>NC_091972.1:27505000-30005000 GCF_036711975.1 Onthophagus taurus | reverse complement strand
GGAATTGTCAACAATCAAAGACGTATTATCATTAGACGAATCTGTCGTAATTTAGATTAGATCAAGTTATTATGATTATTGTCATCAAGCAACCTCTGCGTCCAATATTGGACATAGACCTCCCCTATTCTATTTCATTCGATTGTATTCTGTGCTGTCTGAATCCAATTGTTGGTCATTCTTTTGATGTCTACTTCGTCTGTTCGCTTGCGGTCTCCACTCAAGCAATCTTTTTGTCCACTGCTCATTCTTCATTTGCGCGACATGACCCGCCCAGTTCCACATAAGCTTTGTCATAATGTTGACCACATCATTTACGCCACTTCTTCTTCATAGGTCTTCATTTCGTATGTAGTCCCTCAGAGTTAGACCCAGGATCGACCTCTCCATTTATCTTTGCGCTATCTTGGACCCTCCTGGCAGTGGCTACCGTTAATGTTAAAGATTCGGAGCCTTATGTCATAACCGAAAACGCATTGATTGAAAGCCTTTTCTCTTGAAGATGTCTCTAAGTTTCCTGTAGGCTGTCCATACGAGTGTGATCCTTCTGTTTAGTTCGCTTGTTTGATTATCTCTCGATAAACGAACCTGATAGCCAAGATATACATAACTGTCAACCCTCTCAATCTCATTATTGGTTGATGTTAGAGTTGGAAACAAGATTTATCATAAATTTTGATTTCTCCTCGTTGATATTTAACCCGACTCTTTCACACACCTCCTTTAAGTCGTTCAGAATTAGTTTAATCTCTCCAAGGATATCCGATATAAGAACTATATCGTCCCCGTAGCGCAAATTACTTAAGCATTTGCAATCAATGTTTATGTCTTTTTGGGTACAATCCAGTTGTTTAAATGCATTCTGACGACTGTGATGAACAATTTGGGTTCAACAGTGTCTCGCCTTGTTTCACTCACAATCAATATTTTACTACTTTTACTCTCTTCAGTACTTTAATGCAATTTTACCGTCATTGTAGTATTCTTGTAGATGTTATAAATAAGTTTGGTATATCGATAATCGACTCTGCATTCTTGAAGTGCTTGCCAAACTGCCATCAACTCAATTTAAATTAAATTTTATAAATACCTCTAAATACCCATCTTGGGTAAATACCCCCAGGTATATATCCAGGAAATTTACCCTTGAAAATAAATACCCGGGTATTTAACAACACTGAGTATTTGTGATTAAAATTATGCCCCACGATTTACAGAAACATCATTTCCTCAATACAGATTTTTACAGAAATTCAGGTCATTTTG
Organism: Onthophagus taurus; assembly: GCF_036711975.1. NCBI lineage: Eukaryota > Metazoa > Arthropoda > Insecta > Coleoptera > Scarabaeidae > Onthophagus > Onthophagus taurus. Next base: position 30,003,734 of record NC_091972.1, on the reverse strand, counting down.
CCGTTTATTACATAAACGTACGGTCTTGAAATAATTAGAGCAACTATTTCCGAAAATACCAGGAACCAAAAAAATGCAAACATTTCCAGATAAAATTTCAGATGGTATCCATTCCCCTTTATTTACTCTGGCCAAATAAAAAAAAAATAACAAAACTCGCTTCACGTTCGTTTTTATCTATTTCGCGAATTTCATACCTTATCAGATCGTTTCCAAACTTACACGATGTATTGCATATTACCTACATACGTTAAACTCGATTGGTTCAAAAATAGCTTAAAATTAGCCAAGACTCAATTTTTTTTTTGTTATTCGATTCTTGATATTGTTCTAAAAATGGATATTTCCGATTCGGACACTTAGAGAAAAACGGTTCGGTTCCGTTCAGGTGGTTTAGTTTGGTATTCGTAGAACGAGTTTTTTCCTGACGTTTGTAGTAACCCCACCTTAAGTCCATTCGTTCGACGTCATAAGAGTGAAAAAGCGGATCGTTGACGATTACTAGCTTTACAGTAGTGGGAGTGAGACGCGGAGACCGAGGGACGGCCTTGTAAGTTTATAAACTTATTCGCAATCGCTCTTGTAACCAGTTGTTAGTCGCAGTCCGCGTTGCGAGCACGTGTTTAAAAAAAAATTTAAGGAACTTTATAGACTGAAAAAGTATTTTATCGGTACATAGTTGGGATTAGTTATTTTTCCAAGTAACGGCTCCCATATGTCTCAGTTAGTGCCTTTTCTCAATTTCGGGCTGGAAGATTCTCATCATCTACAGGACACCTTTTACGGAGCCCATTGCGATTCTATTGAACAACAAAAAATGGTAAGCTTTAAAAAATTATAGTGGAATTAATAAAAATTATTCGCGCCCTCAAAGAATATTAAGACTTATGTGCAGGATGCGGTCAATTAAACTATTGACATTTTAAATGCTCACGGCTGCGTTTTGTAAATTGGTCCACCGACAGCTGACGTCCAACCGAGAGTTCAACTATATTTAATTAAATCACAAAAAAATTTTTTTTTACTCCAAGCTTTAAATTATTTTTTTTATAACCTTTATCTCACATTTTTTCTAACACTTTCTGCTACAAAATTGTTGTACAGATTACCTTTTTTAAATATTATCAACATACGTGGAGACTAGAACAATAGAACTGAATGACTTTCTAAAAAACGTTTCAGTGTTATCGTTGAAAATTTCTAAAGCGATTTACGTCGACGTTTTTTGTGTTATCTTTTTTTTATGTTTTGGGAGAAATACGGTTGTTAAATTTTATTATTCCAATCTACGAAAATTAAATAAGTTTTTCTCGTAAATGTCATCGGTTCCTTGAATTCACAATTAAAAATTAATTATTGATATATTTAAATTATCATTATATTTAACTGGTGACTCCATCTCCTTGATACCTGCTAAGAAAGAGAAACAAAAATACAGTAAAATCTCAAAAAATACAGAAAATTCGCCTGAAGACTCACGGCTAAATCCGAAACTTTATAGGTTTAGTGTTAGTTGTAGTTTTAAAAAGTAGTTTGGAAGAATTTTCTAGGTATTTTAATATAGTTAAAGAATTTGTTTATGTTTGATATGATATGAGGCTCAAAAGCAGAGTAGATAAATGCAATAAAGATTTCAAGAGGTGTTTTTCTATAGGCATATGTGTTTAGAAAAATGTTAAAAATATAAACGAAGTGTACACCGTCTAAATAAACTTCAAGATGTTTCTATTCTCTTCTAGAAAAACAGATTTGCACGCACAAAGTAAGATTAAAAGTTATCAAACTTATTTTTTTTATAATCATCTGCGCAATTAAATTCGAAAAGAAAATTCTTTTCTTAAATATCTGATAATTTTGAGGTGATTTGAGTTTTAAAGTTTTTAACTTCTCTACGTCGTGATATGTCGATAGTTCAGCGATAATTTTAAATCTTATACACACCGATCTTTGAAATAACTTTCTTACTTTGTATATACAGGGTGATTTATTAGCTCACCATCAAATTTTGACATATGATAGTTAATCCAATTACCAAAAAAAAATGTTAATGAATGAAATTATAACACTTTAAAGTTTTAATGTTTATATCATAATTAACTTTTTTAAACACATAAATATTACAAATATTATTCAAAATAGCCTCCTTCTGCTAGAATACATGCTTCCAAACGACGAATTAAAGAGTTCTTCAGACGAATTAAAATGCCTGGTTAATTCCTTATTTCACTAGAAGTCATTTGTATTCTGTTTAATAACTGTTCTCGTGTGTTAATTTCCACTTGATACACAACTTGTTTCATTTGACCACATAAGTAGAAATCCAATGGATTAAGGTCGGGGGATCTAGGTGGGCAATCAAAAAGTGTATTGTTCAAAAAAATCTATAATTTACAGTGTTCAAACGTCCATCAAGTGCATGCAAACCTAGTAAATTGTTGTTAAATATTCCACCCCAAACGTTAATACTGAAACGTTCTTGAAATTTCCTTGCTCTAATCGCATGCGGATTTTGTAATGCCCAGATATGTTCATTATGGTAATTATGTATACCATCTCATGTGAAACATAATTCATCTGTCCAGAGAACATTTGAAATGAAGTCGTTATTTTGGGCATGTTGCTGCAATAACTATTCACAAAATGCTAACCGTTGCAGATTATCTCCTGGCTGTAGAGCTTGAACATTCTGTTTACTATACGTATGAAGGACTTCTAGGTTCAATACGCGCCATGCAAAATTTTGACTTACATGTATGTTGTGTGCTATTCTTCGATTATCAATGACAGCATTAATTACAGCTTCTTCGTCCTCTACATCAACTGCATGCGGTCGAATAGCTTTTGCTGGAGTAGGATTACGTCGAAGTCTTCTGAAAGAATCGCTAAAAACTGGATAATATAGCAAATGTCGGTATGGAAATCTTTCTCGATATTGCAAAAACCATACACGAAAATTATATCAACATAGGCCTTCTGCACACGGAGCTGCTCGTCATAGACGCGTATTAGATGCAATTGTAGGAAGGCGTACGCTACAGTGCATCTCACGTATTTTTAAATGAAAAAATGCAAATAACGACGCGGCGTAGCGATTTCGTCTAATAAGACACTTAAAAGCGTCATGCAGCGACGCTTCTTATACGCCTAAAGATCCGCAAACAAACCGATCTTAAAACGTATTTTATTCAGTACTTGCCAATATGTCAAGTGATGAAGAGGATCTACTTTTGTTAAATTATCTTCTTTCTCGTAAGAGAAAACAGAAATATAAGAGAAAATTTTGGGTGCATCCTTATATTCGCAAAAATATCGGCAAGAGACTATTTATTGCTGCCAAAGAGCTATCAGTAGACGACTCTAAATTTCAAAGTTTCTACAGAATGTCTAAAAATACGTTTAAAGAACTGGTGTTAATTGTAGGTCCCACCATTCAAAAACAAAATACTAACATGCGTGAATGTGTTAGTGCAGAAGAGAGAATTTTGATAACGCTAAGGTAAGTAAAGTAATTTATTTATTATAAAAACAATAATACAAGTTATATATTTAATTTTTAAAGAAAATTATTTTGGTCATTTATATTACTACTACAAGCAGGAAAACTTTCCAAATTATGAATTGTGTATCCATCCGTGGTATCATAAATACTGGAAGCTGAAGACGACGGAATACTAATCGGCGAGGGAGCGTGATTGCTTTGTGCGTTATCGTGCAGTTGAAAATGATCTATAGATTGCTCTTGCTGCGTTAACAGTTGTTCTAGCAATACAAGTGTTTTAATTTTAAATTGTCGCATATTTTTGTCTGATAAGTTCTTTATGTCGGGTAATAAACTTAAAAGAAACATCCTTCGATCGTCATCTAAAGTCTTATTACTTTTCTTTTCTTTGATATAATCTAAAATAGCGTGATCGATTTCATCTTTTTTCTCTACATGTCTTCTCTTTCTTTTCTTTTTTTCAAAGTTAAAAGAACTTTCTTCAGAAGATTTCGTGACGTTATCGTTTTTATTTTCTTCAAGCAGGGTATAACTTAATTGAGGTTCAGGATTGTCTTCGTCGGTCTCTGTCACTATTTCACTTTCTTCCAACGAAATGTTTCCGGTTTTTTCTAAATGCTGAATGGGTCTTACATATGGCAAGACAAACTGCATAATGTCGTGTAAATAGTAAGGTTTTTTAGATTTTGCTGATGATCCACTCGCAGGTGGTTTAAGGCTGCGTACAAAACCATTCCGAATGTTTTTCCATTTGTCTTTACAATCTGCCGCTATAAAAAATGCACGTGTTTATGAGCAAATATAGCGTGCTTTTCATATAATATATACAACTATTTTTTTGTTTTAGATATTTAGCTACTAGATGTACATTTACTGCTCTATCTTTATATTTTCAAAGAGGTGAACGTACAGTGGGAAGTATTGTAGAACAAACTACAAAAGCGATATGGAATGTGTTGAAGGAGCCATATATGTCGTTACCAAATACAGAAAAATGGAAACAAATAGCAAGTAGATTTTTTGAACTATGGCAGTTGCCAAACTGTTTAGGAGCAATTGACGGTAAACATATCCGCATTCAAAAATATCCAAATTCACAACAATAGAATGCGGATATGCTGGCCGAAATAGTGATGGAGGCATCTTTCGGGTTTCTACATTTGGTCGTTGGTTGGAGAACAATAATACTTTGCCATCTTTAACAGAACTTCCAAACGACGAAAGTGGCAATAAATTCCCATATTATTTTGCAGCTGATAACGCATTTCCTTTGAGACAAAATATTATGAGGCCATACCCCGAAAGAAATATTAACAATAAAATGCGAATTTTCAATTACAGACATAGTCGTGGAAGAAAAACAATAGAATGTGCTTTTGGAATGATGACTCAAAATTTTCAAATTTTTTTAACACTTATACGAGTCCGCAAATATGAAACAATTATATCAATAATACAATGTGTTTTACATGCGTTTTACACAATTTCATTAGAAAAAAAGATGGCACATTATACGCAGTTCCTGTAATAGAAAAGAATCCGCAAAATCCGAGAAACTTGTCAGATATTGAAAATATAAATATCAATGAAACTTCCTCACCTCAGAATCTCCGAAACTATTTAGCTAATTATTTTTTATCACCAAATGTAGCTTTACCATGGCAATGGAATTATTGTTTATAAAATGTTAAAATGAATATCCATATAATATAATAATATATGAAATAATTCTTGAATTACCTGTCCATTTCATTTTTTGACCTATTGCAGACCAAGCTTTTTCGGTAACATCTTTTCTAGAGTGTTCAGCTAATGTATGATTATATAAACACTGATAATTTTCAATTAACTGAACAAATTTCACCGTTTGATCGCTTTTATCTTCCATTTTTACTTATTATTTTATTTATACGGCGTTACCTCTACGCCAAGCGACCAACACTGCTGTACGCCGGCCGGTATGCAGCTTGCATGTTCAAACCAGATCGCGACGCTGCGTCGCCATGTGCAGGTTTTCATTTAAAAACACGTGAGATGCAATGAAGCGTACGTCTTCCTACAATCGTGTCTAATACGCGTCTATGATGAGCAGCTCCGTGTGCAGAAGGCCTTTGGTGGACGAAATCGCGACGCTGCGTTGTCTCTGCAGATTTTCATTTAGAAATACGTGAAATGCACTGAAGCGTACGCCTTCTTACAATCGTGTCTAATACGCGTCTATGACGAGCAGCTCCGTGTGCAGAAGGCCATACTCTTCGGTGCTATAAGCGTACATTTTGAGTTTCTTCTTGTATGTAATAATCAAACTGACATATTACAATGACAACTTTGTTTTTGTTGAATGTTTGATTTTACTGACTATTAATAAATTCGCTGCAGAAAACTTTAAAGTGTTCATTAACATTTTTTTTTTGGTAATTGGATTAGCTATCATATGTCAAAGTTTGATGGTGAGCTAATAAATCACCCTGTATTACAGAAGTTATAAATGCGGAAATAACGCTGAAGAAATCATCAGTTGACGTAGAATGATTTTTCACTGTTACAACTATAAAGCGATTTCCAGAAAGTCGGTATTTTTTCAGCGTGATTTGTCAACCAATTTCTGTAACTTTTTGTATGCATTATGAAATGATAATCAAATATAATTTTTTCTTGGAATATTTTTGGTTGCAACTTTTATAATAAAATTACAAAAAGGCTGTTGTGCTAAAATTCCTTAAAATCCTTAAAAGGCAATATTTGGAGTAGATCCAAAGTTGGTTTGATAATGTCTTCTTTGCCGAAACAAGTAATTACTATGATAATAATAAAGATGATCAAAATATGACCAAATTGAAGACGGTAAACGAGTAATGGGAACACCTGCTCAGACTGGCAGAAGATTTAGTCTCTCAAAAACGTTAATTACATAAATAATAAATAATTGTGGTGACACTAAAGAAGGTTTATGTCAATAATTAAAGAAAATGAATATTAATTTAGTTAAATCAGTTATTATAGTATTAGAAATTACTGATGATTTGATATTATAAATTGGTCCTAAGAAATAATTATATACAAAGTCTCAATTTAGCAATTGTGTCGAAATACATACATCGTATCCGAAGAAATTCATTCGAAACAGAAATAATGTAAAATCAATTTCAAATGCCATGGCAGCAGCGTGCATTAATTAGTAGCTGGGAATATGATTTAATAAGAGATACTTTTATGTGATGATACAGCAACAGATGGTATAAAACCAGTTTCCCTAATTATTTATTAATATTATTTTATATATTTCATGTTTATGTTAATTTCGACGTATTTAGTATCTTATTTTTTCCTCTATTACTTTTGAGACACTTTAAAGTCGAGAATTTAATAGGTTAACTACCAAAGTTTTTGGTTTAACATTATTTATCTTAAAAAAATAATATTTCATGATCAATATGCACGTCACCTTTAACACTCGTTAACATATTGCCTTTTTTTGCTTCACGGAATAGATCGATATCTCATAAAGTTATTTATAATATTTACATTAAATAATTTACAAATAAAATCACAGAATATATTGAATTTAAATGTATATTTTAGATGAAGTGAAATAAAACAACTCTAAGTGTAAATATATTTATTATTTTGGCTCAATTTTTTCAAACTAAAGAAAGAGTTATTTAGTTTTGTACTTCAGTCACATCTCCTACTTTTATTTGTTGTGTTTTCATGTGAGAATGTGTTTGTTGATTCGTTTCAATAAGTTTTTACCAACAATATAAAACGTGTCCTGAAAAATGACAACTATTTCTTAAGGTGAAACCACATGAGCTTGAATAATAAATATACGTTTCAGAGGTACACTTAAAGAAGGTATTTTATTTTAATAATTCGGACAAAACAATGAAAATAATATACCTTCACCGTGAGAAATGTTATATAAACTGTAACTGAAACTATCTCTTAATTATACAGGATGCCCATTATGTATGGAATATAGTATATATCTTGGTAGGTATTAACTTTATAAAAAAAACATTTTATACAAAAGTTGTTTAATATTTTATTTGCCATAATAAGACAATTGTTCAATTGTTTTTATTTCAGAAAACAAATGAGCAATGAATAACATTTGAAGTTTTTTAAGTGGTAATGTACCCTTTCGTTAGGCTATCGGATATCTAGATTAAAGTTATTGATTTATTTTTATTAATAAACAATTTTTACAATTTTTTTTTTTAAATTTCTGATGTAAGGGTACAAAAATTTTACATCATCGTAAAGTAAAAAGGCAATGGCCTTTTTAAATTGCAATTTAATTACTATTCGTTCCTCATTTGTTTTCTGAATTAAAAACAATTAAATGCAGTCTTATTATGGCAAATAAAATATTAAACAACTTTTGTACAAAGTGTTTTCTTATAAAGTTGATACCTACCAAGATATACAATACTATATTCCATACATAATGGGCATCCTGTATATAAATAGCACTCTCGCTAGCGTGTTATGTTGAAAAGTCTCGAATGTGTAGCGCCTATTCATCAAAAAATATATCTTCGCTGTCGTAATATACAATATTGTATTACAAGATCGCTATGTTGAAGTGAATGGAACCATAGATAATGTAGCACCTCGGCCGCAGGGTACAATCGGCTACAATGTATGTTAAATATCAAATATATATTTCTATCGCGTAAATATATGTTTTATCCTAATCGATGAAGAAAATAAAGCTCAGATTCCTTACAACTTCAATTGCTTTTTATCTCTATAAGTTTCAATTTCAGCGTCTCGGTTGCAAACGACCTTGACTATAATCTAACAGTAAACATATATATTCGCGGCTTTATAACTTAACAATTCTTAATATGACAAGGTTATCTTCGCCGATTTTACGACAAAATTATATTTCCGCTGTATTAATATACCATAATCATACGTATGTCAAAATCTTATTCGCTGTCTAAGTATACAATAAAGAAAGACAACGATGTCAGTTGCGATTAATGTTCGAAATCAATCACAGTTTAGTTTTAAAGGTCTCGGCTTATTGCGAATAAATAAAATACATCCTATAACGTCCACCCCAAAAATTTCTGTACGCATTTACAACTTGCAACATAATGTTGTGCTCATTCTAAACCATTTGATGATTGGCAAAGTGGCAAATTATGTATTTAAATTTTGTATTTAATCAATTAGAAAGGGTTGTCCATCACAATACGGTTTAAGCACTTTATATCAACGGATCCCAAACAACAATGTAAAACCAAATATGTTTTATAAATTCATTAAGATCTAACATTCAGAATAATTGCATATTAAATGTAATTTAAAGTTTTACCAAGGAAAGGGGTCGAACAAAATTAAGATATTGAATAGATTTACATACTTTATTAATATGTTGTTGACATTAGCTTAGCAAGCATTTTTAATATACAATATTGTGGAGTATCACAATATTTAGCAAAAGAAAGTTATACAGTAAACTTATTTTTGTTAATGTTTTTTTTTATTAAAAAAAGAACAATTTTTTTATATTTTTCAATGATATAAGTCTTTATTTTTGTTAATATTGGTTACAGTATCTTACCACCGTTATCAGGAAACGTGGTAAAAATATGTTTCAAAAACGTACTTTCTTATACTAACTTATATACTTAATAAAACAAGCAAAATCTTCTGATAAAATTCCATCAGTAAGTTTTTTTTTACCTTTTATACTTTGGTTTATTATTTTTATTTTTCATATCACTTACTAGTGTTAAATTAGTCATAGCTTTTAGTCATAAATTTTTTCTGTTGATAGTTATGCTGTTTTCAGTATTGATTAACACTGCTTTTAACAGTTTTCGTTGCCTCATATACTTATTTGCACACTAAAAGCTTCTATGCGCCTTGGTTTAATTTAGATTACTAGGCCTGTTTTGGTTCGAGAGTTTTGTAATTTCAAACAGTTCTGAATCTTTCTGCACATACATCATGCATCTTTTGCTCTTGAACCAAAACAGATCTGCTGTTATTCATTTAATTGTAGATAACGCATTATACATATGTAAACTGTGTTTTAGTTTGGATTTAACACAACTTCACTTGGGCGAATTTAATATTTAAAGAAAGATGTCTAAATATCTTCATCCAACAACCAGACCTAGATATGCCCATACAAGCAAAGATGTTTAGGGTGAGTTATTGTAGGTGATTTGTCACAACAACGTGTTACAAGAGACGTCGTTTCAATTCTTGAACATTTGGTAAAGACTTAAATTTCGGTTTCATCAACACTTCTCATATTGTCAATCTGGAAACTTAATAGTTTTATTTATATGAATTGTTTTTTTTCTCATAATTATGGTCCATCCAAGTTATTTCATTAAAAAAAAATTGTACATACTCAAAGTCTAGGAGCAATTCTGAATTGAGTTGGGTTGGTTTCAATTTTAGTAATAATTTTGTTGAAATTAATACTGTTTAATTATGTTCTCCTTCGAAATGATGATTAATTGGACATCAAAACCTCAATAATGTTGCAAAAATTAAAGGTTTATGGTCACTTAATAATGTAAGAGTAGATCTAAAAATGTCCTGATGATTTTCGTTTAGAACAAGCAATTCGAATGTCGTTCCCTCCTTGTCTTTTTGCAAATACGCTTTCTCCGATAGTGACTTTGCCATTTAACATTTGTTGTGAAATTACCATCACAATTCCATAATTTTTAGCATCACACATTAAAAATAAATCCAGGTAAATAAAAAGTACTACATTAAGTTTCTATTAATTTGTTGATCAATATGAAATATCTTTGTGGATTTGAGCCTTGGAAATTGAATGCAATGGAATCAAGCAATATTTTGTGAATCCAGGATATAATCCATCTTGATATTTAAATTTTTCTTGATAAAAAACGGATGTTGGTGGAGCACCGCGTCAAAAAATAGTAAATCTATTGTTAGTTATCGTAAGTTTTAGAAGTGAAACATAAGAAGCAACGTATTTCTTTGTCATCGCTAAAAAACGTGTGACAAAAATTCCTGCATTGCAACACTACGTTATATTGGAATATATTAGAAACAGAAAAAAACTTTAAAAAATCACCTTGACTTTATTTGTTGGCAATATATACATATCTTAAATTAAAATCAAAAAATTCTAATTCTAAAAACTTAGATGTTATATTTCGTGGATTACTAAAAAAAAGTTACGAAAATGTAAAAAAATCATTTTAACTTTATATTGAAGCCCAACGATTTATTTTTCGATGTGTAATCAGACCGGTTCTAATATTACAAAATTATTTGAATAATAAGAATGTAATTTTAGAAGTCAAAACATAAAAACAACATAAAACACTTCACTCGATTTATTTTAAGATTATTTTTTATTATTATTTTTAACCAAAACCTACAGAAGGTTGACTTTAATTCACTTCAAATTCTTTGACCCATTATTTTCTATGGAACTTACGAAAATGTAACAACGAGTATAAGAATCTTTGGACATATTCCAACAGCCTTTTCGTAATATTTGTTTACAAAAGCAAAAACTTACGCTACGTAAAGCTCCCGAATGCAATTTGTAAAATATTATACTTAAAACTCTTTTGATGTTAAATTCAATATCTAATTAAAAATTATTAATTCGATTAATTACATAAAATTTAGTTAATAAAAAATTTTAATAATTCTTTAATTACCATTAAAAGAAAAAAACGGACCCGATTTTATTCTCAATAATAGAATGATGACTCAAACCGAGTCAATAGTGACGTCTGAAATATTTTAAATTTATCCTGGATTACGCAACAAATTAACAACCTTATCGCTATTCGAACATTTATGACTCATATTGTGTACTGTCCTCTCTGTTAATTGATAACTTGAGTGATATTAAACGAAAACAAAACTAAAGATTCATAAGATGAACAAAATACATTAAAACCTCGATAAATTGATTATAAAACTACAACTAACACTAGAACTAAAAACATTCGGATTTAGCCACACTTCTCTTAAGATGGCTAAACCCGATATTTTGTAGTTCTAAGTTTAGTGTTAGTTCTAGTTTTAGTTCAATAAAAATATATAACATAGTAATATCTTATGCTAACTAGCGCTACCTACCACTGCCAGTAGTTAGTTCTAGTTTTACACTAGCACTATCACTAGAACTGACACAAGACCTAGAACTAGAATCATTCGGGTTTAGCCGCACGTCTCTCAAGACGGCTAAACCCGAATGATTCTAGTTCTAGGTCTTGTGTTAGTTCTAGTGGCAGTGGTAGGTAGCGCTAGTTAGCATAAGATATTACTATGTTGTATATTTTTATTGAACTAAAATTAGAACTAACACTAGACCTAGAACTAGAATCATTCGGGTTTAGCCGCACGTCTCTCAAGACGGCTAAACCCAAATGATTCTAGTTCTAGGTCTTGTGTTAGTTCTAGTGACAGTGCTGTAAAACTAGAACTAGAATCATTCGGGTTTAGCCGTCTTGAGAGACGTGCGGCTAAACCCGAATGATTCTAGTTCTAGGTCATGTGTCAGTTCTAATGATAGTGCTAGTGTAAAACTAGAGCTAACTACTGGCAGTGGTAGGTAGCGCTAGTTAGCATAAGATACTACTATGTTGTATATTTTTATTGAACTAAAACTAGAACTAACACTAGATCGAGAACTAGCAACATTCGGGTTTAGCCGCACGTCTCTCAAGACGGCTAAACTCGAATGATTCTAGTTTTAGGTCTTGTGTCAGTTCTAGTGATAGTGCTAGTGTAAAACTAGAACTAACACTAGACTGAGAACTAGAATCATTCGGGTTTAGCCGTCTTGTGACACGTGCGGCTAGACCCGAATGATTCTATTTCTAGATATAGTGTTAGTTCTAGTAATAATGTTAGTGTAAAACTAGAACTAACACTAGACCTTTAATTTTTACTTAGCGTTAGATTCTTGTATATTTTTATTGAACTAAAAGTGGAACCTAGAACTAGTAACATTCGGGTTTAGCCGTCTTAAGGGGCGCAAGACTAAACCTGAATGTTTGTAGTTCTAGGTCTAGTGTGAGTTCGAATGCTAGTGTTAGTTCTTGTTTGGTAGTTTGGTAGTACTAGACTGTAGTTCTAGTTTTAGTGTTAGGTCTAGTTTTAGATCAATAAGAAAAATTATACTCTGAATAACAACTAAAACTAACACTAGCATTAGAACTAACACTAAAACAAGAAACATTCGGGTTTAGCTGTGCGTCTGAAGACAAAATCAGTTCTAACAAAGTTCGTTATATCGTGGTTTTACTATACTTATGACTTGAAAATCTTTCAAACCCACGTGCATAAAACCACGTTTGTTGCAAATCGATTCTTTTTCTTGTGGTTATTATTTCTTTGTGGTAACTTCTTTTTTATTTTCATAACGTTGTTTTTTGTGCGTGTATAAAAAAAGTGCGACTATGAATAATTCCTTTTTATAGATTGATGAATCATAGTTTTGGTAAAAAGAAACCTCTCATCATCATTATTTGTTTATTATTATTGGGTATGTATTAAAAAATGCTTTAATGAACGAAAACAATAGGATTACCATTGAAATCTTTGTAAAATCGTAAAAATAAATCGAGCAAGGATTAACGATCTCGATTCTTTTCAATAGCCACTTAATACCTGTTAATGACGAAACAGCTAAGGTAATCGATTCGGGGAAACTTTCACCTTTTATTACGTCGCGATTTCGAAGGCGGGAAAACCCCACTTTTATCATTTCCAATGTTTTTTATTTAAAAATGTTATCTTATTTGTTTTGAATAAAAACAATTAATGTTGACACAAACAATCGTGTGGATCTTTTTTCAGCTTCTGGTTTAGTTGTTAAAACAGAGACTAAACAGCTGGTTTATAGCCTTTCTGGTGAGAACACGTGTTCTTACTAGGTGCCTATCTGTATATAAAACGTGTGATTCAGCACGAAATCTAAGAAGATATTATTTTGGAGGGAAAAAAGAATCGAAATTTATAATTTTTTTTTTGTACACATCATCTCAACAACCTTTCTTTCCAGGTATTTAATCTTATCACTTTCAAAATAAACCTTGTTATCAAAAATTGATTAAAATTTGCTCGCAAAAAAGAAACAATTTTTTTTCTATAAAAACACTTAATGAATCATTTTTCCGGTTATTATCCAAGATAAAATAAATTTATTTGGCAAATATTTTCTCGAAAGGAAACGAAATTTGGCGGCAAAATATTTAAAAAAATTCATTTCACGGTTTCGTTAATAGATGGCGCAAGTTGTATTATTTATAAATTTAGATAAACTCTTTGTTTAAAAATGTTTTCGTGTCTTTTTCCTTTGCCTTTTCGTTGTTTAACATCTCGTGGGTGTTTAAATTTGCATATTTCGGATGCACTTGATGTTTGATTGTAGCAATTTCCGTAATTTATGTGATGTTTATTCGTTGTTTAGGGAAACTACAGAGTACCCTGTGTTGAATCTAAGTTGACCTTCGTGTGGTTTGCGGACAGATAATTAAACGTTCTCAATGTTTTTAAATTTAGACTTTGGAATTTTCAGTTTTAATACTGTGTGGATTTTCCAACTAATTTGTTTTTTAAATTTTAAACAAAGCGTTGCAATTAAAATGTTTACTTTGTATTTTTATCAAGTCGATCAAAGTTTATTAGCTTAAAAAGAATATTAAAATTTTAAAACATTTAATATAAATCCGATATTATAAAAATTAGCATAGAGAAAAAACCCAGGTGCACGAAAAAACAAGAAATAGAAGCCTTCACAAACCGCAAAGACAATAAAACGGAATACAAAATTACTTAGGTTTGTTATTTAAAATTCAAAAATACATTTTCAGTCAAACAGGATCTGTGGTGACATGGGAATTAAAATACCTGACCTGATGGATGTCGGAGCCTCAGGTATCCATGGGGAAAGTAGTTGGACGACGGTGTTTCCGCTAACGATTACGACTTCTTGACGTCAGACGTGACGTCAATACTATAGCTGAATGTCGTTACCTTATTTACCTGAGGATTATAAAAATAAAACCGTAAACTCGAGGTACTTTCTAAACCTCGCAGAATATTCTGGAATATTATTGCCGGTTCATTCGCCAAATCATTTAAAACCGCTAATTGTCCAAATGTGGCGAACCGGATTTTGTAAACTGTTAAACGTGAATATATTCAGGCGGAGGATAAATTCGTGTCAAGGATAATTCGTTCTCGATCTGCTTCAGTTTATGTTTGTAGTCTTTGAATTTATATGATATAAAAAAGATAGAGATGAAAATTTTATTAAGAGATTTTATTAATTGAATTTAAAAAGATGAAAATCATGATGATTCGAGTAAATTCTATAAATAGATACAATTATCTGGTTAATAATATGCATATCATCGTATATTGTACTCAATGATGTAAGTTTTAAATGGATCCACGTCATATTTGTTATTGTTCATACAATCAGTTAAATGCTGGATTTAAAAAATAATTCAATTTTCATTCAGCAGGAATGAAAGTTTGTTGTTCATTAATTCTGATTATCTGCTGTTCAATCTAAAGTTTCAATAACCATTAGCTATCCTTAAATATTTACGTAAAAGTAAAAGGTTGGGTTGATGAAATTCCCACCTTTCTGCACAATCTCACTATAATCAAAATACAACTAAAAAATAAATTAATTTAAAAAAAAATGACTTGAATGGTCATTTTGCTCAGCTGACGATGTCGCCTCGCCCATATTAGCGATTTGACCTTGTACACATACGTATCAAAATAGAATATGAGAGCAAATCATTTCTGAATTTAGAACTGTTTACCTTTTTCTTCTATTCCTAACGACTTAAAACAAAATTATTCTCTTAATATATTGAATTGAATTAATATGTTGAAAACAATAATTTTTTCAAATATTTATTATTCTGGTATATCGCACAAAAAGATTTTTCCATGTTGCAACTTCGCTGTCAATAACATAAAGAAGTTACAAACTTGCAAAGATGGCCTTAATCTTAAAAAGTCGTGAAATGTGCCACATTTAAGAGAAGGAAGTAAGAGTCAATATGTAGATCGGAATGATTAACATGATTCATGTCTAGTCAGTGTGCACAAAACTAAAGTTGCAAGGAAACTCAATGTTTCAGGTTCATCATTTTTAATTCTATAAAAAGCAAATTTGATCATATTTCTAAATCGTGGGGAATTGTGACTCTTGTAAGAGTAATATATCTGATAATTACTTATTTTGGCATAAGAAGTAATCGTTTATATGGTGAAGAATCCGTTGGGAATGAGACATTTATTTTAGTCACCTTAAATCCACAAAGAGAAGAAAATTCGAACTATCAGAACGGATATTTTACCATAGACTTTCCTTATAAAAGCATGATTTGTTTGATTATATTTCCTGTATCTAACGTCTGGTTTTGAGAGCTATCACTGGAAACATTTGTGATCAGAGAAGAATTAAGGAAAGTCGAGAGAAGAACCGAGACGGAAGATGTGCACCTACATAGAAGACTCTTGAAGAAGCACCTTTCACGCAAGTAAAATCCAAAAGGAGGCCAAAACGACTTCAAAAGAATTTAAAACTAATCAATCGCATCAAAAGAAATGCAGGCAGTATAGAATGAGTAGAAGAAATCTCTATGGCTTCCATAAAGAAGAAGAAAAAGAAGACGCCTGATGTATCTGTTATGTGTCTAATTTCTTCTGCCTTTGTGATAACTGATATTATGTATGAGTCGTGAATCAATGTATGAGTCAATCTGCAATTCAAATACGTTTTCTAACATCTGCTCATTCAAAAACAGTCAATGTATCAATCTAACGAAGTCACACGCCTATTTTGCCAAATTATATTCCTTTATTATACAGATATCAACAATTTCCTCCAATTTCTGACCGAATTACTCACATTATTAGCTTGCGTTCATTATGGTCTTTCTGAATCTTTCCTTTTCTAACTTCTCATTCTTCCTCATTGGTGAATTTGCAAATGGGTTTCATTCAGATCCAAATAAAGAAGCCAATATTATTGTAATTTCGTTATCTCACAAAGTTTTCATCATCATCATTGTTATCAAAGTCTATCTCATCATGACTACCTTTGAACTCTTCCAAGATTTCTATTGTACCGATTTCATTGACAAAATCTATATCATATCATCAGAAAAAAGTGATACGATTTGCAAAACTTACAAAAAACTTATTGATTTTGAATTCACTGCTGATAAGGTTTTCGTTCTTTTAAAAAGAAACCATTTTTGACTTCCTTCATAGCCGGTATGACATCTCGCAGTCATTAAATTATTATTTGAAAATGCAATTCTTATCGCAATGGTGGAAACTTGAGTAATGTCGTTATTAATTTTAAAATAGTTAAAATATTTTACATAAGGATATAAACAATGTTTATAAACACAAGATAGTGTGATGTTAAAACGTTCTTACTATATATAGAAAGAATTGTAAAATTTAAAAATAAACGCCTATATTGCGCGAGACCTTTCAGTGTTGTCACTAATAATAATTCTATACTGTTTATTATTATATTCTTAGAATTTGTAACGTGTATTAATGATTGGAATGATTGAATACCTACATACCTTAAATTATTGTTATAAAAATGAATCATCATATTTTTTACGAACCATATCTGAACTTATGGAATATCTCTTTAGGTGATTTTTATCGAAATTTCTAAACCTCTATCGCAAAGGATCATCATTTTTTGGGAGAATTAATAATATTTTCGATCTCCTAATTGTTCTCAATTACTGTGAATAGGTCTTGATTGCTCCTAATGGCTTCAGTAATTTCGAATAATCCTAGCACAATTCCTATTTATTGCCTCCAAATGCTTTTATATTGGTTACACTGGCTACAACACCAGAAACGTGTTGGTTAACCTAACACCTTCTCTGCGTTGGTCCTCGCTCAACTGACTTATAAAAAAGGGATTGAGAAATTGATATAAAGGCAGATAAAAACAAAGCACAAAATAATTAATAAACTAATTACAAAACTTATGTCCAAACAATTCTAAAAACGATTTATTTGAAGAATTAGAAGCAAACAAAATAATAATAACAGATTTCAATACATAAAAGTAGTAATTCATAATTGAACATATACAACTAAATTGTGTTAGATACAAAACTAAAAGTATTTAAAGAATAAATTGTTTAAAATTACCGAAATTTAGATAAGGTAATACGGGAAAAGATAAATTATCTAAGACAATAATTAACACAAAATGAGTACCTAAACATTTCAGATTAACAAAAAAGAATGAAAATGATGTAGAAAATGATTTATACATACATTTTTTTATTAAAAGAAATACCAAAAATTGTAGGAAATAATGTTGTGAATAAAAAATGTTTGTAATAAACCACAAAAACATTTTCCACGCTCGATTATAATCCAACTATAACCATTGTTATCTAGCAGGTTTAAAATCCTGAACATTTAAATTTTAGCGCAATTAATTACAAAATAGTATCTGACTCAAAAATTATAAATTGTAAATGAGATTAATGTTAATAAAAATTATTCATAACAAATCACAAAAACACAAATCATAAACTATTTCCTTACAACCATTTCATCTTTTCAGTTATAAGCCATAAAATCCTCAAACATCTAAATTGACGTTTTTAGATAAAATTTCTTATATTTAAAAAACTTTAGAAAAAAGTGTGCGCGAAAGCACTCTTGTAATAAATTAACTTACTTGCTTATTACCAACCTAGCGGGTTCAAAATTCTGAACATTTCAAACTTGTCCCATTTAATAACAGCATTGTTTTTGACTCTAAACTTAAAAACTTTAGATCAGATAAATATAAATGATAACTATTTTTAATATATCACTAAAATATAATCTATAAATAATTTATTTAAACTATTCCATATTTTCAGTTATAGAACATAAAATCTCTAAACCTTTAACGTTGAAACCTTGACGTTTTCACATTAAAATTCTTGTTATAACTCCAAAAAGAAAAATTCTAGGAAAAAATGTTGCGAATGAAAAGTGCTTGGAATAAACCAACAAAACATTATTCGCAATCAGTTAACTATGATTGTTGCCAACGTAACAGATTTAAAATCCTGAACGTTTTAAATTTGAAGCAATTAACAAAAAAATATTTTAACACAAAAATTAAAAATTATGGATTAGATTCTAATCATTAAAACACGACTTGTTTCCAACTACAGTCATAAAGTCCTCAAAACTTTCAATTGACGTTTTTAGATAACAATGTTTGGTATAACTCGAAAATTAATTATCAAATTAATCAAGAAAATTGTAAGTTTTGCTTATCGACATCACGTGTTTCAAGAATTTCCGAGATAACTGGAAAAGTGGCGATCCTGATAAACTTCCTGATTGTTTAAACTAAAACTAGAACTAACACTAGATCTACAAACTTAAGGGTTAAATCGTGCGTCTTTTGAAAAAGTGTTTAATGTTTTCGGATGCCATGTCGCAACCTTCTGTCGTCAAAATGTTCCTGATTGTATCCGAAATTGCTTGAATTTCCCCGAACTGAATTGACCAAAGAATTAGAAAGAAAATTAGTATTTAAAATTTAAATTTATTCCCTGAAAATGCCATCGTTTATTGTTAAATTTGAATTGATAATTATGAACAAGTATTCCAACACTGTTACATATCTACTTATCTTGACATCCTACCTCAAATTATGGATCCAATGTATGTTGGCAATAAAAACATCGTGTACAAATCTTGGTAAGGATCAAGATTTGTGCGCTTTAAAGGTAATGTAGGTTTAAGAAAAAGTTGATAAAACCATACCGAAAGTTGCTTCATTGACTTACTTAGAAAAAATATATATGAGTTCGTTTCGGTCAAAAGTAAGTCCTTGTATGAACATCTTAATATTTATGTCACTTTTATGTACAAATGTTCTACTTTATGGTCAAATAATATTTATTTTGAAAAGGCCAAAAAGACGATTTCAACATTTAGGATAGCAAATGATTCATCAAAATGAGAACATCAGAAGATTTATCCTTACTGTAAATAGCAAACTTAACTCATGATAAAGTTTCAAGTCTTAAGCTAGGTGTCCACAAGGAGAATAAAATCTCATGAGATTTTTGTTTCATGACAAATTTATTTAAGATGTGTTTCCAAAGTTCAGATATTTTTCTCTCATAATATAAAGTGTCTCTAAATACGCTGTTTCCACAGTTGGCAATGATTTGTAACTGGAAGGTGAACACGTTGTCATTAACGTATCTAAACATAGGGGAAGTCTGTACTACAATTACAAAGGCACGCATAGTGTACTATTACTGGTATTGGCTGACGCAGACTACAAATTTCAATATATTAATGTTGGAACTTTTGGACGAATTAAAGTTATCCTGCGATTTTTATTGAAAATCTCCTGAAATATTCGCACCTTTATGTTCGCTTCAGAAAATCTTCCCTTATTTCCTGCTATGTTACATACAATCATATATCTCAATTTTGCTTAATCACCCTTAATCAATCTAAACTGTTCCTTTTAGGCATGGACCATTAAAATTTGGTATTCTCATAACTCTTCAGGCTTAACAAAACCTTCTTTTTCTCCATAACAATCACTACCATGAAATTTATACTGTCGTCTTTGATTTGTAATTTTACGCCCTTCTCTATATTGATGATCCTATTACAAATGAGGCATTTATCCATATCGTAAAAAAATGGTTTCAAAAATGGTTTATCGTGGAAGGATTTATACTTCCAAAATCTAATTGTTTGTGCCATTCCTTCATTAGTACTCCTAAAGGAATACATCAAATCACAGCTTTATTAATTTGAAACATTGGAATTTTTTTGAATAGAAGTGTCATATTTTATGTCCACAGGAATAAAGCATTAATTCAGCCTATACATCAACATTCAAGCATAGTAATAACAAAGTTAGTTATGTAGTAACTTAAATATTTACAAAGCAAGTTTGGTTACAATTATTTAATCAACATGCCCTGTTGTGTATGCCTTAAGAACATCAAGTTTTGCCATAAATTTGGTGATGAAATTTTGATTATACAGAAAAGCAGACTCGCATGTGTGAGCGTCTCAACAACTTGTTACATAAGTGACCACATTTATATTTTGCATTTGTCACAAATTTATTTTTAACATTTATAGTACGTGTGAAGTCTTAATTATGTGAATTGTTTTATTCAGCTTTAAGTAATCATGCATTTGAAGATAACCTTATTTTGTCATATAGTCATCATATTGAAACATTTATTTGGAGAGGTAACTTAAAAGAAATAACTTGATGTAAAAATCTTCAAAGTTTATGCTCTATTTTTTAATTTGGAGAACTGTTGTTAAATTGAAGCGGCAAAAACGAGGGTTGCTATTGATCAGTTTTAAGCAAAAATTAGACTAGGAAAATTCGAGTCTTAGTATGGCTAAACTCGAATGATTCTAGTTCTAGGTCTTGTGTTAGTTCTAGTTTTAGTTCAATAAAAATATAAAATATAGTAATATCTTATGCTAACTAGTGCTACCTACCACTGCTACTAGAGTTAACACTAGACCTAGAACTAGAATCATTCGGGTTTAGTCGCACGTCTCTCAAGACGGCTAAACCCGAATGATTCTAGTTCTAGGTCTAGTGTTAGTTCTAGTTTTAGTTCAATAAAAATATACAGCATAGTAATATCGTGTGCTAACTAGCGCTACCCACCACTGCTACTAGAACTAACACTAGACCGAGAACTAGAAACATTCGGATTTAGCCGCACGTCTTTCAATACGGCTAAACCCGAATGATTCTAGTTCTAGATCTTCTGTTAGTTCTAGTGATAGTGTATAACTAGAACTAACACTAGACCTAGAACTAGAAAGTTTCAGGATTAGCCGTGCGTCTGAAGACACATTGAGAAAACATTCTTAAGGCAAGTTTTTATGAAAAATGTCATGACACAACTAGAAATTTTCTCCGACGTTTCGTTTTCGTGAAACTATTATCAGGTTTATTTTTTCTTATGAACGCCATATTTGATTTTCACACCAAAAAATGTATTTCATTTAAAAGAACATTGAATTATTCAAAAAAAAATAATAAACCTGATGATAGTTTCACGAAAACCAAACGTCCGAGAAAATTTCTAGTTGTATCCTCACATTTTTCATAAAAAGTTGCCTTAAGAATGTTTTTTCAGATTCATGAACAAGCGAAAAATAAAGGAGTTATTAGGCAAAAAAACGAAAAAGTAATTCTTTTGTTTTTCGGCCATATTTTAAAAACTAAAACGGCTAGATCGATGTTGAAAAATGATGAGCTCTAAG
Source organism: Onthophagus taurus (assembly GCF_036711975.1). Taxonomy (NCBI): domain Eukaryota; kingdom Metazoa; phylum Arthropoda; class Insecta; order Coleoptera; family Scarabaeidae; genus Onthophagus; species Onthophagus taurus. The sequence continues at coordinate 29,981,911 of NC_091972.1, read as the reverse complement.
ATATGCAACTTTTCCCCCATTTAACCATTTCTGTATCTCTTATGGTTTCTGAGATCCCAATGGTGGGGGTCGAATTTGAATTACCCCTGTATACATGGTGTTTTTTTCTGCTAAAATTACATTTAAAATGGATGTATTGTACATCAATGGATTCGGAAAAACAATTTCTATCCAATGACGTGAAGAAAAATATTCGCAGCAATTTGAAAAACAAAAGTTACAGGTTGGGGCGTTTTTTGAGTGACACCCTGTATATATTTTTTTTTTCTTTTTAGTTCGTTAGAGACATTTATTAATTTTTATTTGTTTACGCTCTTCATTTTTTTTTTTTTTTCGTTTTTACTTATCGGCCACGATAACTGTTTCAGTTTGAATTTAATTTTGATTTGTTATTATTACTCTATTTTGTTTTTTTTTATACATTTCTTTTTTTTCGTATATGGGATTTCCAGGAAGATCAGGACGCCATAAGTTGGCTCACTGATGGAAATACCCTTCGGCAAACTGTATACTTAGTTATTTCATAGTAGTATGTATTACTTACATTGTAGTATTCTTTTTTGGCAATAAAATTATTATTATTATTTGTTTCTGAAGAAGGTTGAGACATAGCATCCGAAACGTGAAAAATTTTTTCAAAAGACGCACGGTTAACCCTTAAGTTTCTAGATCTAGTGTCAGTTCTAGTGATAGTTCTAGTTTTAGTTTAAACAATCAGGAAGTTTATCAGAACTACCACAAGATCGAGAACTGGAAACATTAGGGTTTAGCCACACGTTTCTCAAGACGGTTAAACCCGAATGATTCTAGTTCTAGGTCTTGTGTTAGTTCTAGTGATAGTGCTAGTGTAAAACTAGAACTAATACTAGACCTAGAACTAGAAAGTATCGGGTTTAGCCGTGCGTCTGAAGAAGTGTTAGTTCTAGTATTAGTTCAATAAAAATATGCAACATACTGATATTTTATGCCAATTAGCGCTAACTAACTTCTACCAGCCGTCTTAGAAAAGGTGCAGCTGAACGGAATGTTTCTAGTGTTGGTTCTAGTACTAGTATTAGTTTAGTTTTATTTGTTATTTAGCGCTATATTATTGTACGTGTATTAGTTAAATAAATCTGATGCAATTTATATACTTACTAACATCAGTTCAAAAAGCTTATCATCAAACTGAAAAGTTTATCCTTATTATATAAACCTTTTGTTATAACTTATGTAGGAGTATTTAAAATGCATAGATGTAGTTTCGCATTGAAAGGGACCAGTAAAATAGTTAAGGTTATCTCGAATTGACATCGAGACGACCGCCTCCACCACTACCGGTGGCATTGTTAATTGTAATTCTTATCTCATAACCCGCTTCCGGACAAACTAAAACTCCAAACTCTTTTTTTAGCCGCTCGGAGCAAATAAACGCGGAACAATACAAACAATAGGTTTTCGCCTCGCCCTCTATTTCTTTCGAAACCGTATCCTTCTCCAAACATTTTGTCCTTATCGTCAAGTTCTTATCGAATATTTCTAAACCACACCTTCAACAACTTTTCATTTTTTATATAGTATAGTAAAATATTTAAAAATCATTTTATAAAGATAGTAATGATTTCGTCATATTTCTCAATATTAAAGCATAAAGGGTCGGAATGTTATGTTACAGCGTGTTTATTCGTGTTGGAACGTGTTCTCGGTCGGAATCCCGCGAAAACGACCCAATCGGATCGCAGGTAGCTCTCAGTTGTGGGCGTGTTCAAGAAAAACGAGTGAAAATAAAAAAGAGTCTCCGCTTTATGGGTATATGTAGTATATATGACATACGCTGGAAGGACACCGTGCTGACGTCACGGTCATGTGAAACGAGCGCGCTATCTGAAAACAATTCCAACAATCCTGCCGATAAGTCAGTATTCTCTAAACCGTCGTCGCGGTAAAGTCTCTCTTTCGACAACGCGCGCGCGCGATACTCTCTTGTTTCGTCACCATTAAACGCGCGTTTGTTTTTGTTTTTATTCTCTTTTGTTTTCCAACGCCACCGATATATTTCTTTTTTAATCGCTTGGGATTTATTACGATTTTTTTTTTGGTAAGTTTTTTTTACATCTTTATTTTGTATTACGTATTGCTTAATTCTATAAAATACATTTTTGTTATTGACGGTGTGTTATTAAATTCGAGCACGTACTTAATAGCATTAAGTCGTTGCTGGGTTCGTTAACACCACCCAAATGTGCTTGCTACGTTGGTTTTATGCGTTTATTCGGTTTTGTCTCGTTTATTATCTACAAAGGAAGTGAAGACGAGCGTGGAAATCCCAGCGGAAAAATTAAAAGCGTTATCTAAAATTTTCCTCTTTAAACATTTTTTTCCTCATCTTAAATAAAAATTTTTATTTAATTTGTTTATTTTTTTTCTTTACGTAAACAAAGGTTGGAAAAAAAATCCTTGAAAACACTTCTTTTATTTAACTTATACGGATTGTTCAGGGTTTTTTGCATTACTTCTGTTGCTCTCTTTAAATGGGAAAATCTATTGTTTCCGATAAAACCAACCGATTATATTGTGTATGTTTGTCGTTGAAGGTCATCGTTGTCGTTTACGTCTTGCAAAGTCGGCACCTTTTTTTTACTCTTCACCGTGTTCTTCACTGTAATTAAAAAAAATCTTAATTGCGGAATTCCAATGATATTTATTGCGGTAGTAAGTAGTAACTAATTTGACAAGTCTCGCTATTTTCACGTTGGTTATTTTTAATAATTGTCGACCATAAATCGGTAGGAATCGAGTCAAGGTTGATGAGACGGAATGCGATTTCGCATTTAAATGACCGATTTCCAACTTTACAATCTTGGTTGATATTCATCTTATAAACCCTCAATTATTAGACTAAATCCTGGTTTTATTAATTATTTGTTAAACGACTTTTTATTTCAAATAGCTGCTATCTAATCTAAACATTAGATTAAAATTATCAAAATGAATATGATGTGTAAGATCAATTTTATACATTTTAACGTTGTCTATTTTTTTTTAATTAAATTTCTGCAGTTTAATGGATATTGCTTTTTTTAATTACCACAATTCATCAAAAACGAAAATTAATAATAATCGCTTTTGAAACTTTATCATCAATTGAAATAGAACAAAATAATTATAAAACATTTTTCACACACTCTAAAAAGTTATTTATGTTTATTAATTAACTTCCTCACTAGTTTCGGATTAATGCTGCAATAAAATGAAAGTTAGCTTGCAATATTCAGATCATTCTTCTAAATGAAGAATATTATTAGATTTTTGCCCAATTACTTTCTTTCCTTATATTTAGACATAAACTAAAATAATAATCCAAGATATATGCTAATAAAGTGCAAGGAAGTGCAATGATTTTGATTTCAGATTCATGTTGATAAGAAATCTTCACAAAAACTTCAGACATAGTCGACTGTATATAAGAAAATGTATATACTGAGACTATATAAAAGTATTATCAACAAAACTCTTAAAAGAAGTAATAACTTGTGTTTCTAAATACTTTACAGGCATTTTCAATAAATGTATCAAAGAGGGAATATTTCCAGAACAACTAAAATACGGAAAATTACACCAAGACGAAAACCTGGAGATCCCAACGACCTGAATCACTACCGTCCAATCTTTGTCCTAACTAACTCCAAAATTATGGAAATTGTCATAAAGAAGAGCTTACTTAAATATTTGACTTATTAATGACTTACCAACATGGTTAGTGAACCCAACAAGTGACCATAAGAGATTTTGATAAACAAAAATATACTCAAATTGCCTTTTGTGATCTTAGCAAGGCTTTTGATCTTGTAAATCATAACATTCTTACTAAGAAAGTGAACAAATACGTAATAAGAGATAATACCCTTAACCTGTTAGTTTCATATCTAGATCAGCGACAGCAACAAACTCACTGGAAAGGTGAAATATCGAAGTGGAAGAGAGTCGAAACACGAGTTCCGCAAGGTTCTCCATAAACATCGGATTCACTCTGCTTTATGCTGACGATACTTCTTCATAAACGTGGAAAAGGATCTTGAAAGACTTCAAGAAAAAACTAGTACAATGAGTGAGACTGAAAAATGATTCAACTCGAACAAATTACAATTAAATAAAACTAAAACCAAGGTGTTTACGGAAAGTTTGAGTTGGTCGGAACACATATCGCAGCTTAAAAAGAAATTAGCAACTTCAATATATTGTTTAAAAGTAGTGATAAAAAATTTACCATCGGCTAAATCACGAAATGTGTATTTCGCATACTTCCACAGCATGGCAGTGTATGGTATAGCAATATGGGGTGCTTCCAGTGACCTAAAAGAAGTTTTCAAACGACAAAAGAAAGCAATAAGAACGCTAGCATCAGAGTTGTAGAGGTTATGTTAAAACTCTAAAAATACCGACGATAGATATTTACGTGTCTAGACTATATACATAATATTATGTATATTATTGCACCAGACAAGGAGATGACATCAAACTTCCATATCACAGAATAACAAAATCTCAAAGATTTTAACTATATATCTATCAAGTTATACAATGAATTATCACCCCATTTCAAAACATTGAATATGATCTGTTTTAAGAGACATGTCAAGAATATGCTCTTAGAAAAGGAATTCTACTCCGTACATGAATATTTTACAGCAATAAAGACAAACTAATGAATACCTGTTTTCTTTATTGTCATTAGTATTACAACTTTTATTTGACGAGAATATTGTACATACATTTTGATGCGTGTTCAATAAAATTACATTCGATTGTCTCGTACAAATGTGCTTTCTGGAACTTTTTCTAAAATAAGGTACAATACGATTAAGACCTTCTGTACACGGAACTGCTCGTCATAGACGCGGATTAGACGCGATTGTAAGAATACGTACGCTTCAGTGCATCTCACGTAGTTTTAAATGAACTACGTCTAAACATGCAAGCTGCACGTCGCCCGTCGTACAGCAGTGTCGGTTGCTAGGCGTAGAGGGAACGCCGCGCCGTATAAATAAATAATAATAGTAAAAATTGATGATAAAATTACCAATGTTTATACAATCATATTTTATCAAAACACTCTAGAAGAGATCTAACCGAAAAAGCTTGGTCTGCAATAGGCCAAAAATGAAATCGTTTGGAAATCTGCTTTCTAACCAACGACAAAATGTGGAAACCCAAAAGCTGCTTCCATCACTATTTCGTTTAGCATATCCGCACTCCATTGTTGAGAACAAACCATCAGCATTACAATAACCAAAGAAAATAATAGTAGGATAGTTTTTACGATTAAAGTTGGTGGATCCGGAATTTGGATATTTCTGAATGAGGATATGTTTATCGTCAATTATGTCTAAACAGTTTGGCAACTGCCATACTTCTTTGCTATTTGTTTCCATCTTTTCCTTATTTGATAACGTCATATATGGCTCAATCAACACATTCAATATAGCTTCTATAGTATCTTCTGATTACTGAATAAAATACATTTTAAAATCGATTCGTTTGCAGATCTTTAAGCTTATTATTACTTTGGTACTTTGCAGAGGACTCTAATGCTATAAAATCTTATCTAAATCGTCAAACTGTATCCCTTGTTAATAAAATCAAGCCGTGCAATGTAATACATCTTTTAATTTTGTCATTAGTCGTATTTCATAAGCAAAAAAATCTTAGTCTTTGGTTAAAGTGTTTCGAAAATATAACATTTTAACGAGTTTCTCAGAATGGTTGTGGTATAATTTCAATATTATTATGAACGTTCCATTTAATTTATTTTCACTGTAAAGCCTCAAACATTCATTTCTAATAACAACCTAACCAGATGATAACTTAACCTATTCGGTAATTAAAAAGAAAATTGGAAAAAGGCGGAAAAAGAATTCGTGTAAACGAAATTTTATTCTAAAGATTTAGCCTTATTTTGAAATTATTATGCTTTTTTAAACTTTCCATCATCTATAATGGACGCTTCGCAGATGTTAGCCTATCAGTGCCATATACAAATTATACTTGGATTAGACCTCTTTACTGGAAACAGTGAATTTTAAATATTCCTTATTTCTTGATTCCGACCCGGTTTGGAGAAAACTTTTTGTGTCCTATTTTACTTAACTTTAATTTTAAATCGACGGGTTAACCTATCCTATAATAAAGAGCAAATTAAACAGACGATTTTTTTTATATTTAATGAATAGAAATGTTTTTCTATAATATAATAGCTTGCATAATCCTGGAAAGTATCAGGAATATTAGTAGGGATCCACATATTTTTATAGTATTTTTATAGTTTTAAACTGCTGAAGAATCTAAGTGCAATGTTAGGATTTGTATGAGTTGGCAAACTTTTTTCTCCTTTCCTCATTCCATCTCAGCTACAACTTAACATACATAATTCTGCGTGTTATGTGGAAAAAAAATATTTTTTTTGAATACTAGGATGATAGATGATGAGCTGTGGATTGAAGCTATTGCCTCATTTCTCCCCCCCTGCATCCAGATGTAAAATTTAAAGTAAAGATGTTTAAGAACAAAGTGTATGTATTCTGCTTCTGAGTTGATTTTAGATGATGAACTGTGGGGAATTGTGATATTTTTTTATGTCCCCATCTAGATATAGAATACCAAAGACTTCGGAGAATAAACAGAAAAGACTTAAAAAATGCTTTTTTAAGAAATGTATTATATGTTACAAGAAATGTTCTGGTGAGTTGTTCTCAGATTTTTAGACGGTTGGAGTAAATCATAAAAAAAGGTTGAGCTTGCATTGTGTTGGAATTGGACATTAGGTTGGGATTGGGTTGGATAATTCCCAATTGGTTTACAGGAAACAATTTTTGTCTTGAATCACTTTTTCATAAAATATCAAATTATACGAAGATACTAAAGTGTAATTATTTTATGTGCACCTAACTGCTGTTTTTTCCTTAACAAGTGTTTTAAGTTATGCCCATAAAGTTATTGAAGTTTTTGATCACCACTCAACTTTAACATAACACTTCTTTTGCACTTTACCTCATCTTCTGCAGTAACCTTTGGTTCCGATTCCTTTATAATTAAATCCTAATAAAACAAAATAGAAGTCAGTGTTAGGAGAATTATATTTTATTAAAATTTGACATGAGTTTCAATAAAAGTAGCAGCTTCTTGTTTATTTGTATTGAAAGTTTTGGCAGCTTCTTGACCTTCCTGTTGAAGTCTTTGGTTTTCCAGGATTTTCAATATTTTCCTTAAATTGTTCAAGTTCACGAAGTTTGCAAGTTCTTCATAGATATCAAATTTCCATTCATTACTATTATCATTTTGATTGCTTAGACATTCGATATTGGAGAAACATTTTTCTACGAGTCATCTCTTAAAATTCGAGTACTGAAATTGTGTATTCAAATAATGTTATTACATCACAAATTGCTCTCTACCGTCTTACACAGTAGTTCATGGGAATGGGATGAGTTACGAAAGTACAGAACGGAGTAAAAATATTTATTTTATGTTATATTTATAATTTATAATTGATATTAGTATTATTATTTTTTAATTATTTTTTTTAATTAAATGTTGCAAAATATAAAAAAATAATAAGTTTGATATATCTATTGTGGTTAATCTATAAAATAGTACTTCGATTGGAAATAATATATAAATTGATGAATCAAAACGTTGAATTTCGATCAAACTTTACAGACATAAACATCAATTTATACCTTTTTAGGGAACAAACAGACTCATTAATCATTCCTAAAATTTACCTAAAATAAAATAAAATATTGATTGTTTATTTTTAATCAAGAAAATTTTATATTTATAAGTATTTTTTTAATTCAAATCAAAACAGTATTGCGTTTTTGTTAATTCTTTAAACGTTTAATAATCATGTCCTTCATACAGGATAGACGTCAGTAAATGCGGTTTAAAGGAAACCGTGGTTTTGGGAAATAACCGCAGAATTATTGCAAAAGCATAGAAATTATATTTAATTCACTGAAAAAATATTGGGTAAAAAAAGATAAATACATAAATTTCTAATCCAACTCAATACTTTTATAGTAATTACCTACATTGAGAGTACACTTATTTTTAAGTAAGTCTCAAAATAACGATTTATTAACCTTAATAGGCAATTTATTTTATTATCAAGATGAATTTTGATAAATCGGATTACGTCATTTTTCTAGAAAATGTTAGATAAAAATAAGTACGATAAAAATATTTTTAAGCATACTAAATTTATCTTCATTACTTAAGATTTTTGATAGATTGTATCACACAACCAAGTCAAAAGTAACTCAAAGAACTGTATTTATTAACATTTTACTCGACTCATCACTCAAGATAAAATATGTATAAAGCGGTAATTGCACCCAACACCTCTTGATTATAAAGTTATTGAGACCTTTATAAACCAGATATATTGGGAACAAACGGGATTAAATCTAAATGAAAAGTGGTTTGAGTCGTTTTAGGCTATTGCAAGCTATCTGAAGCAATGCATGTATTGAGAAGCAATTGAAAATGTTTAAAAACAAAACTATTGAGAAATATTGGTTGCTAATGTACACAAAGGTATTCGGAGTCAGTGGGAGATATTGGAAAGTGTTGAGAACCATTTTAAGATATTTAAAGCTTATGAAAGTTTTAAAACGGATTTAGGAACAATTGCTAGTTACAGATAGCTATTTGGAATCTGTATTGAAAAGGTGTTTAAAGCAATTAAGTTTTACTGAGTCTAATCAAGTTTATTAACATCAATAGAGGTATATTAAGACATAAAAAAACTTTGTATTAATGTGCAATAATTGAGTATTTATTCTTGATTACAATTTCTCAATAACACTTTAAATGGTACTTTATTGTCAAAGTCATTGATAAAAGTCTAATATAATTTTCTTTAACACTCATATTATTAACTGGGTCAGAAGTAGTAAGAGTAGCTAAAGCACTTATAGGTCCACCAGGATAAAAATACACTCAGCTTCATCAACAACACTATTTTTGCTGTCAATGTTATTTTTAATTACAAATTCCTGGTAACAATAATTGAAAATTTTTGGATGATTTGATATCGGTGGACGTAAATATTTACTGATTTGTAATCGCACTCCACATCCTATGTTCTCAATTGAAATTTCTTAATAGCTTTGAAAGCTCTAATCATCATCAAATAACATTTATAACATTTATGTTATTAAATAAATACTAACAAATTTTGCCATGTACTTATATTTTTAGCAATGATCTTTTTTACTTTACACAACTAAATCCACCAGCCGCCAAAAGCCATCTATTCTTAACTTGTAACACACTGTATTTATTATTTGTATGCTTGTTGAAATATTGTAAGTGCCAAATTCATCAATGAACTTCACAAAAAAAATTACCACAACTCCACGTGTATCTAACATTTAAAATGATTGCGCAATAAAAAGGCCGCGTCTTTAACCATGACATCATACTCTACGATTAGATCTCGAATTACACTGCTCTCGATTAAAATCTATGACGAATATAATATAGATAGGTAAAAAAATGAAATTACAAATTGATACAAATTATTTTAATAGAATTAAAATGGACTGATTCGTTTTACCCATAGAGATCTATTTAGTTTCAAGGTTGAACAGGGGTCAGATGAGGGTCACTCGTGGAACGCTCGATGATGATGGTGACTCATCCACGCATCGGAAATGCCCCGCATACCTGTCGAGAACAACCAGGTTATACAATTTGGTCGTTGATGGTGTTGTATGCGCTTCTTTGGGTTTTAGTATTTTGTAGGGATGGATTTCTTTTTTTAATCTCTTTCGAACGATCTCTTTAAAGTGAGTGACAAAGACTTTTTGGGGTTTAAAATTTTCTTTTGAAGAGGTTTTAAGGATTTAAAGTTCTTTAAAAGAGTTGTTGGGTTGGAATTTATTTTAAACTTTTCGATCATTACATTAAATATTTGATTTGATTTTAATAATATGTTTTTCATTCACTAAATGTGTTTTAAAAACCCATTCGCTTCATTCAAAACCTCTCAATCATATCCAATAATATTACACCACTATGACTAATCGAAGAAACAACTTTCGGAGAATCGAGAGTATTAATAGTATAGTAATAGTATAATAGTAGGTGGTCAATCTCTCGATTCCGGCTTTTTTATATCTCCCATTCAGCTCGCGTTCAACATGTCGAGGATGTAGTGGAAGGTAAAGTCATCGCTAAAGAATTCGCAGCGACTGCTTTCTTTGCGGTACGTCCGATGACGAAGCCGTTTTGTGAACCAAAAGCGGCAAGAGCGGGATTAGGTCCGAGTAAAGTAGAAAGATCGCGACCTTCGCGACCGGCCTTCACAAAGACGACGACGGCGACTATGACGAGAAGGAAAGAGTTAAAAAGAGGAGGAGGAAGGAAATTGAAGTAACGGCTGTGGTGCCAACGCGAGCTCGACGCCGCTTCTTGGAATTGGTTGACGTCAACCAACGATTTACAATTCGCATAATCAATTTTCAAAAAATAAATATTCGAAGAAAAATCTTAACTATTATAGTAGTATTTTTTATATATATTCTTAATTTATAAAGTAAAGTGGATATTAAAAATTTTACTTTTTGGCCACCCACATATTTTATATTTTTTTCCTGTTGAAAGAAATTAAATGGATGGGGAATCCCTGAGAGTTAAGCGCCCTCACGCGTCGGTCATTATTCAGTCGACGGGAGTCTCACCAGACGGCGCCGTTTTAATTGCGACCGTTTCCGTTCGGAGGCGCTGGCGACAGCGGCGCTTACTCGATTGTGTTCGCGACGCGACGGCGACGCGTCGCCTGCTCTGATGAAGATAGCAAATCTCAATTTGTGACTACTTTCAAAGCTTTTGAATGCTAATTATGTATAAAGCTGTCTGGAGACTCTGGAGTCATTTCATTTCATATTTTAACAAATTCAATCTTAATCATAAAATATTATCACAAAGTTCTAGATTACTTATTACTCCATCTATCCCAAATGGTATTACATATCTCTTTACAATTTGTCCCTAATTATAATAATAATAATAAATTTGTTGCCATAATAAAAAAATACAAATTAAAGAAAATGTATATGTCGCAGGCAAATGGTTGTTTCAGGTAAATAGCTTTTCCTAGTCAGATACTATCTGCCTAGGCAAATAGTTTTATTCCAATTATTTCAGTCTAAATTCTATATTCCCTAGGCAAATAGCATATGGCTAAAATATTTTCAGGCATTTGTTTTAAACGAACCCAACCTCACAACAGCACTTCACAGTCTCTGTTTTCTGGACAAGGGATGTCAAAATGCCAGTGCCAGCCTTCGAAATTTCAGTGCAGTACAAAAAGGTGTACTTGTTTCAAAAATAAGATGATGTGCAATAGTAGATGCCATTCCAGCAACAATTGTCAAAACAAGTAAATGTTTGTTATTTAGTATATATCGTATTTGTATTTTTATTAAACTTAATAAAAGTATATGAAACTGTTATGCATTTTTTGAAAATGATACGCAAATAATTTGACACGTTTGATACTCATTAGTGACTTTAATTTAAGAAAAGTAGATTTGATAACGATAGGAACTACTGTATTTTATTGTGAACAGGTAGCTACTGTATATTGCATTGTTGTATCGAAAAAATGGTATTTGCCTAAAACAAGCTTAGACAGATACTATTTGTCTTGTCCAATAGTATTTGCCTTAACTTAGACATTTAATGATAACACTGTAACGAACTACTGTTTGCCTAGGCAGACAGTATCTGACTAGGAAAAAGCTATCTACCTGAAATAACCATTTGCCTGTGACATGTATATTTAACTACTTAATGTATAAATATAAGCAATAAATAAATAGAAATGGCAAGCTGCTACGTTAAACCTATGGTCACTAAAACAGTGCATAATATTAATTGCAAGAATAAGAGAGAAAGAGAAGTAAAAGAAGAAGAAGAGAAGAAAAGGAAGAAGAAGGAGAAGAAGAAGTTCTCAGGAAGATACTTGGAGAGCAAATAAATGACGTTTTAGATGATTTTTAAATGTCATAAAATGAGGAATATTACGAATCTCAGTAAGCAGACTATTCCAAAAGGTTATGGCCTGTACAGTAAACGATTTATGGTAAATCTCAGTACTATGGGTCGGGAACATAAAAAGATAATCTAACTGAGATCTAGTAGGTAAACCATGCGACGACAAGCGTTGAAATATACAGTGCAGATACCCTGGTGTTTGATTGTGAAGAACAGTATATAACATGGTCAATATACGAAACGATTTACGGTTCTGACAGCTTAATATATGTAAATAATTACGGTATGGGGTTATGTGTTGAGATCTCTCGAGATCAAAGATATACCGTATACAGTTGTTTTGAACACTTTGTAGTTTGTTTCGGAGTGTTACCGAAAGATCAGGATATACCGTGTCAGCATAATCTGTATGGGGGAAAATCAGAGAATAACAAAGATTACGATGGACCATGGGAGGAAAGAAGCAACGGAAACTTTTTAGCGAGTGAAAACAATGATAGACCTTTCTGCAGACGGATTGAATTTGAGATTTCCAGGATATTGTGGAATCAAAGTTTGCTGAATAATGTCACCGTCAAGCATTAAGTGAATAGGTGAAAAATCATTAAGCTTTGCCAGTAAAGGTCGACTGCCAAACGCAATTGCTTGAGTTTTAGCAGTATGTAATTTAAGGCCATAACGTTTAAACCAATCCAAAATATTAGAAAGATCATGATTAAGAAAATCATCAAAGGTCATCAGCATACACATGATAATTACAAGAAATGCAATGGGTGACGGCATTAATAAAAATTGAAAAGAGCAACCTAACACACTACCCTGTGGTACACCACATTTAATATCACAAGCAGACGAGAGTGCAGAATCAGCACGCACACACAAGGAACAACAGGAAAAGTAAGATTGAAGCCAAGATAAACATAAAGAGGTAAATCCAAGGGTAGGCAGTGATGCCAACAAGAGATCGTGATCAACCAAATCGAAGGCCTTGCTGAAATCAAGTAGTACAAGGATGGTAATACAATGTTTGTCGTTTATAATCTTAATAAGCGCTGTTGTTGTGCTATGACCTTTACGAAAACCCGATTAAAACTCGTTGTGCAAATTAAATTCTTGTGAATACTCTTTAACTTGTAAGTAAACAAGGTGCTCGAGAGCTTTGGATAGAACAGATAAAATGGAAATAGGGCGAAAATCATTTGAACTTGAAGGACTCTTAGATTTAGTTATAGTGACAACATGAGCAACCTTTTAGATTGAAGGGAATGAGGATTGTTCAATGAAGAAGTTAAAAGTATGAGTAATAGGAGTAAGAACAATATCCAATATAGGAAGAAGAAGTTTGAGACCAACTCCATCAGCTCCCACACTGGTAGACCTCGAGTGCTTCAAGGCATCGCGGATTTCAGATGCTGTGACCAGAACAAAGGAGAAAGAGGGTGATTTAGATGAGACAAGAATTTCAGTAATAGTAGTCATCCTAGTCTCACCACTAATGAGCAGAGGAGGGACAGCAAAAACTTTCGCCAATGAATTTCCAACGAAAGCAGCCCGAACAGAGGGAGACTCAACTGCCCGTATTGGAATTGGATAGTCTCCGGTAGAAATAAATTTTTTTGGCATTCCTACATTGGTGATTGCAACCTAAGATCCTATAGTTTTCACGATTAATAGTAGTTGGAATACGTTTAAATAATACCTTTGCTCGGTTACGCTCTCTCATCCATGATCTTATTTCATCACTTAACCAGGGTGCAGTCGAATGTCTCACCCTGCGTCGGCTGAGTGTGGCATGCTTGTCATAGAGATTGATAAGTTTAGAGTTGAAGTAGTCAATATCGGCCATTCGATAAAGCGGGAGTCAATGGATCTTTTGCACATCATACAACAGCAAATTGTTATCAATACGACCCAGGTCACGAACGGAAATAATGCGTTGCGAGGAAATATGTTGTCCCATCTGCACTGCACAATAAATTAGATCGTGATTAGAAAATTGAGGAGCAGGGAGCTGACCATGCGTAAGTATGCTACTCGGACAAGTCTTAATAGTAAGATCCAGAAGCGAATACGATGTATGTAGATGATGAGTTGGTTGTCAGGGCAGGATGAACAAATTTAATGAGGAAGCAATGAACGTGAGTCATTGTTCAGTATTGAAATCTGGAGAAAAGTGTTATAATTGAAAGAGTGCCTCTCAAAGGTTTCCTCCAATTGATCAAACTAGTTAACAAGAGGAGGATAATAAAAAACACCAAGTAATAACTTGTTGTAGGAGCTTTTCAGTTCCACAAGCATGAATTCAGCCCCCTGAACTGACCCATCGGAGGATTCGACAATCATAGCACACAGGCTGTCCCTGATAAATAAAGCCACTTCCCCACCTCGCGAAAACAGACGATCGTTTCGCATTATTCGAATTATGGTATACAAAACTTTGAAAACTACCTTATTGTTTTTGTAAAATTAGTAATTCAATTTGTAACTTAATTTAAACATACATTAATGAAAATTTTACACATTTAAACACAATTCAGTTGTTACAATGGCAGTTTGGTTGCACATACTAGAAACAGGTAAACGCCCTTCAACAATTTTATAGTTGTTGCCTCCTGCTGGTTGACTCCATGCAATTCTGCATCGTTTTCACAAGAATGCAGTTTTGCATTATCTTGTTGAACATAAATGTATGCGCTTTTGGGAACTTTTGGGATCTAATGGCTGGTAAAACGCTATCGATAATCATCTTTTTATATTCTGCTGCGTTAATTGACTCGATGTTTTTGGTCACCATTGTTCCTCTTGCCCGGTTCTTGCTGTTTCTTTTTGCAAGTTCTTTATAAACAAAAGGCCAGACTCCTAATTTGCCGTTGAAATACTGTTTTCTGGCACTGTCATAGCATGGACTAAAACTAGAACTAACACTATGTATGTACCTAGAACTAGCAACATTGGAGTTTAGCCGTCTTAAGAGACACACAGCTATTAGTCCGTTATATCGATGTTTTCCTGTATTTATAAAAACCTAATACAACTTGTTATTTATTTTTATCAATTTTAAAACGTTGATTTTTTTTTTCAAATATTAACAAATCAGTCTCTCAATCATTATTATTTTAGACACTTCCCCAGAGATAAAAAAAACCCGCTGATCATCTCATGATAAGTTAGAAAAAAATGTTTCCCTTCGCAACAATAAAAACACTTGGGTACAAAGTTAAATTGATTTTTATTTGTCCGGTGCTTATCAAAGTCCACAATAAAGTTTTGTTTGAAAAAGTGATTAAAACGTAACAATCTGAAGTCTTTCCTGACAGGAATAGTGCCGTTCAGGCCAAGTGTGTCTAGTGTTTTGGAACGATTCCAGGTCGCCCGACCGTCTTCCACAATGGAAAGTCCGACAGCTGGCCGAAAGTGGTCGGATTTCCACGTTATGAGGCGACCGAGATGTGTGTTACTCAACAGATTTTCCCTTTAGTTTTTGAAAAAGGTGCCAAATATATAGCGGAAATAGATGGGATAAAAACCGAGTTATAACGAGTGTGATGTATTTATAGACCCAGTTTAGTTGTAATTTTATTTTTTGCTTGTTTATAATATCAAGGTTAAATTTATTAAATACATCGATGGTATCTTTTTAGAAAAAATTGCGTACATATAAAAACAAGTTAAAAAAATCTATTAGGTTGTGAACTAATTATAATTGTTTTAGATAAGATAACTTTACGTGAGAAATTTTATTTCTATTCGCGAACGTTCGATATTTGTTTTTGATGATAAAAACTGATACTTAATTAAACATCGGTTTTATTCTAAGAACGCTAAGTTGTTTATGACATAAAATTGCGTTTCGTTCAGAATGAGTATAAATTTTATTTGGAATGTCTTCTTTATGTTCCCGTATAATTTTAAATTCATTGAGTTTTTTTCCTGGAATAAATAGGCAATTCAGTTATTATTAGGCAATACTTAGACACATATTTACAAATTTCACAACTAAAAAAAACCTGTTATTTAATCTATTAAGTAGATGGAAGAAATCAAAGCAGATTATTTGCAAAAACATCTTTTGTTTATGTATTCTATCTTTTGGTTGTACACACAATGTAGGAGGATCGCGAAAGAATTTAAAATTAAAGTATATTTTGTTAAAGCCCGTGGAAAGTTAGAAATAGCTAAACACAAATGTTCTCGAATTCCTCATAAATTTACATAGATAAAGTGAAATATTTTAGAAATTTTAATTGCTGTTCTTAGAAATTAACGTCAATTCATTCAAATTTTAATTCTATTGGAAACAAATAACTGTCTGTTAAGTTGATTACACACAATCACAATCTAGCAATTTAAAATTTGTGATCTTGATGTATCCTATAGTAATGTTTTCAGTGTGTGGACATCTGCTTTAAAGGCAAACATAAAATTGCAGCAAAATTTTAATCAAACCTTTTTGACATATTGGGACACATTCTTCTTTTAGAGAAATCAAAAAGCCTTTCGTCAACTTCTTCTCTTTCTGTTAATAATCAGCTATTAGTGAAAATGTTGCATTTCCCATAAGGAAATGTTAATACCAATTTTTATGTTTCAAATTTGTAGTCTTCTCTAAAACGCTTTCTTTTTGTCCAAAAGTACTTCTCAACTTGACGACAACCACCTCAGTGTGTAAAACAGATCTCTATCTAGTGAATACATGTTGATACTAATCTCTACAGGTCTTGTTTAATCAAGTTTACCAGCTGAACAACTCCATCTAAAACTGCTTTAACTTTTTCCCAATACTTTTGTCATCACAAACTCCTTATGAAGAGCAGTGAGTTACGTTAACATTTATAATGATAACAAAGCCTATATTTCTATGATAAGAGCGTGAACTATATTATAACTTACTTTTTTCAAGATCTTTGCATAGAGGCGAAATAAGTGACTCACTTAAAGTAGGGGTTTTCATAATTTTTTTAGTATGAGTTCTGAGACTTGATAAGAAGCGATTGGAGCTTTATCGGAAACACTCATCATACGTTTGAATTCACTGTTTAGACAATCCTTTGAAATAAATTACAAGTTTATCTAGTATATTTGTCAGTTTATCCACCTACTCAACAAAGCAAAAGATGATTTTCACTTCTAGTGCACAAACTTGTGGAAAGGACCGCCTTAATCTATTACAACTGTTAGCTAATAACATAAAATTGAGTTTCCTCTATGTATCAAATAAACGTATTAACCTAACTAAGAAAAAGTAAGGTTAAGTGTAGCCAGAATCGTCCAGATAAGATACTGGTTTTTTATTTCGGTAAGTGTTTGATAGATTAACCCAATTTATTAGGTTAAAACTGAAATAGGATTCTTTAGCGGTATATCATTAATAGACCCTCAAATAATGGACAATAAAATATAATCAGCATCGTAAATACGGTTATGATTCATTTATTAAAAAGTTCGAGTTAATATTCGAGTTTTTCTAAATTAATGGTACTAAATTTTTATCGGATGGTCGTTATGTCTTCAGCTTGTATTTTTATTATGATTATATATTTCATGGTGTTAAATCTGGCTCCAGATTCACAATATCTTCATTTGATTGTGATAGGAACTGTCAATTTTGTATGGCGAAATTGTGGGCTCATCATGTAAAGTAACAAAAATTCTTGTTTATATTTTATAAATTATTTTATTCGTTGATAAATGGTCCTTCTGCAAAAGAGTTGACGATGTACATAAACAACCCAAATAATCTGCAAGAAGACAGCAATCACCTTCAATTTATGAAATTCATTTTTTTAGAAATTATATGTGGGTAACTCTGTATTACTTCTGTATCACATCTACAATAATTATATAGCTACATCGACGAACATCAATGATATTATCAGTCGTTGGCTTGAACTTTATGGTATATTACGTCGCTGATAGTGTATTATAGTAAGGCAAGCAATACCGAAGTATGTATATAAAGACGTTGCTCAGGTTCTAAACTTACTTTTCATTTGGAAGTATTGATTCAGATTAGGTTTCAAAGTAAACAGTAGGGCTGCTTGTAGTATTGAGACTACTAGCGTATGTAATTGGTATTACCTTGGTAAGTGGCTGTTCAATTGAAATGGTATACTTATGATTTTATTGTCACGTTTTATCTTAGATACATTTTGATTTCATATGGCATTGTAATTATAGGAGAATCCAGTATTGCCTTTATGATTGCCTACATTAATTAGGTATACTCAGGGCTATTTGTAATAGAAAGTTTTTTCAATAGACATACAGGGATGTGGAAAATTGTGCTGTAGTGTATCCTATTTCAGGAATTTGTGGATCATCTATACATAACTATATTATTTATTCTGCTGCCGTTGCTCATTTAATGTTGATTTATTTAAATCCCAATTTCTTAGTGTAGTATAGATACCAAAATTTTTTTTACTATTACGGTCGCATTCAGGCGAAAATTTATTTTCTTAATATATTGTGTCCGTTTTTATGGACACAATATATAATTTCATCTTATGATTT
The DNA here is from genome assembly GCF_036711975.1 of Onthophagus taurus. Taxonomy (NCBI): domain Eukaryota; kingdom Metazoa; phylum Arthropoda; class Insecta; order Coleoptera; family Scarabaeidae; genus Onthophagus; species Onthophagus taurus. The sequence continues at coordinate 29,963,356 of NC_091972.1, read as the reverse complement.
AAGATGCAACTACAACCGCTAGTTTATTTAAAGGTCACTTATTAATGTGATAATGCAAGAAGACTCATGGAGACATTCTTAGAATTTGGCTTTGATTATTCCCATTAATTACAAGAAGCGAAAATGTATTATTCATTTTCGGACTGCTTTCTACATCTTGCGCAAGGAATTAATTCAAATGAAGCAACAGGTATCTTGCTCATTCTTTGGTGGTCCAGCATATAAATTGATAATAATGTGTCTTTAATTTGACTTAAACTTGCTAAAACAGAATCATCTTTATGAAATAAATGTTTAAAATAAATTCTTCATATATTGCATTATATGTATGTAACATTTTATGTATGTTTATCAGTTTTTTCGCTGTGGTTAATCCAAACTTTAGTCCAAAAGTTGATATAAACCTTTCTATTTTAATTCACTATCTTTCTGCTAAATTTTATCAACATTTGATAGGATGGGGTAGGATATGTTGCAATTGTAAGAGATTAACACCATAAACTATATAGTCTAAAGACGTTATAGTGCATCAGTGAATTAATCATAAAGTTAGTTTTCCTTTTCCAGATTGTTTAATTATATTTCTTCCTGAAAAACTTTTCTTTAGATCTATGCTGCTTTTCTTTGTGTCTTTCGCAAGTTTGAAAACTAAGTGTTCAAATAAGAAGCTGAACTGGTTGGCTACGAAGTCTAGAAATACATTCATAATTACTTCTAGATATTTTCTGAGCAAACACTGACATTATTAATTAAGAGGCTTTAACACTGTCTATATAAGATGGAGTCTGCTAAGTAGTAATTTGTAAACATCATGAAAAGGTTAGGCTTTTTGTTCCATCTTAATTCTTGCTGGTTAAATCACATTTTCTTCCACTTCCCTCACCAATTTCGTTTCTTAATTCTTTGCCTTCCAATTTTACTTCAAGACAGAGATAAATTTTGCGTTGTGAAGTTGTCGGTGCTGTTACCAATGGAAAATCAACTGCTCATTTTGGTGTTAATCAAATCATACAATCCTGCTCCGAAATATTATCTCTCCTTGAGCTGTTTAGATGTTGTCTGTTATATGTTTTCGTGAAAAATTGTGGTCGGTTTACAAGAATAAGGCCATACATAGTTTTATACCTCATCTCATCTCATCTTCATTAATCACGTCTTACACAATTATATTTATCTTGTTGTTGAATAATTTACGAACTATCAGTAATTGTTATTTTACAATTTTCTGAGGATGAGGTATCATAAATCAGCAGAATCTTATTGTTTCAACTCCAGTGTAATACACGTAGCTTCCAGAGTTCATTGACGTTAATAGACGTTTGGAAATACAGTTGAAGGGTTAAGTCTATCCCTGGATACCTCTTCGACTTTAACTAATTTGAAATATTTTGCAGCAATGAATGTTTTCTTTACAGCTTACCTATGTTCCACAGCAATGATGTTTTCTACTTTCTATAGTAGCACAAGAATCGTGCTAAATACTTCACTTTTATGGTTATTATTAAATTCATTGATTACAACAAATTTTGTTGTTTATGTTTGACGCTCTAAATCGTAGCATCTCGGCTGCAAATGACCTTGACTCATCCGCACCAAACAAAATCAAATTTTATCGTATTTTCGTCCTTCCCATAAGAAATCAGTATACAATTAACTATTTTCCAAGTTTTTTTTATAAACATAAATTTAGAAAAAGGTCGCATTTCACAAAAATAACCTTCGAGGACTACTTTAGTTTTGAGATTTTAATTCAAGATTACGAAAATTCATAAACATACCTAATGATTTAGTAGAAGATAAATTCTATTATTGTAATGGCCATTTAAAAAAAAAACTAGGTTAGAATTAGCACATTTTTTTTTCTATTCTGTTTTTTTCTAACTACTCAAGGCAACTTGCATTAATTTAATCCAAAACTTTATAGCCTAAAGACGTTATTGTACTTCTAGTGCATCAGTGAATTAATCATAAAGTTAGTTTTCCTTTTCCAGATTCAAAATCTGTTTAATTATATTTCTTCCTGAAAAACTTTTCTTTAGATCTATGCTGCTATTTCTTAGTCTCTTTCGCAGGTTTGAAAACTAAGTGTTCAAATAAGAAGCTGAACTGGTTGGCTACGAAGTCTAGAAATACATTCATAATTACTTCTAGATATTTTCTGAGCAAACACTGACATTATTAATTAAGAGGATTTAACACTGTCTATATAAGATGGAGTCTGCTAAGTAGTAATTTGTGAACATCATGAAAAGGTTAGGCTTTTTGTTCCATCTTAATTCTTGCTGGTTAAATCCCATTTTCTTCCACTTCCCTCACCAATTTCGTTTCTTAATTCTTTGCCTTCCAATTTTACTTCAAGACAGAGATAAATTTTGCGTTGTGAGGTTGTCGGTACTGTTACCAATGGAAAATCAACTGCTCATTTTGGTATTAATCAAATCATACAATCCTGCTCCAAAATATTATCTCTCCTTGAGCTGTTGAAGAAGAATAAGGTCATACATAGTTGTATAGCTCATCTCATCAGTGTCTCATCTTCGTTAATCACGTCTTACACATTTATATTTATCTTGTTGTTGAATAATTTACGAACTATATTTATCTTGTTGTTGAATAATTTACGAACAATCAGTAATTGTTATTTTACAATTTTCTGAGGATGAGGTATCATAAATCAGCAGAATCTTATTGTTTCAACTCCAGTGTAATACACGTAGCTTCCAGAGTTCATTGACGTTAAAAGACGTTTTGCAAATACAGTTGAAGGGTTAAGTCTATTCCTGGATAACTCTTCGACTTTAACTAATTTGAAATATTTTACAGCAATGAATGTTTTCTTTACAGCTTAGCTATGTTCCACAGCAATGATGTTTTCTATTTTCTATAGTAGCACAAGAATCGTGCTAAATACTTCACTTTGGAGAATATGGTTATTATTAAATTCATTGATTACAACAAATTTTTTGTTTATGTTTGACGCTCTAAATCGTAGCATCTCGGTTGCAAATGACCTTGACTCATCCGCAACAAGCAAAATCAAATTTTATCGTATTTTCGTCCTTCCCATAAGAAATCAGTATACAATTAACTATTTTCCAAGTTTTTTTTACAAACACAAATTTAGAAAAAGGTCGCATTTCACAAAAATAACCTTCGAGGACTACTTTAGTTTTGAGATTTTTATTCAAGATTACGAAAATTCATAAACATACCTAATGATTTAGCAGAAGATAAATTCTATTATTGTAATGGCCATTCTGAAAACAAAAACTAGGTTAGAATTAGCACATTTCTATTTTTTTTTTTTTATTCTGTGTTTTTTCTAACTACTCAAGGCAACTTGCATTAATTTAATCTAAAACGAATTTGGCTTGATGCGTACAGGCGGTAGTAGGAAAACAATAAAAACAGCGTACGTTATAAATAAACGATCCGAGGCGGGTGCGCGGAAAACGGGGGGAAACGTAAAGTCCCAACTTAACACACACACACTAACGTAAAAGCCAAAGATGAGATAGAGTGAGAAAGACGTTCAAAAAAGACGCTCGCTTTTGGCGTCGTCTCCGTCGCTGCCGCCGTCGTCGTCGTAGTTGCGAACTTTAAAGTGTTACCTCGACGCTAAATAAAGACCGGCGGTGGGCGCTCATTCCGCGACTCGCAGTGTTCGGCATCGGAGATCGCGCCGTCGGAGAAAAGAATACCGACCACCGCGAAAAATTATTTTGCCGCGAAAATTCTTAAATATCACCGTACGGCTTGCAAAAAAAAAACTCAAAACTTTTAACCCCGAAGAAGACTTACAAGAAGAACTCTACGACGACGTCCCGACGCTCAGCACCGCGAGCTTGACCACAAAACTAAACGAACGAACGAACCTTTTTTTTTAACGAAGAAGAGGACTCGAACGACCCTTAAAATAAAGAATTAACAAAAACTTATTAATATCCACGACCTTCGACCCTTCTTTTCAAAGTCACAACGTGAATTGTCACCGAACCACCGACCAAATGAAAAGCGAAATGGCCTTCATGGACCAGATCGAGATCGCCAACTTTCTGGCGCAAGAACTGTTTTACCAACAGGTAGCGTTGGAGGACGTCGTTGAATTAATTTTGCATGCGATCAACAAAATCGACTCCACACCATTTCTATTATTAATAATTGTCGCAACGTTTGTTTTATTTGGACGTTTATTCTGTGCCTGTCTGTCTGGTTTGAACGAGTTTACGTTTTGTGTGTGTATGTGTACGGTTTTAATTGGCTCCTTTAATAATCGGATAATTATGGCTTTAATAAGCCCCTGCTACTCTAATTCATGTAATCGTCCTGCCAGAAATTAACGTCAACCTTTTATTACGTCACATTAGTTACATCTCTCCCACCTTTTACTAAAACCTATTTATGACCTATTTGGATCTGTGAAAATGTGTTTTTGGCGACTGCCACCAACCATATATGGGTTGGACTGTAATTTTGAATGTTTAAAAACCACTTTATGATTTTTTTTTATGTAGAGATAAATTAATCATATTAAAAAATCCTTTATGTATTTATTATTATTGGATAATACATAGTGATATTTATGGTATAACAATTTAATACAAAAATTATGCTATTAACCATTTACAATATATAACTATGACAACAATCTTTTTATTGAAGCTGCAAATCTTATATTTTATTACAAATGTGAAAATAGTACTGAAAATGTGCACATTTACCGGTAAATGTAGAATATAGATATAGACAAGTCAATAACGATTAAGTCTAGTGTCCACGTCGATTCTAGGCGTGAGGATACGTTGACTAGTCTATTTTTAACTCTCTAATAGAGAAATGTGCATGTTTTCCGACTATGCATATTTGTCGTAACATTTACATTTTTTAAGCAAATATTTTGAACATTAAAACCGGTTGCTAAAATATTTATTTTTTTCTTTCGCAAAAATGAGCTTTTCTACTGGGATACCTTTGAAAGATTTTTAAGGTGCTATGCAAAAAGATATATCCATTATCATTATAGTCTATTATCATGTATCTCTTCTAAACAATGGTGGTGACTCTTATTACCTACACTTCCTCGATTATCTTTCCCTAAAATACTGCTTATTCCTATGTGTTAGTACCACATTATTTGAACGATCTAGCTGTAAGTGTGCATGCTAAAAAGTTCATCTTTAGTGTATGTAATTCGTACTTAGCCTGAATGCAACATTTCTTCTGCTAACTCTTTCTTTTCTTGTGTCACTTTTCCAGTGTACATTTTATCGAATTTATGTAGCCAGAAGTATCGCTAAGATATATAATTTTTAGATGAAATCTTAGTTCCATCAACTGCTAGAATTTAATTACATCTTGATAAATTTTCTTTACAAATAATAAAGCTAGCAGAAAGGTCAATCAAAAAATAGTAATAAATCAAGATAAAGATCATCATCCCAGATACTTTTTAGCATTATCTCTAATATTTTTTATTATCGTTCCTGAGATTCCTAAACGTTGTGTCCGGCTTCTCTCAACATCATTCTTGATATCTCTTAACATATCCTTAGCATGTATCAAGATGCTTTTAACATCTTCTCATCGTTCTCGGAACTCATCCTACACATTCTTCTCAATACCGTGCCAGCTTCCATTAACACATCATATGATGTGTATCATCATGTATTAGCAATATGTATGATATCATTCGACATCGTACCTACTATTCTGCAACTTCGTACATGATCTTTCTTGATGTTGTTATAGCATTTCTCAACATCGTTCTTGATATTACTCAATTCTTCAATATCATTCTTGACATCTCCTAATATAATTCCTGGTATTTCTTGACATAATACCTGATATCTCTTAACAATATCCCTAATATCTCAACATTACCCGACATATCTCAATACCATTGCTGATATTCTCTGGTCTTCGTCGACATTGTCTTCTACGACATCCTTCATTATTAGTCCTTGACATCTCTCAATACAGCTCCGGTTTAGTACAATATATTCTCCATTATTTATCATCATCTTCTTTGATTCTAAAAATTCTAATTTTTTTTCTAAAAAGTTAACTCTGTTAATGTTTCTGTTCTCACTCAATATCGTCTCCAATCATCTATTCGTGTTACTCAATATCCTACCTTCATTCTCCAACATAACATAATACTAACTACATAATAACATAATACTAATAATACTAATACTAATAACATAATTCCCATTCCTGTTCTTTCTTTCTTAGTACTTCTATAATATGGCTTTTTTCGCATTCACTTTCTTAATACGATAAACATCCCTTAGAGACTCCTCCTCTACAACAGTTCTATTATACCTTGCTCTTCTAATATCAGTGTCGTATCCTGCTCAATAACATCTTTCTATACTGTTTTGGGCTACCTCAACATCGCTGAATATTATTTCTATTACATTCCAATGTTGTTGACTTCTTCAATATCCCCCATCATCATCTATCGATATTCCTGACATATCTAAACATCTTTATAGCATTGTCGGATATCATCCTAATATCATCAATATCGTTACTGGTATTTCTAATTATAATCTCGGGTATCTCTTTATAGTGTAGTCAGCAGGAAGCTATTTTAGCCATTTTTTATGTTTCCTTATATTTCTTCTCCTGCTCTTCAATACAGCTTACAATTAGATTTTAGATACTAACCTCATTCCTGTTCTTTCTTTCTTATTACTTCTATGATATGGCTTTTTCGCTTTCACTTTCTTAATACGATAAACATCCCTTAGAGACTCCCACTTCACAACAGTTCTATTATACCTTGCTTTTTTAATATCAGTGTCGTATCCTGCTCAATAACATCTTTCAATACTGTTTTGGGCTACCTCAACATCGCTGAATATTAGTTCTATTACATTCCAATGTTGTTGACTTCAATATACTCCTCCATCATCTATTGATATTCTTGACATATCTAAACATCTTTATGGCATTGTCGGATATCATCCTAATATCATCAACATCGTTACTGGTATTTATAAATATAATCTTGGATATCTTTTTATAGTGTAGTCAGCAGGAAGCTATTTTAGCCATTTTCTATGTTTCCTTATAATTCTTTTTCTGCTCTTCAATACAGCTCAGATTTTTGATACCAACCCCATTCCTGTTCTTTCTTTCTTATTACTTCTATGATACGGCTTTTTTCGCATTTACTTTTTTCCACGACAGTTCTATTACACCTTGCTCTTTTAATATCAGTGTCGTATCCTGCTTAATAACTTTTCCTTCTACATCTTTGCTGTAATAATGGTAATATATATCTATATTTAAATCGATCTTTCAACTTGTTCAACTATCTATTCTTACTATCAGCTCCCAATGTACTTCTCCTGTTTTTATGTGGTGTATTGTTCCCCCAACTCCTCCATTTTCTTTTCAGACATCGAGATCCCCACTAGCAATATCTTCATGCTGCTATGGAGATTGACCCGATTAGGATTTATGGACTAATCGAGTGATTTCAAAGTGAGTCAAACAAAAATGGTTGAAGAGCTCCACTCTAACATTTTATTATCTTTGCCCATCAGCTATCAATATTGTTTTTGATCTCACTAAACATCATAAATTATACATCCCCTCATTATTGAATGTCATGGTTGGGTCGCAATATCACCTGTGTCTAAATATAATCTCTGAATATCGTTCTAATTTTTGCCATGGAAACTATAGGAAATTAAAGAAATAACTATTTTGCAGTTTTAAAAGGAGAATTCATTTTTTTGTTGAAAAAATTAAATTTTTATGAATCTTGGTTTCTTTTTAAGTAATTCTAAGCGCAATATAACTTAAAATTGCAAAACATCAATCTTTTGAGTGTCTAACATTAAATATTTTCTTTCGTTGAAAAAAGAATTTAAATAATATTCTTTTAGATTATGGAAAAAGAAGATGTGTTTATTTTGATAAAAATAAAAACATTTAAAAAAATGTGTAAATTTATAATCAGAAACTTAACCTAGAATCAGAAAATGGTCATATCTTTTGACCTAAATAAATTCGTGAGGAGATAAGACTGTCAATTAATTAATAATTATTTTGTCAAAATTTCAAGTTTTTCTCCCCAATAAAAATCCTAAGTACAAAAGCAAAAAGTATCATTTATACAAATCAAAACAGAATGATTTTTAAATTTCTTTATTACTAATATTTAGTCTATATCGTATTTACATAACATTATTATTAACGTTTATAACTTTCAAAGTAAAATCGTATACACAAATATTTAACAATATTTCAAGTCTCTTTGAAGTATTTCAGTGAAAAGTAAATGATCTCATTTTTAGTTTTAACTCTCCCCTTTTATTTTTACGTCTTGAAAGAAGTCTTAAAATCTTTTAAAATGTCTTTAAAAAACCGTTCGATGTGTAAATTAATGTTGTAAACTGTGGTGAGAATGACGTGGAAATTTAAGACACCTTTTTATAAAAAAAACTAAGACGTAAAAGCCCCCAACCAATCTTGTACGTTACAGCGGTTAATTATTCCAATTTGCAAATTGGAAAAGTATAAAAAAAGAAAAACCAGTATTCATCGGAGACGTTTAGCCCACCTAATAAACACACACCTTTGTTTACTGGAGGTTTTTTTAACGGTTTATCGCGGTTTCGCGTAAATACTCCATCCTTCACGCGCTATTTTCTTTAATACCCTTTTTTATTTCAATTTAACATCGCGACTTAATTTAGATTTACCACTTAAATGTAACTTCTTATACTTCGACAATTTTCTTGTTTCATTTTTGTATTTCTGATTTATTAATGTGGTTATATTTAGGTCTGACATAATTTTTGGCTACAATCTCTACATTATCTAATTTTAAAAATAAAAGTTGCTGTTTTTTTTTTGATTTTTTTTTAAGGGAGAGGGGAAATTTTGATGTCGAAACTTCTCGGTATATTTTTTTAACATTATCGCCGAATACCATTAATACCTCTATTTGTTTGTTATCTTATCGACCGATACCGTTCCATTTTCGCAACCGAAACAAACGGTTTTTTCACGTCTCCTCTTTTCGTTTTTACAGTTTCTCAACTTCGAAGGATATTCTGGCGTTCCGACCAGGACCACGCCGACCCTGACACCCACGACCCTCAGGAACATCGAGCAAACTTTCATCGAACTGCAATCGGAAACTGAAAGCCACGAAAACGAAGCTGGATTTGTACCTCCTCTTGTTCACTCAATCGGTAAATTTTATTATTGTTGATTAATTTTATATATTAATTAAAAAAACATTTTTTTAGGGAACAATCAATATATACCGGCCTCCGAAGCTGATATTTACAACAAGTCAAACTTGTGGCAACAATCTTTATCTCAATCGAGCTCAGATTCGAGCACGAGACCTACACCACCAGTTACCCCAAAGAACGGCATCATAACTAATAACGCGCCAGCCCCTCAAAGTAGACGAAACATGGGTGGTCGTAAACCAGCGAAAGAACTTCACCTTTCTCCCGAAGAGGAGGAACGAAGAAGAATTCGACGAGAAAGAAATAAAGCAGCTGCAGCTCGATGCAGAAAACGCAGGGTCGATCATACAAATCAATTAGTAGAGGTAAATATTGAGTATTTATTATTGTGTGAAATTTAAAATTTCTTCAAGTTATTGTGGTTACTTACATCTTTTATTTTTTTGTTTTTAACGAGTTTTATTATTGTGTTTATTACTTGAATTTAGTTATGGTTTTTATCATATAATTCTGTTCGTCGTGTATTTTCATTACAACGTGTGGTTTGCGTTCAGTCCATCCTTTCTATTTATAAGCGCTGATCTATGTTTCAAAACGTTAACTTAATTGAAGTCTAATAAGAGAAAGTTAATTTTCAAGAAACTCTATATTTATATTGAATCATTTTATTTAATTATCAATTAATTAATCATTAATTATATCATTTCATATCCATTTTTATTATTAAGGTTTTGTTATTAATTTGTATTTGTCGGGGCGGTCAACTTGTTTCATCACGGTTTTGCTTCAAACTATTTAATAAAATGCCGAAGATACAAGAGCCATTAGATTTATTTTCACACAATGAAATATTTAATTAATATGATGACGATTATGAGCTTGTTACATTTGATGGCGGTTAATTATAATGTTGATCATTTATATTTTTGTAGTATTTTGGAGAATTTGAATTAAACTCCTATTTATTATTTCCATTGAAATGTTTCCACTTGAATCTTCATTCATCATTGTAGTTTGTAAAATAGTTGTGACTAGATTTCACTTGACTTTAAGAGCATTACATGAAAGCGTAATAATTTACAATTGCTAAGTTGCATTTAGAAAACTAACCACGCTGAACTTTATTTTTATGGCTATCTTTTGATATTGAAGTCTTGAGAGATATTTTGGACGAATATTCGAAAATGTTGTTTTGTTAGTCGTCTTGTTGAACGACGTGAGGTTGCTTAATTATCATATAACTGAGTTGATCTGATGGATGGCTCGCTTGGAAAAATATCACATTCAAAACGAAATCTTGTGCCAAAATGAAGCAAACGTTTGATATCCAAGTCAATCTTAAGAAAATGTAGTTGTTTAGACAATGCCAGAAAAATACGTTTACCTTTGCTAGAGATGTTGGTTTTTATACTAAATGCAACTTAAATTTATGCTTAGTGCATAACTGCTTCACATTGTATTACACAAGAAAATATCAAATCTTGTGCCTTCTTTGCAGTTGTTTTTCTAGTAACTTACTCTCTAATTGTTGGAGGAAATGGTGATGAGGTGGAATACTTCAATAATAACAATTTACACCGCGATCGGCAGTTCATCTATATATATTATTTGGCATCTGGTGCCATTGGTAGCACCATCATAGATAACTAAAATATTTAAAAAGTTTGCCTTACTTTCGATACGCAAAGATTCTTGAAACGTTTCAACCCTGTCATCTTTCAAAACTTGCCTTACACATTTCCTGTTCTCCCGTCAAATTGCGATCTTATAATAATCTACTTCCTTTTCTTCTGAGCTTCTTCTTTTCTACTTTCTTTCCTATTTTCCTTATTCACCTTCTTTCTCTTCTGCTTTGTTATTCTGAGCGTTTCTTACACTTTTCTTCTCTCCTTTTTGTTGTTTTTTGTTGTTTATTTTGTTTTTTTTTCTTTTTCTCTTTTTGGTTTTAATTACAAGGCCGCGTTAACTATTTACTACTCTGTATACCTAGTGGTATCATTGTAAAATAGTTTATTAGGTTGAAATTGAAGTTAATATCCATTATACCAGTTTGTTTAACGTGATAGAAAAAAATTTCGAATTTGGTGTACTTTTACTGGTTTATTTATATTTTTGTTGTCTAACTAGTTTCGGCAAAAAGCCATCATCAGAGACAACTACAAGAATTAACAATTTTTAATTAATAAGTGAAATTTGAATATATGAATTAACAATAAAAGCGGCCAATCCCCCTTTTCCTTTTTCGAACCCCAATCCTTTTACACCTCTTCCTATTTTATATTTTAAAGTTCCCATTTCAAATTCCAACATCCTTATTAACCCCACTATAATAGTTCATAACTATGAAATATTATACAAAAATCATAAAAAATTTTTAATTACATTTAGTTACAGAAAACTTATTTTCATGTTAGTCCTTGATAGTTTGATTTAAATGAGTTGTCAAAATATTTTCCAGTTTGAATTCAAAATTAAAATACGTCACCAAATATTTTTGTACATGCGCATTATATATTGTTCTCTTACGAAGAAGAAAAAAGAAAAACCTGAACTCAGACCATCTTGTAACATCTACCACAAAAGATGTCCATGCGGAGTTAAATCTTTAAAGATTTGTAAAAATTTTTACGTTTATTTTAAGTAAATTTTGTGACAATAATAATTTTAATTTGTTCACCGCTTTATGTTTTCGATGCTAATTTCCTGTAAAATTCATTGACTTGTAAGTATTTTTAAAAAACTTTATTTTTATTATTCAAATTTCACTTATTAATTAAAAATTGTTAATTCTTGTAGTTGTCTCTGATGATGGCTTTTTGCCGAAACTAGTTAGACAACAAAAATATGAATAAACCAGTAAAAGTACAACAAAATTCGAAAATTTTTTCTATCACGTTAAAATAGTTTAGACTGGGTCGATTGGAAGATATCGTCTGTGGCGATAAATCGTTCCGTTTGTTAGAATTGAATTTATGATTTGTTTTCCACTGTCATTGTTATATAATCATTATTTATTTTTGTTTATTATCACTACTGCTAATATAGGATAATTATAATAATGTACAATTTTCCTTTGTTTTTTTTTCTTTTATGGCAATAAAATTTGTTTATTATTATTATTCTTAAGGGGGGAGATACACTTAGATGAGCAAAAATAAATGCATTATCAAGATGTGTTTTAAGATGCAATTAATTTCCTACATTTAGCTCAATCGCCACTTTTCGCTGTTGCCTTATACTATAAAAATATACACTCACATTCTCCAAAACGTTCTAAAATGGGCGACAAATTGTTAAATGGTCGTCTTGGGGTAGGTTATGGAGTGAGTTGTTTCGTTTTGGACATAAACCACTCGTGCCATAAAGTTTCTCTTTCCTCATAAAATGAACTTTCTCATCGCCAAGTTTTCTTTCGGTGTTTTTCTAGCTTCTACGTAGCTGTAATACAAGCAGACATTTTAACTGTTTTCAAGCCGGAATATAGATGCTTTGGGTTGGGTGTGGTTCCCAAAACATCTGATTAGTAAGTTGTCTTCAGATAGATCTTCATAAATTACCAATACATGTTTTACGAAAACATGTATTGGAATGTCAGGAAAATCCTTGGCATGTCGCTTTAAAGTTTTAGAATCACATTATTAAGATATAGTTTATTGACTTGTTTTTGAATCACATTAGTCTGATTTTCTGCTCAAAATCAATTATCAGCAGTATATTGCCCCCAGATGGTCAGGCAGATCGTTGTTTCAGCCACATCTTAACTCTTATTACTCACGACATGCGACAGCAACGAACAACAATGCTGAATTGGAAGTTGGTGGTTGCACATTTAAAAGATTACAACAGTTCATGCAGTAATTAAATAAGATCCTGTGTTGCGAAAGATAAATAAACAGGAGCTACTACTCTTTGAACTGCTCAAATCTAGAAAATCTAGAATGTAGCAAAAGCATAAAACTGACTGTATAGAAAAAGCCTTATTAAACCAGTTGTAGCATATGGATGCGAAGCCTGGGACTTAACAACCTCAGACGAACAACTTCTTAGGGCAGTTGAACGAAAATACATATATACAATTGATAAATGGTGCCGATATTATCAGATAGCGAATGAGCGATGAGAGGCAACAAGGAGAGTTGCAGATTGGAGATCAATGGGTTGAAAAGCAAGGAGCAGACTGAGAAAAAGATGGATGGATGATGTTGAGGAAGATTGAAGAAAGTTGTGTGGTGAGAGGACAGAATGAAAGTAGATCATTGCGAAGGCTAAACGTACCAGGGGTTGTAGTACTGGACAAAAGAACAATGTTCTTTGATACATCTATCTGCTTTATTTAGTATCAATTTTTCCACTACAACAACAGGATTGATAAATACTTACAAAGTTGTCAAATACATATAATAACTGGTGCAACACTTCGAATATTCAAGTTATCAACTTGGAGACTCATTTGTTGAGTTTATCTTCAGTTACTTCATTCAGTGTGTGTAGCTTCCTGTTGAAAATTGTTCCTTAATGGCATCGAATAAACAGAATTTATACTTTATAAATGAAACGCTTCTCAAAAAACTATTGTAAGAAATGCATTGTTTTATTAGTTGTGTGACATGACGTTTTTGATAGAAAAATACATTTCAATTTTCTGACAGTGCAAGGAGTTTTCATGACAGATATGTGGATGGTCATTTGATTATATTTTTGTGTTTCGACTCTTTACGTGCCTCATTAATGCAGAAAACACGGCCAAGTTCTTCAATTCTGTACTTGACGACGAATGTCCGAAACCATCTGTAATACACTAGGTCAGTGTTGTTAAATACCCGGGTATTTATTTTCAAGGGTAAATTTCCTAGATATATACCTGGGGGTATTTACCCAAGATGGGTATTTAGAGGTATTTATAAAATTTAATTTAAATTGAGTTAATGGCAGTTTGGCAAGCACTTCAAGAATGCAGAGTCGATATGATTATCGATATACCAAACTTATTTATAACATCTACAAGAATACTACAATGATGGTAAAATTGCATGAAAGTACTGAAGAGAGTAAAAGTAGTAAAATATTGATTGTGAGTGAAACAAGGCGAGACACTGTTGAACCCAAATTGTTCATCACAGTCGTCAGAGTGCATTTAAACAACTGGATTGTACCCAAAAAGACATAAACATTGATTGCATATGCTTAAGTAATTTGCGCTACGGGGACGATATAGTTCTTATATCGGATATCCTTGGAGAGATTAAACTAATTCTGAACGACTTAAAGGAGGTGTGTGCAAGAGTCGGGTTAAATATCAACGAGGAGAAATCAAAATTTATGATAAATCTTGTTTCCAACTCTAACATCAACAAATAATGAGATTGAGAGGGTTGACAGTTATGTATATCTTGGCTATGAGGTTCGTTTATCGAGAGATAATCAAACAAGCGAACTAAACAGAAGGATCACACTCGTATGGACAGCCTACAGGAAACTTAGAGACATCTTCAAGAGAAAAGGCTTTCAATCAATGCGTTTGCGGTTATGACATAAGACTCCGAAACTTTAACATTAACGGTAGCCACTGCCAGGATGGTCCAAGATAGCGCAAAGATAAATGGAGAGGTCGATCCTGGGTCTAACTCTGAGGGACTACATACGAAATGAAGACCTATGAAGAAGAAGTGGCGTAAATGATGTGGTCAACATTATGACAAAGCTTAGGTGGAACTGGGCGGGTCATGTCGCGCAAATGAAGAATTAGCAGTGGACAAAAAGATTGCTTGAGTGGAGACCGCAAGCGAACAGACGAAGTAGACATCAAAAGAATGACCAACAATTGGATTCAGACAGCACAGAATACAATCGAATGAAATAGAATAGGGAAGGTCTATGTCCAATATTGGACGCAGAGGGTGCTTGATGACAATAATCATAATAACTTGATTTAATCTAAATTACGACAGATTCGTCTAATGATAATACGTCTTTGATTGTTGACAATTCCTCGTCTTCAACGTCCTCATCATCTTCCTCTTCATTTTTTTGGAATCTGATATATTTTTACTAGTATACAGTGGGTATACTTGTATACCCACCGTTTGGGTATTTACCCTGGGCCGGGATAAATATCCGTATAAATACCCATTTTAGAAATACCTACCCGCTGGGTATTTACTCAGCGCCCATCACTGCACTAGGTACTTTTATTTAACTTTCACATCATTAGAATATTTTGAAATCAGGCGGTCAGTTAGAATAATTGGTTTCCCACTTATATTTCTTACGCAAATCGTCCAGAATATATGCATATGAACGACTGGAAAAACACTATTCAACAATGAAGACTTGGGAAAAACAACACATTTATGAAGTATCTCTTTATTTTCTACTGCATTATTAATGACATAAAGGGTATTACTTACAGAACAAATTTCTCCAGATGTTATTAATAATTTATTCACAGTTTTCGCTTATACTATTTTATCAATTATAGGATCTTGCAAGTTTCAACTTGCGTCGGCTACTACAAGGTGACAGTTTTAGTGTCATCTCTTAGATAACACGCGACTGGAATGTTGAAGACCAAATTATATTTTTACTTGTTATTGCAATTGCACAGTAAACATAAGTTGTTGACAGTTTGTGGCAGAAAATATCCTGTAGACTTTGTTTTTCGTTTCGTAATTTTGATAAAAGCGATCTATTCAAGATTTGTTATTGTGATAAATGTGAAAGTAAACACAACAGAAAAATTAATAAATAATTTTTATAATTTTTAATTGTAGAAAGCACTTCAAACACAGAGTAAAAACTTTGTAATCAGAACAAATTATCTTGAACGTGTTCACATTGACTTTGGCAGAATCAGATTTTTAATCCTTTCTTCATTTCATTCTTGCTGACTTTAACGGGATCTCTTTGCTGTTTTTGTCTACCCAAAGTTTCAATTAATATACTTATATCGTATTACTTTAGCGGTAAATTTTTGGTCACCACTTTTCCATGTAATAGAATGAGATGTAAGATATTGTTAAAAAATGGTTGACTCCTTCCATACATTTATTGTATTCTGCACATGGCTAGGGACAGTTGAGCATTTTATTGTGACATTGTTTGTACAGCCGACTTCAACACCCACTATAACCACACACAATGCTCACAATGTGTATAGAAAGTTCTCTTCTGCAATGAGGATTCGATCCTATGCAGGCAGTATTTAATCTTCTATTATCAATCCCAATCCCAACTGTTTATTAGCAGCATCTACTCTTCTACAATGAGAATCTGGTTAGGAATTCTTATATTGCACTCATGTTTAAAAAGTTCTCTTCAGCAATGAGAATTTGATTTTCTGCATCTACCACTTATCTTCTATGAGCAGTATCTAGTCTTCTGCGAGCAGTGTTTAATCTTCTATTTTCAATCTACCAATATCTAGTGTACTTCAAGTAGTATCTAGTCATCTGCAATGAAAATCTGTTTAGGAAAATAAATCTTTCTTATCAAACTATACACCGCATGTTATTATAATGGTATATCCAAACTTGCGATTGGCAAAATTATGTCCTTCGAAAGCCGCGCTATGCTTGGACACACTTTAAGACTGACTTATCTGCAATACGATCCATTTTCCTATTGTACATACAACTTACTATTTTTTCCTTCATACACCTTGAAGGACAACATATAACATATTCTTTGAGAGATTCTTCTTTTAAAACCTACATTATTGCTCTCTATCTATAAAATGTTTTCTTTTGCAATAAATTTAATTTTACAAATTTAAATAAAAATTTTCTTTTTGATTTTCAGGAAACAGAAAGATTGGAACAAAAGAAGCAACAACTTCAAGATGAATTAAAAGAGATAAGACAACAAATAGACGACTTACAAACGTTTTTAGAATTGCATAAAAATTCCAACAGTTGCTTCTTGAATACCAGGTCGTCGAGTCCCCAAGATATCAAACCATACGACCTACCTCACCAATTTAATAAACCCCCCGGGCTGCACGAGCGGATCAAGTCGGAAATAATCGAACCATTAGACGATGACTGTTTTCCGCCACCGTCGAAGAAGTTAATGTTAAGCCAGGCGGTGCCCGCGGTTATAAAACCTTCTAGACCGCGTACACTTGACGTAAATCGTATAAGAATGGCTGAAGAACTACCGGGTATCGTCGTAACGACGCCGTCAGCAGGAATTCAATTTAATTTCGATTCGTTAATGGTTGGTGGTACCGGATTAACGCCGGTTAGTGCTCCATTGGCGCCAACGTGCAGTACCCAAATTCGTATCCCGCCTACCTCCATAGCCGACATTACTTCGCCCGACAGTTGCGGCCCACCAAAACTAGTTAGCTTATAAAACATAGAGATCGTAGTTCATGAACTTCTTTCTGTTTTGCAATAAATAATTGAGGTACGGAAATAATGAATTTAATCAATTCAAGTTATCATAAATAATAATATAGCTATCGAAAAGAGTGAGTAATTGTTTTCTTTTAATATTCTCCAATAAAATAAATAAAACTCGCTTTATTAACGCAATCAAATTTATTCGCTCTATTTTTGTGATTATTTATATTATTATTTTATTTCTTACTTTCGGTTGTTTTCGTTTTTTTTGTAAAGAGGTTAAAAAACGAATTAAGTGCAATTATTCGGCGAGAGATCTCTTTTTGTCATGAACTACGATGTTGCGACTTGCGGCCAACTTTTTTGTAAACGTAAACCGAAAAGATTTGGCTAAGTGCTCAGTGGAAGAAATAAAAAGAAAAGATTCATATATATATATTTTGAACAATTTCTTATTGATTATTATTATATATATACATATATATATATATACAAGGAAAAAACAAAAATGATGATTCGTGATGTTTTATACGAGATTTGTAAATAATAATAATGAAAATACGGTCAAGTAATTACCAAGCCATGTTTAGTAAAATTATTATTGTACTTATGCACCTCATTCTCTCTCTCTCCATAAATTAAGTACAATAACCAAAAAAACCAACAAGTCAACCAAATATAATTTATTATATAAATTAATTAAAATCGTTCTAGTGTCATATTTATTAATTATAATGTTATGTAGTGTAGTCGTTTTTGTTTTTATTTTTTTCCTCAAATCCACATAACGAACGCTAAAGAAGTGAAAAAAAGTTACTACTAAACATGGACCAAGATTGTGCTCAAAAAAATGTATAATTGCTATTTTGCTATGCTAAGAGCAGATTTATTTTTTTGCTACCACGAAAATGCCTTTTTTTTGTAAAAGAGGAAAGAATAGCTAAATGAATAATAAAATATATTTACTTAATATTCCCTCCATCTAATTTTTAAGTAGCGCCTAAGATCGATTACGAAAAAGCGATACGATTCACACCGATACAAAATATATTTTTGTATGGTAGGGGCGACGTCTGTTACCTCTCTCCCTATTATTGTCGACGTGAAATGAAAATAAAGCGATTTGTGTTACTATTGATAAGTATATTTGAATAATATATATTAGAGACATTTATAATATATTAAAATTATATAATAAATTAAAATTAAGCAATAAACATTAGTAGGTTACATTATTTGTAATCACCATCAATTTTTATATAGTAGTTTGTCAGATTTTGTATTTATTTTATGCATTGCTATTAAGTAACTAAATAAATCTTATCTTTTAAAAGTGTTTAATATCTTTCATTTCTTACCTCTTTTATAGTTCCTTAAATATTTGATTATAAAACCATAAGAATTCAAGAATGTATGCAACTATTACACCATATAGCATTCTCAATTTGATATTGGAAAATTAAAATAAAAAGAAAAATTGGACAGGGAGATAAATCTTTTTTCGTTACTCTTACTTTAGTTCTAAAACACGCATGCAAAACTTTAGATTTGTAAAATCTAAACTTAGGAAAATAAAATTGTATTGTGGTGAATTGGGAAAAATTGAGCCTCCTTAGATTCGCGGATGATGTAGTGTTAATATCAAACGACTCCTACAATAAGCCACGCAAAAAGCATGTCTGGAAATAAACTAATGAAACAAAAATGATGACTAACTTAGTACATACTCTATAACAATAGAAGGCGAAAACATCGACATCATTGAAACATAGTTCTACTTCGGCCATAAAATCTTGTTCAGTAAAGACAATCAGACATGCAAGCTCTCTAGAACAGTGTTTCCCAAAGTTGTCTAGACCACGACCCATCGTAAAAAATTGTCAATGTTCGGGACTCACCTAATGGCCGATTTACACCAGACGAGCGAATGCTCATTCTATCCCCACTCTATCATATTCTTTTAGTGTAAAAAGATGTAGAGCATTCTTTCGTTGTTCTGTCTGTGTTCTCAAAGATTCTAGGGAATATTCTAGGAATGTTCGATGGCTTGATGTAAACGGCACTAGAGCGCGAGAACAATTGCTTAGAGCCTTCTTGCGTGTTCGGACGTGCTCGCTCATCGGAGCGGTCTCTTCAAAGCGTTGTTGTGTTCTAGCCAAATGACCATTCGTTCGGCTGATCTAAACATCTATGTGCAAGAATTCTAATTCTTGATTTTCATTTTTGCTCGTTGATATTTTGGTGTAAACGCTAAAAACGCGCTTTCGTTTACACTAAAAGATCAAGAAAGAATGCTCTTGTTCTAGCTCTAGCTCTTTGTTCGTTTGGTTTAAATGCACCTTAACACAATAACCACATTAATATCCCATATATTTATCCCATATAAATTTATATGGGATAAAGGTAGATTATAGGTGGGCTTACTGTAAAAACTGACCAACTTACCCTTGCCTAATATGAAAAAAAGAAACAGCGTTGTTTATTGCTACTACAGCATCTTCCCGATAATAAAATAATGTCGTAACTGTGCTAAGGTCTATCAATAAAAAAAGACATCCAGATTAATAAAATTTTTATTTACTAAATATAAGATGTGATAATTCAGTGAGTATGATGTCATTTCTTGCCATTTCCGCTTTAGCGTCGATTTCGATTTTAGTTACTTTTAATCGCAATGAATTAGTCACGTCCAATTTATTTCAGCACTTGGTTTTAATGTGAACCATAGCTGAAAATCCTACTTCACATAAATATGAGGTAGTGAAAGGAACAAGACCTTTCATGGCTTCATCAAATAAGCAAGGATGGGTATCACCAAGTGAAAGCCAAAATTTCGTTAATTGCTTACGATTAAAGGTGGTTTTTAGCGATGTATCTTCTGATAAGTCAATAAGTTCTTCACTTGCTTTTAGTGACAATCCAGTTTGCAAGTTGTCTTGAAACGGATAACAAATTCAGCTCATTGTATCGAACTTCTTCATCTCTTCCCCAAAATAGACGTCAAAGTTATTTTTCAACTCCATTAAATGAATGGAAATGGCAGACACTACATTAATATCAGGCTGTATTTCGCTCTCTATGATACATTTTTGAAACGTTTCTAAACAATCATATTTGCCTTCCTCAATGCATCTCTTCCACAAGACAAGCTTTTTCATGAACGCTCGAATTTTATGGTGAATTGCAAAAATGTCGTATTCCTCTGATCCTTGCAAATACAAATTAAGTTCGTTTAACATTGAGAAAATATCCGCCAAGTATGTTAGCTTGAGAATAAATTCGTTGTTCAGTAAAGATTCAAGATATTGATTTTTTCCTATCAAGTAAACTGTGACTTCATTGCGTAATTCCACTAATCTTGTCAAAACTTGCCCTCTGGATAGCCAACGTACCTCTGTTTGCAAAAGAAGAGATTTATGAAGACAACCCATCTCTTCGCACAGCTTTTGAAATAAACGTGTTTGTAAGGGCCGCGTTTTGATATAGTTCACTATTTTCACAGAGGTATTTAATATTGTTTTTAAATCATCAGGCAATGATTTTGCAACCAGCGCTTCTCTTTGCAAGCTGCAGTGAGTCCACGAAGCATTGGGATTTCTTTCAAGAACCCTCGAGCTTCATCAGTGCACACGCCAATCAAAGCCTTTTGTCTTTCCAAGCCTTTGTCCACGACTAATTTGTTTGCAAAACAGGATATCTTCATGCGCATCATTTTTCCATATATAACGTACGAAAACAAGTAACTAAGATAGGCCTTGCACATCGGTAGACTCATCCATTAGGAGCGTAGAAGACTTACTACCGACTATTCTACCAATTAACTCATCCTCTGCCCATTAGAACATCTCGTCAATTCTTGGTGCAACAGTATTGTTGGAAAGTGATATACGTTGGATTTCCTTTACTTCTTTTTCTGCAAACATCACTCCAACAGTATCTTTAATCGATGGCAACACTAAATTCTCGACAATGGTATGAGGTTTACATGCTCTGGCGATTCTCAGGCTAATAAGATAAGAGGCATAAGTAGCATTTTCATTAATATTTACAAAATGTGAAAGATAATTCTTTGTAGACTTCATAGTCAATAATTCCTATTGAAAAAAATCCACCGGATTATTTTTTAAATGGGAGTGCTTCGTTTCCATATGAAGTGATAACTTACTCGGACGCATGCTTTCATTCGCCAATATTTCGCAGCAAATAACGCATTGAGGACAAGGATCCACTGTATCTTGATTCCAGGTGAATCCTAATTTTAGGTACTCAAGATCATATTTTGTCACAATTTTTCGACGTTTTGGTTCATGTGAGCCTCGTCAGGCTCAGTATCGTCTTTTTCATCCGAAACATCGTCTATTTTTTCATCGCTTTGTGCACTATTTGTTGGTCGCTTTAACCACTTGTCCATTATTACAATATAACACAGTTATCGAGGTTAGAGACAATAAGGTCATATTCTAGGAAACGCAAAATGAATTTAAAAAATGAGAGAATGAGAGAACGAAACGTTAAAACTGCTAGGCAGCTAGATCTGTTTAGTGCAGATTGTGAGTGATTTGAATAGAGGGGATTCCCCGGCTGTTTTTTATTACCAACCAATTTTTTTTATTAGAACTAGTATTTATTAGAAGGTTGGTAGTAAAATTAGTTCCTAACAGTTTCATGGCTCAGCTAATATCCGATCGTGACCCATCACTGGGTCGCGACCTACACTTTAGGAAACAGTGTTCTAGAAGAATAGCTTTAGGTTGGAATGTGTTTTAAGCCTTTGTGTAACAAAAAGTCAAAAATTTTTATTGTCTTTGGAATCAATTTTAGCAAAATATGACAAATCCTTCATTCCAGGTGCATAATGGTACTTGAGAATGCCGTCAGGCATTAAAAGTAGTACATTTTGCGGGGGGTCTGGACTGAATAGCTTTGGCAGAACAATTGTCACACCTTCCTCTTTCTTTTCCAAAAGTAATTCAGTACGAACCACCCCAGAATATATGACAAAAGAATTGACAAAGCATATATCTGTAAAACCAAAGAAAAGCCTGTGTCAATAACTCTTCTTGGAACGGCGGTCGATAACATACGCTTGTCCAAATTGATCGGCATGATCTATCGAACCGTTGATGATTATTGTAATCATCAACGACTGAAGCACATTAATTTTCGTTCAATTCTTTTGCTTCCTTTTTCCGTCTCTTCTGTTCTATGAAAATTAAAGCTAAATTTCAAGCACTTACTGTCCTTCCATTTGTAATAACTTATATCTAAATTTGAGATCTGGTAATCATAATCTCCTCTTTTCATTCGTTTATCACTTATCAAATTTTTTGGTGCACCTATTTTGTGAGACCTTAGTTTGTAAAAAAGTTATCAAAATAAATCATTCTATTTTTATTCCACTCATCTTCAGTAAGTTGAAGGACAATCCTTCACCTAATCCATGATCTTGAAATTTTCCTTTCGTTTCAGGAGATTTTCCCAGATACACATCAAATTTCTTTATGTACCCTTTCTTATCTGCTAAGCACCAGAGCTTGTAATCTCTTTTTATGGGCTTCATGGGATTGAATTGTTTCATACTTGACGACCCTTTGAAGATTATCATGGATTCATCTACTACCAACTGTCTAGTGCCATGATAATAACTGGAGAACTGACGGTGTTATCGTTGACATGCAGATGTAATAAAATCTTCTCAAACCTGTTACGGGTCATTGTTCGTATGACAAGTGTTACAGCCAACTCTTCAGAGTTACTCTAGAAGAGTTTATAGCTTGGCAAACTGTGGTAACTTATTAAGAAATTTATGCCAAGGAAACAGCAACTCTTCTTCTTTCAAGTAGGATTATTGCAAGTTGCAAAAGTATCACCTCTGGATAATCCTATCCTGGAATATCAGTCTGTTTTTGCCCTTTGCCACGTATTTCTACTACTTCAGTGTCACTTTCCTCATTTTGATTAGTTAGTTGTTCTACTTCTTCATCTTCCAGCATAGATATTCTATGTCTGAATTATCCAACGAGAGATTTTCAAATTCAACACAAACTTTTTCAGCCTCAACCAAAAGTTCTTCATCAGTCAAAGCTTTGTTCAAGTACCATAACGTATCTGTATTCGCTTGGCTCATTTTTTCATCAATCTCAATATTGTACCTGTTATTCTTCTGACGATACTTTTGACGTTTGGTATAAAAATAAGAAATATTTGAAAATTATAATTGCAATAAATAAATAATACACGCAGCTGCTTACAAATAACAGTACCGCATAGTACATAACCTATGTTTTTTTTATTTCTTATACATATTGAAATCAATATACAGTAATATTAATTCAGAATTTTTATTAAAAGCTATCTTTATATCTTAAACATCCTGATGATAAAGCTTGATAAACTGAATCGACTATTTGCGACATTTTTCATTTTAATTTCCAAAACATGCTGTGACAATCCAGAAATTTAAGCAAACGTTTATTTTAATCGAGAACCACCATCTTTGTTTTTGAACTAATTCGACCCATTCGTTTCCTTGCAAATAATTGACAATTTCTAAAAATTCCGCAGCGTTTTCCGCATTAACGGTACTAACATCACGTCTTGATAATGCCGTTGTTCTGACAATATTTTGAATCTCAGATCGATAATCTCTGGTTACCACTTGCTTGCTCCACCCCAAAAGTCCATAAACCAAATCGATAATTTTATCAACTTCGATATCCATTTCAAGGAGACGTTCAGCGATGCGTTGAACTTCGTCCAATGCAAGAATTTCTTCGACCATAGCGTGAGCCTCTTCGCTGGAAATGTTTTCGAAGAATTCTTGGAAGTCTGGACTGGTATTTAATTTTTCGCTGAGGATGGCAAAAGTAGCTGAGAGATCAAGGATTTGACGTATTTCATCCAAGAATTCCTTTACGCTACGAACGTTAACATCGTCAGTGCATTTGGAAATCTCAACTTCAGCGATGAGATCGTGGAAATATTGAATCACATATTATACCGTCAATCATACCGTTGACATCGACCCCAACGCTATCCATGTAAGCCTTAAATCTTTTCCAGGTAGGATTATCAGCAACGGTATCGACAAGATTGCTCCATTCTGCTCCTTGCAAATATTTGACGACTTCTTGGAACTCACCATCATTTTCGAGATGTTCTTGAGCAATAGCTTTGATTTGACTTAATGGGATGGTTGCAATAATGTCTTCAAAATCTTGTTGGAGATCTCTGCCGGTACATGGTATGGCCGAGCATGTGGCCATTATGGCAAAAAAAACCAAAGCGAATTTCATCTGTGAAGATATGAAATAATGATGATTCCTTAATTATGAGAGCTAATTATATCTTACCTTGAACGATAAAGTTATGATAATTCTGGCACCTGCTCGTTGTTCTTTATACTACATGATTTTATAAAAAATTGCATTTATGGCTGCAAAAAAGGCATGTCAGATTATAAGTTTTAATGAATTTCGATTGTTTCATATCAGACAAAAAGATGTAATTATGCAATGTTAAACATTGATAAGAGTACAAATAAACTTATATTTGAAACTTTCTTTGTATTATGAATTTCAATTGTTACAACAGGGATTAAAGAGTTATAAAATATGTTGTGTTAGACCTTACTAAGAACACCATAAACTCATTTTAAACGGATATACGTTAGAGGACGTAGATTTTTTTGTCTTGCCGGATAATTCAGAAACATATAGTAATACAGTAAATTTTTTTTGCAAATAGCATAAAAGTTGCTATCACATCTGGACCTCGCGATGTTCCCTTTACCGGAAGTGTTGTTAAAAATTCTTCTTTTACGAAAAAATCGCAAAAAACATTCCTATAAAATATCTGGTGATATCTGTTGACTCATCAAACTGCAACGAAAAAAAACGGCAACTTTGTATGTCATCTTCAAATTTTCTGTTTTGGCTGAGAAGTTTATAGTGGTAGCAAGCAGCAAGTACTACTGTCGGTTGGGGTATTACAATAGGGACCAACATCTTCAAAATTGCGTATTTCTTCTATTATGAATTATGACCTTTACTGTAGCAAACCCCATGGGGTAATTGAACTCCAATGACCTACAAAAACGTATAATTTACTTTAGTTTCAGCGGAAAAATGCAAATAAAACTAGAACTACAACATTTCTACGTCAATGCATTAAAACACCGTTTAAAAATAAAATAGCGAGCAAACTGCATTCCACTCCAAAAGCAACATTCCAAGCAACAGGATATGGATGAAACAGTCTTGTTTTTGCTGAGCATAAGCAAAGCAGTTAAATGACTTCCTAAAATCGATCAGTTCAAAATATAATTATATTTGCACATTGTTGTATCACATGCCGAAATATACAAACTTAAATCTCAAGCTCAAACTTTTTTTCACAAATTAAGGTGATTTGTCACATTTTTTCTTAGCCGCAATAACTCTAGCCATTTATTGAACCATCCATGTCCATCAAGTTATTTCCAGCCACATCAACTCTAACTTGCTTACATATACATCACCAACGGAACAATCGCCCTCAACATTGGGCGGTGGTTTTGACGGATATATACGCATCTCAAAAGTATAGCTAGGTGGCTATGACGGATATATTCGCCATGAAGTTTTTAATGTAGCCTTTCATGGATATGCCGAATATGTTCGGCTGCGGTGCACTGTATGGTAGGGGTGTATCATAAGAATAGGCCTGCGCAGTTTTTTTCGCTTCTTGGTTTTGTTGTTAGACATTTTCATATACTCATTTTGTCTTGTTGTACTAGCTTTCGAAGTGAGTGAAATTGCAAAAAATTCTAAAAATCATGTCAAGCTCCGAAAGCGAAATGAAAGCGACATTGAAAATTTTACAAGTTCTGACGAATCAGAAGAAGAGTCTGATGGGCTGGACGACGAAGAAATGTCGTCTGAAATAAGTGATGATTCGGAGGAAATGGAAATAAGTGACTATAATACGCCGTTAGATATGCCGTGGACAAATGATGGTATACCTCGTCCTCCATTTTCTTTTACATCAACAAGTGGTGTACAGCTACAACATCTAAACCATGACAAGATTGTAGAAATTTTTGAAACATTTTTTGATGATGCAATTATAGAAGTAGTAGTGGGCGAGACAAACAGGTATGCAGATCAGTATCTAGCCACTCATAATGTGAAAGAAAAAAGTAGAGTGAAAATGTGGAAAGAAACAGATATAGAAGAAATGAGAACTTTTTTAGGATTTTTGATTTTACAAAGTATCACTGTGAAACCTCAATACAAACTCTATTTCAGCCGCCGTGAATCAATTGAAACAAGTTTCTTTCTGCGTATTTTTACTGAAAAAAGATTTAATTTGTTATTGAAATTTTTACACTTTGTGGATAATTCTACCATAGATACTGCGTTACCAAACCAAAAACTTGCAAAATTAGCTCCTGTACTAGACCACCTAAAAAAAAAATTTATGACTGTATATATACCAGAAAAAAACATTGCTATTGACCAATCACTAATAGGATGGAAAGGTCGATTAGGCTGGAAACAGTACATTCCAAGCAAACGAAAACGATTTGGCATAAAGTTGTTTTCTCTCTGTGAAAGTTTCTCTGGTTATTTATACAACTTTTTATTTTATACTGGTGCTGATACTGCATATGGCAACAAATATGCTAATGAACCCAAAACAAGTAGAGTGGTTCTTGAGTTGGCTGATCCTTTACTGGATAAAGGTCACTGCTTATTTTTAGACAACTACTACAGTAGTGTTGATCTAGTTGACAAATTAGTAAGAAGAAGAACTGATTGTATTGGCACTATGAGAATAAACAGAAAAGGGTTACCGCAAGAAATGAAAACTAAGCTAAACAAGGGTGAAACTATTACAATGTATAGAAGAAAAATAATGGTACAAAAGTGGAGAGACAAGAAAGAAGTTTTGATGATAAGCACTTTACATGATAACACGATGAGAACAGTTACGAAACGAAATACGGAAATACAAAAACCAAGTTGTATACTTGATTACAACCAACAAATGGGAGGGGTTGATCTCTCTGACCAGTGCCTTCATTTCTACAGTACTACACGAACCAGAATTAGGAAATACTACATAAAAATATTTCAACATTTTCTAAGTATCACAACATTGAACAGTTTTCATATTTACAAGAAACTAGGGGGAAAAAAGAAAAGATTGGGTTTTCTACTTGAATTAGGAGAAAAAATAATTGAAAAATACGCCAAATTAGATAAAGTGTCTAGAAGAACATCAAAGTTCCAAACTCCCAAAGTATCAAGATTTGTGGAAAGGCACTTTCCTGCCATTATACCGCCTACTACAAAACAAAAACCTACTAAAAGGTAAAAATGTTGTAATTTCTAAATAAAATAATATTCTAAACTAATATTTTTAGATACGTTGTGTGTGCAGAGAAAGGAAAACGGAAAGAAAGCAGATATTGGTGCAGAGAATGCTACACTGGTTTATGTCCAGCTCCCTGTTTTGAGTTATATCACAAAAAAGTATAATTTTTAGTTTGATACAACATATTTATGTATGCTTTGTTTTATTTTTTATGTTTTTATGTATTTTATAAAAAAAAATTAAAATTCCTTCTTGTGCGTCTATGACGTATATAGTCGCATGCGTTTTGCCACACACCGTGGCCAAGACGTATATATACGTTAGCGAAATATGGCCTACGGTTACGCCGAATATATTCGCAAGCGGTAAAAAACTGAGCCACCAGGAAAGGGACTCCGAAATCTATAAGAGCCACTCGAAGGGTCAAGTAGAAAGCTTCTCATCATATTACAGCACTTATAGAAATGCAGATTTTTCTGATTGATTACCTGTTTTTATTAATATTAGTTTTTCTGTTGTTCCTATATTTTACTAAACTTAGTATTTTTTTAATGTCCTTTTTAATCAAGGAATGAATTTACACAAACTATACAATCTAAAATTCTAATGAATTATTTTACAAGTTGTTTAAATTTTCTGAGACAATTATTCAAATGTAGTGTTGACATGCTAACCGAGAACAAGATTGTCATTACCACACAATACCATACCGTGACTAAAATTTACAAAACGATTGGTTTATGTAAAGTCTAATATAACTAGTCTTTACGTAAACCAAAGCATTCCACAAATAAGGCAAGGTGAGTACCTATTGACTAGTGGTGGAACGGATATCCGGCAACTATCCAGTACCCGGCCTTTCCGGACATTTTTTAAAATCCGGCCGAATACCGGATAGTTACCAAATATCCGGCATTGGCCGGATATTAAAAACTTATTATTTAGTACTCCACCATTCACAGGAATTAGTATCTCTTTTAGGTGCTGGACACTGCAGATAATAATCAAGTTCATCCCAACAGGACTTTTTTCTTTGAATACAACTTTATTTATATCAGGTTTGTCATTAGCAACTTTAATACAACAACAATCCCAATACGATATATAAAATCTCTTGTTGCAGTTTCGTCTAGATTTCTTCTCTTCACTTACAATTCATCATCACATTTATTACCAGCAGAACTGTCTCTGTTAGCACTTTCGATTATTAATTGAAGTGTCCTCTTCTTAATGCAAAAAGCCGTTTTGAAAAATCACTTTTAGTTCTTGAGAAATGAATTTTTGAAATTATCGACAATTTTTTCGAATTTTGCAATTTTTACTGATTAAGTTTTAAAAATTCGTATAAAATCCACTTCTTGGAATATGAGTATGAAAATTTCCCAAAGTGTTAATACTAGTGTCTTCTTTCCAATGAACCAACACGTTTTGAAAAATAAATTTTAGTTTTTGAGAAAACAATATTTGAAGTTTTGATAAAATTTTCGATGTTGCAATTTTCATCGATAATTTTCAAAATTCGCTATAAAATTAATTTCTTGAAGGATCCTTGTGGAAATATCACCAATTATTAATTAAAGTATGCTCTTCTTAATATAAAAAGCCGTTTTGAAAAATCGCCTTCAGTTCTTGAGAAAAAAGTTTTTGAAATGATCGATAATTTTTTTGAATTTTTGCCGACTAAGTTTTAAAAATTCGTATAAAATCTAGTTCTTGGAATATGAGTAACAAAATTTGCCAATGTGTTAATAAGAGTGACCTCTTTCCAATGAACCAACACGTTTTGAAAAATAAATTTTAGTTTTTAAGAAAACAATATTTGAAGGTTTGATAAAATTTTCGATGTTGCAATTTTCATCGATAATTTTCAAAATTCGCTATAAAATTAATTTCTTGAAGGATCCTTATGGAAATATCGCCAATTATTAATTAAAGTATCCTCTTTTTAATGCAGCAAGCCGTTTTGAAAAATCACTTTCAGTTCTTGAGAAAAACATTTTTGAAATGATCGACAATTTTTTCGAATTTTGCAATTTTCTCCGATTAAGCTTTAAAAATTCTTATAAAATCCAGTTCTTGGAATATGAGTATGAAAATTTTCCAAAGTGTTAATAAGAGTGTCCTCTCTCCAATGAACCAACACGTTTTGAAAAATTACTTTTAGTTTATGAGAAAACAATATTTGAAGTTTTGATAACATTTTTGATGTTGCAATTTTCAACGATAATTTTCAAAATTCGCTAAAACATTAATTTCTTGAAAGATCCTTGTGGAAATATGGCTAATTATTAATCAAAGTATCATCTTTTTAATGCAGGAAGCCGTTTTGAAAAATCGCTTTTAGTTTTTGAGAAATAAATTTTTGAAATGATCGACAATTTTTTCAAATTTTACAATTTTCGTTTTAAAAAATTCGTATAAAATCCACTTCTTGGAATATGAGTATGAAAATTTCCCAAAATGTTAATAAGAGTGTCCTCTTTCCAATGAACCAACACGTTTTGAAAAATAACTT
Source organism: Onthophagus taurus (assembly GCF_036711975.1). Lineage (NCBI taxonomy): Eukaryota > Metazoa > Arthropoda > Insecta > Coleoptera > Scarabaeidae > Onthophagus > Onthophagus taurus. The sequence goes on along the minus strand of NC_091972.1, from coordinate 29,932,919 downwards.
AGTTTTTGAGAAAACAATATTTGAAGGTTTGATAAAATTTTCGATGTTGCAATTTTCATTGATAATTTTCAAAATTCGCTATAAAATTAATTTCTTAAAGGATCCTTGTGGAAATATCACCAATTATTAATTAAAGTATCCTCTTCTTAATGCAAAAAGCCATTTTGAAAAAGCACTTTCAGTTCTTGAGAAATAAATTTTTGAAATGATCGACAATTTATTCGAATTTTACAATTTTCGCCGATTAAGTTTTAAAAATTCGTATAAAATCCACTTCTTGGAATATGAGTATGAAAATGTCCCAAAGTGTTAATAAGAGTGTCCTCTTTCCAATGAACCAACACGTTTTGAAAAATAACTTTTAGTTTTTGAGAAAACAATATTTTAAGGTTTGATAAAATTTTCGATGTTGCAATTCTCATCTATAATTTTCAAAATTCGGTATAAAATTCATTTCCTGAAGGATCTTTGTGGAAATATCGCCAATTATTAATTAAAGTATCCTCTTTTTAATGCAGCAAGCCGTTTTGAAAAACCGCTTTTAGTTTTTGAGAAATAAATTTTTGAAATTATCGACAATTTTTTCGAATTTTGCAATTTACGCCGATTAAGTTTTAAAAATTCGTATAAAATCCACTTCTTGGAATATGAGTATAAAAATTTTCCAAAGTGTTAATAAGAGTGTCCTCTTTCCAATGAACCAACACGTTTTGAAAAATAACTTTTAGTTTTTGAGAAAACAATATTTTAAGGTTTGATAAAATTTTCGATGTTGCAATTCTCATCGATAATTTTTCAAAATTCGGTATAAAATTCATTTCCTGAAGGATCTTTGTGGAAATATTGCCAATTATTAATTAAAGTATCCTCTTTTTAATACAGCAAGCCGTTTTGAAAAATCGCTTTTAGTTTTTGCGAAATAAATTTTTGAAATTATCGACAATTTTTTCGAATTTTGCAATTTTCGCCGATTAAGTTTTAAAAATTCGTATAAAATCCACTTCTTGGAATATGAGTATGAAAATTTCCCAAAGTGTTAACAAGAGTGTCTTCCTTCGAATGAACCAAACACGTTTTGAAAAATAACTTTTAGTTTTTAAGAAAATAATATTTTAAGATTTGATACACTTTTCGATGTTACAATTTTCATCGATAATTTACAAAATTCGCTATAAAATTTATTTCTTGAAGGATCCGTGAAGCCGGATAGATATGCCGGATAACCGGATATACGGCCGAACGTGATGCCGAAAATCCGGCATCCGGCTTTTCAGTACTATTGACTGACACCTAAAAGTATATCTATATGTATAATTCAACAACCTAATGACTCGCTTTTGTGCCACAAACACGCGGTTCTACCCAATCACAGCACCCGATACCAGTATGTTATAACTTATAAGAAAGCAGTGTAGCAGAGTGGCTTTGCATAATAAGCTGAGTTCTTGAAACTATGCTGGTAACTACTGATAACACTCAATTTGTTAATAAAATCGAGAATCCTGTAACTAAAAATTTTTTCAAATACTTTAGAGAAATCATTGTAAATTGCTATAGGTTTGTAGTTCTCAATGTATAGCACACATCAATCTTTCTTGAAAACTTGTGGCACCTTGAAGAGGTGACGGGAAGATACCCTCAATAATCAACCGATTCAAAATAAGCCCGACATGTTTCGTAACAACAGTGGGCTACATATTTGGGAAGTCTTACTCCAATTCCATCAGTTCCCCTACTGCTCACATTCTGTAACGTACTGATTGACTGAATTATTTCGAGGAGATGTCGGCCAAAAATACATATTGCAGAGAACGGAAATAGGTACCTAAAATGCATGAATCCACAAAAGAAGGACCAATACAAAGATCTCACAATGTCAGCCCCTTCAACATTCAACATTATTATTCTCACAGCATTATCCTTGCCTAAATGTACATTTCTAAGATACCATAAACATCGAGTCCTATTGGAAGTATTAGGAATTTGATTAACAACAAAAGATCGTTTTGCATTGACCACATCACAAGTGTCCCAGTTCTAACACTTCTAACGCTAACAGTACTTTGCTGTAACTTTGGACAGCATACATCAAAACAATAAGTAAAAATAGAATACAGAACAAGTAAAAGCTGGCCAGTTCTTAGATATCAGTGAACGTATCAGGTCATGTAAACACAAATTACTCAGTTTCTAAATAGTTAATAGTCGCAACTCAAAATTTTCTTAAAATACAAAATCATCAATACAGTTAAGATCCAGCAAAGTGATATACAGCAATATTTGCATCAAAAACGTTAAAAGAATAATTATTATTCCTTTTACTTATTGTAGGACTGACTGATAGTTAGGCAACACCGATGCCATCCACCAATTTTAAGTTTCAAATTAAAAGAAATTATAATATTCTTTAATATTAGTAGAATAACTTCTTAGAAAATTAAAAATATTTTTACAATTATTATTTTCAACTAATTTGATTAGGTATATGAATAGAAAAATAAAATTAAACAAAAAAGTTAATAAAATTATCACGATTGTAAAATTGTTGATTAGAATGTAACACGTTTGGTAAAAAAATCAAATCTTTAAAATAAGTATTTTACAATACAACTATCAATAAATATAAGTATGTATTTAAAAAAAATAAATTAAATTTTTCAAATAAAATAATAATAATGACCTACTTTACCGGCTGTGTCGCTCTGTCAATCGTGTGGGGTCTGTCAAATGTCAAATGCACGTTAAATGTCAAATTACAATCATTTGTTGACGTTTTGACTGGTAATACTAGCATATTGAATAAAAGAAAACCAATTCTAACGAAATACGATGTAATTTTTCAAACTCAACATACATTCCATCACCATGGCGTTTTCCCAAGTTTGTTCCGGCGATATTCTTCATTTAAATGTCGGCGGAAAGAGGTAATTATTTCCATTTTGTTTTTGCTTATTGCTCGTAAACATAAAAATTTGCATCCAGGTTCTCGACCTCCAGACAAACTCTAACGTGCGTTCAAGATACGTTTTTCACGGCTTTATTAAACGGTCGCATCTCCAGTTTACGGGATGAAAAAGGGTCGATTTTTATTGATAGGGATCCAGAGATTTTTGCTGTAATTTTGAATTATTTGAGAACTAGGGAGATTAATTTGAAAAATGTTGATATCAAGTCTTTGAGACATGAGGCGGAATATTATGGGATATCTCCTTTGGTGAGAAGATTGATGCTTTGTGAGGAAATGACTCAATCTACATGCGGTGATGTTTTGTTTTATGGATATCTTCCACCACCATGTAAATTATTTATTTTTAATAATTATTAAGATTAAATAACTATCTATTTTTTAAAAAACTTGCATGATATTGTGTAAGTGTGATGACTCAAAATAACTTTCTTATCAATCATTTTATTGAGTGATTTTTAAAAATTAACAAAAAATTAACCTTTTTGTTTGAATCATTAAAAAAAAATCTTTTTAAAGGTATCCCAATCCAAGATCCACCACCTTGTAATTCAGTAACACAAACTGAACCGACTGCTGTACATGTCTCAAGACCTGGAGTTAGTGTTCGATTAGATAACCAACCAGGTCCATCAGGTATTTATGAAAACAAAGTGACAGGAGGGGAGAATTCTCAATGTTCAAATGGAGCAAGTAACTGTGATAGTGTAAATTATAACAACCATCAATATGTACAGAGTTCTATTAACTCTTATATTCAAAATAGACAACCTGGTTAGACAACATCATAAATTTATTATTAATTGATTGTTTTTTAATTAAAATTTTTTATGTTAGGACATTCAAGAAACTCTTCAATGGAATTAAGATTATCTGGAAATTGTAGTCGTAGTTCACAGGATCTTAGGGGGTTGCAGGGACGAAATGGGTCAGGACCAAATCATTCGAGGGCGGCATCTTTGGATTTGAGACACACACGTAATTCATCAGCGGATTTAAATAAAATGATTCGAAATGATGTTGGGTTGGTTTTCAGTCCAAGCAGTAAGATTTTTTATGCTCTAAAAACCTGTAATTGTTTATTAATTTGAATTTGTTAATTTTTTTTCGGTGATTTAGGTTCAGGTTGGGCTGATCCATTAAGAGTTCAAATCATTAAAGCTCATCATAATTGGATTGTTGTTGCTTATGCACATTTTGTTGTTTGTTATAGGTAAGAAATGTACAGGGTCTGTCACAACAAGCTAAGTCTATATGTATGTGGGAAACTACAGGCACTATTTTTATGAAAATGTGCATATAGCGCTTATTCGAAACTGCTCGTTTTAGCTAAAATATTTTCAGTTTTCTCCAACTTCCGGTTATACACGGTATAAATGATCGACAATTTTTTCGAATTTTGCAATTTTCGTCGATTAACTTTTAAAAATTCGTATAAAAAATCCACTTCTTGAAATATGACTATGAAAATTTCCCAACGTGTTAATAAGAGTGTCCTCTTTCCAATGAACCGACACGTTTTGAAAAATAACTTTTAGTTTTTGAGAAAACAATGTTTGAAGTTTTGAAAAAATTTTCTATGTTGCAATTTTCATCAACAATTTTCAAAATTTGCGATAAAATTCATTTCTTGAAGGATCCTTGTCGAAATATCACCGATTATTAATTAAAGTATCCTCTTTTTAATGCAACAAGTCGTTTTGTAAAATCGCTTTTAGTTCTTGAAAAATAAATTTTTTAAAACTTTTAAAAATTCGTATAAAATCCACTTCTTGAGTGTCCTCTTTCCAATGAACCAATCTGTTTTGAAAAATAACTTTTAGTTTTTGAGAAAACAATATTTGAAGTTTTGATACAATTTTCGATATTACAATTTTCTTCGATAATTTTCAAAATTCGCTATAAAATTCATTTCTTGAAGAATCCTTGTGGAAATATTACCAATTATTAATTAAAGTGTCCTCTTCTTAATGCAACACGTTTTGAAAAATCACTTTCAGTTCTCGAGAAAAAAATTTTCGATATGATCGACATTTTTTTCGAATTTTGCAATTTTCGCCGATTAAGTTTTAAAAATTCGTATAAAATCCACTTCTTGGAATATGAGTACGAAAATGTCCCAAAGTGTTAATAAGAGTGTCATCTTTTCAATGAACCAATACGTTTTGAAAAATAACTTTTAGTTTTTGAGAAAATAATATTTGAAGTTTTGATAAAATTGTCGATGTTGCAATTTTCATCGAAAATTTTCAAAATTCGCTATAAAATTAATTTCTTGAAGGATCCTTGTGGAAATATCACCAATTATTAATTAAAGTCTCCTCCTTTTATTGCAAAAAGCCGTTTTGAAAAATCGCTTTTAGTTCTTGAGAAATAAATTTTTGAAATAATCGACAATTTTTTCGAATTTTGCAATTTTCGCCGATTAAGTTTTAAAAATTCGTATAAAATCCACTTCTTGGAATATGAGTATAAAAATTTCCCAAAGTGTTAATAAGAGTGTCCTCTTTCCAATGAACCAACACGTTTTGAAAAATAACTTTTAGTTTTTGGGAAAACAATATTTTAAGGTTTGATAAAATTTTCGATGTTGCAATTTTCATCGATAATTTTCAAAATTCGGTATAAAATTCATTTCTTGAAGGATCTTTGTGGAAATATCGTCAATTGTTAATTAAAGTATCCTCTTTTTAATACAGCAAGCCGTTTTGAAAAATCGCTTTTAGTTTTTGAGAAATAAATTTTTGTCCATTTCTTAGAAAAATCCATTTCTTAGAATATGAGTATGAAAATTTCCCAAAATGTTAATAAGAATGTCCTCTTTCCAATGAACCAACACGTTTTGAAAATTAACTTTCAGTTTTTGAGAAAACAATATTTGAAGTTTTGATAATTGCAATTTTCATCAATAATTTTCAAAATTTGCTATAAAATTAATTTCTTGAAGGATCCTTGTGGAAATATCACCAATTATTAATTAAAGTATCCTCTCGCTTTTTAGAGTTGCGTCGTTAGTTAAATCAGCATCAAAAAAGTTCATTTTATATGTTGACATATCTTATCAGCTTTCTTATTAATTTCTTTTTTATTCAAATATCGCAATAATGTAGCAATGTAGGATAATACTTCAGAAATGTACCAGAAATTATAACCATAATGGTCGGATAGATATACCGGATATCCGGTCGAAGAGGATGCCGAATATCCGGTATCCAGTTTTTCGCAAAATCACTATCCGTTCCATCACTATTCTCAGGGTTTCCACAGAGAGGACCCATAGTTTACATAAGCCTTGAAAAGTTTTTTAAAAAGTTATACAGGTGGTCAGAAATTTGCGCCGATTTTCTTATCTCGAAAAGTCAAAAACTTCATTTTTTAAATGGCAACCCCAATTTTTCCTTCACCAGCGTATTGTGCGCTGAAAAATAAGGGAACTTTGTAATTACATCCCTATATCTAAAATGTATGGTTTACGTAGAAACTTGAAAAGAATGAAATTTTCTAATTAGTAAATTTAAAATTATCGGTTGGCTTTAGTTTGAGGCAAGTGATATGAAACAAAAGCTATTGAGCGCTAGAATGCAAGGAGACTTTGGGATTAGCATCAAAACGAACGAATTTGTTACTTTCGAAAATACAGCCCATGGGTGAGGCCTGCATTCAAAAATTCTCCTCAAAGCCCGATCTCCCCTACAGTAAATGTTCGAACTGGTTGCACGAATTGGCATTCCGAATTTCTTACGAGTTCGAAATGCATCACGAACTCTTTCTTGGCATTCTTCCTTTGTTGTAATCGGTGTAGCATACAGGATATCTTTTATAAGACCCCAAACAAAAAATCTAATGGAGTGATATCGGGCGAACAGGGAGGTCATTTATGGGGTCCGTTGTTAGCTATCCAACCATACTCAAAACGATTTTGTAAAAAGTTATATATAAGCGCACTGCTATGAGGTGAAGCTCCGCCGTGTTGGTACCACAGTTGATTCCAGTTTAGATTTAACGGCTGTATCTAATTTTGTAAAATTTACAGATATGTTTCGCCCGAAATAATGAACAAGAATTAGAAACAAAACTTGCTCTATAATTTCCAATAAGCTTGCCATTCAAATTTTCGTTATAAAAGTGCAGCACTAGCACACCATCATTTTTTAGCAGCTAAGACATTAAAACTCCAGTATCCTTGAAATTGTCTTTCACGAAATATGTGTGGGTTAATATGACTCCCATAAGGAGAGAAATTTTGCCTCATCCGTCCAAATTATTTTTTCCAAAAAAATCTTCATCTACTGAAGTTTCAATCAACAAAAATTCACAAAAATCAATTCTCCTTTGATGACCTGTCCTTAAACTTTGTGCCGATGAGTAAGAATAAGGATGAAAGTTATGTTTTTTTAAAATCCTGTGATTGCTTTTCTCAGATATTCCCAAATCTCTTTTTGTATCTAATAACGAATTTTCAGGATACGCTCTGAAGTACCCCAAAACTATAATTTCATTTCCTTCGTTATCTACGATTGGTTTAACTGTTTTGTGCTTTCCAACAAACTGGCCATAGGTTCTACAATTACTAAATCCTAAACATGGTTAACATTTTTGCTACGTAAACGTCAAATTATTTGTTTTAATACGATAGTTTTTGTTTCTTCGATTTGGTTGCTTCAAACCAGAGCCAACTGATAATTTTAAATTTACTAATAACCAAGAAAATTTAATTTTTTTTCAAGTTTCTACGAAAACCATACATTTTAGATATAGGGACTGTACTGACAAAGTTCCCTTATTTTTCAGCGTACAATATGCTGTCGAAGGAAAAAATTGGGGTTGCTATTTAAAAAAATGAAGTTTTCGAGATAGGGAAATTCGGCACAAATTTCTGACCACCTATATAATTTTTTATTTAAAAAGCTATGTAAACCCTGAGAATATTTGGCTGAACTCGAGTGTAATTTTGAAAAATGAAATAATTCGAAAATATACATATATCAAATTATATTAAAATATATCGAGGATTTCGAAAATTTAATAATAATTGGTACATTCCATTTAAAATAACGAAGTTGGGGGAAACTGAAAATATTTTAGCACTAACGCTATAAACCTTGTATGCAAATTTTCACAAAAATAGTGCCAGTAGTTTGCCATATACATATAGACTCAGCTCGTCGTGACAGACCCTGTATTTATATTACATCAAAATAAAATAATTTTTTAATGAACTGTTAAGGTTAAAAGATTCTAGCGGTTGGCAACAAGTTTTCACAAGTCCCCATATTGAGCAGTGTATTGAACGAATCGCAATTAACGCGAAAATGGGAACTGGATGTGATGCTTCGAAAATGGTTGCAATCTCTTATGGTAGTCAAGTTAGACTGTGGGGAGTGTCTGAAGATGGCAACAAAACTAATGTTGGTTAGTTCTAAGTTAATTATTTAATTTAATACAAATCTTTCTAAGGATATCTTTGTAATTATATTGTTTTTTTAGGAACATTTAATTTACATGTTAGAGTTGAGTATCTCTTCTTTATTGGGAGCCAATTAGTTGCTTTATCCCCTTCAGGAAAACTTGGGGTTTGGCATGCTATGACTCAACATTGGCAAACTCAAGAAGTAATGACAATAGCCTCATTCGATACAGCAGGCTCGTTTTTATTATTAGGTTGTAATAATGGATGCATTTATTATATAGGTAAGATATATGCACAATTTAATTTTAAAATTACATTGGTTAATCATTCTAAAAGTTGAATGATGAAGGTTTTATATTTTATTTATATTAAATTTATTAAGATTTTAATAGATTTAACTTGCTATGAGTTTAATAACTTTTCTGGCTATAGATAAGTTATAAAAGCCTGTAAACCCAGCTGAGTACATTCAAAAAGTTCCATTTGAGGGAGAAATGCAAAAAGGATCCTGCAACATAAAATAAACACAAAGGAATAAGAGCAGTGGCTTAATTAGGTTCCTTCATTGGTACTTATCTAAAACGAATTTTAAAATAGTATATTATTCAACAAGCGTATAATGGCGGCTGTTACCCACGAAGAAGAAGTTGCAACACGAGCGAGCGAAGCGAGCGAGTGTTGTAATCTGAGTGGGTAACATCCATTATACGCAAGTTGAATACTATACTTTATCTACAACTATTTAATTTTGAAAAAAAAATCAAAAAAACGAAAAAAAAAAAAAACTTGATAGACATTTCAGACATAACCTCAATATAAGAAAGCTGTCATTTCTGTTAATATTTTATTTTTTGATTAGTAGGCAGTGTCAGAAGTGTGGAATAATGGCCTCATTATTCAACACTTTGTCTGTCATGGGTAATGAGTGTCATTACCCGTCAAAAATCAATTGTATAACGAATAGATAATTCATTAGTTGTAGATAAATAATATTATATATATATAATATATATTATATTATATTTTAAAAATATAATTGACATAATGGTCACAGACTAAATTGCTGTTTCAGACACATACAATTAATCTTCTTCCTCAAAACTTGTATTTTTTGAGTATGCATTGAGACTTTGACGTTCGTTATGATGTAATAAACCCGCTGACATGAATCTTTTGATAAATCTTTGTAGGTATGAGATTGATAATATGTTTTTGAATGTCTGGATGAAGTGTATCAGAATTGTCGTTTAAAGGAATGTAAATAATTTTTGCACTTTTACTGGTTTAAAATATATATTATTATGAATAATAAGTTCTAGTTTTATATGTTTCGCTTAAACAGTGTAAGAATCATCAGAAAAAATGAACTGTGTTAAAGTTGAAAAATCATTGAAATATATCTCCACAATTCGTCGAACGAATAAAATATTAAGAGCAATCACAAACTCATTCTATGCTATAGGACGGACATTGAGTGCTCAACATTCATTTGATTTCATTTATACACTCAATGTCCTATAGTATAGAATGAATTTGTGATTGCTCTTAATATTTTATTCGTTCGACGAATTTTTCAACTTTAACACAGTTCATTTTTTCTGATGATGCTTACACTGCTTAAGCGAAACATGTAAAACTAGAACTGTAACTTTGCTTCCATTTTGAAGAAGATAAATGAGAGAAAAAGAGAACAATTAAAATAATAAAAAATAATTAAATAATAATAAAAATAATGCACAATCAATGAGTTATTAAGTACTTTTCATATTTCTTTTTGAAAGAAAACAAAGAACAATTCAGCACAATCCGATGGCATATTGTTTAGTATTATCGCGCAATTATAGGAAAATGATTTTTTAAATGTTTCTAAACGGTGTTTAGGAATAGTTACAAAGTTTTTACGACGTAAATTTAAATTATGCACATCAGTCCTGTAAGTGATTCTTTCATACAGGTATGGCGGAGATTTAGTGGTGATTATCTGGTGCACATGGCAAGCAAAGTGAAGGGCTCTGCGATCACTCAAATTCAACCATTTAGCTATCGGCAACATGTATGACACTCTCTCCCTTCGTCTTATACCGTACACAAATCTTAAGCATGATTTCTGAACCCTCTGAACTCTCTCCACATCTGCAGACAATAAGCAGGGGCCATAAACAATATCGCAATGATTAAATACTGATAATATAAGCGAGTCACATAACATTAATTTAGCGTCTGTAGTTAATAGATGACGATTAGGATATAGTAATTTTAGCTTTGAATATGAATTTTTTAATAATTTGTTAACATGACAGCCAAAATTCAACCTATTATTTAAAATCAGACCCAAAACCTTAACTTGTTCCACACAAGGTATTCATGCCTCATTTATTTCAATACCTAGATATTGCTCAATATTCACAGTGCCCTTAGCCATACTACCAAACAATCATTAAGCATTTAGAGGGATTTAGTTTTATGTTGTGTTGCTCAGTGTACTTTGATAAACTTCCAAGATCAAGGTTGATCAGTTGAGCCGACTTCCTACATTTATCAATAGGAAAAGAGTAATACACACAGTGTCATCAGCATATTGATGATATTTACAAGTTTTCATACTCTCATGCACTTTAGATTACTGATTTTTCAAACTTATCTCACCAATGGTAAGCTGGGCAACTGTCTTGCTGAAGGTACATTGACCATATAAAATTTAAGGGTAATTGGATTTACATCGCTCCAATAACGACAATGCTGGGAATTTCTTCCCAATGTCATTTGTTGAAAAGCTATCTGAAAGGCAGCGTCTTTTTCATTTAGTCTCTTTGTCTGCCTCTTTATGGATAATACAGAACCCGTTTCAAAATTGTTTGTCATCAGTTTGCGAACCCCACATGAGATTCTTGTGTCCGGATATTTTTGCTAGAATTTTTGTATAACTACACGAAAACAAGATTCACTAGTACCATAGTGCAGTACTAAATAAATTCTCTCTTTCACGGTTAACATCGCATGAAAAGACTTAATCTCACCAACATAAGTTGTAAGTTTTATGGTTTCTATGGTTACATATCATAAATTGAACTTCAATTTCAATTTAGAAAAAAGTCCAATTTGCATAAAAATTGGAATAATTAGTTCACTTTGCACCGCTGACAGACTTCTAGGCCAGCCAATACATCAAAAATTAAAATGAAAAGTCTTAATATACATGGGGTCGCAAATGCTTCGTTGGCGAGATATAGCGGATCAAAGTTTCTTTAAAATTAAACATTACCAACATACTACCTGAACAGTTTGCAAATTAAAACAATAAATGGCTATAATTTATTTATTAATAAAAATATCCATGTATATCATTGGAATCGTTGAGAAAAGGCCTTTTTTATAAAGTCATGGCGAACTATGGTTTCCATTAGAAAAATTACAAGTTTGTGTAAAATTAAAAATCAAAAATTATTGCTTAAATAAAAAAATTAGACATTAGTTTCCAGGTACAAACCTCATCTTCAGTCGAACTACAAAGAAATCAAATAACGATTATAAACAAAATTGTTATAAACATGTTAAAATGACCACAAATAATATACAGGGTGATTCACATAAGAACCGACACAGAACAGGGACATGTAGAGGACAATAAATTAAGACGATTTAACACAACTTATCTCTATACTAAGTTGTACTCTTGAGGAGTTATAGGCCTTCAAAGTTGGGTCTTAAATTTTTAAAACATTGAATATCTTCGTAATACATTAAGTTAGAAAAACCAAATTTGGTATACGTTATGAGTGTACCGAGGGTATTAATTGGTAGCAAGTTGAGACCAATTGAGGCATTTGAAAGGGTTGATTACGGGTGATGGTCCCCTAAATTTTGACAGATTTTTTTAACCTTTTGGTGGATTTAACAGATTATTACCTGATTTCATGTGGAATTTAATTCTAAAACTTTTTCTACTCTTATTATTTTTTAAAAAACATTGTCGTTTTCATAAAAAACTCAAATAACTAAAGACACGAATTTCGTTAATGCTACTTAAAATCATCGAAAATTCAGTAGTCGGCTGTGAAATTGTACGTCAAACTTGAAAAATAGGTTATAAAACCTTGTCGTCAAATAACTTTATAACCTATTTGTCAAGTTTGACGTACAATTTCATAGTCGACTACTGAATTTTCGCTTATTTTAAGCAACATTACGAAATACGTGGGTTTAATTATTTAAGTTTTCTATGAAAACGACAAAGTTTTTTAAAAAATAATAAGAGTAAGAAAAGTTTTAGAATTAAATTCCACATGAAATGAAGTAGTAATGTATTAAATCCGCCAAAAGATTAAAAAAATCTGTCAAAATTTAGGGTACCATCACCTTTAATCAACCTTTGAAATGCTTCAATTGAGTTCAATTTGCTACCAGTTAATACCCTTGGTACACTCATAACGTATACCAAATTTGGTTTTTCTAGCTTAATGTATTACGAAGATATTAAACTTTTTAAAAATTTAAGAGCCAACTTTGAAGACCTATAACTCCTCAGGTGTACAACTTAGTATAGAGGTAAGTTACGTTAAATCATCTTAATTTATTGTCCTCTACATGTCCCTGCTCTGTGTCGGTTCTTATGTGAATCACCCTGTATTTATAATCTATTGAACTAATTTTCTAAATACTCACAGTCAAAATTTTACTATAAAAGTTTTCGAAACATCAATACTCTATTTAAGATACCAAAACACATTAAAAATTATGTCACTGCAAACAATAAAACAGGCACTCTTTTGGAACGCGTTTTACAAACTGAAAAGACAAGACCAAGACAACACGCCCACAAATAAAAACTAGAGTTTCAACGTAAAATCTTTTAAAAAAGTAAAAATAGGTTTTTTAAACAATTCGAGTTGATCATTAAGAAGATTAATGTTATTATCTTTTTTATATTTCATAATTTCCAGGATTTCGAGAAGATCCATTTTAAAACTCTTCTCACATTTATGAAGTAATTTTGTTTCTTTATAGTTGATATTATGTCCTGTTTCCATATGATGTTTAAAAACATTTGAATTGCTCCTTGTCTTATGTTCCCTGGCCCGAGTTTCCAGCCTTCGACCTGTCTGTCCTATGTACAGTGAGTTACAATTTTCACATCCAATGCTATACACCCCGCTCTCTTTCATTATATCTTTTTCAGTTTTGTGATAATTTGACAGAAGTCTTAAAATGATGTTGCTATTTGAAAATGCTAATGAAATTCCATATTTAGAAAAAATATGTGTTGCCTTTAAAGTGATGTCATTAAATGTTATGTGCCTATATTTATTTTGCTGCACTTCTCTAATAAACAATGGATCCTTTTATTTTTGAGCTTTAGAAAACAACCTACAAATGATATTTTTTGGAAAGCCATTGTTGTGGGCTAATTCAAATATGAAATTAATTTCTTCTGTCTTGTTCTTCTGTGTTAATGGGTAGCTGAAAACTCTATTAATTTAAAAATCTAAAATTAGCTAATTTTTGGGACAAAGGTGTTCTGAATTGTATGGTATGGTATGGAAGTTTTTCTAAAAATCCCATATTCAATTAAATGATCTTTGGTTCTCGTTAAGCTCAAGTCCATGAAATTTAGGTTTCCTTTTTCTTCCATTTCCAGTGTGTATTTAAGATTGTTCTGTAAACCATTGATGTAATTGTGAAAGTTATGTAAAGATTCCTCATTCCCCTTCCATACACAAAAGACATCATCCACATATCATTCGATTGTTATGTCGCATCGTGTGTAGTCACACTTGCAACGCTCTGGAGTGTTCGTTAGTTTTACGCGGTTAGTACATATTAAACGTTCATTTGGTACCATTCCGTTCTACATCTTCAAGTGCATCATGCCTGCTTTCGATAAAAATCAAATTGGAGAGATTAAAGCGCTTCTAAAGCAGACATTAACAGAGTGTCTTTCTGAGAACAGCGAATTTTACGACCATTTATCGCAAAAACTGGCTGCTCGTATCGAAACAAGTTTCGTGACGTTGATCGAAACCCAACAGAAACGTATAGACGAGTTGGAAAAAGATATTAAAAATGTACGCGAGGAGCATGATCGACTTGAGCAATACACCAGACGTTCTAATATTCGTATATTTGGTGTAGATGAAAAGGCGGATGAGGATGTGAGCTCGCTGGTGATGAATGTTGTTAATGAAATGCTTAACGTTAATCTTCCTGGGGATGCCATTGAATGTGCTCACCGAGTGGGAAAACCAGGAAAGAATCCTAGAGCTATCATTGTGAAGTTTGCTAGAATTGGGTATAAAGACGCAGTTTACAGAGCGAAAAAGAAATTAAAATCTACAAGGTTAGTTATTGTAGAAGGTCTTACTAGAGCACGCCACCAACTTTATAAGCGGTTGAGAGAGAAGATAGATAAAGGTAAGGGTTGGACTTTGCGTGGGAATATTTACGCTTCTGTTAATGGAAAAAAGGTAAAAATTGAGAGTAGCTCTGATTTGGAGGGTATTGTTTCGGCGGAGAGAAATCCTTCAGGAATTTCGACTGTGCAGAGACGTATTGTTACGAGAGGGATTTCCAAACAACAATGAATTATGAATTATCTCATTTGTTTATCGTTACTGCTGGTATTTTATATTATATTTTTTGGTACTTACCGTAATAATTTGTTTTGATTAATTTACCTTATATACTCACTCTGGGCGTGCAGTTGTCGAATTGTCTGTTCGATTTATACTTGCGTTTAGCTCTTTTTTATACTAGCATATTTTTTGTTGTTTTGCCTTTTTTTTTTCTATAAGTATATTTTTATTTTTTGTTAATTTTTCATTTATTTAGGTATTATCATTGCTACAATTTGTTGATTTTTTTTTTTATTATGTTTTGTTTTCTCTCTCTCTGCTGCTGTTGTCGTCTCCCTTGGTGAAGCTATTTTTTTTTATTTTTATTTTGTTTCTTTTTTTTTCTTTTACTTCTTCATTACTTTTTAAATTTCAATTTTTCTTTTATATATTTTCTTGTAAACTGAGAAAGTTTGATTTTGCCGCTATATGTTGATTGCTCATTTGAATGTTCGCTCACTTCCCGCTCACTTTTCTAACGTGAAGCTTTTGCTTGTGCAAGAGCATTTTGATATTCTTGCGATCTCGGAGGCTCGCATTTATCCTAATTGTGATACTTCCTTATTTCATATTGAAGGATATAAAAGCATTTTAGGGGTAGGCATGACAGACTGGGTGGTGGTGTGGGTATGTATGTTAAAAATGATTTAAGTTGCGATTTTTTGCTTAGTGAAATTACACCTAATTTGGAGAGTTTGTGGGTGTAGGTGCGGGCGAATGGATTGTCTGCGGTCGTGGGGGTGGCCTATAGACCGCCTGATTGCTCTTTTTCGTCGTTTCTTTCAGAGTTTGAATCTGCCCTTTCTTCGTTTGCTGTTCAATCGGATTCTTTTGTTTGTCTTGGAGATTTTAATGTTAATTTACTAACTCTGGATGGTGTCCAATCATCGCGATTTATTTCATTGATTGAGCAATTTAATCTTCGTCAAATTATAACCGACCCGACAAGAATAACCCATAGTTCCGCTACATTAATAGATCATGTTATAGTTTTTGAGGATGCAGTTGTTGAAAATAGTGGTGTTCAACCTGTTCATGATATTGCAGATCATAATTTGGTGTTCGTTGATCTCGGGATGCATGGAAGATTAAAAAATGTATACCCGAAACTTACATTTCGTGATTTCAAACACCTTAATTCTGACATGTTTTCTGCGGATTTGCTGTCAGTACCCTGGTGCCGGATACTCCAATTTCAGGACATTAATGATAAGGTGGCCTTTTTTGTTGATTCAATTCACAATCTTTTTGATCGTCATGCGCCCTTTCGTACTGTTTCCATCCGTATAAACTATTGCCCTTGGGTGACTGATAACATCAAGCTCCTTATGAGATTTCGTGATCAGGCTTATAGTAGATTCCGCCAGAGCAGGTGTCCTAATCACTTCCAGTATTATAAACAACTACGTAATTACACTAACTCGGCCATTCTGAGAGAAAAACGGGCGTTTTTAAACACATTGTTTCAGGAGCGATCATCTCGTGATCTTTGGATGAGTTTTAGGAAATTGGGTGTTGTCAAAAATAAGACTCAAGTATTGACTGATACTGGTTTTGATGCTGATACTATTAATAATTTCCTTCTCAGCACTCAAACTAATTCAACGGGAAGTGCTGAGTTGATTAACTTTTATTGGAATAACATACTTCAACAAGTTACAGAAAAACTAACATTTTCTCTTACAAATGAAACTGAAATTTTCAATATTCTATGTGGTATCAAATCAAACTCTGTTGGTATGGATGGCATAAGTGTTAAAATGCTTTTAATGTGTTGTCCTACAATTTTGCCCTTCTTGTGCCATATAATTAACTATTCCATTGAATGTTCTGTGTTCCCTGATATTTGGAAGATCGCCCTGGTAACTCCAATTCCAAAAACCCAAAATCCTCATGAATTGGGGGACTTATGGCCAATTAGTATATTGCCTATATTATCCAAGGTTTGTGAGAGGGTCATGGCGGTCAGACTTCGCTGTCATCTTGATGATTATAATGTGTTGCCCAGTTGCCAGTCTGGCTTCCGTCCGGGATTTAGTAGCGCTACTGCGCTTCTGGGTGTGACGGATGAAATCTTCAAAGCAATTGACGACAGACGGGTTACTATCTTAACACTTTTGGATTTTTCTAAGGCTTTTGATAGAATACATCATGATACTTTAGTGGCTGCGCTCCATTATATAGGTTTATCTTTAGGTTCGATTCATTAAAGCCCACTTTTACCATCCTCCTGATAAACTATCTAGAGGATAGTTGCCATGGTTACGGCGGTTTTAAGCGCTCTCATTGGCTAAGAACTGGATTTATCAATCGGATAAATTTATCAGGAGGTGGTAAAAGTGGGCCTTAGTACAAAGTTATTTGTCTGGACGAAAGCAGTTGGTTAAACTTAATGGTGGTACATCCAATACCGCAGATGTTATATCGGGTGTCCCACAGGGCTCTATTTTGGGTCCTCTGTTATATCTGATATCTACAATTGGGTTCGCTAATGTTTTGGATCACTGTATGCCATACTTTTATACTGATGATACTCAACTGCTCTACTCCTTTAAACTGTGTGATATGGAAGACGCTGAAAGCAAAATTAATCATGACTTAGTTAAGGTCGAAGAACTTGCTGGCAAGCTTTGTCTACGGATTAATTCTAGTAAGTCATCGGTTATGGTTTTTGGGGATAGAGCTTCATCCGAGTTTGTAAAAACTAACTTGCAATTGGTGATGGGTGGAAGTCGTCTTAGCTTTGGGGAAAATGTAAAAAATTTGGGTATATGTTTCGATGAGCGCCTTCGCTTTGATGGGCATGTTCGGTCCCTTCTACGGCGAGCTTACTCTGCATTAAGGTTGCTTTACAACAACAGATACATTTTGAACCAGAACCTTAGAACGCATCTGTGTGATGCCTTGGTGTTGTCCATCTTCAATTACGGTGACGTAATATATCACTCCTGCCTTGACAGCGTTCACACTGCTAAAATTCAAAAGTTACAAAACTCTTGTCTGCGATTTATATATGGTATCCGTAGAAGGGAGCGCATATCACATACGCTGGCATGGGCTGGTTGGTTGAGCATGACACGGCGAAGAACTCTTCACTGCTTATGTCTCTACCACAAAATTATCTTACACAAAAATCCGCCTTACCTCTATGATAAAATTAGATTTCGCACAGATATCCATAATATTAATATTAGGCATAAACATACGCTAACGATACCTCACCACCGCTTAGAAATTTTCAAACGCAGCTTTACGTATTGTATGCCTAACTTATACAATTGGCTGCCTGATTCCTTCAAGAGTCTTTCTGTTTTTTTCCTTTAAGGCAAGGGTTAGGGCTTATTTAAGTGAGCGGCAAGTTGACTGAGCACTCTTCTTCTTTGTTTATTTTGAAATGGTTTCTTAGCCGGGGGGAGGATTGGGGGCTGACAGAGATTGAGATTTATATATGTATGCTTGTTATATGTAAGTATGCTTCTTATTGGGTATTTTAAGTTTGTTAATTTTTTTTTGCGCTTATAATCGGCTTGATTTCATTTAAATTTTATTTTTCAATTTTTGTCTTATTATTTTGCTGAGGGTCATTGAAAAACAGTGCGACAAAGGGGCCTTGGTCACTTGGTCGACCTGACATGACCCTCTTTAATCGGAACTGCCTTTTTATAATTTTTTCTATTTGTACATATATTATATCTTATCCGATTAATAAACATTATTATTATTATTATATCTAGCCCAACAGCCAATATTGTTCACGTAAGGATTAGCTTCATTCATGATGAAATTGTTTTCAATATGATCCAAAAATATATCCACCAGCAATCCAGATAATGGCATTCCCATGGGTAAATATTTGGTAACCAAATAAAATTCTCCTTCAAAGCTGCATTGATTTTGTTTTACTATGTGCTTAAGAATGTGATTCAAATGTTTTACATTATTTTTGTTGTCAAAATGTGAATCAAACATTTTTGAAATTATTTTCGAGAGTGTATTCAACTGGGACATTTGGGTAGAGGTTTGTTATGTCAAACGATATTAAGAGGCAATTGTCAATATTGATATTTTTGGTCAAATCTATGAATTGATTTGAATTGATTATGGAATAAGAAGGTACAAAATCAATGCTATTAAATATATTTGGGAAATCGGTGAGTTCTTAAACGAGGTGATAGGCCTGATGGACACGTCTGGTTTGTGTAATTTTGGGAGGGAGTATAACTTCGGTATGCTGGGGTTCATATACAAAAACATGAACGTGTAGAAAGTTTTATTTGAATTATTTTTCAGATATGGGGTATATTCAACTAAGGTTTCCTTACATTCATTAATTACTTCTTTTGTGCTTTTAACTATTTTCTTTAATGGGTTGCTTTTAAGTTTTGTGTAGTTGTATTTGTAGGTTGTTTTCTAAAGCTCAAAAATAAAAGAATCCATTGTTTATTAGAGAAGTGCAGCGAAATAAATATAGGCACATAACATTTAATGACATCACTTTAAAGGCACAACATATTTTTTCTAAATATGGAATTTCTTTAGCATTTTCAAATAGCAACACCATTTTAAGACTTCTGTCAAATTACCACAAAAACGATAAAGATATAATGAAAGAAAGCGGGGTGTATAGCATTGGATGTGAAAATTGTAACTCACTGTACATAGGACAGACAGGTTGAAGGCTGGAAACTCGGGTCAGGGAACATAAGACAAGAAGCAAGTCAAATGTTTTTAAACATCTTATGGAAACAGGACATAATATCAACTATAAAGAAACAAAATTACTTCATAAATGTAAGAAGAGTTTTAAAATGGATCTTCTCGAAATCCTGAAAATTATGAAACATAAAAAAGATAATAACTTGTGAATTGTTTAAAAAACCTATTTTTACTTTTTTAAAAGATTTTACGTTGAAACCCTAGTTTTTATTTGTGGGCGTGTTATCTTGTTTTGGTCTTGTCTTTTTAGTTTGTAAAACGCGTTACAGAAGAGTGCCTGTTTTATTGTTTGCAGTGACATAATTTTTAATGTGCTTTACTATCTTTAATAGAGTATTCATGTTGCGAAAACTTTTATAGTAAAATTTTGACTGTGAGTATTTAGAAAATTAGTTCAATAGATTATAAATATATTATTTGTGGTCATTTTAACATGTTTGCAACAATTTTGTTTATAATCGTTATTTGATTTCTTTGTAGTTCGACTGAAGATGAGGTTTGTACCTCGAAACTAGTTTCGAATTAAATTTAATAAAAGCAAGTAAGAGGTTTTTATTCCTTATTTATTTAATTAATAGATAATTTGCAACATGGACAACGTGATTAATTATAGAACGTGAAAGTGTTGAACACTCTTTAATAACTTATAAAACTTAAATACATCAAACAAGCATAAATTCTGGGGAATCACAGCGCTATCTATATATTCGGGATTAATCGTATTATACGAATCAATGAAATGCTGCAATTATTTGATATTTTAAACATTTTTAAGGTTTTCAACAAACCACGTTATAGCAAATCAGCGTTAATCGAGGTCTTACTGTATGTAAATTCCCTGTTAGTTATTTGCGAATTATAATGGTATACAATTACATCAAACATTGACAATATACCTTTAAGAAGCTTAAGGTGACATAATAGGCAATGGGTGTATAACAATTTGTGGCAAATTTAGCTGATGAGAGATTTATTTTGTTACAGATATGCAAAAATTCCCACTTCGTATGAAAGACAACGATCTTCTTGTAACTGAACTATATCGAGATCCAAACAACGATCCTGTAACAGCAATTTCCGTGTATCTCACTCCTAAAACAAGTAAGTATAATAGCGTGCTGTAATTCGTTTATATTCTTACAGCACGCAAATTAAAATTTATTACTTATTACGCTTATTTGTGTTCACTGCCTTTTATTTTTATGTCGCAGTTTAAGTTCTTTTTGTTCACTTTCTGTTATTTTAACCTTTGGTGGCTAGTGTATCTTGGAAACTACTAAACGTTTTAAGCTTGATGTGCCTAACACTTGTTTTAAAAATCAATAACAAAATTTACCGAGTGTTTTAAATTTATTGTAATTAGTTTTTTGAATAAATGTTAAAGAGATATTCAAATTTACAACACTCAGCGTTACAAAGAAAAAAGTTCCTAATTATCTAATTGTGTGTCCGGCATTTTGATTATTATTGGACAACCTGTTCTGTTCTGAATAAAATCGAAGGCCCTTGTGTTTCATGCCAGCGTCGGAGAGGGGTCGCGAAGGTATGCCAAAATGTTTGAGCTTTACAACACTCTTTGACCGTTTCGTTTTATGAATCTTTTCATTTTTTTTTTTTTCATTTATCTTTTTGCTGCTGTTGTTGTTGGTTACTGTTGCTGCCGCTACGAGCCGCACACCAAAAGCACACGCTGCGGATCAGCTACGTTTTTGATTATTACATATTGAATAGTTGTTTCCTTTGCGATTCTATTTATTAATTTATTTAAAATCTTGGTGTCATCGTTATCTAACTTCCTAACCATTTATCACACTTAAGGCAACTTTTATCAGCTCTTAATAAATTTATTAAGAGGTGAAAAAGTTGCTATGGACCATCAATAAATTGTTGTTTTTGCTGTGTATGTAAGCAGTATCAAAAGTAGTCTACCAAACGAAAATCTAAGATGATTTGTACAGATTTGAAGTTCGAAATTGTTGAAATCTTCTATAGCGAACTTTATTTATCAACTAACCCTCAAGACTTAAGAAGAAGTTATGAAAATTTTACTAAACACATGTCTAAAAGAAAACAAAATATCTTCTGGCTGGAATAAACTAGATGAATATCAGCGGCCGGAACAGGAAGCTTTCCGCAAGCGATTCAACTCAGTGGAACATATTCACAGAATGCATACATCAATAAAAAAGTGCAAGGAATACAACATTCCATTATATCTACCTTTTTTAAACTACAACAAAGCGTTCTAGAACACTTGGTCCACACATTAAAATTAGGTATAGAGAACCAGACAGCTGAAATAACTAGAAGAATCCAACATACATGGGCAGCTACTGAAAAATTGAGAAAAATTATACATGGCGAAAAACTTTCTTGCATAATTTTGTCCATTTCATATATCATTTTGATCTTCAAATATAAAAATAACATTTTACTATCAATGTCGAATTCTTTTATATAAAATTTCGTTTGGAAAACTACTTTTGAAACATTATTTGGAAAACTTGTGTAGTATGAACGAAACAAAAAGAACATTTTTGATAGTAGATAAATTAAGGAAAAAGTACGTTTATTTATTTTCGACATAACAGTATCGGAAAAATCATAAATATTGAAATGAAAAGGATTTATCCGTTTATTTGAATGAATTTTAAATGTTTTTGTTTGTTTCGTTTAAAATATTGCTTATTAAACTAATAAAACATAACGTCATATGAAAAAATTAATAAATGTGTGTGCATTAATGGGTTAATAAGCTAACTATTTTGTGTGTTAAATGTCTACATTTTATTTATTTCACAACAAAACTTATTTTTCTTTCTATTTATTGGAATTAATTTTTATGCACGGAACGTTTTTTCTTCTTCTTTCTTTATCATTTTTCTTTCAAATTTCTTTTTTGTTTTGGTTTTGCTGGTATGCCAACACAAGGACACCATCATAACCAACGGTCTCAATTAAATAAACAAAAAGAAATACACATACACTGAAGGGCACAGTTATAGATTACAATTTTTTATGTGTTCTTCAGGTATACATTTTATGATGTTACAAGGTTTTAGAAAATAATATAACAAAATTCAGAAAAACTTTTAACACATCGTATATTATGAGACAAAAATATCATGCTTGATGATTCAATTTATTGAAACCATTTAAGTAACATGCATGTAGCTTTAGGTAACGGTTTTTGGTTATTAATAGCGAGTTATATTGACAGACTTGTGCGGAAATTGGATCGAAATCGCTTATGGAACTCGTTCCGGATCGGTACGAGTTATTGTTCAACATCCGGAAACTGTCGGACATGGACCACAGTTATTTCAAACGTTTACCGTTCATCAAAGTCCAGTAACTAAAGTAAATATTTTTTTTTTTTTCTTTATTAATAATAAAAGATATACTGACTAGTAAAGATTTGGAAAAATTATAATAGAAAGAAAGTAAATATAGAAGAATGAACTGAATGATCATAAACAGTTGACCTGAAATATATCAGTATTGATTAAAGTATTGATTTGAAAAAGTCTTTTATATTTCAAGCATTGGTAAACTTTTAATGACAAAAGTTGATTGTAAATCCACAAAAGACAACTCTTTCTATCTTCAACTGATTAACTCAACTCAATAATTTCCATGAGAAAAATAACATATTCTTCATTTAGATGTAATTGTACTTGTTGTACAATCTCAAAGATTACTGACTGTTTAAAATTTTTCGTAGCATTATCGAGAGATGTAATAGGTTCCAAATCCCGGAAGTGTCTCTAAACCTCTCGAATTTACAATTAGCACCAGAATACGATATAATGTTAACATGCCAGCAATTTAGACATTTCTTCTTTTCTTATTGGAGATCTGTCGATCTGTATCTCTCCATGTCTATTCCCCATCTCACTATGTCTGGAACGTGCATTCACGTACATCCAGTGACAGTTTAGATTTTTAGGCGTACCTTTATGGTCATGGATTTCGTCTTGCCAACAAAAATAATCAAGTGATCTAGTTGATAGCTGGATCATCTGCATAATACACCATGCTGCTAACTCTTTTGGTGCTTGCCACGTATCTCATTTAAAGATGTTATTTCCTCTAGGATTTTATCCATTAAGAGCTTAAACAAAAATGGGTTAAGATGAAGCAGGTCTCCCTATCAAATTCCTCCCGGAGTGGCAATATTATCCATTGTTTAATTCCCTACAAATAAAACTGATACATATGGAACACTAAGATTCAGACGAAAACGAGTACCAAATAAAACTGCTTGTTCCAAGAAGGTAGCTCGTGGATACATTAAAGTCTAGAATAAGGGGAATGACATGGTTATGAGTTGGAGAGATAAAAATTATGTTTTTCTCTCCACTGTCCATACCTGCACGATGGTGCAAACTAAATTGAGTAAACAATTTAATATAAATAGTCTATAATTTTATGATGGGTTCAGTTGATCGGATTGACCACCATTTGCCAAAAATGTTGTCAAAAAAACTATAAAAAAGTGTTTTTCCATTTAATTGGGCAGGAACTCTGGAATGTATTTTTGCTGTACAAAAAGACCGGAATTTCAAATAATTCTAAATTTAGACAAACGGCAATCGCTCAATATTTAAAAAATTAACATGCAGCAGAATTTTCATCCAAAGGTAGAAAACCATCAAGCAACCCAAACCATTTACGTCTAACTGATACTTAATTGTTGACCAGAAAAGCTGAATGCTGCAAGACGTTGTACTGTTTGCTGCTAAAGTAGATGTAAGAAGGAAAAAGTAAGGAGGAGACTAGGTATTATTGTACTTGCCTTCAAAATATACCGCAATAAAATTTTTTTTGTGTAATAATATAATAATGGTATAATGCAAAAATTATTTAAGGAAAGGTGCTTATTTTGCACATGAGTAATTGCTGACTACCTCATTTACAGATATTTTTCGACATATTATATTCACAAATCATTTAATGAAAAAAAATCAGAGGATTTTTATGTACCATAATAACCTGGTTTTAATGGCGATTAAACTTGTCATTTAGCAATAATTTCTTTCTACTGTCACACTTCAATATTTTCATATAATTGAATGTCATCATATTTGTACTACTATGCTTTGTATGTAGGAGAGGGTACTGCACCTAGGCCCCAACGGGCCCCTTGTACATTCTCTTGCACTCTCTCTGGCTACATCAACCAACCTAAGGAATTTCCGAAGGCTAGGATACAGCTCAGAGGTGTGTTCCTGATGCCATCCGTGCTCGGCCATTCCTCTCCGAAGTCTCTCATTCTGAGGTCTTGCATAGTGGGGCAGTCACACAAGATGTGTCTAACAGTCTCCTCGCTCTCTTCACAAAAGCGACAGAGAGGACTAACAGAAAGCTGTGACCCGTGACAAGTTCTGTTACAATTCGTAGAGTGTTTCTACCAAGCTTTACGAAAGACAAGGCTGCCTCTGCTGAGGGGTAACGAAGTAGTTCCTTAGACAGATGGCAGCTCTTAATCCTTTCCCACCAGTTCATAAACTTTTTGTGAGAAGTATAACACAGTTACGTACTGCGGCCTTGTCCAATGTCAGATGACAATCCATTACAAGTCCTGAGGTAATTGTTATTCTACTCAGGGCTAAAATAGCTTGCCTACTGTCAGTGTA
The DNA here is from genome assembly GCF_036711975.1 of Onthophagus taurus. Lineage (NCBI taxonomy): Eukaryota > Metazoa > Arthropoda > Insecta > Coleoptera > Scarabaeidae > Onthophagus > Onthophagus taurus. Next base: position 29,907,581 of record NC_091972.1, on the reverse strand, counting down.
AATTGTAAAAGTCTTACCTTCTAAACTGGATCTAACAATAACGTCAGCGGCAAGTTGTATGGCGATTAACTCCGCCTGTATGACGGTGGTACCTTTACCTAGTGGTTCAGCTACGTGGAGTCGGAGATCATAGGAGAAGACTCTAGCTCCAGAACCTTCCCGTCTACTTGAACCATCAGTATAGATTTTAAGGCTGTTTTTTACTTCTACTTCTGTGGAACTTGAGTGGGTGAAATATTCCTCCGTAAAAATGTGTTGTAAGGGTATAAAGTCTGTTTTACATTCCAGAATTGGCGAATGATCCACCATTTGATTCCAGAGTACGGCGTTCTTACTGTCTCTCTCACACATTAGAATTACTGCTGCACGCAGTTGAATCATGGTCACCAGTGCCACTTCTTGAATGAACAAATGAAGTGGCGTTAGGTTCAACATATGTTTTCCATGGCTGCAATGGGGGTAGTCTGCAGCGCACCTGTAACATACAAACACGCAAGTCTCTGTACTTTATTAAGTGCAGCAATGGATGTAGACTGTAAGGTCTTTGACCACCATACTACTGCATCATATGTAAGCACAGGTTGAATTACAGCCGTATAAATCCAGAGGGCAGTTTTGGGAGACAAATTTAACGTACGCTCTTTTTACTCCATTATCTAGGTGAGCTTTCCATGTCATTTTATTGTCAATTACACTTGACAATAAAATGACCAGATATTTGACTTCTTTTGACAAGACCAATGGAGTATTAGCGAGAGATGGCATTCTGGGCTTGCCAAACTTCCTCATTCGTGTGAAAAGAATCAACTCTGTCTTCTTAGGATATACTATGCTTTTTGTGACAGTACTTGTATAAGACAATAAAATTAATCTAAGCAAAAGAAAATAATAACGGAAATCGATGAATCATTCGCGTTTCTCGTGGTATCGCCTATACCTTCATAATTGGATTATGAAAAAATTATTATGCAAAAGCAAGACAATCAAAAAAATTTAGATAACCCAGGCAACTTAACTCATCATAGACCGGTAGGTGAATACAAATGTTGTGATATCTTTTTTGTGTATGGATTAAGTAATTTTGCATTTGGTAGGAAACGTGGACGACAGAGTCTATTTATTTATGATTGAACATAATGCTTTTTGCAAGAAGAAACTTGTAGTCACTTAGAAAGAATGCAGAACTTTTCAGAACTTGCGATTCATTTACAGAATTACCAGAATTAGTCCTCCCATGTAAAAACACTTATTGCGTGCAAAACCGCACACCACACTTTGGCCCCATTGTGCATCCTCATTACACACTCTAGTCACATCAACCAGCCTAAGGTTTTGCCAAAGGCTAGGTCAGCTCCTAGAGGTGCATTCCTGATATCATCTGTGGTTGGCCTTTCCTCCCCGAAGGTCCTCGTTCTGAGGTCGGTCAGAGAGGGGCAATCACACAAGATGTGTTTAACCGTCTCGTCATCCTGTTCACAGGCTCGACAGAGAGGGAAGCTTCATGTTTTGAAGGTGCTTATTTACAGTACTGCTTACCACAGTACTACTTACTAGTACTACTTTACTATTTATTTGCGACCTATTGTAAGATCTATTGTAACTTTAGCCCTCCAAAAGTTTAGGACTTAATGAATCTTAGTATTGCTCCAAGGTCTTGTCGTTTATAACTTTTAGTATCACTCAATAGATGTTGCATGACCGCATTGATTCTTTATCAGACAATTTGGACTAGGTATTAAACGAGTTAAATGAAAAGAATTGGGGTTGATCGCAATGTGAGCAGAATACTGTTGAAGTGGAACTTTAATTTTTTAGTAGTTGCTCGAAGAGATATACTTAATTTTTATTGAAGTTTAAATTTAACTGTAATTTCTAACTTTCTACATAAACTTTCTATCAGTCCAATATCATATATGATTTTTATTTTCTTATTTAATAGTTTTCTTCGGCGTTTTCTACGGGATTGGCTTTGGCTTCCTTCACTAGATTTTCTTGATCTTCAATATTTTTACATCGTCTTCCACCCTATCCTTCCATCTCGCATGTGGTCTACCCCCTACTTCTTATACTTATCATGTCCGGGCATTTTTATAATGAGTGCAGCCCACCTGAGTCTTTGTGATTTAATAAATCATATAATATCTTTACCTCCTATTAAGTCCTGGATCTCAAAATTCATTCTTCTTCGAGAGAACATCTTCTCTATCTTTGGTCCGAATGTTTTACGGAGTATTTTTCTCTCAAAGATACGAACGGCGTCTTTGTTCGTTATTACCAAATTCCAGGACTCTACTCCATAAGACAAAACTCGTATAACTATGGTCTTATATGTACATTTTCAGTTTGGCTCCCCTAGACATGTCTTGTTTGCTGCTTGTATTCTTGCTGTTATGTTATACTCACTATTAAAAATTATGACTAGATTTGAATCTCTGAACATTCTCGAAGGTATACTCGCCTATAGTTATATTATCAGGTTTTCCTCTCTGTTCGTTTCGTGTCATTTTCATATACTTAGTGTTTTCCTCATTTATGCATCCATCCTCTTTGGCTGCTCTTTCAATGTCAGTAAATATCTCTACAATACTTCCGTGACTTCTGGCCATTACCCAGGACATCATTTGTTTATGCGCATATTTAAAAGAATTCGTTATTATATTGTCTTTGTTTTCAATGCCACCAGTAGCATAGTTCAAGAAAAAATGATGTTCAATCTTTTCTTGAACAAAGCATGTCCCTATTTTACACCAGTCCATATCCCGAATTCATCGGATATTTTCTGCATTTATTGCACCATTGGTAATGGTGCCAGCTTTGTTAGTGTTTGGAATTTCCACTTTCCTTAGATTAAACTCAAGTCTACTCCTTTATGTATTGTCAAATTCTCTCCTGATGTCTATGAATAGTGATGTAAAATTACCGGTAATTTAAAAATCGGTAATATTACCGGTAATGTTACGTAATATTACGGTAACATTGGTAATTTGTAGAAAACAGCTTTTTAAGTAATACAAGTTTTTTTTATTTCAAAACTGTAAAAACATTACGAAAAACAACAAGAACGTTTTTTAAACTAGTCAGAGTCACAATGGACTATGTAATAGAGTGGATAATGGTAAATCATCCTTATCATCATCCGGATCATCCCCAACCTCGTCATCTGAATCTTCTTTCCCTTTCGTTAATTGAGTAAAGTCTATAACTTCGAAACCGATATCTTCTTTTTCTATTTCTTCTTCAGTAGCTTCTACTATTTTTGAATGATCGTCTTCATTTAGTAAATTATAATTATGGGCAATATAAGTTAGTTTTCCGGCCCTCTCCACGGTAAGTCTCTTTCTTCTTTGCCGACGAATAAATCCTTAAGTATTAAAGGTTCTTTCAGTTGCGGCTGTTGACGATGGTAAATTTAAAATGTCTACAGCCAACCTACTTATTTTAGAACTGGAGCAAATTCCTGCCCACCAAACAGGTCCAGACATACATTTTTCGCTGGAAATAACGAATTCCTTAGCAAAATTATTACCTCTAATTTTGTACAGTGCGAGTGTTTCCATAATAAGATCTACTTGTGAAGAATACTTTGGATGACGCCTTGCAGTTTCATAGATGAACTCCGTTGTAATTAAATTTTCATCTTCAGTTAAATTGTCGCCGCGTTGATTTAGTTCTAATAGGTAAGCAGCAAGATGAACGGGGTTTAAACATTTATTTTGTCGTTTTTCAAGAATTGAACACATTTTCTGGTATTCCAACATAGTAATAGATAAATTTGATACTTTGTCACATAATATAGATCTTATTTCAAAAAAGCAGATAAACACTTTTGAGATTGTTGGCCCGTTAGCTTCAAAAATCGTTATTCACTTAGTGATTGGCTGGAACAAGTCATAAGTTGCTTCTATTTGTAACCAAAATTCGTTTTAAAGAAGAAGTCTTACTGTCTTTGATGAAAGAACATCAGAAATATCTGGGCTATCATCAACTGCTAAACTTTTTAATGAATGTTTAGTGTCCAAAAAGCTTTTTAGACAACAATCTTGTTTTCGCCGGCAATTTTAAAAAGATGTATCGCCCCGTTTTGTCTAACTGGATTTTTTCAAACGTTGCATGTAAAATCTGCGAATTTTTCAGTTCAGATACAATTGAAATTATGTTCTTTTTAAAATTGGAAAAATGGTCTAATTTCTAGAAGTCTTCAACCAGAAGGTTTAGACCGTGGCAAATACAACCATAATTAGTAATGTAATCGTACTTGCTGCTAACTATTTCACGAGCCTTTTTTATGTTAGCTCCGTTGTCAGTGACAATAGCTAGAAAATTTGAAGCTCCTAATTCTTTCAACACTTTTTCAATTTTTGAGGCCAAAAATGTTGCTAAATGTCTGTTATTTTCGGTGTGTATTGATTTGTAAAATACCGGAAGAGGTGTATTAATAACAAAATTAGATATAGAGTCATTTCGGCAATTTGACCATCCATCCATTTGGCTTAAGATAGGTGCTTCACTAATTTTTGAAGAAACTGCAGCTTTTACTCTAGTGTACTCGGATTCGAGGAGTGGATTTGACAATTGGTAACGAGAGGGTGGTTTATATGCACATCTTATTGCTTTGAATACATCTAACCATACTTTTTTCGTTGTCATATCTAAGGGGGCTCCTGAGATATAAATAGCCCTTGCGAGTATTTCATCAATCTTATTGCTTTCTTGAGAGGACATGTTATCAAAATACGAAGAAATTGTACCCTTTGATGCTTTAGTAGTACTTGAAAATGAAGAACTAGCTGATGAAGGCACAGGCCTGACTAGTGAAGCAATTTCTGAGTCTAAAGATTCTCCCTGCTCCTGCTGAGAGGTAGTATCAGTATCATCAGCATCACTATCTTCTAATACCTCGGTTGAACTTGGCGTGGTGTTATTGTTACTACTGGAAACATTTATTATAGGCAATTTCATGGCAAAATGTCTTTCTAATTACCCAATAATAAGATAACAAGTGGCGCGAATACAATTTTGCCAACCTACCCAAAGTTAATAAAAGTCAAAATCGATTACACCTACTATTTATTGTTGCTTATTGGAACTAAAACATAAGGTTAATTCAGACAACCATAAAAAATTAACACAATCATGTGACATAACTTCTAACTCAAAAAAACTCAGCGCGAAACACAATTTGGCCCCCCCCTGTTGCAATAAGGAACCAACTGGAAAAAACCTTACCGTCAAGAGGGGGTCCAATTACAAATCTGCTTCAAACTCTATTCCTAATACATTGTTATTTTATTTGTAATTGTAGTTCTTAAAACATTTGCTTCATTTTGGATTCTCTCTATTAATTCAACCCTAATATTGATTTGTGTTGCATACACTCTTTCCTTCATGTGGCCCCACACATAAAAATCTAGGGGCGTCAAATCAGGACTACTTGCAGGCCATGGAATTGGACCTCCTCTCCCAATCCAGCGGTTAAGAAATAATTCATTTAATGAATTTCGCACATTTTGCGAATAGTGCGCAGGGCATCCATCATGTTGGAAAACCATGTTATTCCTGTTTTCTAAACGTACACGGTCCAGCATTTCTATTAAATTATTATGTAAAAAATCACCATACGTTGCACCATTTAAATGATCGGGAAAAATATGAGGACCAATCAAATTATTTCCAATGAGCCCCATCCACACATTCACATTAAATTTTCTTTGGTTGCTTGTTTCCTTCGTTAGATGAGGATTTTCGTCAGTCCAATAATGTAAATTATGAAGATTTGTTATACCTTCTCTGTTAAACTTGGATTCGTCAGTCCATAAAATCCTTCTCAAGAAATATTCATCCTGAATGTCAGCATTTAAAAGAAACGGGCAAAATTGAATCCTTCGTTCAGGATCGCCGTCTTCAAGTGCCTGGATAGGTGTGTAATGATAAGGATGGTTGCCCATTTGTCGAAGAGTTGACCAGACTTAACATTGTGATATCCCCAAATTAGCAGCGACGTTTCTTGTACTGGATGTGGGTGCTTCATCCAATGATTCCAAAATGTCTTCTTCCACATTAAGTCCAGCACGTCCTACACGTTCGGCTTTTCTTAAATTGCCAGTCTCAGCTAGACGCCGATAAGTGGCGCCAAGTACACTAATATGAGTAATTCGTCGATTTGGATAGCGTTGCTGATATTCTCGATGTCTAAATTCCATGGCTTACTGCCAAAACGTAAAAAAAATGTTTAACCGATGGTTGTTAACCATTAATGAATTGAATTTCAACCGCAGGTGTAATCGATTTTGAATTTTATTCACATTGAGTAGGTTGTCAAAATTGTGCTCGTACCAATTGTTATCTTATTATTGGCTAATTGGAAAGACATTTTGCCATGCTTCATACCTCATTCGAAAGGTAACAAAACAGAGAAGTTTTTACAATAATTTGTATGCTGAATGTATCATCGAAATTTTGAAATAGACGCTCATGAATAAACACTTTGTTTGAAAATTAACTTAAAAACCGAATATTTCACTTCCTGTATTTTTAAACCATCGAAATATTTACAGTATTTCTTGACTTTAAATGTGTATTAGGATGTAATCTATCCAGAGAAGTCGATACGTTGCCAAAGAAACTATTATTACTCTCTAAATTTCAAGATTTGTAAGAGTAAGTACTGAACTTGTACAAAAAGCAAAAAATTGAAATATTTTCTAAATTATTCACTTTTCTATAAGGCATATTTAGCTTAATCTATTACAAGTGAGCTCTAGAACAACGTATTTTAATATTCACGTTTATGTACCAGTCACCCTGTATAATGCAGGTCAGTATTATACTCATGCAACCTCCGCTCCAGCCATTTTTACAAGTTCCGCTGAAATTTACCGCCTTACCGTTTTTCATCTTTATTAAAGCCCTTTTTATACAGGCTGTCCCGCAACGATTGTACAAAACTGCATCAGCGTATTCTATGATCAAAAATAAACAAAAAAAGCCTAATAAACATAGGTCCGAAAATGGACCATTTTCGAGATATTCAAAGATTTAGTTTCATAAGTTGATATTGTTAATAACATCATGAATTTAAATTTGTTTTTATAATAATTAAGTCGTTACTATGATTACGAAAAGTTGTCTAATAAAAAAAAAAATAATAATACTTCACGAAATTATTATTTTACTATTTAATTTAATAAAACTATTAAGTATGGCTCCTATTAATTACTCCAAGGAAGAGATGGCGGATATGGTGTATTGTTACGGACTAGCTGATGGAAATGCGTCGTTAGCAGCTCGTCATTACGCGCAAAGGTTCCCGAACAGACGATTGCCTAATAGTCACACCTTTAGCAGACTATTTCTCAGATTAAAAGAAACGGGAAGCGTAACCCACAGCCATTCCACGGAGAGACATTACACAAGGCCGGTGGAATTAGAAGAAGCAGTTTTGAGAAGAGTCGATGAAAATGCCTCAACCAGCATTAGAAGAATTTCTGCACGAGAAAACATTAACAAAACGACCGTTCACCGCATTTTAAGGGAGCAGTTGCTTTATCCTTATCATTACAACACCGTTCAAGCTCTAACAGAAAATGATGGCGAAAAAAGAGAGATTTTTTTGTAGGTGGGCTATACACGAAGAGGTAGTAAACGTCGACTTTCCCATAAACATTATATTTACGCATGAACATTTACTCAAAGCGGAATTTTTAATATTCATAATGCGCACGTTTGGAGCCCCATGCAATACTAGAAACTCATCATCATTGGCGATTCAGTGTTAATGTATGGGCTGGAGTTATAGGTGATCAGTAGAGCAACCACAAATATGCTCAAAAAATGATAGTTTAAGCGCTTAAAAAATGCTGTATAAAAATCAAAATATGCTGTTTAAACATGAAAATATGCTCTATAAAAAAGAGTCTTTTCCAAATATTCCTATCAAATTTAAAATGTAGTTGTCTTTTAAATCTGTAGGCGAAGTTAAACAAAATAAAGTAGAAATGATTTCTATTTATATCTCGAGACATTTATTAGTTTGACATGTTTAAACTGAAAGACAATTAGAAAATATTGAACAATATACAAAAGACAAATATAAAGAAATAAATAATAAAACAAATACAGATTCAACTTAAATTTTGATTACAATAAATGACAAACATCTCACCTAAATTATCAAAAAGGAAGCTTTGTCTGTTTGCACGTAAAACATTCTTGTACATTGAAAAACTTCGTTCCACTTCCACTGAAGTTATAGGTGCAAACTTAAATGCTAGTATTTCACTAACAGTGTATTTATTGTTTTTATTTCTGTAGATCCTGTACTTAAACATGTAGAAATTTCTTTCAAAATAGAAAGACCATGATTTTTTGAAATACACATATCCATTTTTTTCTTTACTGGCTTAGCAGTTTCACTGTTTATTCCATTAATTAAGTCCTGAGCTTTTGTCACTATATCAACCTGTGCAGAAAGCAAAAGCCCAGTTGTTTCCAATGTTTTTATTGACGCACAAAGGAAGCCATAATTTGATGCAATGAAAATCAAATCTGATTTTATTGTATTGTCATTTAGTAAGGCCTTTAAAATTTTGATTGACGCAGCGTCCTCTTGCATCAAACACATTCCTAATTATTTCGAAATTAGTTGCATAGTACTTTGCCGCTTCAATCCATGTTCCCCAGCGAGTAGTTACCGGTTTTGGAGGAAGAACAATACTAGGCGCTATTTCCTTAAAAATTGCTACTCTTGATGGCGCTTTTAAAAATACTTTTTTCACATTGGCGATAAGCCGGTCGATGTTAGTGTATGTACCTCGAATTTGCTCACAAACTCGATGAAGTCCGTGTGCAGCACAAGTCAAGTGTGTTACTTTTGGATAAAACGTTTGTATCGCCTTTGCTGCTTTTACCATGTAGGGAGCAGCATCTGATACAAAGAGTAAAATCATATCTCTGTTGAAAGTCTCACCCAAAATCTTAACAGAATCATCGAAATGTCTTGCAATAGTGCTATGATTCGCTTTATCAAGCACTGCTGTATTTAACAAAAATTTTTGTTTCGCAATCGACTCATCATTATCCAAAATACCAATGATGACATTTGCCACATATCTTCCTGTTGCATCTGTGGTTTCGTCAATTGAGAGTATTTTGGTAAAGTTCTTTAATATACTTTGTGCGAAGAGTAGTTTCAGATGGTACTTTGTACTCTGTGTGTGACTCTAGGTACGATACTAATTTTTTGTTACGCATTTTATATAGAGGTATATCAGCTGAAATTAGTGCGCTACATAGATCTTCTGCAAATGGAATATCTTTTGATTTGGTTGTGGAACATTCAGCAAAAAAAGGCTGAGTAGTTTTCTTCTCATTATTTTTTTTCTCTAATTCTATGTGTTTTAAACTTGCTAGATGCTGTTTTACCGAGAATATTTTTTCGGCTGACACAGATTTGTTGCACACTTTGCAAAAAAGTACCTTACCATCAGTTTTGAATACAGGATATTCACGCACATATTGGGATAACTTTCCTGAACTTTTCGAATGTCGATAATTTAATATTCTTTAAAGAATTGAATAACTTTATGGTAACTTTATATCAAATTGCAAAATAAAATTTTGAAAATATGCATTAAAAATATTCATTTATTTCCAAAAATGTTATATAATTTGAAAATATGCAATGTATGCTCGTATAGATAAAATAAGCAAAAATATGCTCTAACAAATACGGCTCAAAATTCATAGATTGATTTGAAACAAATTTCTATCTAGTCCATTTTATTCTGGAGGGTATGAAAAAAAATATACGTTTGCATATTTTTGGTTGCCCTAGTGATCAGTTATTAGGTCCATTTTTTCTTCCAAAGAGATTGACAGCCGATGCCTACATACATTTTTTACAAAATGACCTTACAGAGGCATTTGATGAATTACCTCAACAAATTCTAGAAGATTGCTACTTTATGCACGATTATGGACGCGCTACTCGAGCATACTTAAATAACAGATTTGGCAATAAGTGGATTGGCCGAGGAGGTCCTGTCCCGTGACCACCTCGTTCACCAGATTTAAATCCGTTAGATTTTTGGTTTTGGGGACATTTAAAACAAATTGTTTATTCTGAAGACGTTCAAAATGTGCAGGATTTGAAGAATAAAATTAGTAACGCATTTGACACAGTAAAACAAATTCCTGGTATCTTTGAACGCATTAGAAGTTCATTTAGAAAACGTATCCGTTTGTGTTTAGAAGTAAATGGTGCGCATATTGAACATTTATTATGACATGAATCTTTTCCAATTTGTTAAAAATTCGTTGTTTTTATGCTGGTTGAACGATTTTCTTCGACAATCTTTGTTACTTGTTTTGTTAAATTATTAATGAACTGTATTAATTAACTTAATATTATCTTATTATTTATTAAACTTTATCTTAACCATCGTAACCATGGTAATCATATAATTACTGCATCTAAATCGTAAAGCCGTGTGTCCACTAGCAAGTCACTTGCGGAAGAACTTCTGCAAGTATTTGCTGAAGTGTTTCCACTCAAACCGAAACTTGCGGAAGTGTGCTTCCAGAAGTAGTTTGTAGAAGTTATCACGACGAACTTGCTGCAAGAAATTGCAGACGTGTTTCCACACAATGTGAGTACAGCTTGCAGTAGTTTGCTTTTTTTACGAATGACAGTATAAAAATGTCTTGTGGCAAAATAAGATTGGCAGGTGTCATCGCAGCATATTTAATTAAAAAGAAACAAATTAAAAAAAAAACAAAAAAATGTTTGGGTGAGAAATTGGGTGCTGCGGCGCGTAGATTTAAGTTTCCAAAATACATTACTTGAAGAATTGCGGACCGAAGATTCCATGCAGCTGAAAAATTTCCTGAGAATGTCTAATGATGATTTTGAATACATTTTATCTTTAATTCAAACAAGTATTCAAAAGCAGGATACTAAAATGAGATTGGCTATACCTCCCAAAGACCGGCTATTGCCTTTAAAGCATTTTGTTTTTTAATTTTATTCTTATAGTCTTTTGAGGACGTGTCCCATAATTCAGGATAATTTTCTTGTTTTTCAATTACCAAATGTGTTTTTTCACTACTCCAAACGAATTTATTTTTGTCCATTTTTATAAATTTTGAAGAGAACTCAAAAAAAAAACACAAAACAAAACTGAAAACAGAAGAGAATACCACAAATCGTTTACTCACGTATACCCGACTTCTTCTGCAAGTCTTCAAAATACTTGTAGTTCACAGCAAGTCGTTCAAGTTACTTCCAGCAAGCAACAAACACATCATGTTTCCACATAATTGCTGCAAGTAACTTCTGCAAGCCGTGACTTCTGGAAGTCGACTTCTAATACGTGTTTACACGACAAAAACTTCTGGAAGTCACTTCTGGAAGCAACTTCCGCAAGAAAACTTGGTAGTGGACACACGGCTTTAGAATTAATGATGTTTACAATAGGTCAGCTTATGAAACTAAAACTTTGAATATCTCGAAATTGGTCCATTTTCGGACCTATGTTTATTAGACTTTTCTTGTCTGTTTTCGATCAGAGAATACGCTGATGCAGTATTGTACAATCGTTGCGGAACACCCTGTATACTCAAAAGATAGCACTTCCACGTTTGGTTCAGCAGTTTATATTGTCATTATTTCTGCTTCTGGATTAGCTACAGCGTTCTCTACATTTAGCAGTTCCGCGAAATATTTTCCCATCTCTTTATGACTTCCTTCTCTTCAGTTAGAAGTTTACCATTTTTGTCCTTACATATTCATCTTCCTATCTATCACTCAAGAAGTCTTTTACTCTTTTTAGATTATGGTTTTTTTCAATATCCTGCGTTATTCTCTTCATCATTCCTCTCTTGTATATGTGTTTGTTGGCAATTTTTCTCTTTTCTTTATACTCTTCCCTGTTTGCGTCATTTTCATTGCCAAAGCATTCTTTTCCAGCACAAATCTTTCACATTCTACCTCATACCATTCATTTCTCGTTACCAAAATCATCCTGGCTGTTTCTAGTAGAACCCTGTCGATGTTATTCCATTCTTATCTATATCTTCACTCACATCCATTTCTCTTAGACTTTTACAGATATCTGGATGATAGCATATTGTATACCTTATATCTAATCTTTCAGTGCGTCTGTATTCCATTTCATTCTCTTCCTGCCTTTCCGCGCTGTCATTGTCAATATTTTCTGCCAAAACTCTCTATTGCTTTATGTTATGAGAACAAGATAAATTTGATTTGTCCTTGTTGTTGCTGTTTCAATAAATGCTCTTTCTTTAAAAGTCTATGCTCTTTATCTTCATTTCCATGGCGTCTATTATCTTACAATTAGTTAAGTGTTTTGACCTTCTTGAAAGATTTTTTTGAATTTATTATTAAATCAATAATTTATGATCATTCTGTATAATTTGATCTTTACGCTGACAGCTGACTATTTTCAATCTTAAATGATGAAAATTAATTGTAAGCCCAAATAACTAAATGGGTGTAACTAAACCATTCTTATTCATCCTGTATTTATTTATGATTATAAAAATTTGAAATTTTGTTTTGATAATAATACTCATTCTAGGTAACATTATCTGAAAAATATTTAGTTTCCGTTTGTTGCGAATACAATCACGTTCGAAGTTGGTTAGTAACGAGATTTAGGGGAATGATTTCCACGCAACCTGGTTCAACACCTGAAGCATCGTTTAAAATAGTCTCTCTAGAAGCAGTAGAACCATGTATAAGTCAAGCGGTTGCAAACGATTGCGGCCCCTTTGGCGAACAAGACGACGAACAAGTTTTTGTACAAAAAGTTGTGCCGGAAACTGATCAATTATTTGTTCGACTGGCAAGCAATGGAAAAAGGTAAAACAGTAATGAAAAAAGTTAACCTAAAAGAAAACTATGAAATTAATTTTTGTAGAGTCTGTGTAATAAAAGCTGTCGATGGAAGCACAGTAAGCGCTTTTTGTGTCCACGAATGTGAAGGTTCAAGTAGAATGGGATCGAGACCACGAAGATTTATCTTTACTGGTCATTCAAATGGTTCAATTCAAATGTGGGATTTAACCACTGCATTGGATTTAATGTATAAAAATGGATCTGGTAATTAAAATTTATATAACATGGATTTTAATAGATTCAGAAATTATTTTTTTAGCTGATAAAACAAATGGTGGGCCTACACCAGAAGAACTCCTTCAACTGTTAGACCAATGCGATTTATCAAATAGCCTCTGTTCGACACCATGCATGTCACCTTCTCCGTCTTTAGTAGCCGCCGCTCGATTAAAATCAACGAACGTCGCGTTTCTCAATCAATTACAAGACAGCGATCGCTCATCTAGTTCTAATTAAACTAAACCGTCTGCATCTCTCTATTTATAAAACGTTGTTCTTGTTATATCCGTTAGTTCCTAGATAAGTTGTTGACCTATTCGAACGGACATATCTCAATATCTTCTTTCGATTCTTTTTTTTTTATTGCCTTCGCGTCGTATTTTCGTACTTATTTACCTGATTGAAAATGTGGGGATTGTATTTTTGACTATTATTTGATTGTATCGACTCTTAGGTCTTAAGTAAGAATGGTTATGTATTTGTAAGAATGAAATTAAATATTTTATGTATTCATTTGATTTGTTTTATTATTGTCGCTCTAACCTAACCTCGTTTTGATAAATGGAGTTTTGTGTCTTAGGTGACCTCTGACGACGCTATCACACAGAATATGTATGCAAAGTCGACAAGTTTGATCCTCAGCTATGGCTGGTCAGGGAACGGCTAAACCCGATACTTTCTAGTTCTAGGTCTAGTGTCAGTTCAATAAAATTATACAACATAGTAATATCTTATGCTAACTAGCACTACCTACCACTGCCACAATTCGGGTTTAGCCGTCTTGAGAGAGGTGTGGCTAAACCCGAATGATTCTAGTTCTAGGTCTTGTATTAGTTCTAGTGACAGTGCTAGTGTAAAACTAGAACTAACACTAGACCTACAACTAGAATCATTCGGGTTTAGCCGTCTTGAGAGACGTGCAGCTATACCCGAATGATTCTAGTTCTAGATCTTGTCTTAGTTCTAGTGTTAGTTTTAGTTCAATAAAAATATATAACGTAGTAATATCTTATGCTAACTAGCACTACCTACCACTGCCACTAGAACTAACACAAAACCTAGAACTAGAATGATTCTAGTTCTACGTCTTGTGTTAGTTATAGTGACAGTGCTAGTGTAAAATTAGAACTAAGACTAGACCTAGAACTAAAATCATTCGGGTTTAGCCGTCTAGAGAGACGTGCGGCTAAACCTGAATGATTCTAGTTCTAGATCTTGTGTTAGTTCTAATGATAGTGTAAAACCAGAACTAACACTAGACCTAGAAATAGAAACATTCGGGTTTAGCCATGCGTCTGAAGACCCAACCTGATACTTTGTAGTTCTATGTCTAGTGTTTGTTCTAGTTTTAGTTCAATAAAAATATACACCATAGTCATATCTTGTGCTAACTAGCGTTACCACTGTCTCTAGAACTAACATTAGACCTAGAACTAAAGACATTCGGGCTTAGCCGCACGTCTTTCAAGACTGCTAAACCCGAATTATTCTAGTTATAGGTCTGGTGTTAGTTCTAATGATAGTGCAAAACTAGAACTAACACTAGAATCTAGAACTAGAAACATTCGGATTTAGCCGCACGTCTCTCAAGACGACTAAACCCGTATTATTCTAGGTCTTGTATTAGTTCTAGTTTTAGTTCAACAAAAATATGCAACATAATGATATCTTATACTAACTACGCTACTTACCTAAAAGTAGAAACATTCAGGTTTAGCCGTTTTAAGAGACGCACGGCTAAACGGAATGTTTTTAGTTCTAAGTCTAGTGCTAGTGTTAGTCTAGTTTTATTTGTTATTCAGCGCTAGATAGTTGTATATTTTTAGTGAGCTATAACGGACACTGATAGACTTCTTTTTTTGAGTTAAAGATATGATTACGGTTTGTGGTCACCTTGATTAATAATAACTTATATAGTTTTTATGTAAAATATGGAAATAATATGGAGTTCTTACATGTTTTTTTAAAAAATTTCATTAAATTACATTTCGGGAGCTGAGATATTATCATTTGATAATTTGTGATAAGCATGCAACCAAGCTAGACGTGCGCGTGCCTCTCCAGGTTAAGTCGACGAAAATTATCGAGGTGGTTTGAGTTACCGATTAATTCAACTTGATTTTCGACGTTTTAAAGTTAGTTTTTAAGTTGAGTATGTTAATTAGTTAAAGAGAATGGTGGTCACCAAGAAACAATTGAGTGATTTTGAGGAGGTGTTGACTGAGTTATTCAAGAAAGAGTCGTTCATTGCCAATATCGCCAAATCAATATCGTCCATTCTAAGGGATGAACTCAGGGAATACAAGGAAAAGGTTAATATTCTCGAAGAAAAGGTTGTAATTTTGGAAGCGGAGGTTACTCGTTCGAAGTCCGACAATACCGTATGTAGAGCAGACCATGAGGAAAAACTGGATCGACTTGAGCAATACACTCGACGGAATAGCATTCGAGTTTTCGGGGTAAGCGAGACAGACAATGAGAACACCGAACAAGTTGTATTAGATATTATTAATAAGAAAATGAACCTCGCATTGTTACCGGATTCTATCGATCGTTGTCATCGACTTGGACCGAAGCGAAATGGAAAGAACCGACCTATTATTATGAAATTTATAAGTCACAAGACCAAAGATCGCGTATTTTATCATAAGAAACTGTTAAGAGGAACTCAGTTTATAATTCGAGAAGACCTTACGCACCACCGGATTTGCGAATTGAGAAAACTGGAGGAAGAATATGGTAAAAGAAGAGTGTGGAGCCGTGATGGAACTCTGTATGCAGAAGTCGACGGACAGAAGAAAAGAATGTTGATATAACTTTTTCGATTCTTGCTTTTTTCGAAAAATTTCTGTTCGATTTCTGTTCCTACATTTCGAACTTATAGAGGCTTTAAGAGGTTTAATCTCGATCTGTTTAGTAGAGAACTTGAATCATTACCTTTACAATTAATTTTTGAAATTAACGGCATTGATGAAAAAGTGAATTATTTTAATTCTTTAATACTAGATCTATTTGATTTACATGCACCACTACAAACGAAAAGATTTACAAAACAACCTGCTCCGTGGCTTACACCCCAAATCAAGGAAATGATCGCGGTTAGAAATAAAGCTTATGCTAAATATAAGCGTACAAAAAATGTATTAGACCTACAGCAGTATAAAACGTTGAGAAGACACGTGACAAATGCCATCAAAACTGAAAAGAGGGTGTACTTTGAAGGGGCAACGAGTCGAACTGGGACATCTGCGATGTGGCGTGTTGTTCGTGATTTCGGAGTGATCAGGAATAGAGTAAACACTTTGCCCATGCATTTAAGAAATGCGAATGACATTAATAACCACTTTCTCCAGACAGGTTGTTCATTGGGAGCACCTTCAAGTGATGTTATGCACTTTTATAACAGTAACAAAAAATGTGAATTTCAGAAGTATTTTGATTTCGAAACTGTACATGAAAACGTTGTTGCAAGTTATTTACTTAAAATGAAATCTAATGCTGTCGGAGATGATGGTATTTCGTTGTCAATGCTCTTGTACTGCTGTCCTTTTATACTCCCATATTTGACGCATATAGTTAATTACTGTTTGGAGAAATGTGTTTTTCCTTCCTGTTGGAAGACCGCTCTAGTAACTCCATTACCAAAAATTTCTAATCCCCAAGAGTACAAGGATTTACGACCTATTAGCATTCTCCCGGTTCTTGCAAAGGTTATGGCTGGCAAATTAGAACTTTTATTGACGGCTATAATATCCTACCTCCAAATCAGTCTGGATTTCGTAAACATTATGGTTGTGAAACAGCGTTAATGCATATTACCGACGACATTCTCCGGGCGATTGATGAAAACGATATGACTGCGTTAGTTTTGTTGGATTACTCAAAAGCTTTCGATACTGTAAACCATTCCTTGTTAAGTTCTGTCTTAAATTTTGTTGGGTTTAGCGCTAATGCTATATCATTGGTCTCCAATTACTTGTGCAATAGATACCAAAAAGTTAAGATAAACAACTCTATATCTGAGCCTCGGAGGGTGTCGGCGTGTGTGCCGCAGGGTTCTATATTGGGGCCACTTTTGTTTTCGTTATATACATCCAACATTTCAAATAGTTTGAAATACTGTACCTGTCATTTTTACGCAGATGACACCCAACTATATCTGAGATTTGCTCCCAGTGATGTGTCTCTGGCTGAAACTATTTTAACGAATTAATGTAGGATGCTGTTTTCGTAATTTGGGATTGTATCAGGATTCAGATATTAGATTTAAAACACATATTACACAGAAAACCAATAAATCATATGCAACGTTGAAATTAATTTATGGCATTAGGCACACAGTATCTAAAGCTACACTGTTAAAACTGTGCGATACCCTTGTACTTAGTAATTTCACCTTTTGTGATAAGGTTTTTGGTACCTGTTTGGCTAGCACTTCAGTAAGTCGTGTACAGCGGGTACAGAATGCTTGCCTCAGGCTTGTATACGGTTTAAAACGGTATGATCATGTGTCTCATAAATTAATAGATGCTGGTTGGTTGAATATGTCCAACAGAAGAAAGTTGCATTTATTATCATTCTACTATAAACTTCTCATGTTGAAGAAGCCCCCGTATCTATACAACAAAATATCATTCAGGACAGATGTTCATAATATCAATATTAGAAATAGAGGTATTATTACACCTCCTAAACACGAGACCTCGTTATTTGAACGATCCTTCACTTATTGCCTTCCTAAATATTATAATCCGCTACCAGGCTCTTTGAAGTCTCTAAATTTGAATGCGTTTAAGAAGAAACTGCGACAAATGTTAATGGATGAACAATCTGGCGTATAGTTGCTGAGTTTCGCATGCATATGTATTGCAATTAATATATATTCCTTTGTTTTTTTTTTTTTTTTTTTTTTATTATTTTTGATTTGTTTAATATTGTTAATTTCGTAAACATTGATTTTTTTGTTTGTTTGTTTGTTTGTTTGTAGGGTTGAGTGGTAGAGAGGAACTTGATTCCTAACTCCGCCCTACGTATTGCTTTTGTATAATTATTGTCATTATTTTTTTTTTATTAATAAAGCCAAGTTATTATTATTATTATTATTTTCCGGGCTGTATGTACACTTTATTGTATCACTGTACGTCTATCAAATTAAATGACGCTCAGCAAGAGGAGATGCCTTTAGCAATTCTAGAATCTTGGTAAATTTATTTGCAAATTGGAGCTATACAAATAATCAATTTCTAATGCTTGAACATTACGAATATGACTTTTATTATCATTGATTTATAAAAACTTATTTATTTTGACATTAAAACTCGGTTTTGGATCTTTTTTTTTATATTTGACAGTCTAGATGTTTTTCTTACAGAAATGAAAAGAAACGCACTTCTTACAGAAAACACATATTTTCTCTTAGGCTTACTTAATTAAATTGAATTAAAATCGAAATCGATCAAAAAGTGAGCAATAGGAAATTAAAATTTACTCCTTCTATATACAATACATGAATTTGCAACGCTGATGACGTCACATGGACATGAAGGACCGTTAAGAGGGGATTCTGGTCAGAATGAAAGAAATTAAGAGGGTGGAACTCATCGAACAAGTTTGTTCTGTAGACTTAAACGATGTAAGTACGTCGGTCGGTAAGATTTCAAACGAATTAAACAGAATTAATTTATAAAATTAAACGGCGTTTTGCTGAAATCATAAAATAATATCTATATCATATTGTGAAAAAATTTGTGTTATTTGTTGTTTGCGGATATACTTATAAAGTAAGTCAACTTTTTTAATAAAACCACGCTGTTTCCATTACATAAAACATTTACAGATTCACAGTCATATTACACTTTATTCAACTAAGTAAGTCTAAAAAAATAAAAATTTTTAATACATTTTGTTTTCTTTGTTGATTAACATTATTTTTCAGGATGGCGTTACAACCAAGGCAAATTATAGATGCTGTAACTGAATTAGCTAAAGTAAGAAAATTTAAAGTAATTGTGGTCGAATCTTTAAAAGGAGCAGCTTTGACTGGAGGTTGTGTTGTCGTTGGGGGATTAGTTGGTGGACCAATAGGTGTAGGAGTAGGTAAGTAATCATTTTATTAACTTACATGTTTTTAATGGATAAGAATAACTTTTCCACCATTCTTTTAGGTGGTGTTGTTGGAGCTTGTGTAGCAGCTGCTAAAGGGCGTACAAAGTACAAATCTTTAGTTCAGGTTATAGAACATGACATGTCTTATGAACAAAAAGAACAATTAGCTTCTCGTATACAACGTGCTGTTGCCAACATTACTAAGGAAGATCTTCTAATGCTATTGCCAATGCTGCTTCAAAGTGGTTCTATACAAACTGTCGTCATAAATGTTTTGAAAGCATTTTTGCTTAAAGAATTAAGAATGAAACTGACACAATGAATAATGATAATATAATAATCATACGTTCCTTTTCTTATAAATTCTCAGAAAAATTATAAAAGTTTTTTTAATCAAATTTGAATAAATATTTTTACTGAAAAAAAAATGGTAATTTTTGTATATAATAAGCTGGATTCATCAATTAAATTAGTTTAATTTAACATAATCTGGATGAAGTCTAATATGCACCTTGAACCTATCGTAAAGTTCTATTATTTTGAAGCACGAGAGAAACGTTGTTTTTTTGGGACATGTTCTTCGTTAAATCTGATTTTAAAAATATCTTTTACTTTTTGAGATATCAATTTTTAAACAAGATAAGATATTTTCTCATTTTTCGGCATAAACAATTTTTTGCAAAAAAAACGTAAAAATCGGGATTTCAATAAATCATTATTAAATTCTCACCACTTGTTATACAAATTATAAGCTCTCCACCGAGAGAGACTGATTTTCAAAATGTCTTTTAGTTGTTAAGATATTAATTTTTAAACATAAAAAGGGATTTTTTCATTTAACGACATAAACAATTATTTTCACTCATTTTCAAGAAATCATAATAAATTTCTAAAAATGGATGATTCTTGAAGAAATGAACATCATTCCATCACATCAGTTTGGTTTTCGAAGCGATCACTCAATCATCCAACAAGTACATTAAGTTTTTAATATTGTTGAAAGGACTCTAGAAAAAAAAGTGAGCGATATTCCTGTATATTTGAAAAGAAAGGCTTTCAATCAACGCGTGGTTCCTCCTTTGGTTATGACATACGGTTCCGAAACTTTAACATTAACGGTGGCCATTACCAGGAGGCTCAAAGTGACACAGAGAAAGATGGAGAGGTCGATGCTGGGTGTAACCCTGAGGGACCACATACGAAATGAAGACCTACGAAGAAGAACTGGCGTAAATGATGCGGTCAACATTGTGGCAAAGCAGGTGGCAAGAGGTTGCCTGATGATAATACATCTTCGATCGTTGACATTTCCTCGTCTTTGATCGTTGACAATTCCTCGTTTTCAACGCCCATTTCATCATCTTCCTCTATATTTTTTTTTTCCGAATCTGTTATATTTTTACTTGTATTACTTTTATACGTACTGTTTGGGTATTTGCCCCGGGCCTGGGTAAATACCCGGATAAATACCCATTTTAGAAATACCTACCCGCCAGGTATTTACCCAGTGCCCATCACTGAAGGTGGCGCGCTAGGTAGCGTATGTCATTTGTTCCGAATAGTAAATTGACAGTTGTTAAAGATTTTTACAGTCTTTTAACATAATAGTAATCCCGTTGTCAGTAACTGATGTTGCGCGTATTGTTACTTTAATTGAGGATGGCAAAAGTCAGCCATACGTTGCCCATACGTTGGGTATACCACGAACAACAGTTCAGGATGCCTGGAACCAACATGTGGAAACAGGAAATTTCACTAGGCGGCAAGGTTTTGGTAGAAGACGAGTGACAACAGCAGTTGATGACCGATTTATTGTTCTAAACACTCTGAGGAATCGTAGAACGACAGCTGTAGAAACTCGGCATCGTCTTCAAATGATGCGTGGGGTTGACGTAAGTGAAAGAACTATTCATCAAATACTTGATAAAAGTGATCTGACTGCAAGAAGATCTGCCAAAAGACCTCGGCTGCTCCAGAGACATCGGCGAGCACGTCTTCAATTTGGACGCGTACATATGAATAGGGGAATAGAACAATGGGGTAAGGTGCTCTTCACTGACGAGTCCCGATTTTGTCTCCGGTCACCTGATGGTCGAGAATGAGTGTGGAGACGTCGTAATGAAAGGTTTGCGACTTGCACAATTTCGGAAAGAGTACCCGGACCTTAACCCTATCGAATATCTTTGGGACCAACTTGAGAGACGCATTCGTCGTCGTCCTGTCCTACTGGACAACCTTCAAGAGTTACGAATTGCTTTTGAAAAAGAGTTTGCCGCAATTCCTCAGGAATCAATTACAAACCTAATCAGTTCGATGCCGCGTTGACCACATGAGGTTATTTTAGCTCGTGGGGGGCACACTCGCTGCGGGGCTAATGCTTTGATAGTAGCGAGAGAAAGTTTTAGGAAAACCAATGTCTTCAACAACAAAATTTTATTTACAACAATAATAATGTAAGTGCGGACGCGAAAAGGGTAACTGCTGACTGATCTGCCGATGGTAACTGACAACTGATAACTGCCGATGGCAACTGATAACTGATGGTAACTGAACTCTCCGGGCCGATCCTGGTTCCTTTTATCCCCGAGTCCAGTAACATCCCCGGTGAAAGTTCTCTTCAAGTCCTTGTCTGGACCAAAAGGATCTGCTGTCCAGATGTACGGAGAGAGTTCTTTTGAACAGTTTAGAAGGTTCTCTGGCGTCCAGATGTTCGCCACACACGCTATTAATTTTCGTGTTATTATTAATTGTTACATAAAATTAAATTTGTTTTCTTGTTTATTTGTCAACAGATGTTTACAATAATGAAGGACGTACGTAATTCTGTAATTCTAACAAAATGTAAGTGTTTCTGCAAAACTGTTTCGGGTGCCCAGTTTTTGTTTTCAAGGTCAGTGATTTAAGGCGCCACTTTTAACAAAGATTAAAAATGTGTATAGGCTTCATTGTAAATTCCCGACCACACCATCACAGAACCACCATCGAAACATTCGCGTTTCATAATTGTATAGTCCACAAATCTTTCATTTCAACGTCTTCATATTCGCTCATCGACCATCGGGTGATAGACAAAACCACTACTCATCCGTAAAAAGGACTTTCCTCCATTGCTCGATCTCCCAATTTACATGTAAGCGCGCAGATATCTTGGAAGCAACCTCGGTCCTTTGGCAGCCTTCTTGCAACGAGACCACATCTAGCAAGTTTTCAGCGAATGGTTCTCTCACTGACATCAACAACATGCACCATTTGAAGACGACACCGAGCTTCTACAGCTGTCGGTTTACGATTGCTTAGAACAATAAAACGGTCATCAGCTACTATTGTCACTCGTCTTGTTTTCACAGGCGATCGCTTTAAAATACTGCATCTTCGTTAGTAACAGAGATAATAGAGTGAATAAAAAAACAAAATGCTCAGAAAGTAAACGTATCTACCATGCTGTATTTTCAAGTTCCGTATTCTGTCTAGAGTTGATCAGGTTTTGTGTGGTAAATTAAAGCTAGGAGGCTCTTGGGTAATACATGGGGTCTGATTGTTCTGGTTTGTTATCCATTCGTGATGCCAAGTGTTAATCAGGCTGAATGCTTTGCCTGTAGCAGTGGCTGCTGTTTTGATCGCTGGCTTTTTGGATCGGAGGTGGGTGTGGTTGGTGCCGCAATCTCCTTGTGTATTGGTCGGTTTGATTGATCAAGATCTTGTATTCTCTTGTGATAGCACTTATAGGGTGCAGGTTTGGGAGTGGTACATGGCTCAGTAAGGGGAGCGATTCCATGGAAGTAGTTGTGATAACCCCTGCGATCATTTTCATCGTGTTATTGAATTAAGCATTGACTCTGTGGACATGAGGACTGTTAAGCTACACTGGCGCACAGTATTTAGGGGCTGAGAAGATGAGGCTCACGGCTGTTGAGCGCACACTGGAGGCTCCCCTTGTTGTTCCACACTCCTTTGGTATAATGTTGTTCCTCGTATTTTTGTTTCTCCGCTGTTTTCACTATATGTGCTTTGAATGTTGTGAGTAAGCCATGAGTTCTCGAATTATATTGGAAGCTTTCTGTCGACGAGTTTATTGTTTAGATGAAAACATGTTACCTCAGTTCTGTTGGCGTTTGATTGAGGACGCCATTTCCGGAAGTATCTTCCCAGATTCTCTAGGTTGGCTGTCAGAATCTAATCTGATTTATATATCCACTGCTTTACGGACACACTCTATAGATTAGAGTTGCGTTGAAGAGTTTTCTTGGTGAGCATAGGACACCGTGACAACTCGGAATGTTTTGTCATTTAGCTTATTATTTAGCAGGCGAGCTCATGATTTACATGGACCTGAATTACTGCGCGCTTCAGGTCGGACGTCAACTGTACCCAAGTCGCACCATATCTACTCGTGACTATGCCCAAATCAACTACGAAACCTTGGTGTCTGATGCATCTGCGATCGATTGGTTGCCTTTATACTACATGTCAGATATTGACGCAAAAGTCGATTTTTTTAATACAGAAATGAAAAACTTATACGATCGTCATGCACCTTTAAAATTGCGAAAAACGAGGCGTTCGCCTGCTCCGTGGCTCAATAACGAGATCAGAGATCTTATGCGTAAGCGCAACGTGGCTAAGGTCCTTCTTCGCCGAAATGCTTCCAATATTAATAGAGAAAACTACCGCGTTCTACGGAACGTCTGTAACCACCGCTGCCGAAATGCCAAAAAAACTTACATTTATCAGAAGTTATCTTATACAACACCGAAAACGTTTTGGAAGACCATGCGTTCTCTTGGCGTAATTGAAACTCCTTCCTGCCATAGCTTTGATTGTAATTCTTTAGGTGCTTATTTTGCTAATTCGCCCACTACTCTCGACGAGTCAATTAAGAAGTCAACATTGCTCACTATCAGTGGTTCTGCTCTCGTCAATTCTCGGTTTTCTTTCACCATGTTTGAGGAGTCTCAGGTTCGGGACGCTCTTGCAAAAACGCGCTCTACAAGTGTCGGCGCTGACGATGTTAGTGTTAGGCAACTCCTTCCCATCTTGGACGTAATTACTCCACCATTGCTTCATATCTTTAATTTCTCCATAGAGTCTTCGACCTTTCCTACAATTTGGAAACAGGCCTGCGTTGTTCCCATTCCTAAGATTAAGTGCCCTACTCGACTGAGTGATTTTCGGCCAATATCGATACTTTCCGTATTATCTAAGGCACTTGAACGCTTGGTGTACAATCAAGTGCAGGATTACCTTGATGAGCATAAACTACTTACAGACTATCAATCTGGTTTCATCAAGGTTACTGATGATATTAAGCGTAGCTGTGACGATCGACGAATAACCTTGTTAGTTTTGCTGGACTTCAGCAAAGCATTTGATACTGTGGATCATAGCTTACTGGTGTCGTCTCTGTCTGCTATGGGCTTTGCCCCTGAGTGCGTTACTTGGTTTAGATCATACCTTTCTCAACGTTCCTTTTGTGTGCGTGACACTTCATCTTCTTCTTCTGTGTTTCAAAGTCATAGTGGTGTGCCTCAAGGGAAGTGTTTTGGGTCCATTACTCTTTTCAATTTTTATAAACAGTGTTACCAAATTCATTTCATGCAACTATCATTTATATGCGGATGATCTTCAAATCTATACATCAACAACTGTGAATGAGCTCCCGGTATCCATGGCGCGGCTTAATGATGATCTGTCCAGGATACTTCAGTGGTCTAAATGTTTTGGCCTGAGTTTAAATATTGCCAAGATGCAAGCTATAGCATTCGGCTCAAAACCTTTACTTGCAAAATTTTACTCAAAAACTTGGGGGTGACAATGGACTCAGCGCTGTCTTGGTGGTATCAGATTCAGTCTGTTTGTAGGAAGGTCTATTTTTGTTTTCATTCTTTGCGTAAACTTGGTTGTTTTCTTCCCCTTGCTGTTCGTCCTAATCTCTGTTACTCATTAATACTGCCCCACATAGATTATGCTGATGCTGTGTATCCCGACCTGAAAATTACCCTCCGTAACAAATTAGAAAGATTGCAGAACAACTGTCTACGCTTTATTTTTGACCTGGGTAAGTACGACCATGTCACGCAATATCGTAATCACCTTCAAATGTTGACTGTCGAAAAGCGCAGATCATTCCGTATACTGACAACGCTGTATAAGATACTTTCTTCTCGGACCCCAGGATACTTGTGTTATATAATGTAATAACATTATTGTTATTTATGTTGGTATCGGAACAACTTCATGTTGCTGGCACGTTCCCGCCAAGACAATAATAAGAGAGACCAGAGAGACGCTTGCATGTCGCTTGTTTGTGCTTGTTTGGACTTGTATAAAAATTTATAACTGTTGTTTAATAAAGTAAATACAATATAATAGTTGTTGATGAATTATATGAACGCTGGTAGTTCGCTTTATAGATAAACAGAACATAAGATACTTGTACACGAACTGTTATGTTTGAGTAGAGAGAAATAAAACAAAGGGTTGACCTGGTGTCGTTATATTTTCTAACCAATACATTCGAGTCGATACATTCACTACGACAGGTAAAAACTAACTGACTGTTTTCTAAAACTAAAACTAACGTTTGGAAGTCTTTTTCTTCCCGCGCTTTCACGCACGCGCACCACGTTCACGCAATACATTACACTCCTCCCTCCAAGGAAGATTCGCGCACCATCCCTAAATCAAAGTCTTTCAATCTGAGAGGAAGCTTCCTTATCCTGGAAGGTCTTGGCGCGGGTGTCTCAGCTACCTCGACTTCTGTACTCCGTTGTGGCACATCTGCATCCTCGGAATCAGCCGGACTGTGTAAACTTCCATCTGCCTCAGATTTCATCTCTTCTGACAGTTCTCTATCTCTTATTTGATCAGAGTGTCTCTTTAAGAGCTTACCTTCCGGAGTAAGCACTTTATAACTCAGTGGTCCCGTCGCTCCAGCTACGGTGGCAGGTTCCCACTTCTGTTGTGCTGTGTATGATCTTATAAAAATGGGATCATCGCTGTTGAAGCGTCTTGGGGCTGCTGTTGAACACTGATCTTCTTGTTTTTCCTTCATTTTTTTGCTAAAATTCGGATGTACTCTATCCAGTAGACAAGTGAGTCTTCTTCCCATCAATAACTCCGATGGAGCTCTTCCTGTCGTTGTATGCGGAGTTATGTGTTGTGTCAAGAGGTAACACTTTGTCTAGACTATCTTCCGGCATCTTTTTCAAGGCCATTTTAAAATCTTGCACCATCCTTTCGGCTTGCCCATTACTGCTCGGATGATACGGAGCCACCAAAGCTTGTCTTATGGAGTTTGATTTTAAAAATTCTTTAAAAACTATCGATGTGAAAGCTGTACCATTGTCAGAGACGCAAACATCCGGGATACCGTGTGTTGCAAATAGTTCGCGTAGAACCCTTATTGTTTCCGCAGTGGAAGGTCCTCCCACCTGTCTCACTTCCAACCACTTAGAGTAAGCGTCCACTATGGTGAGGAAATATTTCCCCTTTACAGGTCCGGCGAAATCTAGATGCAGTCTTGACCATGGAGCTCTAGCCCACTCCCATGGATGTAAAGGTGCTTTCGGCGGAGCGTTTCTTGTTTGTTGGGACTCTTCGCATGTTTTGACTAATCTTTCGATGTCGTCATCCAGCCCTGGCCACCAAACGTACGACCTCGCCAAAGCCTTCATTCGTACTATTCCGGGATGAGCTGTATGCAATGTTCTTAGGACCCTTTTCCTCCCTCCAGTTGGAACAATTATTCTGATTCCCCACAAAAGACAGTCGAGATAACAAGAAATTTCATGTTTTCTTTTTAAAAATGGCTGAAATTCATTACCGAAGTCTTTGTTATTTTTTGGCCATCCATTTCTTGCCCATTGGAGGATTCTGTTCAAAATTGCATCTTTGGTTGTTTCCTGTGCCACCTCGTCGGCAGTCAGGATCTGTTCTGGAGCACATTCTAGTACTAATACATCAGCGATATTTTCTTTTTCTCCGGACGTATCTTTTATGGGAAATCGGCTAAGCGCGTCCGCATGGCCAATCTTTTTCCCTGGTGTATAGGACAGATCATACGAATAAGCCGATAACATTATCACCCATCTGACAAAACGTGGTGACAACACTTCAGGAATAGCCTTATCCGCCCGAAGAATACCCAGTAAAGGCTTATGATCGGTTTTTATACAGAACTGTCGACCATAAAGGTAATTGTGGAATTTTTTGACACCTACCACTATTGCTAGCGCCTCCTTGTCAATTTGCGCGTAATTGCGTTCAGCCGATGATAGGGTTCTGCTGTGGTACGCAACAGGTGCTTCGCGACCCGATGATTGCAATTGGCTCAACACGCAACCCACCCCGTACGCACTTGCGTCACATGTCAAAATTAATGGATTGTTCTCATTATAGTGAACTAAAAGTGGTTCACTCGCGAGGATGTCTTTCAACTTTTTAAAAGCATTGTTTTGCTCAGCACCCCACTTAAAATCAACGTCTTTATGGAGTAATTTGTGTAGGGCTTCGGCTATTGAAGCTTTGTCTTTGATAAAACTGTGATAGAAGGTTACAAGACCTAGGAATGCTTGTAATTCTGTTTTGTTCGCAGGAGCCGGCGTATTCACGATAGCGTTTATTTTGTCTTTAGTGGGACGAACCCCGGCCGCACTTATGTGAAACCCCAGGAAATTTAAACATTCCGTACGGAAAACACACTTTCTCTTTTTTAATCGAAGTCCGTCTTCTTTAAATCGCAGAAGAACCGCACGCACCTTTGCTTCGAGATCTGTATCAGACTTTCCGACTATTAAGATATCGTCAAAATATGGAATCACGCCCGAAATTCCGCGCAATCTATTGTCAATAAATTGTTGGAACACTTGTGGAGCTATTGATACCCCGAATTGTAATTTCTTGCACCTAAACGCTCCTTTATAAGTTACAATTGTCTGTGCATCCGCGGCGTCGTTATCCACACTTAATTGTAAATAAGCGTGTGCCATGTCCAATTTAGCGAACACTTTCCCGCCGGATAACTCGGAAAGAATGTCTTGTACAACCGGTACTGGATAATTGTTTGTTGTTAACGCACGATTTATTGTACTCCTATAATCACCACAAATTCGGATTTCATGGTCGTTTTTTGATACAATAACTATTGGTGTTCCCCACTTCGGATGCGCCACCGGTTCCAAAACTCCCTGCTGCACTAGACGATCAAGTTCTTGGTCGACCTTATCGCGCAACGCGAACGGAACTTTTCTAGGTTTTAACACCGTCGGCTGTACGCTCGGATTCAAAACAAATGATACAGGAGGTCCACGATAAGTGCCTATTTTCTCGTCGAAGACTTCAGGAAATTCTTCCAGAAACGCACTTCCGACGCACGACCCCGAAATATGGTTAATTCCGCTAATGTTCAACCCAAGAGGCGCGAACCAATTTCTTCCCAGAAGATTAGCTCGATTAGACGCGACCACGATAACCGGCAATTTCGTTTTTATGTCTTTTAAGCGCACAGGTATTTCGCACTGTCCCAATATTACCACAACCCGACCTTGATAATCTCTTAAGGTAATTTCCGGTTTTGTTAACTTTGGAGGATTGTTTCCGTACAATTGTTCGAAAGTGTTTTTATCGATAACTGTATACGCGGCCCCGCTGTCTATTTCCATAGTTCTTCTTTTTCCGTTCAAGGAAATCTCCACAACAAACTTTTCGTTTAATTTGTCGCTCGAGACGTTATTCAAGGGATACAGATAAGAATCTCCGTCTTCCTCTTTGTCTTCGGACGTTATTTGTTTTACCTTATTTGCGTTTGACTCTGTTTTTTTCTTTTTAAAACAGGCTCGTTCGATGTGTCCTTTTTTCTCGCAATAACGGCATAAAGCGTTTTTATGCTTGCACGTGTCCGGCGAGTGTTTGTCGTCGCATCGAAAACATTTTCTAGACCCTTTGATTTTCGATCCTTGTTTATTGTAGGGTTTCGACGAATTAATAGTGTTTACGTTCTTCGCGCCGTCTGTGTGTGTTTGTTTAAGAACGGCGATGCCTTCGGCTGCAACTTCGTGTGCGACGCTCATTTCTAGGGCCTTTTTGAACGTAATTTTTGATTCCGCCAACAGGCGCTTCTGAAGAGCTTCGTCGTTAACCCCGCACACGAGACGATCGCGCAACATCGTATCCAATGACGATCCAAACCCGCACTCTTCCGCTAACTTTCGCAGTTCTTTTACATAAACGGAAATTGTTTCACCCATCTGTTGATTTCTTCGGTAGAATTTAAAGCGAGCCACTATTTCAGACGTTCCAGGGGAAAAATGTTCTGACAATGTTTTAATTACGTTTTCGTACGACGCGTCGCTTACTTTTGCCGGGGAGATCAGCGAACGCAATATGTCGTACGTTGCTGCCCCGCAAATGCTTAAGAAAACAGCTTGCTTCCTGTCATCTTCTGTTATATTGTTCGCCTTTAAGAATAATTCTACTCTTTCCTTGTAAGCGTCCCACGCACCCGGATTATTTGGATTGAAATGCTCCACGTTTCCCAGAGTTGCCATGGTTGAAATTTTAAATCAACGTTGTTAATTTCGAAATCACATGGATCAATGCGATCCCATCCTCGTCGCCAAAATGTTATGTTTGAGTAGAGAGAAATAAAACAAAGGGTTGACCTGGTGTCGTTATATTTTCTAACCAATACATTCGAGTCGATACATTCACTACGACAGGTAAAAACTAACTGACTGTTTTCTAAAACTAAAACTAACGTTTGGAAGTCTTTTTCTTCCCGCGCTTTCACGCACGCGCACCACGTTCACGCAATACATTACACGAACTTTCAATTCATGTCGTCTCGCGGTCTGCCTACTAGAGCACAGTCTGATACGTTACTCATATTTCCCATTCATCGCACCGAGAGATATCATGAATCTTTCACGGTGCAGGCTATAAAGCTTTGGAATAGTTTATCCATGGAAATACGCAACACTCGTAGTTTTCTGATATTTAAGGTCTGCTTAAGGAATTATCTATTATCATTACAATTATCGGAATCTAACTATTGATCTCGCCTGCTTCTCTCCTCTTTTTCTTTCTCTTCCTCTCTATCAACTGTACTCGTTGTGTTGTTTTTCCTCTTTGCTCTTTTTCTTCTTTTTGTTTAAATGTTGAATTATTTATATAGCCATATTGATTTTTTTTTTACATACGTTGCTGGTTGGGTCTTTTGGAAGACATCGCCTTTGGCGATAAACTGACCTTTTGTCAACATGCATTACTTATTCATTTATGTATACATATATATTATTTTTCTCTTGTATTAACTATGTGGCAATAAACTTATTATTATTATAACACGGAGGAATTTAGAAATCATGACACTCTCCATACCGATTGGGCTACCGTTTGATTCCAGTTAACACCCTCTGCTGTAGCAGCTGCACCCCACAGGGTATTACAAATTTCGAGAAAAAAAGGTTTTCTCATTCTTGCACCCCGTATATGCTCAAATTAATATCCGAATAAAAATTTCAGAAGAATCAACCTTTCGATCAAAAAAAGAATCATCAAAATCAAATGAGTGGTTCGTGAGTAAGCCATCTTTGAAATTGTGGCTACATTTTAGTGGCCTTTTTTTTTTGCCAGTCAGTGTATTTAGTGATTTGTAGATTAAGCTGATAAGGTTTTTTTAACTAAAACATTTTTATAGTAAACACTATTATTATATTTAATACATATAAATTACTATTAATAAAGATAAGGCAAATCAATTGTGTTTATAGTAAAAAAATTATATTTATAATTATTTTATAGCAAGTATGTATGTATACTTATATCTCGGACCAGATTGACGTCACACTAACTACCACGTGGAACTTTTTGAGAGGGGATTCTTGTCAAAAGGAAAAAGTTTAGTAAGTCGACTAACCTCATGTTGTATAGAACTTGAGTTGATTAAACCGATAACATTTTACTGTAACATAATTTTCGTTCAAATTAGACAGAATTAATTTACAAAATTAAACGGCATTGTGTGTTAGATGTAAAGGAATATCCACAAGAAATTGCAAAAAAGTTAAGTGTTAAAATCAAGATTTTTAAGAATTATTTATTATTTCTTTTTGGGGGATTTACCTGTATACTTAAAATCTATGATAAGTCCATTGTTTTAAAAATCACATTTTGGCATATTTATAGCATCATAGATTGTCAGACAGAGTTCTACAGTTTTCCTATTTTTATTTAGACCAAAGTTCATCCAGGTAAGTACGTCTATACACAAATATAACCTTAAATTTTTTTTTTTACGTTTTGTTTTTATTCTAGATTAACATTATTACGATGACTTTGCATACAGGACCAATTATAGACGCTTTAATTCAATTAGCTGAAGTACAAGAATTTAAAGTAACTGTGGTTGAATCATTAAAAGGAGCAGCTTTTACTGGAGGTTGTGCTTTCGTTGGTGGATTAGTTGGTGGACCAATTGGTTTAGGAGTAGGTAATTTATCGTTTTATTAATATATAATAATAAATTTTCTAATCTAATTCATATATTTTTAGGTGGTGTTGTTGGAGCTTGTCTAGCAGCTGCTAAAGGGCATGGAAAATATAAATCTCTAGTTCATGTTATACAACATGATATGACATACCAACAAAAAGAACAATTAGCTTTATGTGTACAACGTGCTGTGGCAAATATTCGCAAGGAAGATATTCTAATGCTATTACCATTATTGCTTCAAGGTGGTCCCATTCAAACTGTTGTTATAAATACATTGAAATCATTTTTGCTTAAGGAATTAGGAATGAGACTGACATAATAAATTATAATTTTATATTCCTTTTTTATAAATTATAATAATTATATTTTATATTTTTTGGAAAAATATCAAATTTCATTAAACATCTCAACAATTTTATATAGAAATAATATCAGTTGAAAACCTTGTAAATCTAAGATAGTTAACATTACATTGATGCATTCTTTATAATTTTATCTTTCCAAAATGGGATAAAACGGTTTTATACAATCAATACTTCATGAATTATGGCAATTAAAAAAAATCAAGAAAAAGCATAACTTTCAAAAGTGAAAACAAAATCGTATTTGTTGTATAATCTCTTAAATACAAACAAATTGAAATAATTTCGGCTTTTGCTGCTTAAAGAATGCCAAACTTATCCTTATAAAATACTCTAATGGTTTTCCTAAAAAACCTGTAATACCATCAGGTTTTAAAGGAGTACATATACAGTAATGTCCGCTTATAATAAACGCCTACGGACTTCGCCAAAGGGTTGATGTTTAAAATTCAATTTATAATTTCAAAATTAATTTTTTTATTCATTTATTTATTTTAATTTTTGGTTGAGTGCCGAGTGGTGTGTGCGCAGAAATTTCAATATAGGACTGGGATATTGTAAACCTTTAGCTGACATTATTGAAAAGTTAGCTTTAGCTGCAAAATATCTTGTTAAAAACATACGTATAGAAGATCTAAAGCCATTGCTAATGTTGTTATTAAGTTTTCGTTCAACAACATATTAATGTAAACGCCTGACAATTATGTTTACTTATTTTTACATAAAATGTGTAAATTATGAAAATCTTTTTATTAAATATGTGTATATATCTGTACCTTAGAGGTAAAGGATTGTATCTCCATTATTTTAGGTTTTATAGGTATATATTTTACATGGTACAAATGGTATAAAAATGCATAGTTACATTGTTAATTAATTATGGATTTTTTTTCAATTTTTAAGATGAATAAATCACAACCATCTGGAAAGGCAAAAAATAAAACCACTTATAACTAAATATTAAAAGATTCATTAAACATAGATAATTATTATTATCATTAATGACTGTAAATCTCTTCTTCATGACTGATTCCAGATCACTTTTCTAAAAAACAAAATTATTAAGACGTCAGGCATAACGTCAAAGATGAAAGAATGAAAATGGCGAAACTCCACATTAAGATGTAAATAACAATCATAACAAATTAAAAAATCGATATATTTCATGAATTCACTCGTAAATACAAAAACATGGATTAGGACTGTCGCCCTGCAGTCACCTTGATTTCTTTGATTGATCCCCAGTCTATTTTTATTCATTTTGGTGTGGTTATTGCGTTCCCTTGCTATTCTTATGTATATCTTATCACATTTATATACAGGCTATTTCATAATATATGAGCAGGACTTCAGGATATGATAGCTTGTCCAAAAAATTGAAAAAAAGTTTCTATCAACTTACCCTCTAAAATACACCAATTTCGAAACAGGGTGTTGAAATTTAATAAAAAAAATTTGCTTTTTGCGAATATCTCCAGAACCGTTTATCGTACAAAAAACAGCTTTTGTAAGCATTTTCTACTCATAATAAGCTAATTTTGTGCGAGAAAAAAAATTTTTGAACTCTTAATTGGTGAAGATTTTGAAGGGGTAGTGGTTGTCTTTCTCCCCAACTTCTACGCCACTAGAAAAAGTACAGTTTTGAGACGCCCATTTGAACCGCCAATGTTTTCTACACAAAAAAAGGAACTGAAGGTCATGAGCTCTAAAGTTGACCGTTTTCGAGAAAAATGTTATGTTGAATAACGCCGTTTCCATTGACTGTCTAACACGCAGGAAAATTCCCGGAGTGTTCCGAATGATGTCGCAAGATACAACAATTTTCAGATGGCCCCAAAAGAAAAGGAGATTCGTGATGGCCAAGGATGCGGATCTTCTCGACCGATCCAACGGTCTGGGTATTCGTCGTCTAAGTATTAGCGAGCAACCAAACTAACGTAGGCCGGAGCTCCATCATGCATAAAGTATATGTTTTGTCTTACTTGAAGCGGTACATCTTCCAGCAGTTCCGGCAGTACTTCTTCTAAAAATTGTCAATAATCTGCACCGTTTAATCTGTTCGGTAAAAGATGTAGGCCTATCAAATGATCACCGACGATGGCCTTCTGCAATTTCATGTGGATTTTCTGCTGCCCATATGTGGCTATTGTGAAAATTGAAAATACCATCGTTCGAGAAAGATGCTTCATAAACAGAACTTCGGCTCCAAACACTGGCGGAAAATCTCTTGGCAATAAGGCTTGTACTCTTTGGATAGGAACACAAAAGTTGCCTTTCCAAAATTCTCCAAACCGTGGAGTGAGACAGGTTTAAGTTGTGAGCAATTTTTCTGGTACTTGTGGTCGGATTTGCATTAATTTCGTTGAGGACAGCGTCTTCTACTTGGGGATTTGCAACTTCCATAGGCCGCCCATTATCAGCAGTATTCCTTTTAAAACTTCCATTTTCCCGTAGTCGTTGTGAATGCGTAGAAACAAGTTATGGTGTGGTTATGGAATTATTAATTAAGGTATCCTCTTTTTAATACAAAAAGCCGTTTTGAAAAATCACTTTTAGTTCTTTAGAAATACATTTTTGAAATAATCGACAATTTTTTCGAATTTTGCAATTAAGTTTTAAAAATTCGTATAAAATCCATTTCTTGGAATATGAGTATGAAAAATTCCCAAAGTGTTAATAAAAGTGTCCTCTTTTCAATGAATCAACCCGTTTTGAAAAATAACTTTTAATTTTTGAGAAAACAATATTTGAAGTTTTGTTAAAATTTTCGATGCTGCAATTTTCATCGATAACTTTCAAAATTCGCCATAAAATTAATTTTTTGAAGGATCCTTGTGGAAATATCACCAATTATTAATTAAAATATCCTCTTTTTAGTGCAATAAGCCGTTTTGAAAAATCACTTTCAGTTCTTGAGAAATAAATTTTTGAAATGATCGACAATTTTTTCGAATTTTGCAATTTTCGCCGATTAAGTTTTAAAAATTCGTATAAAATCCAGTTCTTGGAATATGAGTATGAAAATTTCCCAAAGTGTTAATAAACGTGTCTTCTTTCCAATGAATCAACACGTTTTGAAAAATAGCTTTTAGTTTTTGAGAAAACAATATTTGAAGTTTTCATAAAATTTTCGATGTTGCAATTTTCATCGATAACTTTCAAAATTCGCTATAAAATTAATTTCTTGAAGGATCCTTGTGGAAATATCACCAATTATTAATTAAAGTAATCCTAAAGTAATGCAAAAAGTCGTTTTGAAAAATCACTTTTAGTTCTTGAGAAATCAATTTTTGAAATAATCGACAATTTTTTCGAATTTTGCAATTTCCGCCGATTAAATTTTAAAAATTCGTATAAAATCCAGTTCTTGGAATAGGAGCATGAAAATTTCCCAAACTGTTAATAAAAGTGTCTTCTTTTCAATGAACCGACCCGTTTTGAAAAATAACTTTTAGTTTTTGAGAAAACAATATTTGAAGTTTTGATAAAATTTTGGATGTTGCAATTTTCATCGATAGCTTTCAAAATTCACTCAAAATTAATTTCTTGAAGGATCCTTGTGGAAATATCACCAATTATTAATTAAAGAATCCTCTTTTTAATGCAAAAAGCCGTTTTGAAAAATCACTTTTAGTTCTTGAGAAATAAATTTTTGAAATAATCGTCAATTTTTTCGAATTTTGCAATTTCCGCCGATTAAGTTTTAAACATTCGTATAAAATCCAGTTCTTGGAATATGAGTACGAAAATTTCCCAAAGTATTAATAAAAGTGTCTTCTTTCCAATGAATCAACACGTTTTGAAAAATAGCTTTTAGTTTTTGAGAAAACAATATTCGAAGTTTTCATAAAATTTTCGATGTTGCAATTTTCATCGATAACTTTCAAAATTCGCTATAAAATTAATTTCTTGAAGGATCCTTGTGGAAATATCACCAATTATTAATTAAAGTATCCTCTTTTTAATGCAAATAGCCATTTTGGAAAATCACTATCGGTTTTTGAAAAATAAATTTTTGAAATGATCAACAATTTTTTCGAATTTTACAATTATCGCCGATTAAGTTTTAAAAATTCGTTTAAAATCTATCTCTTGGAATATGAGTATGAAAATTTCCCAAAGTGTTAATAAAAGTGTCCTCTTTTCAATGAACCAACCCGTTTTGAAAAATAACTTTTAGTTTTTGAGAAAACAATATTTGAAGTTGAAAATTTTCGATGTTGCAATTTTCATCGATAACTTTCAAAATTCGTTATAAAATTAATTTCTTGAAGGATCCTTGTGGAAATATCGCCAATTATTAATTAAAGTATTCTCTTTTTAGAGTTGCTTCGTTAGTTAAGTCAGTATCAAAAAAGTTCATTTTGTATCTTGGAACCAAATAAGTTGACATATCTTATCAGCTTTCTTATTAATTTCATTTTTATTCAAATATCGCAATAATGTGACAATGTAGAGTATCACTTCAGAAATGCACCAGAAGTTATAACCATAATGGCCGGATATCCCGTCGAAAGGGATATCCGGCTTTTCGCAAAAAAATCATTTTTGATTTGTTAATTATAACCATTGATCATTACCAGGGCTGGACAGTTTAGAAAAGTGACCTTCAAACGCCCCCCACAGTCCAGCCTCAATGTTCAGCAATGTGAAGGATGTAAAGCGGAGCATGCGGAAGGAACCATTTGGTTTGTGTAATGTGATCTTTTGCAGCGTTGTTACAGAAAAGATGTGTGAATTTTGAACACGTTGGTTCTCTGGTTTTTTTTTTTCAAAATAACCCTGGCTCAACAGAATTGAATACTTTACCTTATATATTAGTTGGCAAGAATTTTAACAAATATTGTTGAATATTCTTGCGCTGGATCTGCATAACCAGATGTCAGTTCACCTTTTAACTTTAAACTATGTAAAGAGTGTCTTGATTTGAATCATCCAAATCTTTGAAAATTAGTTACTGTTCAGATAAAGAAAAGGACGTTTTTGGTATCGGTCCTGTATGCAATCCATTAACGCCTTCTCCATGTTTTTTAATGCAATATCTCTAACCTGTAAAGTTGTGCTCGTACTCTTCTTAACACTCCAATAGTCGCATGTCATCTAAGAGATGACGTAGACAGTCTGTCTGGACTAACCAGTTAACACTTTTGCATGCAGTCATCTTAATGACATGCGCCCACTTTTGTAATACCCAGAGGCGCGGCTACTCTAGTGTTAATAGTGTCAGCTGGTGCATTAATCTAATTGAGCTTTCAAGAGTAACTCGTTGATATTTAACATCCATTGGCTCTTTGGAATTTTGTTGCCATTAGAAGCTGCTGTACTTCCCTTGGTGTTGGTTTAAGTCTAAATAGACGTTATTGTAATTGTGTTAGACTTTTGGTACATGGTTGATTATTCGACTGATTTGGATAAAACATTGGGCGAGGTGGTAATATCGCAGGTGGAATGAATCAATATGGTTCGTTGATTGGATAATAAGCGTTTTTAGTGTAAAAAGTTGTTTTTTGTATGCTATCTAGTCCATCTCAATATTGACATGACCTGTTGTGTCACATTGTGCTTGGATACAATACGTGTAATAAGAAGTAAAAACTGTTGTTTGAATGAATAAAAACGATAATTTTAATAATGCTTGATAAACTTTATTTTAAAATGGTAAAATTCACCAAATTCTATAAACACCTTACTAGATATATGTATAACAAGTAAAATGTAACAATACTACATTCAAAATGTTTACAATACACTCAACTGGCCCTATTTTTTAATTCTTAAACTACGTATAAAAACGGTGATATGGCACGATTTTTATTAAGAAATGCTTTAAGAAATACAACAAAGTAATTAAGTACGTTAAAAAGAATTTCCTACATAAAAAATGCAACAGTCCTTAATACCAATAAAACGTAATCACCTTACATTTTGGCAATCATCAATTTGTGTTAAACATCGTCTTATTCCTTAAATTTAACTACATAACACCCGCCAACAATTTTAATTAATCGTGTTCAATTCAATTTAATAACACCTGAGGAGAACGATTTGATTAATAATAAATTTCTTTACATATTTTCTATAATTAATGGCAGAGTAAAAATTTTCCTAGTTGAGCGTAAGTCTTCAAAAATCTTATACGCTTAAATGTTGTTATAATACCAAGCGGGTTCCGTTAACGGATTCAAAAGACAACACCACAGAACGAAACCCGCCACGAAAACGCAAGCCGTTACGGTTCTTTGCCGTTTTTCATAATTGACTAATTCTTGGACGTCGGGAAATCCCATGTGATTGCAAAATGCGTGCACTATAAATGTCGACGCAAAATGACCTGTTCTTAGGAATAAATACGCAGAGTATGTTCCGAAAATAGTCGTGTATAAGAATTGAAAACCTGCAAGAGTGATGTAATAGTATTTAAAATTTACAAGAACAACAGACAGATTTTTTTACTTACTAACTATTATAAAAGCCTTCTTTAGATCCTCTCCTTTTCTCATTCTTTCAATCATATGATGAAGATGACCTGAAAATAATATACAATTAAAATACATAAATAAAATAATATTACGTGTTATTAACAGTGTATTTTTAAAATGTTATGTTTGAGAAAGTTATTTTCAAAATAATTCTTGCAGTGTTAATCCGATTAAAATTCGCACATATTTTTACTAAACGCACTAATTGGACCAGATCACTTGACTAAGCGACATTTTATCGTTTTTAGACATTTTCGTGCTGCCTGGTAGGTAAAGGTGTAACTTATCTTAGAAAAAAATGCAGAATACCGAAAGACCTAAAATACCATTTGTTTTAAAGGATAAAGCTAAGCGCCAATCACGTTATAGGATTTCAAGTCCGATTTGCATCATACGTCTAAGAACCGACTTAAATACACCAAGAAATTCTAGAACAGAAAAAATAGATGAACCTACAATTTCGGACTAGTGTACAGGGTGTCCAAATTTCGATGGGTTTGCAGGGTATCTCAGTTATTATGAAAGATAGAAAGTTGCGGCTTTCGCGAACCTGAGCTACTTTTCTGTGAAACTTACAATGGCGCAAACCAAATTTTTATAGCCCTCTTCGTTTTTGATATACAGGGAGTGTTTCAAAATTTACGATTTTCAGACACCTCCTGTATCTCGGCTATCCGGAAACGTAAAAACGGGTTCTAATAGATTTTTTCACGTAGAATCCAATGGTGCACGTAGAATTTTCCTAGTCATCACGGTTTTTGAGTTAATAATATAATAATAATAATAATAATATACCTTTATTTACGTTAAGAAAACAAAAATACAGAGACATAATAGAAAAATCAAAGATAGGCGTAAATAAAGTGCGAAAGAAAGAAAAAAAGAAAAAATTAACCCCGGCAATATGCCATAAAAAAAAAACCGTGTACATGGACAGAGACATAGCAACTGGCGCAAGCCGGAGTAGCCACCAAAACTGCAGAGCCAGTTTGTGTGTGGCGTTCAGTAGTTAATCTTCATCGATCCATTTATAAAACTTACTTAAAAAAAAACTTTACACAAAACTCTCTGTATCTAATAGAGATTATGGTTTACTAACAGAACAAGAAAAAAGAAAACAAAAAAAACAAGAAAACTAATCAGAAACAAAAAAAATATATATATTATAACCACTAATCTCAACTATTTAATAGTAGTATTTGTTAAACCATAATATGAAAAATGTCCTCAATTTGTGGTTCAGTGAGCGATCTA
This sequence comes from Onthophagus taurus, assembly GCF_036711975.1. Lineage (NCBI taxonomy): Eukaryota > Metazoa > Arthropoda > Insecta > Coleoptera > Scarabaeidae > Onthophagus > Onthophagus taurus. The sequence goes on along the minus strand of NC_091972.1, from coordinate 29,867,756 downwards.
GCCCACATTTTCGCTGTCCGTTTCAAATTAATGTTTTGCTGATTCAAATTCTTTGATGTTAGAAATTCAATAAACTCATTGTATACCCTAGCCAAATAAAAAGTAAAGTGTTTTTGTGCTATTAATTTATTTGTTCGAATTGCAATGGCAAGCCCGTGAGATGCAGTTCGCGTACAATAACAATGGGCTGGGAATGTTAAATCCCTTTGAGTGTTAACTGCCTTAATCACGACTGTCGTGACATACAACTGTTTTACTGTCATCAAACCAGATTCTTCAAACAACAGTACAGAAGGATAGATACGAGGTTTATGCAACATTACTTTCATAACAAGTTTTTGGGCTGTAATTACTTTTTGTAGGTGATGACCAGCGGACGAACCCCACGCAAGAATACCATATTGTAAGATAGGTTGAACAATTCCATAGTAAAATGTTTTAAGTGTTTTCAAATCACATACATCTCGCAGTCTTTTGAAGATGTAAACACTACGGCGAATCTTATCAACGATTTTTCCTACGTGAGCATCCCACCGCAAGTGGTTGTCAATTAAAACTCCCAGGTAAGTAGTATTTAGTACAGGTGTTATCTTTTTGCAAACACATATACCATCAGTACAATCACTTTTATGTATCGGGAGGCTCATACAGTTATTATTAGTATTTTTTCTAATGGTAAATTTAATAAAGTTTGTCTTTCCATCATTCAATGTAAGTTTACTATCCTCCAGCCAACTATTTATCATTTTTAGATCTGCCACCGTCTTATCCTCAACATCAGTCCAGGAAGAACCTTCTACAAATAGAACCGTGTCGTCTGCATACGAAATCGACTGCCCTTTCAGGGATAAAGAAAGCAAGTCATTTATGAACAATATAAACAGAAGCGGACCCAATACGGTTCCTTGCGGCACACCTACATTCATTGAAACCATTGTACTGTAATCCTGCCCAATCTTAACACATTGCATTCTATCCTGCAACTAGGATTTCAATAACTTCCAGGGAATACCTCTAACCCCATAGATATCCAGCTTCTGTAACAATAAACAATGGTCGACAGTATCGAAGGCTTTAGCCAGATCCAAAAAAGCAGCCAAACAAGGTTTGGACTTATCAAAGCTAGATTTAATTTTTGATGTAAGTTCAGCAATAGCATCATTCGTAGATCTACCTTCAACAAAACCAAACTGATTCTTTGACAGAATATTATTTTCATTAATAAAACAAGTCAGACGCACTTTTAAAAGTTTTTCTAAGATTTTACTAAAATTGTTTACTAAGGAAATAGGTCTGTAGTTTGACGTAGACTGTGAATCCCCACCCTTAAAAACCGGAACAACAACCGCCGTTTTCAATGCTTTAGGAAAATACCCCTGTTCGAAACATCTATTGAATAAAATAGATAAAGCTGGTGCAATTAAGTGAATAATCTTCTTAATTAGTTTTATAGAGATATTGTCACAACCAGTGGAATTTTTATTTTTCATCTTATTTACAATACTTATGATTTCATGTTGATCAGTTGGAGCGAGGAATAATGAGTTGACGTTACTCTTTATGAATTTAAACGATTGATTGGACACTTTACCACTTTTCTGATTTAATAATTTTCGCGCTACATCTTTAAAATATAGATTAAATTCATTCGCGATATCTAGTTCTTTAGTTAACTGTTCATTGGTGGCGGTCTTTACAGAGGATATACTCCCTAGAGGCTTCTCCCTGCTTGTCAATTCTCGCCCAATCCTCCACAAAGCTTTTGCGTTATCTTTTTGTGTGTAGATCTTTTGTTTGTAATACCTTTGCTTTAGAGTGGTGATTAACTTTTTAATTGTCACACAATATTGTTTGTATGTATTGTTTAATTGGACATTACCGGGATCCAATTTTGATTGCTTATAAAGAATATCTCTTGTGTTAATAGACCTTATCACACCGTTCGTTATCCAAGGAGTACGCTTCCTATTCTTAGATGTAATTTCCCTCTTGACAGTTGCCTTATCCCGCTGATCTTTGATTACGTCACTGATAAATTGTAAGGCATCATCAATGTCAGAAGGGCCACTCGCGAAATTTTGTGCAGCAATGTTGTTAATGAATTTATTATAATCAATTATCATTTGGTAGCATTTGTTCTTATTGTGGATAGTGTTGTTTTTAACATTGGGAAAGTTTATCTGCAAGAAAACAGGACTATGGTCGGTAATTTTTGAATGAGATACAATCGACAACAAATTCTTGTGTGGTAGAGAAGTTTTTACTAAAATGTGGTCTAAACAACTTTTACTGTTGTTGACCACTCGAGTATAATCATTGATGTGGGATTCAAAACCCGCAGAAGCTATCACGTCAAGATAAAGCGTGGGAATTACATGTGAACGCTTATACTTATGAATATCGATATTAATGTCTCCCATTATAAATTCATGCTCTCTAGAACAATAAGCCTTAATGTAGGAATCTAAATTATTAATAAAATTGTATGGATTAAATGATGGTGGTCTGTAAATACCCGTGATACCCAATCTCATTTTCCCTAAATTAATTTCAATTCGAAGAAATTTGAAATTCCCTATATCAACACAATGCGCTTTATGATTTATTGATGACTTCACAAGAATCACTACACCGTCATTCTTATTTATGCTACTAAAATTATAGTAAGTTTCATAGTTAAGTAATGTGGCATCACTCATCTGCGCCAGTCGCCACGTCTCAGTCAATACTATGACATTTATATCAAAATTGATAGAATCAATGAAACATTCCAATTCGTCGAAATGAGCTGTTACACTTCTAATATTCATACATAGAATGCGAAAACATCTGAAATCTTTTGAGAATTCGCTAACCTTATCAACAAAACAATTTAAAGTATCACAATTAACATTTTGTATATCAGATTCAGTAATAACCTCCACAATGACTATTAAGTTTATTTAATTATTTACGCTTACGGACTAGGTCAATCAAGATTGGTTCCGACTAATCTTCCTTTCGATGTCAGCCTCACTTGCAATTGTAATCGCCGGATTATCTTCACTCTTCCTCACCATAATCCTGCTGTTCCTGCACCATACGAACTTAAAGCCATTTTCCCAAGCTGCCTTTTTTGTAAGCATTAGTAATTTGCTGTTAGTAGCGGTTAGATGTTCATTAATAAATATGGAATCACCAATCTTCAATCCTGGTAGGAAAGACTTCGTTACAACTAACTTTTTCTTTGATGCAAGCGTATCCCGAACAGTTCTTCGAACGAATTGAGCAATGATAAGCGGTGGGGCGTTCTTGCTTCCTTTTAGGCGATGGGCGACGTCAATTTCAGTTGGATCCAATTTAATGCCCAAATCCTCCGCGACTCTCGTGACAATATTCTTGCAGTCTTCACCTTGCACTTCAGGAATGCCATTAATAAGTAAGTTTTTGTTTCTGACATACTGCTCCAGCTGACTAAGTTGAGTAGTCAGAACAGTTACTTCCTAATCTTTTTCAGAAAGCTGCCCACTAAGTCGGTCGCAGTTTTCTTTCATAATAGCCATATCGGACTTAATGTTTTTTAACTCGACCAGAAAGCTGTCATAATTATCCGACACATGCTCAGTAAAATTTCTCATCTCAGCCATGTCTTTCTTAAGTTCAGTAATAGTATCGTTTATAGGAGCCAGCAACTTTTTAATCTCTGACAGTAGTTCATTTTTTATCGAAGAAAATGAAGTCATGGCACCGCTATCTTCGACTCCCTCAGGTTCGCTTTTTTTATTTTGACGGCGACAAACGCAACTTCCGCACCTCCATGGTTGCTTAGAATTTAGTTTTTTACGATACACAACTTCGTTTATTGAACATTCGAAATGAAACTTTTGTTTACATTCCTGGGATTCTGCGAGTTCCGATAAAATTCTCTTGTCGCACGACGCGCATGTGTTCGACATTTCCGAAAAAAAAAACTGGTTTTTACGGTTTATTGGTCGGCCACGGCAAGACTCTCAACAATAATTTAATAAAATTATCTTGCTAGAAGAACCACACTAACTCAGTTTATGACCCTCGCACTCGTTACCCCTTACTCTTTCTATAGGTACCCGTTTTGGATATAAATAACCAAATAATGACAAGAAAACGGAGGTTTACAGAGGAGCACAATAGAAGGCGTGTGCTTCATAAATGGACGATTATGGACGAATGAAGTTATAAAGAGTTAAGTATTTTAGAAGTTGAGTATTCAGTATTTGAGTTGTGTTTATAACTCAAAAACCGTGATGACTAGAAAAATTCTACGTGCACCATTGGATTCCACGTGAAAAAATCTATTAGAATCCATTTTTACTTGTTTACTAAGTTTCCGGATAGCCGAGCTACAGGAGGTGTATTTTGGCACATGGGGATCGTTAGGTTATATCCTAACTTATTTATTTATTTACGCTCACGGGACACAGCACAGGACAAACCCAATTCAAGCTGTGCCACTAAAAAAATACAATAAGAAAGAAAAAAAAGGACACAAAAAAACTTAAATCAGTATCTCAAATTGCATAAGTAATTTAACAAAAATAACAGAAAAAAAAAGAAAAAAACCGAGGTATCTAACAATCAGCACGTGAAAAGACAAGAACTAATTGTAAGTATAAATCAATCTATATAAATTAATCTATATACGGCACGTTCCCAACAGCAGCAAGGGTCACTCTTTTAAAGGAGATTAAGGAATCGTACGCAAATATATCAATAGCAAGACGGTCAGCAGAGCGCAGCAATGGCGAATGCTGATACGAGTTAGTGCGCGGAGTTGTAGTAAAGAACAGAAAATCAAAACGAAGCGATCTGGGCGGGACGTGGAAGTTAATCAGTGATGTAAGCGAGGATTATTTATAAATATTATGAATTATTTTATATAAAAGTATTATATCATTAGCAAGTCGCCGTTGGCCGAGTCGTAACAAGTGGAAAGATTGGCACGCCGAGTTGTAGTCAGCATAGGTAGTATGAGATTTCCAGCATAAAAAACGAACGAATCTCTTTTGGACACGCTCTAGTCGTTCCACAAATATATTATATTGTGGATTCCATACAACAGTGCAATAATTCAAAATGTTAAATACATACGTATAATACAGAGTCATTAATGAATTAGTGTCGGTAAAATCAGCAGCCGATCTCATGACAAAACCAAGCATACGAAAAGCCTTGCTAACCACCGAATCGACGTGCTCACTGAATAATAGCTTACTATCAAACGTCACGCCCAAATCTCTTATAGAAGTAACCCTGTTCAACAACTTCCCTTCAATGATGTAGTCAAAGCGTATGGGACCAGGCTTTTTTGTAAAAGTAATTGTAAAGCATTTACTATAATTCATGGTGATGAAGTTTGTGCAACAATATTGAGCAAGTTCGTACAGATCACGCTGAAGAGCAGAACAATCTCTAGGATTTGACACGCGGCAGAAGATCTTTAGATCATCTGCATACATTAAACAGTTAGCGTGTTTAAAACACTTAAATATGTCATTAATATAAATATTAAAAAGCAGAGGTCCAAGAATGCTTCCCTGAGGTACGCCGGATGAGACTGACACCGTCTGCGAGGAAAAACCTCTAACTGTAGACTGTAACTGTTGAATGCTGTAGGGTAAACCAACATGTTCAATTTTTTGTAGTAAGAGCCGATGATCAACTTTATCAAAACCTTTACTAAAATCAGTATAAACAGAGTCCACCTGGCAGTTGTCATCGAAAAAATGCAAAATGTAATTAGTATATTCGAGAAGATTGGTCTCTACCGAACGACCAGCAAAAAAACCGTGTTGTCGAGGGTCCAAAACATTTTTTACAGTGTAAAAAATAGGCTTGTAAATTAAGCTCTCAAGGACCTTGCCAAAAATGGGCAACAAAGAAATTGGTCTGTAGTTTTCGACCAAGCTTCTACAGCCAGATTTAAAAATAGGCACCACAGAGGCCCGCTTCCAGACTAGCGGAAAGACACAGTCTTTCAGAGATCTATTGAACAGGATTGATAACGGTTCACTAAGAGATTCACAACAATTTTTTATTATAATAGGAGTTATACCGTCACCACCTGGCCCTCCGGAAGGGTTAACGGCTCTAAAAGCTTTCAAGATCTCAACCTGCTCAAATTGTAGAGACAGGTCGCAAAAACGTGGGCTACCACAACGGGAGCCATTGCTGATGCTCGAGGTCCGCGAAGCATTAAATACTGAGCCGAAGTAACGAGAAAAAAGGTCGCAGATATGTGCACCATCGATAGCAGTGACACCGTCAAACGCAACCTCTGTAGGCAAGTCACTTGTCGCGCGCTTAGCTCTAACAAATGACCAAAACCTTTTGGGATCATGCCGTATACTGCTCTCCGCACTGACAATAAAATTGCGATAATCACAATCGATAAGGAACTTTGAGCGACCCCTCAAAAGGGAAAAAGTTAAATAGTCGAGGCGATTTCTATACCGCTTCCACTTCTTGTGCATCTTACGTTTTTCACGAATTACTTTTATAGTATCTTTTGAGAACCAGTAAGGAAAACCGAGTACGAAAACTCGTTTGCGCGGTACGAAAAGTCTAATACTCGCTACTCCGCAATAACCACTTTTTATAAACTTCAACTCTGAATAAAAATGACATGTAAAGTTAACACTTATTTTGCATATCAATTTCCAAAAACATTTGATTAATATTGAGAAACGATTGTAAACATATTAAAAGTTGTACCCTTACGAAATTTCACTATAATTTTATGCTGTATGTGTTGTTTATGTAACACTGTAATAGCTTCTTGAATGCTGGATTTATTTATCTTTTTCTCAACACTGTTCATAATCAGATCTTATTTGCAATGTTAAACTTTAATTTAAGCTACAAAAAAAATGCCACAAAATCCCAGGTTGAAATTTGTTTTTTTATGTAGTATCAAGCCTGTACTTTCCGTTCCTAAAAAAATAAATTGCGCATTTTCAATAAAATGGCTAATATACAGGGTGGGTCTACGGATATGCGACAGTGAATACTGAAAGTTAGTTTTGAAACTATCAATCGTTTAGAATATTTCAGAATAACTACTTTTTATGAATTAATATTAGTTCTAACTCTATTATTAGATCTAGAATTAGAAGCATTCGGGCTTAACCCCGCGTCTTTGAAAAAGAGTCACGATTCAGATATCATGTTGTAACCTTCTTTCCAAAAAAGTCCGAAGTATTTTTTTAGTTAAAAAATACCTATCCAACACACAGTAATAAAAAAGAAAATCAATTACGCGTTAAAATGCCAAACCAGCTGCCTATTTCACAAAAATTATGATCAAGAAATGAACACTGCTGCATTTAAAAATATTACAAACGACACAATTCTATTATACAATCAATTATATAATTGGTATTATATGCCTGTGGCAGTGCATAAAATTCTTGTGCATGGCCACTTAGTAATAAAATCATTAAGTATCCAGATTGGCCTGCTTTCAGAAGATGCGCAAGAAACTCGGAATTAGAAGGCCTTAGAAGGTATAGAGAAAACTTTTCCAAAAAAATGTCAAGAATACATAATAATAGAGACATTTTAAACAGACTATTAATATCTTCAGACCCAATTATGACATCATTTCATAGCAAGAAATCAAGGAATAATACAGATTTTTCTGAAGAACTTATAAGCCTTCGCTGCTTTGAAAATGATGAAGAAAGAAATCATTTTTTATCGTCAATTGCAACTAATATTGAAATTGTAAAACACAGTGAGGACGAAGAAAAATAAATATAGGTATAAAAAAATGTTTAAACAGTATGTTAAAATACTAAATTTGCTTATAGGTTAAAACATAATTTATGGTTATCCTTATATTATTAAACATTTGTCAGAAATTAACACAGAAACAGAGAAGAGCGTAGTTTACTCTACTATTGCAAATAAAATAGTAACAGTATTTTTTAACTGCTACTTTTTCGAAGACAGCTACGTGAAAAATACTCGGGAGTTACGTAGAATCCATAAATGCAACACAAAAATTGGGGTTCCTATTTTAAAATGTCAACATATGGTATCTCAATTTTGAGACATCTGTACATTTCAATTTTATCTAAAAAAATGCGCGTTAAAAAATATAACATAGATATTCAAGAATTTTTTCTGGAAGAATATCCTTCAATTTTTTATCGAATTGATTTCATACTTTATGTACACAGTGTATACAGAGTGTCTCACGTAACTGGTTCGTTAGAACTTTTTAAGGTTCCACTATTCATAGAGGTTTGAAATTTTGGTAGCATAGGTTGTTCATTCGGAACTTTCGATCTAAAATATTTTCAAAATGGCTGCCACTTCCGGTCTACCGCAAGTAGACCATAACCTCGTTATTTTAAATGCAATGCTACAGTTTTTATTACACCTTTTAATTGTTTTTTAATAGTCAACATATTTTTTATGTAAAATTAAAAAGTGTAATAAAAACTGTAGCATTCCATTTAAAGTAACGAAGTTATGGTCTACCTCCGGTGGACCGGAAGTGGCAGCCATCTTGAAAATGTTTTAGATCGAAAGTTCCGAATGAACAACCTAAGCTACCAAAATTTCAAACCTCTATGTATAGTGGAACCTTAAAAAGCTTTAACGAACCAGTTACGTGAGACAGCCGGTATATATTATAGTATACAAGTATATATTACTTATTGTTAGGGTACATGAAATAAATGTACCATGTTTTCGGAGTTACATTACCTTAAACATCCAACCCAACCCACAACAAAACCTTTGTTTCGCTTTTATTTTCAAATATTCGTTCAAAATTCTAAATTCTGTTTTAAGCACTGTTATAGATGAAATAAATCCTAGCTAACCATTAAGGAGATATTATAATAGTAATAACATTATCAATTTCATTTAGTTGTAATTAGATTTTTGGCCAGATATTCATAACTTCCTAACACTGTGTAGTGTCGTTTTCTAGATGTTAGTATAAACTTAAAAATTTATGTCTTTTTTATATTTATTTTATTTTTATATTTTATTAGAAGTATTAATTTATTACTACAACATGTAGTCTCTCAAAATTATTGTTGTTTTAATGATGAATGCTATGAGATAACTGAAGGACTACCAATGGGTATGCCCTTTTCCGGTATTCTATCTGATATTTTTCTAAATCATATCGAAGAACAACACATATTTTCACACAAAAATCCTTCTAAACATCACATTATCAAATGGATAAGATATGTAGACGACATCTTTTGTATATGGGGCAGTGACCAAGATCAATTGGATAATTTTCACTTTTATCTGAATAATTTACATAAAAACCTAAAATTCACTCTACAAATTGAAATTAATAGAAACATCAATTTCCTCGACCTAAACTTCGACCGTTCTTCTGGAAGTATAAAATATAACATCTTTAGAAAACCTTCCATGATATCTACAATAATACCTTACAATTCAGCACACCCTTTGTCTCAAAACCTTTCTAGTTTTCACTATTATATCAACAGAGCTCTAGACTATCCACTATCAAATGAAGATCTCGCCACTGAATTTAATTTTATACAACAATTGGCCATAGATAACGGGTACCCCCTTGAACTGATAGACAGCCTGTTTAGTAAAATTAAAAAACAAAGAGACCTCCTTTATATAAAACAAGAAAAAGAAACAATTTACATACAAAGCTGTTCCATACAATTCCATTACTCATCAAGCGACGGAAACCTTCTAAATATAACATAACGTTAGCTTTTAATAACAAAAACTCTATACTTAACATCTTATCCAACCACCACCTAAAAACCAACATTTTATAATAAAGTGGCATTTACAAAGTCAATTGCACACAGTGTCAATCTTCATATATAGGACAAACGGGACGCCAACTGGAGATACGCTTAAAAGAACATAAGAAAAAAGAAAACTCTAACATCTACAAGCACATTAACGAAACAAACCAGATTATGGATTTCGAAGGAGTAGAATTAATCCACAAATGTGAAAAAAATTTTCGAATGGACCTTCTAGAGATGATGGAAATATATCGACACAACAATCAAAAAAACATTAAACTACTCAACGACCAATTCGAATTTAAATATATGCCTATATTTACATACTTAAAGTTAACTTAAAAATTAATTTTATTTAAATTTATAGAATTATGGGTTTCGATCCATACAATAGTGCCATCTCGTAACATTACGTAATATCTGTAAAAACAGGTCTTCTTTTTAGTTTTTCGTGTTTTCATGTATCGTTTGACACACGTTTTAATTGTACGTTTGTAAGTTCGTGTATCTGTGTTGTTTTATAATTTAGTTATTTTATTTACATACAGGGTGTTCATTTCAAAACTTTCCATCTGAATTTCTGTAAATCCGGAAGTTTAAAAAGAAAATCGCTGAAATAGGTAAAGAATAAAACCAAGGGGGACAACTTTTTATGCAAAAATTGACTCACTTACTTCAACCCCCAGCCGCCAGAAACCAACCCCTTAAAAATCTTAAATGGAAAGGGGTGTCAAGTGATACCTCATTTTAAAGGTCTTTTAAGGTACTACATGTTAGTATTTATTTTTTTTAAATTGATCGATTCGTTTTCGAAATTTTTGCGAAAATCTTTGTTTTGTATTTCCCGCTTTAATTAATATTAAAAACTTTAATCACCTTCTTAAAAGCAAGAATAAGTAATCTTTTATTATAAGTAAAAGTTAAAAAAGTTAATAAAGTTTAAACCTTTATTATTTCGGAGCAATCCGAAATCTTTGATATTTAGGTTATTTTGACAATTTGACAAATGAGATTTGTGAGAAAAAACGATTTCTGTTTCATTTTTCTTTTCATTTAGGCTTATTTGGTTATTACTTAAACAACTTTTAACTGCTTGAAACGTTCTATTTTATTTTCAGTTATTTAATTATGTACAAAAACTTTTTGCAGAGAAAATCAACTTAATAATTGTTCAAAGTGTTGTCCGTTATTAGCTAAACAATGGTACAACCGTTGTTCAAAACTACGGCGCACATTGTCAAAAACTTCCCTTTGAATTCCACGGCAAGCTGCAGTAATTCTCTGACGAAGTTCTTCTAAATTTTGAAGTTGAGGGGTAAATACAACAGACTTTAAATGACCCCATAAAAAAAAGTCTAATGGCGTCAAATCTGGTGATCTGGCTGGCCATTCTATAGGACCTCTTCGTCCTATCCATCTGTCTGGAAACGTATTATCTAACCACTGTCGTACTGGGAGAACATAGTGAGGAGGAGCTCCGTCTTGTTGAAAATGTAATTCATTCTCATCAAGTAAGGCATTTTCTTCTTTATCCAACTGATTCTCGAGAGCTTCCGTAATTAGTGGATTGATAGTATTTTCTAACATATCCAAGTACACTTCGCCGTTTAAATTTCCATCAATAAACACTGGACCAATCACTTGGTCTCCGAAAATGCCGGCCCATACATTAACTTTTTCAGAATATTGTGTATGCCCTTCTACAGTCAGATGAGGGTTTTCATTACTCCAATATCTGCAGTTATGTTTATTTACAAATCCATTTAAAGAAAAAGTGCATTCATCACTAAAGCAGATATTTTTCATAAAAACGTTGTTATTATTAATAATAGTGGTCACTTCTTCACAAAACTGTATTCTCCTGTCAAAATCGTCTTCAGTTAGCTCTTGATGTATTTTCAATTTATAAGGATGGAATTTGTGAAGTTTTACAACTTTATGAACAGAACCCAAGGATATACCAGTTGCACGAGATACCTGACGCAATGAAGTATTGGGGTTGATACCGAAATGACCCAACACTTCCAGTTGAGCGGTTTCATTCAAAACTCTCGACTCATTATGTTTTATGTTGGCAACGGACCCAGTCTGAGTGAATTTCTTCATGAGATACGTTCTTATCTGGATGCCTTTCATTAAAAACTGCGGCAGTTCGTCGAGCACATTCATTTTGGGATCCATACATTAATACAATTTCAATCCTTTCCTGCAAACTGTAAACCATTATTGCTGTTTTATTTAAATAACTTTGTTTAGTGGATAACACAAAGTTGTTTAAGTAATAACCAAATAAACTTATGTTTAGAATTGCACTTTTATTTTATTCTTTTCTCGCACTGTGAGCCTGCTTATAACTCGTTTATAGAAAGAGAAAAATTTCGTCTCTTTTTTTCCTTTGTTTGGCCATTCGAGTCAAGAGTAATTTTCATACAGGTTTAATGTAAAATACTTTCAATAAAATTTAGTTTAATTCATAATTATACGTGTTTCGTTTTCTTAAATATTTCCGATTGCTCCGAAATAATAAAGGTTTAATGGTCGTTGTAAAAACGAACATGGTAATTTAATTTTATAAATTAATAATAAAAGATTACTTATTCTTGCTTTTAAGAAGGTGATTAAAGTTTTTAATATTAATTAAAGCGGGAAATACAAAACAAAGATTTTCGCAAAAATTTCGAAAACGAATCGATCAATTTAAAAAAAATAAATACTAACATGTAGTACCTTAAAAGACCTTTAAAATGAGGTATCACTTGACACCCCTTTCCATTTAAGATTTTTGAGGGGTTGGTTTCTGTCGGCGGGGGGTTGAAGTGAGTGAGTCAATTTTTGCATAAAAAGGGACAACTTTGGTTTCATTCTTTAAACTTCCGGATTTACAGAAATTGAGGTGGAAAGTTTTGAAATGAACATCCTGTATAAGGGTTATTGTATTATAACTTATAACACTAAACTCATAAAACCTTTATGACATTTCACGTTCTAAGAAAAACAGTTTTTTCAACTTGACTGTAAGTATTTTATATAAAAAAACAAGAAATGTTCAACGAAAAAACAAATTTGTAATCCTTTTTAATCATAGATTCGACTGATGATGGCTTTATAAGCCGAAACTAGTATCGAGTAGATAAATCAAGCGAGTGAGAAGTTGATCTATATTCACTTTCCTTTTAAAAAAATAATAGTTATTTATATTACAAATGGGTTAGAAGCATAATTACTGTTTCTAACCCAAAATCACACGAGTACTGTAATTATGCTCTAGCCCACGTGTGATATACAACATTTTATCTATGACTGCTAAAAATTATTTAAAAATCAATTTCTTTAAAATGGTTTATTTTGACATTTATAAAAATATTTTGAAATGATTGTTGACAATTTTGAATTAATGTCAGTTTCAACATGTTTACACATCTGGAATAAATGTTTCGTAATGTAAAAACATAACAATCGATGTTTATAATAAACAGTATTGTTTCTCTTTAAATAGGTAGCACTTTTTCTTTTGTATTGTTGCTGGTTTCAATAAATTAAGTCTGTTCTGATTGGGCTAAAAATGCGTTACCTAATGAAACCAGTGCGGTAATGAACTTCATTACGTAACTCAAATCACCTCAAATAAGTGTGGTAATGATGACTTATCCAAGCAGTCGTAGATAAAATAAAATTATAATTGCCCATGAAGCACCGCCCTCTGTTATTGCCAAATCAAATATTATCGTAATTTCTGTAATTTACAAGTGTTTACACTTACGGTAATAAAAATGCAAATTTCGGTGTGATAAACAAATATTATTATCAGAATGCATTTATTGCAAATTAGTGACTCCTTTTATTACTATTACTGTAAATTCCATAAATTATAGTAAACTGAGATTATATTCTTTTCGGCGATAATAGATGGCGGGACTTGAATCGTTCAAAGAAAAATAATTTCATGAATTAATAGTTATTTAACCAACAAGTCTATTAATGAAGGCGATTAATTATCGAGATATTTTAACGCGTGAGCGAGCGAAGCGAAGCGAACGCGTTAATTATTGAGATAATTAATCGCATTTTAATATACGAGTTAGTTACAATATTTTTCCGTTGACCGTCTTTTCAACAAAATAGAGAAAATCCATCGTTGAAAAATCTCCCAATTCTGTCACTGGCAAAATAACCTCACTTTTAATGTGTCATAATTTATTTTTGTAGTCTTACCGAATAGATATAGTGGTCGGTTGGGTCGGTATTACAAATTTCATTGGAGAATATTTATTAAATTGACTACTATTTAGTTCGGTCGGACTTTCTTAAAATCGTTTATTAATAGAAAATCGTTTATTAATAGGTGTCATTAATGAATGATTTTGTATACATTTATAAATCATATAAATACACGGTCGACGGAAAAAATAATTTTATAATAAAATTAATAAATAATAAAAATGAATTTAAGAATCTCATTACATTAAGATATATTTTAGTACATATTTCGATCATAATTATTCAATTAGACAGAGTAATTGGATAAAATGGTTATAAACCGCAAAGTGCCCCTAAATCTATCTGTGGAATAATCACTATTTACCACCTTTATTTCAGGTATTATAATGAAAATTTTTTTTAACAATTGTTATTGGTTGCTAAATAATAAATAAATATAAACGGGATTAAAAGTGCATGTATAAATGGAAATGTTTTGAAAATATAAATAGAAACGCTTAAATTAAACTACAAATATTAAAACATGCAGTGCTTTTGTTTAAATAAAATTTTATGCATTAAACGAATCTAACCCAAAAAAGCTATAAATTCGTCTTTTTTATTTAATTTACGCATTGCGACAAAAAACGGCTGGTATCCCGGAAAAAATACAGCCCCATCAACAAAGTCCATTAAAAATAAAACAAAAACAAATGCCAAATCAATTTTTAACGGGGAAAAGCAAAAAGTTTGTACCGGAAATAAAAAGAATCGAGCAAGCGCAGTCGGACGCGCGGGTGCCGGTCTACCGATTTGCGATAACTGTACCTAACACTACTACCTATACATACACACCAACAATATTTTCATTGCAAACGACCTCACGCGTGTTAAACATTGATTGCACAACCGCCGAGGGGTGCGGTGATTGCGTTTCGAACCGAACCCGTTTATTATTTTCTCATTTTTTGCGTCGGATTGGTTTAAACAAAAAAGTTAAAAATAAACACCCTAAAAAGATTTCAAAAAAATTCCTTGAGAACTATAAGAGGACAAGGTCTTGGTGTTAAAAGCGGAATTTTTTGGTAAACACAGAACGAAGGGGAAAAGCATCAGGTAGCCGACAGAAGACGGTGGAGATAGGTTTTTCGTTTTTACACACACTCACACACACAGGTGGACGAGAAGAGAGTCACCACACAGATCGGTGCCGTGACCTCGTGGTGAAAGCCAAAAAAGGATGTTTACCTGCGCCAAAGAAGAGTGGGCAAACGAAAACAGCTGTAAGAGGCTCGAAGCACTGCCCCAGTATCGGCAACATACAGGATCTGTACGTGAACTCTTCAGCCAACGGAGCGACGACATGATTCCTTAACCATATCAGATTTTTTGCACCATTAACCCAATACATTGGTTCTAAAACAATTTAAAAACATTATTAATTAAAAAAACTATTTACCACTATTTCTTATCACTTCACCCTGAATAAAATAACTTTAAACATAACGGAAAGTAAAAAAAATTCTTGAATAACTTTATTATTACAATGTACAGGTTCTAATCGAAGTGAAAGCTTTATAATATCTAATAAAAAAATGCCAATATAACTGTAACTAATTGAAATTAAAAAAATCTCGTACCGATTGACATTTTCACTTATACAGCAACCTAACAGTAACTGCATGTTTAACACATTAACATACGAAGGATTTTTTTTTATTTTAACGAAAGCAACACGTTTTCCAATATTTTAAAACTGAAGTCTTTGAACTTAATTTATTAGAATAATTAAATTTTTCATACCTGTATACAACTTCAACAAGCCATTGTAACTCTGCATATAAATAGGTCCGGAAAATAATATCATGGTGAGGAAGAGGGGCATGACAAAAGCCTGGACCAACCCTTCTTTTCGAAGACCCAGCAATTCCCATAGCGTCCTCTGGAAAAACGTGCATTTTTAGAAGACCATCCACAAGGTGTTATCGTCCGATTTCGACCGAGTGCATAAAAGATCTCTATTATCGTTTCAATATTAACCCAAACCGTCATCTATTCTTCGAAAATAAAAAAAAAATAGGGGCTGTGCTTTTACCCTTAGTTATTATTCAAAAATGGTGAATGTCGGTATTATTATTTATGTTAAGGAAAAGGTTTGAATAAATTTGTTAAAACTGAAAAAAGTTTCGTAGAAATATTTTTTTTTACTTTCTCTGACGATTAAAAACCAAATTAAAAATTATTATATAATACAATAAGAAGTGATTTTTTATAAAAAAGTTTAGAAATTTTGTAGGGTAGGGGGCCGTTTATGGCTACTGTACCATTTATGGCCATTTCAGAGGAAGTTGTTGCGCATTAAGATCCTAATAGACAATAGTTGAAAAGTAAGTGCATTACAGGGCTCTGTCAGACAATTTCAGAAACAATTTGAAAATGGTTTCCATGTTTTAGCTGATGTGTTGTGCACGAAAATCTTAGCAAAAACGGTAAGAGCAATGCACATTTAACTTTTATTATTTTTAGCGTCGTTTCATATTTAAGTGAACTATATGATAAATTGAGGTTAAGCATGTATTTGTTTACGTTGCCATAAGTAGAGCGAATTTTGTGAAGTTTGCAAGTTATGACCATGACATGGCTATTCTGTGAAATTTGATGCTTTAATGGATTTTGAACAACTCTGTTTTATTTACAAGACTCTGTTACTATGGCTGAGAAAAATAAACAGAAACGGTTCCAGTACTCTCCATTAAAAGTCTCCTAGGCGTTGAAGGCTGTATTAAATGGAATGCCTGTGCCACTCTTCGCAACAAATCTCGGAAAAGAGTCCAGTTGAATCGCCGCGTCACTGTGGACCTAATTCTGTTTTGGGAAAAGACTGCGAAAATGTATTAGTGGATTGGGTGTTGAATTGTGCTAGTCTGTGTCTTCTATACTCAGCCAAGAAAACCGTAGATTATTCCAATATGAAAACTCCATTTTCCAACAATAAAAAAAAGTGGTTTACTTCTTTCCTAAATAGACATCCTGTTCTCTCCCAGAAGCACTACTACCATTTCAAACTCCCAAGAATGTTTGCCTCGTCAACTAGAAGGCTTATCCTCCGAAAAAGAGAATGAAGCTGTTGCTCAACAATTACAGGATTTGTACTTCACCGGCAGAGCTGAAAGCGTTCATCCATCAACATCATCAACGTCGAATATACTTGCCACGCCTAAACGATTTCTTGCCTCAGTGTTCAATAATGTCATTCCTTGGCCACACATAAACCGACAGTCCGAAAACAGAAGAAAGAATATACTCCAAGCGTTGTTACATCTGACAAATGGGTGGAATATTTTGAACTCAAAGAGAAAGAGAAGAAAATTAAAGAAGAGCTGAAGATGGAGAGAAAGAAGAAATGCAAAAAAATGAAGTAAAGGAAGCGCAGAAAGCAAATAAAACGAAGAAGACAAAGGAAAACTGTTTAGAAGAAGAGGAGGAAGACGAGTGGAATAAAAGCGGGAACAGCTTATACGATGTTGACGATATTGAGATAGATAATCAAGAAACCATTGATATGGAGTTACAGACCTGCAGGAAGGTGATTACGTTTTGGCTTCATTTAAGAGCGGTTCATTACAAATATGTTGCAAAAATTTTATGCGTGTTGGAGGACGATGAATTTGAAGTACAATGTCTAAAAAGCTTAGATCAGACTAGGACACATTTCAAAGTGTTAGACAATGACAAATGTGCCATTACAAAGAAATCCTTGGAACGCTTCAACAAGAGTTAACAAACACTATTTTGAATTTTTTCTCGCATGTATTCCAATTTTTAACTAAGATACCGAATTTTAAAAGTTGAAAAGTACTAAATGTGACCATAACAGGTTTCTGTAGCCTAAGTAATTGTGTGAGGTTTGTACTGTTTGTGCCGCGACTTTTGATCATTTATTCAGAAAGTAGTCGCGTAGACCATGCTGAGTCCGTATTCTGTTATGGAGTTTACCAGGTTTTTGTGGTACATCAAAACTAGGAGGCTTTTGAGTAATACATGGGATCTGATGGTTTTGCTGCGCTATCCATTCTTGATGCCAATCAGAGTAAATTCTTTATCTGTGGTAGTGGTTGCTGTTTTGATTGGTAGCTTTCTAGATTGGAGGTGGCTGTGATTGGCATCCTCAATCTCCTCGTGTATTAGTAGGTTAGCTGTTCATGGCTTTCTTCTATCCACTCGTGAGCTTTGTAGGTGGTACAGGGTTCCGTAATAAAAATATTGTTAAAACATTTATCAATTGGGGTAGCTTTCACAGTTTCCCAGGCATATGATATGTTGTATATAGCATCTCGAAGTGTAATTGATTTGCAAAACTGGAAAGGAGCATTGTTGTCTTTTGCGACCAGATCCATCATTACAATTTTTCTGTACAACTTCTTCACTGTTTCAATTACGCCTCGATCCATGGGTTGAATTAGGGCGATCACATTTGGCGGAAGATACAAAACTGTGATATTCCCATTCTCAGCTGACAACATTTCAACTGGCAGATGAGATGGCGCATTATCAAGAAGCAATACTGTTTTTTGACGGAGACCTTTGGCGTCCATATATTTTTTTACGTGTGGAACAAATTTATTTTTAAACCACATTTCAAAAATGTCTCCTGTCATCCATGCAAAACGGTTCTTATATTATTCGAATGGGAGTTTTTTACATCTTTTAAAGTTCTATGCGACTTTGACTTCCCTACTACAGCTAATTTTAGCTTATCCTCTCCAGAAGCATTTGGGCAACACAACACTGTAATCCAATCTTTACTAATTTTGCACGCCAATAGAGGCGAGTCTCATCAGGATTGTATATTTGGGCAGGTACTAAACCCCTCTCTTTAATAACGTTTGATAACGTATCACAAAAAATTATAGCCTCAACTTCGTCAGCACTAGGCTCTCCTTGAATTTGTAATTCTCTAATTCCATGCCTTTCTTTAAAACGTCGCAAGCAACCTGTTGAAAGTGTACGTCTTTCGGTGATTTGTAACTTTTCTGCAAAGTATTGTGTTTTAGCTAACACATACAGACCGGACCTTGGCTCTCCTAGTGCTCTTTGCTAAAAAAATCACTTCACCATTACATTTTCCAGTTGCTCACTCTTTGAACCTTTCATTGTTTTCCTATGTAAAGGGCCAGCTGATGTTTCACTCATAGAAACAAATATTTCCAATTTGGGCTGCAGTTTCACTAAATCGCGTACGGTTTGTTGTCCAACTATATATTCGTCAGCCAGCAAAGTGACACTTTTACCATGTTCACGTCTTTTAATAATTTCAAATTTTTTTCAAAGCCATTCCACAGTACATTTAGTAACCCCTGCGATTATTCTCATCGTATTATTGAGCTGAGCTTCGATTTCGTGGACATGAGGACTATTAAGCCACACTGGTGCATAATATTCAGCGGTTGAAAATACGGGGCTCAGGGCTGTTGAGCGCAGAGTGGAAACCGACGATCCCAGGATGTTCTACATAGCTTTTGTATAATATTGTTCCTCGTCTTTAGTTTCTCAGCTATTTTAATCATATGTTCTTTGAATGAGGGCGTTCTATCAAGTCTAAAGCCTAGGTATTTTGGTGTTTTGTTGTAAGTAAGCCATGTGTTCTCGAATTTTATTCTAAGCTCTCTGTCAACGAGTTTAATGCTAGATGAAATCATGTTAGCTTTGCTAGCATTTGGTTGAAGACGACATTTTCGGCTGGATGTGGAAATTATAACACATACTTTTAGCACGATTTGCTAATAGCTGCGAAAAAAGTTATAAATATATAAGTGTCGAAGGCTGTTTTGCAAGAGTTTAGAATTTACTCAGTTAATTAACAATGAAAATGAATTGTTAATAACTGAATTGAATTATGAATTGTTTTACTCTTTCGGCGCTAAATAGTGCAGTTTGTTTCTAATGAACTTTAATGATTGTGATAAAAGCAGAATAAGGAGCAACGTAGTTGATATGTAACTAAGTAAGTCATTATAAAAAAGATCCTAGGCAACTGTACTAAGATTACTTTCGTTTAAATATTACTACGTTTAAACTAAGATTACTTTCAAATATTACTACGCTATTACATCCGGTCAGAACGAAATTACCTATTGGTCTTTAGAGTAATTCGATAAATAGCCAAAGGATTCTAAAAAAGTAAGGTCGTTACCTTACTTGAAGTTTTGATAAAATTTTCGATGTTGCAATTTTCATCGATAACTTTCAAAATTCGCTATAAAATTAATTTCTTGTATGATCCTTGTGAAAATATCACCAATTATTAATTAAAGTATCCTCTTTTGAATGCAAAAATCCGTTTTGAAAAATCACATTTAGTTCTTGAGAAATAAATTTTTGAAATAATCGAAAATTTTTTCGAATTTACAATTTTCGCAGATTAAGTTTTAAAAATTCGTATAAAATCCATTTCTTGGAATATGAGTATGAAAATTTCCCAAAGTGTTAATAAGAGTGTCTTCTTTCCAATGAACCAACCCGTTTTGAAAAATTGCTTTTAGTTTTTGAGAAAACAATATTTGAAATTTTGATAAAATTTTCGATGTTGCAATTTTCATCGATAACTTGCAAAATTCGCTATAAAATTCATTTTTTGAAGGATCCTTGCGGAAATACCACCAATTATTAGTTAAAGTATCCTCTTTCTAATGCAAAAAGCCGTTTTGAAAAATCTCACTTTCAGTTCTTGAGAAATAAATTTTTGAAATAATGGACAATTTTTTCGAATATTTGCAATTTTAGCCGATTAAGTTTTAAAAATTCGTGTAAAATCTATTACTAGGAATATGAGTAAAAAATTTCCCAAAATGTTAATAAAAGTGTCCTCTTTCCAATGAACCAACCTATTTTGAAAAATAGTTTTTAGTTTTTGAGAAAACAATATTTGAAGTTTTGATAAAATTTTCGATGTTGCAATTTTCATCGATAACTTGCAAAATTCGCTATAAAATTAATTTCTTGAAGGATCCTTGTGGAAATATCATCAATTATTAATTAAAGTATCCCCTCTTTAATGCAAAAAGCCGTTTTGAAAAATCGCATTTAGTTTTTGACAAATAAATTTTTGAAATGAACGACAATTGTTTCGAATTTTGTAATTTTCGCCGATATAAGTTTTAAAAATTCGTATAAAATCCAGTTCTTGGAATATGAGTATGAAAATTTCCCAAAGTGTTAATAAGAGCGTCTTCTTTCCAATGAACCAACCCGTTTTGAAAAATTGCTTTTAGTTTTTGAGAAAACAATATTTGATGTTTTGATAAAATTTCGATGTTGCAATTTTCATCGATAACTTGCAAAATTTGCTATAAAATTCATTTTTTGAACGATCCTTGCATAAATATCACCAATTATTAACTAAAGTATCCTCTTTTTAATGCAACAAGCCGTTTTAAAAAATCACATTCAGTTCTTGAGAAATAAATTTTTGAAATGTTTGAAAATTTTTTCGAATTTTGCAATTTTCGCCGATTAAGTTTTAAAAATTCGTATAAAATCCATTTCGTGGAATATGAGTATGAAAATTGCCCTAAGTGTTAATAAAAGTGTCCTCTTTCCAATGAACCAACCTGTTTTGAAAAATAGTTTTTCGGTTTTGAGAAAACAATATTTGAAATTTTGATAAAATTTTCGATGTTGCAATTTTCGTCGATAACTTGCAAAATTCGCTATAAAATTAATTTCTTGAAGGATCCTTGTGGAAATATCACCAATTATTAATTAAAGTATCCCCTTTGTAACGCAACAAGTCGTTTTGAAAAATCACTTTTAGTTCTTGAGAAATAAATTTTTGAAATAATCAACAATTTTTTCGAATTTTGCAATTTTCACCGATTAACTTTTAAAAATTTGTATAAGATCCATTTCCTGGAATATGATCATGAAAATTTCCCAATGTGTTAATAAAAGTGTCCTCTTTCCAATGAACCAACCTGTTTTGAAAAATAGTTTTTAGTTTTTGAGAAAACAATATTTGAAGTTTTGATAAAATTTTCGATGTTGCAATTTTCATCGATAACTTGCAAAATTCGCTATAAAATTAATTTCTTGAAGGATCTTGTGGAAATATCACCAATTATTAATTAAAGTATCCCCTTTTTAATGCAAAAAGCCGTTTTGAAAAATCGCATTTAGTTTTTGACAAATAAATTTTTGAAATGAACGACAATTGTTTCGAATTTTGTAATTTTCGCCGATATAAGTTTTAAATATTCGCATAAGATTCATTTCTTCGAATGTGAGTATGAAAATTTCCCACAATGTTAATAAAAGTGTCCTCTTCCCAATGAACCAACCCGTTTTGAAAATAGTTTTTAGTTTTTGAGAAAACAATATGTGAAGTTTTGATAAAATTTTCGATGTTGCAATTTTCATCAATAACTTTCAAAATTCGATATAAAATTTATTTCTTAAAGGATCCTTGTGGAAATATCGCCAATTTTTAATTAAAGTATCCTCTTTTACAGTTGCTTCGTTCATTATATCAGCATCAAGAAAGTTCATTTTGTATCTTATCAGCTTTCTTATTAATTTCATTTTTATTCAAATATCGCAATAATGTGGCAATGTAGAGTATCTTTAGAAATGCATCAGAAATTATAACCATAATGGCAAGTTTATATTGAGACCATTGAGACTCAAATGAAATAAAACCTTGCAGACTCCTCTCTTAATCACAAACTTACTTTTTTTAATGAATTAACAAAAAGAACCTTAATATTTCAGTTTTAACGAATTCATTTGTATTATTATAGTTTTCTGATATCATTTATAACAAAGGAAGTGATAGTAAGAACCGAAAAAAAATAACAAGTTATATTTAATTCATTATTTACTCTGTCTAAATTTAGACTTCACACGAAGATTCTTATTGGTAAATATAAAAAGTTTAACCGGTTTGGTTAATTGTAGGCGCACGTCCTGCGCAAAAAATAAGTAATGAAAGAAGAAAATACATCTTCTCTTCTTACATATATGTGTAAACAGAGATCTTTTATGAAACTCAATGTTACCGGTACCGAAAACGGACGATACACAAACGGACTTGGTGATTGACGGTGGAATTTTACCTTTTCCAACGCAGCCTTATTAACCGCAAAGTATACGAACGCAGGGGAAATGAGCACTACAATAAAAACGCTCAGGAATCGCTTCTTTATTGTGGCCGAGTGGTCCCTGAAATACAATCGGGTTTTGCAGTTTTATTTTTAAATCGATAGGCGCGACCGGCGGCGTCGAAACGCCACCACCACCGTACAACGGTGAACGGGGTCCCCGCGTCGTTCAGTGCGTACAACAATTTGCGGAATTTCGCCGCATATCGATAATATAATTAATTGTGTGTGCGCATTTTCCCACGGTTAACTACAGTCGACCAAACCGAATTTACTTTATTGGGTTGTATGCATTTTGTGGTCGGGATGTGAAAACCGAGATTACCCGAACACGAATCCAATCGTTTTTCAGATTTCGATAAGATAACCAACTGAATATTAAGTTATATTTAAAATATAGGGTGAGTTATAAAAATGTGTAGGTTCTTAAAAAACATACATATTTTAAATTAATCATATCTCTTTTTGTTATTGTTTCATCTGGTGAATATTAATAGTTAGACAACATACAGGATATACAGAAGTGTTCCAGAATTTTACTACTTTAGGTGTGTATTCTTCAGCACAAAATAAACAATAAAGTTCATATAAATATATGTCTCAAAGTAATTTATTACCGAGATATTAAAAATGAAAAATTTTAATTTGCCAATGAAGCGGTCAGAATAAATGTTCAAAATGCTTCCCGTTTTGTTGAATGCAACATTGAGCACGATGAATGCACGCTTCTATGGCAAGTCTTATACCATCAGAACAGCCATGTAACTGCTCCAAAATTAAGTTTTGACGAGCATGCTCAAGCTGTGGGGGCCTGGGTGAGCCGAAACATTTACGCACTGAAACGGTTCCTCCTGAAACTGCGAGAATGGCATACTATGCTTTAGTCCACTCGCTTTTGACATATTGTATATTGGCATGGGGAAATACTCCAGCTAGTAGTCATATTTTCAAGCTCCAGCGTAGAGCTATCCGTGTGCTTGGTGGGGTCGGTTTTACGGAGAACTATTCCATCAGAATTTATATTGGAAGCAATTTTATATGCCAATAAAAATAAACACTCCTATGATATCTCTTCTAAGTTTCATCATTATGACACGAGAGGCATGATATTCGGAGTAATTTTTGCAGATTACAAAAGTCTCAACGGGGCCCGATATATACGCCCCAGCAACTGTTTAATCGCTTACCGCTTCACGCGAGAAGTCTCTCAATTGACTCTTTGAAGCGGCGTTTAAAACCATTTTTATTATGCGGCGCTTTCTATTCTGTTGAGGAATTCCTAAACACAGAATGTTGTAAAATATGATGTAGGTAAAAGTAAAAACTTTTTGAGAAATAATAAAATGTTTAATTCAATTCAAGCAAACATGTTTCGAAAAATATAACTGAACATGAAACATTAGTTTCGAAAAATGTAACTGAAGATGAAACATTAGTTTCGAAACATGTTTGCTTGAATTGAATTAAACATTTTATTATTTCTCAAAAAGTTTTTACTTTTACCTACATCATGTTTTATTATATTAGAGAAATATGGAGAATTTCATCCCATTTACAGAATGTTGTGTCTGAATTTTAATTGTAACTGCTTTCGTAACTATGTAATTTTTTGTCAATTTGTAATTATACAGGGTGTCTCACGTAACTGGTTCGTTAGAACTTTTTTAGGTTCCAGTATTCGTACAGTTTTGAAATTTTGGTAGTATGGATTGTTCAGTCGAAACTTTCGATCTAAAATATTTTCAAGATGGCTGCCACTTCCGGTCTACCGGAAGTAGACCATAACTTCGTTATTTTAAATGGAATGCTATAGTTTTTATTGCACCTATTAATTATACGTAAAAAAATATGTTGACTTTCATAAAAGTTATTGGTACCTAGCGTTTTTCGTTTCCGAGTTATTTTGATTTTAAGGTTTTTTTTCACCATGCTCTTTAAAACCCTATATCCCAGCCAACGTTCATTGAAAAAAGCTCTAAATTGGCACGATTACTCTTCAGATGCTCTCAAATAGATTGTCATATATTGTATCGGAGTATCTTATACAGGATGGTCAAAAACTGAATTCCCGTTTCTCCATATTCAATGAGGAGAAAGTCGATAATTTTAGATAGAACGACCCATATTTTATTAGCCTACACGAAAGGGAATTTAATTCTCTACAATTTATCTATAAACATTCCTATACCTATTTATTGTAGTTTGTCTCATATTCGTAAATTTATCAAAACATGCCGGAAATGCAGGAAACCGTTTGTATTTTTATTAGAAGGCCATGACATTTTGACAGTTTTTTGTTTAATTTATTTCTATTATTATTGGTACTATTAACTACGATTGATAATTTTTTAGTTTACTAGCTTTTACTTACCAAAAATAACAGACAGAAGATCAAATAAATGAAACTATTAAAACAAAAAGTTAATGACAAAAATTAGATTTGAATAAAAATATAAATTTATAATGTAAATTTCTTATTAAATTGAATTTGGAAATGCAATAAAATACGTTAAATTATTTATTTCGTTGTCTTCATCACTGGTGACCGGAAATATGCGATTTCTTTTGGTCTCGATATATCCAGAACTAATAAATTCTTAATCTAATTATCAATTTTTTGAAATTTTTCCTCGTGATGGTCGTTAGGTTTGTTAGGCATCTCTCATTAAGTGTTCGACACGTCTTGTCCGAAAGTTTATTACATTCGCCATCAATACAAAATAAATTTCAAATATCGGCGTTGGAATAATTTACCTAACTTTTAACTAATGGCAACAATAATGCAAACATGGACCAAAAACTGTCAACATTCCATAGCTTTCTAATAAAAAAACCTGCATTTCATGCATGTTTTAATAAATATCGCAATATGAGGTAAACTACAATAAATAGGTATGGGAATGTGTATAGGTAATTTGTAGAGAATTAAATTTTCTTCCTGATAGCCTAAAAAAATATGGGGCGTTCTATTTTAAATTTTCGACTTTCTCGCCATTGAATAAGGAGAAACAGTAATTCAATTTTTGACCAGCCTGTATAAGATACTCCGATACAACAAATGGCAATCTATTTGACAACATCTGAAGAGTAATCGTGCCAAAGTAGATCTTTTTTGAATGAACTTTGGCTGAGATTTGGAGTTTTAAAGAGCATGTTGAAATTTACCAAAAAAAGTTTAAAACCAAAATAACTCGAAAACAAAAAACGCTAGGTACCAATAACTTTTATCACAGTCAACCTATTTTTTACGTACAATTAAACTGTGTAATAAAAACTATAGCATTCCATTTAAAATAGCGAAGTTATGGTCTACTTCCGGTAGACCGGAAGTGGCGGCCATCTTGAAAATGTTTTAGATCGAAAGTTCCGAATGTACAACCCATGCTACCAAAATTTGAAATCTCTACGAATAGTGGAAGATGAAAAAGTTCTAACGAACCAGTTACGTGAGACACCCTGTATAATATATGTATTTTTTTGTTAATACTAAGTAATCCATGACGAGTGTAAAGAAAGATATCTTAAAACACAATAAAATGAATTTGAATTACTGCGGCTTCCACGATGCGATTTCTGAGCTCTTCTTGGGTGCCAATAGACGTAGAGTAAACCATAGATTTCATCCAGCCCCACACAAAATAATATAATGGTGTTAGATCAAGACACCGTGGCGGCCATTTGAACGGTCCGTTTCGACCAATCCATCGGTTACCATTTGCTCTAGATTCCCTGCCTATTGGCAATCGGAATGTCTAGCTCATACAAGTTATTTTGCAAAAAATTCAAGTAAGATATTAGCTTGGGTGGTAAAAAGAAAGGACCGATGGGATTGTTACCAAGAAGACCACACCAGACATTTGAGAAAAAAGTATGTTGGTAATAAGTAGAAGCAGTCGTATGATTTTTTCGTGCCAAGTATGGGTGTTTCGAAAGTTAATAATCCCGTTTCTATAAAACAAGATTCGCCAGTAACTAGGAGGCAGCTTAGGAAGTTAAGGTTTCATGTACATTGTCGAATTAACCACTGGCAGAAATTTCTGCGTTTGTTATAGTCTTCTGGTAATAAATCTTGCACATGTATAACGTGATATGGATACAACTGTTACTTTTGTATTGAAGTAACAATCTTATGGTGCTAGTACTAGGAGATAACTGAACAGTATCGAGTATCAATTCTTCAACGTTAGCAGTTTGTCGAAATCTTTCCTGGCCAGCGTTTATTCGTGTAGGTTTTAGCGTGCTAGTTTTCCTAAGACGTCTTTCAATAACTTCAAACGTTTTACGATCTGGTATCCTTCTAGTAGAAAATTTTTCACGGTACCTTCGAACAGCAGCAGCTCCATTTTTATGTACTTGGTCATAAATTAACAACATGTCTGTTTAAATGTCAATTGTCTGTTATAAATAATAAAAAATTAAATTTTTCGTACAGCACTAGAAAAACCACTACACCAAACAGTGTTAAGCACTAATTAACACATTTAATAGTAGATATTTAATCATCTGTTAAGCAAAAAAGCAATATGCGATTGTTGTCCATGGCTACTTAATTAACGCAATACTTTCAGATATTTCACTTCAACTTTAAATATATCGGTAATAAATTAATTTTTAATATGTTTGTATGAACTTTATTGTTTATTTTGTGTTGAAGAGCATCCCTAAAATAGTGCCGTGCAATTCTGAAACACCCGGTATATCTAAGTAAATTTCGCACATTTTTACAACTTATCCTGTATAATGCCCTAATATAAACAATAATACAGAATACTAAAACTTTCAATATTAATTACAGACATTCCTATCATTAATTGATTATTACTTTTTTTTACAAGTTAAACCAACAATAAAATATAATATTATAATTAATTTTTGCCTGTTCTTTGTATCTTTCAAACCAAATTTTGCTTCAATAATCCTTTTATACTCACGTGGGATTAAACAAACCCTACACTTATTAATTTGACGTGCAGGAACGCCTTAGATCTTACCCTTAAACGATTATAGAACGAGATAAGACATGTATGCGACCAATTTGATTGATTCTTGATTCTAAGATAAGTTTTTTATTGTTTCAGTACTTTCTTACGAAATACTACAAACTACAAAACTATATGTTTTATTAATATTAATAAAGTATGTACCATAAAAAATATTCGTACTTTTACGAGTGTATTTACATTTCATTAAGCATTATGTGATTAATTTCGACCCATACCTAAGAGATTACAAAAATAAAAAAAAAATTTAATATTTAGTAAAATGTATTAAGCTCTTTCCTTTCATGAATATATCACTCAACTTAATCTGATACCTTATGCTAAAATCTAGAAATGGTTAATAATTTCGGATGCGAAATTTTCCAAGAGCAAGTCACTGCTATTTAATATTATACAGTGTTGAAGATAATATCAAAAAATGTAATAACATTAATTATTGAGATCAATTTGCCAAATTACCAAATATCCGGCTTTTGCCAGATATTAAAAACCTATTAGTACTCCACCATTCACCAGGATTAGTATCTTTTTTAGGTGTTGGACTTTATTTACTTCAGGTTTGTCATTAGGAACCTCATGGTAGCAATCCCAAAACGATGTATGAATTAAATCTCTTGTTGCAGTTTCTTCTAGTTTTCTTTTCTTCGCTTGTAATTCATCGTCACATTCATTACTAACAGAACTGTCGCTGTTATCACTTTCAGTTTGTGATGCAAGTCTTTCCAATAAAAGCCATCTTCTTGCTTCGTTTGTTAAATCTGCATCAAAAAAGTTCATTTTGTATCTTGGATCCAAATAAGTTGACATATCTTATCAGCTTTCTTATTAATTTCATTTTTGTTTAAATATCGCAATAAAGTGGCAATGTAGGGTATCACTACAAAAATGTGCCGGATAACCGGATTTTCTCAAAATCACTATCCGTTCCATCACTAGTTGTCAGTATTTTTAATCACATAATTCGTAACAAACTGTAAATATATCTACATGTTAGTTCAAAAAGGTTAAACTAAAATATCACACTCCCTTCTGTGGCACTGCAGTTCTTATTAGACCTTGTCCTCACTCAATTTCCTTTTCTGTTGCCATCCTTTTCCATTTCTCACTTGCATTAGCCCTTTAGCTCTGCTTCTCTTGCATCCTCCCACTTTTTTCTTGGCTTCCCTACCGGGCATTTTCTTACATTCTACTATAGGGTCTTCCATCTAGAAGTTTCGTTTTAAAATAAGAAAAAAACAGTATTTGTTTGAAAAGCAGAAATATTTTTATTTTTGTTCAAAGTACGATCTCTGAGGTTAATAATAATATTTGCCAAATGTCCAGCTCGGCTTTGCTTACAGACGGTCATTTTTTTGATGAAATTTTGCATTAACGTTTTCACACAATTATGACCCTATTTCGCGAATGACATCTTTTATGTTGTCTTTGATTACTTGAATCGTTGCTGGACCTTGTTTTTAACATAGCTTCAAAGAAAATAGTACAATGGTGTTAAATCGCAACATCTCGGCGACCAATTGATGTCTCAATTTCGAGTGATTATAGAGTAATCATACTAATCATTTCAAGAGTAGTATGGCATGTTGCGTCATTCTGCTAAAAATAAACATCGTGCACATCCATAGCAGCAACTTTAGGCCAAAAAATCAGCACAGCATCATTTTCGAAGAAACAAGGTCCAATTATTCAACCAACCCAAAAACCGCACCAAACTGACACTCGTTGTTGAAGTAATGCTTGCTCGACCACTTGTCTTGAGTTTTCGGAGCCAGTAATCTGATAATTTTGCTTTGTTGACATAACGAGACAGATGAAAATGAAATCAATCAGAATAAATTTGTTCAAAAAATCGTGATCTTGTTCATACATTGCGAGCTGTAGCTTGTAGCTTTAATTTTTGCATCAGCTGGACTTTGTAAGCCTTTAAGGCAACATTTTATACAAAATACCGTAGAAATTGGATGTTGGCAAGCTCAATTCCTGTAAACGTCTTGAAATGGACAACCTGGGTTTTCATACACACTCTAGGGTGGCGATATTTTCAGTAGACCTGACGAGACCAACACGAATTGGAGTCCTCACATCACTAACTTGCCCGACACTTTAAAATTTATGGATTAACTTTATTACAGCAGGGGGTGAAGGTTCTTGATGATAACCAAAAGCAGTACGAAGTGTCTCCGCAAAATTTTCATCATTTTTATTTTTAGTGAATTTTCACTATTTCAACTCATCCTTATTACATGGTCTGACCACTGCAGCATTTGTATTTTGACGAAATCTGATATTGATAGCTCTCTTATTGTTAGTTTTAGCTATAGCCTTAATTAAGCCTATCCTAATATACGAGTATGAAATAATCGAATTTGTGTTCCAAAAAAGAAAATAGATTTCGCCTCTTATGTTATAGTGATGATTTATTAATTTTAATAGCGACAGACAGCAACAACGCGATTTACGGATAAGCAAAAGTTGTGATGTCTTCTACTTTGCTGGTGCACAAAAACTAAATCAAAATTGCAGTAATTGATTAAGTCTTGGACAAGATCTATTATAGGAAGGTATTTAAAGATAAGCAGTTATACCATATTATACATGTTTATGCTTGAGTTTACAGGTTTGTGGTTGTGACATGGCCTTATCATTGCCTTTGGCGAGTGCTAATACACCATAATGTGGAGAAAACGGAAAATAGTCAAAAAGTCTCAAGAAAAATGATAGCTATTATTATTATCATTCTGCCAGGCTGAGAGGAGCGGCCCCTCTCATCACCGCAATCTATAAGATCTATTGTAACTTAAGCCCGCCAAAGGTTTAGGGCAAATGTAGGTCCTTGATGAACCTAGTATTGCTCCAAGGTCTTATTCCTTTAACTACATTCACTAATGCCTATACCTACTCCGGATCCAACTGTCTTTGAAGCATCGATGTACCATGCAAGGGCTCCTCTTTTGAGTTGAGGCTCACCCATCGTCCAATCATCCCCGCTTCTAAATATGACCTTATACGGCTGGTCGAAATTATATTTTGTCGGTATAAGATCTGTTTTAATTTCCATCAAGTGGTTTAGACATGGGTTCTTGAGGATTTCGAGGTGTCATCTGACGTTACCCTGCATCAACTTGAGTGAAGAGCATGTTTTCAGTGATAAGGCACTTAAAGCTGCCTCGTTTTGTATGTATAAATGAGGTTTTGTGAGACCAAGTAGGGCTTCAAGAGCAGTGGTCGGAGAAAATCTCATTGAACCCGTTATGTTAAGACATGCTAATCGCTGGATTTGTGCCAGCTGTTGTTGTGCTGTCTTACGATTTGTTTTAGGTCACCAAACCAGTGAGGCATAAGCGACCATGGGTCTGATTATTGTTACGGAGGCTCAGTGAGCCATTCGTGGTTTAAAACCCCAGTTGCTTCCAAGGAGCCTGCGGCAGATCTGCTTAGCCTGATGGCCTTTTTCCTCACTGTCAGTATTACTCCTAAGTATTTGACTTCTATTTTGATGTTGATAGTTCTGCCTTCAATGAAGGGTGCTCTCAAATGTAGCTTCCTTCTCCGAGTGAAAGAGACTATTTCTACTTTGTTTGGATTAATGCTGAGCCCATTACTTCTGCATCAAGTGCTAGTAAGTAGTAGGGCTTTCTGTACTATTTTTGTTATGATTGTGTCACATTTACATCGGATTGTGATTACCAGGTCATTTGCCTATCCCTAAATCGTGAATCCATTTTTGTTAAGCTGTTCATCAAGTCATTAACTACCGGGGACCATAGGAGATGTGAAAAGAATTCTAGCTAAGCATAATTACTGAAACTACGATACAGAAGTATAGGTAATAAATAGTTACAAACTGAATATTTTTCTTAACAAATATGTAGATAGAATTAGATATAACAATAGAATCTGTCTAGTATTGTTAATATAATAGATTTAGAAAAAAAAAATGGGATATCCCAATAAAAACATAACATTTCCAAAATTACCAGATTTACTATTTTTCTGAAACTATTTGTCATGTTGGTTTTGTAATGCAACACCCTGTATATTGTGTCATTTCAGATTTGATTTAATCAGAAAGGTCGTATATAAAATACGCAAATTAAATTTATTTATTGAAATTGATATTAACTTTAAATTTTTAATGGTGTCCAACTAAATTATAACGTACTAATTTAAACCACTAAATTGTTAAAGTACGTAATGGCTACTTAATTAAGTGTTCGAAATGTACCCCGTTGTTAATTTGACAGCAGATCGATGATAAAATGCGTCTCTACATTCCTCCATGATTCTGCGGAAATTAATCTCCATTCATCAATATCGTTGCCTTAACGCTTTCAACTTAGTTTTATAAGTTTAACATTTCAATTATCCTCAATAAAAATAGTCTGTAGGATTGGAATCCACTAAATAGGAAGTACAATCTTGCCTCGTCTACCAATTTCGTTCATATGTATCCGCTGTTATACTCCAGTATAACAGTTATACAGTAGGTATACCATCGCTATAGTTAACTAACCATACATTTATGTGTTGTTATCGTTGTTATACGGTTTTATTCCTTGACATCTGAGACTCATTCAAAATCTAATATTTTCTTTAGCCTTGTTGGAAATAAGACGTATGACTTTCTTAAATGGTATTTTCTATTATGATTGCAGCTCTGTCCGATATTCATGTCCGTTCATAGACAGAGAATTCACCTTGTGGATACTTATACAAAAAAAAACATAGAGACTTGATACACTAGAGAGGAAAATCATATGAAAAATAATGGGACTACGAACGCATATAGCTCAAACTTTTAATATGGGCAAGGCATGTCTAGAAGATGCCAGATGAAACAAGGAAGTAGGAGACCGGTTGGGAATCCCAGAACATGATGGGGGAATGAGGTGCGGAACGATGTCAAAAACATGTTAGAAGCTGCAAACTGGAAAAGAGTATCAGAAGACAAAGATGAATTAGGTAGTAGCGCCATTAGACGAAATAGATGGCGGCAACAGAGGCGAAACAGAGGCGGCAACCTTTTAATGATATTTTTCGAAGATTGTAACATAATCTACAAACTAGCGGCCAATTCGAAAAGAAAAGATCAAAAACTTATATACCGAATGAAGACGGGGAATTAGAAGAAGTAGTAGTTTTAGAAGCAATGGAAAATAATCCACAGATATCAAAGCGGCAATTGAGGGTAACCACAGGAATTCCAAGAACCAAAGCAAGGCGGATTTTGATAAAATTCAGATTTAAGCCATACAGAACTAGCAAAGTCCATTACCTCAGACCAGGAGATCTTGAACGGCGCATAAATTTTTGCCAATGGCTCTTGGGAAAATGTGACGAAGCATGCAGATGAACGGTATGTGAGTAGTGCTAGTGCACAGCACAAATAAAATATTTGAACATATTTAGGCAACAAATCGAACCTGTTGTTGACGATTTACCTCTAGCGCACCTGCGAAATGTACTTTTTCAACAAGATGGTACACAGCTTCACAATGCTGCTATTGTCACCAATTCTTTGACCGCAGCTTTTGGTGATTGTTGCTTGGGTAATCAAGGTTCTATTCGCTGGGCGGCTTGGTCAGCGGACCTAACACCTATGGATTTTTTCCTTTGGGGAAGATTGAAAGATGTTATCTATAAACAGCCAATAAATTCCCGACAGCAATTAGAAACCGCAGTTGTAAACACTTTTGCAAAACTTAGGCCCATTGAGCTTATCAACTCGGCAAAAAGGGCTAAAAAAAGATGAATAGGGGTTTACTTTTGTTGTTATTTGTTGCCTCATATTTATTCTTGTTTTATAATAAGATAAGTTTTATTAATTTAATCTGCTTTTTGTTTATGAGTTTATGTTTTAATTCATTGTAACCAACTATCTTGATACTACTTATAAATATAATCTCGTTTTTCTTTTATTTCCAAAGCCTACTTTTTCAAAATCTGCACATATAAATTTTAAAGTTGTATTTTTCAAAGAAGACTCAAACGAAATATCAAGTGTGCTATATTTTTGGAAAGGAAATTTTATACTCTCGTCGAATTAGCAAAAATATATAGGATGTTTCATTTAAAAAAATCATTTTTATGTCGATAACTGCAAAAATATTCCTTTGAAGAAAAGCTAACTTATTCCATCGAATTCTACCTAAAAAGTTGTTTTATAAATGTTTTTACAGAAAAGAAGATTTATCAATAAGTAAAAAAGTTATGACGACTTTTCGAAAATGCACTTTTTTGAAAAACATCCTGTATCTCTGAAACCGTAAGAGATCTCTATATGCGGTTCAGACTGAACTATTATCATTCACTTTTAAATATGATTCGGGAAAATCCAAACCTTATATCACAAATGCTATGGATGCATGAAGCATCTTTCAACAAGCTGGTGTAAACTTGATGTTTTTTTCGTCGAAACTAGAATAAATAAATGCATCGAGGTTATGGAAGGCATTTTGAACATTAGTGAGCTATTTTTGCCAAAAATTTAAGTAATTCTAAATGTTTTCGTTTATTTTGTTTTATTATCATTGTTGATATTTCATTAATCCGTTGGCTTTTAAACACGCCTCAAAATTAGTTTTGAACCAATTCTAAACTTGGATAAAGTGTGAAGGGACGTTCTAGGTAATAACATTTTTATGCTCTCTAATTTGTTTGCTAAGGTAACTTGATCCGATTAAGGGCCGGTTTATTAATATCTAGTTAAGACAATTTATCTGTCAATTAAAATTGTAGCTGATAGATAACGCCGACGAATCGTTTATCCACCCTTAGTTTAGGATCATCTTATAGGTAAATATGACATTTGGATACCCACCAGATTGAAGTACTGGTTGATGGTTTACCTATTAGATATTGTCGAAAATTTATGACAACAAAATCAAAATATAACGTTAAAAATAAATTTAGCTTATAAAATAAAATTGTGGTGATAGATAAGCAAGAGAATGTAAAAAGATGGAATTTTAGTACAGCAGAAAAAAATTTGCTGATAGATTTGGCAAACAAATATAAAAATGTTATAGAAAAAAAATAATGTAATAATTTAAAAAAATAACAATATAATCTATAATCAAATATGTATGTATATAATCTCGTCTCAATTTTAAACAAACCTTGACAAAACTGTGTCCTTTTTTAACCGAAATCTAACGAAAAAATCGTGGTCGTCCAACTCCTCAAACTCTAATTATATATAATTTATATATATTATAATTATATAATCATATAATATATATCATCGCTGTCTAATAAATATTCATGTAGGAATTCCATTATAAAAGAGGTTTTCGAAAACAACCGAAAGCACACGGGAATGATAACCTCCAAAACACGATCAGCTGTTTATATCAACTTCACAAACTAAAGTCAATTATTCAAATTTCGCCAATCACGTTTCATTTCCGTTTCTAATGTTAACACTCAGAGGTACCATCTATTTTCTATCTTGTAGGTTGCTGCCTGTCGGGTAGAAACTTGCTGGATAAACGCTTCGCTGAGGTTATCTGTTAGGCAAGTTTATCCATGAGTTGCGTATCTAACAGATTTAACTCGACATTGATAAACCGACCCTAAGATATACGAATTTTTAACGTTTTCTTCTATAATTCGCGCATGGATGGAGATATCGAGATGCGGTTTCCACTAATATTTAGCAAATTTTATGGTGACTAAGTGTCTGTGATGTAAATAGTACCGTTCCATTTAACTTTTTTCAAAAATCACAAAAATATGTAATCGCTACCTAGATAACGCGCTCTAGCTTATTTGTTTTAAACCAAACGGTCTTACTGAAAATATCAAATAAATAAACAAGACCAAAAATATTTAAATCGGTTGAATGGTCCAGGAGATATTAAAATGTAAACATTTAAAAACGCCTTGGCCTCCCCCTCCCTTATTATGACAGATATGAGAAATATCGCAAAACAAAAGCGATGCGGTATTATCCAAGTTATTAAATGAAGTTGTCAAAATTATAGCTCATCGTCTAACTTTCTGACATAGCGGAAATTTTATGTTTCTGTATGGCAGTTACGCCTCCTAGCGGTCGAATTACGAACTTCAAAATAATTTCCAGCTATTTCTCTTGCCCACTTTGCCTATAAGGATTTTTTTTCCAAACCTCTAGGCCTTACCGTTGTCGATATACAGCCGCTCCGTACCTTTAGCGGGACACCTGTATAAACACATTTCGTCGTGACATACCCTGTACATAAAAGTTATCTATCTTTTCCTTTTATCCATATACATTTTATCTATGTATGTATTAATGACTTGTAACAATAAGGATCTGGAGGACTCCAGAATTGTGAATGTTAAAAAAATCAACTGTACAGGCTGTCCCAATTTCGATGTTCGCATAGGCTATCTCCGAAGCTAAAAGATATAGAAAAAAAAGTAGCTTACATGTCATGATCTCGCTTATCGAGAAAATGGTAATACCGAAAACTCCGTAAAGCTATCGTCTTTTGTTTTCGCCCTATCGGCAAAAACTGAAAATTTTGCGAAAGCGACAATCGCGAATATCACACTTATTATCAAAGATGGAACGAAGAATTCAGAGGCGTAGGTAGAATTTTCTTCCCACCTTTTGTTTTAGAGATTTTAGACGTAACTTTATTTTTTTAAATGGAAACCATAGTTCGCTATGACCTAAAATAATTTGTTATTTTCTTCTGATAACAAATATATATAGTTTGTGGGGTATATTTCTTACAGTTATTGAATAATTAACAAAAATTCATTTTGTTCTATCTAAAACTAATGTATGTATTTAAATGTTAATGTTGCTATAGTGATAACCATATATACCAAGGGTGGCCAAGCTCTTTGATAGTCCGAGCCATTTTTCAATTTCAAATTTTTCGCGAGCCGCATATATACGCAATTAAATATGTATATATTAAAACGGTATGCAAAAAAAGTATTACAAAACATTTTTTTACAGAAATTATATCAAATATAGTAAAAAAAAAAAGGTACTCGGGTACATTTATCGAGAGCCATAAATAATCCTTCAAAGAGCCGCATGTGGCTCGCGAGCCGCAGTTTGGCCACCGTTGATATATACTATGATGGAACATAATGTATCAAATAATTGCCAAAGTTTGTATTTAAAAATTCGATAACAACTCTGACATTATGTGCTGGTACGAAGCACCAGCATGTTGAAGTCAATGTGGTGGCTTCAGTTGCGATAAATCCATCAACATCTTGCAGAGAAATTGAACAAGACGTCTGGCCCAAAAGCCGCTGCTCCCGAATATGAAAGAAAAATAAGTATAAACCATACAAAGCGGGGCTAACTCATTATTGACGTGCCGGAGATGTCAATCTAAGACTAGAATTTTATAGATGATATTTAGAAAAATTAAATAATCTGCTGTTTGTCCAAAATGTTATCTGGACCGATGAAGTCTCTGAGTGTTCAAAGAAGATTCGGGTTCAATGTATGGTATGCCCTTTTAGATAATAGAATTTTGGCATATAGTATCTACCATAAAAATTTAAGCTCAGGTAAATATCTCAATATATTAAGGCAGCACATTGAGCCTTTGGTCGACAATTTGCCATTAAATATGTCTCAAATGATATATTTACAATATGACGGAGCACCTGCACATAATGCCAGAGTTGTTAGTGAATTTTTAAATACTACTACAAAGTTTGGCAATAATTAGAAATAATGTTTTCCATCGTGGTATGGTTATCACCATAACAACATTAAGTTTTAAATACATACAATAGTTTTAGAAAGAACAAAAAAAAATTGATACATTATGTTCCATCATAGTATGTATGGTTATCACCATAGCAACATTAACTTTTAAATACATACATTAGTTTTAGATAGAACAAAATGATTTTTTGTTAATTATTCAATAACCATAAGAAATATACCCCACAAACTATATACCGGGTGTTTCATTTAAAATGACATATGCTTATATATCAAAAACAAAAACTCGAATCGAAAAAAGTTTCAAGCAAACATTTTTTGGTGGGTTGCCTAAAGGCCCTTATGACGTCATTTTTATTTTTTCAAATAGCACATATACTTTTTTCTTTCAAAGTCTTAAACAACTTGACAAACTGATTACTTTTAGCTTAAAAAAACTTTTTCTTAAACTCTCCGTTGTGAAAATATCAACAAAAATAAAATAACATGTTTCAAAATGTAATTAAAAAAAAATAATTAATAAAAAAAAAACGATTTAATTAATCGTAAAATAATATTAAAATTCTTCTTAACTTGTGAAATCGTCTTATAAAATGATTAAAAAAAATTTTTTTATGTTTATAAATCGAGTAAATCCTGTTCTAAACCTTGTTTGGATGTGCGCTAACTTGCACGTGGGATAAAAATTTCAAACGAAAAAATCATTGTGATCAAAACAAAAATGTCTCTACTCCACAGAAAATTCAGATGGTGTTAGCTTACGGTGAAAGTCGTGAAAATTTCGCGGAGGCCCATCGCATTTATGTTGGAAAATTTCCTGGAGAAACAGCGCCTTGTCCTAAAACTTTATATCGAATAGTTACAAAATTTCTGGAATGTTACCACATTCGTGGAGGAAAAAAAACGAACACGTGCAAGATCGGTTACGAATGAACAGAATCAAATAGCTGTTTTAGCAGCTGTAAATGTTAATCCTCATGTAAGTTGCCGTCAATTGACAAAAGATTCAGGCATTTCGTTAACGAGTGTACATCGGATTTTGAAACTTAATAAGTTTTATCCGTATCGGGTCTCTCCACACCAACAATTACATGGCGATGATTTCGAAAATCGTGTGCAATTTTGTACTTGGGCTATGGAAAAATTAAGATTGAATGAACATTTTTTCTTCAATGTACTATTTTCCGACGATCACGGCCAAGTAAATCGTCATACTGGTCACATGAAAATCCTCGTTGGCTAAGACAAGTTGATCATCAAAAACCTTGGTCAATTAATGTCTGGTGCGGCATTGTTGGCAATAAAATAATTGGACCTTTTTTATTGATGGCAATTTGAAAGGCAGAAAGAATCGGAATTTTTTGTTGAACGATTTACCGGTTTTGTTGGAAGACCTTACTCTGGAGGGAAGACTTGCGCTATGGTATCAGCATGATGGATGTCCATCTCATTATGCTCTAGCCGCAACAGAAGTTTTAGACGAAATGTTTCCTGAAAAATGGATAGGACGTAATGGACCGGTGAATTGGCCAGCTAGATCACCCGACTTAACTTCTCCAGATTTCTTTCTTTGGGGTTACCTCAAAGAGAAAGTTTACAACCAGGTTTCAACAACACCAAACGATATGAAAAACCGTATCAGAGTAGCTTGCGAATCAATAACTGATTTGGAATGTATAAAGATGTGAATGAGAATTCAGAAAATGTATAAAGAAAAATTAATCGATGTATAAAGGTAACTTTATAAATTTTAATCAATGTTCTAAGGTGATTCAAAAAATGAAGAAGAATTTTACGATTAATTAAATCGTTTTTTTAATAATTAAATTTTTGTAATTACATTTTGAAAAATGTTTTATTTTTGTTTTTGTAGATATCCTCATAACGCAGAATTTAAGAAAAAAAAATTTTTAAGCAAAAAATACTTAGTTTGTCAAGATGTTCAAGGCGTTGAAAGAAAAAAGTATATGTGCGATTTGAAAAAATGAAAATGACTTCCTTTGAAAATTTGAAACCTTTTGAAAATTACTTGAAACTTTTTTCGATTCGAGTTTTGGTTTTCGAGATATAAGCATATGTCATTTTAAATAAAACACTTTGTATATTTGTTATCAAATTATTTTAGATCATTAGATACAACTATTGTTTCCATTTAAAAAAATAAAGTTACTTCTAAAATCTCGAAAATAAAAGATGGGAAATTCTGCCTACACAACTGAATTCTTCGTAAAAAGTTGCCCATATAATGTATAAATGTATAAAAATTTCGTGTTTCTAACCCTAGTAGTTTTTGAAATAATGAGAAATAACCACATATTGAACGTCTTCTTCAAAGTGCTCTACCTCCCTTAGGAAGCATTTTAACCCTGCGTGTGAAATACACACCTTTATATGAACTTTTCTTCATGATTTTTTATGTAAAATCACACCTTTAAATACAGGGTGATTCACATAAGAACCGACACAGAGCAGGGACATGTAGAGGACAATAAATTAAGATGATTTAAAGTAACTTACCTCTATACTAAGTTGTACACCTGAGGAGTTATAGGCCTTCAAAGTTGGCTCTTAAATTTTTAAAAAGTTCAATATCTTCGTAATAAATTAAGCTAGAACAACCAAATTTGGTATACGTTGTGAGTGTACCAAGGGTATTAATTGGTAGCAAATTGAACTCAATTAGGCATTTCAAAGGGTTGATTAAGGGTGATGGTACCATAAATTTTGACAGATTAAGGTTAAAAGCCTTTTGGCGGATTTAATAAATTACTACTTCATTTCATGTGGAATTTAATTCTAAAACTTTTCTTACTCTTATTATTTTTTAATAAACTTTGTCGTTTTCATAAAAAACTGAAATAACTAAAGACACTTATTTCGTAATTTTACTTAAAAGAAGCGAAAATTCAGTAGTCGGCTATGAGATTGTACGTCAAACTCGACAAATAGGTTATAAAGTTATTTGACAACAAGGTTTTATACAAGGTTTATATATTAAAGGTTGTCTAAGTACCTATGCTGCAATACTTTGATTTAGTTTGTGGGCGCGGGGCAAGAGCAGGAGTGTTTCGTGACGTAAGCGATCACGGATTGCGCACGCAACCTCATGGCCATGTGGTGCCCCGTGCATTTGTTTAATTTGAATTGCTTGGCGGTATTATTTTCCACATGTGACGTAATGCGCAGTATGGTTGCGTACGAATCTAGACAACCTCTTATATATAAACCTTGGGTTTTATAACCTATTTGTCAAGTTTGACATACAATTTCACAGCCGACTACTGAATTTTCGATGATTTTAAGTAGCATTAACGAAATACGTGTCTTTAGTTATTTGAGTTTTTTATGAAAACGACAATATTTTTTAAAAAATAATAAGAGTAAAAAAAGTTTTACATTTAAATTCCACATGAAATGAGGTAATAATGCATTAAATCCACCAAAAGGTTAAAAAAATCTGTCAAAATTTAGGGGACCATCACCCTTAACCAACCCTTTGGAATGCCTCAATTGGTCTCAACTTGCTACCAGTTAATACCCTCGGTACACTCATAACGTATACCAAATTTGGTTTTTTTAGCTTAATGCATTACGAATATATTCAATGTTTTAAAAATTTAAGACCCAACTTTGAAGGCCTATAACTCCTCAGGGGTACAACTTAGTATAGAGATAAGTTGCGTTAAATCATCTTAATTTATTGTCCTCTACATGTTCCTGCTCTATGTCGGTTCTTATGTGAATCACCCTGTATATGATCGCAATTTCCGGACACTGTATACTTCCAAAAAAAAAATTAAAAAATATCATTCATTTAAACATCTCTGGACCGGAAGAAAATATATATAATATATATATATTTTTATATATTTGTAATTATAAACTAAAATCAAGTTAAAATTTTAAGATATTTTGACACCTTAGGTGTTACATAAAAGTAAGGTTATATATGTTATGTCAAAAAACGATAACCAAGAACATTTGTGAAATATAGAAATACATATATATATATTTAAAAAGCATAATTTGTGCTTGAAAGATACAAACGATTTTTGATTTTAATATAACTTCAGAAAATAAGGTTATATTTTTTTATAAAAAAATGCGAGAATAATTTTTAAGTTGGCAACACCTTATCATTGAAACGTCAATATTAGTAATTAATGGCCGATTTAAAGTTGAAAAGTTTTGAAATAATAGTTATAAATTTAAAAAATGTTTCAATTGCAAGTTATTGAGCAGCACTTTTTTGGTAGACTGTACAATTCGGTAGTGGAACGACGGCGCCGACGGTTGTTGGTTACCGGAGGACCGGAGGGGCAACGGAGCGTGAGTGGATGGGCGAGGGGAGAGCGACGAGTTGAGGGGTAGCCACGGGTTCGTACGTTTCGTCCACCGTCCACCATCCGCCACGGCCTCAGTTCGGGCTGCTTCAAAATCGCGTTTAACGAAAAAACGTGTAAATGAAATTACCTGTCGTGATGGGAGCCCCACACATACAAACTACACACGAACAGTATCGACAGAAGAGAACAGGAGCCGATTGAAATAAGACGGTCGACGATAAATTCGTACTCCATTCTGACATTTTAACGGTCACGTGACCGCGGCCGAAGTACTGTTATTGGTCCGGGGTCCGTTCGTCGTGGTTCGTCGTTCTGATGGTTCTGTTCAGAGCGCAGTGAAAATGGCCGCCACCGCCAGTGTCAGTGTCTCCTTTGTTTAGGGCTAAAGTTTCGGCCGGTTTTCGTGCGCCATTAAGATGCCGAGTGCCTCGTTTACGGCCTCCAGGTCGTACGTAAGGAGATCAAGAAGGAAAGGAGCCAACAGGATACCCACGCCCTCGAGGACCACTTCTGGTAAGTTTAGACCTGTCCAGCTTTGCCACAGAGAGAAATCTCGATTTTCGACCGAAAACGGATCTAAAACCTGTGCGTAACCGATATACCCACGATTTTTTTTTACCGCTACGCACCGTTAAAGCGAATTCGTTTCAAACCCGGGACCGTTTACGTGCTCCTTTCCTACTTTTCAACCTATTTTAATGGTCTCCTCTCCTCTGCCTTTTGCTTTTTGGCCACTCTAATAAATGTCATCGTCTATCTCCACGTAAAAATAATCGAGACAACCAACCCACATACTCAGATAAAGCGGCGTCCAAACACTTTTTTTTTCATATTTTCACGCCCCAAAACCGTTAACAATTTTTCTTTCTATTACTATGCACTAATTTACACTCACGTCCTCGTTAACTATTTACCAATACGGTATTATTATTATTATTATATGTTATGTCAGATTTCGATTTTAAAACTGATTAAACTCCACCTTTATTATCTTTTTAAAGATTATTTAAACTAAATCATAAAAGTTGGCAAAATTAACAGGGAGTTTTATTTTATCGAAATAAATATGTCACTTTGACGTTTGTTTGAGTTTTCTTATTCAAAAAGTCAAAAGTAATAAAATGAACGCAAGAAATTTGCGTTTATTTACCATTTGTTTACCTAAAAAAGTGTGAAGTTTTAAGTTTGTAGCACTTTTTTACAATAAATATGTTCTGCGTTAAAATCGTATTTATCCAAAAATGTATTAGTATTTTAACCTCAACTATTTAGTTACAGAAAATGTTACTAAAAATCAGGAAAACAACATAAATTTTATAAGGGTCCTAAGTCATACCAACAGAAACCCTAATTAATTTACCTTGACACTTGTTGTAAAAGACAATTTGTTTGACATTTATATAAATGTAAATATAACTTTTAAATTGTTTTATTATAAATTCATAAAATAATTATTACTATTAACTGTAATTAAATATATACAACCCATATACAAAGGTCGGTTATTTAATTTGTTAGTGTATTAAACTTTTATTGACTCTTCTTATATTTACATATTGTCCTTGTAAATGATTCTTATTTACAAAAACATGTCTCTATCAGTCTTAATTTTTACTTATTATTATCATGCTTTTCTTGTTTCGTATCAATACTGTTTCTTTTATTTTATTTTTTTTTAACACAACCTTCAGAACTAAAACTTTGACCTTGTCATGATTTTTAATGTCAAAGATTGCCGCTAATATTTAAAAAAACGCACAGTTTCTTTCATTTTATAATGTCACATGGATCTTATACCAA
The DNA here is from genome assembly GCF_036711975.1 of Onthophagus taurus. Taxonomy (NCBI): domain Eukaryota; kingdom Metazoa; phylum Arthropoda; class Insecta; order Coleoptera; family Scarabaeidae; genus Onthophagus; species Onthophagus taurus. The sequence continues at coordinate 29,823,788 of NC_091972.1, read as the reverse complement.
TTTTCAGTATTCAAATTTATACCTAATCCAACTTTTAATCAATGAGATAAGATGTTCTTTATAGGTGGTAATAATTAATTAATTAAAATATCGTTAATTGTATTTAATTTGTTTGTTTTTGTTTAGCGGAACCATGTGAATCTTCTTGCCCGATCCCAAATCAAAACATTCCAGCACCATTGGCGACCGCCCCTGGTTCTGCTGGGCCAACAGGCTCAGGAACCAGCGGTGGAGCAATTCCGACACACCACTCGCCGTATGATCTTCGAAGAAAATCCCCGTTTCATCACGAGATAATCCCTGGTCCAAGCACGAGCGCCGCCACCGCGGGATCCCCCACGTCACCAGCTACACCTACGGCTCCAGCCCAAGGCTATTCCTCCGCCATGTTACCGGCCAGGAAACGTCCAAGAAGAACATGTTCAGCTTCCTATGAAAGTCAGTCAAATCTTAAAAATCTATCACGATAAATCGAAACGATTTTGGTTTTTAATGTTTTAGATTGCACAGCTACTGCGGCTCATTATTTACAATATGAACTCCCTGATGAGGTGCTTCTTACCATATTCAGTTATTTACTCGAATTGGATTTATGTAGGGTTAGTCAGGTGTGCAAACGATTTCAAACAATTGCCAATGATACAGAGATTTGGTTAGTAATAATCTTTATAGATTATATTAATTTTAGCAACTTGCAAAATTTAACATATGTTTTAGTACACAACTTGAGATATAGAGTGAAGAGATGATCTTGTTTATGATGTTATTTGCAATAAATGCAAAAATTGCCTAAATAATTAACATTTAGAGAATTATCTATATTATCTATCACCCATATCTGGATGATGGGTATACTTCTCTGGGGGCCCCATCATCAAAATATGGTTGATGCTCTTCTTGTTCAAGTAAATAGGATATTCAGTTGGATTTTTGAAAAGGAGTTTAATAAAATAAGCACATAAATATAAATATAGGATATACTATATCTTTTTCCAAGTACAACCTTTTTTTGAGTACTTTAGCTCGCATTAAGTGATTATTGGTCTATATGGGAATGATGTTTGGCAAAATAAAGAATTATTTGTTGAGCCCCTGCAATTGATAGAGGATAATTAGTTTATCTGATGCTTCCAAATCTGCAACTGGTAGTGTTGGTTGTGCTTTTTTGATACCCACTATTGATTACCATGCCAGTTTTAAACATAATCCATCCACTAGTATTTTTGCGGCGGAAGCAACACCAATTTTGGAGACCTTAAAGTATATAGATAGAAATATACGCCCAAATAGTAGTGTTAGTACATTCACAGATGCAAAGTGTCCTACTATCTATAAAACGCAGGAAGCACTTCTCGAAGTACCAGCCTGTTATAGTGGAAATTTTGAACAATGTCACTAGGTTGAATGATCAAGACCATGTGGTAAAACTTTTATGGGTGAAAGCTCACGCTAGTTTTGTCCATAATGATAAGCTTTTTAGGTAGGCGTTGCAGGAGGTCTTATTTATCTGCAGGGAGACACCTGTAAAGGAGGACAGTGCAGATACTGGAATCAAACTTGTCAGCACTGACAGACTCCATACATTTGAGTTAATCCTCATATACTTTACCATCAATGGTTGTGATGTTTCTAGAAATTTCTTTTCAACTGATGTCAGGCTGAACTCCGACCATGGATGTTACCGTCCTCATCTAAATAAAATTAGTCTCTCATTTGCAATCTCCCAACTTTTTCAACTGCGATAAATACGAGTCATATCGGTCGGAATACATCAGTTCTTTGCTATAGTATGGTTTCTCCTTGCCACTTGATGTTGTAACGATTTTAAGCAGAAATTATTTTAAGATTTTTAAAATTATTTTTGTTTTCATGAGTTGTGAATGTCGAACGTTAATTAGTTTCGTTTTGCACTGTGGTTATGGGCTGGGATCCCACAGAGCCTTATAAAAAAAAGGACATACAACATAAAAATATAGGATAACATATTATTACATATAGTATAATCTATGTCGTGATTTTAGACAATTGGAACAATAAATCATAGTTTTTTTTTTACATTTTTCTTCTCTTCTTGGAGTTTGGCAGTATGCCTCTTCTTCTGGTACCATAAGGTGCACAGCTTTCTTAAAGGCTTGCCCTTATTTTACTTCTTTCTAGTTTTCTTGCCCTTGCTTCTTTGTTTTATTTCTATTCTTCTCAGACATAGCATTTTCCGACCATAACATGTCTAAATATCAGATGTAAACGTACAAAATTTTGCTGTTTCCACTTGTTGGAGATATTTCATTTCGTGTGTGAGGTACTATTCTGTCATAACTTTTTTGGACCTTTTAGAATTGTTGTCCAGTTTTTTTCTCAACAAACTGTTGAACCAACAACTGCAGCTGACTAACATTTTCTTTTTTAATTGTGATATTGTTTTCAATTTGACGTGTTCTTTTCCTTTTTGTCAATTTGCATGTTCAATGCTCCTGACCATGAAATATTTTCAAATTAAACTATTCAGTAATGAAAAGTTGTAATTTTGTTATTTTTATTGTTTATTTGTGATTCTCTGGTACATGATGTGAGCATTTGCTATACTTATTCCTAAAAGTATATGTACTGCTAATTTCTGATACCACTTGATACTTTTCCGCATTTTTGTATGTTGTAGAATAGTTGGAGTTATAAGTGCATGTATACTTAACATCCTTCCATTTTAGCGCCACAACTCTCTTCATCTTCGCATGCTATTATTTCACCTCTCTTTAATGTTGTACCATATAGTTCCGCCGACATAGGTATTGAATTTTAAAAATTTGGCTGTTAATTAGTAATAAAGTTAATAATAAAGCAAATCAACAGCGATAAATTTTGTAATTCTTTCAGAAGTGGTTTCCATCTGTTCAGTTCAGTTTGATTAGGCATTTCGTGTTGATGCAGTTTTTGCTCTGTATATCTAATAGTCTCTGTGACTAATGGGCTTATCACTTTTTCGAAAGCACGTCACTTGCGCTAATTTCAAACGGCAAATCTGGATTTCCAATGAATCATCAACAGAGTTCAGTTCCTCTACTTCGTCTATAACAAGTTCTGGGGTTCTGGTGGTTGAATTTGAGCCTGATGAGAAACTCTGCCGAATTACGCTGGGCGAAGAACGTGTTCGCATTAATTTTCTTCATTGGATATAGCTCGTATTTAAAAAGTCCTTGGAACTGGTTATATGTTAATATTGAGCCATAATGAAATGGGCAAATTATGAAAATTAATAATTAAGCATTAAATTAAATTCTTAGGTTATAAGAAAAACTTAATTGGAGAATACAATCGCTATAATTATAAATTTTTTAAGAGACATTCAGATAACCCTAATTACTTTTCAAATGAAACAAAAAAACTAATTATTGGTGATATCTACAAGACAACTGTGGTCATTACTTTTTTGATTGTCTTTGATTAGGTTGAGATAAAATAAATGACCATTTGAATGAATGAGTTACCTTTGTGGGTAAGTGAAAATTTTGGCTCTCTTTTGCTTCTTCTTTTTTGTTACATAACAAATTTTAAGCATGGTGAACCTTCTAAGGTTTTTTTAAAGCATTAAAACTAGATATTGTATTAGCCATATTTTATTAACCTATAATTAAAGGACATATAAAAAGGAACTTAAATATTCTTAATAAGTCATATTATAAAAATGCTTCTTATTATTCTCCATCTTCATCTTGTTTATAGCTTGTACAAATTATATTTGTTATTTTTGTACTATGTCAATCACAATGTCAAGTCACTTCCTCAACATTGATGACATCGTGATTTTTCTTCTTGTACTTTCAATTGGTATTTTTACACTATTTGATATTCCCTTTCCATCTTTTTCAATATTTGGTGCTCTTTGATTAATTTCTGGTTGAATAAGTGACATTTTTGGAGAAACATTTCCATCCCTTTTTCAATTTTGAACATTTTTATTCAAAATTACTAACACATTGTATGCGTTAGTGGTTCTGTGGCAACTATATTCTCAAATGAGTTTGTCCAAGACGTAAACTCCTCTTTGTTCGGTTATATTCCAAGACAATATTTGGTTTGCAAATTATTTCGCAGTTGCTTATTATAAATGTATCACAAATTTCTTTATAATAAGAAACTGAATGATTAAGGAGTTCGATTTTTTTATTTCAAGTAATATTTTTGGCAAACTCTTTAAAAGAAATATTTAAATTTATTATAAATATTTATTCCATCTCTTTTTTATAGACGTTTTCCATCCAAACTTCTACTAGAGATCATATTCTCAGCATATGCCTAAATATCACATGTAATCTTAAAAAATGAGATGAAAATATATGTTCGATGCTCCTGACCATGAAATATTTTGAAATTAAACTATTTGTACGTTTTTACATTGTAATAATCAACTAGACATAATTAAAACTAAAAAAAATGCGTTATAAACATTCAACACAATCGTAACATTAAAGTTATGTTTCATTTTCAGAACGAATAAACTACCTACAATGGATGTAGATGTTTAAATATTATTTTTCCTCTTTGTGATATATCGTGGAAATATTCATAACGCGTTGCGAGCGTCACGTCTGTTATTTGTTGACGTTAAAATTATCGTGTTGAAATACAATGATAGTGTAATTTTAAAACAATTCTTGAAATGTGCGATTATAAAGGTGTTAGTCTGGTTTTGATGATCGACTTAATTACAACGATTAAGGTTGCTCAAGATTATTGCGATATTTTTTGCATCAATTTAAAATCCATTGATGATGACAAATTAGTTTAGGAAATTGGACATTCAAATTTATATAATTTTTTACAGAATTAATCATCAAATAGTTAACATTAGAATTTGTGAGGTGAATAGTTATTATTTCGCAAAAACCTACTACTTTACTAATCTATTTAAAACGCTGTAAAATCACTTTCAAGAAGTCCAATAAAAAAACATTTGTTATGATAATAATTGTGGTGCTTGAATTAAACTTAGAATACAAATTGAATTTCACTCATGATTTATGCTCATGTAATCCTTTAGCGTTTTAAGAGCAATGTTTTTAATTGAAAAATATATATTAATTTGGACGAATGGGAATTTGTACCAAAAAATGTGTTGTAATCAGGCTTAACCCATAAATTTAGCTATTGCAAATAATTTATCTGTGTATATAATTGAATTTTGATAAATATTGTAAATAATTTTGTCTCAGCATTTGTGTATACTATAAATTTAGTTTTTGTCAATTTAAGCTCTTCTGGGAAATCTCTATTTTAATAATGTGTATTTTTTGGTTATTCCTGAAGAAGTTTCTAATGAAAGATAACAAGTTGCTAAATTTAATATTTTCATCGTTATTTTAGTTATTGTATCATTTTTCAATTTTAAAATATTTGTTTAGGAAACGTTTATATCAAAATGTTTATGAATACGATCTTCCGCTCTTTAATCCTGGTCCGTGTCGTTTCGAGTTCGTCAGCCCTGAGGAATCAGAGTTAGCAAATCCTTGGAAGGAATCATTCAGGCAGCTTTATAGAGGCATTCATGTCAGACCTGGTTATAAAGACCTTACATTTAAAGGACGCAATTTAAAATACTGCAATACAATTCAGGTAAGAACTAAGAAATATTCGCATATATGGTTTATAATTTTTCTTATAGAGTGCATTAGATGAAGCTGACGAACGGAGCGGAATAAACCAATCGGGTTCCTCAACTAATTCTTGCTCTAGTACGACTACGAGTGAAAATTGTTCGCAAGGACCTTTAGTGTTCATACATTCGGGCACATATCGTGGCGAATTTCTTGTAATCGATTCGGATGTCGCTCTTATAGGTACGATATTTTTCAATGTTGCTTTAGCGTGAATAAAGAGGTTACAATGGTATTTCGTAATTTAGGGTCTGCGCCAGGAAATGTTGCTGAGTCTGTAATATTAGAACGTGAATCAGAGTCGACGATAATGTTCGTTGAGGGCGCTAAACAAGCGTATGTAGGTCATTTAACTCTCAAGTTCACCCCGGATGTTACCTCCACTGTTCCCCATCATAAACACTTTTGCCTGGAAGTTGGTGAAAATTGTAGTCCTACTGTAGATCATTGTATTATTCGGAGTACATCAGTGGGTAAGTTTTAACCATAACGTTTTCAGTATTATGGAGTATAAATATAATATTAAGGCATATTTTTACTATCTTTTATGCTATCTATTTCTACATTATGAAATTCTACGTTATGAAACATTAGTAGTTTAACCCTAGAAAGCTAAACTGTTCAAAATTGACGTTAAAGCTAAACTATCGTAAAAGTTACGACTGGAAAAAAAGTTCAATAAAAAATACTTCTAGATACAAATTTTGACTGCAATTATTAATGAATGCCATTAGTGAAAATATATCAATTTCAAAATTATTTAAAAGCGCAAAATTGATCTAAAATTGTTTAAACTCGTATAAACTTGTTCATAACTGAAAAATTTTGTAAAATTGCTTAAAATGATCAAATTGTATTTAAAATTTAAAATTATTTAAACTTAGCTAAACATGCACAAAAATATCTGAAATTGTCAAAATGTGTCTAAAATTATCAAAATTCGGAAAAACTTTACAAAACTCTTTGTTGTCTATAGTTATTTAAACTTGTCTAAGCATGTGCAATATTATCTAAAATGACCAAAAATTGTTCAACATTTTCTGAAGTTGTTTAAAATTATTCAAAGTTAATGAAAAAATGTGTTAAAAAAAACGTGTACGAAATCGCATAAAACGCTTATTGCAATAACCCGGTTTTCAAGAAATCAGAACTTTAAAAAAATGTAAATCTATAGATGACACTATTAATAGGCTATGATATTAACAAAACTAGTTACTTTTATTGTGTGGTTTATTTTATTCATGTAAATCAAAGAGTATCAATCAGTACGCTGTGAAATGTCTATTAGTAGTCAATTAATGATTTGATACTTTTTAGACAGTTTTGTACCAGTTTTTGCACTTTTTCAGCAAAATTTTAAATTTCAATACGTTATACGGAATTTTTCAAATGTGTTTTTCGCGAATGGTTTTAAACTATTCGTTGTTTTTGAATGAGCACGACACTACATGATTCACACTTGTATTCGTCAATAGCGAATCGATTAATATGATTCGACATGTGAACCATTCGCTGCAGGTCTCTGTTCTGGACATCTTTAAAAATCTTCTGGAAATCTTTTTAACTGTCTAGAAAGCGTTTAAATGCTATTTGATAATTATAGAGACCATTAGAAAGCTTCTGGACACTTGTGGACATCTTTAAAGTCCCCTAGTTCATTACTAGAAGTAGAACTGACACTAGACTTAGAACTAGAAACTTTCGGGTTTAGCCGTCTTGAGAGACGAGCGAAAAATCATTAGAAAGTATCTAGACACTTCTGGACAACTTTAAAAATCGTCTGGAAATCTTTATAACCGTCTAGAAAACGTTTAAACACTATTTGATACTTATAGAGACCACTAGAAAGTTTCTGGACACTTTTGGACATCATTAAAGTCCTCTAGTTTATTACTAAAAGTAGAACTAACACTAGACTTGACTAGACCTAGAACGAGAAACATTCGGGATTGGCCGTCTTAAGAGACGAACGGCTAAAGCCGAATCATTCTAGTTCTAGATCAACTGTTAGTTCTAGTGACAGTGTTAATTAGTGCTAGTAAGCCTAGATAGCGCTAAATTGTATGTAGTTATTGAACTAAAACTAGAACTAACACTAGACCTAGAACTAGAAATATTCGGGTTTAGCCGTCTTGAGAAACGAACGGCTACAGCCGAATGATTCTAGTTTTAGATCGACTATTAGTTCTAGTTACAGTGTTAATTAGCGCTAGTAAGCAGTAGATAGCGCTAAATTGTATGTTGTTATTGAACTAAAACTAGAACTAACACTAGAGAGTGTTGTTCTAGTTTTATTTGTTATTCATCGCCAGATTGTTGTATATCTTTATTGAAGTCGTAATTTTTACGATAGTTTAGCTATCTAGGGTTAATAATGCAATGGGTTTAATCTAACTAAGCTATCATTATAATTTTACGCGTACTATTTAGAGTTCTTGAAGTATTGTTTATTTGAATTTAAAAGAAATTTTGCAGCTATTATTAAATTATTTCAATTTAAACAAAATCCTAATAAATACTTATTAATTAAAATAAACGTATTTTAAAATCTTTATTAGTTGGTGCTGCAGTTTGCGTAAATGGCGTTGGAGCAAATCCAGTTATACGACATTGTGACATCTCAGATTGTGAAAATGTAGGACTTTATGTAACAGACTACGCCCAAGGAACATATGAAGATAATGAAATTAGCCGAAATGCCTTAGCGGGAATTTGGGTTAAGAATTTCGCGAATCCCATTATGAGAAGAAACCATATTCATCATGGTAGAGATGTAGGAATTTTCACATTTGATAACGGAATGGTAATTTTTTTTTTCTTTCACAAATTAAATTTCGTTTCTATTACATTTAAATTATATTTATAACTTTTTAGGGTTATTTTGAAGCAAACGATATCCATAATAATCGTATAGCTGGTTTTGAGGTGAAAGCGGGTGCAAACCCGACCGTTGTTCACTGCGAAATTCATCACGGGCAAACGGGCGGCATCTACGTTCACGAAAACGGGTTGGGTCAGTTTATAGATAACAAAATACACTCGAATAATTTTGCGGGCGTTTGGATAACGTCCAACAGTAATCCAACGATCAGACGGAACGAAATCTATAATGGCCATCAAGGGGGCGTTTATATCTTTGGCGAAGGACGGGGCCTCATTGAACACAATAATATTTATGGTAATGCACTCGCTGGTATTCAAATTCGCACCAACAGCGATCCTATTGTCAGACATAACAAAATTCATCATGGTCAACATGGTGGAATTTATGTTCATGAAAAAGGACAGGGATTAATTGAAGAAAATGAGGTAAGTGTTGAAAATATTTTTTATATATGTTATAGGGAAAGTCGATTCTGCAGTAAAAATTGACTCTGCCTAGGTAAAGTCGACTCTTACTGATCTTTTCAGTAAAAGTTGATTAAAAGCGAAAAGTGTTGAATTTTGATCAACATTTAGTAGCCAGAGTTGACTCTCATTGTCTTGAGGTAAATAAAAAACACATAAAATGACAAAACCTTTATTAATACATAAAGAGATAGAAAAGGTTTATAAAAAACTAATAAAAATGCAAAACCTTTGTAATACAGGGGTGGCACGCTAATTAGCACACCGTACTGCATCTAGTTAAAAGTGCATAAAATTGAAGCAATTTCGTTGTCTTTGTCGTGTACTTTGGTTCTTACTGTTTATTTGGAGGACGTCGCACGTAACATCTACGCACGCCATCAGGTCTGCATAGATTAAATTTAGATTCGTCGTTCCAAATTACGCAATTCCAGAAAAAGGGAAGAGATTCAATATGGCTTTTTATAAATTCCAAGCGATTTTTACGGTTACCAAGCGAAACCTTCGATTTTTTTTTAAACTTTAGCATCCCTGGAGATTGTTTTCCAGAAGTCTTTGTCTGATGGTTCTACTTGTAATGTTGACATCATGTTCCTGCTACATTCTGGTTCTTATCTGTAAAGAAGTAAGGGAAGGATCTTTGAGCACCTGTCGGACAATTAGGGAATCCTCCGTTTTTCCGGTTTTTTTTTCTTGATCATTTTTGATTAGAAAAACTTTTATTATTTCGATAATGTTTAAGTGCATTTTGAACTTTTTTACGCGAAATCCCAATAGATCGGGCAATTTTACTTATATTTTTCTCTTTTTCAAACATCTTCCATATTAAATAAAGTAAAATACTTTTTCTGTTTGTACTTTTATTAAAAATGGATTTATTGTTTTAAATTCTACCGGTTTCAGTTTATTTACAAAACCATCTTCAGGAACCTTCGAATCTCGTCAATTTATTTTAAATGTCTCTTGTAATAATTAGCATGTTGATTTTCTAGTAAGCGTTTTTATTGAAATGAATCTGTGTCTTCACTTTTAGGTGTAATTTGTGTTATGCTTAAACTTTCGGACAGGATTAGGTGGGCACGTGTTTGTCTTTGGTGTGACAAATCAACATGCTAATTATTACAAGAGATTTAAAATAAATTGACGAGATTCGAAGGTTCCTGAAGATCGTTTTGTAAATAAACCGAAACCGGTAGAATTTAAAACAATAAATCCATTTTTAATAAAAGTACAAACAAAAAAAGTACTTTACATTATTTAAAAATAAAATGGAAAGAAATAATGTTTACAACAATATCTTCTATATTAGACGTCTTTCTCCCTCTGTACAGCTTTTTTTGCATCCCATCTCAATTGATCTCAATGTTTAAACAATTTTCGTTTAAATTGACTTAACTGACATTTATACTGCTTTTAAATCAAATTCAACTATCAATATGAACTTCATACGGAACAGACATTGCCAATGTCAGGGTGTGGTAATTAAAATGCCAACTTATAGTAAACATATTTGCGAAAAAAGACGTATAACAATTTAAGCAGCGATAAAATGTTACTACAACGAAGCCATTACAAACGACACAGTATAAGTCAATACAAACAAATCAAAAATTATGTTAAAATGCCATTATAGTTCGATATAGGGATAGTACTGTTTGAATTTGCAAGGGTGTACTAATTAACGTGCCAGCAGTGTATATACAGATAGAAATGTTTATCATTTATTACAGCAAGGCAAAGATTTGTGACACTTTGAGTTGCAAAACACACCTTTCTTCTTACACATGCACTTCATGGATTTGCATTTAGTGTCGCAAAAGCATTTAAAAATCCTTGTCGACCTCCAAGTGATTGTGAACTTACAACAGTCCTCACAGCTATTGTTTTATCCATAGGAACTTCACTTTCCAAGAAGTTTTAGCGTGCGCACAAACCAGCATCTGTGAATCAACTTTTACTAAACCACATAGTTAACTTTTCTTAGGAAATGTTGATCTGTTTATTTTCAATCAACTATTACTGATACTTTTAACAAGAGTCGACTTTACCTATAACATATACATTTCATTCAAAATTGTTAAAATCCACGTTTTACAAACAACAATTTTATTATATTATTAATTTGAATTTGTTGATTTTGTTAGGTATATGCAAATACATTGGCTGGTGTTTGGATAACAACAGGAAGTACTCCAGTTTTAAGAAGAAATCGAATTCATTCCGGTAAACAAGTGGGTGTCTATTTTTACGATAACGGCCACGGAAAATTAGAAGATAACGACATATTTAATCACTTGTACTCTGGTGTGCAAATACGAACTGGAAGTAATCCGGTGATTCGCGGTAATAAAATTTGGGGCGGTCAAAACGGCGGTGTTCTCGTCTATAACGGTGGTTTGGGCCTGTTGGAGCAGAACGAGATCTTCGATAACGCGATGGCGGGAGTTTGGATCAAAACGGACTCGAATCCGACCTTAAAACGTAACAAAATCTTCGATGGGCGAGATGGAGGAATTTGTATATTTAACGGCGGTAAAGGGATCTTAGAAGAGAATGATATATTTCGGAACGCGCAGGCCGGTGTGTTAATTTCGACGCAAAGCCATCCTATTCTTAGGCGGAATAGGATTTTCGATGGATTAGCGGCGGGCGTTGAAATTACAAACAACGCGACGGCCACGTTGGAATTTAACCAGATATTTAATAATAGATTTGGGGGGTTGTGTTTGGCAAGTGGTGTGCAACCAATCGTTCGGGGGAACAAAATATTTAATAATCAGGACGCGGTGGAAAAAGCCGTGTCCAACGGCCAGTGCCTGTATAAGATATCTAGTTACACATCGTTCCCCATGCACGATTTTTATAGGTGCCAAACGTGCAACACCACCGACCGTAATGCTATTTGTGTTAATTGTATCAAGACTTGTCATGCAGGCCACGATGTTGAATTTATTCGGCACGATAGGTGAGTGGTATTTTTTGCTTTTACTTTTAATGGATTCTTTTAATATCTTTTTTGAGTAGTTTCACATTGGAAAATTACTTAAACAATCTAAATTCTTGGTGCCATAAAGCTGATTCTATTGTATTCAGTTATTTTAATAATTATTACTTTAAGATTTAAATGTATACAAGATTTTGAAATTTTAATGATTCAATGGTCATTTTAACATATTTTTTAAGTTATCCTTTGGGGTTAAGACCTGGAGTGTGTATTATGTATGTGATAGTGTGAAGTTTTTTTGACCATGATTAAAGAATATTAAATAATTGCACCTTTTACCCACGTAAACTAAGATGTAAGTGTGGTATATATTAGACATTGATAACATATTTAATATCACACAACTAGATAAGAAGAGCATAAGGTGCTAATACTTAAGGTTCTTGAACTGCTGGAGACTACCAACATTGACCAAAAGATGCTTCATTTTAAAAGTATAACAGATGTAATTGAAGGAATGTGACATTAAAGCCAATTATTTTTGAATCAAACTTTTTTATTGCATTTTTTTACTTTATTGTGTAAATTGTACAGGCTGAGTTATTAGATTATTAGCACAGAATAATACAGAAACGACAGCGCTGTCGGCTTCTTTGATGTTGGAGGTGTACAGATTCGCCATCTTCTTGGTAGTTAACAAAGCAAATGATTAGCAGACACACGGATATTAAAACTGTATTTTAGGTGGTAAATCATGTATTATTTACAATACTTAACTTAATATTATTTACATTATAACTACGTTTGTTTTGTTTTAACATTAATGATCTCGCTAATATAACTACCATCAAGATGGCGGCCGAGTTTCACATTTAAAGGGCAGTTTCGTTTCTGTATTATTCTGTGTTATTAGTATCCCGGCGGACGATTGTTGCTAAACCGTTTGAGAAAGAAAGAAAAATGTTTTATACAAAAGTTGTTTGACTCACCACTTTTTATTACGTAAAATTATTTTCACTTATACAGGATATTCCATTTAAGTGTAAGGGAGAGTATGTAGATTTTTTTTAAATGGAACACCCTATACATTTTGTCATATTATGATTGGTATTAAATTTGTTTATACAACCGTATATGTTACTAACTCACAGCGTTCATAGTTCCTGAGATATTCAATTGTTTTTCCAAAATGTGTCCATTGCAGAACGATGTAAAAACGACAGTTTTTCCAGGTTTGCCTTGAAACTATGTCAAATAATAGTCAAAGCCAGTAGATAAATGATAGTAACCAAAGATATTAGATACGCTATACAGCGTGTTTATAAAGGTTTTTCATAAGTTTTTTAAGTGGAACAACCTGAATATTGTGTGCTGGTTAAATTGCCTATCAAGTTACATTTAATTAATGATAAGTATGTCATATATCTAACTTTCCTGATATTTAGAATTTAAAGAGTAATGTGTAATAAAATATGCGTTATTGTACTTAATATTAATTCTGTCTATTCTTATCAGTTTTTTTTGTTCTTCCTTTCATTATTTGATTAATATTTTATAATGTAAAATAATTTTGATGTCATATACCAGATTTTAATGCGACTTGGTGCTTTATGAGATTTAAAAAGATGTAAGTAATAAATTATGCAATTGTTCTGCCATATAATTTACGACTTTATAGAAAATAAGATGCACTTGTTAAGAAATACCTCAAGATCTTTTATACAGCGCATTAATGCTTGTAGAAGAGAAAATTGGCATTTTGAACAATTTCTAAATATTAATTAAATTAATACCCACTTGTTGAGCAACGTTTAGTAATTGTTTATAGTTTGTTGCTGCATTTCCTTCAAATAATTTAGTAATTAAAAACGGAATTTATTGTTCTGCCATTTAATTGTATTTTTTCAATTTTTAACACGTTTTTATTATTTATTTATTAAAGTTTTTTTTTTTTAAATTTTATTTTAATATAATATTACTGATTTACAAATTAATGACAGACAAAAAAAGGACAATATATTACATTCTATCACTTTTTTAAGTACAATAATAACATTTTATTACACATTTTTGTTTAAATTCTAAATATCAGGAAAACTATTACATATGACATATTTATCATTAATTAAAGGGAACGTGATGAGCAATTTAAGTAGCACACAATATACAAGCTGTTCCATTTAAAAAACTTAAGAATAAGCCATTTGAAAAACATCAAAAGTAACTGAGCTTTTTAAACATCCTGTATAGTGTGTCTAATATCTTTGAATATTATCATCTACCTACTGGCTTTGACTATTGTCTGACGTAGTTTCGAGGCAAAATCGGAAAAAAATTTTTACGTTTAAACGTTTTTACATCGTTTTCAAAAAGATCCTTTAATGGTGCATTTAAACCAAACGAACAAAGAGTTTTTCTTTTAGTGTAAACGAAAGCGCATTTTGGAAAAACAATTGAATATCTCAAGAACTATGAACGCTGTCAAATAGTAACATATACGGTTGTATAAACAAATTTAGTTGTATTCATAATGTGATAAAATATACAGGTGTCCTATTTAAATAAATTTATGTACTCTCCGTTACGTTTAAATGGAACATCCCTGTATAAGTGAAAACAATTTTTGTATAAAATACTTTTTTGTTTTTCAAATGGTTTAGTAACTATCGACCGCCGGGATAGTAATAACTCAGCCTGTATATGAAAAGGAGCAATACTTAGGTTTTATCCTCTTTAAGTATAATATTTAATAAGTGTTTATTAAAAAAGCTCCATTAAATAATTGTTCGCTGATTTGTCGCTTTGTTTCTGGTAATTCAGCCATCATTAATTAAACACCTCTTTTAATTTTTCTGGTGTATCCACAATAATACTTCTGCTTCTTTTCATTATTGGTTTTTCTACTTTCAATTTGTACTTTTGTTCTCAACGCTGTTCTGCGAATTACTTAATTATGTAATAAGTTCATGGAAATGTGTGAAAACAGCATTACATAAGTAAAACCAAAAAACTAAACCATGTGTTGTGTGTGGTGGGGTGTGGTTCAGTTTTTAATCGGGAAACTTTACTAGGATGTAGTACTTACTTGCCAAAATAACACAAATTTTTTATATAAACATAGGTCGCAACTCTTTTGTTTTCGAGCTATAAGCGATCAAATTTGAGCCAAAAATTTACATTTTGACCTTATTTTCAACCATACATTAAACTTCCCCAGTGCCCTCTAAGGGGATGAAATTCACCACCTCCTTGATTTTTTATAAGAAGTTTTTAACGCGAGAACTTTCATTCTTTAGTGGTATTTTTTTGTCTCTTTAGTATTTTCCTTAAAGTTAATACTTTCAGTGTTATCACTTTCGATTATTAATTAAATTATCCTCTTATAAAAACCGTTTTGAAAAATCACTTTTAGTTTTTGAGAAATAAATTTTTGAAGTAATCGACAATTTTTTCGAATTTTGCAACTTCTGCCGATTAAGTGTTAAAAATTCGTATAAAATCCATTTCTTGGAATATGAGTATGAAAATTTCCCAAAGTGTTAATAAAAGTGTCCTCTTTCCAATAAAATAAGGATCGTTGTGGAAATATCACCAATTATTAATTAAAGTATCTTCGTTTTAATGCAAAAAGCCGTTTTGAAAAATCACTTTTAGTTCTTGAAAATAAATTTTTGAAATAATCGACAATTTTTTCGAATTTTGCAATTTCCACCGATTAAGTTTTAAAAATTTGTATAAAATCCATTTCTTGGAATATGAGTATGAAAATTTCCCAAAGTGTTAATAAAAATGTATTCTTTCCAATGAATTATGCTTTTAGTTTTTGAGAAAACAATATTTGAAGTTATGATAAAATTTTCGATGTTGCAATTTTCTTCGACAACTTTCAAAATTCGCTATAAAATACATTTTTTGAAGGATCCTTGTGAAAATATCGCCAATTATTAATTAAAGTATCCTTTTTTTAGAGTTGCTTTGTCAGTTAAAACAGCATCAACAAAGTTCATTTTGTATCTTGGATCCAAATAAGTTGACATATCTTATCAGCTTTCTTATTAATTTCATTTTTATTCAATTACCGCAATTATGTGACAATGTAGGGTATCACTTTAGAAATGCACCAGAAGTTATAACCATAATGGCCGGATAGATATGCCGGATAACCGG
This sequence comes from Onthophagus taurus, assembly GCF_036711975.1. Lineage (NCBI taxonomy): Eukaryota > Metazoa > Arthropoda > Insecta > Coleoptera > Scarabaeidae > Onthophagus > Onthophagus taurus. The sequence goes on along the minus strand of NC_091972.1, from coordinate 29,807,681 downwards.
CCTTTCACAAAATCACTATTCGTTCCATCACTGAATAATACATTTCACCACTTGTAGTTATATGCTGACCTTATTTACAGTGAAATTCCCCTAACTCGAATCACTAAGGGAGCGGAAGAAAACTTTGGGTTATGGAGAATTCGAGTTAGAGAAAGATTAGTAGAATTTCAGCTCTAAAGAAAAAAATAGAAATGTACTTTTGTCCAGGGCCTACACCAAAACCAGAGAAACATCCCCAAACCATCACAAAACCACCTCCATGTTTTAATGTTCGCTGCATGTACTTAGAAGTCAGCCTTTTTCCTATTGGACGCCTCACATATTGTATTCCACCACTTTTAAATAAGTTAAACTTGGAATCATCACTAAACAATACCTTTTTCCATTCGTTGAATGTCCACTTGATGGGTGCGTGTAAACAGTAGTCTTGCGGCTTTATTTTTTTTGATAAAAGTGTTTTCTTCGCTGGTCTTCTGGCAATTAGTTTATCTTCAATTAATCTATTGCGTATTGTACGTGTTGATACCTCCAAGTTGTGTGTTTCTTGTAACTCAGCCTTAATTTTGGCTGAAGAATAAAATTGATATTTTTTAGCTGTTCTTTCAATTATTCTATCAAGGCATTCATTGGTTTTTCTGGGACGTCCAGACTTTTTCTTCAAGTCTACAAGTCCCGTCTCACGATATTGTTTAATAATTCGCGATACTACACATTTGTGTAAAGAGAATTTGCGAGCGATATCACATTGTTTAACATGGTTTTCAAAATCATTAATAACCATTTGTTTCACAGTTTTACAAACATCTACACACCACAAGGCATGTTTAAGACTGGTCTTATCGAATGTATCTTATCAAAAACTCGTTCTTATTTATCACATGTTTGTATTTCTTAGCAAAGTTGTTTTACTTTTTTCCAACCCATGTTTTATAATTTTATTTTATTTCTAATAAAATAAGGATAGCTTTGTGAAATCTTCACTACGTAAATGCTATATAATATACACTACCATGGTAGGGTTTACACTAAGGAAAAGCATTATTTCAAATTTAATTTACAAAAATTAAAAGTTGATCTACTTTTTTCCAATACTGTATATTCAAAACAGAAACCTTAGTACTATTGTAAGTTGAAAATTAATCAAGTTTTTTAAAGTAATCCGTAATATTTCAACCGCTCCTTGTCGAAAAAATCTTCTATTAAATGTCAAGAATTATGACATTCTCTCTTGATAATACAAAGATTTCAAACTTTCTAAGAGACGAATAAGCTTCATCAAATGTAGGCACAGCGATAAGTATTTCATTTTCAAGATTATCATCACCCTCATCTGATTCTGAAACAATAAGAACATTAGGTTTGTTTTGGTTCAAGAGTCTGTAGTTTCTGAGCCAGAGTCTATGTGGTTTGATTCTGTAGTTAAAATTACTTACAGAGCGGATTCGAATATTTTATTGTTTGGTAAATTCGACTTATAGAAGTAAAAGTTGAAGAAACTCCATAGTAGTTCAGTTCGAGTTACAGAGAAATTCGAGTTAGGGAAATTCGACTTAGAGAGATAAAAGCACATTTGAAACCTAGTCAAACGCTTGAGCTTACAAAAATTATTCGACTTAGGATAATTCGAGATATAGAAGTTCGAGTTAGGGGAATTTCACTGTATTTAGTCTGTATTTTTAAAGTTGTTTTATTTTTTTGGTATGTTATCTTGCTGTTCTACTTACTTTATCGATCAAATAAACTAGAACAGCTTTGTTTCTTACCGCAAAACAGACTGATTTGAATTTTGTTCTGTTTGTAATATCGCTCACTATTTACCTTGTCTTTTCGCGGGCGAATTTTTTATAATTATCAAGAGATTAAAGGGCATAGATAAACACAAACTTCAGCAAATAAGTAACTATTTTTAAAATAGAAGTTAGTTTTTTATGGCGCTGAAGAATTTTAGATATTTTCTGAATTTATCGAATATTTGCTTTACTGAGCTTAACAATTTGATTAGTTTACCTATCAGTTAGTTATCCAACAAATTTTACTGGATATATTCATGTTAACATAATTTAAGTTAGTTTAAGAGTTTGTCTGGTAAAACTTAATCAAACACTAATAAAAAAATGAGTAATGACATTTAAATAGTACTTAATTTTTTTTTTGTTTGTTATTAGGTTCTTCTGCGATTGTGGTGCTGGAACGTTAACAAATCAGTGTCAATTACAAGGTGAGCCTACACAAGACACGGATACACTCTACGATTCGGCGGCCCCAATGGAATCGCATACGCTCATGGTAAACTAATGTCAACCAAGCTTCGATACGATTAACTTGTATGAGAGGTGAGGTAAATAAAATGAAAGAGGGACAAGTGTCATTGGCGCGCACGTGCGTGTTCGGTTGGACAAAATACCTCTAGCCTTTGGACCTAGGCGGGGCGGAAGGTCGATGTGTACGTGTTCTTTTTTAGTGATTGTGCGGTAAAAATGCTTGTCGTCGTCGTCGTCACCCCAGCATCAGCAGCAGCAACGGCACACGACTGATTTCTGCATTACACACCAGTTAGATTTTAGACAATCAGAGCAGGCTTCCAGAGATCCTTGGCCGTGTTTAGCTCCATTAACGTGTTTTCGTACTTTTTTTCTTTATTATTTCTATTAACTTTTTTTAATTCTTTTTGCCATGTGCCAGTGTTTGTCTTTGCGGTTTGCGGAAACGAGCTCTTTTTATGATACAATTTTAATGGGGTTTAATATAGATGTTGTGATTGTAGTGGATTCATGTAAATATAGAATTTACTCAAAATTATTAGAAAGAAACTAAAAAATAAACAAGAAATACTTATGAAAAATAAAAGCATTGTAGAAAGGTCGTGTTCCGCAGGACGTGAAGATGCGACCCCCTCAATCAATTTTTTACAGAGCCGCTCTCTAAAAATTAATTTTATTTTTCTATTTATTTGTATATTACGCTTCTGATCTACTTGCAATAATTTGTTGAGTAATATTTCCATTGTTTATCAATGTTGATTTTGTTTATTTTCTCCTTATTAATAATTCTAAATGTTGATTCGGATTTTGGCTTACGGTTACTTTTTATATTGTGTTTACGTTTTCTTTTCGATATTTTACCTAAGTTTGAGACTCTTGAGATTAGAAATCAATCCGTATATAAAAAAAAATAATTCACATAAGTAAAATGTTTTAATTTTGCAGTGAATCTTGCTCTACGTTATTACATTATTCAATTTTCTTTTTAATCACGAATCTCGTTCTTATTTATGTTTGATTTTCAACTCCATCATTCAAACAATTAAATTTATTAATTTTTGTTCGTTCAACTTCACGTAAATTTTTCGCTATTTACGGTTATTTTTATTGTTATATTGAACACGCAACTTAGATGTATTATCTATTTATTTGCTAGCTAGTTTAGGTGTGAAACGTGGTCCTGTTCGTTTAATCCGTTATTAGAGGACGTGAACGTTCGTAGCTTTGATGACACGAAAATCAATTATTTAGCAATTGTACATAGCTAGGCGAAGTTTAGGCGAATAGATTCCGTGTGATAGTGCGGTCGTTTGTGTTGTTTGTTTGCGTGTGTATCGGACGTTTTAAAAAGAACGAAAGCAGGGAGGGGAAGCGTTGTATTTTTTGTAGTAGACTTCTTAAGGCAGGGGTCCGAATGGGAAATCGGAGACGCCACCGCGGAACTGGTGGTAGTAGTTCAACTCGAAGATTAAAAAAAAAAACAGTATTTACCCTACGTACGGCGGTGTTGTTGAGAAAGCGGTAATATTAGTATGTACTACTACTGTATATTCTAAAAAATTAAAAATTAGAAAGTTTTTGGAATATTTCAAAATCGCTACTTTCTTTTTATTGTAAGGTTTTTAATGGTGTATTATCAAAATTTGACTAACGGGTTTAAATTAATCGGTTTTTGGATGGTTTATTTATAAGGCTCTAAATTAGATCACTTCTTATTCACAATACTTTTTTATAAATAATACAGGTAATCCATAAAGATGTTACATCAACTTTATTATTATCTCAAATATGTCGCAAAAACTTTTGTAAACATGGAAATTATAATCTGAAAAGGCTAATTAACTTAAAAGGAGGTTTTACTGCTGTGGTACATATTATATCATTTTTATAATATCACTAAAAATCAATACTAAAAACAACACCATAAAGATTACTTATTACTTATTACAATCCAATTCATTATTTTAAATTATAAGTTATAATTTCATTAATTATATCGTGTCATTCTGGAATTATTTATTATGAGGGAAACGAGAAATACTTTATAGCGACGAAATAATTAAATAGATATTTCGTCGACTTTTAAAGCTTCTTGCTTGGAACTTGTTTCGTCTCAACTTTCGAATTGAAACAAAATAAGAAGGAATTGTATTCAATTAATGCAGTAAATTTTAAATTATTAATTCCTCTTTTTGTTAGCAGTTAACCTAGATATTACCAACCCAATCACATTAACTAAAATCAAAATATACAAATAAATAAACTATTTACACAGTGAGATAATTGTAAAAACGATATTTCGAATGCAAAGCTGTTTCGTATTTATGGTAAATAAAGTGTGTACTGTGGTTACTTTCTTGATAAGTGGTTAAATGCGTTTTTTTGATTATATGTTTCTAAATACCCAAGCGTCTTTTTGACCACCTCCAAGTCGATATAGTTGCCAAGCATTTTGAGTTATCATATCAAGATAGCGACAAATTAATTGAAAATACCGCTTGTTACCTCTCATTGATGTACCAATATTTTGGTCGGCCCGATTTTACATCTTCTACAACACTCACAACATTATTGTCATTCCATTTGTACAAAATAATACTGTCATTATCGCAAATTCAATAATTCCACGCTCTGCGTGTTTAGACTGCAAGAGTAAGATCCCTTGCTGCCCAATTTTTCTTCATAACGTCAGTCTTTTAGGCTCATAAACTTGAATTCTTCTAATAAGGAAAGTGAAGTAAAAAGTAGTCGAAGTAAGATGAAAATGAACCCGATTTATTTTATAATATAAAGGAATTGCAGAATAATAGTCGCACCAAGTTCAAAAATTTAAAATATTTCAGATCTACGTATCCATTTCCGGTCTAAAACTTGTAAGATTCAATAAGGGGTCGAATTTTGATGAACTTTTCATTTTGGTCTAGGTTGGGATTGTTACAACAATGTAAATTCTGCATTATGATGTATAAGTGTTGCTATAATTTTTTGAACAATCTCATCATCAAAAAATGTTTCCAGAGGTGCTACATTCTTTGATAGCTAAATCTTCTGTAATAGATCTTCTGTCGTTATTACCTCTAATTTTCATTTTATAAGACAAGTTGTATAACTATAGTGATATAGCTTTGTTTTAATTAGTTCCTAGTTTCTTGCCACATAAATTAATTTAGCGATGAGATACTCCAGGTTCATTATGTGATGATTATAAGGAAAGAAATTTTATGTAGATAACAGAAATTCCACAATGATGTATATTTATTCAGAAGTTATGTACAACAATTGTTTCGCTTTATTAGAGCGTCTTCAGGTACAACTTCAATCAGCGAGAAATGATCAAAGGATTGTAACGATTGTGCATCATGTGGAAAAGGATTGAGAACGAAAAATAACAAAAAATGATCGGAACCTCGAACAATTGAAAAACCGCAGATATCACTTCATCGTCCCACTCAACAAGAAAAAGGTTGAAGGCAAAATGAGTGAGGAAAAATAATCTAAAGTTATGTGCGTACTTCAACGGCCATTTTTTTTTCTTACTACGGACGATGAAGTGATATGTGCGGTTTTTAAATCGTTCGAGGTTCCGATCACTTTTTGTTATTTTTCATTCTCAAACCTTTTCCACATGATGCACAAGTGTTACAATCCTTTGATCATTTCTCGTTAATTGACGTTGTACCTGAAGACGCTCTAAAAAAGCGAAACTAATTGTACATAACTTCTGAATAAATATACATCATTGTGGAATTTCTGTTATCTACATAAAATTTTATTCCACATAAATTAATGGCTTTTTTGTTCAGAGTCGTTTTAACATCAGTTAAGCTATTGATAACATCATATTTTTATATCTTGAATTAGCGACTGTAATAATTTGTAAAATGTCTGGAAGGTTGTTCACTTATTCTGAAATGGCCATTAATTATTCGACACTTTCCTTTTAATTTCAACGTGTTGTAACGTATAAACTACACCAGCTTTTTCTATTATTAAAATTAAACTTATCTGCGATTTCTAATTCAGTATGAACTTTTTCTATAATAAAGGTGAATAGATCATCATCCAAAAGCCAAGATAAAGTGTAACAACCTGCTTTTGTAATATTTTCAGAATTATCATTTTTAATTAAAACGTTACCACTGCTGTTGCTAGCAGCTACACTGGATTTCATCTTCTTCATTATTTGTTGATGATGTCCTCTGTTTAGTTGCAGATAAGACTTAATAGAATTACTCTTGTTGTGCCTCGCCAATTTTCATCTGTTGCTCTTTTTCAACACTAGCTTTCCTAAGGATCGGCACAGCACTAGATCTGATCGAATTGTTTGATCAATCCGGATTTTTCTACTCCATTATTTATAAATTTGTTAATTTCATGAATTCCCACCGGGCGGTTTTTGTACCAGTAGCTGAATTCACTCGCATTCCAATATTGATTAGGTGTTGTAATGTTAGCGCTTTTCTTTAAGTTTATTGTATATTCTGAAAAATATTACATTATTAACAACCCTTAAAAATCGTTAGCAAATATTTTCATACCTTATTGAATATACAGTGTGTCCCAGGATAGATGTTACAAGAGGTATAATGACTTAAAAATTTTTGAATTTTATTTTAAGGTCGAGGAATTAAGCCCTGCTTGGTGTGGAGAGAATTTTACGTATATTTTCATATTTTGAAAATCAACCTCCAGCATCGGCCTTGATAGTGAAGCAAAAACTATTTTTAGTTCAGGTAAAGTAAGCTTTTTGTTCATGATATGGCAAAATGTCATTAAGGAGAGTTGTTCAGAATGAAAAATTATGGCACTATACACAATTTCAGAAAGATTTACCTACATTGATTAAACCACCATATTTTAGATTAGATCAGAGTGAAGAAAAAAAATGATTTAAGTAGTCGCAAATATTGAGAAATAAATTATATTATCCCTCGATTTTAGTTCACATTTCAAGTATTATACAATATTTATGTTATTTAAACTAAAATGTGATGGTTCAACCAAAGTAGATAGATGAACAACTTTTCTTAATAAAATTTTTCTGTATCATAAATAAAAAGATTACTTTATCTAAACTAAAAATAGTTTTCGAATCGCTGTCAAGGCCGCCTTTGTTTTCAAAATATGATAATATTCTTAAAGTTCTCTTCACACCAAGCAGGGCTTAATTTCTTAGTCTTAAAATAAAATTCAAAAATTTTTAAGTCATATACCTCTTGTAACATCTATAGTGGGACACACTGTATATAAACATTTCTTTGATTAACTTTTTCACACCCACTTGTGCGGCCTTCAAAATAATCTATTTGTCCAATTCTTCTTTAAAAGTTCTAAATGCTAAAAAATTCAATTATTTTTCTATATTCTTCTTCACTTAGAACTCTTTTTTATGACTTCTCTTGTACATTTAAAAATGATATCATCAATTGAAATATTACAAATGGTGAAATATTTGTCATGAATCATTTCTGCTATTGAATTCCACATATGTTTCATTGTAATCTGTGTCGTTTCTCTTTTTCATATTACATGCTAAACATTTTATAATAATATTTAACTCAACACGAGACGTAGATTTTTCAAGGTTACAACTTTTCTAGTTATGTAATCACAAATGGCTCCATTGATGAATTACCAAACTTGCATAAAACGGGGTTGAGGAATTTGATTCATTTGTCACTCATGTCAAGGGCGTTCGTGCAAGCACTTGTTGAATTCATATCCCAACTCTGTTGATATTTGTAACACTATCACAAAAATATTATGTATAACAGTGACTATTTGTTGTATTATATGTGATAATTAGCAACAAATGTTAAATAACAACGACGTGTAGGGATTACGAGACGTCATCTAATCGACAATTAGAGAACATGATGACTGAGTAAACTTATGGAGCTATTCTACTCTATGGATCATGCTACACGAACATTTCTACATTAAACTATTGGGCCTTTAGCTATCTGAAGTTGGACTTGTAACTCTTAGCATTATTTATAGAGTGTTATAGTTAGTTCAAGAGAAATGACAAAGAATAGTTTTTGAATTTCAACTTTATGGCCAATATTTTCCTCACAGACTGAATTTGCAAACAATAATTATGAGATTGTCGTAACCACAAATATACAAGTAAAAAACAAGAAAATGTAATATACACCACAGCAAAAAAGCTTTCTTAAATGTCATGAAATAACAACTTTGTTGACTTGTATGATGTAGTGTAGGAGCGCGTATTTTATAGGCACTTAAGCACATGAAGGGCCGATATTGCTTACTTGTGGCTTTTTTTATAACAGATCATGAATAATAACCACAACCTTAATCCTAGTCCATCCTCGCGCTAACAGTAACAATCAATGACTTCATCAAACGTATATAAAAATGTATATAAATTTATATGCTAAATTATATATGTGTATATATAATTTATAAATTTATATAATGGTGATTTTCATTAAAATTTTGCCATTACTCCTGTCAAAGATGCTGTAGGTAAACGGGTCATACTACCTTACTTGGGAACTTCAGTTCAAGTTCAAGTCAAACTGTCAATTAACAAATCTTAATAATACAAACAAATATTAACAAATATTATTAATTTATTTGCCTGAAAAACTAACTCCTCCATGATGTAACAAGTCTATAAAGTTGTTATATATTTTTTTCTTCCAAAATTAACAAGTTACAAGTTTATAAAACATCTTTGACGGACACTTGTATACTGTGTAAGAAAGCAGTTAAAATCTAATCAAATTAAAATTAAGTTTTAGACCATTATTACATTAATAATCATTACTTCTTTTTTTAAATTATTTATAGTTAATTTCTTTAATCTCTTTATTTTTATTACATTATATTATTACGCTTTTTTTTTGATTCTTCACTATCTTTTTCATTATAAATCTTTTATTTATAATCTTTCTGTCACAGTAGTATTAATGAAAAAAAAATATTGTGATTGAATCTACGTCATATAAGAATTTGAAATGATCTCTATAAAAAATTAATTAAAACAAATAATATTTAAATTCCTCTTTTTGAACAATACCCTGTGCAACATAAGAAATTAAAGAATATAAACAACAGTTTCCCGGTTGCCGTTATATTTTTAGATTCACCTTTAAATTTCTCCTTTTTTTTTTAAATTTAATTATTGATAATGTATTCCGGGGCATAATAGGTTTATTAGCCTAGAAAAATATTATAATCGTGTTTGCCAAAAATACCATAACAAAAAAGGGGGGAAGTAAAAGTGGATGTTGTATAGTATTTATTTTTCTTATATATTTTTTTTTGAGATTCCCATTTTATAGATGAAAATATGTATTAGAATACTTTGTTAATGAGGAAGAGAAAAAATTAAAAGTAATTAAGAATAAGTGGTATACAACATTTACAAGAGTTAAGGAGAATTGTATAAATTGTATCCATTTTGTACATAACTCAGAATAAACGATCACCAAGAGCTTTCGTTATATTATGATTTTGATCGAGCAGAACTTATACATAATGTAAATATACGATGATAAAATAGCGCGAGCGTACCGGTGCCATATAATAACGACCAATTTTGATCAGTTCTGCGTTTGCGTGGTGTAAAGTGTTTTTCTTTATCCTTTTTTTTTTTATTTTTTTGTTCGTTTCGTTTGTTGATGCTCGCGTCGGAGGATTTCCGTTTAGATTTTCCGAGCTATGGTAGTTGCGTAGCTAGGTAAATATATATATATATATATAAATATATACATATAGCGACTAGTTAATTATTTTTAACGTTTCTTTCGACTGAAGTAATATTTATATAAGCAAATTTCTAAACGATAACGAAAGCCTTTTCAAGCGTACCCTGTGCACAAGAGAAATAATGTGTGTGAAATAATGTGGTCATTGCCTATTCTTTTGGTTTACAATTAATAATGTTCACATGTGTATATTGATTTGTTCTATTAATAAAACGTATACTTGGTGAATTTATTTTCATTATCTTATTTATTAAGTAATTTGTTAGAACTTGTATAAAAATTTGTTTTATATTTTTTATTAATATTATTTTTTTATTGTAGTTTTAGTTAATATTTCATCAAAAAAGGCTTTACTGTAATATCAATCGCTTGTTGTTGATGCCATAAACCTACACCAACAGCAGGACATGCCATAGTTTTTCTTCCGCTATACGTTATCTATAAAAAAAAAGAAAAAAAAATAAATTGGTGACGAATACAACAAAATAAAATTAATTCTTACTGGATATCCTAATAAGTTTTGGAAGCGTGGTTGAATAAAACTCCAAGCTCCCATGTTTTGAGGTTCCTCCTGACACCAAATGAATCCTTTAACGTTTTTATATTTTGAAATTTCTTGTTGTATTTCCACTATGGGGAAAGGGCAAAAAGATTCAATTCTAATAATCGCTGTGTCCATCGCCATTAAACTTTGCCTTTTTTCTAACAATGTATAATAATGTTTTCCAGATGTAAACAGAACTTTTTCTACATGATCTGGATTACACATTGTATCCCCTAAAAAACGCATCAATTAGTACTACTAAAAACCATAAAATTTTATTTCTTAAGCTTCACCAATAACAGGAAGAAATGAAGTATTAATTGACATATCATCTAAATTTGAAGTTGCGACTGGAGATCGAAGTAATGTTTTCGGCGAGATAATAATAAGGGGTTTTCTAAAATTCCGAATCATTTGGCGTCTTAGTAAATGGAAATATTGCGCTGGAGTACTCGGTTGACAAACTTGCATATTGATGTTATCACCGTCAGGTTTATTTTCTTTGGAATCTGTCATTTGTAAAAATCTTTCAACTCTTGATGAACTGTGTTCCGGACCTGCTCCATCATAACCATGAGGAAGCATCACTACTAATCCAGAACTCCACAACCATTTAGCTGTAATAAATTTTTAATTGAATATAAAAAAATAAATTTCAAATAAACTTACTTTCTCCCGAAGAAACGAATGTATCGAACATAATTTGGGCACCGTTGAAGAAATCGCCGAATTGCGCTTCCCAAATTATTAAATTGTTGGGATTTTCTATGCTCATTCCATATTCATAGCCTAGAACTGCTTCTTCTGATAAAATACTATTTGCAATCTAAAATAATAAAAATGGGGATTTGTAATTATTTGAGATAATAAATGTGAATATATTTTATTAAAGCAATAATTTAATATGATTAATATTGTTATTTTAAACATTAAATGAATTAAAATGTCCTAGTTGGCGATGGATGCAAGGGCAAGATGTTTTTTTTTCTCTAGCCAACAAAATAGAACTTACAAAAAAAGCTCCCAACTATAAAATTCAGAAAAATTTCAAATTTAGTACTTTAAAGTTAATAGTTATAATTTATTTTGCGTTAATAAGTTCAATCACTTAATAATTACAAACCAAGATTTAAAAAGTATACAAATTTGTCCCAATTGGACTCAAAATGTTCTTAACCCTAGGATGCATAACATGTGTCTGAAAAGCGGCCCATACACGACGACTCTTGCAGCGTCGCATGCAGCGACGCCAAGAGTCGAGCCGCATGAAGCATCGTGTGTAGGGAAGCGCCAGGACTCATGCGACGGCGACGGATTCAAGACCGTGGCAGGCTCCGGCGCCTTGCAAGAGTCAACGTGTATGGGATTGCGACGTGCATACGACACCGAAAGTATCGCTTTAGTTTATTTCCAACGTCCATCGAAATGGCATCGTTCTCCGAAAAAGATTTTTAGAAAAAATTTATAAACGTATATAGAATGTACCCATGTTTATGGGACTCAAAATCAAAAAATTACATCAACAGAAACTGAAAAACTACCGCCATAAATGAGCTTGTAAAATTGTCTGGCAGTATTTAGCTTTCTGCCAGCAATATTTAATTTTCTACAAGCAGTATTAGTATTCTGGAACCAATTTGTAGTCTATTGATAGCAGTACCTAGCCTTGTATAAACAATATCTATCTTTTTAAGCAGTTTCTAGTATTGCACAGGTAGTATTTGTCTTCCGCAAGGAATTTTTGATCGTCTATAGGAAGTATTTAGTCTTCTGCAAGCAGTATTAGTATTCTGGAACCAATTCCTTGGCTATTGGTAGCAGTACCTAGCCTTCCATAAACAATATCTATCTTCTGCAAACAGTTTCTAGTATTGTATAGGTAGTATTTGCCTTCCGCAAGGAGTTTTTAGCCTTTTGCTGGCAGTATTTAGTCTTCTACAAATAGTATTGGTATTCTGCAACCAATTTGTAGTCTATTGGTAGCAGTACTTAGGTTTCTAAGGACGATATCTATCTTTTTAAGCAGTTTCTAGTATTGTATAGGTAGTATTTGTCCTCTATAGGAAGTATTCAGTCTTCTGCAAGTAGTATTGGTATTCTGCAGCCAATTTCTTGGCTATTGTCTGGCCAGATATGCATTGGTATAGGTCCGTCGATAGCGGTTAAAGAAGTGCGGCACGACGCCACAAGAGTCTACGTGTGTAGGCCGTTAAAATCCGTCGCATGCGACGACTCTTGCGGCGGCTCTGGCGGCACCGCCGCAAGAATCATCGTGTATGGGCCGCTAAAGACACACGGCTTTACTTTTCATTTCTTTATTTTGAAATGGTGTATACGAATTTCTTGCCCTATTAAGAGTGCCTCTGGACAACCTTTGAGGGCAATAATTTGATATACTTAACGGTCGAAAAATAAATTTTGTTCTTCATGGAATGGGGATTTGTCACGTCAGCCACATGGTCGCCGGGGCCGCTCGGTCCATAGAGCTCCGCTCCTATTGGCTCTAAAGTCCTCGAGGACTCGAACGAAAGGAACAATGGGATTCTATGGGACAGGTATACGAAGGGGTTGAAAATACGATAAATAATAGAGTGATTTCATATATCTTTCGTAAGTTTTAGATTCACGTATACTCGAAGTAAATCTTCATAAATGTGCATATATTATTTGTAGATATTGATAAAAATAGCGTCGGGCAGCAGAAAAAGAAGCGTTCGAGTAGGCGACTCCGATTTTGAATACATTGTGTTGCAGTGGTACAACGAAGATGACATAGATAATGTTTCAGTTAAAGTGCAACTTTGATGTGCCACCACCTGAAGCTGAGGAAGATTCATACGAGTCGGATATCTTATCAGACACTGAGTTAAGCGATGTTGAACCTAACGCCCAAAACAGCTTGCATGGTCGAAATGGTTTCAAGTGGACTTCTTCTACTCCTTCTCAAAAAAAAACCGTCCCTACTAACATTATTCGATTCAAACCAGGACCGAGGAAAAGAAACGAAGTATTATCTCTCAAATGTGCTTGGGATAAATTTATAATATCGGAAATGGTTAATGAAATAATACTTTGCACAAATACAGAAGCTAAACATCAATATAAAGGAAAGCCAGAATTAGTTTGGTAGAAATAAATGTTTTAGAAATCTTTGGGTTGTTACTGTTAGCAGGTGCAGAGAAAAGCTGGAATGTTTCAGTAAGGAAATTGTTTCTCGACAAGTGTTCCAACCCTACATATAGAGCAACGATGTCCCTGAATCGCTTCGAAAACATCAAAAGATTTCTCAGATTTGATGATAAGAGGACAAGAGTTGTAAAGGGCGAGAGTGACAAATTTGCTCCTATACGCCACGTTTGGGAATTATTTCTTATTCAATGACAAATAATTATGATACCGAAAGAATTTTTAACCATTGACGAGCAATTGTTGGCATATAGAGGACGCTGTGGTTTTATTCAATATATACCAAACAAGCCAGCAAAGTATGGAATAAATTTTTTTTGGATATGTGAAAGCGATATTGGCTATGTGATTGATGGTTAAGTTTATTTTGGGCAAGCAGCCGGTTGAAAAAACAGCGAAGAATGTTTCACAAAATGTAATGACCTTAGTATCATCTATAAACAATACTTCCAGAAACATAACGTTTGACAACTACTTTACCAGTGTACCATTAGTCCACCAGGTTCTAGCTATTGGGATAACATCTATAGGAACACTTCGCAAAGAAGGACAGGCCTGTTTATTCTTCAGTTTTTGGATTTTCTGACGATCTGACACGTTAATAAGAAAAATAAGTCCGTTGTCCTTTTGAGTTCTATGCACCATGAAGATCAAATTTCTATAGAAGACTGTAAAAGAAAACCGATCATAATAACATTTTATAATAATACGAAAAGTGGTGTGGATCATATGGACCAAATGCTTGGAAGTTACACATGCAAGAGACAGACTAGACGTTGGCCGTTTGCAGTTTGGTCAAATATTATTGGTGTTGCAGCCATAAATTCCTTTTTCCTTTACACAAACGAAAATCCAAACTATGCTGCTGGCAGCAGTCATAAACGAAGGATATTTTTGGAAGAATTACCTCAGGAATTGATACTTCCGTTTATGAAAGTGAGATCACAAAATCCAAAATTACATCGACACATCGTAGATGACATGAAAAAATTCATAGAATTTCCGGCACCAGGTACTTCTGAATCCACCCAAAAAGAAGAGATATAGCGTGTGTTCAGTTAAGATTAGTCGCACGAGTACTTTGCGATGCATAATGTGCAAAACACCTATCTGCAAAGAACACAGTGTGGTAATTTGCAAAAAATGTGTCACATAAATTGTGTTAATAACATATTGTATTGCGTAATTCTTTTCAATAATCTGAATAAACTAAATTTCGCTGGTATTAATATACAAGTGTCTTTGAGACACATGCTATATAGATTCACTTATGCATCCTAGGGTTAAATTTGAATTCAAAATTTAATTCAGAATTGAAAAAATTCTTTAAACATATTGATAACGTTACTAAGAACTTGAATTCATTACGTAAGTTTTGAAAATCTTTGACCTCTACCTATGGTTTGTTACAGCCAGAAGTGTCTGCTTCTGACACTCATTGGTTTAGACTTTAGAGAATAAATATGCCAGATTTTAGCGTTATTTGCGACCCACGAATATGTTATGGAAATAGGGAAACCGATGAAAAATCGAACAATGGCACTAGCCACCTTACTGCACCGTGAACTTGGAAAAACTGTAATGACTAAGAATTTGTAGCAATATGTAGCTGCTAATGCTTGTTTTCCATAAACCATATAAGTTTGCAATCTATTAAAGTGATTTCCATAAAAAATTAATGAACTGCTCTGAAAGACTGGTATAGTGGAGACTAATCAAATAAAATTAGGAAACTGCTTTTCAGTTGGTAGACTTAAACGATTTTGGATTGTGTTGCAAATATGTCTAAATATGTTAAGTATATATATAATATATAAGAAAAGCTTGATGCAAAGTTTGGATTAAAATGTTTGTGGCGTATCTCATGACCATATTTCAATCATTTTTAGGCGTTAGAGGGCATTTGACTCAGACTGTATAGTGAACTACATTATTTTCATCGACCATAATCGCTTGTCCAATTCTGTTATTGAATTCTTCAACATCATACTTTGGAAGAATACAGTGCGGAAACTGTTTCTGATTTTCACGATAGACATTGCTATTACCAAATTATTCTCTGCTTTTTTCAAAACCAGTCTTTTGTTAGATAACAATCCCATGATGAACTTCTTAGCGTTAATTTTTTCTATTAGACTATAGCTACCAAAAGTTTCGTTTCCAACAAAATTCTAGTTTCACCCTTTTTTTCTCGGCGAAACTGTTAATACAACGCAGTTCTTTCTGGAATAACGTTCAAAATTATCAATTTCCATCATATTGCTTATAACCATTTTTTGTAGGTTTTCAATATGCTCTTGTTTGCATAACTTAAAGTAGGTAATTGAAATCTGCAACAATCCTATCCAGAAGACTAAAGACTTAAACTTCTGCACCAGGTTAAATTAATGCACAACTTCATCAATTTAATATGGAATTGTGATGTTTAATTTATTTTTTGAAAATCTAGTCTATAACATGTACTTGGTGGAAAGAGTGTATTCAAAGGATTCAATTCATTTATTCCTCAATTATTTCAAGAAATGTTATAGCTTCACCATTTTCCTCTTTCCAGAAATATTATTTTTATATTGTACGAGCAAAAATTGATGTTTTAGTATTCATTTGAAACAAAATATTTAGTGCATATTGATTAATGAATTGATTAAATTATTTAAAAAAATAGTATTACTTCAAAAAAGCCACTTTGCTCGGAATCCATGTCATTTAATGGAATGTAAGTATTATTCGTTGCTTGGTCTACCAACATAGCATGTCTTTGAGAGAAGGTTCCACGTCCAACATCTTGTCCACTTATTCGAACATTGTATCCTATAAATTATACATTAAAAAAATTAAACAAATTCAGTTTAACGGTTTATTTTATGATTTTTTTTTTGATGATTAAGCGATTCTTTTTCTAACTTTTTAAAATAATAAATCCCTTTATTTCCATAATGCTTACATGCATAGAAAACAGTCAAACAAAACAACCTTTACAATTATGTAAATAACATTAATTAATTACAATACCAATAATTTTACAAATTCAAATACAATAATCCAGTACAAAATAAAAGAACATAAAAGTTTCATAAAAGAAGAAGGAACTTGAGAATGTTTTATTCTGTGAAATGAGCTCTACATGAGTCACGCGGACCTAAACCGAAAACCGCTCGTACACTTCCTCTGAAGGATAAAAACACGTTCCGACGTTACTGCATTTCCCCAGAAAATAACTCCATATCTCAAACGCGATTCAACACACGCATAATAAACAGTTAAAGCGACTCTTTCACCTACACATTGTGACACTGTTCGAAGCGCAAAACATGTTCTGGATAAACTGGTTGTCAACCCATCAATGTATTGACTCCAGGAAAGGTGGCAGTCCATCTTTAAACCCAGGAACGTCACCTCCTGTTGATAAGCGAGTAATTGTCCTCCAAACATTATTTCCATCTCAGGTGTTTCATTTGCAAAAATCATAAAAGTTGATTTTGCTATATTGAGCTGTAGATTATTTCCGAACAACCATTCGTTTAGTTTTATTAGATTCTCTCTGGCCATTCTTCAGACCGCTTCCTCACTTTTTTCAGATATAACAGAAGTTGAATCATCCGCAAATAATGCCAGTAAACTATCAAGTACATCAAGCAAATCATTAATGTACAGAAGAAACAAGAAAGGTCCCAAGACTGACCACTGAGGTACACTCTGAAATACTTCTTTCCACTCAGACCTAACTTCTCCTCCCGAATCGCTGTATGACACAACACACTGGATTCTGCCGTATAAATAGGATTTTAACCAATCAAGGATAACGCCGCCGAAACCCATTTTTTCTATTTTATTCAGAAGGATTTCATGATTCACACAGTCGAATGCTTTTGTTATCCACAAAAATACAACCAGTGATATCATTTTCATTGATAGCTGATGTAATTTTATTAAGTATCTAAAAAATTGCACGTGACGTTGATCGTCCTTTTATATCGTCCTCAATGCAATTTTTTCAAATATTTTTGCAATATTTGATATGAACGCAACAATTACTATTTTTTAAAGCTTACTGGAAGAACGCCCATAGAAAAGGACAAATTGATAACATTACTCAATGGTTCAGAGAGAACATCAGAAGAGAACTTCAATAAGGCCACGGGAATCTTATCAAAGGTTTATCAATTATTTTTTAAACTTCTATTGCATCACTTACATAAAATGCGAAAGTTTTAGATATTTGTAAGTTTCTTGTTCTTAAAGGAACCGTATTAGAAATTTGTACACTATTTATAAAATATGCATTAGCGCAATTAGTATATCTATATCATTTTCATACACTGGTCGAAATATGTTTAGATCACAATAATTATTGACGCATTTTCAATATAGTTAGTATACGAAGCCTTTTTTGATCTTTCAATTTCTGTCTTTAGGTACTGACAGAAATTTCTATAGGCTTCAGAATGAAATAACAACAATTTTAAATTTGCTCTGTCTATCCAAACTATTTCGAATAATACTCAAAAAATTATTAAAACAGTTTTCAGCATTTTGCATGTCTTTTGTAAATGACCAATTTGTGGCGTTCATATATGTCATGATGTATGTGCGTTAATATGTCTCGATTTAGAAAACCTTTCTTTATTTTTGTTTTAATTTTTTCAATCCTACTATTGATTAAAAAGGATATCTCTTGCGCGTAGTGATCTGATAATGCAGATACTAAAATTTTACTCTCATATGACTCGAGATTTGTAAAGATATTGTCAATTATAGTGCCGGATCGATTATTTTTTCGGGTAGCTTCCATAATTGAAGGGTGTAGGTCGTAGCTCGATAGGGTTTCCAATAGTCTAAATAGTCCAAACGAAATTCTGTCTTGGATCCCTAAATTGATATTAAAATCACCAGCAAGAAAAATTTTGAATTTTAATTTCATTAATAGATACTGTAATATCTCTTCCAATGTGACAAAGAAATCTTCAATATCTCCCGTTAGTGCACGGTAAGTGCAAAGGATAATTAAATTTAGGGGTGCAATTTTTATTGCATTGCATTCCAAAATCAATTCCTTACTTTCTTGATTGAATGAGTATACATGATCCTCCATACTGATTGTTTATTCTAGTAAAATTAGAAACCATTTCATAGCTCTCAATGATAAGTGGTTCATTAGGTTTTAACCAGTGCTCCGTTAGAGCTAAAACTGGTATATTCAGATGATCAACAAAAATAAGTAAATCTTCAGATTTTTCTTCAGAAAATCGTTTGATTGTGTGATTTAATGGTGTTTATCAATGGTGTTTGCCAGATATGGCCATGACGTAGCCATAAGTTAATTAGCGTAAACCCAGTTATGGCCATTCTGGTAAATTTGATGCTTTAATGGATTTTGAACAACACTGTTTTATTTACAAGACTCTGTTACCATAACTGACAATGAGAAAAATAAACAGAAACGGTTCCAGTACTCTCCATTAAAAGTGTCCTAGGCGTTGAAGGCTATAGAAAATGGAATGCCTGTGCCACTCTTTGCAACAAAATCTCGGAAAAGAGTCCAGTTGAATCACCGCGTCACCGTAGACCTGATTCTGTTTTGGGAAAAGACTGCAAAAATGTATTAGTGGATTGGGTGTTGAATTGTGCCAAAATGGGATTTCCCGTAGATAGGAAGAGTTTTCTATGCTCAGTCAAGAAGATCGTAGATTATTCCAATATGAAAACCATCCAATTTCCAACAATAAGCCCGGCAAAAAGTGGTTACTTCTTTCCTAAATAGACATCCTGTTCTCTCCCAGAAGCACGCTGAATATGTCAACAAGGCAAGGGGCACTGTTACTGAAGAAAAAATACAGAACTGGTTTAAGGAAGTTGAAATTTTACTCACAGAAGAAGAAATTGTAGCCATAAGGGACCCAGAGCGCGTCTTTAATATAGATGAGACTTGCTTCTTTTTGACTCCTAAAGGAGGACTCATTATCGGACCAAGAGGACAAAACGTTTACAATGAATCTACAAATTCGGATAAAGAGAATGTGACAACTTTATTTTCGGTCAATGCATGCGGGCAGTTTGTTCCACCTCTTACACAATACAAATACAAATACTAAATAGTATACAAATACGAGCGACTTCCTGCAAGTTTAGTGGCAGCAGCTCCAATCGGATGGGGTATTGGAAAAACAGAAAATGGTTGGATGACATCAGAAAGCTTCTTTGAGTATATAGCCAACGTTTTTTTGCCATTTTTAAAGAAGAAATCTATAACATTCCCTGTTATAGTATTCCTGGATTGTCATCGATCTCATATGAGTTTGGAACTTAGTCGATTTTGTCGTGAAAACAAAATTGTACTTGTGGCACTTTACCCAAACTCTACTCATATCTTATAGCCACTCGATGTAGCTGTGTTTGGACCACTAAAAGAAAGAAGAAGTGGCAAAGGACCGTCCGCAAATGGCGCATTGATCATGATGGAAAGGAAATTTCAAAAGCAGATGTTGTACAATGCTTGATAATGTCAAATCAGGTTTTAGATCAACTGGATTGTCTCTATTTGATGTCAACAATGTTGATTTTTCCAAAATAATTATTCGGGAAGTACAGGCTAAAACAACAACTGGTGTAGAGGTTCTGAAACCTTATCTTAAATACATTGAATCTAAAATTGATCCTGGTCTTCTTCAGCAGTTTAAAGATGCAAGAAAGGATAACTACGATTGGGATGGCAGTATTGAAGCTGTGATGTTATTTGACTTTTGGCTACAGGTAGCAAATGAAGTTGAGGCACACAGTGATGGAACAAATGCCCCTGACCCTCCCATTCAGGAACCTGCACTCCATCAAAAAACATTACCAACGATATTAAATAATCCAGTTTCGGAGATAGAGGTGATGCAAGAATTCGAAGCTTCTAATGAAATCGTCATTGAGGTGCAAACACCCCAAACTTCAAACTACCAAGAATGTCGTCAACCAAAAGGCTTATCCTCCGAAAAAGAGAAGGAAGCTGTTGCTCAACATTTACAGGATTTGTACTTCAACAGCAGAGATGAAAGTGTTGATCAATCAACATCCACAACGTCGAATATACTTGCCCGCCTAAACGGTCTCTTGCCTCAGTGTTTAATGATGTCATTCCTTGGCCACACCATAAAGCGACAGTAGGAAAAAGGAAGAAAGAATATACTCCATATTGTTACGTCTGACAAATGGATGGAATATTTTGAACTCAAAAAGAAAGGGAAGAAAATTCAAGAAGAGCTGAAGATGGAGAGAAAGAAGAGAATTCAGAAAAATAAAGTAGAGGAAGCGCAGAAGGCAAAAAAGACGAAGAAGAGAAAGAAAAACTGTTGAGTGGCATGAAAGCGGGAGCAGCTTAGACGATGTTGACGATATTGAGACAGAAAGTCAAGAAACAATTGATATGTATGGAGTTACAGACCTGCAAGAAGGTGATTATGTTTTAGCTTCATTTAAGAGCGTTGGAAAAAGAGCTATGATCCATTACAAGTATGTTGCAAAAATTTTATGCGTGTTGGATGACGATGAGTTTGAAGTACAATGTCTAAAAAGCTTAGATCAGACTAAGACACATTTTAAAGTGTTAGACAATGACAAATGTGCCATTTCAAAGGAAGAAATCCTTGGAACGCTTCCAGAACTCGAACTGAAAAATGTTGGTCGAAAGATGACAATTGTTTTCCGTAGTGCTGTAGACGTATTTGAAAAACAATAAATGTTCATCTCCTTAAGTTTTGTTGTAATTACGTACCTAATAAAATGTAAAAATTGTACTTAATTGCGTTTGATTTCTACGCAAACAAATTATGGTGGCCATAAGTGGAAACGTTTATGGCCATAATAGCGGTTTTGGTGACCATAAATGGGAAAATTGATCTACTTTTGAAAATTATTTTTTGTCTTTTAAAATACTTGATACACAAATAAAATGGAAGATGCCTATATGCAACAAGAGCTAAGAGACACTATTATGATTTTTTTCTCGCATGTATTGCAATTTTTAACTAAGATACCGAATTTTAAAAGTTGAAGAGTACTAAATGTGGCCATAACAGGTTCCTCTACCCTAAACATACATTGATTAAATTATAATGGTAACACTGGGGAACACCAATTTGGTTGTCTTGTCTATGACAGTTTTATAATGTGAAGTGAGAGCTACTACATTCATCTGTATATACTCTGAACACTGATTCGAACGCATTCATATACTTATGTACCGAACTTTTGCCCTAACCTTTCTGAAGGCAGGAATTATTATTGGTCTACAGTCAGTGATGGGCGATGGATAAATACCCGGCGGGTAGGTATTTCTACAATTGCTATTTATCCGGGTATTTACCCTGGTCCAGGGTAAATACCCAAACAATGCGTATAAAAGTGATACCAGTAAAAATATATCAGATTCAAAAAAAAAAAATGAAGAGGAAGATGATGAAATGGACGTTGAAGACGAGGAATTGTCAACAATCAAAGACGTATTATCATCAGACGACTCTGTCTTAATTTAAAATAGATCAAGTTGTTATGATTATTATCATCAAGCACCCACTGCGTCCATTGTTGGACATAGAGCTCCCATATTCTATGCCATTCGATTGTATTCTGTGCTGTCTGAATCCAATTGTTGGTCATTCTTTTGACGTCTACTTCGTCTGTTCGCTCGCGGTCTCCACTCAATCAACCTTTTTGTCCACTGCTCATTCTTCGTTCGCGCGACATGACCCGCTCAGTTCCACTTAAGCTTTGCCACAATGTTGACCACATCATTTAAGGCAGTTCTTCTTCACAGGTATCCATTTCGTATGTACTCCCTCAGAGTTACACTCAGGATCGACCCTTTCATCTATCTTTGCGTTACTTGGACCCTCCTGACAGTGGCTACCGTTAATGTTAATGTTTCGGAGCCGTATGTCATAACAGGAAACACCCATTGATTGAAAGCCTTTCTTGGCCTTTTCTCTTGAAGATGTCTCTAAGTTTCCCGTAGGCTGCTCATACGAGTGTGATCTTTGTGTTTAGTTCACTTGTTTCATTATCTCTCGATACACGAACCTCATAGCCAAGATATACATAGCTGACAACCCTCCCAATCTCATTATCCCCAGTGTTGATGTTACAGCTGGGAATAAGATTTGTCATAAATTTTGATTTCTCCTCGTTGATATTTAGCCCGACTCTTGCACACACCTCCTTTAAGTCGTTCAACATTAGTTTAATTTCTCCAAAGCTATCCGAAATAAGAACTATTTGCGTAGCGCAAATTACTAAAGCATTTGCCATCAATGTTTATGCCTTTTTAGGTCCAATCCAGTTATTTAAATGCACTCTCCAGGACTGTGATGAACAATTTGGGTTCAACAGTGTATCGCTTTGTTTTACTTACAGTCAGTACTTTACTACTTCTACTATCTTCAGAACTTTCATGCAATTTTACAGTAATTGTAGCATTCTTGTAGATATTATAAATAAGTTTGGTATATCGATAATCGACTCTGCATTCTTGAAGTGCTTGCAAAACTGCCATCAACTCAATTTTAATTAAATTTTATAAATACCTCTAAATATCCATCTTGGGCAAATACCACCGGGTATACATCCAGGAAATTTACCCTTGAAAATAAATACCAGGGTATTTAACAAAACTGCCTATAACTAAAAAAATTATAATAAATGAAGAGATTCCATTACTCCGCAAGAAGAAGAGAATACCGTGGAAAGGATTTCAGATTTTTTTAAAAATCAATGAGCTGAAAACTGTGATGAGCTAATATTACAAATGATAACGAGTTTCCTGATTGAAATTTTGCCGCAGGCGTTGAAGCTGCATATGTCGCAGTCACATCTATATACATATATTTAAACGATGGTGAACATTTCTATCAAGACGTTATGGACTTTGAAATCCAATATCAGGGGCTGTATTACGCAAATAGTAGAGAAGTAATATTAACTATAAACTGCAATACCCTTTAACCTAGTATCAACTATTTCCGCCTTCAGAACAAATGTTAATACACTGTGGTAAATTCCGATTCAAATTTTGTGACATGATTTTTACTTGATGCAAAATGATGCGTCAGCATGCAGACATTTTTTGGAGCTTTTACTCTCCACTTGGAGATTTATAAAAAATTGTGAACAATAAGTTAATTATACTTAATTATTCGCACAATTAACTATAAATTAAAAGTTTTTTTGTGAGGAAACTACCTTCTGGTATATAATTTAAATATATTTAGGAAACTTTCTAATTGAATCGCTTTATCATCAACAAAAATAAGTTTCTAGATTTATAATCTTATATTATTTTATGAACGCATTTTTACCTTGATATAAAAGTGATCCAATTGCCAGTGCTTCAGCAGTTGACCAATCCAAATTAAACCCATCGTTAATTGTTCTTAATCTATTAGTTACGTGATGTTTCAAAAGATTTGGGTGAATATTCTAAAAAAAATACTTAAATTTCTATTTTTTTTGTTTAAAATAGACTTACAAAATCCTTTGGATAAGTAACTGATTTAACTCCAACATATTTTAAAATCTCTGGATGCACTCCCGTATTCCATTTAGTTATAGAATTTTGTGCTTGATCGTATCCTTGCCATTGTCTTTGAAAACATGGTTCCTAAAAATTATTTTATCATTATCATATTAAAATAAAGCAATTTTCGTAGATACATCAGGTTCGAATTGATCAACTTTTTTGAGTTCTTCATTCAAAAAATCCCTATGCTCTGAAACGACTTTATCCCAATTATCTTTTGTCCAAACATTTTCTTGTACCAATTTTTCAGCATAACGATCAGGTACCGTTCTAGTAATTAAAAAAAATTGTATATTTTAAAGTTTATAACTAATAATGTATTACTTTTGAGCACGAATAATTTTGTAAATAGCAGGATTTGTAAATGTTGGATCATCTAATTCATTATGTCCCCACTGTCTGTAACAATGCATGTCTATAAAAACATCTTTTCGAAATTTTCTTTGATAATCAAATGCTATTCTTGTAGCTTTCAAAACCATCTAAAATTTATTTAATTTTTTTATTAAAATTTTTAATTAATTAATTTTTATTTTACCTCTGGATTATCTCCACAAACATGTAAAACAGGAGCCGAAATTATCTTAGCCAAATCCGTGCAGTACCTTGATGATCTTCCTCGATCTCCAGGGGTTGTGTATCCAACTTGATTATTTACGACTAAATGAACACTACCTCCTATTTCAAAATGAGGAACTGAGGACATTTCTAAACATTCTTGATTAACTCCTTGTCCGGATAACGCAGCATCTCCATGAACCTAACATTCGACAAATTAGAACACAAGAAAATAAATAAAGTTTATTACCTGAAGATTTAAAATTTTATCACTCCATCTATTATTTTCTTGCGAATAATCACCATCTTTTACCATTAGTTGCTTTGCTCGAGTTTTTCCCATTGAAACTGGGTTTACAGCTTCTAAATGAGATGGATTGTACAGAATGGAGACGTGTAATGGTTTGTTATCGACGTTAATATCAACGGATGATACTAAAATAATATTTTTTATTAATGTTTTATTTTAAATATGTATGTTCGACCAATTTCGACAATTAGTTCTAATTTTATTTAGTACACATATACTACATTTGCTATACACGTTATATAAAACGGTTGAAGAATAACGCAGGTGTACTAACACCAGCTTAGCGTGAATAGAAACCTTGCGAACACCAAAACGGCAAAAGCTAGATTAATTCCAATGTAGAAATGAGAATATCTGTTGATCAATTGGATCTATGCCATAATAGAAAAACATATCAGATTAATATGTATTGACGTGAAAATTCTTGTAATTTCGAAAATCACAATCCACACCAACGTCAGTCTTCCCTATGTAATTGTAAATAAACTAGACAGGAAACAGAAATGGAGCAAACATATACGAACCTATAACATAGATATATGCTACATATACTATAAAAATGTAACAACATAACATAGATATATGCGCAGTATCAGAAACATAGCAAAGCCTAAAGTACCAAACTATGTGCTAATATATAGCGGTATCGACTAACACAAAAGAGACTAATACAAGACATATATTACGTAAATGAAAGAATTCTCAAAGTATCATTAGATATAGGAACAGGAAACCTCAATCACATATGTGTATGTGCTCCGAACAATAGCAAAAGCAGAGAGAAGAAATGCACATTCTACGGAAGTCTAGAAAATGAACTGAGTAACATACCAGCAAATGAGAAATTACTTAAATTGTGGGTGTTACTTAAACATTCGCTTTTAAAAGACAAGTTAAAAGAATTGCAAAATGTAAAAGATTTTGCTAACTTAGTAATGACCAAATATAATTGCTTAGAAACTGATATATCGGATGTATTTTCTGTTTTTATATTGTTCTTCACACTCCCTGTAACAGTTGCTTCTGTAGAAAGATCTTTTAGCAAGTTAAAAATAATAAAGGACTATAGAAGAAATAGTATGGGACAATCGCGGCTGAATGATCTTTCTATATTAGCAATTGAAAGCAGTGAGGCTAAAAAAATGGATTTAAAAAATTTAATAAGTATATTTGCAGCGATGAAATCTAGAAGAAAACAACTTTTGTAATAATTTAGTTCTTAGTTCTTGGTTTTTTGTTAGTAAATTCGAAAATAAATAAGTATTTTCAACTTAATTTGTGTTTTTTTTCTGTATACCATAATATGTATACATAGTATTACTACCTTTGCTATAAAGACAGGGGCCATTTACAAAATTTTGCGCCTGGGCCCATATTTTCTAGTTACGCCACTAGTTTATCCTTAATCTATTAGCACTATTTTTCGTGGCCGTGTTGGTTTCCAGGGCATACTAACGTTGTTGCCGCTAGTACGTAAGATTCGGAACCATTAACCTGAAACGTTTTCGATATTGCTGGCTTTTTGAGGATGAAAACGAGTTTCCTAAACGTTGCTTATGTCAATCATATCCTTCTTATTATTTCGGTGGTTTAGTTTCCTTTGTCTAGCTTTATATAGCGACCAAGGTAGATGTAGTGATCTACATCTTCTATAATATATATTTCTATATTTCTGTAGCAACTGTGATTTTGAAAAGTTGCTTGAATCGTTCAATGGAAAGATAAAAATTGTTGATCAGTTAACCACTGCAAATACCCGCTTACGAGAGCAGGTAACGAGTTTGGCTGCGAGGCTGGATGAGGTGGATGAGCAGTGATGTTGAAATTCATAGTGTTCCCCAACGCGAAAATGAAAATCTGTTGTCTATTGTAGACAACATTGCCAAACATGTAGGGGTCCAATTCTCATTGACAGACGTTGATGCCATTCATCGTGTTCCGCACTTTGATAAGCAAAATAAAGCTCCACGGGCCATAGTGATGCGGTTTTGCAGCCGCCTAAAGCGCGATGCGTTTTTGGCTGCGGCAATCAACAAAAGGAAGTCCGTACCTGGTTCTCGACAGGGTTTGCATATCGAAGGGGTGGGGGAGTGCTGTTTCGTTAATGACCATCTGACGCCAGCTAATAAGGCCTTGTTTGCTCGAACGAGAGGTATTGCTAAAGATAAAAACAATCGCTTTGTATGGACACGTGATAGCAAGATTTTTGTCAGAAACAATGAATCATCGCCGATAGTCCATATAAGATCTCCTGATGACCTCTCACGCCTTTAAATAATTAATTTAATATAATAATTAAAAAGAATTAATAAAACAAACGCTCAAAATGTTTGGCCTTTCAGTATATAGTATATACGGCATAGCACATCGACGCTATTTATACCAGCGTCGATGTGCTATGCCTAACCGAAACATGGCTCCACCCTGGTATCAATTCGGCTGAGGTTCTTCCTACTTCCTACTACAACATCTACAGAAGAGATCGTGTTGGTGCTGTTCCGGGTGGTGTGCTGATAGGTGTTAATGCGAGTCTTCGCAGTGTTCAGAGGTCAGACTGGTTTAAAGCCAATGAAGCTATTTGTGTAACACTTTATTGCGATAAGCGTATTAGCAAACTGCATATTGGTTGTATCTATATTCCTCCTAATGATAATGTTGCATTAAATGTATTTTGTAATGAATTAAGACACATTGTTGACCGCTTCCGTGATGATAAATTCTTGAACGTTTCGTCTTCTGCGCGGACGCTCTAAATACCTGATTGATCAGAATTATAAGGCGCATATTAAACGTATGCAGGATGGTGTTGCATTGGACGCAAAGCAGTTATGGGCATATCTCAAACGCAGAAGAGGCGGTACGGGTATCCCATCAATTGTAATTCTAGATGGGGTTGAGGCATCGAACGGCAATGCCATCTGTTCGTTATTTGCGAATTATTTTAGTGCAGTTTTCGCAGCTCCCCATTATGATGCGGTGGGGAC
This sequence comes from Onthophagus taurus, assembly GCF_036711975.1. Lineage (NCBI taxonomy): Eukaryota > Metazoa > Arthropoda > Insecta > Coleoptera > Scarabaeidae > Onthophagus > Onthophagus taurus. The sequence goes on along the minus strand of NC_091972.1, from coordinate 29,779,544 downwards.
GGTTGATTCTTCGCGCGTACGCATTCATGGCGTCAAGTAGCTTTGAATAAGGGTCCTGGTGCTGACGGTATACCTGCTATACTGGTCAGAAACTATACTCAGGCAATATCAGTTCCTTTACAGCTGATATATAATAAATCCATTAAGCTGGTAGTGTTTCCGGATACGTGGAAGCGAGCCAACGTTGCACCCATTTTTAAATCAGGTGATCAACACTTCGTTGTCAATTATCGTCCAATATCTACATATATTACCCATACTTGGAAAGATCTTTGAGAAGTTGGTGTACGCCAGTGTATTTTTTCAAATTCGTGGAAGTATTAATACTAATCAGCACGGTCCTTTACTGTTTTTAATTTACATAAAAAATATTTTTAATAATATTGTTAATTCGCGTGGCCTGATGTACGCTGACGACTTAAAAATTTACCTTTCTATTCGAAACATCGACGATTGTGTTAAATTACAGGCAGATCTTGATAGAATTTGCAATTTCTGTACAAGCAATCAATTACACTTAAACTTTTCTAAGTGCCACACCATCACTTTCATCAGAAAAAAAGATTATATAAAATATGATTACATCCTTAACTATGATAAGTTGCGTCGAGTTACATCTACAGTTGATCTTGGTGTAACACTAGACCAAAAACTACTTTTCGATGTCCATGTAGATGGTGTGGTTGCTCGATCATACAGAATGCTGGGCTTTATAAAACGATCTTCCGAGGATTTCACAAACCACAACGCAATTATAAGTATGTACAGTGCATATGTCAACAGCATCTTAAACTTTGGTAGCGTAATCTGGAATCCTCAATATTCCGTATATATCGCTAGGTTAGAAGGAATCCAGAAACGACTGATTAAATACTTGTGTTATAAAACCCAATAAGTGTACAGTAACTATGCGTCTGGTTGTGAAATGTTCGGATTGCTAACGCTCTCCCAGCGACGAGCATATATGACGTTTTATTTTTGTACAAGCTTGTCAATGGTCACACTGATTTCCCATCGCTGATGGCGAGAATTTTCGTGTTCCTCGTCGTCAGTTACGGTACGACTTCCTTTTTTATATGCCCACTCCACGAACAAACGCATATCGTAACTCACCTATTCTGAGGATGGAAAGAACCGCGGATCGGGTGAGTTGCGATCTTTTTTCGAGTAGCCCACGAAATATTAAGTTTGCGGTCCGCGAGGCTGTGAAGACTGCGCACATCATGTGTAATTTAAATATTTAATAATGTTAATTTAATATAATAACTTATTTGTAATCACATTAAATGTTACTTTAAGGTTTTCGTATATAATAATTATGTGGAGCAACTTTATTGGGTTTGTCCTGTTGTTGCTCCCCGATATCAATAAATAAATAAATAAATAATATGATTTTCGATCGAGAACTGGGGAGCGTCCAGACTGACCATCTTTGTTTTTTGAAAATTCATCATTACACCCACTTCTGCTGATATTTTATGGAGCTGCTCCAGGATATCCTTTAACGCCGCTGGGTCGCTGCTTATCAGTATGATGATATCCGCGAATAACAAATGATTTAGGTAGGTGTAGTCGATATTGATCCCTTTCTTCTCCTAAGATAGATTTCTTGAAGATGTCCTCCAATGCCAAGGTGAATAGTTTGGGTGAACACCTGTCTCAACCGGAATCTCCTTCGTCAGCATGTCCTCACGCAATTTGACGCGTAGTGTTTCGTTGGTGTAAATATGTTGGACAAGCTTAGAGCATGGTGAATCGATTCTCAGAACTTGATTGCACCTTCGTCTGGATGGTTGTCTAATATTTGCGTTGCCTTTGCTCTAGTTTTGCAGAAGTTGGATATGTATAACTCTTTACCAGTTTGCTAACTCTTTAGGTTAGTGTCGATACTGATATTTTTAGATAGCCTGTGGTCGCCAGTATTAAATCGGAGGAGAGTATTGACATTCATGCAAATCACTTTGCTATTAGCGTGGATGTAGTTGATGTCATATTTCACCTGGGTTTTTGGGCATTTCCAGTTCCTCTCGAGTGGTTTCTTGAAGTGAGTGTTCATTTAGAATATACATTTTATGCCGTACTTGTTCGGTTTGGATCTCGGAAACCTGGTGGGATTTCATTGATTGTATGTTCTTACATTATATCCGTTTTGAAAGTTTTCCAGAACTTTTTCAAACACGTCCCGAATAGGAGCGACACGAGGAACCAAGTTCTCTATTTATGATATTAAGAACGCAACCAACATCAAAATCATTGGCTAGGTATTATGGATTACGATTACATGTAATAAGGCAACACTGATAATTTAAAACATCGAAAATAACTTGGAAAATCAAAACCTTGGAAAGAATTGATTTGTTGGATTAAACTAATATCAAGCTAGGTACATCATAATATTGAAGGGAAATTAACGTTTGAAATTAACAAAAAGAAAAATGCGGTTGAAATACCGTAACATAAAGGGAAGCGTAGCTGGTTGGTTGCATAACAATTACATTTAATCATATTTGTTATATATTTAAATCTGTTTTGAAATTTATCATTTCATTGTAATTGACTTTTTCTTACAATATTCGTATTCCTTCAAGTTCTGGCACATAATTTATCGAAACCAGTCGAGTTTGATTTTGAAAAGAATTGAGAATTTACTTACTAAAATGACTTAAAACGTCCCCTGTTGCTTCATATTTTGTCGGAAAATCTGGTTTACCTTTTAATTTAGCAAATATTTTAATAGGTGGAAAATCGAGTAAACCAGTTAAAAAGTTAAGTCTTCCTCTATGTGGCATACCAACCACAATTTGTTGTAATCCATCATTTACTGAGAGTTTAAAAAATTCACTAAAAAATGCCATCATGCTTTCGGCTCCTTCCCCGCCATATCTTTTAACGCTGACGAATTTAGCCGCCATAAATTGATCGAAAACTTGGGATTTTAAGATGTCTTTCGCAATTTGTATCCTTGTTTCGTTTGAAAGTTGTTTTTGCATCATGTTTTCGTACGCGTTTGCAAACCATTCTCTTTCGTGTTCCGTCTATTTAAAATTAAAAAAAAAGTTGTGATGATAATTTCAAAATCAAAATTTATTCACCTCTAAATAATCAAATTCAACCCCAATATTATTCGAATAAATTGAATTTAGTAATTCCAAAGCTTCTGTAACCGATCCTTCTAATTTATCGGTGTTTATAATACCTTTAAAAGATACTTTATCGGAATTTTGAAGGCCGTATTTTAATGGATTAAGATCTGGAATGCTAAAGAAAATATTTTTTGAATTTTTTTTTAAAGATTAGTTTATTTAATCTAACCTGATTGTTTTTTCTAAACAAATAGGGTTCGTTTCCGCTATTTTATGAGCATGTTTTCGATACGCTTGTACTAATCTATAAAAATTTCCACTTTGATTGCGAGCAGTTTGAATTTCAACAGGAACTGAAAAATTATAATGACACTTTAAACGTCAAAATTTTCCTTCAAAACCCAATATTACCAACACATTTTTACTTTTTTTCTTTACACAAATATTACCTTCGTATTCCTCCTTTTTCTTTCTTCTAAACCCGAATACGCTTTCACTTTGGTAAGATCTTGAAGAAATTTGAGTGAGTCTTTTAATCTGATTGAATAGGTTGGCGTTTTTTACATAAAATTTAGAATACATTTTTTGAGGTTATGTTACATTACACATGTAGTAAACCGATGAAAATGAACTATGTTGTTGTTGACCTCAAAATTTTAATAGATATTTTTAGAAGAGAGAATATTGTATGACGTCTCGGCGTTATCAGCTCTAATTGCATAAATTTCTCTTTTTTGATAAGAATTTTTTTAAGAACTTATCCACAATCGTATGTTTGAATGTTCTTATTATGGATTGGGTCAAGAGAAAATGAAATTATCATCGTAGATTAATTTATTTAAAAGTTTTACAGCCATTACATCAGTATAAAAAATTATAAAATGACTTTTATAAAATTTAAGTTCTTATATTTCAGGGAAAGCACTTCCAATCATATTTTTACCCCTGTATCTAAACGTATAAGTTCTTATGATAAAGTTCTTTCCATCAAATCTCATAGGACAAACTTGGTCTGGTTTGAGTAAGAAACAAGTTGAGTACAACGCAATTTCAAGTTCAGGACTTGTCCCTATAAACATTGATCCAACTGGTTTATCATGACCATTAAAAGTAAAATGATGTTTTAAAATAGATCCTTTCTAAAAAACAAAACAAAAATAACATAAATTAACTCAATTTAAAATTATATTTCAACTTACATTTCCCAAATCAATTTTTCTCATGTATCCCAAATAATTAGCTAATCCTTTCGCTTCAGCATCCTTAAAATAAAGCCAATTATGCAATCCGGTAACATCGCTATTTTTAATTTCCGCCAAAAAGACATGTTCGAATCCGCTAGATCCGATTCTACCACCTCCTCTTGAGTACATACTAAACCACATTTCCTTTAATTTATCACGAAAATCTTTGGGATCTTTCGATACAATTCCTTTTTGTACCAAAAAATTTCTAGCAGATTGCATCACAGCACTATTTATTATACTATCTAATAAATCATTTTCTTCTAATCTTTCTTGAGGTGTAACGTGTTCATTTACGTTTGTTTCTAAGATATAATTGTTATGAAGGGCCAGTAGTTTCGAAATTGATGAAACTTGATAAGCGGCTGGATTTATATTCAATAATCTATATAAAAAATAAAATAAAATTGTTAATAACTTATCAATTTTTTGATCTATTCATATCATATCATTCGTAATCCATTTACGACTTTATTTATTCTACGGAGGACTCCATGAACAAAAAAACCCAGAACCAAGTTATGCAAGGATACAAATAAGAATCTTGTGTCGATCCCCAATTAATGTTAAATGGATGGACTCGGTATTTTGATCGGCTGTTTAACGCGAATACGTTGGAACGAGAAACAGGAAGAACGAACCCAAGCAGAGATAGAAGAAGCCTTTCAAAGCTAAGAAATGGTAATTCTTCTGACAGCGACCAAACTTCTGTGGAATTCTTCAAATAAGCAGCAACTCTACTCACCTGTCAGTTACACAAGATATGCAAGCAAATATGGACTATAGAAGAAATGCCCGAGGAGTGAATCTTTCGGATCACCTGTGTTACCAATAAAAAAGGGAGCCCAACATTGATAATGGACTAAATGTTTGTTTCACAGCAGATCTTGGAGCAAAGCACAACATCGACACATTCCATAAATTCATCGACTTCAAGCTCGCCTATGACTGCATCATACGGGAAAAACTATACAGGGTGTCTGCTGAGGTATCCGAGAAACTTCGTATAACTTCCGTATAACATCCGTATAACTTCGGTAATTGAATAATTAGCCATTTAATTGATATTAGAATAAAATTGTTGACATTCAGGTCATTAATTGTCATCATTGTTATCAATTGTGCTAAAATCATGCCTGCAACTTATCCACATAAAGATGGATATTGCAACGGTAATACCACCGCCTCAGTTAGAGAATATCAACGACGATACCCAAACCGCCGTCTTCCAGACAAGCAAACCTTCGGTAGAGTCTTCACAACTCTTCGATTAAGAGGTGCGTTCCCTAAATCAACTTGTGAAAGAGAAATTAGGCGAAGAAACAATGCTGCAGAAGTGCTTGAGGCTGTTGATAATGTTGATAATGATGATGGTACTAGTACGAGAAGAATTTCTGTACTTACTGGACAAGCTAGGACGGCTGTGCATGACACTTTCCGGGAAAACGGACTGCATCCCTATCATTACCAACCAGTACAACAACTTCTTCCCGAGGATCTTCCCCAAAGAGTTGCCTTTGTGAATGGTGGAGAAATCATCTGGATACTCTTTCAAGAACTCTTTTTGGTGACGAAGCTACATTTACTAGAGATGGAATCAACAATTTTCATAACGAACATGTGTGGAGATTCGAAAACCCTCATGCTGTTCGAGAAACCCATTTCCAGAGTAGATTCTCCGTAAACGTTTGGGCTTGAATAATTAATAATGTTGTTATTGGACCGCATTTTTTCGACCGAAATTTGAACAGCGAAATGTACCAGGCTTTTTTGGAGAACAATCTACCTCTATTATAGTTTCCGATATTTCTGGTGGTTTTTATGACTTAATTGCAGTCATATAACGAACAAAGATAAGGTTGTATACAGGTAGTTTACGAACCCCAAACTCTGGCGTGAGTTGTTCAGGTCCACATTAACGACAATTTCAATAACATAATATTTAAAAACTTAAATATCATTACTTTGTGTGAAAATACAACAATTTATTTAAATCTACCTAAAAAGTACATTTGCTTAAATAATTTATGATTATTATTATAAAATTTATTATCTTTTCACACTAATTCTAAGATAATTATAAAAAATATGTTTTAATTTTTATATTATAAATTAATACTTGCTTTTTTTTGTAAAATCATTTAAGTATAAGTCAATTTATATTCTTTACTACATTTCTGTTTTATTTTGTTGAATTTAAAATAAATTAAAAAAGAAATGCGTCCCTGGACCTAGTTCCCTAGGAGGACCTATTATAAATCATGTCCAGGTACTTTTTCTTGGTGATAATTACTGCCACTACTGTTTCTGTGGGTCATAAAAACCACCAGAAATATCGCAAGCTATACTTGAGGACATTCCTATTCAAATTAGAAGAACAATGTTCTTTTTACATGATGGTGCTCCCACCCATTATGCAAGAATTGTCACGAATTTCCTCAATGAACAGTATCCAAATCGATGGATAGGTCGTGGTGGTCCCATTGCTTGGTCACCGCGATCTCCGGATCTCACCCCACTAGATTTTTTCATGTGGGGACATGTGAAGACACTTACGTATTCAACGGGAAAGCCTAATAATAGACACCAACTTATACAAAACATTCATGCAGCGTTTCGAGAGGTAAAAAACAATATGGAGAACTACAACTGGAAACGAAAGCTCCGACCAAGGATTGAATTATGCGTTGCACAAGGCGGTGGTCACATTGAGCAGCTTTAATAATTGCAGTGTCATTAAGCTTTTATTAGAATAAACCGCAATTTTTCCATAGCCAACCTAGCAATGTGTTGTACTGTTTAGCATCCTATTCATACGATCTGTCAACTTCAAACCTCGATATCTCAACAACCGTTTGGAATTCGAGAAAAATGAATAGAATCATTTGTGCTTAAAATTAATTATAGAATTCATATACAAAGTTTCTCGGATACCTCAGCGGACACCCTGTATAATAGTCGCAACATCCCAAGAAACTAACGTTCTACGTCAGGAGAATGCTCTAGGGCAGGGATGAGCAACACGCGGCCCGCGCAACTAGAATAGTGTAGACCGCCAATCCAGTGCTGAATTGTGAATTCTTAACGAATCGATTAAGAATCCACTGGACTTGATTGGCTCACTGGAATAATGTGAACCGGGCATTATGTTATAAATTTTGTTAGAAATTTACTATAAAACATTACAATCATACAACTTGAGAATTCTGGTTAGCCTGCAATAGAGGCTTGGGTTGAGTTGTATTAATTTTCTACTGTAAGGTATTACAATGTTATTGTTTATCATCTCTACAAGAGTTGTTAATCATAAGAGTTCATCATAAGTTTATTTCCAATGTTTCTAAATTGTTTTTTATTTTTAACAAAAAGAAAACCTGTATAGAAATAATTTATTTTTTAAGAATATTTGAAAAAATAAAAATTTACTTAGATATTCCCAATCTACTTATATTTTGTATTTTTCCATCATTTTGCATATATTTTAAAGTACTGAAGATGAAACAATCGTTTCGAAACATGTCTACTCTTTAATAATAAATTTTAATATTTAATTATTTCTCACAAAAAGTTTTTACTTTTTCTATTTTTATATATTTTATCGAGAAATATGGAGAATTTCATCCCTTTTACCTTTTAAAAGTGCGAAATGATGGTTGAGCAAAAAGCAGACTGTACTTATTCAAAACACATGCCGCGTTATAACTAAAAGATCTCTTGAATGGTTGGGTACGGTGACGAGAAATGTCAATGAGGTCCTTACGTCGTACATTAATATTATGAATGTCCGTTCTGTAAGTAATTTTGTGAGGTAAGGTGGTACAACTTGACACAACTTTATAAAGAAAACAACCAAAATGTAACTGACGACGACTTGACATATTCAGCCACTTCAACTTCTCTAGCTTATACGATACTCTCTGACGTCGGCGTATACCAAATATAAAACGAACACAAGAATTCTGAACTACCTGAATACGTCGCACATCAGTACTCAACAGCCAGTGGCCGTAAATTGTGCCACAGTATGTAAAATTGGATAAAGTTACAGACTCACAAAGATTCCTTTTTATATCTATGTTCAAGACTTGTCTATGAGCAAACAGCATTTTCAATTTTACGTAAGCACGTCTGATCAGTTCACGTGCGTTACGGGTAAACCTTAAGCTCCCGTCAATGTAAGGTCCAAGATCCTTTACACAGACCTTCCTCTCCAATTCAATTACATCTATAAAGATATGGGCCATATTGCTGACAAACGCTTTGGATTCCCTACCCCCGAATACCATTTATTCCTATTTAACAAAAGACCATGTTTTTTAGAAATACTTAAAAATTTATCTAAATCGCCGTTCTCCAAAAAAGCCTGGTACATTTCGCTGTTCAAATTTCCGTCGAAAAAATGCGGTCCAATAACAACATTATTAATTATTCAAGCCCAAACGTTTACGGAGAATCTACTCTGAAAATGGGTTTCTCGAACAGCATGATGGTTTTCGAATCTCCACACATGTTCGTTACGAAAATTGTTGATTCCATCTCTAGTAAATGTAGCTTCGTCACCAAAAAGAGTTCTTGAAAGAGTATTCAGATGATTTCTCCACCATTCACAAAGGCGAACTCTTTGGGGAAGATCCTCGGGAAGAAGTTGTTGTACTGGTTGGTAATGATAGGGATGCAGTCCGTTTTCCCGGAAAGTGGCATGCACAGCCGTCCTAGCTTGTCCAGGAAGTACAGAAATTCTCGTACTAGTACCATCATCATTATCAACAGCCTCAAGCACTTCTGCAGCATTGTTTCTTCGCCTAATTTCTCTTTCACAAGTTGATTTAGGGAACGCACCTCTTAATCGAAGAGTTGTGAAGACTCTACCGAAGGTTTGCTTGTCTGGAAGATGGCGGTTTGGGTATCGTCGTTGATATTCCCTAACTGAGGCGGTGGTATTACCGTTGCAATATCCATCTTCATGTGGATAGGTTGCAGGCGTGATTTTAGCACAATTGATAACAATGATGACAATTAATGACCTGAATGTCAACAATTTTATTCTAATATCAATTAAATGGCTAATTATTCAATTACCGAAGTTATACGGATGTTATACGGAAGTTATACGAAGTTTCGCGGATACCTCAGCAGACATCCTGTATAGTTTTTCTCGTATGATGCAGTCATAGGCGAACTTGAAGTCGATGAATTTATGGAATGTGTCGATGTTGTGCTCTGCTCCAAGATCTGCTGTGGAACAAACATTTGGTCCATTATCAATGTTGGGCTCCCTTTTTTATTGGTAAGACAGGTGATCCGAAAGTTTCACTCCTCGGGGATTTCTTCTGTAGTCCATATTTGTTTGCATATCTTGTGTAACTGACAGGTGAGTAGAGCAGCTGCCTATTTGACGAATTCCACAGAAGTTTGGTGGCTGCCAGAAGAATTACCATTTCTTAGGTTTGAAAGGCTTCTTCTATCTCTGCTTGGGTTGGTTCTTCCTGTTTCTCGTTCCAACGTATTCGCGTTAAACAGCCGATCAAAATACCGAGTCCATCCATTTAACATTAATTGGGGATCGACACAAGATTCTTATTTGTATCCTTGCATATCGCCAACTCAGATATTGCGGAATATGTTTTTTTTGTTTGTTACGATTGAAATCAAAGCTTAACATTTTCGCGTATAACTCGAAAACGGTCAATGTTATCAAAATTTTCAAAGAGTGATAAAAGTTTCTAAAATAAATTTTCTATTAAAAAGTACAAAAATAAATGTAGGGTTACGAGCGAACAAAAAAGTTTTGAGCAAACAAATTTTAGGGACAGGCTGTATAGCATGGTTGCCGCCCCCCGATCAAAGTCAAAATTGGTTCAATGATTTTGCTTGATATTTGTTTACCCTGTACCAAATTTCAACGCTCTACCTTAAATGATATTGAAAATATTTAGAAAAATGTGTTATCATTTCTGAACTTTGATGGCCCATATCTTGGCCATTTGAAGACTTTTATAGTAATTTTTTTTCACGAATCGTCATCATTTTTGCTCTAGTATATGAGGTAAATTTTATGCCCCGAGTCACCGGAACAGCCTGTATAACAATCTAAGAGTAGAATAAGCTCTTTGCAATAACAAACTGACATGCCTTCTAAACCTCAAACTGCTATCCAAGATAATGCCCAAGTTACGTCCCTCCTTAATAACATTAAGCTTATTTCCATCAATGACGACACAAAATCATCTCCAACTGATTCAATAACGTTATTATTACCAAACAATAGAACAACTGATTTTTTTGGGTTTATTTGCAAACATAGTTTATTAGCCTCTCCGATAAGCGCTGCCAAATCCGAATTTAACTGTTATTGTGCAGAATTAATAGAATTAATTTGAAAACTATGTAATAGTTGGGTATCAAGACGGTACGTGTAAATTAAATAAAGAATCGGATATTGTAGTATTCTTTTATGCTAATAAACTATTATTATTATTATTACCTCGTGGTCCGCACACTCGCCAGATTTAGCCCCATGTAGTTTTAATAAATACGTCTTTAACAACTATCCTACAACTCTGGAAACAATAAAAATAAAACACTCGTCATGAAATAGCCAACATACCGATTGGTATGCTGGATAGAGTCAACTTGCACTTCAAAAAAATTTTAGTGCCGAACCCTATTACAGACACTTTGTTCCTTGTAGAATAATATATTGGCAAAATGGTAATAGATTTCAATATGTTATGTACAATATTGCCGAATACAACATACTGCAGAGCCATTGTTAGAGAAAATAAAATTCCGTAGTCTCGTTTGTCAATTGCAGCAACAACAAAAAAGAAAACGCGTAAAAAATTACATCGTTATTTTCAAGTGGAATGATTATTGCGTTGTAAAAATAGCTTCAAACATTTAGACAGTTTTTCCGTTACAAAAAAATACTCCAATCAGAAAAAAGCACATTTTACCAGTTATCAGGAATCTCTACAAATCTTACAATAAAGTATGGGGTGAAAATTAGTAAATATCTTAATTATTAATAAATAATCATAAATTAATATCTTACGGTAATGGTGCTTCATCAATTGCTGACCTCGATGTAGTTTTTCCTTGATAATTAACTGTAACATGTTGAGCAGTATTTCCAGCGTCTTTTTTAATCAACTGTTCGAAAAATTGACGTAACTCCTCATCATCACCGCTTGATTTTTCAGTTGAAACGCTTGGATTTTGAGTTGAAGAAAACGTTTGTTTCTCATTAGATGTACTTGACTTTAGCGACCCTGTAGTTGAAGACGGGGTTTGAACGGTAGGTTTTGAAGTAATTAAATTAGGTACAATAGGTTTTGTAGTTGAAGGTGTTAAGCTGTTAATAACCTGTTGGGTTTTTCCACTATTTGCCCAAACACCTTGAGGAACATTTTGATTTTGGTTTAAATTTTGATTCAAATTTTGTTTTTGATTTAAATTTTGTTGTTGGTTTATATTTTGATTTTGATTCAAATTTTGGTTTTGATTTAAATTTTGATTTTGATTCAAATTTTGTTTTTGATTTTGAAAATTATTTTGCGGTTTTGATTGTGGTACAAGCACAGCTTGACCCGGTCCATAAGACAGTGCAAGTCCACTATGTGCACCATCAGCATAATTGGGACTATTAAGTCTTTGAGGTAGATTTTGTTTTGAATTAATTTGAGTATTATAAGATAACTGAGTATTTTGATTATTTGGTTGAGGAATGATTTTTTGTTGATTATTATGTTGTTTCTTAGCTCCTAATTGTGGCCATGGAGTAGTAGTTGAGGATCCTCCAAAAGAAGTGTTAATTGGTGGATTCGTAGTTGAAGTAACAACACCTTTATACAAACGATAAATTAATTTTTTAAATATAAATAATGAGTTGTAAGAATTTATTAAAAAAATTAACATCTTCAACTTACAAAAATAATTATAAAAGAGAAAGTAATACTTACAGAAAACATCCAAAAATATAATACCCAAAACCACAACAAAAAATGATACGTAATTACCACCTATATCTGCCATTTTCAACAAAGAACCTCTTCTTTTCTCATCACTGCTTGTATTAATCTTTAAAACTTTCAAGTCAGATGTTTCTAGGAGAGATTGACCTTCACTACTTGCGCGCGCAACGAGCAACAATTTCATAACCTATTTCTTTTAAGTAGACTTTAACCGCCAAATAAAAATACAATTTCTGCTAATACATAAATTTATTTTTTGATTTTTTAAAGAATTTTATTTGTAAACAACAAAAACATCCTAAAAGCTAATAATCTCAAGTATTTGATATTGGTTTTCCTTTTAAGTATCGTCATTTTTTTATTGTTGTCCTCATCATTCCAAAAGCGGGAAAAAGACACAAATCCAAACCACGAAACAAACTATCATGCCGATAAAGGTATAAGATTTTTGTTTATCCCATACAGCAACAACTTGTTGGCGCGGTTTTCTTTTTGGATTGTACTGTTGAGCTTCAGCATCATTAACCTTTAATAAAAAGAAACAGTAAGTTTTTAAATAAATCAACCTTTAATACATTAAAATCTCAATGTAACATCCGAAGATGCACGGATAAACTCGAAACTTTCTAGTTCTAGATCTAGTGTTAGTTCTAGTTTTAGTTCAATGAAAAATATAGAACAATCTAATGCTGAATCACAACTAAAACTAGAACTAACACTAGTATTAGAACTAACACTAGACCTAGAACTACTAGAAACATTCGGGTTCAGCCTTTTTAAGAGAATATCCTGAAGGGAACGTTCTCAAATTTCAACAAACTTATCTATATCATTTACTATGTGTTAATGAAATTTCGAGTTTTCAATCAGAAACTGTCAAACCAAGCAAACCTAATAATGAACGTATTTGTATTGAAGTGAAAGATAATTTCTTAATAATAAATTATGTTTTAAAAACATGCTTTTATTGATTATATGATTTGATTTAAAGAAACTTTAGATTATTTGATATAAATGTCTGAGTTTATTATCGAGTTCTATATCAACTCGATATCTTAGGAACATAAGATACTATCATAATTGTCATAATAATAATAACCATCCTATCAGCTTCGCCGTGTTTTGGCTTTTGACGCAGACTGATTATATACAGCCACCTAAAGCACGGGATTGATATACTAACACTGCAAGAGGTGAGGTAGAGGGACAATCAGGAATTTACATTATATTCCTGAGCATAGAAAGGAATAAATGGAGCAACCTCTATGATAACACCTGCGATAACGAGTAGAATAATTGAGTTTAATGAAGGGAATGAAAGGACATACATGAGAAAGTTAGAAACCATGATATAACATGAATGAAACCACTACAATAATTGTTATGGGAGACTTTAATGCAAAAATTGGCCTATAAAATGAATATGTCAATATTATAACTAATAGCGGTAACAGATTGTGTAGGCTAGCTTTGGAAAATGGCTTAGTTATAGTGAGCGCAATGTTTGAACATAGGAGAGAGAAAAAATTACATGGAAAGATATGAAAAAAGAAGAATAATGATGGAAATCATAGAGAGGTAAGCGATGTTAATACGTATAAGAAAGCAAATTGAGTTAGACCATTACATGGTGCTGGTATAGCAAAGAACATGATGTATTGGGAAACTGGAAAATCAGAAGTTAAGGAAAACATATCTTGAGAAAATGGCAACCGGATTAAGCAGATTGAATGAAAGTACATAGTAAATACACCCACTAACAGATATCTGGGAATCACGGAAAACAAGTATAATAAGAAGGCAGAACAAGAAATGCAAGGAAGTGGTCAAGAATAGAAATGAAGGCAGGAGAAACTGGATGAGAACACGAAGTGAAAAAGATAAAATGAAATTATATAGAAAGATGCATGGATAAGATACAAAAAGAATAATTCAAAACAGTTCTATCATAAAATAAGGATCCAATCAAACTAAGAACTCGTTAATTCATTAAGGAAGGAGGTAAAGAATTGATGGAAAAGAGGAGAGAAATATAAAAGGACATAAAGCATTGTGACCAGACGCAATGCCTTAGACTTGAGATATCCCAATAAAAAATAGTCACACAAGTTTAGGCCTGGCGACCGTGGAGACCTGTGAATCCATTGAATTCCATTTTTACTGATGGGCAAATTACGCTATTCCAAAACATCGCACACCAAATTCTAACTTTGGCCGAATAGAGAGGTTGTTTCTGAAGTTGACGAGGGTTTTCAGCGGCACAATAGCGAAAGTTATATTTATTAACATATCCGCTGAGGTGGCTCATTTTCACAACTAATTTTATTAATCCATAAATTATCTATGAGCTGTGGGTTGTCATCAACAATCTATAGCATGCGCTCACCAAAACCACGGCGAATAGTCCGATTATCAAAGCATGGACTATTTGAATCTTGTGTGAATGTAGGAGTTGATAAGCTCAATGGGCCTAAGTGTTGCAAAAGCGTTCACAACTGCGGCTTCTAATTGCTGTCGGGAAAAAATCCATAGGTGTTAGGTCCGGTGACCAAGCCGCCCAGCGAATAGAACCTTGATTACCTACCCAACAATCACCAAAAGCTGCGGTCAAGAAATTGTTGACAATAGCAGCATTGTGAGGGGGTGCATCGTCATGTTGAAAAAAATACATTTCGCAGGTGCCCTAGAGGAAAATCGTCAACAACAGGTTCGATTTGTTGCCTAAATATGTTCAAATATTTTATTTGTGCTGTGCATCAGCACTACTTACATACGCTTCATTTGACCAAATACAATTTAAAGAAAAATTGCGTGTTTCGTCACATTTTCCCAAGAGCCATTGGATATTGGGAAAACCAACATCTCCTGGTCTGAGGTAATGGACTTTGCTAGTTCTGTATGGCTTAAATCTGAATTTATACGGCTTTAATTTATACATTTATACGGCTGGTTGAAATTATATTCTGTCGGTATAAGGTCCGTTTTAATTTCAATCAGGTGATTTAGAGATGGGTCCTTGAGGATTTCGAGGTGTCCTCTGAAGTTGCGTTTTGTTTTTGGCCACCAAACCAATGAGGCGTAGGCGACCATGGGTATGATTATTGTTACGTAGGTCCAATAAGCCATTCGTGGTTTAAGACCTCAGTTCCTTCCTAGGAGCCTGCGGCAGATCTGGTTTGCCATGATGGCCTTTTTCCTCACCTTATCTAAACGTGAGTTCCAGTTTAATTTACTGTCTAGTATAACCCCTAGGTATTTAACTTCTGTTTTGAGATTAATAGTTCTGCTTTCAATGGAGGGTGCTTTCATTTGTAGCTTCCTTCTCCGAGTGAAAGGGAATATTTCGATTTTATTTGGATTGATGCTGAGCCCATTGCTTCTACACCAAGTACTGGTGAGTAGTAGGGCTTTCTGCATTAGTTGAGTTATGATTGTGTCATATTTACCTCGGACTGTGAGTACTAGGTCATCAGCATATCCCTGAATCTTGAAACCGTTTTTTGTCAAGGTGTTCATCAAGTCATCAACTACCGTAAGATGGGGCTACTTGGTCACCCCGGGGCTACATGGACACAACGCATACGTGTTCAGTCCTATGTCACAAAAGCGAGATTAGGTTATGTTTTTGTTTCTGGTCTTTTTTTTCTTATTATCAAAGGAAGTCACTGATTAAAAATGGTATGAAAAAACTCCAGGGTCAAAACCCTACATGAATTACAAAGTGGAAGACTTGGAAAAGGCTATAGATGCAGTTCGAAAGGGGATGTTAAGGAAAAAGGCCGCAGAAACGTTCAAAGTATCTCGGACAACATTAGTACGAAAGATGCTTGGAAAGAATTCAAGACCCGTTGGACATCCGACTGTTTTAAGCAAGTCTGAGGAGCTGTTGATTTCTGAAACTTTGACTGTTGTTGCGAATTGTGGGTTCCCCTTGACAAAGGGAAATGTGGTTCGAAATATGGTGAAAAAACACCTAGATAAACAAGTGAAACACTTGTAAGAAGAAATAAATACAGTTTTGTTAAAATTTATTTAATATTTTTTAACGTTTAATTCAATAAAAAATGTATCTTTTACATAAAAATACATTCCTTAATGCTTCAGTTACATTTTCAAGAAACTTGACCATCTGACATGCAAAGTAAGAGATTGTCCCTAAAACCAAGATTAGTGTCCAAGAAGCCCCAACAACGGGACTATTCGGACATCACTTTTTTATACATTTTTTGTTGTTTGTATATATATTTTCAACGTTCTATGATAGCTATATAGTCCTGAAGGTTAGGTTGGTATGATGAACAAGTGTCTGTTGTCCTAACTTTATTTCTTCACTTTTAATCTTGAAAAATGCGCAAAAAACGTGACCAAGTAACCCCACATTACGGTACCAGACCCTGTAATAGAGGTGACAGCACTCCCCCTTGGGGACATCCTCTTAGCGCCTTTATAGTCAGCTACTCGCTTCCCAGACTGGCTGTGATCTGCCGACTTTTCAACATAGCTATACACCATTTGATTGTCGACCGATGTATATCTTTTACGTTTAGAGCCTTCTCTATGGATTCATAGGAGGTGTTATAATATAATAATAATAATACTTTATTCCTCCCATTTTAACAAAAAAGCGTAGAGTACGTCAATTTAACAATAATTGCATTGTAATATAATACACATTGAATTCAAACATTAAATTGGAAAAACATGTCAATGGTATACATCGGATTTTCCGTGACAATAGCTCTCAGTCTACTCCGGAATCGTGGTGATTGAAGATCTTGATACACTGGTACAGAGCCGTCTTCTGAATCTTAGTAAGGTGCGTTTTTGGTGGCACCAGATAGCACTTCACCTACCCGCGCGTGTTTCGAGGATGAGATATTTCATATTTTTTGAAAAATTAAAAGTAATTCTTCCTAACCAATACAGCACATTCCAGAATATAAATTCCATACAAGGTAGGTATTTTATAGTCTTTAAAGTAACTTCTACAGCTATCAGTATTTTTTATCAAGAGCACCCTCTTTGTCTATGAAAGCACATAGGGCTATCTCTTTGGTTGCAATTGCCTCCTCTAAAGTGCTAGTCAAAGCATGTAATTGTTGATTTTGCTTTTTGGTAATGTTGGCTAGGGTGGGTGGAGTGGACAAGCAGTCCATTCATAAGTATTGATCGATTACCTTTTCCATCCCTTTGAGGAGAAATGAACTTAGGCTAATTGGTCTGTATGCCTTTGGGTCGGCCTTCGAACGCCTACTGCCTTTAGGTATGAAGACCATCTTTATTTTCCTCCATATATAGGGATGTTATTACTGGGATCAGGCCTTCTAAGCCTTTTTGTAGAAAAATAGGCGAAATTCCATCTCCTTACTCTGTTGGGTGTAAAAATGTTCCTGCAAACTGTAGTGGATGGTTGGTCGAGCGTATTAATGTCATTAATGTAAACTCTTAAACTTGGTTATAACTACTTTATTCACAGATACACACATCTAATCTTGTCCGGTCACGTTCGCATCGTACGTTCCTTACGTCACACACATGCGCGCGCCCTACATCTCCCTTTCTAAAATTATTAAATTATTATTTTTCTTCTCGGTATCTGGAAGGACGGCACGATACTCTTTCAGACCTGGTGATGGTTTCTTCGTCTTATCAACACTCTGTTGCACTTCCTCATTCAGAGCACTTTTAAAGTTTTCACATACTCTGCTTTCGCGGTTACAACGCACTTCACCTTCCCGGCTTTCACGCACTTCCTCGTTGTTTAGGACGACGACATCTCTCCTGTTCCTTCGGATGTCCTGTCCATCGGTGTTGATCTAGTATGACCTTGGAGTGTCTGCTTTCAATTGTTCCGTACTGTTTAGTATCTAAGATGTACACTCTCTGATTTGGTTGGACTTCTTCCATTTCCCTAGCTCTATGTCTTCGGTCGTAATTCTTCTTCTGTTCTTCTCTCTCTCTTTCGAATTTTTGATACACTAAATCATGATCAGGTATATTTGGTATCAATGATTTTTCATTTCGGGGCAACGTATCACGCAAATTACGAGCAAAAAACAATTGGGCTGGCGATACACCGCATTTTAATGGCGTATTTTTGAATGCCAACAAACCCAAATAGATGTCTTTATTTTTCTTTGATATGTTCTTTACCGTTTGTACTGCCCTTTCGGCGAGTCCGTTACTTTTTGGGTATTTCGGGCTACTGGTAATATGTTTAAACCCATATGTTTTCGCGAAGTTTACAAAATGGTGGTTCTTATATTGTGGTCCGTTGTCAGATTTCACTACCTTTGGTATACCAAATCTTGCAAAGATCTTTTTCATTTCTTCTATTACGTCCTCAGTTTTGGTTTTATTCATTTCTATTACTTCTATAAATTTACTGTAATAATCTTCCACAATCAAATATATTTTCCCTTTATATTCACACAAATCTGTTGCAATTTCCTGCCACGGTAATCTTGGTAGTGGATTAATTATCATCGGTTCTATTCCTGTAGACCTGTTCTGAGCACAAATATCACAGCTATTTATTAAATCTTCAATCTGTTTTGAAATGTGCGCCACCAGACTGTTGCTTTCGCTCTGCTTATCCCTCTTCTTATTCCAAAATGACCTTCGTGGATCTTTTCCAAGACGCTTCTTCTTAAGTTATTCGGTATTAATAATCTATCTTTGTAATAAATTTTACCTTGATATACTGCCAATTCTTTTCTATATTTGAAATATGGTGCGATTTCAAAATCCTTTATATTTTCTGGCTATCCGTTTTCTATAAATTGTTTTATTTTTAGACATATATAATTGTTTTGTTCTTTCGCAATCTCTTCTATGTTTCTATCCAAATCCATGTACATTTCCTCATTAATGTTTTCAATATACTTTGTACTTTCCATCTCTCTTATATATTCTATTTCGCATTCATTGTGTTTAATTGGTGCTCGCGATAATGTATCAGGCGTATAAAAATCTTTACCTGGCACATGTTCAATCTTATAATTAAATCTCGTCAATCTTAATCTAAATCTCTGCAGTCTTGTTGTCAAATCATTAATTGGTTTTGTTTTCAATACCTTTAACAATGGTTGATGATCGGTCTGAATCGTAAATTCTTTTCCTATTAAAAATTGTTCGAATTTTTCGCATGCTGTCAAAATTGCTAATACTTCCTTCTCGATTTGCGCATAAAGTCTCTGTGTCTCATTCATTGCTTTCGACATATACATTACAGGGTTCCATTTCCCATTATGCTTCTGTTCCAATACTCCTCCAATTCCGTATGAGCTAGCGTCTGCCAAAACTCTTGTCTCTGCGTTTACATTGTATGGTTTTAATATCGAACATTTTCTTTAATTGATCAAAACAATTTTTCTGTTGGTCTTTCCATATAAACAATATTATTACTCTTCAATAATTCTCTTAAAGGTTTATTTATTTCAGCCATGTTTGCCAAAAATTTTGTCAAATGATTCACCATTCCTAAGAATCTTCTAAGTTCCGTTATATTCTTCGGTTCTGGAAATGATGTTATTGCCTTCAAATTTTCCTTATCTATTTTTATTCCTTTCTGTCCTATAATATAATCCAAAAACTTGATCTCGTCGGTATAGAATTCACATTTTTGCTTGTTAAGTTTCTTTTTTATACCCGAAACCTGACACCATGTAGTGGATGGTTGGTCGAGCGCATTAATGTCATTAATGTAAACTCTTAAACTTGGTTATAACTACTTTATTCACAGATATACACATCTAATATGACCTTACAGCTATCGTGCTCGGACTCGACTCAGCCACGCTGTCCGGTCACGTTCGCATCGTACGTTCCTTACGTCACACACATGCGCGCGCCCTACACAAACCCAACCTGATGGACCGGTTAAATCCATTACTTTTGAGGAAGGGAAGTGTGTACTCAGTAAGAGCTCCAACGATTCCTAGATCAGTATTGTGATCTTTTGCCAAAATTTTATGCAGACGAGCAACTGTAGGCGTATTGTCTATGCCTTCACAGAAGAGTATTCACCTAACCATTCTACACTGTTGGACATAATTCGGGAGCACACCCTATATAATCTGAACGCGTGAAGATAAATCCATGATATTTGCGGAGCACAAAGGTTTACTGTAGACGAGTTTATTCATCGAGTTTCGAGTTGTTCCGTCGCGGCATTGTTGACTGAGCCGCTCTTCCAAGTGGAACATTCCGTCGCTATGGAGACCGAAGTGGATGGAAAATACCGGTCGTTTTTAGTGTGGTGTGAGGAACCACATTATTATCGTACTCTGTGCGCAATGGATGGGCGATCGCGTTACTTAAGCGAGTTTGAGCGAGGAATGTTTGAGGGTATGCACATTGAGGGTGTATCGTTCCGTGAAATTGCGCGTCGTCTCGACCGGTCGTTATCGGCAGTGCAACGGGCATGGCGAGAATGGTCTGAGGTAGGACATAGCTACCTTCAGCCGCGGCCGGGAGGGCCCTGCGTGACCCCAGCACACGAGGATCGCGCTCTTGTGCTCAGCGCTTTAGCGTCGTGTGAGTCCTCCTCAAGGCAACTTGGAGCTGTTTGGCCACCGACAGGGGAAGGCGCACTCACTACGCCAACTGTACGGCGGCGTTTGGTACATAGTGGACTGCGCGTGCGTCGTGCGAAACAGCTGATTCCAGTAACATCCGAGCACCGCAGCATACGTCACGAGTGGGTCAACGCTAGGCATTAGTGGGTTGACGAGTAGAGGGACATTTTGTTTTCCGACGAATCAAGATTCGAATTGAGCACCGGTGATGCGCGAATTTTAGTTCGTCGGAGACGTGGTGATCTTCTACTCGAGCGGTGCGTGCAAGAATGCCCTATCCACCGACAACCGAGCATTATGGTTTGGGGTGCGATTATACATGGTGGACGTACACGTCTGCTGCGTGTATAGCAGACCATGACGGGTCAACGATACGTAGATGAGGTGCTACGGTCCGTTGTGCTTCCCTACGTTCGGCGGCTCCCAGGTCTGCTATACATGCACGACAACGTACGACAGCACATCGGGCGTGTTGTACAGACCTTTGTGGAAAAGCACCGTATACGAATGCTTCCATGGCTACCTCGGTTTCCGCATCTGAACCGATCAAACATCTTTGGGAAATGACTGGTCGGAGACTTCTACGTTATCCGGCTTCCTCGGCTAACGTTGAGGAGCTATGGAGGCGAGTTGAGGTGGCATGGTTGGCCATCCCTCTTGCTACAATACAGCGACTTGTAGACTCCATGCCACGTCGTGTAGCGATGGTACGCGAAGCACACGGGGGATACTCTCGCTATTGATGTTTCTCCTCCCAGCAGAGTTGTGCCGCTCTCCATGTAAGAGTAAGTTACACTACTTTAGTACTACTTCCATACCAAATTTTATTGCGCTAGACACACGCGTTTAGATTATACATGGTGTGCTCGTGAATTATTTCCAACAGTGTAATTTGAAAACTTTTTTACCTAAACCCTATCTATATTGTTACCGTTTGCCTTAAAGTTATGATTACAGTTTTGTACTCATATAATTTTTACCGTTTTCTTACCACTATCATCGTTTGTTATCTCCACTTAAAATACAACTTGAATTAGAACTGTCTGATAAGCTCATTTTTGATTTATATGTTTCTTATCTAAATCAAGTATTAGATTTCATATTTGATCTTAATTTTGGTATATTATATGTTATATAATATACTAAAATATATGTGTTTGGTATAAAAGTATTATATACATATTACATAATCAAAACAATATAAAAATATAGTTTATTATGTCTAGACAGTTTTTAAGATGAATCATTTTGTAACTAAAAGTATCTCTTTATTTCATAAAAGGCATTAAGTAGCAATAAGTCAAATAATAAATTAGTTTCCATTAAAATCTGTTTTGTTTATTTTTAAATAATTTATCATCAAAAGACAATGACAACGTCAAAAAGATATTAAAGATTAAGGAAGACAAAGACCTAATTTATCTTAATTAATATATTTAAGATAATACTCTAATATGTTTATTTTAAAACTAAATTGAATATAATGAATATCTTACCGAAGAAGTGCTTCCACTAACAGTTAAAATTTCTGTACTTCTATTCATTGTTTCCGCACACTATTCCACTTCAGAAACTCAAATACTGTTTAAAGTACCTTATATTATAAATATATACCTAAAAGATAAAATTTATCTTAACTACTTGCTATCAATAAATAATTTTTGTATTGACACTTACACGTTTAAAGACACTTTAAAAATCGATTGCGAAATCCACCTTTAAAAATGTATACTAACTCGTCTCACTTTCGAAATACTTTCCCAGTTACATCATTCAATTTCCCGGTGATTTATTGTCGTTAAACCACAATTTTATTCCTATAAGTTGTAAATATCTCGTTAAAATGTAAACAATACTTGATCTCCAATAACAAGAATATATCTTCGATACACGACACAAAGAAAATTGTTTTTAAGCGAATTATAAATAATAATGGTGATAACGAACCAGGGCGATGATACGTTTAGTGATTACTGGAAGTGTTACGACTGACTTTGCGCTTTGATTTAAAACGGTTTCATGCCAGGAATAGCAAATAAACACAAATTAACATTCAAATTAATCTAACTGTTTGAACGAATCAATGAATGCGAATTTTCGTAAACAGATGGGATTTAAAACTATTAAATGTTGTGTCATTAATTCAAGGTCTACAGGATTTTTAATGACGTAATGATAATTTAATGATTTGCGGTATTAAAAAAATAATAAATCGAAGAATAGGATAAAATCTTTCTTAATAAACGTAATAAATACATAAAAAATAAAATCTAAAATACAATTATTTATAATAAAATCTTAAAATCTCACGTTTCGAGTATATTAATAATAATAAAAACTTTCACTTCTTATTCTCAACAACTATGTTTTTTGTGTTACATCACAATAGTTTGAGTTGACTGAGCGTAACATAAATTACGATCCAGATTCCTAAAGCTACAAGAAAGGTGACCAAAAATATTGTCTTGTTTCGATGCCATGGGCTTCCCGTTGCCATTTCTGGGAGCGAAAACCTCATTCTCGCCGCTTGACATACTTCCGGTTTGCAAGAAGTTGATGGTTGAACCATCGCATCCGTTGTAACACCGTTCGAAGGTTTCTTCTCCATCGAAAAGCTTTCTTTTAATTCCACACCGGTTTCTGCATCCCTTTGAAAACCCCTATTTTCCATCTGAAAAATATACAAAAATAATAAGTCAGTGTAGTAAATATTGATGTCAAGAGAAATTAAAATCGTAACAAAAATTATTAAAATCAAATTTTTATCTTTGTTTGTTTTTAAATAAATATTAGTAAATTTCCATACTTTCTTAAACATTTTGATGTTTTCCATAAAAACCGAGGCTAAGAAATTCTTCTTCTATTAAACGCTTCAGATGTATAAATCGTAATGTTTAACACTTTTGTAACTAAAAATTAATACACAAAACTTGTAATTTATTGAGACAACTTAACCGTATTAATACAAAATCGCCTTCTCTGTTGAGTTATACGAATCTAACTGACGGAGATAAACTACAATCGTAATACTACCTAACCGTCGTCTTATCTTTGCGGCGAACCGAAAGTCACGAAAACGACAAGCTATGTATGATGATGGCAAAACAACGCGGTTGTAATCGTCGATTCGGTGAAGTTGGTTTGAATATCGGTGTTGTTTTCGGTTTATTTTACGAGTCGAGCGATAATATCGGCGAATTGGCTATTGTTTCTAAGGTGTTATCGTATTCCGTTAGATGTTAAAAAAGGAATAAAAGAACAAGAAAGTGACAACGATTTTTTCTTTTTCATTTATTGTTGGCTTATGGCAACTTTATTGGATGAATTGAAAGGTTTTTGTGTTTTGAGGAATTTCAATTGAGGTGATTGACATTTTGATGAGTCTTACGAAAGGAATTGCGAATATTTAGAAATGGGTTGGTTTTACAGGTTTTATTTGTAATGCTGCCGCATGAATAAAACTACTCATGCTACAGTAAATGAAACTCTGCTTTAATTGGGATTTGTTAAAAAATCGATTAAATTCAAAATATCACTCAGAGGTTAACTTTAAACTTTAAGAAACGATTTTGGTATTATATTGAAGTTAAATTCTTAATCTATATAATATATTTATAAAGAAATTGTTATATTTATATTACAAAATTTTGAGATATTTTCAAAAATATGGAACTTTGCATTAATTGGGATTTGTTAAAAAATCGATAAAATTCAAAAAATCGCTCAGAGGTTAACTTTAAAATTTAAGAAACGATTTTGTTGTTATATTAAAGATAAATTTTTCCTTTTTAAGAATTCGTAAAAAAATTGTTATATTTATATCATAAAATGTTGAGATATTTAAAAAAATATAGAACTTCGCTATAATTACAATTTGTTAAAACATCGATAAAATTCAAAAAATCGCTCAGAGGTTAACATTAAAGTTTAAGAAACGATTTCGGTGTTAAATTAAAGCTAATTGTTTTCTCTTTAAGAATTCGCAAACAAATTGTTATATTTACATCATAAAATTCGCAGATATTTAAAAAAATATAGAACTGTTTAAATTGGGATTTGTTAAAAAAACCGTAAAATTCAAAAAATCACTCAGGTTAACTTTAAAGTTTAAGAAACGATTTTGGTGTTAAATTAAAGCAAAATTTTTTCTCTTTAAGAATTCGCAAAGAAATTGTTATATTTACATCATACTTTCTGAGATATTTTAAAAAATATAGAATTGTTTTAATTGGAATTTGTAACAAAATCGGTAAAAGTCAAAAAATCACTCAGAGGTTATCTTTAAAGTTTAAGAAACGATTTCGGTGATATATTAAAGCAAAATTCTTCCTCTTTAAGAATTTGCAAAGAAATTGTTATATTTATATTATAAAATTCTGAGATACTTTAATATATATGGAACTCTGCCTTAATTAAGGTTAGTTAAAAAATTCAAAAAATCACTCAGAGGTTAATTTTAAAGTTTAAGAAACAATTTCGGTATTAAATTAAAGCTAAATTCTTCCTCTTTAAGAATTCGCAAAGAAATTGTTATATTTACATCATAAAATTCTGAGATATTTTTAAAAATATAGAACTGTTTTAATTGGAATTTCATAAAAAAAATCGATAAAATTCAAAAAATCACTCAGAGGTTAACTTTAAAGTTTAAGAAACGATTTTGGTATTGAATTAAAGCTAAATTTTTCTTCTTTAAGAATTCGTAAAGAAATTTTTATATTTATATCATAAAATTCTGAGATATTTAAAAAAATATAAAACTGTTTTAATTGGGATTTGTTAAAAAATAGATAAAATTCAAAAAATCACCTAGAGGTTAACTTTAAAGTTTAAGAAACAATTTTGGTGTTATATTAAAGCTAAATTCTTCCTTTTTAAGAATTCGCAAAGAAATTGTTATATTTATATCATAAAATTCTGAGATACTTTAATAAATATGGATCTGCTTTAATTGGGATTTGTTAAAAAATCGGTGAAATTCAAAAAATCAGTCAGAGGTTAGCTTTAAAGTTTAAGAAACGAGTTCGGTGATATATTAAAGCTAAATTTTACCTCTTTAAGAATACGCAAAGAAATTGTTATATTTATCAGATCAAATTCTGAGCTATTTTAATAAATATGGAACTCTGCTTTAATTGGGATTTGTTAAAAAATCGATTAAATTCAAAAAATTACTCAAAGGTTATCTTTAAAGTTTAAAAAACGATTTTGGTGTTAAATTAAAGCTAAATTCTTCCTCTATAAGAATTCGCAAAGAAATTGTTACATTTATAGTATAAAATTCTGAGATACTTTAATAAATATGGAACTCTGCTTTAATTGAGGTTAGTTAAAAAATCGATGATATTCAGAGAATCACTCAGAGGTTAATTTTAAAGTTTAAGAAACGATTTTGGTGTTGAATTAAAGCTAAATTTTTATTCTTTAAGAATTCGTAAAGAAATTTTTATATTTATATCATAAAATTCTGAGATATTTTAAAAAATATAGAATTGTTTTAATTGGAATTTCATAAAAAAAATCGATAAAATTCAAAAAATCACTCAGAGGTTAACTTTAAAGTTTAAGAAACGATTTTGGTGTTAAATTAAAGCTAAATTCTTCCTCTATAAGAATTCGCAAAGAAATTGTTACATTTATAGTATAAAATTCTGAGATACTTTAATAAATATGGAACTCTGCTTTAATTGAGGTTAGTTAAAAAATCGATGATATTCAGAGAATCACTCAGAGGTTAATTTTAAAGTTTAAGAAACAATTTTGGTGTTAAATTAATGCTAAATTTTTCTTCTTTAAGAATTCGCAAAGAAATTGTTATATTTACATCATAAAATTCTGAGATATTTTAAAAAATATAGAACTCTTAATTGGGATTTGTTAAAAAATCGGAAAAATTCAAAAATTCACTCAGAGGTTACCTTTAAAGTTTAAGAAACGATTTCGGTGATATATTAAAGCAAAATTCTTCCTCTTTAAGAATTCGCAAAGAAATTTTTATATTTATATCATAAAATTTGGAGATATTTTAAAAAATATATAACTCCGCTATAATTGAAATTTGTTAAAAAATCGATAAAATTCAAACCATCGCTCAGAGGTTAACTTTAAAGTTTAAGAAACGATTTTGGTGTTAAATTAAAGCTAAATTCTTCCTCTTTATATATTTATAAAGAAATTATTATATTTATATTACAAAATTTTGAGATATTTTCAAAAATATGGAACTCTGCTTTAATTGGCATTTGTTAAAAAATCGATAAAATTCAAAAAATCACTCAGAGATTCTGTAAAGTTTAAGAAACGATTTTGGTGTTAAATTAAAGCTAAATTCTTCCCATTTAAGAATTCGTAAAGAAATTTTTATAGTTATATCATAAAATTTTGAGATATTTTAAAAAATATAGAACTCCGCTATAATTGAAATTTGTTAAAAAATCGATAACATTTAAAAAATCGCTCAGAGGTTAATTTTAAAGTTTAAGAAACGATTTTGGTGTTATATTAAAGATAAATTCTTCCTCTTTAAGAATTCGCCAAGAAATTGTTGTATTTACATCATGAAATTCTGAGATATTTTAAAAAATATAGAACTGTTTTAATTGGGATTTGTTAAAAAATCGGTAAAATTCAAAAAATCACTCAGAGATTAATTTTAAAGTTTAAGAAACGATTTTGGTGTTATATTAAAGATAAATTCTTCCTCTTTAAGAATTCGCCAAGAAATTGTTGTATTTACATCATGAAATTCT
This sequence comes from Onthophagus taurus, assembly GCF_036711975.1. Taxonomy (NCBI): domain Eukaryota; kingdom Metazoa; phylum Arthropoda; class Insecta; order Coleoptera; family Scarabaeidae; genus Onthophagus; species Onthophagus taurus. Next base: position 29,751,916 of record NC_091972.1, on the reverse strand, counting down.
GAGATATTTTAAAAAATATAGAACTGTTTTAATTGGGATTTGTTAAAAAATCGGTAAAATTCAAAAAATCACTCAGAGGTTAAATTTAAGAAACGATTTTCGTGTTAAATTAAAGCTAAATTCTTCCTCTATAAGAATTCACAAAGAAACTGTTACATTTATATTATTATTTATTTATTTATATTATAAAATTCTGAGATATGTACTTTAATAAATATGGGAGCTGCTTTAATTGAGGTTAGTTAAAAAATCCATGATATTCAGAGAATCACCAAGAGGTTAACTTTAAAGTTTAAGAAACGATTTCGGTGATATGTTAAAGCTAAATTTTATCTCTTTAAGAATTCGCAAAGAAATTGTTATATTTATCTCGTAAAATTCTGAGATATTTTAATAAATATGGAACTCTGCTTTAATTGGGATTTGTTAAAAAGTCGATTAAATTCAAAAAATCACTCAGACGTTATCTTTAAAGTTTAAGAAACGATTTTGGTGTTAAATTAAAGCTAAATTCTTCCTCTGTAAGAAGTCGCAAAGAAATTTTTATATTAATATCATAAAATTTTGAGATATTTTAAAAAATATATAACTCCGCTAAAATTGAAAATTGTTAAAAAATCGATAAAATTCAAAAAATCGCTTTAATTTTAAAGTTTAAGAAACGATTTTGGTGTTATATTAAAGATAAATTTTTCCTCTTTAAGAATTCACAAAAAATGGTTATATTTATATCATAAAATACTGAGATATTTTAAAAAATATAGAACTGTTTTAATTGGGATTTGTTAAAAAATCGGTAAAATTGAAACACTATCTCAGAGGTTAATTTTAAAGTTTAAGAAACGATTTTGGTGATATATTAAAGCTAAATTCTTCTAATTTAAGAATTCGCAAAGAAATTGTTATATTTATATCATATAATTCTGAGATATTTTAATAAATATTGATCTGCCTTAATTGGGATTTATTAAAAAATCGGTGAAATTCAAACGATCGCCCAGAGGTTAGCTTTAAAGTTTAAGAAACGATTTTGGTGCTCAGCTAAAGCTAAATTCTTCCTCTTTAATAATTTGCAAAGAAACTTTTATATTTATATCATCATATTTTGAGGTATTTTAAAAAATAAAGATCTCCGCTACAATTGAAATTTGTTAAAAAATCAATAAAGTTCAAAAAATCGCTCAGAGGTTCACATTAAAGTTTAACAAACGGTTTTGTTAAATTAAAGCTAAATTCTTCCTCTTTAAGAATTCGCAAAGATTATGTTATATTTATATTATAAAATTCTGAGATACATTAATAAATATGGAACTCTGTTTTAATTGAGGTTAGTAGAAAAATCGATGATATTCAAAAAATCACTCAGAGGTTAATCTTAAAGTTTAAGAAACGATTTCGGTGATACATTAAAGCTAAATTCTTCCTCTTTAAGAATTCGCATAGAAATTGTTATATTTATATCATAAAATTCTGAGATATTTTAATAAATATGGAACTCTGCTTTAATTGGGATTTGTTAAAAAGTCGATTAAATTCAAAAAATCACTCAGACGTTATCTTTAAAGTTTAAGAAACGATTTTGGTGTTAAATTAAAACTAAATTCTTCCTCTGTAAGAAGTCGCAAAGAAATTTTTATATTTATATCATAAAATTTTGAGATATTTTAAAAAATATATAACTCCGCTAAAATTGAAAATTGTTAAAAAATCGATAAAATTCAAAAAATCGCTCAGAGGTAAACTTTAAAGTTTAAGAAACAATTTTGGTGTTATATTAAAGTTAAATTTTTCCTCTTTAAGAATTCGCAAAAAAATGGTTATATTTATATGATAAAATTCTGAGATATTTTAATAAATATAGAACACTGCTTTAATTGGGATTTGTTAAAAAGTCGACTAAATTCAAAACATCTCTCAAAGTTATTTTTTCTGTCTAGATCAAATAAAAATAAGCAATTTAGTATTTGAATAGACCTCGCTGAATAAAGATTTATTTATTCCATTTTATAGTTTAGTCATCACATATGTTTGTTATTTTTTCCGTTTGAATTCGTATCAAGATCTTCAAGGACACTATATTTTTGGCAGTTTTAAAAAATTCGGTATAGCTTTATACCGTGTGATCGAAAAGTCGCGCACATCAAAATAAATGTACACATGTATTTTATAAGTTTTATAATTATTACAGATTTTGTATTAATGTTTTACATCATATGCTCAAAACAATAAAAACGATCTTTCGGCTAGATAACTACAGAAGTTTCACAATAGCAATGGAGTTGCAGAAAAAAATATATAATACTAACACCAAGAAAATTACTACCCAACTCAACATATTATTCCTAATACAGTGTGTCTCAGGATAGATGTTACAAGAGGTATAATGCCTAAAAATTTTTAAATTTTATTTTAAGGATGGAGAATTTAGCTCTCCTTGGTGTAAACAGATTTTTAAGTTTACAGTTTGACATCGATATCTGAACCATCTCTCTCTCTTCAGTCGTTGTGACCCTTCCCCATGCCTCTCTGTCCTTTAGAGAACGCATTACTTATATCTCGCCGGTTACCTGCCTTTTGACCTTTTGCCATCAATCTTCCCCTGTATCATGAATATTTCCATGTCGTCCTTCCGTATTGCATGACCGAAGAATTTAAGTATGCAACGCTGGATTGTTGGTAACATATACAGTAAAGACCGGTTATAACGAGTATGCTTTATAACGAGCACCTGCTCTATAACGAGCAAGCTTCCAAGTCCCGTGAAAAATCTTATCCTTACAATGTAAAAAATCTCGGTTATAACGCGTGCTCGGTTATAACGAGAGTTCGGTTATAACGAGAGCTCGGTTGTAGTTTTGCGTGTTTTGTACCGTCTATAACGAGCGAATGACGTAAAAATCTGGTGACGTCGTGACGTGCCATTTAGGCACCATGTACAGGCAGCATCGGCAGTTCAGTTTATCGCTAGATTTACGTGAACTTGTATCTATACATCGTTACAAAAATCCTCATATTAACAACTTAGAATGCGTACTTGCGTACTTTTCGCCAAATTCAACTTCCGTCTTACAACCGATGGACCAAGGCATAATTAAATCAATGAAAACGTTTTATCGACAAAAGTTATTGTTCAAGTTAGTAGAAGCTATGGATCTGAATGAAAAATTAAAAATCGATATTTTAGATGCCATAATAATGCTAAACAGCGCATGGATAAATGTTAAAAAAGAAACAATAATGAATTGCTTTCGTCATGCATTCGGCAATCTTGCAGAGAGTTTTAGTGAGGAAGATGAAATTCCCTTAGCTCAATTAATTACGCGTATCTCTGTGGAAGAAAATCTTTCTAGTTGGGCAGAGAAAAACGGTTTGGAAATAGACAGTATCGATTTAAATTTATTTGCCACTATCGATGACGATGTTACTACTGGTTCCATTCTATCTGACTCTGAAATAATGTCTAACGTGTTGAATAAAGATAATGAATCTGACGGTGAATCAGATGAAGAGGTAGAACGAAACATATCAAAAAATGAATTTTTAGAAGCATTTTCTAGGGTGACACGTTACATTGCAACCAAGTATGCGGACAATACTGAATGTATGTTCGCATGCGATACAATAAACAAAAATATTCGCCAGGAATTATTACATAAAAGCATAAAACAGAAAAACATCCGAGAATATTTCAATAAAAATTAATTTTAGATGTATAATAGTATAGATGTTTAGTTAATTAGTTTTCGTCTATTAGGTAGTTGTGTCTGTCTTAAACAATAAAGTTATGAAAAATGACAAAAACATGATAATATATTTTTTTGTTTTTACCTTTTCAATCGTATACTTTTAAAGCAAACAAAATTTCTCATAGTGATTAATTTCTGATAGTAAATAAACAACAATTTCATTGTAAAAGTGCAGAAACAAAAAGATTTTTTTAATTCGTTTTTAAAATTGCTGGTTACTACTTTTTGCACAAGTATTGAAATTTATGTTACATATTACGACAACCTTGGTTATAACGAGGTACCGTCTATAGCGAGCAATTTTTTCGGTCCCTTGACTGCTCGTTATAACCGGTCTTCACTGTAATTTCAAAAGCTTCATCCTTCTTCGACATACAGCATTTGTGGTACAGAATTCTGAATTATATACATTGTATTGCTTTGTATGTATTGCAATAGAAAACACTAAAGATTTCTGAAGTCTTGTTTTAGTTTTTTGCGGATACGGTGATCTCTCCAGATTTTAACCAGTCTCCAAGAAGTGTGCAGGAAGTGAAGAATATGGAAAGGAACAGACGTAGTTGTAGCATCTAGGAGAAATGATAAAGAAGAAGAAGTTTATTCCAGCGTTCCCTCTCTGTAGTCCAGGGAACAGAATAGGGCTGAGATATTATATTCATAAAGCTTTTCAATCATCTTCAGTCTTAGATTTAAAATTTGGTCTCTTATGCCTCGTCCCAGCACAAACCCGCTTATTGTAAGGGTATATTTGGGAGAAGTTAGGTTTTGAGTCTTTTTTGTATGATATACAGTAATACTTGTATAGTTACATTCACCGTTTGGCCTTTTCCTATGTAATGGATATATACAGACTTCGTCCATTCTTCTGGCCATTTTCCAATTTCCCATACTTCTGGACAAATTCAGTGTAACAAAGTAATAGCCTTGGTTCCAGTGATTTCTATCCATCAATTCTTGAAGATCTGCATATACAGGGTATGTCAAATGTCTGGAATATAGTCAATAATTTCGCTATTTGTGGTTTTAAAGAAAACTGTTTCAAATAAAAGTTTCAAGTTTAAGTGATAGATTGTCTATTAGCTAATACTACTTTTATTATAATTATACACTTTTATAATTATTTCGCTTAACTTTCTTTTAATGTTTAATTTTATTATACCTTCTTAATTATTTTAAAATATCCATACAAAATCATTTAATCTGTCCCGAACGTATATAATACTTTGAATATAATTTTTAGTTTTATGAATTCGTACAAAAACGAACAACACATCATGCAGTTTTTAAAAAGCATTCACGTTACTCTTTAACCTTGACGTATTATAATAATGCAAAAAATTCTATTTAAAAATCGCGTTGAATTTCAAATAAAATAAAATTAAAAGATACAATAACCTATAACGACAATTTTTATATGCGTACCTTGATATTATAAAAAGGACTTAAATAGATCAAATATCGAATTCCTTTCCAAGTACTAAAACGATTATAACTTCCTTTCACTTTTACTTATAACAAAATCAAATAAAACAAATTAAAACTTAAAAAAAGATACGAAAATTATGATAGAAACTTACGTCCATGATTATGATGTTATTTATATAATAATAAATTTAAAATCCTAAGGGAAATTCGAGGGCACGTCTCTAACCACTGTTTCCACATCAACACAACACATCAAAAAGCGGATTTCGCTCTATCGCAAACCTTTTACATTAAAACTTAAAAGAAAGGTAAACGTTTTCGTTTGCAAAACTTTCTCTTCTCTGCTCTTAAACAAGTTTATCTAACACATTGATTTTGTTTATTCTTTTATAAACGATTTGAAGCTTAAATTTTTTAAAACGGGATGCGTCATTTTGTGCAATCGACAATCGACACCAGCCGCGAATTTCAATTATCCCCACTAACACTACACGAATAAGTGTGTGTTACAAATTGCTTAAATCCGCCAGGGAAATAAGACGAATATACCAAAAAGATTTTGTAATGCAATAAAAAATTATAATAATAACATTTTCGCTCCTATAAACATATAATGATTTTCACAAGGATCCTTCAAGAAATTAATTGTATAGCGAATTTTGAAAATTATCGATGAAAATTGCGACTTAAAAATTTTTATCAAAACTTCAAATATTGTTTTCTCAAAAATTAAAAGTTATTTTTCAAAACGGGTTGGTTCATTGGAAAGAGGACACTTTTATTAACACTTTGGGAAATTCTCATACTCATATTCCAAGAAATGGATTTTATACGAATTTTTAAAACTTAATCGGCGGAAATTGCAAAATTCGAAAAAATTGTCGATTATTTCAAAAATTTATTTCTGAAAAATTAAAAATGATTTTTCAAAACGGCTTTTTGCATTAAAAAGAGGATATTTTAATTAATAATTGGTGATAGTTTCACAACGATCCTTCAAGAAATTAATTTTATAGCGAATTTTGAAAATTATCGATGAAAATTACAACATCGAAAATTTTATCAAAACTTCAAATATTGTTTTCTCAAAAACTAAAAGCAATTTTTCAAAACGGGTTGGTTCAATGGAAAGAAGACAGTCTTATTAACAGTTTGGGCAATTCTCATACTCATATTCCAAGAAATGGATTTTATACGAATTTTTAAAACTTAATCGGCGGAAATTGTAAAATTCCAAAAAATTGTCGATTATTTCAAAAATTTATTTCCCAAAAATTAAAAGTGATTTTTCAAAACGGCTTTTTGCATTAAAAAGAGGATATTTTAATTAATAATTGGTGATATTTCCACAAGAATCCTTGAAAAAATGAATTTTATAGCGAATTTTGCAAGTTATCGATGAAAATTGCAACATCGAAAATTTTATCAAAACTTCAAATATTGTTTTCTCAAAAACTAAAATCAATTTTTCAAAACGGGTTGGTTCAATGGAAAGAAGACAGTCTTATTAACAGTTTGGGCAATTCTCATACTCATATTCCAAGAAATGGATTTTATACGAATTTTTAAAACTTAATCGGCGGAAATTGTAAAATTCCAAAAAATTGTCGATTATTTCAAAAATTTATTTCCCAAAAATTAAAAGTGATTTTTCAAAACGGTTTTTTGCATTAAAAAGAGGATATTTTAATTAATAATTGGTGATATTTCCACAAGAATCCTTGAAAAAATGAATTTTATAGCGAATTTTGCAAGTTATCGATGCAACATCGAAAATTTTATCAAAACTTCAAATATTGTTTTCTCAAAAACTAAAAGCAATTTTTCAAAACGGGTTGGTTCAATGGAAAGAAGACAGTCTTATTAACAGTTTGGGCAATTCTCATACTCATATTCCAAGAAATGGATTTTATACGAATTTTTAAATCTTAATCGGCGGAAATTTTAAAATTCCAAAAAATTATCGATTATTTCAAAAATTTATTTCCCAAAAATTAAAAGTGATTTTTCAAAACGGCTTCTTCAATTAAAAAGAGGATATTTTAATTAATAATTGGTGATATTTCCACAACGATCCTTCAAAAAATTAATTTTATAGCGAATTTTGCAAGTTATTGATGAAAATTGTAACATCGAAAATTTTATCAAAACTTCAAATATTGTTTTCTCAAAAACTAAAAACTATTTTTCAAAACGGGTTGGTTCATTGGAAAGAGGACAGTTTTATTAACACGTTGGGAAATTTTCATACTCATATTCCAAGAAGTGGATTTTATACGAATTTTTAAAACTTAATCGGCGAAAATTGTAAAATTCGAAGATGTCGAATATTTCAAAAATTTGTGTCTCAAAAACTAAAAGCGATTTTTCATAACGGCTTTTTGCATTAAAAAGAGGACACTTTAATTAATAATTGGTGATATTTCTACAAGGATCCTTCAAGAAATTAATTGTACAGCGAATTTTGGAAATTATCGATGAAAATTGCAACATCGAAAATTTTATCAAAACTTCAAATATTGTTTTCTGGTAAACTAAAAGTAACTATTCAAAACGTGTTGGTTCATTGGAAAGAGGACACTCTTATCAACACTTTGGGAAATTTTCATACTCATATTAGAAGAAGTGGATTTTATACGAATTTTTAAAACTTAATCGGCGAAAATTGTAAAACCTGAAAAAATTGTCGATTATTTCAAAAATTTATTTCTCAAGAACTAAAAGCAATTTGTCATAACGGCTTTTTGCATTAAAAAGAGGATACTTTAATTAATAATTGATGATATTTCCACAAGGATCCTTCAAGAAATTAATTGTATAGCGAATTTTGAAAATTGTCGATGAAAATTGCAACATCGAAAATTTTATCAAAACTTCAAATATTGTTTTCTGAAAAACTAAAAGTAATTATTTAAAATGTATTGTTCATTGGAAAGAAGACACTCTTATTAACACTTTGGAAAATTTTTATACTCATATTCCAAGAAATGGATTTTATACGAATTTTTAAATCTTAATCGGCGAAAATTGTAGAATTCGAAGATGTTGTCGATTATTTCAAAAATTTATTGCTCAAGAACTAAAAGCGATTTTTCATACCGGCTGTTTGCATTAAAAAGAGGATACTTTAATTAATAATTGGTGGTATTTTCACAAGGATGCTTCAAGAAATTAATTGTATAGCAAATTTTGAAAATTATCGATGAAAATTGCAACATCGAAAATTTTATCAAAACTTCAAATATTGTTTTCTGAAAAACTAAAAGTAATTATTCAAAACGTGTTGGTTCATTAGAAAGAGGACACTCTTATTAACACTTAGGGAAATTTTCATACTCATATTCCAAGAAATGGATTTTATATGAATTTTTAAAGCTTAATCGTCGAAGATTGCAAAATTCGAAAAAATTGTCGATCATTTCAAAAACTTATTTTTCATAAACTAAAAATGATTTTTCAAAACGGCTTATTGCATTACAAAGAGGCTCTTTAACTAATAATTGGTGATATTTCCACAAGGATCCTTCAAGAAATTATTTGTAAAGCGAATTTTGAAAGTTATCGATTAAAATAGCAACATCAAAAATATTTCCAAAACTTCAAATATTGTTTTCTCAAAAACTAAAAGTAATAATTCAAAAGGAGATCTGGGCGGCCAAGAAACCGGTCCTCCCCTACCAATTCATTTGTTTTGAAAATGTAAATTTAAATACTCCCTCACAGGACGACTGAAATGGGGAGGCGCTCCATCTAACTGTAGCCACATTCGCCTCACCGTTTGAAGTGGTAAATCCTCGAAAGCATTATCCAAATCAGTCCGCAAGAAATTTAGAAAGTTATGACCATTTACAGCTTCATTAAAAAGACATGGCCCGAATACCTTTGTTCCCATGATGCCGCCCCATACATTAAGTGGCCATCTGTGTTGATGGTCTAATGCTCTCAGATATCTTGGATTTTCATCAGAGTAGTAATGAAAATTGTGACGGTTAACAAATCCATTTTTATGGAAGGTAGCTTCGTCTGTCATCAATACATAATCAAAAAAGGCAGGTTGTTGTTGATTTTTTTCTAACGCCCAACGTAGTATATGGTAAGGATGGAATTTATGTTGTTTAATAATTTTGTTGGTAGTGGATCTCTTAATGCCTAACTGTTGCTTAATTTGTCTGCAAGAAATATGCGGATTCTCTACTACGGCTTGACTAACATTTCATTTTCTGTACTTGCTGCTGTTTTTTCTCTTTGTAATTTTGACTCATAATTTACATTGGCGGTTCTTTCGAATCTTTCCTTAAGTCTTTCGAATGCTAAACAATTTGGATGGCGTTCAGCTTCTGGAAACCTTTGTGCATAAATTCTGCTTGCTAATAAACAATTTTCATCACTTGCACCCAAACAGTAAACCATTTTTATTAATTCATCTTGAATATTATTAGTTTGTACAAATTTAGCAGACTGTCAAATTCAAAGCATTCTTTTGCTTTGTTGTCATCAATTATTATTTTCATAGCCAACCAACAAACATTTTTTGAAATCAAATGGGTATTAAAGTAGAAATTTGTAAAAAGCGTAAATTACTTGATAACTATTGCAAATAGGTAAAGGACATGCTTTATAAAAAAGAAACCTTAACACTTGGCGAATAATTTAAGATAAAAAAATATGAGGCATTCCATTTAAAAAAAATGAGATATAGCTATTTCAAGTTTCTAGTATTGAGTACAATATTACGAATAGCCTGTAGTAGGTTATCAGATTTTTATAGGGGCATGAAGTTACAGTAACTATGCATTAATAATCTACAAAAGACTTGCTTTGTAGGGTCTTAAATAAATTGGGTATGCTTTCTTTTATAGACACGTGCAGACGGAGATTTTTTCACAAAATGTTGAATATTTCAAAAACGGTAAAATTTTGGTATAGGTAATGCTTAACAAAAAGTATGTCGAATTTTAACGGTAATTCAAAAATGTAATAAAATATGGGGTGTTCCATTTAAATTTACGAAGTTGTACCTTGTACTTTGTTTTGCAACACCCTGTATAAACAAAAATATTTTTAAGTTATGCAGCTTCGAGCACCAAACAACTTTATATATAAACATTTTCTTCTAGCGACACCCTGTAAGGAGATATCGTCCGATATCGCACTAATTGGATACCCTGTATATTGGTTTTGTTTGCAAATCCGTATTGTTTGTAATGTATTTAATGCATTCTAAAAGTTTTTCTGCAATTGTCGCAATATCCCAGACCACCAACTATTCTTATTGCTCTTCTTTGTATCACGAAGATTCGCTTAGCCATACTAGAGTGGCCCCAGGCTATTAGTCCATAAGTGATATGAGATTATTGCAGTAAGAACTACACTGTTCGCAGCGCATGAGTGGAAACAGTGACAGATAGGCAAAAAAGCAGCAGAATAAAGAGTCTAGATATAAACCCAGAAACTTGCATTCAGGAATAGGTTCCACCTGGTCATCTGTGCGCAAGGTGAAGACCAGGTTAACTGTCTTACTTGCATTTAGGGTCAGGTTATTGCTATTAAACCAAACCTTAGCTAATTCAAATGTATTACTTTGTACCGCTGTAGCCGCATTCAAACAAGTATTTTCACCTAGTACATTAGGTAGGTCATTGATATAAATAAGATATAAAATAGGACCCAATATGGAACCCTATGGCACACCGTATTTAATATTACTGAGTTTCGAAAGAGACTATTAGTTTATTAAGGATTTCGCGATTTATAATATAATGTAACATCTTTAAAGATATATAACTATTTTTCGTTGTATAGCAATTCTTGAAAATGTTAAATTTTAATTTACGTACTCACTCGCCTGCGCTTTTTCTTCTGACGCATCATCGCCCATAGTGGAAACATACCGGGGGTTATTATTATTCCATTTTCGACCGTCTTTCTCAAAATCCCTTGGCATGCCAACTTCAATAGGAAGTCTCTTTTTGAGGTGACGACTTTTTCCGCTTTCCGAATGTCATCGAATTATTACAATTAATTGACACCATCTTACGTCGTCTTGACATAAGATGGTAGACGTTTGCAAAGTTAAAACGAACACGATTGACAAGAACGTAAAACTAACTTAATTCAATTAAACTCAGTTTTAATTAAATTAATTATCGCTTAATGTAGAAACACTTGACCTCAATAAAAATTAATTAAACTTACTTTTTCCTTTTCGTCCATCGAAATTTTAAAAGTACTTTTGGTTAAACTTATTGTTCAAAGTAAGACGTTTCGTTACCGTATGATAACCATACTGGTATCATTTACTCAATAGTTAAATAAATAACACCTGCATATTTTAGATATTGCGTTAAAAAATTACACATTAGAAAATAACATTTTCAGCTATAAAATAAGAGCACATATATATTATTATTACAATAATTTATTAATTAAATAACAATCCTAGCAAATAAATATCACAATTTGTTCAAATCCACTCGAATGAATCAATTTTTACAAAAAAATATTGAAAATTTAGCGACGAATTTCAAAGCTGCTGAATTGACCACTTTTCGCCTCTTTCTCATTGGAGAAAACCGCTTTATCGATACGTGATGAAGGACTCCCCGTTTTCTCCAACCAACGTTTCCTAATTTAACAAAAAATTAATTTAAAAGATTTAATAAAAAGAGATTTTTGTAATAATTTACATTTGGCTAATTTTTTCTGAGTCGCCCTCTAAAATTCCTTGAACAGTTCCTTTTTCAGTATTCATACACCATCCGGTTAATCCCAACTTTTTAGCTTCTTGTTGAGTATACTACATTAAAAAAATTTAGTTAAAAATAAATTTTAAAAAATTATAAAATTAAATTTAACAAAACTGAATGTAGGCAACACATTTCACACCTGTCATATAAGTCATATAAACGTCAACACAGACTTTATAATTTTATCAAATTCGTTTTCAATATTATATTTATAGAATTGTAATGTTATAGGGACATTAGTTAATGCGAAATTTAAACATAATTTATGATTTACCTTGCGGAAAAACACTCCTACAATTAAAAAGTAAGGTTATGTCAAGTGAATATAATTGAAGGCGATTTATCTCACCTTGTACTCTTCCGTACACCTCAAAATCGACCGATAACTTTCGGCTCATATTATAATTCGTATGATCTGATAGTAAAACACCTAAAACGAATAACCAAAGAGCTTGTATAATAACATTCACCATTCAAGTTTCAAGCTGTCTGATTGATCGAAATGTAAATATTTAAGGGTTGCCAAGAGATGGCGTAATATAATAATAATAACCTGTCAAATATAAAAATAATATGATTACTAAAACGTGTTCAAGTGGTTATTTATACACTAAAAATATTATAATAAATATTATTTTTATCTGTTTATTTAATTTTGTTTAAGTTATCTATTTGGAGGAAACATCAAATTTAATTCATTCTCAAGAGATGGCGCAACGTCACTCATCTGTCATTCGAACTGTCAAATTGAATCATATGTTGTTTGTGGTTATTATTACGCTGTATCTATGACGTTTACATCAAAAACGGTACGTTTATCTGTGATATTATAATAGTTTATTTTGATAAGTAAAATTCGATAGGTTTCATTCATTTTAAGTGAAGGAATCGTGTGTTTGATTTAAATCTTCAGGTGACATTTCGTGACGTAACGTGCCGAAATGAACGAATACGTAGCGGTTTAGAACGGGCGAAGCGGGACGTGGTCTTTACAATTTGGTATTTTAACAACACGAGCAACTGACAGTGTTCTTCTTGACGATACGATGTGAGTACGGGAGTTAAACCATCACCGTAAACGGGTTCCCAAAAATGACGATAACAAGCATGTTGGTGTCTGTAGCCGAACTTTCAAACATACTATCTATTCTGGCGGTGTTTTTCTGTTTTTGCGCCATGATCCTGTTTATTACCAGGTTAGTTTAAATATACCTTGTTTTTGGTTTTTAAATATTTGCTTAAAAATAGACATTCTAGCAAACAATGTTTTTCAACATTATTTGAATGTTACATTTTTAAGGCAATACAAACTTGATTATTAAACATTCCATTTGATACTTTATTTTTTTTAAGTTAATTCATTGTGTTGTGGCTTATCTCTTAATCATGAACAATTTAAAATTCTAATAATAAAGATATCATCGTTTATCTTATAATTATTCTTGGGAAGAAAAGTTATAAAGAAGAATTTGATTTCTTTTCAGCAGTAAAAAATTATAGAAATAATTACTCATTTTATTGTTATGTTGCTAAACAAATTAGTCCCCTTAACATTAAAAAAAGCACTTTATTACTACCTATTACTTAAGAATAATAAAGATGCTAATAAAACTTGTTATGACTCAGAAGATGATAGTAATAATTTAACTGATATTATACTTTGTTAATAATTTTAATATATTACTACAATTTGTTAAATCCTTTTAGAAATATTAAGGTTTTACTTTTCATTTCTTAGATGATTATTTTTAATCATAAGATTTTTTTTACAATAAGATTACGTATAGTTCTTTACATAATTTAATAATGTAGATACAACACACTTTTACTTCTTCGCCTCTACGAAGTAAATAGACCAGTAACTCCAATGATACGGTGACGTAATACTTCGTTGTGCTACTTGAATTTTATTTCTTTTACACTTATTGTGAATCTGAACGACCTTTTTTTACACTTATGTTAGATAAGTTGACACTACATTAAAAAAAATGTTGTGTTGAATTGGAGTAGATAAATTGAATTATTTTTTTTATAATTTTTATATAACTTGAACTAAAATTAAAACTAGAACTAACACTGTGAAAGCCTTCGTACTTATTTTATACAACTTCTGCACATAATATTTTGATTATTTTGAACTCTAACAAATCTATTTTCATGTGCTGTTTTATAATGACATCTATTATTGTTGATACATTACAACTTTATGGCTTCAACCCGACTTTAATTTTTAATATGTTACACCTTGACCGCTTTGCTTTCGTAATCACATTCATTAATTGTATCTTCTACTTCTTTGTTCTTTGCTAAAGCCTTATAAAGACTAGTTCGCATGACCTATACAGAAATCAAACTTCGTACCAAAATTTACATACAGGTGTCCCGAGACTCAACGTCAAGCGGACACCGGGTGAGAGGCCAACCCATACCTGTTCTGGTAAAAATAAGAAAAAAATTCTATATCTCTTAGTTACGTGGTAATAGACATATTTTTGAAAATGTTAAAAATCGTTCCCGTACATCTTCTTCGTATCTTTACGGTCAGAAATGTTCGCAATTTAATAGTGATTTTTCTAATAATGTATTCCTCATGAACCATGCTACTATAGCAGTCACAAATCGAACAACAAAAGTAGTTAGTTTTGCAAGAAAAAGTATCAGTTTGATTGAGTTAAGGTTGAAAGAATTTATGTCTGTTAAGTTTGACACACGATTTCTAAACAAAGGACTAGTACAACACCCTTGGCAAGTTATTTTAAAAGATGGCCTGTTTAGTCAAGATTCCAAAATGGTATAACACTTACCATTTTTCTTTTCCTAAAAAATATTATTGCCTGTTTTTCTGCCAAAAACGCGTTATTTAAAAAATTCATACTTTCTATGTTATCTGTATTTCCTCCAAAATGATTTAACAACTTTGTTAGAAGATGTGCTACTCAATATCTACAGAGAAATGTGGTTTGAACAAGATGGTTGCCCAGCTCATTATGCTTGTCCTGTACGGGATTGCATACAGAATACCCAGAAAGATGGATTGGGCGTCGTGGTTCGATTACTTGGCCTCCTCATTCTCTGGGTCTAAATCCCCTTGATTTTCTAATTAGGATTGCATAAAAGAAACAGTGTATTAAAAATCGATTGAAAATCTTGCCGAACTGCGCCACAATATTTATACAGCAGCAGAAGAAATAAATACAAAGAGATTTGCACAACTAGTAAAAAGATGTTTTCTGTGACGATGCAGAGCTTGTATTAGTGCCGACGGTAAATAATTTGAGCATTTGCCTTAGTTTTAAGAAAATAATGCTATAAAATTTATAATAAATAAATTTGTTTGTTTAATTGTGTCTTTAGGTTAACTTTATTTGAAAGAGTCTTTTTGCAAGACATACGGGCAACCATCTTGTTGAAACCACATTTTGTAGTTCGTAGATATTGACTGGCACATCTTCTAGCAAAGTTAAGAGGAAATAAAATGTAAATACAAATAACATACAAAAGTATGAATTTTTTAAATAACGTGTTTTTTGCAGAAAAACAGGCAATAATATTTTTTATGATAACAAAAATGGCAAGTGTTGTACCATTTTGGAAACTTGACTAAACAGGCCATCTTTTAAAATTACTTACCAAGGGTGTTGTACTACTCCTTTTTTTAGAAATCGTGTGTCAAACTTGATAGACATAAATTCTTTCAACCTTAACTCAATCAAATTAATATATTTTTTTGCAAAACTAACGATTTTTGTTGTTTGATTTGTGACTTCTACAGTAGTATGGTTCATAAGGAATACATTATTTACAAAATCGCTATTAAATTGCGAACATTTCTGACCATAGTACCTAAAGATATGATGTACAGGACCGATTTTTAACGTTTTCAAAAATATGTCTATTACTACTTAACTAAGAGACATGGAATTTTTTTCTCATTTTTACCAGAACAGGTATGGGTTGGCCTCTCACCCGGTGCCCGCTTGACGTTGAGTTTCGGGACAGCCTGTATATATAGGAGCCCCCAACCAAAGCCTTTAATGACAACTAACGAAAAATTTGAGATTGAGTTCATCGATTTCCTACAAGGATATAAATGGTTATTGAAGTATTTTGCGTAACTTGTAATTTGGTTATCTTTATGATTTGTTTTTTATTCTTTACAAAAAACTCTCCACCATAGTTAACTAGGTCTTTGAAAAATCGTTTATGATACTTTATATAATTCAATACAACCTTCTATTATTTCAACAACAATATGGCTTTCTTCATGGCCGAGCTGTAGATACTAATCTGGTATTCAACAAAAAATACTTTTGTATGAATGATTCCGTAGTACAAGTAAATGCGAAAACTGATCTGGGGGCCGATATAGGATCTGATCATAATCCAGTAGTGACTAATATACGACTAAGCTGATGGTAATGCCAAAGAGAGGGGTGGGAAAGAGAATTGACCTGGGAATCCTGAGGGAGGAAAGAGCTAGACCAGCTACGTCCGAACAACGGAACAGAGAGCTGTGAATACTGAAATCAAGCTTAAAAAATGATAAGTTAGATATAGAAAACATCTGGAGCAGTATTAAAGATATAGTTGTAGGAGTAATAAACAGAAATCTATAGAACCAAGAGTGAGGAAGAAGAAAGAATGGATGGCTCAGGAGATTCCGAATTTGATGGACAAGAGGAGAGAAGCCAACAATCATCAGGAGGGAGTATAAGAGATTGAATGGGAAATTGAGAGGAAGATCAGGGCGGCAAACGAGAACTAGATGAGGGACAAATGTGAGGAAATCGAGGAACTTCAACGCAAGAATGACATACACATCATGCATAAGGAAATAAAAAGAATACTGCGCGTTAATAAGAAAATGCCAAGTGTGTTGGAGAACTCGGATGGCAGAGTGATTTATGGGGAGAAGGAGAGGGTGGAGCAGTGGGAGAGGTATGTTCGGAACGTGTTCGCGGACGAAAGACACCATTGATGGACCTACAGAGGGACCTGAAATAGTAAGGAGTGAGATTGTACACGCGATTAACCAGCTGAAAAATAATAAAAGTCCCGATCGGATAATCTCAGAGATGTTTAGGCTGATAAGTGAGGGAAATGTGGACCTGTTCTTGATGTTGTTTAACGTGATATATAGGTCAAGTAAAATTCTACAAGACTGGCTCGAGTCAATTTTTATACCGATGTCCAAGAAGCAAAGACATGTAACGATTACTTATAAGTTTAATGAGCCACGCCCTTAAAATCCTGTTGAAAATTATACACTGGCTTTATATCATTGGCTCTGAACAGTTTGACTTTCGAAAGGAGCTGGACACGAGAAAGGCTCTGTTTAGTCTGCAAGTTCTCTCACAAAAATGTTATGACAAGAGCAAATAGGACATGCAAGCAGTTCAATATGGCCATAAACATCGGTAAAACGAAAGTAATGCTAATATCGCGCAATTTCAAACGTTTCCATGCCTGTCAGGGTGGATGGAGTGAGATGGAACCTTGTAAGAAGATACCTGGGTTGTTGGATCGACTCGAGACTTGATAATCACATGGAAGTAAAATCTAGAGTGGAGCAAGCGAGTCAAAATTTCATTGCATTCAGGAAAGTACTGTGCGATGAACGATTAGACGTCGCTATAGGTACGGCTGAAACTCACAAAGTGTTATGCATGGTGAACTCTGCTATACGGAGTGGAAACTTGGACTCTCAAGACTGTCAGTATGAATCATATAGAAGCATTTAAAATGTGGACGTACTAAAGAATTCTAAAGATCCCATGGACGTCGCACACGAGCAGCAAGTAAGTGCTGTGAAGGTTGAACAAAGATGGAGGGGCAAACGTGGACTGGAATTAGACAGGTTTAAACTTTGAGGATCTTATCAGAGACCTTTGCGGACGTGAACGCTAACCTTCGATAGCGAAGATGAATGAAAATTGGCACGTCGACGCTATTTATACTGATTTTAGCAAAGCCTTTGACAAGCTGAATTATTGGGTGCTCCTGGCCAAACTGGTTATAAGATATCTTTCGGCCTACTGTTGTGGTTGGTAACTTATGTTTCGGATAGATATCAAGGTGTAAAAATTAATAATAACATATCTAACATTACTTTAGTCACTTCATGGTAGTCACTTAGGCCCAGGCCTGTTCATAGTGCTTTGCTGCTTTATGCTGATGATGGATTGTTAAATATTCTCGTAAGTTCAATCCACTTCTCACTGTCAAAGATTACAAATTGGTCTAGGCAGATTACAAATTGATTGCTTAAAAAAATTTCTTCGTTTCTTATTAAGATGTTTTCTCCATTATTGAAGGTTGGCGATAATTTCGGCAGAGTGCTCATGTTTTCTGCTGTTCTTAACCCATTTAGTCCCAAGCTGCTTTATGTTTAAAAAAATTGATTTTTTATACTTTTCCTTAAGATAAGATGGAATGAAGAGTATAAAAATGTACACAGGTGTTTGAAACAAAAAATTGTTTTTGAGATATGAGATGGTGCAAAAATGCACCACTGGTAAGATAAGTGAACAACAGCACACAAAAATTTTGATTATCATTTATTAACTAAGTAATAAATTAGTCGTAAAATAATACTAATACAACATTATATTAACAAATACCAACTTTAGTATAAAGTTTAATATAAAAAATATTTAAACTAAAATTGGTGCAAAAACGCACCAATGGGATTAACAGTATAACGATTTATTGTGATAGTCCGTAAAACACTCTACATGTAAATGAACATTACACTTACTTCACATATGTATAGTATGTTTATGGCATATTTTACATCTTCTACGAGCTTTAGAGTCGTGATTCTTTATTAAATGGTCATTGGAAGATTGAAATTTTCTGTTTGACCTCGTGTTTCGTTCAGTATTAGGTGTTGCGTTTTCATATTTCATTAGCCGAACTGCAATATGTGATTTAAAATCCAATTGTGCCATTTTAGTATTATTGACAGTATTGTATAATTTCCACGCGTTTATTATGACACTATCCAATGAATTAATAAATAGTGGCCACCACCACTTCTTTCCTAATACTCTTGTTCTATAGTTGGCTATTCCGTTATCGTGTAAATCTACACCACCCATGAATTTATTATATTCTGATACCGCATAAGGTTGATTAACTAGTGTTTCCTTTCTTTTTCTTTCTGTTGCACCTCTTAATTGATTGTATTGGCTCCACATTCAAATGGTTAGTAATTACAGTGACAACGGAGTTATCTTTCCATCGTACTAAAGAAATTTTTGAACAGGTATCATAAGTTGTATCAAAAAAACCTCTTTCCTTCTTTGAAGTACATTTTATGTTTTCTAACGGACAATTTTTCGTTCTGTTATCGCGTACAGTACCGGTAGCAAAAAAACCTTTATTTTTCAATTCAACAAACAAATCAAACGATGAAAAAAGATTGTCAAAAAATATCCGCTGAACATGAGGATTTTTCACTACAGGGAGTAATTGCATAACTACTTCACCACCCAAGCCTAATTTTGATTTTCCCGTTTTCATTGCGGCTCCAGCGTAAGGTTCAATGTGAAATAAATATCCGTCAGATGAACATAAACACCAAAGTTTGAAACCGAATCTTACCGGTTTCCCCTTGATAAACATTTTACATGAATGGCGCCCAAAATATGGAACCATTTGTTCATCAATAAATAAATTGTGACTAAAAACACCAAATTGTAATTTTTTTTTGTTTATAAGCTGAAGGAATGCTCGTATTTTTGCAAATTTATCAGATGGATCTAATAGACTGTTATCTGATAAATAAAGGTTTCGTTTTATGTTCTGAAATGTATTACGACTCATGATCTTTTTGACAATTTCGACCCCTTTGTCTTCTTCATTAGACCAAAACATAGGAATTGTTGGTAATGTGTGATATCCAGAAAGTAAAACAATACCTAAAAATTTTAATAATTGTTCTTTGTCTAAACGAAAGTTTGGTCGATTATTGTCGTCTGCGTATTTTAAAGAAAAGTTAATAATTAAATTTAGCATTTCATCATGGAAATATAAAAAAAATAATTCCAAAGGCGTCTTTTCCACAAGTTTTTCTTGAAGAACATCATGATCTAAAGATTCGATTGATAATGCGGAGTGTGTGTAATCGATCTGACTTTTTTTCCATTTTATATCAAATCTATTTTCTTTTTCCTTCATAAGACGGCGTTGTTTCACCGCGAGGAACTCATCGTCTGAGGAATTGTATTCGTCTGCATTGGGTACTTGTACCTCGTAAGTACCGGCGATGTCTATGTCCTGAGGACAATTCATAAAAGTTAAATTTTCGTCGTCTATACACTCCTCATGTGTTAGGTAGTCAACCGGAGGAGGAAAATAAACAGCATCCACGACGGCTAAAGTCAATATCGAATAAAAATAAATTTTAAACCACAACAAAATAATATAAGAATTACCTCCCTTTCTCTCTATTTCCAGTTCATTAACAATTTCTTCTAGAGAAGCATCTCATTCCCTTTTTGTGAGAAACCGAGACATTTTGCACAAAAACACACTCTTAACGCAGTATTCCATAAATGACTAAATTCGTTCGGAAATTCACCTAACAGACGCGTTTAAACTGGTTTCAAATAATACGAAAGATGATGCAATCCTTATATCTCTTCATATATCGTCCCAATGGTGCGTTTTTGCACCATTAATGTTTCAAGTCGTATTTTCAGAATCCATATTTTTATTTCGCGTTTCAAGATATATATGAGGAAAGTATGCACTAACAACTTGCAAATGAAAAAATTTTGAAGAATTTTATGCACTAAAAATAGTTTTATTTTCATTGTATATTTTGAACAGAAATGTTCAATAGAAAAGAATTGATGTAAATATGGTTTAAATAGCAAGAATTATGAAATATTTTGATATGTATAGCCTAACAACCTTATACTGTTATCGTACAAACAGCTAACACCTTTAAATTTGGAAATGTATGGCTGTAAAATAATTTTAAAAACGCTGGCGCGTTTTTACACCAGTGGGACTAAATGGGTTAATAATGAATGGATGTCAATGCCTGTTCGTCCCTTACATTTTTCAAATACGACCACTTTCTCCTCCCTGGACCCCTTTTTTCTTCAACCTTCCCTTCCATTATGTCGTAGACAGTTGTATTTCTTCTCTCTATAAATATGTCTTATTGTTAGATAATTTGTTTTCCGGGTTTTACCATATTTAGAAGTTCTCCGTCAGTTCCCTTCCTTCTTAGCAACTTATTATTGGTGGCGTACTCTGCCTAAGAAATCTTCAGCATTCTTCAGTAAACCCACTATTCAAAGGCTTTTATCCGCTTCATACCATCAATTCCTAGAGTTCATGCTTCCACTTCGTATAACAATATCGAATAGATATACGTTTTCACAAATCGGCATCGCACATACAGTGATAAGGTGGAATTTGTTAGGAAATGTTTTGATTTGTTTCTTGGGTTACATTCATCTGCGGTTCTGTTCTTTTGTCATCAAAGAACGTAATTTTGTTCAATTAAATTACGACAAATGACCTTTTATTAATCTATATTGCATTAAAACTTTATTTATGGCTTATAGTAACAGTGTTCTTGGTTATGCTTCGGTTTTGTGGAACCCTGTGTATGCATATGTTGACCGTTTCGCTTTACAGAGAAAATTTATAGTTCAACTTACCTTGTTGTATCTACACGCAAAGATGTAGTTTTTGGGTTTGAGATCGTTGCGGGGACATCGAGTGATCTCTATTGTGATATTTCTGCATAAATTGATCAACGGATCAGTTGACTCGCCTGAACTTGTGAAACAAATTTCTTTTGCTATTCCGAATTACGCCACACGAGATCAATGTTTGTTCCGACTTCCTCAATTATAATTCCTCGATGCCGCGGATGATGCAAACTTACAATCGTCGCTGCTCAAAGTAACATTTTCACTTTATCGCTTCCATCGTTCCACAAAGTTTTAATAAACTTAACAATTTGTCAATGACTATTCAGTTCTAATTCGACTTCAACTTTGGTGTGTAGTATTAACATCTGCAAAGGTAGTTTACTTTTAAGTTTATTTGTACTTACTATTATACACTTATATATGTATATACTATTAGTATGTAGTATTGAATAGTATTATTTTTTATGTTTTGTTCAACTGTGTATGTTAATGTGAATAGTACTGTAATTCCAGAGTTTCTTTTTGTTTTTTTATTTTTGTCTTTTGTACCATTTTGATTGTCACTTTAATGCAATCCACGATAATATTAAATCCTTTAATTATTCAGGTTTGTTGAAAACTTTAATATCTTGATCCTTTTTTGGCATCGCGTTATACCCTCGTGGGCGTGAAAGTAACTTTGTCGCATCGCGTTGACGAATGAACCTTGAGAATGACATTGCAGTTGATACAATTGCACGACAAAAGCTTGCTTCTTTGTTAATTAATATATCAATCGGCTCTTTATTCCCGTGAATAGTTCCGAAGATAAATACTAAACTAAAAAATGCTTCTATTTCTTCTTTGATTATTTTTCCTATATTTTTATGCTCGCTTTACTTTGGGCTGGTGAGAACCATTATCTTCTTGTTACTTCTTTATTTTCCGTTGTCCACTTACTATCTTCGCTGTCACTTTGTGCTAATTTATCACAATACGTCACACTCATCAGTTTCAATAATTACTATAGTTATATTAAATAATTCTTTATTTAACCCATTTGGACGAAAGGTTTTTTTTAATTTTTGTAAAAACGTTAAAAAATAAATGTTACATGCTTATCTCTTTTTTTAATTTTAGCAAATTGCCTCGTACAGGGTCCAAATGGATTAATAATATCTTTAAAAATATACTGATCTCTCTTCTTTTCGTTCTTTCATTAAGATAAAGTTTTGTGCTTTCTATTATAAATTATTAAACCTCTTGAGATGCGTATGTTCAGTTTTCATGCCATCTCTTAGGTGTTGTCCCAGGAAATTTCTTCGATGTGGGTTTTTCTTCCTTTGCCCACTTCGTCCATTTATCGCCTTTCATTTTATTGATATGGTCTCTTAAGTATCTTCGTTTTGATCTTGTGAATCTAATAACATTCGCGATAACTAGCTCTTCTTGTATTCCTCCTAATCTGTAATTCTCTAACCTATCATAATGGTCTCATTTCTATACAACCATACTTTTTGTTTTTGAAGTCTCTGATCGAGATGATTTGTAATTGAAACTTTACCTTCTGTTGACATGTGTTTATGTCTTCCACAGTCTCTTAAGTAGCCTGACATTCTTGTCGGTTCAGTTATTTTCCTTATCTTGCATGTGGTATTCAGTAGTTATAGTTCTGTAGTTGTCAGGGTAATTTTTATTTTCCTTATAATGAAAGAACATACTAAAGAAAGCGTGAAGTACCGTTGATTCATCTAAGAAACCTCGTTAATCAATAAGCTGAGGCTTGCATACCCCAGTCATCATTTTATAGTCAGCATTTTATACTAAACATTTTTTATGTCTTAAGAAGTTCGACGGATAGAGATTTCCTCGTAAATTTTACCAAATACGTTTTCGGAAGACTGTGGAGGAGTTTTTAATAGTAAATCGATGGAATATGGAAAATAAAAGTTTGTGTTCGGAAAGACTATATTCGAAAAAACCAGCTTTGGGCATCTGGGCATTCGAGTTGCAAACCATTCTAATACCTGTTTGGAGGTAGGGATGTCTTATGACTAACTAAATTTGTACATGGTAATTTTTTATGCTCTGACAACCGCTGCCGTTTGTTTTTTCATTAAGTACTTAATCGCTTAACAACCACCAGACATCAAACAATATACAAGAACAGTTAGTGTGTTTTCGAAATATTTGTAGTGAGCCATTACCATGGGGCACGGTAAATAATGATGGGATGTATAAAGATATCCAAAAGACCAAGTCGTGTATTTAAAATTTTCCTTTGTGAGAAAGAGTCAAAAACGAGACGTGGGGTTTAATGATTATGAATTTCACGTCATTTTCTTATGACTGCATTGAAAATTTATGAATTATCATATCAGAATTTCATTTTAATTTGTTATGTGTTTATTCCCTTAGAAATCTTTTATGAGAAAAAATCAAGTAAAATTTGCTTTTACCTAATAATAGATATTTATCGCAACTCATCAAACTAATTGCAGTGGTGAAGTGTCTACTCACGACGATATTGTCTTTTGATTCTTGATCTTGAGGATACAACTTGATTACGTCACTAGTATAATAAGAATACTAATCAGAATTTCCCATTTGAAATGCCAATTTCGAATTCTGTGTGAATGATTGAGTCAATAACTAATAAAATCAAATAACAAAGATATTTCTTTTAAAATTTATATTTCTTTTTTTTTTGTTTATTCAATTTTCTTATAATTTTGCTTTGTTCTATGTCACTTTCATGCTTTATTTAGTAAGATCTGATTGTATCTCTACTTATTATACTTATTTCTTTCTTTATTTTTCTCGCTATCACTTTCCCATTTTCCTCTCGTTTCTGTTTAGCAATAAAAGCTCCCTCTCATTGGGGTTCCTTCAGGCCGCCTGGTTTTTGTGGTGTTCAAACGATGTTTTCTTTTCATTTTAATATACAGGGTGAGTCAATAGTGCGGGGACGGAAGATAGTGGCTATACTATTGAAAATAAAAGAAATGTTTTTATGCCATCATATATTACCATCAAAGCTGTATCGATTAAAATTATTTTCAGCTATACAGGGTGTTTCACTATTCCAGGACCATACTCAACTTCATTTTTTTAAATGGAACGCTATGTATTTTTTTACATATTCTGATTTGCTGTCTTAAATGCTACGACTGCATATCTTGTTTTTAAATTTTGAATGCAAGGTTGCCAAGTTATTATTTTTTTTGTGAAAAAGTTTGAAAATTCAGGTGGTCACTTAAAATTCGTTATCTGCATTAATATTGAATATTGAAGATTGCAATTTGGGGTGTCGATAAACAAAGCTTGGGTCTTTCGAACACTGTTCATACTATTGAATATCATTGTACAGGGTGTTTAGCAAAAGCGATTAATTTATGCAATGTTTGGAGAACCATAACTTTGTTATTTTAAATGGAACACCCCGTATTTTTCTAAGGTTTCGGATAGCCTTATTAATTATCTTTCATTTTTGTTAAGGATATGGTATCTCTAATACGTGTACTTTTTGAGAAAATTAGACTGCTTTAAAAATGTCGGCATAAACGTGATTTATTAAAAAAAAGTAGGCTTTGAAAAGATTTTTATAGCAATACGAAGTGTCAAACAATTAAGTTTTGATTTCTCTTTGTTTGTTCATAACGTGTTTCCAAAATCTGTTGTTTGATTAAAATGAATTTTAGTCAAGAAGAACTTATTGATATGGTATATTTCTTGGGTGCGGGAGAGCGAAATCCATTTCTTGCCTCTAGACTTTACGCTCAACAATTTCCAGAGCGTAGGCATCCTAGGGTTGAAGCATTTGAAAACCTTCAAGAAAGGTTTGAAAGAACAGGACACGTCAAATACGAAAAAAAAGATCGCGAGAAACGAACCACTCGGGAAGAGAACGAACTTTCTGTATTATTAAAGGTAGTTGAAAACCCGCACACTAGTACACGCAAAATAAGCAATGAGCTTAACGTCAGCCAAACGTCTGTTTCAAGAATCTTACGAAAATATAAATTTCATCCATACCATATTCAATTAGTACAAGAACTTGATGCAACTGATTTCCAGAAAAGGCTAGAATTTTCGGAATGGGCATTAGAAAAAGTTCAACAAGAGTATAATTTTTTTGATTATCTATTATTCAGCGATGAGGCAACGTTTCACAAAAATGGCTACGTTAACCGCCATAACTTTCATTATTATGATACTATCAATCCTCATTTTATACGACCAGTAGACCACCAACATCGATGGTCTGTAAATGTCTGGGCAGGGATAGTAGGATCTTGTTTGATCGGGCCGTATTTTTTCGAGGGAAACGTTAACGGAGAATCTTATTGGAATTTTTTGGAAAATCACCTGCCAGCACTTTTAGGAGATGTTCCACTAAACGTTCGGCAAAGAATGTGGTTTCAGCACGACGGTGCGCCACCTCACTATAGTAGGATAGTTAGAAGACATTTAGACAGAATTTTTGTTGATCGGTGGGTAGGCAGAGGAGGTCCTGTTAGATGGCCACCACGTTCTCCGGATTTGACAAAATTAGATTTTTTTTTGTGGGGATATGTAAAAAGCTTGGTATATGAAGAACCACCAACGACGAAAGCAAATATGATGAATCGTATTCGCGATGCGTTTGAAACAATAAACGTAAACATGTTGCAGAACGTTAATGTTTCATTTCTTAGACGAATTGAAACTTGTGTTCAACAACAAGGAGGCTATATTGAACATTTACTTTAATTTTGTTTTGTTAATGGTTGTTGCTTAATTCTTCATTGTATTTTTTTTAATATTGTGTATTGCACCTATATCTTTTTCGACATAAACTTACTTATATGTTCAAAAATGTTGTTCCATAGCCTACATTTTGTAAATAAATCACGTTTATACTGACATTTTTAAAACAGTCTAATTTTCTCAAAAAGTACACGTATTAGATATATCATATGCTTAACAAAAATAAAAGAGAATTAATAAGGCTATCCGAAACCTTAGAAAAATACGGGGTGTTCCATTTAAAATAACAAAGTTATGGTTCTCCAAACATTGCATAAATTAATCGCTTTTGCTAAACACCCTGTACAATGATATCCAATAGTATGAACAGTGTTCGAAAGACCCAAGCTTTGTTTATCGACACCCCAAATTGCAATCTTCAATATTCAATATTAATGCAGATAACGAATTTTAAGTGACCACCTGAATTTTCAAACTTTTTCACAAAAAAAATAATAACTTGGCAACCTTGCATTCAAAATTTAAAAACAAGATATGCAGTCGTAGCATTTAAGACAGCAAATCAGAATATGTAAAAAAATACATAGCGTTCCATTTAAAAAAATGAAGTTGAGTATGGTCCTGGAATAGTGAAACACCCTGTATAGCTGAAAATAATTTTAATCGATACAGCTTTGATGGTAATATATGATGGCATAAAAACATTTCTTTTATTTTCAATAGTATAGCCACTATCTTCCGTCCCCGCACTATTGACTCACCCTGTATGTCTATAAGGCCCTGACTAATTACTGCACATGTTAATATAGTTAGTGGTGATGATGTAACATGTTTCTGCTCCATAAAAAACAATGCATAATTAAATGTGAAATTTTGTTCGTTTTAATATTGAATGAACTAATCCAGAGCATCGCTATCGCGGTTTCTGTTGTCCACAGCACCCACAGGAAATGTTGTTTACATGTTTTGAATGGAATTTTTCAACATAAAACCTGAGGAACGCGACCGCGCTACTTGGGACTCAAACGGTTAATATATTTTGTTTGTATTTAATTGAAATTTTTAAGATAAGAGTGTAGGTGAAAAGGAATATCAAGGACATGTAGTAGATAACATGTTGTTTTTCAAAATTTTGTCACATCTATAATAGAATAAATAATCTATAATAGATTGTTTATATGTTTTAGTTATTAAATTTATTGCTATAGGTGTAATTAAATAAAAGATTACAGCTTAAAAAAATAGGAAGTTTCTAATATTTTTCTATTTTGAAAAATAAGGAAAGCAATTAATAAATATTACTTTCACGTAATTGAGTTATTATATATTAGAAAAAAATATCTGTTTGTCGAATAACACCTTGTCCCGCAAACAAGGCGTTTTGTGGACCCAAAAATGTTCAATTTGTTTGACGTATAATAAATTTAAATACTATCAGATGAAATATCGAAAAATTGGGAAAAATTCAACTTTGAAATTAAATGAAATGAAATTCTAAAAGCATTATTATTAAGGAAGTTTGGACAAAATATCCTTCAGTCGGATTTTAGGGATTGCTTGTAATATCAAGTCATTTATTTAATAATATGTTTAATCAGGTTTTTCTTTGCTCGAGGTAAATTTGAGATAATGTGCTATGAACTGTAAAAGTAAAATATTGCAAAAAAAAGCGTAGTTCAAATTACCTACTAGTGCATTTAGCCTATAGTTACCGCCATCTTACACAAGTTTTGAGTTAATATACATATAGATAGTGGTAAATCGGGTGTTATATAAGTCGCTAGTTGATAGATATACAACATTGTTCATCAATATGGGTTTATTTTTGTACTAGAATTATAAGGAAAATATTTTATAGCAAAATGTTGTCTACTTATTACATTAAAATTATCGCTATATATTTACATTTTTGTTATAAACTATTCAAAAAGAAAGTCAAAAATATTAAGAACTGAATTCCTCAGTACTGAGGAGGATCTCTTGGGGTACTGTACGTCGCGTTATTCACGTAGATTATTGCAACAACATGATATAATTCTTAACTTTTATAATATCATTGCAAATGAAATCAGTTATAGATGTATGTTGAGCTGCAGTTGAAAAGCACACAATACCAGATAGTACAGACAATATTGTTGGTTTAATTAGGTTTAGTTTAATTAAGCTGAGGTCACGCTTACTACAGAAGCAATCTTTTGATGACATTGATTTAGAATTAGATATAATGATAGAAAAAATTGCAACTGACGAGAATTGTGTTAACAAGATATGTGTTATCAACGAGTGTAAATCGGTATAATGCAAGGTGTTGGAATGATCTAAATCCCTACGGGATACGTAAAAACTGTACTCAAAGACCACAACATTTAAATATACGGCCAGGTATACGTGATACTCACTGTCAGGTAATATCGGACCTTCCTTTATTGAAGGAAACTGAACACCTGACATGTACGAAGTGCTTCTTAGAAATTAAATTGAACCTGTACCGAGAATCCAATTTGAAGACAATTTGATAGATATGGTTTCAACGAGATGGAGTTTCAGCTCATTTTGCTGCATATGTTCGGCGTTATCTAGATGAGGTATTTCCTAGATAATTTACTGGTCAAGGGAGTATTAAGTGATTTTCTCGTTCACCGGATCAATCTTAAAGACTATTTTCATTAGCTATTTTCGAAAAGTCGAGTTTACCAAACTGAAACTTGAAGTCTTACAGAGTTAAGTTAATTAACGATGAATCTCGAATCTGTTCGGAGAATCGTGAAGGAATGTAATAGACATATTTTGAACACTTAACTGACTAGGCATTAGGTATTTTAACAATTTACTTGTTTAATTTAATTTATTGTAGACAACTGTTTATTTTTTTGGCAGTGGTTTTGGTTTTAGTAAATAAATAAGTTGTGATCTTTGCAGACGTCGTATTTTTAAACCACATTAATTCGTTAACATTCGCTGCCATTCAACATTGCATAATGAAATAATGAAACAATGTTCCTTGTTTTTCCTCAATTAAATATTATTTATTAAAAAATTATTGAAAAATCGATTAAACTCGCAATAATAGCATGTAAGAGATCTTAGCGTACTACAAAATTTTGTACATATAAAAATATGTATTTTTATACATTTTATACTGTAGGTACATAATAAAAATTTAGATTTTGTCTCGAATATTGGAGTGCAATTGAAGAAATTTTTATAAAGTAAATGCATCGATATTGTACGAAAATAATAATAATACGAAAATTATCTACATACCAATTCAATAGCTACCATTGTGGAAGCTTGCCATTGATTGCTAAAAATTATCGAAATATTACAAATTTTTGCATGTAATTTGAAAATTTAATTATAATCTAGTGATTAGAAGTTACATTACAATACCTACTCAACTTATAGTTTATTTTTTATTATAAGGAAGCAGTTGGGAGGAGTACCTCGGGTTTCGCACAAACGAAAACTTTCTCTATTTGTCCTTGTCTTGAACCACATGATTGAAAGTATATCAAAAATTTATAATAAAACTATTTTTATAATATACAGCGTGATTCAAAAAACCGCTGACAAACTTCTAGGGCAGGTAATATATCAAAAATTAAGCTCAAACTGCTCGTTTGACAAAATTAGCAATGGCGTAGTCAATATTTTTAAAAAAGGGGCTTTTTATTGCAGATAATGTTTAATTTTAAAGAAACTTTGACCAGCTATATCTCGTTAAGGAGACATTTGCGACCTCATGTATATTAAGACTATTCATCTTGATTTTTCATGTATTTTCTACTCTAGAAGTCTGTCAGCGGTTTTTTGAATCATCCTGTATTTATAATAAAATATAATTTTTTGTATAAAAATTTATTTAAACATTTATTTATGATTTACACAATAACTTTTAATGGAAACGTTTATTTAAATACTTGAAAAGGAAATTATGTTAATGCTCTATGGTTTCATAGAGACAGCTTCAGTTGTAAAGTCGAATACAATTAAATTGAGCAAAGACTATGACAAAAAAAAGTAGAAATTTTGTTTATCGTAGTAGAAGTCAATAGATTCGACACTTTGTCGTATTGACTGCAAACTTAGTATCAAGCTTTTTACATCATTCATCCAGCCGGTACATATCTACTACTTTTAAGACGTTGTTAACACAGTCGTACCAGTTATCAGATGTTATCTTTGCAAGCCCTTCAAATTAAATCCACCAAAAGGTTAAAAAAATCTGTCAATATTTAGGGGACCATCACCCTTAATCAACTCTTTGAAATACCTCAATTGGTCTTAACTTGCCACTAATTAATACCCTCGGTACACTGATAACGTATACCAAATTTGGTTTTTTCTAGTTTTATGTACTACGAAGATATTCAATGTTTTAAAAAGGCCTATAACTCCTCAGGGGTACAACTTAGTATAGAGATAAGTTGCGTTAAATCGTCTTAATTTATTGTCCTCTACATGCCCCTGCTTTGTGTCGGTTATTATGTGAAACACCCTGTATACAGGATGATTCAAAAAACTGCTGACAGACTTTATTAGACAATATTTAAAAAAAAGGGCTTTTTATTGCAGATAATGTTTAATTTTAAAGAAGCTTTGACCCGCTATATCTCGTTAAGGAGGCATTTGCTATCTCATGTATATTGAGACTATTCATCTTAATTTTTCATGTATTATTTACTCTAGAAGTCTGTCAGCGGTTTTTTGAATCATGCTGTATAAATAAAATTATTCATATAAACCAACAAAATGGTCACAACATTATGTTCTAATATAAATAATAAAATATTAATCAAAAATTAAAAAACAGAATTACATTTTAGGTTACTAAATAAATTTTTCATAATAATAATTGGTACAACAAAAAAAACTTATAATAACTACAAAATGACTTCCATTTTCATGCACGCACAATTCGAATCGTCTTACCAATTCACCATTATTACATACTCTTATTTGTACCAATCCATTGTCCTGGAAACTTGCGGTTCAGGTATTGAGTCACTATCTGTGCGTTTTGTGGAGGTGGTTAAAACCACATCGTTCGTTTTAATGCGTCCGGCAAAACATTCAGGAAGTTTGTTCTGCAGAAGATTCCAGGTCACGATGACTTGTTAACGTATGGTGGTATAAATAAGGTTGTTTGATTATTTGTTTGTACATTTCAACTAAGATTGTCTTGAGACCAATATCGATTGCTTTGCTTGAGAAAAGATTGTTATTGAGAAAGTCTCTTTATATGACATCGTTTCGATTTTTTGATCTTAAAACAAATGACTATCGGGAAGTGAATATGGGCTCAAAATGTGTGTTTTGAAAAACCAAAATAGACTTGCTTCGCCGTTCTTGCAAAATAATGCGTACATAAGCATTTTATTGAATATATTCCATAATTTTGCGCACACTGTATATAAAATAATATTAAGTTCTAAAACACTGACTCTGTATTTCTTGTTTGTTATATTTCAGTCGATGTTCACCAGTACTGTTTTTGATTTTGCGGTGTATCTAGGAAATGTGACGTAATAGACAAAAACTGATTTCACCAGTGTACATACAGGTGTCCAAATTTCGATGGTTTTGCAGGGTATCTCAGTTAGTATGAAAGATGCGGCTTTCGCGAACCTGAGCTACTTTTTTGTGAAACTTACAATGGCGCAAACCAAATTTTCATAGCCCTCTTCGTTTTTGATATACAGGGAGTGTTTGAAATTTACTATTTTCAGACACCTCCTGTATCTCGGCTATCCGAAATCCAATGGTACACGTTGAATTTTTCTAGTCATCACGGTTTTTGAGTTATAAACACAACTCAAATACTTCTAAAATACTTAACTCTTTATAACTCAAAAACCGTGATTGAAGGTGCAATTGGATTTATACTAATTATAAAGATTATGGATGTGATGAGAATAAAAATTAGCCAACAAGCAGAATTGTAAATGCACAACGGCAATAAGATCCACATTATCCGATCAGAAATACGTTTGTCCAATTTCGCAAGAAACACAACGCATCGCAGAGATGAAAGGGCAATCTTGCATGATATGTACCTGTAAGAAGGACCTAGAATAGCAAATTAACTGTAAATACTTGTATTTCAAAGTTTCCACAACTTAATAGTTATAAGAACTTCAATCGCGTTTTTCTCGAAATAACTCCTAACTTTGGTAATTGGTAATCACGATTCTTCAAAATCGAAAATAAACGAAATATAATTTTCTAACTGGCCCAATATGGTCCTTTTTGAAGATTTTTTCTTTATTCTAGTTCTGACGATAGCTTGAGGTGAATATTTTATGAATCTCATTAGATTATTAGAATTAGATAAGCAGAACGGCCTTAATCATGATTAAGATGGAAAATGAAGCCTTTTTTTGAAGGAAAGCGAAAGTTTTTTTTTCTCCAGGTGAATGTTTGTGCTTTTTCACTTTTGACGCTATGGTATGGAGCGTTATCTATAACAATGACTTTATTGTACTTTCCTTTCTTTCAGAAGGATCAGTTATGTGTCGAGTTATGTTAACTGTTTTACTTTGTGGATTATTAATGGGAGTAATACTGACATTATTAATTTTAAATAATTAAATTTTTTATGTCAATAAATGTAGAGTCTTAATAAATGTAGAGCTACTTTATAACAAAGCTGAAAAACTGATGGTTGACATCCAATAACCATTCCTTTTACATTTTTGATGTACTGGACCCATTCCAATTTGACCTTGTAGATATAAGTCAATTGACTTAATCCGTTTCAATACTAAACGTAAATTTAAAGTAGCTATATTGTGTATAAGGAATATTTTCAGTTAATGCCTCTCTGCACTTAAGGATGCGTCTTCTTTGAGAAATAAACGATTCAATTATTTTTAAAGAAAACGTTTCTATAGATGTATAAATCTTTATGAATAAATTTATCTGCAAGTTCTCCATTTTGTAAAATCTTATAAATCATTAAAATTGATTGTAACGTTTTTTCTAACACTGATTAAAATAAACTCTGATAGAACATGGTTGATTTTGACACAATTTTTATTTTATGTTTATTATATTTTTATGGTAGGTCAGATTTTAAGTGTTTTTTGAAACATTACATAATTGTACTTCGTCGTATAATTTTCGCAATATTTAGTATGTAAATGTTAACAAGTTCCATTTACAACGTTTGCGTTGGTGTTTTCATAAATGAAGATACGCTCTTACATTGAAAAGTTTAAAAAAATCATTCTAAAAATTAGTGTATTAAGATATTTAGCAAATATTGCATAAAATGCAATACGACGAAAGCCAATAACCCGTAAAGTACGTTCCATGGTCATCAGCATCAAAGTTGTTTACAACATGCAATAAATATTTTATACACAGATAAGAATTATGGACACGATTATCTTTATTTAACAACACGTTTAAAAAATAACAAACATGCTCTTATTGTTCAAAATAAAATGGATTTTGAAATTCTTTTTCAAAACTTTTCTTTTCTTTTACAGAAACATGATGGTACTGAGAGTGCACGGCGATGAAATCGTTTTCCCAACCACCATACATCATATGCAAGCTAGAATACCACAAATGAACATGATGAAAGTCCATATACCGTTTACATTTAAACTATTAGAAACTACAAATTCTTCATATGCAGGTATTTTTTTTTTAATATAGAAATTTTTTTTTATATGGGTTTATAAAGAACTCCTATACGACTGTTACACATACAATTTCTTTGCTTAAAAGATACCATGCTTAAATACAAGTTTTTACTTTACTAAACTTTATTTAAAGTTTAATTTATCGCTTATATGTATCGGCTGCATTCATATGTATAAAGTGAACAAAACGTACAAAATGTGAAGTCAATCTTCAATATGTATTAAAATATGTTAACATATTTATAAACAGATATTTATTTAACAGATTATAGACACATCGTATGTGTTTTTTGTGTAAACCGGCATTGCTAATATCCATTTCCGCTAAGTGAACTTTACTGTAGCGGTGTTTTAATGATTTTTAATGACCACGGTAAAGCAAGTACCCAGGCAAGATATCACGCATAAATTACTTCGTTGCAAGAGATGACATGCATTGAAAGATATTTTATCGTTTGATTAGCAATCACTTTTCAAATCAAGGAAATTCATAAATTGTCGATCAATAGGTAATCGTTTATTCAGATCGTATGTTAGGTTATTTATGTATTCTTTTTGGTATTCCTTTAAATGCTACATAATTTAGATTTACCAAGGATCATAATTTGACTAAACTTGCGTTTTTTTTTATATCCTATTGCTATTTAAGGAACGTCTTTTTATGTTACCTTTAAATTCTTTTCATGTATACATGATTGAATGACAATAAGTTAGGATTATTCCGTTTGATTTCTTTCTTATTTTAAACCGTTTATTAGATCTTTTTGATTTTCAAATCCTTCAAATCCTTTTATTTCATCTTGTTAAATTCATCTAGAAGTGATATCAATGAGAATGTCACTTTCAATGTAACAACAATCACTATCTTTTTAATAGTAAAAGTAAAAATAGTAAAATCTATTTGTTTGATGATTTATTCGTTTTTCTTTTATATACTTTCTTCTGTTCTTTAAATATTCTCCAAAGTGTCTTCCTCAAACGATATCTAATTGAGATACATCAAGTATTACAATTTGATTAATCCAACGTCTTATTTTACATCAAATTATTATTTAAAGCGTGCTTCTTCTTTATATATGTTATATCAAAATTCTATTGGTGTATTTGATTAACAAACAGAAAAGCAATACTTCTTCCGGTTGATGTTTTCTTCTCTTAATCTATAATAATTGTTGTACTACGTAAAACTTAATGTTTTGTTATCGGGGTAATCAATTTCTAACAACCATCCCTTAGGACATACATGCTTTAAAAAAAACTAGATGTACAAAAAAGCTAAAACTAGTTAACTTGCATTTGCTTGTGTTATTATTCGAAAATGGTATTCTTTTTATTCGCTGGGATTCTATTTTTGCAACCCCACATTATTTTATAGAGGGGTATAATTTTAAATTACTAAACAAAAGTATTATTTTAATTTTCTTTGTCATAATACCAAAATTTCAAAACTGTACGAATAGTGGAACCTAAAAAAGTTCTAACGAACCAGTTACTTGAGACACCCTGTATAAACATATATTACTTGAATTGAAAATTAAATTTGTGCCACTATGCGTTCTTTTTGTTTTACTCAATGATGTTTAGTTAACATTTCTAAAAATCTTGTTATAAATTAGACATCCATACATACATTTTTATAAAACTTTGTAATTACGTATATTATTTATCAATCTATAAGTTTTATTAATAATTTTGTACAAAATTACGTAAAGTCTAATACAGATTTTAATGATAAACATGGATGAATAAACTAAGTGCAGTAGACTGTGCAACCGATTATGTAATGTGATTTAAATATACGAAAAGATATAGAGGTATGTAATAAATCGTAAATAATTTTTATCGAACGTTACCTCAAAAGAATTTAATTGGTGAGGGATTCTTTAACCCTCAATCCAACTACATTTCTAATATTTAATCCCAATTTCATGAGCCATATTGTATTGGTATGGTGCCAGAAAATATCTGGTTGTCCAGTTTTCTCATATAACTTTATTATGTAAATGGTGCATTGCAAATGAAAAAAAAAATTAAGAAATGAAAAGTATATACAATTAAATACAAATCTTCAAAAGATCCCGCCCATTTTGTGAACGAAAACTATCCTCACAATACGATTAGAGAGAGATGATATTCTCAAGTTTTGAGGTGCCTTTACTTTTCTGGTAATAAAGGGAAGTCTGCGCCACCCTCGCTGCGAGATGCTAATGATATAAATAATTACTTTCTATCATACAATTTGCTATTATAAAAGTTTATACAACATATGATTAATTTGCTTTAACCTTATTGTCTAAATGCGATGAGCGACCTCTACGATAGACACCTAAAATAGACACTGTGTCTACATCAGACCCTAAACAGTTTTTATTGTTTGATCAAGAGTAAATCGATATTTATATTCAACATTGCAATAGAGCTAAAAATGCTCTCGTACCATTTCATATAGCTATAGAAGTTAAGATTTGAAATATGTAGTAAAAGAAGAGAAATCGTGTAAAGAGTTACTGTAGTAAGATTAATTCATTGGCGATCTCCATAAGCGGATTTATTTAAAAATACTCTGAGAACCAACAACCGAAATCTTTATTGCCATCACATAGACCATAACAACCATTGTGGATTCTTACCCACAACAGCTTAAATTTCGTAAAAGAAGATATAATAAAATATTGCAAATTATCGCTCACTTCTGTGTCCTCGATCGTTACCTCGCAGCCAAGTCTCGGACAAGGCCAACGCATCGCCGTTATTATCACCAATTGACGCAGCCACTCTTGAAGTTTTTATCGTAAGAATCTAACATTAAGGTGAGTTAGCATCTATAAACAATAAGAGATCTGTTCAAGGTGAGCCTCATCTGTCTACCTGTTTTATCCTTGAGCGTCTTCATATATTTCAATTGGTTATGTTATTTTTTTGTTAGTGAAATCTTCTTTTTGTATATGTATCCTTTATTTAAAGTTGATTAGGGCAAGACTTGTCTTTTTTTAATAACAATTGACTTGATAACAAAAACCTAATTCAAACATATAATAACATATCAAAATAAAAATACTATTAATTAAATCAAGTCAACTCGGACGATTGTCAGAGGAGGTTTAGATAAACAACTCTGATTTTCACAATCGCCCGAAAATACTATAAATAAGAAGAGAATAGAAGAAAACAAGAAAACAGATAAATCGAGAAAACACGCAAAACTTGACAAAACACAAAAGAACAAAAACAAAATTGTTTTTTCAAACAACATCAAAACACGAATTGTAATTTAAATGCCTTTTTGGAGGCAGGCACTGATTGTTTAGAGCGCAAAGCTTCCGGCAGAGAATTCCAAAAATCAGCAATTCTGTAAGAAAAAGACCTTTTAAACAGTTGGGTGCTATGAGGCAGGATAGACAGGCCGTTCTTTCTGCGGACGTTTATATTATGAACGTCCGTTCTAAATTTGATTTTATCGTGCAAGTAAGCCGGAGTTTTGAACATAATAATTTTGAAAAATAATACTCCCTCATGAAAAATTCTCCTTGCTTTCATACTCAGCCATCGTATCTCGGGCAACTTGTAAGAGATCCTTTGATTTCGTATTACTTACTTTTCGTATACTTCGTATACCAAATATCAAACGGAGACACGCCCCCTGGACTCGTTGGACTCGTGCCGCAGCATCTGCACGCAGATGAGGTCCATAAACAGCGTTGCAGTGATTAAACCGAGAAAGTATCAACGTGTCAGTGAGCAAGGCTCTACTTTACGTGCTTAAAATGTGACGGTTGGCGTATAAAGACTTTAGCGTGGCATACGAACATCTAATTAAGTGATTGATATGTGTATTAAAACGCATATCCGAATCCAGCCATACCCCCAAGAGTTTTACAGTATGGAGCAGGAGTCTTCATTTGTGTTTTGTTACCATAGTTATTCTTATTATTAGCTTATGAATATAAAATGAATATAGATAGTTATCCAAGGTTTTAGACATCTTTTTTAAATTTCATAAAACGTCATGTTTATTTCATAACTAGATGATATCTTGAAGAAAAGTGCTTTCAATATTCAAAAGAAGTATCCAGGGTTTGACAGCAGGATACTTTCTTAGAATTCTTAACGATCAAGATAACACTGCCGCATTCCAATTAATAGTAACTAAATTAAGAACATTGTTCAATCATTGCCTTGTTCGATATCGAAACCTTTGAATGGAAAGTTGAATAGAATACAGACGGAATTTGTAAGTTAAACCATCATGCGATTAAAGCTGTACAAGTTTTGATGTACTTATACTTCAGTTGCAATGTGACTACTGAGAGAACTATAAAAACTCACACTCTTTCAGTCTCAGTCATCTAAGTCATCAATCGGATATCTGATCAGTCACGTCATCACTGATGAAATTAAGCTCTTTAAAAATTGAAACCAACTTAGCAGCTTTGACATTGCCTAGCCGATTACGTAGTTTTGAATGGACTAAACCGTATGATGAGAAGAGTCTTTCTATGTTGGCTGACGATACAATAGCTGTATAAAGCTGTTGAGCAAGTTCAAATGCTGTCGTATTTATATTTTTCGTAGAACACCACCATGCCAATGGTTTTACATTCCCAATTAGATGTTTAGAAAACATATTTGGTTTAAAGGGTACACACTTTGCCTGGTAATTAATAATAATTGGCAATGCTTCTTGATGAAAGGTATCTATATATTCCATGCCAGTTTCTATTTGCTCTTGATTAAGTTTATTTCTTCTAAAGCGATGATCAAGCAAATTTGCCAAAAAATGAGCTGGGATCAAAGCCATTTACATACGCCCCTTGACTTTATTCGTATCACTTACCAAAAATTCTCCATTTGCTTGTTGAGTCTCGTCGAATGCTTCTAAAAGTTCTAGCCATATCTCTGTAGCCTCTCCTATAGTGCAAGTGTTTCTTTGGACGTTGTTCAAAGCAACTGCTGTAAACTTTAATTGTTTTAAATAGTCTTGGGTATTTGTCTTTAAATTGGTGTCGTTTACAAGCTTTATTATATCTTTATCAATACTTTAACAAACGTTGAATAACATTGACCAGTTTTTCAAGTAACTTTCCAAGCAGTCCGATAAAGTATTCCAACGAGCATCCTGAGGCAATACAAAAGCAGAACCACCAGCTTCTCTTAAATATTTACAATTTTTTTTGATATTACTCTTCATTCCTGGCACTCCTATAACTTCTATATCATGGGGAAGTAAGTTCAATATATGGGCTGAACAACCATAAGTTATTATATCTTTCCTGTCTAATTCCTCAAACAGATTCCTTCTCATTTTGGTCACATTCGCGTTGTCTGTGACTATACACTAGTTACCTTACAATTATATTCTTCACACTTCTTAATTGAATTTTTAAGTAGCTGTAATAAATACTCATAAATGTGACTATTCCAACTCTATCAGATGCACCCATTCACTTTCTATACCTGTGACACATACGTCTATTATAGGTTCATTACATTATGAACGTTGCTCCAGTCGTCAAGCGATAAACAAACCTTCTTGTTGCATAAATTTTCTTTAATTGTTCTTTGTACTGAATTATGAACCTTATCAAGCAAGTCGGTAGAAAGAGAATTCCTATTTGGTGGCTTATATCCAGGACGTAATGCAAATATCATCTTTTTGAATTCGGGGTGTTCAACTGCACGAAATGATGTGTTTGTTGCATATAAATATCGGGCTATTTGTAGATCCAATTTATTCTTTTCTGATTGGCTGGTTCGAATAACAAAGCTTGAAATGCTGCTTTTAGAAGTAGACGGTTTTGGGGTCATCACAACGTCACAGTCATTTATACATAAAGTGCTATCAGTGTTGATGCTGACGCTGACATAAAAAAAAAACTGAAAAAAAAAACAGATTTATTCAGTAATTTTTGTGAAATCAAATCTTAATTAAAAGGTTAGGTTTAACCTAACTTAACCTTGAGTGTTAAAAACACCGTAATACCGAAAAAATAAAAATTTTAAATTCAAAGTTACCTTTATTATTATCTGGGTAAGCATCGCTTGTATATTTTTGGGTTTTGGATATTTCATCTAGCGTTAAATCCTCGTCTGACTCGGAATCATAGATAGTTGACATTGGCAGCTGAGAATTTTCAGATGGAACACATTTTTGAATATGTTTCTTCATACGCAGCACTAGTCCGGACATAATTACTTTACATTTTTTACATTTAGCAGTCACTGATTTTTTGTTATTATCTTTAAAAACATCAAAATATGACCAAATGGCATCTTTCTTCTTTCCCGTAGACGACATTTTTCAAAAAAAGAACACCACAGGTACAAAATGACTTACAGTAGACGTTATTACGATAGCCAACTTGCAATACGAATTTATAAATAGTCTGTAGTTCCTCCAGGCCAATAGTTCCTCATTGCAATTGGGTTTCTTATTTCGGGGATTTTAGTTTAATACAGAGTCGGACTTCAAGTAAGTTATCTATTATTTAGTAGAATAATAGATCAAACATTTTCAATTAATATTATGTTATTATGTTTGAAAAAATATGATTTAAACAATGTTTCTTTCTAAGTTTTATATATTTAAAACATAAAATTTAAAAACAAAAAAAAACATGTTATATGTTTTGTATAAAATTAAAAAAATATGTTTTTTTTTCAACCCTGCTTCTTTCTTGCAGATTGCTTTGTATGCACCTTTTTTTTCTTTCTTTCGAGGGCATCAAAGGCTGCCATATCAAATAACTTACAAACATCTATTTGAAATACCTCCACGCTTCATTAGTGAACGATGTAAAAAAGTAATCGATGTGACGGTTTTACTCGTGTTATTTGATAGTTTGCCTGCACGATTAGGAATATTCTTTTTTAGTAGTTATTAAATTATTTTACTCAAATTATACATATAAACCATGTTGATGTCGCAAGTAATTGCATTTGAATGACTACAAAACGTGCTACTTGCGAACTTACACCTTAACGTAATTTGTGCACAAGATGACACTTACATCAAATGAACCGAAGTTCGCTGTGTTAAAAAAGTATGAAGTTTCAGTTAACTTAACAGGATTTCGAAAATAAAAACAAATAATTGTTTATTTTTTGACGACTATGGACTACAATGAGAATTAACTCTAATATCTCCTAAAATTATCTTCAGGGTCAACTAACAGAAATAAACAAAATAGTACATAAAATTACAATTAGTCTGAATTAATGAAATTAATTAAACTCGAAGAAATGATCAAAGCTCCAGGAGATCTAATCCTTATTCCAAACTTATCACAATTTAACCCTATTTCCTTCAATTTTCCTTATGTCAAGATTTCCTTCTCGCCGGGTTTAACATCAAAGCCGTTTCTTTTGTCTACTTTTTTTACGAAAGCAATGCTTCTTTTCAAATATTCTAACGTAATTTTCAAGATCCTTTGTAACTATTACAATAAATCTTATATAAACGAGATTGTCTTGCAAAAAAGAAAAAGTGTGTTATTCTCACATTAATTATGTTGATACGCTCTGTAATTTTAATTTTGGCACTGTCTCTATATTAGACGAAGAACGTGTGTATGATAAATGATAAGAGATTATTTTTAGAAGTGGTGTATATTAATAAAAGGTAAACAGACTTAAGAATTGGTGCCAAAAATTTTTGTTCCATTTACAATTTCCTTGTTTTCAACTTGGAATTGACATTGACCGAATTAAAACAAACAATTATTTTTAGACCTTTAACTTATGCGCCTGTTTTATTTTGGAGCCTTTTCATTTTTGATTGCTTGGCAAGTTTATTTTAGTCTTGGATTTTAACGTATTCATTGTTTTAAAAAAATTTTGATGTTGTTTAATGTTCTAAATCAATCTAAGTTTTAAATTTTTCTTTTGTATTCCAGTAATAAGTTAATTTAATGTTATTAATTGAGATTAATAGTTCGTTTGTTCTGTTGACTCTAAAGGAAATGAAATTTTCAGAAAGCTTTTTTACAGAAGCAGGGAATTTTTTTCGTTGAAACTATTTTGTTCCCTTATTTATACTTAATGTCGTTTTATAACCAAAAAAATCCTTGGTTTATTAAACGTTACATGGAATTATTATTAAGTTTTTTCCAAGAATTTCTTATTATGATTACTCGTTGTAATCGTATTTATGTTAATAATGTTATACATTTTGGCAGAATTGATTGCATTATTGTAGTGTGGTTTTAGTTGTAATAACTATAACAAAAAAATTTGAAACTTGTTTTGTTTACTAAGCAGTAAACTTAAGAAGTATGCCATTTTTAAAAAAGACACAACAAAACTGCGTTTCTCTTTTTGATAATCTTTATCAAACTTTTCGAAATAGAAAAATTTAGAAGTATTATCATGATGAGACAACAAAATTTAATGTGTTATGGGCCAGTTTTACATCTTGCTGCATAACTTGATCACCAGATAAATCCAGTCTTTAGCCACAGAGCATTTAAATAGCTATTATCATGGCAAAACAGTTGGTTAATTTAATAGAAAGGTGGCAGAAATTATAATTACGTCGAACATAGAGCATCATAGATATATCAGAAAATCTACTAGAACACAGTTTCAATACTTCTCAAATTCTGATGAAATATATAAGACTAAGGGTATAATAACTTGAAAAATCAATTCTTCCCGCATGGCTTATTCCTGTTTCTTTTTAATGTTATGTTATGTTATGTTAATCTTTAATGTTATTTATCTCTGAAAATAATGACTCACAGGCATGGGTTGATGAAAATATTGTTAAAATAGCATGAGCCAGCTTCTTCAAACAATTAGATGTGTCTAGTAACGCATTCCATGTTTCCAAAATTTTGTTATTAACATTTTCACTTATACTACTTGTCAATCTTTCTGTTTTAATTAATTCTAACTCTTTCCTTGTTTCAATAAATTTTTGAATGCATATTGAACTAGACTGGAAATCAATCAGCTGCATTTCAAATTCTTCAATTTCCAACCAATCCGATTGGGACAAATTCAGTTTATCTAATGACGTCACATCTAATGACGTCACATCAGGGTACATAATAAGCTTGAGTATTTCCGATAATTCTTTGAACTGAGAAAATCTCGCTGAAAATTCCCTGATTCAAGAATCAATCACAAAAATAAATTCTTCGGTAACTTGGTCTTCGTCTGGTTTCTCATGTATTTCCAAATCGTTGATATATTTTTCAAATTTGGATAATACTTGTAGTTTCTTGTGATAATATCGTTCCTGAAAACTTGCAGTTTAGTCTCAAAAGCGCGAACGAGATCTACCATGACGATAATTGTTTTATTTATGCCTTGAAGCTTCATGTTTAACTTATTTAAATGTTGGCATATGTCTGTAAAAAATATCAATTTTGAAAGCCACATAACATCCAACAACTGTAGGTATTCTTCAACTTCTCCCTCATTTTGCAGAAACAGTCTGATTTCTTCCAAACAATCAATAAATCTTTGAAGTACGTTCCCGCGACTCAAACCAGCGAACATTATTGTACATCAGTAAGCCACTGTACACCGAGTTGACTTCATCTAGAAAAGCATCGAACTTTCTCCTCTTTAAAGCCTGCGACGAGATGAGGTTGATAATTTTTGTGACCACTGCCATTACATTATCAAGAGATGTTAAACCACTCTTAGCACACAAGGCTTGTTGGTGAATGATGCAGTGGAATTGAAGAATCGAATGCTCTACGTCTGTTTGATATAAACTTATGAAACCATTTTTTCCCCACCATGCTTGGAGCAACATCAGTTGTTACGGAAACAATTTTTTTAAATCAATTTCTTTTTCAGCAAGCGAATTTTTAACAGCCGTACAAATATCAGTGCCCTTTGCAGTTGTTAGCAACGATTTGATCGCAATTAATTCTTCCTTAATGACGTTTCCAACGTAATATTGAGCAAAAACAGATAAACGAGCAGATTTAGCGACGTCAGTACTTTCGTCAAGACATAGCGATATAAAAGAAGCAGAGCTAATGTCAATTTTTTGTTGATCTGATACATTTTCGGCCAGTTTTAAGATTCTTTCTTTTATTGTGTTTCTGGACAGAGGAGTATCTTTGATGCGCTGAATTATCTTATCTTTATTATTGAAATCATCAAAACCGCATGCTAACCAGACTTCCTTCAAAAACTCTCCCTGTTGAAAAGGTTTACTATGCCGAGCAATGACATTTGTAGCCGCGTAACTTGCAACAATTTTTGCGAACATATTTAGTCATAGATGTTGACGGTTTATTTCTGTCTTTCAATGCACTTGCAATTAATTCTTTTTGCTCTGGTTCGCTTTTTTGACTACCGGATTTGTGATTTGTTTCAAAATGCCGTTTCACAGACGATGTTCCAGAACATAAAACACACCGCCTTGTCACCTTTACTAATCATGCCATATTTCTTTGTCCACCAAGTTTGAAGTTCTCTGATACTCTTTCTATCTTACACTTTTTGTTTTTTTGCTGTACTAGCCATATTAAATAACAGTTAAAATCATAGATAAAACTCAAATAAACTTCAAATCAAATATTCACTATTATGTTATGCATAAATAAACTATGCGACATTAGCAATAAAAACTCGTGATGTAGATTGCAGGGATCACTTGCGTTCGCTCGTCATATAATACCTACTTCACACTTTTTTCGTAGTAAAAAAATAACAAAATATTGTGTCGCGTGCCATTGGTTCGCTATCCCTGACCTAGGCGATTTGAGGCGGAATCGTTTCTTATATGGCTTGGTAAAGATATAAAGTCTCTTATAAGAAGACATGTACCCTCAAACCGCCGAGGTCACTTGCAGACGAGGCGTTAAAATCCTTCAAAGCTGACAATTTCGTGTTGATATATCAATTC
Organism: Onthophagus taurus; assembly: GCF_036711975.1. Classification (NCBI taxonomy): domain Eukaryota; kingdom Metazoa; phylum Arthropoda; class Insecta; order Coleoptera; family Scarabaeidae; genus Onthophagus; species Onthophagus taurus. Next base: position 29,707,075 of record NC_091972.1, on the reverse strand, counting down.
ACGCTCCTCGCCCGCAAGCGACCTCGGCGGTTTAAGCGTAAATATCTTCTTATGAAAGACTTGTATCTTTAGCAAAATATATATAAACCGATTTTGCTAAAGGTTACCGGTTCTCGATATATCGATCTTTAAATTGACGATAATTGACTTTTAAATTTATACCGAGAACTATTTATCCCAAGTTTATCTTGCGACTTTTGAACCGGCCCTAAGTCTTTTAGACATCATAAATAAATATGATTCAATACCAACCGATCATTCTAACAACAGGAAACTGAACCTTAAGAAACACAACACAGTCACAATCATATTTCCACCCTTACATATTAAGTTCTACTGTATAGTAATTGGTAATCTTTTAATGCTTAAAAATGTTCCTTTGTAACGGATGTTATATTGATACTTAACAATTATCTGCAACAATTTCTTAACATACGCACTTCATTCCTATAGAGTGGATTAAGTAATTATACTTTAAATATAATCTGCGCCGGAGTATTAAATAAAAGATTTATTGATTAAAAATTGCTGATCCAGGCTTACAACATAGTTTGGCCCTAACTTATCCCAATGTTTACTGATCTGATGTGGATGTGAGAAGTATGTATCAATCAACTATGTATATCAATAAAGTAGGATGATTAGGTGATTACCGATTATTATTGGTACAGTCTTCAGAGTTGCGATTTTGTATAAGCTTTATTACAATAAACATTTTGTGTCATTATCGTAATGAACATGACAAATAAACACGCATTTATAAAATGCATACAAATTCCGAAATTTCAGGCTTATGGTAATCAGCACTTAAATATCTTAAACTTGTTAAGCTAAAAGTAAAATATTAAAAACGTAATATAGAGGCCGTAAACAGTGTTGCTAGTTTAACAGTATATTGCGTTGTATTAAGTATTAATAATTCAGCCATAAAAAATATTAAGTTTTATTAATTTATTTTTAATTCATAATCTATAAGAAATGTTGTTCTTCATGGTCATGTTACATGGAATGTTTCTTCTTTTACTTTTCAGTATTTAACATTACAATTAGCTGAAAATTAAAGTTTATTCTTCATCTAACATTTGTAAATAAGTAAACAAGATGATCAAATCTACAGGTGTTTAGAAATTGGTAGATAATGTACACAATGTTCTTCGTTCGATTCTAAAGTGAAAATCTTAATTTTACAATGTTGTACCATACTTCATACGTCCTCATGAGGTTCTCAAAATTCGGATAATTCGTCCATAAATAATCATATATTATACAACAAGACGATCGAAAATACTTGATAATACGAGACGTATTGCCTGAAACACCACGAGACCGAAGGTCGAGTGGTGTTTTTTAAGGCAATACGTCGAGATTCGAATATTTTCGATTGTCGTGTTGTACATGGCTAGACTATTTCATGAATAAAAAATATACATATTTTTAGAATTTTTATATTTTTTTAATAAATTACATTGACTATTTCATTCATATCGTTAACAGCCAATAAGAATTCGCGGTTTTCCGTCAATTGCGAGTATTTCAGCGGTTATTTGGCCGTAACCATGGAGAACGATAATACGAACCTTTGTATTATCGCTGTAATACGAACCTTTGTATTATCGCTTGTTTGACATTTAATTAATTTCGAGACATCCATGCATGTTTCCATAACAATCAATGTAATTTATTAAAAAAATATAAAAATTCTAAAAATATGTCTATTTTTTATTCATGAAATAGTCTAGCCATATACAACACGACAATCGAAAATACACGAATCTCGACGTATTGCCTTAAAAAACACCACTCGACCTTCGGTCTCGTGGTGTTTCAGGCAATACGTCTCATATTATCGAGTATTTTCGATCGTCTTGTTGTATAATATATGATTGTTATGGAAACATGCATGGATGTCTCGAAATTAATTAAATGTCAAACAAGCGATAATACAAAGGTTCGTATTACAGCGATAATACAAAGGTTCGTATTATCGTTCTCCATGGTTACGGCCAAATAACCGCTGAAATACTCGCAATTGGCTGTTCACGATATGAATGAAATAGTCATTAATATTCAATATCTGTTGATGAATAAACTGTAATTTAGAATAAAAAGAATTTTGAAAATTAGTTTTTTTGTGAAAGTTGTTTTCTTTAGCTTTAAAGTTTGTTTTTAACATTTTTTCATTATCATATCTTCATGAAAAACACATTTGGCAACATAGTAGAACAACTTTGTAATTTTGGCATTTTAATGTCATTTAAAATAAAACTTTATTGATAGTTTTATCATGCACCAGTCACTCGTATTAATGAAGTTGGGAACCACAGACTACTACCAGACGGCCAACTCCATTGTGAAAGCGAGATCCAATATATACCGGTCTCTCTCACTCATCATGTAACACTTATGTAGATGGCTGTGAGAAGCAAAAATGCAATTGGCGCCAAATTCAAATCTTTTATTTAATTTAAAATTTGAATACAGAAATATTTTTGATCTAATGTGCTTTTTGTGGATCTATTAAGCTATATTTAGCTTGCGTAAGCCAAAATAATTACAGCTTAATAGACCAATAAAAAGCACCTCAAATCAAAAAGTTATAATTTTATAATTTCAATGCAAAATAAAGAGAAATCCATTGGCGATTTAAAATTTTATATTTAAATTACAATATAATTACACTAAAAACCGCTGTCCTCGTCTTCTCCGGGATGACCCTCACAGGTTGGGTTGGGTTGGCCTTTTTTGTCTGTGATTTTCAATTGATAAAGTACATATAACAAAAAAGCATTATAACAAATAAATGTTGGTTATCAACCACCAACTGCTTCTTACCCTAAGTGACATGGTGTTATAGTAGAAACCACAAGAGCTGGCAGTGACAGATCGCTTAAAAATGGTATGAATCAAGATATGGACGTACGGCTTAGATTATTTCACCACATACATTTAAATGTAGGTTATGTTAGTAATGGAGATTATATGTCAAACATTGTCAAAGATATTAATTAATGATTTTCCTTTCAAAGAAAACATTTTCGGCTTGTGAAAACACTAACAGATTCATGACAACGCTCACAAGACGTTCCGATTTGAGGTTATAATTATAGAGTTACATCCCTTAGAAGAACAGACGTACTTTTTCGACGTGGCCATTTGAATTGTACAGCAGACATATTAAACTAATGCTATCTCTTTCCAACATACATTACTCTCTAGCGGTTTGTGAACTACGTATGGCATTTGTAAGAGCGGAAAATGATGACTTACTGCCAGCTCTCGTGGCGTCTACTATATCAAAAATTTGAATACTTAATTTGAATACTATTGAAATTAAAAATTAATATAATTAAAATACTAACCTGTCCTTATTCTTGGGAAAACAAAATAATTTTCCAACTTCATCTTCGCTACATCCACACACAATGCAAAACATTTTTACAATAATTATTCTCGAAAATTATTCGTAAAAAATACAACGCAAAAATAGATAATAAGCACAAATAAGACAATAAACGCAAAAGGACTGTGTGACATGTGACATACATAAAATGTCAAAACCGCTTAAACAAAGTCAACAGCTTTCTGTAATATTACTAACGACATGTACGCCATCTACTAAGGCTTTCTATCAAGATGACAAAGAGAAAATATCGGTATTATGATGTGATAATAAGAGATAGAGAATGGCCTATCATTTTCCCGGTGAGCTAACTCTCTCTGCCTTACTCTGTGTTGGGAACATACGTTTAATTCTGGATACTATCACTAATGGCGTTGCTTTCGATTACAGAACCCATTTTGGCAATTTTTTGAGTTGTCAGTTTGACTGGTTTGACCAGGTTTGACATACTAATATTTTTGATAGCGTTGTATTGTGTACAGTGGAAGAGTTGCTAGCGATTTGAAGAAAAAGCGATTTGTTGTTGTTGCTTTATAATAAGTACACCTCGATTGATGCGGAAGCAGCATTGGATAAATGCAATAAAATTAAAAGGAAACGATGTGGTAAAAATAATAATAAAAAAATTAAAGAATAAAGTCTTTGTTATTCATTTAAAGACTTTTTAATAAACCCTGTACCAAATAATAATTTAATACCTAGTCATGTTTTTTTGATGTTTTTTGTAAAACATTGTAAACGACAAAATTTAATGTGTTTAAAGTTTTGCACAGTTTGTAAAGTTTTGTCGCCAAGCAATGCTTACATAATTTGTATGTTGTTATTTTTCAATATGTTTTACTTTGACAATAAATAATCATTTATCTGATACTACAACACAACGAGATGACAAGTAAAATGTTTTCGTAGATTGAAATTCAGAAAATATTACGGTACTATACTCTGTTTTTAAACCAGGAGGAGTATTTTAAATTTGTCATCAGATTGGCCTTGCACGTGATTGGTTGAATGCGAGAAAGTTCACACATATGCAATTTTGATTTTAAATTTGAAGGTTAGGTTATTGACTTATTGATCGTTCGACCGTTTCGTGTCATTATTGTAAATTTTGTGTTCTTAAACCCTTCTTTATTATATTTTAAAATAAATACACTCATAACTTCAATGTTAGTTTGTATGTTTAGTGTTGACGATAACAAACGAAAATAAATACAATAATAAGTAAATAAATAAATAATAATAATCATTAATTTAAATTTACCGCCAAAATATTTAGTGATATTTTCTGGTGATTTTTCCTAGTGTAAATCTGACTTTCGCGTTTACTCCTCCTGGTTTAAAAACAGAGTATAGTACACAGTGGTATACAAATACAATGTTGCCACATATTAACGTTTCTTTTAAGTGCTTCCTGAAACCATACCAAGCATGATACAACATTTTAACATTAAGATTTTCGATTCAGAGTCGCAACGTGTACATTATCCGCCAATTTCTAAGCACCTGTATAGATTACAAGGAACTATTTATGAAGCATTATTATAGCGATCACCTTCTTTAATTGTTATAAAGTTGATCAGAAATGTAATAAGAAATAGGAAGTTGTAGCTAATTATACAATCTTAACCCGACAAAATCGAAACTATAATTTTCTTATATCACCAATTGCAATAATTTTAGATTCTCGTTTGAAGTAATTCATTTTTCGCATTGGAATCTTTCTTAGAGGTATCGTCTTGGCTGTATGATCAGTCGTAATATGTGAGCAATATCAAATTATGCATCTCCCAATGGTGTTAAAAATAAATCCTAAAAGAAAAAGAATGTGAAAGAAAGCATGGACGTCATCGGTACAATAGTAATTCAATTTGGTACTATTTGACTACTTTCGAACAATATTATTTTTCATCTTTAAAAGTGGAAACGAAAAAGATATTACTAAATACAGCCTTATAACGTTAGTATATTCAAAACAATTATGTTCCACAAGCCTTTCAACATATACAACGTCATATTTCTGTCTTACAACATGGTTTAATTCCAAAGATAACTGTCTCCAATTCGGCGATGTAAATCAAACCTGTTGTTAGAACAATTAGTTCCAAATTGCAAATGAACTTAAACTGCAGGGATTCCGGAAGAAGTTTTCAATAGGATTAATTGTGATATTCTCCTTAATAACATGCGATTTTCCTAATTGGACATCTATGGGGTGTCTTTAATCATACGAATGGATATACAGGATGATTCTCAACCTATACGCATAAACTTGGGGATTTATTCCTCTATACAAATAATGGGTAATAGGTGAAAAAAATTGTTGGAAAAGATTTTTAGTTTCATTGGTATCCGATATATGCGTCGACATCTTGATAAGGTGCTTCCTGGAATATGGACAGGTCGAGGTAGTCCATTGGCCTGGCTATCTCGATCGCCCGACCTCAATCTTCTTGATTTTTATTTTTGAGGTCACTTAAAAAGCATAGTGTACGTCACCGAAGTTAATACTGAGCAAGGGTTGCGAAATCAGATACAATCAGCTGCTGAGGTTTAGGCAGCGCTATCATATCATCTCCAAAGCGTACAGTCTTTACATTCAGAAATTATCTTACACAGCAACACCAAACTATCTCATCTGTTTAGAACTGATATCATCATACTTGTTTCATCTTCTGCAAAAAAACTGTTTACCTATATTTGAGTGTGTCGTTTGCTCATGCTTTTCTGATTGCAAGAATTGCTTGCACAAATGATGCATAGCGAAATTTAGTAACGAGATGAAGTGATGAATGACATGTACAGATTACACAATATTAGGGATTGCAATAAAGACGGGTTTTTACAATCCCGAGATTTCAGGATCAGAATTCTCTATCACGGGATTTCTGGGCTACATATGTAATTATAAATAAAAACTGTTCAAGATGTTTCTAACATTTCAGCTTATTTTAACCGTAATACAAGAAATTTCAACCACATAAAATCAACCATCGATAGCACTATTTTTAAAGAAATGTCGCAGAACAATCAATTTATCTATTGTTTTATCTCTTAAACGAAATCTAAATTTTGTATTGAAGAGAAGCACCATTCCGATTCCACACTTGTTGGTGGAATAGTTTTCAAACATTCAAAAGCGAATTGAAGGTTTTTATGCATGCTACAATTTCCTGGATCAATGTCATGAAGAGTGCATTCTTAGTTAACTGGACAGGTGGCTTTGTTGTCTTTGTTTAGACATTTTCAAACATATTTTGTTCTTCTATCTCATTTATCATAAATTGTAAAGCTATATCTGCTTCTCCTAGTGCAATAGACCGCTAAAATAAGGGTTTTACAGTCAGCTTTGCCGGTTCCAATATGGTTACTAACGCGTTAATAAGTTCGTACTGTGAATCTACAAGAAAGGGCTCTTTTATGTCAACCATTGCTTTACGTACGCATTTTCTAATAATATGTATCGCTCCAACATAAACAGTGTACTCCACCTAGCCTGACAATTTAAAATTAATTTAATTTCTTTTTCGTAGTCTTTTCTTATGTAATTTTGTAATATCGAATGCGTGCTTGCAGTGTCAACCGATAGATCGAGTCTTATTCTTCAAAAAATAGTAAATTAATTACATATACATAACCCCAAAAAGCCCGAAATTATAATCGATTTCCCGGGATAATTTTCGAGATTTAAATATGTACGGTATACCGGGATTTGCGGGATTGAAATCCCGGGATTGCAATCCCTACACAATATTGAGGAAAATGTTGAGAGCATCAAAAAGATTCAGATAGAACTCCGGGGAAAAAACGTCAGGCAGCCTTCCTCTGTTTCGTTGATCTAACCAAAATGTTCGACAAAGTAAGGATAAAAGAAGTAGAATAGGGCAAACATTACAAAGTATGTAATCTGAACTATGGTTACACTATGAATGATTACAAAATCAAGATCGAGTGCTATGCAGATGATGTCGTCCTCTTGGCTGATACTGAGGATGGTATACAGTAGTTAACACATACATTTAACATTGCAGCTGAGGAAGTTAATACTGAGCAAGAATTGCGAAATCAGATACAAACTGCTGCCGAGATAATCCGCCAACAGTTTAGGCTGCGCTAGTGGAACATCATCGATTCAGCGTGTCCAATTGTGTATAGAAAATATTGGAAACAACAACTTTAAAATCTTATATGTATTCTAGATTTGAAAGTAAACTTCACGGATATCTAGGAAACTAAAAAGCTTTTGCTACAATTTTTTTCACCTATTACTCATTATTTGTCATGAGGAATAAATCCCCAAGTTTATGCGTATAGGTTGAGAATCACCCTGCATAGTGTTTCTGTGCCTTTTTGAAAACATTATCTTTTTATATAAGGTTGAATAATGAATGAAAGACAGCTTTGTTTTTGTTCTATAATAATTTATTGAAGAAAATGATTTTTTCTTGTTGTTGTTAGTAGACGCTCATAAATATGTTAATAAACGGAGGTAAGATAAGTAATTCGTATAACAAGAATAATTAAATTAGAAATCAATTTAAATTATTGCAATACAAGTAAAGTATTTATCGATTATAATAAAAATAAAAATGTGTATATTTTTCTATTTTCCTATGCCAAGAAACAGAATATATTCCACCTAATTCATCGCCATAAATTATTTCGTTTTGATCCGATTCGTTAATTTTAGGTAGCTTAACATAAATTTTATTTTAAACGACTTACAATTAAGAGAACTAAAGAACTTTCTTCCTAAAGACGACATTGAATTTGAGAGGTCAAATATAAATTAAATTCTCTGCGATCTTGCTAACACATTTGTAATATTAATTAACTCTGGGATTTTTATTACAGCTGTTTGTCGTCTTTGATTTTATTTTTATACATTTGTAATATTGTCGGTTATATAAGTACGAATACTTTCACGGCCGGTGCTAATTAAACTAGAACTAACACTAGTACTATCATTCATAAACAAGTTCTAAGTGTTTACTTCGAACTTGTTTCTGAAGAAGGTTGCAATATGGCATCCGAAAACTCACGAACATCACAAACAACACTTTTTCAAAATATTTTAAAAGAAAAAATTATGTAATGATACTTTGGTGATAATTTATTAATTTATCGTCTAGACCTGGTTTCCGGCCCTGCCCTTCATCAGTAGATTAGACGCTACAATGTACAAAAATATAAGATAGTAACATTAGAAAAAATTAAGGTTAAAGTAGCATTGAAAGTAATGTATGTATATAAAAAACTTAAAAACTAAACTCACGACAACATTAAAACTTTGCAAAACATATACAATATTCACATTAAGATATCAGCAAACGAAGGTTCTTAACTAGTTAATTGGGATGAACTTGATATTATTAAAAGAAAACTATTGTTAAACATTGAATTTATAATTCAAGTCTCGATATTAGAGGTTAAATTCAAGTTCACAGTGACAAAATGAATTGTGGGTAAAGTAGATAACTATTGTTACAGTTAGAAACACAGTATAAATTTGAATTTAAATGAACAAAACAAAAACAAGACAAAAAGTAATTAGTAATAAAATCCAAAAATTATAGAAGTCAAAATCACGAATTCAAAACATAAAATCTTCAAATATGCAAGTGGTGCAGAAAATGGGCCGCCACCAAGCTCATTTCTCTCGTCCACTTGCACATATTATTAATTTTTAATTGAATTGTATTTATTTAATTTAGTAAATGGATTCTTCAGGCATGAGTATAGCGGTTTGGTATTGGGAATAATTTATTCGTTCAAACTGATAATATTTTGATTGTTCGTGATAAAGCTATTAATTTCGTAAGATTCGATAATTTCCATTAAGTTGCTCTTTTCTAATTGCTGTAGAAGTTTAACATTTTTCATTTTCTTGAAACACGTGGTTATTGAAAGTTAAATGTCTACCGAAGTTGGATTTTGGGCTGACTTTATGTTCTTTATTTCTGGTTTGCAGGCTTCTCCCAGTTTCACCTATATATGTTGCTGAACATGTATCACATTGCAACATATAAACTCCACTCTTGGATAATAGAGGTGTTCTGTCTTTGTTGTTAACCAACAAATTTCTAATTGTTATTGTGAAATATTCTTTTGATTTTGTAGGAAAGGTCTCCCGGGAAATTAATTGATCTGTAAGTAGTTTCTGCGTTTTTTTTTGTTGTCGTCAAGAGAAGTTGTTTTTTCTAAATCACGTTTCCTTTGTATTTTTGCAGTAAGTCTTTGAATTTGTTGGTGTGGAAAACCATTTTCGGTAGCAATTTGTTGGATAATTTGGAATTCCTTTTGTATTTCTTGTTGTTCTAGATTCGAGGTGAAGATTCTATGTATGTACAATCTAAAAACTGCAAATTTTTCGTTGTGATCGTGGTACGAATCATATGGTATAATAGTACTGGTTTGGGTAGGCTTTCTGTATATATCAAATTTTATTTTATTTTGACAACGTTCAAGTGTGAAACCGAGAAAATTGATCTTGTTTTCGATTTCAGTTTCCACTGTAAAATTAATTTTGGGGTGCAGCCTATTTATGTATTCGTGAAGGTTGTTGATCTGATGTTATGATTTGATTTCTATAAGATAAGGATTGTTATTGTTGATAATATAATTTTTCTCTAGATCATCCATAAATAGGTCAGCCATGGTTCCACTTAATGGTGAGCCCATAGGAAGGCCATCGTTGTATTGAAAAATTTTACCATTAAAAAGACAAAAGTTTTGTTATAGACATAGTTTGAATAAATTATGGAAAGTTTCGGTTTTAGTATCGGCATTGATTTCTGTTTTTATAAGTTTTTTTTAGAATGAGTAGAGTTTCTGTTATGGGTACGTTAGTATAGAGATTGCTAACGTCAAAAGAAATCATTCTAAAGTGGTTCCAAGTTATTAATTATTTCTGGTAATTGGTTTCTGTTATTTATTATATGTTCCGGTTTGAAGTTAATGTTATTCCTCATATATGTACTTTTGTAAAATTTTAGTTAGATGATAGGTGCTTGAATTTATTGAGCTAATTTTTGGTAGGGTGTACAATTTGGGAATTTGTGGGTTCATAGGTTAATATTGCGATTGTTGCCTAGAAATTCATTTATTACTGCTATGTTTTCTTTGATTGTCTGTTTTGTCTTTTTGTGAAAATGACTTTTTCAAAAGACGTACGGGTAAATCCGAAAGTTTTTAATTCTAAGTCTAGTGTTAGATTTAGTTTTATTTTAACTGTCGGTATCTATTCGTTATAATAATACCTGGCATTCAATTAATCTTTCAGTCGGTGTTGATTAGTATGAATATGAATCAAATTGAACCACATACAATAAGAAGACAGAAGAGTAACTTCAATACATTTGTAATTGTATTGTATTTTTCAAGCCTAAGCTTAAAATTTAGATTTGAATTCCATTCGATTCGATGTTTATTAGGTCATTCGCTTGCGATTTGTTACATATTATTTTTTTTTTCGTTGGTTTCTAAGTCTATTTTTTAAGTGTTGATAGAATTCTATTTGTCACTTGTGTTTGCCTTTTCTTAATTTTAAAAGTTCAGTTCATTATAAGATGTTTCCTCTAAAACTTTCTAACTCATTTGACTGGCTAATTTACTCAAAAAAATAGAGTGGTTAGGCGTTCATAAATTAGCACCACTAAACAAATTGGTCATCAGTCCTCTTTAAAAATACTCCTACTTTGACACGCCGTCTTCGGTAACACCTAATTTATCTAATTATCACATTCAAGCTGAAGTAATGTTATTAAGACATTTGAAAACCCCCAAAAACTCATATTAAACAAAATGTTCAATCACGTCTAAAATAGACGTGAATCGTTTAGAGCAAGTTAGAAGCAATAGAGATATGATGAAATCTATAATTAACATGGTACATTTTATGGAAAAACAGAATATTTTGCTGCGTGGTCACAGTGTTTAATTTGAGATTACAAAATTTTTAGACTTTAACGAAGGCAATTTACTTCACCACGTAAGTAAATCTTGCTAATTTTCTCCGGGAAAATATGAACCATCTCGGATATCTAGATTATTTTTATTGGTGAAATTAACATAATAAACAATATTTACATTTTTTTGAAAAATTTTCTAATATAAGGGTACCAAGATTTTAAGTCATCGAAAAGAGAAAAGAATCTTTATCAAATGATCCTAACGAAAGGTACATTACTATTTAAAAGAATTCAACTGTTATTCGTTACACATTTGTTTTCTGAAATAAAAACAATTGAATGCTGTCTTGGAAAATAAAATGTTAAATAACTTTTATATAAAAAGTTTTTTTATCTACAACTATTGAATTATCTATTCGTTATACAATTGATTTTTGACGGGTAATGACACTCATTACCCATGACAGACAAAGTATTGAATAATGAGGCCATTATTCCACACTTCTGACACTGCCTACTAATCAAAAAATAAAATATTAACAGAAATGACAGCTTTCTTATATTGAGGTTATGTCTGAAATGTCTATCAAGTTTATTTTTTTTTCGTTTTTTTGATTTTTTTTTCAAAATTAAATAGTTGTAGATAAAGTATAGTATTCAACTTGCGTATAATGGATGTTACCCACTCAGATTACAACACTCGCTCGCTTCGCTCGCTCGTGTTGCAACTTCTTCTTCGTGGGTAACAGCCGCCATTATACGCTTGTTGAATAATATACTATTATAAAGTCGATACTTACTGAGATATATACTATATTCCATACATAATGGGCATCCTGTATTGTAGGTTAGTAAAAGGTTTGGACATTCTGATGATGTAACCTAAAAACCTATTAGCCTTTATAGAATAATTCTTCGGAATGATTATTAAAAGCAATTTAAAGTCGAAAACGATACCTAAATCCTTCACGTTAGAAGTAACTTTCATCTTTTCTTGCTGAACGTAATGTATATACATTGGTCATAATTTAAGTAAAGAAAATTGTTTGCGCAGTAATTATGAAAACGAATAAAATCATCTTGAAGTTTCACACAATCAGAAGTTGATTGAATTTTAGTCCTAAATATTTTGCAATCATCAGCGTAAAGCAGAAATTTTCTGTGATGAAAACATTCGTGAATATCGTTAATGGGCTAGAACAAAACTGACCTAAGTGACTTTCTTAACGCACTCCAGAAGTAACTAAAGCGAAGTTAGAAGTATAATTATTCATGGGAGTGTTGCATGATTTAATATGTTAAAGGCTTTACAGAAATCCGTATAAATGGAATCTGTCTGATAGTTTTCGTTCATATACGTTTGAACGAAGTTTATTATTAAGACACCAGATAAGTATCCACCGAACGGCCACGAAGAAAGCCGTGATGTTGCTGAATCAGAAAAAGTTGTATCGTACGGTATAAATTTATCAAAAAAAATTTTTTGGAACACTTTAAGACATCAATGCCATCACCCTGCCTTACCATCAACATTAGATAAAATTAAATCAAGCGTGTTTTGTGGTTTATACTAGGGCTCGGATTTTATGCAAAATGCATCTTCTTTATTTTCTGGAATATTTTTTTCAAAATTGGTTTCTGGGCGAATTACATAAAAATAAGGTAGATGGTACAATAAAAAAATTGCATATTTTGCATATTTTTAAAATTTTTTTGATTGTTGCATAAATTGGCCTTTTACTGCATATTTTCACATATTTAGTCATTTTACTAGATTTGTTTCTTGTTGCTTAATAAAATAAATATAATGACTGCTTGATTTTTAAATATGCGAACATATCTTTTAGTTTAAAGCACATACAGGATATTTTAAGGAAATCCCCAACCATAGTTACTGTGGCTGTGTTCAGTGTGTGTGAACATTAATCTACCAATCTATAACAACAATGCCTAAAGTGTCTTGTGTCCCAGTGGATAAAAAGTTATCCCGAACTAAATTTAAATAATCTTGTGCCAAAGTTGTAAGAATTTTTTTAAAAATTATGTTGTAGCGTTTTAGCCTACGATTTAAGTTAAAAATTAGAGTTTTCAAAAGAATTGCCAATGGTTTGTTCCGAAATTTTATTTCTCATAGACTTTTACACTAGGAGTTAAAAAAATGGAAAACTGTTAAATTAAAACTAAATAAAACTATATTAAATTTGATGTCCCATCTTCTTGGAATATGTTTTTACATATGTTTCTAGACAATCGACAATAAAAAATACGAATCTGTTTTATAGTCTCAGAATTAAATTTTCATCTGTTAGAGTACTATGGCTAACTTTTTTCATTATTCTTTTTTAAGATAACGTGTGAGAGGAAGAAAATAAATAGAACAATATGTGAAAAGTGCAAAACATATACAAAAATGCGATAGAAATAGATTGATAACAACTATAAAAAAGGTATGTTTGCATATTTCCACATTTTTTTGCATATTTTGAATAAAAAGCTTGCATATTTATGCGCATATTTCCTATAATATGACTGCATAAAAATCCGAGCTCTATTTATTACACAATGTAGTCGTCGACAAACCCTCAATTGTTAATAGGCTGGACTCAATTTCATTATTTCGTTATTTTGTTTATGCTATTTTTTAAGTTTAACACTCAATCTAAGCAAACCCTGATTGATAAAATTTTGCAATTCATGACGAATCAGAAGAACTACATAGAAATGTGAATATTTCAATGTTGATTCTTTGAACAAACATAAGACAGCAATACGTGCAAAATGTAAATGCTAACATTCCGATTGATTACTTCAGAACATGTGTTTTTATTACACTTTTGAGTATTATTCAAAAATTACAAGAAATTCATTTTCGTTATGGCTCAAATAATTTTACAGCGTTTGCTATCAACTAATTTAAGATTTTACAAATATTGCAGTTATTTGATCAAGATCAGAAATGTAAGTAATGAATTCATATCAGCTACTCTTGACACCAACATTGATACAACTTTGGAAAAGTAAATTGCATATCTTTAATAGAGACGTAACCATAGAGGCGTTGTCAGTATAGCAGGGTTCGACTGATTTAAATCATTTGATTTTAATCAATGATTTTAATCAAATGATTTATTTATTTTGATCAATGATTTAAATCAGAAACAAAACTGAAAATTAAAGTGCGCTTTACTACAAAATTAAAAAAACATTTAATACAAAAAATTAAGATTCATTGTAATACTTATATAAGAAAACAAGTTTTCCTGCCTTTTCAACACCTAACTTGTTTCGTAAAGTAGAGTGAACAAGCCCAAATGTTGAAAATATTCTCTCAACAGAAGCAGATGAACAAACCGCACATAAAAATTGCTTTAATATTGGCAGTACCTTCTCTACTTCAGCAATGTGTGTTTGTGATGCCCACCATTGTAAAGCACTTACATTACATAAGACTTCCTCCGAAAACATTACTGATGAAAATGGTTCCATTTTTGCTTCTAGTTTTATAATTAGCATTAGTAAACCGGTATTAGCATACATTTCCTTAATATTGTATTTAAGGCCTCCTCTTTTTCTATAGATGTTAACTTATAACCTTGCTTATACCGTTTATCAAAAACTTTTATTTGTACAGATGATAATTTTTCCTCGAGTAATGTTTTCAATTCTTTCCATACTTCCTCTGCATCAGAGAGGAAAGCATTATTTTTTTGTAATTTGTCAAGTGCTATAGTTATGGGTGTTAAGACATTCAAATAATCTTCCTCTGAGCGTTTGAGACCAATGTTTGAAACTTTTTTGTATATTGTCGAATCTATTTCGTTTTTATTCTCATCACACACTTTTAATAGTTTATCCCATTGACTTACATATACTTCCAAACAATCTGCCATACTATTCTATCTCACATCACTTGGCAGCACTAATGCTTTTCCATCAAGCTGTCTGTATTTGGCCCTCGCTAATTGATTATTTCTAAAATATTTTATAATTTGTGTAACGTGCTCTTTGATATTTGTTACTTCTAAATCTTTGCAAAGTAGGTTTAAAAGATGAGCTGAACACCCATAAGTTATCACTGAAATGCTGGGGTCCAATTTTTCTTGTAAGGTTTTTCGCATTAGTGCCATATTAGCAGCATTATCTGTTACAAATGATGTCACGTTACAGTTATATTTTCATTTACATGAGGAAATTATATTGCAAGCAATTTCAGTTAAATAGTCACTTGTATGGGGATTTCCGGATGTATCTATAGTTTCATATAAAAAAGAGTGTCCAGTTTCAGTGGTTATACTAGCGCAAACTATTGGTTCATTTCATACATTAGACCAACCATCAATAGATATGTTTACGCAACACCCAGTAAGACGTCCACAACATTTAGTTTTCTCTTCTTCGTAAATTTGTTCCAAAAGTGTTGTAGAAATTGTTTTTCCAGAAGGGAGATTATACCCGGGTCTTAACAATTCAATTGCTTTTTTTACTTGTTTATTGTCCATAAATCTAAAGCTGCTGTTTGTTGCAAATACAGCTCTTGCAATTTGTTTATCTATTTCTTGTTTTTTATCAATATCCGTTCGAACAATAAAGCTCTCCAAATTTGTATTAGCATTCGTTTTCCGTTTTTTACCTACAACAGCCGAATCATCCTCAGCAAATAAAGTCGAAGATGTAGATGAGTAAGCGCTTGCAGGTCGTTTTTGAGAGGTGTTAATTGAAAACTGTTCTTTACTAGCAATGGTTGATTCTGATGAGTTTTCAATTCCTATAGAACAAGATTAAAATAATTGAAAATAGTACTATTTTATTCATTTACGTCGTTTTAAGTTGCAATAAATACTATTTATCTTCAACTAAATTACTTTCTATGTTACTTGGTCTAGGATCTCCTATCAGAGATTTTGAGTTTGCACTTCTTTCATCCTTTGAACTAGTCCTTGTATATTTTTTCCACAATTCTTACAAATTGCTCTGCTACCGGTCTTTCCTTTTTCCATTTTTTCTAAGTAATAATGCCAAATTTTGTCTTTTTTTCTGCCGCCTAATTTATTTTACTCACTTCACCTTTACCGTTTGTTAACAGAGACTAAAGATTTCAAACACGAAACACTTTTTATATAGGAAAAACAACAAAAAAACGATTAGTAAGGACTTCGTCGCGACTCGTAACGTATTTCGTCGCGACGATTGTCTCAAGTATGATATAAAAAAAAACTAACACATAGAAACGTGTTATTAAACGAAAAAAGTAGCAGTAAAACACTGGAAACTAAAAAAATCATCGATTGACATGTAAGCGTTGTTGGACTATTTTTAGTGTTTTTCTTACATTTGTGTTCAATCTTTTTCTTCTGTATATGCCGTCCACTTTAAGTAGGTTGTAGCTGTAAACAATTCCACTGAACTAATGTACCACTGTCTTAAATTATTCATCCAGAATATGCGCCTTCTTCCTATACTTATTCTGCCCCATATTTCCTCTTGAATAATAGTTTGTAAGAGTGAGTAAATCTCCTCCCGTGTTACGTGACCAAGATACTGCAGTTTTCTCATTTTAATTGTATTGACAGTCTCTTTCTTTCTCCAATCTTCCTAATATCTTCGCGTTTATTGTTTGGCTTACCCAGCTTATTCCCAGAATTTTTCTATAACACCTCATCTCAAAGGCTTTAGGCTGGTCGATATTCTTCTTAAGTGCTCACGCTTTCATACCAATATAAGAGCACTGGAAACACGTAGCATTTTAGTATTCAAAGCTTGAGGTGTCGGCTAAGGCCCTTGCTGCATAATACGTTTCTTATTTTGTTGAATACAGTTCTAGCCTGTCATTATGAATGTTTTTCTAATCTATTATGTGTTTTGAAACCAAACTTAGTAGATGTGTAAAACGTTAAATGTTGATAAAAATGAGCTACAATGTTGTAGCTCTAAATAATTCCATTGAACTACTTACCTATTGTACCACTGTCTTAGGTTATTCATCCAGAATATGCCCTTCTTCCTATACTTTTTCTGTCCCATAGCCAGTGCCGGCGCTTTACAAATGAAGCGCCAGGGTGCGGGAACCGGAGTGATGCAACCGGAGTGATGATACTGCAAAAGAAAGATAAGATATTGTTGGAGAAAACATTAAAAAGGCGCCGGCGCCCCCTTTTAGACGGCGCCCGGATGCAATGCACCCCGCTGCACCCCCCGTTACCGCCGCCTCTGCCCATAGCCTGATATTAAATGCGTTGATCATTTCTCTTCCGTTCACCAATCTTCCTAATATCTCCGCATTTGTTGTTCTGTTGTTCCACATTTCAAAGGCTTCAAGCTGGTCGATATTAGTTTTTTTAAGTGTCCACGTTTTTTATTCCATTATTTATAAAAGGTTAAAAAATACTGTATATAGGGTTGTTAAGATTTGGTTACTTTACGATAAGATATTGAAAATTTTGAATATCGACAATTATTCGAACTATTATTTTTAAAAAACTATAGAACTATAATCTGTTTTTTATTTAAATCAATTGTCAAAGTGTCGTCAAGTTGGTATTGAAAGTAAAAGCGCATGTCGTGACTTTCACTTTAATTGTGTGCCACCACTGTCTATCAAACTTGTTAAGATTGATTAAAAAACAATTTTCATATAATTTTTTTGCTGCTAAATCTACCATAAAAATGTTAAAAAAGGGTGGAACGGGATGTCAACTGTCGAAACGCGAAAAAAACTCTATAATTAGGTATTGTGAAGAAGTACAGACGGAGACACCAAATACGAATTTAAAATATATATGTGATAAAGCTTCACGTATTTTTGATGTATGTGTATTGCACTTGAGTTTTAAAATTAAATTTATATTCAACATAATTGTATTAGGTTCACAGCACGACGGTTTTTAAAATTATTCAAACCTACAAAAAATATCAAACTGTAAAAAAACCAAAAACACAAGGGCGTTGTAAAATGAACTACAAAACGGATAATAATTTATATTTTATTAAAGAAGAGTTAGGAAGACAAATACAAAAATTGCATGAAAAGAAACAGTATTTTAATCTTAATGATTTACTTAATTTTGCAAGAAATAAATGTGATTTTACTAATAGTAGATCAAAATTACATAAAATTATAAAATCTATGGGATATAGATATAAAAAGATTAGCAATAGAAAAGTGTTAATTGAACAACCACATATAGTTTCAAAAAGAATTACATTTTTAAAGACATACTTGCAATACCTAGAATCCGGAGAGTATACTTTTGTTTTTCTTGACGAAACTTGGATTTACGAAAATGGCACCCAAGTTTATCAATGGGTAAATGAAAATGAAAGATTCGGTATTCCGCAAAGAGCAGAAGGCGAAGGAAAAAGATTTACAATCTTGCACGCAGGCACTTCGTCAGGGTTTTTGCCAAATTGCGATCTCTTGCTCAGTGACAACACGGAGCACAGAGATTATCATAAAAATATGACGTCAATTATTTTTATGGAATGGGTGAAAAATCAATTACTTCCAGCATTAAATAATTTGGGTGCGAAGTGTGCGGTAGTAATGGATAATGCTCCATATCACTCAAAACAAATCGAGAAAGCTCCAAGTTTCTGCACAAAAAAAAATGATATGAAAAAATGGTTAACTGAACATAATATACAGTTTGAACCAACCTTAAATAAAAAATCGTTATGGGAAATAATCCGTTATTACAAGCCACAAATTGAAAAATCCTTTGAAATTGACAAATTAATAAGAGACCATGGCCATACTGTTCTTCGCCTTCCTCCATACAATTTCCAATATAATCCCATTGAACTATGTTGGGCGTTCTTAAAAACTTATTACAATAAACATGTTCAGTCCAGCTCGGAGAAAAAGATCTGTCGTGTCAAGGACTTGGCAAAAAGCTCTTGGTCATCACACTCCGGAGATGTGGGCAAATAGTGTTCGCCACTGTGAAGAACTAATTAAAAAAGATTGGACAACATTAATGGGGAATTCATTAATAACTGATTTACCTCCTGTCATCATCCAACTAGCGGTCGACTCAGATTCTTCCAGTAATTCTGATTTTTAAACAATATTCAAATTTTAATTATAGCACTTAATTATGTTATCTTAATATATTGCTCACGAGTTTTAATTTCAAAACGTAGATATTAGCCAAGTGACGAGAGATTAGTGGCTTCGTCTTTAAAGTGACAATCAGTGACAACTTCGTTTAGAATATACACAACCTTACTTATTATTTAGTGGAAAACATTATAAAGCGTGGCCATAGAACATGGTATCTAGGGTGGTACAGACCGTTTTTTTATAAAAATTTGGCAATGACAATTGATTTAAATAAAAAACAAATTTTAAAGAAACATTGGAATATAAGAAAACCAACTCTTGTAATTTATTTTATGTTCCAACAAGATTATTTCAAGTACAACCAAATTATTTGTGTTTGGAATAGAAATGGTTTACGGTGGGTTCCTAGTCTGACAATGAGTTTGTGCTTTATATTAAAACAAAAATATGATTAGTTTGATAGAAATCTTCTGGAATATTGGCACGGCACAATGTATTACTTTTAAACCTTTATCGTACTAATACTTTTATCGTAATATTCAAATAAAGAAAAAAATCGTGAGTCGGTAGCAAATATAAACACTTTTATTATTCAATCCAATCATTATAAAGCAAAAAAAATGGTTAGCCGTGTTGTTAAGTTATTATAGTTTTTTCATTTAATATGTCATTTAAATTGCAAATTTTAACTAAATTAACACTACATTGTATCTTATTTACCGGTTATACATTGTCAGGATTTCGATTTTTTATGCTTTATAATGATGGTAATCGTTTGCAGTTTCCAAATTGCAAAAACAAATTATGTTTGAAATGCTTTTTTAATGAACTTTATTGTAAAATACTTCAATTATAATGTTTGACAAGCATTTATATTTTATTTTCTAATATATCCTATAATAATTACTATCTCTTTAGTTTGCCATAATAATAAAAAATTAAAACGTTTAAATTGATTCGACTGACATACTTAAAATGTAAACGAATTCAAATTTTTACAAATACATATTGATTAATATTCAATATTTACCCAACCATTCTATTCGAGAATATGTACAATAAATATGTCGTTTAAAAAAGGACACTAAATAGTTTCGCAAACCGTTCTTGTTTTGAAACATTGTTGAATTTTATTTTTCATTTACTCTTTAGTGTTTTATTTTTGTATGTGTTAATATTTATTCGTTAATTATTGATTAAGGAAACGTTATAGCGTAAGGCCACGATGGCCTCACTTATTTTCTTTGTAGTCGTATTTGATTCACGGCCAATTCATTAATTAGTCGTTATATAATTTTTATTATTCACAAATTTTTCGAAAATATGTATACGCCAATGTTCTGGGTATAATTCGTTGTTGACACTCGACGAATTTGCTGTTTTAATTTACAAGGTTATAAAAGTGAAGGAAAACATCTTAAATTCAGGTCTAAAATTCTTTTAAGATTTTGCAAGTTTTTTTTAATAATTTCCGATGTGTGAACAATTTATAAGAATCAGTTCTGTTTTTTTCTTGTGAATTTTAAAGATTTTGTTTGTTGTAAAGATTAGAGCAGATTTTATTAATGAATTAAATTTATATTGACTGGTATTAAAGAATGGGTAAATAAATGTGAATAAATAATTTATTTATTTAATTTACGCAATGAGGAAGTCTAATAATAATTGCCCAAAATGTTATAAAGGAATATGAAAGTCGATTTTTTTAGAGGTCGATTGCTTTTAAATTTCGCTTTTTATATCTTTGTTATTACTCAGGTCCTAATAAAACGTTTATACAAAATGTAAAATAACCTTCAATACTACATATTATCTTCAATGTTAAATCCATAATCTTTATTACAACCATAACCATATAAATTATTTATTCCATATTTGTTCAAGTAAAAACCTTTAAATGTCCTTAATTAGCCGGTTTTGTTGAAATGTAAAGATTTTCATTGACCTTTTTTTAAATTTTTTAATCTTTTTCTAATTATGACGAAATCAAAGACGTTAGCAATAAATTACTGTGTAAAGCTTGAGAAATACAAAAAATTTGTTAAGAAACTAACCCAACACAATCATTTTTTTTATAACGTGTCTGTGTAAAGAACTTTGTAATCGCAATCTTTCACTATTTAATAACGTATCGACCTAACCTAACACGTTGAAATCGAAATTTGGGTCACTAGTGCCGGTGGACCAAACACACAAGCTCCTTTCAGAACGTTGCTTGTGAGATAACTTTCTCCGGTTTGCAAAGTATTACAGCATCGATTATGTAATAGAAAATGCTGAGATCGACGGTGGCCGCATTTTGAGTTAATTTTTTTTAGAAATGTTCTAATAATTTTAAATTTAAAAATATTTTTCTGTATTATACTAACAAATTTGCTTAAATACAACCAATGGAATTTTTCAATTCTTGGATTATACAATTTGTTTTCTGAGAATTACTTTAAGTGCAGTGTGAGAGTAGACCACATGGTCCTTGCCCCACATGTTACTCAGTTGCCATTGTTACTATGGAAGCATCGCGAACGACGAAGGAATACGTGATAAGATATTGGGTAATTGAACGGTTCGAACGGAACTACCGGCATTGACATTAATACCCGTAATTGATTAAATTTTCAATGTCACGATGTATGGTATAACACGGAATGTACGGGGATTTTGATTTACTTTAAACCATTTTCAGTCTCTTGTACGATTTGGATCTCTTCAATAAATCATCAATTATTTTGAATCACATTTTTATAGTATTATATTGTACCATAAAGAAATATAAATAATATTAAGCTAACAGAGTCAGAATTATAAGAGTTATATACTTTATACCAAGTCCAACACATGAAAGCAAAAGTGTTCTCTCCAGGGTCATCTTAAATATTAGTAAATTAAATAAAAGTCAGGTTGTTTAGATGAATTATATTATTTTGTGTAATCGGTGCTATACAACGAGCTGTATTTCGATTATAAAATCTTCCTCAGGCACGACTGCAACCGAAAAAATTTAAATTAACTTAAAAACTAACAATAATTTACAGTCAAGGTATATTAAGAGGCTAAATTCCAAAGGAATATGCCTTTTATTACTATATGTTCATTCATCTTAGATAATAATTATTAACTTCTATATAAAAGAGAGAAGAATTAATTTAAAATTATACGAAATAAAATAAGCGGTTTTACCTGTTCTATTTAGCGTGGTCTTCAAGAAATTAACCAACAGAATATTTATTGACTCAGAAGCTAGAAAAAAATAAATCTACAATTATTGTACACTGAATTGATGAAAATTAAACAACTCAAAATTAACAAAAACGACGCTACATCAATAATCACAATCAATCATAAATTGTGTAAATGACCGTGACATTGAAAACTTGAAATTTTGAAGGTTAAGCAGACGTAAATGAAAGGGAACTAACATTAAAAGACAACAAAGAAAACTGCAAATTGTTCTTAAAACAATTGCAGATTTCATTAGTAGTAACTTTTTGGTATTTTCCTTATTGGAATGTATAAAAAACTCGTCGTATAGGTCAAGTTCCATGGATTTGTTAATATATTTTAGTAATCTTATGTTTTCAATGTATGCAGAGTGCTGGTGTTCTTTCAGATGTTTGAAGAAAGTGGAGGAATCCTTAGTAAGATGTTCTCGTGCTCTGATTAAAATTCCTGTCCGTCTGACCTGAATCTATGTTTATTATTTAAAAGTTGACCTGAGATTTTTTTGCCTGATTTAGACGCCGGTGTAATGTTATATTTTTCCGATTCCACAAAATAATATAATTCTAAAGAACCTGACTTTTATTTAATTTAATAAGTCCTTACTAATTTGCAATTATATTGTACCAAATCCCCTACCAGTGATAACAGAGCAAGCAATTACGTGACATAGGACTTGGTTCAAAATAATAGTTTCAATCAGTTACTGATTTCTCCTGTCAGTATAAGGAAAAATTTCAAGATTTTGTTCTCAAAAGGAATGTTTATCGACATATTTTTTAACACTAATTTTAATATTTCATTTAGAAGAGCAGGAAATCACATTTACAGCAGTCTACTGAAAATTTTAGACTAAATTATTACTGACTTTCCGGAATTAAAAAAAACTTGTCATTTGGTCTGATTCCTATATACTCCAGTATAAGAATAGCATTATATCTCTTGGACCGCACTATTTAATCAAAAATCATCCACAAATAGATTGGATACAAAAAAGATTCTTCAAACCGGGACGTGGTAACGCCACAGAAGTAGATGCTGTGTATAGTTTTCTAGAAAGAAAAATGCGTTTTACCGAAATTATTAGTCCAGTATTATTTACTGAGTTACCATTAGCACGTTTACAAAAAAGTTTCCTATAATCCAGATGAAACTATCAGATTTTTTGATTTTACTTACCATAAAGTCCCTTATTCATTATACATTAGATATAAAACTTCCTTCAATGGTATTGTGACAACCGTTAAAATGGATGTCATCGACATCAACACAATAATAAAATTAATATAATCTACTCAACACTACATCAATATGGTATATCCATGAAAAGTATCAGAAAAGAAGCCGAAATTAATTAATTCCGAATATTATATTCAAAAATTATAACTTTTGTGCCTCTGTAATTGTATCAGGATCATTATTACGCAGTTTGTCATTTATTCGCAAATTTAAATAAAAAGCATGAACAAATTTAATATTGAGGCATACTTTGAGGGTAAGGATTTGAAGGTGCGAGAGGGCGGGAAACGGAAAAGGGAAAAATTGAAATAAAAGGGGAAAGTGGTAGAGGAGATAAGGGAACCTGGGTTTTATCTGTCGAGCGCATAATGGAGTGGGGGGGGGGGGTTCATATTAGCTAGAGAGTTAGAAAGGCAAGCAAGTTATTAAGACAAATATGGAGCTGGGAGAAAAATATTTGGAAAAGATTTGTGTAGAAGGACAATAATGTTTGATGGATTGATAAGAGTATGGTAATGTATGGAGGTTGGCAGGAACACAAGATGATTTTAAAAGAGGTATTGGTGGTGGGTCTTGGGGTTGAGCAGGAAGACTCCGATATATATATACATAGTTAGAGAGGAGTTGAAGCTGGTAATGACGAGGGTGGAAGCAGGGAATGAGCTGGAGCAGAAAACCGACTTAAAGATTTTGGAAGAGTGTTGGAGGGAGGTTAAGACTGAGGTGGAGGAGTGTGGACAACAAGAAAGAAGAGAATATTATGTCATAGTAAGGTACTCAACAGAGGAAATGCAAAGAAGGAGTTGAAAATACTGTGGAAAGAATTGGTGTAGAGATAGAGATGTGAAAAAACAAGAATGTCATGCTCAAGTAAAAGACAGGACATACAATAATAAGTATAACATTTTAATGACAGAGGCAACACCAATGATGTTACTCTATGATGGGTTCCAAGTCACCAAGACATTGAGAGCAATGAAAACGACGACAAGCTGGCCAAAGAGACATCGAGAACGCCCTTTATTGGAGCCCAACCCGGTTGTGGGCTACAAAAAAGCCATATAAAATAGGTAATCAACAGTTGGGAGGCCTCAAAGCTAGCCTTACGCTGGAAAGAACTTCCAGGTCGGGCACAGACAGGCGAAGAGTATGATAACTTCTTCGCAAAACAAAACCAAAGAGGGTTTATACCTCAGCAAAGGGGATTTACGGTCGCCCCTAGGCTTCCTGACCGGCCATACGCCTCTAGAATACCACTTCTGCCATATTGGACAATCTGATGATCAAACTTGCCGACTTTGCAACGACGAGTCAGAGACTGCTGAACATGTACTGTGTGAATGCGTCGCCTAAAACACCAAATTTTCGGTAAACTTCGCCTGACACCGACTAGAGGAACAAAATCTTGGAGCAATATTAATGTAGGAGGGTTTAAGTTACAATAGATCTTATAGGTCGCGGTGACGAGAGGGGCCGCTCCCTTCAGCCCGGCTTGCTAGATACAAATTTTACGCATCACATACTACATCTAACGAGTGCAACCTTGACGAGATTTCTATAACCGATTTTCGAGATTTTTTACTACAGATTTTGTTCGAAGTGGAGGTTTACAGTGCTAATATTGTTACATGTTTCTTTTCCAAACCCGCATTGACAGTATTATTAAAACTCATTTTAAAATGATACTGAAACAAAATTAAGGAAGCAATTATCGTCTAATATAGGCACTAGGATAGTATTTCATATCCAAAAATAGCATAGTTATCGTCGTCGCTCCGTTCAAAAATTGCAAATTTCTACAGCCAGAAAACACGCTCACAAAGTTGCTAATCAATTACCATTAAAAACTAAATAACGTTTTCTGCATTCGGTGAAATTAAACTTCTTAAATGTTATAATTTCGATAAAGTCTTCAATACTGATTCCATCAACTTAAACAAGTATTATCATCAAGATACTGAGGAGTTCCTGTTAGTAATTTGTAATAGGACTAAATAGAAAGTTTTTCAGATATCCGATTTCTTCGGATATGTGTAAGTACATGTTTGTCTAGCAAATAGCTCTTCAAATTGAAAAAACTTCTTTAAAAAAGTTTTATTAGGGATCGGGTATCAGAAATGGAAGTGGAGAAATTCTTAGTATATTTGCGGCCGAGCATGACCTGGTGATAATGAACACATTTTGTAAGCTGCCAGACAAGTGGCTACACGCTTGGACATCCCACAGAGACAAATGTAGATAATATCTGCAGTAACCAGATAGACCAGATAGAGTATTTTGGTAAATCAAAGATATAGGAAGCTATAGAAGCTTCACAGTGTAAAAGGGTACCCAGGAGCCGATATATCAAAAAAAGCAAAATAACCAAAGTATAATCTCAGGAAACTTAGGAACGAAGCAGTAAAGTACCAAGTGGAGAAAGACATCCATGATAACTGCATACAGATTGAGGAAGAAGTCTCTGACAAAGAAGAACACTTACCAAAGAAGCAATGTATATCAAGAATGATGAAAGGAAAGACAAATAGTGGATGACAAAGGAATTCTTGTTGCTCATGGAAAAACGAAGGAAGCAAAGGATTAATGCACCAACATACAAAAGGATAAAGAACGACTTACAAAGAAAAGTTTATGAAGCCAAACGAAATGATTTAGATACAAAAATGCCATGAAATATGTGGATAGGGAAGAGGAACAATTTTTTTTGGACTTAAGAGGAGTTTCATCATCCGTTTAGACTGATTCTGGAGCTAGCATCATAACAGATGAAGCCAAAATCACCATGCATGTATTAAGAGAATAAAAAGTAGCGGGACTAGACGGATTGTACTCAGTATTCTTCAAGCTTCTTGACGACAGATCCATTAAATTCTTGACGGACTTATCTAATAACATCTATAATGCTGGAAACATTCCAAATGAATGGGTCATCTCTGAGTTCATACCGCTGCTAATGAAATAGGGAGGCATCAATATCAAAGTCGAACTATTTAGATGTAACTGACAGGATAGTGATGGAGCGAATTTAGAAGGATTTGGATCTTCGACATATTATGAGAAACAGATACTAATACCGCCTTTTGAGATCCGTCCTGTTAAGGAAAGTGTATGGTAGAAGAAATCTAGGAAAAAGAAATCTTGGCTTAAAAAGTTAAGGACATGTGTTTCAAAAGCTACTAGGGAATTATTCAGAACTATTATATTATTCAGAGATCAATAAAGTTATTATATCTAGTATGATCGCCAATATTCGAAACGAATAGATACCAGAAGAAGAAGATCAAATTGTTATACAGAAAATTCTTTACCAAATTTTTTTATTTATCTACAATCAAAATATACATATACAAGACTATACTTTTTTAAACCGTGCATACTATGTCAATAAAAATTTTTAGCCGTATCATCATGATGATAAGTTTGACGATGAGTTAAACTAAAATTACACTAGTTTACAAGTTTACAAAAAATAACGCAGAATGTTGTGCTGATTCTGAAACTGTCTTCAGTTTTTCTCCATCACGTCCAGTTTTTGAGATATACCCAAAAATGTGGAAAATCGTAAATTAAAAAACATAGTAACGGTTCATGTTCAGTATATTTTTTATTTTGTGTAGTGTGCTTCTGTAGCTATATGGACATGAAAGTAGAGATCCAGACGAACATTTTGAGGTATTGATGACATAAATTGGACTCTCCGTTATTTTGCTACAGCCTAAAACAACTCAACAAAATCAAATTTTTTGGCATTTTTCCCATTTTTTTATTAATTAATCGCACCATAACGAAAAAGAATTATATGTGAACAAAAAAGTTTGCTATTCTACCCTGTAGAACATTTAATTGTCTAAATTTCGAAGCATTGGACACCATTGTCGAACGTATTTTACCGGAGATATTGTTAATTTACGACAATCGTGCAAAATTTCATTTTTTGCCATTTTCACTGTATTGTTGAAACATTATTACGAACTTTTTTTTTAATAAAGAAGTATTTTAACGGTTCCAGGCACTAAGTATAAACATTAATTTCACTGAAATCAATATTATTTTACCTGTTCTAAATGCTGAACATTAAGCATATCAAATAATTAAAATTTATTGGCTGCCGTTGCTAGATGACATTTCTCCACTGTCACTTTTACTCTTATAACTTTTTTTTTACTCTTTTACTGGATTGTATTAATTGGTCAGAAGGATTTGGTTTTTTCACTAGTTTTTTCCATAGTTTCACTATGCGCACTCGGGTTTTTGGCTGATCTTACAAACGATACCAAACTTTTATTTGTCTTTTTATTTATATTGTCTAGGTTTATATTACAAATTATACTTTACTTATTGTTAGTATAGTGCGGGATATGATTACTTTTCGACAATTTTTTGTATATCTTTAGGTCCATTTCTCTGATAACACTCCAGAGATAATTTCCCATCATCCCTGCGTCCCAGTAACCTTGATAACGTCTTTCCAATGTCATTAAGTCTTGATAGAATCGCTCGCCTTGTTCGTCACTTTCCGCTCCAAGATTGCTTGTAAGAAAATCTAAGTGCGAATGGAGAAAATGGATTTTGAGCGACATATCTGCATTTATGGCTTCGTAATTGTGCAATAAGTTGGAAATTATTTCGCGATAATTCTCATCCTTATGGTTTCCTAAAAATCCATGGACGGTTTGTTTGAAGCTAATCCACCTAATCCGTTGCTTCTTTTGTTGTTAATGTTAACATGAATTCGTTGTCATTTATTAATTTTCATATTTGAGGGCCAACAAATATTCTTTTATATATTCTTTTGTTCAGCGTACGATAGTTGTGGAAAGGGCTGGGTGAGAGACTGCCTTGTAAGCCAGTAACCACAACAATTACCTGAAAATCATAGAAATGTAAGTTAATACTTAAAAAGGAGAAGTTAGTAAATTTCTTTATTGCGGCAATTACCTTTAAATCTGCACAAACTTTCCATGCAAATGCGTTATACTGAATTAGAGTCAAAACCTCTGATATGCGCACATATGTTTCTTTAACATTGACGCCATGAGCAAGTGGAATAGTTGGTAACGTGTTTCCATTATGAAGTAAAGCTGCTTTAACACTGTTTTTAAAGCTATCGATAAAAAGACGCCATTCACTTGGGTTATGATCTATTTTCAATTCATCCAACAGTCTGCACGTTATTACAATAACAAATACCTTGATCTTTCGTAAAAAATTGTACAAATGCTTCACCTCTGTTTCGATAAACAGTTACACGGGTTGTAAGGTGTAAATAATGTCATTGCTGTAAGCGGGGTGCCAATACCTCACTATCAATCTTCAACAACTTCAGATCTCTAGCTAAGTCACTTAGTTCTTTCTGTGACAGTTTATGGTTTATTTTGGCATCATAGTCGCTGCTAGATAACATATCTTCACTTAATTGCATTAATCGGTCAGGAGGATTTGATCTTGGTAAAGTTTCGCTGTGCGGAATCGGCTTTTTGGCTGATTTTATATTAGGATAAACCAAACTTTTCTTTGTTTCTTTTTGTTTATGCCGTCTGTCGGTTTATGTTACAGAAATAGCAATCGCAATGAACTGATATCTGTGACCATAACATTGGAATACCAAAATGTAAATGAGATATAGATTCGTTAGTTTAAGTTATACCGCAATTCGGACATACAAAGCTGGGTGTCCAGGGCTTGTCTAAATTCGTCAAAGCAAACCCAAAATATTGAGAATACGCCTGTTTTATAACAGTTCTAATTGGTTGTCCCGTCATACCAATAATGTATTGTCCGCAAATAAATCAGAACGAATCAGGATTGTTCTTGCATTCAAAACTTTTGCTGCTGCTAGCCATTATCAACAAAACTTTTACATCACTTTGCTATTTTCTTAAACGAAAGATCACTGAGGTGTCTCAAGAAGAACTAAATATTATGACAATATTTCAAAAAAGACTGTTTAGCAGAACAAGGTTCTAATATATAAAGAAGTGGAGTTATTAAAAAACACTTTTTCACAGAAAGTTATTGTCATTTTTTGTATTTCAAAAAATGAAATTTTGCACGATTGTCGTAAACTAACGATATCTCCGGTAAAATACATTCGGTCATGGTGTCCAATGCTTCGAAATTTAGAGAATTAACTGTTCTACAGGATAGAATAGCTAACTTTTTTGTTCATATATAATTCTTTTTCTTTACGGTGCGATTAAGTGTTAAAAAATGGGAAAAATACCAAAAAATTTGATTTTGTTGAGTTGTTTTAGGCTGTAGCAAAATAACGGAGAGTCCGATTTATGCCATCAATACCTCAAAATGTTCGTCTGGATCTCTACTTTCATGTCCATATAGCTACAGAAGCACACTATGCAAAATAAAAAATATACTGAACATGAACCGTTACTATGTTTTTTAATTTTTTAATTCTAAATTTTCCACATTTTTGGGGAAAACTCAAAAACTGGACGTGATGGAGAAAAACTGAAGACAGTTTCAGAATCAGCACAACATGCTACGTTATAAAAAAAACGCAGTCTTCGAGGAAAAAATTGATTAAAATTTGTAAACTAGTGTTATTGATATTAGTTAAATTTGCTCTTTCTATTTTGACGGATTTTCAATTCTATACTTGAATGCAATTTAATTACTATGAAACACACTTAATTCTCCTAAATAGTTCTTCAAGAACTTAACTATTCTTGTAAATAACTCTTTGGGTTTGTCGTAGTAGTAAATAAGTGATGTGTGCGTAGTAGATAATTAACCATTTTTAGATTTGTCGCACGTGAGAATCGTCTCGTAGAATTCCCAAGATGTATCACCTTTAAACAGGTCGTAGAATTGCAAATTTTTTTACGCGAATGCATACATTTTGATACGGTTTCCTCAATTCTAAACCACACGTACACAATAAATTAAAACTCCAACGGCGCGGCGCCGGCAACGCAACGAACAAACCAGAAACAGGAAAATTTATTAACATTAAATATGAAAAATTCGAGTGTTGCTAATTTACTTCAAGGTTGAACACCTCTTGTAAATTTTTGTTTTATTATAACGCCAACCACGAATTAAATTACTACATTTATCTTAATAAATGTTAATTTATAAAATTATGAAAATTTTTAAAAGACGTTTTTTCTTCCTTGCTTTGACTTTTATCTTTAATGAATATGGCAGGTAATATAAAGTGTAAATTAATAGTGGATCCAACGGTTTAGATAAGGTTAAAACTGCTACCAATTGAAAAAACAAACTGTTTACCTTGGAACTGGGCAACCTTCGTCTTCATGCTCAAGTGGAGTTACAGTTGATTGCATTTCAAACTTAGTAGTCCCATCGAAAATAACTTGTTATGTAACAGCGGAAGGTTTATTAATATAAAAAGACAATAATTATGCAAATAATCTATAAGTCAATAAATGAAGTCTTTGATTTATCGCTGTAGAATATTAATTTAGCCTTGAGAAGTATTTTAAAAGGTTATGGCAATTTTTGGCTTATTTATTAATTTAACAGGTAATAAATTATGAAATTTTAACAGGTTAAATAATTATGCTGATTTTTAGTAATTATTAATTTTTATTATCGTTTATGCTATTCTACTGTTAGTACTAAGAGCACTTTACTTAATTCTTTTCAACGTTTTACAAAGTATAATTATGTATTTTAAAATTATACAATTTATGACATATTCAAAGGAACAATTATATAATTATCATGAACATATTTATGCTTTAAAGAGTTAATAATTTAGTATAGTTTATTGTTGTATGTTGAGTACGATTTATTTTGTGTTAGTTTAGATGCGTAAATGTTAGATCCAATTTTTTACGAATTTCGAAGAGTTCTTAAGCAATTTTGTTAATAATAAATATAGTACCTCAATTTCGCCCCTAAATAAACAAACTTTTAGTGTATCCCAAGGAGTTAATTTAATATAGAGTTAACTGAATGAAAAATAGTAACCTTTAAAGATGTTAACATATAATGTGGGATAGCTGAAATTTATAACAAGACAAGTTAGTCTTTGATGAGAAAATTGATTCCAGGAGGGGAGTGTAATGTCTTTGTATATTAAGTAGGGTTAATGAAACAGTCTGTAGAAGATGAGAAATGTATCAATTTCAGTACAAAAAAATGTTTCTACGTTTTTAAGTATTTAAAGTCAAGAGTTGATAGTCTTAAAATTAGAAAATTAGTGATTCAAATTCCAAAATTCATA
Organism: Onthophagus taurus; assembly: GCF_036711975.1. Classification (NCBI taxonomy): domain Eukaryota; kingdom Metazoa; phylum Arthropoda; class Insecta; order Coleoptera; family Scarabaeidae; genus Onthophagus; species Onthophagus taurus. The sequence continues at coordinate 29,675,042 of NC_091972.1, read as the reverse complement.
AATGACTTTATTTGGGTAGTAAATAATTTCTGAGGAAACAAAAATCGACCGACTACCCTCAATACATTGAGGAACTATGATTCTATTCCAACGACTTGAATGTACGTTAAATTACATTTGCTGAAAAGCTGGATGGTTTTAGGGAAAAACAAAGAGAACGATTCAAGGAATGCAAAGATGGTGGCTTCTTGAAGCATTCAAAAAGTACAAATGAATGTTTATTCATACAACTATCGTGTTATATAAGATTGTAATATGGAAACTGATATATTTTTTGGAAAAATGTCTGACCTTCGTGTATCAATAACTAAAAATCCTATTACAAAAGGTATATTAACTTCAAATTTGATGTAAATACATTTAGAAAGTTCATGCAACAAAGCCACAGTTTACGTTCCGAAATTTGGAAATTCGAGAAGGTCCTTCTTTGCAAACATGAAGACTAGTGGTGTAACGGATATTTGGCAACTATCCGGCCATTTTTTAAAATCCGGATAGGCTAGGGTTAAAATTAAAAACTTACTACTTAGTCTCCACCATTCACAGGAATTAGTATCTCGTTTAGGTGTTGGACACTGCAGGTAATAATCAAGTTCAACCCAATAGGACGTTTTTCGTTGAATACAACGTTATTTGTATCAGGCTTGTCATTAGCAACCTCATTGTAACAATTCCAATACGATATATAAAATGTCTTGTTGCAGTTTCGTCTAGTTTTTTTCTCTTCGCTTCTAATTCATTATCGCATTCATTACTAACAAAACTGTCGGTGTTATCACTTTCGATTATTAATTAAAGTATCCTCTTTTTAATGCAAAAAACCGTTTTGAAAAATCACGTTCAGTTCTTGAGACAAAAATTTTTGAAATGATCGACAATTTTTTCGAATTTTGCAATTTTCGCCGATTAAGTTTTAAATATTCGTATAAAATCCAGTTCTTGGAATATGAGTATGAACATTTCCCAAAGTGTTAATAAGAGTGTCCTCTTTCCAATGAACCAACACGTTTTGAAAAATAACTTTTAGTTTTTGAGAAAACAATATTTGAAGTTTTAATAACATTTTCGAGGTTGCAATTTTCATCGATAACTTTCAAAATTCGTTAGAAAATTCATTACTTGAAGGATCCTTGTGGAAATATCACTAATTATTAATTAAAGTATCCTCTTTTTAATGCAACAAGCCGTTTTGAAAAATCGCTTTTAGTTTTTGAAAAAAAAAAAAAAATTTTGAAATGATCGAAAATTTTTTCGAATTTTGCAATTTTCGCCGATTAAATTTTAATAATTCATATAAAATCCAGTTCTTGGAATATGAGTATGAACAGTTCCCAAAGTGTTAATAAGAGTGTCCTCTTTCCAATGAACCAACACGTTTTGAAAAATAACTTTTAGTTTTTGAGAAAACAATATTTGAAGTTTTGATAAAATTTTCGATGTTGCAATTTGCATCGATAACTTTCAAAATTCGCTATAAAACTAATTTCTTGAAGGATCCTTGTGGAAATATCACCAATTATTAATTATAGTATCCTCTTTTTAATGCAACAAGCCGTTTTGAAAAATCACTTTTAGTTCTTGAGAAATACATTTTTGAAATAATCGACAATTTTTTCGAATTTTGCAATTTTCGCCGATTAAGTTTTAAAAATTCGTATAAAATCCGTTTCTTGGAATATGAGTATGAAAATTTCCCAAAGTGTTAATACGAGTGTCCTCTTTCCAATGAACCAACACGTTTTGAAAAATAACTTTTAGTTTTTGAGAAAACAATATTTGAAGTTTTGATAAAATTTTCGATGTTGCAATTTGCATCGATAACTTTCAAAATTCGCTATAAATCTAATTTCTTGAAGGATCTTTGTGAAAATATCACCAATTTATTATTAATTAAAGTGTCCTCTTTTTAATGCAAAAAGCCGTTTTGAAGAATCACTTTTAGTTCTTGAGAAATAAATTTTTGAAATAATCGACAATTTTGTCGAATTTTGCAATTTTCGCCGATTAAATTTTAAAAATTCGTATAAAATCCATTTCTTGGAATATGAGTATGAAAATTTCCCAAAGTGTTAATAAAAGTGTCTTCTTTCCAATGAACCAACACGTTTTGAAAAATAACTTTTAGTTTTTGAGAAAACAATATTTAAAGTTATGATAAAATTTTCGAGGTTACATTTTTCATCGATAACATTCAAAATTCACTATAAAATTCATTTCTTGAAGGATCCTTGGGGAAATATCACCAATTATTAATTAAAGTATCATCTTTTTAATGCAACAAGCCGTTTTGAAAAATCGTTTTTAGTTTTTGAGAAAAAATTTTTGAAATGATCGACAATTTTTGCGAATTTTGCAATTTTCGCTGATTAAGTTTTAAAAATTCGTATAAAATCCAGTTCTTGGAATCTGAGTATGAAAATTTCCCAAAGTGTTAATACAAGTGTCCTCTTTCCAATGAACCAACACGTTTTGAAAGATAACTTTTAGTTTTTGAGAAAACAATATTTGAAGTTTTGATAAAATTTTTGATGTTGCAATTTTCATCGATAACTTGCAAAATTCACTATAAAATTCATTTCTTGAAGGATCCTTGGGGAAATATTACCAATTATTAATTAAAGTATCCTCTTTTTAACGCAACAAGCCGTTTTGAAAAATCGTTTTTAGTTTTTGAGAAAAAAATTTTTGAAATGATCGGCAATTTTTGCAAATTTTGCAATTTTCGCTGATTAAGTTTTAAAAATTCGTATAAAATCCAGTTCTTGGAATATGAGTATGAAAATTTCCCAAAGTGTTAATACGAGTGTCCTCTTTTCAATGAACCAACACGTTTTGAAAAATAACTTTTAGTTTTTGAGAAAACAATATTTGAAGTTTTGATAAAATTTTCGACGTTGCAATTTGCATCGATAACTTTCAAAATTCGCTATAAAACTAATTTCTTGAAGGATCCTTGTGGAAATATCACCAATTGTTAATTAAAGTATCCTCTTTTTAATGCAACAAGCCGTTTTGACAAGTCGCTTTTAGTTCTAGAGAAAAAAATTTTTGAAATAGTCGACAATTTTTTCGAATTTTGCAATTTCCGCCGACTAAGTTTTAAAAATTCGTATAAAATCCATTTCGTGGAATATGAGTATGAAAATTTCCCATAGTGTTAATAAGAGTGTCCTCTTTCCAATGAACCAACACGTTTTGAAAGATAACTTTTAGTTTTTGAGGAAACAATATTTAAAGTTTTGATAAAATTTTTGATGTTGCAATTTTCATCAATAATTTTCAAAATTCGCTATAAAATTTATTTCTTGAAGAATCTTTGTGGAAATATCGCCAACTATTAATTAAAGTATCCTCTTTTTAGAGTTAAGAGAAAATTCAGAAAGTATAACCATAATGGCCGGATATCCGGCCGAAAGGGATGTCGAATATCCGGTATCCGGCTTTTCGGAAAATCACAATCCGTTCCATCATTAATGAAGACCAATGTTCGAAAACGCTGTTTCAACGTTTTATGGGCATGCCTAACGTATGCAACTGTCTAATTTTAAAGTACTTTCAACTTTTGCTTTGATTATGCCTTTTCGAAAAATCTTGTGGTTTCTATAATGAACGCTATTCACTTTCTACAGGTGTCTCACGTAACTGGTTCGTTAGAACTTTTTAAGGTTCCACTATTCGTAGTGGTTTGAAATTTTGGTAGCATGGGTTGTTCATTCTAAACTTTCGATCTAAAATATTTTCAAGATGGCCACCCCTTCCGGTCTACCGGAAGTAGTCCACAGCTTCGTTATTTTAAATGGAATGCTATAGTTTTTATTACACCTTTCAATAATACGTAAAAAAATATGTTGACTTTGATAAATGTTGTTGGTACCTAGCGTTTTTTGTTATCGAGTTATTTTGATTTTAAGTGTTTTTTGACAAATTTCACCATGGTCTTTAAAAGCCCATATCTCAGCTAACGATCATTCAAAAAAGCTCTGCATTGGCACGACTACTCTACAGATGCTGCCAAATAGATTGTCATTTGTTGTATTAGAGAATCTTATACAGGATGGTCAAAAATTGAATTACCGTTTCTCAATATTCAATTGCGAGAAAGTCGAAAATTTTAAATGGAACACCCCATATTTCTTTACCCTATCAGAAAGGGAATTTAATTCTCTACAAATTATCTATAAACATTCCTATACCTATTTGTGTAGTTTCCCTGATATTGGGAAATTAAGCACGAAATGCGGGAGAACGTTATTTTTTAATAATTTTTAATAATTTTTTTATTTTTTTTAATGAACGTTAACTGAGATATGGGCTTTTAAAGAGCATGGTGAAATTTGTCAAAAAACACTTAAAATCAAAATAACTCGATAACAAAAAACGCTAGGTACCAACAACTTTTATCAAAGTCAACATATTTTTTTATGTATAATTGAAAGGTGTAATAAAAACTATAGCATTTCATTTAAAATAACGAAGTTGTGGTCTACTTCCGGTAGACCGGAAGTGGTGGTATTTTAAATTGAAAGTTTAGAATGAACAACTCATGCTATCAAAATTTCAAACCTCTACGAATAGTGGAACCTAAAAAAGTTCTAACGAACCAGTTACGTGAGACATCCTGTATATTAAAAGAACATTGTAAATGTAAAGCATTGATGTCCATAAATGAGTATTGATCACATATGTACTAATCTAATCATTTAAATGAAGCTGACACGTTGTAGTAGTTTTTGAGATCTTCAAAACTGTAATCAGATTCATAATTAGAAATATTTCCCAGCTATTTGCTAAGGTATATATTTCTAGTTTTATGAATGATCAATACTAAATATGGTACAGTTAATGATGTAATTTCGCATGGTTTGATGTAGGTGTATTCTCTTGGTGCCATGTTCTATATCCTACCCATTCTCAGTATCAATGCTTTCACTTAAACAGCGTCTTTGATATCTTTGATTTTACTTTGATATTTTTTAGTGTTAAATAAAATTGAATGTTAACCATTTTGCAATGATTTTAATGTGGGAATATGTAGAAGTAAGCAAAATTAAAGAGTTTTACATAAGATGTTTGACTCAAATTTACCAATGAGATAAAATTATTCAATTTTATTCCATTTCTTGATAACTTTGAGTACCCAGATTTATCAATTTATTATCAAAATGTATCGGTCCCTTCACTTCTTATGTGTCAATGTGAGTAGTCAAAACATTTTTTTCTCTCCAATGACGTTACAGCCCAAATTCAGCGTTGGTCTTCTTTATCTTTTGCCTCCAATACTGAGGCTCCAACACGTTGATGAGTCGTTGTGTGTCGTTTTTGTGGCCTCTCTCTTGGTCTCTGACTAATTCGTGCTACATGACCAACCCATTGCAGTCTTTTCAACCTGACGAATTCTGAGATAGGGGCTTCCTTGAACAGATCGATAAGTTCTACGTTGTATCTTTATTGGATCAAAAATTTTCCTGAGTATTTTTCTTTCAAATACTTCCAGCTTATTTTTTTGCGAATTCTGTTATAATCCATGTCTCGCATCCATATCACAGTCGGTGGGATGTTTTTTCTTCTCTCTATAGTTTGGAAAATAATGAATGCAGTTCACTAATTATGTGTTCGCCCCCTAGCTTGTACAACTCTGGGAGGAGGTTATCAATACTAGGCATCTGGTTCTTTATTTATGCGTTAATACTTTGTTTAATCTCCACTTTGTTATAGAACTCTGTGGGAAAATAATGTTCGGACAATGTAATTATATTTTTATTTAAACATATTGCAAGATATCTTTGTTGCAACCAGTGGTGACAACTCACTGTTTAATGCGTAAAATTATCATCTTTTGAAAAGAATATATCAACATGTCGAAAGTGCTATTTCTTAACAAAAAAACCAGTCCTAATGAAATCTCAAAAAAAAAAAAATAATGAGAAATCCACCGAAAAAATTAAGCAACAATAATTTTTTTAAATAACTTTTCTTTTCATTTTTAAACCTCGTCTCAGTTGTTAAACACACCAACTGTCGCTTATGCAATAACGAAAGGAGGAGGACTCGATAAAACCGCGCCATTCAAAAGCGTTGTCGTGAAAAAGGCACCTCTATTGCAAAACGATCGTATTGCACTATACTTTAACTTTAAAATACCGAACGGCGAGAGTGATTAAGAAACGTAAATAATGTAAGGCGACAACGACTGATGATAAAAAAAATATACATAAATAAATATGCATTCTTTAAATGTCGGCTTTTAAATACCTTAAATGTACGGTTCGATTCAATTGAGCAATAAGTAGTTTTTACCAATCGTTTCTTATATTTGGGTTAATTGGTCAACCGAGTGGTTTTCTAAGAGTTTTGCACGGTTTTAACTCAATTCTTGTAAATCGTTTCGTAACTTGTTATATAAATAATATTTTATCTAGTTTTTTTTTTATTTTTCATTTCGTTGAAAAATTCAGATTTTGGTGTTGACCACAAGATAAATTTGATAATTGTTTAATGACTTCACACTTACTTTAAATAATTACTGTTTAACGATTAAATAATTTTCCGTTTGTGATAATAAAATTGTATTTATTTTAATATTTATTTTCTTTTTGTTTAAGATATGAAATGCAGCGTTTCAAGTCAAGTAAAATATTGTATATATGCTTACTGGGGTGTGAGCATTCAAGAACTTCATGTTTGCCTTTGGAAATCCTGGTCGATACTTCGTGAAGCTTTTTGTACGGGAGATTTTTTAAAAGGAAGTTATAAACAATTTGGGGTTGAAATTAAGTTCGTGTAATGTTAATATTTTATAAGGAAATATTTAATTATTTATATTTTTAGAAAAAATCCTCATGCAGATGAAATGATATCCTTAAGTTTACCAGCCCAACAGATGGATTTGGGCCCACCTCCAAGGTTGTATTATCCTTTAGTAATATTTTTGGTTCGCAATGATAAAGAAAATGATATTCATCCCGATGAAACTGTATGAATTTTTTGGCTCTAATTATTTTAAAATGAAGATAATAATTCTGTGAACAATCTATTTTAGGTTGCTTTAATTAACGTCGTTCATATTAAGGATTCTGTTTGTACGTTGCCTACAAGTATTTTAGCGCAGTATTTAAAACAAGCTAATGGACAATTATCTTGTTTGAAGGTAATAATTTAATATATGTTTATTAATATAGGTATTCAACAGTCGGTTCATTATGTGAAATTTAAAAGGGAATTAGGTGAAATATTCTTTATTGAATTGCTTTTATTCATTTTCATATATTGCTGGTAAACTAAAGTAACCTCATTTAATTGCGTTCAGTTACAGGAAATCATATTTATGGAAAACACTTTCACTATAAAGTCATAAAACTACAAAATAAAATCGAATTCTCGATGAATTTCAAACACAAAATGTACAAAAAGCAATATAAAAGTTAATAAGGACAGATATGCCAAAATTTCAGTAGGTCAATTCAACAGAAATTAGTGCTTATGGCATTTATTTTCCTTAAAATTTGACCTTATTTAAAATAATTTTGCAAAGTTATCAGATTAAAATTTAATAGAAAAGACGATATCGCTTCTAGGCTGTTGCTTCACATTTCTAAGCTGAAAAACTTCAATACTATTAGGTTCAGGTTGCTCGCCAAACTATTGTTAGTGTATGTACAGGGTGGTTCAAATTCGATGTCTGGATAGGCTAACTCGGAAACTATAAGAGTTAGAAAAAAAGTAGCTTACATATCATGATCTCGTTTTTCGAGAAACTGCTAATGCCGAAAACCTCATAGCGCTATCATATTTGTTTTTCCGCTAGAGGCCAAAATTGAAAATATCGTGAAACCCGCAAATGTAATTATCTTGGTTATTATTATAGGTGGAGTATTATAACTAAGACATTATATGGACACTTTTTTACAGAGAATTTGATGACGTAGTCAAAAAAATTTTGTCGGTTTTAGATTTTGAGATATTATCACAATTTTCGTTTTTTTAAATGGAAACAACCACTGATTATTCGCTTAATAAATTCGTTATTTTTTTCTGATTACAAAAATATAGGGTTTGACAGGTCTATTTCTTATTGTTTTAGAATAAAACTAAGAATAAACTTTTCTTTTAGTGTCGTCGAAGAAATTAAATTTACAGTTTCTTGTAAATTACGGTTCTATAACTAAAAATTAAAAAAACATATTTCTGATATTTGAAACAAATATATTTGTTGAACTGTTTAATTTATATATGTTTTACACAAAAGTTGGAATAGATTGACGTTATTTCACATTCTTTATTACGATTTAATATTATTTTTAATGACCTAATAAATTATCGATAGATGGCGCTCATGTTTTTTTTTTTAATTCAAATAAACAGCAACATTTGTTTGTATTCAAAAATTTTCTGAAGTGTCACTTTAAAAATCCTGTTTTTAAGATCAATTACGAAAATTTTGAAAAGTTTGACATGTTAGAATGTTACATATTAAAAAATTATTTGTTTTTAAATACCAGAAGTTATCTTCGTATTTAATTGTTAACTTTTTAGATTTTACCTACCGCCCCGTAACTTACAGGAAACTGTAAATTTAATTTCCTCGACGACACTAGATGGAAATTCTATAAAAAAAGTTTATTTTTAGCTTTATTCTAAAACAATAAGAAATAGACCTGTCGAACCCTATATTTTTGTTATCCGAAAAAAATAACTAATTTAATAAGCGAATAATCAGTGGTTGTTTCCATTTAAAAAAACGAAAATTCTCATGATATCTCAAATTCTAAAACCGAAAAATTTTTTTTGACTATGTCATGAAATTCTCTGTAAAAAAGTGTCCATATAATGTCGTAATTATAATACTCCACCTATAATAATAACCAAGATAATTGCACTTATTGGTTTTACGATATTTTCAATTTTGGCCTCTAGGGGAAAAACAAAAGACGATAGCGCTATGAGGTTTTCGGCATTAGCAGTTTCTCGAAAAACGAGATCATGACATGTAAGCTACTTTTTTTCTAACTCTTATAGTTTCCGAGTTAGCCTATCCAGACATCGAATTTGAACCACCCTGTACAGGGATGGTACAGGGATGCTGTATAGACATCGAATTTGAACCACCCGGTTTTTCGAGAAACTGCTAATGCCGTAAACCTCAAAGCGTTATCGTCTTTGGTTTTTCCCCTAGAGGCCAAAATTGAAAATATCGTAAAACCAACAAATGCAATTATCTTTGTTATTATTATAGGTGGAGTATTATAACTAAGACATTATATGGACACTTTTTTACAGAGAATATCATGATGTAGTCAACAAAAAATTTCGGTTTTAGATTTTGAGATATAACAATTTTCGTTTTTTTAAATGGAAACAAGCACTGATTATTCGCTTATTAAATTCGTTATTTTTTTCTGATTACAAAAATATAGGGTTTGATCGGTCTATTTCTTATTGTTTTAGAATAAAGCTAAAAATAAACTTTTTTTTAGTGTCGTCAAAGAAATTAAATTTACAGTTTCCTGCAAATTACAACTAAAAAATTTAAAAAATATATTTCTGATATTTGAAACAAATACATTTGTTGAACTATTTAATTTATATTTGTTTTACACAAAAGTTGAAATACATTGCATTATTTCACATTTTATTAATATTATTATTATTGTTATTAAATGACTTAATAAATTATTGATAGATGGCGCTCATATTTATATATTTTTAAAGTCCCTAGATTTACAAAGTACCGCGGTTCCTGAAGCCTGTTTTCAAGCTAAAATGGCGGTTTGACAGCTTGTCACTGCATCTCACCATTTATTTACAAAAATATTGCCGTCTTGATGCCTTTGGAGTTGCAAAAATGGCACTACGAAGTACTTTCGACTCTTCATAGTACCACGAGAAAAAATGAACGGGAATTTGGCGTAATGTTATCAATAGAACGATATAGTTTTAAATTTCCCGCTTGACTTTCGAGCCAAAATGGCGTCAAACCGCGGTACTTTGTAAATCTAGGGACTTTATTTTTTTTAATTCAAATAAACATAGCTACATTTGTTTGTATTCAAAAATTTTCTGAAGTGTCAAATTGAAAATCCTGTTTTTTAAGATGAATTACGAAAATTAATAAAAGTTTAACATATTAGAATATTACATATTAGAAAATAAAGTAAATTTTATATAAATTTTTAGTAGAATAATTTTTAGTTATAGTACCGTAATTTACAGGAAACTGTAAATTTAATTTCTTTGACGACACTAAAAAAAAGTTTATTTTTAGCATTCTAAAATATCTATATATTCTGTCTATATGATAATAATGATAGCTAACTGATTTTTTTTATTTAAGCAATAATTTTTGAGTTGAACTTGTAATTTTTCCAATGGAAACCATAATTGGCCAAGACTTTATAAAGAAGGCCTTTTCTCAACGATTCTACCACTTGATATGGATATTTTTATTAATAAATAAATTATAGCCATTTATTCTTTTAATTGGAAAACTGTTTAGGCAGTATGCTATGGAAACAATTATTGATAGATACGTTTGGTTATGACAGCTTAAGGCAAACGTATGTTTCGTTTAGTTTCTAATTAACGTTGATTGAGGTTTTGTAAATTATAATCAATATGAATTTTCTAATCAATAAAAGCGTGATATCATTGAGTGTTACATTTTATGCTATAAAAATGCTATACAAGCTGCAGAAAAGTATTTTGATCGTCGCCAGCCTTCTCTACCTACTTTGAAGAGGCTGATAATTTGGGCGAGTATGGTTCTTAATGTAAACCAACTAAAGACACAAGACAGAAGTAAATGTATTAGCACGAATCCAGCAAGATGCATCGGTTTCAACACAAGTTGCATCTAAAGCAGGCACGTCACAACGTACTGTCGTAAGAGAACTAAAAAAGCATAGATTTCATGCATATAAAATGGCAGTTTCACAAACACTACCCCCAGATGACTACAATAAGCGTGTAGAATATTGTACGTGGTTTATTAACATGTGTGAAGCTGATCATACCTTAGATTAAAGTTTTGTGGACTGATGAAACACAATTTACAAAATGCGGCCTGTTTAATAGACATAATCAACATTTATGCATGTAGAAAAATCCGCACCATGTTCAACAGAGGAGACCTCAAGTTAAGTTTGGATTTAATGTTTGGTGCGGTGTCATTTGTTCAAGAATTCTTGGTCCGTACATTTTTTATGATACTTTAAACAGAGATCGTTATCTTCACTTTCTACAGAACGAGTTCGATAATATGTTGGATAAATTGCTCGTGCAGACACGTCATTTGCTTAAATGGCTTCAACACGATGGGGCACCACTACTTAATAAGCTAGCGGTACAAAATCATGGAAAGTTACGTTTGCAAACGTATCTATCAATTGTTTCCATAGCATACTACCTGAACAGTTTGCAAATTAAAAGAATAAATGACTATAATTTATTTATTAATAAAAATAGCCGTATCAAGTGGTATATCATTAGAATCGTTGAGAAAAGGCTTTCTTTATAAAGTCTTGGCCAACTATGGTTTCCATTAGAAAAATTACAAGTTTGTGTCAACTCAAAAATTATTGCTTAAATAAAAAAATCAGTTAGACTGCTTTGTTAAACATGTAATACCCTACAAATTTTTTCTTTACACATTTTTCTAAAATCAATTAAAGCGGAGCCATAGGTATCTGATGATATAACCAAAAAAACGGTTTTTTCAAGATATCTAGTTAGCCATGCATTTCACCCAAAAAAAAACAAAAAGCTCATTCAATTGAGTTCATGAAACTGCAATTCTTTCCCTATTTAATCGTCTCTCTATCTCCGCTAGTTTTCGAGATCTCCATACTAAACATGGAAAAAAACTCACCTTGTATATTTCAAATTATTTTCAATAGTTTTATTTATTACAGAAATACGACGCTCGGTAGTATGGCGTGATGTTGAAATTTGAGTAATCAGTTTCTGCAATTTTTCATTCGTTTTTTTAATAAGTTCTCCTTCAACATACGGGCATTTTTCACGGGCAATATTCCAAGATATAATAAAACTAGCTTCAATTTTCCTGTTATCTTGATTTATCATAAGTCCCATCTGTTTCGTGCCTGCTTCCATTTTTCATTCTCACAAATTTGCCAGGGAATCAATGTTTATTCCTGTTCATGCTGCTAAAGGCCTTCTTCAAATCAAGGAATAGGCAATGTATGTCTATGTTATGAAAATTGTTTATAATATAGCCACCAGACGGACGGCTAACCTCACCTAAAACACACATCCTTCATCCAAGTTTAGAGACGGCAATTACAGCTGTGATCTTCTTTCTCAACATGAATATTTTCTAATATCAATACTTTATTAGAAACGTTTCTGATATTAAAAAACACACTATCTCAATCACGAGCTATAGCAGAAGAATAATATGATTCTAAGATATTTTTTTCTCTCTAATTACAGCATAAAGTTTTTTGTTAGAAATCTATTCATGGTCTCTATACTATCTTGATCTATTGTCTGAGAAATACATGTACAACATTTGGAAGAAAATATGCTACGAATGTGCTTCCATCGTCTGTGTTCAGGGCTTCAGAATATGGGTTGAATATGACAGTTTCTTAATTGTAATAGTCTGTGAGCAATTTCAAGGTATATACATTTCTAATTGCACTGAGATTTTTATATTTCCAAACAACAATGAACCTGAGTATATGAGTTCCTGCTGAATTATCGCGAGGTAATAATGTTAGATTCTTTGTGATTTTGATCCCTGAAAAAAATGTTTTAGAGTATAATGAGTTACACTTCTTCTTTTTTGTAGAAGCCACAGAGGCTTGTTATAGTCATTCTGCTTGCAATTTTTGTGATGCTGGTTTTCAACCTTTGGCAATCCTTGGCAGTCTATTCCTTTACATTCGTAAAACGAGCTCGTTCCATAGTCTCCTGCGTGCACTCATCCATCTTCTGTCTCGCATTCTTCACGAATTTTTTTTCTTCTCTTATAAAAATAGTGTTTTTTGTGATTACTCTCAAAATCGCTTTTTTGCTATTTTTTTTTTCTTTTTTGTATATTCTCCGTTTAGTGTTGATTCTCCAGTTGGTAGTTCTTAGTAGTACCCCTATTTTGTTTTTCATTTATTCTTTTCGACATACCATTGAGTCATTCTGTTTCAAAGTGTTTAAAATACTAAATCATCTTTTGTAATTCAATAAAATGTGATCTACTTGTTAGAATGTTGTAAATCAAATTAATCTTTTTACTGATAAAATCTAATTTACGATGATAACTTTTAATTTCTTTGATTATAAATTTCGGAGTATGCATTTTGAGTGTGAAATTGTTTAAATAGTGCAATAATATCAAGAAGTAGTCTTAATGGAGTTTCTTTGGTATTTCTATTGAAATTAACTAGTTAAACTATTAAATAGAAAAAAATATATAAATTGACACTTAGTTATTAAATGAAAAATTTCATCTTTAGATTGCAACTTAAGATAAAATCGCCATTTCTAATTATTATTTCTTTGCAGCCATCTCTAAGAATCAATTAAAACGAATATTTTATCTAATCAATTCTTATAGTGGGCCGATTATTTAAATACTTTTATTGAGATTTTCTACTATTAATTAATGTTATTTTTAGCAATTATATTTAGCAACGGGAAATCCAACTGGTTACGAAGATAATAATCAAATTCCATTGGCAGTTGCTGAACCTGTTCATGGAAGTCCGGGAAAAACGTTAGTTTGTCCTACAAATGGTGATACAGCGGGCATGTGGAATACTTCAGGTGAACAACTTTGCGTGGTGTGTCAATATTTTCCATTATCGAGAGCTTTACTACCATGCAGGTATTATTTTTTAATTTTATATATTTTTATTAATAAAATTTGATTATTTTTTTTTTAAAGACACACTTGTATATGTGCAAGTTGTTTCGATAAATTAGATCGTTGTCCGATGTGTAGAGGGCCAATAAAGAGTTACTTTTGTATAAGAGGAGAAGAATACATGCCAATAGAGCCAAACACTAAAGGACAACCTGTTAGACATTCATCTCTGTACTATAATTGGCTGGATGCTCTAAATGAACGACTCATAGATTTTTTAGGGTTTCAACGATGATAAATTGATTGTTTTCTTTAAAACATCAAAGGCAAAACAAAAATATTGCGTCCTATCCGAAATCCCAACGTTAAAATGAATATAATTTCCTCAAATGATGAAAAAAGATAATATTTTATTTTAATATTAGTTGGGTTTTATCATCACTATCCCTGTTTAATTATTATATTTGTACTATAAGATTATTAACAGCAAAATTTTAGTTTTTTGTTTCAATAGGTTTAAAGATTAAAATAAATATTAAGAGTATTGATTAGTAATTTATCTGACATATGTCTGTGATAATCTAGATGATGACGTTTATGTAAATAAATGTAATTTATATGCAAATTAGTTTTTATCATGTCAAAATAACTTCGAATCAATTTCCTGTCTGATCCCATTAATTCCACATTGCAACCACTATAACATTTTTGAAAATGATATTAATAAAATTATAATGTAGTGGTTATTTCATATATTTACCCCAATGTTCTCATATACAAGAGCGGCATAAAAATCAAAATGCGCCCCAGCAAAGATGAATTAATTTTAGGGGTTATTGTACAGCAATAATATCTTTTATTTATATTATCCATGTTGCAAGTTTTAAATTTAATAATAGGCATCTACATTTTTTTTTACTTATAAAAGGTCGTGTTGGATGAAGCCATTAACTTCTCACTCATAATTATTCAATTTATTATATTGCCCTGGTATGATTATAATTAATTTTTCCTTAATGAATTTAAATTATGGATTTTTGGTACATAAAATACAGAGTCATCTATTAGCTATAAATTTCATTAGAAGCACTTCACAATGTTATCATTTACAGGTTCCTGTTAACGTTGATTTGTCATTTATAACATTCTAAAACTCCCTAAAAATAGAAAAATTTCCCTAGATTCGAATGTCAAGAACAGTCAACGGTTTTTCATGTTGTTCGTAATCCTTTCAATAGTTTTAAAGAATATTTTAAAGTTTTATTTATAAAAAGACGGTGTACTCGAGGTGTACTCATTCAAAACTGTTTTGTTGTTATCATGGACACAAGCGATAGTAAGTTCGTTTTATCATAAATTATTAACGTTTCATTTACAAAAATCTTTTATGTCAAGGTATTGTAGACGATAGCATGAGGGGTGATTCGACAAGAAACGAGTCTGGTAAGTTTGTTTTTATATGATACGAAAATCATGTTCACTTTTGAAAGTTATTTAAATATACATTAATTTGCTACCTATTTATTTTTGTATTTGCAGGTTTAATCGATGATAGTATGAGTGGCTATTACTCCAGCTCCAGAAACAGTATGGGTAAGTGCTTTTTTTAAATGTATTTGGCATTAAAACATTTTCTCTGATTATAAGGAATTTATTGTGTATTGTTTGGGTTGTACAAATGAACATTAAAATACAAGAAGAGAATTATATGATTTGATGAAACAAAATGAAGTGTAAAGCTTTAATTAGTATTAATGGATATATAAGGCAAATGTAAACTAGTAAGTAAAATATGTATAATATGAATATTCATTTGCACAAATCATACTGAATGAATAAAAGGAACTATTTGCCTTTAGTAATATTGTGAAAATTAACCTATACTAAAATTTTAACATTATGAATTATTATCAAATTATATAACCCTTTACATTTTACATCAATGTGGTTCATGACAACTTTATAACTGTAGTAACCCACACATGAAAATAAAATAGAATCTCCTTCTTTGTACTTCCAATCTTCCCTACCAGTTGCTAAATGAACCATATTTATCACATTTTTGCTTCAATTTTTTTGTGAAAGTGAGAAGATTGCAAAAGTTTTGATTAGGTAATCTTTAAAAAACACATATACAGGTGTCCCACATAAGCGACAAAGTACATGAATGACATTAAGGAGCCAAGATACGCAGTTCTTCCTTAGACAAAAGTTGTAGGAAATTTAGCACACTATAAATGGAAAAGATTTTATACATACAGGCTGTTCCATAACGACGTACTGAAATAAACATATGTTATTTTAAATGGAATGATATAGTTTTTATTGCGTATTCTGATTCTACACACAAAATTGAGTTGGCTTTGATAAGACATGTTGATATCTAGTGCTTTTAGTTTTTGAGTTATTTTAATTAGAAGCTTTTTTTAGCAATTAACCCATTTATTCCCGCTGGTGTGAATACGCACCAGCGTTTTTAAAATTATTTTACAGC
The DNA here is from genome assembly GCF_036711975.1 of Onthophagus taurus. NCBI lineage: Eukaryota > Metazoa > Arthropoda > Insecta > Coleoptera > Scarabaeidae > Onthophagus > Onthophagus taurus. Next base: position 29,658,729 of record NC_091972.1, on the reverse strand, counting down.
CATATACTTCCAGATTTGAAGGTGCTAGTTGTTTGTAGGATAACACTAAGGTTGTTAGGCTATACATATCAAAATATTTCATAATTCTTGCTATTTAAATCATATTTGCATCAATTTGTTTCTATTGAAAATTTCTGTTTCAAATATACAATAGAAATAAAACTATTCTTAGTGCATAAAATTCTTTAAAATTTTGATATTTGCAAGGTGCATATTTTCCTCATATGTATACAGGGTGTTCCGGTGACTCGGGGCATAAAATTAATCTCATATACTAAAGCAAAAATGATGACGATTCGTCTGAGTCTTCAAATGGTGAAGATATGAGCCATCAAAGTTCAGAAAATTTAACACATTTTTCTAAATATTTTCAATACCATTTATGGTAGAGCGTTGAAATTTGGTACATGGTAAACAAATATCAAACAAAATCATTGAACCAATTTTGACTCTGATCGGGCGGCGGCAACCATGGTGGTGTCCCCAAAATTTGTTAGCTCAGAACTTTTTTGTTCGCACGTGACCCTACATTTATTTTTGTACTTTTTAATAGAAAATTTATTTTAGAAACTTTTATCACTCTTTGAAAATTTTGATAACATTGACCGTTTTCGAGTTATACGCGAAAATATTAAGCTTCGATTTCAATGGTAACACTAAAAAACAAAAATCTGCGAAAAAGTCAAGGTTGGCCATGGCAATTAAAAAAACAAATTGAGCTGTCAACTTGCTTATATCGTTTAAACACAAATGATAGTTTTTTGTAGAGTTAAGTTTTTATTAATTTTAAGTGTTCAAAATGGAGAATTACACATTTAGTGAACAAACTGACATGATTTTGACATTAGGGGAATGTCATGGAAACGCCGTAGCAGCTGCTAACCGTTATCGGGATAAATTTCCGAACCGCAGAGCGCCCAATCGAAAAACATTTTTAACCCTTTGTGTCCCGACGGTACTTTAAAGTACCGGGAGTTTTAAACACTCATTTTAAAAAGAAAGCATTTAGCTTTAATTTAAAATAAGTCTTATTCCTTAATTTCAATAAACACGGCTTCCAGGAATTTTTAAATTAGAATCTTTTTTGACACTTTTAGGTTATACGAAAATGTAAGTTTTGTTTCAACATTTTTTTTCTCAATATTTTTCCAATCCAACCCAACAATTATTATACATCATTTTAAAGAGAAAGCTTTAAGCTTTAATTTAAAATAAATCTCATTCCTTAATTTCAATAAACACGGCTTCCAGGAATTTTTAAATTAGCATCTTTTTTGACACTTTTAGGTTATACGAAAATGTAAGTTTTGTTTCAAAATTTTTTTTCTTAATATTTTTCCAATCCAACCCAACGATTATTATACATCATTTTAAAGAGAAAGCTTTAAGCTTTAATTTAAAATAAATCTCATTCCTTAATTTCAAGAAATACATCTTCCAGAAATTTTTAAATTAGCATCTTTTTTGACACTTTTAGGTTATAAAAAAATGTAAGTTTTATTTTAACATTTTATCTCCCAATATTTTTCCAATTCAACCCAACAATTATTATACATCATTTTAAAGAGAAAGCTTTAAGCTTTAATTTAGAATAAATTTCATTCCTTAATTTCAATAAACACAGCTTCCAGGAATTTTTAAATTAGCATCTTTTTTGACACTTTTAGGTTATACGAAAATGTAAGCTTTGTTTCAAAATTTTTGTTCTTAATATTTTTCCAATCCAACCCAACAATTATTATACATCATTTTAAAGAGAAAGCTTTGAGCTTTAATTTAAAATAAATCTCATTCCTTAATTTCAACAAATACATCTTCCAGGAATTTTTAAATTAGCATCTTTTTTGACACTTTTAGGTTATAAAAAAATGTAAGTTTTATTTCAACATTTTTTCTTTCAATATTTTTCCAATCCAACCCAACGATTATTATACATCGATTTAAACAGAAAGCTTTAAGCTTTAATTTAAAATAAGTTTCATTTCTTAATTTCAATAAACACGGCTTCCAGGAATTTTTGAATTAGCATCTTTTTTGACACTTATATTATGCGAAAATGTTAGTTTTTGCTCAATATGTTTTTTCTCAATATTCTCTCAGATTTTCGTCGTTCTGTAGCTATAGGTCTAATAAATAAATATTCAAATTTACTGCGTCCACGAAAATGTCGTAGCACAAATTCAAAAGAAAGAGGAAGTTGTGAAAATTGTTCTGCCAAAGCTAGACCCCACCCAAAATGTACTGCGTGAAATGTTTATTTATGTTGTAATGAAAGAAGAAAGATCTGTTTTTCTGAATATCATAATGTGATTTAGATGTTACTCTCAAGTACCATTATCCCCCTGGAATAGGGGGATTGCATATTTTGCTAAAATTGATTCCAAAGGCCTAGCGTTTTAATTCTGTCACAAACTTTCAAAATTTTTGACTTTTTGGGACACAAAGGGTTAAGGATTGCAACCCGTTTAAGGGAATATGGGACGTTTAAGCCGAAATTTACTAACAACGGTAACGTAAGATCAGTCCGAACACCCGAACTAGAAGAAGATATGCTAGACTACGTAGAAGAAAATACTACAGCTAATACTTTGGATATGGCGAGGCACTTTTTAACTTCAAAAACAACTGTCTGGAGTGTTCTTCACGAGCAACAGCTTTATCCATTTCATTGTTACAAAGTTCAGGAAGTTCGACTGGCTGATTGTGATTACCCACTGCGACTGCAATATTGCCAAATAATGCAGCACAAAATCCAAATTGATGATCAGTTTTTAGAAAAAGTGCGTTTTACAGATGAATCCACTTTTTCTAAAGATGGAATCATCAATTTGAGAAATTTACATAGTTGGGCAGACGAAAATCCAAGATTTAAGAAAACTTGGATATCACAATGGAGATTGGGCTGGTATTGTGGGCGATGTACTTATTGGACCCGTTTTCTTGCCATCAAGGCTGGATGGACATACATAGAGGCGACATTTAGAGGAATTAGATGATTTTTTAGATGACGTTCCTTTAAATACAAGGCAAGCAATGTGGTATATGCATGATGGTGCTCCTGCGCATAGCACACAGGCTGTCCAAGAATTTCTGAAGGAACGTTTTCCGGGACGGTGGATTGGACGAGGAGTAGGTGCACCAATAAGTTGGCTCCCCCGATCGCCGGATCTTACATCTGTAGATTTTATGGGGACGCGTTAAATCGCTAGTTTACTGCGTTGAAATAACTTCAGTTGATCAACTGAGGTTGCGAATTTTTGATTCATTTGATCAACTTCGAACTGTGATCAATGTTCTCCGCAGAGTGCGCTTTAATTTAAAACGGCGATATCAGGCGTGCATTGATGCCGTAGTATTTTTTTGTTCTTTTTTATTTATTACTATTTGTTTATAATTTTATTGTTCTTGTTAATATTTTTGTTCGAATTTTTGTTATGTTCTTGTTTGTTGTTACCGTGAAAATTAAATTTATAGTTTTGAAAATTACATTCTTTTATTCAACTAAAATAAATTAACACTGGATTTAACTCAGTCTGCACTTAGAAATTTATGCAAATAATAGTTATTAGCTCAGTTCGTTTTTCAATTGTCATCGCCAACTCAGATCTTGCGGAATATGTTTCCTTTTTTTGTTTGTTACGACTGAAATCAAAGCTTAACATTTTCGCGTATAACTCGAAAACGCTCAATGTTATCAAAATTTTCGAAGAGTGATAAAAGTTTCTAAAATAAATTTTCTATTAAAAAGTACAAAAATAAATGTAGGATTACGAGCGAACAAAGAAGTTCTGAACAAACAAATTTTAGGGACAGCCTGTATAACATGGTTGTCGCCGCCCGATCAAAGTCAAAATTGGTTCAATGATTTTGCTTGATATTTGTTTACCCTGTACCAAATTTCAACGCTCTACCATAAATGGTATTGAAAATATTTAGAAAAATGTGTTAAAAATTCTGAACTTTGATGGCCCATATCTTGGCCATTTGAAGACTTTTATAATAATTTTTTTTCACGAATCGTCATCATTTTTGCTCTAGTATATGAGGTTAATTTTATGCCCCGAGTCACCGGAACACCCTGTATATCTTGAAACTCGAAATAAAAATATGAATTCTGAAAATACGTCTTGAAACATTTAATGGTGCAAAAACACACCATTGGGATGTATGACGAGATATAAGGATTATATCATATTTCGTATTATCAGAAACCCTTTGAGTGAGTTGCCTAAAAATAGTCGTTTATGGACATAGTGTGTCAATATACAGGTGTCTCAGCGAGAGCGGTCATTAGACGTTTTTGGGGTTCTGGCCAAAATAAAAATTTGAGAATTCAGACTTAAGTATTATCAATTACGTTCTCTTCGTCTAAAATATTTTCAGATTTTTAGCACTTCCGGTTATACCGGAAGTCGCCACCTACTTTATTTTTTTAAATGGAACACCCCCTGTATATTTTTACATATTTGGATTTGTCTGTTTTGAGGGTTTATAAATACCTTTACTTTTTGCAATTTTATTCGGCCGTTCTCGAGTTATTCGAATTTTTCTAGAAAAATCTGCTCCAGCGGACATTTATTCAAAAAATCATAGAACACTCGATTTTTGAGATATCAATTTAGGATTCAGAACATGCTTAAACAACATGATGGAGTATATTTTGGTACCGAGTACGGCTGTCTAGAACGTTTAGTCACTTTAGTACGGCGCGTTAACTTTTCGAAATTTGGAAGCACCATAACCTCATTTTTTTAAATGGCACAATTATTTAGTCGCCTAACATTAATAGTTTGAGAAATAATTAACGAGTGTGAAGTTGGCCATAGATTCCAGCCATAGATTTTAAACTGAAAAAATGCGTGATCGGGGTATTTAATCGATCCCATTTCAGCGGCATTATATTCCTGGTCGCTTCTTGCTTCAGAATCAAAAGAAAATTTTCCTAACCATTTCTTATATTCCTGAAAAATCTATTTTGTTCAAACATAAGCAAATGTCGGCCTGTTCGGGATTTCTAATCGATCCCATTTCAACGGCATTATATTCTCGGTCGCTTCTTGCTTCAGAATCAAAACGAAAATTTTCCTAACCATTTCATTTATTACGGAAAAATCAATTTTATTCAAACATAAGCAAATGTCGGCCTGTTCGGTGTTTCTAATCGATCCCATTTCAACGGCATTATATTCCTGGTCGCGTCTTGCATCAGAATCAAAAAGAAAATTTTCTTAACCATATCTTATATTCCGGAAAAATCGATTTTCTGCAAACATAAGCAAATGTCGGCCTGTTCGGTGTTTGTAATCGATCCTATTTCAGCTTCGTTATATTCCTGGTCGCTTCTTGCTTCAGAATCAAAAAGAAAATTTTCCTAACTATTTCTTATATTCCGGAAAATCGATTTTCTTCAAACAATCGAAAATTTTGGCCTGTTCGGGGTTTCTAATCGATCTAATTTTAACGGCATCGTATTCTTCTTAAAGAAAAAAGTGGTGGCCTTGAAATATGAGTCTTCGATGAAGGGTTTAACAAAACACGAGCATACATGCATAAAAATTTTTTGGTAACATGAAATGTATTGGCTGTAAGTCGCTGGAGACTACGAAAAAGAAATAATAATAAGAAAATTAATTAAGAAAATTCAGGACAATTGCAATCACTATAAAGATAAACAACAGTTAAAGAAAAACAATTATTTTTTAAGTCAATTTTTACAGACGTTTTTACAGCATGTTCCATATATGCCGATTTGGATAAGTTTATTAAAACCAATACAACACAACAATTTGGTTGAAAACTGGTTCAACATTTTTAAAAACAATATTCTCAATCAAAATGAATTAAGAGATAAACCGTCCAGATTTATTCGTAAAATCAGAAATTATGTTCTAAGGAAATACAACGAAGTCAGATATAATATTAAAAGAACTAAATGTGCAACGCGCGCACGACAACCTGCAAAAAAATTTGAAGAATGTTGGGGAAAACAAAAAAAAAACATAAAAGCGTATTCACACATAAAAGTGGCGTACTCAAAGAAAATTAAAACAGACCTTCCGAAAAAATTGTCTTATATTAATCAAATTCCTAATGTAAAAAAATTATCAAAAAATTATGTCGTTACAAAATTTAATAACGAAACGCTTTACTACGAAAGCTTTGATACAATCAATTGCAAAATGAACAAACAACATGTGGCTGGATAATTTAGTCGTTGATTATGCATTGAGAATATTGGCAAAGGATAAAAATATTAAAATATTTTGTCAGGGAGAATTAGAAAATATTATGAACGGGTTTTTACCAAAAACAATTAGCAAATTCCAAAAATATTTTTTCCCTATATTACGTAGTAGTCATTGGATGCTAATGGTAGCAAATGTTGAAGATCAGCAAGTTTTATTTTTTGATCCAATGACTACTGAAACTAGAAAAGTACAAACTTATTATAAACAACTGTCCAATTGATTGTTGCATTGGCGATTGTTTGAAGAAAAACGATTTTCCCGGAATATAAGAAATGATTAGGAAAATTTTCTTTTTGGATCTGAAGCAAGAGGCGACCAGGAATACGATGCCGTTGAAATTAGATCGGTTAAGAACCCCGAACAGGCCAAAAGTTGCGATTGTTTGAAGAAAAACGATTTTCCCGGAATATAAGAAATGGTTAGGAAAATTTTCTTTTTGATTCTGAAGCAAGAAGCGACCAGGAATATAATGCCGCTGAAATGCGATCGATTAGAAACCCCGAACAGGTCGACATTTGGTCAGACAAAGCACTAGTGACGAAAGTTTCAACACACAACCTAGTGACGAGAATAAGGGACTTCCCCTATGCGTGTCACTCGTTATACGAAATATCGATCGTTAAGCGAGACAATTTATTTTACTCGTTATTCGAAATACTCGTTGTGAGAGGTTCCACTATACATAATTTTCTGCAACAGCCAAGATTGCTGTGTCATCTGCACACACTTCCTTGAGGAAGGCAAGCTAGTATTTCATGTAGTGGTGAATAAGCGTTTTCGTATTTTACTCTAAAATATCAATCAGAAAGATACGATTTTCATAGTTGACTATACGTTGATGGTAGTATTTGGTCTAGTTTGTAATTTAAAACATCTAACCAGACTTTGTCGAAAGCTTGTGCAACTTCTAAAAATATGGCGGAGCAGACTTTATTTTCTTCCATTGCTATTTTGGTAGTATTCGTTATTCTATGCACTTGGTGTATTGTTGCATGTTTATTCCAAAACCCAAATTGATGTGTGGTATTGGGGCTTTTTCTTCTATGACAGGTGGTTGTAGCATTGTAGTTTAATAGTAATTTTTCAAATAGTTTTGATAGTAAGGGTAATTTTTTTAAATTTTAATTTATTACCCAAACCAGCAACTTGACACGATTTCGGGTAATCAAGTCTTCGATTCTCAACATTATTTGCGTAGAATCTATTCTAAATTATCTTGTACTCGATTCTAAGTATCGAGTCGGAATCATAAGATTTGGAATTCAAACTGTATTGATTCTTCAACTTGAGTTTAATTTTTAAGTTATTTTTTGACATTAATTTTAAAGCATCGGAATCGAGTCAGACTCGATTCTCAAAAATTGAATTGATTCTTTAGAATCGAGTATTTCGATACTTTTCAAATCTAACTCAAGTCGACTCGATACCAAAAGTAGCCGACTCGTCGCATCACTAATTTCTGCTGTATTAGGAAGATGTTTTACAGCTATTTTATCAACTATTAATCATTGATGAGGTTTTCTGAAATATCCTCTGAGCAGTTAATTACTATTTGGCTCTGAATATCTTTGGTGGTCTGCCTAGTGATCTGGCTCCCGACCAGTTATTTTTAAGAGCAATTTTCAGCAGTCTATTATCGGACGTAGTTGTGTCAAAATCTCTTGTGTCGTTTCCGCCATTTCACAATATCCTGAATCCCGAATTGGTCTTTGCTTTTCTATCCTGTTTCATCTGGTCTTTCCTGAGTTTATCTTTATACTTTATTTAAAAAGGGGGACTTTATTTTTGCTAATCATAACATGCTATTAAGTTTGTTACTGTCTTCGCATATTTCAAGGCGGTAAGTCATTATTGCAGGGAATTTTGCACAAAGCTAGACTATCCTTGTGGACTTGTCGCAGTCTTTATGGAAAAAATTGAGATCTTCCCCCTGAAAGACTGTACTGGACTATGTGACTGTGGACTATGTGACTGTGGTTAGATCTATAAACTTTCACGAATTCAACGGGTAGCTGGATTGGCAATCTCTGGTGCGATAACTACAACGCCAACTCTAGCAATGGAGGTTCTGCTTGGCCTATCTGCTCTGCATTTGCATATAGAGAAAATGGCTAGAACAACCATTTACAGATTTAAGCAATATGGTCAAAACTGTTCCGACATGTCCTACCAGTGGGCTGCGGAAGACATTAGAAGCACTAATACTGTGCTATCAATGCCGTTAGATTTAGCGGGATCACTATCAGTGATTAATGCTCGATACCAGATTGTACTGCCTGAGCGGCAGTCCTGGATTGAAAATGAAAATTCTCTGGTTCAGGCAGATATTTGCATGTTGACAGATGAATCAAAAACGCCGGAAGGGGTCGGAGCAGGAGTATACTGCTAGACACTTCGAATTAAGCAAGCCTACAGCCTGGGTACGTACTGTACTGTATTCCAGGAAGTATGGGAGGTGAAGAACATGACAGTACGAATTTTCTCAGACAGGCAAGCCGCTCTCCAGGCGCTGCATGCCGTGAAAACGGTGTCGGCTCTGGTTAATGATTGTAAGAGAACATTAAACACACTGAGTTGTGATAACAGAGTTTCTCTGATCTGGGTCCCGGGACACTCTGGGATTGCTGGCAATGAAGCGGCTGATGAGCTAGCACGAGTGGGCAGCGCTAAAGCGTTTGTGGGACCGGAACCAGCAGTTGGTGTATCATTTGCGATGGCCAAATATAGGATTGGACTGTAGGCTGAAGAGAGACTTCGCCTACTGTGGACCAGTTCTCCTGGAATGAGACATGCTAAGGTGTTTATTAACATCGCCACTGTCAAACCCGGGAACATTTTATTGTATATCCGCACTTTACAATCCATACACATGGACCATATAGTATTTCGTAGTCACCTATGCGAAGTTAACCCCAATTAGATAGGATTTCAGTGTTTTGATTATAACTAGAGAAAAGTTTGATTGATTTTAATGTTTTTTATTGCAATCGATAGCTTGCTGAATGCAGATGTCGAAATGTCCGTATTTAAGAATTTTATTTAAGAACCTGAGCAGTTATCTTTGCCACTGACCTGACTTGGCGATTGTCGCAGTACAACATATTGTGTAGATTTTCTTTTGTCCCATTTTATATCTTAAGTTTAAAGTCTTAAAATGGGCTGAGACTTTTACTTTAGTCCTTTATTTTGTATAAATGATAAAATAATGTCCTAAAATGTATGTTTGTTTTATACTGAACAGGAAACGAAACAACTGAACAAAGCTCACACATTAGTAGAACAAAGAAAGAATCTGCGATGATGTTATCAGAAACTGAGTCATCTGATGAATCTAACGTTGCATCATCGACAAACTCAAGTAATGATCATGATGATAATGAACACATGGTTAGAAATTCAATGGAGTATCGTGAAATTACACCCGCCAAAGAAAGTGTTGTTATGAAACCGAGCTCAAGTGATGTTAGCAATAAGAAAAAATACCCTTTCATTAAGATCTTATCAGGATCTGAATTATCAAAGGAAAGAAGCAAAGATAATATAGAAGATTTGACTAAAGATAAAACTGATCACCCTAATAATATAAAAATGGACACAAGTGTAGTTTCTGGCGCATCAGAATATGAATCCTCTGATGAGGAAAGTGACTTTGCTGATAGTACTAATAAATCGAAACGAAGCCCAAAAACAACAACTAAGGACGAAGAAAATATGATAGACAATTCAACTCGCGACGTAACTAGTTATGCTAAAAATTCCGAAATTATGGAACAAAGTTCGTTTTTTGGTGTCAGAAGAAAGAAAAAAATTGCTATAATTGACTCTGATGCAACAGAATCTGATTCATCAGAGGACTCAAGCGAAGAGTCTTCCGATAATCCAGCAAGTAAGGAGGAAAATATAATAGTTTTAGATGAAAGTAAAACTCGTTCATCAAACGAAGATAAAGTGATTTCTCAAAGTACATCCGTCGTCGATTTTAATTCCTCAGAATCTGTATCAACTGAAGTATCAAATCCACCATCTCCCGAATTTTTCAAAGGACCTTCGTCAAGGATATCCGAGAATTTTAAATCCCTTAAATCATCTTTATGCAGTACTATGATTGGTAACGACTTAGAAGTGGTAAGTAAAAATAATAATTTTAATAAGTTTTATAATATTTTTTTGTGTAACTAAATTCTAGTTACTGCTTGGCAAATCTATCTTGGCTGTACAGTGCAATCTATCTGTCTTTGCTATACAGTGCCCAACAAAAGTATTCGTGTACATATTTTACAATTTTATTTGATAAAGCCGAGTTCATTTTCGGCCAAGGTGCCACAATATAATGATCAGTGTTATATTGATATAATGTTAATCACTTAGTTGCGGCTGCAGGCGGCCACGACTTAATTAGTTACAAGATCTACAACTTTACTTGATAAAGCGATGCCACTTGCGGCCGAGGTGTCACAAAATAATGACCAGCTTCAGGTTGGTATAATTTTAATCATTAATCTGCGGTCCTCTACATGCCTACATCATCTACAACTTCACCTGATACGTATTTCTGAGAAGCTGTGGTATTATGACGTATGTACTAAAATTGTAAGTTTTTGGCAAGCTACACCTGCGGTCGTCGATGTCTCAAGTTCGGCTCTCATTCCAATGATTTACTATCGCACTCTTTCTTCTGCGCATCTACTGGCCAAGATAGATTTGTCAAGCTGTAGAGTTAGAATAAAATAGTTTATGTTAAAAATGTTTCAGCTATCAGAAGATGAATCAACAAATGTAATAGAATTAAGCGATGAAGACCCGGTGCCAATTTCAACAAAACCTAAAACTTTTCAACCTGAGAAACCGGCGCCTCCGCCTACAATGGAAGCTACTCCCGAACGTGTACTTGTTACTAAAGCCGTTTATGACGACCAGAAGCGAATAGTTACGAAATTGCAGCAGGATTTGGCCCAAGTTAATAACGTGTTTAGAACCGTTGATTTGTCTAAGTTACCAGATAAGGGTAAACTAATGCGTGGCAGGGTTGTTAGTATTGAATCTTCTTTAAAAATTGCGAAAGATCGGCTTGATAAAATGGTTATAGATGCAGGTAAGATATAGTGTAATCCATTAAAATATATCCATTGTATATGGAAAATATTAATAATATTTGAATGCATATGTCCTTAAATATTCACATTTATTGTAACATTATTTTTTAAATATTACTTTCAAAAACAAAGATGAAAGAATTATAACAAAATAGTTTAAAATAATTTTTATTTTTGTATAAAATTATTTAATACAGCACTTCAGGACGCAAATCCCTCAAATAATAAAGCAACTTGGGAAGATATGAAAATTCAATCTGATGTCGTCCAACCAAAAACTTTTGGGCGACAAGGTAAATACAAAAAAGCGACAAAATATAAAAAAATCTTATTAATAAAACCGTCTTTTTTTCACATTTATAGCAATTTCGACATACAATACTCAAAAATCTCTAACTATGGAACGTCTCCAACAACTACATGGGTCATTATCCAATTGTCCAAAGGAAGACTTCCTTGCAGATGATCCGAAAGGATTGAAAATTTCATTAATGCCTCATCAAAAACACGCAGTCGCGTGGTTATCGTGGCGAGAACAACAACAACCTTCTGGGGGTATCTTAGCGGACGATATGGGTTTGGGAAAAACGTTAACGATGATTTCGTTAATGCTAAAATCGATAGAAAGTGCGCCGGATCGCGATGAAAATGAGTGGAAAAGTAGACAAAAGGCATTTGTTCATGGGGGTACGTTGATCGTCTGTCCAGCCAGTTTAGTTAAACAATGGGAAGCAGAAGTTTCAAAACATTGTAAAAGGGGATTGGTTAATATTGAATGTTATCATGGACCTAAAAGGGAAACACGAGCAACAACGTAAGTAAATATTTCAAATAGTTGTTTAATTATAACAGAATGGAAAAGTAACACAAAAGGGAATGAAATTGTCAAATTTCAGAATAATGTTTAACGTTTACAGAATGCTATTATTATACAGGTGTACAATCGCTTATGGTCTAGGCTTTTTTGACGTTTAAATAGAAATGAGAGTTAAATTGTACCATATTTTTTTCTCTTAACCTGGTGAGGCTTAATATTGAACTTATTTTAAAACGAACATAGTTTTTTAAAAAATTGAGACTGTTATGACCAAAAATTTATTGCAAAGTTTCGGTGCTACAAATTGTTTCGAGTCGACAAATGAGTCGTCTTCATCGTGCCTGAAGACGACTCATTTCGTCGTAAATTTAGGAGCAAAATCCTTAGTAATATAACAAGATGTTGCAAAGAAGGAGAGAAAATTCAAAGATATAAAACTTTTTATCAAAAAGTTTGAAGTTACAAATAAAATTTTGAATAGTTGAATTTTAAATTGATTAAAAATGAAGTGATATTAAAATGTTGAACGTTTTTTTTGTTTATATCACTTTTGATCAAAAACTTTTCAAATTTTATATTATAACGTTCAACATTTCAATATCACTTCATTTTTAATCTATTTCAAATTCAACTATTCAAAATTTAACTTGTAACTTCAAACATTTTGATAAAAAGTTTTATATCTTTGAATTTTCTCTCCTTCTTTGCAACATCTTGTTATATTACTAAGGATTTTGTTACCATCTCGATAAACGTACATCTTAAGGTGTGTCCAGACATTGCGCGGCGTGCCGCGCGATGTTTAAACGACCACGCGCTCGGCATATCGTGTTCCAGCTGTTGCTAACGAACATTTGCAGTAAACATTCGTGGGTAATCGTGTGTGATCGTGTTGCCGTATACAAAAAAATGAATAACGAAACATCGATTCGTTTAATTGAGGTATACATATAGATCAATTTAAATAAAACAAAATTTTCCTCTTTCTTGCTATTTATTTTATTATGCTTCTAAATCGATTTCGAGGAAACAATCCTCATCTTCAGTAGAATCTTATATAAAAAATTTTTTTTTTTTAAAACAATATGAAATAAATCCAAAATTTCTATAAATTTACTTACTGTCAGTTTAGTTGAAAAAATATATTAATCATCAAATTTAACACATCCTCCAAAGTTAACTTCATCTTTTTTATCCAAACATGAAAATTTCTTACTTTAATAATTGAACAAATATAATAGAATATCAAATTCAAAATCAAAAGTTAAAATACACTTAAAACAAAATCCAAAATAATATAAAACAAAACACGCGTTTACATTTGACAAAAGATACGAAAAATGACTGAAGGTCAAAAGGAACAAGCAAAAAGGAAACTGGTATTCATCCTGAATAACACTGTTTATATTTAAATTTAAAATCTTTTAATAAAGTGAAAATAGGTTCAGTATTAATTTGTATTTGATCGTTTAATAAATTATAATTTTGATTATGTTTATACTTTAAAATTTCCAAAATTTCAAGCAAATCCAATCTTTGACCTTTATTACATTTGTGTATTAATTTAGTTTCTTTGTATTTAATTTTATGTCCCGTTTCCATTTTATGTTTGATACGTGTTTCTAATCTCCTTCCTGTCTGTCCTATGTAAATACTATTGCAATTATTACATTCTATCGAATATACGCCACATTCTTTTCTTATATCTATTTCTTTTTTATTGTTATAATTTGATAATAATTTTAAAATTGTGTTATTATTAGAATATGCCAGAGAGATATCATATCTGGAGAATAGGGGTTGCATAGTTGAAGTATATCGATTGTAGATTATAGGTTTATATGTCAAATTTGAGTGCTTTATTTTAGTATTTAACGGATCTTTTTGTTTTATAATTCTATAAAAAAGTCTGTTATATAGAACTTCTTGGAAAACCATTATTGTTAGCTAATTTATATATGAAATCTTTTTCGTTTTTTAAAGTTTCTTTGTGAAGTGGATAATCTAATATTCTGTTGATTAAGAATCTAAAATTTGCAAATTTCTGATTGTGTGGGTGGTATGAATTGTAGGGGATAGTAGTTAAAGAGTTTGTAGGTTTCCTGAAAATACTGTATTTAATTTTGTTTTCTATTGTCTTAGTTAAAGTAAGGTCCAAAAAATCCAATGAATTATCTTTTTCTATTTCCATGGTAAATTTTAATTTTTCATGTATGTTGTTTAGATATTTTAAAAATTGTTTTAACTGAGAAATGTCTCCCTTCCAAATGCAAAACACGTCATCTACATATCTACACCAAAATTTAATGTTTTCTTCAAATATACTGTTATAATTAAGAATCATATTTTTCTCAATAAAATCTAGATATATATCTGAGATTAATCCTGATAAGGGCATTCCCATCGGTAAACCATCAGGTATGTGATAATATTTATCTTCAAAAGAACAATAATTCTGAGTAACTACGTGTTTAAGAATTTTATTTAAATTGTTCGACGTATTTTGATCTGCAAAGTGGTTCTCAAAAAGTTGCGAGACAACCTTAAGAGTAAATTCAATAGGAACATTCGAATACAAGTTTGTAACATCAAAGGAAACAAATAAAGAGTCGTCAATATTTAGCTTTTTAGTTTTTTCAATAAAATCCTTGGAATTTTTAACTGTATACTTAGGTTCGAAATTTATGTGGTTGAAAATTTTTGACATGAATCTTGTTAATTTTTTTGTAGGTGCATTACCGTATGCTATAATAGGTCTTATTGGCATATTTTCTTTGTGAAGCTTAGGCAGAGAATAGAGTCTAGGTATTTCAGGTTTAATTTCCATAAAATAGAAATTGTAAAAGTTTTTTTCCGAATTATTAAGGAGTATATTGAATTAAAGTATCTTTACATTCTTTAATTATATTTCTAGTATTTTTAATGATCTTTTCTAAAGGATTGTTTTTTAGTTCAATATAATTATTTTTAATCAAGAAATCTATTGTTTTTTCGGGGGTAAATACACAAGAGCTTGACTTTTAATCGGATAATTTTATTTTTACACGAAAGTTTTGTTACCATGGAAATAACTCGAAATCAAAAGCATGATAAAATCGCGACAGCTTTAGCTGGAGCGATTTTATCTTTTGATTTTGATTGAGAGTTATTTCCAAAGGGTAACAAAACTTGAGTGAATTAAAAATAAAATTATCCTGATTTAAAATCAAGCTCGAGCGTATTTTAGGGAGATTAATACACGACAATTGCACAATTTATTGACAATTTTTAATTATTTATTAACTATTTTTGACTTAATTACACTTGTCAAAAATGTGACAGTAAACAAAAGTATATATATGGTAGTCGCGTTTTTATCAGTTATAAAATATCACGTGTGATTTATTGAGTTGAAAAACCTAGGTAACTTTTATCCACTTAAAAAATCACGTCATTGGTCGAAATTTTAAACGATCGTTACTCTGATTGGTTGTATATTATTGGAGTGCATTAATCATTGTAAACTTTCCTGTCTAAAATTACTATACCTGCTCCTTTATCTCCTCTGGTAAATACAGCATTATTATTTTTGAGTTTATCTTTAATTGTTTTCTAGTTCTTTTTATTTTCCATTTTATTCTTTATTGAAATTTTATTTGGTTTCTTATTTAAAGTATGGATAATTTCGTTTTTAATTTCGTCAAACTTGTCAAGTTGACGAAACTTGACGTTCGTCAAGTTTGACGAAATTAAGTTGAAGAAAACGCCAAAAGTTCTGTTCGTGAAGTTGCGAACATTATTAATACGTCTCGAAGTACTGCATGTGCAGTGCTTAAAAAACACAAATTTAAGCCGTATATTGCTCACAAGGTGCAAGCAATAGATGGAAATGATCCGATCCGAAGGTCTCAATTTTATAATTTTTACTTAACAAAATTGCAACAAGATCCGTTATTTTATTCTAAAATTATTTGGACAGATGAGTGTACTTTCACTAATAATGGAATTTTTAACCGCAACATTCACCGCTGTTGGAGCCAAGAAAATCCTAGATTGGTCATCAACAATAACCATCAACGTCGTTTTAGCTGCAATGTTTGGTGTGGCCTACTTGGAGACTGCTTGATTGGGCCGTTCTTTATCGACGGTTCCTTAAATCAGCAAAAATATCACCAACTATTAAGTGAAGATGTTGAAAATTGTTTGGATGCATTACCACTTGCGGGACTGCGTGAAACATATTTTCAACAGGACGGTGCTACTCCTCATAATGCACGCATAAACGTTAGTTGGTTGAATCGAAATTTTAATCAACAATGGATTGGCACTAATGGACCTATTCGTTGGCCTGCGCGATCGCCTGACCTTACGCCCTTAGATTTTTGGCTTTGGGGATATCTCCAAGATCGAGTTTACTTAGCAGTGCCACAAAATGTAAATGATTTGAGAAACCGAATAATTGAAGTTTGTCAGGAAATACCTAACAATTTCATATTAAATGCCACGCATGGCGTTATAAGGAAATGCCAGTGTTGTATTGAGCATGACGGTAATCAATTCGAACAATATTTGTGATTTTTTTTTAGTTTTGATTTTTGTTTTTCTTTTTCTTTGTAAAATAAAATTATTACTTGTTCAATTTTAATAACGGGTTTCAGCCATTGAAATAGCATTTAATGTCTGTTACCAGTTTTATGCGTTATTATTTATTTTTTTCCATGGCACACTACATTATAACGCAAGTGACTTTATGAGAATGTTCGGAAAGTGTTTTAATTTTTTTCTCTGCTAAAATTACCATTAATATTGATATGTTATACATCAAAGGATTAAAAAAAAAAAACTGTCCAATAACGTGAAAAAAAAACATATTGACCAATTTGAAAATCAAAAGTTGATATCGCTTGAAATTGAAGATGGCTTTGGAAAAAATTTATTTGTAGCATGAATCATAGTATTCATCAATCCTTTTCATTTGATACCTGGCTCGTGAAAATCGGATTGTAAATGACTGAATTACAGCTTGAGGCATTCTTGTGTGATAACCTCTATATACAGGGTGCCTTTTCTCTGGTAAAAGTACATTCAAAATGGATGTACTGTACATCATTGGATTCAGAAAAAAAATCTCTATCTAATGACGTGACGAAAAATATACGGTGCAATTTGAAAAACAAAAGTTCATATTCGTTTGAAATTCAAGATGGCGTTGGAAAAAAATTATTTGTAGCATGAATCATCAAACTATTTCATTTGATACCTGGCTCATTAAAATCGGAACGTAAATGACAGAGTTACAGCTTGGGGCGTTTTTTGTGTGACACCCTGTATAAACATTTTCTTCTAGTGACACCCTGTAAGGAGATATCGTCCGATATCGCACTAATTGGATATCAAAATATTTCATAATTCTTGCTATTTAAACCATATTTGCAACAATTCTTTTCTATTGAAAATTTCTGTTCAAAATATACAATAGAAATAAAACTATTTTTAGGGCATAAAATTCTTTAAAATTTTGACATTTGCAAGTTTTTAGTGCATATTTTCCTCATATATATCTTGAAACGCGAAATAAAAATATGAATTCTGAAAATACGTCTTGAAACATTGGTGCAAAACACACCATTGGGATGTATGATGAGATATAAGGATTACATCATCTTTCATATTATCAGAAACCAGTTTAGGGGTCGTTCTCAAAAGGGCAAAAAAAGTGTCCCTCTAATATCATATCTTATAAATGTAACAAATTACATTCATTCGAGCAAAAAGCAATGTAGTGAGACTCATTAGTATCTCTTCATTAAGTTACATCAAAGTAACAAATATTTTATGTACGCAAAACTTAAAAATTTGTAAAAGTTGGTTTGCACTTCATTAATCAATCAGGTGTCCCTCTGGTAAAATTACAACTAAAACTACTTCTAAATCGGAAATAAAATAGTATTATATTATTTTATTGGTTTTTTTTATTTGGGATAATTAACAAATAGATTTGAGGATGGTTTGCAATTTCTTATAGATTTCGATTTTAAATTAATCTCGGAAATATTGTGTCCCTCGTTTTAATCTCAACTCCGTTACCACATCTTCTAATATAAATATTCGTGTCGTCATGGTTACCCGGCTCATTGTAAACACTGCAGAGGGAAGTTGATATTAGTACGACACTATAACTGTCAAAAAATATTAAATTGAGACGCTGAATATATTCAAGATTTTGATTGATTTCTACAAATATTTTTCTGACCATTCGGATTCTCAACTCCGTTACCTGTCATAAAAAGTAAAGTATAAGCGATTTCTTACTGTAATTACATTAAGTATATTAGTAAAAAATATACGAACACGGTATGCAACTATCAACATAAAATCAAATTCAGTTTAATTTTAAATATTTTTGAAAGCGCGTTTTCTCAACTCCGTGAATTTCAACTCCGTTACTAATGTTAGGCAGGAACATTTACAGTCACATTTAACAGTTATAATGCACTATGTAACTGTAAACATTTTATTTTCAATGTATTCAATATTTAGTTAAGCTAAAAAAAAATAGAACAGCGCTCAAATGCTATAATTTCCAAATTTATATGCATCATGTTTCTTTTGCTTTAGACGAGATCTAATTTTGAGTGTAACTTCGATTTTACCTTTTATTATTCTTTTGTGCTAGATGGTAAAAACTAGAGGTAAGGCCTTAAGTGAAACAGCGGTTACAACATCAAAGAAAAAGAAATTATGCAATCAAAAGAAGAGAGATGCTATGAGAAGACTAAGAGCGCAACGAAAAGAAGATCCTGAGGCTTATGAAATTGCTAAATTGAAGGAAAGAGAGCGGTATCACCACAGAGTTAGCTGCGGTAAAATAAAAAAGACATCACAGTTAACAGATCGAGATAAAAGACATAAAAGGAAAAAATGGAGCGAACATAGTAAAAAACATTACCAAGCAAAAAAGGCAGCTGCTTTGAAGAACCACAACTCTACACCATCAAGTTCTGTGCTTTTAAGGGCCAAAAATGTAAATAATAAACTCAAAAACAAGGTAAATGTACTCCAGAAAGAAATTGCACAAGCGAAAAAACTTATACAAAAGTATAAAAAACATGAAACTCGGAAGCCTCGTAAATCGGACATAGAAAGTGCTATAAGTAAACAACGCCCATTGAATAATATTTCCATCAGAAAAACAGTTCGTACATATTTAGAAAAAGACGAAAACAGCAGACTCTGTCCTGGGAAAAAGGACACGATAACATACAAGAAAAACAAAAAACAAAAACGCTACTTGAACGATTCCCTACAGAATTTGCATAGAAAATTTAATAAAATATACTCAAAATTGCGCATCGGTTACTCCACATTTTGTCGAATGAGACCATTTTGGATTTTGCAGCCTACAGCACGCCAAAGAGATACTTGTTTATGTGTTACCCACACTAACATGAATCTTTTGGTGCATAAGCTAGGGATCTTAGACATTATCAAAGATAACACCCCATCTCAAGTGGTCCAAAAAATGTGCTGTTCAACTGCTAATATATGCAAAAATGAAAAATGCCTCGAACGCAAATGCGTCAAGTGCAACAAAAATACAGTGACCGTTCTGCACTACAATACAAAGGAATTAATGACATACATGAAATGGGTTAACAAATCGGTACAGGTAGTGGTCAAAGGGAAAATAAAGTTTTGTAAAAGAACAGTGAAAGAAAAGCAAACAGTAGAGAAACACCAAGCAGTTACAGAATTGATACAATCTATTCCGAGATATATGTTGCACCTCAGGAATATATCTCATCAATATCGGTGTATAAATGCAGTGAAAAAGAATCTGTCTGTTGATGAAATCCTGATCCATATGGATTTTTCTGAAAATTACTGCTGTAAATATACTGAAGAAGTACAATCTGCACACTTTGGCTCTTCAAAGCTTCAGATATCTCTTCATACCTTAGTTGTATATTACAAGCATCCACACAATAACTCAACAGACCATATCTCATACTGTACAGTAATCAAGTAGTCTTCGCCATGACTTAGGATATGTTTTTGAAGATATTAAAATGATTGTTCCCAGGGTAAGACATATCAATTTCTTATCGGATGGACCATCCACCCAATATAAGAACAGAAAGATGTTTTATTTTATTGCCACACACCTGCACAAAAAATTACAAGCAGAGACAATTCGATGGCATTATAGCGAAAGTGGCCATGGAAAAGGAGCGCCTGATGGTATTGGAGGCTGTATCAAACGTACAGCAGACTCAAAAGTCGCACAAGGAATCGACATACCAGATTGTGATACATTAGTAAAAGTGTTACAAAAGTCAATAAAAGGGATCAAGATCTTTCGTATCAATGAAAAACTAATCCCTATTATTGACGAACTGACCCCAGAAAATATTCCTACGTTTAAAGGTACGATGAAAGTTCATGAAGTCACCTGGATCAATAAACGAAGGAATAGACTTACTTTCAGAGAACTGACATGTCTGTATTGTGAACCCGGCGAGCTTTGCTTACACTATAACTTTGGATCTATGGAGTATAGAACACCTCTGCGTTATAGCGCTATATATACAGATTCATCATCATCAGATGATGATGTGCCATTGAGTTTACTTCGGAATAAATTTGATAGTTAAGATGTTAGGAACAACATTTGGAATTAAATTATTATTTGTCAACTCCGTTACCTCTAAATATAACATTATTTTCATTATTTAATTATATTCTCAAAGTACAAATTACACAAATTTATTACTTGTAAACTTTTTTTCCAACCTTTCTGAGAATGAGCCTTAGACGCATTTATTCGGTGAATTTCCTAGAAATAGTAGTTTATGGACATTGTGTGTCAATATATAGGGTCTTTCATAATATATGTGCAGGACTTCAGGATGTGATAGCTTGTCCGAAAATTTGAAAAAAAGGTTCTATCAACTTACCCTCTACAATGCATCCATCATATTCGAGATACAAATTTTGAATAAATTGTTGTATTTTCACACAAAGTAATGGTATTTTAGTTTTCAAAGATTATGTTTTTGTAATTTCCGTTAATGCTGATCTGAACAACTCACGCCACAGGGGTGAGTTTTGGGTTCGCAAACTACCTCTTTTTAAACACCCGTCTTTGTTCGTTATTTGGCTGCAATTCAGTCATAAAAATCACCAGAAATATCGGAAACTATACCAGTTGTACAACGCACAATGTGACGTTTGTACTAATAAAGAGTCGTGACGTTATTTAATTGAAGCCGGTAAATGCAAAAATAACTAAATATAATTCACAATCAGTTTATTTTTATTTCTTGAAAATTAGATTGGAATAGTATGAAATTTTTAAAAGATCTTGTTGATTCTCTGAATTTTGAATATTTACTATTATCATTGTATTCTACCTATAACGCTATAGAAAACGTTGATTTAATTCATCTTCTTCTTTTCTGTGTTACTCTAATTCAAATTATATTTATGCGACAATTAACAATACCTATTCATCTAACGAATTAATAACTTAAGTCTTTATGGATAAATCGAAATAATGATGATCATAAATTTTAAGCTCTACAACTAAGCGTCAAATACAGCTAACATTTGCAATTTGTTCATAAAGATGAACTCATGTAAATAGCTATTATTATTATACTTACTTTATTATTCTTATATTTAGTTTAGCAAAATATGATATGGTAATAACAACTTATACAATCTGTCAAAACGAAGCATCAAAATCCACCCCACTTTTCCGAATAAATTGGCGACGAGTTATTTTGGATGAAGGTCATCAAATACGAAATCATAAATCGCAAACCGCGGCGGCCGCATGTCAATTAGAAGCGAGATCGCGATGGGTGTTAACGGGAACACCAGTCCATAACAAAGAATTGGACATGTATAGTTTGATGAAGTTTTTACGGTGCACACCTTTTGATGATTACGGGATTTGGAAAACGTGGATTTCAAACAAAGACACCGGGGGTTATCAAAGACTTCAAACGGTCATCGCTTCGTTAATGCTAAGACGAACGAAAGCTCAATTACAAGAAAAGGGGGCGTTGCAATCACTACCTGAGAGAATTTGGAAAGTGGTTGAGGTGAAGTTGTCTGAAGACGAAACAGCTATTTATGAAAAAGTTTTGATTTTTTCTCGAACGATTTTTGCGCAGTATTTAAGTCAAAGGAGTAATAAGGGTAGAGATTGGAATGTTAATGAAAGACCAACGGTGACGAAACCAAGTAAATAGCATTTTGCACATTTATTTTATCTTTTAATGAAACTTTCTTTTAAATTTTAGTACAACCTGGTAATCCTTACTATAAAATATATGAAAAAATGTCAAGAAGATGTAAAGAAGTGAAACAACACGAGATTTTAATGGTACTTTTGCGTTTAAGACAATGTTGTTGTCATCCATCATTGATCAGTCAAGTAATAAAAAAAAATAATAATTTTATGAATACACCTTTAATTACATTTTTTGTTAGATGTTGGAGAATGCTGACCTTGAAGAAGAGGAAGATGACGGAGTGATGAATCTTATGGAAGAATTAGAAAAATTAGATTTAGAAAATGATCAAGAAGAGAAAAGACCAGCTGTTAAAGTAGAAGTTACAAAGAAGTTTTCCTCTGAGAATCCATTATTTTCATCTGATTATAAAAGTAAAAAGGTATTGTGATGATTTCATCAATTACATAGTCTGAAATTTCAGTAGATAATATCTGTTTGTTTAGGTGGAAATGATTCTGAAAACTATAAATGAAATTGTGAATGAGAAAAAAGAAAAAGTAATTATTGTTTCTCAATGGACCAGCTTTCTAAGATTAGTAGCAAAATTTTTAAAAGAAGAAGGTATTAAATATGAGCAACTTGATGGAACGCTTAAGATTGACAAACGAATGGAAATTGTTCAAAATATTAATAATTCAAGCCATCCAACGAGAGTGTTGTTGCTTTCCTTAACAGCAGGTGGAGTTGGGTTGAATTTAGTCGGAGCGAATCACCTTTTGCTTGTTGATATTCATTGGAATCCTCAATTGGAGTCCCAGGCTCAAGACAGGATTTACAGGGTTGGTCAAAAAAGACCGGTTTATATTTATAAGTTTATTACAAATAACACTATTGAAGAACAAGTCAAAAATATTCAAGATTATAAATTATCTATCGCCAATTCAATGTTAACAGGATCCAAAGTTGAACATACTAAATTGTCACTTCAAGACCTTCGAGTTCTATTTAATATGTAAGTTGTGTAAGTATTTGTTTTGTAGTTTATTTAGTAGTTTTAATAATATTAATACTGTGATGATTCTTCTAATATTTGTAAATTATGTTTAATAGCTGTTGATTATATGAATAAACTATCTAAGTTGGCTGTTGATGGGCTCTGTAAGCAACAATTATTTGATAGGAAAAGAACAATAAAAAGAATCAAAGTTAAACAAATAATTGTTGGTTGCATGATATCAAAATTGTAAATGCCATTAAAAAATAAGAATAGAAAATAAAATATTAGTATTATAACTTAACCTTGAAACAATATTAATGAGAGAATTGAATATAAACTATTTTTGTATTTAATTTACCATATTCAGATCTTAATGAAAATAAACTTTGTCTTAGTTCACTCTATTGTGATTTTATTTATACCCCTTAATATATAATTTTTTTAATATTATGCATAGCACAATTGTATAACAGTAAATACATACTAATTAGTTACTTATTTTTGACTCAAAATTAAACAAGATAACGTTTTGCAGCTTTTCCAAATGGTCCAGTCTGCTTTACACAATGCAGATAAATATTGTCATATTTTTACCGTTTTAAGACAAAAACGCACGCACTGCGATACGCGGAATACACATTTTGGTTATTACTGTTTTTGTTATAATTCTGCACTATTGCTCGCATTTGAATCAACTAAGTCACTAAATCGAACGACATCATCCTCTGAAGGCGACGGCGACGTAAGACATCCTCGTTGTCAAGAAGCTGGATGGCCTCGATGTTGCGATGATCGTGCAATCTCATCTCATGTTTAGATGCGAATGATGCAATTTCTGATGACACCGATAGTACTTCCAAGTCGTGATGGAGGTCGGTGTTTCTTATATACCAAGGTGCATTCGCTATGCACCTTAGTACTTTGTTTTGGAATCTTTGAATCAGACTTGCATTTGTCTTGCAGGTACATCCCCACAGTTGAATTCCGTATGTCCATTTTGGTTTTAATACTTGCTTGTATATTAGCAACTTATTTCTTAGTGATAACGTTGATTTTCTACCAATAGAGGTGTCTAAATTTGATATCAAGTTCCTCACGTTTTTTTTTGATGTGAGCTTTCCATTTGAGTTTGGCATCCAGCGTCATACCAAGATATTTTGCGGATTACATTGCCATTTATGTGTACTTGGACATAGTTTACTTTCTTGTATCTGAAATTGATGTATGTCGATTTATGTGTATTTAATTTTATTAGCCATCATTTGGTCCAGTTTTCTATTGAATTTAAGGCCAATTGTAACTTATTTGCTGCAATTACTTCATTTTCTGCAACAGCCAAGATCGCTGTGTCATCTGCGAATGTAGCTGTTAAAGTTTCCGATATCTAAGGAAGGTCAAATGTGTAGAATAAGTACAGCGTTGGGCCAAGCACACTTCTTTGAGGAACTCCGGCTTGTATTTCATGTCGTGGTGAATAAGTGTTTTCGTATTTTACTCTAAAATATCGACCAGAAAGATACGATTTTAATAGTTGATGGTAGTATTTGGTCTAGTTTGTAATTTAAATCATCTAACCAAACTTTGTCGAAAGCTTGTGGAACATCCAAAAATACGGCGGAGCAGACTTTGTTTCTTCCATTGCTATTTCGATTCATTATTCTATGCACTTAGTCTATTGTTGCATGTTTATTCCGAAACCCAAATTGATGTGTTGGTGTTAGGGCTTTTTCTTCTATCACAGGTTTTAGTCTTTTTAATAGTAATTTTTCAAGCAGTTTTGATAGTAAGGGTAATAATATGATACCTATATGATGTAACATCTGTGGAGGGTTTACCAGGTTTTGGTATTATTATTATTTCAGCAATTTTCCATATACTTAGGAAGTATTTCTGCTTATAAGCAGCATTAATTATGTGTAACAGTTTTGTAATCGCCCGTTTTGGTAGATGTTTCAATGTTTCTCCATTAATTAGGTCATAGCCTACTGATTTCTTTATATTTAGTTTTTGTACTTCATAATACAGTTCTTTCATTCTTACACATGGTATATTATTCCGCAGATCACTTTGAATTACGCTAGGGACACTATTTAGCATAGTTGTTGGACTGTCTGATGTAAAAGTTTCTTTCAAATGTTCAGCAAACAAACTAACTTTTTCTTTATTGCCCTTAGCCCAATTTCCGTTATTATTTCGAATTGGAAGTGTATGTGTTTTTGGTGTTGAATTTTATAAAAATACCACATTGAATATTAAAATTTAAATAAATAAACTAAGGTAAAATGTTAAAATTAAATAAATATGTTACGAATTAAAATGAAACATACAACAAGATGAACACAGCGCACAATAATGTGCATATAATGTTTTTATTGTTTCTTCTTGTTGAAGTATTGTTTTTTAGTGTTAGATCTAATTTACTGTTAGCCGCTTTATCGGGTAATGTACTTGCAGTTTTTTCTGCAGTTTCACTACTCGCTTTTTTGGCATACGAGACGCTTGGCTTTCTTTTATTTAAATTTACTGTTTTCTTATTCCTGATGGCTTGTAGTTCCTTAATCACAATGTATCCTCGGTAGTTCGCTGGATAATGTTCTCCACAGTTGAAACATTTACCCGGGAATTCTTTGGCTTTAGTGCATTCGCTGATCCAGTGCATTTAACACGTCCCGAATTTTTGTGGCAGTAAGCTATGGTGTGGCTCCAACCTTGACATCTTTTGCACTGGGGCATTTGTTTTGGCTTTCTGTACTCGTCGATTTTGACACGCCTTTCTAATATGTTTGTTATTTCATGGATTCTTTTTACATCTTCTGAGGGTGCAAAATCCAAGATTTATAAAGGAAGAAGTTGTTTTGTTTTGTATTTTAACATTTGGGTTACTTTACAAATGTTACAATTGCGCTCTAATAGTTCATCTTTGATAATATATCATTGACAACATACACAACATATACTTCACATACACAACTGAATCGAAACTCTGGATGCATGTACTATCGGAATATGTTGTATTACTACATGGGAACAGAGAAGGCAGAGTAAGCCCCCACACGATCACTTTGCCGAGTATGGCCGAGCAATTGGAGAGTGGAGGAGCGCTCTCATTTTCTCTCGAATTTGTGCTCTGTCCGTAAGGACGCGAAATTTTTACAATTAGTTAAGCGCTCTGTCGCTGTTTCAACCCTTCTTAATGGGAGAAGAATACATTTACAACCTTCAAAAAACTTTTTTTTTATAAGAAAGTTCTTAAACATCTTAAGAATGTGGTACTAAAATATTAAAGCGAAATTCCAAGTATTTTCAAAGTAATATCTGCTTTTCTTGAAGTACATTCTTCGTTAATTCTTGAAAAAAAGGTACAAGGAACCAAAAATGAGTGTATTGGACATATTGAAAAGAGAATGGGCTCTGAAACATAAGAAAAACACAAGTTTGGAAGGAAAAAAAAATTAACTGATGCTCTAATAAGAAAACTGACTACATATTATGACCTGGCTATTCGCAGAAATATAGCCAGTACAAAGACTATGAATAAAGCGGTAACGGCCACTTATTAACACATGCTCTACGGATGAACATCAAAATTATCAGTATTGTTCACTAGGAGCTGAGAGCAATGAAGAGTACTCTTTTTGAGTAATCACTTATTGCTGGTGATAGAGGGTTCATCTGCATCCCTTCTGATTCATATTATAAATCATTTGGGGTTTCAGTTGCGATGTCATTACGAAAATTTTTTACTAAGCAAGCCCCACTTATTTTTCAGTGTTCTACCTATCCTAGCAACGGACCAAGTTTGCATTATAATAAGCGTTTTATTGTTTTTTATACAGGTTCCGGCAGTGAAACGGAAAAATTTCGTAAATAATTTTATTGTTAATTATTTTTTTTAATAATTTTTAATACATTAATGGAAAATAAGAGAGTAGCCATTTGGTTTACAATGGCAAAAAAAAATATTTTTTGAATACTACAACCGGCAAATGTCTTCCGTTACAATTTATACTGTAATGTTTTTCCAAATGGACCGCAAATAGTCCCTCTTCTTTTGAAAAGAATTATTTTAATGAAAACAACATTACTAAATTTTATAATAATTTGTTTTTTTATTAAATTGAAAAAAATTTAAATATTTAAACAGAATTGTCGAATTATCTCAGGGTTAAATGCAGGTTCTGGTAATACTGTCAAGACAAACATGTGCACAACTTAAGTGCAATCAAATTGAGATGTTGTCGACAAAATTAACAAAATATACTGATTATATAAACAAATATTCTAAATTAGTTGATTCGAAGTAATATTTATCAACTCGGATATGTTATGGTCTTAAACAACTTGTCAAATATTAAATTAATTAGGAAATTGTAATCGTAATCTCAAAATTTATATTGAACTTATCAAGAACTTCTCTTATTGAAGGTAAGAAGAGTTTTTTTCTTTAAAAAATGTATCAACAAAAACAATAAATTATAAAAAAAAATAACTTAGCCAATTTGTTTCTATGGGAACTTTGGAGGTCAAACTCAGAATAATATTTTCTTCGTGACAGTGATGGTTGGATTCAGGATTGAGAACCAATTTTTCTCTTCACTAGTGATGATGGTTTCTACCAGAAACGGAACCAATTGCTTTACTTGATCAGGAGCGAATTTAATCGTTTTTTCGAAATTATTGAACAGGAACGGATATTTTTCTTTAATAGGAACAGGATGAATTGTTTTTTCAAAGTTGAACAGGAACGGATATAATTTTTTTAACTCGTTGATTTAATTAATTTTCAGCAGAGCAAAAAAAAATGTGTGTGTTTCTTTAGACAACAGGAAGCACACTCTTTTTGTTAATAAATTCCGTTTTTCGGATGTTAAATTTCCAAATAACCTCTCCTGATTGGTTAAATTTGTGGATTTGGAATTTGTGTCTTAGTTTTTTCAATGTAGCCAACTTTGACATTTGAAATGTCTCTAATTCAATTTGTCAAATTATTATTTACATTTTTAAAATTATTTATAATTATGCGTGATATTTCGTAATTTTGATGCTCTTTTAAATCAATTTTCAAATATCCATTCATTTTCTTCTGATCTCAACGATAAATTTTCCAATATGTTCAAATTAATTTTGTAAATTTTCATCCAAATTTCATTATTCCATACAAATATTAATTATTTTCTTTGTTAACCAAGTTAAGTTTATCGTTCTAAATAGGTTTGATCCGGGTAGATAAAGATTTAAATAAATAATTTTGAAAAATTTAAATTGAGGTTATCTGGTATCGAATCTTTAAAATTACTTCGCATCGACTTTACAAGTGATAGTTTAGGATTAGAACATTAAAGAACAATAAAATGTACCGAAATTCACTAGCATATAGTATCTAACATTATTTTATAATTGTTTAAAAAAAACTGTTCTACGATCAATACGATAATCAAACAAGACTAAACTACTGGTAAACGGTTATTATTACAATACATTCTTGGAGTCGTGCCTGAAAGTTTTGCATAACTATGTAAAAAAGAAGTCGCACGCGGTTAGGTCGGGAGACCGAGGGGGCCAACTGATATCCACGTTTCAAAGCATTTACAGCATTCATTGAAATTCTTGCCGTGTGACTTGTTGCCCCGTCTTGTTGAAAAAGTGTATGTTAATTCAATGGAAAGCAAGTTGTGGTGTGAGAAAATTCTGAATCATTGCAACGTGTCGTACAGAATTAACGGTAACGGCATTTTCAGCATCATTCTCAAAAAAATGTGGACCGATGATTCCATTTGACGAAATCTCACCATTTTGAAAATAGGCTTTAATTGCGTAACCACAATGCTCACCTGTCCAACGCTCCATTGTAAACTAAATGGCAAATCATGCAGGTCTTGGCAAGTCGGCTACTTTCTTCCCCATCACTTCTCGCCGCGCTTTAAACCCTACCTCAAATCTTTCCTTTTCACTGCCGGACCCTGTATTTACAATTTTCCCTTTTCTAATATAATACAATATAATATCGTCTGTGAAATTCTAATGCCTTGTAACCCACAAAAAATCCAAAATTGTGTTATTATATTTTTATGAAATCTACAGAATTATACATAGTACTAGTAACACCTAGTAATCCACAAATACGCATTTACTTAGATAAAAGGGATTTCTTTCATCACGTATCCCAAATGCACCTCAACAAGAAAACAATAATACCTCGTACACCACAACAAAAATTTGAATACCTCTTAAGCAACATTTGGTATAAGTCAAACTGTGGTATACAAGGTATTTATTTAAAAAATAATCGATTTGTAATACTGTAAATAGTATTTTTTTAAAAGTACATTGTTTTTTATGTTTTTTTTTTAATTGAATCAATAACAAATAAATAAATATTGTTTACAGAAACAATGTTGGTAATTTGATTTAAAAATAATTAAAAAGTAGGCATTGTTAAAATAAAGTAATGTTGTAGTAGGCTGTGTCCGCTATAACTAATGTTATTGTTTTATTAAAATAATTGATATTGGTGTGGATTTCTGTGTCAAAAGTGTGTTTAAACTAGTACTTGATATCTATAAATTTACTGAGTGATGGAAATAGTTACGGTAAGTATATTAAATTATTATGTATAATAACGAAGTCTATTATATTTAACAAAAAATATTTGCACTTATTTATTTTGCATTACTATGCTAACATTGTTTGCGTTTTAATTAATTTGAATGTAATTACGAATTTGAAGCTAGAGGAGCTGAAGGATATAAGCCATCTGCAACCTGTTGAAAATATTATAATTGAGGATTTAAGAGATGTTCAAATGTTGGAGCTAGATGCACGAAAAGACGAAGAATGTGTTAACAATGATTTTAATGACGATGACTACGAACCTAAAAAGGAAAATGGTACATCAGATAGCGACGAAGAGCAAGGAAATAATGCTGAAAAAGATGAAAAAACAAAACAGGATGAGACATTAACAGAAAATGATATCAATCATGGCAATATAACGGAAGGAAGGAAAAGAAGTATTACTGCTCAACCTGATAAATGGGCAAAAAATTCTGCAAAAAGGAGCCGAATGGAAGGAAAAGCGTACATGGGGTACAGCAGAACTAAAGAAGGTAAAGTAAAACAGAATGTCCCAAAAGAAGCAAGAAAAATGGGTTCTTCTTGCAAATCAAAAGAGTGCCTTAGAGTAAAATCCAGGAATTGTTCAGAAATTAATGACGTTCAGCGCAATGCCATATTTACTAAGTTCTGGAGTGAAATGAATTGGGATCAACGAAAAGTGTTTGTAATCAATCACATAGAAAAAACTGTCACAAAAAGAACGTTACTAAAAGCTTTGAAAGTAGGCGAAAATATTCCTTAAAATATTTTCTCACAATAAATATGAACAAAGTGCAAGTTTGTAAATAAATGTTTCTTCAAACGCTTGCTATAGGTGAATATTCCGTTCATGATTGGGTCCAAAAGGGATGTTACAAATCAAACAAACGAACCACTCGACAGGACAAGGTGAAAGATAAGAGGTTACTAAAAGAATTTTTTGATTGTTTACCAAAGTTGCCTTCACATTATGGACGTTCAAATTCAAGTAAATTGTATTTAGAAACGGTAATCCGGAGCCTAAATCAATTATTTAAGTTATACGGAATTAAGTGCAAAGAAGAAAACAAAGTAACCCTGTCGAGAACAATTTTTAGCAAAATGTTTTATTCTATGAACTTGTCAATTCACCCCATTAAAAAGGATAAATGTGATTTGTGCACAAAACATGAAGTTGGTCAATTATCAGACAAAGAATGGAATACGCACAGACGTAAAAAAGAAAGGGCTCGTGAAGAAAAAAAGAGAGATAAGGAAGAAGCAAAAATGAACAAAAAAGGTCGGGTTTTAACAATGGATTTACAAACTGTAAAAGTGTGTCCGTATGTCCAAGCCAGCACAATATTTTTTAAGTTAAAACTGTGTTGCCACAATTTTACAGTTTATAATGTAGTAACGCATGAGGCGAAGTGTTTTTGGTTTAGTGAAACTGAAGCAGATATGACTGCATCGACTTTTGCTTCTTGCATTATGGAATACCTAACAACAGACTGTCAGAATGAATCTGGACCAATTATAATTTACAGTGATGGATGTACTTACCAAAATAGAAATAATATTATAGCAAATGTATTATTAAACTATTCTGTAAATAATAACATAGAAATTATTCAAAAATTTCTCGAAGTTGGACACACACAACTGGAATGCGACTCAGTTCACAGCTGCATCGAAAGGAAATTAAAAGGACGAGACATTCATTTACCTAGTGATTATTTACGAATAACAAAGGAAGCAAGAATGAAGCCCTTTCCATATGAAGTGCAATATTTTAATTTTAAAGATTACTCAATCAAGAAATATCAAAGATATGCATCTATTAGACCTGGAAAGGTAAAAATTAGTAATACTATGAAACATTCTTTATAACTACCTGTCATTTTCCCTTTAAGGTCACAAATGATCCTGTGGTCACCGATATTAGAGCTCTCCAATATTTGCCGAATGGAAACATTTATTACAAATTGGATTTTGATGATGAATAATATAATATATCCTAACCCACAAATTTGACAAAAATCTAAAGCTAATCACTCGTAAGCCACTGCAAATTTTAATACACAATATTTACTAAAAAATTAAAAATCATATGTTTGTATCTAAGCCCTTGTGTAACTGACAGTTTCAAAACAAACAAACAAATACTTTCCAAGTTTAATATAAAACGTCTTTTATGTCTACTGAAAAAAAATGTTTTTAGGGTTACAAGGTATTAGAACTTCACAGACGTTATATACCTCCAGATCCACTACCCTCCTCCCCCCTTTCCATACCTTCGCCTCCTATTAATAAAAATATATAATGATTTTTACGTTATCACTGAAATGGTATATAAAGACACTGACATTGCAATACAGAAAAGCTTCAATGGTTTTAATTTTGCATATTTACAAAAAATAACACTATTAATACTTCAAAATATAAGGATTGTGCTGGTCAATCTTTAATTAAGTAGATGATAGATTTGATTGCACCATCTGTATAAAAAAGGATCAAGAAGAATTTGATTTTCTCATTTATAAATTTAATAAAATACTTTATAGATACATCACAAAAAAATTACACTTTGTAATTAAATAAATAACTATGTTTTTTAGTTATTTGTTTGAAAACCAATCCGTTGTCATTGCACCAAAAAGAGCCGCTGCTGAACGCATAGTATTCGCTGTATCCAATGATTTCTTTGTTGACTTTACCTTTGGTGAAATCTAAAATGCATTTATTTAGTGAGTAATAAGTCAAAAAATTAATGTTTAAATATTAGGTAAACAGGCCAGAATACACTGTAAGAATTGATTCTGTTTGGCCAACCAGATTATTGTTATAGCAAGGAAGGGTTTTTTAGCTAGATGAGACAAACCTATTGTTAATAACATCACAAAACTTTGTTAATACACACTTGTAAAGATAATCGACAAGATCGAGTTAAATTTGTCTTTAAGATAATATCTTTTACTAACATTCTATTAATCAATAGAGAAATTTGTAAACAATTACATGTATTTTACAGAAGTTGGTTATTAAAAATTAAAACAAATTAATGAAAATCGCTGTCGATTATGTTCTTTTTAAATAATTGATTAGATTTTAGTTAACACTCCAAAAACCTTTGCATACATATTTTAAGATTTGTGATTATATTCTTTTTTAAATAACTGATTAGATTTTAGTTAACACTCCAAAAACCTTTACATACATAATTTAAGATTTGTGATGCTGTATTTGTTACAAAATGAACATTTTCTAAAAATGCACAAGTTTATAAATTCAAAATGAATTCTTTTGGTAAATAGATTTTATATAACTTTACTATACCTTTTGATCTTTCGATTGTAAAGAAACGGCGGTGGCAGTTTTTTGTATGGGGGCAGTAACTGGTAACAATGGAAACCAAGAGTTTGAAGATGGAATGCTAATTGGTAGAATGGATGGGTCTTTTTCGTGTTCTTTATTCTTTTCCATCATCCCCAAATTGGATAATTGATTATTATTTGGTAATAAACATCCTAATATCACCTAAAAACATAATTGTTATATTTTTAATTTATTTATTTGTAGACAATGATTAAAACTGACAGCTTTTAAAATGGTTTAATAATATTAAAACGATATAATTAAAGTAAAAAAAAAATCAAGTGAAACATTAATATGGCTTACAGCCTGTCAACTACCGTAAATTAAGTGCAACAAAACAATGTTTGATTTTAATAAAATTATTTTAGGTGAAATAATGAACAGTCACTGTACAATGCTTAGATTCAGGCTAAAAATACGGAAACAACGTGGGGAAATAGAATAACAAACCGATAAAGAAGAACTAACAAAAGTGACGGAATAAATAAATGTCAAACAGCAAAAAAAGAGGACTGATTGTGGATTAATATGCCACAAGAGTAAGCTCAAACCGTCAGAGTTGATAAGGAAAGTCAAAACTTTAAAATAGTAAAATAAATCTACTATTTGTGCAAAATGTCAAGGCCCCTCACTTTAGAGATCGATATCTTCGCAACGGCTCGATAAAAAAAATTGGGACAAAGTTTATTGTAATCACTGAACATTTCTACGTATGCTAACATATGTTAATTTGAAAATTTTCGGATCCGCGGTTTTCTTTTTATTGCGAAATTGGACGGAACGCTCCTCTCCCCGTATAGCTTATTTCTGTTTCTCTTTAATTTGTAATTCCATTAAATCGCTCCTAGAAAATTAGGGAACCCTAATTTTGAAAAACTGATAACTGAATCCGACAAACCGACATTGTTTGACATATTTTCGTAAAAACTGCGTTGAAATCCGCCAGGTCGTTTTCGAAATAACCGCATCGTATTAAACCGCGATTTTCCGCGAAACTACCGTATTTTCTCGAATCTAATCCGCACCCTTTTTACAAATTTTATATGCTCTAAAATCAAATGCGGATTACAATCGAGTGCGGATTAGATTCGCAGTCGTATAGTTGCGATTTGGAAAATAGTAAAATAAAATCGCATTATAACAATAACGCTGTTAAGGGTTTTAGAACGATATTTACATTTTTATGTATCATTTTCTGTCCATATTACGTCATCTTCGGATCTGTCCAAAGCAGTGGTTATACAAAACTTCTTAAATGATGTTATAATATTGTTTTCAGGGATCGTTTTCCATGTGTGTTCCTGGTCTACGACTCCATACTTGTCTTAACCATTCCATCATCAGCTTTTCCATTATTCATCCTTTTATTGTGCCCTAACTAAGACGTCATTCGCGAAGTCTTTCGGATTTCAGAATGGTTTTTTTCTCAATATTAATAATGACAGCAATTTTTCCCTATCACTTGTTACTGCTAGCATACTAATGTTATGCACAATTTTTCGCAACCACTCGTTTCTAAGGAAATTGGGAGGCATATCCAGATATACTGCCATTTCGTCGGCATTCACAGTTTGAGACAAATTGAAATTTTTTTGAAAATCATTAGGAGCTTTTGGGAAATTGTAGTTTGTCCAACCTTTGCTAGTATTAAAATTACAGAAAGAGTAATCGAATTACAATTAATGGACTATTTTACGGAATACAACCTTTTACCGCCTACACAGTCAGGTTTTGGAAAGCATTATGGCTGTAATACAGCTCTATCGAATATTGTGGACGATGTCATACGAAGCACAGACCAAGGAAAATTGGATTTGGGTCCACTGCTATACTCACTTTACACATCGCATTTTAACAGATACATAAAAAGTTGTAATCATCATTTCTACGCGGATGACACCCAGTTATATATATCTTTTCTGCCATCGGATGTCGATGATAGGCGTCACTGCCTTTGTCTTAAAGCTGCTAAAACAGAGCTGATTTTATTTGGGCCAAGAAAGGTGATAAGTGACAATTCTGTTCGGGATCGGGTCAAGATAGTTGTCAACAATCAAGTATTGCCGTTGAAGGATTGTGTGAAAAGCTTGGGTGTCTTATTGGACCAAAATTTAAACTTTAATAAACACATCAATAAGTGCATTGCTTCCGCGTATGCTGCTCTTAAGCTGATTTATGGCGGTCGGTCGTTCCTCAATCGTAGAACAAGGGTGCTTTTGTGCGAGGCCTTGGTGTTAGCGCATTTTAATTATTGTGATACATTGTATGATCAGTGTATTTCGTATAGTAATACGAAAAAAATTCAGAAAATTCAAAATTCTTGCTTGCGCTTGATATTTGGGTTACGGGGACGTCAGCATGTTTCGCACAAATTAAAGGATTTGAGTTGGCTCAACATGAAAAACAGGCGCATACTTCATTCGGCGGTTTTGTTCTTTAATATAATTACTTTGAAGAAACCTCCATACTTGTTCAATAAAATAAAATTTCGTACCGATGTTCATACCTTGAATATTCGATTCAAGGGCACTCTTACCCCGCCGATACATCATCACCAGCTATTTAAGAAATGCTTTTCATACCAAATAACACATATTCTTAATGATTTGCCATCAACTATAAAATGTTGCATTTCTTCAAGGTTGTTTCGTCACAGAGTGAATGGCCGCTTGTCTCAAATTCAGAATGCATTGTAGGGCGACAGGGATCGGGCAGTTTACGCTTAGTAATTAATTATGATTTCATCATCGGGTCTTTTTCTTTTCGTTTTTCTTTTCTTTTTCTCTCTTGTATATTTAGAATTAGTTTTATTAGGTTTGAGTGGAAGAGCAGGTGCTGTTACGGCTGCACCTGAACTCCGCCTAATTTGTGCTGGCTTAATTTATAATAATTTTATGTATATATGTATACTATGCATAAATATATTATTATTATTATATATTTATGGTTAACAACAAGCATCGCATCATTTTGTTGTTGTCGAATTGCTCAGAAAAAGATGCGGATTACATTCGCAAACTAAATTTATTTACCATTATGCATTTTTAAAATCGGAGTGCGGATTAGATTTGAATGCGGATAAGATTCGAGAAAATACGGTATATGGAATATCAAAAAAATAAAATATGCCCCACATTAAGAACACATCGGTTTACCACCAGTTCAAATTTGAAATGTTTTCGTCAAATAGTTTTGGAGAAAAAAAATCGCAAAGTAGACAAAGTTGCTGGCACTCTCAAAAATCGGGTACTTTTTTCACTTAACTCGCGATATAAGAAAAACCGCGGACCCGAAAATTTCCAAATTAACATGTGGTACGCAGAAATGTTCATTGATTTCAATAAACTTTACCGCAATTTTTTCCATCGAGCGGTTACGAAGATATCGATCTCTAAAGTGAGCGGCCTTGACTTTTTGCACGGATAGTAGTGAATGATAATAATATCAAAATTAATGTTCCTAATAGTGATGACTGTAGAGAACCAATAAAGCTGCTTCATAGCTAAGGGCGGTCTTGGCCTCATATCAAAACGAACATAATAGGTTGTTAATAAAAACTGCACCAATAATATTGAGAAAAGAACAATTATTGAAGATCTTCGGAAGAGACGATTTAAAACACTGGATAATGCCAGTATTAAACTAAAATGGAAAATCTTCAATATAACCAATATTTTTCTTATTTACATTTGTTTATAAGGTATATTATATTTATAAACGCTGTCAGATATGGTCCCATACAAGACTATTGTGCTAAAGAGCCAAGATGCGTTAAGCGTACTGTAAACCACAAATTGTGTTAACTACAGTCAAAATCATCCAGATTGTTACAGCGAATGTATTGTAGCTCAAGAGAATATAGAAAATAAGAATAAATGTTACGAAGCAAAGGATCTATTTACCTATAAAACCAACAAGAAACAATAAACAGGTAAACCCAACCCAAAAATGAAAAAACATTGAATTATTTAAGACAACAGTCAAATAGTAATCCGAACGAGGAAAAGATTGCTCAGCCAAAATATGCCAATAGAACAAATCTTACAATTAATTTTAATTCATCTATATAAACAAAGACAAATGTTCAAAAACCTTGATGAGCGTTTAAATAGACTTGAAAATAGCAATAAAAGATTCGATGTCTATTTGAGAAGGTTTCGACTGAGGGAGACGAACGGGATGTGTGTGTGATGAATGAGGATATCCTACAGCATATCTTGCAGCAGTGTCCGGATGGGAGAAGAGTGCAGAACAGAGAGAAGTTCAAGAGGAAGAAAGGGAAGGTTGAATGGGATTATGGATGATAGCGATATAGATGATTGGCGGCAGTTGTTTTGGTTATCCAGGGTAGCAGTACTAGTTGTTGGTAGGCGGAGGCGGCCCCTGCCTACCAACAACCTTGGAACAAGGCCCCCCACCTTGGAGATGGTTGGGTTGGGTTGGAAAAATATTTAAAAAAAACATGTTGAAACAAAACTAACATTTTCGTATAACCTAAGTGTCAAAAAAGATGCTAATTTAAAAATTCCTGGAAGCCAGATTTATTGATATTAAGGAATGAGACTTACTCTATATTAAAGCTCAAAGCTTTCTCTTTAAAATGATGTATAATAATTGTTGGGTTGGATTGGAAAAATATAGAGAAAAAAAATGTTGAAACAAAACTTACATTTTCGAATAACCTAAAAGTGTCAAAAAAGATGCTAATTTGAAAATTCCTGTAAGCCGTATTTATTGAAATTAAGGAATGAAACTTATTTTAAATTAAAGCTCAAAGCTTTCTCTTTAAAATGATGTATAATAATTGTTGGGTTGGATTGGAAAAATATAGAGAAAAAAAATGTTGAAACAAAACTTACATTTTCGAATAACCTAAAAGTGTCAAAAAAGATGCTAATTTGAAAATTCCTGTAAACCGTATTTATTGAAATTAAGGAATGAAACTTATTTTAAATTAAAGCTCAAAGCTTTCTCTTTAAAATGATGTATAATAATTGTTGGGTTGGATTAGAAAAATATTAAAAAAAAACATGGTGAAACAAAACTAACATTTTCGTATAACCTAAGTGTCAAAAAAGATGCTAATTTAAAAATTCCTGGAAACCGTATTTATTGATATTAAGGAATGAGACTTATTCTATATTAAAGCTCAAAGCTTTCTCTTCAAAATGATGTATAATAATTGTTGGGTTGGATTGGAAAAATATAGAGAGAAAAAAATGTTGAAACAAAACTTACATTTTCGAATAACCTAAAAGTGTCAAAAAAGATGCTAATTTGAAAATTCCTGTAAGCCGTATTTATTGAAATTAAGGAATGAAACTTATTTTAAATTAAAGCTCAAAGCTTTCTCTTTAAAATGATGTATAATAATTGTTGGGTTGGATTGGAAAAATATAGAGAAAAAAAATGTTGAAACAAAACTTACATTTTCGAATAACCTAAAAGTGTCAAAAAAGATGCTAATTTGAAAATTCCTGTAAACCGTATTTATTGAAATTAAGGAATGAAACTTATTTTAAATTAAAGCTCAAAGCTTTCTCTTTAAAATGATGTATAATAATTGTTGGGTTGGATTAGAAAAATATTAAAAAAAAACATGGTGAAACAAAACTAACATTTTCGTATAACCTAAGTGTCAAAAAAGATGCTAATTTAAAAATTCCTGGAAACCGTATTTATTGATATTAAGGAATGAGACTTATTCTATATTAAAGCTCAAAGCTTTCTCTTCAAAATGATGTATAATAATTGTTGGGTTGGATTGGAAAAATATAGAGAGAAAAAAATGTTGAAACAAAACTTACATTTTCGAATAACCTAAAAGTGTCAAAAAAGATGCTAATTTGAAAATTCCTGTAAGCCGTATTTATTGAAATTAAGGAATGAAACTTATTTTAAATTAAAGCTCAAAGCTTTCTCTTTAAAATGATGTATAATAATTGTTGGGTTGGATTGGAAAAATATTAAGAAAAAAAAAGTTGAAATAAAACTTACATTTTCGTATAACCTAAGAGTGTCAAAAAAGATGCTAATTTAAAAATTCCTGGAAGCCGTATTTATTAAAATTAAGGAATGAAACTTATTTTAAATTAAAGCTCAAAGCTTTCTCTTTAAAATGATGTATAATAATTGTTGGATTGGATTGGAAAAATATTAAGAAAAAAAAAAGTTGAAATAAAACTTACATTTTCGTATAACCTAAGAGTGTCAAAAAAGATGCTAATTAAAAAATTCCTGGAAGCCGTATTTATTGAAATTAAGGAATGAAACTTATTTTAAATTAAAGCTCAAAGTTTTCTCTTTAAAATGATGTATAATAATTGTTGGGTTGGATTGGAAAAATATTAAGAAAAAAAATGATGAAACAACACTTACATTTAAAAGAGTCAAAAAAGATGCTAATTTAAAAATTCTTGGAAGCCATATTTATTGAAATTAAGGAATAAGACTTATTTTAAATTTAAGCTAAGAAAAATCTAAGAAATACCTTTTTGAACAACAAAATTCAACAGCACCACTTTTCACTAAACTTCTAACCTCACATCTGGATGAATAAGTTTAAAGTGTACCTAAAAATCCTACAGTGCGGATTGCGACTTTTTTATACAGATTCTTTCTTGTATACACTTGTATAGTAGAAAGTACCGACAGCTCTAAATGTGCCGAATAGATAACTACAGTTTAAAATGAGTGTTTAAAATCACCGGTACTTTAAAGTACCGTCGGGACACAAAGGGTTAATCCCTTGCGACCTGTAAATAACCTTTTAAAGTATTTGATAAATAAATAAATAATTACATAAATTTTATTTTAAATTAATATTAACGATTTTTCGCTGCTTAACTTTTCCTAAATTTGACAAAGTTTGACATATAACCTCCATTACTAACCTAACATATATTTAAATGCAAGGTTTATAGAACATAAGGTTACCTCATTCCCTATGCCTCTGTAGTATCGATTATTACCCCGCAAATTGACGTCACTGGTTCGATACAGTCAGAATAAGAGATAGCCTATACGTGCCTATACTGTGGTACAGTCTATATAAAATATTTAAACCTCGCATCGTGTTGTGTTGTTCATAGAACCAGCTACGTCACTGACCCACCTTGCCTCTCAGAGGAGGAGAATCGGTATTGGGTAACCTTATGTTCTATAGACCTTGATTTAAATGTATATATGTGGTGAAATAATCTAAGTCGTACGTCCATATCTTAATTCATACTATTTTTAAACGTGAATAAATACGAATT
Source organism: Onthophagus taurus (assembly GCF_036711975.1). Taxonomy (NCBI): domain Eukaryota; kingdom Metazoa; phylum Arthropoda; class Insecta; order Coleoptera; family Scarabaeidae; genus Onthophagus; species Onthophagus taurus. The sequence continues at coordinate 29,618,144 of NC_091972.1, read as the reverse complement.
ATAATCGAGCAGGGAAGGGGCAGATTCGTCGAAATGACGAGGTTTTTATGTTGTCTATTTAAACCTTGTAATGTAACGAGACTAGAGGCATTTGAGATGTGGATATATCGAAGGATGCTAAAAACCTCATGGACGGAAAAGATAACCAATGTAGAAGTGATAAGACGGATGAGATAAGAGAAGGGGGTAATTGAGACAATTAAATGAAAAGTATCAAGTAATCCAAATTAATATGCAAGGAAGAATCAGAGGAAAGAGATCCATAGGGAGAAGACAAAACTCATGGTTAAAGAACCTGAGGGAAGATATGGCCACAGAATAAGCAGAAATGACACTGATGTCGATTCGTTTGATATTAGCGGCATCTCGTTTCGTGTCCTCGATTTAAAATCCACCATCTTATCGCGAGTTACCAAAGGCACATAATACACTGGAGATATTTCGCCAAATCTTTACCACCAATACCAGCATACCTTGGCAACTCGCTATAATATGGCGTCAGATTTGGCAGGATGCCGCCATTGTCACTTCTGGTTATTCTATGGTATGGCTGCAATAATAAGCAGTTATTTAGATTTGTGGTCTCAAAAGTGAAAATCGCCTTAATGCTTAATGACCTTTTAAAATATGTTCTTCAATAAATAAATCTTGGATTTAATTTTTTCAGCCATTGTTTGAATCATCCTATTCATATTTATACAACACTATCATAAATAATGGAAATTTTAAAATAATTTTTGTTTATGACATTGTTTTGATAATTGTAGATAGATTTGTATTATTTAAAATATAAATTATTATATTTTTAATGCATATTTTACCTGTGATTGTAATGTACATCGTTTAACATTATTCTGCAAATACCCATAAAATACATCCAAATCAAATGGATCGACATTTTCCCGTAATTTATCACAAACTTCCTGTGATTTTTGAACCAGCTTCATATTTTCCCGTGGTACGCAAAAAACAGTTAAAAACTTAACATCAAACAAAAATTGTAAAGCTTGTTTTTGCGTTAAATCTCCAGCAACAATTTTTTCATACTGTCCCAATAAAACTTGAACGTTTCGTTCCAAAAAATTTAAATGTACCTGTTTTGGTAACGTATGCGGTAAAATACGGCTTAAACAATCACATAAATAATTTAAACTTTCTTGTAATGCTAAACTCAATTGATAAGGAACTTTTATGTGCGACTTGAAAGTTTTTTCTTCCGTCTCTTCTTGTATTTCTATTGTGTCCCATTTTTGGAAAATGTTTAAAGTTTGTATTACGTCCAAATTTTCGTATAGTTTATGTGAATACTTTTCGACATTTATTGTTATATCATCAACCCAATTCGTCCAAAACGTAACGTTTGTGTTTGTTAAATATTCTGTTATCTTTTCCCATTCTTCTGCTGGATTATAACAAATGCAACGTTTAAAATTTGGACATAAAACTATTAATGCCTCAATAAATCTTGCGCAAACTAAAGATTTTAAAACAAAGTTTGAATTTTTAGACTTGTTTATGTGGTTTATTAAGAATTCAGTCAATTTTTTGGTATTATTTAAACATTCCTGAGTAAGATGAATTTCTAATTTACTTTTATCTGCAAATTTTCGATCTGCTTTAGACGATTTTAACGAAAAATTTAAAGTAAATAACGAATTATTGTATTCTTTTCCAAATAAATAAAGCGATAAATCCTTTAAAATATCCAAATACTTTAAATCGGCTTTTTCACATAATTTAATTATGTTTGGCGAATATCCACTTGTTTTCATAGATAAACCGGTATGAACGTTTTCTATTTTACTGATATCATCTGCATCCTCATTCCAAGTATACCACGTCAAATCATCTTCGTTCTTTTCAGTTAAATTTACATCATCCAAAACGTTAACGATTTCTTTTTGTAGAAAATCTAAATTTTCAGATACTTTTAAACCTATTAAATTTAAACCGCGTTTCGTAATTAAATCTTGAAAGAAATAGTACCAAACATTAAAATTCGTTGGTAAATTTATTTCTGAACAAATCGATTCCCAATCATCACGAATAGCTAAAAATAATTTGTTGATTAATATTATTTATTTTACAGAAAGAAAGAATAGAGAATCTCTAAGCTCTGATTTAAAATTATTATAAACTTTGGTAATTTATAATTTTAGCATGATACAATCTTACCTCGTTTCAGATTAGTCTCAAGTGTGGAAAGAAACGTCGAAGATTAAGATGCTAAGAACTCAAATTTGTTGGAATAAAATAGTTGGTTTCACAGCATTATGAATGACGGACTTTGAGATCTTTAAAATACCGCTGCAAGTCGAGGATATCCTGCAGAAGTTTAGAACAGTCATTCAGGGAAGAGGTATGAAGAAAAAGTTTGTCATCTGCGTACATTAAACATTGAGCATACTTATCAACAAAAAATATATCATTAATAGAACACCAGATAGGACAGGAATCAGATCGCAATAATATCCGATTAATATCCGATAATATACAATCTGGGTTTTTCCGCAAACATAGGAAACTATCCAACGCAACAAACTACCATTAATTTGAAATTTAGCAACTTTAGCCAAAAGAAGCCCATGATCAACCCGATCGAAAGCTTTCCTAAAGTCTGTGTAAATAGCATCAACTTGATATATTTGATAAAGTGAACTCAAAATATAGTCCATATGTAACAAGAAATTGCTCTAAACCGATCGCCCAGAATAAAATCCGTGGTCTAGGGTGAATCTAATTCTTAACATCAAAAAATAATTGTTTGTAGACAAGCTTCTCAAAGATTTTGCTAACAAGGGAAGTGTCGGAACTGTCCCTCACCGATTTTGTTGCAATTTGGTACAGCGATAGTAGGGGAGGTGCGCCTAAGAGTACGCATACGAGAATTTTCCATCAAGTAACACTTGAATAGGTTGCTCTGACAGGTTTTGTATTTGAGGTTACGTTATCCACTAATTTTGTTCTTTAAAGCGTTGGTAACAGTAAGTAACAATATTTTACGGATATTCTTATAACTTTTTCATTTCGTTGTGTAAGGTATTGTGTAATAAACATCACTAAATTCTAAACCTATGTAAAATCAACATCAGACGACCCGGCTATTCTTATTTTAGATAACCATATTTCCCACTACTCCTTACAAGCCATCACGTTTTGCCGAAAACATTTTATAACGTTATTGTCGTTACCACCACACTCGAGCCATAACTTGCAACCTTTAGATAAAGGTTTTTTTGCTCCTTTAAAGCCGCATTTTCATCAGAATGCGATAAATGGATGGTAACCAACCCAGCAAAACCCATCACTATTAGACAGATGGCAGCCTTATTCCATTCGGCATATTCTAAAGTTGCCAATATTCAAATATGCGAAAAATCTTTTAAGATGACTGGGTTTTATTTCCATACAACTCAGATACTTTTAACGATGTAGATTTGATGTTTGACAATCAACAAGATTTCGATAGTGAAGATGCTTTGCCACTATCTCATTTTTTACTTAAAAGACAAGATATAATAATATCTGAACTATCAATAAGCTATCACGATCATCAGACACAAATTCAAAAACAGCAAATATCAACAATTCAGAAAGAACAAACCACCATCGAAAACAGTCAACCAGGACCAGGGCCATTAATGACACCTACAAAGACTCATTGCCAGACACAACAGAAAGAACTAATCACATCAAAAAACACTCGATCATATCCGTCGACAACCAAACACTCAGACATTCAGCTCAAAATTCAGAAAAAAGAAACAACACCTAAAAAGTCATTCTCAACACCAAACAAAAGTCTTCTGACGATACCAGCAAATACAGGATGTCCCGTTAAGGGTACGGAGCGGCTGTATTTCGACAACGCTAAAGCCTAGAGGTTTGGGAAAAAAATCCTTATAGGCAAAGTGGCCAAGAGAAATAGTTGGAAATTATTTCGAAGTTCGTAATTCGACGGCTAGGGCGTAACTGCCATTGAGAAACATAAAATTCCCGCTATCTCAGAAACTTAGAAGATGAGCTATAATTTTGACAACATCATTTAATAGCTTGGATAATACCGCATCGCTTTTGTTTTGCGATATTTCTCATATCTGTCATAATAAGGGAGGGGGAGGCCAATGCGTTTTCATATGTTTACATTTTAATATCTCCTGGACCATTCAACCGATTTGTATATTTTCGGTGTTGTTTGAAAGAGCATTTTATGCTCTTTTTAAAGATATTTTCAGTAAGACCGTTCGCTTTAAAACAAATAAGCTAGAAGGCGTTATCTGCAGCGATTACATATTTTTATGATTTTTGAAGAAAGGTTACATGGAACGGTACTATTTACTTCACAGGCCCTTAGTCACCTTAAAATTTGCTAAATTTTAGTGAAAACCGCATCTCGGTAAAGCCACCCGTTCTCGAATTATAGAAGAAAATGTTAAAAAAAAATAGAAGCAAATTTTTTGCATTTTGGACGAATTAATCACATGTTAAACTGACCAAAAAATATAGTAGACTGGGCTTATTTCCAGCCCAGTCCCAACACCTCAATTCGAACTGCCAAAGAAGATCTGGGAATCATACTACGAAACTGTCGCGTTTTTCATGTATAAAAAATAAATTAAGAATTTTTTGATTTGTGTAAATATTATTTTCGTTATTGTAATCGATTTTAGCTCTTTTTAGTACTAATATTAAGGGACCTAAAAGATAATTATTAGCTCACGTGCATCAAGTGACATAAACAAGTGAGTCTTTGACAAGAACTCATTGAGAAGGCTTGTTTTCCATGGCACACTAGGCTAAATACGCTTATGATATGTGTGCATTTTTCAAAAAACTCTAATTATCTCCCAAAATATTAATGTTAGGTATGGGACATATGGAATACAAAAGATGTAGAATGAGACACTAAAGACGACTAAGAAATAAAATATGGGGGGTGCCATTTAAAAAAATGAAGTTATGGTACTTCCAAAACATACTCCATCATGTTGCTTAATCATGTTCTGAATCCTAAATTGATATCCCAAAAATCGAGTGTTCTCTGATTTTTTAACAAATGTCTGCTAGAGCAGATTTTTCTAGAAAAAATCGAATAACTCGAGAACGGCCGAATCAAATTGCTCTTAAAAAATTAAGTAGGTGACGACTTCCGGTATAACCGGAAATGCTAGAAATCTGAAAATATTTTAGTCAAAGAGAACGCAATTTATAATACTTAAGTCTGAATTCTCAAATTTTTATTTTGGCCAGAACACCAGAAACGTCTAATGACCGGTCTCGCTGAGACAACCTGTATATGTATATCAATGGAAAGCTCTTTGAAAATGAATATCAGTTCACGTTTACCACATTTCGATAGCTATTTTCGTCTTCAGCCTATAAGCGCATATACAGGTGTCAGGAAAGCAAGACCACAAGTACCTTGACCAAAAATATGATGATTTAACTTAACTCAACTTATCTATATACAAAATTACTTAGTTTAGCCGCTAGAGGGCTTTAAAAATTTTTTTTTTTTAAATATGTCGAAAAATCGTTAATGGATTTTATTCATTTTTTGGTCATGTGTTTGTATCAGTAGACTACAGCTAGTTGTGGAATAAACTCTAATTTCGAAAATTATAGGGTGCTTAAAAACTTTGTCACAATAAATTATATATATATTATCATTTTAACCCCCTTTACAAACACTACCATTCTTTTTTTCTGAGTAGTTACTTTAATTTAGAAACTATTTTCTCTCTTACAAAATTTCAGTTGGGTGAACGGTTTAGCCATAAAAAAATATTTTCTAAATCTCCACAAGCGCGAATGAGTGATATAAGGTAACACTAATAACGTTTTTTTTTTAATAGTTGGTTAGGTATAATTAATTTTAAAAACAAAAACAGTTTGTCACTTAAAGTTGACAGCAGTATTCGTATTTTCTGTTTTGCGTTTTATCTTTGATTCATCATGAATGTTTAACGCCCTCTAGCGGCTAAACTAAGCAATTTTGTATATAGATAAGTTGAGTTAAATCGTCATATTTTTAGTCAAGGTACTTGTGGTCTTGCGTTGTACACGTCATTTCGGGACATTCTGTATATCGTCCGCCCTGATTTCCAACCCTTATAACTCACCCCAGGGACTTTATCAGCACGTATAAAAAAATACGTAAACCTTATTTTTGGCCATACTATCGCTGTACCAAATTGCAACAAAATCGGTGAGGGACAGTTTCTACACTTCCCTTGTAAGTAGTGGTAAAAGAGAAATTGGAGTATAATTCGAAGCATAATTACAACTACCAGACTTAAAAATTGGTATGCCATGGGCTTTTTCCAAACCGTATTATTGATGAATTAATCTTAAAGTGTTAGGTGATTTTCCTCTGTTTAAACCGCTTCCTTTTGGCGTTTAATTCATTAAACTCTCTCTAAAGCTCTGCCTAAAAATATATTGAACGTATCGTTCAATAGAAGAATGCAAAAATTCGGTTTAGAGAAAAATGAAGATTTAAGAAAAAAAATGTTGAAAACAGAAATATTATTTTTACTTTTATACAGGGTGAGTTATTATTTTATCCCGGCGGTCGATAGTTACTAGTTAGTATCTAATATCTTTGAATACTATCATCTACCTATAGCCAGTAGATACAGTCAGACTATTGTCTGACGTAGTTTCAAGACAAAATCGGAAAAAATGTCGTTTTTATATCGTTTTCAAAAAGATCCTGTAATAGGCACATTTTGGAAGAACAATTGAATATCTCAGGAACTATGAACGCTGTGTAATAGTAATATACACGGTTGTATAAACAAATTTAGTTGTTTGTATTCATAATATGATAAAATATATAGGTGTTCCATTTAACAAAATCTACATACTCTTCGGTACGCCTAAATGGAACACACTATATAAGTAAAAATAATTTTACGTAATAGAAAATGGTGAGTCAAACAACTTTGTGTAAAACATTTTTTTCTTTCTCAAACAGTTAAGAATAACTCACCCTGTATATTTAAAAAACATATTTCTGATATCTTTCTATATCCAGCTCAAAGATTATCCATTCTTTCTGACTTGTGTATATTTTAAAAATTAAATTTAATAAATCTTACATATTTTTAAAGCTTCCTCTCGAATAATATGCAAACCCTTTATTGTTGTTACAAGTTCTAAAGCATCTTTAAGACCTGCATTAATCGTTTCTCCAGTCGATTTTATCCAATCTTTAATTGATTTTTCTAAATCATTTTGCCACTGGTCACTTATTGTGTAACTACATTTGGGTCTAAAAAATAAAAATATATTGTTACAGCTTATATTTTTGATGTCACAATATGCGATGATTCATAGCAAACAAAAATAATTATTTTTAATAGATTAATATATTATGACAAAATAAATTAATTTAAATAAAAAACAATGATTCATATTTATTAGATACCTAAAATTCGAAATGTTTTTAATAAAAGTTTCTATTCTAAAAATTGATTGAGTACAAACAAAATTGATGTAACTTGACATACCATAATTAACCATAAATCAATTTTAAATTTTTATTTGTTCAGTTTTTTCCATATACTTTTGAATTTCAAAAAATATAATAATGAAAATTGCTATATATTTTCAACATCACAAAAATGTATGCAATATTTAAGTATTCTTAACTCACAATAAATTTAAAATTAGGTCAAAATCTCAAATATATCAACAAATGTGGTATAATTTTTCAATTTAAAAAAATTATATTTGTTGTTCCAACCATCATAACTAACAAGTCATAAGACGACAATATCGATCCAGAAACTCAGAATGTAGTGTCTAACAAGCTGACACAACAGTTCTTGTGGATTGTGAAATACTTAAATTGATAGGGAAATTATCTCCCATCAGTTTTAGAACCGCCGACTCCGACCTACATGTAATCCAACGCAGTCCAATGGCAGCCCAATTCGATGAGGTTTCTTCTCCTAAGCCGACGGTAAAGGCTAATATTGTCAAGTAGCTGTTGAATCTGTGCTTTGGACTTTCTTCGTGCATCCCGGCAACCTAATTAATACCTGTTTAATGGAAAGAACTATTAAGTCCTTATGTAAATCCGCATTTCACACGTATCACGGAGCATCTTATTTTGCCACGTCAGGATTGGCCTTGATGTTGCCATCGCTTACCCAGTTGAATACCATATACCCAGATCGATTGAAGGATTGAAGTGTCGCCCCAAGAGCAAACACAGTTGTCGCATTCTGAAGCCGTTCTCTGAGTTTTTTCTTCACATGTTTCTCTCATTTGAGTTTAGTTTACAAAATCTAGCCTAGATATTTCGCGGCAATTGCATATGGCACAACAATACCATTTATGTGCACTGGCAGCGTTTCATTCATTTTACAACTCGATAAATTTACATGAGAACGCTTTAGCTCATTGAGTTTGATTGTCTATTTTTGTGTCTACATTGGGCCATGTAACTGGCTAGGACATAGTCCTCTTGAGTAGCTTACCAGTAACATCTTGTACTGTTAATGCAGTATAAAGTATTGCTGCATCATCAGCGAATGTTGCTGTGCTATGTCATATGTAAACTAGTTACATAGTTGATGGATTTTAAGTGTGAATATATCGCTTCCTGTCACATTCTAAAAAGTCGTAAAGTTGGACGTGATTAGCACGTATCATTTATACATCAATTTACGAAGTAATCCTTGGTACCAAACCTTACCAAAAACCACATCAAGATACATCAAGTAAAAGTAAAAAGTAGCAATGCTTATTTTCTAGTGTCTTCTTGATTTGATCTGTAATCCTGTGAACCTGTTCAATGTTGTCTTATAATTATGAGTGGTTTTAATCTCTGTAACAGAAGCTTTTCGAATACCTTCGACATGATAGGTAACAATGATATTGGCCTATACGACTTTATACCATCAGGTAGCTTAGTGGATTTCGGCAGCATAACTTGTACTACTTTCTAACAAACTATGCATGATGCCTATTTGAGGAAACTTCTTACGATTCAAGTTGGTACAAATTTGGTATACCACTGCACGTGGTGATGAATCGATGCTTTGAGCATCTGTGTTGATGCTCGCTGAAAGACCACTAATTTCTAAATCATGTGAAAATATTTGCAAGATAATTGGTAAATGTTTATGCTTTTTGCATATGTTATGTGATCCTGTGATCACGATTTTAAGTGAGCATGATTTTTGAAATTGTTCTAAGTGTCGCTTTCTACAGCAAGTGTCGTTGTCCTTGTGAGCTTAATTCGTTGAGGTAAATTGTAATAGACTTTTCGTTAAATTTTCGGATTTCTCACTTAGGTTATTAACATTTGTTGTTAAGGATGGTTTTGTTTGATAGATTACGCTGCCGTTATCATGTCAAGCAACGTTGCTTGACGAGGTCTCATTTTGGGTAATTAGCTCGGATGAAACAGAGTTACGAAACGCTGCGGAATCAAGAAAAGAGTTTGTAATAAATCTTCGTCATTCGTCGTTCACGGATTAAAACAACATATGTTAAGATACCACAATGACGAGTACATGACAGTCTTAAAACGACAATCGAAAATAGAGGAAAACAAATCAAAGAAAAAACGTGAGCGTGAAGAGTCTTCTACAAGTAACAATTCACAGTTCACTGTGCAGTCAACCTTACATCATGTCAGATGACGAAAGGTACACGATCAGTATAGCCGGATGATAGCGAAATGGCCCAGAGGATTGATAAAACTATCATGGATGTTATGTTGATATGCTGCCGTTTTCGTTGGGAGAAGATGAGGCGTTTAAACGTCTCAATTTTCGCGAACCTAGCGCTATTCACAAACATATAAATTATCCTCTTTTTAATGTAAAAAGCCGATTTGAAAAATATCAGTTCTTGAGAAATAAATTTTTGAAATGATCGACAATTTTATCGAATTTTGCAATTTTCGCCGATTAAGTTTTAAAAATTCGTATAAAATCCATTTCTTGGAATATGAGTATGAACATTTCCCAAAATGTTAATAAAAGTGTCCTCCTTCCAATGAACCAACACATTTTGAAAAATAACTTTTTCGAAAACTGCTATTAAAAGTTGACTTTTGCGTGGTACTTAGCGACCGTCAAAACGATAGTTTTTTGTCAACAGGACGTACAAGTCTTTTACGTCCAGCTACGACAATCAAAGAATTTGATACTATTAATTGTTTTATCATTTCATTTCACGTTTAAATGCAAATTTATAATAGTACATTTGTTCAATAAGTGAGGTTAAATCGATGTGACGTTAAGGTCGCGGTTCAATCACGTGATGTTCGCAAAAGTGCAAAAAAAATTTGTATAGTTCCGCTGTTGGTTAAAAGAGGTCGTCGAGAGTTCAATTCAGTTATTCATAGCGACGCTTTTTTATATCAGCTTACAATTAGTCATCCTACCGTTGAAATATTTTATTCATTGAGGAATATATTCTGGTTTATTGTTAGCCTTACGCGATGCCTATTCTCGATATTATGTGGTGTTCTTTTTTTTTTTTTTGCGAAATGTTAATATTGTTATAGTTGGTGTTATTTTCATAACTTAACATTTTTACTTTTAAACAATTAATTTTTATTTTCAATTATTTATTCAAATGTTTCTATTACCTAAATTTTGGTTAACACAAATTTTTTTACCAGTATTAGATCCTAACTCAACATTAACAATGTGTTACAACAATATTAAACATTTTCGACCCAATTCCACTGGAATCAGATTTTTCGCCATATGCAGGGTGGATCAGTTTTTAATCGGGAAGCTTTACTAGGATGTAGTACTTGCCAAAATAACACAAGTTTTTTATATAAACATAGGGTCCCAACTCTTTTGTTTTCGAGCTATGGGCTGTCAAAGTTGAGCCAAAAATTTACATTTTATCTTTTATTTCGAGTATAAGCAAACCATAGAATTTGAATTTTTGTATGTATGTACTACTGGCTGATACCTTATTTTCAACCATACCTTAAACTTCCCTAGCACCCTCTAAGGGGATGCAATTCACCATCCCCTTGATTTATTTTATAAGAACTTTTTAACGCTATGTAATATTAACATAAAAAAATATGGGTTATAAGCACATACTTTAGTGGTACTTTTTTGTCTCTTTAGTATTTTCTTTAAGGTGGCGATTCGAACCTCTTGGGTTCATAAAAGTGATAAAAAAATCGGTTTAATTTCGTCAGTCAATGATTAATATTTCAACAATAATCATGCATTTAATTTTACAACATTACTGAATTCGTCACTTGATTATATTTTATACAGGGTGTTTCGGTGACTCGGGGAATAAATTTAACCACATATACTAGAGTGAAAATGATGACGATTCATGTAAAAAAAAATAGTAAAAGTCTTCAAATTTCAAAGATACAGGCCATCAAAGTTAGGAAATTTTAACACATTTTTCCAAATATCTTAAACACTATTTACAGTAAAGCGCTGAAATTTGGTACAGTATAAATGCTAATATTCATAAAAATCACCGTTTTCGTGTTAAATCCAAAAATGTTGGGTTCCGATTTCAATAGTGCTATTACTAAAAAAAAGAAATCTAAGTTTTTGAACATCCTTTAGTATTTTTTATTACTTGTCTTGTTATTTTATGTACTTTTTTTATTATTCCTGTTAGTGTTGATTTTTAATTTATTGTTTTTGAGTTCTTTTATTAAACCAACTAAAACAAATCAAAAATGTGATTTAGCTAAATCTACACTTGGAATTGAATATTATGAAATGAATATTAGCATTTATACTGTACCAAATTTCAGCGCTTTACTGTAAATAGTGTTTAAGATTTTTAGAAAAATGTGTTAAAATTTCATAACTTTGATGGCCTGTATTTTGCAATTTGAGGACTTTTACTAATTTTTTTTACATGAATCGTCATCATTTTCACTCTAGTATATGTGGTTACATTTGTTCCCCGAGTCACCGAAACACCTGTATATGATGGTTTTTTATTGTGAAATAGTTTTGTAAAAATTGTTATTCTAAGCTGGTTTTTTTATTGTAAAATAAAATTAAAGTTGTTATTGATTTTTTATAATGTAGAACCGTTTTTTTTGTGAATAAATAGTATTATTGTTATCTATGTCTATTACAAATTATTATTACTTTACTTTAGATTATTTATGTTCTTATATCTTGATAACAATTTGCTGTGTTATTTCTTACTTTCTCAGTGTTAATATAATCACTAAAAATTAGGGCGGAAGGACTGTGATCAGCAACTCATTCATTATTATTGCCTACAAATCTTCTATTTGTTATATATATTTATTTACTCAGTAGTTAAAAGAGAAATTGGCCATGAACAAATGTTATTACCAACTCAAGATTAGTAATCAATTTATAATACGTTTTATAACATTTTATTGGCAATTAATTATTTTTTATATTTATTTTTTTTTTAAATTTTTAATTAGTACCTAAAGCCATCTATAAAGTAATTGCCAAAGGTTTACTTAGTACTGTTTTGTCGATTTTAGGCAACCCATTTTACACCTTTTCGTAATGACTAAAAATTGTGACAAAATCGAATATCTTCAGAAAAAACACATTCATGAAATAATCACACAGCTATTGCACTTTTACGAATACGGAATCTGTTCCTAAGATACATAAGCATTAGATGACATATTTGCCACCTCGTTTAAGTCCCTAATCTCTTCTAGAGAACGATTTGTATTAAGCCCTTATTATGACTAACTTTCGTAATTTATTTCTGTCAGCGTCATGATTATTTTAGAATACTAAATATGTCATTCCGTAGAGTAATATATGTACTTCAAGCCTACGTATTTACTTTTTTATAAATATGTAGCATTAAGTCGTGAATGTACATCTACGTAACCTCTCCCGGCGTATATAAAAATGGACGCTTTGAACCGCCCCCTTAAGTTTTTGACATAACATTAAATGAATTCTAAATGTCATTATACAGAATTTGGTCTTTTTATTAATTTACATATATACATACTAACTTTAGAATACGCAGTTTTCGAAAAAATGTTGTTTGATACACGGCAGCGAAATTCTTTTGCATTCGAGAACGATTTTTTTTGCTCGCTATAGCTCGCAAAAAAAACTTTCGTTCTCGAATGCAAAAGTGTCATTTCGCTATCTTGTATCAAAAATAACTATTTAGAATTTGAGAAAACAATATTTGATGTTTTGATAAAATTTTCGATGTTGCAATTTTCATCGATAATTTTCAAAATTCGCCATAAAATTCATTTTTCGAAAACTGCTATTAAAAGTTGACTCGAGTTATCGTCAAAACGATAGTTTTTTGTCAACAGGACGTAAAAATCTTTTACGTCCAAAAAAATAACTATTCTTGAAGGAATCTTATAGAAATATCACCAATTATTAATTAAAGTATCCTCTTTTTAATGCAGAAAGCCGTTTTAAAAAAACACTTTTAGTTCTTGAGAGATAAATTTTTGAAATGATCGACAATTTTTGCAAATTATGCAATTGTCGCCGATTAAGTTTTAGTATGAAAATTTCCCAAAGTGTTAATAAAAGTGTCTTCTTTCCAATGAACCATCTCGTTTTGAAAAATAACTTTTAATTTTTGAGAAAACAATATTTGAAGTTTTGATAAAATTTTCGATGTTGCAATTTTCATCGATAATTTTTAAAATTCGCTATATAATTAATTTCTTGAAGGATCCTTGTCAAAATATCACCAATTATTAATTAAAGTATCCTCTATTCAATGCAAAAAGCGGTTTTGAAAAATCACTTTCAGTTCTTGAGAAATAAATTTTTGAAATTATCGACAATTTTTTCAAATTATGCAATTTTCGCCGATTAAGTTTTAAAAATTCGTATAAAATCCAGTTCTTGGAATATGAATATGAAAATTTCCTAAAGTGTTAATAAAAGTGTCCTCTTTCCAATGAACCAACTCGTCTTGAAAAATAACTTTTAGTTTTTGAGAAAACAGTATTTGATGTTTTGATAAAATATTCGATGTTGCAATTTTCATCGATAATTTTCAAAATTCGCTATAAAATTAATTTCTTGAAGGATGCTTGTGGAAATATCACCAATTATTAATTAAAGTGTCCGCTTTTCAATGCAAAAAGCCGTTTTGAAAAATCACTTTCAGTTCTTGAGATATAAATTTTTGAAATGTACGATAATTTTTTTGAATTTTGTAATTTTCGCCGAGTAAGTTTTAAAAATTCGTATAAAATCCATTTCTTGGAATATGAGTATGAAAATTTTCCAAAATGTTAATAAAAGTGTCCTCTTTCCAATGAACCAACTCGTTTTGAAAAATAAGTTTTAGTTTTTGAGAAAACAATATTTGAAGGTTTGATAAAATTTTCGATGTTGCAATTTTCATCAATAATTTTTAAAATTCGCTATAAAATTCATTCCTTGAAGATATCAGGTTTAATAGCACCTACTTAATGCTGCACCGACTTATCAAGCAATACATTTCTATGCCATTGAGCATGGAGGTATACCTACACTCTCCTGCACTGTCTGGAAACATATTAAAAATTTAATAAATGTGCTGAAATATTTTTATGAGGCTACACTCGACATATCCTCTGATACTGCCTGTATTTCGATTATTATACCATTATGCTGTACTAAAATAAACTATAAAAACAGTGTTGTCTTGTTGTTTTATCATTTTTACTTTAAACATTTTTTAACTTACGTCTAAGTTCTTTTAACATTTTTGACAATTCAGCTGATGATGGCCTATTAGCCAAAACCGGTACTGAATAGATTAATTTTATAGCGAGAAAGAAGTTATTTTATTTAAATAAATTTTATTTATTTACTTTTATAACTCGCAACATGGATTACCAAAAATACTTTTTTTAAGATTTTAGTTAAGCATGCTACTTTTATAAATAATTATTATTTTGTATTAATATTCTTTTGCTATAAATCATCAATTATAATTATGATTTCACTATTATTGAATCATGGAAACACAATTTTTTAAAAATATTGAAATTCATTTTACTTACCTGAACTCTTTTATAATATCAGGAATGTAAATTATTAGTGGAGAATGTGGTAAAACAATTTTTGATAAAGTTGGTGGAGAGTCTTCATTGACTATTTCTTCAAGTTGGGTCCATATTAAACCAATTTTAGAATCTTTATAAGCTAAAAAAAGTGATACATAAATATTACAACACTAATTTAAAATTGTATCCCAAACATTTAAATATAAAAAGATAACTTACATACAAAACAATCATGTATTAATAACACTGTACTAGTTAAACATTTAACCATAGCTGAAAGTTTTTGTCGAACACTTCCATGATTTTGCATAGTTACTTTTTTTAAAGCAGCTTTTCTAATTTCAATAAATGTATTAACTAGCTCAGAACTGGATTGATTCTCAAGTAACATCAAAGTATTTAAGTCTCTACTTGTTTGCTCAGCATCCAATTCAGGCATTTGCAAATTCTCTCTAACATTTTCAAGAATTCTTGTACGTAGTGACTCTAAATTGGATTTAATTCGGTTTAAAAGGGGTACTTTTTCAAGGATGTCTTTTTTTAATAAACGTAAACCAGTATGAACATGCTGTGCCAATAAATAATACTGGGCTGCTTTTGAAAAATTATTTTCATCCAAACCAAGCCATATATGTTCATTTAAAGCTAATGTAAGACGTATTTGCATTACAATAGTTCTTTCTTCAGTTTTATCACTAAAAAAATATTTAATTTACATAACACTTAATAATTTTATTTCCCAACTTACAATTCTACATCTTTAGTCTCAGAATCTAATTGTTTTTGATTACAATCACTAAACTTTTCACACATATCTTGAATATTGTTAATGCCCTCTAAAATCTTCTGGGACATATCTTTCATAGAAGCTATAGCATCAGAAGCAGTTAAAATATCTTTGTATTTATCACTAAAAATTAATTATTTAAATCAACATTCAAAAAAAATTGTAACACTAACATACCTAACCATTGTTCTTAATTCAATTCGTTTTCTTTCTATTTCCGCATCAAACATCTTCTTTATAACAATAATATCTTTGACGTGGTGCTCCTCAAAGAGCTTGTCCACGTCAATTTGTAACAAATTATTATTATACTTCTCCATCATTAAAGCCACATCGCTTTTCTTACCACTAAGTTGCGTGTAACCCGGACTTCTAGTGAAAAGTGGCGTAAACATTCTCACTTTGGGATATTTGTTACTGCGATATATGGTAACACTTAATCGCGGTAATTTCAACTTTTACGTTTAATTAACTGTGCATAAATCAACTTTGTGTCACATATTTATTGATAATTTTATGTGTTTTAATTATTGTCTTGGAACTGTCTTGGCTTCGTAGGTTAGCAGTTTGACAGATATGGTGATAATAGGGGTGAAGTTAGGGTAACAAACCCTATGATAAGTCTATGATATATTTACAATTTTGAAATTATTCGTTATTTTTATGTTGTATAAATCGCATTTTGAGATTAAATACATATTTTAATATTTGGTAGCTAAATACTTTTTTTAAGATTGTAATTAGAGACATGACAACCTAAATTTGATCTGCAAAAAGTGTTGCCTATACCACAGATTAGCAAAGAATTCGTATTTTCAAAACTTGCTAATGGAGAAAAAAACGATATTCCGAGCATGACATAGAAAAACTTTTAGAATAAAAGTTGTAGCAAATTTTATTCTTTACACATTGCTCTCTAACACTTTTGCTCTCGGATGCATCAATGTAGAGAAATATTCGAAAATATGAAAATTGGAAGAATTCAGTTTCACAAGTTAGTAATGGAAAAAGAAAACGATATTCCGAGCATGATACAGAAAAACTTTTAGAATAAAAGTTGTTACAAATTTTACCCTTTACAAATTGCTCTCTAACACGTTTGCTCTCAGATTCATCAATGTAGGGAAATATTCTAAAATATGAAAGTTGGAAGAATTCGTAGTTTCACAAATAGTTATTGGAAAAAACGGTATTCCGAGCATGATACAGAAAAACTTTTAGAATAAAAGTTGTAGCCAATTTTATTCTTTACACATTGCTCTCTAACACTTTTGCTCTCGGATGCATCAATATAGAGAAATATTCTAAAATATGAAAGTTGGAAGAATTCGTAGTTTCACAAATAGTTATTGGAAAAAACGGTATTCCGAGCATGATACAGAAAAACTTTTAGAATAAAAGTTGTAGCCAATTTTATTCTTTACACATTGCTCTCTAACACTTTTGCTCTCGGATGCATCAATATAGAGAAATATTCTAAAATATGAAAGTTGGAAGAATTCGTAGTTTCACAAATAGTTATTGGAAAAAACGGTATTCCGAGCATGATACAGAAAAACTTTTAGAATAAAAGTTGTAGCCAATTTTATTCTTTACACATTGCTCTCTAACACTTTTGCTCTCGGATGCATCAATGTAGAGAAATATTTTAAAATATGAAAGTTGGAAGAATTCGTAGTTTCACAAATGGTTGTTGGAAAAAAAACGGTATTCCGAGCATGATACAGAAAAACTTTTAGAATAAAAGATGTAGCAAATTTTACCCTTTACAAATTGTTCTCTAACACTTTTGCTCTCAGATGCATCAATGTAGAGAAATATTCTAAAATATGAAAATTGGAAGAATTCGTAGTTTCACAAGTTACTAATGGAAAAAGAAAACGATATTCTGAGCATGATACAGAAAAACTTTTAGAATAAAAGTTGTAGCAAATTTTACCCTTTACACATTACTTTCTAATACTTTTGCTCTCCGCTGCATCAATGTCGAGAAAGATTCGAAAATATGAAAATTGGAAGAATTCGTTATTTTACAAATTGCTAATGGAAAAAACGATATTCGGAGCATGATACAGAAAGACTTTTAGAATAAAAGTTGTAGCAAATTTTACCCTTTACAAATTGCTCTCTAACACTTTTGCTCTCAGATGCATCAATGTCGAGAAAAATTCTAAAATATGAAAATTGGAAGAATTAGTAGTTTCACAAGTTACTAACGAAAAAAAAACGATATTCCGAGCATGATACAGAAAGACTTTTAGAATAAAAGTTGTAGTAAATTTTACCCTTTACACATTGCTCTCTAATACTTTTGCTCTCCGCTGCATTAATGTCGAGAAAAATTCGAAAATATGAAAATTGGAAAAATTCGTTATTTTACAAATTGCTAATGGAAAAACGGTATTCCGAGCATGATACAGAAAAACTTTTACAAGAAAAATTGTAGCAAATTTTACCATTTACACATTGCTCTCTAACACTTTTGCTCTCAGATGCATCAATGTCGAGAAAAACTCTAAAATATGAAAATTGGAAGAATTCGTTATTTTACAAATTGCTAATGGAAAAAACGATATTCGGAGCATGATACAGAAAGACTTTTAGAATAAAAGTTGTAGCAAATTTTACCCTTTACAAATTGCTCTCTAACACTTTTGCTCTCAGATGCATCAATGTCGAGAAAAATTCTAAAATATGAAAATTGGAAGAATTAGTAGTTTCACAAGTTATAACGAAAAAAAAACGATATTCCGAGCATGATACAGAAAGACTTTTAGAATAAAAGTTGTAGTAAATTTTACCCTTTACACATTGCTCTCTAATACTTTTGCACTCCGCTGCATCAATGTCGAGAAAAATTCGAAAA
Source organism: Onthophagus taurus (assembly GCF_036711975.1). NCBI lineage: Eukaryota > Metazoa > Arthropoda > Insecta > Coleoptera > Scarabaeidae > Onthophagus > Onthophagus taurus. The sequence continues at coordinate 29,599,478 of NC_091972.1, read as the reverse complement.
TATGAAAATTGGAAGAATTCGTTATTTTACAAATTGCTAATGGAAAAAACGATATTCGGAGCATGATACAGAAAGACTTTTAGAATAAAAGTTGTAGCAAATTTGACCCTTTACAAATTGCTCTCTAACACTTTTGCTCTCAGATGCATCAATGTCGAGAAAAATTCTAAAATATGAAAATTGGAAGAATTAGTAGTTTCACAAGTTACTAACGAAAAAAAAACGATATTCCGAGCATGATACAGAAAGACTTTTAGAATAAAAGTTGTAGTAAATTTTACCCTTTACACATTGCTCTCTAATACTTTTGCTCTCCGCTGCATCAATGTCGAGAAAAATTCGAAAATATGAAAATTGGAAAAATTCGTTATTTTACAAATTGCTAATGGAAAAAACGATATTCCGAGCATGGTACAGAAAAACTTTTACAAGAAAAATTGTAGCAAATTTTACCATTTACACATTGCTCTCTAACACTTTTGCTCTCAGATGCAGCAATATCGAGAAAAATTGTAAAATTTGAAAATTGGAAGAATTCGTAGTATCACAAGTGGTTATTGGAAAAAAAACGGTATTCCGAGCATGATACAGATAAACTTTTACAACAAAAGTTGTAACAAATTTTACCCTTTACACATTGCTCTCTAACACTTTTGCACTCAGATGCATCAATGTAGAGAAATATTCGAAAATATGAAAATTGGAAGAATTCGTAGTTTCACAAGTTACTAATGAAAAAGAAAAACGATATTCCGAGCATGATACAGAAAAACTTTTAGAATAAAAGTTGTAGCAAATTTTACTCTTTAGACATTGCTCTGTAACACTTTTGCTCTCAGATGCATCAATGTAGAGAAATATTCGAAAATATGAAAATTGGAAGAATTCGTAGTTTCACAAATTACTAATGGAAAAAAACGATATTTCGAGCATGATACAATTTTTTTGTAGCAAATTTTAACCTTTACACATTACTCTGTAACACTTTTGCTCTCAGATGCATCAATGTAGAGAAATATTCTAAAATATGAAAATTGGAAGAATTCGTCGTTTCACAAGTTACTAATGGAAAAAGAAAACGATATTCTGAGCATGATACAGAAAATGCTGAAATTGCTGACGTAGTTGATTAGGAGGTTATTGGATTCAAGATACGCAATTAACTGGTTATATAAAACTATTTCGAAAATTTTACACAAAACAGGTGTAATTGAAATTGGTCTCTAATTTGAGACCTCATTAATTGAACCGTTTTTGAAAACAGGCACCACTTCATTTATTTTTAAGCAATCTGGGAAAATATGAACAGCAATACATTGATTAATTAGCTTAGCTAAGGGAATAATAATTAAGTTTTGAATAACTTTTATGATATTCGGATTTAAACCATAAATATCTTTACTGGAAGTATTCTTAAGAGTAAAAATGACATTTCTCAAGTCGTTAAACGATATTTCATGAAAATTAAACTGCCCCGAAAAAAAATTAACATTATCCGAATATTCACTTTGTTGTAGTGGAATATTAGAAAGTAGTTCTTCCGCATTGTTGCAGAAGTAACTGTTGAAGTCATCCGCATTACATTCATTCACGCCATTAATAGCTCGCCTAGGGTTGTTGTTTTTGATAACATTCCGCTCAGCCCTCTGGGTATTTTTAGAATTAGTAATGTCTCTGCTATTTGCTAGTTTTTTATTTTTACGTATAATTTTACGATAGTGCCTTCTACAATTCTTCACACAGTCCCAAGGAATAAACTCCGGAAAGGATTTGCCTATACACTATGCTCTTGTTTTGAAATTTAAGCAATTTAAGTTGTCAAAATAACTAACAAAGTTAATAAATATTCAATTTGTAATAAAGTAAAACTGAAATGTTGCATGACTTATTAGATATTAATAATTTAACTATTTATTGGTCGTCGATTTAGCTAAATTGTTTGTTTTTAAATTCTTCAACATTCTCAATTTATCAACTCCTTTAGCAAATGATGTTTAAGCATATTTTTATTTACATTAAAAGCTATAGCAGTCAACCACCACTATTGAAGATGCTAATCCAGGAAAATGATGAAATTCTCACTTCAAAAATTTCCATTAGTTCAACTTTGTTAATGAGAATATCACAATACTCTGACACCAATAAGAATTTTATTAGCTACTTGAAACTGTAAATTAATATCATCAGCTATCTTGAAAATATCTACCAAATATCTATATTTGCAGCTATATTTGTTAGTATTAAATCCCCGCACGGTTATCGACCTCAGTGATAACATTATACTGACTGTGTCGAGGTATACCGCTGACTTAATTTACTTGGAGCCTCAAGGAGTCAAGACTTTCTTCTAATATCTAACGTGTCCTGAACATCAGCCTTAATATACGCAAAAACGTGATCGGCTGTATAAATATCCCTTTCAACCCCCCCCCCCCTCCACGAGGAAGAGATAATTCAATTGTGGTATACTAGAATCGGTAAATCGCCTTCATCGAATCGTTCGTAACCGCTGAATAAACCTTTATAGGTTTCCAGAAATTTGAATGTCACTAATTTGTTTTAAAATCGAAAACCTTCTATAAATATAATTTTGTCTAAGTCAGCAAAAGAAGTTTTTGATACATACTTTGCATGCTTGTAAAGATTTAATAGTTATATAATTATAATTGTATATCTAGTCACCTCATTAACAGTATTTACTCTTCTGCCATCAGTGGTGTGTAGTCTTCTACAATATAATCTGTTACAGAAAGTAGCTTTCTGCAAGAACTATATACTCTTCTATTAAGTATCTACTTCTTTGCCAGCAGCATTTAGTCTTCTACGAGTAGGATAAGATGCCGATAATGGAGAAAATTTTTACAACAGCATAACTAAGGCGACTAGTAAGCAAGTTCTCTCAATGATCTGAAAGAACTTGCTTGAACTGTTGCGGACGTTGAAAGAGTATCAATAAGTTTGAGGTTCCGCCAGTGGCGTAATTTTATGGCCGAAATTTCATTTCTTCGTCAACATATTAGTTACAAACTGATTCCTGATGTTTTTTTCAACCATCAGGAATGAAAATGTCGTGTTAATGAAAAAAATTGTTTCTGCAATGAGTGGCTTGCGATGGAAGAGACGGTTTCAGACGACGAACTCAGGATGTTTCGTCACTTGCAACACTGGCATCAGCTGAATGGCTAATATTATTTTAGGGTCCAATTCGATGTATAGGAATTTTATTCTAGCTGTGTAGAGGCCTCATCGTCATCTATAGTAGATCATTTTTCTCTTTCTGATTATGATGATTCAAACCTGATTATTCGACTGATGATGGATGTTTAAAATTCAGCAATTGAAAAAATATCAATTTTTTTGTTATTCTGTGTTTTGTAGTCTGAAACATTGTCGCCGGCCATAAAAGGTATAGAAGTAGGTAGTTTCTATTTGATGAGGTTGAGTGCTTAAACATATCCAAAATTTTGAGAACTTAACCCTCGCCTTAGTTGGTACCTAACTGCAATCTAGAAACTGTGCACATTTTACAGAAACATGTCAAAAAGCATAATTAATAAATGGGTTTTCTCATCTGTCCCAATAAATATATAGTGGGTGTTAACATAAGTATAATAACATTATAAATGTTATGAAAAAAATCAAAATAAAGATATTAAATTTTATTTAAAGTCATGAAATAATAATTGATTTAACAATTTTTATTAGAAAAATAGAAAGAAACTTATTACAAAAATTACACTCCTTAATACATTATTATGCACACTTTTTAATTGAAACCATCATTTCCCCAAGGATCCATCTTCGAATTTAACAAAGCAACAGACGCTTCAGAAAGTTTACGAAGAATTTCCCTCAAACTTTCCTTACTATAAACCTAAAAGAAAAAAGAAACAGTCTATTAATACTTATTTAGATAAATGTACATAAAGCAATATATTGTAAATCATTTAAAAAATTTTAATTTCAAGATAAATTCTTACCTTATATAATTGATACTTCTCAGATGCTAAAATATCAGCCAACCTTATACATTCACTAAGTAACCCTGATTCAAAAAGCACATTGTACAATAACAAAGTACATTCTGGAATACAAGTGGATCTTAAACGTTCAGCATTATTTACGCCACCTAACCAACCACCATCCGGGAAAAGCAAAACGTTATAAAGTAACGTTTTTGCTGATTTAGCAAGATGAGACATCGTCATTTTCCAACGCTCGATTTCCGCTTTATACTGAGATGTTTTATGTTGGTGTGCGACTTTTTCAGTTAAATGTGCGTTTTCAGGGATAGACTCGGGTTCAATTGGTTTCATTTTATAATGTTTAAACCATAAACTAAAAGCTTCTTGCGCGTCTAAATACGCCCTATAACACAAATGCTCTTTTAAAGAAATTTGTGTGTCTGATAAAGTTGACATAATCATTTCAGCTGAGTCTGGTGGGATTTTATTAAAAACCAATTGAGCTGCATCTAATTTTTTTAAAGCTAAGAACTTATGAATTAATGCATTACTTTGGATGATTGCCTCTAAGCGATCACTTTCATAAAAAAGTAACCAATCGATTGATGATATTTTGTATTCATCTCCTGGTGTTAATCTTTCTTGCAAACTCATATCAGTAAAATCAAATGGTCTTTCTATGATATTTTCCACGACAGTCTTTGTTATTAATGCTACGTTTAAGCCGCAATCTTCAGCATATTTTAAAGCAGTTCTCCTCTGTTCATCTGCAGTAATACCTTCGAGGAACCGACTGTATAAATCAACTTGTTTTTGCGTCCCTAATTTGCTAACATAAAATGCTACCAAACCAATGTCATCCATTGTACTTAATCGTTTAATATACATTTCTAAAACGTTTTCAGCAACATTTCTTTGAGGCGCTTGCCCAATTTGATCCAAAAACAATACTAAATGTGTTAAAAATCTTAAGAGATGAATAGAAGCATCCTCATTAAGATATTCCTCCAAAGCTACAAACATCTGGGGAATATCATCCAAAATCAAATATTTTATTATGATATAATCCGGTTTTTTAGCTTGTTCTTTAACATATTTACAATCCGACGTTTCTAAATGCGAAAAGACTTCGTTCAAAGACATCCTTTGATCCCAATAAAAATCTGGCAGACTTGTATAAGTTTTATTAACACAATCTCTTACTTCGGATTCAACCCGAATATCTATCATCACTTTAAGGTAGGCCCAGAGGTAATCTTCCCAGTTTTCACACACCGGAAGAATTTGTTTTAAATAACCACAATAAGTGGCTATAGAGGATCTTATGTAACGATTTAATTTATTGGAGTCACTATATTTAAATGACATTCGTTTCCATAAATCGCGATTATAATTTCCTTCAACTTCTTGCTCAGTTGAACAAATTGTTTCATTATAATTTCCAGATTCATCAACTTCGCGAGATGGATCGTGGAAGAGACGCCAACCTTCAAAAAGCGCAGCTTTCCATGCGTGACCACAATCAATACAATGCTAAAAATTAAATTTATTAAATAAATTAAAGAGGAAAAGTTAAAATTTAACCCTTTCAGGACCAAGCCGAATTTGGTAGCCATACCTCAGGGATCAGCACCGACGGCGATGCGTATCATGAGATTCTAGTCCTGTGATACTCACTATCAAGCAATAATGCATTTTACTGTTAGTAAGGTTTACTGTAAAGTCAGAACACAAGGAGATGGGCTGTCATATCTTGTCATAGCTTTTTAACATTGGCCTGGACAAGGTAATATGAGACGCAGAACTCCGAACATCTGGAACAATTTGCTGACGACATAGATATTATAGAAAGAACAGAAATCGTCTTTACAAGGTTGAAAACTGAGGCGGAAAAGATAAACTTTACAAAGGCCAAATATGTAGTGGCAAAGCCTGATTCGTGGCAATATACCAGAACATTTGAATGTTGGGGATGACAAGATAGAGACAGAAAGTTGCGTATATTTGGGATTCCCGATGAATAATAAAATGTTTGTCAGCAAGGAAACAAAGAAGAAGACAATCCAATCCAACAAATGCTTCCATTACCTATGGGAGGGAAACATGGACCTTAATGCAGAAAGACCAAACGGCATTAAAGAGATTCAAGAGGAGGTCGGTGTTACAACATCGAGTTGTATCTTCTATATTGCGAACCAGAGAGAGTTAAATTTATCAAAATGCAAAAGTTGAAATGGATTGGCCAGAATGGACTAAAAAGTACCACAAGAATTATTTTTGATAGCCGTGGACCTGTGAGCAGAAGATAGGTTTGCAGTTTGAAGAGACGATTTGTGGATGATGGAGGAGGACCTAAGAATACAGAAAGTCAGGGGGTGGAGACGATATGCGCGAGATGGACAAGTTTGGAAAGAACTGTTAAGCTGTGATGTAGATAAGCCTTGTACGACACTATATTTGTAATAAGCTTAATTACACATATAGTGTCGTCAAAAAAAGTGTTGGTGATAAAGTACTCAAACATCTCTAACGGATCTCATTGCAATAAATTGATCCTACATCCTGAATTAGTGCCGCCAAAATTATGAACAATACCGGCGCCACATTGCGAAAATAATCGAGTTGATCATGCAAAATTGTGCACTTATAAAATCGTACGGCATTAGTCTATGAGACACTTTTTATTTTGCGGTTAAAACGGTATGGTAAGATAAAACGGAATACCGCCGTTTTCTCAATAACGAGTAGACCCATCCACCTACTGATCGTTAAATTGGAATCATAGGATCTGTTATTCAGTGTTGTAAACCACAATAGTGAAATTACTGCAAGTATGTGAGAGAACCCACGTGCAACGAAAAAAGTGGGGTTGTACGAGTTTGTTTAGTGTTCGTTTCATGTCACATATTTTAGTTCTGACTGGAGACTAGGTAATAATAAGTGTACTCTCATAGTTATGGTGTTACTTCTACTTGTTGATCCTTAATTAAAAGTGTTATCATTGTATGAATCAAAAAAATAAAGATTTATTTTGAAATGCAGTTAGGTAAAACGGGATACCATGCGGTTGTCTAAAACACGATACTATCCCATATAACCCAACTCCTTTTATATTGATATAACTCAAAACATGCACTAAGCTGTGGAAAAAGTATTAGAGGGCAAAATGGGGAATCTCATGCAACTCTTAAGCTAGAGTTAAAAAAAATAACGGAAGGAAAGTTTAAACACAAAGAGATGTTGAAGAAAAAATTGGATCGCCACACACCAACATTCTCTCCAGAATAAAAGGAAGAGCTAGCGCAATATATTTTTTTATTGGAAGCACGATGGGTTACACACTAAATGACTTCAGAACTGTGGCGTTTGAATTGGCAAAGCGAAATCACATGGACCATCATCGATTCAATCAGAACAAGAAGGAAAGTTTTGGTTATACAGGTGTTTCTGTAAGTCAGTGTTTCACAAAGTGTGGTACGCGTACCCCCAGAGCTACGGAAGAGTTTGGTGGGGGTACGCGTTGCACCTCAGTTTGATGGGGATATGCACTGCAACATACTGAACTGCGCCACGCAATAACCAGAAATGCCACGGAGGTGGATTTGTTTAATGTTGGCGGCATCTCGTTTTATGACCAAGATTTAAAATCCGCCATCTTATAGCGAGGAACCATAGGCGCGATGAACGCACAATGAATGAGAGAGACAACTTAATTTGCCACCAATAGCAGCAATACCTTGCTTCCTCGCAACAATGTGGCGTCAGATTTGGCGGGATACCGGCATCGGCAGTGTCACTTTTTGTTATTTTGTGGTGGCGCCTAATTCTAAGTTCTCGTGACTCAAGTCCAGACAGTTTTGTGAGGCATGAGATGGTCGCATGTGACACGGCGTGAATATGATGAATAATGTGACACCGCACTTCGTTACAGAGACAACTTACTTCGTTAATACTTAGTGGCTTTGTAGCTTTTGTGCGATTTTTCTTATAGGAAAGGTTTGTTATATGCTTTAGTAAGTCCCACTGATTTTGATTATTTTTATAAAATATAGTCATTTTTATCCCTAACATAGATTATAGATCGCTGGTTGAAATCTGGAATTACTACACCGAAAGAATGTAATGATTATGGGAAGTAGTCATACGCAACTTCTTTTTCATGCCGATGTTCGTTGGCTATCTCAAAGAAAAATTCTAAATCGATTGTTTGAACTGAGACATGAACTTCAATGGTTTCTTAATGATAGATTTAAGTTGAGAAATTGTTTACATGACTGGAAATGGCTTTGTAACCTAGCATACTTAGCAGACATATTCTCTTTTAATTTGCCTCAACATATCGTTACAAGGCAAAGAAATTTCATTGTTTCACGTTCAAGATAAAGTGAACATTGCCATCGCAAAACTTAATTTATGGCAAAAGAGAGTTGGTAATTAGTGATAGGTAAATATTTGGTAGGTTACTATGTAGTGTCATTAATCTGCAAATATTGCGGAAAAAGGTACTTTGGCAATGTAAATAAACTTACAAACCATAATTTAACAAATGTTTTAAATGTCCTGCTATGGTAAAAAATAAAAATAAATCAAAACTTCCAAAAGGCACTGGAAATCAGTTATTGATTGTTGAAACATTGATGACCACACCCAACACTCAAAGTCAAACTTCCTCGACTTGTTTTCAAAAAAGAAGTGCACGAGAAACGCAAGCAGTTTTGGATTCATACCTTGCCATATATGTAACCCAACCGCGACCCACCTTTCCATTACCAAAGAGAAAGCAAATTTCAATCACTTTTCTGGACAGAGAATATAACTTTATAAATATCAATTTCGTTATTACAAAACCTGAGCTGTTCTTTGTCGAATTTTTGCTAATCAAAGCAAATAGACATACTTCGGAATACATTAGAGACGAAATGGGGAAAATATTAGAAAAATATGGACCAGCCAACAAATTTTTTGTAGTGATTGGTGATAACGCAGCCAATATGACAAAAGCGTTTAGGCTACTTAAAGAAATATATCCTCACTTGGTACCTTTAGGATGTTTGGCACACACACTGCATCTTTTATGCAATAATATTTTAAGTTCTCCCACAATCAAACAATGTATTGTCCAAATATCCGATGTTATAAAAGGAGTGAAAAATGTTCAAGTTTCGTCTGCTTTATTATCCGAAATGAATAGCAACATAAGCCTTAAATTACCTTGCAAGCAGTATTATATTCAGCAAAATTGCTGTTCGTATTTTGTCAGCACCAGTCACATCAGCAGCAACTGAAAGATCATTCGGTACTTTCAGCTGGATACACAGTAACAGGCGCAATCGTCTTGAAAGTGAAAGAGGAGGAAAGCTGACGCATATTGCGTACAATTGGAAATTAAACTATCAAGTAAAAATGGCAAAGAATCTGATGCAGACAGAGACAATGATAACGTGAAATAGAGAAATTTTTTTGAAATTTGTGACTGATTCAGAATCTCATTCTGAAGCAGAATCAGAAGATCGGTAGATTTTAAAATAGCTTTTTGTGAATATTAAAATAAAGATCAATACCTAAATATTATAGATGTCTACATTTTTAATGTTTTATTTTGTTACGTTATTATTTTTGTTGTTGTCTTTACTTATTTAAGCAACAGAAACTCGAAATTATTACTTATTTTAGGTATATATCTGATAAATACCACAAATATTAAAAACCGGGTAAATTCCCTTCACTATTCGTAATGGAGAAGTAAACTCTAAAATTGATGCTGATACTCTGAAATGCATAACACGGCATTTGAAGAGATTGTAAGTGGGCTTGAAAAACTATTGGTGAAATTCTTGAAAAATAAACAGAAGAATGCAACATGTGTATCCGGTTTTAACAGAAAAAGTTCTGAAATACATTTTGCCTTTTCCAACTTCATATTTATGTGAAGTTGCTTTTTCAGCATTTGTAGACATTAAGTCGAAAAAAAGGAACAGACTATTGGACGTGGAACCGCATTTCAAATTAAAATTAACAACCAGGGACCCAAATTATGACGATCTATCTGCTCAACACAAACAATTTCATCCTTTTCATTGATCTAAATTGTTATAATACGAGCCCTAACAACTATATATTGGGACATAATAGAATTTATATGTAATTAACAACAATTAAACAGATTATTTTGTTTTAATACATTTTTCAAATTAATATCATTTAATTAGACAATTAACAACAATTTTATCTAATGAACAACAAAATAAAAAAACAAAATACATATCCTATTACTTCTAATTAAACTAGAAAAATGTAAATTTTGCCTGACAACTAAATATTGGGCATTACACGATTTGTATTTCTAATATGGAGTAACATTGCTGTTAGATTTTATAATCGCTTGACTGTAGTATTGATTGATATTTTGCGGCGTTCACGGTGCCATCAATAAATTCAAAGCATCCTTATCCTGAAGCTGTCATACAGCCCCAAATGATTATTCCCTTCGGAAATTTTACACAACGTTTTAAACAATCTTTATGAAATGTCTCATGTTTATTGCAAATTTCGATTCATCGCTGAATATTATCCTGGAAAAGTCTGCTGCTGACCAAGACAGTTTAGATTTTGCCCATGTGAGCCTGGCTTTCTGTTGTTTTTCTGTTAACAGTGGTTTTTCTTTTGCTTATAAAACAACAATTTTCTAAAAGCGACATTTTTTAATTATTGCTTGTAAGTAAACCTCGTAAAACTTTAATCCACTTTTAAGAATCCATTTGCGACAGCATTCCCTTGATATATTTAATCCAGTTTCATTATTCCATTCAGCGGTAACTTGTCTTAAAATATTTCTTCGTCCTTTTTTGCAGATTTTTACAAGTATTCTTTTATTTCTATCAGAAACTAACATTCTACGACCAGAACTTTTACCTTTTTTCCTAAAATTTGCCCAGTTTCTCCATAATGTTTAATTACTTTCCACGCTGTGCTTTTAGGAATATTAAGTTCGTCTGCTTTTTCACGTATTGTTTTATTGTGGCAATAATTTTTAATCACTAATTCACAGATTTTTGACTCTGTACAGATACAACGCACCATTTTAATTGATAAATACAGACTTACTCAACAGCAATAATGTTACAAGCTTTAGAACAAACCGGCAATTTAACATTTCATTTTACGTTATTTCCACAGTTTACTTATCTTAATTTGTTCCATTTTTATGGAAGTTACTTTGCATTCCCAATATTCCGTCCCAATATTAAGTTGTCAGGTAAAATATACATTTTTCTACTTTAATTAGAAGCAATAGGGTATATATTTTGTTTTTTGTGTTGTTCATTAGACAAAATTGTTGTTAATTATACAGGGTGATTCACATAAGAACCGACACAGAACAGGGACATGTAGAGGACAATAAATTAAGACGATTTAACATAACTTATCTCTATACTAAGTTGTACCCCTGAGGAGTTATAGGCCTTCAAAGTTGGGTCTTAAATTTTTAAAACATCGAATATCTTCGTAATACATTAAGTTAGAAAAACCAAATTTGGTATACGTTATGAGTGTACCGAGGGTATTAATTGGTAGCAAGTTGAGACCAATTAACGCATTTGAAAGGGTTGATTACGGGTGATGGTCTCCTAAATTTTGACAGATTTTTTTAACCTTTTGGTGGATTTAACACATTATTACCTGATTTCATGTGGAATTTAATTCTAAAACTTTTTCTACTCTTATTATTTTTTAAAAAACATTGTCGTTTTCATAAAAAACTCAAATAATCATCGAAAATTCAGTAGTCGGCTGTGAAATTGTACGTCAAACTTGACAAATAGGTTATAAAACCTTGTCGTCAAATAACTTTATAACCTATTTGTCAAGTTTGACGTACAATTTCATAGCCGACTACTGAATTTTCGCTTATTTTAAGCAACATTACGAAATACGTGGGTTTAGTTATTTAATTTTTCTATGAAAACGACGAAGTTTTTTAAAAAATAATAAGAGTAATAAAAGTTTTAGAATTAAATTCCACATTAAATGAAGTAGTAATGTATTATATCGGCCAAAGAATTAAAAAAGTCTGTCCAAATTTAGGGTACCATCACCTTTAATCAACCCTTTGAAATGCTTCAATTGAGTTCAATTTGCTACCAATTAATACCCTTGGTACACTCATAACGTATACCAAATTTGGTTTTTCTAGCTTAATGTATTACGAAGATATTGAACTTTTTAAAAATCTATGAGCCAACTTTGAAGGCCTATAATTCCTCAGGTGTACAACTTAGTATAGAGGTAAGTTACGTTAAATCATCTTAATTTATTGTCCTCTACATGTCCCTGCTCTGTGTCGATTCTTATGTGAATCACCCTGTATAATCAAATGATATTAATCTGAAAAAATTATTAAACTGTTTAATTATTGTTAATTATATACACATATTTTATTTTGTCCCAATATATAGTTGTTAGGGTTCGTATAACTTTTACTATACTTATATTATGAATAATTTAATTTTTCGTTTATTATTATTTTGTGTATGTACCAAAAAAAGAAAAAAATAGTTTGGAACGGATAGTGATTTTGCGAAAAGCCGGATACCGGATATTCGGCATCCCCTTCGGCCGGATATCTGGTTATCCGGCATATCTATCTGACCATTATGGTTATAATTTCTGGTACATTTCTGAAGTGATACCCTATATTGCCACATTATTGCGATATTTGAATAAAAATGAAATTATAAGAAAGCTGATAAGATATGTCAACATATTTGGATCAAAGATACAAAATGAATTTTTTTGATGCTGAAAATTTTATCAAAACTTCAAAACTTAATCGGCGAAAATTGTAAAATTCGAAAAAATTGTCGATCATATCAAAAATTTATTTCTCAAGAACTGAAAGTGATTTTTCAAAACGGCTAGTTGCATCAAAAAGACGATACTTTAATTAATAATTGGTGATATTTCCACAAGGATCTTTCAAGAAGTTAATTTTATAGCGAGTTTTGAAAATTATCGATGAAAATTGCAACATCGAAAATTTTATCAAAATTTCAAATATTGTTTTCTCAAAAATTAAAAGTTATTTTTTAAAACGGTTTTTGTTGATTGGAAAGAGGACACTTTTATTAACATTTTGGGAAATTTTCATACTTATATTCCAAGAAATTGATTTTATACGAATTTTTAAAACTTAATCGGCGAAAATTGCAAAATTCGAAATAATTGTCGATTATTTCAAAAATTTATTTCTCAAGAATTAAAAATGATTTTTCAAAACGGCTTTTTGCATTAAAAAGAGGATACTTTAATTAATAATTGGTGATATTTCCACAAGGATCCTTCAAGAAATTAATTTTATAGCGAATTTTAAATTATCGATGAAAATTGCAACATCGAACATTTTATCAAAACTTCAAATATTGTTCAATGTGTTGGTTCATTGGAAAGAGAACACTTTTATTAACATTTTGGGTAATTTTCATACTCATATTCCAAGAACTGGATTTTATACGAATTTTTAAAACTTAAACGGCGAAAATTCGATTTTTGCATTAAAAAGAGGATACTTTAATTAATAATCGAAAGTGATAACAGTGACAGTTCTGTTAGTAATGAATGTGATGATGAATTATAAGCGAAGAGAAGAAAACTAGATGAAACTGCATAAGAGATTTTATATATCTTATTGGGATTATTACAATGAGGTTGCTAATGATAAATAAAGTTGTATTCAGTGAAAAATGTCCTATTGGGGTTGAACTTGATTATTATTTGCAGTGTCCAACACCTAAAAGAGATACTAATTTCTAGTCATTGTGAATAGTGGAGTAAAAAAAAAAAATATATTTTGATTGTTACTAAGCCTTGGTACTCAGCCTTACGAAAATTATAGAAGGGGTACATATGGCATACATGCAGTCATGGCATAATTTTAATCACAAATAAAAATACAAATTTTAAGAAAAAAGCTAAAAGATGCAAGCTCTATTTCAAAATATTTTCATTAACCATAGTCCTTATCACTTTTATTCCAGTATTTGTGATTAAAATTATGCCATAACTTACAGAAACAACCAGTATGTATATACGGTCTTGGTCCTTAAAGGGTTAAAGAAAATATTACCTTTTGTGCATCATCTAAATTACCACATCGAATTAAATGAAAGATTCTTTTACAAAGTGCCTTTTCGTCTTGCTCATCTAATTCATGTAAAGGTTTATTTTCATATGTAGGAGCATCTGGATGCAATGATTTAACAATTTCTCTTTTACTAACAAATGCAATAGTATCTTTTGATTGTAATTGATGCAGAGTGTTTTCCCAACCGACTGTAATATCGGTGTAATAAAAATCAACAGGAGTAGCTAATTTAGCGTTATTCTCTAACCAATCAATAACCAATTGGCTCTCTCTAACTAAATTATCTCTTTTAAACAAATTCTCCACACAACGTTTTTCGCTCAAACCAAAATATTGATCGATATCTTGCTCTTCTTCTCTCAAGTATGCAGTAGCCAGTCGATCTTGGTATAAAATATGAATTAATCTCCATGTATTTCCTTCATTTCTCAACCATAACTCTTCCGGATCAATGTGTCTGACTGAAACTTGTGCTTTTAATCCTTCAACAACTTTTAAAGCGTCAGCACAGCATCTCCCAAGATCAGAAATTGTCTCAAGAACATCTTGACTTCCAGAATAGCTTTGTAAAATCTCCGAAAACTCAATGTGTAATAAATCGAAAGCATTTTTCCATGGTTCTTTAGTACGAATAACTGTTCCCTTCAATGATTCATTCAACGAAACAGTGTTAAAAATCTTGCTAGAACTATGATAAATAAGTGTGTCATTCACAAACGTACAGTTTGGCTCAGTTTGAGAATTTTGTTGTAAAAATAATATTTCATCAGGTGATAAAGTTAAGGATAAACTTAGGCTTTTTGCAGCGTCTTTCTTTAATTTAAACACACTGGGACGTAACACACTCGTTCCTGGAACACTTAGCGAATCTTCTAAAAACCGAACAGAACGATTTGAAATGTTTTCCATGGTTGTTTTTGGCGGATTTAACACATTATGAGAGGTTATGAGCGTTATTTTAACCGGCTGTTTGTGGGTTTTAGCGACATCTATTAATTATATAGAAAGGATAAGTTTGTCTGTGGCGACATCTATTAC
The DNA here is from genome assembly GCF_036711975.1 of Onthophagus taurus. Lineage (NCBI taxonomy): Eukaryota > Metazoa > Arthropoda > Insecta > Coleoptera > Scarabaeidae > Onthophagus > Onthophagus taurus. The sequence goes on along the minus strand of NC_091972.1, from coordinate 29,584,334 downwards.
AGTAATTTAATATTACACGTTAATGTCAAATTTAAATTGGGTAATTATTTTAATAAATATGTATTTTTTATTATAAATAAAATGAAAGAGCCTCTACACCTCAATTTTTAATTAGGATCGATCTTATTTATGTATTAGTTATCTCTTGAAACAAGAGATAAAAATTAAAATAACAAATACAAATTTTAAAATTTTCTAGATGTTACACTAAATATTAAGTTTAACGACCAACAATTTTACGTTATACTTATTAATTGATGGTTCGGACAAGCCGAGCCCTCACCTCTTCTGCTAAGATGAACTCTGATCGTTTATTTCTACAATTAGTAAAACATTGCCACAATGCAGAGGAAGCTATGGAACGCACCTACTAAATCCATAGATCAGTGTTTCTCAAAGTTTTTTCTCTCGCGGCATATTTTCGAAAAAAATTTTTATTGAGGGCACACCAACTTTAAAAAAATTACTTTTAACTATAAATAAATAAATAGAAAAGAATTTAAAAGAAAGATTTATTATAATATGAATATAAGAACAATATAGAAACATTTCCTATAATAAAATAAAAAATGAGTAATAATTAATAGTATAAATACAAAATAAAGAAACCTGTAATAAACATGTATTTTAGTGAGAAATATGTGATTGACGATGTTTTGTTATCTCTTCTATATTTGGTTTTATTGTTGAGAGAGCAACTCTCAATTCGTCCTCAACATTTTTCAATTGTGATCGTTTATTATTTTTTATGGTTGTTAATGTTGAAAATCCTAATTCGCACAAATAGGATGCTGAAAACTGGAGCAAAATACTTATTGCTCTTTTAAATAATTTTGGATATTCATCATGAATTGATATCCAAAATGTATCGAGTGGAAGTTCTGAATATTTTAATTTTAATGTTCGGTCAGATGAGAGGGAGATTAGTTCTTCCTCCTCTTCAAGACAAAGATTGCTGTCTGACGTATTACCAGTAAAAGGGTTTCGAATCCAGTCATGTTTTTCTATATGGATGGATGGAAAATATTTGGCAACTGCTTGCTGAAGAGTGTCTAAATGACTTTTCACCAAAGGTGCCAGTAAATTTCTCTTAGCGTCAGGAATTTTGGCAAACATCTCTAAATTGTTCTCGCCGACTTTTTTTGACCATAAGCATAACTTATTACTAAATGCAGTTAATTTGTCCGTTGATGTTAAAATATTTTCGTGTCGTCCTTGCAAACTTGAATTTAAATGGTTAAGATGTGAAAAGATATGTTCTAGGTAAGCCAGCTTTGCACACCACAATTCATTGCTCAAACAGTCATAAAATTGTTGTGTTTTCAAAATTCTTCTTTTCTCCTTTTCTCCCATAGTCGTTTCTTCTTTAAAGAATACACAAAGTTCTTCTCTTAACTCATACACACGAGCTAAAACTCGTCCTCTAGAAAGCCATCGAACTTCACTATGCAATAATAAGCAATTGTAATTAGCTTCCATGCTGTCACATAATTCTGTGAATAACCGTGATTTTAATGGTCTGCTTTTAATATAATTGACTATTTTTATCACATCTTCCAAAACAGATATTAGTTCCGTAGGAAGAGTTTTGGCTACTAAAGCTTCTCGATGTATAATACACACGATGAGTAGTAATAATATCAGCATTTTTTTGTTTCGCGTACGTCCAGAACCCTTTCTCATTACCGACCATTGCAGGAGCACCGTCTGTACAAATTCCTGTACAAAAGTTCCAGGAGAAATTGGAATTTTTGAAAAAATTGTCGACGCAATCAAATATTTCTTTACCCGTTGTCCTCCCCGACAATTCTTGACAAAATAAAAATTGATTTATAATTGAATCCCCGTTAATTAAGCGTACAAATCCCATTAATTGTGCTTTTCCGCTAATGTCTGTTGATTCATCTATTTGTAGGGCAAATATTTTATTGTTAAGTTTTTGGTGAACATTTTTTGCTATGTTTTCCGACATATCAGCAATTCGTCGACTAATGGTGTCGTTGGAGAGAGGGATTTTGTTTATTTCAGTTTCTGCTTCTTTCCCTAACATACATTTCACCATTATTCGACAAGCAGGGCCAATTAACGTTTCTCCAATTGAATGAGGTTTCATCTTCTGTGCAATAAGTTGGGCTACCTCGTAAGACGCAATTTGTGCTTTATCTGACAACCTTACTGCTTTTTCGAATTTTTGGGATTGTTTGGCACTATTAGTTATTAATCGTTCAAAATAATTTTTGTATTTGGACACCAAACTTGGGTGAACTTTTTCCAAATGCCGTTTTAGTTTGCTAGGAACCATTGCTCCGTTTGTTTTTGTATTCCCACAAACCACACATAAAGGCAATGGGGTATCTACGCTTCCTGTCCATGTAAAACCATAATTAAGGTAATCTTCACTATACTTTCTTGAATTAATTTTCGCCTTTTTTGCCGGAGGTTCATCCATGCTGGAACTACTACTAAAATTAGCCTCGTCAGCAGCTGTAGTGGATGCACTATTAACAGTTAAAAATTTTCTTAAATCCATTTCAAGCTAAAAAGAATATGTTAAAATTTATTAATTCTAATTATTATTATTTCATTAATTTTAAAATTTTATTATAAATTTTTGCTTATTGACTATTAGTACATACAAGATTCCGATATAAATCCGATACCCCTCATCTGTTTTCGTGATAAAATATATATATTTTTTTACAATAAAATGTATAAATAACGGACACCTAGACTATATTAATATTTTAAGTAAATTGGATAATTACATTATTTGTCAAAAATCTGCAAACTCTATAACAGTTCTAAGTTATAAAACATGTAAATTTCGTTAAGATCGCATTTATGTTATTAATATAAACAATTAAGTAAATAAATAATCTTACCTTATTTTTCCTGAGAAATCCTAATTATTCAATAAATAGCACGAAAACACAATAACAATTGAATAACATAAAGAAAAGCCCAAAACCCTTCCAAAACGTTTTACAGTCCTAGAGGACCTAACCTAGAGAGGATATACAGTATTTTCGGGGAATAACCTAATACCCTTGTTTATAGATATACATGTATATAAACGCTTTACCGATGGTTTTTCGGAAACTTCCTCTTTAGTCAATAGATGGCTTTACGAGAGTACGGCGCACAGTAGAAATTTAATTTAAATTAATAAATTTAAAAGACTTTCAAAATTTCGCGGCACACTTTAAGATATTCACGGCACACTAATGTGCCGCGGCACACCTTTTGAGAAACACTGCCATAGATACTGGACATAAGACCACCAAACCCTGGATCTCAACATATTGTTAAATGAGTTCAGATCAATCGGCTAAGTTTAACCTAAACTTCTTCAACTAGACACAAAGATTGACTTAATTAAGTCAACTCAACCCAACCCGTTAGTGTCTAGTTGAAGACTCAATTGAGTCTTTGAGTGATTTTGAAGTCAGTCTGGGAGTCCGAGACAGAGTTCAGCGAATTGAGTCTTGGCGTTATTTTGAAGTCAATCTTGGAGTCCGAGACGGAGTTCAAAGTTCCAGTGATGGAAGAAACTTACAGATGCAGAAGAAGAGTGTTTATGAGTTGGAGTTGGAATTCCTAGGGTGGAGTTCAGTGGAAGGGTTAATAAGAGATAAAAATAATCGAGACTAGAAAGGGAGAAGAAGATCGTTGATCAAAAGAAGCCCGTTCCAACGATGATCTTCATCATTACTCACAAACAACAACTTTATGAGTAATTTTATGTAACCATTGTACTAATTGCTTACGGTCTACTTTGTTTGGTATGTTTTTTGATAGTATTGATAATTAAAGGAAAGATTAATAATTAAATTTTCTTTTATTTCTATTTTTTTTGGTCAATGTCAATAATTGCGTGACAAATTCTAATTTGTCGCATACGCATTGCACACCCACACATCAAAGTAAGAGCCGCTCATTACAATATTGTGTAGAAACCTTCATTTTAAAGAGTTGGTTTTAGAGGTTTTAGAGAGAGACTTGATATGCCTTATTGAATATTCTGCCTCCGCTTTCTAGATCACCAATTGTATATTGCAGAACTAGATTGAACTATAACGTTGATAATGCATCGCTTTGTCTAACGCCATTATTAATGGCAAATGGTTCCGACTGATGTCTAGAAAATTGATACTACTATTATACAAAATGATAATAAGACCGGTTGTCACAAATAGAAGCGAGGTCTGGTCATTTACAACAAAAGATGAGAATAGCCTAATGATATTTCAAAGAAAATATGACGAAGAGTTAATGGAACGTAATTAACTCGTGATAATGAAAAATTAAACAACCTTGTTGAAAGAGAAATCATTGTTAGGTTTGCTAAAGTTCAAAGAATAAGATGGATTGGACACATCTTAAGAATGAGTGAAATAGGGGAAGATCTAGAATGAGATAGATAGACGCTGTGACTAACGACATAAAAAAACTGCGCATTCAAAATAGACTAGAGTGAAACATAGATTGAAACATTTATTTTAGAAGTTTTGCCGGATTCGTTGTTTTTTCTTTATATGTATAATTGTAGATAGAATGATCTAGTGGTGGAACGGATATCCGGCAACTACCCGGTATCCGGCCAGATACCGGATTGTTACCAAATAAAAACCTATTACTTAGTACTCCAGCAGTCACAGGAATTAGTATCTCTTTTAGGTGTTGGACACTGCAGATAATGACCAAGTTCAACCCCAATAGGACTTTTTGCATTGAATACAACTTTATTTATATCAGGTTTGTCTTTAGCAACCTCATTGTAACAATCCCAATGCGATATATAAAATCTCTTGTTGCAGTTTCGTCTAGTTTAATTCTCTTCGCTTGTAATTTATCACCACATTCATTACTAACAGAACTGTCGCTGTTATCACTTTCGATTATTAATTAAAGCATCCTCTTCTTAATGCAACAAGCCGTTTTGAAAAATCACTTTTAGTTTTTGAGAGATACATTTTTGAAATGATCCGCAATTTTTTTGAATTTTGCAATTATCGCCGATTAAATTTTAAATATTCGTATAAAATCCATTTCTTGGAATATGAGTATGAAAATTTCCCATAGTGTTAATAAAAGTGTCCTCTTTCCAATGAACCAATACGTTTTGAAAAATAACTTTTAGTTTTTGAGAAAACAATATTTGAAGTTTTGACAAAATTTTCGATGTTGCAATTTTCATCGATAATTTTCAAAATTCGCTATAAAATTCATTTCTTGAAGGATCCTTCTCGAAATATCACCAATTATTGATTAAAGTACCCTCTTTTTAATGCAAAAAGCTGTTTTAAAAAATCGCGTATAGTTTTTGAGAAAAAAAATTTTGAAACGATCGACAATTTTTTTGAATTTTGCAATTTTCGCCGATAAAGCTTTAAAAATTCGTATAAAATCCATTTCTTGAAATATGAGTATGAAAATTGCCCAAAGTGTTAATAAGAGTGTCCTCTTTCCGATGAACCAACAGGTTTTGAAAAATAACTTTTAGTTTTTGAGAAAACAATATTTGAAATTTTGATAAAATTTTCGACGTTGCAATTTTCATCGATAATTTTCAAAATTCGCTATAAAATTAACTTCTTGAAGGATCCTTGTGGAAATATCACCAATTATTAATTAAAGTATTCTCTTTTTAATGCAACAAGCCGTTTTGAAAAATCACATTTAGTTTTTGAAACATAAATTTTTGAAACGATCGAAATTTTTTTCGAATATTGCAATTTTCGCCGATAAAGTTTTAAAAATTCGTATAAAATCCAGCTCTTGGAATATGAGTATGAAAATTTCCCAAAGTTTTAATAATAGGGTCCTCTTTCCAATGAATCAATACGTTTTGAAAAATAAATTTTAGTTTTTGAAGAAACAGTATTTGAAGTTTTGATAAAATTTTCGATGTTGCAATTGAAGAGCCTGGTGCAAGAAGGGGATATACGCCAAATTTTAAGAAAATGAGATTTTTGTTAAAAACGTTTAAAAAAATTCGTATTTATCGTTTAACATAAATACGCATTATGTTCTGTCAACTAAATCAGAATTGTGAGAGAAAATCACTTATCCCGTATTGTAGACGGGTGCAATAATGGGATAAGTTACGTGGCACCACACATAAATAATAAAAATAAATAATGATTTTTTGTATCGTGAGAACAATACTAAATTTTTTTATGTTGGTGGTAGAAATAGCAGCAAAATTTCGATAACATAGATATGATTAAGATAGTTTTTTCCTGGTCATATAAGAAAGTTATCGACCCGAACAAGGTTTAAAAATGGCTAAAACATGTGAATTTAGCAGTTTTTGCTTAAAAACGTACTTGCGCAAACGCGTGATCGTCGCCTGTTATACACCACTAAAAAGAGCAGAAAATTTCCGATAAGATAGATATACTTCTTTAGTTTTCCCCCTATCAAATAACAGAGAGTTGTTTAGAAGAACAGCGTTTCTGCGTGTAGGGATGTATATTAAGGGTGATTTATTTAGCGATAATTGCACTGCTCAAAACAAAAATAACACTTTGGTTAGATTTTTAGTTACTTTATGTAATATAGTAGATTTGGTATTATAATCCATCGTTTTCCTGAGCCAGGGCATACCTTGCGATCGTTATATCGGAATCATCTAAAACCAGAAAAAACGCGTCGATCGAATTTTTTTGCCACAAGAGTATATAACAATAATAAAATCATGTAGCAAGAACTTTCATGTCATTTCCGTTAGTCAAAACATGATAAAGAACTACGTTTTACATTTCAAAGATTTTTTTAATACTATCCCTAAAGCAGCGTCCAAAGAAAGGTTTGTTATAAGTTCTTACCGTATCTTTAAATGTCTCAAAAAATCATACGGTGTTATGTGCGGTTCATCTGCTAGGAGTGACAATTTAACCCATTTTAATACTGTTAAAAATAATAAATTACCGAATTTAAATCTGATTCCCAATTTGTATGACTGTGAATTACCAATAAAACATTTAAAATATGAAAATGTTATGCTATTAGCTATTTGCTATTAGCAATGTGTAGGAAAAACTGAAATGTATTTTTATCGTTCGCTGAAAAGTGATAAAAACTCACATTCCGATTCAGTTACCGACAGCTCTTCTGAGGAAGATTTTTGATGTCTATTACGTGTTGTCAAAAATTGTTTTGTTTATTTTATTTGGTAAAAGTGTTTGTTCGCCTTCTTTTAAATAATAAAAAGTTTTATATGTTATTTTTATATGTTACCCTTTCTCCAACCTCTCACCAAAAAAATTAAATATGGATTCACATATCCCCTTCTTGCACCAGAATTTGTTTTTTTACTATTTCACAATATATGGAAAAAGTGACATTTGCTCAGATAAAATTGTCATTCTTATATATACAAATCAAATAATCACTTTTTGCGAGCTTTAGCGAGCAAAAAAAATCGTTCGAGAATGCAAAAGTATTTCGCTGTCGTGTATCAAACAACATTTTTTCGAAAACTGCGTATTCTAAAGTTATAAATTAATAAAAAGACCAAATTCAGGATAATGACATTTAGAATTCATTTAATGTTATGTCAAAAACTTAACGTCACATCGATCATGCACCAGTCACTCGTATTAATGAAGTCGGGAACATACGTTTAATTCTGGATACTGTCACTTATGGCGTTGCTTTCGATTACAGAACCCATTTTGGCAATTTGAGTTGTCAGTTTGACTGGTTTGACCAGGTTTGACATAGTAATATTTTTATTGCGTTGTATTGTGTACAGTGGAAGAGTTGCTAGCGATTTGAAGAAAAAGCGATTTGTTGTTGTTGCTTTATAATAAGTACTCTTCGATAGATGCGGAAGCAGCATTGGATAAAAGCAATAAAATTAAAAGGAAACGAAAAAAAATGTGGTAAAAATAATAATAAAAAAATTAAAGAATAAAGTCTTTGTTATTCATTTAAAGACTTTTTAATAAACCCTGTACTAAATAATAATTTAATACCTAGGCATGTTTTTTTGATGTTCTTTTTGTAAAACATTGTAAACGACAAAATTTGTGTTTAAAGTTTTGCACAGATTGTAAAGTTTTGTCGCCAAGCAATGTTTTCGTAAAAAATCAACAATAAACCTTTCAAATACCAAATTTAATTTATATTTCCCGCCTGCCAATGATTTCAGCGCTGTAGGTGACAGTATCCAAAACTAATTGCGCATTTCAATCAAACGTTTATAGTTGCCCATCTATATAACAAATATATTATATCTTATCTATGACATCGATTTAACCTCACATATTGAACAAATGTACTATTATAAATTTGCATATAAACAAGAAATGAAATGATAAAACAATTAAATGTTGATTATTTTGTGTTTATAATTTGTTCATAACAATAAATTAACAAGTAATAGTATCAAATTCTTTGATTGTCGTAGCTGGACGTAAAAGTCTTTTGGGTCCTGGACGTAAAAGACTTTTTTGTAATTCGCTACGGTAATGGAAGCTATAACAGTACTCAAACGGGTGCTGTAATGAGACTCCTTACAGCATCCGATGCTGTAATGAGATTTTAGTAACATTTTATGGAAGCAGTTCAAGTTGGTGACATTGGGTCATTAATTTTTCTAGTTGTCAATGTGACAATTTTTGTCTATGGATGTTTAAACACTTTCTTAGCATCGAATACAAGGTCCACAATGATGAGGACATTGACTCTGAGCAATTTCTCTTATTTTGGGAGGTGTACATGAAACATTTTTTTCAGGTGAATATATTTTGTGTTTTGACAGTTTCTAATTGTCAATTCAAAGTTTCTATTTTCAAGTGTTCCGGTGTTACCAACTGCTACATACCTACAGAGACAAGGAAGGATAGAGATGGCCAACTCTACCTTATTAAATTGTACCTTGCGTACAGCGCCATCCGATGTCACCGCAGAGTACTAATCATAGATTAAAACCAACTTCCACTAGGATAATGGTGTAAAACTGGGCTAACCAACGATCTGGCAACATTGTTCGCTGCGCATCGAAGCGAAGCGAGTGACGTTGCCAGATCGTTGGGGCTAACTTTAACCGCCAAATTTAAAAATAACACAATTAATATTGCTTTGAAAAAAGGAAATAAATATATTTTAAATGAAAGATCTAATTTCAACATAATAATTTATTATTCACAAAACTAATAAACTTTGGTAACATAAATAGAATATAAGTACGAAGGCTTCCACGGTCGGTGTAATTAAACTAGAACTAATAGTAGCACTATCGAAGACGACTCGAAATCACTTCGAAAATTTCTAGCTAGTGTTAGTTCTAGTGATAGTGCTACTATTAGTTCTAGTTTTAGTTCAATAAATAGAATAATGTTACATTTTGTTTACCCTAACAGTTTTTGTAGCGTCTTCCTGGATGGCAATGAAAAGAAATTTGATAAGAACCAGTATCCTTTACCACTTTGTTTGTAAATGGTAAGAGCCAGCACTTCTTTTTTCTGATTTCGGAACTGGCTGCTAAAGAAATTTCTAGTTTCTTTATTCAAATATTTGAGGTTCACCAATACCTGAGGATTTTTCCTCAATTGTATTAGCTTTTGCCTTATTATTCTGGCATTTTTCTTAGCGCGACACAACGCTTTTTTTACTCCAGTTAGGTTGCAATTGCTGCAGTTCTTTGTAAAAGGTAATTTCCTCCGTTTCTTATCTATAAAAATAAAGATAATTTTAAATAAGAATGATTATTCAGTTTTTATGGTATTTACCAATTATTTCTTTTTCATCACTTAGGTGGAACCGTTTCCAATTCATTTCTAATGAAATGGCAGAATTTTCCTCACAAAATGAGGTTGAAGCAATTTCGCAACCTTGTTGTTTACTACATCCAGGATAGACTTGCATAACAGTTGAACTAGTTACACCAGGAAGTTTGTCGGGGCATACATATGTGGGGGTATAAATATATATATATGGCATGTCGGGGTATAAACATATATAATATGGTATATAATGAATTATATAATTATGAATTATGAAACTAAATAATTAATTTCATACCATGCAGCATATCTGAAGTATCTTCTGTTGGTTGATCTTGTGGTGACAAAAAGCAATTATTTATAGTTTCTTCTTATAAATCTAAATGATTTAAAAAACATATTTAAAAAACAAACTTTTTATCCAAAATTTCATTTACCTAGTAAGCATAATGTAGGTAGCTTTTTCAATTTCTTCTCAACATATTTGCACATTGTTGCAAAATGGTTGGGGCAAACACAATAGTTACTTAGACGCTTATCATTAATTAATTCAAATAATTTTGAATTGTGTATTCCAGAGAGCCAAGCCATTCGAATAATAGAGTCGGTCGGAAAATAATATCTAGAAATACAGAATGAAAGTAATTATGCTGTATTAATTAATAATTTTTATAATTTACCTTTTAATGTCTATCATCACAAGATGGTACACAGCAAGGATTAATAACCGACATTTTTATCATTTAAAAAATTTTAAATGTTTTTTACACTTTTTTACACTTAATTACAAAATTACACTTATTAAAAAAATTAACTGATTTATCAATATCATTTATATTTGACATCACTTAATTTGACTTAATTAATCAAAGATGAATACAAAAAAAGAAATGAAATATAAGCCACCTTAAAGGTTGTTTAAATTTGAATTTGTGTAGAATTAGTTATCGACGGTGACATCGGATGGCGTTGACGACGGTTACAATTTTCATTCATTTGAGATCCCCCCCCATGCATACCTATTTCCCGACATTGTCAAAATTTACTTTATTTTTGTTAAAAAAAAAGTATAAAAACGCGTATTACAAAAAATAGCATAAAAAACACGTTTCATAAGACTTAAAGCACTCATTCATTAAAAAACTCGTGGCTTCGCCACTCGTTTTTCAACTCGCATTTCAAGCGTGTCTTACGAAACTTGTTTTTTAATATACTATTACGTCCTGTTGACAAAAAACTATCGCTTTGACGGTCGCTAAGTACTACGCAAAAGTCAACTTTTAATAGCAGTTTTCGAAAAAAAAAACTTTCGTTCTCGAATGCAAAAGTGTCATTTCGCTATCTTGTATCAAAAATAACTATAAACACAAACATGAAATTAAAACAGTTTTTTGCCTTTACTGAACAATTTACATTTTGTTACTTATCCCATTCTGGCACCAGGCTCTTCAATTTTCATCGATAATTTTCAAAATTTGCTATAAAATTAATTTCTTGAAGGATCCTTGTGGAAATATCACCAATTACATATTAATTAAAGTATCCTCTTTTTAAAGTAGCAAGCTGTTTTGTAAAATCGCCTTTAGTTTTTGAGAAATAAATTTTTGAAATGATGATTTTTTGTTTTTGATAATTCGTATAAAATCCATTTCTTGGAATATGAGTATGAAAATTTCCCAAAGTGTTAATACAAGTGTCCTCTTTCCAATGAACCAACAGGTTTTGAAAAATAACTTTTAGTTTTTGAGAAATCTTATCCGTTCCATCACCAGAATGGTCCAACAAGCTTCTATGCATACCTGTTTCTTAATGATGATATTTTCCAATCTCATTTAAGATTAGTATTTGCAATAAAATACCATAATATTTGCTGGTGCAGTTTTGATTAATAGGAGGTTTGAAAAAGAATAGATTATTTTAAACTTTAATTCTATGATCCATTTTATTAAAACCCAAAATTTTTACAGCTTTATGTACTAAAACATGAATGTGAAAAGAACACAAGCGAATAATAAACTGATACTTAAAAATATTTACAATAAGATAACAATACCGTGGTGGGCTGGTCTCGGACCAGGGCGCGAGAGAGTATATGAAAATAGGGCCCTACGAAGCAGATCCTCTGCGACACAACTAACCGAAATACAGAATAGGACGTGTGGCCGCTAAGTATCGTGTACGACGACGACTTTTCGTTTAACGTGCGTCTCCCACCCTGTTATTGCCTGCCCGCGTTTATTGTTTATATATATTTTTTTTGCTAAACCGTTCCTCATCCTCTTTTCGCTTTCGTTATTATAATTTTCTTCTTTTAGTTAATGTCTCGCTTCCAAACATCTCGTTTTAATTTAATTCTTTTTCTATGCTACTAAAAAACGTTACAACGAAAAAACGTAGTGGCAATAATTATAATAATAATAATAATAGTGATATAATCATAATAAAACGTCAAATGTTATACAATCGTGTGATTTAGTAGTCATGTTTATTGAGCACGACCGACTGGTTTACACTTAACACGATATAACAACACAGTTACAACTCTAGCTAAACCTAAGTGTTGAAAGCCTAATAATACTACCTCGTTCATTCACATTGAATTTATTTATTTTTTGCTTAGTTTTTCTTCTATTTTCGGGGGTTTGGGCGAAAGAGAGGCGGAGTGCGGGCCGGGGGTGGCACGGTGGGGGCCCAACAGCAAACCCGCCCCTGCCGAGACGCCGGCGCCGCGCTAACTCTAATACCCGCCTCCGCCCCCAAAATACGGGCCAAACAGACTGACAGCACTAAGGCAATTTACTGTTTTCAACTTGGAATGTTAGAAAACACCATTGCTACTACTGGATTTTTTTTACTTCGACAGTGAATGGTTGTTGTTACTTCTTCTCTTCTATTATTTCCAGCTTCGGATCTCTTTTTTCTATATACTTTGAGATTCAAACCAAACTTTTCTAATCCACTTTTTTCTGTATCGTAATTCTGATTTTCTCGATTTTTTTAATTAATTTTTAAATCTAATGTGCGAATGCGATGTCACTTTATGAAGAAGGTACTCTTCTAATCGCGGGGAGGATAATTTTGGTGTGCGCGAGTGTGTATTTGTTGGTGTGTTTTTCTTTGTGGGGTGTTAAAGTTAAAATTAATGAATTTTGGGAGGATCGACGGCCACCGCACTCGCACACTCACCCTTAACATTATAAAACCGCTTTAAGCAGCGAATCTTCTAAATTAGCAACAGGATTTGTACAACATATCGATAGGGAACGATATCGTTTTATCCATTAATTTATTATCGTTATTATTTAATTAATTAATTAATTATTAGTATCGTTATCATTAGTAGTAATAATTACTTTTTTTTTCTCTTTCCACTATTTATTGTGCATTCGATAAAACCCATTTAAAACGTATTTATGTATTTTTTTTTTCTTTGTTAATGTTATGTATGTATGCAGAGACAATTTTTTTTTTGCTTGAAAGCGCGAGCGCGTTGGAACGAAATCTTTCCTATCGAATATATATATAATTTTTTTTGTATATATAATAATCTATGTGTCCTGCGCGATGCCGAAACGGCAACACAGGTATGGCAGTACACTGGGCTATTTCGCTCTTAATAGTAGGTTTCTTGTTCTAGCCATCCTCCCGGGTTACGTCTCAAGTAGAAACGCCTCGTCTCGTCGTAGATGAAAATCGCCAACATGAACGGCAACGCCGGAAGCCACCATACAAATCTATAAAAAAATATTTTTAAATTAATTATTATGTAATTTACTCAATTTAATGTGTAAATTAGTCGGGTCAAACATTAATGTTCGACGAAGAATATTGTTAAGTTCACCTCCTTAAGTTTGACGAATTTGTAAAAAAAAAACTTTAGACTGACTTAAATTTATACAGCAATTGGACCGCGTTATATGTACATTATTTGACTAAGCGATTTATCGTTTTTAGGGCCGGTTTATCAATGTTGAGTCAAATCACATTGATAAATCAACTCATGGATAAACTTGCCTAACAGATAACCTCAGTGAAGCGTTTATCCAACAACTTTCTACCCGACAGGCAGCAACCTACAATATAAAAAATAGATGGTACCCCTGAGTGTTAACATTAGAAACGGAAATGAAACGTGATTGGTCAAATTTGAATAATTGACTTTAGTTTGTGAAGTTGATATAAACAGCTGATCGTGTTTTGGAGGTTAAATTATAAACGACGACCTTAATATGGTTATTAATTATAGATTATACAGGGTGAGTTATTAATATCCCGGCGGACAATAGTTGCTAAACCGTTTGAGAAAGAAAAAAATAGAACACCTGTATATTGTGTGCTGATTGAATTGCCCATCAAGTTACCTTTAATTAATGATAAGTATGTCATATATCTAACTTTAGTAGTTTTCCTGATATTTAGAATTTAAAGAATACCCAACTAACAATTTCTTATTTTATTAAAGCTGTAAAAACGTTTCCGTGATAAATTTTATATAACATATCGTCGGTATACAAGAGAAAGTGACTAAGTCCACAGATAGTGGTTTTGAGTTATTAGTATTCTAACTTTTGCTTCTTATTATAAAATCAATTATTTTACGTGAGATTAGTTTATAATGATTTTTATAAATAATATAGTTTTTAGAATATGTATTTTAAATTAAAAAAGTCTATAATTAATTTAAGCAAATAGTAAACCAGTAACTGAACAATACAAATTCTAGAATATGTATTTAAACTTAAAAAAGACTATAATTAAACAAGTAGTAGTAACTAGTTTCAACTTCATATGTCTTCATCACTATATTCATTGTGTGAGGGTTCTGGACACTTGTCTTTCATGGTATTCGATCGGAATTACCCCCTTACGGCAAAGTTGAATTAAATCGTTTTTCTTCTTGACCGATATAGGCAAGGGTTCAGTATAACATTTCTTTAACTCAGTTTCTTTTGGAATATTATTACTGGGCCTACCTTTTGCTTTGCCTTTAATGTTAAACATTTTATACTCTTCATCATAGTTGTATCGGAACATTATAAACTTTTTTTTCTCTTTTTCGTACCTTAATTGTTTGATCTTTAACCATTCTATTTTTTCTCCCCCTTCATCCCGAATTGTATTTTGTAGTATAGATGTATTGAATGCTTTCAAGTCAATAATGTCACGGTAAGTCATTTGCTCTACAATGTAGGCACCAGAAGTTTTATTTTTGCCTCTCTTGGATCTTGCTAGTGTCATAATTGTCTTCCAATCATTAAGACAAAATACAGGAATGTATTTTTTGCACTTTCAACTGCACTATGCATCGAATCGGCCTCCATGTGCGAGTGACCTTTTTCTAAAAAGTTGTGAGTAATAATTAGGGCACGGAACTTTTGTAACGGAACGATACGATTTACCCCCACCACTTGTTCTCCTAGAAAACAAGTCGGTGGCGTCAAGTCAACTCACCTCATCGGTTGTTGTTGACGACCGACAATCGGTTTATTACACGTCAGTGTCAACTGTCAGTACGATTTGAAAATATTAAAAAAAAATATATTTTATAACTTTAATTCAAAAAAACATGATCCGATTTGTAATATCAATCACAAATTGGATACGGATATAAAAAAATTGCTGTTAACGCATATTGAAACAACCATCCCTACATTTTCTTCTGTAAATGACGTTCTAGTTGACGTTAAAATGAGTTTGTACCTAGAAAATAATCTTTCAACATCACAACTTGTAAATGGAGCATAAATAAAATACTGAGCTATTGAACCATATTTTTCCTTAAGAGTTAAAGGTATATTGTTTTCGGCAATTCGTTGAACAATTCTCAAATCCGAACAACAATTTTACCACAGAGGGAAACTAAAAACACTTCTTAAAAAAAACAATAATACGAACTCAAACAGAACTCCAACTTCCAATTAAAGGTAACTAAAGAAAGATAAATAGCAAATTTGACGAAATTATGCGGATGAAAAGCGTCGAATACTGCACATTTGGACAACAGTGAAATCGTACTGACAGTTGATAATGTTGACATTGATGCGCAATAAAAAACCGATCGTCGGTCGTCAATAACAACCGATCATTTTCTAGGAGAACAAGTGGAGGGGGTAAATCGTATCGTACCGTTACAAAAGTTCCGGGCCCTAGTAATAATCTCTATAGGTAACTGGTTGACTACAAACAACAAAAGAGCCGCAATGTATTTATTTCGGTTTTGGCCGCCACATGTGTCGCTAAAGAGTGACACTTCTTTGACAGTATCAGGTAAAGTTTTAAACCACTTCAATAAAGCTGTACCTATTTCACAACTTCCTCGTTGGCCATCAACTTCAGACCAAAGGTAACAATATCCCTTATTTGGTGGAGCTGCTTCATAAATTGCTAAATTGTATGCACATAGCTTTCGACTGTAGTAAAGAGGTGATACATCGGAGTATGAAATTTGCAGGACACTCTGTAAGTCAAAACTTACTGATACAAAAGTTTTGTCATGAATTGCTCTTTGTTTATCTAAATCTTTTGCTCTATTAGCATCATCCCTTCGCTTTATGTGAGAAAGAAATTCTTCTGATTTTTCAATAGATTTAGCTTCTTTAACACACAGCAAACATTGATCTTTCTTTGGTTTGAAGAAAGATAAGTTATACTGCGTACAAAACACCCTCCTATATGTTATTGGAGAAACAAAATCCTTTTGATTGCTGATCTGTAAATCTTTGTACAATTCATACATTTTAAGAATGGATAAGGTAGAGTCAAGATACTTCCGTGTAGTTCCACGTCTACAATAGTGTGATTCCATCACAGGAAATGATTCTATATGTCTCTTCACCTCATTCAAAATGACAGGTTTAGTCTTATTTCCTGGAAAACCTTTTCCTCGTCGATCTTGACTTGAATGATTTATTCCATTTGTGTCTATGTTCATTATAGCAGAATCAACCGGTCCATGACTTATCGACAAGGTTTTTAAGTAAAAATTTTTACAAACTCTTTTCTTTTCTCCGTTTTTAACAAATGTATAAATTTTAGAGACATTTTTTGCAGGTCTACTAGAGTCCCTCGTTCGTTTTCTTCGGCATTCAGAAGTTGCAACGGTATTAATTATAAAGTCCTTTTGTCTGTCATAGGATAGACTGTGATACTGTTTACAGATATCTTGTCGACGATCTGCAGGAAAGACTTCTGTACATTTGTAGCGGCAATTGTCACAATTTACATTTCTAGGGGACTTTGCAGGATTTGTTTGCCTTTAGTATTAATATACGCTAAACACGATTTTTTTAATAACTTGTTTTTCTCACGTTTTGTTCCTTGAGGATTTTTTATTACCCATCTGCGTTTTTCTATAACTTGCGTAGGATTTACTAGTGGTTCATTTATTATTAAAGTCGTAGGGCTTGTATTACTAGAATTAGTAGCAAATTCTACCGGAACATTCCTAAGATCATTAATAATTTCTTGTGCGTTGTTATAATAATTTTTCGAACAACTCATTTTGCCACTAAAATAAGGTATTATTGCATTAGCTTATTATTTTTTAAAACTAAATATCCGAAAAACAAAATTATTGTAATACGTGTAGATAGTTACCAAAGATTAAGTCTAATAACATAGAACACAATTTTATTTTGATTTAAGTAATAATTGTTATGATAAACTGTTTAAACTTCAAACGTCACTCTCTTTTCCCTGTCTGTCACATCATATTTCTGTATCTTTTCTCTCGTTTTTTTTTCGTTAAGCATAATGCATGGCTATCTTAATTTAAGTCAAATCCTAGAGATAAAAATATTGACAAGAAAACATGACTAAGGCCCACTTTTACCACCTCCTGATAAATTTATCCGATAGATAAATCCAGTTCTTAGCCAATGAAAGCGCTTAAAACCGCCGTAACCATGGCAACTATCCTCTAGATAGTTTATCAGGAGGATGGTAAAAGTGGGCCTAAGTCCACTTAGGCCCACTTTTACCACCTCCTGATAAATTTATCCGATAGATAAATCCAGTTCTTAACCAATGAGAGCGCTTAAAAGCGCCGTAACCATGGCAACTATCCTCTAGATAGTTTATCAGGAGGATGGTAAAAGTGGGCCTTAGTCATTTTCTCCTGTATGTACAGGTTTTTACAAAATGGACCAACATTATGGTATTTGAAATTATAAGCATTATTATGGCATTTTTGGACTTGTTCATTTTTTCCAGAAAAATAATATTGAATTTCCGGTACATGAGCATTGAAACCTAAAAATCTAAAATTTTGGACTTGGTCACATTCTCTTGTATACCGACGATATTTAGTTTCAACAACGTAATAAAAATTTTTATAAAAGGTTATTGTTAGTAGTGTTAGGTTATGGTTAAAAAACGAAAATTATCATATCTCAAAATCTAAAACCGAATAAATTTTTTTGACTACGTCGTCAAATTCTCCGTAAAAAAGTGTCCATATAATGTCTCAGCTATAATACTCCACCTATAATAATAACCAAGATAATTGCACTTGCTGGATTTACGATATTTTCAAGTTTGGCCTGTAGGGGAAAAACAAAAGACGATAGCGCTTTGAAGTCTTTGGCATTAGCAGTTTCTCGAAAAACGAGATCATGACATGCTACTTTTTTTCTAACTCTTATAGTTTCCGGTTCGGACATCGAATTTGAACCACCCCTGTACAATAATGACATTTTATTACACATTTTTCTTTAATTTCGAAATATAAGGAAAAGTATTAAAATTAGACATATGACATACACTTGATGAGCAATTCAACTAGTACACAATATCCAGGGTGTTCCATTTAAAAAACTTAAGAAAAAGCCATTTGAAAACCATCAAAAGTAGCTAAGTTTTATCAACAGCCTGTATAGTGTATCTAATATGTTTCAATACTATCATCTACCTGCTGGCTTTGACTATTGTCCGACGTAGTTTCAAGGCAAAATCGGAAAAAATTTCGTTTTTACATGGTTTTTAAAAAGATCCTGTAATGGGCACAATTTGGAAGAACAATTGAATATCTCAGGAACTATGAACGCTGTGAAATAGTAACATATACGGTTGTATAAACAAATTTAGTTGTATCCATTATATGATAAAATAAATAGGGTGTCCCATTTAAATAAATTGACGTACTCTCCGTTACGCTTAAATGGAACATACTGTATAACTAAAAATAATTTTACGTAATAGAAAGTGATGAGTCAACAACTTTTGTATAAAATATTTTTTTTTGTTTTTCAAACGGTTTAGTAACAATGGACCGCCGGGATATTAATAACTCACCTGTATATTAGATTATATTATTTTTTTTTTAAATTATTAGATTATTATTTATTTTCTATAACATTTTTATATTTGTTTGCCAAATCAATCAGCAAGTTCTTTTCTGCTGTACTAAAATTAGATGATCTTTTTACTTTCTCTTGTTTATCCATTTTATCCACCACAATTACAAACTTAATTTATTTTTTACGATATATTTTGATTTTGTTGAAGCAACCAAACTTGCGCGCACATTTTTTTAAATTTCCGACTATATCTAATAGGTAAACCCTCAACCAGTACTTCAATTTGGTAGGTATCCAAATGTCATATTTACCTATAAGATAACCCTAAACTACGGGTGGATAAACGATACAGCGACGTTATCTGTCAGCTACAATTTTAATTGACAGATAATTCGTCTTAATTGGATATTGATAAACCGGCCCTTGGAGATTTTCATGGTGTTTGGTAGGTAAAGGTGTAACGTATCTTAGAAAAAATGCAGAATACCGAAAGACCTAAAATACAATTTGTTTTAAAGGATAAAGCTAAGTGCAAATCACGTTATACGATTTCAACTCCGATTTGCATCATACGTCTAAGAACCGACTTAGATACGACACTTGGGGCCGGTTGTACAATATATCGATAAACTTCCCGACAGCGTTATCTAGCAGATAAGGTGTTTGTACTGTATTACAATGTACAGATATTTTTGTCGGTGAGATTATCGGCAGGATAACTTATCGGGTACTCAGCGGTGCCGATAAAGACACTTATCCGCCAGATATTTATGGTTACCAAGGTTTTTATATAAAAACTTTATATGGTTGCTGCATAGGTTAACCTATAACATTAAACGTTAACCCTATACACGTTATGTCGTTACGTATACGTACAATGTGTCAGTTGTCTGTCGTGAAAAGTTTTTTAAACAATTATTATTGTCAAAATCATAATTCAAACTTCAAAGAAAGACTTTAGCGTTACCATTCTACGGCATAAATCACTAGATATGCGAAAAAACTACTACCAATCGACTCTTATTTCGCCGATAGCAATATTACCGACAAAAACAGTTTGTACAACAGCGAATATCTTTATCCTCCTATAAGTTTATCGGCCGGATTGATATCAGGTAGATTTATCGGTATATTGTACAACCGGCCCTCAGATACACCAAGAAATTCTACAATAGAAAAAATAGATGAACCTACAATTTCGGGCCAGTGTCATTTTCAAGATGTTAGTATAAATTTAAAAGTTTATTGGCCGGTTTCTCGTACGAAAATGCATGTCGATATCGAACCGATATCGCGCTGTTGATCGATAACTATGGCGATATCGGTCATTTGGGTTTCTGAAAGGATCGATAGGAGATATCGGATCGATAACTATATCGCATGCAACAAGCCGATATCGACTCGATAAGTGTGATTAATGACAGTGATGTGTGTTAAAAGATTGCGAATTTTGATTAAACTGTTCATCCCATGCTTGTTTCTTTACCATGTTTGTGGATATTTTATTTCGTTTGATTTTCTATTACTGATTTTCGTTCCATAACTAATTCCACTAACAATTTTTTATCGCAAGAAATAAAATTCTTCGATCGTTTCTCCATAGCGCACGTATTATCAAACTAACCGTTTTCTAAAAAAGGAAGAGCCCAAATTTCAACAGATGTCTTTTATTATACGTTAGTAACGTTATTTTTCTTTTCTAAATTATTTAATTATTAAAAAAAAGAAATAATTTAACTTAAATAATTAAAATTTTAGTTTCTCTTTTTTGGATTACCAAAACAATGTAGTGGATGCTTCGCTGGGCTTGTCCCGTTTGCATCCCAAGTGTAATAACTAAATAAATAAATAATTTTACGAACTGTTTGTTCAAAATTTTTACCGGCACCTATCGGCGGAAATAAACAAGTAACCGATTTTTTGACAAAATCGTTCGATAACCATGGATATCGGAACAATAGTTATCGGATCGATATCTTTTGACAGGTCGATATCGGCTGTTGGTGTTCTGGTACGAACTGATCGACAGATATTGCATACAATAGTTATCGAATGATTTTGTCAAAAAATCGGTTACTTGTTTATTCCCGTAGATAGGTGGCGGTGAAAATTTTGAATAAATAGTTCGTAAAATAATTTATTTATTTATTTATTACACTTGGGATTCAAACGGGACAAGCTCAGCGAAGCATCCACTAATAAAACACACAGTACATAAACAAAAATAAAAAGTTGCTAAGACAAGGAATTGATAACGAATTGATAATAATAAAAATTAACAAACAAAAATCATCAAATAATAACAAAAATGATTAGTAAAAAAAAACAATTAACAAAAAAGAGAAATTAAAAACTTAATTATTTAAGTTAAATTATTTCCTTTTTTAAATAAGTAAATAATTTACAAAGGACTATACTAACGTACAATAAAAGATATCTGTTAAAATTTGGGCTATCCCTTTTTTCGAAAACGATTAGTTTGATAATACGCGCGCTATGTCGAAACGAACGAAGAATTTTACTTCTTTCGATAAAAAATTGTTAGTGGAATTAGTTATGGAACGAAAATCAGTAATAGAAAATCAAACGAAATAAAATATCTACAAATATGGTAAAGAAACAAGCATTGGATGAACAGTTTAATCAAAATTTGCAATCTTTTAACACACATCACTGTCATTAATCACACTTATCGAGTCGATATCGGTGCTTGTTGCATGCGATATAGTTATCGATCCGATATCGGTCCGATATCTCCTATCGACCCTTTCAGAAACCCAAATGACCGATATCGCCATAGTTATCGATCAACAGCGCAATATCGGTTCGATATCTACATGCATTTTCGTACGAGAAACCGGCCAAGCCGTCAAAAGATATCGATCCGATAACTATTGCTCCGATATCTATTCGATATTATAATGTACGAGAAACCGGGCATATATCTTTTATTTTATATAGAATTTAAGTCTAACTAATTTCGGCCCTTGGCCATCTTCGGGGACTCTACAAATAGATTAAAATCTCTCATCTTATCCATTTTACAAACGACAGCGGTAGAGGTAGTTAGCATAAGATATCACCATGTTGCATATATTTATTGCACTAAAACTAGAACTAACACTAGACCTAGAACTAGAAATATATGTAGGACTAGTCTAGTAGTCTAGTGTTAGTTCTAGTTTTACACTAGCACTAACACTAGAACTAAGACAATACCGAGAACTAGAATCATTTGGGTTTAGTCGTGAAAAAGCTTTCAGTTGTCAATTTCAACTTTAATTTTATTATTATATTCGTAATCTTCATAAAATAACCTTTAAAATGAGTCCAAACTTGACGCATTTATCTCAAAAAACAAAAAAGTTAGAATAAAAAACATTAAACCCGAAGTTAGCAACAATAGAGATAGCAATTTAATTTTTAAATATTAATACCAACCTTAATTTTTTATTTTTTTTTATTATATTTTTGTTTTGTGACAAATATTAAGACATTTTATAAAAATTAAGAATATGTCAAAATGACATTGACATTTCAAACCGGAAGTTGCTTATATCTCGAGTAATATTGGAATTAAACGAATCATGTTTGGACTCATTTTAAAGGATTTTCCACGACGATTACAAATATATCAAAATTGACGTTGATATTCTTAACCGGAAGTTGACCATAACTCCATTAATATTGAAGATAAATATGTCGTGTTTGTACTCGTTTTAAAGGATTTTTAATGAAGATTACAAATATGTTAAAATTGAGGTTGACATTTTAAACCTGAAGTTAGTTATCATATAATAGAAGTTTTATAACTGAAGTTAATCTAGTGTTAGTCACTTTCCGCGCTTTCTTTTTACTTTTAACGTTTTTTTTTGGTCATTTCACATTAATTAAAAATAATCGTCGATTTTTAAGCCACATGATGAATCTTGAATTTTTTCCAAGTTTCTTAATATTTTACGTGATCTTTTTTAACAAAACAAAAAGAAATATTAACAAACTTGTATGTAAAATGGATAAGATTAGAGATGTTAATCTATTTGTAGAGTCTCTGAAGATGATCATTTTATCTCTAGTTTTAGTGATTAAATTTATGCCACGACTTACAGAAACACTCTGTATAATCGCAAAACGTAACGAGTGACCAAACGGCTTTTGTGCTTGTGATTGTGATACAATTTTCAATAGTTTGACCCTGTCTATTTTGAGAAGTCTTATATTTTTAGAGAGATGAAAACGAAAATTTCGTTTTTCTCAACATTATTCATTTGTCGCTTAGTCAAGTGATGCATAGCGTGGTCCAATTACACATTGTTATATTTATACATTTTTAACAATGCAAGATATATCATTAATCATTACATATGCAGATCATGTCGGTATGGTTTTTATTACATACAACACACGTTCTAATTACTTGCGTATAGTTCTTACATACACTTTGAAAACAAAACTAGATAAACAAGGTTTATGCATTTTATTGTTTTTTCTGAATTTTGATTAAAAACTTTCAATAAACTTACTTGAGTGGGAACATACGTAGACCTTTGTCCATGCCAGGTGTGTACGAGAGGAAGGCAGCAAGCGCTGTCTCAAAAATGAGACCAAAGTTCAAAGCCCAATTTCTCATGCCTTGATGAACGAGAGAGTTACGCCTCGTTTTGCAAATGATCAAATCGGCCCACTGTACAACAACGATGGAAACGAAGAATGCGGTATGGCAGGTGTACTCCAAAGTCTTTCTGTCACGATATGTCTAAAACATACACATACAATTATTTTAAAACTTTAATCTTTTTTGGCTTATTTCCACGTTGGCATTTCCTCAGAACCGTCCGTTTGATTTGATTAAAGTTAAAGAGCAAATTTCGTGCCAAAATATTTTATGAACTTAATGAATGAAAAATAGTTACAAACTATTTTTATTTCATTTTTGGAAACTTACCCATTCTTGTCCATACGAATCGGTTAAATCGTTAACTGCCCTTGAATCCCATTGTTTACGTATACCGAAGAGTTGCATTGGAAGGAAACCATTTTCAGCCATGATGACGAAGTAAACGAAGAAACCGGCGGCCGCTTGAATCATACCGATTTGACCGTATGCCATTGAGATTAATCTAAAGAAACGTAATCGCTATCACTATTTGTTATATTAAATGAAACGATTTATTTACAAAAATTATCCTGAACCATCTATATCAAGAAATATTAACTATAGCAATTGGGATAAATTAAAAAGTTAATGGTTCAAAATAATTCTTCTATACTTACGACAAAACATCCACCACATCATGCTGTTTTTTTTTATTATTACACATTAGTCCAAAGTTAAACAACATTAATACATGCATTATATGTACACGTGTTTTCTATATTCGGGGGGCATTTATGTTTGGACATCTAAAGCGTCGTTTTCGACAGTTCTGCTATTAATAGGTTTCTGAATTTTGAAGGCCTTTGAGCCATTCTCTTTGGGAAATTTTTATTTAAACTAAAGATAAAACGAGTGAACGTTGTATTAAGGAGTTTAAATTTATTTTTTGGAAGGTGATTATAAAAAGAAACTTGATAATCAGAAAGATAATAGAGAAAAAGAAAGGAGAGCGCTTGAGCCAAAAAGGAGGATTAGAAAACCAAAATTTTTAAGAGATAATCTCTTATTAAGAGATTATCGAGAGAAAAAGTGCGAAAAATTAATCAATTTTTAAAGAAAAATAAAATTTTCATTCATTAAAGAAAAAAATAACATCAAATCTAAGGATTTCTCAATAAATTAAATTAGAAAAAAGTGTACAGAGTGTTTTAAACAATTAGGAAATGTAATCGTTTATAATTTATAACATTTGGTTTGTACATTTAGTTTAATTAAGTTAATCAGAATCGTTTAGAACACTCTGTAATTTAAATGAGCAGAACGTCTTCATGCATGTATTAATATAAAAAACTCGGATAATTTTAAAGCTAATTAAAAACTAAGGCTAAAACTATAGTTAAAAACTAAACTAAAGCTAAGAGAGCGGTTCTCTACCGGCGGTACAACTTCTAAGTGAGTGATACGCAAAATTAAAAGGCTAATTTGAAGGCAAAATGTGATTGTTAGTAAATAAGCAGGTAACAAGCAAGAAAATTTTGAAATTAAATAAAAATTTGATGCAAGTGAAAATTGATAGTGATCGTTATAAATTAAAAAAAAAAGTTAGTAAGTTAATAAAAAAAAAGTTAGTAAGTTAATAAAAAAAAAGTTAGTAAGTTAATAAAAAAAAAAGTCCTCGACGCCTTCGCCGGCGCAACTTCGCTTAGAAGCAGACAGCAGGTTGCTTCCTAAAAACTAAGGTGCACTACCTGTTTATCACACCAAACTACTTTTACCTATATAAAATAAAACTGTGAAATATGACAAACTACTAAAATGGTTATGATTTAGAATAATTATTTCTTCTCATTTTATATAGTTGTTTTTTTAAATCATGCATTATGATTTAAAGATAGCAGTTCTTTTTAACTAAAGCCCTTGTTATCAATGCATTTTAAAAGAAACTTAACTTTATATCATTTTACATTGATAAATAGTTGCTTAATAAAGAAGACTAAAACCTATCAGATAAACCTAATAACATTATTTTTCTCTTTATTGAGTACACTGTGTTAATTAATTATCGTACCCGACGTCATCATTGCAAGTATGCAACCAATATCACAGTACTCGTATTGCAATACGCAAATCGCGTTATTGGTTGCATACTTGGAATGATGACGTCGGGTACAATAATTAATTAACACACTGTATGGTTTTTTTTTCATTATTAAGGTGTAAGTTACAACATCGAAAAACACATTGTGAAACACACTGTGATTAAAGTGTTTTTTCATTAAAATTAGTTTTAGTGATTTCATTTGTGCTAAAAAAAATGTTTTGAAACACGAATCGGACAACATTCGGATTGGACAATAAAAAAACTAAAAAAAAAAAAAAAATAAAATAAAATAATGTTAACAGTACAAAAAAATTAAGTAGTGTGGTGCGATAAAGTTGGTGAAGGACACCATACGGGCGCGACCCACCTTCGGTTGACCAAGTTATCCCTATAAGGGTCGCGCGGTTGGCGCTTCATAATGTCGGACTCCGGAGCTTCGTAAGCCAGAGAAATAGCAGGCACCTATACAGTGGCCGGCGCAAGACATACAGTTAGTAAAGTGAGAAAAAGTCATGCAAGTCGTTAAAATTCCTGTTGTTGAGAAGTTTAGTGTGTAAGAGAGTAAAGGGTTTTATTATTTCTTTGCGGGATTATAAAAAAGTCGGTTTTGCGACCAACTTTTATAGAAAGCAATCTAATCGAGAGGTAAGAGGTTTCTAATCTTGAATGAGAGGTTTTTTAGCCGATGTAGAATGACTTAGGATGACTTAAGCGGATGCATGGAGATTTAATTAAAATTGTTTATGATCATTAAGGGAAACTTACATTCCCTTAAATTAAAAAATAAAAAATAATCAGTTTATACATATGTGTTTTTGAGGTTTTAAAAGTTTCAAAGTGTTGAAGTGGTAATTGATAATAGATGTGTTAATATATTAATCAATTTCAAGCAAAAAGAACAATAGTTTCTAATTCGAAAATTATCGTTTTATATTTCTTTTTAATTAGATTGAAATATCTTAAAAAGTTTTAGAATTAAATAATTATATTTCTATAATTAATCAATAATTTTGATAAAATAAAAAAATGGTTCTAAAAATTTTCTGTTAGAGACACTTAACGAATTTGGCTCGTGTCCTATCCACAGCAAAAGGAACATTCAGTAAGTTTGGTTTTGCTAAATTTGATGAATTGGATTACCTTGATTACGCCAATTAGCACAAAATGCCATAATGTTTAGCAGCTAGCAAAATTGATAATAAGAATCATATCACGGTGGAAAATGTTATTTATAAACTAAATTTTGTCCAATAGTGCTACTCTTGTACTCTTGTTGTCTCTACAGTTGAATAACTAACTACACCTTTCATAAATGTCAGTAAAATTCATATTAAAGTTAACAAACCAGTCATAACAGAAAAGAATTCATGAAATCTAAACGTTTTCTCTTAAATTATCTGTGCAAATGTCAGAAATGCTTTAAACCTTCTCTCCTAATCCTGAATTCATAAACGCAGTCTTGTCAGATATAAAAAATTAAATTCACTACATATTATAAAAATCATAATCTTGCGTGTAACTATAACAAAATCCACTTTCCTTCTATTCCATACAAGAACTACTCTAGTTATCCTGCTATAAATTATGGAATGCACCAACAATATGGATAATGAAACTGAGAAATCAGGAATCGTTATGGATTAAAGATGGTGCTTGTAACAAAATTTGCCACACTTAAACAACAGCAAAATTCGAAGATCGCCTACCAGATTTCTCTATAAAATTCTAGATCATAGTGGAATAAATTTAGCCGTACTAGTATTTAATTTCGCACATTCTAATAGCAAGAACAACATTTTAGAGATACGTGAAATTGCTATCGAACAACACACAATTTTGACAAAACGAATATGATGTATATGATTTTGTTCTGCTCAAAATAAGTAAAACGATTTAGGATGGAAGTTTCGAATCTCAGTTGTAAATGAAATCTAACACAATACTAAAGCGCTTTGACACGGTCATATGCTTCTATCTATCTGGATGCAAGAGAGAATATTTTATATTCTGGCACCAACCTAAACTCTACCTAGATGAATAGCACTTTCCTTCTATTCCATACAAGAACAACTCTAGTTATCCTGCTATGAATTGTGGAATGCACCAACAATATGGATAATGAAACTGAGAAATCAGGAATCGTTATGGATTAAAGATGGTGCTTTTGACAAACTGTGCCACACTTAAACAACAGCGAAATTCGAAGATCGCCTACCAGATTCTTCAATGCAATTCTAGATCATAGTGGAATAAATTTAGCCGTATTATTTAATTTCGCACTTTCTAATGACAAAATGAATAGAAGAATAACATTTTAGAGATACGTGAAGTTGTTATCGAATAACACACAATTTTGACAAAACGAATATGATGTATATGATTTTGTTTTGCTCAAAATAAGTAAAACGATTTAGGATGGAAGTTTCGAATCTCAGTCGGAAATGAAATCTAACACAATACTAAAGCGCTTTGAGACGCTCATATGCTTCTATCTATCTGGATGCAAGAGAGAACATTTTATATTCTGGCACCAACCTAAACCCTACCTAGATAAATAGCACTTTCTTTCTATTCCATACAAGAACAACTCTAGTTATCCTGCTATAAATTGTGGAATGCACCAACAATATGGATAATGAAACTGAGAAATCAGGAATCGTTATGGATTAAAGATGGTGCTTTTGACAAAATGTGCTATACTTAAACAACAGCGAAATTCGAAGATCGCCTACCAGATTCTTCAATGAAATTCTAGATCATAGTGGAATAAATTTAGCCGTATTACTTAATATTGCACATTCTAATGGTAAAATTAATAGAACAACATTTTAGAGATACGTGAAGTTGTTATCGAACAACAGACAATTTTAACAAAACGTATTTGATGTATATGATTCTGTTCTGCTCAAAATAAGTAAAACTATTTAGGATGGAAGTTTCGAATCTCAGTTGTAAATGAAATCTAACACAATACTAAAACGCTTTGAGACGGTGATATGCTTCTATCTATCTGGATGTAAGAGAGAATATTTTATATTCTGGTACCAATCTAAATCCTACCTGGATGAATAGCTTTGTTTTTTACCCATTCAGAACGAATCCAAACACTAACTAACCAATTAGGACACTTCAGAGATTTAATTTTCTATTTGTATCATTTTAACTTGGTTCAAATAGTGGTTTTAATAAGATTAAACTCGATTAACACCTACAATTTCGATTTTCAATTATGAATATTTTGTTCTTTTAATACTGACAATAAGTTATACGCAGCTAAGCATGGCTTTTCAGTATTAAAGTAATTAGGGAAGTAATTGCTCAAATTTTACCCAAATCCCTAATTTCATTTTGATGATATAAAAAAGACTTTCAAAATAAAATTATGTATCACTTTAATGTACCAGGAACAAGAAGACAATAAATATGATGCGAAATAATAAGTTAATTTGACATTGCTATTCTTTGATGTACAACGAATGTAATCAATACATATTTCAGTATAGCTAAGCATGGATGAGACGTTGTTAAACATTCCATTTGGTCCATGAAGTTAATGAAAGGACCATATCAATTTATACAAAATATTAATTGGATATTGAAGTAAAGTGCTTCTTCAGGTCACGTCTTTTCATTGAAACAATATTTTATTTGCTTTGGATGATAAAAATATGTATATTTTCAGATAAGATACCACTTCGATAATTAAAAATTTGTGATTCTGGTACAAAAATATATGTATAATAAATTGGTAACGGGCTGAATTCGCTTTCTGTCTCTTTAACTCCAAAATATGTTTTAAATCTCGTCCTGTCAATTTGTTAATAATGTTTTGCCGAAACTGATCATTTAATTAATTTGGTTCTCAATATTCATTTAAAGTGTTAAATAGAAACCATTGCTCTAATAAACCTACTTTGTAGTAATCTAAATCTGTAATTTCTACACATAAAAATAGAACAATACAAAGAAAATACAAGTTACCACTAAGTTAATATCGTGTATGTATAAACTGTACATAACCAAATAATAATTAGAGAAGGAAGTAACAAAACGACGGGTAAGATCTCTAACATCAAGCTGGGTAGTGGATATAGAAAACCGGATTATACAAAAACGATTACAAAAATATATAACAACTAAAACAAAACTAATAATGAATCGAGAGCTGGAGTGAAGTAGATATGAAGGGTTATTATGAAAGCGGTTTTAGCAGATGTCGTTCGCACGCATCATTATCATCATTATGACCGTAAAAAAAAAATTTGGCACACGTCAGACAGACACGAATGCGACAGTCCGATCCATCACCATACTTATATCAACGAAACGAACCAACCAACCAACCAAATATAGAGAACACGGGACTCGCATCGCTCATTACCTCTCGTTGACCAGTTTGTCTGTGAAAGGGTTTCGAGGCCTTCGCTTCATTATATCAGACTCTGCCTCCTCGTATGCCAAGGATATCGCCGGGACCTTGAAAACGCGCCCAAACAAACATAACACGTCAAAACGGAAGCTAAGGGACACTTAAAGGGCAAGGGAATACGCTTTTTTGGTATTGATTTTGTTTGTAAAGTCCTTCGTTTTTTTGTTATTAAAAGAAACGAATGTGATGGCAATGACGGGGGCGATACGGGGGGGGCTAAGGGGATTTAACAAATAATCGGCCAAAAAATATACGTAGCACATGCTAGCACTGCCTACGTTTTTCTGACTTTAGATTTTTTTTTTCAATCTACCGTTCAAAATAAATTAAAAAGGTTTTTTTTTTGATGTGTTTTATCGTTGAGGTTTTTTTATCGTTTACACGAGTAAAAACAAGAGTTAAACTTCAAATTTACACATCAAAAAAGAAAAACAAAAAAAAACTTTTAAAACTATAGTCAGAGCAGCGGTGCTAAGCAAAAAAGGGGACGTTGTATGTTTTTCTTCTATTTTTGCGAGCAAGGTATTTTGGGGGGTATGTATTTGTGTATAAGTGTTATTGTAGTTTGTAGTATAATATGTTTTATCTTGTGTTAGACTACACAAACATCAAACTATCACTATATCTAGGTTTTAATTAATTTTAAAAAATGTTAATCGATCGGCTTCATTCCTGTTAAGTAATTTTATATTAAGTTTTTAGATTTTGTTGTGTATGTTGGTTCAAAAATAGTGTAAAAACCCAAGTGTAAGTTAATTTTTTAAAACAGGTAAGTAATCCCAATACTACACAAAAAATTGTTAATTACAAAATTATTTATATCCATATTAGGCATCAGACCAGTATTTTCATTAGATTAATTCTAAATTGTTATATTTGTTAGTTAATAAAATAAAGTTAATCAAGAAATAAAATTCATTAAAAAAATTGATTTATAACTGCACCTATCGTTTACAAGTTTATCCATATAAGGATTTCTAGGAGGTCTCTTCATAATATCTGATTCAGCTTCTTCATATGCCAATGAAATGGCAGGAACCTGTTAATTCGTTAAAAGATCGATCATGATTTCGATTATAGTGATATTAATTATTACATAAGGGGAGAATGAGATATCTGGACATGATATAAAACGTTATTTTAATTAAAAAAAATACCTAAATTATTTTTAATTAAAATAACCCTTTCCATTTTTAAGAGGGATAAGCTAAAAATAGTTGATAGTTGAGAAAATAAGCGGAAATATTATTAAAAATATCAACTATTATAAGAATAGCAAACTTTTAAAAAATTTCTACTCATTAATCAAAAAAATAACGATAGTAATGTAGCCTACAAAAATAAATTATATAAGTATAATATATGCAGAAAACTTGAGAGTGTATTTATACTTATCTGTGTTTCCAAAATATTTTAACTAGAACTTACTGACCTATAATTCACGTACTTTTATGAATTTATAGTTACTCATAAAAATGATTGCAGATTAACTAATCTTTTATCAAAAAATACTACATTAAACTAACCCTATTTTTTTTTTTTAATATTATCATTCTTACAACCATTTTCATGAGCACCAAAACAACGTCATATAAAAACGTTTAAACTTTTTAAGTTTAGCCTACATGTGCAAGAAAGATATATAAAAAAGGTATAAGATACATGCTTATGAAAGCGTATCTCTCGTTACTTATGTGTACCTTTCGTTTACTAATTTATCGCCAAAAGGGTCTCTGGGGCGACGTTTCATAATATCTGATTCGGCTTTTTCATAAGCCAATGATATTGCTGGCACCTATACACAATCAAATTATTCCTAGCTCCAAAAATAATAAACAAAATAATCAAATTTCAATTACTTTTGATCTGGTAATGATGCCTTATTTAAACATTCTTTTTAAAATATTTCCTTTTTTTGATATAGTTAAATAAAAAATTAAAATCAATTAAAATGATAAAACTTACCATGTCAGTTCCAAGATCGATGCAAAGAATAGTGACGGTACCAAGAGGCAATGGAATATCGCAGAGGATAAAGGCAAGGAAAGGTGAAATTTCGGGAATGTTTGAGGTTAAAGTGTACGCGATGGATTTCTTCAAATTATCGAAAATTAAACGGCCCTCTTCAACACCTGTTACGATCGAAGCGAAATTATCATCCAAAAGAATCATGTCTGCAGCTTGTTTAGATACGTCAGAACCAGCAATACCCATAGCTACACCAATATCGGCTTTCTTCAAAGCGGGAGAATCGTTTACACCATCACCTTTACGTAATTATTTTACGATTTAAACTCCATATTTAATGAAGTAAATTATTTTCTTACCAGTTACAGCTACAATAGCACCCATTCTTTGACAACCTTCAACAATAATCAATTTTTGTTGTGGAGACGTTCTGGCGAAGACAATTTCAGTGTGATTCCTTAAAACTTCATCCAATTGATCTGAGCTAAGTTCCCTGAGATCGGATCCGTGAAGAACTGCAGCTTTGGCATCATTCCTGTTCACTTCCGAAATGGGAATATTCAATCTTTGAGCAATGTCTTCTACTGTTTCGTTGCCTTCGGAAATGATACCGACGGATTTTGCAATGGCTTTGGCAGTAATTGGATGATCACCAGTAACCATAATAACCTAATAATATAAAGAAAATTCGTTGTGTAAAATTTGCCAAATTAATTTTTTAGTACAGTAAGACCTCGTTTAACGCTAAAAACGTCTTTGCATTTGGATCAGCGTCAAAAGATCAAAGTAAAAAAAACCATCATGCAAAAGGCCATAAACATTTTTAATCAAATTCAAAATGAAAAAGAGGTTGGTTCGATAATTTAAAAAAAAGAAGCAACCTCCACAATATTCGAATCACCCGAGAAGCAGCGAGTGCAGATACTGCTGCCGCTTCAATTTTTCCTGCAACCCTAAAAGCCATAATTGAAAGAGAAAATTACCCACCAGAATTGGTTTTCAACGTGGATGAAACATAATGCCAAAGTGCACCAGGTGTCAAAGCTGCAAAAGAGCGTTTCACCCTTCTTCTGGGTGGTAACGCCAATGGCGATTTAAAATTAAACCCTCTGCTTGTGTATCATGCCAAAACCCCAAGTACCCCAATCTTTCAAAATTGGTTTCACATTTTTGTCCATCTGTAAAACATTACTCTGAACCAAATAATTTTGAACCAACACCTCTATTACTGCTAGATAACGCACCAAGTCATCCCATCAACCTATCGGACTTAAATACTTGCATTCAGGTGGAAATAGTTTTCCTTCCACCCAACACTACGTCGTTAATTCGGCCAATGGATCCGGGAGTTATTGCAAATTTTAAGACACATTATTAAAAAAAATTGATTTACCACACATTTTTGTCCATCTGTAAAACGTTACTGGGAACTAAATAATTTTGAACCAAAAGCTCTATTACTGCTGGATAAAGCATCAAGTCATTCCATCAACCTATCAGAGTTAAACACTTGAAATTGCTTTCCTACTACCCAACACTACGTTGTTAATTCAGCCAATGGATCAGGGAGTTATTGCAAATTTTAAGGCACATTATCTTCGTCGTACATTACAACACCTTATTGATAAAATAGAGGTGAAGAAGATAAAGAAAAAATTCTGGGGAAGATATAATATCCTGGATACCATAGGCAATATGGACGTCGCTTGGCAAGAATTAACTAAAAAGTGCATGAATGGAGTGTGGAAGAAGATATGGTTGGAGGTATCCCAGGATTAACAACGAGAAGAGCCTATTGTTGGTCAAATTGTCAATCTAGTCGAAACAGCAGGACTAGAAGATGAGCAGGATATTTAGGAGGTACTGCAGGTTTCTGGTGATGGCCTTACCAACGACGACCTTCAGGAACTGGCAGAACAGTGGTTTTGAAGACGATGAACCAAAAGAAATTACTAGATTTTCTTGAAAAAAGTTTGGAAACAATTACTGAAATTGTAGATCAAATTGTAGCGAATGATCCAAATTTTGACAGGAGTGCAAAAGCAAGAAGAGAAGTTTGGATACGATCGCCTGCTACCGACCTTTGCTTAATGAAAGAAAAAGAAAGCAACAAATGACTCTAGACGATATCTTCTCCAAAAAATCAACAATATCAGAAGAGCCAGGTCCTTCATCACAAATATAAACTTTATATGTACTTGTGCAAATGTTTGTTATATAAAACATTATGTAAAATGTAAATTACTAGTATTACAGTTTAAAATTAAAGTAAAATTTATTTATTTTTGGCTGCTCCCTATCTTCAGGAACGCATCTACCACGCTAAACGAGGTCTTAGTGTATAATTAATTAAAAAAAAAAAATTTACCTTAATACCAGCGCTTCTACATTTAGCTACAGCATCAGGTACAGCAGCTCTTGGTGGATCAATCATAGACATAAGACCAACAAATCTAAATCCTTCTAATGGGAAATTGGGATCGTCTGAATTGAACTTGAAACCCATTGGGAATTTATCAGTTGGTAACATCATATCGCAAAATCCTAACACACGTTCACCTAAACCTCCCAATTCCAAATAAGCGTTATTGAAAGCTTCCTTCATTTCGTCGTCGAGGACTTTTTCTTTTCCGCAGATAAAGATGGTGCTACATTTCTCCAAAATCCTTTCAGGAGCTCCCTTCATCACCAAGATGTGTCTAGGATCATTCGTATCTTCGTTTTCGTGAATGGACACTTGAAATTTATTGGTCGAGTTGAACGGAATTTCGCAAACCTTCTTGTTTTTCCTTCTGATATTCATAACGTTACCTAAAGCGATTTCCATACATTTCAAAAGTGCTGCTTCTGAAGCATCTCCATTGACTTCTCTCTTCAAAATTGGTACACCGTCTTGACCACCCTTAAATTCAGCTCTGTTACATAATGTTGCGATCCGCGAAAGAGCTTTAAATCCTGGACTTGTTCTATCGTATTGTACGCCAGATTGATTTTCAGTGGTATCAGCTTCAATAATTTGATTATCAAACCACATGTGAGCAACAGTCATCCTATTCTGTGTCAATGTACCGGTCTTATCAGAACAAATGGTACTTGTCGATCCCAATGTTTCTACAGCTTCTAAATTCTTAACCAAACAGTTCTTTGAGGCCATTCTCTTAGCAGTTAACGTAAGACACACAGTTACGGTAGCCAATAAACCTTCGGGTACGTTGGCGACGATAATACCAATCAAAAAGATTACAGCATCCAACCAATGATAACCCAAAATAAAAGCAATAACGAAGAAGGTTACTCCAAGAAATACAGCGACACCAGTAATAAGTTGAATGAAATGGTGAATTTCTTTAGCGATCGGAGTTTCGCCAGTATCCAATCCGGAAGCTAATCCAGCGATTCTGCCCATTACTGTGTTATCACCACAACTAATCACGACACCTTTGGCAGTTCCTTCGACGGCATTCGTAGAGAAAAAGGCTAAGTTCTTCGTCTCCAATGGGTTTTCGTGCGTGAATTCGGGGCTACGACTTTGTGGTTCAGATTCACCAGTGAGCGAGCTGTTGTCGACCTTGAAACCTCGGGACTCGATGATACGGATATCGGCCGGTATCCTGTCTCCAAATTTTACTTCTACTACATCACCTAATACCAAATCTTCGGCCCTTAACGTTAACTTTTCGCCTTCTCTTAAAACGGTCGCGAATTGTGGTACCATGTTCTTGAAGGATTCCATAATTTTCGAACTCTTACTTTCTTGATAATACGAGAAAATACCTGGAAAGATACATAAATTAGTAAGAAACTCATATTTTTTCTTTCAAATTATTTAAGAAAATATTCGACTAGATTCAAAATCCCTTCATGTATTGTTTAACATTATTAATTCTTTTGTAAAATAGTGGGAGTGATGGTAGATAAATTTTAAACTAAAATAACGCAGCGTTATAATTAAAAAATTTATGTATACGTCTTACACATACTCAACAAGAATTTAGTACAACTTAACAGAGTTATTTTGGGCACAGTAACCGAATGGATATGCGCTCGAAAAAGATCGATCTTTAGATCGCCATTTTATTGCTTCCACAAGCTGTACAGATATGCCAAGAATATGGAACGCAGTTCATATATTGTATTCCCGATTTTTAGAAATATGTGAAATTTTGATAAATGATATTGTAGAATTACCGAAGCTTTAAGAACATACAGCGAAGACATCAAATTAAGTTTTGGGGCTTAAAAATCTTTAACCAGTAAAACATTATTTAAGACTATGAAAATAAAACAGAAATAAGAAATATGTGACATTTGCAGCAGAAATTGATATGAGCTGGCGATAAAGCAAAGATGACAAAGATAACGAGATTAAGTAACATGCGTGATTGGCAAATCCGATGTCTAGCTGGAAGCATAATAATAACAGGAAATATTGACCTACAAAGTACTGATAACAATTAAAACAAATACACTCAATGAAGAGATTGACAAGCGCCCAAACAGAATCGAGGCAACAAGAAGACAACAAAAATCCACCACGCGAAATTCCAAAGAATTTTTATCTTATTTGAGTGTTATCATTATTGGAAAGCAAGCATGGAGAAAAATAAATTCAATATTCAGGTTATAAACTTTGGTAAACTAAAGTCTGGCACGCCGTCAAATTGCGTAATACTTGTGTGCTTCATAACTTAAAACTTGGGCGAAACTCACGAAAATTATAGTAATTGGGTTGCTCTCCAGATGACCTTTATATTGAATGAAATTAAAATATGTTTAAAAGTTCAATTACTTTTATTATCAGAATGTTAGCGTCAATTAGGAAAGAGACAGAGAAATATCAAGTACTTTAATAAACAGGAAAATTACGTAAAAACCCACGGAAAATTGTACTTTTGGAAATTTTTGGCAAACAGCACACAAGAAACGAGAAAATAAGATAAAATAGAAAGAGTGCTCATATAAGACACACCACAACAGAAAATAAAAAAGAAACTTAGAATCTTAGGAAAATAAACTCTTATAAGATGTTTTTTATAGGTAAATACCTGAAATTTTAGATAAAAAAAAAGAAGAAAAAATAAACTCTGGTCGGTAAGTAATAGAGTAAATGAAAAATAAATACACTTCACTATCCTCTATCATTATAAAAATACTTCGACGTCATTTTAAATTTGAATAATTGAAATACTTAATTGATTAGATGAAATAAATCTGACTGATGACTAGAGACGCAAACACAATGATGACTCATAAGAACTCCTGGAATAAAGAAAACGAAAAATTCCTCCTTCTCACATTTTAAACAACAAATTTTCAAAACATCATTTTCATGAAGAATGAAAAGAGAGAAAAAAGAAAGAAGCAAAGAAAGATGATGTTACGTAATCACAACAACAATAACATTGTCATATTGATTAACATAAATGAATATTTTCATGGTTATTTTCGAAATTTACATTACACTGACTGCCTAATTCACCAACAAATTTTAATCAGAAAATAATACACCAGAGAAATGTTCCAAAATTTCCCTCAAATCGTGTCTCTTTTAAGTTAAGCTTGATTAGGAATAATCCGATTTACGATTACATACTAAAGTATGATGACTAAGTAAACGTAAACTTCCACTAACATAAAGAAGTTTGTCTTTGTGTAGCAAGATTGACTTGACATTTTGCGTCAAGCAAATCTGATATCAAAATTCCTTTTTACAAGTCCATCGAATATATCTGTTGGTTTTTGTTTTGCGACATTATTCATCAATAGTCGTTGTATGTATAAGTCACCATCAAAATATCATGATTCCTTCCTTGCAACTTATTCAAAAGAACGTGAATTAATGTTAAAGACTAACTTGTTCGCTGTTTAACAGTTTCTAACTAGTTTAAAACTCGAAATTTCATTCGCACCTATCAAATATTGCAAATTAACCTACTGAAATATGAATGCATTATTTGACACGTGCGATTATAAAACAAGTTTCCAACCAATTAGAATTTCAAATTTATAAAATACTTAATGGATTGATTTATAAATTCCGATGGTAAGTATCTTATCTTTGGCCTGTTGTGTATAATATTGTTAACACGATTCATAATTGAAGTTCGTTCCTTTCTTTTGTAATTCCTAGTGGTTCCCTATTTTCTTTCATGGCAGCTTCTGGCTTTCTCCTTACATCGAAAAATATAATAAATATTCGTAATTTTATGTTTTTAGCGTTATTAATAAAGTCTTTATAGATTACTTGTACTATTCTTCCCGCAAGAACCATCTAATCATTTTTGGCATACAATTTGTGGTATGAAAGGTATCTTAAAGGTCAACATTTTCTTCAATACATAGCACTTTATAAGTCGAATACATTGTATACAAATGTGTGACAAGGTGCGAAATATAAAATGGGGATGCCAAAAGTTAATTTATTTAAATAGAATATTAATTCCAAACATAGTGTTGATATTAATAAAAGTTACTTAATTGGAAATGTTCCCAAAAATAATTAAGAACTACAAATCACTGGATTTGAATCGTGTCAAACATTTGCATTTACGTCAATACAAGACCTTAAAATAGTTATTCATGAAGAATGGAGCAAAATTGAATCCCAAAACAGTTGAGATATTATATTGTTACGAAAATAAGATCATATTCTATAAAATGTTGAAATGTAGAAGGATTTTAGTCTGGTTTCGTAAGATTTCATTATTTTTATATTTTTGAAATAAGCATAATTATCAGTAACGCCCTAAATATTTGATAAATAAAATACTCAAAAAGACAGCTTCACAACAATACAAGATGTATTTGACAAATTCATAAAGAATTGAAAGCGTTGTGGGGACGTTTATTCGTTGAATATTTGCTAATCCTGTAAAATATGGAATCAAAATTTTGCTCTTATTAATTCAAAATTGTGTTATTTCTGTAATTTAGAGGTATGTATAGAGACCCATGTAAAGGAGTAAATCCAAGAGTTTGAAAGTAATTGAAAGAACCATCTAACACATTAGACAACCTGGGCAGTGCCATAATCAATAACTGGATCAGTCACGTGTCAGATTAAAACTTTACGTTATACCAAGTATGTATTTTTATTGAGGACCACCTACTGTAATAAAACCAATGTCTAATGTATAAAGTAATATAACTAGAAATAATAAATGAAGGCAAGAAAATCTGAAAATTACATGAATTTCTATCTTGTTGCTTCCTCTTCCAATAATTATGGAAGGAAACTAAAAGAACAACTACAAAGAAGGAAGAATAATTTATCACTGTAATAGCAACCTCTTAAGGTCGTTTTGGTTACTTTCAAAGTGAATATTAAAGTCACTGATTTCCCATTAATAGTTTTGCAAAAATTGAAAAATCATGGTTGTATGAAATAACTTAAGTCTTGTGCAAACGAAAGGAACGACTTCTGAAATGTTTGACAAAAAAAACTAGTTTTATTGTATTTGTTAAATTTGATAATGTAATTTGATGATGAATTTAAACTTACAATAATTTCCTGCAGCTTTTGGCAAATAACTTGCTAATTTTAAAAATTTATTTTTTCTATACAGTTGTACAAAAATATTGATTCGTTTACTTCTGCGTTTTATTCAACTTCTTGTTTTTGTAAACCCGTTGATGCGACTTCTTCTTGGAATCCACTATTGACAAAATATCAAAATGTTTGTGTTTCTTGTTATATTCTGCTTTACCTACAGAAATTATACTTAAACACATTGCCTAACAAGTAATGCTAACATATACACTACTTTTCAAACTTTTCAAGGTTTTGCAGATAGACCTCACTTGTTTTCTTTTTATAATAAAAATTGTATATCATCTAAAACTAAATGAATATATAAATAATTTAGCACGTTTGACAAAAAAAATTTTTTATTCGGAGTAGAAGTATTTTCTGTGTCTTCTCCATATATACTATTATTATATTATTATTGCTGCTTCAAAATGAAAAAAATGTATAGAAATAATTTATTATATTCAGAAAATGTAAACTTTTTACTCGTGATGATAAGCGATAACCAACCGTAATAAATAAACGTTAATTTATATCCTCAACTAAAACAGAGTTGTAAAAAACAAAACTAACTTCCCTAAATGAGCATAAAAATATTAAATATTTAACCCATAACATCATTTACAAGAATAAACATAAATATCAATTAGTCTTAATTTTATTAATCGCGTTATATTTTTAAATTTATTGGATTTAGGCCAATTATTTCAAATGAATCTTATTTTTATTATTAGTTTATAGTTAGTTTTATAAATCGATAAATTTAATGATTCTTTTTACCTGTAACGATAACAACGGCAGCTAATACAATGCCTAAGTAAAGGTTATCATCTGAGGGTTCATCTTCTGTGCTCGCCTGGATCGAATAAGCTATGAAACAAAGAAAGGCGCCTATCCACAGCAGCAGGGCGAAACCACCGAAGAGATTCTTGCAGAACTTGACCCATTCGGGTGTCGTTTTGGGCGGCGTTAACGCATTGGGACCATCTCGTTCCAAATTTTCTTTCGCCTTCGCATGACTGAGGCCCTAATTTAATTAAATCGTTATTATCTCGATTTTTATATAATTTAGGTATGACTTACATTTTCTGGGTGAGTTTGAAACCGTTGATAGAGTTCTTCGGGTGAAATTTTGTGATAATCGATGTCCAATTCTTGTTTGAGGTCATCGAGGTCATCTGCTTTTCTGGGCTTTTTGACATGTTTCCTCCGTGACTGTACAAATATTAATATAATTAGTACAAAATAAATAAATGAATTTTTGGTGTATATTTAGATATGTACATTTTTATTATAAGCTTTGGATTTAAAGTATTTGCTTTATCCTTTTTTGATATCGATGATTGTTCAGGTGACATAACGTTAAACAATCGCAAATAATCACAATTTATATTTAATAACTAACTTACGCAATATTCAAGATAGTAAATTATCTCTTTTTGAATTAATTGACATGCTTCACGAAACATCATTATATTTGTCACTTGATTTGTCAACTTAAATAAAACTTTGATAATAATGAGTTGAGTTATGATAACACAAATAAAACTATCTACATCAAATAAAAGCGATTTAACACACAAAAACGCATTTGAGAATTGATAAAAAAATATTAATTCGCATCTACTCATAAAATATTTACAAACTTATAGATATCTACCAAAATTTGCGTGTAATACCATAGAAGATCCTCGGAAATGTGCACCCAGTTAGTACAGTTTATAAATAAAAAGATGTTACAATACATTTATTTTCTGAAAAGAGTTTCTTTTATAAATACCTTCACTCTACCATCTGCGGTTTTGTTGTCGTCGTAATTCGTTGGAATCGTAGCCACACGATAAGAATCTGTTCGTCCGTGCTGTAACAAGCCCAACTAAACGCTACACAACATGCTTAAAAACATTTCATTACGAAAATAAAAAAAATTACAAACAAATTAAGTAACACTATCGGAAAATTACTTTATGGTTTTATAACCGCGTTAGTAAGTAATTCGCCGATATTAATAACAAACACGAACATAAAACAACATTAATGAAATGGATTATGAACGATAAAAAAAGTAATACCAAAAAAATAAAAATTGTATTTTCGAAATTCGCATTTTCACATCAGCATTCAGCATTAACATCTTTTCAAGTTTCGGATATGTCTCCAGACAGTTATACAATTTGGGAGCATTGCCAAATGTTGTAAAAATAACTTACGAACAGCGGGATCGCCATTGAAATTACTTGGAGACAAAATAGTATACCCACTTAAAAGTTTATTTGGGTAGAAACTTGACATTTTACAATCCTACATACATTCTAAAACTAATTACAAAAAATCTAAAAAAAAAATTGCACTTTCAACATCAAGATCTTGATAAAATTCAAAGGAATCGCTCGATAAATATTAAAGAAATCAATACGTACGATATTGATTTTAAAAAGAATCTTTCACAAAATACGATCACTTAATAGATAATTAAATAAAAGACGTACATGTATCATTTAAGTATCTACTTAATTGAAACGTGTTTAAGATTATAACACTTCAAAAAGGTATTTTGAAATCTGAATTGGAAAAATTCATCAAACAAAAATAATACCAATTGTTATTTTTATCATTTCAAAACGAATTTTTTAAATTAATCAGAAAACAAATTTAATTTTGATCAACACGTTGTGATTAAATTATAAATAGTAGACACACAAAAAAAATGCAATTTCTAAAAATAACTAAAGCAGAGTGAAAAATAATTTCCCGTTTCCTTGCCAAAAAGGACCATTTCGAAACTGTGTGGAAATATCCAGACACACTGGGAACACAAACGTTTATTCATCACACACATACATTCACGTCATCGTTATGGCTTTGTCTCGAATGTATCTATCGATTTTTCGTGACCCTTTTCCGAATCGATAACTAATTTCGTATTCCCCACTCATTGTGTGGCTGGGGGATAAGGGGGCTAAGGGTTGTTAAAAATTTAAATAGGATCGCATGATTCGTGACAGTTCTCGTTGGGGTTGGCGTGTATGCCAACGTTTCACGTTGCTCTATTTTCAACGTGTTATTTTTTCTTGGGTTAGATTAAAAAAAAGTTGACATATAATTTTCATTTAATATTTATAAAATATAAAATACTCGTTCCATATTTTTTAACTGAACCAAGAAATAAAATAACATAATATTTATTATTATGTTAATCAACATTACTTCCAATTAATTTTCAAAGTTTTTGTAGGATTATTATTAGTTTCTGTTGCGAATTGGTCTTATTAGTCTTATCAATTGCACCTTTACCATCAAATGGGATTTTCAAATGGATCTTCTAAGATAAAGTTATGTTAAGTTCTTCAGTGATCGTTTCTTGTTGAGCTATGCACACTATAAACAAATTAATATTTCTATGTTGAAACTCATACTGTATACTTTTTGTGCATATTAGTTCAAATGCTATGAAGTGTATTGTTTCAACTTCATATTGTGCGTATTTGTATAGTACAAATGTTGGTATTAAGCTTTCTTTATTGATTTTATTGAAACCGATTTAATGATTCCAAGAGAACAGCAAAAAGAAATGTCTCTGACAGGTTTACATTTATTTGGATAAAAAAGCAATATCTACACTTTAATATTTTATTTGTTTATTGGCATTTCTCCCAATGTTCTTGAATAAATTAGTTAGGTCGACTTATATGTTTCGATTAAGTATTTTAATTATCTATAGAATGTATACAATGAAAGCTAAGAACCCTAAACATTACATCATAATTACTTAACCTGCACTCTATATACGATACTTGGTCTATTTTTGTGACTGCCAAACGTTGTATTTATGCGGAATGCATCTCAACATAGTTTGAAATAAACTTTTTAAAATAGTTGGATTGTTCTGGAAAATTACTTGCATTCTTTTAACAGAAAAGTAAGTTAGGTAGAGTGTGGTATTACCCAGAATGAGTATGCAGAATCCTACTTCGACAATAGAAGAATACTATGGAACGAATGGCTTTAGATGAGAATTTTAAAAGCAAAAGCTAGAGTTTATTCAATTTCCATTCATTTCTGAAAATTCTGATAAATATATTTTCAGAAACAAAGTCTGCATTTTCAAACTACTTCAGTCCATTTTGTTACGTTGTCATAGACTAGAACCTACTACTGTTCAATGGCTTACATTTGAAGTAATTTATAAGAAAAATTCAGGTCTGGTGCCGACGTCATAGTTTAAATAAAATGATTTTTGAATTGAAGTACTCTGCCGGATAACATTCTGAATGATTGTTATATTTCTCCGCTGAACACAACAACAATGGTTTCCATAAATAACGCGATCTATTGTGCTACTGTGTACTCGACATGTATACCAGCATCTTGCAATGGTTCAAATCAATAGGCTTATCTTGAATGAAACTGCATGGAGCTTAAATAAGTCTAAAAAAGACCGAATTCCTCTGAATTAGCTGTCTGCAAGATTTGATGTCTTTCGATATCTTGATAAACGCATGCCAGAGTTAATTCTTGACATATGCTTTGCACTTTATTAGGATCACACAGCCCACGTGAATTAGTCTTCAGTATATTAGAGACAATATATCCTCAGAGACATTTAATTCGTACCATTATTACCAAACTGGGGCAAACGATAGCATAACTATCATCTATTCTCGAGCAGCACGAGTAAGAAACAGCACCGATTAGTTTGGTATCTAGTGTCACAAGTTGCTGTCTTGGTACATCTCGTTTAACACTAACATGTATATAATATGCCTACATGCACTCATCTTCTTCCTGATGTCACCGATTGAAGAGGTCCGATAGACACAGTGTATGTTGACATTCAAAAGGATTAAGTACTGAATTCTGTAGATGAAGAAAGCTTATTTTGTTAGTGTGATAGTAATTTGCTGCTAATATTTTCCCCAATTTGACAACATCTGCCGTAATTTTCCATCTTACATTTAGAACCTTTTACGATTTAAGATTCTTATAAAACACCTTTTCGTCACAATACTTTTCCATCCAACATCTT
Source organism: Onthophagus taurus (assembly GCF_036711975.1). NCBI lineage: Eukaryota > Metazoa > Arthropoda > Insecta > Coleoptera > Scarabaeidae > Onthophagus > Onthophagus taurus. Next base: position 29,539,655 of record NC_091972.1, on the reverse strand, counting down.
TTATATCCAGTTTCTTCTTCGATACAGTCTGATTTTTTATCTAGACAGATTCATCTTTCATTTTTATCCGTGTAGCATCATTTGCAATTTCAAATATTTGTCCATTCAAAATATTCTTTCTTCTGTCAGCATTTTTCATTTAGAAACTCCTTCCTATTAAATTTCTAGCGTGTTGTATAATATTATTCTTCCATCTTTTCACATCCAGGGTTACCCACCTTGAAAGTAGAACCTTTCCATCTATATTTATAACCCTCTGTCAGAGAGCAGTTTCTTTTCTTTAACCCGCTTTCCTTTACAACGCTTAGGTTCGTAGAACTCTTCTAAAGGTTTTCAAAAATAATGCAATAACATTGAATCTATTTTGCCTACTACGTACTGTTTGATCTTGACATAAATAGCAGGACTAACTGAATACGTCCATCTTCGACAATCAAGAGAATTCTGCTATGAGATTGAGATAATAGTAATGTTGTGTGATGGACAGAAGCGACATGATTAAACAGAAGGTGTGAGAAAGATAGATCTATGTTATTCTGAACCTTATGCAAAATAATGATAAACAGCCAGTAAGTTTTTACAAATAACTATTTTTCTGATACAAACATACCAAACGAAGTGAACATTTATTTGGTCGACAAATTTCTGCAGAGAGATCTAAAATATATACATATAGAAAGCCTGTAATATTATATTAAGATAAAATACTAGTTCTGCAGAAAACCGATAATATTTTTCAAAGTATGTAATAAATAAAAGAATAATAGAAATTTGAAAAATTTGGAATCGTAATATAACAAATTAAGGAATTACTCAAACAGTATTTATGTGTAACATTTCTCTCAGTGTAAGTTCAACTTTCTCTTTAAATTTGATATGTGAAAAATATGTATACGTTTTGAATACATATGAAAAATGATATGCGGTATCTCCCCTTGTGTAACCGTATACATGTCATTCAGCGGTAATGTCAAGTTTATTTTATTCTTTGTTCGGGCGTGCACAAAGCAAACCTCTTAGAGAAATTTTAAAAATAAATCAAAACAAAACGAATTTGGTTTTGTATTCAAAATGAATAAAATAACATTAAACAAAGTCTAGTTCAATTTATTATGTATTTAACTTACAAAATGTATAGTCTAACGGTACAGTGGCTTTATTTTAGTAATCAACCAGCTACTAATCACTTCATTTATATGTAAAGTATTCATAATATCAATCCCATAAATAATATGGATAAATCTACGGAGTCTTTTGATTCAAGTTCTTAACTAATAGACACATCCATTAACTTATCCTATAACAAGTGCAGTGGTTTTATTGTGCTATGGCTTTACAGCTAATCTGTAATACACTTGTATTAATATATCATCTATTTTTTGGGATGTCAAGTCCACAATTAATTGAAAACTGGATTACCTGAATATATTTAATACTGTGATAAAATTCCTTCTGATCAGATTAAAAGAGTGTTAGCTATTCGTGCTTAGACATAAGCAAAAACTTTTAAACCAATACGGCCAAAGTTGATTTCATGGCATCAAAACGAAGTATAAGCCGGCTCGATTCCGAGTTTTTTGATAAAAGACCATATATGTTGAAATACTGAAGAGAAAGTTCAAATAACTATCATCCATCAAAAGAGATATATAGAGATGAGAGCATGATGGAATTAAAGGACCCAATTACTTTCAAGCAATATATACCGTTAAAGCCCGGTAAAAAGAAGGTTTAAATTTGCACGCTCCATTACATCTTCCATTGAAAGATTATAAAGAAATGAATAGACGAGATTTTGATGGGTAGTTAAAGGCAAAGCATAAAATGGAAAAATAAAAGGACTATTTAGTAGCGCTCTGCTATACATCCTCTTAACGATCAAAGCAAAACAACTAAAATGGGGAAAGAAGACTATTACTACAAAAGTAGTATGAACTTAAATTGTATTACGATATTGACAAAATAGCCTAGACGAAAATAGTAAGTAGTAAATTAACGACGTAATTAAGCAAGGCATCGATCTATGCATGAAGCTGTGCATAGTTATCTTTCACATCAAAAACAATGGAGAACATCATTTTTTAATGAAGTTAATTGCAACGATTTAATTGAGCAATAATTTCATTTACCTATCACATAAATATATTTTTAGCAGATACTTTCTTAGTCTTTAAGTTTAAGAAGAAGGAATTTCATCAACTTTTAGATCGATGTAGAACGGAGCCTTAGGCACAGTGTCCAATTTAAGAAGTTTGTAACTTTAGTATATTGGGTAGAAGCAAAATTTAGCAAACTTTGTAGTTAACCAGGTTTTGCGAAAACTTTAGAACGAATTAAAACTGTAGTGTCTAAACTTCATTTAGAGACACTACTCTAATCTAGTCAATCCAGAAAATTATTCGAGCAATATTTATATTATATAATATTATTATAACCAGTTGTTGCACTGCGATAAAATAATTTGATATAAAAATCGTTTCTTCACTCTAATAAACATATTGATTATTTTATATCACATCGAAATACTTAGAAATGATTAAGTTGATGTAATTAAAACTACATTTACATAGCAACTAGTTAAGTACACAAATCCAACAAAAAATGATTGTATAATAAATTGTCGTTAGCATGTGCTGCAACTTTTCCATCCCAATTAACACTATTCAAGTAACAATGCAATGTAAGAATACAATAGGGACCCTCGACACGAGTCATCAGACTGTGTTGTAAGTAAAATAAGGTTGGGTCATAAAATTTTCCAACGAGGAAATTTAAAAGTTGGAAAGTGATGATGTTATTTTAGTATTCATTGTTATTATCAAATAAAAATGTAAATGTAAGGTTAAAAAATGTAACAAAATGTGAAAAATATTCCTGAAGAATATACAGTGTTTTATGGAAAAATTAGAAAAGTGATAACAATAAATTTTCTTAGCACAGTTTTTTTAAATAATTTTAAAATATTTGCTTTAAAACAATTGAAAAAAAATTAATTAAAATAACATGATTGTATTAAATAAAATGTTGATACAATTTATTTAACAATTAGGTCAAGTGGAAGGTGTTAAATTGAGTTTAATGATATAAACTCGTAATAAATCCGCAAAAATCACATCAAAACTAGTTTTTTCTGGGTAGATCTAGTAAAAATCTTTGATCGCATTTATCTACGCCACGGTAAATATTTCAGATATACGAGGAACTCGAATTAAAAATAATCTCATCTTTAATAAGAACAAATCACCAAAGTATTTTAACACTTCAATTTATGGTCGTAGCAGCAAACATGATTACATTACAAATGAAGTTGTTATTCATAATCTTTTTAACTGGGTCTGTGAAATCCTATACCGCAATAAAAATTATGTTTAGTCATACATTTTTTATGATTTACTTATGGAAGTAATGATTGAAAAAAGAGGTATTAACAATAATAAAAAGATTTTTTTTAAATTTTAATAAATAATAACTCAATTGACGTGGTTTTAGTTATTTTTAAAGATTAATAAAATTGTTGGTTTTAAATGTTAGCAATTTTTTTACAGGTAACTTGTTAATTCGGTCTGCGAACGTACAGTAACAGACGGATATTTCCAGTTGGTACCAGTTACTTTTGCAGGACGATGGCCAATTTTCCAGCGTTTATAAAACTCCCACAATACCCCACAGGAGCGTTTAATTTAGGTTATTGATCTTTCCTCTTTTAATTAATACTATTTACATACAACATTTTTTTAACAGTTTTAAACTTCAAAATTCATTGGGAAATTTTTTATTTTCTTTTCTAGTCTTTCTAGTAAATTGACTTTTAAGTAGGGATTTCAAACCAGTTCGACAACAACAATTTACAATTGTAAGTTGTAATAATTGATGATTGAAATGTTAAATATTACAAAAAATGAAAAACATTATTATCACATAAACTCACATAATATAAAAATGTTTGCACGTGCCATAAACCAAGTTCCGAAGCTAACCTTGTCCCGAGTCTATATTTAGAGATCTTTTCAGCCCAGTAACCTACATTGCAGAAGCCCTACGATGCTCTCGCATATATTCCAATTATAACAATTTTCTAATATTTTCATTTAAAAACTATTTTCTCGAAATTACTTAAATTTTTGTATTTGTAGTGAACGCCATCTGTTGGCGTCACGCCGTCTCGATCTTTATACTCATGACCTTGACATGCGGTCCTTTAAATAACGTTTCGACACAATAACGATTTTCGCCCGAAGGAATTATTGAAAAAAATCAAAATAAAATCTATAAGGTGAAAGAGGAGATAAAATTTAAATTATGCTGCTCGGATATTTAATAAATGATGATTTACGATTGGGATTTTCAAATTTAGTTTGTAATCGATCGATCTATGTATCATAAAAGTGTTAATTGATAATGGTCTGCGGTTATTTATGGAATGGCATTCTAAAAATAACATTGTATTGCTGTAAAAGATGGAATACCAAGAAAAATGGTGATTTTATTTAAATTTAATTTGCTGTATACTCTAAAAGCGATATTTGTGCATACAGTGGAAATATAGGACGACATAAGTGATTAATTGCAAGTCCTTGGCAGTAAAGCAAAGTTTGGTTGTGGAATACGAGAAACTATGGAGATGACGTCTTTTGATTAATTAACTGGGTGTGGCTTAACTTCCTCGTGCTTACTGCAATAAACACAACTTTTATTATTATAGGTAACGTAAAATGTATGAAATTCTAGGTTTGTTCCAACAAGGGTTTCTGAACCCACCATTTCAGTTATACATGTTAAATAATGCCATCACATTTCGGCAAAAATAAAGGGATCCTAACCAGTCACTCTTGTTAGAACAAAACTTATATAACTTGCTAGTTTACTAAACTCAACTGAAACAGTCAAAACTAACATTATTATTATTATTATTAGAAGTAGTTTGGATTGATACCTTTTTTTCTTCGTTATTAAAAAACTTAGGAATCTTTGCATACATTTTAATTTGTCCATATCAGTGTTAAATAGCATATTACGCATTTTTATTTAAAAACGCAAGTAGAGACCACTCTTACATGTTTGCAATATTAAAATTTTATATTCATCGTTTTTTTGATCGACAATTATTATGAAACCATTAAAATGTTTAAAATGTCATCGCTAAAACAGTCATTACATTGGATTAATTAAGCTTTGGTTGAAAGAATGATAATTAATCTACATACAAATTGGTATCGACTTTTTTGGCATAACCTATTTGTCGCGTTCATGTTTTACGCAATGGTGAACACCGCTTTGATATGGTGCTAAATGTAATAAATATTTAAAATAGGACGAAAACCTTTTTGTTATACCAATTACAGTGATACTGCAAAATAGTAATTTAGATGAGATAATTTTTAAAGAGGAGATAATTTAGCTCACTACTCCTAATACTTTTCAGAAATAATTTTCTGGATTAACATCTAAAGAAGATCAAAAAGGTTTGCTAATTTGATTGGGTTTGAGTATTTTTCGATCTTGTAGAAAATCTATGTGGCAATATACATTTGGAATATGGATAAAAAAAAAGGATTCAAAAGAAGAAATTAAATTCGACCAAAAGGAGCAAGCAGAAGAATTAAGAACTAATTCGGACAACAGTTGTTTATAGTGGGCCAGTTAATAGTTCTTGCAGCGCAAATTCTAAATACTGTGCGCCAACAATAACTTTGGATGGACCATGACTATACAGGATGATTCTCAACCTATACGCATAAACTTGGGGATTTATTCCTCATGACAAATAATGACTAATTGGTGAAAAAAATTGTAGCAAAAGTTTTTTCATTTCCTAGATATCCTTGAAATTAACTTTCAAATTAAGAATACATAGAAATTACTTGAAACTACGATGGTGATAAACAATTGCAATTTCAAGCGACACACATATTCGACCGAGGCTTGGGCAAAATGGAGGAGTAGTTAGACCTTTACACATTGTTAATGTCGAAAAAGACATTTTGAATGTCGTAGAAGAGCAGCGTGGCCTAAGTACTAGGATACTTGCAGAGCAACATGGGGTATCACAATCCACAATTTGGCGAATATTGCACAATCAACTCCATCTATATCACATGCAATGTGTACAAGCCCTACTACCAGTAGATCTCATTCCATTCTTGGAATGAATTGGCCCTTTCATTCTGTATAATCGATTAACTTTTGCTCATTATTTACAATTTTTGCACGATAATTTACCCAACCTCAATTTTCTGGATTTTTATTGTTGAAGTCACTTAAAAAACATAGTGTACGCCACCAAAGTGCCAACACCATGGTTTAAGTCACGCTTGTGGAAGATTCGACGAGCCCAATTGTGTATACAAGGTATGGGAAATAACTTGTAACACTTGCTATGATGTTATTTTAAAGTGTTTTATGTATTCTTTATGGAAAGTAAATTTCACGGATATCTAGGAAACTAAAAAACTTTTGCTACAACTTTTTTCACCTATTAGTCATTATTTGTCATGAGGAATAAATCCCCAAGTTTATGCGTATAGGTTGAGAATCACCTGTATATGATATAATCTGAAAATTCAGGTGATGTTAATGATGACCATAATGACAAGTTGAGAAAGCACTTCATTATTAATTATGACGTCTCTCCTATGATAGTAAAATTATGTTTTAGACTTCTTTCCATTTTGCTTCCAATTTTCAATCACTGCCCAATATGTATTTTGCTATAGTTTTTAGTAATTAATCTACAGGCAGTAAAGATGTCTTTGTTTACACTAATTTTATTATATTTTTCTGACTTCATGGTGATTTTCTATACTAGTTCAAATCGTAGTTACAACGAAATAATCGAAGCTGTGTAACATTGCAAGTGAACAATGCTGACGATCTCATGAATTCCCTGCAAATCCAAGACTGTTAGATAATTTTTTCCAGAATTTCATTCTTCTGGACGATAAAAAAACTTATTAGCTCTTAAACTCTCCAAAGATAATGTTATTTCTTTTTATAACATTACAATCTACATTTATTCGTGTTTCGGGCATTCAAGATCTTGGAGTCTCACTTAATATCAAATTACTTTATAATCAAAGAAAGCTTAATTTATATTTTTTGATCTCTCTTCACCTGCACTACAAATTATGTGTCTGCATGCACTTTCCTATATACTTCGTTTAGATCTATATGCGTATTATAACTCACCTCACGTACCATTCGCAGCAAGAATGGTACGTGAGACGTCATATAGAATGAGTCAAATAGAAAGAGTCCATGGCCATTCGTACCAATAATATCGGTCATGCCCATAAAGCTATTTAGCTATTTCTGAAGATGCACTGCAATCGTTTTGACACACACCCACCATGGGAAACCAAGCAAAGAGATATTAGTAAAGATATTACAAGCGAAGTGAAGATAATTGGGATTGGGGAACACCTGCAGTAAATAGAGATAATGACATATACAGAAAGCTGTTATAATATTACATTAAAAATATGTTGTATAGTGCGAATTAACTCTAACTGCAGTGCCAATTCACCCCATCATTGGAGAGTAAACCACTGTTCTGCCATGTATAAAATTCTCGAAAGAAATTAAGTATCATAATCATCCACCATTCCATGTTCACCATTGTCTATTTTAACTGTGTTTTTTATTCAGCAAATCAATTCGAATGAGTTCTAAGTAGTATATGATCAATCTATTGACGTTATAATAAATTTATAGAGTACAATTAAAGTAGAACTTTTAATAAGTAAGTGAACTATGAAGAGATTTTACACCTCTTTTATTTCAAACATTTTTTACGAAATCGTTGATAATATTCGAACCAAACGTATGCCACTTTTGTTATCAAGTATCCAAACCCGGATATAATCTCAAACCTTTGTTCAGATATTCAATAGTGAATATAGTGAATGCCAATATTGGAACGCGTGTGATATCCGAATTACTGTTGCATATAGTCTTTGCACACGTACGCACTCTTTGTACGTATAGGAAATGGATTTTAGTCAACTCTTTGAGGCTTGAGTTCAAATAAAAATTCTACGAACGTGTTTTGCAGTTTAGTTATCTTCCACACTCACACAATCATCTTGACAGAACCGTGTTTTTGACTGCCTTGGTACATAAATAACAAATATCTCGTGAACTAAATTGATCTTTACCTTACTCGCCTCTTGAGTAAATTAGATGGTTAAAGATTTTTCAGAAGATTCTTTTATGGTGCTTCAGAACGATCTATAAATGTGTAGAATTAGGTTTTTGATACTTTTGTAGTTCGGCATTCCATAAACTCTCTTTTTGAAACCAGTAATAAAATCTTTAAGAGACCACTTTTTCCGCACAATCAAAGGCCCTTTTCCTGAAATTGTTGCCATTTAAACTCTCTTCCAACTTTGTTAATTCTGAACGCCGCAACCTTTTAAGTCCCTCGTGTCTTTTGATGATTCGTTCAAAAGCTTTTTAGAATCGACTACAATTCTACACTTCATAGCAGTAACGATTTTTACGAACTTTGCCGAACTTTTAAGTTTGATTATCTTAGTTGGAGAAAAACATCCTTTTATACTTACATACTTGCTTGGATCGTGAATTAAAAGGGATATGTATATTTAGAGAGCAAATAAAAAAATAGATGTAAAATATTTGTTCTTAAAGTATAACACATTAGTGAACGAATTATGAAATTTAAGTTTTATTGATGAACAGTAGATAATATTTGGAAATATTTCAACGAAGCGCTTAGAACTTGGAAATTGTTGGTTTTATTAGCAAGATCACTTTAAGCATTCCATGTATGTTATCCTTCACCGTCTTTGAGATACAGGATATTTTAAACGGAATACTTCAGATTGTGGAGTTCCTAAAAGCACCAGAACATTGGCGTTTGAAGAAGATGTACTCGATAGAATTGCGGAGAATTCTAAAACCAGTACGAGGAAATTATCTTTAGAAGTAGGTACTTTGTATTGTAGCATGAAGGGTTGTTCATGAATAGCTACTTTACCCATACCACGTACAGCAAGTGCAGGGTAGTTCTTAGTAAAGCTGATTATCGACCACGAATTCTATTTTGTAACTGGTTTCTAGCAGTGTATCATTCCAAACTTCCAATCCGTTGTGCTTTTTACGGATGAAACAAAATTTACTAGGTATACAATTATGATTCATCAGTTGGCGACATTTACGAGATTAGGATAATCAAGACATCAACAAACTTTTCATGTAACATCTGGGCTGGCATTGTTGGCTATTATTTAATAGGGCCAATGTTTTTACTAGACAGATTAAACGGGAAAAATTACAGAATTTTTTGGAATATGACGCGGCTTATGGTTCATGCATAACGGTGTAGAGCTCCACATTTCAACCGTGTTGCTAAGGAGTACTTAAATAATACTTTTCCGAATAATAACTAATACTTACTCTAATGTCTAACCATAGCAAAATCCTAAATAAGCGATGTCAAATTTGTTTTAATAAAACTTGTTACTAATTAACCCTTTAACGAGCAAATTACTTTTCGTTTTTAGAAACGATTTAGTTGTGGTAATGCAGCTATTTAACCTTATTGACAAGTGGTCTCTATAGAAGTCACTAACCGTTAAAGGGTTAATCACAATTTCGGAATTGTAGCATTTCTAGAAGTTTGGCCAAGACTGAAAAACTGTATTTATGGCGATTCTATTCTCCTAATCAACTCTACAGATCACATTTAGGACAGGATAGAACGCAGGGTGCAGAAATACAACAGTAAAAGATACGCTCAACAATGTCTGGTATGACACGTCGAACAGTGCCACAAAAATTTTTTTTCTTCCAATATCAAGGTACCTAATTATTGGCAGTCCTATTTTTGCAAGGAATTAGCTAAGTATTAACATTTTTAACAGTGGTGAATTGAAAGTTAATTTGCCAGATTGGACTATCCAATTTAGGACTATTATGTAATGGCATCATGAGTTATTCTTGCAGAGGGTATGTTGAATCTCCCAAAATTACTGCATTTGAAGCTAAATGTTGTTCATCCAATTTCCTAAATAATGCAACATTTTTTAAAATGCTTCCATGATGAACACTACCAAAACAATTTGAACCATACAATAAAAAAAAATGAGAAAAACTTATAGTCATTTCAGCGTAATGAATGAAATTATTGTAATCCGTGATAAATAATAGAAGTACTTGATTTATTGTTATCACAATAAAAAAAAATAAGAAGTGCATATAATCATTTTGGCATAAAGAATGAAAATATTGTAATCCCTGATAAATAATACTTGATTTATTGTTGTATCAATTCGATTAGACTTATGCACAAGCCACACTTAATTGAAGCATTACTGCTTAGAATAAGTTATTTCCAAAAATCTCTTCCCCTTATCCCGATTTTACTAACTAATAAATTAGTTTCAAGTTAGCTCCAAGTCGAATAATTTTCATAAGTTCAAGCGTTTTACCAGGTTTAAAATGTGTTTTTATCTGTCGATGTAAAATTTTACTAACTTGAACTACACTACTATGGAATTATTTCACCTTTAATTTCTATATGTCGAACTTTCCAAAGAATAAACTATTTGAATCCGTTCTGTACGGCAACTTTTTTTTATTCCAGTGATTTTATGATTTGAACTAGCGCTAAATAAAAATTGAAACTAACACTATACCTAGAATTAGTTCTAGTTATGGTTGTATGTAACAACATAGCGCTGAATAACAGATAAAACCAATACTAGATCTGCAAAGTACTGCAGACAGTGCAAATGTAAAACTACAACTAACACTAACAACATGCAGAACAATTTGCAACAATGCAGAAATGGGAAGTATTTAAATCTTTTAAAGTTGAAAACTCACTCTTTTTTTTTAACAGCACTTTAGGGATAAATCGTAAACATAATTTGAACTTGGTTCAGGAAGTTTTTTAAAAATAAAAGCTGGTTTCAAACGAGTAATATTTATTGTTTGATTTCTATTAAATCGTGAAATGATGAAATTCAATTTAATTTGATTGCCTTGATCGTGCGTAATAGTATGAGGGATACCAAATCTCGAAAAATAATGAGTAAAAAGAGCATTAGCAATCGTGGGTGTTGTTATATTGGAAAGAGAAAAAGCTTCAGTCCATCTTGTAAAGCGCTCAATAACAGTAAGAACAAATGTACTTGACGGGAACATAACTGCGTGATAGGGAAGAAGAAATTTCGCACCAAAGTTTTAAATTGGCGGAAAAATTTGTTCTTTTGCTAAAATAAATTTTGCTTTGCTAAGAAGTTGTTTTTGTAAAAGATGTTTAAGTTCAGAATCGCTGTATTGAGTTATTTTTAAAGTTTCAAGATCAGGATAAGGTGAGTTAATGACATCAATATCTAAACGTGATAGAGTATCAGCTACTATGTTAGTTTCTCCTTTAATGTATCTAATATCTGATGTAAATAGTGATATATAATTTAAATAACGAGATTGTCTGGGAGATTTTTCTGTTTTAGATGAAAAAGAATGAATAATTGGTTTGTGATCAGTAAATATTGTGAAATTATAACCTTCAAGCAAATGTCTAAAATATTTTATTGATTCGCGATCAAAAGTTGAATATCTAGTTTATGAAGGCGAAAGTTTTTAGGTTGTGATAAATTATTTACAGATTGCTCTAAAACAGCACCTATAGAAGTAGAAGAAGCATCTGTTGTTAGTGTTAATTGAGCATCTTTACAAGGATGAGCAAGACTAGTTGCATTTATAAGAGACATTTTAGCAGAAGAAAAAGAATCTTGGCACTCAATAGAAAAGAAAAGTAATTCTTTTTATTAAAGAACACGAGTAGAATTTGCTAGCGCATGCAATGGTTGTAATAATTGAGAAAAATTTGGTATAAATCTATGATAAAAATTTATCATTCAACATATTATAACCAAACATATCTATCAATTGTTTCCATAGCGTACTACTATCATTAGAAGCGTTGAGAAAAGGCCTTTTTATAAAGTCATGGCCAACTATGGTTTCCATTAGAAAAATTTCAAGTTTGTGTCATAACTCAAAAATTATTGCTTAAATAAAAAAATCAGTAAGACTGTTTTATTAAACATATAATACCCTACAAATTTCTCCTTTACACACTTTTCCTAAAATCAATACAGTAAACCCTCTATATAGCGAACACCGATGTAACGAAATTGCCGTTATTGCGAACCAAAATTATGCCACAAATGACTTCAACACAGTTTATATGGCACTTTTTTCATTATAATGTACTACGAACAATTATTTCATTCGTTCAATATAATTTCAATGCAAACTATTATCGTAATTGCGAACACGAAAATGTTCCTTGTCTACTCAGTCTAGACCGTATTCCAGCTATTTTTTAGTGTTTAGCTTTGGAAGTAGACGAGTTACGATTTACTTGCTTCGCGAACGTTTCGGGTTGAAGCCAAGATGTATCAAGATCTTTTTAATATTGATAACACTGGTATTTTTTTTTTAATCTAATGCCAAACCTTACTTTGTATTTTAAATTCAAACAATGTTATGGAGGCACTAAAAGCAAAGAAAGAATAACAGCAGTTTTATGCTGCAAGGCTGACAGAAATGCAAAATTAAAACTATGAATAGTAGGAAAATCAAAAAACTCAAGATGTTTAAATAAATTCGATCGTTCCCATTTGGCATTCTGTAGCATTTCGAGAATGACTTCTTCGTTTTCAACGCAATATGGCAACTCTAAACAGAAAAGTGTTGTTAACAATGGACAAATGTTCAGCGCATAACGTTATGGGAATTGATTTGCACAATGTTAAGGTCGTTTACTTTCCGGCTAACACAACAAGTGCACTGCAACCTCTTAATCAAGGCATAATTGCTGCTATGAAGCGTGCATGACTTGTTAGAGAAGCAATTTTTGGCAATAAGAAAAGCCAAAATGGAATACTTTACAAGCGATAAGAGCGTTGTCAGATTCGTGGTGTAACTCGTTAGTAGCTTTTTACTTATATGCTTTACTCATTGATAGGCTGAATTTGCTGATGTAGAATGGGATAATTATCAACAAATTTTGTCAGTTCAACTGATACAGGTTAGTTTTAATGATTACGTCAGCGTTGATGGTATGATAACGACCACAGAAGCAGTAGACATAAACTTAGCAGTAGTGAATGTAGACCAAGAAACCGAAGAAACAGAAGAAGGCGAAAACCACGATGAAGAAGTTAATATAATAGCACATACAATAACAGCATTCAAGAGCTGAAGTTTTAGCCGCTCTCTATACAATCCAAAGATAACATAAATATTATTAGTTATCCAACGATGTAATTATTAACATCACAATTTCAAGATTTGTTGATTCGGAAGGGAATGTTTCTGAAAATTTCATGGATACTTTGAATAAACTGATGCCTAAGACGAATAATGCCCATTCAGAAGCAAAAAATAAGTGATTATTTTAAAAAAAAAAAAAATTGTTTATTATGATATAATGTACTTATTATATTAAACTTATTACACAGTCGATGCTAATATGTCTACGTAAACCTACCCTTAGAGCCTACCCATTATCATTCATTATAACAAATTAGTTGGTTATATCGCAAATACGAACATCTCATTATAACGAACGGTTTGCTTTCCTCCCTGCGTGTTCGTTATATCGAGGGTTTACTGTAATAACGGAGCCATAAGTATCGAACGATATAACAAAAAAACCGTTTTTTCGAGATATCTAGTTAGACATGCATTACACCCAAAAAACAAAAAGCTCATTAAATTGAGTTCATGCAACTGCAATTCTTTCCCTACAAGTTATTTACCTATTTACAAGTGTTTTTTATACAGCGTGTCCCGAAACTCAACGTCAAGCGGGCACCGGGTGAGGGGCCAACCCATACCTGTTCTGGTAAAAATGAGAAAAAAATTCCATGTCTCTTAGTTAAGTAGTAATAGGCATATTTTTGAAAACGTTAAAAATCGGTCTTATATTCCTTATGAACCATGCTACTGTAGAAGTCACAAATCAAACAACAAAAGTCGTTAGTTTTGCAAAAAAATATATTAATTTGATTGAGTTAAGGTTGAAAGAATTTGTCTATCAAGTTTGACACACGATTTCTAAAGGCAAGTAATTTTAAAAGATGGCCTGTTTAGTCAAGTTTCCAAAACTTGTACAACACTTGCCATTTTTCTTATCATAAAAAATATTATTGCCTGTTTTTCTGCAAAAAACACGTTATTTAAAAAATTCATACTTTTGTATGTTATTTGTATTTACTTTTTATTTCCTCTTAACTTTGTTAGAAAATGTGCCAGTCAATATCTACGAACTACAAAAGGTGGTTTCAACAAGATGGTTGCCCGTATGTCTTGCAAAAAGACTCTTTCAAATAAGGTTAACCTAAAGACAAAATTAAACAAACAAATTTATTTATTATTAATTTTATAGCATTATTCTCTTAAAACTAAGGCAAATGCTCAAATTATTTGCCGTCGGCACTAATACAAGCTCTGCATCATCACAGAAAAGATCTTTTTACTAGTTGTGCAAATCTCTTTGCATTTATTTCTTCTGCTGCTGTATAAATATTGTGGCGCTGTTCGGCAAGATTTTCAATCGGTTTTTAATACACCGTTTCTTTTATGCAATCCTAATAAGAAAATCAAGGGGATTTAGACCCAGAGAATGAGAAGGCCATGTTATCGAACCATATTTCTGGATATTCTGTATGCAATCCCGTATAGGACAAGCATAATAAGCTGGGCAACCATCTTGTTGAAACCACATTTCTCTGTAGATATTGAGTGGCACATCTAACAATGTTGTTAAATCATTTTGGAGGAAATACAAATAACATACGAAAGTATGAATTTTTTAAATAACGCGTTTTTGGCAGTAAAACAGGCAATAATATTTTTTAGGAAAAGAAAAATGGTAAGTGTTATACCATTTTGGAATCTTGACTAAACAGGCCATCTTTTAAAATTACTTGCCAAGGGTGTTGTACTACTCCTTTTTTTAGAAATCGTGTGTCAAACTTGATAGACATAAATTCTTTCAACCTTAACTCTTTCAAACTGATACTAATAATAATTTTGTTGTTCGATTTGTGACTGCTATAGTAGCATGGTTCATGAGAAATACATGATTAAAAAAATCACTATTAAATTGCGAACATTTCTGACCGTAGTACCTAAAGATATGATGTACGGGAACGATTTTTAACATTTTCAAAAATATGTCTATTACCACTTAACTAAGAGACATAGAATTTTTTTCTTATTTTTACCAGAACAGGTATGGGTTGGCTTCTCACCCGGTGCCCGCTTGACGTTGAGTTTCGGGACACCCTGTATGTGAATAAATATAACAATAATAAGAAATAATAAATACAATAAGAATAAGGCCCACTTTTACCAACTCTCAATAAATTTATCCGATAGATAAATCCAGCTCTTAGCCAATAAGAGCGCTGTAACCATGGTTACTATCCGCTAGATAGTTTATCAGGAGGTTGGTAAAAGTGGGCCTAAATGATTAGAATAAAATTTTCGATATAATATAATTAAATAGAATTTGTTAATTTCAATTTATTTGGTTTAACTGCTACCTCAAAGAAGTAAAATTAGAATTAATTGTTTTTACGATGAGTTATACTTCGTTCATTACCCCGCACCAATGACGTCATTTCTATTCAACATTCCTATTGCATTACGATAAATAAACCAAAAGACGATAAGGCGAAAAATAATACTTCGCCTTGAATGAAAAACTATAAGTATTAATTAAGTATTTCATTTAAATTCTTTTAACATTATTTAGTTTTAATCAATAATTTTAACTCAATTTAAATATTAATTTCTTTTTGGTATTGTATATTTCACAGAAAAATGCATTTAAACACATCTATTATATAAACGCAGGTGTGTTTGACCTGTTGTAAATAGGGTCAAAAGTAGGTGTGGCTCAGGAAACTGACAGCTAAAGAAAAAATTATGATTTATAACATAAAGATATTATCAATATCATCTTTTCTTTATTATTTTAAATAATTGCAACTAAATTGGTGTAATCTTAAAAGTTAAAAAAAAAAGTTAGGTTAATTAGAAGAGAGGTTATGTTTTCTTTCTTGAAGGACAACGCCTACCTGATTTTCACGGAATAAAACAACAAAAAAATAGATATTCCCGCCGAAACGGGTTATGCAAGATAAGTTATCGATCCGGTAATAATATCGGTTATTAACGATTTCAATAAAAAACGTGACATTAAAAAATAACTTTAACTTAAAGTACATTGACGGTGTAAGAGAAAATGACTTGGGGTCAGGTTGTTAGATTGAAAAACATGGCTACCGCGATGTAATAGTTTCATACGAAATGCGAAGAACGTTACTACGAGAATAAGTAATCGATAGATAGTAGTGGTTTTTCTCGTTTTTCAATAGCAAATTAGGTCGGTTATCGATTCGCAAAAGTAATCTGGGGAATTTTCGGTTTGGAAACCGATCGATTTTTGGGGGAAAAGGGGGGACTCGATTCAACGATTTCTTCTTCAACCAAACACATGACACTCACACAACCTACCCAGATCAATAGTAAATAACCCAGTTTTAATTTTTCAAAAAATTTAACTTAACTTAACCTCCGTTTTATTATACCGTTATGTGTTGTTTGTAATTCGGTTTTTAGTTGTATTACTTACCTCCCCCATTGCCGTCCGCCTGTTGTTGTAGCAGGGTCACTTCTAAGGTGTTCCGGTGCAGTTGTCGCCGTTAAATATACAAAAACTTCATAAAGAGTGCGTGACGCGGTGTGATCTGAGTTTGTGGTGTTCTTAGAGGAGGGCTTTTTAAAAGGGTTTTAAAAGTGTTGTCGACACACACCAAGCGTCCGTTTCAACACAGCACACGATCACTGGCGCGAGCCAACTGTCGGCGGCTGCCTGCGCTGTCGCAGTTGGTATTGAGCTATGACGTCATACTGCGGACCGGCGCCGATCGCCGTGGTGGGGGTAAAGGCGTCGCGACGACGCTCTTGAGTATAGCTTCACGGTTTTCACCTCCCTTTGACGCCGAGATTTCGTATGTGTTTCGCAATTTTACTCAACGTACCAACTGACTATTTACAACTATCAACCTAATACACAACCTTTAAACGATGAATCATTCTTGGTTTATTGTTAATAGATAATGTGGATAACTCCTGAAAATGCTTGTGAAATTGAGACATAACCCAGACGATGAACCACTACTCGTTTATTGTTAATACACATTGTTTTGATATTAAATATGATGGATCAAAGACTCCCGAAATAACTTAGATCGTTTTGAAATCATTTCCTGTTTATTAACAATTCGAATATAACTTTACCTTTTATTCGACATACTGATTTATTCTTATTTTACGTTCTATAATCAATACATACTAAAATTGAATTTAGTATACAGGGTGAGTCAATAATGAGGGGACGGAAGATAGTGGCTTTACTGTTGAAAATAAAAAAAATGTTTTTTGTAATTCGCGATGGTAATGAAAGCTATTACAGCACTCAAACGGGTGTTGTAATGAGACTCCTTACAGCATCCGATGCTGTAATGAGATTTTGGTAACATTTTATGGAACCAGTTCAAGTTGGTGACATTGGGTCATTAATTTTTCTAGTTGTCAATGTGACAATTTTTGTTTATGAATCTTTAAACACGTTTTGAGCATCGAATACAAGATCCGCAATGAAGAGGACATTCAACTCTGAGCAATTTCTTTTATTTTGGGAGGTGTACATGAAACATTTTTTTCAAGTGAATACATTTTGTGTTTTGACAAGTTCTAATTGTCAATTCAAATTTCTATTTTCAAGTATTACGGTGTTACCAACTGCTACATACCTATTTCCCTACATTGTCAAAAGTTATTTTATTTTTGTTAAAAAAAAAAGAATAAAAACGCGAATTACAAAAAATAGCATAAATATTGTTAATAGATAATGTCGATAACTCCTGAAAATGCTTGTGAAATTGAGACATAACCCAGACGATGAACCACTACTCGTTTATTGTTAATACACATTGTTTTGATATTAAATATGATGGATCAAAGACTCCCGAAATAACTTAGATCGTTTTGAAATCATTTCCTGTTTATTAACAATTCGAATATAACTTTACTTTTTATTCGACATACTGATTTATTCTTATTTTACGTTCTATAATCAATACATACTAAAATTGAATTTAGTATACAGGGTGAGTCAATAATGAGGGACGGAAGATAGTGGCTTTACTGTTGAAAATTAAAAAAATGTTTTTTTTGTAATTCGCGACGGTAATGAAAGCTATTACAGCACTCAAACGGGTGTTGTAATGAGACTCCTTACAGCATCCGATGTATTATTATTATTATTATTACAGATAATAATAATAATAATCTTTATTATGCTAATAACCCGAAGGCATACATTCGTCAATATAAAATTTACAAGAAAGGCGAAAAATATAATAAAATATAATATATAAAATATTACACGTAACATTTACATAAAAACAAATACACAGTCATAATAATCCGTGTCAGAACAGTAGTGGCAGGTAAAAAAAGTTAATCTGTTCTTATACTAAACACATTCAAAGGCCTGTAAATCATTCGACAACTCTTCAATAGAGTAATATGCTTTACGCAATAAAACATCCTTAATCCTAGTTACAAAAACTTTAAATGTTAAATTCCTATAATTACCAGGCAGACTATTAAAAAATTTTATTCCATAATAATTATAGGCGTTCCTAGATCTGGTCAGTCTCAATACATCATGTCGGATGTACCCCCCCTCCTAGTTTTGTAATTGTGAAAATCACCATTTTTTTTTAGTTGACAATGAAGTAACATTGTATATTTCAAACATTCAAAGATATATAATGAAGGCAGTGTCAAAATTTTTAAATTGATAAAAGAAGAGCGGCAGTCTTCAGTATAGTTTAATTTGGCTATATTTCTAACGGCTCTTCTTTGTATACTAAATATTCTTTTATTAATCGCCGCGTGTCCCCAGGCAAATAGTCCGTAAATTAGTCCAACTGCATATCTTGTTTTCAAATTTTGAATGCTTAATCAAATTAAATAATATGCTTAACAAAAATGAAAGGTAAGTAATAAGGCCTTCTGAAGCCTTAGAAAAATACAGAGCGTTCCATTTAAACTGTTATTTTAAGTAAATTTTAAAACTACAACTAATGCTAGACCTAGTACTAGAAAGTTTCGGGTTTGGCCCGTCTTCAGACGCACGGCTAAGTTCTAGTTCTAGTTTTAGGTGTTATTCAGTGCTAGACTGATGTATGTTTTTATTGAACTAAAAGTAGAACACGTCTGTCAACTTGGCACTACATCTTGCGATTTGAATAAAAAAAACTATTGCATTAATTGTCGCTTAATTTGTTGTAATTTGTCGTAAAGTTTACAAATTTGTCGCTTCCTTTTTTATACACAATATTTGAAGTAATGCATTTTTAAGGTAGTGCTAACTTAACAGTGGAAATCTATGGTATAGAACCTAGATAACAAAAAACTAAGGACATCATTAATTGTTGCTTAATTTGTTGTAATTTATCGTAAAGTTTACAAATTTGTCGCGTCCTTTTTTATGAATAATTTTTGAGGAACACCTTTATAAAACTGTTGTAATTTACTTTCCATATTGCCCTTCCAAAATTTCATATCACGTCTTATAGAGACTGTTTCGGTGACTCGGGGAACAAATTTAACCACATATACTAGAGTAAAATGATGACGATTCATGTAAAAAAAAAGCCATCAGAGTTAGGAAATTTTAACACATTTTTCCAAATATCTTAAACACTATTTACAATAAAGCGTTGAAATTTGGTACAGTATAAATCAATATGATATAAAATCGTTAGGCAATTTATGAGTTGGATCGGTCCGCGGGATCAATGCTATACAGGCTGTTCCTAAAGTTTGTTTGCTCAGAACTTTTTTATTCTGTCATAACCCTACATTTATTCTTTTCTGTAGTAAATTTAGTTTAGAAACTTTTATTACTCTTAAATAATACTGATAAAAATCACCGTTTTCGTGTGAAAGGCAAAAATGTTGGGTTCCGATTTCAATAATAGCACTAAAAAAAAAAGAAATCTAAGTTTTTGAACATTTCCTTTAGTATTTTTTATTACTTATCTTGTTATTTTATGTACTTTTTCTATTATTCCTGTTAGTGTTGTCGTTCTTTTGATTATTTTTGTTTGATTTTTAATTTATTGTTTTTGGATTCTTTTATTAAACCAACTAAAACAAATTAAAAATTTGATTTAGCTAAATTTACACTTGGACATGTTGCATACATAATAGTTATGACAGCTCAGTTCGATTTTCATTTTTCATTGTCAATTCAGATTTTTTTTTCTTTTTAGTGTTATTGAATTCAGAGCCTAACATTTTTGCATTCAATACGAAAACGGTGGTTTTTATCAATATTCTCTAAGAGTGATAAAAGTTTCTAAAGTAAATTTACTATTAGAAACTGCAAATATAAATGTGGGGTTATGATAGAATAAAAAAGTTCTGAGCCAACAAACTTTAGGAACAGCCTGTATAGCATTGTTCCCGCGTACCGATCGAACTCAAGAATTGCCTAATGATTTTACGTGATATTAGTTACCTGTACCAAATTTCAACGCTTTACCATAGTGTTTAAAATGTCAAAGACGATATTCAAAGATATTAAAAGCGATGTTGACAGATATCAGTAATAATGTTGAGATATAATACAAAGAGATATCAGGAATAATGGTAATATACTATAATGAGGAAGATGTTAAGAGATTCTAGGGCAGTGTTGCGAGATGTCAGAGACGATGTTGAAAGGTATTAGAGACGATGCTGACAGATATCAATAATATAGTTGATATATATCCCGGAGATATATCAAGTGTAATGCTATCTATTAGCATGTTGAGAGAAACCAGAATAGTATTGAGTGATATCAAATATGTAGAAGGACGCCATAGAGAGTGTCGAGAGATACCAGTAATGATGTTGAGAGATATTCATGATTATGTTGATAGATAATGAGGAGGGTATTGAGGAACGCAAGAAGCTAGGACGCTGTGTTGAAAGATGTCAGAGGCGATATTAAGCGATATTGTTACCCATAAACGATATTAGAATGCATACCCAAAGCAATGAATTATGATAAATGATGAGAAAGATGTTGAGGGAAGTTAGAACGATATAATGTAATGGACTATGTTGTGATATATATGGTAATATAACTCTATATAATGTTAATAAATGATGAAAAAGGTATTAAGCGATATCAGGGAAGATTTAATGATTACTTCGATCTTGCTATTTTCTCATCTGTGGGAAGTGGATAGATTTAGGGTCGTTCAATTCATCAAGAAGGGGAAAACCGGTTCCGAGTCTTTAACGCTTACGGTGGAAGATTTTTAACGGCGATTTTTTTTATATTTACTGGCTTATTATACACCTAAAGATGGCTAAAACTAAATGTAAGCATATGATTAAACTGGTATATTCTTCCTGATAAAGGCAAAATAATAACGATGTTATGATCTTATTTTGGCTTTGTAGGGCCCAACAAAGAAACAACACTGAACAGAAGTCTTTCTAAACATTATGGCATTAAAACTAATAAATGCAAAGTTATCATCTATGTAGCATCAAATTAAAATTAGCTCAAGAAAAATTTTGTATATAAACAAATTATTTAATAGTAACAAAAAACATTTTATTGTAAACTAAAATATAGGATACCAATAATAAACTTTTTCCACTTAAATTCTTTTGTGGTGTGTAAAACATGTTGATATTTTTACTAGTAATGTTTTTGATTTACACCACATTTAACAGGTTTCTTGCTGCTTGCTATTTTTTCAATTTTCCTAAGAACTTCCCTTCCAGTAAACTTTTGATCATTGTGCTAGAAAGAATTTGGTGAAAATATTTCTATACACTGACAAATGTTTGGCTTGATTGTATGATATCATAGAGCTGACTTAGCTTTGATTGCTGTTGCCATTAAACTGTCAACGTTAACCAGATTATTAGCAATTATCCGTACCCTACAATATTTCAGAAACATAGCTGAAATACTTCATGAAATGATTTCAAACATTACAAATCTGGTCTGCATTTATAGTGTTCTAAGTGATCTTTTTAGATTACATTAATTTTTGGTACCTTTAAGTGTTAGCATAAATGACAACAAAAGATGTTAGACGTTGTTGTTCAGACCTTCTCTGCAAGGAATATAGAAGAAGTATCTTCAGTTATATCTGCAAACATCGTATATTGATTGGCAGTCAACACCACCTTTTCTATTGTTATAAAGAGTAATTATTTCAGGCTTTTATTTTTATCTGTCAATGGTTTAAAACAAATTTATGTAAATCATATCTAAAAATCAACCAACAATTAATCTAACCCAAGCAAAATTATTGCTAAACAGTTTTAGCCCAGTTTTTTTAAATTTAGAAAATTTCATCAAAATTGATAATAATTACCTAAATTGGGAATAATGTCAAATTTCTAAATTCAATCCAACTAAAATCAATTTAATCTAAAATGATGTTTGACGTTATCAACTAATTTTCAAACAATAGCAAAGATTAAATGCGAATGTCCCAAGAACAAATGCTGATTGAATAACATATTAATCTCTAATTTCGATTTAAGATTAATTTGTCTAAATTTTTGATTTTCATAATACTTTCGTTCTTTTATTCTTCAACAATCAACTATGGACAATGAAAGCTTTAATGAAAAATTCTTTCATTTCGACTTGAAATTGAATGCCTTTATATGGTTCTATAATGGCTTGTGGCTTCAGTGGTTGGATTACAGTAGTATTTGCAGTTAGAAAATTCAGGACAAAGCCAACAAAAATATAAATCCTTGTAGAAAAAGTTATTGTAAAATTAAAGGTGGAAGATTTTTCCAATCGACCTTCATTCTCAAGATATCATTAAAAACTTTATTATTTAATTTGACGATTGGTAATTCGTAGATATTTTCCTTTTCCCAAATATAAACTAATAATACACAAGTAGGCAATTTATTATTTGTATACTATGTACACAAAGGTTTATCTCGATTATAGCACGTGCATTATATTATTTTTTTAATACTTTCCTGTACATATTAAATGAAAAGGTTGTCTTTAATGTCTAAATATAGAAATAATTGTTACTGGATCACATTTATTTAAAATCAACATCAGTTTATTTGATTAGTATGATATAGTTAGCTATATAGAGTTAATTACGTAATATTATTATTTAGCCAGGGCAATATTAATCCAAACTATCCCAGAAAATAATAATAATAATAATAGACTTTATTAGAATGAAATTTCACAAAATAACAATATAAATTGAATAGTTGGCAAGGGCGAAGTTAAGACAATCGTCTTCTGTTCTACTCAACCCTGCCATAAAAATAAACAAAATATAATAAAAAAAAAAAACAAAAAAAATGAATAAATACAAAGCAAAACTAAACGAGGTATAAATAAAACTAATAATAACATTTTCAATGGTTGGGGTAAGCTATTATAAAATTTAGGTAAGTTGTAAGAGAATCATCTCTCAAATAATGTAGTAACTTGTAACGGTGGTGTGACAATACCCTTGCTTCGAACATTTAAGCTATTGATATTACTGCGGAATGTAATCTTATCATACAAATAAGATGGATATTTAAGCAACAGTAACTTATAATAAAATAAAACCATATGGTATATGTAACGGTTAAGTGAGACATGGCACCCTCGTCGAAGCCCGAAAATTATTAGGAAACATGAATTCTGAACACGCTGAATCCTTTGTGATGTTTTTGAGTTCAGATCACTATGATATACTGTATCATAAAAGCTAAAATGGCTCAGCACTAAGGAATCGTAAAGCATAACCTTTGTGCTGCGATTTAAAATATTCCTCATGCTATATATGAGCTTCAAAGCAGCAAATGAAATTTTTGTTTTGTCCAGGATGTGCTTTTTGAACCTAAGATTCGAGTCGAGCTGTAATCCTAAATTTCTAGCACACTCCCTAACACCAATACATTTACATTTACCACCAATATTAATTTTAAAATTTTCTGCAAGAGAGTCTCGAGCACCCTTCCTGCCAAAAAACATAACCACTGATTTATTTGAATTTACCCGTAACGAGTATTTAGTGGATACATCTATCAGATTATGTCCTCACTCAATTTAATTTAATAAGCAGTGGCCATGTCCGTAGGCAAGGACGATAGATGGATGGGAATCATTCGCATAAAAATGTGACTCTGAATATTTCAAAACTGTCGAAAGATTAGAAGTGTAGATACAAAACAGTAGAGGCACCAAGATAGAACCTTGTGGCACTCCTGACTTCAAGTCTCGCAGTTCAGATTTCCGATCACCCAATTTAATAGCTTGTTGTTTGTCTGACACATAACTATCAATCTTGTTCACAGCAGAATCATTGAACCCAATAAAGGATAAGATAGCTGATATCATCCTATGATTGACAATATCAAAGGCCCTACTGTAGTCTAGCATAACTAATCCAGTAAGCCTATTTTGATTTTTTATTTGCGTTAATGCTCGTAACTGTAGTTAGCACGAAATCCAGACTGTGTGCTAGGCAAAATATTAACTTTATCGACAAATTCCCAAATTTGATCATTCATAATTTTTTCTAATACTTTAGACAAAACGGGTAAAATATTAATTGGTCGCAGGTCCGAAAATGTCATAGGATTTTTAATTTTTGGCAAAGGTGTTACCAAAGATTTCTTCCAACATTTTGGAAAGATTGATCTCGATAAGCAAATATTAATAATATGTATGACGTAAGGAATGATGTATCATGTGTGAATAATGTATCATCACAACCGAGAGTTCGTCATATCCCACACTGCCAGATTTGATATTCAACAAATGTCCCGCTACAATATGCTCCGAGACAGACACAAAAGCAAACAATTCATTAAAAGTAGACTTTTTCGTAGTAGTATAAGCCTGAACTAAGTCTGGATCAGCAATCATTGAGTTTTCAGCAGCTTGTAAAAAATTATCATTAATGCCTTCAACGTCATTCAAATGTTGTGGAAGTACCTGCTCTTTTGGTTTGATAACATTCAGATGCCTTAGTGATTTCCAGAGATCCCTGGAACTTTTATTTTTAAAAGATGATTCATAGTACGCCTTTTGCTCGGTCTCTATTGCGAGTGCAACATGTTTTCTAAAAGATTTATATTCATTAAGTGCTAGTTCAGTTTTAGACTTTTTGTATTTGCTGTAAAGACCATCTCTAAGCCTAATCATGTCTCTAAGCAGGGGAGTAAGCCAGGGGGCAGATTTTTTACTAAGCCTTACCGTCTTTACAGGTGCATGAGCATCGAATAATGCTAAAATTAAATGGTTAAAGTACTGTAATTTCACATCAACATCATCAATTTTAGACACCAGGTCAAACGGCTGCGATTGAAGATCCAACGTGAAAAAATTCAAGTTAAATGTAGCAAAATCTTCTGATCACCGGGCTCCCCCCCTCATCCGGAACACTATGGCAAAAATATATGAATTCATCATCAGTAAGGTCATGAAGGGACTTAAGTGATAAAACAGAAACATTAACACAAGATGTAACCACTACATCAATGAGCGTCTCAGTAGCAGGTGTAATGCGAGTTGGTTCATTAACAAGCTGCTGTAAACTATAACCTTCATGTATCTCTGAAAAACCAACGGGTGACCATGATTAATTATGACCAAAATAATATTAATATCTTCAGCACATATCAACTCATCACACTGCGGTATGAGCAAAGATAAAGTTTCATCAAACGAATCAGAAAATTTACTACAAGCCAAGCAAGGCGGCCTATACAATGCACCAATACAGTACCCGACATTTTTAAGAATGACTGAAATCCACAACTGTTCCAAATGCTCAAAACTGGGAACACCAAGTCTATGCAACTTACAATCAGCTTTAATGTATATGTTACCGTCAATCTGTATAATTCAGGTACTCTATACAATGCCTAGGTAATGTATAAAATACCTGGGGTGTCTAGGCAATGTATGAAATATTATGAAGATTATTGTCCCTTAGATACTTTACCTAGGTAATGTATACAATTCTTAGGGATTACATAGAGTACCTGTTGGTCGACCGGCAATGTGTAAAATAAATAGATTTTGGTCTGTATTTATCAATTTTTACTCATAATAAACTTTTTTATAATCTATAAGTTATTGTACAAAATCAAGTAATAAGTATTAAAAACTTAGGAAACAAAAAAATTCTGTAAAAACAAGACGTAGATCTACCGGCCTCGCAGAATTGAGTAAGTAAAAAAATATATTTATTTATTCTTACATGAGGAACTATTGTGACATTTTGAAGTGCATAAAATCTTACTTTTAAGACATGAACACTTTTTAGTATCACAGTGTTTTTTACAAGTACATTTAATAAATCCCTGACATGTCCCCATAGATTGCAGATTCGCAATTGTATGGAGTGTCGTTTCTTGATTAGGGACATCTTCTTTTTTAAGTAGTTCTTGACGACAAACTCTAAACTGCTGTCTTAAATACAAATTCTTTACACACCTAGCTTTGTTCCTATATTATTTAGTTCGTCATCCGTTTTTTAGCTAGTATATTGCAAGCATCACCACGACCTCTGTCGACTTCCGGAACAGGGATTCTTACAGTGGTACCCAATGACAAGATGATGGGGAGATTTTTTTTCAGATGTGTTAAGCATTATCTGAGCTAGCTCTGTTAAATATCTTTGGAACTGATGCGGTTTTCTACAGCTACAGCGTTTTTTAAGCATAATGGGCAAACAACTTTAGAACCATAGCTTTCTGCCATATCTTTCTCCTTCCCTGTTTTCGCCTTTTACACACATTGCCGGCTTCGCATTCGGTATTTTATAGAATACCTAGGCAAAGTATAAAATTAATAATATTTCATATATTACCTAAACGCTTTAGGTATTTTATAAATTGCCTAGGTATCGTATAGAATACCGCATTATACAGATTGCCGGTAACATATATACTAACACCACCGCCACGTTTGCTTGTAATTCTACGTTGGTGAATAAAATAATAATATTTGGAATGTGACACTGTCAGTACAAAACATCAAAATCTTGTTCCAACACAAAGTTCGAAAATGTAGAAAACCTCGGCACTAATGATCTGATATTTACATTGGCAAATTTAATTATAAGGCAAGGCAGAACACTTCAGAAAAGCAATACATATAACAAATAGTAAACAGCAAACTAAATGCACTAATTAAACTAATTAATTAAACTATTCAATTGTATAAGTACCAAGCAAGAACAAAAAAAAAATACGCTATGTCTGAGCTCTAATATGAATTTTAATATGAAAATTCTGATTGTATATTATAATCTAGATGTTCCCCGGAGATGGTTTAGGGACTAATTCAAAATTGAAAATGTTGCAACATAATATACAGATTAAAACAACTAATGAAGAAAAACGATGTTATCGCCGTAACGGTTTCCTGTTAAACAAAGTTCTTTAAACCACAGTAGTGGTTTTATTTCATATCATTAAATTATTTCTTTCTTTCCTTACTAAAAATAACCTTCAAAATTAAATAGATTATTAAGCAAAGAAAGAATCAGATAAAAATCAGCGATAATTTTAATAAAAACCGCAATCGAATTAACAAATTTATTAATTTAAAATACTAAAATTAGATATCACTAAATCACGTTTTTAGAGTTAAGAATATTGTATACGGTGAGGTCAGGATAAATGTCGGTTCAATCTGCACGTGAACCGAGATTCAACTGAATCGAGTCAGTTTTGAACCGGTTACTGCGAGGTAACCGGAGGTAACCACATCTTTCTAGATGCTTTTGCTTTGCTTGAGCAACTAAAACGAAACACTCGGGAATCCCGAGTCGGGATATTATATGTATAGAAAAGAAATGAAATCTGGTAAAACTACTTTTTAAACGTAAGCTTAACTCACAGATAGTTACTTTAAAGTTGCAAGGTGTTATATTATAGGGGTGAAGACCATTTGGTTACTTCGTGATCCTATTTTTAGAAAAATCCGATTGTAAAGAGACGATGCCAAGCCGATTACTTATTTTTAATTTCAAGGAATCACCGAGTTCGTGTAATGACGTCAGTCGTGAATATTTCAGTAAGATAAGTGCGTCGAACTTACGTCTTTTAGTTTTGAACGTCTATAGTATAGTAAATTAAAGTATATAGATAGATAACCATCTTCTATTGAATTTACGTGTGAAATCCCAAAAATTTAGGTGTGATATTTACTTGAAATGAAACAAAAAAATTTGAAATTGTGCTAATTTGAGTTAAAAAATTAGTTGGTAACGTTGCGTAATAGTGTGAAAAAGGTGTGTTAGGTTTCGGTTGGTATTTAAAATATTGTTGATAAATGATTAAAGTAATAAATAGATAAAGTAACATGTGAAACTAGATAGGTGAAAATAATAAGTGAAAAAAATAAAATAGATTAAAGGTTCAAAATGTTATAGTTAAATTAAAATTAAAATATAATTACGGTAAGGAAACTTCACGGAATGAAGTTAGATTAAAAATTCAGTTCAGTGTTCGATATCAACTCAAATTACTAAGCGGAAATTTTTCTAATTCTCAGAATTGATATCTTTGCAACTGGTCGGTGTACAAAATTATGATAATGTTTCTTGGAATCATACAACAAATGTTGTTCGATTTCGATTCTGACAAATAATTTGCAATTTCTATAGTACTATATAGATTAGGCTATTGTAACTTATCATTAGGCGTGTTCCTGATTAACATTATCGACAACGTGAAAGGCATAAAAAGGAATTTATGCCTACGCTGGAAAATTTTACAGAAAAATTTGAATAAACTATAATCTTGATTATTATTCTACTTGAGGTGCCTATTCGATTCGAATGTTGGCAATTATGATTTTGTTGAGAGCTGAGGTTTACCCCAAACCAAGTTTTAAGGCTCTGCAGACAAGAGATTCTTCTTCTTCCAAGTACACTTTTTCCTTCGACTTTTGCTTAACGAACTAAAATAAATACAACAATAAAGCGATCAACAAAACATCCGCTGTACGTTAATTAGTACACAATCTCCAAAAGAGCGTAAAGAAACGTCAAAGATACATGATTGAAGCTCTGGTTATAGGAATTAAGAATTCGAACTAATGGAGAGTATTGATAAAGGTTGGTGTTTGATACGTTAAGATAAAATGTGGCGTTGTACCTTGTAAGCCGTTGTGGTACCTTGAAGCTCAACTCAGGCAGAAGATCGGGGGTTAATCCAGCTTGCCATTAACAAGTTTGAAAAGGAAGGTCATGTCAGAATTCAACTCGACGTTGCTGTAGGGACAATAAATTGAAAACTACGCAACGCCTATTGTAATCGCAGAAAGGAAGATGAAATTTATGTGCCAAATAACGTACAAAGCGTTGCTGAATAGCTTCAATACTATCACGATACACCGCATACATGGCGTTCCATGTTACAGAACCATAACATAGCACACTGTTGACAAATGCTAAGTAAAGGGTTTTTATACACAAAGAATTCGTGAAATTCTTGCTGATTCTGATAATAAGTTATGTAGAGATTTCCCCAAGTTATGTAGAGATTTCTTTACCATGAATTCAATATGATAATGAAATCGCAATTTGGAATCCAATATGATGCCAAGATCTTTTACTTTATCCGTGGACCGGATAGCAGTACCGTTAAAGTTATATGGAAAGTTGAGAGGATAACGTTTCGAAGTAAATGTATTTTTTTGGCATTTATCATAATTTAGGTAAAGTTTGATGAGGCGACAATAGTCATGTAGGCGGTTAGGATCTTCCTGTAGTCTAAGACAGTCCAGATCCTTGTGAATATTTTATTATCGTCGATGATTACCTACTGCAGATAATTGGATTTCAGCCGAAGAGATCTGCAAATAGGAAAAAATACGGTGGGTCATCAAATCGCCGTTCAAAATACCAGGTCCACATGGTATTATACCTGCTCTTTTACAATGGGGTTTGGAGGATTTAGTACCTCACCTAGTAGAAATCTTCCAGGCATTCCTGGCGCTGCGTTATATACCCAGTCGGTGGCGTGAGGTCACAGTGAACTTCATACCAAAACCGGGTAAGCTTGATTATTTCATACCGAATTCATTTAGAGCAATCTGCCTCTCCTATGAAAGACTATGTGATCGCTACATTAGAGATTTCTGTCTTCCAACTAAACCAATAAATCCTAATCAACACGCTTACACTCAGGGTAAGTCCACACTAACGGTACTTCACTCAGTGACCAGCTTTGTTGGTGGAGCGCTGGACTTAAAGGAGTCCGCCCTGGGTGTTTTCATAGATATAGAGGGAGCTTTTGATAAACAACTTTCTCTGGTATTAACGATGCCTTGTTAGAGCATAATGTTCCACCGACTCCGTGTGGTTGGATTGAGAACACTCTTAAACATAGGATAGTTAAGCTTAGGGCTGGCGATGTTAGTCTCCAAGGGGGAGTTATTCGAGGCTGTTCACAAAGGGGTGTACTATCCCCACTTTTGTGGAACCTCACCCTGGATAGCCTCTTGAAACGCCTCACTGAAGCCAACTTTACTACAGTTGGTTACGCAGATGATTTAACCATTCTCGTCAAAGACAAGTACATAAACGTGCTTTTTGATTCATCAATTCTCGTTTAGAGCAGAATGAATAAAATTTACATAGGACAGCAGATTAGACTTCACCGATCGCTCAGTCAGGAAACCATGAAATAGAGAGACTAAGATATTCGTGGATAATTTTTTTCTTTGCATTATGAATTGGAGAAGAGAATATCGGTGTTGATTTCTCATGACATGTCCCAGGTACACATGGTACGCAGAGTTTTCTGCGTTTGATCGTATACATTTTTTCCAATTTTTTATTTATTCTTTGTAGCACTTACCTGTTCATCTATAAAGGTATATGTCAAGGTTCAGGATTCCGTGCTGTATAATAGTGTGGAAAAGACATAGATTCGAGGAGTATATAATAATAATAATAACAAATGCCTTTATTAGAAAATAAGCTTAATTGTATAAAAAAAAACATACAAAAGAGAATAGGCGATTTCCAGCTTGTACTTGTTAGTACAGCTGCTCTAACTAACCTAAGAAACAAAAAAAGAAAAACATGACTTGGCCAAAAATTACAAAGCAACAGCTAGATGCTACAACAAGATTGCAAAACATGTCAGATCAGCGTTTGCCCCCATGTAGACATTGTTCAAGAAAACAAGAATTTTTCTGTGTAAATTTAAACCTGCCTAGTGAGAACCCCTTGCAATTATCGTCCACCTCATTATATTTCGAAGTTATTTGAAATATGTATGTCCTCTGAAACAAAGACAAACGATAGAAGGGTGGTGACAGTCTTCCGCGAAATCGCGTATTTATTCGGTGGAGATCATTTCGGAAAGTTATCAGTTGGTAGAGATACTGTGGTTCCTTATAGTTTATAATTTTATGGTGTAGGCACAAACACTGCACTTTTCTACGATGATACATATTTAGCCATCCCGCATCCTTCAGTTTATAAGATATTCTGTTATATTTTCTAATTCCATATATATACCGAAGACACGAATTTTGCACTCGTTGAATACGTGTTACATCGCTAACGTCAATGCACGGATGGTAGACCTCAGCACAATAAGTGAATTGAGCCAAAACAGAGGCTTCGCACAACATCTTTTTCAGATGAATACCAAGGTAGTGTCGATGAGGAAACAACATCCTCAGATGATAATAAGCGCTGGATATACAGTTGGAGACATGCTTCTTATAGCGAAAACTGTTGTCCATAATCATACCCAAATTCTTACCTCACTAACCAAAGGAATGTTACAACCATCAATTTGCAAATCAATACTTTCCCGAAAACCATTACATATAGCGGAATTTCCAAAAAATATAGCATTGGATTTACTCGGATTAAGATGTAAACCGTATTCCCGAGCCACTTTATGAATGTAATCAAGGTCTTTTTGCATATTCGTAATACCCAACGCGAAGTCGCGTGGATCAAAGGAAACATACATCTGCAAGTCATCCGCAAGTCATATCATGAATCGTGACTTAAAAAAATTCAAAATGTTGCTTATTTTATAGAAAACTGCCTTTTTATTATAGTACTTCCATTTATATCTTCTTTGCTAGTTATCACCTGTTTTGCTTTTTCGACATTGATTCATTCATACTGTTACTGTAGTATGTGATCCGGTCTGCTAACGTGTGTAATCCCTCTATCCTACCTACTATCATCATAGTGTCATCTGTATATCTAATATTTATTCTCAGTTCAAGAGTTCTTCACATTCTCTGTTTGTTCTCCATCAAGTCTCATGCAGTCTAGTTCCAGTAGAGGTTTAAACTTATTCTCAGACCTTTGTCATACAAGTTGAAACTTTAAGAATATTGATCATACTTTGAGGTTGAACTCGATTGAACGCTTTTTCGTAATGTATTAGACAGGCATATACATCACAGTTTAAATCTCTACATCTTTGAATTAGAATTAGAACACCACAACGTGCTTTTCCGTTTCATAATTTTATTCGAGAAAACTGCTCGTAGAACACATCAGATGGGGAAATAAAAATTCTAAGAAAATAATCCGAAGAAATGTCCCGGAGAAAGTCAGAAACAGAATGTATCTTTGAGATCAGTAATTGGTTATCCTCAACACATCAGTTCGTTTTTACCGTTTTATGATAACAATCAAAGAAGATTTCTCCGCCAACAATAACGTACACGTTCTAGTGGTAGTAGTACACAATTCTATAATTCTCTTTCTGGCCACTGCAACGTAATCAGAAAGCAGATGAGTAGGAGTTGAAAATAGTCCTCAGAAATAATACAAGGAATAAAAGTTAAAACTTTAATCTAAACTAAATTTTGTTTGGTTGTTGTTAAAAACCACAAGCAAATCTTTTGGACCCACCCAGTTATAACAAGTATCTGTCTTTATCATGGCACCTTTATCGGCCCATATCTACCTCTGGGTCCGTGATCTTAAATTGGTGATCGTCTACTCATACTTATTAAGTCTTTGGCAGCTTTATAATTAAACTGCGATCACCGCATCATATTAGAAGGCAAAATTCGAATTAACACTCTCGCGATGTGTAGTATATATTACATTAGATATCGCCAGTCCAATTTTTCGTTGAATCCGTCAGAATTTACTAGCAACCTACTATTTATAGAACTGGTAAATATTTCAGAAGCTAGCCCACAATTCTTCCCACAATGTCAATTATAGATAGACATATATTATTAAATTTCTTGCAATATGGGATTATAAAACTGAACGTGCTCGAAGCTGACTTGACCAATGTGTTAATGTGGTCTATAATTTACACATTATGATTAAGCCGCTTTAAACGGTCGTTCAAGTAGACACTGAAAAGAAACGACCCAAGTGAGATCTTGAATCTTGTGATTATAACCTTGTGGTACGTCAATTCCAGCATTATAATTCACGTTTTTAATTGCTAGGAAGAAAGAAGTGTTTCATGATCCATGTTACATATTCCAGAAAATATTTAATTTTTTAGGCATAAATTAAAAATAAGGTTAAATATGGTAATATAGAATGGGTGTATAATTTCTAATAACAAAATCTTGGAGTAATTATTGGATTTGCCAACCATTACATCAATCTAGGACACGATTAGAAATCTTGGTCAAATCACAATTGAATAATTGAATTTGCTGAGTACTCGCAATAAGAAAGTCACCACCCACTCTGTCTACAAGATTGTGATTTCTATAAAATAAAGGAAGCATCAACTTAAAATTAGTCATGTCCGGGGACAGTCATGTCTCAGTGAGCAATATTATCTGAAAATCTGAAGCTTGTAAACTAACGAGCTGAACTATATGTTACTGTTCTTGGAGAACCATAATAGGTTTACAACATAACGTTTTTCTGACAAACACAATTTTTATCTGTCCTGTAAAATGATGACGTGACAACTGTCTTGACAACTATTTACTGAAAAACTTTGTTGCGAATTATGCGCTCTTACTAATGCACATACTCCATGCAGGATGATCTGAGAGTGAAAACTGTACTTTTTGAAAATGGTAGCATCATCTTGCAAAAGCACGATGTGCACTATTCCTAGATGTTTCTACGTAAGCTGGTACTAGTTTTTTTTGTACGACACCAAACATAGCGGCAACACATGACAGCAACATTGATTCCATAAGGGGCGTACAATACAAATCAGACATAATCTGCCTTTATTATGCCTACTACCTCTTAATGATCCATGTTTACACAATCTGTGGTGTACATTTGAAAACATCCGGCGGTATTTTAAAGTTCTAGGTATGAATGTCAAGTAATTTTTTATATTTTTGATAACAAAAATGTTATCCATTTATGGGTGTGAAAAATTGGCGATCAATTGCATTGGTACTTTTAATATACATATTAGTTTTATGCAAGTAGAATAGTAATCTGAACAAGGTTGGTGAACAAAAAGTGAGATTGAACATTTAGATAAAAAACTATCTATCGAATCTATTACTGTGTAGGTATTAAATAGGTATCTAATGGAACCTATTTAATATTGTATGGAGGTTGTAAATAGATCTATTTCAAATGGGTTAAAGGATTGATACAAAGTCTTAACCAGCTAGAAACTAAAAACGGCAGAAAGTTAACATTGCAAAAGATTTGGCATCAGATATTTTTTACCAAATACTTCAAAATTTACTTAAAAAAATGTATGATACGAGATCATTTTGATTTTCGAATTTTGTAGAATACCAATATCGTGATTTATTTATTTCAAAGAAAATACAAAAAATCCCCTGAATATTACATAAAAGTCCTTGAAACGTATTGTTTATGATACAAAATCTTTTTCAACGAAGGAATTTTATGTGACGATTAGTTTCATTCAAGAACTCTTATTGAATCTGACTCGTAAACCAATGTTGGAGCAAACTCGACATCCCCTGCTCACTTATTTTTGTCGTATAAAAATGATGACATTCCAGTTCTTAAATCGACTAGATTACAGGAGACACATAACTCGCTGACCTTCAATAACGATCAAATAAACAATCTCGTTACGTAACTTTATTGAACAATTATTTGCTTCATTGACACATAAATGTTTAAATCACGCAAAGATTTTCTGTAACATTTTTTTAAAATTTTAAGTGGATTAAGAAAGTATTTCTTATCATTTTTTTAATTCTTTTCGTTTGTAGAGTTAAGAGTTATGTACGAAATGTAAACGTTGTGACCTGTGCCATTTTTACGTTTGCCAACGAACGAACATGGACTTCTGTAAACACGTCCATCTATTATCGATTGGATTGTATCCATATCACGACGAGACGACCTATTTTAGAAGAAAAAAGTCCCATTATAGAATAAAACACAGACATATAGAAGATTTCGATTCAGAACACAATTTAAATTTAAAGTAGTTTGGAGTTTAATGATTTTTATTAATTAGTTTTTATAAATTAGTTTTTATTAATTTTAATAAAGCTTAGTTTAAGTTTTAAAATAAAGTAAATCGATGAACGTGAAGTGAATCTTGCCAAAAAAGATCTTGTGAAATTCACTAGCCCAAGTTATTTATAAACACTTTCTACGTTGGGTCGGATATTAATTGCAAAAATATTTTAGGTTAGATATTTTTAGTTTGGCTTTTATGAGATACTTTATTAACATCTTTTCAATAGCGATTTTATAAACACACCTCTTTCAAAATACTTACTCAATAAAACGTTCTCAAAAAGATCGTATAAAGATAGCAAAAAAGTGCATTTACGAAATAACACCATCATTTATAGATCAATAAAAATTAACCACAATAGAATAATACGTAATTCGATTACAAATCAATCAAACTATTCAATATAACCAAAGTAAGCGTTAATGACTGACAGTTTAAACATTTTTAGATTTGTTTCATTAAATCGATTTAGATTATTTTTAGAAAAAAGCCGCCGACACATAATAGAAATAAAACGTTGCACTGATTGCAATATACGGCAATGCTTTTTGACGTAAAAGTAAACTTGCGTAATTCCAGTTTTATCATGTTGAACAATCTCCGATACTGGGTGACGCACGATCGATTTGAAAGATAAAAACCAAATCGTCCTCGTCTAGAAGAAGGCCGATAAACCGCATGGTTATTTGTGGAAAAAAGTAAAAGTGGAATTCCGATTGATTTTATTTGATATGTATCTATAATAAAGTATGATAACGTCCGATTACCATGTTTGTTAAGATTTATTACGTCCGATTCTCGGCGTTTGACGTCTTTAGCCGTACCTGCGTCCTGCACACACTTGAAAGAGTGACAAAGTAAAGTATTTTTTCGGTTGATTTTGGTTGATAAAAACATACTGGTAACAGTAGAATATAGTAGGTAATGAGTTTTATGGTCATTTCAAAGAATATGATAAAATAACAGTAGAAAATTTTTTATTTTTGCAGAATTTGAAGTATGCCATTATTATTATTAACTCTATGTTATTGTACAGGGTATACCATGCTTATGGTATGGGTTTTTTGATGCCTAAATTTCAAGATAGAAACTCCAACCATACTTGGCCAGGTGGTGATCATGTCAAATAAATTTTTTAACGTTTCTTATACCATATCATCGGTATAGAAAAGAAATTGACCAAGTCTTTCAATATTACTTTTTCAATTCAATATTATTTTTATGGGAAAAATGATCAATTGTAAAAATGATATAATAATGCTTATAACTTCAAATTCCATAATTACCAAGTCCATTTTGTAAAAACATGTACAAGAGAAAATAACTAAGTGGACTTAGTCATCTTTTCCTGCTAATATTTTTATCTCTCTAGGACTTGACTCAAATTAAGATAGCCATGCATTATGCTCAGCTGTTCTAAAATGACGTTTGAAGTTTAAATGGTTTATCATTTATTATTACTTAATTCAATACACCAAGAAATTTTACAATAGAAAAACTAGATGAACCTACAATTTCGGGCCAGTGTCGTTTTCTTTGTTAATATAAAATTAAAAGTTTATGTCTTTTATTTTATATACAGGGTAATTCAAATTCGAACCCTACCATTGGGATCTTAGAAACCATAAGAGATACAGAAATGGTTAAATGAAGGCAAAGTTGAGTATCTTAGAGCTCATCATTTTTCAACAAAGTTTTTGGACCTAGCCGTTTTAGTTTTTAAAATATGGCCGAAAAAGAAAACAATGACTTTTTCTTTTTTGCCTATAACTTGTTTATTTTTCGTTTTTTCGTGAATCTGAAAAAACATTTTTAAGGCGACTTTTTATGAAAAATGTAATGACACAACTAGAAATTTTTTCCGACGTTTCGTTTTCGTGAAACTATCATCAGGTTTATTTTTTCTTATGAACGCTATATTTGATTTTCACACCAAAAAATAGGATAATTAATTCAGATTTCAATGATATGTCATACAATGTATTTCATTTAGAAAAAAATTAAATTATTAAAAAAAATAAATAAACCAGATGATAGTTTCACGGAAAAACGTCGGAGAAAATTTCTAGTTATGTCGTGACATTTTTCATAAAAAGTTGCCTTAAGAATGGTTTTTCAGATTGACGAAAAAACGAAAAATAAAGAAGTTATAGGCAAAAAACGAAAAAGTGATTTTTTTGTTTTTCGGCCATATTTTAAAAACTAAAACGGCTAGATCCAAAAACTTAGTTGAAAAATGATGAGCTCTAAGATACGCAACTTTGCCTCCATTTAACCATTTCTGTATCTCTTATGGTTTCTGAGATCCAATGATGGGGGTCGAATTTGAATTACCCTATAGAATTTAAGTCTAACTAGTTTCGGCCCTTGGCCATCTTCAGAGGCTCTACAAATAGATTAACATCTCTCATCTTATCCATTTTACAAACGAGAGCGGTAGGTAGCGCTAGTTAGCATAAGATATTACTATGTTCTATATTTTT
Organism: Onthophagus taurus; assembly: GCF_036711975.1. Classification (NCBI taxonomy): domain Eukaryota; kingdom Metazoa; phylum Arthropoda; class Insecta; order Coleoptera; family Scarabaeidae; genus Onthophagus; species Onthophagus taurus. The sequence goes on along the minus strand of NC_091972.1, from coordinate 29,501,592 downwards.
ATTGAACTAAAACTAGAAACATTCGGGTTTAGTCGTGAAAAAAACTTTCAGTTGTCAACTTTAGTAGTCAACTTTAATTTTATTATTATATTCGTAATCTTCATAAAATAACCTTTAAAATGAGTTCAAACTTGACGCATTTATCTCAAAAAACCAAAAAGTTCGAACTTTCAACTTTTAGTTTTGACATATTTGTCAACTTCATAAAAAATCCTTTAAAATGAGTCCAAACTCGACATATTTAACTTTAATATTAACGGAAATACAATCACTTCCGGTTTGAAACGTCAACGTCAATTTTGACATATTTGTTATCTTCATTAAAAAACCTTTAAAATGAGTCCAAAGATGACGCACTTATCTCAAAAAACAAAAAAGTTAGAATAAAAAACATTAAACCCGAAGTTAATTTAATACCAACCTTAATTTTTTATTTTTTTTTATTATATTTTTGTTTTTGTGACAAATATTAGGACATTTTATAAAAATTAAGAATATGTCAAAATGACATTGACGTTTCAAACCGGAAGTTGCTTATATCTCGAGTAATATTGGAATTAAACGAATCATGTTTGGACTCATTTTAAAGGATTTTTCACGACGATTACAAATATGTATGTCAAAATTGACGTTGACATTTTTAACCGGAAGTTGACCATAACTTCACTAATATTGAAGATAAATATGTCGTGTTTGTACTCATTTTAAAGGATTTTTAATGAAGATTACAAATATGTCAAAATTGAGGTTGACATTTTAAACCTGAAGTTAGTTATCATATAGTAGATGTTTTTTAACTGAAGTTAATCTAGTGTTAGTCACTTTTCCGCACTTTCTTTTTATTTTTAACGAGTTTTTTGAATATTGAGCCAAGTTTCTTAATATTTCTTTTGTTAAAAAACAGTGTTCTTAAATTTTAACCTGTAAACTTGTAACACTACGTCCTTAATTTCATTTTACAACTTTTTAAACTTTAATTTTGTAAATTAGTAACTAATAATCTGTTTTCAACTTTGATACGTGATCTTTTTTAACAAAACAAAAGGAAATATTAAGAAACTTGTTTGTAAAATGGATAAGATGAGAGATGTTAGTCTATTTGTACAGTCTCTGAAGATGGCGAAGGGCCGAAACTGGTTAGACTTAACTTCTATATAAAATAAAAACCAGTTTAAAAGTACAAAATCGCCAAAATTTCGGAGTACCATGGCTCCAAATTTCGGATATAAGGAACATACCTTTCTGTTCTATATTAACGTTCATGAAAAGATTGGGCTCGTTTTCTGACCCTTGAATGAACAGTAAATTGTGGGGACGTACAAAGGGTTCGCTGGGGCCTAAGTGCTGTGAGTAACTCACCCCCACGTGAAACTACATACACATACACAAGTACAAAATCAAACTCTAGATTATTTTCTTCAATAATTTTTACACAAATCGTCATCATTTTGTCTCTAGTTTTAGTGATTAAATTTATGCCACGACTTACAGAAATACCCTGTATAATCGTAATACGTAACGAATGACCAAGCGGCTTCTGTGCTTGTGATAGCTGTCATCAGTGTTCTGTGATAAAAATGGACAGGCACCAAACAATTTTCAATAGTTTGAGCCTGTCTATTCTGAGAAGACTTATATTTTTAGAGAGATGAAAACGAAAATCCCGTTTTTCTCAACATTATTCATTTCTCGCTTAGTCAAGTGATGCATAACGCATCATAATATGCATAATATTCGTACAACTTTAATGATAAATGAACCAATATTAAATATTGCACAATTTATAGAAAAACGCAGAAAAACGCAAAAAATCCTCAAGGAACAAAACGTGAGAAAAACATTTGGATATTTAAAAATGGAGAAAAGAAAAGGATTTGTACAAATTTTTACATAAAAACAACAAATGTAATAAATCATGCAATTCAGGTTCGACGAGGAAAAAGTTCTCCAGGAAACAAGACTAAGTATCGGAAGTACCTTGACTCTATCTTATCCATTTTTAAAATGTATGAATTGTATAAAGATTTACAGATGAGTAATCAAAAGGATTTTGTTTCTCTAATAACATATAGGAGGGTGTTTTGTTCGCAATATAACTTATCTTTTTTAAAACCAAAGAAAGATCAATGTTTGCTGTGTGTTAAAGATGCTAAATCTATTGAAAAAACAAAAGAATTTCTTTCTCACATAAAGCGAAGAGATGATGAAACAAAGAGCAATTCATGAAGAAACTTTTGTATCAGTAAGTTTTGATTTACAGAGTGTCCTGCAAATTCCATGCTCCGACGTATCACCTCTTTACTATAGTCGAAAGCTATGAAAGCTATAAAGCAGCTCCACCAAATAAAGGATATTGTTATCTTTGGTCCGAAGTAGATGGCCAACGAGAAAGTTGTGAAAAACCTGATACTGTCAAAGAAGTGTCACTCTTTAGCGACACATGTGGCGGCCAAAACCGAAACAAATAGATTGCGGCTCTTTTGTTGTTTATAGTCAACCAGTTACCTATACAGATTATTACTCATAAGGTCACTCGCATATGGAGTCTGATTCAATGCATAGTGCAATTAAAAGTGCAAGAAAATGGTTGGTACTTTAACATACCGAGTGACAATTCCTTGACATACAGCAGCCTCACACAATGAATATAGTGATGAAGACATATGAAGTTGAAACTAGTTACTACTATTTGTTTAATTATAGTCTTTTTTAAGTTTAAATACATATTCTAGAATATGCATTGTTCATAGAAACCATTACAAACCTTTGAAGTTGAAATTAGTTACTAGTTTAGTATTTATTTCAGCTAAGTATAATACAAGCATAATACATTTCAATATTAGGCATTGTTGCTTTTATGGTAGGTTGTGTGAATAACATTAACTGTTGTGCTAAGTGATCAATTGTTAACCTTTTATGAGTCGAGAAAGAATGATTAAGATAAACAAAACTATTTCCTTTTTTTTAATCCTTTATGTCATTGCATAATACGGAATAGAAAAATTGAAATATGGATATTTTTGTTTCTCCTTTGGGTTGGGATGATAAATCAGCTATGAGGATAAACAAAATGTTGCCTGGGTCAATAAGATATGTTTTTGGTGTAAAAATATTTTCTCCCTATTTTTTTATTTCTGTTATCACCCAACTAATAACCCATTGTGGTATACTTCAAATTTAGGCATTGTTGCTTTTATGATGGATTATGTGAATAAAAGTGATTAATTGAAAACGTCTTTTCCAGCTTTTCTCTTATACTCAGTTCTTGCAGTAACCTTTTGAAGGCACCAGCAAAAGTCTGCAAGTATGGTAGGTTCTCATCTGTCTTGATACTGCTTATCAAACTCCGCAATTTCCTGGTGAAAGCGTCCTTCATGTTCATCGTTAATTGAGCCAATATTATAAGTACGAGGGCTCTTACGACCGGTGTTAATTAACGTAAAACTAGAACTAACACTAGATCACTGAAGAAGAAAAATGGAAATACAAGAATGGATAAGGATGCAAAAAATTACAACAATATTTGGATGCTTTTAGATGAATTATTGATTTAACCATAGGTCCTTATATGTAGGACCTATAGGAGTCCTATAGGTAGTATAGGATTTCGTATAGTCCTTATAGGATTTTGTACGCGAAAGCTTCCAGATTACGTTTAATTATGAGAGACGATTTTTTGAGTTTTATGTCCATATACGATAACGTTCGAACAGATACATTGACAATTGAAACCTATCTATTTTTGTTCAAGTACACAGAAGATATTATTTATTTATGCGCTGTAGATGTTTTGTTTTAATTTCGGATTGAATAGCGAGAAAGAAATGATTATTTTACAAAAACCCATCGAAAATGCCTCCCTTGTATGACTGGATCCCGAATATAATATATAAATAAATACCATTGATTATGAAATGAATTTTCGTAAATTGAGTTTTCCTGAAACGTTGAAATTGTTTTGCAATTTAAAGCATATAAACGAGTATTTCTTGAAAATTTCAGGTTTGATTTGCATTGAGGTTGGAAACAGTATAATGATTTAGAAGAGATTCTTAGAAAACGTTGTAAGTTCAAATTGTAACTATGTCAAGAAAAGAACATGGAATGTATGAAAAATGAGTGACAATATGAATATGTGAGACAACATTTAGTGGGATTTGATGGATGACAAAACCAATGGACTGACACTTTTAACATTTAATACACCTTATTCAAATTGGTAGTGGAATATGTAATAAGACGGACGAATATCAGCAGGGAAACTTATATGCCATAGGGGTCGCATTGGAAATTAGTATTCAACAAAAACAAAGATATTAAAGACAAAAGGTAGCCGACCCACTCGTATTGTAGTAGATGATACATTGAGCCGGTTCAGGGATTTGTATACTTGGACACGAAACTGAACTGGTGTGGAACGAAAAGTAAAGAATTTTTTAGAAGAATTACCCTTGCTGACAGAGAATACTTTACATTATTTTACATACTAAGATCAAAAACCGTCTTCATCTATCTATAATCGATTGAAAAGGCGAGTATCTGTAGAGTGGTATCATTGTGTGTATAATAAATTTTATTATATGTAATGAAAAGCGCGAAGAAGTGATCACTATGCACTCTTGAAACGCACTGGATTGATTTTGGGAGTTACACAATTAAGTGAATGTGTTCTTAAGAACAACGATCGTGATCACAATCTCATCGCTCTGAAAAAATTTCTCTAAAAAGTTCAAGGTATTTAAAATTCTTTTTCAAAGTGGCTGATATCTTTAATCACCTCAATGATTCATTCAGTCATTTGCAAAATCTTCAGAGTACTTTCATTGAATACTTTTCTTAATAATGGTGAGTTCGGAATTCGTTTATTATAAAAGATTACATGCATTTAGAGGATAAGTAAGAACTTTTATTGATTTAACTAGCAATGGAGAGCTCAAAATCATGAAATACACTTATTTTGGATGGAGAATTACGCATCAATTCTGGAAGTTATGCCACCAATAACAAGAGCACTTTATATTACTATGTGTAATTCAAAAACAAATATAGAACTGTAGAACTCTGAGATTGTTCATCTTGAGACTTAAGCGAGTGCATCGAACTTTTTTTCTTTCATTTTTAAGTTTCCATGAGAACAGTGATAAAATATTCCAAAGACATTGTAAGCAAAATAAAACACTATTTACTCCAAAATTAGATGGAACATTTTTAATACTATTGTTCACTCTGATCGAACAACATATTGAATTATTTAAGTTAACAATTTCACAGCACCTCGAGGCTATTTGCCCAGCCATTTATGTGTAAATTAATCATATGTATAAAAACAAGCTTAATATTATTATTGCCACGATGTGAAATATTTAAATCCCATAATATTTAAATAATTTATCCCATATTGTTGTAGATATAACAGTTTCATTTCATTTCATTTGTTTCACAAGCAGGTGAATGAGTACTCTTTGTTCAACAGGTGTATTCCAGGAATGTTGAAGTTTGGAAATGGAAATTCGCAATTTTTATCATTAGTATGATCTTCTGTAAATATAATATATACGAATAAAAATGGAACACTATATATCTATGACATGGTAATTGTTTAGGCAAAACAGAGAGTAATGTTGACTTCGGCACTTTGAAATTGTTGGAATTACAAAATCGTTTTCGAAGCCATAAAAAACAGATCTTCTGGAATCCAACAATTCCATTATTTTTTCTATGGGGATAAAATATTTCTATTTTAAACATCAGTAGTCGTGAAGAACTTGGTGTCTCGATAACCTGGTGAAATACCTTTATTATATTATCAGAAGTTATAATTAAAGTTTTTAGTAATTTTTTAGCAATTTGTAATGCAGCTAAATTATGCATAAATGTATAAGTGTCTATGGTAGCGATTTATCAAACGAATAGCTTATACGTAAAAGAAATTCTTACTGGAAACTGCACTGTGGTCTATGTTATTCCTTTGCTAACTATTGAAAAAATCAAGATATTTCTATGTGTTATATTTTAAAAGGAAGCTTAATTAATAACTGCATTCTATCGTTAATACCATTGATTACATTGAATTGTGTTACTGTTTTTTGCCAAAATTTAATATCTAATTATTTGTATACAAATTTGGTGTATTTATTTAGAATTTGCTAAAGGTAGTAACGGTGGAAACCGTTCCTTGATACCTCGATTAGTTTTTGAAGAATCAATATTTAAACTTAATCTAAGTTAACTGTACTAGGTACACTCATTATTTGACATTAATGGATTTTACAATTTTTATTTCAATTATTTCAAAATGCGACTGAATCTTTAGGATCAAGTTCATCGTCCGGTTCCGTGATAATATATGAATTGTGTATCTTCATTTAAAGTGCAAGAAAGTGGTTCGATATGTTTTCAGACTTTCGGTTGACGGATTTAGCTAAAAATAAATACAGATCTAAGATTTTTTGATCTAAGATTACATCTAAGATTGTGGTGACATTGTTTATATTAAGTTGTTTGATTGACTCAACTGTTTTATAACGTCCATCAGTAGGGACGACTAGGAGTAGGACGGGAATTCCTTGGTAACTCCCTTGACCTGACAATCTTCCTTTCTTAAAGAGATACTGTTTCCTCAGCTTTCTGAAGTTTGTACGTCCTGCAGTATTTTATTGTGTAGCTCCGTGAGTTGGTCTATTTTAGTGATGAAACGGATAGTGATTTTGCGAAAAGCTGGATACCAAGATCGGCATTCTGAAATGATACCCTACATTGCCACATTATTACGATATTTGAATAAAAATGAAATTAATAAGAAAGCTGATAAGATATATCAACTTATTTGGATCCGAGATACAAAATGAACTTTTTTGATGCTGATTTAACTCACGAAGCAACTCTAAAAAGAGGATACTTTAATTAATAATTGGCGATATTTCCACAAGGATCCTTCAAGAAATGAATTTTATAACGAATTTCGAAAATTATCGATGAACATTGCAACATCGAAAATTTTATCAAAACTTCAAATATTGTTTTCTCAAAAACTAAAAGTTATTTTTCAAAACGGGTTGGTTCATTGGAAAGAGGACACTTTAATTAACAATTGGTGATATTACCACAAAGATCCTTTAAGAAATTAATTTTATAGCGAATTTTGAAAATTATCGATGAAAATTGCAACATCGAAAATTGTATCAAAACTTCAAAAAATATTGTTTTCGCAAAAACTAAAAGTTATTTTTCAAAACGGGTTAGTTAATTGGAAAGAGGGCACTTTTATTAACACTTTGGGAGATTTTCATACTCATATTCCAAGAAATGGATTTTATACGAATTTTTAAAACTTAATCGGCGGAAATTGCGAAATTCGAGAAAATTGTCGATCATTTCAAAAATTTCTTTCTCAAGAACCTAAAGTGATTTTTCAAAGCGGCTTTTTGCATTAAAAAGAGGATACTTTAATTAATAATCGAAAGTGATAACAGCGACAGTTCTTGTTGTAATGGATGTGATGATGAATTATAAGCGAAGATAAGAAAACTAGACGAAACTGTACAAGAGATTTTATATACATATTATATTGGAATTGTTACAATGAGGTTGCTAATGATAAATAATGTTGTATTCAATAGAAAAGTCCTATTGGGGTTGAACTTGATTATTATCTGTAGTACCCAACACCTAAAAGAGATACTAATTCCTGCGAATGGTGGAGTACTAAGTAATAAGTTTTTAATATCCGGCCAATTTAAAAAATGGTCGGATAGGCCGGAACGGATAGTTGCCGGATATCCGTTCCACCACTAGTCTATTTCCTCAGCTTCCTCAACATCTGCTCTTTGTAGACTTTGTCCTGCGTTGGAAATGACATCACCTTTTCTTTATGTATACAGACTTTAAAAGTGGTAATGCGTAGTGCTTCACGGATGAAGAAGTATGTGTTGCTGTGGTCGGTCCGAGATTTTATCCGTTCTTGCTGTTGGCCTCCTTTGGAAAGGGTCAGCTTTTCCAAAGAGAACAGAGGAAGGACGAATGAAATCTCGAACCGACCACAGCAACACTTTAAAATTGATATAGACTTTTTGATCGTCCTAATATTTTTTGTTTATCTTCCTGATTCCGTTGTTTATTCTGTTCCTTGTGTTTATGGTGTTAATGTGATCTTGTTAGATTTAGGCATTCAGTGAAGTTTTTCTTCTGGTATTAACAAATGTTTTTTATTCCTATAAAGTGTATTAGACTTGATTAGCCCTGTGGGTCCACTGCGGCTTGAGTTCGGTAGTCTTTTGACATATTCCAAGCATTATTTGCTATGTCTTCCTACTGGATTGGTGTATATTTAATTTTTTGATCAAATAGCTGGGTCAAATATGGGTCCCGTCTGCTTTCAGATCTTAACGTTGATGTTGTATTTCATTCAGGGATTTTTATGCTTGTTCCTTTGGATTAATGGCCGTTTCATTATAATTTACCCTAACATAAAATTGTATTGCGATCATATTTTGGATCAGAACCTATATCTACGTAGGAAATTCGGCATATATGTGCTGCTATTATTTATAAAAAAAACATTTTTTTACTAAGCAATTTGTACTGAAAGCAATGAAAAAGTCAAGCACACTTGTATTATTTTCTCTGAAATATGTTCTTTTTATGAAGAATTATTTGAATTTTTAAGTTAAAACACAAAAACTCCTCAGCACCTCTTTATACCCAACCCGATTTGCAAAGAGTATTTTTTAGTTAGTTGTGAATGATAGTTAATTAACCAAATTAATTCATTTCACATAATATTAGAAATAATCTTCATTCTCATATTATTAATTATTGTGATAAATTTATTTCATGAGAGAGAAAATAATATTTAGAGTTGAAAAATTAAAAAGGTTATTAAATTGGGAAAAAAATGTTCTATAAATGGGTGTAGGGAGATTTAGCGTTATTAAAAATTGATGAAATGGAAACCACCCACGGTCAATTTTCCACGTATTTTTTATAATACACTGTCCGAGCGGACAACCGCAAATGAGTTGGAGCACGTTCCGCAGGAAAATATATAAATCCCGCCGACCAAATTGCTTCCATTTTTTTCATGGAGCATACGAGTTATAAAAATTTAAAATCTCGTTTTGTGTTACATTTAACACGTTTAATAATAACTAGAAATACAAAGCGTTTTTTTGATAGACCATTTCGAAAACAAAAAATAAACCTCTATTGCATTCAATTTTTTTAAGATTAATATTGCTAGACTTATACTTTCAATAATTTTAATTCTATTATGATATTGGTCATAATAAATTGGAGTTGGGTTGGGTTCAATTTCTTTCCAAAAATGAAGTAATACAAATTAAACTGTTTGATCCACATCGGTGTTTGTTTTAATTTTTATTTATTGACACAATGGGTTTTGACATGTTACCATAATGAAGACTTCTTTCTTTTTTAGTCTGCAAACATCGTTTTCAACTTTTGCGTGGAAAGAATAGCCTACCCGATGTTTCGTGACCAGAACTAATATTACTGTTATTTTCATCTTGCCGGGTTTTCATTATTAATATTGCCATTATTTGTAAAAACATACTGTGCAAGCAAAAAATATATTAAAAACAAATATTTTCGAATTTTATTTACTGCTGATAGTATTTTTATTTCTTTTGTTGTGCGCAGAAGGACGCAAAAAGGCTTATTTTGACATTTGTTATGAACATATTAGTTGTGGGTTCTTAGACATTTGTGCATTGCATATTTCTATTTTTATAGCTTCAAAAATTTCACCATTTTAAATAAGCTTTTTGCATAAAAATGGTTTTTGGAAACCTTTTAAAATTCTAATGATTACCAGTAGCAACATAATCTAGAAAGAAATCAATGTAAAACATAGATTGTGGTTGTACGGGTAAAGACAGTGATATATTGTGTCCCGATATTTGATATTTGACGATATATAAACGAAGTATTAACATAGTATTCTCATTTTTAACACGTCATGTCAGCTCTGTTATTAAAGCTGGAGGATAAAGCCGTGCACTATGTATGTCGGAAGTGCAGTGGACTGCATAGAATAGAAGAGGAAATTTGGCACTACTCTAGAGAGATGGACACATACAAACAGCTTGCAGGAATATTCTTAAATGTTTTCTATGCAATAGTGCAGAAACGTGCTTCGGTTATCTTCACAGTGACATAAACGAATTTGTATCAAACTAGATATTTCTTAATTTTTACTTTATTTTAATCTTTGATTAAGCTGAATTTCGACGAAAGCTGAATCTATTACTGAGGTGCAAATAGAATAGATTCTAGATGTCGACGTTACATACCGATTTGGTTAATGGAGAGTGAAATACGCGGAAATAATTCAGGATGACAGCGAAACTCATCCATGACTGGAAGGTATTGAGTATACTGGTAGTGACCAGGTTGAGTATATTTGTGCCGTTGTTGAGTGCCAACGAATGTCGACCATTAAGAACACCGCAAACTTGAACGAACTTGCTTATTCTTTTGTGATACTTGCAAACAATGTGAAGTATTAAAGTCAAACAAAAAAAGTAATCTGGATATCCGCAAACATCAACATTAAACGTAACGCGGGAAGACGAAAAATTCAAAACGCACTAAAACTTTTAAAAAGGTTGTGTTGACAGGGATCCTTGGGGTATGGAGTACTGACTCCTTACGAAGAAGTTTATTCAGGGTTCAATCCCTGAGGAGTGAGATTCTTAAGGGCGATGAAAGTGTAATAAAAACTGAAAAAGGTACAATTCTGAGACTGCAAAAAAATATTAATACTCTTAAATTTGGTGTCCTGTTTTCGACCTTAAACAATTGATATATGTATGTGACCATGCCCAACGAAACTGCTCTATTTAAATTCAAGTTTAGATAAAACAGATAATAGAGGAGGTTTATGAAATATAGGTACATGATTTTCAGAACAATAGTGATAAAGGAAAAATAGCAGAAGCGGACCTGTTCACTGGTGATTATTATGAAAAAAATAAAATATTATTATTTTTATAAAATAAAATTGTGTGCATCAGATATTGCAGTTATTGGGGATTTCGGCGAACACAACATAAGTGTCAAGTAATATAGTGTCTATTTTAACCTTACCACTTAAAGAGTCAAGGACTGGTATAGGAACACCCTTGAATCATCATTGGAAACGGTTTTAAACGTTTTAAAAAGAAGCTTACTAGAAGAGCGAAGCCGTCATCGTCAACAACTGATGCACATTGGAGCAGGATGCTAGATGAATAGAGCCTTGTAGTTGCTGAGGTTTTTTTTAAAACAATAAAAAGTGGAGAAAGAAGTTTCCCATCAGCAGATATTACGGGTTGAATTGTGTAACTGTGCGTTGTAGATGACACCGACTGGACCATACTTTCTATGGTTTTAACTCCTAAATCGCTTGATGTTCTTCCCGAATGGAATTCCAAGTTAAAACCGCTCTGATCCGCTGATTGCCTCTTTAACGAAATCTTTTGCTAAAGTTTTTACTGGATCAACATTTCCAAATTGTTTTCGGGATAGAAATTTTGTTATTTTTCGGCTTACTAACCGGTTTGCTTTCTTAAAACGTTGCACCCAGCTATAAGATGCTTTGAGTAGTTGAGGAGATAAATTCTTTTCATTTCTAGCTTGTATAACCCATCTGCGTATATCAATATCATGTAGTGGCAATTTATTATCTACGGTGGCTCTCGCTTGATTAATTACAAATTCGGTAATTTCTGCTAATTTTTCTTTGTATGTCCCTCTTTCTTCAATATATTTAGTTATTTAGTTATCAGTATTTTCTATAAAGCTTTCACTTGTATCCTGGTCTTCAATCATTTGCTGACCATCATTGATGCCATTGGATGAGTCGAAAAGTAATACACTTTCGACTTCAATTTGCATATTGTAGTCTTCCATACTTTCCATTAAAATATGCTGTATATTTTCTAATGAGGGTAGGTAGTTCACTTCGTGGAACATTGATATAGATAGATTAAAAAAAACAATACTACATTTAACAAATTACGATGGCAGTTTTCATTTTCGAGATATAAACAAAAAACTATCCCTAATTTGTAACCTTTATAACCATTTTAAAAAATGTTTTACTTTAAATATAAAACAAACACAGTGCCTAATTTCGCCGTAATCGACAAGTAACGCCCGGAATAGAATTAATTTTTAAGGGGGTGGTTAACCCCAACCACCCCTAAATGGTGTATTATGAATTATTTTACACTAAACATTCTATGGTGCGACTAATTTACGGTTTTGTTTAAAATACTTTCAAAATACCTGTCAGTTTTATCACATCATTCTTACGAAAAGTAGTTACATGTTAACCCTCGTAACATCGCTAGGGTTGAACTACGATGAATGAGAAAAAAACACTTAACTAATATTTTTGAATGCACTACAAGTATATTTAACGTCATCAAAATCGATAGGGGGGTTTTTAAATAAAGCCGAAAAAATATTGGTATTTCGCCCCTTTTAACCCTCTGGTATATGTGTGATACATCAAAAGAAAGCTCTTTTAAAATGAATATCAGCTACAGTTTACGAAATGTTGATAGCAATTTTCGTTTTCAAAATATAAGTGAAAACGTACTTTTTCCCTAAACTGACTGTACCAAATTTCATCGAAATCGGTGAGACACAGTAGTGACACTTCCCTTGTAAGATCAAAAAAAAAATAACTGAGAGGATACTGAAAGTAAAGTTAAGAAATATTGCTTTTCTACTACACCTATCGTTTTACTTTGTTGAGAACAACTCACCTTCTTTGAATTAAAAAATATCTTTTTTAATGATATTTATTACAATATGCGGCAGTTTTATTTCAATATTTGAAGTAGTTTATGCATCATATATGTGTTACGCGATCTTTGATTGTGGACGGCAACGTCTTTTTGGTAAAAGGCTGTCATAAACCGGTTATCATTTGAAAGTAAAGATTGTGGCTGCTTTCAATCAATCTGCTTCAACTGTGAGGAAATACTTTATAATTTGTATTTTGGGTATACTACACAAAACTATTGTGACAAAACTAAGAGCATATCAAGAGACTCCGACATCACAGACCAATGTGGGGTTCACCTCAGGACATTGGAAGACAAAGCAATAGATTTTGGTTTAACCACGTCCCTAGAGCAGATTAGATAACAGATAACCGCAAAATGTGCTTTTGCATTTTACAAATTCGATTTACACGTTTTCTTCAGGAATATATCAAGTAAATCGAGAGATAGATGTTCTTAGTTTCTAAAGATGTTTTTACTCTGGTATATGTGTAACATCATTGTACCATCATCAATATCACGTTGAGCGCCGTGTGTCCACCGGTGGACATTTTTTGTTTACTTTCAGGGCCAATGTGACCACCGGCGGACACGATGTTATGTTCATTTTAGGAACGCGTGTCTACGGGTGGAAACGTTTGACATTGACTTTACATGAGCCAATACAAATCATGGTCCCTGGAAGTAAGCATGGTTAACTTGGACCGAGCAGATTAAGTAATTTAGATAGTTTTACATGGGAACTTTCTATAAGAATTAAAGAAATACAATTTTTGACGAAAAGTATTTAAATATTAAATTAATTCATGTTATTAATGGAAAGACTCGGGAATCGGAGCTTTTCACAAAAAAACATTTAGAATCAAATTTGTAGCAAATTTTATTCTTAACAATATTGCTCTTTTGCTCTTAGAGGCGTCAATATTGAGAAAAATACAAAAATATGAAAAATTTGTTGCTTTTTCAAATTCTTAATGGAATCACTCAAGAATCGAAGCTTTTCACAAAAAAACAACAAAAGCTGTAAAATCTATTATTCTTAACAATATTGCTCTCTTGCTGTTTTGCTCTTAGATGCGTCAATATTGAGAAAAACACAAAAATATAAAAATTTCATGAATTTCTTGCTTTTTCAAGTTATTAATGGTAAAATCGGAAATCGGAGCTTTTCACAAAAAAAACTTTTAGAACAAAAGTTGTAAAAACATTTATTCTTAACAATATTGCTCTCTTCCTCTTTTGCTCTTAGAGGTGTCAATATTGAGAAAAGTACAAAAAATATGAAAATTTGAAGAATTCGTTTTGCTTTTTCAAATTCTTAATGGAATCACTCAAGAATCGAAGCTTTTCACAAAAAAACAACAAAAGCTGTAAAAGCTATTATTCTTAACAATATTGCTCTCTTGCTGTTTTGCTCTTAGATGCGTCAATATTGAGAAAAATACAAAAAAATATGAAAATTTGAAGAATTTGTTGTGTTTTCAAGTTATTAATGGTAAAATCGGAAATCGGAGCTTTTCACAAAAAAACTTTTAGAACAAAAGTTGTAAAAACATTTATTCTTAACAATATTGCTCTCTTCTTCTTTTGCTCTTAGAGGTGTCAATATTGAGAAAAGTACAAAAAATATGAAAATTTTAAGAATTTGTTGCTTTTTCAAATTCTTAATGGAATCACTCAAGAATCGAAGATTTTCACAAAAAAAACAACAAAAGCTGTAAAAGCTATTATTCTTAACAATATTGCTCTCTTGCTGTTTTGCTCTTAGATGCGTCAATATTGAGAAAAATACAAAAAATATGAAAATTTGAAGAATTTGTTGTTTTTTCAAGTTATTGATGGAAACACTCGGAAATCGGAGCTTTTCACAAAAAAACTTTTAGAACAAAAGTTGTAAAAACATTTATTCTTAACAATATTGCTCTCATGCTCTTTTGCTCTTAGATGCGTCAATATCGAGGTAGATACGAAAATATGAAAATTTGATGAATTTATTGCTTTTTCAAGTTATTAAAGGTAACACTTGGGAATCGGAGCTTGCTATAAGAAAACTTTTGTAACAAAAATTGTTGCAAATTTTATTGTTAACAATATTGCTCTCTTGCACCTTAGCTCTTAAATGCATCAATATCGAGAAAAGTACGAAAATATGAAAATTTGATGAATTTGTTGCTCTTTCAAGTGATTAAAGGTAACTCTTAGGAATCGCAGTATGTTACAAAAAAATTTTAATACAAAACTTATTGCTGATTTTATTCTTAACAATATTGCTCTCTTTGACTTTTGCTGTCAGATTCATCAATGTGAGAAAAATGTGAAAATTTGACGATTTCATGATTTTACACGACATTGATGGTAGCGCAGGAGAGTTGGTACATACTACAAAAAAACTTTTAGTATAAAAGTTGTAGTAAATTTTATTCCTAGCAATATTACTCTCTTTAACTTTTGTCGTGAGGTTTATCAATGTTGAGAAAATATGAGAATTTGATGATTTCATGGTTTTACATGCTATTAACGGTAGCGCACGAGATTCGGAACATACTACAAAAAAACTTTTAGTATAAAAGTTGTAGCAAATTTTATTCTGAACAATATTGCTCTCTTTGACTTTTGCTGTCAGATTCATCAATGTCAAGAAAAATGTGAAAATTTGACGATTGATTTTACACGATGATTTTACACGTTTTCAAGTTATTAAAGGTAACACTTAGGAATCGCAGTATGTTACAAAAATACTTTTAGCACAAAAGTTGTAGCAAATTTTATTGTTTACAATATTGCTCTCTTGCACTTTTGTTCTTAGATACGTCAATATCGAGGTAGATACGAAAATATGAAAATTTGATGAATTTGTTGCTTTTTCACGTGATTAAAGGTAACCCTTGGGAATCGCAGTATGTTACAAAAATATTTTTAGCACAAAAGTAGTAGCAAATTTTATTATTGACAATATTGCTCTCTTGCTCTTTTGCTCTTAGATACGTCAATATCGAGGTAGATACGAAAATATGAAAATTTGATGAATTTGTTACTTTTTCAAGTGATTAAAGGTAACAGTTAGGAATCGCAGTATGTTACAAAAATACTTTTAGCACAAAAGTTGTAGCAAATTTTATTGTTAACAATATTGCTCAAAAATGAGCAAAAGAATGACAAAGTAAGTAGCCTGTAGGAGAGAAAACAACTTACAACGCTAATCAACAAAAAAAATCTTGGTCCCAAAATAGAAAACACACTATGTCCACCGGTGGCCACGCGGCGTTCAACGTGATAAACTAGAAAAAGCATTGTGCTTTCATAGAAATAGAAAAATCATTCGATAAGATATCCGGAAGGTTTGGGAAAAGAATCACATGTTTATAAGGAAGAAAAGAAACAATCTGCAGAGAGAAATAAAAAACTTATACAAAACTACTACAACAACTGAAATTCTTTGTAGGAAACAAAAAGGTACAACCGGTATACACCGGTATATCACAGATGATTACTTTGCAGTGAATGTTAGTAATGGTAGCAAATATAAAAAACATTTAAAATTATTTGGTCATATAGAACTAATGTAATAGCAATTATTTAAATCCTTCGAAACACATCAACAGAAAAGCCTTTATCCTAAGCCTTAAATCCTTTATTGTGTTCTAACAAGAACAAATTTGCACAGCAATATGTCGTGAATCGTGTGAATCGGACAAGATAAATACTGTAGAGATTAAGTTTCTAGTTTTTAAGTTCATTTTTAAAATTGTATTTATCCATTTTTCAAAATATTTTAAATTTAATGAATTCTATTGGAACACAAAACATATACATATAATAAATTACCGATCATTTAGTTAATAAGTAATAATTAAACACAAATTTATTAGTGTGACACGTTCAAGTTATTAACAGTAATTTGATATGAAATTGTTGCCTGGCTTTATTTATTACATATTCGGTTTAATTACATTTTTTTATTAATTACTGGTCGTGTAGCTATGGGTATGGATATTCTGATCGTTTGTTCTCGTTTCAAATATTTCAAAGCGAAATCCAAATAATTGGAAACCAATAAATTTTCAATGAAATGCACAAGATACTTTCGCAATTTCAGCGTTATTTTCGTACCAGATAAAATTTTATTACATGTTACCGGGACTTAGATTTTATTTGATTAAGAAATGAGTTCAAACGTAATTATTAGATTAAATATAAGATTGAAATCGTTTTTATTAGCATTTTATTAAAAGATTCGATCCTCTTTAAAATTTAAATTTAAAATACTCTTTTCAAATAAAATCGTATTATTAAATGGCATCTCCTTATTTTTTCTTCCAGTCCTACATCTTTCTAAGTCTTCACTGTTCCAATTTAACGTTGTCTTCCTGTCACTTAAACTAAGCAACTGTGTAACTCGTGATCGGATTGCACATATCAACTGTTAGCCAGCCATTGGTACTTTTATTTCCCCGGGGGTCAAAAGGTCGTGTCGCTCTTCATTAGGGATCCACTTCAACATGCTTCCACTTCAACATCCTACACGCTACGTCGACTCCCTTTCCCGTATTAGATTTACCAAAGAAAAACGTTTATGTTGCACTTTATGTGATCGATATTTTCCTTTGCATAATACTACACCCTATCTATCTAACATCGCGTTGAGTAAATAAACGATTAAAAATAAACAGATTTAGTCTAAATAATTTTGAACATCCGTTTCTGAACATTTCTTTGATTATTTTTCTGTAGGTAATATCTATAGGAGATACACGGTTAGTTTTCTTTATTAATATTTACTTTTCTATCTCGACACGGGTATTTTTTCTGACAACTGAATAAACCGTGGAGAACGGAATGGGTTTGTTGGGAAAATAATAGGGGATATTTGTGAATGGAAAGAGTAAATAGAGTTTCTGTTTTTGTTTGGGATGTTTGTTAAATTTCCTGGAAAGTGTTTTTATTGAAATGTAATCTGGTGAAAAATATTGTAATATTGTTTGTTGTTGTTTTTTGTTTTATCTCGATGGTTCATATTTAACTTTAAAATTGTTGCTAGCTTAAATTGTTGCCCAACTATCGTAATTATATTAATTGTTAGTGATTTGATAGTGTTTTAGCCGGATACCGGATATCCGCTTATCCGGCATATTTATCCTGCTATTGTGTTTATAATTTCTGGTGCATTTTTAAAGTGATTTGAATAAAAATGAAATTAATAAGAAAGCTGATACGATATGTTAACTTATTTGGATCCAAGAAAGAAAATGAATTTTTTTATGCTAATTTAACTAACGAAGCAACTCTAAAAAGAGGATACTTTAATTAATTCATTGGAAAGAAGACACTTTTATTAACACTTTGGGAAATTTTCATTTTCATATTCCAAGAACTGGATTTTATACGAATTTTTAAAACATAATCGGCGAAAATTGCAAAATTCGAAAAAATTGTCGATCATTCCAAAAATTTATTTCTTAAGAACTGAAAGTGATTTTTCAAAACGGCTTTTTGCATTAAAAAGAAGATACTTTAATTAATAATTGGTGATATTTCTACAGGGATCCTTCAAGAAATTAATTTTATAGCGAATTTTGAAAATTATCGATGAACATTGCAATATCGAAAATGTTATCAAAACTTCAAATATTGTTTTCTCAAAAATTACAAGTTATTTTCCAAAACGTGTTGGTTTATTGGAAAAAGGACACTTTTATTAACACTTTGGGAAATTTTCATACTCATATTCCAAGAAATGGATTTTATACGAATTTTTAAAACTTTGCGAAAATTGTAAATTTGAAAAAATTGTCGATTATTTCAAATATTTATTTCTTAAGAACTAAAAGTGATTTTTCAAAACGGCTTTTTGCATTAAAAAGAGGATACTTTAATTAATAATTGGTGATATTTCTACAAGGATCCTTTAAGAAATTAATTTTATAGCGAATTTTGAAAATTATCGATGAAGATTGCAATATCGAAAATGTTATCAAAACTTCAAATATTGTTTTCTCAAAAACTAACAGATATTTTTCAAAACGGGTTTGTTCATTGGAAAGAAGACACTTTTATTAACACTTTGGGAAATTTTCGTACTCATATTCCAAGAAATGGATTTTGTACGAATTTTTAAAACTTAATCGGCGAAAATTGCAAAATTCGAAAAAATTGTCGATCATTCCAAAAATTTATTTCTTAAGAACTGAAAGTGATTTTTCAAAACGGCTTTTTGCATTAAAAAGAATATACTTTAATTAATAATTGGTGATATATCCACAAGGATCCTTCAAGAAATTAATTTTATAGCGAATTTTGAATATTATCGATGAAAATTGCAACATCGAAAATTGTATCAAAACTTCAAATATTGTTTTCTCAAAAACTAACAGATATTTTTCAAAACGGGTTGATTCATTGGAAAGAAGACACTTTTATTAACACTTTGGGAAGTTTTCATGCTCATATTCCAAGAAATAGATTTTATACAAATTTTTAAAACTTAATCTGCGAAAATTGTAAATTCGAAAAAATTGTCGATTATTTCAAATACTTACTTCACAACAACTAAAAGTGATTTTTCAAAACGGCTTTTTGTATTAAAAGGAGGATACCTTAATTAATAATTGGTGGTATTTCCACAAGGATCCTTCAAGAAATGAATTTTATAGCGATTTTTGAAACTTATCGACGAAAATTGCAACATGGAAAATTTTATCAAAACTTCAAATATTGTTTTCTCAAAAATTAAAAGTTATTTTTCAAAACGGGTTGGTTCATTGGAAAGAAGACACTTTTATTAACACTTTGGGAAATTTTCATATTCATATTCCTAGAAATGGATTTTATACGAATTTTTAAATCTTAATCTGCGAATATTGCAAATTCGAAAAAATTGTCGATTATTTCAAAAATTTACTTCACAAGAACTAAAAGTGATTTTTCAAAACGGCTTTTTGCATTAAGAAGAGGATACTTCAATTAACAATTGGTGATATTTCCACAAGGATCCTTCAAGAAATTAATTTTATAGCGAATTTTGAATATTATCGATGAAAATTGCAACATCGAAATTTTATCAAAACTTCAAATATTGTTTTCTCAAAAACTAAAAGTTATTTTTCAAAACGGGTTAGTTCATTGGAAGGAAGACACTTTTGTTAACACTTATTCCAAGAAATGGATTATATACGAATTTTTAAAACCTAATCGGCGATTATTGCAAAATTCGAAAAAATTGTCGATCATTTCAAAAATTTCTTTCTCAAGAACCTAAAGTAATTTTTCAAAACGGCTTTTTGCATTAAAAAGAGGATACTTTAATTAATAATCGAAAGTGATAACAGCGACAGTTCTGTTAGTAATGAATGTGATGATGAATTACAAGCGAAGAGAAGAAAACTCGAGGAAACTGCAACAAGAGATTTTATATATCGTATCGGGATTGTTACTATGAGGTTGCTAATGATAAATAAAGTTGTATTCAATGAAAAAAGTCCTATTGGGGTTGAACTTGATTGTTATCTGCAGTATCCAACACCTAAAAGAGATACTAATTCCTGTGAATGTGAATGGTAATACCCGATACCGGATATCTGTTCCACCACTATTAATTGTACTTTCTTTCTTTGTGTTATTAATATTACTCCAGATAAATTAATAGATTATGATTAAATTTTGTATATCGAAAAGTTAAATAAGTCCATGTTAAAGATAATATTTCTTTTTTCTTTAAACAGAGTGATTTTTTATAGAAATAAAGTCGAACAACATTTGAAGTCAAAATGTCCGAGGTATCTTTAGACAGAACAGTGAAGATAATGACCGAATAATGCGAACTTTGTTTTCAAGATTCAATCTCATTTTGAAATTAGAAAGTTCATTAGTTTAGAATATCTTGAAAACCAAGGACGTCTTAGATTTCTTTAAAATTACAAGAAATGGATTAAATTTGATTAAACCCCTTAGATTTTTTTTAAATTTCTAATATATTATAAGAATTGAGAGATTTGTTTAAAATCGGTACAATATAAAATTTCTATTGAAGTATCTCCAATTAATCAATTCTCAACGTTTTCAAAATTTGAATTTTCGAATCGAATCATAATTTTCCAATTTCAAATATGTTATTATGATGATGCATTATAAATAACCGAACGATTGATTACAATAAAAAGAAATATGGTGAAATCGTTATGTTCATTCATTTAAAGACCTTGAACTAACCGCATATTATCAATTTCTTAGTCACGTTCTTTGCGATAAAATTTTATAAAACTTACATAACGTGAAGCATACAACTTACTCCGAATTCATAAATATTGTAATCTTTTATCTTTAGTAACTTCAATACTTTAATTAATAAATGAAGTTGATATTTGATCGAATAAATAATTTCTTAGCATGACGTCAAAGATTAACACATCTATTTCACAACACTTATCGCATTTCTTATTAGGTACGATTATCACATACGTTTCGTTTTATAAACGTATCTATCGTAATTTAATAGTTAATATAACACTAAAAATGGAAAAACAATTTTTAGTGATAAATTCTTTTTTAAGCAAATCAGTTATGAATAAACTGTTAAAGAATGTTTCTTGTTGAATGTAGTGTAGAGTAAATTGAAAATAAATCAATAATAAGCATAAATATTTTAGCAGGAATAAAATAAATCTTGTTTTAAAATAAATAAAGATCCATTTAGATTTTTACAATTGTTACTTTAAGAGTTTTGTTTATTAATCCATCTTAATCAAAACGACATAAAAAATAAGATAAATAACTAAAAATAAGGTTATCACAATTTTTAATCATCAGATTATTAAAAATATGACGCAAAATAAAAAAATAATATAATACAACAAATAAATAGTATTTAATTAGTTCATTTAAGAATCATAATTCTCACCTATTTTTTTATTAAAAGAATCCTCCAGTGCTGGGAATGAATTAAAAAAGTAGATAATGAAAAAAACGGCTCTGTGTCACTCCTGCAATTTTCACTTAGAAATAGAACGAAAAAATTACACCAAGGAGTGCCGAATTTTATCACAGAACTATGCGTAGGTGGAAACGCACTGGAGGATGTCTTAAATTATGTCTCTCAAATGAAAGAACTTGAATTAACGTGAGTC
Source organism: Onthophagus taurus (assembly GCF_036711975.1). Classification (NCBI taxonomy): domain Eukaryota; kingdom Metazoa; phylum Arthropoda; class Insecta; order Coleoptera; family Scarabaeidae; genus Onthophagus; species Onthophagus taurus. The sequence goes on along the minus strand of NC_091972.1, from coordinate 29,479,679 downwards.
AGTTGATCACGGACGACCGTTCGGACTTAATGTAGCCGTTTCGTGTTGGTTCACTTTTACTTTATAAAAAGATTAACTGAAACAAGATTTTTCCGGTTTGATCTAACTTGAATAAATCGTCACATTAATTTGTAGAAGGGGAAATAAAAATTACTGAATAAAAAAAATATTTATACAAATTTCAGCTTTCCAAAAATGCGTTTAAAATTAAATTATTTTTTTAATTTTAATAAAATTACGGTATAAAAATTTGAATTGAATGAAATAGTGCTAGTTTTTTTATATGGAAATGAAATCGATTTCTATTTAGTTTGCAGCTCTGTTGAAATTGCATTTCAATCTTGAATATTGCTTTGGAATGTAATTTTTATGATGTAATTATTGAGCGACCATTATGTTAATTGAATAACGAAGAAAAAACATTTTCCATTATAACATGATTTAATTGAATAGGGTTGAATTACTTATTTATTGAAAATGTAATAATGTTTTATAACAGAAAAATTTTTGCCAATTAAAATGTCAAATAATATACTTCATGATATGTCTTAGATTATAACTTGCATGAAATTGTGATATCTCAATCTTCATCTTCTAGTTTTATTTCAACAATTTTTAATTGTGCAATTTTAGTATATTGCTTGTGAATGTAATTTTTCTTTTTATGTTAGGTTTATTGACAATTAAAGTGTAATTGTTATTGATCCATTTAATTATTATTGATTGAAAATATCCAGAAAGTTTCCTTTTAATCTGGGTAGTTTTCAGACATAATCTAGAACTTGTAACTTATGTAATGAAAATTATGCCGAGTGTAATGCAACACTTTGTTGTAGAATCAAAATCTAGACAGTGTAGTTATTATTGAAGTCTGGAGCCTAACCTGTACAATGCAGAACTTTCTCTGGAAATTTATACTTTGGTCAGTGTAACACCAAACATTTTGGAGATCAACTACATTTTGCCAATGTAGCCAATTGGCAAAATGTAGTCGAGATATCAGTTGTCACAACTACAACAACTGATATCTCGATTATTGTTGGAGATATGACAAAATGTTATAGAAGGAAAGTTGGTCCACATTTAATATTGTATTTTCTGTCATATCCTAAAAAAAAAACAATTGAGCATTAAATATGTTAAATACAGCGAATACATTCAAAATTTTAAATGACACTTAGTTTTTGTTATGTATGGAAATTCCAGATTAATTACCCAAGAAATAAATTTTTAGTTGTAAACTAAACTATGAGGGAATTTGAAGAATAAAGAATGATGAAGAATAAGAATACTTGTAAGGAACGTTGTTTCAAAGGACAAATTTTTTCCGTTAAAATGTCATATAAAGTCGTTATTTACAACGTTATCGCTTTACTTTAAAAAAATTGAATTTAAATTTACAACTGGGAAGATGTTGAAGAGAAATCTTTAAGATGTTAGTGTGGTATTAACTTATGAACTCGGAATGTAGAAGAAGATGTACACGAACATGTACCTAGCTTTATAACTAGAGCTCGGATTTTTATGCAATCAAATTATAGGAAATATGCGCATAAATATGCAAGCTTTTTATTCAAAATATGCAAAAATATGTGGAAATATGTAAACATATACATTTCTTATAGTTGTTATCAATCTATTTCTATCACATTTTTGTATATATTTTGCACTTTTCACATCTGGTTCTATTTATTTTCTTCCTCTCACACGTTATTTTAAAAAAGAATACTTAAAAAGTTAGCCATAGATACTCTAACAGATGAAAATTTAATTCTGAGACTATAAAACAGATTCGTATTTGTCATTGTCGATTGTCTAGATACATATGTAAAAACATATTCCAAGAAGATGGGACATTAAATTTAATCTAGTTTTATTTAGTTTTAATTTAACAGTTTTCCATTTTTTTAACTCCTAGTGTAAAAGTCTATGAGAAATACAATTTCGGAACAAACCATTGGCAACTCCTCTGAAAACTCTAATTTTTAACTTAAATCTTTGGCTAAAACGCTACGACATAATTTTAAAAAAATACTTACAATTTTGGCACAATTTTTACAAAATAATTCCTCATTATTTAAATTTAGTTCGGGATAACTTTTTATCCACTGAGACACAAGACACGATATCACTTTAGGCATTGTGTTATAGATTGGTAGATTAATGTTCACTCACACTGAACACAGCCACAGTAACTATGGTTGGGAATTTCCTTAAACTTAAACTCAACAGCGCTAGGGATTCCCCGCATGTTTCTGTAAATCGTTGCAAACTAAAAGGTATGTTCGCATGTTTAAAAATCACGCAGTCATTATATTTATTTTATTAAGCAACAGGAAACAAATCTAATAAAATGACAAAGTATGCGAAAATATGCAGTAAAAGGCCAACTTATGCAATAATCAAAAAAATTGTAAAAATATGCAATTTTTTTATTGTACCATCTGCTTTATTTTGCCAATTTTGAAAAAAATATTCCAGAAAATAAAGAAGATGCATTTTGCATAATATCCGAGCCCTATTTATAACACCACTTACAGCAAAAAATATCTGTAATTTACGCTCTTGTCCAAATAGCCAGGAAAGTATACTAACAATAAGAGGGAATTTGAAGAATAGAGAACGTGTATCAAGAGTGTGTGTAAATAAAGTATGTGTATATTATATTAATTGTGGTCTCATTGTGTCACATCAATTTCCTTTTTAATCAACTTCAAAAGCTTTAAATGTTAGATGGCACTGTCCCATCTGTTTGAGTTTCTGCGATTTCTACAATTTCCTTATTATTTCCTTTATTTTCATATATATTTGTGATAAATTTACTTCTAACAGTGAAAAAAATCTATTTCCATGTTGCTTGAAAAGTGTTGTAAAGCTTATTTTAACACTGAAGATAATTGGACGGTTCGAAGGTGTTGTTCGAAATGATGGATTAACATAATGGTACTATAAATGAAATGCCTTTTGGCATACGATTGCAGTGCCGTGAACCCAAGAACTATGCAGATTACTGTTACCTTTACTTGACAAACGTTAAGGGTTTTTCTAAAAAACGAAATATTCTTTAAAATATTCTGATGTGCTATCAGTATCAATGTCACTAGAGTTAGTTGAGTTCATCAAGTTCATCATCAGAGGAACTTCGAGACCCAACTATAACTAATGCAGACGCACATTTGATTGGTCATTCACAGCTAGAGATATTGTGCTAGAGATTTAGATTTGACCAAAAAACATTTAAAATATTAGGATCAAGACAATCAATGTTATATAAATCCGAAATTACAATTAATAACATATCAACTCGCAACTGTGCATCACATTGCTGCGCCGCGGTCACAAGCGAGTTTTGCTTTAATTAATTTTGGAAATATACCATTTTACACAATTAAGCCGAGGTTAATTGCAGCCGAGGCGCTACAATTAATATCATATCAAGCCGAAATTGATTATCACATTGCTGCACAATGGAAACAGTGGAATTATTTACAGGCGGACGTTAAAATAACAACGTTACTTCCTTTTATTCAAAGGAAGATAGTTTAATTTTCTGTAACAATATTGATGGTTTAATGTCGGCACTAGGCCACCATTGTTCACCAGAAGAATGGAGGATATTGATTGATGGATCAAAATTAAGTCTAAAGGCTGTTTTACTCCATAACGGAAGCATATTTCCATCTTTACCTATTGCGTACGGTGGTCATTTAATAGAAGGTTGTAAGGCTTTTTCTGGAAAAAGTCAAATACTTAAAGTAATGACTTTAGTTTTAGGATTGCAATCCGACTACACGAAGTATTATTGCGTTCTCTATAAATGGGACAGTAAAGCGCATTCAAAATGTTATGTTAAACAAAACTGGTTTTTAAGATCAATAAGCACCTAACAAAATCAATTTAACGCTGTTGCCTATCAAGCTTCATTTAATCAAGAATTTTGTGAAACTACTTCGTAAATGTGGAGTAGAATTTGAGTTTCTGAAAAATAAATTTCCTAGGTTCAATGAGACCACAATTAATATATTATACACATACTTTATTTGTACTTATTTGTAGGTACCTATTCCTATACGTCTTCTTCAGGTACACTCCGAGTTTCTAAATTAATACACAATGAGTTTTTGGCTAAATGTCAAATCTTTTGGATCTACAGTTGCCCTATAAAATCCTACGATAGCTAATAAACCATAAGATCCTTTATATTTCTTGTGTTTTCAGCAAGAAATACAAGTAAGACTTGCTTACAGATATCGAAAACAAATCGATTGATTAGGAAAAGTTAAAAGTTACTCGATACGCTTTTTCATTTAACATTTTTAAGAGTGTATCTCCCGAAGAAAGGAGGCGACAATGGGTGAATTAGTATTTGCATTAAAAGTTTCCTTCTATAATTTTTCTTACATGTTTCAAAGATTTGTTTCATTAAATAAAAAAAAATAAATCCGTATTTCTAAAAAATGGAATGGATAATTTTTTAAAGAACCTCCTGTACTTATTTATTTATTATAATATAATAAAAAAACACTCTGAAGATAATTCGACTTCGTTAAAACATTTTTGGCATTTCGCTTTTTGAACCAGGAGGAATTATATTTTTCAAGCAAATTTTTATATCCATGGAGAGAGTTACAGTTTGAGCCCTAATTTTTAATTGTCTTTCTAGAAGACGGATACCTAATTTCATTAGAGGGTCGTGCCTTGAAATAAATTCATTAAAGTTGAGAAGGAAAATTACTTTTTAATTTATTGGAGCTATATTCCCAGGTGATAAGAAGTCGTCATTGGTCGTCTTTTCATCGATCTGCTAACATTATACCCTGCATAAAGTTTATCGACAACATCAACGCCAGATATTAATTTATTGTAAAATGAAATTATTTATTAAATTATATATCATACTTGACATCAGAAAAATTTTTGTTTCTTCTTTTGAAACATATGAAAGAAGAATACAGCCCAATCTTATCCAAAAAACAACACTTATCGATTTCAGATTCACCATTTTGTTCTAGCTATCTTCATAATCTGATCACATTCGTTAAAATCTTCATGTTCATTATTAGAGTCCGGAATTTATGCAAATTGCCTATTATTTACTGCTGATAGTACGATTAAATGCTTTCGGATCTAGACGAATTACGTGAATAGGAATTGAATGACGCCTATTAATTTTTACATATTTGGCATATTTCTAAGTTTTTCGCATATTTTTGCATATATTGCATATTTTCACATATTTTCATATACTTTACAGTATTATAAGTTTTGAAAGTATAACGTCGATTCCTTATTTATTACTTGAGGTTTAATTCATATTATGGTCAACCGTCGCGACGCACTCTCGGGAAGAAGAAAATGTGTTTTGTAAAGCATGTGGTAAAACGGTAAGTTTATATTTGTCATATTTTTCAATGTAAATTTAAATGAAACTAATAAATTACACTTTATAGAGTCTAGATTAAAATTATAATCGATTCTACCAGTTTGAATTGTACTTACGGGTGTAAATAATGGAAATGTACTCCTATAACCACTGACCAATTAAAGAACTGAGAACGTTTCCATTATTTACACCTGTAATTTAAATCACGCATTTATTTAAGTCATCCTTAAGATTGTTGTTGTAATTTTGAATACTTTTCTTAATCTATTTTATTCCATGGGTTTTATATTAAATTAACTTTGTATGGCTAAAGTCGATTCCAAAATGTTTGTTTCTTACTCTTAAGCTTTTGTTGCAGGTTGCTTGTGACCGCAAATCTCAGATCACGCAACATGTTGCTACCGATTTACATAAGAAAAAAACTCACCAACTTAATCAAACTAAAATGGCTCAACAATCTTCGAAGCAAGCTATTCAACCAGAAACAACCAAAAATGAGCAGCAAATATTTAATGCAGGATTATGCAAAGCCTTCTTGGCAGCCAACATTCCATTTCAAAAATTGCAAAATGAATTAAAAAAAATTTTAGAACAGTATTCTGGGCGTACTGTACCGGATGAAAGTAAAGTTTGCGCAAGGACTACGTAAATGAAGAGTATGTTAAAATAATTAGGACTATCAAAGAAGTAGTCAAAAACCACTACGTATATTTACTAGTCGACGAAACTACCGATTGTTGTGGAAGATATATTGCGAACTTGCTGATAGGTATTGCAATTTAATTCATGTGACGTGCTTAGCTCATGGTTTGAATAGAGTAGCAGAGGAAATTAGGAATCAATTTCCAGACGTAAATGCGTTAATTAGCAATATAAATAAAATATTTTTGAAGTCTCCCCTCAGGATCCAATTATATAAGGAAAAATTACCTAATGTTAATCTACCACCAGAGCCTGTCATTACACGGTGGGGTACCTGGTTAAATGCTGCAACATTTTATGCCTTACATTTTACGTCTATAATATAAGGAATTAATCATGGATTTTGAGGAGGAAAATAATCAAGCAATTAAAAAAGGGAAAGCACTATTAAAAAAAGCGACATTAGGTTCAGAATTAGTGTTTATTCAAAGTAATTATGAGTTTGTCAGCAGGATTATTTTAAATTTAGAAACGCAAGCAATGTCACTAAATGAGTCTGTTGGATTAATCGAGAAATTTGAGACTGGTGTTAAAAAAGTAAAGTCTAGGTAAAGTAGGCCAAATTATTAATAAAAAGTTTTATGAAGTATTAGAAAAAAATCACGGTTATATATTGTTATCAAAGGCGGCTAAAATAATTAGTGGATATTTAAGCGATCAGATTAATATTGAACCAAATTTAATTAGTAACTTTAAATATGCACCCATAACATCTATAGATGTAGAGAGGAGTTTCTCGAGCTACAAACAGATACTGTCTGATAGACGACGTAACTTCTTAGTTGAGAACATTGAAAAATATATAATTGTAAACTATAACATTACTGCAGGTATTTAAATATTTATATATACATCGATTTTTATGTATGCTGAAGTTTGTAGTTGCCTGTTTATAAATATATTTTATTTAGTTGTTTTTAGTTTGTATTATTAAAATAAAAAATTATTTTAATAAAATAGAGTTTTTAAATGTTTAGATGTTATTTTGAATTGAACCTATTAAAAAAATACCTACTTTATATATAAATTAATATACTATTTTAACAGTAGTACAAAATGCATGCATATTTTAACATAAACTTTGCATATTTTTATATGAAATTTGCATATTTTCTTATATTTACTCCATATATATGCGCATATTTTGCATAAATTTTGTACATAAAATTCCGGACTCTAGTTATTAGTTATTAGCGAAAATATATTTTCTACCCTAAACTTCTAACCCTTATAAGTTCTTACAATAGTACTACTACCTAACGTTTAAAAAAAATAATTTTTGGGGTGGTTAGGGTAGTTAACCCCAGCCAGCCCTTAATGTCGTATAGGGTTTATTTTACTGCGTAAATCTTAATTTACAACTAATTTATGGTTTTCTTTAAAATATTGTTCAAAAGTGTAACAGTTTATCACATTATTCTTAAGGAAAGGGGTTATCTATCATACCACGTAATTTTGCAGGGGATAGTCAGAGGCAAATAAGAAAAAATACGTCATTAAGATTTTTAAACGTACTATAAGAACACATAATATCGCCAAAATCGACAGGGTAGTTTTTAAAATATTCCAAAAAGCTAAAGGTAGTTTACTCCCTGAAGCTCTTTGAAAATGAATATCAGTTTACTTTTACCACATTTCGATAGCTATTTTCGTTTTCAGCCTATAAGCGAATATATATATTACGCTCCGATTTCCAACCCTTATAACTCGCCCCAGGGGCTTTATTAGCACGTATAAAAAAATACGTAAACCTTATTTTTGGCCATACCATCGCTGTACCAAATTTCAACAAAATCGGTGAGGGACAGTTCTGATACTTCCCTTGTCAGTTTATATTGGGCAAACAGGGCGTAAGTTGGAGACTCGTATACGAGAACACAAAACCAGGGACTAAAAACGAAAAGTATTTTGTTCGTTTCCGATCAGAACGAAAACGAAAAATTTCGTTTTCGTTCTTTTCGTTCACACCCAAAAAATATCGTTTTCGTTTTCGTGAACCGAAATGAAATAACGGTTAAAACCGGTTTTTTACTATTTTTCTAATAAAAGTATACCAACATGCTTTTTTTAATTTTTTTTTATATTTGACAAATAAGTCACTTGTCATAATTTTAATCATAGCTGGCAAAAATTACTAACATAAAATTTATGCTTTTAAAAACTTAAATGTTAAAAATTTCAATCAACTGCATTTTAAGTGATGATGGCATTTTTGCTTTTTATAAATATTAAAAATAAAATTTAGAATGAATTGTTTGGGACCGTTTCTGTATTGGAGAGGCACGAATCTGTTTTAGTTTTTTTCATTTATTCCCATTAAATTTAGTTACTTGAAAACCACGCACAAACTGCTATGCAGTTTAGTGGTATGCCAGTGACAGATTTTTTTTGTTTTTTTTGCTTCATATTTTAAATAATAATATTTGTTTCTTTTCTCTCTGATCTTGCTTTATGTCAATTAACTTTTACTTATTTAAAAATTTTGTGTTATGGTTAATTTTTGGTTATTTGTAAATAAAGTTATTATTATTATTAAAAATAAGAGAAAAAAATTTTTAACATATTTATTTTATAGTAAAAATATACAGGGTGATTCACATAAGATCACACCTGATGGAGCATCCACTTTATTGTTTAGTATCTTATACAAATAACCAAGACTTATCACACCCCGTCTGACCGACAATTTTGTCATATCAAAATATCTCCGAGCGAATTCATAAGACCGAAAACCAATAAATCTTTTGTATTGTTTGTAGAAAATATATTTAATAAATTTGTTTTGTACTGTCTCAATGATATTCGAATGATAGGCTGTTCCTGGGTCCCATACCACAACAGCATATTCCAGTTTTGAACTAATTAATGAATTATATGGGTACTTTACGGTATCAATATTGAAAAAGGAGTGACAGTTTCTTATAATAAATCCTAATAACCTTAGAGCTGATGTAGTTGTAGCTTTTACATGCTCGTCAAAGTTAAAGCTTTATGTATACAGGTTGTCTCAGCGAGACCGGTCATTAGACGTTTCTGGAGATCATGCAAAAAAAAAATAAATTAAGAATTTCTTGATTTGTGTAAATATTACTTTCGTTATTGTTATCGATTTTAACTCGTTTCAGTACTAATATTAAGGGACATAACAGAGAATTATTAGCTCACATGCATCAAGTGACGTAAACAAGTGAGTCTTTGACAAGAACTCATTGAGAAGGCTTGTTTTTCATGGCACACTAGGCTAAATATCCATATGATATGTGTGCATTTTTCAAAAAACCCTAATTATCTCCCAAACTATTAATATTAGGCATGGGCCATATGCGATATAAAAGATGTAGAATGAGACACCGAAGACGACTAAAAAATAAAATATGGGGGGTGCCATTTAAAAAAATTAAGTTATGGTACTTCCAAATTTTGAAAAGTTAACGTGCCATAGTAAAGTGATCAAACATTCTAGACCGCAGTTCTCGGCACCAAAACATACTCCATCATGTTGCTTAAGCATGTTCTCAATCTTAAATTGATATCCCAAAAATTGGATTTTTTGAACAAATGTCTGCTGGAGCAGATTTTTCTAGAAAAATTCGAATAACTCGAGAACGACCGAATCAAATTGCAAAAAGTAAAGTTATTTATAAACCTTGAAAACAGACAAATCCAAATATGTAAAAATATACAGGGTGTTCCATTTAAAAAAATAAAGTTGGTGGCGACTTCCGGTATAACCGGAAGTGCAAGAAATCTGAAAATATTTTAGACGAAGAGATCGTAATTGATAATACTTAAGTCTGAATTCTCAAATTTTTATTTTCGCCAGAACCCCAGAAACGTCTAAAAACCGGTCTTGCTGAGACACCCTGTATATTACTCGTAAATCTTAATAAAATCGTTATAAACAATCGGTACTTTCTTTAAAGTGAAAGTAATTTTTTCATATTTTCCGGATTAAGGTGGAGCCTATTCTTGTTGCACCAAAATCATTGTCTTCTAAGATCAGAATGTAGGCACACACAATCATTTTCATCACGTATACTTTGAAAGAGTTTTAGGTCGTCAGCAAATAGTAGGCATTCAGATTCCTTTATAATGGACGGTAAGTCATTAATAAATAATAAGAAGAGTAATGGTCTTAGATTACTCCCTTGCAGAACACCACAGTTTATTTAAAATTTTTGCGACTCACTATGTTTATAACTAACGTAGAAGTGTTTGTTTGCCAAATAAGATACAAAAAAATTTTAAGTTTGTTTGGAAAAACCATACAAAGCTAACTTGTCTAAAAGTACGTCATGATTCACTTTATCGAACGCTTTAGCAAAGTCAGTGTATATAACGTCAACCTAACCTTTTCCATCCAATTCAGAACTAACATATTCATTTAAGATAATTAAGTTTATTTCTACAGATCTATTAGGGATAAATCCATGCTGGTTAACATGCAATGCCTCTTTGACGTGATTGAATATTCTAATATACAGGGTGATTCAAATAAGAACCGACACAGAGCAGGGACATGTATAGGACAATAAATTAAGATGATTTAACGCAACTTATCTCTATACTAAGTTGTACCTCTGAGGAGTTATAGGCTTTCAAAGTTAGGTGTTAAATTTTTAAAACATTAAATATCTTCGTAATACATTAAGCTAGAAAAACCAAATTTGGTATACGTTATGAGTGTACCAAGGATATTAATTGGTAGCAAATTGAACTCAATTGAAGCATTTCAAACGGTTGATTAAAGGTACCCTAAATTTTGACAGATTTTTTTAATCTTTTGGCGGATTTAATACATTACTACTTCATTTCATGTGGAATTTAATTCTAAAACTTTTCTTACTCTTATTATTTTTTAAAAAACTTCGTCGTTTTCATAGAAAACTTAAATAACTAAACCCATGTATTTCGTAATGTTGCTTAAAATAAGCGAAAATTCAGTAGTCGGCTATGAAACTGTACGTCAAACTTGACAAATAGGTTATAAGGTTATTTGACGACAAGGTTTTATAACCTATTTGTCAAGTTTGACGTACAATTTCACAGCCGACTACTGAATTTTCGATGATTTTAAGTAGCATTAACGAAATTCATGTCTTTAGTTATTTGAGTTTTTTATGAAAACGACAATGTTTTTAAAAAATAATAAGAGTAAAAAAAGTTTTAGAATTAAATTCCACATGAAATCAGGTAATAATGTGTTAAATCCACCAAAAGATTAAAAAAGTCTGTCAAAATTTAGGGGATCATCAGGAGTACAACTTAGTATAGAGATAAGTTGTGTTAAATCGTCTTAATTTATTATCCTCTACATGTCCCTGTTCTATGTCGGTTCTTATGTGAATCACCCTGTATATAAATAATTCAGCATTCCAAAATAAATAAAAATTTTAGTTAATTAAATTAAAGATATATTCTAAAGTAAATCACAGGATAATTATTAATTTTAGTATATATGAATATATTTATATAAAAATTAATTGTAACTATTTAATCTAAGAAGCAAGACATCTTCCAATAAATTTTCTTAAACTTGCATCCCCGATATGCCTACTAGAAGTAGGTTACAAAAATATTGTGTCATTAAACCGGTTAAAACCGGTAACCGAAATTATTTATTTCGTTTTCAATCATGAACGAAAAATAAAAATTTCGTTTTTGTTTCCGTTTTTGTTCTTATAAATTATTCGGTTAATTTCGTTCTTTCGTTCTCGTTTTCGTTCCGTTCTTAGTCCCTGCACAAAACTAAAGATAATTCCAATGTATTTAAACATCACATTGAAACAGGCCACAAGATAGACTATAATAATACAAAACTTCCACATTTCATATGTTATAATTTATAACATATGAAACCTGCAAATCATCAGCAGGAACAATTATTGCAAGATTTTTAGCACATCATCAGTTTAAAAGAAAATTGAGAAGAAAAATCATTTCGGCTCACATCAAAAAGAAACCAAATATCAATGTACTCATTTTCAAAGTAATTAACTTTTATTTAAATTTTTCTAAAATTACATCATAATAACAGCAACTGGAGTGGAAAATTCTTTCAAGGACATAAATTCCTTTAAAAGGTTATATGATAAGTCCTAAAAGTAATTTTTTAAAATAATTTCAAAGCAATTCCCAGAAAATGAAATTAGTCTTTAATTTTATGTTTTTATTTGTATTATTTCTAGAACTTTAGAATTGAGAGCTTCAAATCTCCGATAGGAGTCATGTATCGTACCATAATCATTTCGAATTGGAACCGAAATCGATTTTGACTTATCCTTTGTAATTTACTTTTCAGCGTTACTTAAATTGCATTGCGAACTCGAATATTCGTTGAATTTCAATGTCCTTTTGAATATTCATTCGATAACTCCAACTTTAATTCTATTGGGAACCACTATTGTAACTGATATTAAAACTATAGAAAAGTAAAAATTTTAATTAGAAATAATACGAATAATTTTTTGTAGGCTTTTATTATATGCGTAGGTTATAAGGTTGGTTTGAAAATATGACGCACGCGCTCGGATATGCATCACTCGTTCAATGTTATCAACTAATTGAATAGAAGGTCGCCAATTTTAGACACTGAGTCGCTTGCGTGTGCAAAAGAAACAAAGCCGATTTAACTCGAAAGAGAACCAGAATAACCACTGTAATTACATAATTAAATGAATTCTAATTCTAGTTTAAATATTAACAAAGAATTATAAATTAAAAATCTTTAGTTGGAGTTTCTGAAATCGTTGTTTGCCCAGAAAAAGTTTTAAAATAATTATTTTTAAGTATATACACTCACTTCCGAGTTTTTAATTAAAATCTAGGAATTAAATAAAGTATAGCTTATGAAATGTTAAAAGCAGATTCTAGATTAAACAAAATCCTTTGAACCATACGAAAAATACGTACTTTCTATTCAAACTCAACCTTTTTATTCTTTACAAAGAGGTATTTTTTATAGGACGAGCGTTCAACTGCAGTTTATAAATGCTCACTTGGATAGCCCTTGAAAAACCGTACACAAGAACTCCAACCCAACCGAACTCAAAGAACAAAAAGCATAGAAATAGTGTCAAGTAGAGTTGTTGGGTTGAAATGAAGAGAAATGAAAATTACAACTTTACTATAAAAAATAAATTTATAATACAAAACAATTTTGAATAAAGTCTAAGTAATTAATATAATAAAGTTTAAAAGGCTTTAGATTATAATTCAGTATTTAGTTGTAATCTATAAATACCGGCGCCTCCGCCAAAACTATTTTTAGTAGACAATGATTTATTTAATGTTTTAAAAGCAGACGAGTGTTTTAGATAACACTAGAAGTAATGGCAGAAAATTTTATAACTTTTGAAATTCTCGATAAAATATAATTTATATCCTGTCTTAAGATAATTTAAAATCGATCCTAAAAGAATGAAAAATGTGTTGGAGTTACGAAACATTTGAATTAAAAAACCTTTTTTCGCGCAAATAGAACTTCCTTGAAAGTAAATTATGTGTATAATTTATAACGTAACCGAAACCCAGATCACTTCGAATAATTGTATCCTAATTCGTTAAAAAATAAATTGCAACTTACTTCGTGCGAAAACACACTACCACCGGGCTTTATTTTAATTTAAAAGCGAACCTCGCTTTGTGTTCGGTTAAAAATTCACACAGCCCAGACGTAAATCAAGGGTTGAATTTAGATTAGGTCGTTCGGCGTGTTTTCGCCGCGCACGGAGCGAATTTAATTCACAATTTCAAAATCGTCTGGAAACCTTGTACGTAAATTGCGGCCATTATTAGTTTAAATTGGAAACAGCGATAAGCCGGTACGCCCCGCGGTTGCAATTTACTAAATTAATGTACCGTGTCCGGTTTGGAGTGTATACAAAAATACACTCAAAAGTTGTAAAAGGCCGATTTTGAATAGACGCCGAAATAATATTAGAGTATTATATAGCTCCGCTATTACTAAAGTTATAAGGACCGTCATGTAATTAATAGGTGCCTTTGTGGCGGTTTTCATGTTTGTGTGACCCGCTGAGGGTTCTACCCTAGATGACAAACATTCCATTTGCATATGGGGAGATTCCTGTTTGCGCCGTATAAACATTTTTAAGATCTTTTGTGGTTGTATTTCTCGTCATTTTTCTTTTAATTTCGTTTTGAAACAACACTAAAAGTTAATGGTGAAACTACGTTGGTCCTAATTTTCCTAGGTATTAAAATATAAATAAAGTTTCAATAAAAATGTTTATCCTATAGAACAGTGTTGTCCACTAATTTAAGCCCAGATATAGATATTCCAGATTCATGATTTTTTTGGCAATCGACGTTATGGTCACCACTGATTTAGAGCTTATAAATAAAAAATAGTAACAATTGGGTTCAATCTTGTTATGGATTTAATCTTTATAGCCCATTACTAAGGTTTTATGTATAAAAAGTTTTTCTCCATCGCTTTTAGTTTTTGAGTTATAATTGAGTTAATTTTCGAAAATCAACAATTTTGATGTTTAATCGATTTAGAGCTTATAAATAAAAAATAGTAATAATTGAGTTCAATCTTTTTATGGATCTAGTCTTTATGGCCCATTACTAAGGTTTTATATATAAAAAGTATTTCCCCATCGCTTTTAGTTTTTGAGTTATAATTGAGTTAATTTTCGAAAATCAACAATTTTGATTTTAATCGATTTAGAGATTATAAATAAAAAATGGTAATAATTGGGTTCAATTTTGTTATGGATTTAGTCTTTATGGCCCATTACTAAGGTTTTATGTATAAGACGTATTTCCCCATTGCTTTTAGTTTTTGAGTTACAACTGAGTTAATTTTCGAAAATCAACAATTTTGATTTTAATCGATTTAGAGCTTATAAATAAAAAATGGTAATAATTGGGTTCAACCTTGTTATAGATCTAGTCTTTATGGCCCATTACTAAGGTTTTATATATAAAAAGTTTTCCTCCATCGCTTTTAGTTTTTGAGTTCCGATTAAGTTAATTTTCGTAAATCAACAATTTTGAAGTTTAATCGATTTAGAGCTTATAAATAAAAAATAGTAATAATTGGGTTCAATCTTGTTATGGATCTAGTCTTTATGGCCCATTACTACGGTTTTATGTATAAAAACTTTTTCTCCATCGCTTTTAGTTTTTGAGTTATGATTGAGTTAATTTTCGAAAATCAACAATTTTGATGTTTAATCGGTTTAGAGCTTATAAATAAAAAATGGTAAGAATTGGGTTCAATCTTGTTATGGATATAGTCTTTATCGCCCATTACAAAAGTTTTATGTATAAAAAGTTTTCTCCATCGCTTTTAGTTTTTGAATTATGATTGAGTTAATTTTCGAAAATCAACAATTTTGATGTTTAATCGATTTAGAGCTTACAAATAAAAAATGGTAATAATTGGGTTCAATCTTGTTATGGATTTAGTCTTTATGGCCCATTACTAAGATTTTATGTATAAAAAGTATTTCCCCATTGCTTTTAGTTTTTGAGTTATAATTGAGTTAATTTTCGAAAATCAACAATTTTGATTTTAATCGATTTAGAGTTTATAAATAAAAAATGGTAATAATTGGGTTCAATCTTGTTATGGATGTAGTCTTTATGGCCGATTACTAAGGTTTTATGTATAAAAAGTATTTCCCCATCGCTATTAGTTTTTGAGTTATAATTGAGTTAATTTTCGAAAATCAACAATTTTGATGTTTAATCGATTTAGAGCTTATAAATAAAAAATAGTAATAATTGGGTTCAATCTTGTTATGGATTTAGTCTTTATGGCCCATTACTAAGGTTTTATGTATAAAAAGTATTTCCCCATCGCTTTTAGTTTTTGAGATATAATTGAGTTAATTTTCGAAAATCAACAATTTTGATTTTAATCGATTTAGAGCTTATAAATAAAAAATGGTAATAATTGGGTTCAATCTTGTTATGGATTTAGTCTTTATGGCCCATTACTAAGGTTTTATGTATAAAAAGTATTTCCCCATTGCTTTTAGTTTTTGAGTTATAATTGAGTTAATTTTCGAAAATCAACAATTTTGATGTTTAATCGGTTTAAAGCTTATAAATAAAAAATGGTAATAATTTGGTTCAATCTTTTTATGGATCTAGTCTTTATGGTCCATTACTAAGGTTTTATGTATAAAAAATATTTCCCTATCGCTTTTAGTTTATGTGTTATGATTGAGTTAATTTTCGAAAATCAACAATTTTAATGTTTAATCGATTTAGAGCTTATAAATAAAAAATGGTAATAATTGGGTTCTATCTTGTTATGGATCTAGTCTTTATCGCCCATTATTAAGGTTTTATGTATAAAAAGTTTTCCTCCATCGCTTTTAGTTTTTGAGTTCCGATTAAGTTAATTTTCGTAAATCAACAATTTTGAAGTTTAATCGATTTAGAGCTTATAAATAAAAAATAGTAATAATTGGGTTCAATCTTGTTATAGATCTAGTCTTTATGGCCCATTACTAAGGTTTTATATATAAAAAGTTTTCCTCCATCGCTTTTAGTTTTTGAGTTATGAATGAGTTAATTTTCGAAAATCAACAATTTTAATGTTTAATCGATTTAGAGCTTATAAATAAAAAATAGTAATAATTGGGTTCAATCTTGTTATGGATTTAGTCTTTATCGCCCATTACAAAGGTTTTATGTATAAAAAGTTTTTCTCCATCGCTTTTAGTTTTTGAGTTATGATTGAGTTAATTTTCGAAAATCAACAATTTTGATGTTTAATCGGTTTAGAGCTTATAAATAAAAAATGGTAATAATTGGGTTCAATCTTTTTATGGATCTAGTCTTTATGGTCCATTACTAAGGTTTTATATATAAAAAATATTTCCCCATCGCTTTTAGTTTATGAGTTATGATTGAGTTAATTTTTGAAAATCAACAATTTTGATGTTTAATCAATTTAGAGCTTATAAATAAAAAATAGTAATAATTGGGTTCAATCTTGTTATAGATCTAGTCTTTATGGCCCATTACTAAGGTTTTATGTATAAAAAGTTTTCCTCCATCGCTATTAGTTTTTGAGTTATGATTGAGTTAATTTTCGAAAATCAACAATTTTGATGTTTAATCGGTTTAGAGCTTATAAATAAAAAATGGTAATAATTGGGTTCAATCTTTTTATGGATCTAGTCTTTATGGTCCATTACTAAGGTTTTATATATAAAAAATATTTCCCCATCGCTTTTAGTTTATGAGTTATGATTGAATTAATTTTCGAAAATCAACAATGTTGATGTTTAGTCGATTTAAAGCTATTAAATAAAGAACGGTTATAATTGGGTTCAATCTTTTTATAGATCTAGTCTTTATGGTCCATTACTAAGGTTTTATTTATAAACAGTATTTCGCCATCGCTTTTAGTTTTTGAGCAGTAGTGTCCACTAATTTTTGATCAAAATCGACTTTTTATATAAATGTCTTGCCAAGATCGACCGAACGGTTTAAAGTAACCTTCCTTTTTTTTTGCTCTGATGCCCAGATATTAGATATTTCAGATTCATGATTTTCTTGGCGATCGACTCAAAACTGCTTTGCGATCGACGTTATGGACACCACTGCTAAAGAAACTTCCTTCTTTGCAAGAAATAAACAAATTAATTAATATCGACTTTCTTTTAAAGAAAACTCATTCGCAAATATGTCCTAGAATACCTAGAAACAATTCTCTCGGGAAATTATGCATCCCAGACTCTTAGAAAACCGTCGAAAACAAAATACGAGTTGGGAAAGACGAGGATAGTTCTGAAAATAAAAGTAATAAGAAATCTACGTTGAAAGAATACTAACTTTCCAATTAAAAATAGATACAATGTACTAGACAACCAAACGGATAAAGGGGATGAGACAAAAGCAAGTAATAAAGCCTCCATATGTGTTCGTACATGATACGGCTACTAATATCTACGTCCTGAAAACCTTAAATAATAACCAAGAAAAAGTGCAATTAAATGCAGCTTAGGATTATTCGGGAATCGTGAAAGCTCTTACTGAAAAGAAAACTAAACATCACAGATCTTAGTTGAAACAAGACCGTGGTTTTCGAGTTGTTATCTGGAACTTACGCAAATTAATAGAGCGAATGAATTAAAAAGTGCATTGGAATCACTGGGTCATCCAAGACCTGAAGTAGTGGTGAAGTAGGGAGCAGAGAGATCACCACAAAGCAGAGGTTCCGATAACTAGCAATAATTCGACAAGAAATTTTCACGGAAACGAAACTTTCAGGATAAGAAATCTTGAGTCCTTTTTAGGGTATAGATTATTGTTTAGCAACGCTGAACGGGGCAAAAAGAACATGCCGGAAATACGAGGAGCACTGCAAAAGAACTGGTAGTGGTCCTGCACAGGATTATCTATGAATTGAGGGAACACCACAACATAGATGTGGAAAATATCAAGGTCGACGAGAAGCGGATGATAACAACGGCAAACAAAAGAAAAATAACTGAAAACGACAATATCAAAACTGCGCCGAACCCATTCCAGGTTACGGAAAACATCGAAGAAAAACAAGAAAACCAAGGACGCGACCAAGAAATGGCAGAAGAAAGGACGGAAAAAACAAGAATGTCCCAAATAATAAGGGATCACAAAGGTACACAAGGAGAGCAAGCCAAAGAGGAAGGAATAAAATATGAAGGCAAAATAAGCCAAGGCAGACTTAAAATTTTTATGAAAGAAGTTGAGGACTTCAGAAGCCTTAAAACCAATTTGGAAATAGGGGAAGTAGAACATCACCCTTACCAACTAAGAAGTGACAAAGAATTCCGGGTAGTCATTCAAGGCATACCCACGTCATATACGGAAAATGAAATTCTAGAAGAGCTGAAAAGAAGCTCGTGAAGAAGAATGACGTCGAAGGGACAGGACATCGATATGGTCATGGTGAAAGCCGTAATAACACCCGAAGGGAAAAGGGTCTTCAACGTGGAGAAAGTTCTCGAGATAAGGGTAAAAGTCGAGGCCAAACGAAAAAGTGGGAAAGCCGTCCAGTGTTCAGATGCCAAAAATTTGGACACGTGAGTTACAGATGCTCGAAAAAGACGAGGTGCTACAAATGCGGAGAAGAATACGAAGGCAAGAATTGCCAGGAAAGAACAGAAAATGTGTCAACTGCGGAGGAGAACACAGTTCAGCATGGAAGGAATCCCCGGCAGATCCGGACAAAATCAAAGAAGGCCGTTACAAAGCGCAGCAGGAAATAGCAGAAAAAGCCGAAATAAGAAAAGCAGTGACCTTTGCTAAAATAATGGGAGGAGATAAAAAGAAGAAAAGAAAGAAGATATCAGGGAAATAGTGAGAGAAATAATAAGAGAAGATCTGGCAACGACGATCATGGATATACTAAGGAAAGAACTTACACCATTCAATGCACCAAGAAAACGTTAGAAGAAAAACCAAAAAATGACACAATACGAAAATAACTAAACAGGATACCCATATGGGAAAAGGTAAGAACAGAAAGACAGAAAATGGAGGAACCTATAAGGTCAAAAAGATTAGCAAATAAAAATTGGAAAAAGCAACTAATTCATAGACAGAAGTCTGAAAATTAGTAGAAAAGTCAGAAGAATAAAATAACTCGGTCATTCAGTTTCAAACCATGCCAACATCAGACAAACAGGTACAAAAAGATATTTACAACTATTCAACGCTAGACATTTGGTCAGCATTAATCACTAACTCTCAATCCATTAATTATACAAATGTAATAAAATCTTATCAGGCTGGCTCAATCGCGAAACATACAGTACAAGAATGGATAAATTATTTGACTTTATAGTAACACAATTGATGGCCTTTACATTTATAAATTGTGTATAAAAGATGTTATGTTAATATCAGAAGCTCACATGTCCACTGAAACATTGTGTATACCACGCCCAACATCTCTCCGGAAAAGCACATGGCGGAATTTGATAAAGTGGGTATGGAAAATATGCAGGCTATGTCGATTAATATTAACGATAGTCATGAAAAGTTAACAATATCTTCTCGATGACACTTGAGTAAGAAAGCAACTGGAAAAATTAAATGTTTGTTGGTCGACGACATTATGATACCTTAAGTGCAATTAGAAGTTATTTCGTCTTTCAGGATATCCACTGAGCCACGACGTATAATTATATTAAATTTGTAAGCCGGGTGATTTCGTAAATAATTCCATTGTCAAAGACTTATTTCTTTGATAAGTCAAAGAATAGGAATTTGGTTTACAATAGAAAATAACATAGGGTGCGAGGACCTTATGCGACTATTGTAATACAAACACTTTATTTTGACACTTGTACATGAATATTTGTATTACTAAAGAACTAGTCATCATTATTATGTCTTCGCCAATAAACAACAAAGCCCAATTCGACTGTATACAGGTCAAAAAACATTTATGGCGCAGACATAAACAGGGACCACAATCCAGTTGTGATGGCGATGAAATTCAGCAGGTTTTCAGCAATTTTTATAAAAACATAATAATCTTTTAACATTGTAATTTACAATGAAAGAAATTACGTTAAGAAAATCCTACAGAAATAAGATCACATTAGACGATGAAGAGCGGAATATCAGGAATTCGATCATATACGTCTTGAAGTCTCATAACTCTCATTCTTGACCTCTCATATCTTAATTCTTTTCTGAATCGTGTAGAATCATGCTGGGAACTTTCTTTATTTTCTATTACGGGATATTGGAGAGTTAAATATCAAGTTTCAATTAATTTTCATTCTAAAATTATTTACTTTATTTCCTCATAATACAAAATTTAATCATACAACCTCGTCTTACCGGCTAGATCGGGGTTTAAAGAGTTTAAAACGGGAATTCATGTAAGAAATTGTTCTATTTATCCATATCAAGGTAAAGCTTATGTGAATTAATCAAACTCTAAAATATTAAAGAATATTGATTTGATACAAGAGATTAATATCAAATTTTATCATGCGATTAATGATGAAGCATCGGGATACTCTAAAGCTGTAGTTTTAACATTTGCTTTTATAAATTTTGGTTTACAAGGTATCAGAAAAAATGTTCGTTCTCCCCGGGTTCTACCCCTTGTAAAGCAAAAGTTTTTATAGCCCGTATAAAAAATGCGTGAACTTTCTTATAAGATATTCTATGACTACAAAATGTTATAAAAAACGGAAACACCGATGAAAAAAATGTTGAAAGATCTTGTCACCATAAAATTATTTATTATGCAATTAAAGATTTTTACTACATATTAATTTTAA
This sequence comes from Onthophagus taurus, assembly GCF_036711975.1. Lineage (NCBI taxonomy): Eukaryota > Metazoa > Arthropoda > Insecta > Coleoptera > Scarabaeidae > Onthophagus > Onthophagus taurus. The sequence continues at coordinate 29,458,319 of NC_091972.1, read as the reverse complement.
ATAACTATCACCACTTTTATGTCGTATTCCCTGAAAATGGAGCGTACAAGTTATCCAAAACAAAATTATTAATGCCTAGAAAAATGAATTGAACAAATTTGTGACAATATTAAGTTCTTGATGCCGACTGGTTACTCTTTGCAATTCTGATAGAAGTTTTAAAGAAAAATTAATAACTTTAATTAACCTAATAACCCAAAAAATTAAAGTTTTAAGAAAAATCATGTTTGTTAAGTCGACCTTGCAGCAATCACGAGATGATCTATGAAATAACTACCGGAAAAAGTGATTATTTATAGACTACCAGGCATACTACTCTATTCATATTATATAAGCTAAAATACAATTTTAGTATTGATTTCAGGAAATATTCATTTTTGATAAAAATGTATTTTCGCCACGATACTGGGACCGTGGCCTTGGCATTTTGCCAGTCTTATCACCCTATTGTTACGCGAGTAGCTGTATGGTTGTCTAGGAAAAATCGGGAAATGCACAAATTGTTTTTTTGTTAAAGAATAAAGAATTTAGAGACACCTTCGTGTGTCAACTTAAAACAGAGATTTATACTGTCCCTGTCCTAATTTTGTTGAGAGCGTATAAATATTAAATATATAAATCTGTATTTGTAGCGGTAACTCAGTTATAGTTTCATTTATGCAAATAGATTGAGAATGAGAAGAATCATTGTTCTTAGATTCCATGAATTTTTAATCGATAACTACTTTATCATACAGGTGATGTTATTACTTCACAGTTTTGTATTAAATTTTACTATCAGTTACCACATTTCAAACTCATATTTGATTGCACAATCTAAGACCCAAAGAAAACGTTAACTTCGACAATTTTATTGGGTTAAATAGTCGGAATTTAACAAAATAATGAGATTTTATGAAAAATGGTCGGTTCTTTTGATTTTTACCAAGAGCATTTTGAAGAATGGTGAATTAGAAATTCTATGATACCTGATAAAATTCCCAAGGGCATAAAATTTTTGGAACAGAATCAATAACAGATCACTTATTTTTTTATACAGCTTAGGTTACTACAGAAATTTACAACATTATCTCAAATTATTATTTGATATTCGGTTTACCGTAACATCCCAGGCATAACTATTTATTGAGTGGATGAGTATGAAAACATATCTGGTAATCTTTTTGCCAATTTCTGAAGTATGATCATCGAATCTCAAATCAAGAGAGGTAGATGTTAAATCTATCATTCTATTAAAGAAGGTACAATTTGTTAGCAGTATCCCCGTATAAGACCTAATGCCTAATTCCAACACACCATTCATTCTTCGAAGCTACCTATTCTTTGCATTGCTCATAACTCCCTCACGTTCTTGAGAAGTCTGAAAATACATTGTAAAATAAAAACAAATAGGTGGAAGTTTTTATTATTACGATATATTGTCTTCGCCTGTCTTTTTTTAGCTTTATTCATAAAGAGCCACAACCCATTACCTTTACTAGATTTAAAACTAAAGTAATTCACAACAAAAGTACCATAAGATTTAATTTATAAGGAATCTTATTGTATATTATCCTTCTAAATTGGATATACTACGAAAATAATAGATCTCTATCGTTGAGATATAGGTATGTTGTAAAAGTAATAAGTGTGGAAAAATGTAAGTCAACAACGAGGCACTCTTAAACTTGGTTAAGGGCTTCGCAAAGAAACTTATGTTAGACTTAATTGGCATATATATCTACTACTCTCACTAGACTTTCAAGGCAAAACGATTATAATTGCAGAAAAACTCAAGATCATTAAAAAGGAGAAGAAGAGTGGAAAATTGGCTGTAATAGCAAAAAAAGGTAGGGCTAAGTCGATAAACTATTAATACAATAAGGATAGGTAAAGCAAATATAACTTTTCTGAATTATGAAAAGACTCAAGGCAATATTTCTTTGGATCTGAGAATCCAACTAAATTTTCAGCTCACGTCATAGATGGCACAATTCTTCAATAAAGTTCAGGAAGTCGTCTAATGTCTTGGACAAAATGGAACGCCTTTTAAAAATTTAGTTGGTTTTTCAGATCCAAAAAAATATTGCCTTGAATCTTTTCTTAATTCAAAAACGGCAAGAGAATTGCAAAAAAATGGGACAGAGTTCGCTAGTTGGGGATTCTTTAGGAGATTTAATACCCGAGCCAATTTAAAAAATGTTAAACTAACAGGAGAAATAGCCAATACATCTTTAACAACTGTCAATGATGAAGAAAATTACAGCCCCCACCAAATATTTAATGTCGACGAAACAGGATTGTTTTGAAAAAATGCCTTCAAACACCTACATATCACCAAAGATGAGAAACGTATGTCTGGATATAATGCTTTCAAAGGTCGATGAACACTATTATTAGGTGGTAATGCGGCAGGTGATTTTAAATTATAACCGTTGTTAATTTACTATAGTGAATACCCAAGATAGATAGATTATAAAGAAAATTATTTTGTACAAAAAATAAATTGGCTTTTAAAGTAATATTATTTAAAGGCATTATGGCTAACCAGATCTGCCGAAGGCTGTTTGGAAGGAACTGGGGTCTTAAACTAGGAATGGTTGATTGGGCCTACGTAGCAATAATCAGACCCATGGTCGCCTTTGCCTCACTGGTAAATCACTTCATTTATACATACAAAAAGAAGCAGTTTTAAGTGCCTTATCACTGAAAACATGCTCTTTACTCAATGTGATGCAGGGTAATCTCAGAGGACATCTCGAAGTCCTCAAGAACCCATGTCTAAACCGTTTGATTGAAATTAAAATGGATCTTATACCGAGAGTATATAATTTCGACCAGCAGTGTAAGCTTATATTTAGAATGATTTGACGAAGAGTGAGCCTCAACTTAAAAGAGGAGCTCTTGCCTGGTACACCAATGCTTCAAAGACAGCTAGATTCGGAGTAGGTACGGACATTAATGGACCAAGTAGCCGTATTATATTGCCCCTTAGCTTGGACATAACCATTTTTTAAGCAGAAGTTCTTGCTATTAACTTCAGCAATGTTTTGAACCTAGAAAATGGACAGAAAGGTGCTTCCATAAACATTTTCACAGACATTCGGGCCGTCTTAAGTAATTCAGGCCTACACGTATGATTCTGCACTGATCAGGGAGTGTACCAGCAACCTGAGAGAACTCGCTAGGGGCAATGATGTTACTCTTTGGTGGGTTCCAGGTCACAGAGACATTGAGGGCTATGAAAAGGTGGACAAGTAGGCCACAGATGCAGCGAAAACACCCTCAATTTGACTCCAACCAGGTTATCGACTACATAAAAGCCACTTAAAACAGGTCATCAAGGACCTACATTTGCCCTAATCTTTTGGAGGGCTTAAGTTACACTAGATCTTATAGGTCGCGGTGATGCGAGGGGCCCAACTTACTTTAAAGTTGAAGCCGGCAACAATAATAATAATGTAATATTACTTCTGGATAAAGCCTCTGGGCATCCATAACGCTGGAAGAGCTGTGCTCTAATATAAAAATAATTTTTGCCACCAAACACACCACTAATCCAACCAATTGACCAAACTGGGACTGCCACATTTAAGAAACTCTATTTAAATAAAAGTATAGAAAGCATAGTAAAGGTCATAGATGTAAATAAAGATCTAACAGTAAAATTTTATTGAAAAAGCTACAATATCTTTTCTTGTTCTTTGAAACCTTTACTTGTAACATTTACTTATTCCACATAAAAATACGTGGAATAAGTTGTGTCCCCAATTTAGAAGTGATGAACAAGCAAATGTGGGAGATCTTCAAAATAAAATCGTGGGTGAGATTGTAGAAATGGGGAACGATTAGATCTAAAAATAAATGAACAAAATATTAATGAGCTAATACAATCATATGAAGCACAACTTTCCATTCAAGATTTACTTCAATTACAATAAACACTTGATGTCGATGATAGTGATTCTTGTGTTAAAGAAAGCGTTCAAGACAATAGAACATTGAAGTTGGGAGCGTTAAATGAAACATTATATAAAATGGAGAACCTTGCAGATTTTATATAAAACGTTGACCCAAACATGGAACGAAGTTCTAATGTTGCTAGTCTGCGTAATATATTTGTATATATTTGTATACACTATCATTTTATAAATTTGTTGTTTACCTTTGTCAAGGTTTTTATATTTTTGGTTTTAGTTGAACTTACTTATTCCTGTTATTGGAATCAAAAATTTACTAAAATGTGATCTTTTCCAGTTCTGGAAATGTACATTAATGCAGATAGGGATGGTACGTTAAGCCAATAAAAGGTCTCAAAATATCTTGTTCGTATCTGCGAACGTACGTTAAGCGAGCGCGATTTAAATATCAATATTTCAGCTTTCAACTGATATATAAATAGTTCCTTCAATTTCATAAATATCTTTCATTCTAGGCGATTTTTCAAACTTTGATTTAGATTTAATATTATCTTTTCAATGTTTAGATTTATGTTGAAACGTAACACTTATATTTTATTTTTTATCTCAAAAATGTTCAGATTAAATATTATATAAATATTAGTTAAATATACTACATATTATATATCATTATATAGACCAATGTTTACACTTTTGTGTAAAGTAATCCCAGAAAAATTCAATTTTATAATAATATTCATCTGATTTTCAATTAAAACTAAATTATTAACATAATACAAGCTCGTTTTTCAGATTAAAAGATATACAAATTACCAAGGCCATTCATTAGCATCTGATAAAATATGCATTTTTGCCAAAGAATATATTATGTATTGGTTTCAAATTAAAACTTTAATCTTTAAAACCCCAACAAAATTAAAAAAGAAACAATTTAAACCCAAAACCCACAAATTGTTTCATAAACTCTAAACGAAAGACCTTGCAGATTACACCAATTTATTTTAATCGATTGACCTACATCCAGTTTAAACGGTCGCTTGCAGAAATTCAGAAAGGACACACCGTCGCCACCGTCTGGTTTTCAATTTACCAATTATCCTCGATAATAATCGCGTACTATCCCCGCAAAAGGATAAAATAATCGAAGCCGAATATACCTGTTGTAAAATCGACTTATTCCTTATAAAAGAGAAGAGACGACGATGAAAGATTCGAGCAGGATCAGGAATTTCGGCCGGGAAACCGTACTGGAGCGGGGCGGGGCAAAAACACGGGGGCGCAAGGGCGGCGCGGAGGCTACTATTGATCGCCCCTTGCGCCCCAGAAAGAGGTCAAACGCAAGCTGGCAACAGAACCGCTCGTTCCGTGTTCTTCTTCTCTTCCTCTATAAGTACAGGACAACAGCACACTTCCTCCCGCATTTCAGGATGACACCACAATGACATCAATTTACGTCTCAAGTAATCCTAAATAAAATGAATAATTTTAGCAAAAAGGAAGGCAATATAAAAGCTTTCTTAATATAAGACAATTTTGCAGTAAAGACATTTTGTTTGCTTCAAAGAAATTGGTTTGTTTTAAGAAAAGGTTCTAATAAAAAAAATAGGTTCTTTAGACTCATTTTTGTTGGATGTATTTTAATGACAGGGAGATCTGTTCTTTTCATTTTATGTGTGTTTGTGAACGAAAATTCGTTCAGTAATATTAAATCAGTTCAAAAGGGGATGCGTTCACTACGAGAGCTAACGAGATTAATTTAAATATTTGCTCATACTTTGCGATTCACCAGTAACCAAATTGCCTGTGGGACTGTGTTTCATTTCGTTTTCGAGAACTGAAAATTGGAAAAACATAATAATCATCCTATTATCATTAATATCTATAGATATTATATTATAAAATGATACTTATTAATTTATTTTACATACACGATGGATATTTATTAGCCTAATTAAGTAGTTTTGCAAGTAGGTTATGTTTATTGAACGTGTTTTGTAGTAACTTAATTTTGATCAAATAAAATGTTTTGTTATTAAATAGACTATATTTCTTTTCGATTAGAAAATGAACGTTTTGCTATGATACTTTTAATTTAGCAAGTAATACTAATCATGCCCGAAGTGGTTTGGGATTTCTTCGACAAACAACCGTATTACTTTTCACTGTAAAAGATTTAAAGTAAGTACTCATTGTTTTCTCGTGCTCTAAACATACTTCTTTCATAGAACCCTACTTACTTAAAACAAATATCAAAAATATTATCAAAAAAAATAGTCAAAAAGTAATTTCAAATCACAAATATTTGAATTATTGTTAGCTAGATCTAAAATTTTTGTTAAGATTTAATGAAAATGTCAAGAAAATGTTATTAAGAAAAATTTGTAAAAATCAGTGAATTCAAGTGACCCATTAAACATAAAATATTGTGTTTTTTGAATCCAAAGATAATAAGGCAAAAATTGTAACATCCATCTATGAGTTGTAAAATGTAATTGAATATGGATAATATAAGTACATCACAAAAAGTAGCCAATCTTGTGAGCAGAACAAATTTGCTCAAGAACCTCTTAAATCACAAATCAGAATCAGAACATAATGATTACATGTCTCTTAACCATTGTCTAACATAATCCACAAAAAGACCGCTTTCAAAGATAATCACAACGATTTTGAAGCATTGATTTTATTGAGCAATATCGACTGAAATTATTTTATAATACATGACAAATTGTTGTATAGTTGGTAAGCAGTTGGCAAGATTAATATACAGGGTGTTTCAGGTTTTTGTAGCAATACTTTAACAGTCGATAGATCTTTTAAAATGAATACAAAAACATTTATGTGTTTAAAAAATTTTTAACTTTGAAGGTTTATATCTTAAGCATTTATGGGTTTAGACTAAAAATTTTTACACGAATTGTCATCATTTTAACTTTAGTATTTGTGATTCAAATTATGCCACGACTTACAGCAACACCCTGTATATGTACATGTTACGGGCAACTTGATTAACCGGGCAGTATTAATATGGACCGATCATTATGAATAGTGACCAAGTCAAGTTGTGTGTTTGGTGTCTTTTATGCTTTTTGTTGTTTTATTTCTGATTTTCCATTCGTATTTTTAACTCAATTTTTTTATTGACAATGAGTGCATTTTGCATTTCGCAAAATGGCGGAATCCATGGATATGAAAAGACGTTTTAACGAAGAAATTCATAAATAAAAATTAACGACCGGGAAAAACACTCAGGTGTTTACTCGCGATGAGTATTATTCAATTGTAACCAAAGTGCAGGTAGCTAAAGACAAGCTCGCAAGCAAAACTCCTGAGGAATATCAACGATTGTCGAGGTATGATATAGTAAAAATTGGAACAATACAAAAATTAATCGTCCCAGTGGAACCAATTAAATATTACTGTTATATGGAAGAAACGTTTGATATTATTCACAAAACTCACATTTCTATCGGGCATATAGGTAGAAATAGGATGATGAAAGAACTCAAACTGAAGTACAAAAACATTACTAAAGAATTTGTGACTTTGTATTCTGTATTTGTCTCTTTTTAAACCATGTCAAAAAAAATAAAGTGTACCAAAGAAAGGGCTAGTGGTTAAGCCTATAAAAAATAGTGAATTTAATTCACGATGCCAAGTCAAATTGATCGACATGCAAATACAAGGAGGCGGTGATTTTAAGTTCATCATGGTGTATTAAGACTATCTCACCAAGTTTGTGATTCTCAGATCACTAAAAACAAAGCGAGCCGAAGAAGTCGCGTATCATTTGCTGGATATCTTTACAATATTTGGAGCGCCATGCATTTTGCACAGCGACATGGCAGAGAATTCGTAAATAAAGTTATTGTCGAACTATGCCAAATGTGGGAAGAACCCAAAATTGTACATGGCAAACCCCGTCATAGCAAATCTCAAGGCTCAGTAGAAAGAGCAAATCAGGATATAGAAAAGATGGTTTTTACATGGTTAGAGACAAATAAAACCACAAAGTGGTCGGAAGGGCTAAGATTCGTACAGTTCATGAAAAACAGAGCTTATCACTCCGGCATCGATCGCAGTCTTTACGATGCTATGTTTGGCTCCAAACCCAAAGTAGGTTTAAAATCAGTCTTGCCATCATTTGACGAATTGCCGGAAATAGTAAGTGAAGAAGACCTTGAGACAATGTTAAATGATGGTGATTCCGGTGAAGGTCACAAAATATTTTTGGAGAGAGCGGATGGTAATAATAGCACAGATGAAAACTTAGCCGTTGTTACTCATTCTATTTCTGTTACGATTGAACCTCAACCTCGTCCTGAACCGGAACAACTTTCTGCCGATACAATAAATGACGAACCTCAGCCAAAAAATCAACAACATACCGTGGACACAATAAATGAAACCCCTCGACCAGACGATCAACAGCCTGTTTCGGCCGATATGATCAATGAGGAGGAAAATACTGATAATGAAAAGGCTGTATGTTTACTGAACGAAGTATCAAGCAAAATTCGAGAATGTTGGTATTCAAATGTAAAATTTCCTGTTGCAGGAATAGGCCAAAGCGTTCGAATAAGGGTATCAGATGTAGATCGGGCCAAGACGGATAGTCGTAATATAATTGCTATCATTATTTCTGTGGAAAAAGAAAGCCTTTACAAACTAGGAACGAAACACGGTATTTTAAACCAACTGTACTCCAGAAATGAATTTACTGTATGTAAAGAAAAGTTTATTTTTATTGACGAAGTTGATATCACTCTTCGAAAATGTGCTCGAAAAGACTCTCATTTTGATGGACAAGGCTTCCAACACTGTAATTATACTGGTGACTGCAGTTGAAAACGTTGTAAATGCAAGAAATCAAACATTCTTTGCAATTCAAATAGTCACAAAAGCTCGCCTTGTAAGAATAAATAATTCTTATCTTAATAAAATCCTTGCGCAATTCTAGGATTTCAAATATTTCAGTTAGATTACTAACTAATTTTTAAACTGTTGTTCATAAGTAATATTTTGAACTGCTATGCTGAATTGTTTTTTTTTACCTTTCAATAAGAATTATAACATAAACACTACAGTTCATCTGTTTTATTATTTTGCCCAAGATAGAGTAGTCATTATTCATACTGACCGGGAAAAATAATTAGTCATGCAGTTTTACTTACATTGCCCACTTGATACGGGCGTTATGTATACAGACCGGTCATTTTGCATAGTGACCAGACTTCCCAAGTTGCCCGTAACATATATAGACTGTTAAAATCGGGGGAGATTCGCATTTTTTTACATAAAATTGAAATGTAGGTTACTCCCATCATTAACAATGAAACAAGTCGAAATTTACATACTAAAATTAATATTTGGTAGGTCCTCCCTTGGCTGCTATTTGTTGAAGCATGGAATCAACTAAATTAGCTGTAATTTTTGGTGAAATACTCTGCCATTCCCGCAATAGTGCAGCTTTCACGTAGTTTTTATTTTAATACGTGCTCTAGGGGGTTGAGGTCGGGTGACTGCGGTGGTGAGTGTAGCTGTTTAGGGACATTATACAGTGCGTTTCAAAAGTAACGGATAAATTCGATAAAATTACAAACAATTTATGAAAAAATTGCTCAAACGGGTCTAAAGATTTAAATTTTTTTAAAGTTATATCGTCATCGAAGTTTTTTTTAAATGGAACACCCCATTTTTTATATCGGAATTTGAAAGAGGATTGTTTTCTGAATAATGTACAATAAATATTAATATCGGTTACATTAGAAAATAGCAGTAGCAGTGCGTAACCATGGCAACCAATTGTTTTGATTTGACATTTCCAAGTGTCAAAATTCAATTTGAATTGAATTATTTATGTAAATTAATTATTATTACTATTGTACTTGAGATAAAAAAGTAGCAATAGCTTGTTGCATCAAACAAAAAACATCACAAACAGAAAATAAGATACCAAAAATTAAACATTTTTAACGAATAACAATGAATAACAACAATTAACACAAGAAACTCCACAATACTACTCAAAATAGTCTCATTAACGCACAATAAACTGTTTCAAATCGAATTTTGACACTTGGACATTTTAAATCAAAACAATTGGTTGCCATGGTTCCGCACGGCTACTACTATTTTTTATATCAAATGAATGGGAAATAATGAAACTTTAAATTAATTAATTAATCGAAAATTTTCTTCGAATTTTCTTTCGAAATATACCATACATGCGATACATCATTGGAAAGCTAAAAATATGCTCTTTTCATTAACATCATAATCAAGTATAGTTTGTATTTAAAAAAATACAACTTTGTGTTGTATCTCAAAAATCATCAAATATTTTTAAAATTTTTCAACGGCAGTATATTCTACTTAAAAAAGTGTCTTAAGAACGTATTAACCCCATTTCTCTAATTTCAAATAAACGAAATATGAGCATTTTTTGAAATCACGAAAATTTGACTTTTTGGCTATAACTTAAAAACAAAAGAAGATAGAGGTTTGCTGTTTGCGGGATTGGACTAGTCTCGAAAAAAGAGACCGGGACATGGCACCTACTTTTTTCGTATCTCTTATAGTTTCTGAGATAGCCTATAATAACACCCAAATTTGCCCACCCTGTACACTGATTTGGTTATATTAATCGCAGTAGTTGGCGGATAATCCTTGATCGTTTTTGAAATTGGCCGCTTTAAGTAGTGATGTGTTATAGCTGATTATGTTTTGTGTTTTTTCATTATAAATAATAACTTATGTATTTTTTATGTAATATATTAAAATAATATAAACTGAGATATTATCATTTTCTGGGGTGTATGTAGACTTGATTGTATCACTGTAGGTATTTTTGTTTCATGTTTGCGGTTATAATCAATAATTTATAATTTTAATATTTATAATTTATGTTGCTTTAACTGTTAGATGAAGATTTAAAAATCTTCTTTCATTTTGGCTTGGCAACGACGACATGTATGTGGCATCGAAATGAATTTTTACAATTAACGTTACATATAGACTATACTTCAATAAGTTTCCCCATGTTATTATTTATTTATTTAAAATATTATAAATGTTAATAGTATACTTGAAAACGGATACATATTTTCCATGTTTCAAGAATGAAAATTTATTTGTGTCCGTTAATTTCAAATTCATATTTCTATTTAATTGCATTCCGCAATAAAATTTTTAGCATTTCAATAGTTAAAATGTTGTTTTTGCAAAATATCTCTAAAAATTATATTATTATTTTATTATAATAGTATAGAAGTATTTGTTATACATATACAGGATGTTGTATACAGATATTAATTAGTATTCTGTTTGAGAAAGAAAAAATTTTTTTCTATAAAAGTTGTTTGACACATTCTATTACGTAAAATTATTTTCACTTATACAGAATGTTCCATTTAGGCGTAACGGAGAGTATGTAGATTTTTTTAAATAGAACATCCTGTTAATTATATCATATTATGAATAGCATTAAATTTGTTTCTGCAGCCGTATATGTTACTAACTCAGAACGTTCATAGTTCTTAAGATATTCAATTGTTTTTCCAAAATGTATCCATTGCAGCATCTTTTTAAAACCGATGTAAAAACGACATATTTTCCAATTTTGCCTTGAAACTATGTCAGATAATAATCAAAGCTAGTAGGTAAATGATAGTATCCAAAGATATTAGATACGCTATACAGCGTGTTCACAAAGCTTAGTTACTTTTGATAATAAAAATAGGAAAAAGTAAAAACTTTTTGTGAGGAATATTAAAAAAACTTAATTTATTTAAAAAAGTAAACATGTTTCGAAACATATATTATGTTTTGTTGTATTTTAAGAAAGAAAACCAAAACTCATTCCTATTTCCAACATATTTAAAATTTTTCCATCAATTTGTAATTATTTCAAGTACTGAAGATGAAACATTTGTTTCGAAGCATGTTTACTTTTTGAAATAAATTAAGTTTTTTTAATATTTCTCACAAAAAGTTTTTACTTTTTCCTATTTTTATTATTTAATTTTTGAGAAATAAGGAGAATTTCATCCCTTTTTTTACTTTTAATGTTTTTCAAATGGCTTTTTCACCCTGTATATTGTGTGCTGGTTGAATTGCCCATCAAGTTACCTTTAATTAATGATAAGTATGTCATATATCAACTTTAATTGTTTTCCTGATATTTAGAATTTAAAGAATAATGTGTAATAAAATATGCGTTATTGTACTTAATATTATATTCTGTCTATTTTTATCAGTTTTTTTTTGTTCTTCCTTTTATTATTTGATTAATATTTTAATGTAAAATAATTTTGCTGCTATATGCCAGATTTTAATGTGCCTTGGTACATTATGAGATTTTAAAAAGATGTAAGTAATAAAATATGCAATTGTTCTGCCATATAATTTACAACTTTAGAGAAAATAAGATGCACATGTTAAGAGATACCTCAAGATCTTTTATACAGCGCATTAATGCTTGTAGAAGAGAAAATGGGCGGCATTTTGAACAACTTCTAAATATTAATTAAATTAATACCTACTTGTTGAGCAATGTTTAGTAATTGTTTATAGTTTGTTGCTGCATTTCACGTTTTTTATATTTTTATCACGTTTTGATTATTTAATTATTAAAGTTTATTTTTTAAATTGTATTTTAATATAATATTATTGATTTAGTAATGACAGACAAACAAAAAAGAAAACACAAAAAAAGGACAGAATATATTACATTCTGTCACATTTTTAAGTACAATTTTGATGACATTTTATTACACATTTTTCTTTAAATTCTAAATATTAGGAAAACTATTAAAGTTAGATATATGACATACTTATCATTAATTAAAGGGAACTTGATGAGCATTTCAACTAGTACACAATATACAGGTTGTTCCATTTAAAAAACGTAAGAAAAGGCCATTTGAAAAACAACAAAAGTAGCTAAGCTTTATAAACATCCTGTATAGTGTATCTAATATCCTTGAATACTATCATCTACCTACTGGCTTTGGCTATTGTCTGACGAAGTTTCAAAGCAAAATCGGAAAAAATGTCGTTTTTACATCGTTTTTAAAAAGATTCTCTAATAGGCACATTTTGGAAGAACAATAGAATATCTCAGGAACTATGAACGCTGTGAAATAGTAACATATACGGTTGTATAAACAAATTTAGTTGTATCCATTATATGATAAAATCAATAGGGTGTTCCATTTAAATAAATTGACGTACTCTCCGTTACGCTTAAATGGAACACTCTGTATAAGTGATTTTTACGTAATAGAAAGTGATGAGTCAATCAACTTTTGTATAAAATATTTTTTGTTTTTCAAACAGTTTAGTAAGTGATACTAATAACTCACCCTGTATATTTAATTAGAAGTATGAAATTTGATAAGATTTTATGCACAAACAAGCCTTTGTTTTTTTAATTATCATTTTAATAAGTTATCATGTTTTATTTAAGTTATTAAAACTATAAAGATTTACTGAAACATTTAGATGTTAATTTAAGAATTGATTTGGATAGAAGAAAATTATTTGTAGTGCGCCAATCAATTATTAACATCGAAAATTAATTTTTAATAATTTTATAACAAAAACGTTATAATTTAATAAAGGTTCAATTTAGATTTTATGTATAAAATTTTAAAATGTTTGGAAAATAAGAATGATTTTCGAATTAAAAAAAAATAAATAAAGCATAATGATGTAATATTTGTTTCTCTGTTCGAATGATTATATATAAATAATTAATATAATAACAATAGATCTATAATACAGTTTTAAAGTTAATATTGAGAAATACATTGAAATATAGTTCAGGGCGTCACATTAATCTTAGAGTTTGGGGATCAATACGATACGAACGGTGTCTCGGACTTATCGCATAAGTAGTCGGGGAAACTTGGCTAAGTTCGAACTTCACCGCCGAGTTTTGTATTCTATTAAGCTCTGGCGAAGGACTCCCAAAAGCTTATTTAATCCTAAACTCGTTTACAACTCGCCTGAAATTTACCTGGCGAACAGTCAACAACACATTGAATTATAGATTTTATAAAATCTACTTTATTCTCTATATGTAACCCTTAATATTCGAACATTAACTAAAACTTTTCTAATACCGAACTAGTTTCAACTTCAATAAATTCTTTACAAACATTCGGCTACTTTCTTAATTAAAACATTCCATTCTATACTAACTGATTAAGATCTAATTAAATTCATTTCACTTTAGATAACAATAAAACGTCTATATATGAAAAGAGTTGTGGCTTTTCGTTAAGTTGGTGACCTCCAAAATCTAATTTCCTGCTTAATTAACCACCGCTTAAATGAAACTGGACATACACGATAGCGTCGGTAGCATTCACGTTTACACGTGAATATGAATACGTACGCGATCTAAAACATGGATGTGTGAGTGTGTTGTGTGTTTGTGAGCACGGTTCGGGTGTTCATGGACACCGGAACATCCACATTACGTCCATCTATTTAATCCAATTTAAAGGGAACCGGCGTGCGGAGGTCGACCAGCGCCCAATTTTCTTCACCATTGTCCCATCTCAAACTTTATTTAACTTCAGTTTTGTTAAGTTTTAGTGGAAACTGTATTCAAAGTTTTTTAATGCCATTTGTTTTGTACAGGATTACCTTAATGTAAATTAAACTGCAGATTAAACTAAAACAAACTTAACAAAACATGGTTTGGTGACACGTATGATGCGGATAAAGAATGTGCTATGAATGAAATCTATCAATAGATGCATATAGTGATATAGGTTAGTATAAATTATTATTCGGATTTTTAAAATATACAGAATGTATTTGAATAGCAGTGTCAAACATCCTAAAACTTTATTTTCTCCCTGATATTCAAAAATTTTATTAAAATAAACCCTATCTTATCTGATTCTCTTTTGGAAATTTCTTCTATGCACAAATAAAATAAATCCTACTCGTTAGTGCAGTCATGAACACCCAGATTATAAAACCAAATCTTCCTGCAATAAAAAGTTGGCCCTGAGGTCAATTTTGTGTTAAGCATCGCCTGTTATAGGTCGAATATACACTTGTTATCTGGATTTGCCTTGAATTCTTCTGACTGGCTTTTTAATAAGCTTTGCATTGCAGCCGTTCGACTTTCGTGCAAATTCAACTAAGCTTTCAGTTCCTGTAATTCCTTCTCCCTACATTCACGAGTTATTGTAAGCTTTTGCATTAATTTTATATAATAACAAAGAGAAACAGCAAAACATGTTTAGTACTGTATTTATCGTGTATTATTAGAAAGTAGTGGTGGAACGGATATCCGGCAACTATCCGGTTTTTTTAAATCCGGCCAGAGCCGGATATTAAAAACCTATTACTTAGTACTCCACAATTCATAGGAATTAGTATCTCTTTTAGGTGTTGGACACTGTAGATAATAATCAAGTTCAACCCTAATAGGACTCTTTTCATTGAATACAACTTTATTTATCATTTTCATCGATAATTTTTAAAATTCGGGTCCTTGTAGAAATAAATTTTTGAATATCACCAATTATTAATTAAAGTATCCTCTTTTTAATGCAAAAAGCCGTTTTGAAAAATCACATTTAGTTCTTGAGAAATAAATTTTTGAAATAATCGACAATTTTTTCGAATTTTGCAATTTTCGCCGATTAAGTTTTAAAAATTCCTATAAAATCCAGTTCTTGGAGTATGAGTATGAAGCTTTCTCAAAATGTTAATAAAAGTGTCCTCTTTCGAATGAACTAACACGTTTTGAAAAATAACTTTTGGTTTTTGAAATAACAATATTTGAATTTTGATAAAATTTTCGATGTTGCAATTTTTATCGATAATTTTCAAAATTCGTTATAAAATTAATTTCTTGAAGGATCCTTGTGCAAATATCACCAATTATTAATTAAAGTATCCTCTTTTTAATGCAAAAAGCTGTTTTGAAAAATCACTTTTAGTTCTTGATAAATAAATTTTTGAAATGATCGACAATTTTTTCGAATTTTGCAATGTTCACCGATTAAGTTTTAAAAATTCGTATAAAATCCATTTCTTGGAATAAGAGTATGAAAATTTCCCAAAGTGTTAATAAGAGTGTCCTCTTTCCAATGAACCAACACGTTTTGAAAAATAACTTTTGGTTTTTGAGAAAACAATATTTGAAGTTTTGATAAAATTTTTGATGTTACAATTTTCATCGATAATTTTCAAAATTCGTTATAAAATTCATTTCTTGAAGGATCCTTGTGGAAATATCGCCAATTAATTAAAGTATTCTCTTTTTAGAGTTGCTTCGTGAGTTAAATCAGCATCAAAAAAGTTGATTTTGTATCTTGGATCCAAATAAGTTGACCTATCTTATCAGCTTTCTTATTAATTTCATTTTTATTCAAATATCGCAATAATGTGGCAATATGGCCGAATAGATATGCAGGATAGCCGGATAACCGGATATTCGGCCGAAGGGGATGTCGAATATTCGGTATCCGGCTTTTCGCAAAATCACTATCCGTTCCATCACTATTAGAAAGTAAATGACAATAAAAGAATAGTTATATTACTTATTTTTATTACTATTCTCAATACCCACTGCGCATACGTCATATGAAGAAATGAAGAAATAATAAACATGACGGATTATAGAACGTGCAATTTTGCCGAATTATAGAGTTTATTGCAAAAATTGTCAAACACCGGATCACTGAAAATAATTTGAAGAACATAAAATACAACGGAACCTTGGTTACTTGGAGTACCTAGTTGGTGTCGGTCTGTTTCCTGCAAAATAAATAATGAGACCTTGATATTGAAATAATGTTTCGAAACAAATCAACAAAGAATGAATGATGAAAAAGAAATCCGGAAGAATAAACGTTGTTCCATAAAATTATTCCATCAAACAGTAATAAAGTACATTTTGTTACATTTTCAATTACTTTGGCGTACCACTGTTTAAAACCATTTTTTTTCACTTGGGAATAAATTTGAGAGTTTGCTAGTAGCAAATGAGGCAGGTAATGTACTGACATAAGAAACAGAAATAATGGAATGCGGGATACAATACTTAAGAGTTAGTTAATGAAAAAGTGACAATAGAGCAGGAAAGCAAATCAGAAAATTCGGAAAGGAGAGCAAATAAAAATAAACGATGGATAAGAAATAGGTAATAAGAGATAATAAATAATATATGTGGTATGCACTAATAGATGCGATAAAACAGCTGAGGATGGTGAACACACCAAGAAAATACAAGAAAATATTAAACAAAATTGTTAAAAACAGGGGACTCCTTCTTTTCCCCTGTTTCTCTATTACGTTTAAAAATGTTCAAAAAAATATGGAAAAAAGTGGATCCTGGTCAAATAAATGCACTACAGACCACGTATTTGTACTGAAAGACATTTTTGAGCATTTTTTGATATGAAATAGACCTTTGATAAAGGAAATATGGAAGACATTAAATATACAAGAAGTATTCAGAGCAACCCATGTTTACACAAGAGAAGAAGAAATCGTATAATTAGTATGAATATGGTATCTGATGAATTTGTCACTACAGATGGAGTAAGACAAAGGGGTAGCCTAACTCCAACGATGAATTGATCAAAGAAACACAGAAACTAGTAAAAGCAATATATCTAGGATACAGATATTTTAAAACGCTTAATGCGTCCGAATGCATCTTCCCAGATGATATTGCGATTATTGTTGGAAGGAAAAAGCTACATTTCGAAAACAGAATGAGCTTAAATAAAAATAAGAGTAAAGTTGGATTAGAGGGAGAACCAAAACAACAAGTTGGCAGTTCCCAATATTTAGGGATTAATATCAATCAAAATGGGAGACTTAATAGAATAAGAATGCGATAAGTAAATGCCTCATAAATAAGAAGTGTCAACACAATCAAAATAACAATTCATAAGCTAGCAGCAGAAATAAAACACTTACAAAGAGTACGGGAAGTGACAAAAATGGAGAGAATAAGAAATGATCAAGTCAGAATAAATCTTAACATAGAACCAATCGAAGAATAAATATGTATATAAAATAACGAGAAATACGGTGGGGATCTCCAAAAACTAGACACCACAGCACATGTGAAAAGAATAGGAGAGTGTAAACCACCATAGAAAAAAAGAAAGGGCGACTGAAGGAAACTTGGCACATCACAAAGCGAAGCAGTCTGTAGAAAGCAGAAAACACAAAGAATTAGTTTTCAGTTTAAGTTGTAAGTATAAACTGTATTTTAAGTATGAATTGTAATTTGGTTGAATTTAACCATTTCACCATTGGCCACATGTGTTTTATATTAGTACGTACTATTAGGCTAAACTCACCAAATCTTGGCCTGCGACCTAGACCTGGACTTTTACCAATTATTTCAGCAGTTTTTATTGCTTTTTCTGAAATACAGTACATTCGCAGTAGTGTGAACACAAACATACTAACGAGGGTGGTCAGAGAAACAAGGGTGTAATCAAATAAATTAAGTTTATTACTTAAACCTAAATCAATTATTCATGAACATTCCTAAGACTTCAAAAAATCTGTAATTTTTTTCTAAATATTTTTTGTGCAATTTTGGCCATAACTGCTTTTCCTTGAATTGCTTTCAAGGTGATGATTTCACTTATATTTATGGAATTTTGGATCGGAATGGCAAATTTTTTTTTCAGTGCAGTCACTTTCATCTTTATCTGAACAAGACATTTACACATCTGCTGCCTCATTCTTATCCAAATGTTCCACATCTGCAGCGTTGTAGTCACCCTAAAATGTGCCCTAAAAGTGTAGTTGCTGGTGGATGGGACGGCGCGTTATCCATAAGGAGAATTGCTTTCTGAAGTAACTCCTGAGCACGCAAAAAACATCTCACCCATGAATTGCATAATATAATTTTGAAATATAATCAGCCTTATGAAACAAATGGCATTTAATTTTAACTCTTATTTCAGGTACAAAATGTTGAAAAAAACATTCCTTAAAGAGTTCCCCGGTCATCCACGTCTTCTTAGTGCTTTCGTACAGCAATGGGTTGTTAAAATTTCTAAAACACTTTAGATTTTTTGATTTCCCTATCACTAGGGTTGTCAGCTTATGTAAGCCTGAAGCATTTACACAACCCATAAATGTCAATCGTTGCTTCGAAATTTGTAATCCAGGTGTATTTTTTTCTGCTAATGAGACAAGTCCTGTCTCATCAGCATTATGAATCTGATACCGCTTTAGGTTATCTCTTGACTCATACGTTTCAGAACCTCTTTAAAAGGGTCTACTACCTCTGGGTTGGCCGAAAATTTCTCCCCTGCGATTTGTAATAACCTTAAGCCACGACGGTGTCTAAATCTTTACAGCCAACTATCACTGGCCGTGAAAGTATCAATATTAAATTGTTTTGATAATGGCAATGCCTTTAGTTCCAGTATACCAATTTCCCAAAATTCGTAAATTCTTTTCTCTTTCTTTAAGAAACCAATTGTACAATTTCTCGTTTTTTGTACAATTTTTTGATGTTTTTAGCATGTGAGTTACCGTATCGACAATAAGTTTTTCATTCTTTTTTATACCACAAATAGTTTATTTTGAAACTCCTTATTTTTTAGATAACGTCGTAACTGACATTCCTCTTTTACCTTCTTCGATTATATTGGCTTTTTCTCTTAAACGCAAAAATTTCTTTAATAATATATTTTGACAACTTCTTCTCTTCATCCAAGTTGTTCAAATTTTTGAATGAACATTGCTTTTATTATACGGAGACCATAAGGGATAATCCAATAGCTAAATGTCCATTAAAAAGCATAAAAATCGTTTCTCAAAAAGGAATGCAGTTACGATTCCGTTTTTGATAAAAATATCTTTGATTAGATGGAATGATAATTCAGAAATTAGTATTATTATTAGTATCTACTTTACTGTAGACACTTTGTCTACCGTTAAAAGATTTCTCAGTCAGTTTTAAGCGTAACGCAATTTAAAATAATCAAATTTATGTATAATCCAAAAACTGAACAGTTCTTCAACATGTTTCAATATTTCATTAAGTAAAATTTGAATTTTGTTTGTTTATTAAAATCATATCAAATACGACGATTTAAATTGCAAATTATTGAGTGAAACAAACTTATTAAATATTAATCAAAAACTTTCTTTGGTATAGTAGAAACAAAACATAAATCCTTTTGGACACTTTGAGTTGACAAAATGGAATGAGAACGTCCTTACATAAGATATATTCCTATCACATAAGGAATTTACTTGAAGTCCTGTTCTATACATCACGAAACGTATTTGTACGCTGCGAGCAACGCAAATAAACACAAACTTTCCAGTTTTCGAAGTTATAAATTCGATTCTCAACTGGAACTTGAACGTAAATGGAAATTATTCCGTACATTATTAATTCCGTTAATGCACCGACGTTACCAGCTCCGAGTATTTCAACTTAAACTTGTTAATTGTTATACCGAAGGAATATCTGAAATGCCATTCGGTCATTTTGACAACTTATCTACTTATTAATTTAACATCACAATTCACAATAATAACGAGAAATGGCCATCAATTTATTGCTTATTAACTCGTAATCAAGTTATTTTATAGTTAATTCTTAAATAAGTTAATTTTAGTATTAATTGTGTTAGTTCAAACTAGATTTAAACAGATCGAATAATTTTTTTGTTGTAAAAGTTATCTTATTTATTATTTATTATCATATAATCAAATTATGTATTAAATCCATTCTAATACTAGTTCTAAAAAGATTTAAATCTCTTTGTAAATATGACATAAAATGTTAAAAGGATTGTTGAATTTTGTAAACATCTCGACAATCGAGATAACGACACGTTGATGATAACGTTCCGGCAGATATAAATTATTAAATCCTGTTTAAATACTAACGAGTACAAGGTCACCAGTAACATTAATTCCAATCGTCGATATCAAAATTGTCCAAACAGAAAAATTGGGGAGGTGTTTTCATTTATTTTTAACGATTCAATTTAAGGTCAAAGGTGAATTTAATAAAGAAACCGTGAAAAGTAAATGAAAATCCCTATACAAATTTATTAATATTATTTTTTTTTCACTCACGTCTCCTTCTCCAAAGGTTCCGGTTGAAGATTCCTCCGGTTCTATCCGGATGGGTTCCAAGACTTTTTCCATTTTACTCTTCTCGAGTCGTCAGCACTAACACCGAAAACCAACTGATACCGCACCAACAACAAGAAGCGTCAAGAGTGATAACGCAACGGTAACTGACTGACGAGCAGTTGTCAGCAGCGGATCCGAAGTAACACTGCGAATACCAACACCAAAAAATTATACCAATTGGTCTCTCCTACGACATAATGTGCGATTACCGGGGCCATTTGAGATAACTGCCTTTATAAATTGTTGACGCTTTGCTGTTGAACACTGAAAAGAATTGAGATAAGAGTTTTACTGCTATTACACTAAAGATGTCTGTAGTGAGTCATTCATAAAATAGTCATTTTTTTGGGAAATTTCCATCGTTAAAATGATGTAGTTGAAGTTCTAAGTAAGAGAAGTGGATCGGAAAATTTGGTCATCGATTTAAGATTGTGTCTAGAAGACATTTGGTAAAGGACCAAGCCCCGGAAGATAATCCCCGGTGTTATCCGAACGGTGAAAAGAAATTTGATTAATAGCGGCATTGGCTTTGGTGGGCAAAAATTGAATTCCTAAGTTATCACGGAGCAAAAATAAATCACCGATGGCCGCAGGCGTTTATTATCTTTTCTAGAATTTTCACGTTCACCAGAAAATTGCTACGTAAATCATGTATTAGTAACAGAATATTTACGAGAAGTAATCCAAAGCAAACTTATTAATCATTTTAAGTTTTACATAACAAATTAGTGAATAAATATTCGGTAGTTTAAAAGAAAATCGAATTTTCTGTCTTCTAAACAAAACAATTTAGTAAAAATCAAAGTGGTACCTTCAGATATATTAAAAATAACTATTTCTTACGTAAAAACTGTAACTTTTCTTAATTACTGAAGCTTTACCAGGTTATAAAATCCGAATTCATTACACTTGATTAAGAAAATGAATCTATTAATAGCTTACAAATGTTTTAAACTGTTATAAGTGAAATAAAAATTATAATTTATAAAAACTGTTTTTTATAACAGTTTAATAATTGGTTATTGAGTTGCCTAAATTTGCAACCCTCAA
Organism: Onthophagus taurus; assembly: GCF_036711975.1. Classification (NCBI taxonomy): domain Eukaryota; kingdom Metazoa; phylum Arthropoda; class Insecta; order Coleoptera; family Scarabaeidae; genus Onthophagus; species Onthophagus taurus. The sequence goes on along the minus strand of NC_091972.1, from coordinate 29,436,204 downwards.
ATTGGAGACCTTTCATATTTCAAACGGTAGACATCAAGATGAAACAATTTCGACCTTTATTATCTGATTGTGAGAGTATATTCATACTTTAATAGTGTCCTACAATAAACTCTATTACATTTTTATATGGATAAACCATCAATACGTACAACACGTCCATCTCTAAATAACACTAGTTTACAAGAAAAATCTCGAAGACTATGATATTTTCTTATAACGCAGAATATTGTGCTGATTCTGAAACTGTCTTCAGTTTTTCTCCATCACGTCCAGTTTTTGAGATATACCCAAAAATGTGAAAAATCGTAAATTAAAAAACATATAACGGTTCATGTTCAGTATATTTTTTAATTTGCATAGTTTTGCAACATTTTGAGGTATTGATGGCATAAATCGGACTCTCCGTTATTTTGCTACAGCCTAAAACAACTCAACAAAATCAAATTTTTTGGCATTTTTCCCATTTTTTTATCAATTAATCGCACCGTAACGAAAAAGAATTATATGTGAACAAAATAGTTAGCTATTCTATCCTGTAGACCATTTAATTCTCTAAATTTCGAAGCATTGGATATCGTTAATTTACGACAATCGTGCAAAATTTCATTTTTTGCCATTTTCACTGTATTGTTGAAACATTATTACGAACAATTTTTTTTAATAAAGAGGTACTTTAACTGTTCCAGGCACTAAGTATAAACATTAAATTCACTGAAATCAATATTATTTTACCTGTTCTAAATGTTGAACATTAAGCATATCAAATAATTAAAATTTATTGGCTGTCGTTGCTAGATGACATTCCTCCACTGTCACTTTTACTCTTATAACTTTTTTTTACTCTTTTACTGGATTGTATTAATTGGTCAGGAGTATTTGGTTTTGGCAGAGTTTCACTATGCGCACTCGGGTTTTTGGCTGATGTTACAAACGATACCAAACTTTTCTTTGTCTTTTTATTTATATTGTCTAGGTTTATATTACAAATTATATTACAGAACTTTTATGGAATTAAATTTTATGTTTAATACATACTACTTTACTTATTGTTAGTATAGACAATTTGTCGTATGTCTTTGGGTCGATTTCTCTGATAACACTCCAGAGATAATCTCCTATCATCCCTGCGTCCCAGTAACCTTGATAACGTCTTTCCAATGTCATTAAGTCTTGATGGAACCGCTCGCCTTGTTCGTCACTTTCTGCTCCAAGATTGCTTGGAAAAAAACCTAAGTGCGAATGGAGAAAATGGATTTTGAGCGATATATTTGCATTTATGGCTTCGTAATTGTGCAATAAGTTGGAAATTATCTCGCGATAATTCTCATCTTTATAGTTTCCTAAAAATCCATGGACGATTTGTTTGAAGCTAATCCACGTCGTTGCTTTTTTTGTTGTTAATATTGACATGAATCGTTGTTATTTATTAATTTTCTTATTTGACGGCCAACAAATAAAGAGCTGGGTGAGATATTTAAATGCTGGGCCTTCTGGATTCAACGTTTTCATAAAGATTTTCATTAAACCCAGTTTGATGTGTAGTGGAGGCAATATTACAGATGCTGGTCTCACCAGAGGCTTATTTAAGACATTGAAAGCACCAGTATCGTAATGTTCTCTAGAAGGCCAGTCTTTGCGCACAAAATGAAGCTCTCTCGCTCGGCTATCCCACAAACAAAGAAAACAGCAATATTTTGTAAAACCGCCTTGTAAGCCAGTAATCACAGCAATTACCTGAAAATCATAGAAATGTAAGTCAATACTTAAAAAGTAGAAGTTAGTAAATTTCTTTACTGCGGCAATTACCTAAATCTGCACAAATTTTCAATTCAAATGCGTTATACTGAATTAGCGTCAAAACCTCTGATATGCGCACATATGTTTCTTTAACATTGACGGCATGAGCAAGTGGAATAGTTGGTAGTGTGTTTCCATTATAAAGTAAAGCTGCTTTAAGACTGTTTTTAGAGCTATCGATAAAAAGACGCTATTCACTTGGGTTATGATCTATTTTCAACTCATCAAACAGTCTCTGCACGTTATTACAATAACAAATACCTTGATCTTTCGTAAAAAAATGTACAAATGCTTCGCATCTGTTTCGATAAACAGTTACACGGGTTGTAGGGTGTAAATAATTCCATTGCTGTAAGCGGGATGCCAATACCTCACTATCAATCTTCGACAACTTCAGATCTCTAGCTAAGTCACTTAGTTCTTTCTGTGACAGTTTATGGTTTATTTTGGCATCATAGTCGCTGCTAGATGACATCTTCACTCTCTCCTTTACTCTGATCAATTTCACTGGATTGCATTAATCGGTCAGGAGGATTTGGTCTTGGTAAAGTTTCGCTGTGCGGAATCGGCTTTTGGCTGATCTTATATTAGAATAAACCAAACTTTTCTTTGTTTTTTTGTTTATGCCGTCTAGGTTTATGTTACAGAAATAGCAATCACAATGATCTGATATCTGTGACCATAACATTGAAATACCAAACTGTAAATAAGATATAGCTTCCCCGCCATCCATCTATTCAAAGTTATACCGCAATTCGGACATACAAAGCCGGGTGTCCAGGGCTTGTCTAAATTCGTCAAAGTAAACCCAAAATAAGGAGAATACGCCTGTTTTATAACAATTGTAATTGGTCGTCCCGTCATCCCAATAATGTATTGTCCGCAAATAAAACAGGACGAATCAGGATTGTTCTTGCATTCAAAACTTCTGCTGCTGCTACCCATTATCAACAAAACTTTTGCAACACTTTGCTATTTTTTTAAACGAAAAATCACTGAGGTGTCTCAAGAAGAACTAAGTATTATGACAATATATTCTTCTTTTATACCAAAAAATATTTCAAAAAAGACTGCTTAGCAGAACAAGGTTCTAATATATAAAGAAGTGGAGTTATTAAAAAACACTTTTTCACAGACAGTGATTGTTTTCTAACAATGAGAATTTCTTTTGCCAAAAAAGGTCTAATAGGTAAACGGGCGCGTTCTTAAAAACTTTTTCCAAGAATGATATTGTTTGTTGTATTTAAAAAATAATAATATTTGTTTCAGGGAATTTAATGTTTATACGTAGTGCCTGGAACAGTTAAAGTACCTCTTTATTAAAAAAAAATTGTTCGTAATAATGTTTCAACAATACAGTGAAAATGGCAAAAAATGAAATTTTGCACGATTGTCGTAAATTAACGATATCTCCGGCAAAATACATTCGACCATGGTGTCCAATGCTTCGAAATTTAGAGAATTAATTGTTCTACAGGATGGAATAGCTAACTTTTTTGTTCATATATAATTCTTTTTCGTTACGGTGCGATTAAGTGTTAAAAAATGGGAAAAATGCCAAAAAATTATGCCATCAATACCTCAAAATGTTTGTCTGGATCTCTACTTTCATGTCCATATTACAGAAGCACACTATGCAAAATAAAAAATATACTGAACATGAACGTAATGGAGACAGTTTCAGAATCAGCACAACATTCTATGTTATAAAAGAAATATTGCAGTCTTCGAGGAAAAAATTGATTAAAATTTGTAAACTAGTGTAATCGAATAGTAAATTACAAAATTTTGCGGTAACAGTAAAATACGGGTTTAAACTTCCGTGTAATACACAGCTTCAATCTACATAATCTGTTTAAAACTTTATATAAAGATTGAGGGAAAGTAAACAAACATAGCTTAAGATTGAAGTAAACTTTTGCCAACTTATTGTTGTTAAAAAAGAAAAATACATAAAATCAAAATCTCAAGAAATCTTAAAATAAACCTTTTTTTATGCACAAAAATTATTCATATTGAACCAAAAAAGCATAATCTATAATCATTTGACCCTAAGTATTTTCATTTTCTGAGAACATTAAAAATGGATAGGAATTAAATGCAGAAAAAACGCAATTTGTATGAACACTTTTTCTTTTATTTACTTTAATCAATACAACTTGTTTACGACTACAACTATTATCATAGTAACCAAAAGCATTCATAGACTACTACTTGAGAATGTTGATCCTCAACACTCCCCCCTCAACATCGAAAGCCCCATTCGACTTGAACAACTCTTCAATTAATTGGTGATAGATCTTTGGTTAACATGTCTGCTATCATTTCATTGGTATGCATATACTCAATATTTAATAATTTAGAATTTACCAAATCTCTTGTGAAATGAATGGAAGTAATATGTTTTGTTCTACTATGTAAGTTTCCATTATTTTTAATCATAAATGCACTCTTGCTATCATTGAATAAAATTCTACCAACGAGATCATAATATCCCAATTCTTGTAAGAAATTGTTTAAAAAGATGGATTCTTTTGCAGCTTCAGAAATCGCAACGAATTCCGCCTCAGCAGATGATGTAGCTACCGTTCTTTGTTTCCTGGATTTCCAAGATATTGCAGTTCCGCCCAACGAGAAAACTTAACGTGAATAGGATTTCCTATCTACCACATCATTAGCCCAATCAGCGTCCACAAAGCCCTTTAACTTATTTCTTTTCTTTGTAAATATTAATCCAATATTTTCAGTTCCCTTTAAATAGCGTAGAATTCTCTTTGCTGCCGTCCAATGCTCATTATTGTGGTAATCATTAAATTGTGCCAAAACACTAACAGAATGAGCTACATCTGGTCTTGCAGTTATTGCTAAAAATAATAAAGCACCAATTAATTCTTTATATGGTTTGGAAAAAGTTCCATTTGATTTCTGCAGTTTGGCACCATTAATCATCGGTGAAGATACTACATTTGCATCTGACATTTTATATTTTGCCAATAAACTTTTAATATATTGCCTTTGGGTTAAAATAATTTTATCTTCTCTTTTAATAAATTCAATTCCTAAACAATACGAAGCTTTTCCCATATCCTTAATTTCAAAATTTGTGCTAAGATAATCCAGAAGTTGTTTAATCTTTTCTTGATTTTTACAGCATATTAGAATATCATCAACATAAACGGATATTAAAAGCATTCCTTCTTCTTCTTTGGCATAAAATATACATTTGTCATAATTAGATTGTTTCAATCCAAATACCAATAGTTTTTCCTTAAGTTTTAAAAACCATTGTCCACCTGACTATTTTAACCCGTATAACGATTTCTTCAAAAAGCATACCTTATTCCCTTCTTTTAATTTCCTTTTCACTTTTATAGCTTCTTGCTTTATTTTCGTATCTAAACTATTTTCGCAAAGATAATTTAAACCCTTTTCAAAATAGTCTGGTAAACTCATAAATATCTCTTCATCTAAAGTTCCGTTTAAATATGCTGTGGTAACATCGATTTGATGAATTTCCATATTATGTATAGCAGCTAATGATACCAGAAGTCGTATAGATTTCATTTATCCCTGGTTGCTGAGAAAAACCTCTTGCTATAATTCTTGCTTTCTTTCAATAGTTCCATCCTTACCTCGTTTTACGGTTAATATAAAACGACTACAAACCATTTTACGATTATTTGGTTTATCCACCGACTGACAGATTTTATTTTTAATTATAGAACCAATTTCTGAAGCCATTGCTTCATGCCATTGCATATCATCTTCTCCTTTTATATCATCTTTAATCATTATTTCTGCAGAAAAGCAAGATTCTAAATATGTTAGATTAGTATTCAACCTCATTATTAATTTCTGCAGATTTTTCATGATAAGATTTCCTTGGTCTTCCCGGTAAACCAATTGTTCTAAATATCTTTCTTCTTCTATATCTTTTTCGAGTTCAGTAAGTTCTTCAGATTCTTCTCTTTCATCACTATCTTGATTTGATCTTGTTTTCATTATTATTATTATTTTCTTTTGCTTTTCTAACCATACTTTATATCGTTTAATTCCTTCGCAATATCCAATAAATATACATTTTTCACCTTTTTCTCGAAATTTGGTTATTTGTGGATCAGTTTTTAGTGAGTTCTAATGCATCCAAATTCTCGAAAATAATTAAATAATTAAATTATTTTTTTATCAAATAATTCAAATGGTGTTTTATTTTCTAAAATGTTAGTGGGACATCTGTTTCAAATATAATTTGCATCTCGACATTTCAATTAATGTCCTGTTTTTTCTTTCGGATATTCCATTTTGTTCTGGACAATAAGGGACAGTTAATCTTCTTTGTATTCCATTTCTTTTTAGAAAATCATCAAATTCTTTATTTTTATATTCCGTGCCATTGTCACTTTGTAAGAACTTTATTTTCTTGTTTGTTAAATTTTCAATTTTACTTTTAAATTCTTTAAATTTTTAAAGTACTTCACATTTTTGCTTTAAGAAATATACTTCACAATATCGACTGTAGTTATCTGTAAATTTCACAAAATATCTATTCTTTCCTAAAAACTGTGTTTTTGTCGGACCACAGACATCAGAGTGAATTATTTCTAATAAGTTTGATGTTCTCTTCTCCGTTTTGGGGAATGGTAGTTTTGTTATTTTTCCTGTAATGCAGATGTCACATTCAAAATCGTTAAAATTTTTTAATCCATGTAAAATTCAGGTTTTTGATAATATTTCCATATCCCTTAAATTTAAATGGCCTAATTTTCTATGAAATATTTCCACTTCATTATCTTTTTTCTTCCTATTATTATTTCTTCATAACCTGATAGGAATTAAATGCAGAAAAAACGTAGATTTGTATGAACACCTTTTCTTTTATTTACTTTAATCAATACAACTTGTTTACGACTACAACTATTATCATAGTAACCAAAAACATTCATAAGACTACTGGAGAATGTTGATCCTTAACATAAATCTATCGCGACTCAAAAAATAAAATTCATAGAGAATAGCATTGTGCACAAAAATTCTTCATAATGCCATCCATAATCAGACACAACCTAACCATCACAATTTGTTAAGAAAAAGAAAAAAAAACATCCAAAAATGTTGATATAAATGAAATGGAAAACATTACAAATTGTGTCCCCACTCGAAAACTGAAAAGGATCAACAAAAATTCTATAAAAAACTATGATGATCCTTAATCAAGTCGAACCTACATAGGTATTGTCAGTTTCAAGGATTAAAGTGAAAAACTCGAAAATACAAGAATGATAGCTATTTAGATTGAAAAATCTATTACTACTAGGCATTGCAATTTCAGGCAAGTTTTACAATCCCGGGATTAAAATATTTTATCACGGGATCCCGAAATTATATACAGGGTGATTCACAAAACCGCTGACAGACTTCTAGGGCAAGTAACACATCAAAAATTAAGATGAAAAGTGTTAATATACATGGAGTTGCAAATGCCACCTTAACGAGATATAAGGGTGTCAAAGTTTCTTTAAAATTAAACATTATCTGCAATAAAAAACCCTTTTTTTTTAAATTGTTTCAACGCCACTGCTAATTTTGTCAAACGGGCAGTATTTTCGTGTAAAATGATCAATTATCTATCAATTGGTCTCTTACAAAACTTTGATTACCCGTTATTAACATTGATGTTTGAGAAGCAGAAGACAGAATAATTAGTAGAAGAAAAGTTATTATTTTGGACATGATTCGATGGCGGCCCGCAGCGGGGAATTCCCGTGTTATGCATAAACTGAGCAGGCGGCCGCCTATAACGGCACATTTAAGAGGGTGCTAGCGGCTACCAAAATTAATTAATTTTTACAAATTAAGTTAATTATTTCAATTTTCTTATAATCCCGAAAATCCCGGGATTTTCGATCCCAAAAATCTCCCGGGATCCCGTATTTCGGGATAACGGGAATACATTCCCTAATTCCTACTCAAAAAACTTAAACCGACCGAGAAAAATGTTATGCACAAAAATTTGTTTATAATGAGCCAAAAAAATATAATCCATAATTAGATCCAACCTAATTATCACAATTTATTAGGAAAAAAAGGAAATTAAAAACTGCTATGAATTAAATTGAAACAAATAACCATAATTCCTAACCAGTGCGAGCCATATTTATCATTTTTTCAGACCACTTAGGAATACAGCAAAAGTCTCTAAAGATAAAATATTAGACATTTACATGAAGAAAATCTGTGGTGACTCGAAAACTAAAATGAATCAAGAAAAATGTTATTCCAACAATAGTAACGACTGAATATGCTTGGTACTTCTTACAAAAATCGGTTAGATGAGGTTTATGACCAAAAGAGAAAAAAGGATATTGCACCTATCGCAGTAATAGACACAATTGTCTAAAAAAAGTGAATATGTGGAAGTAAACAACAATATGTGTAAACAACTGAATAATCTTTAAAATAAGTCATGCAAGCTTGTCGGTACTACGCATTCATTGAGCACTGAATGAAGAACTTCTACTAAATTGCTATAAGCAAATTAGTTAGAAAAATTACATGGGTGTTTTCGTTTTGGAATTGCTTCGAAATTAAATATCTGAACTTTTTGTCAATTTGTTTATTTTTATATAAAAGAACTAACTTATACGATAAAATTGTGTATGTATTCTTTATAAAAAGTGAAGATATTGTTTTAATTTTGATTTAATAAATAGTTGTTATGTTATTATTCTATATAGATACAAAATTTCATCAACGTAATTAAAGGTTAAAATTACTTCAATTTGAGACAATAATAATAACAATAATAACCTTTATTACCCCATAACAAGTCCCATTTAAGTCCCATAACAAAGGTAACATAATAATTACAAAAATTATTTGAAGAAGGTGACAATACATGAACTAATTTAATAAGTATTATATAAACAAAATTAACACAATTTATTATCTACAAAATCGGCAAATCGGTAGCGGGCATGGTTCTATTGAGAGGCGAATGTAGGCCCCAATTGGTGCTACCCCTATGCGGTAAGAAAGTCTTAGTACTCCTGGACTCCATTGCCGGTATTCGGAAATTTAATCGACATAGGACTTCAGGTGCTGTCACACGGCCAAGCAGTAAGTTGTTTACAAACGAAGCGCACAGTTGCTGTCGTCTTGATTCGAGTGAACTGAGATCATATCGCTGAAGTAACGCATGATAGTATCACTTCCTCTAGGAGGATAATGCCCGAATTCTAGGAAATGTATATATTTAACATATTTCCTCTGCACCCTTTCTATTGCGGAGATGTTATTTTGAGTTGTTGGTGACCAGACAATGGCACAATACTCCAATTTCCTTCTCGCTTTATAGAGAGTGGACACTGAGCTCAACTTGACAAACTTGCAGCTGTTTCGAGTGATAAACCCAAGCACTTTCAGGCCATCAGAAGATAGCTTCCTTATGTGACCGCTGAACAGCAGTTTACTGTCGAACCAAACTTCCAGATAATCATAATGAATAACATCTCTTTTATTTGTATAAGTCATGAATTGACATTTTGCAACGTTCAACAACAACCCATTTGATTGGCACCATGAACACCACTTGGTCAAGTCCTCCTGCAATCTTGTACAATCATTGTCCGATTCAACTGTTCTGAAAAGCTTCAGATCGTCGGCATACATTAATGTTGAACTTTTGAACAAATTTGGCAATTCATTCACAAATATCGTAAACAGTAAAGGTTCTATACATGAACAATGTGGCACACCACTCGTGACCATTATTTGCTTCGACCTGATTCCGGACATCTCGATATATTGCGTTCGATTTGATAGGTACGATTTCAGAAGCAACGAAAGACTTAAATCGCAACCAAACTCCTTAATTTTTCGAAACAGAATATCATGGTCGAGTTGATCGAATGCGCGTGAAAAATCAGTGTAAATAACGTCCGTTTGTAAACGGCAATCTAAGGCTTCGCAAGCGTTTTGAGTGAAAACTGTTAAATTGGTGGTAGTGGAACGGCCTTTGCAGAATCCGTGCTGTGCTGTTGATATTCGTGAATTTAGGTTAAATTCTATTTTCCTCACAATGATCTGTTCAAACAACTTAGCGAAATTATTTATAATAGCAATGGGTCGGTAATTAGCGGCACAATGTCTATCACCTTTTTTAAAAATTGGACAAATTCTGCTCTGTTTCCAGACCGGCGGAAAGTATGATACCTTGATAATCTAATTGGCGCAGAGGTGTTTGAAGAGGGATCGCACAGTCTCTGACAAAAAAAGGCGGAATACCGTCCGGGTCTGTTGTAGATTTCGATTTAAAACTCCTGAGTGACGCTCACAATTTCTCCTTACTGATATAATTATTGCTAGAATCTTGACGAATTTCATAACGACCCACATCCTCAGAAGTCATAGTCATGTCCATTATAAGTGCTGGATAGTAACTGTCGCTGCTGACAAGTTCAAATGACTTAAATACGTCTAGTTATACCTATATCTACGGTTCATATTCTTTGTGACATGATTAAATTGATCTAGATTGTTGTAACTAGCGACGTTATCAAGTAAACAACTGAAATCACAGCATGGATCGGGATTTTTTGGGATATTAAATCACCAAGAAGAACAGTTCCAGACAACTCAAGCTTATATAACTCAAGCGGAGTAGCGGGTGGTATGTAGCAAAGAACCAATTTCAAACAGTAACCCGAAGTCTTAAAGCGAATCTTGGCAGAAACAAGATCAATGGTATTGACTGGAGAAGATAAGTTACAGAAGACATAGCGATTCTCGAGTCAACCGCCAGCAATACACCAGCTCCACGACGTTCGCTGCGATCTGCTCTAACCATTGTGTAAGGATTAGGCAACATTTCATAATCAGGAACAGTATCTTTCAACCACGTCTCGGACAATTATTATTATTAAAGTCAGAAACACAAACGGAGCTTAGAAAATATGTCAGTTTGGTATTAAGTCCACAAACGTTTTGATAATAAAGTCGATACAGGCTCTGTTGGGTAGTATTTAGTTTTTCTTACTGCTTGCTGATTTGCTTACAACTGGTATGCCATTCACATACTTGATGTAGAGATCATTTTCTCCGAGCTCGGTACGTCTAGCAAACTCAGCACGAAGATTACGATTATATAATTGCTCATTGGGTGTCGGGTCATGACGAATGTTAATGCTTTTGTGAATGTAAACCCCTTTTTGATACGCATTGGGGAGGGGACTACTTCTATAAAAATACATTGAATCGCATCCGTGAGAATGCTGTCATCCAAGGGATGAAATTCTCCATATTTCTCAATAAAATATATAAAAATAGAAAAAGTAAAAACTTTTTGTGAGAAATAATTAAATATTAAAATTTATTATTAAAAAGTAGACATGTTTCGAAACGAAATGATAATAAACTTATGAAGTAAGTTTATAAGTTTATAAGTTCATAAGTTTATTTCCAATGTTTCTAAATTGTTTTTTATTTTTTATTTTTAACAAAAAGAAAACCTGTATAAAAATAATTTATTTTTTAAGAATATTTGTTAAAAATTTACTTAGATATTCCCAATCTACTTATATTTTTATATTTTTCCATCATTTTGCATATATTTTAAAGTACTGAAGATGAAACAATCGTTTCGAAACATGTCTACTTTTTAATAATAAATTTTAATATTTAATTATTTCTCACAAAAAGTTTTTACTTTTTCTATTTTTATATGCTGTCATCCGTTTCAGGGACATTGGTTAAAATTACGTCAGTTGATCTGCGTTTCCGTTCGTTAATTTCATGTATTACATTGTTAATCAAGGAGTCTACATCAAACGAGGGATGATTGGTCGAACTGTCATTCATATTCTTAACTGAATCAAACAAAGACTGCACTTTAGCACTCAGATCTTGAATGAGTGCCTTCAGTGCAGCTATAGGACTGTTACACTTAGCGCAATTGTCACATGTCCTCTTAAAATTAGCTCTAGATCTCAGTAATCTAGATTCGCTGTCACGTAAACCCAAACATGCATTGGCAAAGCAACTATCGCAGACAAAACATTTCACAAAATCTCCGTCTTTACATTTAGTATTACAACATTGGCAAGCAGACATTGCGGTCTTAAGTGAGTCTTAAGAGACTTTTAAAGACAAGGAAAAACTGAACCATGGTACGGATACACAAGGAGACAAAGTATAAGTATAAGCGAGACAGAAAACTGGTTTTTCAAGTAGGAAATTATTCGTTGTTATAAAATATTTATCGGAAAAAACGTAAATAACGCACTTACAAGCACAGATATCGATAAAGTCCTAATGAAACAGTAATCCCAAACAAATAGAAATGCAGATTGTAGATGTTTCAGCAAAAAAATAGTGCGAGGAATCACTCAAAAACCACAAAATACGAAGCACGATAAACGCACGTGTGCACCTTCTTACAACGAGGTATGAACGATATGAACGACATCTTTGATTAAAAGTCCTATAATTAGTGGCTTTTCTTGGCTGTGACGTTTTTGTGCTATCTATACTCGACATGTATAAGCGAGTATAAGTACATGTTGAGTTATAAAAACTATAAGTCAAAATCAATATGTATGGATAACATAAATTTTAATTCATATAAAAAATTGCATTCGTAGTTTTTGTAAAAATATCCAATATCACACTCTAAACGTAAAAAACACTACGGTTCAGTTCACGTAAATACAAAGTTGATTAGAAGTATCTGAACTACGAATACAAATATTCGCTTTTTTACTATTAATCCTGCCATTCCTGACACTCGGATTTTTATATCACTTTTTGTAGTAGGTGTCAGTATTCAGTGAGTTGTGTAATATAAAATATCGGAATTTAAAGAATTTGTTTGTTCCAAATTTAAACTTTTGCAATGCTAAATTGACTAAATAGATTTTATTGATATATCATTAAAATGCGGACGATCTCTATTGCTATTCGGGATTTGTTATTTCTTTTTCTTTATTTATTTATTTATACTTAATAAAAAATGGCACTCACAGAAGTGTCAGTTACTTAATGATTTCTTAAACTAAATTTCCTAAACTCGCGATTGAGTTTTAAAAGTGCAGACACTTTTCACACCGACTCGCCGGCAAGTGTAGGAAGTGTAGTGTAAGTCGACATAACCTTTAAGACGTATTTAGTTTTTTGAAAGTGTCAAAGTTAGATTTATTTAAACAAAAATAAAATATTGTAAGCTAGTAAAAACAATAAATAACAGTTTGATTTGTAGAAAACGTTCTATTCAATTAAAATTAAAAACCCAATAGGAAGTTCTCCGGTTAAATATAATGGCTAAAATTGCAACACTGCTAAATGTTTAGCGGAACTGTTTCTGTTGTAGGAGGTTGTAGGTATCATTTACTTTCCGGAATTCTGTTACTTCAAAACGACTGGATAAACTTTCAAACAACTCCCTAGATATTCTAAAATGCTTTTTAAACTGTACATCAGAATATTTGGGAACTACATCTTCAAAGTATTTATCGATGCAAGTTCTTTTATCTTTTTTACTTAAAAGTAAAAATACATTTTCTTCATCATCGCTGTCCAATTCTTCAAAAATCATATCATTGTCTTCACTTTCGGTGTCAGACTCTAATAGGGTCACTACAGGCAACATTTCCTTTTTTGATTTACTCATCTTGATTCTTTGATCAATAATAAATTATTCAACTTCCTACAGAAATAATAAAGATTACATAACCTATAACTGTCATAATAATCCATTTTACCAAACACCTAAAATTGTTACACTTATGCACTTTGAAAATGTGTTGAAAACTGAGAGTTGTCAACTGCACTACACTTGCTACACTAGGAGTATTTATAGCAAGTGTACCAAACACAGCTTAAGTCTAATAAACTTAAAAATAAATTCGAAAATTAACCTTGAATTTTCATACATTGTCATTTCAAGATAGTCGCATATTTTGGACGCACATACATGTATGTATAGTAAATTGTAAAAGTTTTTTAATATGATGTTTGAAAAAACATCAGGATTCAGTATAAATCTTTTAACATTCGACACCGATTATTCTTTTGTATTTTATGTATAGTTTGCATAGTTCGAGTTTTCATGGTTTTTGTTGTGGTTTTTTGTAGATATGATTGTGATTAAGAGTAACAAAGTTGTTGACTGAAGATGGGAGGTGACCACCGACTTATTGGCAATGGCCGATACGATATAGCTCTTTCGAATTCCTCATTAGAAAATCAAAATTTTGAAGCAAATTTTCAAAGAACTACTATTAAGAATATACAGCGGTCGACTCTCGAGTTTCCTTCCACTTCTTCTGCTTCTTCAACAATGACTTCCATTCCGTGTTCACAACAGACAACCTTGAATGATGTATTAAAGGCATTTGACAATTTTACAACAAAATGTCAAGATATATTTTCTACATTTTCATTTCTACATTTATTAAGTTTAAATATATCCTCCGGAGTTGAATCTTTAAGTTAACGGTTATTTATGTACGACTATCTTAATAAACTTAATTTTCTGATTGACTCCGGTGTAGACATTTCGGTACTTCCTGTTTCCTTATTTCCTTCTCACAAAAGAGAATCATCCTTGGTATTGCCTGCTGCTAATGGTAGCAAAATTAAAACGTTTGAAAAAAAATTACTATCTGTATCTTTACGTCGAAGACGTACGTTTTCATTCGTTTTCACTTTAGCAGATGTGACGAAACCAATAATTGGGTGCTGATTTTTTAGGAGAGTACCATCTTTTAGTCGATATCAAGAATCGTAGAATTATTAATTCTTTAACTCATATCGCTGCAATTTGTTCGGTTTTTAATTTTAACCTTTACAAAATTAATTTAATAAATTCACAGATCTCTATTGAAACTAAATTCACAAAGTTAGTTAAACAATTTCCTAATTTAACATGTATCCCGGATTTTTCAAAACCAGCCTTACACTCAAGTACCCATAAAATTATCACCAATTCGCATCTTCCTTTTAGTAGACCACGTCGTCTGGATGCAAAAAAATTTTTAATTGTCAAAAAAGAATTTGAATTGAATTTGATAATGGTAGAAATGGGTATTTGCCGCCCATCTTCTTCCTCCGCATCTTCACCATTACATATGGTACCCAAAAAAGGTACCGATGAATGGCGCCCATGCGGGGATTACAGACGATTGAATTTAATAACAATTTCAGACCTTTATCCTTTACCGCATATTCAGGATGTTCATTTTTTTCAAAAATCGACCTCGTAAGAGCTTATCACCGAATTCCGGTAGTTCCAGAGGATATTTATAAAACGGCAATGCCCTTTGGCATACGAAACGCCGCACAAACTTTTTAAAAATTTATCAATGAAGTACTGTCTGGCTTAAATTTTCTCTTTGTTTATTTAGATGATATATTGGCAGCAAGTAAATCTGAAGACGAACATTTAGAACACCATGTTTCTCAGGCTGGTATTAAACCCTCAAAATCCAGAATTGAAGCTATATCAAAATTTCCTCTTCCGCATACGGTTAAAGAATTACAGAGATTTTTAGGAATGGTTAATTTTTATCACCGTTTCCTTCCTAACATTTCTAGAATTTTATTACATTCTTTGGTTACTTCTTATAATTCAAAGAAATTAAAAACAATATCTTCATGGACAATAGAAGATAAAAAGGCATTTGAAGCTACAAAAGAAGCCCTATTCTTCATCCACCGATTGCTCGGATTATGAGAGCAGTTCTTTCTAAAATAATTGATGAGGTACTGCACCTATAGCATTTTTTTTCAAAGAACTTATGTTCTAGTCAGGTCAAATATTCCACATTTGATAGGAAATTATTAGCAATCTATTCTGGTAGAAAGCATTTCAAACATTTCTTACATGTAAATCAATTTACTATATTCACTGACCACAAGCCGCTCGTCTTGTCACAGTATTCTTTTCAAAATCAGAGAAATCACCTAGACAGACAAGGTATATTAACTACATTGTAGAATTTACTTCTCAAATTAATTATGTAAAAGGAAAACAACGTTGTTTCAGACACTCTTTCTAGAATCAATAACCTGTTTGAATACTGAATACCCAACAGAATCATCAATCAAACAAGCACAAGATTCAGATATAGAGTTGAAACATCTTATTAGTAAACAAGTATCAAGCCATAACAAAAGATACCATCTTTCTAAAAGTAGAATGACAAATGCTAATTCAGATCTTTGGTATGAAGATTTTTCTTCACTTAAATTATACATTCCTGCTTGTTTCAGACGAAATATTTTCAATAAATTTCATTTTCAAGCTACATTAAATTTAATTAAACAAAAATTTTTTTGGCCACATTTAACCAAAGACATAAAACATTGGTGTAAGACATGCATACAATGCCAAAAGACCAATGTGCATCGTTGTACAAAATCACCAAATGAACCCCTACCCATACCAAAAGGACGCTTCCAACACATTCATATTGATTTACAACATCCTTACAGTAATAGACAGATTTACTAGATGGCCAGAAGCCTATCCGATTCCAGATGCGACATCTGAAACCATAGCTTCAACCCTATTAAATCAATATTTCTCGAAATTCGGTGAGAATCATACCATCTCGCATGATAGGTCAACAATTCGAATCCCATCTCTTTCGACAATTCAATAAGTTGTTGGGGTCTCAAACTCTTATCATCCCCAAAGCAACGGCATTTTGGAAAGGTTCCACAGGACCCTCAAAAATGCCATTACCGCCAAAGGATGCAGCTATAGGTGCAACAACAATCTTCCTGTAATTACACTGGGTTTAAGATCCTGTTTAAAGGAAGATCTCGGTTGTTCCCCCGCTGAACTAGTCTATGGACAGCCATTGCGTGTACCAGGAGAATTTTTCATATCTTCTCAGCATAACATAGGGTAACTTAATGTAGGTTAATCTTAAACCTATTCAAACAAAAATTTCATTCTGTGTCGAGGCCTTTCATTCATAAAGATTTGCCGACATCTGAATTCGTTTTTTTTTAATTACAAACCTTCAAATCTTCTTTATCTCCTAGATTTGAAGAACCTTACAAAGTGTTAAAACGTTTTAACAAAAATTATGTTATTAATAAAAATAACAAAGAATTGATAGTCAATATAGACTCTTCAATTAACAATTCATTGTCCGTTTTTGACAATTCTTTATCAACAATTAATAATTCTTCTAACAATAACGCTAATTCATCGCAAATTATTAACAGTTATAAAAACATGTGCGAGTTCGTTTCTGTGTTTAAACTTAAATTAGATTTGCATTCATATCCTTGTTGCTACTAATTTTGAGTGGTGTTTGTATCTTTTGGAGAGGGGAGTATTTCTAGCGTTGCTACAAACATTCGCAATTCACCTTCCAAAAATTACAATATTTTTACATTTTAATATAAAAATAATGAACGTTGTTATTTTTAGTTTTCTATCACTCTTGTCTAATTGTAACTACATGTAAAAGACGTACATAAAAATTTTCTTTCAAAAAGAATAATATTTTTTTTAATTTTAAAAAATATAGCAAGTAACATAATCTATATTCAATCTGTCAAAACAAGCTATAAAGCTCAAGGTAAAAAGACATCAAATGAATCAATAAGTTTTATTGTTTCTTTGCATCACTTTATTACGAACATACTGGATAAAAATGTTGAAACATTGTATTTATTTTCCGACGACTGTGCTGCGGAAAATAAAAACTTTTCTCTTGTTTGTTATTTATATTTATTAGTCCAATCTGGCAGAATCAAAAAAATAGTTCATCGTTTTCCTGAGCCTCACCACAGTTTTCTACCTTTTGACCGATCGTTTGGAGTCGTCGAAAAAACATAAGAAAAATAGAGCGTAAAAAATGATTATAAAAGGTGTTATACTTTGATTATTCCTAATAGAAAAAAAAACTAATTGTAAAAGACTGAACAATTTGTTAAAATGGGGCTGACTCGTTGTTGCTGCAAGGTCTTTAATACTACAATATGATGTAGGTAAAAGTAAAAACTTTTTGAGAAATACTAAAATGTTTAATTCAATTCAAGCAGACATGTTTCGTAACATATGTTACCTTGGAAGGTAACATGTTACCTTCCAAGATTTTAACTATATTATTGAAATTTTTTGATTTTTCATTTTGTTAAATTAATTTTTTGTTTGTAAATTAAGTTGAAAGAAATTTAGATCCATTCCTAAACCCCACCTACTAAACCAGCGTTGCCAACCTCAGAAGTTATAAATATGGTACAGTTGTCAAAAAATTATGGTACTTTAATAAAAATTATGGTACTCTTTATAAATTTCATTTATTTACTAAAAATAACGAACTACGAAGTATATAATAGAAAAATAAATCGAAAAATAATTCATATAAATAAATAGTGAAAATAGCGTTAAACCTTCAATGTGTTCAAGTTCAAATAACCCTCCCCTTTAATGCCAAAAATCTAATGTATTTAATACTTAATCTAAGTAAAATCAAAGACAACATCTTCAACATCTTCTGTATTTGTCCCATAGATCTTCTCTTTTATCATTTGAGTTATCATTTCAGATGTTGGTGTAAATTTTACGCAACTTCCCATAGAATGCATATGTTGCTTCGCTAATAAAACGCCATTCACAGTATCAGTTATAAGCCGATTTCGGGTCTTTGTCTTAATTAGACTTATGCTGCTAAATATGCGTTCACAGTCAGCGCTGGATTGAGGAAGTGATATAACATTTAAAACAAATGTTGCTAAATTATGAAATAAAAATTCTCCAGCTTCATTTTTTAAGTTTTTGATGTAATTCCAAAATTCGTCGCACTCTTTACTTATTTGATTCTCATCTTCAATGTTGTAAGAAGGCAACTGCTGCCACTCGTCATCTATTGCCTGGTAGTTTTCTCTTTCAGTTACTCGTGGCAACAATGTTAATAAAGTGTATAGTGTGGGAGTTAAATCCCTCACACTTGTGGAAATGGCATAGGCAGGTTTTAAAATTTTTAATTTCTCCATAATATGATTATCAAAATTGTAACGTTTTTGCCCTTGTGAGCATCCTGTACTTAAAAATGCGATACACCTCTCAAGAAAGAAATTTTTTAAATGTAATTTGTCTTTAACATTTTCTTTATTCAATCCCTCCATCACATCGATTCCCAGGTATATCTTGTTATGTGGTTTAAAATATGATTTATTTTCAGGATTGATATCACTTAATTTGTTTTTCAACACATACTGTTGATCTAAATACGTGGTTAACAAATCTCTGAAAGTTTCCTTCATTAATGTATCCATTTCAGTAATGACAACCTTTTTCGACTGAAATAATTGATTCATCCTAATAAATTTAGGCAATATCCATTTTAAAAATAAAAAATACAACTTAATAAATGGGTCATTTAAACATTTATGAATTTCTTCAGTTACAACTAATTTATGAGACAGCCATTGCTCATCAAAATATAGTGTTAAGGCTGACCATTGTTCTAACATCCGGTTGACAACCATTTCTAATGATAACCATCTGGTTGCTGATGGATGCAATAATTTGTGGATGTTAGTATCGGTAAATATTTGAAATTGAGCAAATTCGCATATTCTTTTTGAACTAAAACTAAAGAAATTATAGACATTTCTTGCAAGATCTTCGCAATGTCGCGGTAACTGTTTGCATGCTTGATTCGCACACAAATTTAATGAATGGCAGATACATTTAAACGTGTATATGCTAGGGTAGTTCTTGATAAATCTGCTGCAAACTGAATTTTTTTCGCCAAACATGACGTTGGCACCATCTGATGCGAATCCAATTATATTGTTGTCGGGTATGCATTTTGTTTGGAATGACCTCACAATTTTTTCATATAACATCTCAGCGTTTGCTAAGGTTTTATTTTGGAGTGGCTCAAGAACTTGGACCAGTTCCCAAAATTTGCTGACTACCCGTCCTTCGTCATCATCAAAATATCTAACGACTATAGCTAAAGTTTTTGTGGTAGACACGTCTGTAGACTCATCTACTATAACGCTAAATTTGGTAGTACTGAGTTTACGTATTAAAATTTGCTTTTCTGTTTCGCCAATCACATTTTTAACCACCCCTGCGGCTTTTGTATGCTTCAATTTCAAATTCTCCGCAATCTTAGAATCCGAAAATGCTTTACTCAACACGTCAGTGTTCCGCTAAGAAGCCACAAAGCATCAACTCGGCTTTTTTGTGTTCTTATCTAAATCATTTGTATTAACATCACTTATCATTCGATTCAAGAAGGTATGTATTGTCTTATTGTTTTTTCCAGCATGCATGTTTTTTAGATGTTTTGCGCTTTTGGAATGCAATTTTATTACTGAAATGTCTGCCTTTATGGAAATATTGCAAACTTTACATTTCGCAATACAGTTGCTGTTTTCATCGGGTGTAAGCCAGTATTTAAAATCTACGTCCTGCAGCCACGCTTGCCTAAATTTCTGTAAACGTTTCACCTGTTTTATGACTTTTGGTGGAGTAACGACGTTTTTTTCGCTGTCAGACATGACTAAACTGATTGGGAAACAAATAAATAAAAAATTAATAAAAATAGAATATTATTACAATTTTTTTTAATGCCTTTTATATTGGTTTTGTATTTTAATATTATTTTAGGATTTCTTACGAAGATTTTGAGGAATTTCTTAAGAATATTTTATATTTTGTTAGTAGTACTAACAAAATATTTTTCCATTATATTGTATAATATTCTAAGTACTGAAGATGAAACAGTTTCGAAACATGTCTGCTTGAATTGAATTAAACATTTTAGTATTTCTCAAAAAGTTTTTACTTTTACCTACATCATATTTTATTATATTAGAGAAATATGGAGAATTTCATCCCATTTATATCTTCAATACTAATTTAATTGTTGATTGTAAGATTTTACAATCTCGATAATTTATGAATAGATTTTTAAATTCAATAGATTTTCTTTTAGGAATATTTAAAACGTAATAAACGAAGAGGTTCCATTATAGTGTCAAGGTTATCAGAAAAAGTTATTCTTCCTATGTGGAAAAGAGACTTTTAAGCAAATACCATAAAATGCATTAATGACGATGCGATGGTTTGGCTTACTAGCACAATGAGTTGGAATGTTTGTGTGAAGTTAGCTAACAATTCATGTGCGGTTATAGATAGTAAATATGACGAAGTTGAGCATGTACCCCCACATTGCAAACAATTGTTAAATTTGATTACCTATTCATCTAATTTGTTTAACAAATAAAGATATTAATAAAGGTGTAATTAGAGATCACCACTTTATACCATTTTATTTGCTACATACTGCATATCTTTCAACTTTTACAACATAGTGTTCATAGCTTATTTACATTCTTCAGACTCATTTTTATCAACGACTTTAAACCTTGGAAAGTCTATATTGCCCTTTATTAATATTATTATTATTGTCAGTTAAAAAAAAACATAGTAATCTGCACATTCATTAAAAGATTAAATGAAAACGTGTATTCATGTTATAATCTGACATTCAATTGTAATTCAAGATTATTTTAATTCTATTCAACTCTACAATCACATTGTTGAAAATTATGAAATCATTAAACAAAATTGTTAACTCATTATATTCTAATCTCTAACAATTTATTTGCATACAAAATCTTTTTTCACATTCATTGTGCTTATTGTCGTTGCCAACTAGATATTGGAAAATTTTCACTTTAAATTTAATTATAAATAAATTTCTTGTACTGCTCGAATTCATTTAACCGTATTAAATTCCAATTAAACGCGTTCCCCCACGTTTATAACACAAAAGACATTACGGGGCTTCCTTCCTATCAAACTCAAGACGACACGACAGGAGGAAGAAGATCATCTTCTCGAAAGAAAGCCAGCTGGAGCCGACAATTCAATCTCGCGAAAGCGGTCAGGCGAAGCGCTACAGACGTCTGTGCGTGACTGTTGAAGGGGGATATTAAAAGAAAACCCCCTATTTCCCGGATAGAAGCGATTACAAGAAATAGATTCCAGAAAGTTTCAACGAATTACTCTTGTACCTATTATCAAATTAATAGATCTTTAATAATAGAGGAAATGGTATGTATCGACTTTGAAAATACAACAAAACCGCGATATAACGGATGACAGCATTCTCACGGGTGCGATTCAATGTATTTTTAAAGAAATAGTCCCCTCCCCAATGCGTATCAAGAAGGTGTTTCGGATAGGGAATTTGTCACAGTCTTCGTCTGTTGGGGTGGGTTCCAGTCAAACAAGAAAATCTAAGTCGAGACTTATTAAGGTTGTACTGGAAAGTAAGACTGATGTACTTTCATTGTTGAGTAAATCAAGAAATCGACGTAAATCTACGAACTTTAAAAGCATTTATATTCATCGTGACCGGACACCCAATGAGCAATTATATGATCGAAATGTTCGTGCTGAGCTTGCTAGACGTACCGACCTCGGAGAAAATGATCTCTACATCAAGTATATGAATGGCATACCAGTTGTAAATAAATCAGCAAGCAGTCAGAAAAACTGAATACTACCCAACAGAGCCTGTATCAACTTTATTATCAAAATGTGCGTGGACTTAATATCAAACTGATAGATTTTGTAAGTTCCGTTTGTGCTTCTGATTTTAGTATTATCGCATTGTCTGAGACGTGGTCGAAAGATACTGTTCCTGATTATGAAGTATTGCCTAATCCTTATACAATGATTAGAGCAGATCACAGCGAACGTCGTGGAGGTGGTGTATTGCTGGCGGTTGACTCGAGGATCGCTGATGTGTTATGTCTGAACTTATCTTCTCCAGTCGATACCATTGATTTAGTACCTTTCTTAGTTTTTCCAAAATTTAGTACTCATTGTAACTTTATGGGACATGTGATGAAAGAGCTGTATTTGTTGGTCAATCATGCCGAAGTTGTGCGGTTAAGTCCACTGTATCAGAAACTTTGCAAGCATCTGGTAGGCGATTTTGCTAATCTGCTATTGATAAATTTAATGAAATCTTGTCAAAATAACGATCATTTAACAGACGCCGAAGTTTTAATACTAAGCTCTTTTTTGCATTTCTGTTCTATTGCAACCACTCTTCTCTGTTCAATTTCAAGTGATCTTTGGCGAAAACTATGAAGAGCATTTACTTGTTATATTTTATGCCTTCTATCATCCATTTTTGCTTTTTGTGCTGCAAAACTAGTTGTACTGTAAGGACTATTGGTAGTAGCAACTATTACATAATTTTGTTCAGCAAATATTGGCGTAAATGTTGAAGTTGGTGTAATAGATACAAGAAAAGGTAGAGATATATTTGCATTAACCTATAATAGATATAAAAGTATAGTACAGCCACGGGGCAAATTCAAAATAAGTGGCTCCATGGGAGATAGAAGGAGTTGGCAACGCTAATTAACATACCTCTACTTCTTTTTCTATTTTTCTATTAAATTTATTGTCTAAATGTTTCAATTATCTTTTGATAATCACATATTAGATTCAGTTATTTCAATTTTAGTTGAACCAAACTTGACAGTTTTGCTGGAAAACTTATTTATATCATTCTCGTGTACCTCATACTCAATTACTGCACTCTTCTCGTGTACAAATACTCATTGTACCAAATACACGTAGATACCCCATTGTCTCAGAAAGCTTTCTGATGTCAAAGGCTTCCTGAGACAAGAATGTATGCGTATCAAGAAGATGTTTCGGATAGGGAATTTGTCACAGTCTTCGTCTGTTTCTGATTTGTTGTCTGGAACTGTTCTGCTTGGTGATTTTAATATCCCAAAATATCCCGATCCATGCTGTAATTTTAGTTGTTTACATGATAACTTCGCTGGTTACAACAATCTAGATCAATTTAATCATGTCACAAACAATATGAACAGCGCACTCGATTTGGTATTTGTTTCTTCAGATGTACAACTAGACGTATTTAAGTCCTCATTTGAAGTTGTCAGCAGCGACAGTTACCATCCTGCACTTATGATGGACATGACTATGCCTTCTGAGGATGTGGGTCGTTATCAAATTCTCAAGTTCTTTATGAATTACTGGATGACTACATCCCTAAGAAACGTGGTAGAACAATTGAATTTAAACATCCAACATAGTTTAGTCAAGGTCTTGTTCAGCAAGAAAAAACATTATCATAAAATGTATAGAAAAACTAAATCACTGTTTCACCGTTAAATGTACTCCCGTTATAGACGTGAATGTAAATTGCGTCTCCGCCTGGACCGTCAAACGTATGTCGCTACTGTGGAGAGAGATGTAAACGCCGATCCAGAGAAGTTTTGGTCGCTTGTAAATTCATCACGCAAAAATCATTACCTTCCCATTACATTATCGGATGGCGATACTATACTGACCGTTACCAAATACATTATAGATCTATTTGTTTCTCATTTTGCTAGTTCTTACAATTTACTGCGGAATGTTATGAATTCCAAAAGTTTTGATAATGCAATCACCTTTGGAATATCTGAGATCAGTAAAGCAATTGTGGGCGTCCCTCAGGAGTTTTAAATCGAAATCCACAACAGGCCCAGACGGTATTCTGTCGTTTTTTGTCAGAGACTGTGCGATTCCTCTTCAAACATAGTGGTGCGTACGAGAGTGTCCTTTTCGAGAGTCTCTCATGGTCTCGTCTCGAGTCTCGTGTATGAGGTCTTGCGTCTCGTACGAGAGTCTCGCAGGTAAGTATTTCTGCAAATAATATCTGCAATATTTCTGGAAATATTTTCGTATCTACACGCTGGAATTCCAGTAATGATATGTCGAAAGTACCTCTTGAAGGTAGACAAATGGAGATAGAATTAAAAGCATATGCTCTTGAGGACAAAGAATGGATACTGCTAGAAGAAGTGCATAAATTACTAGTCAACTTTCAAATACTTTCCAAGAAATTCGGAGTAGAGAAGTACGTCAAATTACCTATGGTGTTTGTATGTATCAATATACTAATAGATAATATTGAGAGCAAAATATTTTCATGGGACCGAAAGGCAGATCGAAACGCTGTCGAAGAGCAGCTTATTGTTAGTTTTCAGGCTGCGACAGACAAAATATTAAAGCATTATCGTAAAACTAATTAGATTTATGCTGCAGTTTTAATTCTCGATCCGCGGCATAAGATAGAAGTTTTTGATATGACAAGATGAAGCCAAGAATTAAAAGAGACTTCGATTCAGAAATTTGAAGATGTATACAAAGCCTATTTCCATCAATCAGAAGGCCAACGTTCGAAAGTAACGGCATTGTAGGAACGAGAAGATTCTAGAGCTTGATGTTTTGTATGCAGTAAATCCTACGCCTTCCGAAGGAGAATGGATGCAAGAGCTTCAAAAATATTATTTTATGGCTCGGTGTAATAAAGACGCAGATATATTACAATGGTGGAAAATTCATGCTTCTGAATTTCCTATTTTAAGTTTAATGGCACGAGATCTCTTAAGCATACCGGCTACTTCAGTCCCGGCGGAAAAATTATTCTCACGTGCTGCATTAACTATAAGAAAACATCAAAATCGCCTTAATAATAAATCTTTATGACTTTATGATTATGACTTTATGAAAATCTCGTCTCGTTGGTCTCGTGCGAACCACTATTCAAACACCTCTGTGCCATATTTTCAATTTGATGATCAAGGCATCATACTTTCCGCCGGCCTGGAAACAAGGCAGAATTTGACCAATTTTTAAAAAAGGTGATAGACATTGTGTCGCTAATTGCCGACCCATGTTTTTGAAAGAATTGCCAAATTTGTTCAAAAGTTCAACATTAATGTATGCCGACGATCTGAAGCTTTTCAGAACAATTGAATCGGACAATGATAGTATCAGCTTGCAGGAGAACTTGATCAAGTTGTGTTCATGGTGCCAATCAAATAACTTTGCAAAATTTCAAATCATGACTTATACAAATAAAAGACAAGTTATTCATTATGATTATCGGCTGGAAGATACAAGTCTTGAACGTGTGTCTGAAGTTAAGGATCTGGGAGTTTGGTTCGACAGTAAACTGCTGTTCAGCGGCCACATAAGTAAGCTATCTTCTGATGCCCTGTAAGTCCTCGGGTTTATCACTCGAAACAGCTGCGAGTTTTCCAGGTTGAGCTCAGTGTCCACTCTCTATAAAGCGTTCGTGAGATGAAATTGGAGTATTGTGCAATTGTCTGGTTACCAACAACTCAGAATAACATCTCCGCAATAGAAAGGGTGCAGAGAAAATATGTTAAATATATACATTACCTAGAATTCGGGCATTATCCTCCTAGAGAAAGTGATTACTATCATGCGTTACTTCAGCAACTGTGCGCTTCGTTTTTAAACAACTTACTGCTTGGCCGTGTGACAGCACCTGAAGTCTTATGTCGATTAAATTTCCGAGTACCAAGAATGGAGTCCAGGAGCACTAAGACTTGAGAGATTGTGTTAATTTTATTTATATAATACTTATTAAATTTGTTCATGTATTGTCACCTTCTTCAAATAATGTTTGTAATTATTATAATATTACTTTTGTTATGGGACTTATGTCTGTTGGGCTAATAAAGATTTTTATTATTATTATTATTATAAGGGATTAATACGAGGAAGAATTTGTTTCTAGTTTTGTAATTTTTTGTTTTTAACATAAGCAAGTTCATTTATTCAAACCTAAATTTTTCTAGATTTTCACATTAAAGAGTGATAAAACAAAAGTGATAAACATATTTATTGGTATAAAATAAAAAATATCTCAAAATTTACTTATATATTTCTCCCAAACTTAAAATAGTTGGATGGCTTAATATGGCAAATCGACGTCTGTTACATGCTGCTGTGTTGTACAACAAAATCTTCGTGCAAAAAACTCCGCCCTACCTTTGCCGTAAGATTCGATTTAGATCAGATATTCACTACATCAATGTCAGATATCGGGGACTGTTTTCGATTAATCTATTCACGATCGTTTTTGAAAATGAATTGATCTACTAATTATACGATCTCGAAAATGTCAATAGAAAACTATACTTGCTTTTTTGTCCAGAATGTACACTTAGAACTTTAATGAAAACTAAACTTGTGAAAGAAATTGTTGAACAGAAACGCACTAAAGTTCATTGTAAAACTCATCTTTATTCTCTGTGTCATAACAGCAAATCGAAGAAAACGAGTACTGGTATTTTTCTACTTGCGGGCGGAACGAACACATACAAAAATTTCGGCACGAAAATAAAACGAAAATGTACAATCTATACGAAAAATTGAATTAAATAAAATAGGAGAAGTAAACATAATAAAGTGAAATTTTATCGAATGAATTCTAAACAGGGACTATTAGATGTACCAAAACATAGAACAGAATCTTTCAAACACTCTTTCACGTACAATGTGTCATTAATTTGGAATAAATTGCCAACAGAACTCCGTCAATTAAGTAACCAAAATTTTAAAAACAAATTACATCGCTATATGCTGACTCAGCAATGTGAGCACCAGGAATCCCATTCTATATGACTGTCTACTTCTGCGGGGGAGAATAGAATAAAACAAAATATTATACATTTTTTTTTTATTTTTCTATTTATTTTTGGGTCTCGACCGAATTTAATAATTTAATAACTTATTTACCAATTTGATTTTTCATTTTGCTATCCTTTAATTTTTTTTATTTTTAATTTTTAAATTTAGTCCCTTTTTGTATATATATATATATATTTTTGTATATTTTTTTATAATTTTTTATGTTTCTTTTTACGTTTGAAGGGTTAGGTGGAAGATCAGTCCTCTGGCTGAACCTCGCCCTTCGTCGATTATGTAATTCTAATTGTGTTTGGTTTAGAGAGAAATAAAGACCTTTATTATTATTATTATATGTGTCAAAATAAAGCTATATACACAAGCAAAACCAGCTTAGTATAATTCTTTATCCAGCGGTACTCAAAGTTGCGAACCGTTAACTTTATCGTATCATATCTTAAGAAGGACAACGAATGGGACATTGTGCAATAAGAATCTTTTATTCAGAAAAAGGAGACCTATAACCCCTCAATTTTTTTCTACTCATACCTGATATACCCTTTATGATAATATTAATAGTATGAATTACAAATATTTTGCCCGTAATATCCGAAGTCTACTTCCGGTGGACCGAACGTGGCCACCATCTTGAAAATACTTTACATCGAAAGATCGGTATGAACCTCCCATATAAACTATATTTCAGAAACGTAGATGCAATGGAACAAAAAAAGACGAGTGTTACTGACTTTTTGGCGGACACTGTATATTGAAAATCGAAGATCTTGAAAATCGAAGTTTGTTTGATATAAAATATATGAAATACATACTAATAATCTGCCTATGAATATGAAAAATGGATGCATATACAGCATGGTTCAGTTTTTAATCGGGAAAACTTTGCTAGGGCGTAGTACTTGCCAAAATACCACAAGTTTTTTATATAAACATAGGGTCGCAACTTTTTTGTTTTCGAGCTGTCCAACTTGAGCCAAAAATTTACATTTTACCTTTTATTTCGGGTATGAGTAAATCACAGAATTTGAAATTTTGTATGTATGTACTACTGGTTAATATCTTATTTTTAACCATACCTTAAACTTCCCTAGCGCCCTCTAAGGGGATAAAATTCGCAACCCCTTTGGTTTTTTTATAACAACTTCTTAACGCCATAGAATATTAACATAAAAAATGTTAAAATATGGGTTGTAAAGCTTATTCATTATTGGTACTTTTTTGTGTCTTTAGTTTTTTCCTTAAAGATAATAGTTTTAGCGTAAAAAAATAAAATATGCTCAATTGTACTGTAAAGCGCTGCTATTATTAAACAATTTCTTTTCTTTATAGGTGGCTATGGAAGTTGTGCACTTACTAGGATCTAGTACTAACTAAATAACACCAATTAATTGTGATTTTCATAAGAAAAACCATAAATAAGATTAATGCCTGTCTGAACAAATTACGTTGCTTTAAACAATATTAAAAAATTGATACTCTTGCTTAATAACCGTCAAAAATTATTAATAACCAGCAATAATTATGAGGATTCACTATAAATGAATAATCTCTGAGTTCTCAGAGCCAACTTATAGAATAATTTTAGCTAATCATAGCGGCACATAGCGGTACATGGCACGATATTTTATTTTTTTGCACGGAAACTATTAACTTCAAGGAAAATACTAAAGAGACAAAAAGTAGCACTAAAGAATGAGCTTTACAACCCATATTTTTTTTGTTAATATTCCATAGCGTTAAAAATGTTGTTATAAAAAAAATCAAGGGGGTGGTGAATTTCATCCGCTTAGAGGGCGCTGGGGAAGTTTAAGGTGTGGTTGAAAATAAGGTCTTAACCAGTAGTACATACGTACAAAGTTTCAAATTCTACGGTTTACTTACAGCCGAAATACAAAACAAAATGTAAATTTTTTTCTCAACTTTGATCGCTCATAGCTCGAGTTTATATAAAAAATTTGTGTTATTTTGGCAAGTACTACATCCTAGTAAAGTTTCCCGATTAAAAACTGAACCACCCTGTATAAATACCACGTCATTCCGAAATAGAGACAGTAAAGCCTTTGTGTGTGGATTGAAAGACGAAAAGTGGAACGTCGCAGTAAAGCCCTTCCATATAGACCAGTAGACTGTAAACTATCCGAAATTATAGTAACGTTGTGGAACAGAACCGGAATTCTGTAAAATGAGTGAGTAGCGAAAACAAAACATTGATGCTGTAAAATTACAATCTTACATAATTTTATAAAATATTTACAAAAAACGCATTTCTAAAGTAAAATATTCATTAAAATGTGTCATTTCAAGATGATGTTTTATAGGTTTTCATTTAAGCGCAAAAGTTTCAGGATTTAGTCAGGAATTAACAGACGCAGAAATGTGTCACTTTACTGTCTATTATAACTATTATAGAATAATTACACTAAAGAAACTTTCTCAGTTTGCCCTAATCTAGTCATTTTTTGCCTTAGAAAAGCGTGAAATAAGTTTGATTGAAAATAATAACCACGCTTAATAAACTCTTTCAATTACCAGAGTACTCATACAAAAAGAACATAATAAATATCATGAGGTTTAATTATATACTATACTTTGTCAAGACATCAAGACTACATTCAAGTTGAAAAATAAAATAGAGGAATCAATAACAGCAAAATGAGCTAATAATATACACATTATACAAAAATCAGATACCCGGCGATTAAGATTCTGAGTCATAGTGTTATACGATAATCTAGGGTTGTTTATTTATTTTTCGGCATATTTGCCAAATTAATGAACATTCGTGCACCCGAGCTACGTTTTTTGCGGCTTATGGACTTGTTGTTCGTACATGCTGTAACAGGCCAGAACAATATAAAAAGAAGTAAAAAGTTGAAGTTTATTTTCTTCTTCTAAGACAAAGTCGTGTGTTTTCATTTTATTGACATAGTTTTTCCAGTATCATCGTCTTGATCTTGTGAATACAGTGATATCCTAGTATTCTGTAACACTTCTTCTCGGTTACAGAACTCCTAATCTGGTCACGTATATTACTCCTCTAATCCTCTTTTTGTTAAAACTGATCTCATAAATGACATGTAGATTTTAACTTTGACTTCGACTGACACGTATGTATTTCTCCAGGCAAGGTCTTTTAAGTAGCTTGATATTCTTGCCGCGTTATTTGCTTGCGTACGGACTTCTTGATGTAGAGTTCTCGTGCTCAATACTTCCGTTCCTAACGAAGTGCAATTCATATTTTGCGTGATTGGTTTATCATATAGTACCAACTTACATCTAAAGAGATCTTTCGTTATTACCATTGATCCTGTTTTGTGTACTGATATTACAGGTTATTTTTTCAGACGTTGTTGTTTCAAACTTTCTCCTCGCAGATTAGCATTAAGTCGATATTTACAGAGGACTATCTATCCATCTTCTTGAGAGGTTAATGTACTGACGTCCAAGAATTGACTGGGATGGATTTCGCGATTAGTAATAGTAAAGTCGATGGTTGAATTCTGGTTTCTTGTGTTCCCAAATCTATACATTTGTGTTGACATTTATTTTTGTTGAATGTATTATTAATTCGCAGTTTATTCTGCGCTTGGGTTATTAACATCTCCTTATTGTCATTGAAAACGTCATCATTAGATTGTTGCATTATACCTGAATTAGACGTTTCTAATTGCTGGTTAGTTATTGTCACGTCCTAACTTTTCTCAATGTGGCAAAGCCTCTTTCAGTACAAGAAGTCGTTGTCACAAAAAGTCAGAAATGTAAAAAGTAGTTGAAACAATTTTAGTTTTGTCGAAAGCGTCATAATGTGCCAAACCTGTTGTTTACTTCGCGTGCCAATTGTCACTATGTTTCAGCATCTTTCCAAACGTTATGTGTAAAACAAATAAACTCTGCTAAACAAGCAGATTGTAGTGTAGAGAGTTAGTAACATTTAGATTTGACTTATATATTTGAGGCTCAGCAATGCACAGTATTTCAATTGGCGGTCTTATTTCATTGATTATTCCATTAATTTTTTAATACATACTTACAAAATTAGTTAAAGTCAAAACAAGTTCGAATTGAACTTGTAACTTCAAAAAGTATGTTTTTTTCAACACGTTCGAAAGAAGCTTCTAATCTTCTACAAAAAACACTTTTTCGAAAAACTGTACGATTTTCTTAACGCTTGAAGAACAATTTAAAATTCAGTCTGTGTAAAATTGTATAGTGCATTTAGGATCACGTCATTTATTATTTCGTATCATCAACCTAAATAGAATAATCGTGATATTTCTTTGAATCAACGATTTGTTTTCTTTGAACGTGGCCGTAATTGCCAATTAATTTATTTTGAACTTGAACTGAAGTATACTTTACATTACCGGAACCGAATTCGAAGTGTTCTTAACAACTCCTTGAAGTCTCTACACATTAATAAGTCCACAAAGTTACTTGACTGAGATTTCTATTAAAATGCTTTTGGTTTTAAATCTCAACCTTAGAACAAAAAGAACTTTAAAGAATTTTAATTTATATTTCTGGGTTTAGTTTATATAAAAACACATAGCTTTTTAATTGAAGCCTTTGTATCGTTGCAACATTTGTAATTTAAATTAATTTACTTTATATTGAAAAACACTAACATAGTATATTATTGTTTGTTATTAGCTTTGTTTATCGAAACGTTTCAGACTAATTGGAAACTCGAGTGATACTCGATCATATCAAATAATGTCCTCATATTTCAACTCATTTGTGATATATAACCATAATTATTAAGATTTTGTTTATTGCACAATTACTTTAAATATGCAATTTTCTATTTGATGTCGAAACGCCCTGGCACCGGCGAAGTTTTCGCATTTGTGCTTTATTGAAACCTTTCGTGGGTGCAATAAGTAGCATAATATATCATAATGAACTTAGAGTATGATGACTCTATATAACGGACTTCTTAGAAGAGCTGCTTTAGTAGAATGTTAATGAATGCATTAAATTTATTACATCATTCAAATAGTTTAAAGAGCAAATTAAGAAATTGCTAGAAACTCATCGTAATTCAACCCTTGCAATGTGGCCAGACGGAAAAGAACTAATTGAACCATAAATCAAATGCAAGTCGCTTCAATATTACGTACATTCAAAGCGAGTGATGGATAGCTCTGAATGGTCGTATAAAGGATTTAATTCTGAATAAAATTATTTACGTTTCAAGTACACCAAAAGAAAAAATGTAACCTTGTCGGTACAATATAGTACACCGTATAAATTACTACGATGTAGAATCCCAGATTAAAAAAGAAGTTAAAAGTTGCATAATATTATGTCGTATTTTAACCAAGAAAATACACTCGGAAGTGCCTATAATGAAAATTTTGTCTGTTAAAACATTTCTATACTTTTCAGAAATTTTAGGGAGAAAAGATTGCAATGCTATTTGAAGATGTAAAATGTTTGTTGTTGTTTTTTTCTACGTTTAGAGTGGCTATTTTTATTGATATGTTTACTCAAAAACACCATGTCAATTATTGAATCGATTAACCTGAAAATAATTTTAACTACTAAGAAAATACACTGAAGAGAATATGGTAGAATGTGTAATGACGATATTGGATGTCGACGAAAACGAAGAACACAACAGATCAAAGAACAGATCGCATCCTGACGTTAATAACACTTGTAGACGAATTGTCGAATAAGAAATACAACTGTATTTGACATACATATTTTCGCAATTCTAAAGCATTGACATTAAAATTGTGAACATAACTTCCATGTTGTTCTAAAAAGCTCTGTGCCACCTAATATTAATATCGTTTTCTATGCAACTCGGACTTTGCAATCATAAAAATGGGTGCAAGGAAGATAGTAGCTAAGTTGCTTGCAGCCTAGGTTGCAACTATTGTAAACCGTATATAGACTTGGTTCGCAGCCCCCATACATTTTAAGAAGAGCCTTGATACATTGTAATTAGTCTTTTCCTTTTAATGTTCACCACCGTTTTACCTTTTCTGTTATTGTCTTTCCAAAAAATGGTTTTATTATTTTTTAAAGTGATAACCATATTCTGTTCTACAATATGTTTTATTCATTTCTTTCACGGATATAAGTGGACTTTCCATCCTTGTAGTCTTCATTTTGATTATACTTGTTTCTGTCGTTTGCAGATAGGATCGTTTCTGGAAAGAACTCTCTGAATCTTTTTAGGTGTTTCCATAGTTTGTGGTCTCTTTGTAACCAACTGTGGCAAAACTAACTACGAATGGATCTTTTAAGTTTGTAGAGTTTCACGGCCGGTGTTACTATAAATGAAACTAAGATTAGAAACTTCCGAGATATGCCGTTCATTTATTAAAACACCGTTATTTCATTCTGCATTGGCAGAATAACACAGAAATGCCAGTTATTATTATTATTGCTGCCGGGCTGAGGAGAGCTTGTAACTTTAGCCCTCCAAAGGTTTAGGGCAAATGTAGGTCCTTGATGAACCTTAGTATTGTCCTGAGGTCTTGAACCTTTATGTCGGTAGGTAACAAGGGAGTTTTACCGAAAATGTTGTGTCTTAGACGGCCTTTGGCGACGCAATTGCACAGTATATGTTCAGCAGTTTCTGACTCGTCGTTGCATAGTCGACAAGTTTGATCCTCAGCTTATCCAATGTGGAGGAGGTGGTATTTTAGGGGC
Organism: Onthophagus taurus; assembly: GCF_036711975.1. NCBI lineage: Eukaryota > Metazoa > Arthropoda > Insecta > Coleoptera > Scarabaeidae > Onthophagus > Onthophagus taurus. The sequence goes on along the minus strand of NC_091972.1, from coordinate 29,402,207 downwards.
GCATGGCCGGTCAGGTAGCCTGAGAGCGTTCTTAGATCCCCTTTGCTGAGGCATAAAACCTCTTTGGTTTTGTTTTGCGACGGAGTTATCATACTCTTCGCTTGTCTGTGACCTGGAAGTTCTTTCAAACTGTTTTCAGTGATAAGGCACTTAAGGCTGCCTCCTTTTGTATATATAAATGGAGCGGTGTGAGACCGAGTAGGGCTTCCAAAGCAGCCGTCGGGCAGGATCTCATTGCACCCGTTATGTTAAGACATGCTAACCGCTGGATTTGTGCCAGCTGTTGTTGTGTTGTCTTATATTTTGTTTTGCCATTCGTGGTTTGAGACCCCAGTTCCTTCCTAGGAGCCTGCGGCAGATCTGGGTTACCATGATGGCCTTTTTCCTCACCTTATCTAAGTGTGAGTTCCAGTTTAGTTTACTGTCAAGTATAACCCCTAGGTATTTAGCTTTTGTTTTGCAGTTAATAGTTCTGCTTTCAATGAAGCTTGCTTTTATTTGTAGCTTCCTTCTCCGAGCGAAAAGGACTATTTCGATTTTATTAAGATTTATGCTGAGCCCATTGCTTCTACACCAAGTACTGGTGAGTAGTAGGGCTTTCTGCATTAGCTGAGTTATGATTGAATCATATTTACCTCGGATTGTGATTACCAGGTGAAACGCCAGTTAGTCCTAATTAAAAGCAACTTAAAATCATGCCATACTTGTTATATTAGTAATTAATCAAATCAATAAATTAAAAAAAAATCGTTTCTCTAAAATATTTTGACGAACATCTTAAAAATGGTGACAAACCCAAGTGGCCACGTCATGTGGCCACTTGGGCTTTTGACCTATCGTAAAAGCAATTACTATAACTCACTCACTTATCAACAAAAATTCAAACACAAGATTCAACACATTTTATGTAATTAATTGACAATATTTGCCTGAATCTACAGGACTATTAGTCAACTTTGACGTGGATTCACTTTTTACCAACGTGCTGGTAAAAAATTGCCAGCATGGGTTGCTGGGTCAACATCACAGTCACAATCATCCGGTACATTTTTAGAATCCTCCTCATAGCTTCTACAGCATCATTTTCTTACCAGCATTTTCATGTTCAAAATGTTTTTTTTCTGTATCATCGTTTTCGCCAATATCATTCAATGAACGTCTTGATGAACCATTTTGAGATTAGCCATTATTATAAATATCTAACAATATACAGGGTGAGTCAGAAAGAATGAGAAATCCGAATACCGAAGATACTAGACATCAAAATATGATGATTATGATATGATATGTTAGGTTATAACACTTCTTATATAAAAGTCGGTGGTTTTCAAGGCACAGGGTGTTGAAAGTTAAATTCTTATTTCGAAATTTCTTAATAATTTTGAAGCTTTTTGTACTATTAATATAAAATTTGGTAGTTATATGTTTTCGAGTATGAGAAATACGAATTTGAAATTTGTTTTGTGATTACTCGTAGAGGGCGCTAGATACACACTGCACGTTTCAGATATCAAGTCATGACTATTTTGTCAGTTGAGGTATGGTGAATTAGAACCAGAAACCTGAAGGAGTTTTGAATTCTACACAAAAAAGGTAGTATTGCTTACATTGTCTAGCAAGGGAAGTGTCGGAACTGTCCCTCACCGATGTTGTTGCAATTTGGTACAGCAATGCAATCATGGAAAACATGTTTTAAACACAACGATTGTTTACACTATGCACAAGTTATAACAGCTATATCTCCACAGATATCGCACGTAGGTTTTTCATTGGAAAAGGAAACCTCCACGGGATTTTCAAACTGTTCTGGTCTCTCCTCTATATATCCAGATGCAAACCAGGCGTATTTAAAAACATGAATAAATCGTGGAGAAGACAACTGGTTATGGGTTAGGGATTGTAATTTTAAAATGTTATCTCGCTGACGCAAATTGACATCGTACTAGTAGAGAATAACTTGATTAGAAAATCTTCTAATGAAATTTTTTCATATTTTAAAACCAAATACATCTAGGGGTTGAATTTCACTTGTTGTCCCTGCAGGTATAGGCAAATATTTAAACTTAATATCCGATGGAGTTACTTCACTAATAATTTCATGGCGGTGGCCACTCGAAGAATCCAGTATGTAATAGTAATGATTTGGGTCCGCTGTTTGGGAAATAGACATTTTATAGCCAATTTTTCATATAAGCAGAAGTTAGTTTGATGCCAAGACGATGTTATCTGCTTTGAACATTGCATTTATTACCCTCGGTCCAAACGTACCAGAGCTTTCCATTTGTAGATATGATGGGTTGAATTGTGTAGCTATGTGTTATTGATGACACCGACAGGACTGGACATTTTTTTCCTGAATGGAATTCCATGTTAAAACCAGTCTGATCAGAGCTATAGGTATTCTCAGGTCGGTATATTTGAATTTGTTATTTTGCTTCTTCGACAAAATCTTTAGCTAATATTTGTACACGGTCTATATAATAATATATAATATATATATAAATAAATATCAAAATGGTTCATCAAGACGTTCATTGATTCATTCTTTCTGACTCACCCTGTATAATTTGTGTAGAGTGTAGACTGTGACACTTTGACACTTTGACCGATTTACGTTTTTATGTTAAGGTTATATAACAGTACTGAATTGGATCAATCAAGATTTGTACAATGTTATAAATCGGACAAACAAACATGGCACTAATTTTGCTGTTAAAGGACATATAATATGCTGTTGTTGCTAAAACCTTTGGAAGATTCTTTTCTTATAATCTGGCGTATCTTATTTTTTACGCCTCTTTTCGTTATGATTTAAATGGTTTAGAAGGTAGATGGAGTTATACGTTATTTTTGAATACTCCATACACGCTCTATATGGAGATGAAAAGAACGACTTTTTTCTGTGTGATTAAGATTCTAAACTAAACTTCAAAAGCCGATGTACCAACAAAAACCTTTCATCTGAGTTTTAAAAGTCTAATCCGTAATCCGTTACAGCTAAAAATCGATTGTAATGGAAAAAGAAAACTAATTCACTTTACCATTTTATTATTATTACTTTTTCTTTGACCTAATGTTATTACTTTTATATATAATTTTATTCATCATCATAAGTTATCTAATATTATTTTCAGTTTTTCCAGCATAATAATATTCCAAAGTATAGGAACTTTGAAAAAGTTGTCCATTATTCTTTTACGATTTTATTGCTAACCTCATTTTAATCATACGATTTGGCTTTGGACGAAGACGAAAAAGCAATCGTAAAAGATGAAATGTAAACAAAGGGTGTTTGAACTCGTGTCTCCTTTTGAGGGATTGGTTTAGCAGAAGTTAGCGTAGAAATTCTAATATTTTTTATTAAAACCAAGTTTTCGGTGCCTTTCGAGAAGCCCTTACTCGGCATAAGACGTACTTTATAAAATCGTTTCACAGAAACAGGTTTTACATTTAAATATTTTATCATACAATTCCACCCTATTGCAGAGAAACTGTACAATATTACTTTATGGAACTTGTAGGTGAAATTGTATATTACTCACATTACTCTAACCCATACTGTGTTTATTGTCCATAACAAATTTTATTAGCCTTAGTTTTTAAAACGTTTTTCTTATATAGAGCATAACGACAGTTAACCCATGTAGATCGGTATAGATCATAGATAAATTGAATATAAACGTTAATTCAGATGGGCGTTTTTGATCCAAATTAATTAATCTAAACCAGAGGATACTTGTAAAAATAAATTGTGCCACAACTAATATCAAAAATAACCATTTCTTTCCATATTTTATTATAACAGAAAGAATTGACGTAAAGTTTTTTTACTTCAAGTAAAAAATCACATTTGAAAGTTAAATTATGTTATAAACTTGTAGTTTTATCTTTATGTGATTGCACAAAACTGTTATGTACACCTCGACCGCGATTTATTTTAAACCATCTCGAGATTATATTACCTCAGGCACAAGCGGCTTTGGCAACAATGTGTTTTCTCCCACGTTAAAACTAAACTTTTTAACTTTGTTGTAAAAGTAACTATCCAATGAAATTCAAACGCCCGATGTTTCCTGCTGTTGAAACTGAACACACCCCAACGGTAAACAATAGCCGGGAAGTTTATGTCAACGTTATTCCGACCATGTCAATTTCTTCGCACAGTGTCTTTTGTAGACAGTTCAATTTTTTAACGTTTATGTAACTAAATTTATGTTGTGGCATCATCCTCAAAAATTACATTAAAACGAAAACATACATTTCTTCCAATTAAAAGTAATGTAAAAAATTTTTGCAAAGCTATCATCAAAATACTTAGCTTGCCGCTAGAAACAGCGGCTCCTAGTTTTAAAGTACTATTAGTCACAGAAAAAATAAGAAACAAAAGCATAATCCAGGTTCTAGTGATTTATATAGTGCAGAAATAGTGGATGAATAATAGCGTTTTTACAGACTGGGAAAAAATGTATTCATACCAAATTTGAAAGATTTTCAAAAGAAAACTTTTACTTTAAGTGTTTTGTGGTACGAAACTCAATGGTAATATAATGAACCTTACCTTCTATAGTCCAACTATTGAACTATAGAAGGCAAAGAGAAATCACTACACTCAAGATTATTGCTTTCCCAAGAAAGCAAAATATATTGACTAGTCCGTGGCAATACCTAGATGGGTAAGGGCTGCTAATAATCTCCAAGATGAAAGGCACCACCCCGAATGTGCAAAATCAAAGTATTATAATTAAGAGTTTTATTGTATACAATTTTACAATTTTTGTATCATTTACAATACTATTTGCCCCCTCTACCCTCCTCCTCCATTTCCACACTCTCGGCTCCTCGGCCCATTCACCCCCTCATCCATCTCTTGCCCTCATCTCCCTATCCCACAATCTGTTTCCTGTCTAAACCCCCCACTATCCACAGAAAACCCCTATTCTTCCGCGCCACCACCATCCCTTTGTCACTCACCCCCACAACCTCTGTCATCCATCGCTTCAACTCTCCCCCCTCTCCCAAGATCTGCCCTCGGTCCATTTCCTCCTCCCTCAACTCACTGCACCCCTTCAACATATGCTCCAACGTTTCCCCTTCCTCCCTGCACAGCCTACACCACCTCTCGTCATCGGCCATCCAGTATCCGTTAGCTCTCTCCTCGTTTCCACAACTGAACCTCGCCACCAACTTCTTCCCTTCCTCATCTCCTTCCAACAACAAGTATCTAGGCAGCCCCTCCCCTTCCCTCTTTTATTTGTGTCCTTCTTTCCTGTCTCTGCACATCTCGGTCCCTATCTCTCAACTCCCTCCACATCTCCCTACCCACCCTTCGTCTACTATTTATCTCAGTTACCGAATAGCCCGTCATTCTATAATAGTCGTCTGTCTCCTTTCCCATATCTGACCTTTCCCTCTCTAATTTCCCTCTAACACTCCCCTAAGATCCCGCAGTTTGGCCACCCTTCTATTCTTTCTTTTCACTGCCCTCCTGCCCGCCTCCACTCTGACCTTATCCACCTTTACCTCTTCCCTCACTATATACCCAGGCGTTTCTCTCGCCACCCCAAGCACCCATCTCCAATATCTAAATAAATCGTTTATTTATATTTTTATTAAACTTAATAAAAGTATAAAGTTTTTGGAAAATGATACGCAAATAAATTGACTCGTTTGACACTCATTAGTGACTTTAATTTAAGAAAAGTAGGTTGATAACGATAGGAACTACTTTATTTTATTGTCAACAGGTACCTACTCTGTATTGCATTGTTGTATCGAAAAAATGGTATTTGCCTAAAATAAGCTTAGATAGATACTATTTGTCTTGTCCAATAGTATTTGCCTAGACATTTAATGATAAAACTGTAACGGACACCTGTTTGCCTAGGCAGACAGTATTTGATTAGGAAAGAGCTATCTACCTGAAATGACCATTTGCCTGCGGCATATAACATGAGGTTACAGAATAATGGAGATAGATCCCGCTCTATGAACATTCCCATAACAGCTTGTTTGATTGCATCATTGTCAACTTTGTGTTTAATGATACTTTATTTTGTAGTGTTGATCATTCGCCCACAGAAGATCGGACCATTAAGCTCCAGTAAAACCAGTTAACCTACACTATTTTTTCGAGATATTGATGGGATAACGTGGTAAGGGAATTGTTGAAAAGATACAGTAGTTATTTTGGAATGCTTTAGTTAAAAAAAAATTAATTCACAGAAAGAAAAGCAAAATGATATTCATTTTGACATTACAAAAAATTAAGTAAGTACAGTACACGTACAGTACTGTCAAATGGAAAATGAAACTAATAATAAATTTATCAGTACTAAATTAAAAGTAGCTTTAATAATTATTAGTGACTCCCTTGAGTCTGTCTCGCACAGCAAAGTTTTTCAAAAGAAGGTTTTATATTACAAATAGCCATTCTTAGTTCTTTGTCTAGTATATTTAATGGAGACCTATATTTTGTCGTTAAAGCAACCACCGCAGAAAATCCGGCTTCGGAAAGGTAGAATGTTGAAAATGGCAATAATATACGAAATGCTCTTGTTTTCAGTGTAGAAAAAGCATCATCCACTGCCGCCCAAAATTTAAAGAGAGATTTTTTACTAAATTCTCTCTTGAATTCGCCGCTTGCAGTAAATTTTATGAAGATTTCTTCTTCTGCAGTTGAGAGACCTTCGGGAGTAGTTCGAAATGGATTCCTAACCCACTAGTAACTTGCTACCAATTTATCGTCAGCAAGAAAATACTTTTTAAAATTCTATGCTAACATGGCTAAATGACTTTCTATTGTTACAAAAACAACTTTCACATACTGTCCTTCTTCCTTGGGTGTTTTGACACACTCATTCACATTTGTAAACATTTCTAGCTTTTTTTGTTTCACATTTTTGCTCCATAGCTCCAACTTTCTACAAAAAGCACTAACTTTATCACTGCTATCCAACATATGTGTGTTTGCTCCTTGAAGCTGTAGATTCAGGGTATTTAATTTTTCGAATACCTCAACCAAGTAACTCAATTTCATCACAAATAAAGCATCTCGAAACTTTTCGGCTTCCGGCGGTTTTCCTCTTTTAAAAAAGTGGCAATTTCCTCTTTTAGCTCATAAACACGTTATGGAAATTTCCCATGCGATAACCATCTGGCCTCGTAGTAAGATAGCAACGTCGAATATTCTGCACCCATATCTTTGCAAAGTACATTAAAGATTCTGGATTTTAGGGATCTCATTTTTATATAATTTACTACAGTTACAACCGTCGTTAGCACAATGTTGAGACCAGGACTCATTTTTCTGGAAGCTAGAGCCTCTTTGTGGATCATGCAATGGGTCCGCTGCACTAAGGGGATTTCGGTAAACATTTTCAACGTATAATATACGTCGTATTTTATTATTATATGAAAAAGAAAGGTAGCGGGGAGCCATAATAGTATATTATTATATGAACATATAATGAGGGCTCAGGTTAATTATGCCACTCGCTACGCTCGTGACATAAACTTAACCTTCGTGAATAATAGCTCATTATATGCGAGTAGAATACTATACTTTGTCCACGACTATTGAAATTGATTCCATAAATTTATTTTTTAAATAAATTTTTGAATAAAGGTTAAACGTCAATGTGTCACAAATTCAATGTTACTAACTGTAACCAACTTCACAACAATTTGTCAAAATTAAGTGTCAGTTTTATAAAACGTCGTTTTCTTTAAGAAAATTAATTAATTTATGCTTAAATCATACGAAAAAAGGAATTTGTTTAGGTTTTTTTAATGTCAAACATTTAGAAACTCCTAAAAAATTGAATTAAATTGACGTTTTTTGAACTTTTAACGTTTCAAATAATTATTATTAGTCTGGTCAAGATGGCTACCCGTGAATAATGATTATTATTCACCGCTATTATTCACTCCGTGAAAAATGACTAGCATTTTGTTTTAGAAAACTCATTCATAAGGTATATATTATAAGGTAGTCGTGGATAAAAATTGTTATTGAAAATTGGACCCCGGACTGAAAGTTTCAGAAACGCTGGTCTAATCTTATACAATTTATCAAAATATTCTTTTCTTTCTATGGTATGTAACACCATTTTCGTTATCATGTAGAAAAGTAAAAATTAAAATGCTTTTTAAAGTTATAATGTTGAGTATTTAGTAAACATAAAAATTGAATGCAGATGACTAATACCAGTTGGCACTCAATGCCCAAAATCATGCTGATTAACCTTTAGCACCGCCATTGAAGGACCCATTCAATGGAAATATTAATAGTAGCACCCCTTTGTAGTGCAGTTAGACTCTAAAATGACTTTATATAGCAGAATCTCGCCAAACAGAAAGCCGCTTAACGTTATGTTCAAAAGTAAAAGAAACTACAAGTGTGGCAAACAAACTGATGGAGATTCCTTCTGTTTAGATAAGATGTTTCTTATCTTTTTCGTAGTGAACTGTTAAAAGTTGTAGTTGATGTAAAACGAAACAGGAACGCTGTATATTTACTTGGTCGTCAGGGATAATTATTAAAAGTTTCTCTGAAACTTCTCAATGTCAAATTTATCTTTTATTGCAATTGCATTTTAGTTAAAAAACATAATTTCAGTTTTCAGTTTTTGCTGATAGGACGAAAACAAAAGACGATAGCTGTTCGGAGTTTTCACTATTGGCAGTTCCTTGAATAACGAGATCATGTTACATGTCACGATGAACTACATGATGAGCTATTTTTTTTCTATCTCTTTTAGTTTCGGAGATAGCCTATGCGGATAACGAATTTGGGACACCCTGTACTATTGATGCTGCGTTTTTAGAATTAATACTTTTTACAGATGACTATTAATTTGAGAAATGCTGGGGAATAATTGTACTAAAGAAAATCCAGATTTTACGCTACGTTGGGTAATAATTCGGCAGATTACTTTTAAACGATCCTTTTGTGAATAACTCGAAAACGATGCTTCTGATCAAAAATTCCTAAGAGTGAAAATAATTTTAAAATGAAATAGGCTTTAAGAATCACTTCGAAAATTTAAGGGTTTGCGACATAACAAAAAAGTATTAAGGAAATAACCTTTGTGAATATCCTGTACAGCATTGATCCCGTGGTTACATATTTGCAAAAGATCTTACGATTTCTTATGATAATATTGCACTGTGTGTCAAATTTAATCTTTCTCAGACAAACCATATTGAAAATATTTAAAAAAATTTTTAAAAATTTCTTAACTTTGAAGATTAAAATTATGCCACTACTTACAGAAACACTCTATAAATTAGCCCTTGCCTTCAAATATGCGCATTTGAGATAATAAAGATAATAGAATTTATATCACACACCATTTACAACTTGTATCGACAAGAAAAGTAATTCTTTACTAATGTGGACAAATATAAGGCGTGTTACCGGATGTAGTATTAAAAAAATGTATTAATTAATATACATATACGAAGAACTAATTCAAGAAATATGAATTGAAATTCGTATATTGTAAATTATAGGGAATAATCAGGGTAAAGTTGTGTTGTCCCATTCAATAAAAGAATCGGCTCACCTAATATAACTACAAGGATTATTATTAATACATTGCAAGTCATGACTGGCTTGTTGAATAGAAGGATATTTATCGGGATCACGTTGGAACAGGATGTTAATCTTGTTTGGCATTATGTCGAATTCTGTAGTATATCATTTCGCGTTGGAACCACCAAACATGTAGGACTGCAGTCATACATACAAAATTTATTGGGGATAATGTTTTTAATGATGATTGTCGTAATTAATATACAAAAACATAAAGGTTGTTAACAAAGTAATTTTGATTTATAATTTGAAATACTAAATTCAGATATTATGCGGTGGTGACGCTGCATCTGGGGGGTTTATTACAAAAGTTTTGCTACACAAACAACACATATGAACAGAGGAGAATGCTCTGAGTTTCCAAACCTATTAAAATTACAAAAGCAATCTCTAAATTTCATTTATTATTATTAATCCGTAACCGATGAGGTTGAGTCTATCAGACTCCGGCACTTATTTTTTTCGCTATAACTACCTTTTGTATTAAGTGGCAACAACGCACGTCTATGTACCTTTAGTTCGGATACGTGAATCTTGTTTGCCGCGATGGTTGCAGTTCTACATGAAACGTCTGCTAGTGTGCTTGTGTTTTTGTACGTTAGGGAGTCTCCACCTCATTGTTAACGTAAGTTTTTGTAGTTAATAATGTTAATGTTAGTTTTTAAGTTTATGATATTTTACATGCATTTACGTGCTAGTACTTCAAAAGACAAAGTTAGATTAAACGATAAAGTCTACGAAAGTACGCTTCTAAGGTGGTATAACGAACTGGACTCCGGTGCGTCGGATTTAGAAGACAGCATTGATAATGTGAGGGACCACGAAAGCGACAGTATAGCAATCACTTTCAAGTGAAAGTAGCCACAACAATTCGACTACAGGAAAAACGAACTTTTATGGAAAAAATCGGTATAAATGGTCCTCTATGGAACCAACGAGAAATGTGCGGAAGCCCAGGCATAATATAGTCCTCGAAAATTAGGACATGAATCAAATCCAGTTAACATTTGGAATCTTTTGTTGACTAAAGAAAGAATAGTCATTATCGTTACTTGGACGAACAAAAATTTTTGAATTGATTTGAAGAATACCAACAATAATGAAATTCGGGCATTCTTTGGACTACTTGTATACACAGCCATATTTAAATCTAAAGACGAAGCTATTGACGCTCTCTTCGCCACCGATGGAACCGGAAGGGAGATCTTCAGATGTGTCATGAGTAGAAAGAGATTTTATGTTTTGTTGGTGAGCCTTAGGTTTGACGACCCTGCAACTAGGCCAGAACGACTAAAGGAGAACGCACTGGCACCAATTAATGAAATTTTTGATATTTTTTTTGACCAGTGCAGAAAAATATTTACACTTGGTGCCAACATTTGTGTTGATGAAATGCTTGTTGGCTTTAGAGGAAAATGTAGATTCGGGATGTATATCCCGAATAAACCTCGAAAATATGGAATCAAAATTATGATTGTAACGGATGCTAGAAACCATTACGCCTATAACGCATATTATGCTTATACGGGAAAAGACTCAGACGGAATTGGTCTCTCTAATGAAGAGAAAAAGCTCAACAAACCCACAGAATCTGTCATATGACTAGTAAAGCCACTGTAACAACTGGTTTTCCTCGGTACAGTTGGTTGAAGATCTCAAATCAAATGGTTTAACTTATGTCGGTACGTTACGGAAATCAAAACGAAATATACCACCAAAATTTTTGCCAAACAAGAAGAGGCAGGTTGATTCAACTCTATATGGGTTTTCCAAAAATATGACACTTGTTTCCCACGTTTTGAAGAAAAATAAATCTGTCATTTTAGTATCATCTATGCGTCATTGTCGAGCTAATGATCCTGAAAGCAAGAAGCCAGAAATAATTACATATTATTATATATTATTATTCATTATAATTTCACTAAAGGCTGCGTGGATGCTTTAGATGAGAAGACAATATACAGTTCATCAAGAAAGACCATACATTGGCCAATGTCAATTTTTTTTTGAACGTCTTGACATAAGTACTATCAATTCATTTGTATTATATAACTGTTATAAAAATAACTCGACCGTATCTAGATTTATGTTTATGAAGCAGCTAGCTAATGAACTAACTATTCCCTACATGCAAGAAAGATTTGAAAACCCAAAAATCAGCACTGACGTTAGAACTTCAATCGGGCGCATTCTTCAAATAGATATCCCAATTCCATATCAACAAGAAGATAAACTTGATGTTCGGAAGTATTGTCATTTTATGCACAGGATGCAATAAACCAATATGTTTATCTTGTTGAACATTACGATTCAAACTGAATTTTGTTATCCCAATATATGTATTTTTTTGTGTTTAACAATCAAATCATTTGTTATTGGCTTTGACTATTTATTGATTAAATTATCCATTAGCAAGCTTTGTTTAAGTCAATTTAAATAAAACAAAATTTTCCTCTTTCTTGCTTTTTATTTTATTATACTTCTAAATCTAAATCTTCAGTAGAATTGTCAGTTTAGTTGAAAAAATATATTAATCATTAAATCCATTTTTCGTATCTTTTGTCAAATGTAAACGCGTGTTTTGTTTTATATTATTTTGGATTTTGTTTAAGTGTATTTTAACTTTTGGTTTTGAATTTGATATTCTATTATATTTGTTCAATTATTAAAGTAAGAAATTTTCAAGTTTGGATAAAAAAGATGAAGTTTACTTTGGATGATGTGTTGGATTTAATGATTAATATATTTTTTCAACTAAACTGACAATTCTACTGAAGATGAGGATTGTTTCCTCGAAATCGATTTAGATGTATAATAAAATAAAAACAAGAAAGAGGAAAATTTTGTTTTATTTAAATTGACTTTGACTATTTACTTTGATCCTTTTTAATATAATAAACCCATATTCTTTTTGCAAAATAAAGCGTTGTTTTTTATGTTTCAAAATATTGCCAGGCATTACCAAAATCTTCACCCTTCTGGGATTTTTCATCAAATTTTGATATTTATGTTAAACAGATATTAATTCGTATTAAAAAAAACAGTTGGGAGTCTGAGGGACCCCACCTCACACTCGACGTGACAAAAGTCGCACCTCACCGGTTACTGGTTAGTACTCAATGGCTCTTTTTTTTAATCACAATCAAAGATATTCTTAACCTGGTTATCCCTGTTTTTTCTCTTTTACAAGTTGACCTGCCCAATTTACGTTGCATTTTCATACATTTACTTTATTGTCAATTGATTAGAGTTTACAATTTCCTATGCAATACATAATAAAGCAACTAACTTCCTATATCACCTCCTTCCTCCATCCCCTCGGCCCAACCACCTTCCTCAATCATCCTTTGCCTCAATCATCATTATCTCATTGTACCTTCCCTCCCTTATCTGTGTCCTTTTCTCCTATCTCTGGACGTCCCTATCCCTGTCGCTTAACTCCTACACATCTCCACCCTCCCTTCTTCTATTATTTATCTCTGAAGTCGAATAACCCGTCTTTTTGTAATATTCCCTCCTCTCTCCTTTACCACATATAATCTTCCACTCCCTAATTTCCTTCCAACACTCTCCCAAAATCCTGCAGTATGGTTTTTTTTGTCTATCATTTCTTCATGTCCCTCACTTCATATACCTTCACTTCCTTTCTTACAATGTACCTCGGTGTTTCTCTCGCCGATTATACCGATTCCACCATCTTGCCTCTTCCACCACACGTGTTATTAATAGCAATTTAATTGTTACATTGAATTTTAATGGATATTATGAATAGTTTATAGTACAGTATATTATTAAATTTATTGGAGTTAATGTACATAAATTAATTCGATAATTTTTTAATTTGGGCAAAATATTCAATTATTACAGTTATGAATCTTTTCATTATGGCGATAACAAAAATCAATAACACGAATTCGTAGTGTATACGTTTATTGGGCAACTATCAAATAAATCACCATAATGTATACATTGAAGAAAAACTAATAACCAAAATTATTTACATTACGAATTCGAAATAAAATAAATATTGAAATTAATGCAGAAATTGTCTCGACAGATTTTTTTATTGCGACTATGTATTTTATTCATTTCATTGACAAAATCATTCGTTATGTCCATAACAATATTATTTAATAATTGTAAGTTTATAATATTGCCGTAGATTTAACACTACTTTATCACAACATACTAGAAAAGAAATACGAACGAATCCAATAGGTTACGATTTACAACTCTAACCTTGTTTACTTGTTCCAAAGAATCGTTTCTTTATTCCGTACATGTTCGCTTATTTTTTTGTATTCCTGCACGTTATAGATCATCTGAGTGAAGTAAATTTACGGAATTGTGAAATCTTTTGATAAGTAAAAAACAACGTTTCATTTTGCCTATTCCCAAAACTATATTGTTAAGGTACGTATATACTATAAACAACGAAAACCGAACGAATAACACCGCACACATGATGTAAAATGTGCGTTTGATACAATATTCGCGTAGACGTCCGCATATATCATCCACAGACATTTCGTTATAATGTTCTTTGGCTATAGTACTGATTTTGTAAATAACAAAATGTGTGATAAAGATTTTGTGGTCACGGATTTTGAAAACGTCGACGGTGGATGACTTTACTGCTTAAAAGCAGAAATAATTAGGTGTAAATCTAGTATAGGATCTTATTCAGATAAGAAAATATGGGCTCAGAGATACTATATTGAGAGACGCTATACAGCAGAAGAAATAATTGGCTTTTCAAGAACCGCAAAGAGGAGAAGATTAGTTTGATCGCAGATATGTCGCAAGAAGAAGCGGGTCGGAAATGGTCGAGATGAGAAATATCAGAAAAATGCATAGCCGTATAAAGGATAAAAAGAAGGGGTTCCGTGCGCGGTGCAATAATGGTTTTAGACAGAGATGATAATTTGATAGCGATGGCGGTAAGGGTGGCAGAATGCTGGGCAAAGTATTTCGAGGAATTGGTTGGTCTAGCGTCTAGCCGGTGAGAGGTGAGAGTGATAAAGAAGAAGGCTAAAAGGCAACTTGGAGATCCTCTAATAGCAGGACACAACACCGGAATCTGAACCTACCTGAATTACATATCTGCGCCGAAGTGGCTAAGACCATACAATCAATGAATAATCATAAAGAGCTTGACGAAGACCTGATAATAGCGGAATGGTTGAAGTATGGGAGTGATAACTTAAGTTACAGAGTTGCTTCAGTGACTTCTAAAATATGACAGCATAAAAGATGCCCGATCTCAGACCTCTTAGAGGAGGATGTACTAGGGGCCCGTTGGGGCCTAGGTGTCGCGTATAGAATACACACTCCCCGTATCATACATACATACAAAGATGCCCGAGGAATGGGACAGGGCACTTATCTGTACCATTCATAAAAAGGAAAAACCTGTAACCTACAAAGTACTGACCAAAATTTTATCAAAGAGGTTAGATTAGATGCATCTTAGAAAAGTGCTACGAGTACAACCTACCAGTGTACCAAGTGTTCATAGATTATTGGCTGGCTTCCGACAATGTAACAAGATCATACCACTATCAGACGATGGAAATGTTGAGAGTGCTGGATAAATTTGCGAGATTAGTACAAATGACTCTATGAAACACTAGGAGCAGAGTGAAAGTTAGAGCAAGAAAATGATCTCGAGTTTTCCCCATCAGCCGTGGATTGAAACAAGGCGACGATCATTCCTGTGTACTTTTAATTTGAGAGAGTAGCGAGAAAGATCGGTATTAACTCTAGAGGAACACTACTATATAGATCAGCACATTATTTAATTTATGCTGAAAATGTTGACTTGCTGGCAAGGACAGAAGGGAACTTAGTAGAGAGTTTTGCGCAGTTAACTGGGATTGTAGTTAACGAAGGGAAGACAAAATGTATACTTATGACGAGAAACAGAAACACCAACACCGGCACTAATTACAATCGGCCGACACACGTTTGGAAATGCGCATACGTTAAAATATTTTGGTTTACTTGTCACTGGACACAACGAAAATCACATAGAGATCAAGAGCACTTTGCATTTGCTGAAGTCACGATTGCTGTGGTGGAGAACCAAAACCAAAATATACCGTACCATTATGATACCAGTGCTGATACGGAACTGAGACGTGGCATTACAGTGAGAGACGAACAATTCCTCAACTCATTGGAGCGAAAGGTACTATAGTAGGAGAAGTGTTAACGTGTTGCATACGAATCGAGTAATCCCGTTACATATTGTGCAATACGAGTTTATAATATATGAATATATACAGGGTGAGTCAGAAAGAATGGGAAATCCGAATACCGGAGACATTAGACACCAAAATATGACGATTTAACCTAACAGTCTTATACAAATGTCGGTGGTTTTTAATACACAGGGTGTTGAAAGTTATATTTTTATTTCTAAATTTCTTGATAATTTTGAAGGTTTTTGTACTATTAACATAAAATTTGGTAGTTAGATGTTTTCGAGCATGAGAAATACGAATTTGATATTTGTTTTGTGATTACTCGTAGAGGACGCTAGATACACACTGTACGTTTGAGTTATCAAGTCATGACTATTTTGTCAGTTGAGGTATGGTGAATTAGAACCAGAAATCTGAAGGAGTTTTCAATTCTGCACAAAAAAGGTACTCTTGCTTACATTGTCTAAGTCTACTGGTTTCCAAGTTATCTGCTTTTAATTGTTTCAAAGTAATTTTAAGGTTAACATTTAAAATCAATAACACACAGTAACTATAGCAATTAGTAACGATAATAATCGATAACAATAACAATTAATTAATAACAATAGAATATTGTGACCATTTTCAAAAATCCAGTGGACTTAAATCTGAATTTCTCACTATTAAAAAACTCATTATGTGGTGGCATTTTTAAATTGGTAATAACTTTATTGTTGGTAAAAATGATTATTGCACACGGAAATTAGATCAATGTTGACAATTTACAGGCAATTGTCGAAACATAAGCGGAAAAATAATCCAACTTTGCTTATGTTAAAAAATAAATATTTTAGAAGAAAAAATACATTTAAACATTTAAAAGCAAATAATTCGAAAACCGATAGACTTAGACAATTTCAATAAGAGTACTTTTTTTATGTAAAATTGAACGCTCTTTGTGATTTACAGCTCTCATTGGTCGTAGCTGTCGAGCCAAAAAACTTATGATTTGAATCGTATCAAATTCGTATTTTTCATGCTGGAAAATAATAATAATAATAAATCTACCAAATTTTATGTTAATAGTACAAGAACCTTCAAAATTATCAAGAAGTTTCGAAATAAGAATTTAACTTTCAACACCCTATGCCTTGAAAACCACTGACATTTGTATAAGAGATGTTACGTTAAATCATCATATTTTGGTGTCTAGTATCTCTGGTATTCGGATTTCCCATTCTTTCTGACTCACTCTGTATAATTTTGTATATTACTGACTTATCTTTCTGATCAGCATGGGTTTAATAAAGGGGTTAATATTTTAGATGTCAAGATGATATAAAGTCGAATACGTGTCTCCTACTCGTCATCTCATTGATTTTATTTATTGACGAGTACAGTAGTAGAAGGGAAAGAAGGAAAAACCCGTTTTTGGAGTGAGAACACGACTCCCAAAAATTTTAAGATGTACAGTGTACAGAGAAAATTCATCAAATACGCGAGCGTTAAACAAAAATAAATTTAATTTATAAAAAATCTCTAAATTTTCTTAACAATAATAAATTAACTCAAAAAAATCAATATAAAAGCAATTAAAATACTAAAATAGCATATCATTGGAGAAATTTGAGATTAGGATTGGAACCTTGTAAGTTGCGTGAATTATTATGGTTAAATCTATCTAAGGCAAACAAATAAGCATAAATGTTGCTAAGGTTTTGAGTATCTGTTTTAAAATTTACAGCATTCTGTGTATAATTGATGTGTACCATCTCCAAGAACAGCTTATTATGATAATTGCTTTCTGAATCCAAGATTTTTACATCCTCAAAATCAAACTCATGTCCGCACTCCAAAACGTGTTGGGATAAAGCATTACTGGACTTTTTCAGTCTACAGTCAGTTGCATGTTTTGAGATTCTACATTTCAGCCACTGACTGGTCTGACCAACGTACTTACCATCACAACCCTTGCATGAAACACAGTAAATCAAGTTGGATCTAAAATTATCATCAGTCTTATCCTTAAGTTTAGTAAAATGGTTTCCTAATTTGTTATCATAACAATCAATGATCTTTATGTTATCAATACATTTCAACGTTTTCTTTAACTGGTCGCTTAACCTTCCTATGTATGGAAGCTTTCTGTACGTGAAGCGTTCTGTATTAATTAAATCTGGATTAGTTAAACTGACCTGGTTAATATTATTATGTGAATATGTTGAAAACAAAAGTCTGTTGACCAATTTTAGAGGATAACCATTATTCACAAAATTTGTTCTAAGGAAGTTAAGATTTTCTTTTAAAAACTGATCATCACAAATATTTGAAACTCTATGCTTCATGCCGAGAATGGTGGAAATTTTATGTTTTAAACTGTGACTAGAAAAATAATTCAATCGTGTTCTCACTCCAAAAACGGGTTTTCCCTTTTTATATTTGACAGTCGTGCATTTTGCGTCTATTTGTTCCAGGTTTTATTAATAACTTTTTGATATTTCATTTTTCAATTTTAATTTGTTTTTTGAATTTTAAATTTTAATAATGTTTTTGATCAATTCATTTTGGCGATTTCCGAGATTTTACGTCACTTCGAGTTACAAGTAAGTTACATTTTTGTTTCTTAAAATATGGTGGCTTGACTTACGTTTTTTCTTTGTAATATCTTTTAGCAATAAAATGCTCTGAAGAAGATTGTAATTTTAACAATCGAAATATTAGCGATTTTAAAAAGTTGTTTTACTTTTAATTCCTGCTGACCGAAAATCCGAATAAAATTTTTTCTATAAAATATTCAGTCACTACTATACCAGATTTTCCATTTGATTCAAGATTTGAAAATTGATTCAAACGCATCAGCTTTACATATTTTCATTATTATTTTTCTTCTGTTTCATTGAATTATACTAGAAAATGCTAATGATTGATACTAATGATTATTGAAAAAATTTATGTAGAAAATCAATATTGATTGTATGAAGTTATTTTGATTTTTCACCTTGAAGGAAGTTTTTCTTTTCCGGACTAAACTTTCTGGAATTTTGCCGGTGAACAGACATATCTCTGCAGATGACCAATTTACACCAGCTGATGTTTTGCAAGCTTCTGATATCCCGGTTAATACTTCTAGCGGTTGTAACCATAAAGATAATAATGCACCTCAAGACAAACAAAGTCTTAAAGATTTCCTTGTGGAAATATTACCATCAGCAAAAACAAATTCACACCTAATCGACTTCTCGTAGTGCATCAATAGCCATAAAAGCAGTGGTACTAATTGTGCAGTGCATATATCTGATTTAGTACAAAAATTAAAGAAAAAATCACCAAATTTTGGCAAAAATAAGAAGCGCTTCTTCATTTTTACTAAAAATTCCTATGTACCTTCCACAGGAGGACAATAATTTAATAATGAAACTGATTAACCATTTTTTTCAAGAGCCATTATGTATACACGGACCTATACTACTGGAGAAGGTTTTCTTAAGTAGACTGCAGAATAAACTCCATGAAAAAGTTAATATCAGATTACTAGTTCGGCTTTTGATATCAACATGGCACTAAGGAACAGATCCATAAAGCCATAAGAATTGCAAGAGATGCACTGGAGAACATAAAGTACTACGCTGCTGCCTTTTTCTAAACTTCTCTATCTATTGTTTTCATACCAAAAAAATAGATTTTTGTAATTATGGCTGCAAACTCTGACATAAATTGGCTACCCAACATCATCAGTACCATTTGGACTACATTAAATCTCTTTGCTTATGTAGAAACTAAAAATAATCATGCTTTATATCTTGCTGTGTAACTTAATTAATATGCACAACAAAGAATGAATTTTTATTTAAATTCTTTATCAAATGTTTATTTCTAGATTTTATTTTTGATAAAAGTTCTATATGCGATATACTGAAATGATTTATCTTAAAAAAAAGTCAAATGAAATAAATTTTTGCGAAAGAGAACCACAAAAGCGACTAAGGAATCCTTTTTCTGTATTGAAATCCCTTTATAGGTTTCGATTTTTACGATAAATAGCCTGAATTAATAGCTTACACGTGTTCAATTCTGTCGAGTTAATCATAAAATCGATTAAGTTCCTGCTAGAAACGAATTAGAACACTTAAACCGTTCCGTAAACACTTTAAACCGTTCCGAACGTAACAGAAAAACCTCGTACAACCACGTGACTTGGTACCGCGAGGTCAAGTAGGGAATCGGTCAACATATTTACATTTTTTATTAAGAGATTATGGTGTATGTGTAGATTTATTTATAAATATTTGATGAAGATTTGTATTACAGATGACACACTAATTAATTAAGTCGAGTGGTTATCGTCAATTTGTTAATGGGAAAATTTGTGATAATTAACGTTCCCTTTTTAAGACTAGCAGATGATTAATTGATGATCTTGAGTTTCTTATTTATATTTGGCAATGAAAAAATTTTGGCCTTTAATCACGCCTCAAAATAGCTTTGAACCGGTTCTAAGCTTCGATAAAGTGTGGAGGAACGCTCTACTATCCGTGCCAAAAGTCAAGACCCTTCATTTTAGAGATCTATATCTTCGCGACCGCTTAAAAAAAATGTGGTAAGGTTTGTTGTAATCACTGAACATTTCTACGTAACATATATGAATTTGAAAATCTTCGGTTCCGCGGCTTTCTTTTTGCGTTCCAGACGGGGCGTCGCGCCTTTATTTTACCTACATAAAGAAATAAAGGCGCGGCGTCCTGTCTAGAACGCAATATCTGTTCCGATTGGACGAAACCCCTGGTACTTTTTTCATTCAATTCGCGATAAGAAGGAAACCACGCAGCCGAATAATTTCAAATTAAAATATGTTATGAAGAAATGTTTACGAAATACTTTACGTAATCACGAACTTGTAATTTTTTATATTAGCTAGGACGAGAATAGGCATTTTAATATATTCATGAATAAATTATTTGATTAGAATTGCATTAAAGTTAAGAGTTGAATTCACCAACTTGAATAACTTCATAAATATTAATGATTATTTATGAAACTCATTCATATTATTGATATTTACTTTTAAAATAATACTAATTTAAATTATTCATGTAATTGTTTTAACACATAACTGTTGAAAATGTTGTAAAATTTTTTTCTCAACAACGTATTTCAATATTATGTTATTTATAACCTGACGAGAGAACATCTATGGACTTTTCCTCCTAAATATATTTTTATTTTCATAGACCGATAAAAATAGGTTCAGGCGAGGTCATCCACGTGGGTTAACGTGCGAAAACACATATTTCTTTCTCCCAAGAGAAATCAATAAGATACATCGTATCCGACAAATAGGGATCCGAACTTAACAACCAAGAAAATGGGGCGTTGGATATTATATAATAAATGGTGGACGTGCCGGTAAATTACCAATAACCAGAACTTATATTCAATTTAACTTTACGTACATAACAAAATTTAATTTAAAAACTTACACTGTATCTTTTTACAACATAAAATCCAAGAGTTTTGATGGAGCTATAAAGATATAATATGAAATGACAATTTCTAGTTTGGAGGCATTAAATTTCTCTGGTGTAATATTAAAAATAAAAATTGGAAAGTATAACAAACTTTTAGTATTCCATATTTTATTGTTTATAGATTCTTACGTAACATTAACGGTTGTTTCCACACCAATTACGCGCGTTCCAGCTTACTAGGTCAAAACAAACGATCAACAATGTATAATACTTTTTTTGAATTTTTAATTAAGCGAAGAGGTTATAACGTACAGGACAACATATTTACATTAAAGAAAAATCACGAAAACCAGACAAAAGAAGCAAAATGTATATTTAGAGTTGCTGGACTTATTGTTAGAGTGTGAGAAGGATAGAAGACAAAATGATAAAAGTTATTGTAGAAACAGCAGAAATGTACAATCGGAAAACTTCATTACCAGAGAAGGCTTGAGATAAGGAGGACCTTTGAATCCGGTCCTGTTTACGATGTTAATGGATGATATAATGAGGGAATGTCACAAAGGAACAAGCAATGGTCTAAGGTTGGGTTATAGAAATTTAAGAACAATAGTGATTTAGGAATGTACATTTGCGGATGACATTGTTATAATTACAGGAAATAAACACAACATTAATTATAGCCTGCCATATCCATAAATATGATGGACATGTTATTAAAAATCGTTGAACTAGCGACTACAACCAAGGGTACAATTACGGAATTAGTTTTTGCAACAAAAATTATTGGTAGCCATTTTTGAATTTAATTTTTACTTCCTCGTTTGTTGTCTTCTATAATCTATAATTGTCTATTTAGTAATTCTAATCTCAAGTTCTCCTTTCAGTTAGAATGATCCTGCTCCTGATGTGTTGACATTTGGAAAAAGAACTACTTTGTTATTTCCAATTTTAAAATGTCCTGGAATCGATCTTTGAAATCACTGTAAAGGTTCTCCAAATATTGGCACTATACAGGGAGAGTCAGAAAGAATGGGAAATCCGAATACCGGAGATACTAGACACCAAAATATGATGATTTAACATAACATCTCTTATACAAATGTCAGTGGTTTTCGAGGCATAGGGTGTTGAAAGTTAAATTTTTTTTTCGAAATTTCTTGGTAATTTTGAAAGTTTTTGTACTATTAACATAAAATGTGGTAGTTTTATGTTTTCGAGCATGAGAAATACGAATTTGAAACTTGTTTTGTTATTGCTTGTAGAGGGCGCTAGATACACGCTGCTCGTTTGATAAATCAAACCATAAGTTTTTTGACTCGACAGCTACGACCAATAAGAGCTGCAAATCACAAAGAGCATTCAATTTTACATAAAAAAGGTACTCTTATTGAAATTGTCTAAGTCTATCGGTTTTCGAATTATTTACTTTTAAATGTTTAAATGTATTTTTTCTTCTAAAATATTTATTTTTTAACATAAGCAAAGTTGGGTTATTTTTCCGCTTATGTTTCGACAATTGCTTGTTAATTGTCAACATTGATCTAATTTCCGTGTGCAATAATCATTTTTACCAACAATAAAGTTATTACCAATTTGAAAATGCCACGACATAATGAGTTGTTTAATAGTGAGAAATCCAGATTTAAGTCCACTGGATTTTTGAAAATGGTCACAATATTCTATTGTTATTAATTAATTGTTATTGTTATCGATTATTATCGTTACTAATTGCTATAGTTACTGTGTGTTATTGATTTTAAATGTTAACCTTAAAATTACTTTGAAACAATTAAAAGCAGATAACTTGGAAATTGGAAACCAGTAGACTTAGACAATGTAAGCAAGAGTATCTTTTTTGTGCAGAATTGAATACTCCTTCAGATTTCTGGTTCTAATTCATCATACCTCAACTGACAAAATAGTCATGACTTGATATCTCAAACGTACAGTGTGTATCTAGCGCCCTCTACGAGTAATCACAAAACAAATATCAAATTCGTATTTCTCATGCTTGAAAACATCTAACTACCAAATTTTATGTTAATAGTACAAAAACCTTCAAAATTATCAAGACATTTCGAAATAAAAATTTAACTTTCAACACCCTTTGTATTAAAAACCACCGACATTTGTATAAGACATGTTAGGTTAAATCGTCATATTTTGGTGTCTAGTGTCTCCGGTATTCGGATTTCCCATTCTTTCTGACTCACCCTGTATATCGTTTAAAGATAAATTAATAAAAATTAAATCTTAAGGTGCTCCACCAAAAGGTACTACACCTATATATTTACTAAGAACAAATTTCATTCAATAAAAATTTAATCTAATTGATTGATTGATAAATACAATTTACCAACGACTTTCTCTACCTCCCCTTTCCCTCCCATAAGCGTTGATTTTAAAGCAACTAAAATACTCAAAATAAAATTATTAATCTAAGCAACGCTTTTAATACTCCAAAAACTAATTAGCAAACTAATACATTAATATTTTTGTATTTTTTATTTTTAATTATTAATTATTTAATTATTTATTTAATTATTACACTTTAATTTCAATTATTTTTTATCAATAAAACACACAGCACATTCATTTAAAATTTTCCACCACTCATCACACTTATCAATGTTTTTAATATCTTCTTCCAAATTCGGCCAAACCATACCTTTAGTTAACATTCTATTCTGCAATCTACATCTTTCTTCAAAATTATTTTTGCATCTAAATAAAACATGCATGGAAATTCCTCTTTCAACACCAATTTTCCAATTCTACTCAAACTACTAAATACTCCTCAAAATTGCCATGACCAGTAATTAACTCTATACACAACTGATAAGTCAACCTCCCAGTCACTGAGTTATCCCATCTATCTTGCCATTTTTTCAACATAAATTTCCTAATCCTATTTTTCACTGATCTCTTAGAAAGCACATTTAAATCAATTTGTAAATCTTCACAGATCGAAGCTTCTTTAGCTAACTGATCCGCTCTTTCATTACCCTTGATTCCAGAGTGACCCTTAATCCAAAAGAAATTAATATTACTACCTGAATCTTTAATCAAATTCCATGTATCCTTTTGCAAAATAGATGGTTTCCTCATGTTCTTTAGGCCTTTTAAAACTGAAATACTATCACTATATAATTCACACTTATCTAACTTTTCTTTAATAACATATTTAATTGCACTATTCACTGCCAATAATTCCGCATGATAATTTTCACATAACGCACCTAATTTAATTTTTTCAAAATAAACTTCAACACCATCATAAAAAACAACAAACGCAGCACCAACACTATCCTTACTCTTAGCACCATCCGTAAATAATTGGATTCCTTTATTCAAAACAATTTTTCTTGACTTAAAATCCATAATATCCCGCTTCGCAGGATGAACATCCGTTAAGAATTTAGCTTCCTTCTCTATCTTATCATGGTTAATATCTACTCCAGTAAATAACCGTAGATCCTGATCATTTAAATTATAGAAATTTTGCCAAAGTGCAATTTCTTTAAATCTCAAATCTGCTGGTAAAAGCCCTGATAATACACCAAAAGCATCATTCGACAATGTGCTAAATGCCCTAGCGGCTT
This sequence comes from Onthophagus taurus, assembly GCF_036711975.1. Taxonomy (NCBI): domain Eukaryota; kingdom Metazoa; phylum Arthropoda; class Insecta; order Coleoptera; family Scarabaeidae; genus Onthophagus; species Onthophagus taurus. The sequence goes on along the minus strand of NC_091972.1, from coordinate 29,377,357 downwards.
TCAAGCCTAACACTCTTTGGACACTAATTAATTTGTTCCTACTTTTAACGTAAGCAAGCAAGTCATATCATGCTGCTTATAAATTAGGAAAATTATAAAACTCACATCTGCCAATTTTTTTTTATGTGAGAGCAGTTTGGCTACAAAAGCAACATCGACATTCTTTAATTTAATCAAGTTCAAGTTGACATATTGAAATTGGAGATTGATATCATTAAACAATTTATACAGGTCTATCAAGTACGCAATATTACTCTTTGATGTGATGAGGTTGTCGTACAATTCTGTGTCTTTGTTTTACAACAAGTCTATCATAGAGTTAATAGCCAATTTAAAATTTAAAGAGTTGTTTCTGATTTTATTGACTATTTTGATGAGATGTTGCAGTGATTGAGACAGACCGTTCACTCAAATTTCTCGCAACCAAAGGTTGTCTATAAATAACATTGTAGCAAAGAAATTGGGCTGGGATAAGAACAGAGCAGGAAGGTAAGTTTTGATTTTAGTTTTTAATTAGCCAATTTCCTCTTTTATGCCTCTAGCGCCCACAATGGGGCGTTATCGCCCACTTTGAAAAACAGTAATTTAGAAGATCCACAGAAATATACAAAAAATACACTGTTATTGAAGCGCTATCGTTTAAATTTGCACTTATAACTTAAGTTGACATGAAACGAAGTTTTCAAACAAATTTTCATATTTGACAATTTAAGGAAGATATTTGTCATTTATTGTAATCAAAATTTAAGTTAAATCTGGTTATTTTATTTTTTATTTCTCTTCTGTATTTTCCTCGATATGTTCTATTTCTCTTCTGCTTTTTATAAGTCGAACTAATAAATATTTCGTGTATATAAATAGAAAAACATTTTTAATTTACTTTATTTAACCTCACCTACAGATTTAAAGAACATGTATATTTTTAAACTGAATTTTCATCTTTGATAGAGCATATTTTCATACTTAAGCAGATTTTGATTTTTATATAGCATTTTTAAAGCGCTTAATTTAATATTTTTGTGGCATATCTTTGGTTGCCTTACTTATTGGATATATTTTAAACAGAAATACAGGTATTTGACTTGAGAATTATAGTTACCTTTGAAATATTTCTTTTTCCTTTCATTCACGGTGATGTCAGATACATCTATTGCGACTTCCTTCTTATAAAGAAATTCCACTAACAAACAAGGAGTGCATTTTTGAAACAATGGCAAAGGTGAAGTTGTGTAAGGATTATCCGATCAGACGATAGAACGTATTTTTGAAATAGAAGATGTGTGCTTTTTTTCAAAGTGGGGATTTGATGGATAGCCTCAAGCACAATATAAATAAAAAAATTTAACAAACCCGAAAGCATCAGATGCCAATTTGGTTCCAATTTGCACACGAAACAACAAATTTCATTAAATCGGAGAAGGAATAATCTAAATCCTAGAAAAATCATATTAATCAGATAAGTGTTGTAAGTCATCGATTATAGACACGACATCTATACAACACTGTTATATTTATTTATATACTGTTATATTTTATTATATTCTGTCTATTATATTTATTATATCTTATATATTTTATTTGATAGACATCAAACGATTTTTAATTTTTAGTATTGAAGACTAATAAACGCGCAGTAAACAAAGATTATTTCGAATTCGGATATCAACAGTGTACGCTTGGATTCCATTTTTTACAAACATTGTTGTTAAGACCAAAAATTCAAGAAAGATTGAAGCAAGAACTCGGTTTTATTGCCAATAAAACTAACCAAATGTATAGAAGCACGAATGATGGCAAAACCATATATTTTATTTTGAATAAAAATCGTTTTTAGTTGTCATTGTTTTATTATTAACCCAATTTAAACCCATTCGCCCAAAAAACCATGAAAATAAAACTTTGTTCCTCCTTTTCCCTTGTTTAGCCCTATTGCATGGCTTACTTTGTATGATTACTTCTAAAAGGGAGAACTTTTTGAAGTTTTCGTTTAGGCTTTCAATGAATAAAAACTGGTCTTCAATTTATACTGAAAACTGTTGTCAGCTGAAAAAAGGAAATTTAATATTATAACACTTGTAATTTCTTTTGGTTTTGGAAGTATTAGTAAACTCTAATTTGAATCAGCCACTGTTGCCTAACATCATCCAGAAAGGAAATTGAGGAGCAACATTCCAACTTAGAAAGTCAACTTTATGGTGCCGGAATTGCAGAAAAAAGTTTTAGAACAGCATAACTCAAACCATTTTCATTATTTTAATTCTAATTTTTTAACTGTTTGTTGAAAACAACATTTCAAAGCACAATAATAAGTAGGTAACCTAAGGAATGGATTTTCGACGATTTAATTAAAAAAATATTAACAAATAATCATTTTTTTGGTTAAAAATTGAACGAAATTATTCAAATAGTTGCCAATCACTCTAAAATCAATATTTCTAAATTCTCCTTTGATTGTACAGGCTATACTGTTGTAAATTATGTTTTTTTCAATATACTAAAATTTCCAAATGTTCCCAAGTGTTTGAGGTCCTTACAGTAGTGTTACCTCATAATAAATTATTTTTGACATAGGTCATCTCCTAGATGAATATAGTACAATTATATTATATGTCGTACATAATTTATTCACTATATGTATTTACTAAAAAATTAAGTAAATTATAATACCGTTAATATGATAGGTTTTAACTCCACTTTCCTCATTATTTTATTTGATCAATAAGACACTAAAGTGCACTTCTTTTTGACGGGTAATATGTTTGATTATAGTAATCTATTCATGACAGTGCCTGTAACCGCAAGTCAATTGTTCTTTAAATAATTAATTAATGGAAAGCTTGTGAACCAATTGTCTCATGATTCTTCCACAATGTTTTATTGATTTTCACGACGACCGCAGAAGAATTACTTACAAGAAATGACCCTTTTGGCTAACGTCCCACATAAACCAGATTTGTCAGTGTAGTACACTTTATTGTTGTACAATGTAAATGTTTTATGTCGACTTTGTATGAATTGCTCGATATGAATTAACAAAAATAATCCTTACAATTAATCCGCATTTTTTCCAACTTTTCATTAAGTAATTCTTGTAAAATCACGCAAAGGACGTAATTTGTTAAACTGTTTTTTATCTTTTTCAGTACCACAAAAATTTGTATATATTCTTGATATACAAGGTGCGTCATATGTCATGAGTTGTTAAGCCAATAAAACATTGTTTATCACTTTTAGTTTTTTCCGAAAAATCAACCAGGTAAAAGCCAACAGTCATCTATACCGCTCGTTATTTTCCTGGTTGCCTGTGATGCCAGAAATTTAAGAGGTGCGCCCTTCAAAGTTGCTCAATTTTCTCGAATTGTTATTAATTAATATCATAAAACCTAATTAACATTGGATTCGTATTTATTTTTAGTTCTGTCAGAAAATGTTATAATATATAGGGCGTTTCATCTAAAAAAACGAAAAGATGGCCCATTTTCCGGAAAAACTAAAAGTGATAAACCATTTTTTATGCTAAATTATTTGTGTTAACAAAAAATAAAAATCAACGTGTTTCGGCTCATGACGACATCTCCAACCGTTTTCAAATTAGACAGGGGAGGGGGTTACATATGACGCGCCGTGTATACAGAAGAACGAACTAATAAGCGACAGAGAGTGTATCTAAATTACTAGCATGATAAATGTATTATATCTAGTAAAGCTTGTGACAAAAATATTTCGAAACAACATCAATAAGTACGAGTATATATTATAATTACAGATATAAAGTTGTTTTAACTAATAACCAACTGCAAGGAAGTATATGAATATGTACCCAAGGTATTACAGATGTAAATTATGACTTTGGAAGCAAAAACATGCATTAAAACTGGTAAAAAATTGGTTCCACCATTAAAACTTTTATAGCTTTTAATAGCTTTTATACATTCTCTTAAAACTATTCTTGTTTTCAATGTTTCTTCTACAGCACTTGTACTTATGATAAGATTGTTAAGCTTTTAATAGCTTTTATACATTCTCTTAAAACTATTCTTGTTTTCAATGTTTCTTCTACAGCACTTGTACTTATGATAAGATTGTTAAGTTACGCATTAATTTGACTGCATGAGAGTTGTTATGTCTTTAATCATCACGTAATATGGTAAGTAAAAGAAATGTGTCGCGTTACGAATAACTTTTGCAAGGTGTCCTAATTTCAAACAAATCAATGACAGATGAAGTGTAAATAGAACTGATTTTTGTGATTTTTCCATACTTAACATGATTACGACTCGTCATAAAGATCAACTTAGAGTGTAATTCAAAAATGCTCTGATCTCGTGTATTTTCCAACAAGATTTGTTTATTAAAATGTAGACGTATTTTTGTTTGCTAGTCTTGCAAGACTTGCAAACGAAATGTTTTAAATGTATCACATCCATAAATAACATGGTCTACTGAATTCCAAAAGACGCAAGGCAGAGTTCGCAGCAAATTCACAATGTCTAGTATTTAAATTTATTTAAATATTTATTCATTAACTAGCATTATTCAATAACTAAGTTTTCGTGTCTATGACGCAATACTCCCCAAGCAATTTTAAAATTTACGCAAATATTCATGATTTCACCATTTAACCAACTGAATAAGGAACAAAAATTTATAATTTTATCTTATTCCGCTCATTGTAAAAAGTAATCGTATTTATTATCGCCTCCGTCGTTTTCCTTGCATAAATTAATGGTGTTTTGTCTTATCGATAAATTTATACAAATTCACGTACCTCTACGAAATCCCTCACTTTGATTTTACTATTAACGTTGTCATCGGCAAATTGAAAAACTTACGCTGGAAACTTTATCTTCGATCATCTTTGCCATCTTGCCTGACAGATTCAATAAGCCTATTTCATATCTAACAACATTGTAATTGTTTATTATCTTTTCTTTTGAACCTGAAGACAAGTTGATTCTTTGGGAGTAGGACCATCTCATCGACTTTTGTTTTTTAACCTAAGAGAAGAGAAGTCTAAGCAACTTCTCTTAATGCATTTAGTAATGTATATCGACGTTGAACAGGATCTTTAAATCTGCATCCAACAGTTAAAACGACAACCGCAAACAAACTTCAATCGCCACAATGTTGGTTTAAAATTTGCGCAAATGCGTATTAAACTTAATTGTCTTTATAAACGACATTTTCTTAAGTAAATGTCGTTTATGCCGTCTTCATGTTATGATCTCATCATTATAGTTTCTGATAGCCTTGTTCAATTCTGTTTCCCTAGTATTTGCTACACAACTTCCCTATGCTGGACATTTTACATTTAATTACTCCCTAGATGATGTCTCATCACATATTTCATGGATTTTTCGTTCTTTAACGACCTTATTTGGCCGGTTATAGTATATTGCGATATACACAATTCTACATCTCCGCTGAAATCAATCACTGTTTCAATCTATTGATTCAATTTCCGTAGTAATAGAGGCTTCTGTTGCCGTATATATGGTTAGGAAGGAGACTGCAATGCTTCCTGCTGGGCATCCCTTTCTAGTTTTACCTATTTTTCTGTAATGTAATTTCTCTACAAATCGTCATTCCATCTTTTCCACGGGCGTCCAATACTCCTTCTTCCAACCGGGGATTTATCTGGAGCAATCTTTACTATTTGTTGTCCAGACATGCTATTTAAATATATGCTCGTTCCACTGCTGATTTCTATCCAACAATTAATATTATCTAACTCACACATGCGTCTTCTAATATTCTAATATTTTCATTTCACTCGTTTCCAAACACCTCTAAATTTTGTGTTTCTGGTCTGATCTCGGTGGTGTAAATCATAACCGTCGAATTACATATTTGTATATACAAAATTTTGTCTCTGTTCTTATATGTACATATATTAATTTCTCCAAATTTCATTTAACCACTTAATGCTAGGGTTTTTCTCGGGATAGCGCAAATCGGAACGCATTTGATGCGCGAGAGAGTCTCGTTCGAGATGCTTAAGTGGTTAAACATTTTTAAACAAGTATCATTTAAACACTTTTCGACTTCTATGTTATTGTCATATGACAAGTTATTACATAGATATTTAATCGACATCATTTGTGCAATAATTTGATTGTCGATGTCCTATTTGAAAAATACTACTGATTTGGTACGATAGGATTTTTGTTTATCTCATTCTCCAATATTGTCTGGTAGATTCTTTATCGATTCAACTCGCATCTATTCTTGTCTTTGTTTTATACACTGTTCGATTCCTTCTATTGCTATGGATTTTTATTGCCATTCTAATCTTCCCCAAGACGAGACGAGATTACTTCCCACGTCTGCAAAACATCTTTTATCTAAAATTTGTATATAATGTATCTCTCTATTCGTCAAGATGTAATTGCTGATAAAGTTATTTATGCTGTTCTTTATGATTAAAGATATTATTATCCGATATTCGTTTTGTGAGCTAAAATTTATCCGGAGGAAATTGTCTTTTATCAACACCAATTCTGCACAATACAATACCTACTTATAACGAGCCAGACTCGTAAATCGTAACATGGCCGAAAAATGTTTATGATTGCACATAATTTAGATTTCGTTTTATAACCTAACCATTCATTTTAAAAGTAGCTTGTCTAAAATTGAAATTCATTTTCTTTTAAGTTTTAAATCACTTTCAATGATATTTTTCATCTTCTTCACCTTTGTTAATGTCAGAAGCTGGCATTATTATTATTATGCTGACCATAAGATCTTTAGTCGCCGCATTTATACAGGGTGATTTATTAGCTCACCATCAAACTTTGACATATGATGGCTAATCCTATTACCAAAAAAAAATGTTAATGAACATATGTCCTGTTTTAATTATTTACGAAATTATAATACTTTAAAGTTTTCTGCAGCAAATTTATTAATAGTCAGTAAAATCAAACATTCAACAAACACAAAGTTGTCATTGTAATATGTCAGTTTTCTGTAAGGTTTAATTATTACATACAGGAAGAAACTCAAAATGTACGCTTATAGCACTGAAGAGTATGCTGAAATAGTTTTGGTGTATGATTTTTGCAATGGAAATGTTCGACAATCAGTACGAGAATATCAGGAAAGATTTCCACAGCGTCATTTACCATATTATTCAGTCTTTAACGATTCATTCAGAAGACTTCCAGAAACAGGTAATCCTGCTCCAGCAAAAGTTATTCGACCGCATGTAGTTAATGTTGAGGACGAAGAAGCTGTAATTAATGCTGTCATTGATAATCCTTCCATCAGCACTGGAAGAATAGCACACAACATACATGTAAGTCAAAATTTTGCATGGTGCGTATTGAACCGCGAAGTCCTTCATGCGTATCGCAAACAGAATGTTCAAGCTCTACAGCCAGGAGATGATCAGCAACGGTTAGCATTTTGTGAATGATTGTTGCAGCAACATGCCCAAAATAATGACTTCATTTCAAATGTTCTCTGGCCAGATGAATCATGTTTTACACGAGATGGTATAAATAATTACCATAATGAACATATCTGGGCATTACAAAATCCGCATGCGATTAGACCAAGGAAATTTCAACAACGTTTCAGCATCAACGTTTGGGGTGGAATATTTAACAACAATTTACTAGATTTGCATGTACTTGATGGACGCTTATACGCTGTAAATTACAGATTTTTTTAACAATACACTTTTTGGTTTACTTGAAGATATACCTCTTAATGTAATTCAAAATATGTGGTACCAGCACAATGGGCACCTCATCGCGGAAGAGTAGTTATCGAGTGGTTAAACCAATATTTTCCAAACAAGTAGGTTGGAATAATGGTCCATTTGCTTGGCCACCTAGATTCCCCGACCTTAATCCTTTGGATTTCGACTTATGGGGTCAAATGAAACAAATTGTGTATCAAATGGAAATTAAGACACGAGAACAGTTATTAAACAGAATACAAATGGCTGCTACTAAAATAAGAAATCAACCAGACATTTTAATTCAGCTGAAGAAGTTTTTAATTCGTCATTGTGAAGCATGTATTCTAGTAGAAGGAGGCTATTTTGAACAATATTAATTGTAATATTGATGTTTTAAAAAAAATGTTGCAGTTAATTATGATATAAAAATTAAAACTTTAAAGTGTTATAATTTCATAAATAACTGAAATAGGACATATTATGTTCATTAACATTTTTCTTTTGGTAAATGGATTAGCTATCATATGTCAAAGTTTGATGGTAAGCTAATAAATCACCCTGTATAAGTTTTGTAGTATTGTTCGTGTACGAACAATTCCTGTGATTAACATAATAATTTCCGCTATTGAAATTGCCTTCATGCGTTGTTGAATCCCTAATACGGAATTACTATTCATATGTCTATGATTTTAATTACAAATACTAGAGTAAAAATGTTGACGAGTCATTTAAAAATTGTGGACCCTCATATTTAAGACTTTAAAGGTTTTTATATATGTTCGCTAAGAAGATTCGTAGAACTCAGCGAATAACTTCGTTTTGGTCGGTATAACCTTTAAGGTATGACTAACAAGTACCACTAGGGAAGTGCCATACGGCCATTTTCTTGAAACTTGGCACACAAGTAGTGTATGGAAAAATATTCGACACGTATATTGTCATTTCTGCCCGATCGCCGTTTTAAGGGTAGAAGGGTGATCTTTTCGATTTTGGAGATAAGTGCGATTATTTTAGGAATTATTTTTACGATTGTTGCGAAATCATGTTACTAGGGGTTTTTGGGGATTCAATTTTCGAGAATTCAAAATGGAGGGCGCATTTTTTTAAAAATTGTACACCCTTGTTAAAAATTGAGACAAATTTAACAAATGATAATTTTAAGGCGGATTTCTAGGAAACGGTTAATATCAAAAACTGCCCCTAACAGTAACGAATCATGAAACCTCATCACTACAAGTAGTGATGCATGTAACTATCAAACCATTCTTATTGTTAGCGTTACCCAGGATGCACGACGTGAACGTGATAGCGTTCTCATCCCAATGGGGTGCTTTTTGAACATGAGCTCCCTTGCCTCTCACGAATTGGGGTACTTTTTGACCTATACTTTAAAATTAGTACAGTAATGTGGAGAGTTGTCGTTTATTACCATAAAAAAGTGATGCATGCACATTGATCTCAAACACCAAGCACATTTAATTATTGCAATATCAATGCGGAGTTCACACAAGTTATTGCAGTTTTTGAAACAGAAGTCCATCAAGCGTATCGAAATATATTCTTAAATTTCGAAGAGGAAAACTGATTGTGTTACATCTTAATTATACAGCATAAAAATGGCAGAAAATTGTCTTAAAAAATTCTTCCAAGGCCTAAAAGTATAAATGTTATATTCCGGGATTGGCTTAGTGTCGAAAAAAGATACTTTTTTCATATCTCTTATAATTTCTGAGATAGCCTTTCTTATAGGCTATATATGCAGATGATAAATACATTTAAAAAATTTTAGCTAGGTAGATGAAAGTATCCTAAAACTTTTTTGTCTCTCTAAAATTTTTCCAAAAACGACTAATTTTTGAGAAAAAAAATAATAAAGCAAATACTGCACGTTAAACATCAGGGTTGTCGATCAAAAGTTGGAATAAACTTTTAATGAAAAAATCTTAGTAGGCTTTGCAATCTTTGTCAGAAATATTTTTGACGTTTAAATGTCAGTGTTTTTCTTACATTATTATTGTTTTTCAAATTAATTTTTAAATAAAGTTCTATCGCATTTACGCTCGTTCACTCGACGTTTCAAAATTTTAAATAAAACAATAATAATAGTACGAAAACCACTGACATTTAAACGTCAAAAATATTTCTGACAAAGATTGCAAAGCCTACTAAGATTTTTTCATTAAAAATTCATTCAGTTTCGATTAACAACCCTACAGCTTAATAGTTAGTGTTTGCTTAATTATTTTTTTTCTCAGAAATTATTAATTTTTCGAAGAACATCAGACAGACAAAAAAGTTTTAGAATAGTTTTATCTATCTAACTGAAATTTTTCCAATGTATTTATCATCTTCATAAAAAAAATCTAGGCATAAATTGAACAGGGGTGGTTACGTTTAGTAGTTTAGAAGGGTAGGTTGAAAGTACAAATAAGGTCAAAACGTGCCCTATTATGAGTTAAACATATTCCCCAAATTTCATTTTCCTAGCGTTTATGGTTTTTGAGAAAAAAAAATTAAACCAAAATTTTCCGCCATTTTTGGAGGGTTGTAGCTCCTTAGAGGAGCCGAAGTCGCCCATGGTTCATATATCAAAGTACCCTTAAAATTCACTAAAGAATCACCGTTTGAAGTTTGTTGCAGTCATTCAGATACACTCTGTATATATCTTATAGATCTTATATATCTTATCTTATATATCTTATAGCCTATAATAACGCCCAAATTTGCCCACCCTGTACAAAGTTTGTTAGTTATGATACATTTAATAGTATTAATATTTACCGTCTTAAAGTGTTACAAATGGAGAGTTGAAAAAACGCGTAACATTGTAAAGCTGCAACGGAGACAGCACATTGTTAATTCCGAATATTAAGCTGATGATCTCACGAGATACAATCGATTAGGGCAACATGTAAACCAACAATAACCGTCTGGGTGGCAGTATAAAGATGTAGCCAAGTAAAAACAGTCAGGTAGGGAATAAGAACAGACAAAAACAAAAAGGAAAGTCAACAAATTCCAAAGGTTAAAATGTATCATAACTAACAAACATTGTACATCCGTTGTAGAAGTGCCTGATGAAGACCAACATATTGGTCGAAACGATCGTAGCACAGAAATAAATTAATATAAAATTTTCATTAGTCGCTTTTTTATCGAGTTATTCACGAATTGTGCAAGTTTGTGGAAAACTCGTTTTTGAAATAATATCATTAATTTTAGATGTCCATGAAACCCCCCTCGTCACCATTTTTCAAAGTGTTCCAAATAGCTAACACCATCTGTCTGGAAGGTAAAAAATTGCTGAGATAATATAGTCACTCGTTTGCCCTAAACTTTCATTGAAATTGACAAACACACTTAACATGTGGATATTTTTCGGCAAATTATGCCATTTCTTAAATTGATGGTTCCCTATTTTGAAAATGTAGGATAATCTGTAAAACATTTTCCTATTGTAGAATCGCAACACAATCCTTGTAATAAATGACCAGCAATTTTTAGGGTTTTTGTAGGACCCGCTAAGCTGTACTTTTGTATACTTCATAGTAATATGATCTGCCACGTATTTCAAAACGTTTTCCACATGTTCGGGTGTACAAACCGTACATTCCTATTATTTATTATTGAACACTTTTTTTATTAGATGATTTGGAGTTGAAAAATTTTTGGCATTTCACCTCATCGCTACATTAGCATTGGGATCATTAAACATTCCCACAATGTTGATATCATGTCATCTTGTTCATTTAAACTGTAATTATTTACCATTGTAAACAACTATTACGGACTAATTGTATAGTAGTAATAATTAACAGAAAGACAGATTGCTTTATTTGCAATTGATTTTCATAGGCGCTTACAATTAATTGTCACAAAAGGTACCATTTTTGTGAATAACTCGAAATCGAATAATAGAAAAATAGAAATTAAACTAAAACTAGAAGTACCAGTAGCACTATGACTAGAACTAACACTAGTTTTTTGAAAAAGTGTTTGACGTTTCGGATGCCATGTTCAGAAACAAGTTCGAACTATCGTTTGTATTAAAATATTTTTCAAATAAAACCTGTTAAGAATTAAAAAAGGAACAACATTTCTTGTTTCCATTTTTTAAAATTAAAATTTTTTAATTTCCCTGTGAACAGTATAGAAATGAAATTCAAAAGTATCATCCTAAATTATTGTCCGTATCAAAAAATTTACTAACTATTTCTTCATAAGTTTCAACAATTCCCATCTTTCATAGCCAATTATGTTTTATAAATCCTTCTGGAATCTTTTCCATTTTGTATCGGGTTGAAACGTTTTACTTCGATACAATTGGATTTTAGACCCTTACATTTATCCAATAGTTCAGGCTTTCCCGGTTAACCTGGATTTAAGAAAGTTAATCTTTTAACAGCATTTTATTAGAAAATGTTAAAATCATGCGATTAAATCTTCTGTTTCAAAATCTTGCTTCACGAAATTAGTAATTTTTTGAAATAACTTATTATGAATTTTTATGCTTATTTTAATCCACTTTTTTATGTTCTGCAATAATATTTTCCTTGTAATTATTTAGTAACTGAAATTTATTATATTCAGTCATTTGGGGTGAAATTAATCGCCAAATGTGAGATTGTTTAATATACTGTTGCTGTACAAATTTGAATGTAGCAACCAAACACTAATGCGGTTGCGGTATTGCCCACAGCTATAGACAGAGTAGTAATTTCCGAACATGTACATTTGAACCGCGTACTCACGTTAATAATAAAGAAAATAAATTGAGCTATTGGCGTTTAACATCTACAGATAAGCTAAAAACGTTTCTTTATTAACGTTACTTTAAACAACGTCGAAAGTTCGGTTTATTACTCATTTGAGATAATAATCCATGTATTTGAAATGATACAAGAATACAGTAAAACAAAAGTCGGTCATTCAAAAATATTATATTTTTTTCTGTTTAAATCCTGTTTGTAAACGCATTAACATCCGCCTAAAACCAATTCCAAATTATTATTAATATAAGAATATGTTCCTGAATACGTTCTGTACACTCGTGTTCTAAAGCAATACATATTAATATAAATCAGATGTCGAAGTTTTCTTTTTTTTTTTCTAATTAGCTCCCTAAAACTACGAACAAGTCTGGCAGAGGACGCTAGATCAGGTAACTGGAATCTCGTCATAGGCTCTGATTCCAATGCGCACTCCGTATTCTGGGGCTGTGCCGAGGACAACAGCAGGGGTAGTCACTTTTAGACTTTATTTTCAGCAGCAATCTTGATTTACTTAATCGGGGCTCAGAGCCAACCTTTGTAACTGCCAGAGGTTAATCAGTGATTGATATTACCTTGGCCTCGAGTCCACAACAGGTGGATCACTTTTGATGTAGGTATAAAAAAGATCAGAAAAAACCTGAAGCGAAACCCCAGGAACACTGACGTGAACATGTTCAAATCGGTGTTATCAGGGTGTTTGAGCAGGGATGTTGAGGAACGATCATTGGTCTTGACAGATTCCCTGACAATTTCGTATAAAAAGGCTAGTCCACTCCGTCTGGAAGCTGATTCATGCCGTGCCACTCTGTGGTGGTGCACTGAGCTCAGCGACCTTAAGAGGTAGGTCAGAGCAGCCTTCAATAAAGTCAAAAGCTCAAGATTAGATTCTGATTGGAACTGCTATAAAGGCAAACTATAGTAGTTTAAAAAAAGTGTTCGTCGAAAGAAGAGAGGGGCGTGGAGGAGATTCTGAAGACGTCACCTCTGGAAACGAACTCTCTCGTCTTAAAAGGGTTCTGGCCTCAGACCCGGACCGGCGAATAGGTTTATTGTAGCAGGATGACGGTTGTTATACCGACAACCTTCTGCAAAGCTTACACCTTCTATATAATGAATGTGCATTTTTCAGGTTCGGTAGACTCTATAGTAGCTCATGGAGTCACCAACCACACACCAACTGCAGAAGACTGGCTGTTAGCTGAGAAGATCTGCACGCAGAACAAAACGGGGTGGGCACTAAACAGCTTTTCACCTTTCAAAGCTCCTGGAGCTGATGGTATCGTACCCGCCCTGCTGCAGTGGGGATTGGAGGAATTGATACCTCACCTAAGAAACATCTTTCAGGGATGTCTGGCGTTTCGCTACAGTCCCAGTTGTTGGCGTGAAGTTTTGGTGTACTTCATACCTAAACCGGGTAAGCTCCGAAGTACCGTCCTTCCGAAGTCTTTTAGACCAATCAACCTCCTCGTTTTTATTAAAAACCTTAGAGAGACTGTGCGATCGTTACATAAGGGATGTCTGTCTTGTCGATAGACCCTCAGATTCTAATTAACATGCGTACACCCAAGGCAAGTCCACACTAACTTTGATAAGACGACCTTCGTTGGTATTAACGAGGCTTTGGCTGAACATAATGTTCCTCCTACCCTCTGTGGCCGTATAGAGAGCTCCCTCAGACAAAGAATCGTCAAGCTAAGGGCTTTCAACGCCACCCTTAAAAAGGCTGTAACATGAGGATGTCCTCAAGGACTCAAGGACTAGACTTCTAGACAGCCTTATTAAACGCCTCAAAGAGGCTAAATTCGCGACCGTCGGCTATGCTGATGATCTAACTATCCTTGTCAGGGGAAAACATGTGGGGGTGTTATTTGACAGGATATAAGAGGCTCTCAACATAGTCGAGAAATGGTGTGGAGGGCAGAAATTGTCGGTTAACCCCAATAAGACCGATTTAATCCTTTTCACACGGTAGCGGAACATTGGTAATTTTCGATTGCCCTTGCTCCGAAAATGTCCACTGAGTTTGTCTAAAGAAGTTAAATATCTGGGTATAACTCTGGATAGCAAACTATCGTGGAAGTCACACCTAGATAATAGAGTAAAGAAAGCTAGTGTCGCGTTTGGCCAGTGCCGAAGGGCGATTAGGAAGACATGGGGTTTGTCACCCAAATTTGCCCTCTGGATCTACACGGCTGTGATACGACCTATGTTCACTTATGGTGCAGTAGTATGGTGGTCTAAAACCTTACAGGTTACCGCCACTACCGCACTAAATAGAATACAGAGACTTGCGTGTATCTATGTTACAGGAGCCATGAGGACGACCCCCACTGCGGCCATGGAAAACATGTTAAACTTACCATCTCTATACTTACATATTCAGGAGGTGACGCTGACTACCATGTTGCGATTACGGGAAGTAGGACTTTTCAAGGGAGAGGAAACCGGAGGAAGTGCAGCACTTTGGAGGGAGGCGTTGACAAACACACCTCTATTGGAATGCTGCACGGACTATATACCGGCTAAGTTCACATTTTCAAGGAAATACCTCATCCATTGTGGTTCCACAGGAGGTTCCATTGTGCAGGAGCGGGAGTATTTTCTAACGACTTACAGCTCCATCTCTTCATATCACTTGGAGAAGGCATCACCGTCAAGCAGGTGGAATTAGTCGCTATAAAATTTGCTGCTGACTACATTGTCAGCTCCAATTACAGAGGTAAGACCTTTACAATCTTTACCAACACTAGACAATCTGTTTTAGCTCTAAGCAAGGATAAATTTACCTCTGCGCTGATTATGGATTGTCATTTGGTGCTTGAAGAGGCCACAACACTAAACAGTGTCACACTGCAGTGGATAAAGGAACACTCGACTCACTCGAGGAATAAGCACGCCGATAGGCTGGCAAAAAGGGCTGCTGGGAAAGTGCCCTGTTCCCCTTTGCCGACAGTCGTCCCTTTTATGGTATCCCATATTGAGTTAATCAAAAGCCTAACCCGCAAAAAGTTCCTTGACTAGTGGGATAGAGTTAAAGGGTGCCAGTTAGCTAAGCGGTTATTATTTTATCGCTCAGCTGACGCAGCACAGAAATTTGTAAGGTTGGGTAAGAGCGCCTTACGGGTTATTACGGGACTTGTTACAGGTCACTGTAAGGTAAATAAACACCTTTATAACATAAAGTGTGTTGACAACCCTCTGTGTCGTGCTTGTGAACAAGACGACGAGACGGTGTATCACATCTTGTGTGACGGAAACGGAGACGGATGGCGTCAGAGACACACCTCTGAGCTGTATCCTAGCCTTTGGTAACTCCTTAGGCTGGTTGATATAACCGGAGTGAGTGTTGGGAGGATGCACAAGGGGCCCGTTGAGGCCTAAGTGCTGTGTGCGTTGCATACCCTCCCCTTCTCTTACATACATACATATACAACTACGAAGATGTGCGTAATACAGTTACATTTCTTTATCTGACGAATTGTTTATAAATGCTATTATATCGTCGAAATACGACCTGATGGTAGATTCCTTCTTTATCTTTGGCGTTTCATTTTTTCGCTATCTTTGTTTTCAAGTTCATTTTCCACCATCAATACTTCATTTCTATTTCCAACCATTGTAACATATCTTCCTCGGCTAATTCTACTCCAATATTGTTTTGCATCCTCCAATACCATCATTACTTCGTCTAAAAATGTTCTTCGATGTATTCGTTTAGCAGCAAAAATTATTCCCTGGTCCATAGGCTGAATCATTGATGTTGTGGTATTGGACAAAAGCATACAGATAAATTTGCCATCTTCTGAACGTAAAATGTTTTCAAATGGGTGGACAGGAGAGTGCCTAAAAGGAATAAACATTTCACATCATCCACATCATATTTCAAGCAACTCCTCTTGAAATTTCCTGACTTTAAGTATAAATTCTGGAAAAAAAACTTTTGAAAATTGTATTTGCTGTAAACCATGCCTTTTGAGAATTACAATATGAAACGGGAAGATTATTCATTGTCTTTTTAAAACTCTACTTGGGGAATAACCCGAGATGGATTCTAACGCTTAAATATACTGATGTATTAAATAGATAATATTAATAATGTGACAAATATTTATATCGTTATATCGAGGTTTTACAATTTAGGTATTGTTATAATGAATCCTTTTTTGCACATTAAATGTATAAAATATATATAAAATTCACATATAAATGTATACGTCGAACTGAGTGGTTGCTTTGAAACTGGTCCTGCTATAAAAATTTATTTCGCCTATATTAAAGTGAATTTATTGTTATATTTTGGTTACGCGTCACATTTATCTGGCGGGAAAGTTGGATTGTGTTATCAATTCAATTACGAGTAATTGATTAAGTGTAAAATTATACTTTTATTTTGTGCTTCAACTCCACCGCAGCTGTTTTTGGTGTTTTTTTGTGGGTGCAAATTCGTCTGCCGATTTTGGCTCTCGCTTTGTGCATGCGATACGAATAAAAGTAGTAAAAGATGGCAAACACCGATCGTTTGAATGTTTTCAACAAAGAATTCCACAAAGCGATGGAGCAATTTAATTCCCGCCTCGATAAAGCGATTTCAAGTGAAATACCTCATGATGCCTGTCTCCCAATCGGAGACTCTACAATTGATTTCTGAAGAATTTCGGAAATTTCAAGGTGATGTTTTGCAAGGCATTGAACAATTAAAATTGCAAATAGAGAAAAACACTAATCATCTCGAAAACTTGGATAACTATAGTAGGCGCAATTGCCTCGTATTCCATAGAATTCCTGCAGCTAGGGATGAGGATGTTGAGAATAAGGTGATTGGCATTATTAATCAACTGCGTATCCCAGATTTGGTTGTTGACAATTCTATTATCGATCGCTGCAATCGATTGAAGCTAAAGAAGAATGACGGAGGTGATGCTAAAAGCTACAATTGTCCTGTTATCGTCAAGTTTGCAGCTTACAGATTCAGGGATAAGATTTGGAAGTTTAAAAAGAATTTAAAAGGGACTAAGGTCATTATTAATGAGTCATTGTTAAGGAGGAGATTGCAGTTGCTCAGAGAGGTCAAGGAAGAGTTTGGCAAAGAAAATGTTTGGACTTCGGATGCTCGCATCATGGTGAAATTGCCCAATGGTAAGATAGTGGTGGTTACGCAACCGAAAGACATAGAGGGACTGCGTTCACAGAAGATTAATTTGGGGGTGAGAACGCGAGCTAAAACTGGTAACCAGCAAGGCGTCTAAGATTCGGGTGATCATATTATTGGACTGGTGTCAAACTAATTATTCGTTGAGGTTTTTTTGAATATAATAGTTTATAGATTTTTGTTGCTTTTATTGTTATTTTTATTTTTGTTTATTTTGCCATTTTTTTCTAACATGAAAATTGGTCATTTAAATGTGAGATCATTGCTTGCTGGATTTGATGAATTTGTGTCTTTAGTTATAAACAAAAACTTTGATATATTTATAGTACCTGAAACGTGGCCTAGAAAGGGCACTCCTGATAATGTGGTAGACATTCCCGGATACAGGTTGTTTCGCAGAGACAGACAATCGAGAGGGGAAGGAGTCGCAGCTTATGTTCAGGCTGATCTGCGGTGTGAGTTGGCTAGTTTAAATTGTCCATTTGATGTAAGTTTTGAGTATATTATAATTAAACTAAAACTTTGAGCTAAAACAAGTTTATTTGCGAATGTTTATAGACCACCTAAGACTAATATTAATCAACAAATAGAAGGTTTCGATAATTTTATATCGTATGTTACAACAATATCGGATGACTGTATTTTTATAGGGAACTTCAACGTTAATCTTTTGAATATTAATAACCCGCTTAGTGAATGTTTCTCATCATATAATTTTCATCAGGTTATTACAGAGCCAACGAGAATGTGTGTTAGTGGGGGCGCCTTGCTTGATCCCATGTCTCTCTCTGGTCTTGTAATGGTTTGGTGACAGGATCAGGATCTTTGCTTTTGACACATTCTGGCCTAATATATTTCCAACATGAGTTCAAGGTTGATGGGTTTAAGTCAGCTAACGCTAACACAACTTGATTAGTGCAGTCCATAATAGATCAAATTTTCCACACATCAATGACTGTTAAATCCTCATTATTGTCTAGTTTGTCTAGCACGTATTGGAACGAACTTTTTAAAAATAGCAATGATCCCTTAGTCTAGCGGTTGTACTAAGGATGTAGTGTTACGCGAAAGAAAGTTAATTTGCATATTTGGGTGCTCCAAGACCGGATGGCCAGGTGCATTGTTTAGAATTAAAATAACTTAAAATTCTAAATATTTTGCATTCTATTTACTCATTTTTTTATATTTATAGTGTACGCATTGAAACTTTAAAAGAATTTTGTGACTTGGCAGGTATAGTGTATAAAAAAATGTTGGGCTACAGTAAAACTAGATGGCTCGCTTTCATGCCTGCACTTGAAAGAGTACTTAAAATATTTGAGCCACTAAAAAACTATTTTCTTAGTATTGAAAAATGCCGGAATATATTGAAGTTATTTTTTGACAATCCTAGGTCCGAATTCTGGTTATATTTTATGCACGCCCAGGCAGCTATTTTTCACCAAGCCGTGTTAAATATCGAAGGACAAAATATATCAGCAATGGACGCCGTGAATGAAATAAACCGTTTAAAAGATAACTTGTCTTTAAGAAAAAATTCAGTTTTTATTCCACACGTTGCACGAAATTTATTAGCAAAGCCTCATGAGTCTGGTGCTGTTGATCAAAATAACGTCAAGATTGTAGTAATTGAATTTGATAAAACCTGTAGTGAATATTTAGATCAATGGTGTAAATTCAATACTGAATTGAAAGTTTTTGAATGGGCGAATCTACAAAAAATACCTGAGTGGGATAAAGTACAACAAGTGATGGATTTATTATTTCAAAGGGGATTTTTAAAGCCAGAACAAGACACAGCAGTGCTTAATGAGTTTTCACTGATTTTGAAATATGTGACACTCCAAAAAGTCATAAAGTGGAATGATAAGAATGTTTCCAGTGAAAACCGTTGGGTGGAAATACTAACACATTTTCATGCACACCAACTGTGTTATTCCAATTTCACAATTATAATAGAATATATTTTATGTTTGCCGGGGAGTAACGCACCTGTAGAAAGAGTTTTTTCGTTGATGCATAAAATATGGACCAGCGAAAAAACGCAATTAGGAATAGCAACACTTAAAGCAATTTTAGTTACTAAAAACAATATTAATAAAACATGTCTACAACTACATACTTATTTAAAAAGTAAACCAGAAATTTTAAAGAAAATTTGCTCGTCCGACAAATACAAGAAATCCGAAAATAACTAATTATTTATTATACTTATTATGTTCATTATACTTATTGTGTTACTCTTTTGAAATATTATATTTTGTGTTTTTTTATATCTAACTTAAAAACAAGTTTTAACTTTGATTATATATAATATGGATTGAGCTAACTGAATATATCTACTAACAAAAATGTGGCTCAAGGTGAATAGACGCAGATGGAAAGCGATAATGTGAAAGTGTAACAAAGATAGACATAAAACGGTACTAAACAGACGGGCGCATGCGCACAAAAGTGTCAAACCTGACGTTTATCGTTTTGTTGTGTCACAGCCAGTCACACCGTTATGTTTAAAAATGTATTGTTTCGTGTGCAAAGTTCGCGATAATACAGTTCCACATCACCTGTAAGTATTATAAATAATAAGGAAATTTTATTTTATTTTTTTTTTTTTTCTTTTTTCATTTATTAATTTTGTTTTAAATTTACCGCCAAAATTAACGCACGCCCATTATATGTCAGTACGCTTCTATGTCTATCTCGGTTCGATCACCTTGCGCAAGCTATCTCTCTCGTTGGCTCAATGATAGTTTTAATAATTTTAAAATGCACCTGATTATTAAAATTGTCTATGGGAATATTATTTTGGTAAATAACTTAAGTCAATGTTTAAAATATAGTGTTAAATCAATAAGAATCTAACCGAAAACAAAAGTACCTAAAGTTGTCCCGTTTTGAGTCGAAATAAAAATGGTCACGTTAGTTATACACCATTAGAAAGAGATTTTTTGCTCTTTCGATGAGATAGATATACTTCTATAGTTTTCCCTCTATCAAATAAGAAAGTTGTTTAGAGGAAGAGTATTTAAGCGTTTCTGCGTATAGGGATGTATATTAAGGGTGATTAAAGCATGACTCCGATAAATATTGACCGACGAAAACCCGGATTAAGATAGTTGAAGGAGAGCTCTTTCTGACTGTGATAACAGTTTTTTAAAATTCGATTTTATAACAATTGCACAAGGCCTTGAAGTTTGGTAATTTTGAGCTATTTTAAGTACAGAGCGGTGTTCTTAATTTTTTATTGATCTTAATATCAACATTTAGTTTTGTAGTTCTGCATTTAGTTTTTCGCTATCTCTAATAATAAGGAAGATGTCAGCTAAGAAAGTATATGGGAAATTACGGGTAAAAGTTTGTTGCTATCGTTGCACGGGTTGAAGTACATCACTGCGATGCATGACGAGTTAAAGTCGAACTAACAAGAGTGCGGGAAGTTAGCCCACAATTTTTGATTTTTACATTTTTTATTGTTGTTCTAGATTGTTCTAGAGTTGTTCTACATTGTTCCAAATAAAAACTTCGCGAGAAAACCGAAAAAACGAGTTTTTTGACTAGCCCCCCATTTTTGGAAAAATTAAATTTGTAAATTTGTAAAGCTGTGACCATAGTTTTTCTATTATCAATTACATATTACAAATATATACTTATTATAGCTAACGCAATCTGGAACAGCTATTATTTTCACTAGAACAACTCTCTAAAGGGCACTTTACTCTTTGAAAATTAAAGTTTTTGGAAGTTTCAGTCAGTAATTCTTGTGTCAGCGGTTTTATATTACACAATAAGAATTAAAAAACATAGAACAATCTAAAATAACTCAAACTTTGCCGATTCAAATTGTTCTAGATGTGTTTTACGTTTAACACGGACATTAATTTTGCAAAATCACATTTTTTGTTGCTCTAAATTGTTCTTGTTGTTCTAGGTACTTAAAATGTTTATTTAATCACTGCGACATTAGTTCTTTTAAAGGTTCATATTAAAAATTAGTACTTATAACAATTAAAACAATTCAGAACAGCTGTTAGTTTTTAAGGTAAAGTATAACTAAATAAACTAAATTATGTAAATAAACTAATATCTTGAAATAATACGGTTACATCACTTTGCTCATTTATAAACATATATACACATTTGTGCATTTATTTCAGTAGCTTCTTCAACTTGTACGGATTTTTTTCGTATGTCATTAAATAATATCCAATTGGCATTGTTGGGCACAAATGCCGGGTAGTGTCCTACATCATTCAAAGATTGAGTACCTTCGTAACTGATGATACCTGCGGGGATATAGAATTTGTTGTGGAGTTACAAATTGCGTGCGTAATCACTCAATTTTGTTTTATTGTTCTCTCCATTCGTTGTTTCTATAAACAACATCTCTCCATATTGAAGGCTAATGCTTGCGTCAAAACCACATTTTTTTCGCAATTGTTGCTTAGAGTTTGCATGTAGTTTTCTATTACTTGCTTTAGCTGTGCATAGCCAAATATTGTTACGATGTCAATGTCGATTGGTAAAATTATGTTTTTATGGAAAGTAACGTTTAAACAATTATTGCAGTTTTTAGTCCTACAATAACTAAATTCTTCTTTAAATAGTTGTGTGCAAAGAAACGCAATATTTGAAATAGCATTCACTATTATCACGCCAGCAATATTCTGGCTTCCAAAATAATTTATACCTGTTAATAGTTCAGCTCTTTTTTTATATATTGCTTTACTAGAACCGGTTTTTAAAAATAATTTTAGGAAACAAAAGCAATCTGTGCAAACATTCTCAACATGATTTCTAAATGAATTGTGTGTACGGGCAAATACTAAAATATGAAATATACTGTCGAATCCGCAAGTATTTTGAAGAATATATTTTTTATTTTTTATTGAAATTGTTATTAATGAAACTTATGAAAAAATTACTAACTGAAACTTCCCAAAATTTTAATTTTCAAAGAGTAAAGTGTTCTTTATCGAGTTGTTCTAGTGAAAATATTAGCTTTTCCAGATTGCTTAGGTATAAAAAGTATATATTTGTGATATGGAACTGAAAATAGAAAAACTATGGTCACAGCAATCAACTAGACATTTTGGCAGCCCAACCTATTTTTAGTTATAACTTCGTAATGCTGTATCCCATAATTTTGATTTTCTAGAACAGTAACTAGAACAACTAGAACAACCCAGAACAACAAAGAAAATCTGATTTTTCCAAAAATGGGGGGGTTAGTAAAAAACCCTGTTTTGTTGGTTTTTCTCGCAGAGTTTTTATTTTTGCTATTTGCCGCTTTGGAACAATATAGAACAACTCTAGAACAATCTAGAACAACAATGAAAAATTTAAAAATCAAAAAATAGGGAGCTAACTTCCCGCACTCGATTACCCCCGCAATTTACAACTCCAGAACAAAGTCTATATTCTCGCAAGTATCATCAGCTACGAAGTTACTCACTCTTTGAGTGATGTAGGACACTACACGGCATTTGTGCCCAACAATGCTAATTGGTTATTATTTAATAATTTAAGAAAAAACTCCATACCAGTTGAAGAAGCAACAGAAATAAATGCACAAATGTGCATATAGTATACAGTATGTCCCCGGATCGAGTTACAAAGAGGAAAAAAATTTTTGTTACTGATTTTTCAAACTTATCTCAGCATAAATAATGCGTCGGATATGTTCAAACTACTAAATCGCATGAATTTTATACTCTAACTATAAAAGTTAACTCATTATTCCAATTTTTATGTAAAAATTAGACTTTTTTCTAAATTGAAAATTGAAATTGAAGTTCAATTTATGATATGTAACCATAGAAACCATAAAACTTACAACTTATGTTGGTGAGATTAATCTTTTCATGCGAAGTTAAATGCGATGAAACAGAGAATATATTTAGTACTGTACTATGGTACTAGTGAATTATGTTTTCGTGTAGTTATACAAAAATTCTAGCAAAAATATCCGGACACAAGAATATCTCATGTGGAGCTCGCAAACTGATGACAAAAAAATTGGAAACGGGTTCTGTATTATCCATAAAGAGGCAGATAAAGAGACTAAATGAAGAAGACGCTGCCTTTCCGATAGCTTTTCAACAAATGACATTGTTTCTTCCCAGCATTGTCGTTATTGGAGCGATGTAAATCCAATTAGCCTTAAATTTTATACGGTCAATGTACTTTCAGTAAGACAGTTGCCCAGCTTACCATTCACACATTGTGCCAAATGGTTAAATTTACAATTTCGTCAAAAATGGAATGAACGAAATGGTCTTATTTGATGGCCAGCACGTAGTCCTGATCTTACAATTATGGATTTTTATTTTTGGGGACGATTGAAACAAATTGTTTACAGTGAACCATTATAAGATGATGCAGAACTATTAAAACTAAGAATAATTAATGCGATAGAATCTCTACCACTGGCGGAAATTCATACTTCTTATAAAGAATTTGAAGACGAGTTTCAAATGTGTGCCGAATTGGGAGGAAATTTGTTTGAATGAGGATTTGTTCACTTACAAATAAATAATATTTATTACTTACATAGTGTGTTATTACATAAGTTTACATTTAAAATATTTTATTCAATTAGCCATATTTTAATTTGATTTGTCCATAAACATATCATAAAGTGAACTTGAAAAATTTTTAATTTAGGAAAAGTATAATTTTTACATAAAAATGGGAATAATTAGTTAACTTCTATAGTTAGAATATAAAGTTCGTGCGATTTAGTGGTTATGACGCATTATTTATGCTGAGATAAGTTTGAAAAATCAGTAATAAATTTTTTTTTCCTCTTTGTAACTCGATCCGGGGACATACTGTATGTGTGTAAATGAGTTCCGTGATATTAGTCTATTTAGATGATTTAATTTATTTAGTTATACTTTACATTAGAATAAGTTTTTGTACAGTTTTTGTGAAAGAATAGTTATGGTTTTGTTAGTTTAGTTTATTTATTAATTTATTACTTAGTTTTACAAAATAAAATACACTTTAAATCGCAACTTATGTTTTATTATTATAAGTTTAAAGAAAAAGGTGATTTTTAGAAAATTAGATGATCAGATTATTCCATATTTTTTAATTTTTTTAAACTATTATTGTATTAAAGGTTGGGTTCACTGATTCAACAAAATCTGTCCGATATCACAACAACTCAAATTTAAGGTTTTTCTAGTGAAAATAACAGCTGTTCTGAATTGTTTTAATTGTTGTAAGTAGTAATTTTTAATATGAAACTTTAAAAGAACTAAAGCCGCAGTGATTAAATAAACATTTTAAGTACCTAGAACAACAAGAACAATTTGGAGCAAGAAAAAATGTGATTTTGCAAAATTAATATCCGTGTTAAATGTAAAACACATCTAGAACAATTTGAACGGCAAAGTTTGAGTTATTTTAGATTGTTCTATGTTTTTTAATTCTTATTGTGTAATATAAAACCGCTGACAGAAGAATTACTAACTGAAACTTCCAAAAACTTTAATTTTCAAAGAGTAAAGTGCCCTTTAGAGAGTTGTTCTAGTGAAAATAATAGCTGTTCCAGATTGCGTTAGGTATAATAAGTATATATTTGTAATATGGAATTGATAATAGAAAAACTATGGTCACAACAATCAAGTAGACATTTCGGCAGCCAAACCTATTTTTAGTTATAACTTCGTAATGCTGTATCCCATAATTTTGATTTTGTAGAACAATAACTAGAACAACTAGAACAACCCAGAACAAGGCTAAACAAAAAACCCGTTTTTTCGGTTTTCTTGCGGAGTTTTTATTTTTTCGATTTGCCGCTTTGGAACAATGTAGAACAACTCTAGAACAATCTAGAACAACAATAAAAAAATTAAAAATAAAAAATGGGGGGCAAACTTCCCGCACTCAACTAACAATAAGTTGGTTTTCAGAGAGATATAAAGCAATTTGCAATGATTTTACTCTTGAGTTAGCGAAAAATATGTTTTCATTTCTAAAATTATTACTTAATTTTAGTTACCTTTAAAAATGTTTTTAACATTTTTGTTACTATGAAAATATTCAAATCAATAGTATCAAACTAACAAAATAATTACAGTTAACTAAGTAGTGGAAAGCTTTGAGAACTATAGAACTGATATCATTGCTTCAAAGGAACATCAAAGCACTTTTTTAAAAGGAACCTGCAACAGTAACGACGATCGTAATTGCGAACTGAGAAAATTTTTTTTTTGATAGCCTTTATTGAAAGTCTCTTTATAAGTTTCGATTTCTGCAATAAATAACATCCAACAAAAATTTAATACCAATTATTAACAAAGTTTTTTTAATACAGAAATTTAGTATATCAACCTTAAAATTCTCTTGATACAATTAAAATGGTATTTCTGTATATTTTCTCTTACAAATTTTAATATTTCAATCGATAGCACTTAAATTAAACAATTGTATTGGACCGTTAAAGTGTTAATTGATACGGTATTTGCGTAATTAATTAATAGGGTGAGATTAATAAATGTAGGACGTCGGGGAGAGAATGTGCCATCGGGTAGGTATGCGGTCGTCGCTTGCGCCGTCGCGACGTCTGCCGGCGTCGAGCTATGTCCTTGTTGAAACCGGAACGGTATGGATCGATCTGGGACCATCCCTTCGCCCCTTTTCCAAAAACCGCAACCCCGACGAGACGAACAGTTCAAGGGAACATCCCTTTAAAATCTCAATAACGGAAGTAATGAAACAATATCGATAATAAGTCATTTCAAATCAAACAATTTTACAACAAAAATCTATACATAAAATTAAATAATAAGTAATAAAATCATTACTATTATTATATCATAATTAAACAAGAAAAAAAATCTTGTTAAAAATCTTTAATTTTAAGTTATTATAGTGTTTTATTTTTGGATTAGAGTAAATAAATCGAATTTAGTTCATATCTAAAGGTATTAAAGAGTCTATTGGAGCGTGCCGGCGATGTTCAACGAGGTCTTCGTGGGAAGAATCGATACGGAGTCGGGACGGCCCAGAAAGGAAAACGACGCGACGTCGGTTTCGAAATGGGTCAGCTCATATATTTTCACGGGTCGGACGCGTTATTTACGGCGTTCTGACAGCTGACAATGCCCTGCGAACCGGCGACCATTAAATGGTCGTTAACGCCTGGCTGCCCTCTCGATGGACTGACTTGCCGTTTTCTGTACGACCAGCCGATGTCGTCTGAAGGTTTTATTTTTCAGAAAGCACGATACTACGTTGTTGTTCTCTTCCTGGAAATTCTATAAGTCAACGAAAAATATGAGAAAAGTATTAGGTTTACAAGAAAACGCTTCTAACCCATTTGCTATTTGTGTTACATCGTGAACAACAAGAAGAGATAAATAACAGTACTTAAAGGGAAGTATCAGAACTGTCCCTCACCGATTTTGTTGAAATTTGGTACAGCGATATTAAGTATCCTTATAGTACGTTTAAAAATATTAATTATGTGTTTTTTCTTATATGCCTCTGACCATCCCCTGCAATGTTATGTGGTATGATAGATAACCCCTTTCCTTAAGAATAATGTGATAAACTGTTACACTTTTGAACAATATTTTGAAGAAAACCATTAATTAGATGTAACTTAAGATTTACGCAGTAAAATAAACCCTATACGACATTAAGGGGTGGCTGGGGTTAACTACCCTAACCACCCCATAATTTTTTTTTGCGAAAATTGTTTGTCGATTTTGGTGCAATTTACCACGATGATTTTTTTATACGTTAGATAGTACTATTGTAAGAACTTACAAGGGTTAGAAGTTTGGGGTAGAAAATATATTTTCGCTAATAACTTTCATACTCCTACAGAAAAAGCTTTTTTATCCTTATTCTATTTAAATAACACAAAAGTTAGAATAATTTTATAAATATTTATTAATAATAAGTTAAAAGGCAACTGAAAAAAAATAAAGTAAAATACTTTTTTCTGTTTGTACTTTTATTAAAAATGAATTTATTGTTTTAAATTCTACCGGTTTCGGTTTATTTACAAAACCATCTTCAGGAACCTTCGAATCTCGTCAATTTATTTTAAATGTCTCTCGTGATAATTAACATCTTGATTTTCTAGTAAACGTTTTTATTGAAATGAATCTGTGTCTTTATTTTTGGTGTAATGTGTGTTGTGCTTAAACTTTCGGACAGGAAATGTTTACAACAATATGAAAAAAAATGGTTAAGTATCAAAAATTGTATTCTACATTGTTAGAATCCTCTGGTACGTTTGGACCGAGGGTAATAAGTACAATGTTCAAAGCAGATAACATATTCGTTTTGGCATCAAAGTCTGGTAAACCGACTTCTGCTCATATGAAAAATTGGCTACAAAATGTCTATTTCACAAACACCGGACCCAAATCGTCACTATTACTGGATTCTTGGAGTGGCCACTGCCCTGAAATTATTAGTGAAGTAACTCCGTCGGATGTTAAGTTTAAATATTTGTCTATACCTGCAGGGACAACAGGTCAAATTTAACCCCTGGATGTATTTGGTTTTAGAATATGGAAAAATTTCATTAGAAGATTTTCTGATCAAGTTATTTTCTACCAGTACGATGTCAATTTGCATCAGCGAGATAACATTTTAAAATTGCAATCCTTAACGCATAACCAGTTGTCTCCCCCACGATTTATTAATGTTTTTAAATACGCCTAGTTTGCATCTGGATATATAGAGGAGAGACCAGAACAGTTTGAAAATCCCGTGGAGGTTTGCTTTTCCAATGAAAAACCTACGTGCGATATCTGTGGAGATATAGCTGTTATAACTTGTGCATGATGTAAACAATCTGTTAATTATTTGTTATTTTATTAATCATATATTTTTTATTATATGTATTTACCCTCATGTTATCAAGTTATCCGTTGCACGGCGTAAAAATTGATTCGTCGTCAACGCGACATTCGTCGTCAACGCGATAACAAACAAAACATGAATATATAAATATAATTATTCACAACTCGAACGCACGTCTTTCAATGTTTGGCTGTTGCAAACAAATAAAAATAAGGTATTTTTCACGAAGGAAGTTTTTCAACCAGTGCAACCCAGAGAAACCCAGATATTATTTAAACACAATCGTTGTGTTTAAAACATTATTTCAATGATTTTCATTATTGTCGACAATAATGAATAAAAAAAAGAAATTAAATTAATAATGTAGAATACAATTTGTGATAGTCAACCATTCTTTTGTCAGTTACTTTTTAACTCATTATTAATAAATATTTATAAAATTATCCTAACCTTTGTGTTATTTAAATAGAATAAGGATAAAAAACATTTTTCTGAAGGAGTATGAAAGTTATTAGCGAAAATATATTTTCTACCCCAAACTTCTAACCCTTGTAAGTTCTTACAATAGTACTACCTAACGTATGAAAAAATCAATGTGGGAAATTGCACCAAAATCGACAAGCAATTTTCGCAAAAAAAATTTTTTTGGGGTGGTTAGGGTAGTTAACCCCAGGCACCCCTTAATGTCGTATAGGGTTTATTTTACTGCGTAAATCTTAATTTACAACTAATTTATGGTTTTCTTCAATATATTGTTCAAAAGTGTTACAGTTTATCGCATTGTTCTTAAGGAAAGGGGTTATCTATCATACCCCGTAATTTTGCAGGGGATGGTCAGAGGCAAATAAGAAAAAACACGTCGTTAATATTTTTAAACGTACTATAAGGACACATAATATCGCCAAAATCGACAGGGTAGTTTTTAAAATATTCCAAAAAAGTAGGGGTAGTTTACCCCCTGAAGCCCTCAGGTGTATGTGTGATATATCAATGGAAAGCTCTTTGAAAATGAATATCAGTTTACGTTTACCACATTTCGATAGCTATTTTCGTTTTCAGCCTATAAGCGAATATATATATTTCGCCCCGATTTCCAACCCTTATAACTCGCCCCAGGGGCTTTATTAGCACGTATAAAAAAATACGTAAACCTTATTTTTGGCCATACTATCACTGTACCAAATTTCAACAAAATCGGTGAGGGACAGTTCTGATACTTCCCTTGTTAGTCTACAAAAAAATGTACATTTGACGCCAATGTATTTTTCTTTATGTAGTTTGGAGCCTAAACCCAAAAATCACATTTAAAATGTTTTCTATGGATACGTTTTGGAGCTATGATTTTTTTTTGTAGGAGTAATTTGACTATTTGCAGCATATCTCGAGTTAGAGATGACCGATCTGGTCGTGCTATTCATCAAATTAAAGAGTATTGTATAGCCAATAAATAGTATTAATACTTATTCCAATCGGTTCGGTAGTTTTAAAACAGTGGCCCATAATACACTTAGTCACAAAAGTCTTCGTACAGGTGAAAAAACAACAAAATGTATAATATAAAACAGTTAATAACGTTTCATGGATAAAATAAAGTATATTCTATTTAAATAAATAAATAAGTTAAAAAATATCGTTTTTTGATGTCATGAAAATGTTCGTACACTGATACGACACTGATCGTACTTCATTATGATGATTTGATTGTTAATTTTCGGTTCACTTCGTTTAACTTTGATATATCGTAAACTTTGACTTGTTAAGACATGTTAAGTGCGACAATTGCATCACATTTACAACATGAGCGCCCATAGAAAAGAAACTAGCGAAGAATTAAGAAATTTAATTGTTAAATTCAAAAACCAAGGGAAATCGTTGAGCATAATCTCAAAACTTGTTATTAATAAACCACGATCTCCAGTGCAATATATCATAAAAAACTTCAAAACTAATAATAATGTGAGCAATAAACCTAGGGCAGGTCGCCCTTCGAAGTTAAACTCACGAGACAAACGAAATATTATTCGTAAAGTATTAAAAGAACCAACTTTGAGTGGTCGAATATTGGCGGCAGAGGTGTCGAAAGAAACAGGAAAGGATATCCACCCAGAATGTATTCGTCGGCTGTTACGGAAGCAAGGTTTTAATGGAAGACAAATGCGGAAAAAGTTGTTTATCAATCCAATAAACCAGAAGAAACGCCTGGAATTTGCTCAAGAACATATTGACAAACCTATGGAATTTTGGAACACCGTATTATTTAGTGATGAATCTAAATTTAATATTTTTGGATCGGATGGACGGGGTAAAGTATGGAGAAAACCGAATACTGAATTCAAACTCGAGCATCTCTTACCTACGGTGAAATACGGTGGTGGATCAATTATGGTTTGGGGATGCATGGCGGCGGCTGGGGTAGGGAATTTGGTTTTTATTGATATGGACCGTTTTTATTATCTTAACATATTGAAGGAAAATTTGCGTGCCAGCGTTGATAAACTAAATCTAGGAAGGATATGGATATTTCAGCAGGATAATGATCCTAAACATTCAGCGAAGATAGTTAAAGAATGGCTGTTGTATAATGTTCCAAAGCAATTAAATTCCCCATCTCAGTCCCCTGACCTAAATCCCATAGAACATTTATGGGACGAAATTGAAAGAAGAGAGAAAAAATAGGATAATGGGCAAAGCCTCCCTTAAAGAAGCGATTTTGAAAGAATGGGAGAATATTACGCCCGATGTTACTAGAAACTTAGTATCGTCGATGCAAAACCGTTTAAAAACTGTTTTAGAGCAGAAAGGTGGACCGACACGATACTAGTTATTTATTTAATAGGATTCTTCTTCAGTTATTTTGTTAATAATTCGTTGTACGAACACTTTCGTGTGATCAGAAAAAGTAATTTATCTTTGTTATCTTTTTTAATTCTTACTAGAAGCATATATTTTAATTTTAAATCATTATTAATCATTGAAAATATGTAAAATGTTTCATAACAGTTATAAATAAATAATTATTTTGTTCATAAATACGAATTTCTAGCCTGTACGAAGACTTTCGGGACTAAGTGTATGTGAAAAGGGTTGTTTTTTAGACAAAATGTGAACCAAAAATTCATTCAATATCCGTGGAGAGTCGCAGAAAAATTCTTTTTACCTTCTACGTAAAGTTTGCTCTTTTTAAAAGACAACAAGGTACGCAGGATGTGAATCTAAGGAGAAATTACCAAAAATTATGATCTTCTATATGTGAGACAGTGATTCACAGAGACGCGTGTGCCTCTACGCGTAAATTTCTAATATCTACATGTACGCGTAGACAATTATGTAGATAATGTAGACCAGAGGTTCCCAAACTATTTTTTCTCATAGACCACTTTAAAAATTTTGCTGGTTCCGGTGTAGCTACATTTTTACCATATTCCCAAAACTCGACAAAAAATGTGAAGATTAGATCTAACTATGGAAATTTGCGTTGAGTTCCAACCACGAATTAACACTATTCGGAAAAAAAGTGATAATTAATTGGTTAATTAATTAATTGATTATGCTGTGAGTGGATGTCAAAAAAGTAAAGTTGGCCAATCAAAAAAGTGATTCCATTCAACTTTACTTATTTTTTTGACATCTACTCACACCACAAGAAACCAATCAATTCTCATGTATTTTATTTAGAAAACTCCCCATTCGGAGTGGTAAAAATAAAAGGAAAAATAGTATATTTTCTTGTGTTGTATTTATTCAAATATGTAATTATTACACTATTAATTATTATTGTTATCATATTACAATGTAATATGATAACAGTAGTAACATAATTAAAATTAAACATTAATAACGTAACGTAACTTCTACAATGACAATCACAAAATAGTCATAATTTTAATGGGACTTGATTTATTGACAACAAATTATCAATACTTGGCTTCAGTTTTGTTAGGAATAACCGCAAATCTTCCCGTTCTTTGATATTCAATCTGCTACTTTTTTTTGTTAAAAGGTTTTTAACGACACTAAAACTTTTTTCGACAAGATATGACGAGGGAAACGCTATCAAAAGCTGTCTCGCAATTACGCGAGACAGCTTTTGATAGCGTTTACAGTCCAGGGTATTTTTCGGGTATTTGTGCCTGCAGCCAAAATGTTTGATACCCTCTTTTAAATTTCACCTTCAGCTCCTCATTAGTGTTAAGCTCAATTTTCCAACAAAGGCTGAAACTACACCCTTTGTTTTTATTAAATTGAGGCTGTCGCCTTGTAATTGTAAGTTAATATCATTAAATTTTTTGAACAAATCTGTCAAATACGCGATGTCTGCTTTCAAATTGATCAGGTTTTCTTTTAAATCTTAACTCTAACACTGATTAAAAAGTGAATAAAATCTTGTTAAACATGCACCTTTCGACAACCAGCGTACTTCAGTATGTAAAAGCAATCGTTGAAAGTCTTCATCATTTTCATCGCACAATTGTGCAAATAATAGCGTATTCAATGCATTGCTTCTTATTTTGTTAACTACATTAATCGCAAATTGAGGCGATTGGTGCAATCTATCACTCAAATTTTTCGCTACTAGCTGTTGTCGGTGGATGACACAGTGAATTGCAGTTACCTCTGACCTATGCGAAGTTAGCCCCCAATTTTTCTAGCCCCCAATTAGATAGGATTTTACATGTATAGTATTTTAATTATAACAAGAGAATCAGTAAACCGATTTCGATATACAATGTCTCATTCGAAAGCTTAATCTTTGACCAATACGAAAGTGGAAACGCCCGATTCGAAATCTCTTTCGAATTCCGCTAAAACGCCAAAATAATGCGAAGGTACACGAAAATAACACAAAAATGACCTTTTTTTTATGTAGTGATAACTCGTAAACGATGTACCCGGTGATCAAGATCTATACGTCATTCGATTCGTCATAGTTTCTTCTATCGAAATCACAAAATGCCCGATTTCAAATCTCTCCCGTTAACCTTGTACAGCCCTCGGAATGACACCGTGATCCGTGTGGCTCGTTGTTTATGCCCGAAAGTCTAGCCCCCAATATAAAAAAATTAATTTAAACTAAATCGACTATAATTAGAGAACAGTTTGGCGGATTTTAATGTTTTATATCTCAATCGAAAGTTTATGCCTGGCTAAATGCCCGATTCGAAATATTTAAGGATTTTGAATAAAACACAAAAAATTAATTCATCAAATAAGTCAATTATCTCCTCTGTTAATTGACCAATTTTAGTCATCAACATCTCGATCGAAAGTATGATCTACAATGAATGCGAAGGTGGAAATGACCGATTTAAAAATTTACTAATTACCTACGTAAGGTTATTTAAATGACTCCAAGTACCTACCGACTGGAAGACTAGCCCCAAATGCGAGAAAATTAATTTTGATTAAATTCGCTTTAACTAAAGAATGGTTTGACCGATTTTAATGTTATATTTCTCAAATGAAAAGCTTGCGTCTGGCTGAATGTAGAAGATATAAACATTAAATTAATAAGGCGTATACACGCATAACATTGTATTACATGAAACTGTAAGTGCATTTTTCTCGAAACATTCTTTTTACATCTGGTTAACACGATTCCTAAAAAACTACTCATTCGATTGACTTGAAATTTGAACTGCACTTCTAAATAGCATCTTTCTATCGTATGACCTACAGAGAAACTGATACGATATACACATGATTTTTTTTTGAGATAAACTTATCGATTTGAAGAACAAAATCGATTATCTTAATTTGACTAGGCGCCATTTTCCCAATAATATTTTTTTTGCTTAGTTCTAGTTCATACGATAATCACAAGAAACGAACATCATTTGATTTTTGAGTTTCAGATTATTTCAGGTATCAACCAGCAACTTAGACAATCCACGCACCTACTTGGTTGAGGGACAATGTAAAGATTATTTTCTATAAACAATTCTTTTTAAATAAGTAAATATATCATGAAAGCATATGCAAAAGATTAAATTGAAATACCACATAATTTGGTAGCAAAAAATTCCCAAAGAAATCATTTTATTTGATACAAAAAAAAGAGACTCCCCCATTAAAAAGTTTGAATTAGATTATACTAGTATTATTTGGAGTGGTTTATAGTCAATTTCAAATTATTTCTTTTTTTGACAATGTTGATAATTAAAGCTTTATAATTTTTCAAGCACAAAATGCAAAAATGTATTGAATAGTACCGTTTTTCAAGCACAAATCCAGTGAGTAGCGTTCAGACGGTTTTTATCTAGAAAAATTACACCGTTCAAATCGCGAATTTTCCCGATATGTTTTGGTCAATTAATAAAATTGAAAACGACTCACCGAATAGATGTTGTTTCCCTTGGATTTTACTTCGAAGCTCAGCTGGAAAGAAAAGATAAATTAATTTATTGTGACAAAAAAAAGAATTAATACGATACCTTCACATCCTTCAACATCCATAAAATAGCAATCCCATGATGTCCTATATCACATCACAAATATCACCTAACACTTAGCATAAATATAGCACGCATTTATCACTTAATTTAAGTAATAAGTTTTATTTTTCTAAACTACTTTATCACCCTTAAATGCCCGCATATCAACTAAAATGGCTAAAATGCGTTATTAGCGAATCAACTTCCAAACATCCCCTCCTTAATTTATTGTGGGAAGAAGGAATACTGGAGGTGAATAAACAAAAAATGTAAAGACGACGGGCCGAAGCGGTTTTAAATCGTTTTTTGGTTTTAAAACTCAACCTTTCAATAAAAAAATTACTCGTTTTCTCGAAACATTTGAAATAAAACTTACGTCATTTTACTAAAATAAAACGCACTAATCGAACTTCAATGTTTAACACTTCCTGCAAAAGAAAGTCTATCCCCCAATATAAAAAAGATAATTCAAACTAAATCGACTATAATTAGAGAACGGTTTGACGGATTTTAATGTTTTATATCTCAATCGAAAGTTTGGGCGCTAGACTTCCAGTCGGTCATTTCAATAGCCGTACGCAGGTAATTAGTAAATTTTGAAATCGAGCATTTCCACCTTCGCATTCATTGTAGATCATACTTTGTATTGAGATGTTGATGACTAAAATTGGTCAATTAGTTAAGGAGATAATTGATGTGTTTGATTAATCGTTTTTTGTGTTTTAATCAAAATCCTTAAATATTTCGAATCGGGCATTTGGACAACCGCATTCAGCCAGACACATACTTTTAATTGAGATATAAAACATTAAAATCCGTCAAACCGTTCTCTAATTATAGTCGATTTAGTTGAAATTAATTTTTTCATATTGGGGGCTAGACTTTCGAGCATTCATACGGGCATAAACACCGAGGCGACACGGTGTCATTCCGAGTACTGTACAAGGTTAACGGGAGAGAATTGAAATCGGGCATTTTGTGATTTCGATAGAAGAAACTACGACGAATCGAATGACGTGTAGATCTTGATCATCGGCTACATCGTTTACGAGTTATCACAACAAAAAGGTCATTTTTGTGTTATTTTCGTGTACCTTTGCATTATTTTAGCATTTTAGCGGAATTCAAGAGAGATTTCGAATCGGGCATTTCCACTTTCGTATTGGCCAAAGATTAAAGAGTAAACTTATAGAGTTTACTTAGTTTTAGAGTTATTAAAGAGTTTACTCTTTAATCTTTGTATTGGCCAAGGATTGAGCTTTCGAAAGAGACATTGTTTATCGAAATCGGTTGACTGGTTCTCTTGTTATAATCAAAATACTATACATGTAAAATGCTATCTAATTGGGGGCTAACTTCGCATAGGTTTAGCTCTGGTATAATTTTTAAGTTTTTACAAGTAACAGTCGCTGAGCTTCTTAAAATATTATCTGCCTACATTGATAGGCGAAGTCAAGCCAACATTTTAGTTCTTCACTATCGAAACCAGAAAAATGTTCGTGGAACCCCGTTTACGAATTGTAAAGCCCCATTTTTTTGTCACGCCAACGTAAACCCCCGTCGAGTCTCTCGTGGACCCCTGGGGGTCCACCTGGACCACTTTGGGAATCACTGATGTAGACAAACGGTTTGAACGTAGAGTATGTAAACTATGTAGAAAATAAGTTGATCATGTAAGTAGCTACGATATTTGAGGTTATGATTTTGAACATTTCTTCTAACCTTATAACAGATTTTGAGTTATAACTTATAAGTGTGACTTGTTATCACTTATCACAATGGTTGGATGAAAAAAAAGTAACGAATTCGACGATTTGGGATTTGTGCTTTTAAAAACTGAAAAACGATACGTCGCACGGTGCAATATTTGTGAAAAATCGTTAACGAATACTTCAAGGGCACGTTTAACGGGACACAGGTTAGTTGTATCATTAAATAACAGTTGTAAAAATATTTGCTGGAAAAAAATTATTGATTTCTGTATTAAAATTGTTATTTATTTATTTAGAAATGTGTGTAAGAGCTATTCTCATTCAAGAAGTAGAAGTCCTATCAAACATTTAATTAATACAATAGAAGAGGATAAATCAAATATCGACTCACAAAATCCTAGAATTGAAGAATATGTTATTGAGGCAGGAGAATTTGTTCGATCCCGTTAGTAAACGTGGAAAAAATTGTTCCAGGGATAGGACCAGGTTGTATTAAAACGGCAATTTTCTTATTTCACCAATATTTCGCTTTATATTAAAGCTTCCTCAAGGGTGAGGTTACAACTGCATACAAAATCAAAGTTAGATTAATTTAAAAACAACAAATAAAACTTACATTGCGAAGAAACAAGCAAAACACAAATTTAACGGCGAACGGTTCGACATGTTATAACCACGTGTGAAACAGTGAAAACACGTGAAGCGCAAGCGTGAAAAACAAGTTATAAAGAAAAACTGAGAAAAACGAACAATTCTTATTATCTATCTTTCTTAAATTTAATACAAATCAAAACGGTCGAAAATTAAAATATTTTATTAAAAATCAAACGACAAAAATGCAACAAAACCGCCAAAATTAAAAACAAAAGGGCAAAGGGAAAACACATAGACTATGGGAGTTGAGGTTCAGAGTCCTTATTAGATACTTTATTAGATAATCCAGTTCTGTTTTTGTAAAAATCAAATATCCAAAAATAAATGGTGCTGATGGAACCAATGTCAGTTTTAAAGTTAACTGTCGATTGCTGAGTGGAGGTATGGAACATTTCCAGGAACAAGCGTTTATGATAGTTATCTTCTTTGTCTAATATAGTTGTTTTATCAAACCTAAAATGATGACCATTATTGACACTATGTTGTGCTTTAGCACAACATAGGGGGTTGTGCTTTAGCACAACATAGTATCAATAAGTTCTTGACATCACTTTTGTGTTTACTCAATCTCCTCTTCAACCATTGGCAGGTTTGGCCTATGTACGTACAATTGCAGCTACCACATGGGACACAATAGATGATATTCTTATCGTATCTTATTTTTCAAATTGGAGAAGACAGAAATTAACTTAAGAGGATAGTGTTCTATTATTTTCAGATTTTGATCAACTTGATAATTTCTAAAAACTTTCATCGGCTTATCCGTTAATTGTGGTATGTAAGTGATTTTCATGTATGTGAGATTTAAAGAATCCTGTTATTGAAGATCAATGCGATTATTTTTAGGAGTTATATTGAATAATAATTTGTTTAACAATTTGATTGGGTATGAATTATCTAAAAAGATATTCTTTAACGTGTTTAAGTTGGTCTGGATAAATTGTGATTCTGAAATATTAATTATTCTATGTTTCATATTTAAAACTGTATTAATTTTATGTTTCACCTTGTGAAATGAGTTGAAGTGAATATATCTGCCTGAGAAAGTCGGCTTGTTGTACCAATCAAACATTAATTGATTGTTAGAACCTCTTATAACCTTAGTATCCAAGAAAGGGACAAAGTTGTTTTTTTCACCTTCAATAGTAAATTTTATGTGATTATTGAAATTATTGAAAATGTCCAAAACCCTCTCCTCAGAACCATGTGGTATAGATAAAATAATGTCATCGAATATGTTATTGGCCACGACGGAATGCTTGAAAATGTTACTGATAACAATTTTCTTTCTTCAAGTCATTCTGCAAAAATAAATGAAACCATCACCATTTCTGAATCTTCTGATGTGCCCATAATAGCGATTGAGCAGAATGAGGAACATTCATTGAATAAACATAAGCGAGAAAATGCAAAAAACAGTGCTTAGTATCAGGTTTTGTAGATAAATTGTCTCCTGAATTAGAAAAAGAACTCAACAATGCACTTGCAAAGTTTTTTTATGGTATAAATATACCTCTAGCGGTAGTGGAAACGAAACTGTTCAAAGATTTTATAAAAACTATAAAATCGGCTTATGCTACAAAGTTAGCATCGCGTAAAATGTTATCTACAACTCATTTGGACCCTACCTACAATCAGTCCATTGAAGATGTAAAGAAATACATAAATTCTGATTCAGTATTAATAATTGATGGATGGAAAAATTCTTCTAGCAATTCTAAAACAGTTGTTAGTATGATTCACAATGTCTCAGGACAATCTGAAACGGGAGTAAAATTAACGGACATTGTTTACGAGTCAATTAGGATGGCAAAAGAGCTTTACAATACGTTGTTTCAGAAAATGCTGCCGTCATGATTCAAATGGGACGTATGTTACAACATGCTGTGTGGCATACTACATGTAACAGTTACACAACAAATTTATTAGCGAAAGCTGCAGTAAATAAAACACTTACTAATAAAGTCGTTAGTATTTTAAAGGAATATAAACAGACCGATTATGAACACAAAATTTTACAAAAAGGGGGATGTCGTATGAAGTTACCATGTGAAACAAGATAGTGCTCGTACCGTGATGCCTACAATTGTTTAATAAAAAAATCATCAATATATGAAAATTATTGCTGCTGAGTGTGATAATGGCAATAGAAAACTAAAAACAACAAATTTGCTATACGACGACAACTTTATAGAACAGGTTAAGGAATATATTACGGTGTTTGATCCGATATGTAACCTAATCAACAATTGTCAAAAAGCTTCTTCTTCCATAGCAGATGCTGTTAATGATTGGCTATGTTTAAATATTCCTGAACCACACAAAACAAAGCTGTCCTCGGAAATTGAGAGAAGAATAGAAATGGTGTTTAATGAATTTTCATTAAGCGCTTACTATCTGCATTCAAAATATGATAAAGCGAAATTGTCACAAAATAACAAAAGCCGAGTTTACAAATTTTTGCTTAAGCATTTAAATGCTGATGGTTTAGAAAGTTTAGACAATAATAAGACTGATATATTTCTGATACTATTTGAGAAAGAGGTGAATAATCCATTGGTGTATTGGGGCACTTGTGAAATAAATCACCCTCAGTTGGCAAAATTGGCAAAACAGCTTTTAAAGATACCTGCTTCATCCGCAGAGAATATTTTCTATTTGGGGTGGCATACACACATCAAAGAGAAATCGTTTGACATTTGAAAGATCGAAGAATCTCATGCATATACAGTATGTCCCCGGATCGAGTTACAAACAGGAAAAAAATTTTTGTTACTGATTTTTCAAACTTATCTCAGCATAAATAATGCGTCGGATATGTTCAAACTACTAAATCATAAATAAAATGTGAATTTTATACTCTAACTATAAAATTAACTAATTTTTCCAATTTTATGTAAAAATTGGACTTTTTTCTAAATTGAAAATTGAA
This sequence comes from Onthophagus taurus, assembly GCF_036711975.1. Classification (NCBI taxonomy): domain Eukaryota; kingdom Metazoa; phylum Arthropoda; class Insecta; order Coleoptera; family Scarabaeidae; genus Onthophagus; species Onthophagus taurus. The sequence continues at coordinate 29,337,187 of NC_091972.1, read as the reverse complement.
ATTGAAGTTCAATTTATGATATGTAACCATAGAAACCATAAAAGTTACAACTTATGTTGGTGAGACTAAGTCTTTTCATAATGTTAACCGTGAAAGAGAGAATTTATTTAGTACTGTGCTATGGTACTAGTAAATCCTGTTTTCGTGTAGTTATACAAAAATTCCAGCAAAAATATCCGGACACAAGAATATCTCATGTGTTGCTCGCAAACTGATGAAAACAAATTTGGAAACGGGTTCTGTATTATCCATAAAGAGGCAGACAAAGAGACTAAATGAGAAAGACGCTGCTGTTCAGATAGCTTTTCAACAAATGAGATTGTTTCTTCCCAGCATTGTCGTTATTGGAGCGATGTAAATCCAATTACCCTTAAATTTTATACGGTCAATGTACTTTCAGCAAGACAGTTGCCCAGCTTACCATTTATACATTGTGCCAAATGGTTAAATTTACAATTTCGTCAAAAATGGATCGAACGAAATGGTCCTATTTGATGGCCAGCACGTAGTCCTGATCTTAAAATTATGGATTTTTATTTTTGGGGACGATTGAAACAAATTGTTTACAGTGAACCATTACAAGATGATGCAGAACTATTAAAACTAATAATAATTAAAGCGATAGAATCTCTACCACTGGCGGAAATTCGTACTTCTTATAAAGAATTTAGAACTCGTCTTCAAATGTGCGCCTAATTGGGAGGGAATTTGTTTGAATGAGGATTTGTTCACTTACAAATAAATAATATTTATTACTTACATAGTGTGTTATTACATAAATTTACATTTAAAATATTTTATTCAATTAGCCATATTTTAATTTGATTTGTCCGTATATTTTTCACTAACATAAGTTGTAACTTTTATGATTTCTATGGTTACATAAGGTAAATTGAACTTTTATTGGATTTAAATTGAAGTTTTTAATTTAGGAAATGTATAATTTTTACATAAAAAAGGCAATAATTAGTTAACTTCTATAGTTAGAATATAAAGTTCGTGCGATTTAGCGGTTTGAACATATCCGACGCATTATTTATGCTGAGATAAGTTTGAAAAATCAGTAACAAAAATTTTTTTCCTCTTTGTAACTCGATCCGGGGACATACTGTACATAGAAGATCATACTTTTTGGTAATTTCTCCACCGATTCTCATCCTGCGTACCTTGTCTTCTTAAAAGAGCAAGCTTTACGTAGAAGGTAAAAAAGAATTTTTCTGCGACTCTCCACGGATATTGAATGAATTTTTAGTTCACATTTTGTCTAAAAAATCCCTTTTTCACATATTATGGGACATTGTTTTAAAACTACCGAACCGATTGGAATAAGTATTAATACTATTTATTGGCTATACAATACTCTTTAATTTGATGAATAGCACGACCAGATCGGTCATCTCTAACTCGAGATATGCTGCAAATAGACAAATTAACCCTAAAAAAATCATTGCTTCAAAACGTGTCCATAGAAAAAATTTTAAATGTGATATTTGGGTTTAGGGGACCAAACTACATCAGAAAAATACAGTGGCGTCATTTTATGAATTTGTTTTTTGTAGACTAGTGTAATAAAAAGACTACTTATGATATTACGTAAACTACATAAAACAAAATAAAGTGTAAACAAAACAAGGAAAGGAAACATTTGATTAAAGTTTATTATCAAAATTATAAATGATATTAAATTATCATCAAATATAAAAAAAACTTTAAAGCTTGGTTACTACACGTTAACACCAATTTTTATTCCACATCCCGACCATAATATAATGGATTTGACCCCCATCTTGTCCTTAATCCATCTATTACGTCATTAGCTCGCCAATCCAACTCTAAGTTATCTCTAATCTCACTTGAAGATTGACGAGTCATTGCTTATCCTCCAATTCGTACCGTTGCTTGATATAATACAGTGTGTTAATTAATTATGGTACCCAATATGCAACAGCGGCGTTGCACATTTTCCCTGTCATATTGATTTCAATTCCTTTTTTTTAAAAATCAAGAAATCTTTTATTTTACTTTTTTTATGTATCTATGTATAAATTTGTTAATTAATTAATCAATACACTTCAATCTTTAAAAAAGTCAATTTTTATTTTCCTTATAAAAAATCATTTTCCATAAATTTTTTTAATATGTGAGAATAACTCCACATATTTTGGTGACCCCGACGAGTATGCAATATCACAGTATTTATTTTATAATACGCGATTTGCGTATTGTAATACCAATACTGTGATATTGGTTGCATACTTGCAATAATGACGTCGGATACGATAATGAATTAACACACTGTACATCTTCGTACAGTCATCTCCATTAGTTAATTTTTCATTCTCGGTTCCTCTCTTCACCTTTTATCCTTCAAAGTTGTGGGGCATAAGTTATTCAAACTTTTGTTTTTGGACATTATATCATTTTAACCAATATTATTAAACCAACATTTAATACGTCGAAAAGACTCCAAATTTTTATGAGCTTTTAATATATCCGCAAGTAACGCTGGAAAATTCATTACATCCACTCAAAGTTACTGCACGGTGTGCTGTTTACACTAGAGGGGTCATGCTGCCAAACTGTGGCTGGTGAGAGCACAGAGCCATAATCAATGAATTTTTTATTCTTCAAACGGGTGTATCGGGACTAAAGGACATGTAATTCTAGCACAATGGAGCAACGGCGTAAATTCCTTTCTATGGGGTTGTTTAAAACCCCGGGTTTACGTGACACTACACTGTATAGATGTACTAATAACACGCCTATGAACCATATTTGAGTCCAACGAAAGAAATTATTTTTATTGACTGTTTAGATTGTCAAAAAACAATGAACAAGTAAGTCTTAACTTAGTCTTTACTGGTAAATAACTGACACGTATTAATACACTTAGAAAATATACTGCGATGACAGTTTCTAATCTAATACGAAACTGATAAAGTGGACATAAAGAGACATGTATATATCAGGATTTGGCAGAAATGTGATCGCATCCAGGTAGGAATTTTAAGCTAAGAGAAAACAAAGGGATTAATTTTCAATTTACATCAAATTATCTGTAACTTACGTGGATTAAAGCACATAGACTCATGCATTGTCACGTTCAGCTATGTATTGCACATTAACACAAACATAGGGATTAATTTTCAATTTGGGGTTATTTATCCTTAACTTACAAGGATCGGAGAGGGTGCTTTCATCCCAATGAGAATCCCCTGTTCATCTGCAGACGTTGCCACACGATGTATGTATGTTTCAAACAAACAAGTAGTGAAAATTAGAATTTAACTAATAACTTGTGAGTCTATTAATTAATTAACCAAAAACTGGAAACACCCTTTTCCACCGCTTTTCGAAATGTCTTTACTTGGGGCTATACTGCTGCGTCAATATTTATTTTCTTAGTTTTGGGGATTACCGTGATATATAAACAGATCTTGATTCAATTTGCATCAGTGCTGGTAATCAAGACTATTATTGTAGTTGGTGTTATTGGGCCAATCTTTACAATCCTATTGGTCTCGACTCTGTCCATCTTAGGCAGCATAAGAAGATATGCTTAACGTGATGTAAACTCAAGCTCATAGTAACAGTCTCATAATAACTTATAAATAATACATGTTTTCTAGTACTTTTCGCTACGATGGACTCTTCAGGATTAGTTCTGGCTTCCCTATGTCCTTTTCAACTCCAGCAAATCGGTCAGAACGCCACATATTATTGTTTGAAATCATCTTCAAAATATACAAAATATTTATCATCTTTTTACCCAGTAACCTATCAGATTTGTTTGATTTTATCGCAACTTAAACGATTTTCTGGACTATTTACAAAAAATACCTCCAAAGAAAAGAACATCAGTTTAAAAATTATCAACATTAGCACCATATTTCCGAAAAAATGGTTGCACAAATAGTATTTAGGTTTTATTTAGTTTTTATGCCATAGTTGGATCTTATCAACACTTGAAAGTTTATAAAGTACAAATCAAAAAGAGATCAACGGATCAAATTTATTTATTTTTTATTTTGAGACAAAACAGCTTTAATACTTAAAAATGGAACTGTGATTACTTTCTGTTGTTACCATTACTTTATTTATAAATCTTTAAGAATTATTTCAGATCACAGATACGTTTATAAATATAAGAACCAAATCAGCAATTGAAGAAACCAGCCGACACTTGCTAACAGTAAAACCTTTGCATTTTTCGGCATCCAAGATTTCAAAACTTAATGTTGCTTGAGGAATGATAACATTATTCTCATCAATATTACGTCAAGTTACAAAGTTAAGAGCAGACAACTTGTTAAAGAAAAACGAAGAGCTAGAAGAAGATAGTGGCGGTCGAGGAGTTCCTCAGACAAAACTATACTTAACAACAGGACCAAGAAACTCAGAAGAGAAAATCAAAAGATTGAAGAAGAACCCATGAGCTGCTATCTGGAAGAAACCTATGTATATAACCTCTGTTCCTCCTATTAGAAAGAATAATGAACCATGAGTTAAAAACAATAAGCAAAAAGTAACGCTATTTGCTGAATATCTGGCTGAGACCTTTATTCCCAACCTAGGGCAAAACAATTATGAAATGACCAATATTGTGAAGTAACGACAAAAAATATCACATTAGTTACTCCTAAAGAAGTAGCAGATAAGACTCACTCAAGAACTAACCTCAGCAGACTCGTAAGTCTGCCAGTAAAACAACTTAACGATGTCAATAGTTTCAAAAGTTTCAAGCAACTACTTCTCAAAACACTGAAGACAGCAATAGAAACTAATAACCTAATTGCAAATTACGAACTTAGATGTAGGTAAAAGCACTCAACAATAAACCAGCTGCATAAAATAACCGACACCATTGAATGGGCCTTGGAAGAAGAGAAAGTTTACTTTCTTTGAAGACTGCGGACTTCCTACATGTTGCACATACCTTCGACAAAGTTTAATGGACAAACTAAACAAATTACTTCTAAAGCAATACGTAGAGATATTTCATCGTACATCTCGGAAAAACTCTTCAGAGTTAAACAAGAAGATAAATACTTGGACTTAAAAGAGATCAAACCGAGAGTGGCTCAAGACAGTGTATTTGTCCTTCCCTATATCTACTATATATTAGTGACATCCTAGTGTTGGTGGTAACTACGATGGCTACAATTACCATCTGCTTGGAGTGGAAAAGGATCAGGAGTTATCCACTGGGAAATTACAAACAACCAGCAATGCAATACTCGATTAAATGGCAACATTGTTCCATATGAGAACAACACCAAGTAATTTGTTTCATGAGTCTGGATACCAAAATTAGGTGGAAAGAGCATATCAAAAAGAACAGAGCGGAATTAGCCGTAAAATACAGACAGTTCTATTGGTTGATTGGGAGGTACGCTAAATTTTCAATCTCCAACAAACTACTGATTTACAATCTGAACCTGAAACCAATATAGTACTACGGCATCTAGCTCTGGGGCTATGCTAGTGCTACGAAACATTCTTAATGCCGCCTGATATGTGCGAAATTGTAACATACAGATAGATTTACATATTCAAACCGTTAAGGAAAAAGCTTGAAGGTTTGCTGAATGCATGAAGCTAGACTCCACCTTCGCAACAACGAACTGAGAGACTCTTCAACTGCTGGACACCACTGCTGGACACACATTGAGATAAAAATTAATGGTTAGTCTATAAGACTAATTTTAATTGCTGGTACCATCAAAGAAAAAACATTCAGATTAGGTCTTTGATCCGTTTTTTTATGATCACCCGTCGAGCTCTGACTCGCAAAAGTAGCACTTACAAAGCATGGTTAAACACTAGAACCCCAGGCCGCCAATACGCATATTGTGTTCTATTTATACCAACGTAAAAAGTATGGACTGTACATCTGCTGAACTTCTCCTTCAATTTAGTATTCTGCTAAAAAGCGATAGATTTTGTAAAATCTTGAAGGTATTCGTTGAAAAAGTTATGATGTGAATCGCGTGGTTCAAAACGCGGTAGTTAATTTTAAAGTGGTGGACTTAACCAATTGGGTGGAGCACTTAGAACACCATTCAAGGATCATTGCATTTATCCTTTACGGTATTAAGAAAAAGAGAGGAATATTTGTGTGTTTCGTGCATTTAAGTACTGCTTAATAACTACTTGTATACTTGCCAAGAAATATTGACGAAGTTGCTCATATAACGACCTACAAACATATATGGACAAGCCAAATGAAAGTTGTTCTGTGCGAAGGGGGAAACCATATGACGATAAAAAATTTTGACCTTGACCTTATTTTCAAGGTCATATGAAGGTCACCACTAATTTTTTAAATGGCACCCTATGTTTTTGATTGCAAAACCTGAATCTATGGATAAAAGTAAAATAATTTACAAAAAAAAAATTGCGTAGGTTTTGCCAGTACTCGGCGAAACATCTTTTGTAGACAAAATCTAAATAATTTTTTTATTCAAATAGTTTTAAATATTGTTTATTTATAAAAAAAAAATGATTAAACTACACTATTAATCAACAACAAGTATAAAATTTATAATAAATGTTCACATATTTCCCAACCCACTTCAATACATCTTAAAAGGTTTTCTTGGCTATTATTTCTGCATGCATTTCTTATCCGCTCTTTCATGCTTTCTGGCGTAGTCGGTACTTCGCGGTAAACATTATCCTTAAGGACGCTCCACAAAAAAAATCAAGAGGTGTTAAATCAGGTGATCTGTCAGGCCAGGAAATTGGACCTCCCCTTCCAATCCATCGCCCAGCATAATCCCGACCTACAGCTTCACGTGCAATATATGAAAAATGTGCTGGACACACCCATCATTTTGCAGCCACATATTTTGTCTTCCTTCCCTGCTCAAATTTACAAGCAACGTCGGTAAGACGTCACAGGAAGACATATTTTGTCTTCCTGCCCTGCTCACGTCGGTAAGACGTCATCTAAAAAATTTCGGTACTTCTCCCCATTCAGCATACCATCAATAAAGTATGGACAGATCAATTGATCACCAATTATGCCACACCAAACATTAACCGACCAAAATCGTTGATGTTCTACTTCATGCAACCATCTCTGATTTTCAACGCTCTAATGGTGCATCTAGGTATGTCTATTGACTTGTTCTTTGTTTGTATAAGTATACTCTTCCAAGAATAGCACGTTACCAAAGCAATTGATTTCCAACCGCATTCGTTCTTGTGCATTGATAAAATATTAATCGATTTTCAAAATCACCTCCACAAAGCTGTTGATGCAATGAAATGTGGTACGGGTGATACTTGTTGCGCTTTCATATTCTTAAAATGCTGGTCTTCGATATTTCGGCGTCAATTGCAAGTCGTCGGGTGCTAACTTGAGGATTTACCTCAACGCTAGCTAAAACCGCAATTTCCTTTTCTTCCGTAGTTACAGTTGCTCACCGAGTTCTTTTCTTGATTCCATATTTCCAGTGTTAGTGAAATCATTCACAACTCTGTAAAAGGTACTTTTCGAAGGCATATTTCGATCAGGAAAACGTTTTCGATACAAAGCTATACTATCAGCAACTTTTCTGCCACTTTCTCCATAAATAAAAATCATTTCGATTTTTTCTGCCACACATAGAGTATCCATAATTTAATGACTTAGTTTAAACACTCTGCCTTAATGTAAAACGATGGAATGAATTCAGAATTTGTTGCCAAGCAATTTTTATGCAAATTTAGTTTCACCTGTTACATTTTAAAACAATTCAACCAATTAAGTCTCTGAATATGCCGACATAATAAGCCGTAGAAAGACATAGAAATGTCGGAACATTTTAGACCTCTTTCCAAAGGTATTTCCGACGAGCCAGGTAACCCGATGTAAGTACCTCTTCTGGATTTTTTTTGTTGAGCATTCTTAAATAGTATTCTAAGAATTAAGAACTAAAGATAATGTATCGAAGCGGGTAGGAAAATGTTTAAAAATTCATAAATCTTATTTGTTCTTGCTAGATTATAAACGCTAGTTAATGTTTCTGAAGAAGTTTCAATTTTTTTCAAAAGATTTCTTTATTTTTTTTTAATTACTTTGCTTTTATCCACAGATTCAGATTTCACAATAAAATATATAGGGTGCCATTTAAAAAATTGGTCGTGACCTTCATATAACCTTGAAAATAAGGTCAAGGTCAAGAAATGTTATCGGCATATGGTTTCCCCCTTCGCATAGAACAACTTTCGTTTGGTTCATTTTTATGTAAAATGAACCGTTTTCGAGATAATCGCTTGTCTCACGTTAACTGGAACACTCTGTATATGTAAAACTGATTATTTTTGGGAACTTTCCAAATTGTCTTGACTGCGTTCTTCGATGTGACTTAAAGTCAAAGCACTCGCAATCTTATGAACCAAAACAACAGAACATTTGATATTATACAATGTTAACGTCGTTAATGACGTCAGTGCTTGTCCAAATGCGATTGTCTTCGAGGTATTCATAACAGTAATAACTAATAACTCTATGAACTGTTCCACTAATCTTCTTGGACTGAGGGTGAACGAGGCGATTATGGTGTTTTAATAATTAAGCACACTGCATACTTCCGTTCATATGGAGAGCAAGTCCGCTGTTAAGTTGGAGTTTTGAATATTGAAGTAAGTCTCTGTTAACACTTTGTATGTAACATACACTTTACACAAAATGTGATATTTATATGGATTTTAAGGCTGGCTAATTAACAATGTATATCGGCAAGTTTACCTTAAAAAAATAGAAGTGTGTCTCACGCGACTTCGGAGACCGTTTAGTCAGTTATTTTTCAATTTTTCCATTTTATTTTCCTTTTTTGTGATATTTACAGATGACTTAATTTCACATATCCCGGATTAGTCTTATTGTTAGTGCAAGAACCCACAGTTGTAAAATAGTGACCATGAATTACAGAGATCAATTTTACTGCTATTTTTGGATTGAGTAAATTGTTCCATTCGCACAAGTCGAGTTGAACGGAGGAAAGCTGAGCATTCTTCTGTGTACTGTCACTTTATTTTAAAGGCAACAAAACATAAAAATATTGAAATTAAGTTCCACTCTGCTTGTGTTTATGAATAGGGGAAATATTTATAATAAATGTTGTAACAAAATGTGAGTCTAAATATATATATATATATATATACTGTGTTAATTTAAAAATTGCAATCAATATCACAGTATAATATAATATGCGATTTGCATATTGCAATACCAATACTGTGATATTGGTTGCATACTTGATGTATGCAATGATGACGTCGGGTACGATAATTAATTAACACACTGTATATAATAAGCATAACTAATTGCAAATAAATAAATGTAACAACACCTTCATTGAGAACATCAGTTTGCGTTTACGCAAATTTATTTTATAGCAGTTGACAAAGATCAAACGGTTTCCATGGGTAATCTACTAAATACCCTTCATTGAAATTCATTGACGTCAATTTCCTTTAAACACTCGCTGACTAGAACCAATTAAACTTTAACTACAAGTCCGGTGGCGTAAAATAAACATGAATGCGTAGTACATATCAAGTATGTACATGTACTTAATTGGCGTGGAGAGAGTCGGCTTTAACATAGGATTCTACGCAACGCATATCCCATCGTTGCCAAGTTAAGCATTACACATATTGCCCCTAGGGATTTACTTGTGTCCACGGACTAAATTTAACTATTTGGTTACGTAAGGGTTAACCGAGTAAATGTACTTTTATGTGTCAGTGAGCCTGTATATCGTAATCAGAGAGTATGTTTAAAGGGTAAAGTATGGTCAATAAAATGATACATATATGTGTATCTATAAAGGAGTATAGAGAATGGTTTATTTGGAAAGGTTAGAATATTTTACACAAAGTGCCGAATTTAACTCAAATTTTGATACAGATCCACGATTTTGATTTAATAGTCACACACCATATTACATATCTAACGTGGCATTCACAGACATAATACCTAAAATAAACACAACGGATTTAACAGCCCTGAGTACATTCTTAAAAATTTTGAGATAGATTAAAACACAATAGTAATACTGGGCACCATACAGGGCTGGATTAACCTTAACTTAGCGTCTCAAGGCCCTGCACCTACAGGGGCCCGGTTCTGGTTTGATATTGCATATTCATAATATAATATACATATTTGCGGATCCTCCTGTGGTGGTTGGTAACATAACTAGGCAGAATACTATTAATGAAATCCTTGCATCTACCAACGTGCTTTCCTTTTCATTCAGCTTGGTTACAGATGCTGAGGTCTGGTATGCTTTAACTTACTCCAAGTCCACTAGTGTCGGAGCAGATGGTAATGGACTCAGATTTCTCTTACCCATTCTGGATATATAATAGTTATTACTCCCCTAACACATATTTTCAACTGTTCTTTTGAATAGTCTATATTTCCCTCAATCTGGCGAATCGCCTATGTTATTCCTATCACAAAAATTAAATCTCCGTCCCATGTTGATGACTTTCTGATGACTTCCCATTTCTATTCTATCTACATTGTTAAAAGCTATTTACAGATTCAGAAATATCTTAAGGAGTTTAATCTAATTAACAAATTCCAGTCTGATGAGCAGCACTGATTAAGATCACCGATGATATTAGAACTGCTTGTGATAAGCGTTGTGTTACCTTGCTAGTGTTACTTCATTTTAATAAGGCCATTGATTCTGTGGACCATGCCCTCCTGTTAACTAGGTTTTCTGCTATTGGTTTTACCCGTTCCTGTGTATCTTGGTTCCAGTCCTACCTTTCCTATCGGTCTTTACGTGCCCGCGTGGAATATGTACTCTCTTCTCCTGTTGACATCAAATGTGAAATTCCCCAGGGCAGTGTGCTGGGTCCTTTGCTCTTCTCAATTTTCATAAATAGTATTAGTGATGGTATCTCGTGTAGCTATTATTTGTATGCAGACGACCTTCAACTTTATGTTTCGTCAACTGTTAACAACCTCCCAGATGCTTTGTTGCATCTTAACAACGATCTCTCTAGTATACTTGACTGGTCTAGACTCTTCAACTATCTTTTTTTTGACCTATACGTGTTTTTCTTCTTTAGTCTGCCTTTCATCTATTTTTTACTGCACTTTTTTGTGTCTACTTCCTTCCTTGTAGTAACTGACTGTCGATCCGTTACATAACTCAAATATGCTCATTCGCTCAGTCCTATTAGCACATCACTTAGTATTACTTTTTTCCGTTACCAGTGAGTCTTTTGGAATATGTTTGTTATGAATGTATATATTTATGTAAATACTTGTTTTTGAGGCAATAAACATTATTATTATTATTATACATAATACCTAAATGTTAATATTAGACTTTTTGGGGCCCAAAAATATATAACGCCTCGGACCCACAAAAGGTGTGATCCGGCCCTGATACTATATATTCAGTATTATAATCGTGCTTAAATCTATATCTTTTTATGTGCCTTAAAGTAATTACGATCTAAGCCATCGAAACGAGGATGATATAAATTGTATTCGTTCGCCCGTCAGGAATACGCATTCATAATCCCATTAGGCAATTTATGTCGCTCACCGTAAAATCCCGTCAGTCGGTCGTAATCCCGTCAACATATAACCAAGTACATATATCGATCAACCTTGATATTCCAGTATTTGTGTCGCATTTAAAAATCAATATATCACCAAATTAAGTACATTCTAAAGTAACATTCTAACCATTCAATTGAAAAGAAACAAAATAATATGCGCAAAATTTAAAATGTTCAATTTTGAATCAAAGACTAATAATACATAATAAACAATCTAACCTAATTTTGCCAAAGAACCTTATTTTTATGCCAAGGGTACAAAATTATTTAAAAATATTTTAATGGTCAAACGTTTTATGTATTGTAGTGAGTGCAAACGTCCGAGCAGACGAACACAGCATTCACGTAACGAGTAAATGAGTGTCTCAATGAATTAACGACGCGGTAATGGCCACGAATGGGACGTTCAGCCTTGTGACGTAATGAGGGGACAACCGGAAGTCGAGCCAAATGACTCGACTTACGTGAGAACGTGTGTCGCACGGAATGACCACTCATTCTGCATTTGTTACACTGGACGGAAGAGGACGAGACCTGCTCAAACCAGATTTTATAAAATGTTCCAGAGCTGAACAGAAACACTTTTAATGATGGAAGAAAATTTAATATACCAATTTAGTAATTTACCTAACAGAAATAAATCCTTATTTAGTAACTTATATAGTTATTTAATATCGTTAGATAGAAACAAATCGGACATTAAATAGAGTATTTTAGTAATGTAGTATTTTCACTTACTTTATATAAAAGAACTGCTCGACATTAATCAAACCTCGGCATCTAAATAATATCAGATATTATAAGTACGAAGGCTTTTAAGGCCATCCAATTTTATTTCAAATACCAAATATATTTAATTAAATAAAATATTTTTCAAAATTTCTGGTGAAATACACATTCTTTCAACTCAATCAGTTATTATCAGTTATTAAATCTTTGTGTTTGGATTCTATAAATTATATCAAAATTGTATAGTATGATTTTTAGTATGATTTCTCTATAATTTTAAGTATGTGAAGTGGGAGAAATATTTGTTTTATATTAATGCAAATATTTAAAATAGCATAAATATCCTTAAAATTTCATAATATAAGTCTTCTAACTGCTACAAACAGCTTTGAACTACACCCCATTATGTTCAGTGGCTTCGAGAGATCTTGAATAATTCCTTAAACTGTTTATGCAAAGTATACAGGGTGAGTCAGAGTCTTTTTTGTGGATTGACGTGATTATGTTCTCCCAACTTTGTGGTATTGTTCCAGTATTCCAAGCCGGCTGAATCATCTTTTTCAACCAGCATTCTAGTACTGGTTCCCCTTTGTTTAGTAGTTCTGGTGGTATGTTATTTTCGTATGATGCCTTTCTATTTCGAGTTTCCTTTAGTGCTTCTTTTTTCCGCTATTCAATGTCCATTTCTTCCTTCTCTCCTTCCATGTTTATACTAGTCCCCTTCAGCTTCTTGACTATGTTCCAGAACTGTTCTTTTTAGAAAGATTATAAGATTGATAATCGGTGGATCGTATTAAATTCTGTCCCTCCTAATACCTCCACGTCTTGAGTTGTAGATCTCATAGTTCTAGAAAATGTTATATAATCTATTATACTTTTTTTGTTCTCTTTTGCCTGCATAATGTTCTCATTATGAATAAAACGATGTCAAAAAGATCTTGGTTCGTGCGTTTCTGGATATAGAAGGTGCATCCAACAACGCAATACCACAACCTCTTGAAAGAGCTGCTCTTGACAGGGGAGTGGAAGCAACTATAGCGGGATGGATCCGCAATAGTTTCTACTTTACTCCACGGTGACATGATACGCTTCCGGTCGGGAAGCTGTCCGCAGGGAGGGGTGTTATTGTTGCGAACCGAGGGGTCAATTAAATTTATTGTTTGATTTTGTTTTAATTTTCAATTTTGTAAAGGTTCTCTGTATGATTTCTTCCCTACTATAGTTTAGTGCGAGCGTTTCGACTGTCCGAATTGCCGACCAATAGAACGATTGTTTAGATTGATAACGTACGGAAAGAAAGGGTTTAAAATTCTCAGACGGGAAAAAGAAGAGGCAGTCCGCAGGCAGTTTAGTCCCGGTGAGAGTCCAGTTCAGTTCAGGAGTCCAGTCCAGTCCAATCTGGGTTCGAGTCCTAGAGAACTGGAGTTCATTTCCGGAATCCGCAGTTAAGTCCGGTTTTAGAAAAGTTCGAGTTAAGTACGAATCGGGCTCGAGTTGGAGTTCCAGTTCCAGTTGAGTGGAGTTTTTGGAAACGGATTCTTGAGAAAGAAGTTGGAAGCAGCAGAGGTAGTTCCAGAGGATTAAGAAGTAGAAGAGTCAAATTAAGAATTGAGAAATATCATTGCTGGTCCGAAGAACCTCTTATCACGATGAGATTTTTAAACCTGTGTGAGTAACATTCTGTAAATCAATACTAACTGCTTTCGTTCTGTTGATTTGGTATGTCTTCGTATTTTTGGTTGGTATGTGTTTTCGTATACCTAATTTGGTACGTTTTTGTTTGATAAGTTTTGTTCAATAATTTTTGTTTGATAAGTTTTGTTCAATAATTTTTGTAAAAAAATCTGGTAAACAAAATGTATCAAATTTTGTTTACTAGATTTTGGTTTGCAGTTTTTCTTTATCTTGATTGATAAATACAAGCTTATGCTGATGACATTGTCGTTATGGTCAAAAGAACCTGTTTGTCGAGGATATCCAAAGTTCTCCAGGTGACCCTAGATACCATTTGCGCTTGGTGTAAGGGAAAGAATCTCTCGATAAATCCGGAAAAGACTATCGTTATGCCCTTCACCAGGAGACGAAAGTTGGATGGACCAATTCGCCCAACTATCCAATGGACATTTGCAGTTTTACACAAAGGTAGACTATCCTTGTGGACTTGTCGTCGACATTGTAAAAAATTTTAAAAAAATTGGGGTCTTACCCCTGAAAGACTGTACTGGCTCTATGTGACTGTGGTTAGATCTATAATCGGTAAACTTATCAGTAAACTTTCACGAATTCAACAAGCAGCTGGACTGGCAATCTCTGGTGCGATAAACACAACGCCAACTCTAGCAATGGATGTTCTGCTTGGCCTATCTGTTTTGCATTTGCATATAGAGAAAGTGGCTAGAACTACCATTTACAGATGTAAGCAATATGCTCAAACTGTTCCGAAATGTCCTACCAATGGGCTGCGGAAGACATTAGAACTAACATCAGATACTGTACTATCAATGCCCTTAGATTTGGCGGGATCACTATCAGTGATTAATGCTCGATACCAGATTGTACTGCCTGAACGACAGTCCTGGATCGAAAACGAAAATTCGCTTGTTCAGCCAGATATTTGCATGTTCTCAGATGAATCAAAAACGCCAGATACCTCGGATTAAACAAGCTTACAGCCTGGGTACGTACTGTACTGTATTCTAAGCGGAAGTATTTGCTATTGACATGGGTGCTAAAATCCTTCTTAAGAGAGGGGTTAAGAACATGTCCTCCGATGACAGTACGATCTTTCTCAGACAGTCGAGTGTCGACTCTGGTTAATGAATGTAAGAGAACATTAAACACACTGAATTGTGATAACAGAGTTTCTCTAATCTGGGTCCCAGGTCACTCTGGGGTTGCTGGCAATGAAGCGACAGAATAGCTAGCACGAGAGGGTAGCGCTAAAGCGTTTGTGGGGCACGAACCAGCAGTTGGTGTATCATTTGCGTTGGCCAAATATAGGATTGGACTGTGGACAGCGCCACTGTCAAACCCGGGAATATTTTAGGACTTGCCCGTAGCAGCATTGAAGTCCTAATGGGTGTCTTTACTCGACACTGTCAATTTAAAAATACACCTCAACATGTTGGGTCTAGCCGTCGATGTTGAATGCCGCCTATATGCGGAGGACGAGGAGATGGTTGAGCATGTTTTATGCCACTGCCCTGCTGTTAATCGTATCAGATTCTCGACTTTTGGGTCGCAGTTTATTTCCCCAAAGGATCTGAATGACTTTTCACCGAGCAAGGTATTAACCTTCGTGAAGAGCATTGGACTGCACGGTGAAATTTGATAACGTTATCTATCGAGGTACAATAGATCCTTAGGGTTGCGGTGCAAGGTTGGGTGGTCCGCCTACCCGATATGTAATCTTTGTAATGTAATGTAATTCCTATCCGTTGTCTCCCCGATTTTCTTCCATTCAACAATTCTTCGCCGAAGTTACTTGTTATTTTTCGAAACCAATTATACCTCGTATGTGTGACTATCCCAACGACCAACGCCGCTTCGCCAGAGCTCCGTTTGTTATCTAGCAAGATGAATCGGCTATTAAACTATACTACTCGTACAGATAGAAAGGTACAAGAAAAAGATTCCAAGTTCTAAGTTTAGTTCACGTAGGCCCACTTTTACCAACTTCCTGATAAACTATCTAGACGATAGTGATTATGGTTACAGCGATTTTAAGAGCCCTCATTGGCTAAGAGCTGGATTTATCTATGGGATGAATTTATCAAGAGGTGGCAAAAGTGGGCATTGGAAAACTAGTGGTTGTGAAAGGGTTAAATAAATTTATATACTTTGGTAATTTTTCTAGTAGTCTATTAACCTAGTAGCCTTTGCAGGTATTCCTTTTTATTTCATTAAATTCATCAGAATCATTTAATTGCAATCATATACATTGTGATTGAAAAAATCGCTGACAGACTTCTAGAGTAGATAATACGTGAAAAATTATGGGGACATGGTAGACATAAATATTGTCTACGCCATTGCTCTATACGCGTGTAAAGTGATCAATTATCTATCAATTGGTCTCTTACAAAACTTTGATCAAAGCAATAGTTTTTAAGAAAAACACGTTTGTAGAAAATTTGTTAATTCAATCAAAAATTGTTGCTTTAATTAAAGTTTTGTAAGAGACCAATTGATAGATAATTCATCACTTTACACGAAAATACTGCCCATTTGACAAAATTAGCAGTGGAGTTGAAAATATTTTTAAAAAAGGGCTTGTTATTGCAGATAATGTTTAAGTTTAAAGAAACTTTGACCCGCTATATCTCGTTAAGGAGGCATTTGCGACCCCATGTATATTAAGACTTTTCATCTTAATTTTTCATGTATTACCTGCCCTAGAAGTCTGTCAGCGGTTTTTTGAATCATCCTGTATACAGGGTTTCCCAAAAGTAACGGATAAATTCATTAAAACAATATAGCAATGACCCATTTCTAACACGGAATATGAAAGAGGACTTTTTTCTGAATCTAGTACTATAATATTCTCGTAATATTTTCGAAAAATATTGTCTTAAAGTTTCATTATTTCCCATTCATCATTTGAGGTAGAAAAATAGCAGTAGCTATGCGCAACCATGACTACCAACTGTTTCAGATATCAAGAATTAATTGCTATCTTAATAAAATATCAGAAACAACTGGTTGCCATAGCTACACATGGCTACTGCTATTTTTCTACCGGAATTGAAAGGAAAATCATGAAACTTTAAGACAATATTTCCCGAAAATTTTTTTATGTAGCTAATATTAATTTTGGCTGTACCAAATTCACAAATTCCTCTTTCATATGCCGTAATAAAAATAGGAGTGACATCACAATTTGTTTAAAAATAACGGAAAAGTTAACACTAGCACTACCACTAGAACTAACACTAGATTTTTCAAAAAAGGCACGGCTTAACCCGAAAATTTCTAGGTCTAGTGTTAATTCTAGCGATATACTTATATGACGTAAAAAATTTGAAATCTATACCAAAAAATTACAACGATCAACGATTATTCCATAAACCGTTTTTAATTGTTTTAACTAATTTATTCCTTACATTTGGGATTGATTTAATTTTTTTATTAAGTGTTGTGCTGAGACACAACTAGTCTGAAAGAAAAAAAAACTGTTGATGGAAATAGTGCTAATTTGTACAATTTTCTTTCTAACCACTGTACGTAGTAAATGTAATTTAGACTTCACAATTTATATTCTAAGGCCAGTTGTATGTGCGAGGAATATTGGGGTACCTGCACAATTTATTTTATTCGTAATATCGGTAATTGTCCCACCATACGAAATTTCCATTTTAAATTAAAGGGCAAAGGAACATATGGCACTCGAGTGTGTCGAGATTCAGCACTTGTATATGGCTGATACGTGTTTCCGCCTAAAAGTGGTAAGAATTTCAAAAAAGTGGGATGCATTGTCACAGTTTATGGACCTGAAAACATTTAAAATTGAAACTTTACGATTTTTAATTACACATTTTTTTCGCCATATTTTTCCCCATAAAAATAAATTTCTTTCATTTGTACACAATAAAATAGTAGATGCGATAAAACTTCGATTGTACGCTAATAAATCTGCATAAAAAGCACCACCACAATTTATTGTATTTTTTAGCGAACACTAGCAGCCCTTAAGGGAACACTACATTTTCACCCAAGCATTCACCGCAACCCATATATTTTACTTCCCTCTTTTATTTTTCAACCCATCGTTTTGTCATGTATTTTTAATTTAAACAATCGACATAAATTTCGAAACAAAAATCTCTGTGGAGAGTGCTTTTAACACCCAACTATTAAAATTCACGCTCTCATATTACGAGACTTTAATAGACGAAGACTTACCTCGGAGAACTTTCAAAGCACCCGACGAGGTTAAAAACGTGATGTAATTAAAAGTCTTTGAAACGGTCGTTGCAATTTTCTCGGCGTTTGATACGGGAAAAGTTCTCGGAAAGCTCTCGTTGTAGAGGAAGAAGTTGGATTTCGAAACTTAGTATGTTTCATGGAAATTTATTATCAGATAAAATCTCGAAACTGTCATTAAGATTTCAGAGATTTTTTTTCGAACATGATCCCTGATCATAACGAACTTAATCTGATTTTAATCTCGCAAAATTTCATGCGTTCTCCCCTCACGGAGCGGCGTTCTATGGATGTTCATTGCATCCAATCAATTCTGGATTGAAACGTCCGGGACTTCACTCTAGGTAATCACGTTTGGCACCCAATCAAATTTACGACTATTGAAATGTAACTAGGCGATTTAAATCTATTTCAGTAGGCGGTATATTTGCTGGTTTTTCATTTTAAGGAAGTTCGGTGGTTTCATATTCATGGACTTTATGGTTGAGAAAAAAATCAAATATGTATGTAAAATACTATCGGAAGATGTCGTTTTAGGATCTATTGTATTCGGGTTATTTCACGTTATTTGGATTTGTGAGAAGAGTCGCGATATGAATTCCCATAGAAAAGGTGTCGTAAAAAGATGATTTATGATTTTTAATAAAAGACAGGTGCATATAATACGTGTTTAGGTTTTAAAATATTGTAAAAGAAAATGTGAAAAACTTTAGGACAAGTTTATAGAGAAATAAACTATGAAAGTAATCAACGAGGTGAACTCAAATAAAAATAATTTGTGGCTGAAGCGCTTTATTGCTTTATCGCTTTATGTGCTATATTGAACAATTATGTACTACTTTACACAGCACTAAAACTTTGTGCTAACTTATTTTTATTGTGAACTAGAGAGAAAAATAGTCCTTTAATGGATACTGACTGAGAACTCAGCTGGTCTGGTGTTTCCGCCTTATAAAACATTGTCATTACATGCGTTTATAACATAATATATAATAATTTAGTTAGACTTGAGCATTAGCGAAACTAAATTGAAAGGTGTGGTCTCATTAGAGTAGCGCTGCACGTCTCGAAGTTGCACGGCATAACACTTCATGATATTGCTTTGAAAGTTTTACATGGCACTTATTAAATTGGAGTGGCACTCTACATAGTACATTGATTATATGTACTATTATCACATATTTTATTATTCATATTAGCTTGAAATCTATCTCAGATCTGGATATCGTGATTTCTGAAATTGCCTGAAGTATACGAAAAAAGTCTAGTAGTTATATTCCTTCAATGTCTTTGTTATCAAATTAATAAATATTTTCACTTTCTGATATTGTCTGCAAAATCAAATATGAGATACAGCTATCATAGAACTGTAAGGGGACAGAAATGCTATGCAGATGGAGTTCATTCGACTTTATTTTCAGGAAAGTACAAGATAAAAATATTATATATATTATGAGTAATTACAATATCACCAATGACACTTCAACCGACCTTGATGTTCTAGGAACAACCTCTCCTATGCCTATAAATTCACGTAGGACGTTTTGAACGATATCAAAAACGCTGTTCTTATTACTACGAAGAAAAAGAACTATAACAGTTATCAGTAGTCCATAAGATAAGTACATCCATTTCTTTTTTAAACCTACTGCCTGCATACCTGGAATTGAAAGCAAAAAACCAAAATTATGTGAATCTACTAAAGAATGTGATCTCATTCACGGAACATGCAGGAGTAAAGAAGAAGACAACTCCATCTTTATTACAAACAAGAGATCGTGTAACCTGGATTGACTTTATACATAATTCACATCATCGATGTGAAGACGAGAAGATAGCAATGATATAGAATACTCAGTACCTGTGTTATAACTACATAATAATCACTTCCCTAATAGTCACCATGAACTTTTCTTCTATGCCAATCGATTTTCAGAGACGTGAGTCCTCTTTGTGTAGTTTATAATAACTTGTATAATTGTTCGGAGCCATTCTAACCCACTTTTTATGCAAAAGTGTGTCCATATTTTTTGCTGTTTTCTAGCTTGCTGTTACAAATTACATTCATGCCACTTCCATCCATTTTGCACAAAAGTTACTAAACGTTTCACAAACAAATTTCTTGGATGCATTTATTATTACATACATTTATTAATAAGTCTTTAGAAATGTATGACCCTTTGTCTTTGTACCTACATATGATATTTTCAAATCTCAAATTGAGTCATTGTATCATTTCGCTATCTTGTATCAAAAATAACTATTAACCTCAAGTTTCATAAAACTTCAACGTCATAAACTTTCAGGATTTTTGTCAAAACTTTTTTAAAACACCTTTCTTTTTCAATAAATCAGTTTCGTACAATTTCAATTCAATTTAGCATTAATATTGCGACAAGTAACAGGTGGTGGAAGCCTAACGCTTGGATAAATTCTAGTACATATATTATATTCCTTCGAAGCTGATAAATATACAGGTGTCCCGTTAAGCGTACGGAGCGGCTGTATCTCGACAACGGTTTGAGTAGAGGTTTGGGAAAAAAATCCTTATAAGCAAAGTGGGCAAGACAAATAGTTGGAAATTATTTTGATGTTCGTAATTCGACCCCTAGGGGGCGTAACTGCCATAGAGAAACATAAAATTCCCGCTATCTCAGAAAGTTAGACGATGAGCTATAACTTTGACAACATCATTTAGTAGCTTGGATAATACCGCATCGCTTTTGTTTTGCGATATTTCTCATATCTGTCATAATAAGGGAGGGGGAGGCCAATGCGTTTTCAAATGTTTACATTTTAATATCTCCTGGACCGTTCAGCCGATTTGAATATTTTTGGTCTTGTTTGAAAGAGCATTACATGCTCTTTTAAGAGATATTTTCAGTAAGACCGCTTGGTTTAAAACAAATAAGCAGGAGGGCGTTATCTGCAGCGGCTACATATTTTTGTGATTTTTGAAAAAAAGTTAAATGGAACGGTACTATTTTCTTCACAGACCCTTAATCACTATAAAATTTGCTAAATAATAGTGAAAACCGCATCTCGATATCTCCATCCATTCTCGAATTATAGAAGAAAATGTTAAAAATTCGTATATCTTAATCGGATCAAGTTACCTTAGGAAACAAATAAGAGAGCACAAAAATTTTATTATCTAGACCCTTCCTTCACACTTTATCCAAGCTTAGAACTGCTTCAAAACTACTTTTGAGGCGTCTTTAAAAGCTAACGGATCAATGAAACATCAACAATGATAATTAAACAAAATAAACCAAAACATTTAGAATAACTTAAATTTTTGGCAAAAATAGCTCACTAATGTGCAAAATGCCTTCCATAAACATCGATGCATTTATTTAATCTAGTTTCGACGAAAAAGACTTAAAAGCTTAAGTCTCGGCCCTGGACACGTTTCTACTGGTATTTAGAGTTTTGTCATATTTTCCCTGGTTATTGGTTTTTCTTGAAAAGTCAGGTCGTTTAGTCTACGCAATAGATAAAGGGGTGAAAGCAATGTGGGTTTTGCTCTAAACAAGAATGCATATTATGCAAGTTTACACCAGCTTGTGGACAGATGCTTCATGCATCCATAGCATTTGTGATAAAAGGTTTGGATTTGTCCAAATCATATTTAAAAGTCAATGATAATAGTTCAGTCTGTTATTATAATCGGTATCTGTTAAGGCCTGATGTAAAACAACGTGGTGAAGATATTATTCTCTTGAGGAATCTTGTGGACAATTGTTTTCGGAGTTCCCAGATTATGTGTGAACTCCATGCATTGCGCACCAATGTGGTTTACGAATTCATAGAAATGTCAGAATGGGCTACATGTTGCCAGTTTTCCGTAATCGCTAAATCAATCTTAAAAACACTTCTAGAGAAAAATGTCTTTCTTTGTCGTAATTGCATTGCACATTTTTGCCATGCAGTTGCATCGTATTCGAAACATTGAAAATAAATCATCATACGCTCTATCAATCATACGCTTCTGCGTTGGTAAATGACATGTTTACAGTTACCATGGTTATGTGATTTGTTTTTATCAATGAGGTAACTGGATGCGATTGATGGCACTCGAGTTTTTAACATTTTCTTCTATAATTCGAGAACGGGTGGCGATATCAAGATGCGGTTTACACTAAAATATAGCAAATTTTAAGGTGACTAAGAATCTGTGAAGTAAATAGTATCGTTCCATTTAACTTTTCTTCAAAAATCACAAAAATATGTAATCGCTGCAGATAACGCCCTCTAGCTTATTTGTTTTAAAGCAAACGGTCTTATTGAAAACATCTTTAAAAAGAGCATAAAATGCTCTTTCAAACAACACCAAAAATATTCAAATCGGTTGAATGGTCCAGGAGATATTAAAATGTAAACATATGAAAACGCATTGGCCTCCCCCTCCCTTATTATGACAGATATGAGAAATATCGCAAAACAAAAGCGATGCGATATTATCCAAGCTATTAAATGATGTTGTCAAAATTATAGCTCATCGTCTAAGTTTCTGAGATAGCGGCAATTTTATGTTTCTCAATGGCAGTTACGCCCCCTAGCGGTCGAATTACGAACTTCAAAATAATTTCCAGCTATTTCTCTTGGTCACTTTGCTTATAAAGATTTTTTTCCCAAACCTCTAGGCCTTACCGTTGTCGAGATACAGCCGTTCCGTACGCTTAACGGGACACCTGTATGTGTTGTTTCATCATTTAAACGATAAGATTTTTGATTACCTAAATGAATATTATTTTTATTTGTCAAATAAACTGATAAAATATTGTAATGTGCTTGCTACGAATACATTTACAAACGATAACGATTTTTGATATTTGTTTAAGTGGCCAACATTAAAACACAATTGTTTTATATGCAGTTACCTTACTTTAGTCATGAAATTTAGTGGACCACTTTAAATTTTGACTTTTGTGGCTTAGTTCTAAGAAAACATTTCCATTTTGGCAGATGAATCGTCTGACATATCAGGAAAAGAGAAGCTGTTCAGCAGCATTCGTTGCGTTGACAAAAAGAATTCTTAAGATTTTCACTATTAGAACAGCTTCTCAGGATCTTGATGGGTGTGTTGGTTGTGACAAAACGACCTTATAACGAAGGAAGAATCGATTGTGCAACAAAGACTGAATTGAGTCACCAATATCTGCTCGGTTTGGAAAGTTCAAAATTGTTAGCATTTTGAGAAAAGGGAATACGTCTATCTAATTTATTTTACAATGTTGTCTTACATATTTTCGCGACAGATTCTATGGAAATTAGTTTTTGATTTTTCTCATAAGTGATTGATTCCAAAATTTTTCATGGTTTTACTAGTGATGTCACTTAGCAGAACCTGGCACCTAGTAAAAAAGCTGCCGGAATTCTGTCGTCAATGCACTACGATAATAAAGACACTTCAACTCTCACTAAACATGATCTTGAGGTTGTGCGCGCAATCCGCCAACACTTACGTCACGAAACGCTCCCGCTCTTGCCTCTCGCTCACAAACAATGGGATGCTCACGTGGGAAAAATCGTTGATAAGATTCGCCGTAATGTTTACATCTTCAAAAGACTGCGAGATGTATGTGATTTGAAAACAGTTAAAACATTTTACTATGGAATTGTTCAACCTATCTTACAGTATGGTATTCTTGCGTGGGGTTCGTCCGCTGGTCATCACCTACAAAAAGTAATTACAGCCCAAAAACTTGTTATGAAAGTAATGTTGCATAAACCTCGTATTTATCCTTCTGTACTGTTGTTTGAAGAATCTGGTTTGATGACAGTAAAACAGTTGTATGTCACGACAGTCGTGATTAAGGCAGTTAACACTCAAAGGGATTTAACATTCCCATCCCATTGTTATTGTACACGAACTGCATCTCACGGGCTTGCCATTGCAATTCGAACAAATAAATCAATAGCACAAAAACACTTTACTTTTTATTTGGCTAGGGTATACAATGAGTTTATTGAATTTCTAACATCAAAGAATTTGAATCAGCAAAACATTAATTTGAAACGGACAGCGAAAATGTCGGCTAGATCGCTCACTGAACCACAAATTGAGGACATTTTTCATATTATGGTTTAACAAATACTACTATTAAATAGTTGAGATTAGTGGTTATAATATATACAGCGTGTCCCGTATCTTCCGCATCAGAGCATTATACGATTGTACGATACATTATTCTGAAGCGATCTTTCTAATAAAATTTTTTCGAAATGTTTATAATAACCGCACGGGAACTGTTTAAACGAACTGTTTTTCGTCCAATCAGCAGATCGCAAATCAGCCTCAGGTAGTCGGTGCCTCCTTCGGCCGGTCCGCTACGCCGATGATAACTCGTTTCCCACGTGTACTCACCAATAGATTCGTCACGGAAAGAGAAATAAACTTTTTCAGTGAATCAAAGTCGTCCGTTATTGGTCGTTGTTAAACAGTTCCCGTGCGGTTATTATAAACAGTTCGAAAAAAATTTATTAGAAAGATCGCTTCAGAATAATGTATTCTACAACCGTATAATGCTCTGATGCGGAAGATACGGGACACGCTGTATATATTTTTTTGTTTTCTTTTTTTCTTGTTCTGTTAGTAAACCAAGTCTATTAGGTACAGAGTTTTATGTAAAGTTTTTTTTTTTTTTTTTAAGTAAGTTTTATAAATTGATCGATGAAGATTAACTAGAGAACGCCACACACAATCTGGCTCTGCAGTTTTGGTGGCTACTCCGGCTTGCGCCAGTTGCTATGTCTCTGTCCATGTACACGTTTTTTTTTTTTATAGCACATTGCCGGGGTTAATTTTTTCTTTCTTTCGCACTTTATTTACGCCTATCTTTGATTTTTCTATTGTGTCTCTGTATTTTTGTTTTCTTAACGTAAATAAAGGTATATTATTATTATTATTATTATTATTATTGCAGTATAGGAACTTAGACAACTTCTCATATATACAGTGTGAGTTTTTTTCCATGTTTAGTATGGAGATCTCGAAAACTAGCGGAGATAGAGAGACGATTTAATGAGCTTTTTGTTTTTTGGATAAAATGCATGGCTAACTAGATATCTCTGAAAAACCGTTTTTTTGTTATATCGTTAGATACCTATGGCTCCGCTATTATTGATTTTAGGAAAAATGTGTAAAGGAAAAATTTGTTGGGTATTACATGTTTAATAAAGCAGTCTAACTGACTTTTTTTATTTAAGCAATAATTTTTGAGTTATAACCTTTGATTATATATAATATGGATTGAGCCAACGAGAGAGATAGCTTGCGCAAGGTGATCGAACCGAGATAGACATAGAAGCGTACTGCCATATAATGGGTGTACTGATAGAAGTGAGATAGATATAGAAGCGTACTGACATATAATATATCTATCTTTGTTACACTTTCACATTATCGCTTTCCATCTGCGTCTATTCACCTTGAGCAACATTTTTGTTAGTAGATATATTCAGTTAGCTCAATCCATATTATATACAGGGTGGTCCGTTACTAATGGGATACAGAGCAACAGTGAATTCCTTACATTAAATTATTACGATTTAACCCAATTTATGTTAGTCCAATTGTTAATAACAACGAAGATACAGATGGTTAAAGTTAATACTTTATTTTCGTTTTTCTTTAATAATTTCGTTGTCTCTTACATTATGAACATGAAAATTGGTACATTATCATTTTTTAATACAATAAATAATAATTTGGTGTTAGTTTTGATTTATCTTTCAGATGGCGCTGTCTACCTTAAAAAACCACCCTTAAAGTAGTCATATCTTTTTCATCGTTAAAATTTTTACAACTCACATAACATAAAACAGTTTCTCAGACATTTTTACATAAATTTGGTATACCTATCAATATTCTCTAAAGTTCTCCGTTCCCGAGATAATCACTGTTTAAGGGCACTTTGCAAAATTTAATATCTCAGTAACATCAGTTGGCGTTGACAAAGTTATTATTTAGTCAAACACTAGACAATCAGTTTGACATTCAGTTTCATTTTACGCTCAGTATTATTGTAATCAATGTATTTGTTACTTTGAAATAATGCCCCGGCATAATTTTTTTTCTAACACGGAAATGCGTGATATGGTGTGCATATACGCTCAAGAAAAGTTTAATGGAAGGGAAGCGTGCAGAAGATATTTATTAAAATACCCCAACAGAAGACAACCAAATCACAAGTTATTTAAAAATTTGTATGACCGCTTAGGTGAGACTGGTTCATTTCGTCCTAAACGAAATACAGGTCGTCCAAAAAAGATTTCCGTTGATGAAGAAGATGAAGTTTTAGTACGAGTTAGTAACAACCCAAAAGTTAGCTCTAGACGTTTGTCAGCTGCAACCGGGTTAAGCAAGTCATCAATTCTACGAATATTAAAAAAAGAAAGACTGTATCCATACCATTTTGTACCTGTACACGCTTTACTGCCTACTGATTTAAGAGTTCGGTTAGAATTTGCTAATTTTATCAAAAATCGGCAAAATTCTGACCCATCGTTTATTGCCAACATTTTATTTACTGACGAGGCGACATTCACTCGTAGTGGGGTTTTTAATTTTAAAAATTATCATGTTTGGGAAACTGAAAACCCACACATGACACGGCAACGGCATTTTCAACATGAATTTAAAATAAATGTTTGGTGTGGAATAATTGGAAATTATGTGTTGGGTCCACAATTATTTACAGTTTTTGCAAAACCAAGTAGACGATATGTTGGCTGAGTTACCATTAAATATTTGGACTGTCATGTGGTTTATGCAAGATGGAGCACCACCCCATTTTTCCAGGCAAGTGCGAGATTATCTCGATATGAATTTTCCACGAAGATGGATTGGCCGAGGTAGTCATTACACTTGGCCACCACGAAGTCCCGATTGTAATCCTATGGATTTTTGCGTATGGGGATTTGTAAAATCCCTTGTTTACAAAGACAATCCTGAAACTCGTGAGGAACTGTGGCAAAAAATTGTAAAGACAGTGGATATCATTAGGAATGAACAAATATTATTTAACATAAGAAGATCATTTTCTAAACGGATTGGAAAATGCATTGAAGCTAACGGTGGTCACTTTGAACACTTACTCTAATGCAGTTCATTTTAATTGTTATTATTGTTTCCTCTTTTTGTTCGATGTTATTATTATTAAAATGTTTAAATAAATTATAGTCGTTATTAAAATCGATTTTTAATATAGTAATTATGTTAATATTTTTGTAACATCAACTTATGTTTGTGGATAGTTAAATTATATCTGAAAGATAGATCAGAACTATACTAATTTATCATTTATCATCTTAAAAAGTAATAATATAAAAATTTTAATGTTCATAATTTAAGAAAAAGCGAAATTATTAAAAAAACAACGAAATTAAAGTATTAACTTTAACCAACTCTATCTTCGTTATTATTAACAATTGGACTAAGATAAATTGAATTAAATCGTACTAATTTTACGATTTAACCCAATTTATCTTAGTCCAATTGTAAATAAAGACTTTTTCACCGCCAACTAATGTTTATTGAGCATAGTGAAATTTTGCAATGTGCGCTTAAACAGTGATTATCTCGGGAACGGAGAACTTTAGAAAATATTGATAGGTATACCAAATTTATGTAAAAATGTCTGAGAAACTGTTTTATGTTATGTGAGTTGTACAAATTTTAACGATGAAAAAGATATGACTGCTTTAAGGGTGGTTTTTTAAGGTAGACAGCGCCATCTGAAAAAGAAATCAAAACTAATACCAATTTATTATTTATCGTCTAAAAAAATACTAATGTACCAATTTTCATGTTCATAATGTAAGAGACAACGAAATTATTAAAGAAAAACGAAAATAAAGTATTAACTTTAACCATCTGTATCTTCGTTATTATTAACAATTGGACTAAGATAAATTGGGTTAAATCGTAATAATTATATGTAAGGAATTCACTGTTGCTCTGTGTCCCATTAGTAACGGACCACCCTGTATAATCAAAGGTTATAACACAAACTTGTAATTTTTCTAATGGAAACCATAGTTGGCCATGACTTTATAAAAAAAAGCCTTTTTTCAACGATTCTAATGATATACCACTTGACATGGATATTTTTATTAATAAAGAAATTATAGCCATTTATTCTTTTAATTTGCAAACTGTTCAGGTAGTATACTATGGAAACAATTGATAGACGTTTATTACCAGATTACGAATATATTCATGAAAGTACTGAATGTGCTCTTGTTTTTTATAATTTTTACATTAATTATATTTTGAACAATTATCGGCTTGTTAGTAATAAAATTTATTTTCCCAGTCATGATTAGGCTTCCGCGCAACTTTTTCGCACATACAAACATCATGTGATCCCCACTCTCAGACCCCTTACTCTGCAGAACAGCTGAGATCTCGGTTATTTGACAATATTGAAGTACTTACACGTGAATCTGGTTAAGTTGTCATGTGTTAATATTTTGTTTCAATTACTGAATGTCTATTCTAATACATTTGTCTTGTCTTTTAAAACAAGAGTTCGTCACGAAGAAAGTGTAAATATTGTAGTGATTTATTTTGTTATATTTGCGGTGTTTATATAACAAGAAAACGAAAAAGAAATATCACAGACTTTGCCGAGGAGACTTATGTTGAATATTTCGGTTTTAAAATGGACAAACTAGATAAATCATGGGTTCCTCATAAAGTTTGTAAGTCCTGTGTTGAGTCTTTACGGTTGTGGAAAAAAGGAGAACGTTCTAGATTAGACTTTGGAATTCCTATGATCTGGATGGAGTCTAAGAATCATTTCGATGATTGTTACCTTTGCGTAGTAGATGCTAAAGGTTTTAATCGAAATCAAATGTGGAAATACCCAGACTTACAGTCTACAAAAGTCCTGTTCTACACAGAGAAAATCTTCCTCGGCCTATTTAAGTTTCAAAAGCAATTCGCCTACCCTCAGAAACAATGATGTTGCCAAATTCACAGAAATCATGAGAGTGTACCAATGGAAGTGAATGGGAGGGTGAAACATCTACGCCGAAGTTATTTTCTCAAAATGAACTCACTGATTTAATATGTGATCTCAATTTATCAAAAGAAGGATCAGAACTGTCGTGATGTGGCAGTACGCGTACGTAGACAGCAAAGGACAAGAAATCGGTCTTGATTTTGAGTAGCTTTTCGATTTCGACCTTGTCCATCTCTTCTAACATGTTGGCCAGTCTCCTGAAACCGATTCCATAAACGCTGAATAACAGAAGGGGAAACTCGAAGATCCGTGCTAACATGTCAAACAGAGTGGCCATGCTGAATAAGGGAGACAGCACGAGCAACTTGCACTTCACTAAGATGAATCATGACGTTTCTAATCAACGAAAATTGACAACTGCAGTTGTGTAGTATATATAAATATATTTCTTTATGGGTGGGACACAGATATATTTAATTTTAATATCTATAATGTATAATACAAATAGTGTATTTTTTTTGCTGATCGAATAATTGGATTATTCATTTGTTGATTTATTATTTGTCCTTTTAGGTCTGCATTTTGTTGTATTTTTAAGAAGATATGATTTTGCAAAATTAATGTCCGTGTAACCAAGAAAACCTTTTTTTCCCTAGTTTAAACATAAAACACATCTAGAACAATTTGAATCAGCTAAGTTTGAGTTATTTTAGATTGTTCTATGTGTTTTAAATCTTATTACATAATTTAAAACCACTGACGCAAGAATTACTGACTGAAACTTCCAAAAACTTTAATTTTCAAAGAGTAAAGTATGCTTTATAGAGTTGTTCTAGTGAAAATAATAGCTGTTCCAGATTGCTTACAGAACAACTAAGAAAATCTGATATTTTCAAAAATGGGGGGTTAATGAAAAAACTAGTTTTTCGATTTTCTCATCGAGTTTTTATTTTTTCTATTTGCCCCTTTGGAACAATGTAGAATAACTTTAGAACAACAATGGGGGAATCGGAATTGGACCCTCATAAAGTAGTTCTGGTTCCTCTGCTTCTCGGTTACTGTTCTGTCCAACACTCGTCTTCTTCTTCTTCTTGTCCAGTATAATGAGAGATTCCCAGCTCCCAGAATAAGATTCCCGTAACTGTACTGTCCGTGGATGTTGTTTTTCAAAGAGAATCTCAATAATGGGTCTGGTCTGAAAAGAAGCTTTTTTTTTGTAGGACGTGGTCAAAAAGTATTTACTCCAATGTTTAAAGAGGCTCCTATCGCATTCGATTACTGTAAATGGGGAAGGTTTTGAGCGTGATGTTCGTACATGTTCATTCCACTGTGAAGGCTGCTCAATTCTAACTTTTGTGTTGATAAGGCCCATATTTTTGTCACACTCCATGTAACTATGTCTCCTAATTGGAAACGTAACTTGAACTGTATCGAAACGATCTAGGTCATGAACAAGGTGATGAAGAGATCCGAATAGCGTATAATTTTTATTTTGCCCGGCACAACTGTCGCAAAATATATCAAGGTGTCTTACTTCAGGTGGCAAAATGTTTTTGCAAAAGTGGTAAAGCATAGAGACCACATCATCTGCTCCCTTTTTTGCAATGGTCTGATCATATGTGAAAAAGTAAGATTCGGCGGTAGAAAGAACATGGATATTGAACATATAAAATGACAACTGACGTTTATAATATACGTCATTTGTTGGAATATTAGGCACCGGCAGATTCTTCATAAAATCCATGCAGATGGATTCATAAGAGGCAGATTTTCTTGCTTTTTTCTTTGCTAATCTTTTCCTCTTATAAAACATTTTAGCTTTTCTCAAATGTAACTCGTTAAGTACGGTTAAATTGCGTATATCCTTTTCTTTTGCGATGCACTCTTCTGGTGTACAATTTTCTTTTTCTTTTTGAAGGCATGACACCTTAGCCTGGAATTTGTCGTAGTTCGAGCAGGTGTCTGTTCTTGGATACCCAAATGAAATATTATATTGGGTATTAAAAATATTTCTGTAACATTCGTATGACACGGGATTTTCCGGATTTATATCAGTGTACATATTGTGCAATTTTTTAATCGAAAGATCATCAGGTAAATGTAAACGTTTGGAATCATGCAATGGAATCCTACCTTTTAGAGACTGAATATGGGAATGAATCCTTTCTATTGTTTGGTCTGACAGTTTGTGTTTTCTATTTTTGTGTTTACCCCTGTTCTCGATTGGAGGATTTCCTGTTGTAATGAGTGAATGTTGGATAGTCCTTATGATCTGAGAAGGTATCCCAAAAATTGAAAGAAATGCCTTCCTGCATATAGGAACCTCAATCGCACCTGTCTCACGTACCAATCTAACTTTGTAACAAAATGCATGATTGTGCAAGTTACTGTCTGCTTCATTTTTTCGTGGTCTTCTACGTTTTATCTGATGAATTGAAATTAAGCCAGCTAAATAAGCACTTTGATTGTTTTTCAATCCCAGCAAATTAATAGTTATTTAACCAACAAGTTTATTAATGAAGGCGATTAATTATTGAGATAATTAATCGCATTTTAATATACGAGTTAGTTACAATATTTTTCCGTTGACCGTCTTTTCAACAAAATAGAGAAAATCCATCGTTGAAAAATCTCCCAATTCTGTCACTGGCAAAATAACCTCACTTTTAATGTGTCATAATTTATTTTTGTAGTCTTACCGAATAGATATAGTGGTCGGTTGGGTCGGTATTACAAATTTCATTGGAGAATATTTATTAAATTGACTACTATTTAGTTCGGACGGACTTTCTTAAAATCGTTTATTAAGGCTCCTTAACCGAGTCTGTCACCGTAGATTTCGAATTACTTCCTTATTTATTAATGGATTGGATTAATTTATCATTTGTCATGTTTCTACAATAGTTATGAATCCGGGACAAGAACAGAAAATGAAATTTGAAGAAAAATATTGCTTTATTTTTGAAAATGTAAAACAATAAAATAGAAACATTATTCCTGTAGCACTTTTACGAAATATTAATAATAAACCCGTAATTAGTAATTTACGGTTTTACATTAAATTTTAATATTTTGGAATATATTTTACTTCCTGGATCTCACGAGCGATGATTGGTTAATGAAAAAAACATGTGAATCTCTGGCGAGTGGTTTGTAACGTAAAAAAACCGCAGACATAGATAAAAAACAAGTTTGTAGACATAATTCTTGTCTACCGACTGCATACTATAAAAGGGGAGGAAGCTTTCTTTTTCTGATATCGTGCTATAGAACGTTCTGATTATCGATTTGCGCGTAAATACGAACCAAAAGTGTATTTTTATATTATTATTATTTTATATAAATACAGGGTGATTCTCAACTTATACGCATAAACTCACGACGAATAATGACTAATAGGCAAAAAAATTTGTAGTAAAAGATTTTTTGTTTCATAGATATCCGTGATATTAACTATCAAGAATACATAGAACATTTTAAAATAACATCACAGCAAGTGTTCGAAGTGATTTCCCATATTTTCTACCAATTGGCCTCCCGGAATCCACGATCTCTCATTAGCGCGGTCTAAACCAGGGTGTTGACGAATTGTCTGGGCAGCAGCATGTAAATGATTTTGCAATATTGGCTCAGTAGTAACTTCCGTTACGTACACTTTGCTTTTTAAGTGACCCGACAAGTAAAAATCAAGAGGGTTGAGGCTGGGCGATCACGGTAGCCAGGTCATTGGACCATCTCGACCTATTCATTTTCCAGGAAACACATTATTTAGATTTAGAGAAACTAAAAAACTTTTACTAATAATGAATAAATCCTCGAGTTTATGTGTATAGGTTGAGAATCACTCTGTATACTTTCAAGTAACACTAGGGAAGTGCCATACGGCGATTTTCTTGAATCTTGACATACAAGTAGGGTATGGAAAAATATTCGACACGTGTATTGTCATTTCTGCCCGATCGCCGTTTTAAGGGTAGGAATCACCCTTTCCGATTTTAGAGATATGTTTGATTATTTTACGAATAATTTTTACGATTGTTGAGAAATTATGTCACTACTATCCGTGCAAAAAGTTAAGGCCCCTCACTTTAGAGATCAATATCTTCGTAACCGCTCGATGGCAAAAATTGCTGTAAAGTTTATTGTAATCAATGAACATTTCTGCGTATCACATGTTAATTTGGAAATTTTCGGGTCTGCGGTTTTACTTTTATCGCGAGTTAAGTAAAAAAAGTACCCGATTTTTGAGAGTGCCAGCAACTTTGTCTACTTTGCGATTTTTTCTCTCCAAAACTATTTGACGAAAAAATTTCAAATTTGAACTGGTGGTAAACCGATGTGTTCTTAATGTGGGGCATATTTTATTTTTTCGATATTCCATATAGTTTCGCGGAAAATCGCGGTTTAGTAGAATGCGGTTACTTCGAAAACGACCTAGCGAATTTCAACGCAGTTTTTACCAAAATATGTCAAATAACGCGGATTTTCGGATTCCGTTATCAGTTTTTCAAAAATAAGGCTCCTTAATTTTTTAAGAGCGATTTAATGGAATTACAAATTAAAGAGAAACAGAAATCAGCTATGCAGGGAGAGGAAGGTTCCGTCCAATCGGAACAGATGGTGCGTCCCAGACAGTACGTCGCGCCTATATCTTGCCTACATTAAGAAATAACGCGCGACGTCCTTACGTCATTCCATTAAATCGTTCTTAAAAAAATAGGGATCCTTAATTTTGAAAAACTGATAACGGAATCCGACAACCAACATTATTTGACATATTTTGGTGAAATCCGCGAGGAAATCCACCCAACCGTTTTCGACATAACGGCGCCTTACTAAACCGCGATTTTCCGCGAAAGTATATGAAATATCGAAAAAATAAAATAAGCCACTCATTGAGAACACATCAGACTACCACCTGTTCAAAATTCAAATTTTTTCGTACGATAGTTTTCGAGAAAAAAAATCGCAAAGTTGATAAAGTTGCCAATTCCGTAAAAAATCGGGTACATTTTTCATTTAACTCGCGGTAAAAAGAAAACCGTGGATCCAAAAATTTTCAGATTAACATAAGTTACGTAGTAATGTTCAGTGATTACAACAAACTTTGTTGCAATTTTTTTTATGGAGCGGTTGCGAAGATATCAATCTCTAAAGTGAGGGGCCTTGACTTTTTGCACGGATAGTAGGGGTTTTTCTTCTATTTTCTTCTGGTTTACTTCTGTTTCAAAAACTGCAATAACTTGTGTGTACTCTGCAATGATATTGCAATAATTAAATATGCTTCGTGTTTGACATCAATGTACATGCAGCACTTCTTTGCGGTAACAAACGGCAACCCTTCACATTACTGTCTGTACTAATTTTAAAGTATAGGTCAAAAAGCTCCCCGATTGCAAGCAACTAATTTACTAATTTTGGGTTTCACCGATATTTAATTTATTATTTTTATTCAATATAAATTTTAGGTACCCACAGTTCTTAATTGTTTCAGGTTGTAAATACATTATTCATAAATCTATTTATTCATTCCTTCAAATGCATATTACCTAATAGGAAAACAGTGGAAATGTCTTGCCAGTACATGCTATCCTTTTTTGAACTTTCGTTTCTCTGTCGTCAAACATATTCTCATCAAGCGGTTAGGGAGCCTTAATAGAAAATCGTTTATTAATAGGTGTCATTATAATAATAATAATAATAATAATACACTTTATTGTACCAAAAACAAAATACAAATTGCAGAAAAAAAAAAGAAAATTAAACATGAATAATTCTTTTTTGGTACAAACCACAAGGCGCCAATTCAGGAAGCCGAAGCTCCTGTTCTTCCATTGGAACCTCAACAAAATAAAGCCAAGTAAATTTGAGAATAAAGAGCACAATAAGAAACATAAAAAACAGAAACAATAAATTCGCATTTATAAGTACTGATTATGGCACCAATATCTAAGAATATGTAACTAAAAATAAAATAAATAAAGTAAATAACCAAAAATAAATATATATATAATATAATAAAACTAAACAGTAAGCATCATAAAAAAAGCATAAAATGAATCTTGTAGCCAAATAAAAAAAAAGAAATGGATGAAACAAGAAAAAGCAAAAAAACAAGAAAAAGCAAAAAAAACAAGGGAAGCTATGACGCGTATCGAGCAGCACATTGAGATAAGGCAACACCTCGTCTCAATGCCTCAGTCTGTGAATCAAACATTCGTCTAAAAAGGCGAGACCTGAAAACCGAGACATTGGCCGTCCAATCCGATTCCATAATGAGGTTATAGGACTTATAGATATGATAAGAGAAAGATCTTTGAAATAATGAAGTTCTATGGGCAGGTGGTACAATAAGACAACGCGTTCTCATTTGACGAGCATTTACATCCTTATTCCTAAATTTAATTTTGTTAAATAAATAATGCGGAGCTTGAGAGATCATCAACCTATGGTAAAAAATCAAGGTATGTAATTCTCTTCTGTTCCTCATTGATAACCATCCAGCGTCCACCAACCTATGAGAGACATGATCAAATTTTCTAATGCCATACACAAATCGTAAACAATTGTTTTGAATTTTCTGAATTCTACCCGCATCAAGAGCGGTCAACGCTGGATGGTAAACAGGAACCATATAATTAAATTGAGAAAATTTAAATCATTCATTAATGAATGATTTTGTATACATTTATAAATCATATAAATACACGGTCGACGGAAAAATCTTTTAACAAACCATCTCTTTCTTTAACGGATACTGTTTCAAAACATTTTAAATGCTTGCAGGAGCAACTGTCACCACACTCATGGCTAGCAACACGTAACCTCTTATTAGCAGAACGTAATCTTCCTGTAAATTTCCTTTTTTTTGTATTTCGTCCAAAACTTACAGACGTCTCATTTTCGTCTTCACTCGACATTATTAACACTGTATTAAACACGATCAGTAAGTCAATAAGAAAATAAAAACTTCAAGCACAAACACATTACAACGAAATAACTTGTCACACTGACGCAATCTGATGCAAACGTCACATTTATGCAAGCCTGCTTGATGAGTCCGGTGGATTTAGAATGTTCTTTCGTTGCACACTCAAATTTCAAAGCCGATTTCTATGGACTAGGATTGATATTTCATTATATGGACTTGATACAAAGCTAGAGTCATGTCGTCGCTAACAGATGGCACCAAAATCTAAAAAATGAATTTTTGTGACTTAGTATGTTCTTCCCCTGTACCCTTCATATGTTTTCGACATTTTCCTCTCTATTTATTTCGATGTCTCCTAATTTTTTAAAACAAAACTGACATTATAAATATATCTGTTATTTTGTTTCTTGTTTTCCGATTTTTGTAATGTAAAATAAAAATAAAGGTTTAAAAAAAGCTGGAGCAAATCTTACAAAATCATTGATAGTTTCTTGAATTGTGAGCATAAATATATCCAAAATCAATCTTATATCTTTGCCCTAGATACAAAACCACTCTAGATCAGTGATTATCTAACATCATTATTTTTTGAAATTCCCCACTTCTTGTGTGAACACTTTGTTTACATTTACGTTTAATTAGTAGTAACGTTAACGAACGCCACTGAAACCCAATTAATTTGGATAACTTTGTCTGAATATACCAACCACGCCCTGTTTTAATTAATTCACCTAAAAACACCCAGTTTAATTAACGGGTTGATATATGATATTATATCTTCAGTAAAACATGTGCATGTTCCATCTGATACAATAACAGATCAGAATGTAATAAAACATTTTTAAAAATAGAAGCTATAATATCTTTACTACACTTTTGTGGTGAAACTTTTTTATAACTTTCTTTTTAAACTAGATTGATTTAGGATTGGTGAGAAGTTGCCAGGATGTCTGGAAAACTCTTAGATGCCATTACGGTGGAACTTCGATAGCCTGACCTCGTTTTACGAAGCACTGTTTCACCATCGTCGAGTACTGCATTACTTCGGCTAACCGAAAATAACACCGTAAAACGGATATTTACCGACTCTCCCTCTCCGAAGAGAGATTTTCCAGAAATCCAATTACCTCCAGCAAACGAGAACCGAAGTTAAAACTTAAAAAAAATTGCCAAGTCCAACTCTAGACTCGGCAGTTGCACTAATTGAATCTTTTATGAAAAAAAAAAGCACTCAAATGAAATGAAAGACGGATGTTGCAAATTTCTCTTTTTTTTAATTATAAAAAATGAGTTTTCGCAACGAAGATGAATACCGTTTAAAACTTGGGATTAAAAACCCATCGAGTGGCTTTCTAGTGGGGGGCTTTTTGAAAAGATGAACGAAATTAATTAATAATATTTGTGGAACTTTTCGTCGCGATTTTTCACGTTGCCAATGACATGCCTGTCATCGTTCGTCGTTCTAGAGTAATTAATTGCGGACGAAGTGCATCGTAATTACGCTCGAAATAGGGACGCTCTCTAGCTAAACTGGGCCAGGAGTTGTTCGAACGCGAGGAGTGAACGTTAACGAGCCCCTTAGGACACGTACTCGGCGACGGATTTTTTAATTTTTGAACTCCTTATCAACCTCCTCCGTTGCGGTTTACGTCCACGATTTGGGGACACGAGGAACATGTAGGCGAAATTTAATACTTCCTATTTAACGGCTTTTTTAAATTCGTCAACGGGAAAATTCCAGTACATATAAAATTAGAAACGTTAATAAAAAATTAGAACATTCTAGTTGGTCTTTAACGCGAAACAGAAATCCAGTTATATTTGATTTGATTAAAATAGTAAAGTTGAAAAAAAGGATTGTTTAGTTTTTGTTTGTTACTGACCTTTTCCATTACGAAAATTGACTGGAACGAAATGAAACGAAACGAAATGGAATGGAATAAATGTGTTTCACTTCGTTTCAATGGATTTGAAGGGTGTGTTCGTACATTACGTAACTTAGAATTGATTTTCTCTTTTTAATTTTGAATTAACTTTTTATGTTTACCCCAATATTTTTTAATATATATTCCAAATCCCTTTAATATTGTTACACGTCCGATATTGTTTTAAATAATATAAAGAATCTAGAGTTTGGAGTTTTTACTATTTAAATAAACCTTTTTCTTCGTTGGAAGTCGTAGTTCCATCTCTGAACTGAAAGCATAAAGATGTTCAATAATACTTCCTGAAATATTTTATGTAACGCCATCTCATGGCTGTGTTTACAATGGTTGTTTTTAGATCTCTGTATCATATAAAGAAAATCATTAAAATAAACAAAATTAAATAATTATCGGTTTATTTTTACCTTTAACTTGATCACTTATTTAAAGTGTGAAAAAAACATATTTTTTTTCGATCTGAATACAATGTCAGATATTCCATATTTTGATTTACTAAAAAAATGTACAGTTTTAGAAAAATGAACTTGTACAATATTTAAAATATGAAGGACCCTCTCTCAACAAAGTAAAGAAAAAACACGCAACACAATTGCAATTTAACATTGTCATCAGTAGGATCTGCGTGGATCGAGTAGCCCAGAAAACGCTGATGGTGATCCCAAATAGTAAAATGAACTAAGGTAAAAGCACCAGTAGTTGACAGTTTAAGGATTTGTTAGTCTGTTTCTTGGACAATGCTTGCACTGAATTCACTTTAGGGAAAACTTCTAATTAGTGATAGCTACACAAACTATTCTTCTTATAATGCGACAAGAATTAGATTAATAAAATCACTATGAATTTTTTATATATATAAGTATATACAGGATGATTCATAAGTAATGGGCCAAATTGTAAATGTACGTTCAGGAGGCCAAAATAATAATATTTTCATTAACAATAATGGGTCTTAGTCTGCTCCTTACTGAGATACAGGATGTTAAAGCGAAAAAAATAAAATAGATTTTTGTTAATAGATCAGCTACTTTTCTACATAATGACTCATAGTTGACTTATAGTTTTTGTAAGGGTAAACAATAATGTGTGAGAGGATTTGAGTTAACTCATAGATGTCGCCACATGCGCCATATGAATTAGATGAAATCAGCTACAAATTTTTTATCGCTCATTATTTTACAACATACTTGTTTAATTTGGATAGCCCCATCATTTCTGTAGAAAAAAGCTATACTTCTTTGATCTTGAAAATATTAACGATTTTCGAGATATTTGAATTTTACTAATTCACTACACTACATTTCACGGTGGTCGACGTAGCATTAATCTGTTAAGACACAAGCATGGCATGGAATGTTGACATTTACCTAACCGTAATTGATAATTGATAACAATATTAAACTGAAACCATAAAAAAATTACGTAATAAAACAATTTATTGTACGCCAGTGAATAAAACGAAATACAACATTAGCACAGACTTGAACTAAGACCACTTACGACAACTGTTATCAAAACCTACATGTTAATGTTGTGCGAAGTTAAATTAAATTTAAGCTTAATTATGAGCTACTGCAAAAGGTTTTCAACATGACCACCACCAGCATTTATACACGCATTTAACCGTTTGGTTAAGGATTGTCTGACTTTAAAAAATGTAGCAGGATTATTTCGTATTGAATTGGCTGCATCTTGAATTCTATTCCATAACTCGTCTCGTGTATTTATAGTAGGTTCAGCATAGACCATTGATTTCATGTAACCCCACACATAAAAATCAAGTGGATTAAAATCGGGACTGCGAGGTGGCCACTGAAATTCACTACCACGTCCAATCCAACGGTGAGGGAATGTTTCATTCAGATGTTCGCGCACAGCACGTGAAAAATGTGGAGGAGCACCGTCTTGCATGAACCACATATTTCTTCTTAGTTGTAATGGAAGATCTCCCAAGAGCTCCATTTAAATTAGGAGGTAATTCAACTGGGCCCAGTAATGTATTGCCTATTACACCGCACCACACATTTATTTTAAACTCGTGCTGGAAATGTCTATCTTTTTTTAAACGAGGGTTTTCGGTTTCCCAGGCATGACTATTTCGCCAATTAAAAACTCCGCGTCTGGTAAAGGTTGCTTCATCCGTGAAAAGAATGTTATTTAGGAATGTTGGATTATTATTCAATTTTCCTTTTAGCCACTGACAAAATTGAACTCTGATTCGATAATCTGTTGGAAGTAAATTTTGCACAGGTATAAAATGATAGGGATATAAATTTTCCTTGTGTAAAATTCTAGTCACGGATGGTTGGCTTATTCCAGTTGCTGCAGACAATCGACGAGTGCTTATTTCAGAATTTTGCGCAATTCTTACCAAAATTTCATCTTCTTGCTGCGGAGTGATAATCTTAGGACGTCCTGTATGATATTTTGGACGAAATGAACCTGTTTCACCCAATCGATTATAAATATTTTGAAATATCTTCCGGTTTGGCTGCCTTCTGTAAGGGTACATTTCACGATATTTTCTGGATGCTGCTTGCCCAGAAAAACGTTCTTGTGCGTAAACGCATAACATGTCTCTCATTTCTTCGTTTGAAAAGTGATTATGTCTCGGCATTTTGATTTATGTTAGGACAAGAATGAATCAGTTTACTTAACAATAAAATGTTTTAAACTATTCATTAAACGTAAAAGCTCATTGACGTTTCATAATTCATATGGCGCATGTGGCGACATCTACGAGTTAACTCAAATCCTCTCACACATTATTGTTTACCCTTACAAAAACTATAAGTCAACTATGAGTCATTATGTAGAAAAGTAGCTGATCTATTAACAAAAATCTATTTTATTTTTTTCGCTTTAACATCCTGTATCTCAGTAAGGAGCAGACTAAGACCCATTATTGTTAATGAAAATATTATTATTTTGGCCTCCTGAACGTACATTTACAATTTGGCCCATTACTTATGAATCACCCTGTATAAAAGACACTGGGCCAGTAGTTGACACCAAGCGAAAACGAGAATATCTACATAGTAGTTGACACTCTTTATTTTCAGTAGTTGACATATGCTTTAAAATAAAAAATGGTTTTATCTGTACGACCAGGTGCATCTAACAAACTACTTTCTAGTTCTTGTTTTGTGTTTTGCCACAGTTCAAAGAGTGATATATCTTTTTCATCCAACTCTTTATTTCGATTGCCGTTACGAAATATATTGAGCTTGCTTTCAAGAATACTCTGATTGAAAAACCGAAGGCCTTCTTTTAAAATCCGTTTGCGTTCTTCGCCTTTTGTGCCTGAATTATCGCCTTTGGTGTTAAACAGGAGAGTGATAGCGTCTGGGTTGGGTTAGATCAACTATTAGAGTTACATTGTAACTCTAATAGCCTGTCAACTACTGGACACGATGGTTTTAAAATGTTTTAGAAGTTATAATAGAATATTTCGCTCTGTAAATAGCTAAATAACACCCAAATAAAGCAGTATTATAATAGTTATTTATATTACAAGTGGGCTAGAAACATAATTACAGTACGAGTGTGGAGAATCGTAATCACACGAGTACTGTAATTATGCTCTAGCCCACGTGTGATATACAGCATTTTATCTACGACTGCTAAAAATTACTAAAAAATCAGTTTCTTTAAAAAAGTCTATTTGACATTTATAAAAATATTTTGAAATGATTGTTGACAATTTTGAATTGTCAGTTTCAACATGTTTACTCATCTGGAATAAGTGTTTTGAAATGTAAAAGCATAACAATTAATGTTTATAATAAATAGTATTGTTTTTCTGTAAGTACATAGCTCTTTTTCTTTTGTATTGATGCTCGGTAATGGTGCTCGGTAACCAGTGCGGTAATGAACTTCATTACGTAACTCAAATCACCTCAAATGAGTGCGGTAATGATGACTTATCCAAGCAGTCATAGATTAAATTATATTACTACCCACAAGTTGACACCCCCATGTCAACTACTCAGTATTATGTCATATAAAGTTTCAATAGTTGACACGATGCCTAATAAAGCCATTTTTTATTTTAGGGCATTTTTAAAAAATGAATAAATATTTTAAAGTCCGAAACAAACAACTAAATGTATTTTTAATCAAAATTATAAAATAATGTTAACATTTGCAATGCTTATCTTTCAGGTTATTCTTAGCAAACTTCACAAGCATATTAGAATAATCGAATGAAAACCATGCACTCGTTGTAATCAGACGATCATTGTGTCACTGGCGCTGTACTTAATGGCACGATAGTCTGTATTTACGTCACTAGAGAACTATGCCTGTGTTTCTCTTGTTAATTTATTTTTTCTTCATAAGTGTCAACTACTAGTGCAGTGTCAACTACTAGTGCTTTTACCTTACTGGTTCAAAGAAATAAAGAAGATCCTTGGAATTGGACTGACTTAACGAAGACGACCAAAGCGAGAAAACAGACTCAGATTACACCATTGGTCACCTGGAATATAGTCATAGAGATATAGAGATCAAGAACTGCTGTTGGAGTTGGAAACCCACGAAATAGACAACTGTTCAATAAGTGAAACTCTGAACTAAAAAAGTGTAAACCCTGTTATTAAAAAACTCTATACTGCTCATCATATCTATATATGCTCCATAAACTGGAATACGAAAGTAATATATTTTTTGTAATTCGCGACGGTAATGAAAGCTCTAACAGTACTCAAACGGGTGCTGTAATGAGACTCCTTACAGCATCTGATGCTGTAATGAGATTTTAGTAACATTTTATGGAACTAGTTCAAGTTGGTGACATTGGGTCATTAATTTTTCTAGTTGTCAATGTGACAATTTTTGTCTATGGATGTTTAAACACGTTGTTAGCATCGAATCCATCGAATACAAGGGCCACAATGATGAAGACATTGAACACTGAGCAATTTCTCTTATTTTGGGAGGTGTACATGAAACATTTTTTTCAGGTGAATACATTTTGTGTTTTGACAGTTTCTAATTGTCAATTCAAATTTCTATTTTCAAGTGTTACGGTGTTACCAACTGCTACATACCTATATTTCCCTACATTGTCAAAATTTATTTTATTTTTGTTCAAAAAAAAGGATAAAACTGCGAATTACAAAAAATAGCATAAAAAACACGTTTCATAAGACTTAAAGCACTCATTCATTACAAAACTCGTGGCTTCGCCACTCGTTTTTCAACTTGAATTCGTGCATTTCAAGCGTGTCTTACGAAACTTGTTTTTTAATATACTATTACGACACTCTTCAAGATCTATGTATTAGATTCAATTCCAGAAAGAAACGCCATACGAATATTAGGGGACTTTAATGGCCATATCGAAACTGATGTTGTTGGGTTTGAGCAAATTTGGTTATCCGTACGCATTAAATCGAAAACGTACGCGATTGGCTGTGTTTACAGGACTGAGGCTGTTTCGGAGTGTGTATTCATTGAAGGTTTTGCAGGTCAACTGTTGGAAATGCGATTGAGG
The DNA here is from genome assembly GCF_036711975.1 of Onthophagus taurus. NCBI lineage: Eukaryota > Metazoa > Arthropoda > Insecta > Coleoptera > Scarabaeidae > Onthophagus > Onthophagus taurus. Next base: position 29,293,612 of record NC_091972.1, on the reverse strand, counting down.
TTTGATTATGTTTTCTGTTTGGGGGATATTAATAATGATGTTTTTGATATTAGCAACAATTATGTTGCAAGATTACTGAATATGTTTCAAACACTTGATATGACTCAATTAATAGGTGAGCCTACCCGAATTACTGATAATTCGATGAAGACTATTAATGTTATTGTGGTGTCTGATTCTTTTATAGTATTGGAATCTGGGGTTCTTCATCCTGAAATCTCTGATCATGAACTGGTTTTTTGTCGATTTTGCTGTGCAATGCTTAAACCATCCTCGTTTTGTTACACATACAGGGACTTCAACTCATTCAGTTATGATTCCTTCGTTGCTGAATATTTCAATACCATTTCAGACTATTTTTGCAATGTCCATTGATGATAAATTAAAGTTTTTTAATGATCAATTATTGAATTTGTTTAACACTCATGCTTCAGTGAGGACAGTTAGAATTTCGAAACCTAGGAAACCTTGGATAGCGGATAATATTGTTACAAAATTTGAGAGATAAAGCTAAAAAAAAAATATAAACGTAGCAAGTAAATGTCTCATTGGGAATATTATAAACAATTGCGAAATTATACTAATTTTGCTATTGATGCTGAAACGAAAGCATATTTACACAAGAACACTAATCAAAAAAGAATTTGGAATGTGTTAAGGGACTGTCGTATATTGCGAATTAAAAACAATAGCCTTCCAGTTCATTTAAGAAACGTAAATGAAATAAACTCAGCATTTGTATATAATGTTCCAGATAGTCAATATGATAACATTCATTCTGCATCCTTTTATAATAGTAATACTTTCCACAATATTGGGTTTGTATTTCGACTTCGATCAGTAGATGAAGATACAATTTTAAGCTTAGTGATGAATATGAATGGCAGCTCTGTTGGTCATGATGCTATGTCTATGGATATGTTAAAACTTACACTTCCACTTACTTTACCATACATATGTCATATACTCAATTGTTGTATCGAGGAGAAATATTTTCCTTCTTGGAAAATGGCGTATTTAATCCCTCTGCCTAAAAAAGATGCGCCGGTAACATATAGTGATATTCATTCTATTAGCATATTGCCTGCTTTTAGCAAGATTTTGGATAAAATAATTAGCGTTAAATTAAGAGAACATTTAGTACATTACAACATTTTACCTGACTGTCAGTCAAGTTTTGTATCTGGGCGTAGATGTACTACGGCTCTTTTGAATATAACAGATGATTTGCTTAGAATTAGGGATTAGGGTGATTGTGGTATTTTGGTCTTATTAGATTTTACCAAGGCAGTTGATTCAATCACCAATTGATTGTGTCAATTTTAAACTACTTTGGGTGTCATGAATCTTTCCTGGACTTAATTAAATCTTATTTAAGTAATAGGCAACAATGTGTCAAGTTGGGTGGTTCGGTCTCTAATCCATTACATGTTAATAAAGGTGTTCCACAAGGATAAACATTGGGCCCTGTGCTGTTTACCATTTATACGTCCTTGTTGCATAATTGTTTCAAATATTGTAATGTCCACATGTATGCGGATGACACTCAACTGTACTATGATTTTCCATTTAATGATTATGAAAATGCTGTAAATAAAATGAATTGTGATCTTCAGAGACTGTCAGTTTATGTACGTGAACTTTTTTCGTTTTTGAATACGGCAAAGTGTGCTTTTCTTTTGTTTGGAAATGAGAAACACGTTCAGTAACTACTACCACTGGTTAAAATCAGTGTTGACAATAATGTGATTCCTATATCACTACAGGAGAATAATTTTGGTCATATTTCAAGACTTATAGGTGTGAGTTTTCTAAACCTGAAGGTTTTGTATCCTTTTAGGAATATTTTCAGCATCGGGGTTAAGACAATTTTATGTGAAAGCACTGTGCTGTCCATTTTTAATTATTGTGGTCCAGTCTTCGGTCCTTGTCTCGCCGTTGCTGACATGTCTACGATTCAGCGTGTGCAAAATGCTTGTATGCGGTACATTTTCGGCATAAGAAAACATGATGATATAACTTATAAATTGAAGGATCTTGGATGGCTTAATATGAGGTCTCGTATTAAAATGCTATCACTTACACTTTATCATAACATGATTGTTGGTCGCAACCTCCACCTTACTTAGCTAGAAAGATTTATTTTAGAGGTGACTTGCATAGTGTCAACATCAGAAATAGAAATGTTATAAATCCTCCTAAGCAAAGAACCACCCTTTTTGAGCGATCCTTTACCTACAGTGTGTATTCTCTATACAACTCTATCCCAGATTATACAAAAGTTAGGCGTGGCCGTGCGTTTAAATGTTTGCTGTTTAATTACCATTTCAACATGCAGTAATTTTAACATTCAGGAACATCTCGGAAGGTTATTAAATTTATGTTATGTTGTTTGATAGCATTAGGTTTAAATTTTGATTCTTTTAGATCGATAATTTAGGGATAATACGGAATCTTAGCTTTAAGTTATTTTTAGGCATTTTTCTGGCCACTTTTGATAGCTTTTTTTAATTTAAGGTTGCGGTGGAAGAACAGAAATGGTCTTTTGGCCATGGCACTGAATCCGCGACCTTATGATTCTTCAACATTTATTATCGTTATTTTTCTTTTGTTTTTTTTTTTTAATTTAATTAGCATTAATACAGTTTTTGTTTTTGTATACAGGGTGTCCCGCAACAATTGTAGAAAACTGCATCAGCGTATTCTATGATCAAAAATATACAAAAAAAGCCTAATAAACATAGGTCCGAAAATGGACCATTTTCGAGATATTCAAAGATTTAGTTTCATAAGTTGATATTGTTAACATCATGAATTTAAATTTGTTTTTATAATAATTAAGTCGTTACTATGATTACGATAAGTTGTCTAATCAAAAAAAAAATAATAATACTTCACGAAATTATTATTTTACTATTTAAGTTAATAAAACTATTAAGTATGGCTCCTATTAATTACTCCAAGGAAGAGATGGCGGATATGGTGTATTGTTACGGACTAGCTGATGGAAATGCGTCGTTAGCAGCTCGTCATTACGCGCAAAGGTTCCCGAACAGACGATTACCTAATAGTCACACCTTTAGCAGACTATTTCTCAGCTTAAAAGAAACGGGAAGCGTAACCCACAGCCATTCCACGGAGAGACATTACACAAGGCCGGTGGAATTAGAAGAAGCAGTTTTGAGAAGAGTCGATGAAAATGCCTCAACCAGCATTAGAAGAATTTCTGCACAAGAAAACATTAACAAAACAACTGTTCACCGCATTTTAAGAGAGCAGTTGCTTTATCCTTATCATTACAACACCGTTCAAGCTCTAACAGAAAATGATGGCGAAAAAGAGAGATTCTTTGTAGGTGGGCCATACAGGAAGAGATATTTACGGATGAAGCAACATTTACTCACAGCGGAATTTTTAATATTCATAATGCGCACGTTTGGAGCGATGAAAATCCCCATGCAATACTAGAAACTCATCATCAGTGGCGATTCAGTGTTAATGTATGGGCTGGAGTTATAGGTGATCAGTTATTAGGTCCATTTTTTCTTCCAAAGAGATTGACAGCCGATGCCTACACACATTTTTTACAAAATGACCTTACAGAGGCATTTGATGAATTACCTCAACAAATTCTAGAAGATTGCTACTTTATGCACGATGGAGCACCAGCACATTATGCACGCGCTACTCGAGCATACTTAAATAACAGATTTGGCAATAAGTGGATTGGCCGAGGAGGTCCTGTCCCGTGGCCACCTCGTTCACCAGATTTAAATCCGTTAGATTTTTGGTTTTGGGGACATTTAAAACAAATTGTTTATTCTGAAGACGTTCAAAATGTGCAGGATTTGAAGAATAAAATTAGTAACGCATTTGACACAGTAAAACAAATTCCTGGTATCTTTGAACGCATTAGAAGTTCATTTAGAAAACGTATCCGTTTGTGTTTAGAAGTAAATGGTGCGCATATTGAACATTTATTATGACATGAATCTTTTCCAATTTGTTAAATATTCGTTGTTTTTATGCTGGTTGAACGATTTTCTTCGACAATCTTTGTTACTTGTTTTGTTAAATTATTAATGAACTGTATTAATTAACTTAATATTATCTTATTATTTATTAAACTTTATCTTAACCATCGTAACCATGGTAATCATATAATTACTGCATCTAAATCGTTAGAATTAATGATGTTTACAATAGGTCAGCTTATGAAACTAAAACTTTGAATATCTCGAAATTGGTCCATTTTCGAACCTATGTTTATTAGACTTTTCTTGTCTGTTTTCGATCAGAGAATACGCTGATGCAGTATTGTACAATCGTTGCGGGACACCCTGTATATGTATTGTTGAAGAATAAACCATTATTATTATTATATAATCAAGCTCCGACCACACAAAATTTATATCGTCTAGATATAAAGAAAACTGTCAGATATCCCACATACAGAGAATCAAACTGCAGATGAAATGTGAAATTCAATGAAACAAGTAGAGAAAACGCAGCTATAAAGGCATGTCGAACCGGAAAGACAAAAGAAACAACAAGACTAACACGTAGGGGATACGTGTTAGTCTTACGGATACGGTGTACAGATGAGATAAAGAAGATGGCTAACGAAAAAGTGGTCTTTTTATAATATAAAAGCTCACCATCAGAAGAAGAATTTAAAAGATATAAGCACATAAGAATTAAAATAAATCAGGAAATTCGGAAACCAAACCAAATGTATTGGGAAAAATTAACAAAGAATATGGAAAATATGATCTGTATGGTGTACAGAAACGGATCTGAAAAATTCTACAAAACAAAAGAAACGCGTTAGTATGTTTAAGTCAATTATGTTAGCAAAAAAGAGTGGATGAATGGAAAAAGTGAAAGACGTAAAAAAGGAAAAGGGTTAGTAGCCTTAAGAAAATATACATTATTCTGCTCTGGAATGGAAAATGAAAGAAAGATATCTTTACCCTACAAACCGGCAGACCGAATGTGGTAAGGGAAAGCTTCTACAATAACCCACAAGACTTATTAGATACTATATCCAAAAATAGCGCAGTAATAATAATGGAAGACATCAACGTGCACATTGGACACAGTAATACCTGGAATTAAACAAAGATTTAATGACGCAAAAGTAAATGGTAGCGACGAAGACATGATGAATTCTATATTGTTCTGTATTCTATATAAAATACGACGTAAGCAATTATTAAGACTGATCATGAAATGATATTATAGATGATAAATCTAGAAATGAAAATCACTAAAAAGCAAAAAAAAGGACAGTTGAACTAATTAATAGGAAACTACTGGAGGATCCTATAACTTATATCAATCAGCAGACGAAATGTGGGAATCAATGTGAAAATGGCTGTTATAAAAGCACTAAGAACTAGAAAAGTAAATAGTGTAAGAAAGCCAAGAAAGACCTCGCAAAGGAGAAAAGCAAAACGAAGAAGAATATAACAAATACGAACAAGTAAGAAACAGAACCAATCGAAACATAAAAAAACCACAAGGAAAGCTATTGGTAAAGCTATCCAAAGGGAATGTATAACGATTTTACGGTGCTCAGAAACGAGTATAGAACATGCTGAATAAATACATCCCAACTCGAACCAAGTCCCAAACATCGTAATGCCGGATATCACAAACAAAGATAAAATGGATATACCAATAGAAAAATTGAAGGTACTCCTCGGTAAACTTAAATACAGAAAAACCTCAGGACCAGACGGAGGCATGGAAATTCGTGAAATGTGGAAGACGTACTAATAGCGAACAAGGAGGATGATTTGATACGATTTGTACATCTGTTCAACATCAACGCCAAACGATATAATAAATAGTGAACTAAATGTATGGTCATAAGTAAAGAATGCGGAAACAAGGACAATTGAAATGAAGGTGTTCAGGAACATATTGGCAGCGACAGTGAGAAATAGACAGACCAACAAATTAATAAAGGAAAAACGTAATGTTCAAGACATGGTCAAGTGGTCCAAGACGGGAAAAAGGAAATGAAAGCATGTGGAGAGAATGGACGAGCATCGGCTGGCGCGTATATGCATTACGGAGAAACCAATAGAAAGAAGACCACCAGAACGACCACCCAAGAGATGGGCCCAGTCATGGTATGACGCCAAATGCGTCAAACGATTTTAAATTTAACAAAGCACAAAAAATAACGAAATTTTTAGCAGGGACCAAAATAGCTTTATCACCTGGAGACGCACGTTTGGATAAATAAAGTTAATGGGGGTTTAACTTGATTTTATCAATATAAATTATTTTAATTTAATTTTTATTTATATTTTTCAGTTAAATTTAAATTTGATTTTATTATCTAACTGAAAATTTCCAATGTAAGTAATAATATAAATTATTCTAGCTTTGATTTAATATAAAGAAGTTAAATTAAAATAATTTATATTGGGTAAATAAGGTTAATGGGGGTTTAACTTGATTTTATCAATATAAATTATTTTAATTTAATTTTTATTTATATTTTTCAGTTAAATTTAAATTTGATTTTATTATTTAACTGAAAACTTTCAATGTAAGTAATAATATAAATTATTCTAGCTTTGATTTAATATAAAGAAGCTAAATTAATAGTAATTTATATTGGGTAAATAAAGTTAATGGGGGTTTAACTTGATTTTATCAATATAAATTATTTTAATTTAATTTTTATTTATATTTTTCAGTTAAATTTAAATTTGATTTTATTATCTAACTGAAAACTTCCAATGTAAGTAATAATATAAATTATTCTAGCTTTGATTTAATGTAAAGAAGCTAAATTAAAGTAATTTATATTGGGTAAATAAGGTTAATGGGGGTTTAACTTGATTTTATCAATATAAATTATTTTAATTTAATTTTTATTTATATTTTTCAGTTAAATTTAAATTTGATTTTATTATCTAACTGAAAATTTCTAATGTAAGTAATAATATAAATTATTCTAGCTTTGATTTAATATAAAGAAGCTAAATTAAAGTAATTTATATTGGGTAAATAAAGTTAATGGGGGTTTAACTTGATTTTATCAATATAAATTATTTTAATTTAATTTTTATTTATATTTTTCAGTTAAATTTAAATTTGATTTTATTATCTAACTGAAAACTTCCAATGTAAGTAATAATATAAATTATTCTAGCTTTGATTTAATATAAAGAAGCTAAATTAAAGTAATTTATATTGGGTAAATAAAGTTAATGGGGGTTTAACTTGATTTTATCAATATAAATTATTTTAATTTAATTTTTATTTATATTTTTCAGTTAAATTTAAATTTGATTTTATTATCTAACTGAAAACTTCCAATGTAAGTAATAATATAAATTATTCTAGCTTTGATTTAATGTAAAGAAGCTAAATTAAAGTAATTTATATTGGGTAAATAAGGTTAATGGGGGTTTAACTTGATTTTATCAATATAAATTATTTTAATTTAATTTTTATTTATATTTTTCAGTTAAATTTAAATTTGATTTTATTATCTAACTGAAAATTTCTAATGTAAGTAATAATATAAATTATTCTAGCTTTGATTTAATATAAAGAAGCTAAATTAAAGTAATTTATATTGGGTAAATAAAGTTAATGGGGGTTTAACTTGATTTTATCAATATAAATTATTTTAATTTAATTTTTATTTATATTTTTCAGTTAAATTTAAATTTGATTTTATTATCTAACTGAAAACTTCCAATGTAAGTAATAATATAAATTATTCTAGCTTTGATTTAATATAAAGAAGCTAAATTAAAGTAATTTATATTGGGTAAATAAAGTTAATGGGGGTTTAACTTGATTTTATCAATATAAATTATTTTAATTTAATTTTTATTTATATTTTTCAGTTAAATTTAAATTTGATTTTATTATCTAACTGAAAATTTCTAATGTAAGTAATAATATAAATTATTCTAGCTTTGATTTAATATAAAGAAGCTAAATTAAAGTAATTTATATTGGGTAAATAAAGTTAATGGGGGTTTAACTTGATTTTATCAATATAAATTATTTTAATTTAATTTTTATTTATATTTTTCAGTTAAATTTAAATTTGATTTTATTATCTAACTGAAAATTTCTAATGTAAGTAATAATATAAATTATTCTAGCTTTGATTTAATATAAAGAAGCTAAATTAAAGTAATTTATATTGGGTAAATAAAGTTAATGGGGGTTTAACTTGATTTTATCAATATAAATTATTTTAATTTAATTTTTATTTATATTTTTCAGTTAAATTTAAATTTGATTTTATTATCTAACTGAAAATTTCTAATGTAAGTAATAATATAAATTATTCTAGCTTTGATTTAATATAAAGAAGCTAAATTAAAGTAATTTATATTGGGTAAATAAAGTTAATGGGGGTTTAACTTGATTTTATCAATATAAATTATTTTAATTTAATTTTTATTTCTATTTTTCAGTTAAATTTAAATTTGATTTTATTATCTAACTGAAAACTTCCAATGTAAGTAATAATATAAATTATTCTAGCTTTGATTTAATATAAAGAAGCTAAATTAAAGTAATTTATATTGGGTAAATAAAGTTAATGGGGGTTTAACTTGATTTTATCAATATAAATTATTTTAATTTAATTTTTATTTATATTTTTCAGTTAAATTTAAATTTGATTTTATTATCTAACTGAAAACTTCCAATGTAAGTAATAATATAAATTATTCTAGCTTTGATTTAATGTAAAGAAGCTAAATTAAAGTAATTTATATTGGGTAAATAAGGTTAATGGGGGTTTAACTTGATTTTATCAATATAAATTATTTTAATTTAATTTTTATTTATATTTTTCAGTTAAATTTAAATTTGATTTTATTATCTAACTGAAAATTTCTAATGTAAGTAATAATATAAATTATTCTAGCTTTGATTTAATATAAAGAAGCTAAATTAAAGTAATTTATATTGGGTAAATAAAGTTAATGGGGGTTTAACTTGATTTTATCAATATAAATTATTTTAATTTAATTTTTATTTATATTTTTCAGTTAAATTTAAATTTGATTTTATTATCTAACTGAAAACTTCCAATGTAAGTAATAATATAAATTATTCTAGCTTTGATTTAATATAAAGAAGCTAAATTAAAGTAATTTATATTGGGTAAATAAAGTTAATGGGGGTTTAACTTGATTTTATCAATATAAATTATTTTAATTTAATTTTTATTTATATTTTTCAGTTAAATTTAAATTTGATTTTATTATCTAACTGAAAATTTCTAATGTAAGTAATAATATAAATTATTCTAGCTTTGATTTAATATAAAGAAGCTAAATTAAAGTAATTTATATTGGGTAAATAAAGTTAATGGGGGTTTAACTTGATTTTATCAATATAAATTATTTTAATTTAATTTTTATTTATATTTTTCAGTTAAATTTAAATTTGATTTTATTATCTAACTGAAAATTTCTAATGTAAGTAATAATATAAATTATTCTAGCTTTGATTTAATATAAAGAAGCTAAATTAAAGTAATTTATATTGGGTAAATAAAGTTAATGGGGGTTTAACTTGATTTTATCAATATAAATTATTTTAATTTAATTTTTATTTATATTTTTCAGTTAAATTTAAATTTGATTTTATTATCTAACTGAAAATTTCTAATGTAAGTAATAATATAAATTATTCTAGCTTTGATTTAATATAAAGAAGCTAAATTAAAGTAATTTATATTGGGTAAATAAAGTTAATGGGGGTTTAACTTGATTTTATCAATATAAATTATTTTAATTTAATTTTTATTTATATTTTTCAGTTAAATTTAAATTTGATTTTATTATCTAACTGAAAATTTCTAATGTAAGTAATAATATAAATTATTCTAGCTTTGATTTAATATAAAGAAGCTAAATTAAAGTAATTTATATTGGGTAAATAAAGTTAATGGGGGTTTAACTTGATTTTATCAATATAAATTATTTTAATTTAATTTTTATTTATATTTTTCAGTTAAATTTAAATTTGATTTTATTATCTAACTGAAAATTTCTAATGTAAGTAATAATATAAATTATTCTAGCTTTGATTTAATATAAAGAAGCTAAATTAAAGTAATTTATATTGGGTAAATAAAGTTAATGGGGGTTTAACTTGATTTTATCAATATAAATTATTTTAATTTAATTTTTATTTATATTTTTCAGTTAAATTTAAATTTGATTTTATTATTTAACTGAAAACTTTCAATGTAAGTAATAATATAAATTATTCTAGCTTTGATTTAATATAAAGAAGCTAAATTAAAGTAATTTATATTGGGTAAATAAAGTTAATGGGGGTTTAACTTGATTTTATCAATATAAATTATTTTAATTTAATTTTTATTTATATTTTTCAGTTAAATTTAAATTTGATTTTATTATCTAACTGAAAACTTCCAATGTAAGTAATAATATAAATTATTCTAGCTTTGATTTAATATAAAGAAGCTAAATTAAAGTAATTTATATTGGGTAAATAAGGTTAATGGGGGTTTAACTTGATTTTATCAATATAAATTATTTTAATTTAATTTTTATTTATATTTTTCAGTTAAATTTAAATTTGATTTTATTATCTAACTGAAAATTTCCAATGTAAGTAATAATATAAATTATTCTAGCTTTGATTTAATATAAAGAAGCTAAATTAAAGTAATTTATATTGGGTAAATAAGGTTAATGGGGGTTTAACTTGATTTTATCAATATAAATTATTTTAATTTAATTTTTATTTATATTTTTCAGTTAAATTTAAATTTGATTTTATTATCTAACTGAAAATTTCTAATGTAAGTAATAATATAAATTATTCTAGCTTTGATTTAATATAAAGAAGCTAAATTAAAGTAATTTATATTGGGTAAATAAAGTTAATGGGGGTTTAACTTGATTTTATCAATATAAATTATTTTAATTTAATTTTTATTTATATTTTTCAGTTAAATTTAAATTTGATTTTATTATCTAACTGAAAACTTCCAATGTAAGTAATAATATAAATTATTCTAGCTTTGATTTAATGTAAAGAAGCTAAATTAAAGTAATTTATATTGGGTAAATAAGGTTAATGGGGGTTTAACTTGATTTTATCAATATAAATTATTTTAATTTAATTTTTATTTATATTTTTCAGTTAAATTTAAATTTGATTTTATTATCTAACTGAAAATTTCTAATGTAAGTAATAATATAAATTATTCTAGCTTTGATTTAATATAAAGAAGCTAAATTAAAGTAATTTATATTGGGTAAATAAAGTTAATGGGGGTTTAACTTGATTTTATCAATATAAATTATTTTAATTTAATTTTTATTTATATTTTTCAGTTAAATTTAAATTTGATTTTATTATCTAACTGAAAACTTCCAATGTAAGTAATAATATAAATTATTCTAGCTTTGATTTAATGTAAAGAAGCTAAATTAAAGTAATTTATATTGGGTAAATAAGGTTAATGGGGGTTTAACTTGATTTTATCAATATAAATTATTTTAATTTAATTTTTATTTATATTTTTCAGTTAAATTTAAATTTGATTTTATTATCTAACTGAAAATTTCTAATGTAAGTAATAATATAAATTATTCTAGCTTTGATTTAATATAAAGAAGCTAAATTAAAGTAATTTATATTGGGTAAATAAAGTTAATGGGGGTTTAACTTGATTTTATCAATATAAATTATTTTAATTTAATTTTTATTTATATTTTTCAGTTAAATTTAAATTTGATTTTATTATCTAACTGAAAACTTCCAATGTAAGTAATAATATAAATTATTCTAGCTTTGATTTAATATAAAGAAGCTAAATTAAAGTAATTTATATTGGGTAAATAAGGTTAATGGGGGTTTAACTTGATTTTATCAATATAAATTATTTTAATTTAATTTTTATTTATATTTTTCAGTTAAATTTAAATTTGATTTTATTATTTAACTGAAAACTTTCAATGTAAGTAATAATATAAATTATTCTAGCTTTGATTTAATATAAAGAAGCTAAATTAAAGTAATTTATATTGGGTAAATAAAGTTAATGGGGGTTTAACTTGATTTTATCAATATAAATTATTTTAATTTAATTTTTATTTATATTTTTTACACAGTTAACCCCGCGTACAACACGAACTGCGACGTGAGATGATGGAATATCGTGATATAAACATATAACACACCCAACATAAACGCTCAACAAAATAAGTTTTGAGTTGCAAACAAAATTTATTAAAACTCCCGTAAATAACAGGTAAAAAAAAATTAATAACAAAATTATAAAACCGTAAACTTTTAGGTTCAATTCGACAAAGAAAAGAAAAAAAGAACTATATTGATGTATACGAGCTTTAAAATGAAAATCAAAACTAAAAGGGGATTTAAATCAAAATACCAAAAAAATGAAAATGAAAAATTAACCAGCATCTGACTCCGTATGGTTGAGCTCAACGTGAAATCAAAAATTATATATATATAAAAAAGTAACGCCCAAAAATAGAATAAAAAAATCTCGCCAAACAAGAATTCACAAAAATAAATTTAAATGAAAAAAAAAATTATGTACAAAATGAAATATTCGTTTAAACAGTTTAAAGATTTTCTTAAGGAAAATCGGATACAAAAAAAAATATATATTACATACAAATTCTTCAATGATCAAAATAATAATATGTTGTTCTATCTGACCTTTACTCCAAGTCTTGATCACCGGTCTGATTCGAAATAAATCCTCAGCAACAAATTCTGGTGATTCAGGAAAGGTAAGTCATATTCTTTGTTTCGTTCAAAAAAAAAATAATTTTCAAAATCTTTAGAATGTAACGAAAATTATCCAAGGAAGGATAATGGTTCCAAAAGAGATGCTAAAAGTTGGTCCCCTCAATAAAAACCTGGATATAGAAATTAAAAAAATTAAACATGGAAATATTAGATTTAAGAATTTTTGTTTGTAGGATAGTTTTTCTTTTTTTTAAGTAGTTAGTATTTTTTTTTTTAAGTAGTTAGAAAATTTTTTTTTTTGAAAAATAGATTTAGTAGACTATTAGTTTTAAAAAAATTTAATGAAGTATATGAAAGGGTAGAAGAAAATATCAAAAATATTTAATAAAGATCTTACAAAAATGCTTACCTCTGATGTTCCAGGTTTAACCAGAAGAACGAAGAAATTTTATAAAATACGTTGAAATCCGGAATCTCCGTACAATTTGGTAAAAGAAAAATATTTTTCCAAAATTTTATTCCGACTGATGAATCCCACAAAAATGGATTGGAAAAATTTTACACCAAATCCAAAAATGGCGAACCAACCAAAAAAAAATTCTTATCACTCGAAAACGCGTATTACTCTGGTAATATCATAAGAAAGAGAGGCCGAGAAGAAACTTGAACGGTCTTTTATACCAAAAAATCGAAAATATCTAAAAAAATTACGTCTGCGCAAAATAACATCTGGAACTTATGACACCCTCTCAAAAGCAAAAGAAGAAATTTTTAATATGATAGGAGTTAAAAGGAAAAAGAAAAGGAATACTCAGAATGTGAAATAACACAATAAAATGTTATAAACAAACAAAATGTAAATAATAAATAATAACGTATCCGATAAATAATACGGTAATAAATATAACGTTTCCGAACGTATGCAACTCATAATCCATTACACATAAACAAGTCACCCACACATAACATAAAAATTTCGGAATGTAACAATGGTTATCCTCGTCTACAGAAGGAAACACGAATAGGAACTACCCTTAGTCAAATTTATACAAAGGAAAAACTAAACACAAAATAAAAACAGGGTATTCTTTACAAATCAACAAAAATAATAAATTCTTTGTCTTTCCCAATATAAAAATCGAGTTGTGCAACTCTTGGAAACAGTTCCAATTTGGAACGAAACATAGAAAAGTGTTACATTTGGTGCATTTTACTTTCGTAATATTCTGACAGCATTAGGCCGCATTGAAGGAATTTTTTTTAGTTTTCTGGTTGTGGTTTTCTTGCTTTGAAGTTAAAAAGTGACAGTTGATTTTTTTGCGAACACCGCAGCTGGCATACCAGAGCCAGCATAAAATGCATCAAGCGAAATATCTAAGGTAATACTTTTTGGACCACATTTTAGTAACCAATTATTATAAACAATTACCTGAATGTCAAAAATTGATTTAGTAAAGCTTGTTGAAGTATGGTGGCGCGCCATCTTGTTGGAATTTAATTGGGTCAACATTATCGGGATGAGGCCGTTATGGAAGGAATGACATCGTTTTGAAAATATCTAAACATCTCTCTCCAGTTAAGGTTTCCCCAAATCTTTTGCGGATATTGAGTGTGCAACTTTCTTGCAAAATGTGGATTTTGGATAGCCTAATACCGACAATTTTATCTATTTACTTGTCCACTCAATGTATGTGTCCCCTCGTCAGAACTATGTTTTTGACAAAGTCTTCGTCGTCGTTGCAAAAACTACAACTCGTTACTCGTTACTAGTGAATATAGGAGAATATAGGAATGATATTTTGCGGTTTTTAAATTTTGTGAACCAATGATTTACTAATCTCCAAATTCGACCCAATAGGTATTGGTTAACATTAGGTCAGATAAAAGTCGTAAGAACTATAACATTGAGAATATACCACGCTAAAGCTTTTAAAAATGAAATACATTTTTGTTACAAAAGTTACAAATTCAAATCATATCCTGACGAACAACATTTACTTATTGTTAGTCAGAGTACCTGTAAAGTATATTGTCACTACCTGGCCAAAATCGCATAAGCGACATTTACTTGATTTTTCAGAAAATAAAGGAAATGTTCATCACGTCGCACAGTGGTTCAGTCTATTATTTTAGCAGGACAAAATGCACGAGTGTTTTCATATAAAGTGGTTTGTAACAAGTGCACAACTACTTTTTAATGTTTCTATAAATTGACAACCATATCACACCAACTTTATAAATTATTGCAGTTTTTGAAGTGAACTAAACGTTTTCAATAGAAACTATAGTGTCTACAGTTATACAATAAACAAATTAAGATTAGAAGACTTTGATGATCACGTAACCGGATGTGTGCTAAAAGTGACTGACAGTTGATGTGTGCAGGATATAAAGTACATACAAGAGAAAATGTATAGGACGGACATGGGAAATGAACAACACGATGATGCATTCTTATTCGTAATTTCATTGGTTCCGCTTCAATTAAAACATAATGAAGCAATAAAACGGGAAAATCCACGCCCTTCGTCAACACGCTATTGTCGCCTAATAAAGCTATTGTTTCAGGAAGAGACTGCAGAACTAACTCGAACAGAAGTTAGTAAAGTAGAAACAGAAATAAAAGTTCTTTCTCCGACACATATTATAAATGAAGGCAAAGACATATTCGTGGATCACAAAATGGTGATGACAATTGTAGACGGAAAGGTCTGCAGTGTTATTGCACAAGAGTTATTTCAAAAGTGTTATATCTGTGGTGCAACACCTAAAGAAATGAATAACTTGCCTAGACACGCATCAACGCCTGTTGATGAAGGAACATTCGATTTTAGGTTATCAAGTCTTCACGCGTGGATAAGATGCTTCGAAGGTCTGCTGCACATCGCCTACAGACTGGAAGTTCAAACCTGGCAAGTGAGAAAAAAGGACCGGGAAAATGTGGACAAGCGAAAAAGATTAATTCAAGATCGCTTTCACAAGGAAATGGGCCTACTTGTGGATATTCCCAAACCAGGTTACGGAACAAGTAATGATGGCAACACAACTCGAAGATTTTTTTCTAATCTATCGCTATCCAGTGCGATCACAGGAGTAAATGAGGAACGAATTAAACCGTTTGTAGTTTTATTAAAGGCAATTGCGAGTGGATACGAAATAAATTTGGAAGCATTTGAAGAATATGCCATAGACTCTGCTAATGAGTCATAAAGTGTTCATAAACTTTTAATTCATGAATCGGATATTGTTAAATCCGCTCTTTTTCCTATTGGGCAGCTTTCTGAGGAAGTGCAGGAAGCGCGCAACAAGGATTGTCGAAGGTTTCGGAGAGATCACGCTAGAAAAACGTCCAGAATCACCAACACCGAGGATTTGTTCAATATGTTATTAGTTCCGTCAGATCCACTAATTACTTCAGAAGTCTTGTTCCTAAGAAAATAGAGAATACTTCCGATGAAGTAATTTCATTATTAAAAAAGTCATCTCAAGAGCAGGAATCTATCACTGCAGAAGAGGAGTCGACAAATGAAGAATTTAGTCCTTCGTGCAGTAGTGATGAGGACTTTTAAAACACTGAGTTTTTGAATATAATTATGTCTAAAAAACTTGTATTTTTCTAATATTAATTTTGTTCACCTAGATTTATGAAATGGACAACTTGCGTCGTATTCAAATAGGCATCCCGATTAGCATAAACATTGATAGCAACTCATTTTGTATCAATAATACTTTCATGAATTAATAAATCCGATTGAAAATTCTTAAAAAACATTTTAAAGTTTTGTAAAAGAACTAGTGTGGACACCAAATAAAAATCTTTTTATTGCATCAACACAAAAAATTAAATTGTTTAATACATTAATAAATTCTAGGCCTCATTTCTTATTAAATTATCAATTTCTTGGAATTCTTCGATTTCGGATAAGCAGGTTTTTAGTTTATTAAATGTATTCATTTACAAATTTGACCATTCAAATTAAACATTATCTCTTAAATGTAAGAAATGTAAACTTAGCGGATCTGTTATAATTTAATTATAATATTTGTTACCCATTCTTCATTTTTAAAACTAACGAGTTATTATAATATTCATCATTACTACCACACCAATTTTCATTCTTAGTCTCTACTTATTTTTCCATGATTATTTTTATTATTATGATTAATTTAGCTATTATTTTGTTGATTAGTAACGTTATTTAATTTATAACCTATTGCAAAATGATTCTTATTACGACATTTAACATTTTCCTTACCATATGTTGCACATTGTCCCTAGTAATGTGATTAAAATAACAATTCTTTGGTTAATCCTTCATTTCTCCCATAATTTTCTTCTATAGATGCTCTCTGCAACCATAGTTACATTTTCTTTCATTAATTGTTAAACGTTTTGTTATTTACTTCCAATATTTGAGGGTGTATAAAGTGATAAAACGATATTATAAACATTTTATTATTTTTCAAAACAATCCTTATCGTGTCAACTTGCATGCTTCTGTTTTGGACAAAAATTTTCTTAATTTGTGTTAGGTTTTCTTTACTAGCGAGGGATTAGAATAAAGACTATGAGTAAAGTAATTACTCATAACTAATTACCACGATTTATAATCCCAAATTTACTATTTATATTATCAGCAGAATAGTTTTAACAGAAACCTTCCCAACGTAGTCATTAATGCTTTGAAGGCTGTGAACCAGTTAGCATATTAACTAATTTGAATGCTACCAGTAGTATGGTTATGCAAAGCTTTTATTCTTTAAAAAGTTAATGTTATAGTTATTTAGAATAGATTTGAAAGTAGTTTTTAATTTATGCTAAAAACGATCTCTCTTACTTTTAATAAAGTAAACGTTACATTTAATATTTGCATTCATTAATTATAATGAACATAGTATTTTGATAATATAATTTTGTGCAATACGTTTCATTCAAATATTATTTCAGAAACAGTTGTTTATTTTAAAAGTTCTAGTACAATATTAATAAAAAACATAATATTTACTTATATGCTCAATGGTGTAACGTTTCTAAATTAATATTATACCTTTACTAGATTATTTATTTAGAAAAGTCATATTTAAATAGTCACCAAACATTATTTTTTAATAAGTTAGTGAAAGAAATTAACGTTTGAAAAGCCAAAAATGGTTTTGTAAAAACGTTTTGTTGTAAACATTTTTCAAAGTGAGACTAAAACCGAATTACACAAAAAAAAACAACTCCACAGAATATTCGAATTAATAATCATAGAACTGCGAAATTGATTTGCGTTGTGAATAAGAACTATTAAAGAAAGATTTGATTCCAAGCAGAATACTTTTGAAACACATCAAGCATGAATGTAAAAAATCTCAAAACGAATTAATGTTCAAACTATTATAAATAACAAATACTTTGGGACTTTCATTCTAAATCAACTTTTATTTTGTTATTAAGTTTTAAATTTATGATCTGATTGTGTAATCTGCTAAGTACTTGAACTCTTAGCAGTAAAAACCTTAATTTCAGTTTCATTCACAATTCATTCTGATAATATAAGAGAGTTTGTAAGCAACTACTACTTCACACTTTGAATTACCAAATGCTTAATTTATTTACTCTATTTGTGTTTTGTAATGTTGTTAGTTTGAAACATAAGGTTCATTATATAAAATAAAGATCTTAATCGATTTTAGCCATTATGGATAACCTGAATGTTTCTTGTGCTAGGTCTAGTGTTAGTTCTACTTTTACTTCAATTAAAATATACAACAATCTAACGCTGAAAAACAACTAAAACTAACACTAGACCCAGAAACATAGCAGTTTTAAGAGACGCATGGCAAAACCCAAATATTTATAGTTTTAGGTCTAATGTTAGTTCCACTTTTAGTTCAATAAAAAATATACAATAATCTAACGCTGAATAACAATTAAAACTAGAATCCTAGCTTAATACATCATATAGACAACTTTATCTATAAACATGGAATAAAGCAAGTTGAGTTGGATTCTATCTCTGAGCGCTAGATAATCTTAATAGTATTACGTGGTCCGTTATATGTAGATTTTACTGTAAATATATAATTTTTTTAATAAACTTAATAATACACATTATTGGTTTCAAAAACTTTATTTTTCAGGATTACATTAAAAACACACTTCACAAGCACCATTGGTTCTTTACTTTAAAAGGCGAGTTTCTTCATTAGCAAATACATCATTTGATCAATTTCAAATCCATGTAAATTATTAGCGTCTCCTTGCAGTCTCATCAATAATCCTCCAAAAGATACGTACGCAGCCCTAAAATACAACAAAAATTATTAAAATTGTGTCGGTTATTCATAACAAAACATTTTTTTAATTAATCGGCAACACAATCTTACTAAACGTTGATATGACGCATCCACCATATGGGCGTATGGATAGTGGCCGTGAGTTTGCTACGACACAACCAGCTAACCACACTGCCACGTGGTAAATTGCAAGTCTATTGTTATTTACAGCACTAGTAATAAATTATTGATGATCGCTAGGAAGTACCCGACCAATTAATACAATAGCAATATTTAATTTTGTTTTATCAACGTTGCGATAAGCCATTTTTAGATGTTATCAGATTGGCAACACGAGTTTTTCGTTTTAGTTTAGAATGTATATAGTTATATATTTTAGGGTGAATTGAAACGTAAAAATTCTTAACGTGTTAAAGTAATCTATTTCGGAGAATTGATACAACGAAGGGTGACCCAGTTTTCAACGGGGTTTACGTCTGTTTTTGAATACGAAGGGATGCTACTGGCTCGACGACGGTGACAGATTCTTTTTGGAACAATGCCAGATAAATTCGGAACCTGACAAACTGGATAGTTTAGCGGTTTAACGTGTTCCAAACGTCTGTTAAATTATATTTATTTTCTGTCAAGCGAAATAATCATTTAACGATTGTTTCTCAAGGTACTTTAATTCAAAAGTATTGTTATATAAATTTCTTGCCAAATCGAATTTTAAAATGCACATTTATTTATACAACTAGATTGACAATGGTTTTTGGATTTAAGGAGATATTTGGGATCAAAAAAGTAAAATACATTATTTTAACAAACATTTATTATTAATACCATTTTACAATAGCCGCTTTATAATACATTTTTATAATATTTTTGATTGATATTTAAATGACCATACAATACTTAAAATGATTTTATCTTTATTCTAGTCATGCAACTTTGTAAACAACATCAATAGAATATTATTAACAATAACTAAAAAGAAGAAAAGTAAGATGAAGTGTAAAGCGATTGGTGTGGTGGGTGTATATGAAGTTGATGCAGGCGGAAAAAGAAAAGAATAACAGAGCTGCGTGCGAAGACGAAACAGATCCTGGAGTGTCGTACCAGATAGTGCATTTACAGGATTCCGTAAAGAGCGTTGTAAACGCGCATCTGGTACGCATCCCAGGACTTCGATGTTCCGGCGAAAAATGCCTACTCCGGAATTACGGAAAGGAGACGACCACCACCTCCCATATTTCATTCAAAGCACCTACAACAACAACAAGTGGTCGACTTCAAGATATTAACAAAAAATCAATAAAACCAAAACAGAAAGGTGAAAAACGAAATAAAACAAACAACATAACTTGACATGCAATCAAAGCAAGAAGAACAAGAAATATATAATTAATCTAGTGGATTAATAAAATGGTGTTGGTTAGTTGGGAGTTTGAAATAAGCAAAATCCACTATTTACAATAGCTAAATCTTGGCGTACGTTCAAAAACCCACGCTACGAACGACGCTCATTTATAGCTCCGATGGAAATGCAATGACTTCGCTGTGTTGAAAATCAGCTTACGTAAATAAGAAAAAGTAGTAGTGGATAATAAGCCAAAAAAAAACTTTACTCGTGGATTACTTGAATAATTGCCATATATTTAAATTAACGATTGTTATTAGAGACGTCTGTACGATGGATCTTCTGAGCGAACCAAAAATAGCTTTTTTGGGTTGCCCCGACTTTAAAATAAATCCTCTAAAATAAAAAGAAAATCATGCAAACCAACATCAAACAAAAAATCATCCCAAACCACAAAAAAAATCTAAAAAAAAGTGTTTAATAAAATTAACCCACACCACACACGCACAAAGTACACAGATTCACTCAAGATTGAGCTATATTTCCGTTTAATATTGAACGCTTTGGCACTTGGTAAAACTTAACTTCTTGTATCATGATTCGTTTGAAACCACTTTATCGTCTTATTTGGATTTAATCCCTTCGTCTTCGACTGGTGGCTTCATAATGGTGCGACGTCCTGGTTTTTTTTGGGTCATCTCGGACGATGCAGTTATGCAACAGCGGTCGGTAGATGGCTCCCACTTCCTTCATAGTAGTCGTCGTCGTCGTATACGTGTTCTAAATCGAATGTGCTCTAATGCTTAGAATCCTGGCCAACAAGCTTCGTTGTCATAATGGTCATCTAAACGAATCATCTATATTATGTTCCCGTCCATTATATAGATGATTGTATGCCCGGAAATAGTTTTATTTTCTTATCTAATACTTCATAATATAAAACAATATTTAACACTAAATTTGTGGGGTTCACAGTCATCACAACTAACACCAACCTAAATAAAAAAAATAGTTTATGATTCTTTTATGACTTAAAAGAAAGAATATAGAAGTGCATTAAATGCAATTATAACAAAGTAATTAATATATTTAGCTTTTTTTTTCTGAAATTGGTAATAAAAATGATTTAAAAAAAGAGGAAATATTGGAATAAAATCATTTTATTCATTTTTGCAGTAAATTAGGTAATATGATTTTATTGAAATATGAGAAATAGTGGTGACACTACAAGAGTCACTTACTTTTCGACAAGAAAAACTTAATATCTTGCCAGTAAGCGAATATCCCACTGCTTTTTGATGATAGGAAGAAGTGCGCGGAGTGGAGCAGAGCAGCAGGACCGCTATTTCAAGAGATCAGCTGGCGACTGCGTTCGATTATTTCCAGCTGTTGGGAAATTCAATACCAGGAACAGGTACCTATAGGCACGCGCATGTGCATAAAAATGCATCCCATAAAATGGTAATACAACAAAATATTACACTAAATTGTATTTAATTAAAAGAAATAGTTGGGCTATGTAAAAATAAAGTTTTATATAATACATGTGCCCCTTACGTAGGCAAAATCTCGGTAGAAAATACCCGGCAAGTTTGGCACGTAAATGACACCTTGCGCAATTATTGCATATTAATAGCAGCAACTATGTACTATGATGGCAACTGTGCTGGGACCGTTTGCCGTTAGGTGCCTTGAAGTCTGCGTCGAAATTTCAAGTTCGCATTGTTTATAAATACGGGTGCACAAAACTGGGCGGTGATTTCACAGTAATGGCCGGACACATGCCCGCTATTATTTCGAACTGCTGGATCATCGTACTTAAATAGTCAGTCATGCATTTCAAATTTAAACTTGGAAAATAAATTTAGTAATGCTTTCCAAAAAGAAAGTATGCAAGTTTTTTAAACGTTAAAAATAAAAATCTTCATTTATGAGCAACAATAAATTGTTTGTTATTGGTGTCCAAATAATAGAAAATTTACATTTCAAATGAAATAAGTTTTATAATTATTAAGTTACTTAAAGGCAAATAATTAATGTTTACTCAATAACATATCATAACAAAATTTGATTCATCCACCTTAGAATCAAATAAATTTGTTGTTGCACACCTGCACGTTTTGATAATCTCTTTAAATCAACAACCATTTGGCAAGGTGTCCAAAAAACTAAACACCTGTTCCTTTAAAATAATTTTTAAATTCTAATTAAAATATCGCTTCATCTTTCCAATAAAAAACATCTTTCCTTCTTTCATTCCAATAAAAATAAAACAGTCGATTTAGAAAAATAATAATTTGTAAATAAAACTAGGTCATGAACGAACGATAATAGCTATAATTGTAAACGAATCTAGAACCAGTAAATAATTTAAAGTTAAACCGAGTGGAAATATAGATTTATCGAACGAAGGCAGAACCGGGTCGACATCTATCGTTGTTAAAACAGAGCTCGGTGTTAAAATGAGCAGTTTCGGGATGTTCCTGTAGATGTCGCAAGGAGTAACGATACAAAACATAGAGATTTAGTGTAGATGCAGTTCTAGAAATGTACGACAATTTATTGGCTCAAACTTAACAAAGATGATGATTTGGAGATGAAAAAAAATTAATTTTTTAAATAACTAAAATTTCTTCTTGTTAATATAAAATGTGTGTGAAATAACTAACTTTACTTACAATGATAACAAAAAGTGATTTTCAAAATAATGAACAGATATAATGAGTCTCGACTGGGATGCTCACCTCCAAAAGCAATAGATGAGTTTTTGGCAGAAGAAGATCTTGATCCGGACAAATCTGTTGGTTTAGGATTTGATGGTTATTCGACGATGTCCGGGAAAGAAGGTGGTGTGCAAGCAATTCTACGCAGAAAATATAAAAAAACCTTGTTCTTTCACTGCTCGTCACACAAATTAAATCTAGGCATTAATGATCTAACTAGTCTGCTTGAAATCCGGAACACCGAAGGTATTACATTTTTTGAAGAATCAGTTTTGAGACGCAAATTGATACCAAATATTTACAGGATTTGCGAACCTGTGGTAAACGTGTTCCAATCCGTAGCTTTGGATGCAGTTAAGGCATCCCAACACATTAGTCGCATTTTGCAATTGACAAACAACCACCGTAACGGTCCAGAAAACGCTACTATCGTTGCAGAAAAAAAAATTGGACTAGGAGAAGACATGAAGTCAGTGCCCCGTATTGTCGGGAGACAACAACATCGGAACAATCATCCAGCAGCAAGCACTTGAGAATTCTGGCATAGGTTTTTAATAATACCATACTTAGGCTTGATTATTAATTCTCTTGAAGTTGACTTTTCTGAAGAAAACACCCCGTCATTTTCCTTGTCGAAATTACACCCTGCAAATGATAGACATGTCCCTTGAAGACCTCGTAGAAGCTGGTGAAGTCTTTTTACAATTTATCAAATATCAACAACGAAATCGATGTATGACAAAAACTATGGCAAGATAAACCTGACTCAAAAGAACTAAGTGTCGTGGATGTCATAACAGAGGCCAACATTTTTTTTCCAGAAACGAGAAAAGCCCTTACCATTTTGGTCACTTTACCCTGCACGATATACAGCGTGTTCCGTATCTTCCGCATCAGAGCATTATACGGTTGTAGGATACATTATTCTGAAGCGATCTTTCTAATAAAATTTTCCCGAAATGTTTATAATAACCTAAGACTACTAACATAAGAGTAGAATGTTGTCTCAATAGTTTTGCCATGATGAGTGTGCGTAGGAAGCATATTTTTGAGAACTTTTAGGGTTTTATTAATAATCTGGTTGAGCAATTCGCTAAGAACCCACGAAAATTGTGTTTTAAATAGTTTGGTCTGGTTTTTTTCCTTGGGGGGCTATTTTCCCAGCCCGATTTCCATTCTTTTTTGTCCTGCCCCTCCCCTGACCCACTGGCTGGCGACGCCCTTGTGTTGAACTCCAACTTTTACACCACCTCTTTGAGGGCCTTCCAGGAGATCTGGTCTCATGTGGATGTACCTCTTTGACGATTTTCGGCATTTTCCCAACATAGCCTCCATTCTCTCCATCTACTGTGCGCCCCATTGACTATGCACTCCTTATGTTGTGCTGATGAAGGGTTTTCGTCTCTGTGGTTCTGAGAAGCCTTTTGGTTATGGTGTTTTCTGCCCTTGTTTAAATGGCATATGTCATCACCAGTCTTACAAGCGTCTTACAGATCCTCACCTTACTTTTGGTTTTTAAATATTTGTGACCTTATCGTACATCTCGGAGGCACACCGATTTGTTCTTGCGGTTTGTGCTCTGACTTCTTCTTTCAGGTCTCTATTATTAGTGATGTTTAGTCCGAAATATTTCAACTACATAACCTGAACTGCGGTACGATTATAAATCGCTTGTTTACACTTTTTTGATTCTTTGGGTATTGATAGGGATTGCATTTTCTGTACTGAGTTTACCACATTACATTCTCTGCGTATCATGTGATCCTTACATCCCATCTTATAGCCCAACCTGTACCGCCTTCCAAGGCTATCTCACTTACAAGAGCCACAATAATCAGAAGTATGTGTCGCTTCTCTAGTAAGGACACTACTTCACTTACATTAGTCTCACCCTATTAAAATCGACGAAACACATAAAAGCTGTCTTGTCGAAATCTAAACGAAGATTGCATCTATAGTTGACCTATTTTTTTTAAATCCCTATCGTTGTTCGTAGATCCCACTTGTTGCTATTTCTTCTGATAGCATTTTGGTCATCAATTTTTGGATAGAACTAAAGAGACTAATTCCTTCCGAGACTATAATTGCTTGGGTTTGTCTTTTCACCCTTCCTAAAGATTAATCCTTTTACTTTTGATAATTATGTTAAGAAGGGTGTGTATTTCATTTGCTAAGGTGAAGAGACGCACCCACCATATTTAATCAGCTCATTTGTTATTTAATCGATATATGGTGTTTTTGTGCTTTTCAACTTCTGGGTTATTTGTTTTATTTTCCTATGTTCGATATTTTTCCTATTTTCGACCATGTCTTAACCTTTTTCGAAATAATTTTCCCAATCTTCCGCCTTTATCTTTGTGGTCTGCATGAACTCTTTCTTGATTTATTGGGTGTTTGCGTTTTCTCCGTTTCTTACTACTTTACATTCTTTGTATGCACCTGATCTGTTCTGTAAATAGGTCCTTCGTTTTTCCGCATCAAGATTCTTCACTTATTGAGTGAACCAAGGCTTTATATTGGGGATCTTGATATCTCCTGATGTATCTCTTATCCCAAATGCGTCCTTTACTGATTTAATTATAGTTGAGAGTAGTTTTTCTCAAGCTGTTGCAGTCGATGCGGAGACTATCTTTTTTTGATAGTCTCCAGTGATTTTATGTTTCGTTTACTGCTGTTCTCCTTACTGGCTGGATTATACTTCTCATTTTCACCAATACAAAGTTGTGGTCAGTTCCAATATTTGCAGACAAAAAAATTTTCACGTCTAGTATTTTTTTGGGGTGAAGGTTTTCATTTTTGATGATAAAATCTACCATTGATTATTATGGTTTATTTGTTTTGTGGCTTGTTGAGGAGTCCCAAGATTGATTTCATCCCTTTCCGGTACTCCATCTATTACAGTTTGCAGGTTATAGTAGAATTTATTTGGATGTGATATGAGGGGGGAGAAAATGTCTGCCGGCAGCACCTTGTTAAACGTTTAATTGCTTCCTGTTATTTTTAAGGAAGACAGTGATACGTCATTTCGTCGCCAAATATTATTTGTTCTGAAATAATGAGTTCCACTAAAGTATTAGTGGAGTGGTGGAGAACATGTGCTACATCGTATTTCGAAAATTGATGTCTGCTACTGTTTGTCCCTTTGTATGACTCTTTACATTTACATTGTCCATTTATACATTTTGACCTGCTATATCCAAAAAATGACACATCAATAGAAAATACAAATTTTTCGATTCATCTTCACTTAATCCTGACTATGTTATTATCATATCACCTGCATTTATTGACTAAACTATTCAGAATATGTATAAACTAAACATGAAACTGGATTTGATAACTATTTGCCATTAAATATTACAAAACGTAAATAAAATTGATTGAATGTTTGATATTCCCTGATATATTTGAATTTTTAATGTGTATCACTGTTCTTTAGAATGAAGGACACATACAGTAGTTTTGAAGCCAAATTTGTATTTTATTTGATTATGAGAAAGGTGTACTTCTAATGTATTAAATCATAAAGGTATATATTAAGTTACTCAGTGTTTATGAGCAAACTAACATTCATCGGTAAATATAGAAGAAGAAATCTTATTTATCCCGATAATTTACTCAAAACCAAAAAATATTTATAATACATTGAAAATAGAAGCAGTATCAGCGTCAGTTTTAATAAATATATAATTAAAAATAGAAATTAAGTTTTGAGTCATAGAAATAAGCTAAAATACATTTGTATAATGAGAAAAACAGTTTCAAATGATTATGTATCATCATGATCACGAAAGATGGACGGCTATCCATGTAGAAAGAAATTATCTGTTTAAGTGATCACAATACACGCAGAGTAATAGAGAATATCGACTAGTTAACACTCAGTTGTTTTTATGAATTAGACAATGACAAAATATACACTAGATAGGTTTTACTACAATTGAAGAAATTGATTACGACAAAATGTGTAACTCTAAATAGAACTCTATTGTTCTCCTTAACGGCTACAGAACATTTGAGATTGTGTCAATTAGATGTGAAGAGTGCGCTTCAAGTATCTATTATACAATTGCGACCTGGTTACCCTGAATGTATAAACGATTAAAGATATCACTTTACAAGATTCGTTATACAATAGTTATCATGAAGACGAACATTTATTTTCAACGACTAAGAAATCATAGCAAGGTCGATGGCAACTAAGATACTGCGGCTAAAAGCCGGTTACCCCAAATATTTTATGTGCCGTGATTTAAGTTTAACGATCTGAATAGCAGTGCCTCGGCCGCAAACGACATTGGTTATAATCTATCTAGGGTTTATTTTTTTGTGAAATCGTACAACAGAAAATGAACACCGACATGTTTCATTTTGACATGTTTCAACGACAATCCTTGTAAGTTCATTGGCTTCAAATTGCGAGTCAATCAAGAAATTGCTACCTTCGTATTCGTCATAAACGTGCCTATAAACTACATATAACATACTATCATTTACGAGATGTTGATAGCTAAAGAAGATCGATTTTGTAAGTAGTGTCTGTAAAATTTAATTAAAAGCTTAAACTTTAGAGCAACAACAAAGCTTTTTCTCATTTTTAAATAATAATTATCTGCTTTTTCGATTGCGGTTTGGATTCGCATTATACTTTTCTCGTAAAGAAGAGATCGAAACATATTACATTTTTTGTAAGTATACGTCTTGAGATGCCTTGTTCGCACATCAAATTCTCTACTTATTTCGAGATCATAACTTTGTCACTATAATCCGCTGAAAGTCTGTGAGAGATATATCTTTTCTCATTTTTATACATTTTTCAATTCTATCTTGTATCAATAAAAATTCTCTTATGGATGAAGTCTAGATGATAGCATTTTCTTTTGAGTCTCACTGAAACTCAGTATTTTTGTGAAAGAACATTTCCGTATCTTTTTATATTCATACAGTTCGATCAAAATTAAGCTAAGTTTATGGATGGACTTCCCTCCTCACAAATTATATCTGTAGAATGACTGATCAGGAAATATAACACTCTTGATCGAACTTAGAACGCCATCTATTAAAATTTTTGAAGCTAATAATGAGCTAATACTAAGCATTAAACTCTAAACAAATTCCAGAGATATTTGTGAAAATCATTAGGACATTTTCCTCAAAAGTTTTTAATTCCTAAGTTCAAAAAGCAGTCTACTTCATGATAAACGTGGGTTTTCGCGTTCCCCGAGGCGTTCACTAACAATTCACCACAACATTATATATTATCATTATATAATATATTATTTCATTTTATATTATCATTTCATTCAACCATAAAAAGAATCGGAAAAAGCGAAAATAAATTCCACTTGCTTAAAATTTTATTTTATCATATTTTCTTTTTGTTCGCTTTTAACGAATAATTTTTAATAATTTTATTTACTTCGCATGTTTGTAATTATTATATAAAATATCCTTTGTTTAATGAATAAATTATTACGTTTTTGTTAACACCGAAATTATGAAGACATTAAAAATTAAATTCTCCATTTCATTCATAAACTCCATTTTCTACCAATATATGAGTTTTTGTGAGGTTGGGTAATGCTAAAATTTAACATTAGTAATTTAACATATTGTATTGGTCTAATGGATTCTAATCATTCTAGTCATTCTAATTTGTTTATGATGACTAGGGGAACCAAAAATATACAAACGTATAATGTATTAACTCATACGTCTATGATAAAAGAATAGTAGATAGAGATTTGTTTCAGAGAAAACTATGAATTTTGAGTAGTACGTATCAGGTCAGGCATATTTTTATGTCTTGTGTCTGTACGAGCGCATATTGCCTACTGGCGAATTATATAACATTTTTCTAAACAAATGCATATTTTAATATTTTACATGTTTCAATTTGACTAAACGTTACCGTAAAGTTAAAATCAGTAAGAAAACTACATCACCGCCAATAGAATTATTTAGTTTTTAATGGTAATTCCCTATTCGGTCGCTGTCGCTCGCATTATAGGGTGATGTATCTTTCGCAAAACATTTACATATAACGTTGGGTTGCCTTGAATAAGACTGATTTTGCTTGAAAATATTCTCGGTAAAACAGCATCTAGTAATTATAAAACATATAAAGCTTGAGAAGAGAAGTAATGGATATGATTTATGTTTCACTGATGAACTTCCACTGATATACGTCTATATAAAATGAAGAGCAAAAAATTAATATTGTTTCAAAAAACATACACAGAGTACAAACTACCATCGGAAAGCACTCTTCATACAATACAATGTCATCTTTAGTATTTTGCATCCTAACGAACAGAAATAAATTTTTATTAAATACAGCAACGATAATTAAAGCAAATCTTAGCATTAATACATAGACTTTTAGATGACTCTATTAAGATTTTAGATAAGTCTTTGGAACAACACCAAACTACAGTGGTAAAAGTTCAAACTGCTAATTACCACCGAGACATAATCTCAAAAGAGAAGATTATCAGGAAATTCTACTACATCTTAACAACAAATTTATACTTGGAGGAGACTTTAATGTAAAACATATCTCTAGGGTTCTCGCTTGATAATTGAAATACAAAAGGAAAAGAACTGAACCATGCAATAGAGGCCCTTAATTGTGAGGTGCTCTCCACTGGGAAGCCAACTTACTGGCCAACAGATAGAAGTAAAATTCCGGACCTGCTTGATTTTTTATTACGAAAAATATATCGCTTAACTTCGTAAACATAGAAGAAGAGTTAGGATCGGACTCAGATTACTCATCAGTAATTATTACTCTAAATAACAAAGTATGTAATAAAGAACCCTTTTTATCACTAACTAATAAACTCACTAATTGGAATCTATTTCAACAAACATTAGATAATAAAATTCATCTTAATGCTCTTATGAAAACAAACGAAGACATTGACAATGAAGTAGAAAAGTTCTTAAAAGACATACAAAACGCAGCCTGGGCCTCAACACCAATTTTCATACCAAAACCTAAATCTGATATTTATCCTAAATTCATTAGAGACAAAATTGCAGAAAAACGGAAACCAAGAAAGAAATGGCAAACCAACAGAATTCCTAGTGATAAGACTAAATTAAATAAAATAACAGCCGAATTAAGAGCATTAACAGATAGCCACAAAGATAATATTCAAAATTACTTAAAAGACCTTACTGACGATGCCAGTACTGATTATTCTCTGTGGAAGGCAACAAGAAAGCTTAAAGTTCCAAAAACACATACACCTCCAATTCGAAATAATAATGGAAATTGGGCTAAGAGCAATCAAGAAAAAGTTAATTTGTTTGCTCATCATCTAAAAGAAACGTTTACATCAGACAGTCCAACAACTATACTAAATAGTGCCCCTAGCGTAATTCAAAGTGATCAGCAGAGTAATATACCATGTGTAAGAATGAAAGAACTGTATTATGAAATACAAAAACTAAATATAAAGAAATCAGTAGGCTATGACCTAATTATTGGAGAAACATTAAAACGTCTACCAAAACGGGCGATTACAAAACTATTACAATTAATTAATGCTGTTTTTAAACAGAAATACTTCCCAAGCATATGGAAAGTTGCTGAAATAATAATGATACCAAAACCTGGTAAACCCCCCACAGATGTTACCACCACTACATGAAATACGAGCCAGAGTTCCTCAAGGAAGTGTGCTTGGCCCAACTCTGTACTTACTCTACACATTTGACCTTCCTCAGATACCAGAAACTTTAACAGCTACATTCGCAGATGACACAGCGATCTTGGCTGTTGCAGAAAATGAATATAAGTTACAATTGGCCTTAAATTCAATAGAAAACTGGACCAAACGATGGCTAATAAAACTAAATACAAATAAATCGACATACATAAAGATTACTTATAAGAAAGTAAACTATGTCCCAGTACACATAAATGGCAATGTAATCCGCAAAATATCTTGGTATGACGCTGGATGCCAAATTCAAATGGAAAGCTCACGTCAAAAAAAAAAAACGTGAGGAACTTGATATCAAATTTAGACACCTATATTGGCTTTTTAGCAGCAAATCAACGCTATCACTAAGTAACAAGTTGCTAATATACAAGCAAGTATTAAAACCAAAATGGACATACGGAATCCAACTGTGGGGTTGTACCTGAATGACAAATGCAAGTCTGATTCAAAGATTCCAGAACAAAGTACTAAGGTGCATAGTGTCCAAGATCATCCCAACATAGAGGCCATCCAGCTTTTCGACAACGAGGATGTCCTGCGCCACCTTCAGAGGATGAAGCCGTTCGATTTAGTGAAATAGTCGATTCAAACGCGAGCAATAGTGCGGAATTATAACAAAAACAAAAATACCGCGTATCGCAGTGTGCGCGATTTTGTGTTTTGGTCTTAAAACGGTAAAAATATGACAACATTTATCTATATTATGGGTAAACCAGATTGGATCATTGGGAAAAGCTACAAAACATTATCTAGTTTAATTTGGTGTTAAAAATAAGTATTTAATTAGTATGTATTTACTAGATGTTATACAATTGTGTTATGCATAATATAGAAGAAAAAGATAAGTCTTTCAATAAAGACATGATTTTATTATATGTATCAGATGCTGCTCCTTACATGGTAAACGTGGCCCAAACAACACATACATTATATCCAAAAGTGACACAATTAACATGTCTTGCACCTGGATTTCATCGAGTTTGTGAGCAAATTCCATTTATGTACACTGGTGTCGATCGGCAACTACTCACTGAGGAACATAGATTGAAGCGGCAAACTATTCCGTGGTCATGAACATTTCAAAGTAAATACAATAAAATCAGACTAGACGTTGATTGCATCAAATTATGGACTTCTCAGTGTATCAATAAAAACATTGTAAACATCTAGACTTCCGCTTCCTATACAGATTGATATAACGATACATCCTCAGGGCATAGTTAGTAATAAAAAAAATATCTAGAGTTATTTCAAAACATTACGGTTATCCATTTTGAAGAAAATAAAGTTATCTAGATGCAATGAATTTGTGATTATTCCACAAACTTGGTCTCGACATACGACCATTTCATTTCTTGTTTGTATAAACACCAAATTTTTATTAAAACTGTCACATAATAATAAAAATACTAATGTAACTTCATAAATAAAAGTTGATCATTCCTCGAATACGACGATAAAATTTTAGTGAATTCCTGTGAACTTAGATCACTCGTTTATTCCGAGATTATCAAGACATGTTAAAAAAATTAATCCTTCTATGAACGAACATTAAAGAGATTAAAAAGTTAATTTAGTATTAACTGTATTACATCAGTTTCCAAATCAATACACACTTCGCCTAGAAAGTTTTCTTGCGAGACTACTAAACGTATTTATTAAATATTTATTAAGAACCATAACATTATTATATTCTTAGTAAACAATTTTAACTCACCTATACACTAAGTATAAATCACCCTGTAGATACATTTAATATTATTGCTTCAGCGGTAAAGCAAACATCTTTCTCATTTTCGTTTATCTAATCTTTTTCGCGTTATTTTTATAGGCACTTTATGCGTGACTAAACGTTTAGTTATAGGTATAGATAAGGAGTATCACCTGTCGTTTTGTTTATACGGAAATAAATTACGATATAGTAGCTATTTCCTTTTTGTTTTTCTGGTGATCTTTTTAAACCGTTTTGCCAAAAAGATTTTATTTACCTAATACGATAAAGTTGCTTAAGTATCCTCAACGTTGTAACGATGCGGAGTAACTGAGATACCACCAGCTGTGTTCACTTGCTAAAATCACAGTCAACACAGGGTGGATCCCAGTATCTCGACACCAAATCTCCCTTTACGAAAGTCCAAGGATAAACAAGACCGAGATGAAGAGTAGAATAATGTTTTCGTCGTTTCTAGACGCCGCTTTTTCGCGATTAATACAGGGCAATATCGTTATCATTTGTACAACGTACGTTATCTGCTGTTATCTTGTATTATTTTCCGCTCGACGAATTACAATAAATATTTACCCACTAAACCCGAAAACTATACATATTTAGTTAAAACATCTTTTTTGAAAGTTGTATAGATTCAAGAAAAAGTTTCAATTGTTAACGATTTAAAGTGTGATTTTTAATAATTAACAGGTGATGGACGGCTCAAGTGGCAACATCCCGGAAACACTAATTTTCGCATTTCCGGACTCGAAAAGAAATGCAAATTGCAGTAGAGGAACCCGCTTTACTTACAGTCTGCCAGATTGTTCCGCTGCCGCTTCATCTCCTTCTATCCGGTACACCTTCCCAGACATTACGTATTCGAAGCTATCCGCTCTCGATCCTTCCGTTTCCAATCCGGCGGGGTTCCAATCACTCTGATCTGGATAACCATCTTCTCTTAATGTCGTTGCTAGTACCAATCGAAATTTATCACCTATAAAAATTTAAAAAATAAATAAATTAGTTTTATTTTCTCTCACTTTTAATTATTTAGAATAAGATTAAAAATGTAAAAAATTAATGATTGGTATCAAGTGTGAATGACTTAGAAAATAGTAAATAATTTGAGAGATATTGTTGAAATTAACAAATTATGGTTAATTGAAAATGTAGCCGTTTTATTATAACATTACAGTCGACGACAATAAGGTACCATATAATAGGTAAATTAGTTACCAAACAATAGAGAGATGTTTATCCTTAATATGATCACAGAAAAAATGTGACAAAGGTCGTAATAAAATCTGGTGACCGTGTAAGATAAATTGCGGCCAAGGAAAAACAAAATTTTTGGACAATCACATAAAATCACTAATTAACGAGATAACTTTACCGTTAATTTTTACCGCCAATAAAAGGCGACCTTGCTTTTAAACGTAATGAAAAAAGTACTTTACTACATTTATTAAATTTAAAAATTTTACGTCGTGTTGAAATGTAAACAGTTTGTTTCATTACAAACTAGCTATTCCATTTAGAAGAAGATATATAAGGTATAGTTTTTTGAGTAAAACGAGTTTGAGTTTGGCTATTCAACAGAATATAAGGTAAGCCATAGTTAAAATATACATCAAGAGCATATAATGTTCACGACATTAGCATTTTTTTCACATTTCATTTAAATTTATGTTCGGTTAGATCTTTACAGGTATCGGAGGCAGCAATAAAGAGTTTTATGGCTGCGTACGTGCACATGGTATTCTGTGTCTTATTGAGTAGCTAGAATGCTGGAGTCATCAAAGTAAGTAGTATACAACGATTTGTTGAAGTCGGCTACTCACTACGCGATACTTACCAAATCATTACAAAGTTGCATACTCGGCAAGTTACATGTACTTGCCATAGTGTATCAGTGAAACGACCCGGAATGATTAGCGATGAGTAGATTACTTCGATATATCTACACTTTACTGGAATGAGTACTTTCCGAGATTATTTCATGTCCAATTAGTTGCAGAGTACCGCATTTTAAGTAGCCGGCTTACTATGAATCATTAAATATAAAAGATAACACCGTAGATCAGCTAAAGATATGATGGTAACTTGGTAGTATTCTGATAACTAGTGGTTTGGTTTCTCTCTGTTCATCGCCATTTCATTATTATTAAATCGTTAATTAACTACTGAAATAATTGTCAGTTGCCAAGATTCTAGAATTGTCTGCGTAGTGGGATGTTTTTTCAGAAGTCTCTTATGGAATGTTGCTTGGGTACATTAAGAAGAACTTCAAAATCGAGGAGAACACCTATGGTAACTTTTAAACCAAGTTGTATCAAGTAGGACACATGATGAAATCTAATATAGATTGTTATCTATCTTTACTGTCACAGTGCCATGGTTTCTAAAGAAAAATGTTGCTGTTCGCAAACTTTGTGTTTTAGATTTGTCATCCAATTGTTACTGGTAGCAAAGAACCTTTTCATTATAGCTATTTTACAAACCTTCTTCTTCGTTAGTTACTGAAGATGAAATTGGCGTGTCAAATCGGATTTTTTTCCGAATTGGTTTTTGGGATTAAGTTGTTATTGATGATAATGGAACTATTTAGGCCGAGTAATCTGATATACGTGGATTTAAAGTTACATACCTAGTTTTTACGTTCAGTGTTCATAAAGTATTGTCTATACGTTTATCAGTGAGGCCGATTTTAAAACTTTTAATTTTAGCGACAATTTTGTTAACATTGGTAATGATTAAATGAGAATGTAAAAAGATCTTTGATCGTAGATAGTGTTAATAAAAAAAAGTAGTTGTTGATAGCTTTGTTCGTTGGGACTGCACTAAGCAGTTTAGTGCAGATGTTGTGTGTTCGTTGGGGATAGTGTAGTTTAGTGCAGTTGCACTCATACTGTTCGTTGGGCCATGCGCAGTGCAATTTCGTGCAGCCGGTGCAAGTTAGTGCAGATTTTGTTGCACCTGCTTTCGATTAAGTTTAATAAGTGCAGTGTAATTCAGTGTAACTAAAATGATGGAATATTTGGAAGCGTATTTTGTAATAATTAATATTGATATTAAATAATAAGAAATAAAACCTTATAATAATTAATTTTTGTTGTATCGGAGAACACAGCACATTCAA
Source organism: Onthophagus taurus (assembly GCF_036711975.1). NCBI lineage: Eukaryota > Metazoa > Arthropoda > Insecta > Coleoptera > Scarabaeidae > Onthophagus > Onthophagus taurus. The sequence goes on along the minus strand of NC_091972.1, from coordinate 29,257,923 downwards.
TCCCAGTAGAGGCAGTATAAAAAATTCTACTTCACTGTCAGATGAATCGCTACTAAAAAAATCATTCTGCCATGATTTTATTTTTCGCGACTATTTCGCTGCGACCACGGTTTACACACTTTTCTGGTCTGCACTCAGTTGACAAGACATTGCACTTAATTGCACTATGACATCATACTAGTGCCATGTCGTGCAGAGTAGTACAGTCCCAACAAACAAAATTGATAGAAAAAATAATAGTGCGCCGAATGTTGTTGATTAGAGGGTTAAGTTATTTATTAAGTGTTATGTAAAACAAGTAGAAGATATAAATAAATAATTATTGAGATATAAAAGAACTTTTAAATAATAACCAACAATTAATAAATTTAATAAACCTGGTTAGAGGTAAATACACCAACATATCTTCATATCTCGTCACTCCAACTCCAAAAAGACAAAGCTTTTTTCATGCCAATGCTTAACATGCAATAAACTCTATCCTTATCTACTAAAATGAAATATCTAAGATCATAAAGCAATTCTAGAAGCGTAGAACGATTTTTGGTGGATATAAGATCTATCTTCCATGATATCTCTATGTGTGTACAAGGGCATAATTTGACAAAAAGCTCATTCATGGAGCTGTAAGTTAGTGGTCTAAGACTGTTCTAAGACACTTTGTGGCTCTTAACATTACTATATGGAATATACTATATGGAATATAAACACTCGCGCACCTGCGTTTTAGGTCTGCAATGAAGAACGCCCATCACCGACACAGAAAGTGTTGTGCCTGCCAACTCTCAAGCATGTTCGGACTACGGAGTGTCAATCTCAATTCGTTCTGCTGATATGGAAGTTTAGTTGTAATGGAGCGTTGGACCAGTAAACATCGTGCCTTTGCCGTCAAGAAGTTCTTCAGAAATAACGATTCTGTAGCCCCAACATTCTGTAGCAACTAATTCATTTACAATTTAATGTTCCTCTTTGTAGGCCGATTCCATATCGGAACGCTATTGTTTTGTGGGTTCCAAATCTTTGCAATACAGCTTTCGAAACAACAAGGAGAAGAAAAGGATTCCAGAGGACGGCATGGCTACCTGTAAACATTAAGACTGTGCAAATTGCAACTCAAGATCTAAAGAAGTCTGATAGAACATTATTAGGATTACGATTTCGATAGAATATTAACATTTGCAGAAACAATGTTAAGGAGGTTAAATGAAGATCCTGGAATGATTGTGTTCACCGCAAACGAAACTAACTTCCACTTTAACGGTTCCATTAGCAAACAAAACTTCTATTATTGGGTCCCACATAACCCATAAAAGTATCATAAACCGTTCTTTCACACTCCAAAGGTAATTGTCTCGGCTGCAGCCTGTAAGACAGCTGTGATAGGGTCCTATTTTTTAGGAAAACTATGACCGTTTTCCTTTCAAGAGCTTCACAGACACTTGAAATGCGTCTATGGTCCAGCTAAGAAGATTATTTCCCGGTAGGTTGATCTCACTCCGAAGTAATTTTCCACGGCCGGCACGTTCCCTAAATTTATGCCCTTGTAATTTTTATCTGAGATTACCTCAAGCAAAAGTGTATATTATAGCCCTAAAAATTTTGCAGAACTGCGAGAAAGTATTCAGCGGAAAATGCATGCAATCTAACACCAAACCTGGAGATCAACTTTGAGTGTATTTTGCTTCATAATGCTTTTTCAAATTTTCCACGCATTTTTCCATTCACATCTTGAACTTTCCCTCTTTCTTTTATAAATAAAAATTATAATACAATATCTTGAAATTCATTGAATTATTCCATTTTATCGATCCTTGTTTGCGAATCATAGCTCGAACAGAATATGTTGTTATTAATACTTTCCGCAGATAATCTCAAAAATCTTAAAGAAATTATCAACAATCCTGCATTCTTTAATGACACGCAATATGCAAATGTTATTGACAAAGTGAAAGTTCCACCTAAATGCGTAGTTTGAAGAAGAAATCAGCAAGAATAAATATATGGACTTTGAATCACTTCACGATGATTCAGGTTTGGTTAAATTTTTTGAGTCAATAAACACGGAATCTAACGATAAAAACGATAAATCCAAAGAACTTAAAAGTGAGAAAAAATTGTGACAATATTTTAGTTGGTAATAAAACTAAAGATGTTTTCATTTTTTATATAAGAGGATTTATTAGAGGTTAATGAAAAATTAACGAATTTTCAAATAAAAAGTAATTGACAATCGAATTCTAAAAAGTTTCAAAGTTTTTAAGAGCTTAATAAGTCCTTAGAGAACAAAATTGTAATATCATATAGAAAATAGCCAATTTTAAAACGAAATGAAACTATATATCTTGACTAATTAAGCCTAGGTCGATTGAGGCCGAAACTCAGTGATTAATATTACATCAATCTAAAACTGGTCATCACATTGTGGAGCCTAGGCTGCATGCGGCCTCTCCTTTATCAGGTAAAGTTGTAGATCTTTTGACTAATTAAGCCAAAGTCGCTTGCGACCGAGATCCACTAATTAATATCAAATCAACCTAGAGGAACTGGTTCTGAGCAGTTATTCTTATCGTCAATGAGAATTTTGAGTGTAGCGGATTATTAAAAAAAAATATTTTATATGACATTGAACGAATAAAAAATCATAAAATTTCATAATTTAATGAAAATAAAAATTTTGGTAAAATAAATAGACAAGCATCCTGGAGCTAATGTGAGATCTCGAATATATAAATATATTTATGAGGTGATTACTACGGTAGGAACGAGAGGAATAAATAGAATGTCATTATAGAAACCGTAAGAAAAGCTTAAGATTTATTAGCAGAGTATAAATCATGAAAGTACGTATTTATTTAATAACCTTTATATTCCTGCTGGTCTTTCACCTGTATGTTTGTTCTAATTTCAATCGACTTAGTTTATGCGATTCTCATTGTAACATCAATGAATGGATGGATCTCTATATCTATGTTTAATTATTGCAACCAGATGTAATGTTATTTGCGAATAAATGTAGATGTTGTACTGTTTTGTTATTTAATGTTTAGAAACCTCCTATTTCTATCCATTATGTTATCAAGGCTATTCTGATGTTAAATAGCGCTTGAAGCAATTTATCACATGATAATTCAAATAATTTTTCTTTATCTTTATTGATCCTTAACGATATTTGTATCCATATATTACCCAAGAGAGAAGTAAATAAGTAATTTTGTAGAACTTATTGTCGAATTTGCGTCGACTTATTTAAGTACTTAGTTTCTTAGCCGTCAATTAAATAATATATTCTTTATGCTTTATTGTAAATATTATACGTCAGTTCAAATTCTGAGAATACTACTAAAAGATACTAATAATGGATTGCTAATAAAGCCGGTGACGTACTGATGTCGATATCTGTAATCTCACATATCTCTTGGGTATTACAAACACCAAAACATAGGGATTTTCAATACTGGTGTGAAGTTATCCATAAATCCCAGCAATAAACTTAAAACATTAATAATTCCGTAACCAATACGATTTGGGTAACCAAATTTCACACACAGGTCACTCTTACCCTCAAGAACAGCTAACCACCCCCATTTGGTAAAAAAAAAATTTTTCAACCCTCACCCCCGAAAAAGGGATGTTTTCGCCCTGATGGGCACCTTCGAATTAAACGAAATTCTACCACATAATAGAACACACTTCTAAGTATTTTTATCAATTTTCAAAACACCGTAAGCCCTAACGGTTTTCGAGAAAAAAAATCAGTATTATAAACCGCGGATGGGACTTTAGGGGTGAATTTGACCCCGTTGGGCACCTTCAAAATTGATGAAATTTTAGGATGATTTAGAGGATGCCTTTAGCGATTGAAATCAACCATCCAAACACCGTAATGTATTACGGTTTCCGAGAAAAAAAATGTGTTATTAGACACTATAGGTACAGATCGCGGCGCGGACTTTGGGGGTGAATTTGACCCCGTTGGGCACCTCCAAAATTGACGAAATTTTAGGATGATTTAGAGGATGCCTTTAGCGATTGAAATCAACCATCCAAACACCGTAATGTATTACGGTTTCCGAGAAAAAAAATGTGTTATTAGACACTATAGGTACAGATCGCGGCGCGGACTTTGGGGGTGAATTTGACCCCGTTGGGCACCTCCAAAATTGACGAAATTTTAGGATGATTTAGAGGATGCCTTTAGCGATTGAAATCAACCATCCAAACACCGTAATGTATTACGGTTTCCGAGAAAAAAAAAAGTGTTATTAGACACTATAGGTATACAGCGCGGCGCGGACTTTGGGGGTGAATTTGACCCCGTTGGGCACCTCCAAAATTGACGAAATTTTAGGATGATTTAGAGGATGCCTTTAGCGATTGAAATCAACCATCCAAACACCGTAATGTATTACGGTTTCCGAGAAAAAAAAAAGTGTTATTAGACACTATAGGTATACAGCGCGGCGCGGACTTTGGGGGTGAATTTGACCCCGTTGGGCACCTCCAAAATTGACGAAATTTTAGGATGATTTAGAGGATGCCTTTAGCGATTGATATCAACCATCCAAACACCGTAATGTATTACGGTTTCCGAGAAAAAAAATGTGTTATTAGACACTATAGGTATACAGCGCGGCGCGGACTTTGGGGGTGAATTTGACCCCGTTGGGCACCTCCAAAATGGACGAAATTTTAGGATGATTTAGAGGATGCCTTTAGCGATTGAAATCAACCATCCAAACACCGTAATGTATTACGGTTTCCGAGAAAAAAAAAAGTGTTATTAGACACTATAGGTATACAGCGCGGCGCGGACTTTGGGGGTGAATTTGACCCCGTTGGGCACCTCCAAAATTGACGAAATTTTAGGATGATTTAGAGGATGCCTTTAGCGATTGAAATCAACCATCCAAACACCGTAATGTATTACGGTTTCCGAGAAAAAAAAAAGTGTTATTAGACACTATAGGTATACAGCGCGGCGCGGACTTTGGGGGTGAATTTGACCCCGTTGGGCACCTCCAAAATTGACGAAATTTTAGGATGATTTAGAGGATGCCTTTAGCGATTGATATCAACCATCCAAACACCGTAATGTATTACGGTTTCCGAGAAAAAAAATGTGTTATTAGACACTATAGGTATACAGCGCGGCGCGGACTTTGGGGGTGAATTTGACCCCGTTGGGCACCTCCAAAATGGACGAAATTTTAGGATGATTTAGAGGATGCCTTTAGCGATTGAAATCAACCATCCAAACACCGTAATGTATTACGGTTTCCGAGAAAAAAAATGTGTTATTAGACACTATAGGTATACAGCGCGGCGCGGACTTTGGGGGTGAATTTGACCCCGTTGGGCACCTCCAAAATTGACGAAATTTTAGGATGATTTAGAGGATGCCTTTAGCGATTGAAATCAACCATCCAAACACCGTAATGTATTACGGTTTCCGAGAAAAAAAATGTGTTATTAGACACTATAGGTACAGATCGCGGCGCGGACTTTGGGGGTGAATTTGACCCCGTTGGGCACCTCCAAAATGGACGAAATTTTAGGATGATTTAGAGGATGCCTTTAGCGATTGAAATCAACCATCCAAACACCGTAATGTATTACGGTTTCCGAGAAAAAAAATGTGTTATTAGACACTATAGGTATACAGCGCGGCGCGGACTTTGGGGGTGAATTTGACCCCGTTGGGCACCTCCAAAATTGACGAAATTTTAGGATGATTTAGAGGATGCCTTTAGCGATTGAAATCAACCATCCAAACACCGTAAGGTATTACGGTTTCCGAGAAAAAAAATGTGTTATTAGACACTATAGGTATACAGCGCGGCGCGGACTTTGGGGGTGAATTTGACCCCGTTGGGCACCTCCAAAATGGACGAAATTTTAGGATGATTTAGAGGATGCCTTTAGCGATTGAAATCAACCATCCAAACACCGTAATGTATTACGGTTTCCGAGAAAAAAAATGTGTTATTAGACACTATAGGTATACAGCGCGGCGCGGACTTTGGGGGTGAATTTGACCCCGTTGGGCACCTCCAAAATTGACGAAATTTTAGGATGATTTAGAGGATGCCTTTAGCGATTGAAATCAACCATCCAAACACCGTAATGTATTACGGTTTCCGAGAAAAAAAATGTGTTATTAGACACTATAGGTATACAGCGCGGCGCGGACTTTGGGGGTGAATTTGACCCCGTTGGGCACCTCCAAAATTGACGAAATTTTAGGATGATTTAGAGGATGCCTTTAGCGATTGAAATCAACCATCCAAACACCGTAAGGTATTACGGTTTCCGAGAAAAAAAATGTGTTATTAGACACTATAGGTATACAGCGCGGCGCGGACTTTGGGGGTGAATTTGACCCCGTTGGGCACCTCCAAAATGGACGAAATTTTAGGATGATTTAGAGGATGCCTTTAGCGATTGAAATCAACCATCCAAACACCGTAATGTATTACGGTTTCCGAGAAAAAAAATGTGTTATTAGACACTATAGGTATACAGCGCGGCGCGGACTTTGGGGGTGAATTTGACCCCGTTGGGCACCTCCAAAATTGACGAAATTTTAGGATGATTTAGAGGATGCCTTTAGCGATTGAAATCAACCATCCAAACACCGTAAGGTATTACGGTTTCCGAGAAAAAAAATGTGTTATTAGACACTATAGGTATACAGCGCGGCGCGGACTTTGGGGGTGAATTTGACCCCGTTGGGCACCTCCAAAATGGACGAAATTTTAGGATGATTTAGAGGATGCCTTTAGCGATTGAAATCAACCATCCAAACACCGTAATGTATTACGGTTTCCGAGAAAAAAAATGTGTTATTAGACACTATAGGTATACAGCGCGGCGCGGACTTTGGGGGTGAATTTGACCCCGTTGGGCACCTCCAAAATTGACGAAATTTTAGGATGATTTAGAGGATGCCTTTAGCGATTGAAATCAACCATCCAAACACCGTAAGGTATTACGGTTTCCGAGAAAAAAAATGTGTTATTAGACACTATAGGTATACAGCGCGGCGCGGACTTTGGGGGTGAATTTGACCCCGTTGGGCACCTCCAAAATGGACGAAATTTTAGGATGATTTAGAGGATGCCTTTAGCGATTGAAATCAACCATCCAAACACCGTAATGTATTACGGTTTCCGAGAAAAAAAATGTGTTATTAGACACTATAGGTATACAGCGCGGCGCGGACTTTGGGGGTGAATTTGACCCCGTTGGGCACCTCCAAAATTGACGAAATTTTAGGATGATTTAGAGGATGCCTTTAGCGATTGAAATCAACCATCCAAACACCGTAAGGTATTACGGTTTCCGAGAAAAAAAATGTGTTATTAGACACTATAGGTATACAGCGCGGCGCGGACTTTGGGGGTGAATTTGACCCCGTTGGGCACCTCCAAAATGGACGAAATTTTAGGATGATTTAGAGGATGCCTTTAGCGATTGAAATCAACCATCCAAACACCGTAATGTATTACGGTTTCCGAGAAAAAAAATGTGTTATTAGACACTATAGGTATACAGCGCGGCGCGGACTTTGGGGGTGAATTTGACCCCGTTGGGCACCTCCAAAATTGACGAAATTTTAGGATGATTTAGAGGATGCCTTTAGCGATTGAAATCAACCATCCAAACACCGTAAGGTATTACGGTTTCCGAGAAAAAAAATGTGTTATTAGACACTATAGGTATACAGCGCGGCGCGGACTTTGGGGGTGAATTTGACCCCGTTGGGCACCTCCAAAATTGACGAAATTTTAGGATGATTTAGAGGATGCCTTTAGCGATTGATATCAACCATCCAAACACCGTAATGTATTACGGTTTCCGAGAAAAAAAATGTGTTATTAGACACTATAGGTACACAGCGCGGCGCGGACTTTGGGGGTGAATTTGACCCCGTTGGGCATCTCCAAAATTGATGAAATTTTAGGATGATTTGGAGGGCGGACTTTTGATAGAAAAAAAACTTTTGATAGAGAAAGAAATTTATTATATTAATGGTCTGTTTTACTTATAATTAAATTGTGTAATGGATTGAGAATATGATTATAATTACTTGCTACCGCGTTCCAGACCGTTTCCAACCCTTGTTCATTTAAGTAAATGCCATCCCTGTGTAGAAATTTGTATTAAATACATAAGAAAAGAAACATTTTTACGTTTTGTTACCCTTCCATCATGGTTCTGTTAACAATTGCTTCAATGTCGGTACAATTGATTTGTTTTTCAGCACAAAACCGTCGAATGTAATGATTGATTTCCTATAAAGGCATGGAGAGTATTTATTTATAGCATGACAGAGAAGTTATAATATCTTACGTTCACAGACTCGAAGTTTTTGCAGGGAGGAATTGTGCAAATTTGTATTCCTTTAGGATTTAAGGAAAGAAGGAAGCGGAAGAGGTGAGAATATTGGGACTTCAGTTGGGATGGTGATGTTTTATGGAGTATATCTTTAGTTCTTATCATTATAACGATATGACGTTCAACAATATCTCCACAAAACCAAGGGTAACATGTTTTTGGAATACACTTTGCGCGCCGCAAAAGTTTTAGTATTGTTTGACCGCCTACTGCTAAGTTGAGGAAATATTTTCCGTTGCTTGACTGTTTTGGTTGTCGTCCTAAAATATATACCATTAGTAGGAATTAATTTCACATCTGTTAGAACAAATACTTTGTAGTTAGTTCTAGTACGTAGCATTCGGCAAAAATTACTATCGCCCAAAAACAGTAATTTCGTCGACATCTTCACTGGTCACTGGTTTTAACAAGAGATAACTAGAACAGCTGATCTCTGCAATAGCTGAGGAATCTTTATATATTATAAGTTTACTCCTCACCTTTCGGGCAAAATCTAAAAAATGTGTATGACGCTCTAAAACAACACCGAATAAGTCGGCAACTATTTTCCCGGAATGCACTTATAATGCAAAAAATATGGACATATTTTTTCCTTAATACCTGCGCCTTTTGTAACTGCACGTGGCGGAGTTCTTACCCTTTGCCAGTAACGACTAAAAGCCCATAAAACTACAAAATGCCTTTCTTAACAAAATTTATTTTTTCCATGAAATATTAAGAGTTTCGCAGTTTTCATAATCTATTAAAATCGCTAAAGGCACCTACTATCTGCTCTACATACGTGTACAATTTAATAACGAAATTGTTTCTCTGAAGCCGTGGTCGGTGTTTGGATGGTCGATTTAAATCGCTAAAGGCATCCTCTAAATCATCCTAAAATTTCGTCAATTTTGGAGGTGCCCAACGGGGTCTAATTCACCCCCAAAGCCCGCGCCGCGCTGTATACCTATAGTGTCTAATAACACATTTTTTTTCTCGGAAACCGTAATACATTACGGTGTTTGGATGGTTGATTTCAATCGCTAAAGGCATCCTCTAAATCATCCTAAAATTTCGTCAATTTTGGAGGTGCCCAACGGGGTCAAATTCACCCCCAAAGTCCGCGCCGCGCTGTATACCTATAGTGTCTAATAACACATTTTTTTTCTCGGAAACCGTAATACATTACGGTGTTTGGATGGTTGATTTCAATCGCTAAAGGCATCCTCTAAATCATCCTAAAATTTCGTCAATTTTGGAGGTGCCCAACGGGGTCAAATTCACCCCCAAAGTCCGCGCCGCGCTGTCTACCTATAGTGTCTAATAACACATTTTTTTTCTCGGAAACCGTAATACATTACGGTGTTTGGATGGTTGATATCAATTGCTAAAGGCATCCTCTAAATCATCCTAAAATTTCGTCAATTTTGGAGGTGCCCAACGGGGTCAAATTCACCCCCAAAGTCCGCGCCGCGCTGTATACCTATAGTGTCTAATAACACATTTTTTTTCTCGGAAACCGTAATACATTACGGTGTTTGGATGGTTGATTTCAATCGCTAAAGGCATCCTCTAAATCATCCTAAAATTTCGTCAATTTTGGAGGTGCCCAACGGGGTCAAATTCACCCCCAAAGTCCGCGCCGCGCTGTATACCTATAGTGTCTAATAACACATTTTTTTTCTCGGAAACCGTAATACATTACGGTGTTTGGATGGTTGATTTCAATCGCTAAAGGCATCCTCTAAATCATCCTAAAATTTCGTCAATTTTGGAGGTGCCCAACGGGGTCAAATTCACCCCCAAAGTCCGCGCCGCGCTGTATACCTATAGTGTCTAATAACACATTTTTTTTCTCGGAAACCGTAATACATTACGGTGTTTGGATGGTTGATTTCAATCGCTAAAGGCATCCTCTAAATCATCCTAAAATTTCGTCAATTTTGGAGGTGCCCAACGGGGTCAAATTCACCCCCAAAGTCCGCGCCGCGCTGTATACCTATAGTGTCTAATAACACATTTTTTTTCTCGGAAACCGTAATACATTACGGTGTTTGGATGGTTGATTTCAATCGCTAAAGGCATCCTCTAAATCATCCTAAAATTTCGTCAATTTTGGAGGTGCCCAACGGGGTCAAATTCACCCCCAAAGTCCGCGCCGCGCTGTATACCTATAGTGTCTAATAACACATTTTTTTTCTCGGAAACCGTAATACATTACGGTGTTTGGATGGTTGATTTCAATCGCTAAAGGCATCCTCTAAATCATCCTAAAATTTCGTCAATTTTGGAGGTGCCCAACGGGGTCAAATTCACCCCCAAAGTCCGCGCCGCGCTGTGTACCTATAGTGTCTAATAACACATTTTTTTTCTCGGAAACCGTAATACATTACGGTGTTTGGATGGTTGATTTCAATCGCTAAAGGCATCCTCTAAATCATCCTAAAATTTCGTCAATTTTGGAGGTGCCCAACGGGGTCAAATTCACCCCCAAAGTCCGCGCCGCGCTGTGTACCTATAGTGTCTAATAACACATTTTTTTTCTCGGAAACCGTAATACATTACGGTGTTTGGATGGTTGATTTCAATCGCTAAAGGCATCCTCTAAATCATCCTAAAATTTCGTCAATTTTGGAGGTGCCCAACGGGGTCAAATTCACCCCCAAAGTCCGCGCCGCGCTGTGTACCTATAGTGTCTAATAACACATTTTTTTTCTCGGAAACCGTAATACATTACGGTGTTTGGATGGTTGATTTCAATCGCTAAAGGCATCCTCTAAATCATCCTAAAATTTCATCAATTTTGAAGGTGCCCAACGGGGTCAAATTCACCCCTAAAGTCCCATCCCCGGTTTATAATACTGATTTTTTTTCTCGAAAACCGTTAGGGCTTACGGTGTTTTGAAAATTGATAAAAATACTTAGAAGTGTGTTCTATTATGTGGTAGAATTTCGTTTAATTCGAAGGTGCCCATCAGGGCGAAAACATCCCTTTTTCGGGGGTGAGGGTTGAAAAAATTTTTTTTTACCAAATGGGTGTGGTTAGCTGTTCTTGAGGGTAAGAGTGACCTGTGTGTGAAATTTGGTTACCCAAATCGTATTGGTTACGGAATTATTAATGTTTTAAGTTTATTGCTGGGATTTATGGATAACTTCACACCAGTATTTTCAATTCATTTGATTTACATTTTCGACATATACACTTTTAATTCTGTTCTGCTCACACTTCATGTGTATGGCCCTCAAGACCCACAGATTGTGATCTGTTGATGTAGAGCACAGATTTATTGCGTACTTTCATGATGTAACGTTATAAAAATTTATTACAGTATCGTCATTATGTTCTATAATGTAGGCGATGCGGTGGAAAGAGAAAAATTCGAACGGTAAACGTAATGGCATTTTTTTATTGCGATTATGTATATTATGTTCTTGCACATATTAATTTACTAGTTTGGATTCCATTTTTTTTAATTGTCGCGAATAAGGGATTTTTATGGCTAATGAGTGGCCAATTAGGCGGAATCGCCGCAATAAGAGATAACCTCGTTTGTCACAAACAGAAAAGAAGTTAAGAATTTAAATTATTCGTCAAAATTTGAATAAACGGATAGCGCTAATAACCATCTTGCAATCGTTTGTCAACTTTTGAAGTTATTTTCTGAAGTAAAGACGTTAAATGGTGTCTTTGTAAATCATAATTCACAAAGAGAAATATTTTTGGTCTGGATATGTACCTTCTATGCATACACAATCTATGTATATTATGTTCCATATGGAGCCAAGTAAGCGAATTGCCTTGAATGGCATTGGCTCTTCAGATCCGGACGTGCTTGTGAAAGCTCAGTCGCCGTCGATCAAAGAATAGACATTCCTTCTCCGTCGGTAAAAGCGCCATTCATGCCTAAACCAGATTCGGTTTGGTGAAACATTTCTAAGCTTTCAATCGAAATTTCAATCATTTGTTATAAATTTAGCTGTAATTTTAAGAATTTCAGGAGATGTAAGATTATTCTGCTTCAATTAAATGAGATACTATAAAATACTTCTCACAAAATAAAATAAAATAGCAACTAAGTCGTTACTTTCTCGAAGAAACTTAAAAATTATAATAACACATTCAACGATCAAAACAAAAATCAAATTTTAGTAATTTAAAAACACGTTAAAACATACATTTTTATCTCATACGAAACATGATATGCAATGTGACTAAATATGGAATTGAAATGAATATTTATTCATTCGTACTACGAACCAATGCATATTTTTTGCATTCGTTTCTCAAATCGCCAGTGTGTTACAAATACAATATGGAAATAACAATAGTCTGTTGCTACGTATAACTGCGTTTTTATGTGTAATGAACTATTTTTAGTCTGTTTTCTATTATGTATTCGCCATATATTCTAACTCACGTAAATACTCATTTTAAAAGCAATTACTTAAATTAAATCTAAACGAAATAATGAACCATAAAGAAAAGAACAATTTGAATTTTAATTAATAATTGCTTATTTTTGGAACTTCGTTGGTGGGCGAATCCCACATACTCAGAAACCATTCAGAAATTACATCCAATTTATCTCCACGTTTTCGTAAATTAAAGCCGTAGATAACTGTGCAACAGCATACAAACGTGCAAGAACATATTACACACCAGAAAAACGTGTATGCGCGATAATTAAGACTAAATTGTTATTACTAAACACAGGTTCGCGAACGAAAACTCCATGTGTCGACGACAGGTCGTTGCTATCTTGAGGTTTTTTTTTCGTTTCTTTTAAGCGCGTTTTACGGCTTCGTAAAACATTGCATTCCTTTGACACAGCAGATGTCTACGCGCGTACGGAATTTAACGGTCTGTGTCTATACAGTATGTGTCATGTCCAGAGAAACGTTTCTGTTTTTCAATCATTAGGGCCACTTCCATTCCATACCATCGGAATGGTTTCGATTAAAATAAGGTTATCGAATTGAATGTTAGAACCGAGTAATAGTATGAGGAAGAAGGTTATTGACGTTGAATTGTGGCTTGTTGGTTTGTAACCCATAAGAGAAAAAAAGAATAGATAGGAAACCATAAAGGTTTAATTGCTTTGGACTAACCGTTAGCTTATAATTAATATATTTTCTGTATGATGTAATAATTTAGTAATTGAAAAGCTTTTTATGTATGCTTGTTATTTAGTTCTGCTTAGTGTATCTATAAAACAAACATTCATGTTGACTTCTATTGGAGAAAGAGAGAGGTGACATAAAATATCAAAAATAAGACCACAAATTACATCACGTACAAATAAATGACAACTCTAACATAAGTAGTTTCCGAATCCACAATCAAAACCAGCGTAATGAAACGTAGTAATAAATTCATATAAGACATTATTTTTCACATTGCTTTACAATAAAAATTCTTTTTCGACAAGTTTATTAATTTTGAACAATAAATAATTTAATGAAGGCTAATTTACGAAGGCACCACTACTTTCATTTACCACTACTATTTATTGTTAACTTAAACACAATACTACATAATATTTTTAAGGTTAATTTCCCCATTAAAAACTCTACCATTAGTACATATCATAACTAAATTAGTTGAAAATTAGCAATATAACCTAATTATCAAAAATATATATGTTAACAAACCCCATTCAAATATTTACAGTAAGGAAGAATATTCTTATAACAACAATTTTATTATAGAATGAAAGAAATAACAGAACCTACTATACGCCCTTTAAACATAATGAAGAGCCGTGAACATACAAATGTCACGTGTGAATTTTAATCTGGAAATACCGAAGCTGCATAATTATACATCCATGCCCATACTCCATGCCCTTCAAATTTATTTCTGCATCCATTTACAACCTAAGTTTAAATAAAATTAAACAACTAAACTCAAACATAATTACAGCAAATTAAACATCAAACTTGTTAATCTCGTATTATAATTGCAAAGACAAACCGCAACTTAGTTATTAAAGAGAGTTTAGAACATTTTCAGATAAAACTGTAAACGTCATGATTCCGTTGAGTGTCCAAACTAGGATGAAGAAAGTATACCAAATTTATAGTTACAAACTAGCCAATGGTCTAAAGGTTGTCTAACTTATAATAAATAAGGCATTTAATGATGGCATCAAGTTTATTGCATTCTGACGCCCAACGTCTTCTTTTCCTAACAACTAACGTTTAGGGGTTTAATCGAAACAGATACTAACCGATGATACTAATGTGACCATAATATAACGTAAATGATACTCTGTCTGAAATTAAAGTTAATGCTAAGACAGATACTTTAAACAGGCAAGAACAAGTAAGAAGAAGACATAATACGATAGCTATTCTTTGCATGATTTTGATTAATTCCGCTATACCTCAACAACTGGTTGTGCAACAGGTATAGAGACATGTACTGAAGATTTGAAGAGAATTAAATTCTCTATCTGATCTAGCTAATCAAATATGGGGTGTTCCATTTTTGTTCGACTTTTTTGCAATTGAATATGGTAAAATAGTAGACCTGGAGTTTAATGCGATATTGGTGCTAAACGACTACAAACACGCGTTTCTTAAGTTATCAAGTTGAACATTTTCTGTTCCTAAGATTCTACTGCAATTCTACATATTGAAGTTGATATTTTCAAGTACTACAAAAAATACATCAATTGTATTGTAAACTAACTGACTGGAACTAACTGACTTCGAATAGACTGCAATTTCTACACTAGAAAAATTCATTTCTTCGTTGAGCAAAAAATCTTAAACATCTCTATCAATCCACCAAAAATTTGTTTGATAATCTACCTTAGATTCGTTACTCTTCTTCTTCTTAATACATCTATATTATTTCTTTATTATTCTGCCTATGCTGGAAAAACCAGCTTTCATAGTATGGAATAGGAGGTCTCCCGGGGGTCTGTTTACTCGGCCTTGGAAGTCCATCTTTGACTGTCTATTGATAGTCTTGAGACTTCTATACATTCAACATGGTCCCTACAGTCCCATTTGCGGTCCCATCTCACAATGTCCTGGATATCGCATATATCTCTGATATCCACACTTCTTTTATGGTCCCACAAGATGTATTCTGTTAGCGACTTCATCTCCGGTGTTCTGAAGATTCTTTTTATGGTAGCATCTTGTCTCTATCGTGTATGTCGTAACAGGTCTTACATATTTGTTTTGCCTCAGGTAATCTGATATCAAAACTACGTCCGTTGTTTGAGCGTAACTTGTACGTTTCTGCTCCTCGGGGTCTTCATCCACTCACAACAGGATAGAATCTTTCGCATAGCGAACTATACTCGGTTCATCGCTTCCCCACTGACAGCTGTTTCCAACTCATTTCAAGTCAGTTATTATTACGTCTATGATTAAGTTGAAGACTGCGAGGCTTAAACTATCGTTCCTGTCATTCTTTACTCTGTTCTCATTCTTGCACAGTGATTTGTGTTCAACTCCATGTCAATATTTATTACATCAGGATGAACTTTTCTTTTTTCCTGAAGACTTACATCATCGGGAAGCCTTACTCGATTAAATCCTGTTGTAAGGTCAACAGAACACATGTTCACCATTTTGTTGTATTCAATACAATAACGGCTTTCTCGGCAATCTGTTCTACAAATACAGCGTCTGCCGTTGACCTATTTTTCCTAAAGCCTTGTTGCTCCTCACAGACGTCGGAAACGAAAATCTCTTCTTCGTGAAATAGCTACAGTGTCGACGTTAGAAGGCTTACTCCACAATAGTTTTCAGGATTGTTCTTGCATCCCTTTTTGAATGCTGGTATTATTATGCTTTCTTTCCATTCGGTTGGGATATTTTCAGTTTGTGTTATTTTATTGTAGGTACTCTATTTCATTGAATAGTGTGCACCCTCCGTCTGTTTTATTTCCTCTTTCTTGATTGGCAGATACTTTTGGATCATAATCGGTTAGAATTTTGCTCTAATCACATTTTTTTGATAAAGATATTGCTCTATTTGAAACTTTTGAGCCAATCATTACTGACAGCAATTTGAGAGACACTTATTTGACATATTTGATGATCTCACAGTCAGTACATACTTGTTTGCCTAAAAACCGGCTAAAAGTAGTACTTTGTTGAATTTCCTTTCTCGTGTGATTATATTGATAAAAAAATTTGATCAGGTATCGCAAATCATAAAAATGCAATTGAAAGTTCAATTTCCGAGCATATTTTCATGGTGTCAACAATAATTTGGAGAAAAATATATATGAATCTTACTAGAACGTTCTTTTCTTTTAAAATGTAAATGTATTCTGCACTTAATTTATTTTATTTCATTTTGTAACTTCAACATTTTATAATCATGTAAAATTTACATATACAACAAAATTTGATATCTTAATCTTCTTCACGACATTGTAAAATTAGTCTCTGAATATGGCCGAAACTAGTAAGACTCATATATTTGTATCTATATCTTTCTCCTTATTACAAATACTGATAAACTGAATTTCTATTATAATTCTTCAACAATAATTTGTCTGAAAAAATGGACTCTGTCGATGATATGTTTTTAATATGCTATCTTCAGGAATATTATTAATGATCAGTTTTTATACGTTATTTAATAAACAGACATTCTTTTTCATTAAATCAGATTTGTGTAAATGATATCCAGACCAAATTCAAAATGTTAATGTTACGATACAAGATACTGCTAATCACGGTTTATATGAAATCGGTTCTGCACTAATTCAAAATGTAAAAAATATTGATATTGACCAATTCATTAAAAATTCGCAATTTGCTGTAACAACCACGTCTTATACACTCATATTGGATATGTCTACTAAAAATAGCACGTAAAATGTCATAAATTACGCTGTGTTATGTGTTTGCAAATCGCATGTTGTTGTTAGCCATACAGCGAAAGAAATGAATCGTTAGAACGAATTGTTTAATCACAAGACTTCATAAATATGTCCACATTCTTTGGCACTATTTATGAATAAAGAAAGGATTGAAGAATTTTATATCAAAAGATTTGCTTGGTGTTTTCATGGAATACGCACAAAAATATTTTATCATAAAGCACAACGCTAATTCTAACATAGTGGTATTTTGTACTACTACAACTTATTTTGGTCAATAGCAATCCAAAGGGAGACCATCTGAAAAAAGCAAGACTGCATTGTATCTAGGAAGAAATAAGCATACCAAAATCATCTTTTTTTCGAAGTGACAAACCGAAATTTCATTCCAAAAATTATTTCAAAAACATACTAGAAACTGGTTAAGAACTCGTTATTTTAAGAACATTAATTTAATTATTACAATAATTTAACGATATAAAGTTTAATTAATAAATTATAACTTAGCCAAGATAAAAAAATAACCCTCATATCTTTGAAACACTCTGTAAGTACAATGTCATTGTAAAAACATCACCACTTAATTACGTTCGTTGAGGTTGCTACAGTATTTCTACAGTTTTTATCCAAAAATTCCTCAGTCCGGTATCTATATGGCTAGGAATTCTCGAACATGTGCTTCCGGATCTTATAGATGCTACATGTTTTTTAGTTGCATATTTTGATAGAAAGGTTTTATGTTTTATAGTCGATTTGTTTTATTCGATTCATTGCTAATGTAGCATATAAAATGTTGAAGTTTCTATAATTGTATTAATAACAAAGGAGTGATTCCCACAAAACAACAAATCAAACCAGTCATAAAAAAAGATTTATAAAGTCAGATACGTTGATTGATTAATAAACTATTAATCAAAGCTTTGATTAAAAACGAAGTAGATAATTTTTTTCCATGAAAACAGTTTTGAGCGACTTTAACCTACCAAGCACATGTAATATCGAACGAAAATAGACAACTAAACTAACTGGCTTTAACAATTCGCGTTCCTAGAAGTTTCAAGGTTAAAAAAATACAACACAAAAAAAAACTTGATTGTATAAAATGTTTCGAATGAAGCACACAAAGCAAACCGCGTTAAACGTAACGTATAGAATTTGGAATTTTCAGTGAAGCCAAGGGACCTTTTTTTTCTTTCAACGCCCGCAGGAAAACGAACTCTGAACGTAGTCGTGAGTCGGAGGCGTTGATGATAATTTATCGATTCAAGAGACTCCTCCTCCTTTTTAAAATGTACATTTTATGGTTATTAATTTCAAACATCACGAATACTTGTCGGCAAAACAACTTGAAATAAATCATTTATAATGAAGAGTTTGGCAAATAGATAAGTTGTCCTTTTAAAGCAAAAGGTGAGGTGAATAAAATACTGCTTTCCGCGATGAAGTGGTAACGATCGAAGAATTTCACCGTAAGTATAAGGCGAACTGCGGCAGCCAGTTTGTTCGTGTCTTGTTGAACTTTCAAAGTCAATGCCGGGTAGACCTCCATTAAAGTTCTAGGTTAGAGCAGCGTAAGCGATACGAATCTACTTGTAAATTTTTTATTTACGAGTGCTGTTTTAAATTACAATATGGCATTCGTGACAATGTGACCATAAGAATACATTACATCTATTTTAACTATTTCTTATAAAAGAATGTTACAACATGAATTATTTCACAATGGGTCTCACATATTGCGTTATTGTAGAGTTAAAAATACTTTTTGTAGAGTTAAATAGAAGCAAAATAAAGAATTACGATTTCTAATACGATTATTATACCTAAGTTTTGAATGAATGAAAACATTTTTTTATATATTCATTCTGAAAAGGGGATTTAAAGACAACGCTAAGCAACATTAAAATTTTTTTGCGATTTGAAACAAGTTTTTGACTAGTATCTTTATAACCAACAATTCTTAGTTGATTAAGATCAATCACATTTTGAATGACAAACATTTTCCTGCATTTTGCATAAATCTCACTATCTTGCATGAAACATTTTCTGTTCTGTCTCTCAATAGTGTGGAAGAAACACTTCCTCAAATTATTATTAATTGTTGCAAATTAGTAAACTATTGAATTAAGTATTTCATTTAATTCCATTTGCCAGATGTATAATAAATATTCTCTAGTCTCTTAACTTTTATAGTGGCAAATTTTCGAAATCACTTTACCAATTCGCGAATGTAAGTTGAATTAACCATACCCGGCTACAATATCACCGAATAACGAAATCCCAACAGTTATTGTTAAAGTAACTGCCAGTTGGTCCAAATAGCAACATAAAAATAACTATAAAAGAGAATTTTTTAGATAACTGCTGGATAAAATTAACAGTTGGAACAACAAGAGGTCGTAAAAGTGGCCCTAAAACTTTTCCAAATACTTTAACTTTTTATTAATTCTTCTTTTTCATTGATTTGTATTTCATTTGCTCAAATTATTGAATTCATTTCGACAGTACAAATTCCTATATGAAATTTTCACATCATAACGTATAGATTGCATTATAATGCACGAAACATTTTTTGTTCCATCACTCAATAGTGTGGGAAAAACATTTTCTCAACATTGAAATTGGTAGGAAATTACAAAAATAATCAAATTACAACAATGAAGAAATCGTTCTGCACGTTTGCATCCCACTTGAATACGTACTGCTGACATTTCGTGATCTTTCACTTTGTTTTAGGCCGCAGGAACTACGTTGCAAAAGACATGTTCTGATATTCTGGTAAATTTACCATTGCTAAGTAAACTCTAAGTAGACATGAAATCAGCGTAAGTAGTAATATTCACTAATACTGAAAATTATCTGAACACATTGTTATTGCTACTTGGCGTCATTCCTTTTTTTGATTTGTCTTAGTTTCTTTTTCGCTTCTTTGATTGATAATTATCAGATAATAATTCGATTCTGCAAGTATTCTGACATATCATTTCTTTCTGTAAGATTCTGGAATCATTAAGTTTCAATACAAGTCATGAATTTCGTTAATACATTGCTTATAATAATTGCTACCATATTACTGTACTAGCTAATACTTTTCGCTTAATGAATAAGAAATGTATAGCAACCCCTGTATTATTGTACTTTTCCACGGCCTTTAATATATTGCATTAAGACACTTTGATTTCAACTCTTCACTTTAGTGGTTTACTGTATGCTATAAATTTTTTTATTAGCCTTTTTTACAATCGTTTTGGAACTTGTTCCATTCATTCAATATTATCATGTAATCAATAACCCTATATTCTCAGTTATGGTATTTGGAAGCAATTGTACAACGAAATTTAATCGGTAGGTGAGTCATTAATAAATTATTGTCGTTAATGACAACAAATTGGCCGTGGCTTGTACGGCACGCAATAGCGTTGTAAACACATATCTCAAGCTTAAAGATATATTGGTAGTCTTTAAAAAGATCTTTCTTACTTTAACACGTTAAACACCCCGTGACCGCCGGCGCCCAAAGATTTCTGGTTAATTGTATATACATTTCATACTTGGCAGTTCACGTGTTAAGGTTTCTTTGTGCATCAAGCGTAAATTAAGGTTAATTTGTGTACAAAATAGTCGTTTCTGTTTCAGCTATGTAGGTACTATCTAGTATTCTCATATTGATTTCAAAAACGCTAAGCACATTCAGACCGTTCAAATTCTTTATTTTTTAAATGGCATAAAAAACATGATCGAATCTCATACTCTCCCAAGGACTATAGGGTTTATAGTATACAACGGTTATATTATATGACGAGAAGTTCCATGTCACCTAAAGCTTACATCTTCTATAAGATCATTTAACTTTAACACTTCTTTACTTATACAATAATGATTACATTTCATACGGATGTTGACAACATTAGTATTAGATAATAACTATAACTCAACATCGCTTACAACTAACTCTTCAAAAGATCCTTTTTATATTACGTCCCTATTTATAATGATGTACATTTATAAAAGTTGACAGTGAGCGTGGTTCTAAATTTAGATTTAAAAAGTTATAGTTGGAGGTTCAATTAAATTCTGGATCGAGAGTTGCAGTACGAAATGAAATGAATATATATTTATAAAGAATGAAAAATAGATTGTCATAACAAGGTATCCATGCGGTTAAATAACCCATTACGTTACTCAAAGTAATTCAAAGTGTCAAGTACATATTAATTTTTATTCGAAGCCATTCTGCATTTATGTATATTTTATGTCTTTCCATGGAGTATCATTGAAAGTTAAAAACTGGTTTGAATTTTTCATTACATTTTCTGCAATGTACTTTTTAAATTCTTTGGAACTAATGTTACTTACGGCTTTATTCGATTTTCGACTACGATAAGTTCAATCAAAAATAAAAACACTTCTACTTTTAATTAGAACTAACACTTATAATTCAAAACGTACCAAAATTATCTAGTTAAATTCGATACTGTAACATTTTGTAGTATTTTCATTCAGAACGCTTTGAATATTTGAAGAATTTCCTTTAGCTTTATATTCTCTATAAACACATTAATTTCCCTCCTTTAACTTTCTATTAAGTTGCTTACAACAACTTTTAATAGTTTTATACAATAAATGATTATAAATAGTTGTGATTTTATTAAACAAACGATATTTTTATATATTTATCGGCGAGACACTTTTAACAGTTGACCTACAGCCTTTACTTCAACGCCACAACAATTACCTTATATCTACCACAAGAATACATAAGAGATGAAATTAATATTAGTATGCCACAAAATTATAAAATAAATTTTATAAAACGATATCGAAAATGAGTCCGCAACAAGGCGAATACCGAAATGAATTATTTGTTATCAAGCATTATCATTTGTTATCAATCTTTAAAAATGATTGGAGAAATGAGCTTCGTTAGAAATTGGAATTTCCGTTACCAAAAAATGTCAGAACCTCAAAATATAATATTATGTAGTTATCATCCTCCCGGTATTCGAGACAATGTAAAGAAATTAAATGAATAAATTCGATTTCAAAAATGCCGCCATAGTGGAAGTGACTTGAAAAGGATTATACTGATGGTGAGAACATGTTTGATAATGAAAATCTTTTTGCATATAAAAGAAGATGTGTAATACGACTGACTAGCACTAGCACTGACTCATGGTGAATACGCATACTCTAGGAATGTACACATTTACCAACAAGGTGTATACATTATTCAAAGAAAGGTGAAAGTAAATAGAACAATCAAAGATGCAACAAATATGTGCATTATCTGATAAATGTATACAGTTATCATTCATTGCATATAAATACATAAAAGTGATAATATGGGAACAAACTGCACTACACTATTCCTAGGGCTTAGGCAAGCGGTAGATCGACATTTCTATTTCTGTCCTATCATAAACATGCGTTTGAACTGTAGTAGCATCGTTATGACAGGTAGTCGCAGTATGAATCCATCCAATATGTTATTGACTGTCAGAAAATGATGTAATCATGAATACAATAAGTCTAAGTCTATTAAAGTATTACGTAATACGGGTAACCGGTGCTTCAGCAAGTTGAAGGACCTTAACGTTCTATGTAATGATTTCAATACACAGAAATGATGCACTTAAAAATTCGAATGCTTATTACAAAAAATTTAGTGTGGCGCATTCGCACTATACCGAGTGCTTTAAAGACTTTGAGACTTAATATTCCATCTTACTTGTATTCTATCAGAAGGCATCGCTTTGCCGTTGTAAATAAGGCCATAACCACAATTGGCTCTGATATTTTGTAATTAACCGTATGAAGGCATCAAGGAACAAAACTTTATAGTGAACGAAAATCCTCATTACCCTACACTAGGAGTTACATTTACTCATTTACTTCTCACGATTTCCTAACTACCAATGATGTGTTATAACTTCAAAAGAACAAATTTACCATTACTTCAGATTGTTACTGGTAAACAACACAACTAATGTTGAGGTTCGTATAATTGTTCGTTCTGTCACATAACTGTTCGAACTACAAAAAAGA
Source organism: Onthophagus taurus (assembly GCF_036711975.1). NCBI lineage: Eukaryota > Metazoa > Arthropoda > Insecta > Coleoptera > Scarabaeidae > Onthophagus > Onthophagus taurus. Next base: position 29,234,647 of record NC_091972.1, on the reverse strand, counting down.
GCGTCTCGGACATGAAGATCATTTGGACTTTTTCAAGCATCATCGGATGTTTAGATCATCACAAGCGATGTTTATCAACGAAACCTATCTGCAATTGAAAACGTAATTCGACTTCTCACGTAGTTGGAAAACATTTCTCAAACAGTAGGAAAAAGATAATAAAAGACATCACTAACATTAGAAGAATGGTACTATCTTTATGAAAGTACTATCGACGTAATACACTGTTATGCAACTACTCTAATAAATATATTTATGAGTAAAGCTTGATAAAATACAAAATGATTTTGTTAGAAATCGTTCAACTGCATCCAACTCAGTTTGCTTTACCCAGGTTGTGTGCGGTCAAGTTAATGCTGTAGACCTTGACTTTCAAAAAGCCAACTATTACGTGCTTCCGCGCAAGTTGATTTTCATTGGATTTAGGGTACCTTTGATTTGCAATGTGAAATTAAACTGTGAGGATCGATGTTGAAACCCAAGGGAGTGGGCGTTCAAACGAATCCTAGATGGCAATCCTTACGGCGATGACATCCCGAGAAAGTTTACAAATAAGGTCATATACGATCTTACAGAATATTATGTTTTAGCCATTACAAGATATGAGCCCCTTATTACTTATGCTCAACAAATGCACTAAAACCGCCCTTCAGAAGACAGCTGTTGTAAGTGGTTGTAGCTAAAAAAAATAAATTACAATTCTTGCTCATTTACAAAGATTTGCCAAAAGATAATTAATATATGTGTAGTATAATTTTTATATTAAGATTAATTATAATTATAAAATAAATAAGTTTAGGTACTATCTAGCGCACAGATTAATAGCATTTACATTTCAGAATAGAAATCTTAGTATGTATGTCTAACTGCATGTATTTTCAATGAAGGATTTTTAGCCGTTTTATTAATAATACAAAATAGGAGTTCAAAATTGGGCAGCAACATCACCTATACTGCCAGGAACGTTTGGTCTTCTAATTTATTAACCAGGAGAAAACAGAGATAATAGCATTCATGTGGAAATTATGACAAGACTTGTTGCCATCCACCTATAATGTTCTTAATAGTTTTATGTTCTTTTTTCCACACATTCTTCCATGTTTTTAAGATTGTTGATTTTAATGTAAATACTAGTATGTATTTGCATATGTTTATACTTAGCACTCTGCTGACTGGTGACGAGTCAACTCGTCTTTTCATGCCCAAACGTTGTTGATCGGTGATGAGTAAACTTGTAGGTAACGGATTTATTTTTTGATAACGACTTTTTTCATTTAATTATTTCTGAAACCAATTTATACCACATCCAAATGAAAAAATTGCACGGAAGATACAACAAGCGATATGAAGAAGTTTCTTGGGTTATTGATATTGATGGGACACACTAAAAAAACTTGTTGGAGAAAAAAGATTACTGGTCAACGGATCCTTTGGTTGAAGCACCAATATTTCCCTAAAACTATGAGCAGGATGAGGTTCGAGCAAATTCTTATATTTTTCCATCTCAGTGATAATGCACAAAATGCACCTAGTAGAGACAGACTTTGTAAAATTAGACCTCTATTGGATTACCTTATTCCAAAAATTCAATGTATGTACGTACCGAAACAGCAATTATCACTTGATGAAGCAATGATACCATGGATAGGACGTCTCAGCTTCAAAACATACGGTATTTTACTGAGAATGGTTTGTGAAAGTGAGTCTGTACATTTGGAACTTTCAGATTTATTCGGGTGGAGGACAAAAACTACAAGAAACGATATTATCAGTCTTGCAGCCGTATTATGGTTATTGGGATCATGTATATCAAGATAATTACTACAACAACGTTTCTACAGCTGGTATATCATTAGAAAACAAAATACTTGTATGTGGTACCGTAGGAAAGAATCATGGCTTGCCAAAGGTACTAATAGAAAAGTCCAACAACCTTCAGAGAGGACAAATGACTTTTGTACGGAAAGATAAAAGGTTGGAGCGCATGATATCAACTATTCATGATGCGTCTATGATATCAACTGAAAAATTATATAAATGATATAATAATTTATTGTAATTTTTTTTGTATTTGGCGAATAGCAGTATCTATCGAAAAAGTGGTATAAAAAAACAGCATTCTCTTTAATCAATTGTATTTTGTTTAATCCATTCAAAATTTACTCTAAAAAGTCACAAAATAAACTAAGAAACAAAAAATTTCTACTAGAAGTAGCTAGCAAATGGATTTCTGTAGATTCAAATGAATGCAGCACACCACATGGAAGTTCTTCTCGTACTTCTAAAAGGGCTCCCTACAACGATTCACCTTCCAGGCTTTCAGGAAATTTAAGCCACCACGTTTAAGAACAAATAGTCACTGGCGTAAAAACAAATCCAACTAGAAGGCGTGAGTATGCCCATCAAAAGGAAAGCGCAGCGAAACGAGATATATCTGCAAAACCTGCAGTGTACCATTACACGCAGGTGATGGCCATACAGTTTATCATACCAAAAAAAAATTATTAAAATTTATATGTATAAAAAATATGTCCAAAATTTAATTTAATTTAGTAAAAATAAAATTTATTTGAGTTTATTTAGAATGTTTTACTTTCATTTACAATAAATTACAAAAAAATAGCCGATAACATGACATAGTTTCTGTGTAAAATTGCCGGTCAGCAAAGTGTTAAGAATTAAGTTTAGATCAAAAAAGATTTAAGACGATTGATAACTATAGATTTGCGAAAGATCAATGACTGCCAGTAAAAAGTACAGGGTCCGGCAGTGAAAAGGAAAGATTTGAGGTAGGATTCACAGCACGCCGCGAAGTGATGGGGAAGAACGTACTCGACTTGCCAAGACCTGCATGATTTGCCATTTAGTTTACAATAGAGCGTTGGACGGGTGAGCATCGCGGTTACGCAGTTAAAGCCTATTTTCAAAATGGTGAGATTTCGTCAAATGGAATCATCGATCCATATTTTTTTGAGAATGATGCTAAAAATGCCGTTATCGTTAATTCTGTACGACAGGTTGCAATGATTCCGAATTTTCTCACACCACAACTTGAAGGCTTTCCAGTGAATGAACAAACAGTTTTTCAACAAGACGGGGCAACAAGTCACACTGCAAGAATTTCAATGAATGCTGTAAATGCTTTGAAACGGGGATATCAGTTGGCCCCCTTGGTCTCCCAACCTAATAGCCTGCGACTTCTTTCTTGCAGAGTTATGCAAAACTTTCAGGTACGACTCCAGGAATGCATAAATTGTAACGGAAGACATTTAGCGGATGTAGCATTCAAAAAATAATTTTTTTGACATTGTAAACCAAATGGCTACTCTCTTATTTTCCATTAATGTATTAAAAATTATTTAAAAAAAAATTCTTTAACAATAAAATTATTTACGAATGTATATTGTATATTTCACCATATATTATTTTAATTTTTTTGAAATAGTCATACTTATTATTCTTTTGCGAGCCATTTCGCTAAACCACCAGTAACTCTTAATACTGCTTCCAAAATCACCTTAATCAAGCAAGTGAGGCATCTAATCTTATTTCTTCTAGCTTTTCACGCACTATGACTGATGTAGGGGACGAGGTGTACAAGGCAGTTACTTATTCTAGTTCTAACAGCGCCGTTGCAAACGGTATTAGCTTGAAACACATTTTACCGATTCTTCATATTATTATGTCTCCGTTAACTCATATCTATAACTTTTCCATTGAAACATCATCCTTTCCGTCCATGTGGAAGCTTGCGCATGTAGTGCCTATTCCTAAGTTAAAAATTCCAGTTTCCCCTTGTGACTTTCGTCCTATATCAATTCTGTCTATCCTGTCAAAGGCTTTTGAGCGTATCGTGTATAATCAAGTATTTAATTATCTTGAGGAGCGTTGTATATATAATCAATGATTTGCAGTCTGGTTTCCGGCCAGGTCACAGTACTACAACTGCACTGATCAAGATTACTATTGATGTAAGATACGCTTGTGATAATCGACGTTTCACCTTGTTAGTACTGATTGATTTCAGTAAAGCCTTTGATTCAGTCGATCATGATATTCTCCTTGCAACTCTCTCATCTATCGGTTTTTCTCCTACTTCTTTGTTATGGTTCCGATCCTACCTTTCCCATCGCCTCTTATGTGTTTCCACTGACACAGGCCCTTCGTCCACTCACGAACTTCTTTGTGGGGTACCTCAAGGAAGTGTTTTGGGTCCCCTGCTTTTCTCTATTTTTATCAATAGTGTCACAAAAGTAATTTCTTCAAGTTATCATTTATATGCAGATAACCTCCAGATTTTCACCAGTACAACCGTTAGTAAATTCCCTTTGGCTGTGGAGCGTCTAAATCGTGACCTTGCTAAAGAGCATGACTGCTCTAAGCTTTTTGGGTTAAAGCTAAATGCTACTAAAACTCTAGCACTTGTGTTTGGTACAAATTCTCTTTTAAATAGATTACCCGCTTTTACTGATTCACAACTTATCCTCGATAGCGTCGTCATAGAATTTTCGGATGTGGTGAAAAATCTGAGTGTTATGATGGATTCAACACTGCCCTGGTGCCCCCAAATTCAATTTATCTGCAAAAAAGTGTATTCTTGTTTCCTTCCTCCTTTTATTCGTGGTAATCTGTACCACACGTTAATTTTTCCTCATCTAAATTATGCTGATACAGTCTGCACCGATTTATCGATTACACTGTGTATTGTATTAACTGTGTCGTTTCATATTTGATCTAGATCGTTATTACCACATCTATCCCTATCGAAAAGTTTCTTTCTGTAAATTTCATTACATTTCTGTTTGTAGTATACAATTTTTTGAAAAATACCTAGTGTTAGTTCTAAAAGTAATCCTATTATTTTACATGAAGATGTATTTAATGTTTTGTTAACCAAGTATGAATCATTTACTTTGATAAAAGTCTAAAAGTATGTTTGCTACACGCAATTGTGTCGTATATCAGTTTCGGCCAAGAATATATTTTGAACATACTTTATTTATCATTAATAATATAAACATAGTAAAAAACCCTATTATGTTTCACTTTTTTTTCACCACAACTTTTCATAATGGCCGACTATATATCATCCACCCAAAACTCGTTAGTTAATCCTTCTTGAACGATCTCACAGCAACGGACTCATTACGACCAATTACAAACGAGCGTCGCCGCCACCGAGGCTAGTAAGAATAATAATTAAATCGAAATAAGCACGCAAACCACCGCACAACTTGCTCACGTTTTTTTTACTTCGTGTTTCTAATGGCCAAGAGAGGCCAAGTGTCAGTAAACGACCGTGATACCATTCCTTTTAAAATTGCGAGTCGTCGTCGTTCGTACACGCCTAAATTCCGCCAAACTGGGGGCCCAAACACGGTTTGCGAATATTTCAAGGACGAGAACTCTACTCTCCTGCTCCTGCCCGCTCTATCGACCGAGATGGAAATGGAGTGAAGAGGAGTAGAGCGCGGGCACGGGATCGGGTCACGCACGTGTTCGCCGCTTTCCATCTTCGTCTGTTTGCTTCTCGTTGGTAAATTAAACCAATTAAATCGTCGGCAATCGTTTTCTATGCGGTAATTTTGTCTGTTCATTTAACCGAACGTTAATGAGTTAATTAGAAAGAGGATATTTGTTTCAAAGAAACAATTAATAAGTAAAAAATAAAGAAGTTCTTACAACTTAGAGTAAAGATAATGAGATTATGTAGGTATATTAGTAATCACGTTGCAATCTTGTTTTATGATGACTTACTATACCACCATATGTGGCTGTAATTATGTAAATTAACTAGCATCACGTTGAAAAAATAAAGAGTGAGATTAAAAAAATTGACATCATTTATTCTCAAATCACTATAAATAGAGATTAAAATACAGTGTGTTAATTAATTATCCACCGAGTCATCATTGCAAGTATGCAACCAATATCACAGTGCAATACGCATCATACGCAAATCGCGTATTGCAATAAAAATACTGTGATATTGGTTGCATACTTGTAATGATGACGTCGGGTATGATAATATAATTAATTAACACACTGCATAGTGCTCAATTTATCATATTGCAAAATAAATGTAATAAGTACAAATTAAAGTAATACTACTATAAAATACAAACGTATGTTGTTGTGTCTTAAATTCCCTCACAAATTTCCACCGTTAATTACCTTCAACTTCCCAACAATACTTTCCTACTATTTACACTTTAATTACACTCGTTTTGTGGGAACCGTGAATTAATGATAGCCCTCGATCAGATACACGATATGATACACGTTATTTTTAGACGTCGTTATTGTTTTTACTTTTTACGCCCAGTAACCCCCCGTTTCGAAAACGTTACGTTAAATCCCATTTCGGTTACGACTCGAAGACGCCAATTTAAACTATATTAACATAATCTCGAATTTGAGGAAAGAAAAAAAATAAACATACCGGCAACTTTGTATCTATCGTCATTTGCGACCTTCGATCTCTCGAGTACGAATATAAACTGTGACGAGATGGGGGTATTTACATAAGGCAGCGCGAAACAGACGTGAGGACGGGAATCCAAAAAACTTTGCCATATACATAACACGTGGACCTATATTTTATGATTCAATAAAAAAAGATGATATCTTATACACTATTAAGTGAAAGATTAAAACTAAATATGTATATCTCAGGAATTTCTATAAATAAATAATACATTATAAATAATTATAAAACTTATCGTCTTTGTGGTTTGTTCTATAAAAAGAGTGACTTTGATGAAGATTAAAGAGAATTAAACTCATATTAGAATTTGAATTTGAACGAAAGTTATAGTAATTAATACATTAATCTTATTTTAATTAATTTTTGTTATATTCTGGACTTTTTTATAATACCTTTCACTGTCTTGTAATCCGAACGTTTACGTAGTAATTTGAGCTTAATCGAACGGAAAGATTCAGCCAGAAACGACTCGTGACCAAACGACCGCGAATAATAATTTTCCCACCGAACGAGGTCGTAGCACCGCGCTATTCCATTCAATGGACACTCCTATCCACTCCTCGGGCGTGATCCTTAAATTTCACGGTTATTATTTTTGACTCTTTCAAAAACGGTCCTTGAACACGTGAAATTACTGTTGTTATCTCCAAATCAATTAGAATGAAATATTCATACAAGGTCTTAAATCCAATTTATCAATTTTAATGTATGTATGAATATATAAAATAAATAAAGAAACTTTTTTATCTTGCATTCCTAACCCACTCTTAGTAATTTAATGGCTACCTTGCAAATCTTAGCCTCATGCTTAATTGTGTATTTCTTTACGTTATGATGCAATTAATTTCAAAAATTTAGATCATTTACAATTTCCAAAACCTTTTAAAATGGACTGCAAAGGGAAATCGTCTTAGGGAAGGCTATGGCGTGAGTGTTTCACTTTGGATATTGTTCTTCTTCTTCTTTTATGGGTGCTACCACTCGGGTTGGGTTTTGGCCTGCTCAAAAGAGCTACGGTCCATTACAAGTATATTGCAAAAATTTTATGCGTGTTGGATGACGATGAGTTTGAAGTACAATGTCTAGAAAGCTTAGATCAGACTAAGACACACCAAAACAGCGGTTTTGGTGGTCATAAATGAGGAAATTGATTTACTTTTGAAAATTATTTTTTGTGTTTTAAAATACTTGATACACAAATAAAACGGTGCCTATGTGCAACAAGACCTAAAAAACACTATTTTGATTTTTTCTCGCATGTATTCCAATTTTAAACTAAGATACCGAATTTTAAAAGTTGAAGAGTACTAAATGTAGCCGTAACAGGTTTCTCTACCCCACTTCTTGATTTTAGATTTCATTGGTTTCACATACTGTTGTGTTTTCGCAACTTCGAAGTTGTTTTTGAAGAAGGTAGGTCTATCGCCAAACCGTCGAGTTGAAGCTTTCATTAGTATTCTAGGTATGGCTTAAACATCTCAAAAAATTGATGCTATGGTCAACAAGAAAATGGGATGGTTCATAACGTAGATTAATATATAGGACATAAGATAGAATATCTAGTCAGTTGGTAATAAAAACCATATCAAGAATTATGGAAGTGGAAGAAGAACTGGAAATTCGAAGAATTTTGGAATCCAATGGGCCTGCCCTTACGCCATTGTGTTCTTCTCTTTCCCTCCATCCAAAAGAAAAGTGCTAAAGAAACTGGCAATGTTGGAGAACAAAATATCTCTAGATCTGCCAAGAAATTCTTCCCGTAACCCAGTGATAGAATGTCCAAGATGTACGAGAATAAAGAAGTAACAAAGAAAATGCTTGTTTCTAATAGGTATAATGTGGTAAAGGTCTTCAGTAGTCGAAGTAATCCAGAAGAAATGATTTGATTCCATCTTGATGTACTGCCGAGTAGAGAAGCATTTTGAAAGTAATGGATGCGTAGGAAACTAGTAATCTTCTCAAAAGGCATCCTCTCTATTTTACATTGACACGGTGGTGGAATATTGCATTGGTAAACCTAGATTACAATTATTTAAAAAAATTATGAACCTTGCGGAACAGGGAAGGCATCGTATGTTAGCCAAAGTCGCTCGTTGAGTCAACATGGTCGTTATGGTGTAGTAGTTTGATGGTCTATGGAGTATTTGTGCTTAGCCCTCAACTCTACCATCTCGGTGGGATTAGCTCAAAAATCATTTAATTCCTTTAATTCCCACGTTCCCTGAGGTAACATGTTACTTTAAGATGTCAAGCATCTTCTCCCCCCGTAATTAAGGAGACGTGGCACTCCCAAACTGCATTTCTTATAGTACAAAAAGTACTCTTTCACTTAGGTTATCAGAAGGCATATTTTAAATTCTGATGGAATCGATGTCCAAACATCAAAAGACCTTATTGTGTACAACGACTGCGATATTTATTAAAAAGGCAATTTAGGAGATGGTTTTCAGGAGACATTCGGAAGGTACCTTCAGGTAAGAATACGAAAGCAATGTATAATACAAGCAATGAAGTAATCCAGCTTTTATGGGCAATAAGCACAGAGATAAAGTATGCCAGTAAGTCAATCCTTCCTAAATCTTGGTAAAAGAAACAACATTGGTTACAAGTTAAACTAACATTTGGTGTCAATAAAAATCCAAACGAATTGATTGATGCATTAATTCAATTAAAACAATTTTATTGAAGAATCGTACCTTACATCACTTAACCTCCGTGTGTGATAAGTGGTAATAGATGATCATATTCGTTATCATTTTTATGGCAAATATGACGAAATAAACATAAGTTGTCACTTTTATGAAATAATCATTTATTTTTTCATCTTCTACTTTATCAACATGATTTTTTTAGGATCTTTAAGATCATTTTCTGGTAGAAAAATAAACTTAAGCGAAAATAAAGAGTACCATTTTATAGGATTACCTCTCGTTCTTGAGATATTCTCTCTTTAATCAATCAATTAGAGCATTTTTTACAAGAACTAATACTTTCAAGTCAATTATTTCAAAAACGAAGGTTGATATGAAACGATTTTATTCTTCTTAATCATTTTAGAAATCATTTTTCTATCAGATAATAAAATTGATTGTTAAGAAACACCATCTGACAAAGTAAAGAATATGTTACTTTTATGAGGTAAACATTTATTTCTTCATCTCCTACTTTATTGAGATCATTTCCTAAGAAATGTTAAGTCATTTTCTGGTAATGATTAGTAAGATGTCTTCAGATAGGTGTATTCATAAAATACATCTTGATGGAGTGGTAGAAGATGTTTCACCAAGGAATCTGATCCGGCTGATTTAATGAAGAACGCTATTACGCCTTCTAATTCTTTTGAGTTTTTTTGCAAATATTCCAAATATATTTCCCTCTTAAGAGATGATATCTATCTTAAATTATGTACTAAAGGAATAACGCAACTGATTTATGATAGTGTTCATGCAGTTTATTAACTATTTATATAGGCTTTTTCTAACTATTTAATTCAAAATATCACCTTATAGTTGTTTCAATGAAAAAGAGCGTCATTAAATCTCACTTTACTACAATATATTATAACGTACTCAATTATGCATTACACCTATTAACATACTACAGCAATTTGTAGCATTTATTTATAGTGGCACAAGAAATAAGTGTTTGCATATTCAACAAATTTGTTCTTATTTCTTAATTCATTGAGATAAAATCTATTCGCTGAAGCCTAGGAGCTATTAATATACGAGGTGTATTTATTAAAAAAGGACTAAAATAAAACTAAAATTCACATTATAACTTGTACCTCGTAGATGGATGAAAAACGAGAAACCAGAACGGTGTTCGCTACCGTTTCCTGCGCGGGCTCTGACCTTGACCAGGATGGAGTTACATAACCTTATCCAACACGAGAGCTTCCAGCCTCCTGCTGGCTCTGATCTCGACCTGCGTCACGTGCTACTTCTTCTTATATATCTTATACCATAAATTCAAATAACGCACTCTCACAAAAAAAAACTTCACTTTACTAAATCAATACAAACGTCTATAGATGTTGTGGTTCTTATTTATCACCAGATCATATTTCAAGACTAAAATTTCAATAAAAATAATTATTAACAATCATTTATTAATACGCAATATTGAACACTAGTCTAGAGGGCATCGATTCGACACACGAACTGCGTTTGGCTTTGACCCCGATTTTCCGAAATCTCCGCCCCTTCACTACGACACGCCCCTAGTAATTCGAGGCAGAATGAACCCCAAGGAGGTCGCGGAGAGGTCCGGGTTTAATTCCCCGGACTACTTCTAGTACGAACGAACCGCGCACCCTGAAAGAGACGGGGGGTCACCCCGTAGGCCTTGCCCTTGTCGTCATCCAACTATGAACGCGAACGCAAAGGATGGTATCAGCTGATTTTTGGACACACCCTATATATAAATATTTATATAAATTTATAGATAAATATACGTATAAATACCGACTATTGTAAACAAAGATGACGAATCGATCGTCTTGATGAGTCATTCGTTCAATAAAGATAACCAAACGTGATAATAGAAAATTTCCCCATTTTAAATGTCACTTAGAGGGTGGTTATTTTAAATTGAGTATTATTAATGATAAGTTACGTGTAAGGAGAGATATCTACTTGATTTAATGTTATAAGAAAATTTTAAAGAAGCTTTCTATTAATAGACGATTATTACCCATTATGACTACGTTTGGGAAATCGATGACTACGCGTTAGCTTATAATTTAACTTTCTTTTAGAGATTTTAAATGAGAAAGGTGATGTGGTACAACAATGTAATTTAACGATGGGAGGAAAGGTCGTGCGGAACGCGAATATCTATAAAACGAAAAAATTTGAATACAGTGCCAAGTAGGACGACGAAAATTTTTGGCGAAAGATTTATGATTTTTAGTTAACAATTTTGTTAGAAACTCTGCCACTAAACCAAACAGATGTAATCAGAAAGATAATAACATTTAACTATACTCTCTTTTTTAATTCGGAAGAGTCATGTTTACACAGTGGAATTTTTCAAAGCTAACTTTAAGTAAACTGTACTTACGAAAATAAGTACTTAGTTGTTTAAACATAATAAAAACCAGGGTGTACCTACTTACTTTGTCATAAAATGTAACATGTTAATATAATGTGATTGTGTCCGTTCTAGCTCAATAAAAATATACAATAATCTAGCGCTGAATAACAAATAAAACTCGACTAATACTAGCACTACAACTAACACTACAAATAGAATTAGCAACATTCCGTTTAGCTGTACCTCTCTTAAAACGACTGGTAGGTAGCGCAAGTTAGCATAAAACTAGAACTAACACTAGACCTAGAAGTAGAATCATTCGGGTTTAGCCGTCTTGAGAGACGTGCGGCTAAATCCGAATGTTTCTAGTTCTAGGTCTAGTGTTAGTTCTAGTTTTACACTAGCACTGTCACTAGAACTAACACAAGACCTAGAACTAGAATCATTCAGGTTTAGCCGTCTTGAGAGACGTGCGGCTAAACCCAAATGTTTCTAGTTCTCGGTCTAGTGTTACTTCTAGTGGCAATGGTAGCTAAACTAGCTAACGCTAGTTAGCATAAGATATTACCATCTTGTATATTTTTATTGAACTAACACAAGATCTAGAATCATTCGGGTTTAGCCATACCGAGAGATGTGCGGCTAAACTTGTGTAATTTTTGCTTAAAATGACCAATAACAATGCTTCTTTTTAGCGCTTCAATTTGAAAACACTCCTCCGAATAAAAAAATAGAATTTATAATAATTATACAGCTAATTAAGTATAAAAGTAAAGTTAATTAAACAGGCTGATGTGTGGTTATCAAATAAAACTAAAAATAACCAAGACGAATCATTTCGAAGAATTTATGTAAACAAATATTGATAACAAGCGGTATTTTCTAAAATTAGGTGGTAAAAAAACTTAATGGTATTTTTAATTTTTTTCATCAACTTATTAAGATATAAATTGACAACACTTTTTAATTTTCATCAATTTTTAATGTTTTAGTTGTTACCAGTGACACTGAACGTAGTTTATTGATGGTGATTATTCAAGAACAAAAAATATTGTTCCATTTCAACTTTGAATCGCTATTTTTAGATGAGATTTTAATTTTAGTTGTTTGTTGATATGAAATTTGAGTAAATTAATAGAATTCTAAACAACAGCAATACAATTTATAACAATTTGTATTCATTAATCGATGGAGGGGAGATGTAAATATTGATATTAACAATAAAAACTAAAGTTTTAGATGTTATTGTCACATTCAATAATATTTGTTTAGAATAAATACTTCTTACCTTAGTGGTCATGCTTCTATAGATTGTGTGAATAGTTTTCTTAATTATCTTGTAAGGGGTCTAATATGTAAAGCAAATATTAATAATGTAAGTAAAATAAGTGTGATGGATATAGGATAATTTGATGTTGAATTTGAAATTGCACAATTTCAAAAATGATTCTATAATAATTTGGAAATGAAAGAAAATTTGAAAGAAAATTATTTAAATCAATATTATTTCCATGAAATCACATTTAATCTTAGATGAACTATTAAAAATAGCTCTGATGTGATTGATTTTGAGTTAAAGAGGGCGTTGTTGGAATCGATCATTTTTACAAAAATACCTACAAATCGATGCTCCTTATCGATTGGTTACTATAAGAAATATGCCCTCAATCTATAATTAGCGACAGTGAAGATTTTGGTTGGAAAAATCCATATAAAACGTGGAATTACGCAGTAGTAATCATTGATTTTTCTCGGCAACTGCTACGTGGCAGTTTCGCCGGGCGTTTTGCCCACAGAGTTACGCTGAAAGACGTAACGGATTGTTTGGAAACAATCGGCGGGGCAACAACAACACGCGAAACGATGGACTAGCAAGGAAAATGAATATTACACATCACCATTTCAACATTAGTCATTATATAATAACGATTTTTTACGAAGAAAATTTAAACTTCATTCATATACTAACGACGTAGTCGTTGACGTTGTCTTTTTGTTGTTGACCGGTTCTCTCGACCCAGTGCCTTACAAAAATACTGTTTTAGGCGGGGGCGAAACGTAGCGATAAGATAAGCGTTATCGCTTTACAAAAAAGAAACATAACAAACAAAGCCGACAAACGGAACAAAAAGTATAAATAAACGAGGGGGCTATTTTGGCAGGTGAAATGGGAGTTTTGGTGCTTAGCGGCGTGTGCGGGCTGTTGCCAGGCGATTCTACTCACGGCTTTTCGTCGCGGTTTTGTCCACGTCGGCCTTGGATCAAGGTCACCTTGATTCTTTGCCTCCCATCCAATTGGAAAACAACACTCCGAGAACGGAGCGGCGTAGCTTCTTCGTGAGCGCCGTCGGAGACGACGTCGAATTTCACGACGTGGAGCCCCTACGTCGCCGTCGCCGGCGTCGACGAAGCGTCATCGGTTCCGAGCGATTATTGTCGTCGAATCGTCCTGCGATCTCGATAGTCGCAGGTTTCGTGAGCACTTTCGGTCGCACTTCCTGGTGCCGGTCGTAGTACAGATGTTGCGGTACACTGGCGGTGTTACGCAATATTGCTGGGGCCCGGGGAAGGCGCAGTGCGACGCGCAGGCGCGCCGTCCAGGCCTTGGCATTGAACTTGAGCAATGTCGGATGCGTCACACGGTCGGTTTCGCCACCACTCCCCTGCTGCCTCTCTAATTCGTCTCTCCTTTTCGCGCGTCTTTCTCGCTTCCCCAACAGTTATTGTCGCCGGTGTCCTCTTGCTCTTTCGTTCGGTTCGTTCTCTCCCGCTATCGACCGACCCACAATGTCGGCAAAGGCTGCTCTTCGTCCATCCAAACGTCCATCAAAATCGGTTCCTGCGAAGATCGACGGTCTCTCCGTTTTATCCCCTCCTTTACGTGCCTTTACGTTCTTCTTCCACCACCTCCATTTCTTCTTTGTTACAAAGCGTCTCATAGAGGAAGTGTTGAGGAAGGTAGGAGAGGGAGAATGGACAAGCTTCTGTCGGTTGCCCCAGAAGGAACGCGATGAGCTTTTACTTTCCATTCACTTCGATGAATCTTGACGAACTTTTTACGCTACTAAAGCAGAAGAATGTCCAGATTTTTTATAATTAATAAGATCATAAGAAAAATTAAGATATATTTTTACATAGAACTATCTCCTTTTAAGAATCTTTTTTATCCTATTTTTTAAATATCCTCTTTTTTTCTTAACCTGCTTCTTTATATCGTAGAGAAAATTGATCAGTTATCCCAGCAGGAACCTGACAATCGTTTACTTTCGATTTACGATCAATCTAAACAATTTTTTTATACAATCAAAGCAAAATCTGAATTTAAGCTTTTTACTTTTATTAATACGAAAAATTAATACATCCTAACTAGAAAAAAAAAAAATATATATATAATTTCATTTAAATTTAGGATGTTATTATTATACAACAACAAGTAAATGCGCCTATTCGGGGTGTACGGTCCAGGTTTTAATTAAAGAAACAACTTTTTAAAAAGCTAATATTTCGGTTATTTATTGTAACCTTCCTCAGAGCATTTTTTAGCGCTACAAGAGATTAACAGTAAATAATTCACATCGTTATTTAGTAAGGGCTAAATTAACGAATATTATCACTAATTATCAATGTTCCCACGAAGTGTGTGATGGGTTGCACGGTAGACTAAATGAAATTATAATTAACACAACAAAATTTATTAAAGAAAACCCTTCAGTTATAACCAAAGCTGATAAAGGGGCTACTACAGTTCTTATGGATAGAGATTCTTATCTAAGAGGTGCCACAGAAATGTTGGGATACACAAAAGTATATAAGGTCCTCAACAAAAAAACCCTCTTAATAATATACAAAACAAAATTAACAACTTCATTAAACATCTACATGAACAGAAATTCATTAATGATTGTGAACTTAAGAGGTTAACAAAACACAATTCTATTCTGGCTAAGGCTTACTTCTTACCTAAGATCTATAAGGACGGAATACCATTAAGACCTATCATTTCGTCTATCGGCACGGCGTCGTGTGGTTTGTCAGGATACATGGCGGATTTACTAAGTTCAGCCTTCAGCAAGAGGACCAACTACAATATCAGTAATACTTTTGATTTTGTTAGAGACTTTAAGGGTTACAAACTTCCGCAGGATCACATTTTGATTTCACTTGATGTCGTGAGCCTTTTTACGGTTATTCCGTTGGAACTGGTCAATAAGATTGTCGAGGATAAATGGGAGTTGATTGCGCAACATTTTTGTCGGGTTTAAAACTGATTTTTGATACCTCCATTTTCACTTATAATAACGAAGTATATCACCAAGTTGAAGGTACCCCGATGGGCTCAAAAATTTCTCCGGTCTTAGCCTTGTTGGTTATGGACGTTGTAATTGATGAGGTTTTTTTAGATATCGACATAATTTTAGAATTATTTAACAACTTTCATCCCAGCATTCAATTTATCATAGAGGTCGAGAAAGACAATAGTATTCCTTTTCTTGATACTAAATTAATACGTAATGAAGATGTCATTTTTTTTTAATTGGTATGTTAAACCAACTTACTCGGGAAGGTATTTACATTTTCAATCAAATCATAATTTTGGACATAAAGTTTCAACTATTTTGGTGATGAAGCACAGATATGTGATCCTATATTTTTTAAAGAAAACCTAACTTTCTTAAGAGACACATTTATTAATAACGGTTATCCGTCCAATCTGCTTAACAAACCTTTGTTTTCATCTAATACACATAATCACCTTAACAACAGCAGGATGAATGAACAAAACACACAAGTTAAATATAAAAAAGTCCCTTTTGTCACTAATTTAAGTGAAAAAATAAAACGGGTACTGAATTCCCTTGAGGATATGCAGATTGTTGACTGTTACGATAACAAATTACAAAAGTTTTTCACGAATGTTAAGGACAAGATAGAACACCAACTACAATCTGGTGTTATTCACTGCATTCCTTGTGGTGCATGTAATGACAAATACGTTGGTCAGACGGATCAGTGGCTGAAACGTAGGGTGGTCTCCAAACATAAAAGTGATTGCAATTTAAGAAAGTCTACTTGTGCTTTATCCCAACATGCTACAGACACGGTTCATCGTTTTGATTTTGATGATGTTAAAATACTTGATGCAGAACCTAATTATTTCAATAGACTCTTTTTAGAAATGGTACATATTAATTATACGGATGATTCTATTAATTTATAAAACTGATACTCAAAACCTTAGTAACATATACGCTTTACTGTTAACTGCTAACGACAAAGTTCGTTAGATCACTTATGTTTTAGCCACTGGTTTATGATTTTAAACTGTTTGTCAATTTGTTTGTTCTTGTCTTAATTTTAATTAATCGATTCAATTTTCTATAATTTTAAATTTTTTGTTTAAATTTAGGCGGCTTTACCGCAAAAGATATGATGCTTGCGCAGTTCGGTCATTGCTCATTTTGCCCAGTTTTGTTAATGGTTTTGCTCAGTTTCTGATCCTTTATGATCCTTTAACTTTGATAATGGTTGTCGGTTATTCTTCAATTTCAAAAAACAAGAAAATGTTAATTACATTAAGAAAATTTTTAACTTTAACGTTAATCTCTTGTAGCGCTAAAAAATGCTCTGAGGAAGGTTACAATAAATAACCGAAATATTAGCTTTTTAAAAAGTTGTTTCTTTAATTAAAACCTAGACCGTACACCCTGAATAGTCGCATTTACTTGTTGCTCACTTGTATCGGTCGTAGATACTTCTTTTCTGCATTATTATACAACTTTAAAAATTTAGAGTTACATGTTTTTGTTGGTAGAAAGCTATAAACGTAATATGAAATAAAATGTCAATAAAATTAGAAAATGTTTAACCAACTTTTTAGCTTTTTTTTATTAAAAAAAACCATGATTTAGAGGTATAATATAAGGACTAAAAAGGCCTCTTCTTCTCTAAATAATATATTTATTATATTTTATTTACTTGGTACCGGTTTCGACATGTCCACATGTCATCATCAACCAAATCTACAAAGCATCAGATCATAGAAGAAGAACATTAAAATCAAATATATGTATTTCTTGAAAAATATCAGAAAGTCTTTAACCCATTAAGTTAAGTTTATTTTCAATAAACCTTTATTTAGGTCTTTAGAAACAATCTTTAAAATATAAAATACAACATAATACATTTTGGTAGATTTTTTGAACGTTGCGTTAACGCAACATTGGGAGCAACCCCATAGTAAATGGAAATTTACATTTGATGCACATAAATACTATCGTGCTTTGATATACCCTGCAGCGTCGTCTCCACTTTTCATTGTTTTATGAATTATGTATAACACATAATGTGTATCTTAATTGTTGTTGACACTAATAAGGCTCCCATCTAAAATCCAACTGAGAAATTGGTTTGTCATTATATTGTTTGCCTGTGTATTTTTCAAGCATTTACTATGGCGGAGTCTAACATATTTATAAATGGCAACCACCATTTTTTCCCTGGTAATAGTATTTCAAATGTTCCGACAATGTCAAATGGCAATCTTATATTCCACCGATAGTTTCTTCTAAATATCTTCCTCAATGGTCAAATTGTCAACTTGGTGTGAAACATAACCAATATCAATTACTTCGTTGAGATCAAGATCTTCAAAAATTGCTTCAAGTTCTTTCAGCATTAAAGGCCTTTTGGGATTATATTGATATTTGACCCTACTCTAAAGTCGCAAATATACCCTGACGCATGCATATTTACACCACTATAAAATTGTACATACCATTATAAAATGTTCTTGAGTCACGATATTGTGATGTACTCACTTTTCCACACTTATTACAAAAGTTATAATATTATATGTACATAGTGAACTTTTTTTTAAGCATTACTTTGGAAAGATCAAAAATTATATTTGCGTAAACAATCTTTTTCTTCTCTTTACCTAAATTCAATAAAATATGTATTTAAATGTTTTATTTATTACTAGCAATAATATTCTCAATTTTGTCGTAATTTGGGGCGTAAATGAAACCCGGTTCGTCGGATAAACATAATTAAAATATATATTATTATATTCTTTCTATTATAGATAGTAATTTTTATTTAATTAATAAACGACTCTGAATGCCACCCTAACCAACTATTTGCAGTCACAAAAACAACTTCAAACAAGTTTACGAATGCAATTCATATGTCTACTAGTAGTGGCTAGGTCCCAATGTTGCGTTATCGCAACGTTCAACTTCAAAGTGACTTGGAAACTAGATTTTGTAAAAATAATGCTGTATATGAAAAACATTCAGGATTTAAAAAAATATATAATAAGAGTTCCTTATTACAATGTTTTTAAATTAATCATATTACCGTGCTATAAATTTTACCATTTTTGTTAATTTATATTTACGCTCAAAAGTTGAAATATCTATGATAAAAAATTGCGTAGGTGTGCTCAAATCCTTCTTAAACAAATAGTGTTTTTTTGATCAAAAATCAATGCTTTTAAATATTTAAAAAAATCATTTTGCGAACGTTGCGTTAACGCAACTATAGTCCTAAATGGGTTAACTTACAGTCGTAAAAAAGGTCAGAACTTAGGGACATACAAAATCACAAGTAAAATGACACTAAAACTGTAAAAACTTTACAATAAAATAAACAAATTAAAACTTTTTATAAATTAAGAAGAACATTTATGAAAACACACTCGATACAACTGACAACTAGTTCTCGATTTCGAGCAGAAAAATTTATTTTGTCGCAAACAGGTTATAAATATGAATTAAAATTAAAACGAAAAAGAGTCGGAACTAAAAATAACGAAAATCTAATGTTTTAAAAAAGCGTACAAAGGCTTATACAAATTTTCTATTTGATCATTCAGTAGGTGAGAATCTTTTCTATGCTTAACTTTATCGATTTCAAAACCCTCCAAAAAATCCATTCTTACACCCTTATCGCATTTGTGAAGGAGTTTTACATCTTCAAAGTTAATGTTGTTCGGTCTCACTCATATGCTTAAATATATTGGAAGTATTCCTGGCTTTGTGTTCATATATTCTTTTATGTAGCTTTCTACCGGTCTGACCGATGTAAACAGCGGCACAATCACAACATCCGATAGTATAAAGACCATTACAGTCTAAAATGTCTTCTTTCTGTTTATGATTGGCCAATACATACATATATCGCTGATCTGTCCATTAGACTTGAAACCAACATAAACACCGTATGATTGTAGAATAGACTTAATCTTGCAGTTGATCTTATTGTATGTCAGTGATCTAAAATTGTCAAATCTGTCGTTATCATAATTATAAAGCTTAATGATGTTTTTGAACAGTAGTTTATCGATAGTGTTGGAAGGATAACCATTATTTTTTGCCAAAGTACTAATAAACTTTATTTCTCTGAATTTAGCTGATCTATCTAAAAGGTATCTCAACAATCTAGTAATATATGATTGGAAAGCGGCTAATTTATGGCTGTGTATAAATTTTTCCGCTCGAAATCGAGAACTAGTTGTCAGTTGTATCGAGTGTGTTTTCATGAATGGCCTTCTTAATTTATAAAAAGTTTTAATTTGTTTATTTTATTGTAAAGTTTTTACAGTTTTACTGTCATTTTACTTGTGATTTTGTATGTTCCTACACTCTGACCTTTTTTACGACTGTAAGTTAAAGATTTTCTGATATTTTTTAAGAAATACATATATTTGATTTTAATGTTCTTCTTCTATGATCTGATGCTTTGTAGATTTGGCTGATGATGACATGTGAACATGTCGAAACCGGTACCAAGTAAATAAAATATAATAAATATATTATTTAGAGAAGAAGAGGCCTTTTTAGTCTTTATTATTATTTTAGCTTGATGTTTTTTTTTTAATTTGATGGATAATAAAAACTTGCTATTTTCCTCCCACATTAATTACGTGTAGTTAATTGCTGTCTAGACTCTACACTGTTTTCCAAAGATGATTACTACCTTCGTGATTCACAACTACATAAGTGTTCAAGAAATATTAAACTGCATGTGTGCAGTTTAAGTGATACCCCTATACATACAGGATATAACAGGTTGATATTTATTCATCATTAGGACTTGCTCATTAGTCGATTAATAAGTAGACAATTTCGTAGTAAAAATTCAAAATATCCATAAAAATAAGTTTAGCTTGGTGTTTGATTTTATATTATAAGGAAAGTATCTTTTTATGATATTAACTACCTATTTTGAAACACCGTTACTTATAGAATAGTTTTTGTCTTTATTTTTTGAATGACACTTGGGAGCCTTTTCTAGGTAAAACGGCGTATTATCATCGTACAAGTTTTTGTTGCAATATTGATTACAGACTTCAGAGGATGTATTGTTGCCTGAGTAGAATGTATCTCGGGTTACTATTATTATTCTCGCTTATTAAAAATTCTTAAAAAAAAATAATTTCGCTACAATTCCATATAGAAAACAGTTTTCCTTTATAGCTCTTCCTAGTTTGACCAACACGAAGTTTGCATCAATTAATGAAATAATGAAACATTTTCGCGCTATATTTTGTTTTCGAAGCTACAGTTGCGTGTTATTTAAGGAAGAATTCCCCGGATAAGCTAAGTGCTTGACCTTACACGAGTTCGGTACCCAATAATAATATTATTGGAAAATTGCTATCGCATCTGTTGCTGTGTAAATCTTTTCAAAAATCCATTACTTTGTGGGTTGTGGTACGAATATGTGACGAATCGAGAAAGTTGATGAATTTAAAGAAAATCTGAGATTCGAATCGATATGCAATGGTATATTAATAAAGAGGTTGGATCTGTGAATCTTAAAACTAATTGTGTTAGAATTTAAGCTTAGTTTATGACTTCTTTCATACAAGTGATTGGTCGCATGGTAAATACTTCCAATAAGTTTCTGCAAGTCTTTGTGCCCATAGTGTAAAACGTTCAGAGTTGTAGTATTTGTTGATTTTGTTTTTTTGCCAGATATTAATGTTTTTGTATGTATAACCAACATAAACGATAGAGTTACTAGCGCTCTGTGAAAAGTTGAATACTTTGCTTGGCTGGGAGAAAGATTTTCTGAGAAGACAGCTATAGGTTACAAAATGATTACTTCTTGAGTTCATTTGCGTGTCTAAATTTAAGGTGAAAGGAGTGGTAATAGCAGTTTTTCTGATCTAGTTTAAAAAAAAATACAGTTATGTTGAAGTATCAAAAGAATATGTTGGAACACTTACAGGAGTAATATATTCAACTTCTTGTTTGGTAACTTGACTTTATAAAGGCGCCTTAGGTACGAGATGAGAATGGAAGGTAAAAATGCATGATAATGTGAATGAAAGGGTTTTCAAAAGTTCAGAGCATTTAGTTTCGATAGGAAATAATTTTAGGCAGGGCATGTTGAATCTAAATAATGAGCCTCGTGATCAAAAGGTAGGTACTTTCGTAATCAATTATACCGTTATTAATAATGAGAGCCATTTGCTGCAGAAACTGAAAATTACGCAAATTTTTTTACGCATAGAATTATGACATTTTGGCGAAAGGAGATTAAAATTTAGTTTTCGTTTGTTAATTTATAAAATTGTAGAATTTTCACAAAGTACTTTCACAGTTGTAAGCTATATCGCCAAACTTGTGATGATATGAAAAAATGTTTGAACGTTCAAGCGTCAGG
The DNA here is from genome assembly GCF_036711975.1 of Onthophagus taurus. NCBI lineage: Eukaryota > Metazoa > Arthropoda > Insecta > Coleoptera > Scarabaeidae > Onthophagus > Onthophagus taurus. The sequence goes on along the minus strand of NC_091972.1, from coordinate 29,212,449 downwards.
CTTCTTGTCTCTCATTTCATAACTTGAGTTTAGGTCATTCATACGGTATTATTGAGGAATTATGTCTCAACTTGCACGAATCATATTTCAGGTTAGGGCCAAGAAAGATGGAAGTAGGAGTGGACCAGGTGGGTAATTAAACGGTAGCAGTTTGTAATTTAATCTATATAGTGAAATATAATACCACTTAAAAACTTAACCAGCACTAATAAGTATCTATAAAGTTTTTTTTGTTGTAGCGAGTTTCGAATCGAAATTTACATCGACCCACATAATATTTTACATAAATAAGTTTATCGTTACTTATAAATTCAATATTTACGCTAAAGAAGTGTTTTCGAGTGATCAAGAACTACGGTCTATTTAATTTATTTATGCAGTTTCAAATCACCGTGGTAGATAGGTAAACATGTCGTTCCTTCGATTTGAGAGATTGAGGACAGAGGGTGTTTACTTACTTATTTCTGCGATTTATGACTTTTCAGTTAAATGAATTGACCTTTGAATTACTGAGGATCTTAGCATGCTACAATTATCACCATAGAGCTACAAAAAATCACATTTTAAATTGATTTATTAAAAAATTCTGACTAAATTGCTATTCGGGCTGCTTACTGCAATAAAGAAAGCGTGTGTCTTTTTCGGTAAATTAAAAATTGCATATATGTCCTAATAGCACGACCTTCAATTTAGATGAGACGAGGAAGCAGGTGTATGAAGAGTATATATCGCACACCTGCCTAGGTTGTTAGCGAAAAAAAGACAACGCAGCAACAATTTACAACATACGATTAAGATTATATTGTTCAATTCCTTGCACACTTCTACAATATGTCAGACCACCAGCCATACTAACCCTGTCTTTCGGATATTTCATAACTATAGAAGGATATATCCAAAAATTTATGTTAGTACATACCCAATATGCAGAAACCGACAAATTCATTTTAAAATTTTTTGAAGATCTGATTGTTTTTCCTTCTTAAGTAATACTAATATTAAGCTTTTTACACTGTTACATACGATTTGTATATTTTATTTTTCAATAGAATATGTTATCTAATTAGTAAAGTCCTTATTTGAAAACATTTTTTAAACTTGTTTTGTTCTAAAAAGCTGATCAGAGATACAGGTGTTTTTGTGAATTTATCGATTTTACATGTTAACTCCACAATTAGTATCATTCATTTGGGATAATGAGGTCAACATGCTGATGCTCCCCTTTTATTTCTCATAAGCTTTAGCCTTTTAACAATGGTGTTTTTACGTAATACAAAAAATATAATACATTAATTTAATTCACTTCATGACGATTTTTCTGCTTATAATATAAATTAATCATTACTTTAAAATAATTAGTCTTTAATATGTTTTTTGTATACAGAATTATTATTAACAATTGTGGTTCCAATACGCATAGAATATAGTCTGTTTTCAACTTCATTTCTGGAAATATATTAAGCAATTAATTTAATTGTTGCGTGGGGTCTATGTGGTATTACAGAGAATAGTGTTTCCACAAAATTTTACACAACATTTTGTACTTTTAAATTCTATGTTTTTCCACTAATACCAGTATGTATGTTTAAATATTCTTTTTCATGCGGAAAAAGAACTTTTACTTGTATGTTTAAATTAGTAATTATTGAAAGAGGCACGACAATTGCAGTTGAAATGTTTGAAGACTTGCTACAAGTTCGTGTTTGAGTTTGCAGCAAATCTCTGTGGCTAACATCGGAATTGTTTCTGGGGTAGTTTCAAAGAATCAGAAGATCTTTAAAAGAACTTGGTTTCATGTTGGTTATTATCTTGTGTTTTATGATCATCAAATCACAGCACAGCTTCGGGAATAGATGTTGGCAAGTAGCTGAATTTTTTCTCAAGGCATTTGTACAGACGTCTTCAATCTCAATATAGGGCATTGGTTTATGAAAATGTGTTGCCCATACGATCCAAGAGTATTCTCTGAGAGTGTCTTTACACCTTCTTTGTTGGATATTTCACAAACTAATAGATTGTAGTAGCAATTTTGATGTTACTGCCACTTTCAATGGAGTAGAACCAAGGAGCCAATCTGGAGCCAATATTTCTAAGTACTAGAAGACCAGTAACTGGATATACTGTAGCAGTGTTTGGGTTAAATTCGGAAACGTACAGAAGACCAGAAAATTCCTTAACAGGCTTCATTTTTGGCGAAAAACCCTTTTGCACGATCAGAAAATGAGGGAAAATTGGTACGATTAGAGGTAATATAGACAAGGTAGCTTGCAGAACAAAAATAATGAAATAAAAAAATGGGGTAACTGTAGGGAAGTGATAAAAAATATACAATTAAACCAAAAATGTTATCAAAAAAGACAATGTCAATGTTGTTCATATTCGAATCAAACGAAAGCTGCGCTGGTTGTTCTGCTTATAGAACGTAGAAGATACGAAAGAATCAGTATTCCTTATATATTACTCCCTAGGATGTTACCTCACGATGCTACTGGAGCAATCTTCTGCAATATATTGACGACTGATTTTAAAAGATAAAAAATAAGTAAATCTCATTAGTAAGACAAATTGCCAAATTGATTGTGTATTAAATGTTAAGCAGCTCGTTTTGCCCCCTCCTACCCTTATTCACAGTTTTTTAAAACATGAGTTGTCTACAGCAGCTAAGATTGTATATTGTGCATATTGCAATAAACTTCTGTACACATCTAAAAATGAATAACGGACCACGAATTCCTGTCACTACAAAAAAGGGGGTTATTTTCGTAAGATTTGAATCAACCAAGTATTTCTTTGAAATCTTCACACCCACTTTATAATGCAAAATGCATAAAAAGTCAACGTTAAGAACGAAAAATGATCTCTCCAGTCATGGTTTGAACAAAAATTTCTGGTGTCAGTTTAAATTAATTAAAATCCATAACCGTTCTAGCAACATCACCAATGAAGTAAGGAAGCAGTTAGTCGATAAACTTTGTCAACTCGCCTACGTGGTCTTACGCGATTTCTTCGATTTTTCTTATATTGGAAGAGGTTATTACTTAAAGTATTTTTACTAGATTACAAAAATAATATTTGTATTAGTAGTTGCTAATTATCTTTCAACGCAAAACGCAATTTCTTTTAATTGTGAATTAAAGTTATCGTCGTCTACCTCGGTTATCACTGTTTGTTACTGGTTTCAAAATTAAGGACTTTAGCGGTATCGTATTTTCACTTACTTTATATTGGTTCATTTTTGTTTATTACGTTTTATTAAATTTGTGTCCTTTATTAATTGTATATACAGTGAATTTCACTTAAGATGCAATATACAAAAATATATTTCCATACAAACCAGGGCGTACCTATTTACTTTGTCCCACATAAAATGCAACATGTCTGAATGTTTCTAGTTCTCGGTCTAGAGTTAATTCTAGTTTTACACTAGCACTATCACTAGAACTAACACAAGATCTAGAACTAGAATCATTCGGGTTTTGCCGCCTTGAGAGACGTGCGGCTAAATCCGAATGTTTCTAGTTCTCGGTCTAGAGTTAATTCTAGTTTTACACTAGCACTATCACTAGCACTATCACTAGAACTAACACAAGACCTAGAACTAGAATCATTCGGCTTTAGCCGTCTTGAGAGATGTGTGGCTAAATCCGAATGTTTCTAGTTCTCGGTCTAGAGTTAGTTCTAGGTTTACACTAACACTATCACTAGAATTAACACAAGACCTAGAACAAGATTCATTCGGGTTTAGCCGTCTTGAGATACGTGCGACGAAACCTAAATGTTTCTACTTCTAAGTCTAGTGTCAGTTCTAGTTTTAATTTTATTGTTATTCAACGTTAGATTGTGGTATATTTTTGTTGTTCTAATTTGTAAGCGCATAGTAGTTTCGTAACTATGGTTACAGCATTCATATATTGCGAGTTATATGAAATTCCTGGTAAATTATAAATTAATTAAAATGAGGGTGATAGAGGGATCTAATTCTAACATGATACACGACTTTTCCACATTAAATATTTTTATCAATCAATTAAATATTAGCAATGAACGTTGTACAATAATGTATCTAAATTATTCTGTATTAAAAAATCTTATTTAAATCGCACAAAAATGAATCTGTGACAAAAAATAATGGAACACAATAAAATTCATTGTCTAATTTTATATATTCCATATTGTATTTGGCTACAGTTTCTAAACCAGCAAAATCTTATCTCGTTACATTTATTTATTCATAGCGAGTAGACAATGAATGAACACATAAAAATGTCTATTAAGCTGGCTTGGTGTAATATGACCAAATGAAATACAATACCATCTTTTTAAAGATATTTGATCGTTTAAATGACATTAAACGTTAACTATAAAATCCCATTTACCTAATAGTTTTCACGGACGTAAAAGCTACGTACTTAATTTAAAACAAGAAAATTTAATTACGTTCTAACAAATATCAGATATTTAGAAGGTTATAGATTCACGTATTTCTACACGCGACGTGGCTGGTCAACAGCTGGTGGCTATTTTCAAGTTTAGAAAAAAGGTGTTCGAGCTACTATTTCAGAAGCCAACCGACGCACCATACCGATGTAAACAGAACGGAGTATTGCAATCAGTCGAGAAAATAAAGGTACAAGAGACGAACAAATTACTCGTCAATTGTGCTTTTTCCAACGACAAAAAAATCGATTTCCCTTTGTTAAAAAAAAAAAGAAATACGATACGCTATTATTACAGACGACATCAAATGATTAAAAAAATCACGAAACACGATCAATATTGCGAAACACCCAACAACTTTGAGTCACAGTTATGTAAATCGAATAATTTTGGTATTTTAGCCTTTAACCAAGAAGCCAAACCCCCGGATTTGGAGCGCACACGCAACGAGATTACAGTGTAGTTTTAGCACTAGGGATACGAAAGAGTTTAGCGAGGGCTTGGTAAACGACGTAAATGTCAAAGGTTAGGGCGGAGGGGCGAAACTGGGTCACGCAGGGCGAGGTACCCTACAGATTCCTTCAATTATTGATGAGGTCAGAACATTGGTAGAAACCAAATACAATTTAAGGAACACTTATTAGATTTGTACACTATTTCTCTTATAATATTAAATTACAATAATTATTTTAATATATTCAGTTCATTTTAATGACTCAACTTTTAATATATTATAATTATATCTACATATTCAACAAACTCACTTGATTTTGTAGCGAATTATGAGTAAATAACTAAGTATAAAAAATAATCTTAATGCATTTTTTTATTACGTCTAGTTTGCTACAAAGCTTTGAAAGCTCCGACCTATATATTCAGGCTAGTTACTAAACCTCGTCAACATTTCCGATCGGATTATAAATTCAATTTGATGTCAATCAAAACCACTTCAAAGTGAATACTGTTGCAGTTTATCGAAGAGGTGTTTACAATTTATGCGACCAAAGTATCGATTTTAAATACACGATACGGATAAAATCGTTGAAAATATTCCACATCATAGATACGAAAGTCGACGTGCATCGATCGTTTCCAATGTGTTTGTTTTTCAATGTATTTGTTTACCAGGCTCGCGTGCTCGATCGAGACACGTCAAGGTTTCGACATTGCTCTTGAATGCGCTTTAAACAACGCGATATAGGGATCCCACTATACCGAATAGTGTGTTAATCTTTGTTAAATTGAGATAGTTCATTGAACCATCCGTAAGTCACGATTACCAATATTCTTCTTAATCTGTTTAATAACTCACATAATAAAATAGCTACTAGAGGGATAGGCTTAGACAATAAATAATTTAATTAAAAACATTTTTAAAGCCCTTTATATACCAGGTGCTCTACCGTAAAATCAATCAATTTCCAGTAATACTAGATGGGTAATAGTTATAAAGGAAAAGTAATAAAATTTACTCACCCAGCTCCATTGGATACAGCCAAGAGTGGATGTCGAGGATTAGGTCCATTTTGAAGGACTCGCTCTCGCAGTGCAAGCGACTGACTGGAACAGACACAAGCAAAATGGCTAATTATCATTCATTATTCGGCAGCCGAGACGGCAATCCGTTCAAGATTTGCATTCAATGAGAATCTCATTTCGATCAATGAGCAGGAACCGTTCGAGAACGCGACGCTGTCTAGCAGGACAATAAATATTGTGCAGTCGACCGATAAATCAACATCAAAATTTCTTTTCTCTGTCAAAATTTATTTTCTTCTAAGATTTTCTTTATTGCAATAATCAAAAATTAATTTGATTCGTATGAGAAAATTATCATTTTAATAGACTATTTTGATATAAAAAAAAATTTTAGATAGATTTTCTACAGAAAGTTAGATTAAGTCATGGATTTAATCTTTTCCTGTAGCACAACCACTGTTTTATTTATTATCAATTATATAAAATATTTGACGTAGTTTAGGTTTGACAATATTTCACAAAGTATCACCTGGACATTTTATAAAATTTGATGTCAAAATTATGACGCAACAAATAGAACTAGTTTGTAGGGGCAAATATGTATTATCGATAGGTGTAAATTATAATTTACTGATACCTTTCAACTTGCATTGATAAATATCATGGAGCTTTTTCAAGTATAATCCAATTCAATAGGCACTCACATCAAAAATAATTAAAATTTGATAAAATCGAGGTGCAATTTCGAATTAATATCATGAAGTTTCACTAAATTGGAGTTGAACGTATTATAAAAAATTGAATCAAAAAAAGTTCCATCCCCATGGTGCAATTGTAAATCGATAAGTAAACATCTCGGGCGGTTATAGGGCCACATGCTTATTAATTCCAATTTCAGCAAGAGACCAGAGAAAGAAGACCTACCATTCAGAGATTAATAAAATTCGAGATTGGTTCTTAAAAAAGTTCATACCATTAGAAAATGTAAACAAAACCTTTCTAAGAATTACACTAAACCAATGAGAATTCATAATGATAACGATTTCATTCCATCTGAAAAAAATGATACATCAGAAAAAAAGTTGGTAAAATCAGATGTCAAATGTGTAAAGGATAATATAGAATATATACTGAAGACGAAGATGCACAAGTTACTAAAAAGATGAAAATAGCATACAAGAAATTCATATTAGGAAAATATTATTCCAACGAAATAACACGCAATGGTAGCACGCCAAGTAATTTTGCAATTATTTAATGTTTATACCTGTGCAAGCAAAAAGTGGTGAAACAGATTAACATGGGATAATGCTTATTCTTGGATCTACTATTGTAATGTTACAATCGCGTTCCTTGGTCATCTTGGTCCCAGTATCTCCCCCAATAGAAAAGGACCAAATCGCTCAAACAGTTTAAGTAGGCATTTCGGTTTATTAGTCCACACATCGAAGCGCAATTAGGAAGTACCTTCCGCCAATTTCTGATCTCGAAGATAAAGCCAAGACAAGCTATTCTGCTCGCGTTAAATTCAGTTTCTGCACGCAGTATCACTTCAAAAGTGTTAAAGTAGATCCTTGTAATTAAAGTTGGATAATACAAGTGCTTTACATGAATCAAAATTAAGAATACAAATGAACCTTTAATGTAAACTGTGTTGGAATACAAAAGTTTGAGGATGGGAAAAGCCCGCTGCAGAAAACTACTGATATAGTTTAAATCGGTACTTTATATATTGTCCACAAAAAAAGCTTTTTTATTGAACCCTTCTCGTGGTAGATCGTGTATGAAAACATTAAATAATGTCGATGAGAGTATCTTGAGGGAATACTCCAGCATGTATATCTCTAGTACCTGAAACCCATTAATTTTTACGTACAAGGTATGTTTTTGAAGATATGAGAGAAAGATTGCACTTAAATACTCGGCCAATCCTAGATTCGATCCGCCTGCAACAACACGGAATCTTTGGTAACATCTAAAATGGCAGTGGTTGTGGGTTGCTCACTTTCGAATCCTCTTTAGATAAACTCAGATAAACTGCTCAAAATCCAAATTGGATGTCGTAAAAATACTTTATTCATAGTCATGGTTTTGGAAAATATATATGGGACGAATGTAGACGCGAGATAATCGACAAAGGTTAGGGTTTTTCTTCATCCGATGAGCTTTGGATTCTATCATATTGACTGATCTATTCGTATTTCTCCAATATTTGCATGGTAGTTACTAACTTTCCTGGATCCCTAGTATCCATATTACTTAGGAGATTTTCATAGCAACCAACTCGACAAGAATGCAGCGCTCTCGCGATGGTGTGAGCTAGGTTATTGAGATTCTGGTTTAAAAGATTTCGAGTTAGTTGCCATTCAAGTCTCATATCACTTTTTTCTTTTCTTAAATCAATATAGGCGATAAATTAACATTTCTACGAACATGCTTAGATGAAATAATTGATGCAGTATGTCTGATAAGTTGTCTTCTTTATAAGAATGACATATATAAAGGTGATAGTTCTTCTATATAGGAACCTTACGGATTGTTAATGCAGCAACCCATATCTTTAATTTAGAATTTAAATCACCAATTAATAACATACGAGATCCTTCCTTAAATTATTTCTTATTAGGTTGTCGGTAAGCGCAATTCAACTGGAACTATATTACAATAGTATCCAGAGAGGTACTATTTAATTCGCAGGGATTATGTTTGATTTTGCGTTTAATTATAATGGCAATGCTTCCCGAAGCAATTTGAGATTCTCTACCACTTCTGTAAATAGTATAACTGGAAATTCTATATCCATATTGTAGCGTGTTAAAAAAGCAGGATTTGATTTTTTTGTTTTTTAAATCCATTAAAATTTATGAGATAATTTATCCATTAAAAAGCGTTGACGTTTCGGATACCATATTGCAACCTTCTCTAGTAACAAGTTCGAAGCTTTTTCAAAACACACATGGCTAAACACGAAAGTTTTCAGTTCCAGCTTTAGTGTTAGTTCTAGTGATAAAGCTAGTGTCAGTTCTAGATCGTGAATCCTTCATACGTATAAAATCAAAATGTGTTTAGCTATATATTTAGAATTTTACATAGTGCTTGCTGTTGCGTGCACACTGTTGTGAAGAAATGTTCATTCACAATGACATCATGCGCCAGTCTTAACAATGAAGATGTAAGCACAGTATCAGTATTTCCAGACTCAAATAAATACCAAAATGAACATCTCATTATTAGTAGTCTAGTAGAAAGAATAAAAGAAATACAAGTGGTACCTCTTTTGCATCAAAGAAATTAAGATTATATGAACTTGAATTTTCTCACTTTTTATCTTCATCTACAAGGATATTGACATTTAAAGCAACTTTAACCCAACTATATTAACTCTCCAATCGGCGTTTTAAGTAATCCTTGACATCCCGCAATTCAGAAAGTAAATGGATTTCGTCTATGTAACATATTTCTATATCGTTTTACCAATTCATTCTGAGAGATTGAAGAAACAATCTTACTAATAGATTTACTTAGCAATGTCAAGAAGAAAAGTGGTCCCCACGAGTTCAGCGGCCGTTGCTACTTAACCGGTAAATACATGTTGCCGTTTAAATTCGACGTGATAAATAGTCAGTAATAAATAGCCATACTCCTAGGAGATTCAGCAATATTTACATGTAATGTGCAAATATTGCTGTAATATTACTGGCTATTCATATAATAATTTCAGGCACAAATTGTCGTTAAAATATTGCTAGTCTAAACGACTTTTAACAAATACCTAAAATGTCAAATACAAAAGCTTTCTAGGTATAGAGTTTCGATCAGCCTGTATAGCAAGAAGAAAAATCATAGATTTATAAAAAGTCGATATAGAATCACATTTTAAAGGACTCAATCAAGCCGAACTCATTCCAATTAATGGACACTATTGATTGGTACTGCTGGATACTTATAGTAAGAGACCAAATTCCAAGTAAATAAAATTTTAACTGGATTGAATAGGAAAGCTTCGTTGAACAGATTTCAATGGAGTTAGGTCTTTGAAAAATAATCTAACTTAACACCCTATCGAATTCAGTCTGAGTAATATCTTAACTTCACAATGTGCCTATCTTTTTCTTGGTATTATATAAAATACTTAGGCATTATACATAAATGCCTAAACAACTGCCTAACAACATCAGATATTCCACAAACTGCTTTGAACAGACACAAGCGTTAGATCTTAATCTTAATTTTGACGTACACATTTTGTGCCTTTCCAAAGTGCAAGTTCTTTTCAAGTTTCAGGAATTATTAATGCATATTTTTAAGCTTGATATATATAGATATTAATTGATTTCGTAGAAATTGTGTTGAAGATTGTATTTTTAGATTACTTTTTGTGTATGATAAAAGTGAATTTCACGCTACATTCAATTCATCTATCTTGGTGTTATTGTAAGAAGCCCTCGAAAATTGGATTTATGATGTTCAATTGTGAACGCGAAATGGATAAATACTAAAAAAGTAAAGAGAACAAAACAGTATGTGATTTAACGGTTAATATGTTAATTTTTAATTAGAATCGGTACAGCGTATGCTTCGCTCAGTAATTCTAAAGATGTATAGATAGAAAACGCCGTTGAGTATGTAATTTCTGTAAAATTGTGTGACAAATTACGTCGGCTAAATTTCTCTAAAATCATAAATTTTAATTTAAATCATACACAAAGAAATTTTCTATCTATAAATTTTAAGTCCAATAATAGCTGCATTCTTGGTGCTACTCCATGAATTAAAACAAAAAGAACAAAGAAAAACAATGAACAAAGAATTGGAGAGCAAGGAAATTGAAAAAAAAGAAAAAATGAGAAACCATTAGTTTTAATCCGATCTTTAAGCGATAAAATCCCATCGAAAGCCCTTGCCTTTTGCGCAAAAGGCAAAACTCTAATTGGTTTTATATTGGAATCGGTCTAACTTGAGGTCCCAATGACGTCATTTTGAGGAAATCGATCTAACGCGATTAAAGAGAGGTCAAGGCAAGGCTTTGTTTAGCACAAAAAAAACAAGATGACATCAACAAAACATTTTGCCAACCTTCACAAATCACCATTAACTAAAATTTTCATTGCCTTCTTTAGGCGAATTAAAGTAAGATTTCTATAGTAAATAACTCTATAGTAAACAACCGCCTTATATTCACAGATTACTTATTTAACGTTATCGTACCGTGCTTAGTATATGTATTTACAATTTGTTTTAATAGAAGAGAAGTGTGGTCAAACTGAGTGTATATAAACAATTTATTGCGCTGTCTAGTAACGTTGCATAATCGACCGCAATCTTCTGGGAAATACTTCTACGTCATCTTTGAAACCATAATTACCCTCAGCTGATGTTATGATTATTCAATGCAAACGACAAAAGTTATCTCAACTGGTTTTTAGAGTTTGCCTTTTACACGCTTTTTCTGGCCCTTTTTTCCGTTCGCCCTTCATTGTAGCCACGTGTAGTACTTTGTGACGTTACAAGGTCGAACGTGTCACCCCACTTTCAAAACCAAGAGTAGCCGGAGCGGCCATTACGTCGCATTAGTACGAATTGACCGAGTGGATGTAAAATAAAATTAGAAATTTCCTTTTAGAAAAACCTTATTTGTACTTTACTGTTTATATTAAATAAATCAAACAAAAAAATGTATATATTAGATGATTTTGAAGATTGCAAGAGTTGAATATTACTTGTGAAGAAGCTAATAAATTACGTGAGAGTTGGTTTCAATAATGATGAAATTAATTTAGCTATAGTAAAATGGAAGGAAATATACTCGCAATTTCGCTCGTCCTATGAATGACTGTGCTATTCTTAGGTAGTTTCCTGCGCGTTTTCTCGATCGAGGCCGCAAAAAGCTGCCTACACGTTGAATTAAGTCCGTGCTATTCTCACTGCAGCACGCAACCGATCCTTGACAATGACTCGGCCTCAAGTTTAATACGGAAATAAAACACTGTAGTTATTGCAAAGGCACTCGAACTTTACGGCCATCACGAGGTCATGACGCATATGGTGTTACTATTTCAAATAAATACATAATTCTATTACATAAAACTTAATTATTCCCATATTTAATGTGCCAAAATGATGTAAATCTTTATACACATTCAACTAATAATAAATTGAATGTTGATTGATCCTTTAAGGAAGAAGTAATTGACTATGGATGCGAAAATTTAAATCAAACCTAAATAAATAATTTATAAAGATAACTTACACAATCTTTCATCATAATTCGTTTGCGATTTAAACTAAACTTTGATACACGAAACACACGAACCGTGGATAGTTCAACATCCACCTGTTGTCACGTCAAAGGTGTAGAAACCGAACTCGTCGAAAGGGGCGCTCTATACCATTCTGGGGGTTTCAGATTTTCTAATGGAGGAGGGCGTCGTGACGTCGTCCTGACGTCAATGCGCCCACACCTGCCCTGATGAAGCTTATAAAAGAAGCTTACCAAATAACAGTACTCCACAATATTGATGACCTCTTTTGGGTGGTAACAATTAATCAATAGAAAACAATAAAATTTGTAATGAACATCTAATAATAACCAATAAAAATTAATAGTTATTAGGGTAATTTAATGGAAACAAAATGCTTGTTTTTTTATATTTTTAGAAAACACTCATAGTAAGACGTGTTAAGGTGGTGTTCGAAACAACGAGACATCAAAAGGTTTAAGCGAAGCCCGTGTTTTGTAGGGTCTCGTTCACCGAAGGGAAGGCGTCGCGGCGTCGGGGAGCGCCGTTTCGGTCGGCAACGGATGAGCAGATAGAAATAAACCGGTCAATATCTCGTCTATTGCGCAGTTGGCCTTCCAGAGTTCTAAGTTTGCGAATGCACGGTAACCTGCGACTCAATCACCAACGCCCCCAATTAATTAACTTCGTAATCTCTCGTAATGGGTAGCTATTATTGACCAATTATTATTAATTTCTGATATAAATCATTTTTCTGCGAAACCAGAACAATACAAAACAAAATATCATCATGTGAATCATGGGCAAGAATCTTTGTTTATTCTTTGTCACCAACCCAACCTAGATTCCGATGAAGAATGTGCTATTTGATATGCATATAAATTATAAACGGTGATCTGTTGAAATAATAAGTTTAAAAAATTAATGTAAATAATTATTTTCATCTTGTAATGAGATTTCCTGGTAAATGTTAAAGCATCATCAGTTTCAACATGAGCACCCCAAATTATCGATTCCTCTAAAAGCTACGAGGTATGTCAGGGTCGGGTGCAGTTACAATTCGCCTACCCTGTTTTCAAGGGCGACTCCTCCCCTCTCGTGATGCTGCACCCGAGGAAAAATGGAGTCAGATCCCCTTTCTAAATAAAGTATGTATCCTTAATTAAACAACATTCAAAGAAATGAAGAAATGTGAGCAACTTGTGATGAATTAAAATCTTTTTTAAAACTAATAGATACACCACCTACAAATAAAATGTTGCATAACTTAAAATATATTTTGCATTAAATCAATTTTATATCCAATATTTCCAGCTGAAACAAACACAAATGTCATCCCAACGGAAATTTATTTATCCACAACAAGAAATCGAGGTCCAACTTTACTACCACAGATCTACTACGAAAGAAATCAAAATAAATAAAAAGAAAATATTACTTATACATATTTTCAAAGTCGAAAACGTTCAACATCATAACTGTTATTGTTACACAACGAGTATTCGAAATTTCGTTAATAAATTATGGTGCCGTAATTTAGTTTTATTTGGATCCTCCGGAAATAGAAAAAGAAAATGTAAACGTCCGCAAACAAAACTCGGGACTCAGGTAGCCATTATGTTTTATTTTTTGATGACTAAACTGAATTGTGTACAGTTAAGCCCATCCTACGGGATAACAAAGAGAAACTCCGCCCACGATGCCTAACCATCGAATGAATCATGGCCACGGGGTAAACTTTGGAATTCCGAAGAGATCCCCGTGAGTAATCCAAAGGGTTACATCATAAAATATCAAATAAAATAAACTCTCTTATTACTATTTACTATGAAACCACTAATGTAACTTTCAAAGGTTCAAGTTTTCACAACCTGTCTGAAGAACCTTATAAGTCTGTATCGATCTCCTCAACAATAACTCTTTCAAGGCCCCGCTAGTTCTTGTGTCGTCGGTTGGTGGCCGTACCAGAACCGGATGGTACACGGCAACAGCAACAATGCGTTGCTAATTGCGTAATGACTGGGCGAATAGTTGACCACGCCAAAGAAACCGGGAATTTCAAAATAAATCATTAACATTTTAAATTTTTGAAGTGTAGGTTATAATGGTACATAACACAACAGAAATATGTATTCATCTTGGTAATTTACCGTCCAGGAAGAAATTAGACCCAGTTTTTGCACGAGTCGAACAAACGACCGTAGACATTCTCGGAATCTATTCTAGAATGCTTCCGCCCAATTGGACGTAAAATAGAATTGCCCCCAGTTCCATCAAACTAACTATATACTCGAGATATACCGCTCGGGTTCTTCGAGCCTTTGAGTAACGCGAATGAGTTATGTTCGGATCGCGGTATCTCCCTGGGAACAAGACTCGACCTGGTGCATTAATTTCGCGTTGAATTAGACCTCGAACAATGCCGCAATCAACTTCGACGGGTATTCATACCAAATGTGATGCGTTCGGAAAGGATAAAACTAAAACGATGGGAAAACATTAAAAGCCATTTCGATGGAAAATAGTTATTGTATAATAATTTTATGTCTTCTAAGAGATGGTGTATCTAACGGTTTGATTTCGACATACATAATTTTATCATTATTTTAGTCAACTTATTAACATTTTTTGTGTTTTGTTTTTGGACAAGTTATTTTAGATGTAAGGTACTATTCGCTTAAACCAAAATCTCGAAATCTATTAACACTGTATTTGGCTATCAAAACATCTAATACAATGAGAAAAATTAGATGTATGTCGAAGTCAAGTAATGTTCATTAACATTTTTATTTGGTAATTGGATTAGCTATCATATGTCAAAGTTTGATGGTGAGCTAATAAATCACCCTATAGTTGTTTAATTAATGAAAATACATACAGTTCTGTTTTTATGACATATAATTGTAAAAGATATTGATTGAAGACCTCTGCAATCTCAATGAGAAACTAAACGTAAGACTATTATACTTGTTGAACTCGAATTATATCCGCAGCATCTATGCATGGGGGTGAAGTATAGTCACTTAATTGAAGAGGGATAAATACAAATGTTACAACACAAAGGCACAAAGAATCAGTTCGCGTAGAAAGATAAAAACAAGCATTAATATATTTAAGAATAGTTTATACGCTGAATCCCCGGTTCCAAAGACAATAAGAAGTGATTCTAAATCATTGAGAATTAAACAATATTGACTAGCTTTGTGGAGCAACAATTCTAGGTCACAATTAATTAGGATTTACGATGTACCTATATCGAAACTAATTTGTGTATCAGCGGTATACATGTGGATTTACGGTGCTTTATTTTCGAACACAGATACATGATACAGGATTGGTTCTATAGAATTAAAACTTTTGTAGACTTGAAGTAATAAAATCCCTCTCCGATAAAGAGTGTAGCGTCCTACAAACCCTGTCGTTTATAATATCAAGTTACTTTGATACTCATTCTTTTGTTATTAATAAATAAAATGTTCTCAATTTATAAAGTAACGACATAAAATTTGTACGTTTCAAATTTCCAAAAACAATATTAAAAAATCATTTATCTATTATATTTAATATCAATGTAATAACGAGAAGACAATAAATGTATTTATTTAGCTAAAATCTACGAACAGCTAAATAAAATTAATCTTTTAATAGGGAGCTTCTGGAATTTTATTCTGCCATCAAACATTTTTTACATGGCAACCAATTTCAAGTAAACTCGTTACACAAATTATATTGTAGAATACACTTCTGATATACATTCCACTATTGCTTCCACATTATTTACTCATTGCTTTTCTAGATTTGGCATACCCCATACCAATTCGAATCTCGTCTTTTCTCTCATTTCAATAAACTTCTAGGATCTAACCAAATTCCTACTTCCAGCTTCCATCCTGAGAGTAATGGTATGTTAGAAAGATTCCATAGAACTCTTAAAACAGCCATTACTGCTAGAGGAGGTAGCTACAGGTGGAACAACGATCTTCCAGGAATTCTACTGGACCTTAGATCTTCCTTAAAAGAAGATCTGGGTTGTTTCTCCACGGAACTTGTACATGACCGGGCACATCGCCTTCCCGGCGAATTTTTTATATCGTCACATGAATTTTTGGGAGTAGAACCACTCTTAAACAGTCTTAAAGAAACTTTCTCGCATTTAAAACCTATTCCAATAAGTTCTCATGGAATCATGAAACCATTTATAAGCAAAGAATTATTTTATTCATATTTCGTGTTTCTTAAATTGTAAAATTTTAAACCTTTCCGTTCTCCAAGGTTTGAAGGGTCTTTCAAAATTATTAAACGTTTTAAAAAGAATTTTGTAATTTTAAAAGACAATAAAAAATTATTAGTTAGCATAGACCATCTACGACCACCATTTATTGCAAATGACACTATTACCATAGATTGTAATAATTGTTAATTAGAAGAAACAAAACGAACGAGTGCAGTAAAATTTTTCTATCTCTCGCACGCAAATTATCAACGGTGACATCAAGCAAATCTGATTATTCGGAAGTATATTAAATAAATTAAGTTGATACAAATTCTCGTGGAAACCATATTATCTAGAATTATCGAAGAGTCCTATGTCCCTCACCATCTCCACTTGACCTATCCAACACAAGCGGCCATAATTCAAAATAATTGCGTCTTCGCCTTTGACCATGTTCCAAGCAATGTTTCGGAGACCAGGGACATTACCCTAGTTTCGGATCCATACCCCAGAAGAACTGGTCGTATTAAGATCTTATATATTTGACATATTTTTCTCTTGTCAAACCGAAAAATCTTAATTAGATCACCAGACCGAGTAGTAAATTTTATTTTCTAGAAGAATTCTCTTTTTGATCTCATCGGTGGTGTTGTTATCCGAAGTGACTAGTGAGCCCATACAAATGGCTCTACAGTTTCGCCGTTATGCTCTCCTAAAACCATGTTTTGTAAGTATCTTGTTGATGGGTTTGCTTGCATATATTTTATTTTATTTGGGTTTAATTTTAGCTGACTTTTGTGCCTTCTTTTCTGTAGTAAGTAGAAGGATTTTATCATCTCTCCGCTTGATCTTGCAATAACGTCAACATCATTAGTAAATGCCAGTATCTGCACGCTTTAGTTGATAATTGTGCCTGTTTTGTTGATACCCGCATCGCATATGACCTTCTCAAGTCCTATATTGAAGAGTATCCATAATAGTGTATCATCCTGGCACAACCCTTTATTTATTCTTGAATCTTGGTGTTGTTTCACTTTTTATTCTTACTGCATTTTCCACTATCAGTATTTGTTCTACTAGCAGAATGAGCAAAATTTTTCTGGATGGATAAACAAAGGGTGGGTTTTGATGTAAAATTCTTTTGTCTTTTCGAGAATTTGACGTATTACAGTTAAGTAATTAGTCAATTTGTTTTAGTCGTCCACATAGGATAATGGATAATATCTTGTAAGCCGAGTTCAACAGGGTGATTGTTCTATAGTTGGAACAAAGTAGTCGACCGACTTTCTTGTGTAATGGGACTATTATGCCAAGGTTCCATTCAATCGGCGTATCTCCTTGTTCCTATCCGCGTCGATTTTATCGGATCCTAATGCTTTAATGTTTTTTAGTTTGCTCGTTGCTGCTATAATTTCACTATATGTTGATGGTTTTTGTTCGTTCTTGTCTGATGAGTTCGGTAAAACCTCTTCGCTCCGTTTTTCTTGTTTTATTTCCAGTTGTTCTTCCTTGTAAACCATCCATCTTTCCAGTATTCCTCCTTGCTCAATCAGAATTCGCCCACTTTGTCCCTGGACATAGTTGTCCTAGGTTTAAATCCTTTTCTATTCCTATTTAGATTGCGGTAGAATTTCCTTCTGTCCAACTGTTTTTTTAATTTAACACAGTTCACCGTTTATGGTTCCTGTTTTTTTTTTCATCCTTCGTTCTCTGCACTCCTCCTCCGTTGGTCTGGTTTCACGCAGCCGTAGTTTTCTATAGACTTGGTTCTTTCTTTCTGTTACGTCTGTACACCCTTCGTCAAACCAGTCCATTGAACTGCCCTGCCCGCTAGTTTTCTTTAAAATTTTAGAGTTTCTTCTGCGTTCTCATAAACAATATTTCTATATGTATTCCACTCGATATTAATATTTTCTCCTACGTTCTATTTATGCTGTGATCTTTGAGGTTCTGTAGGTTGAATATCTCGTGTTTGTGTCCAATTGTCTTTTTGACATTCGCTATTCTTGCTCCAACCCTATTCACTACCAGGTAGTGATCAGAGTTGATGTTAATACATTCGAACAATATGGCACCCAACGGTATGGCAAAACGATCTGACAACGTCGCTCGCTTCGTTCTTCTCTGGATAGGCCATAACGTGTTAAAAACTGTCCTATTGATACACACCAAATGTTTGTAAACAAGTGAATGTTTGTAAACAGTTTCGGTGTTTTGATTGAGGATCTTAATATCGTTTTTTGGGCGTGAGTGGTAGGCAGATTCTAGTTCTTCGTAAAATGTTTCCTTTCCGTCCTGATCCTTTCCTCCCGTCGGAGCATGTGCGCGTATGAGCCTATAATTAAAGAATCTTGCTTTGATCCTCAGCGTGCATAATCTAGGATTGTGTGTTTTGAAATCTCTTATGCGGCTCTGCATAAGGCTTGCAATACCGGACGAAAATCTCAATACCGGTATTCGGTATTCAAAATTTTTAAAACCGGGATACCGGTATTAATACCGGTATTACTATAAAAAAAGTTTACTCACTAAATTACAATTCCTAGATATATCTAATTGTAAGATTTTTTCCCCTCTGCGGTGTCACCTCTACTAACAACAGGTTAATTCCTACTATATTTTTTGATTGGCAACAAAGCATAAAAAACAGAATCTAAGAAGATAATCAAAAAATTGAAAGATATTAGGAATCTGTACAAAGTACCAATAAACTTAAAGGTCTGGTAATGGTATTACCAGACCTTTAAGTTATAATGGTAATACCATTATTGTTTTGTTGTTTTTCACTTGGTATGAAGTTTCAACTTCACTACCGCGTCAAAAAATGAAATTACACTTCATCATCTCAAGCTCTGTGGAATTCTTTCGAATTCCTGCTTTGGAATTTTCTGGAAAGGTGCAGATTCAAGAAAGAAACTTTAAGATAATGACTCTTGGTAGTGTATCAGACTTATCAGACGTATGTTATACTTGGTGGGACACTACACGAATCAAACTGACCTAAAACACCATTATGGAGTAAAAGTTCCAAAAATAGTTGTATGCAGAGAGTATTTTATTGTTGGCTAGGTATGACAAATTTATTGAACACGAACATTAAGTTGTCGTCATCATAGGTTGAGTCTGAGGGCGCTAAATAAAAATAATACCGGTATTTTGCCATCAATACCGGTTTTTAATAGGATCACGGTTTTCGGGATCCCGGTATTGCAAGCTCTAGCTATAACTATAAAAGATTCTTCTCCAGCGTTCCAGATCCCTTTCATTTCATTACTTGTATGACGTCGAGTTCAAATTTATCAGTTTCTCTTGTTAGGTTCCGGAGTGTGCCCAGGCTGACCACAGTCCTTATACATTCCAAGTCGCAATCAATTATGTCGCTGTTTTGCACGAAGTCGTCGTCTTCTGATAAGTCCGGATTTCTCTCTTTGAACTTTCGTAACTTATTCTCTTTTTTTCGGGGGCTTCTTAAGCCTTGCGCTAAGACTTGAACATTCAAGAATCATGGTGTAAAGCAGCACGTTGATATCACAGAATTGTATAAGATATGGATGGGAACCGCATTACAACCCATTATTTTTTTTAATTATTACCTCTGAGAAGTGGTATAAAGAGGATTTTTCACGTTTCACTTTTGGAAGATTTCAATTTCGTTTAGGTCTTACTTTTCAATTTGTAAGAAATTTCATGTTTCCCGTAACGCAATATGGCAACATTTACAAATAGACAATCATTCAGTAAGACTCAAAGGCAGTTCGAAAAGCAGTGGGTAAGGTTGTTGAAGAATTTAACTGATATAAGATTTAATTATTATATTTTACTAATTATATTTACTATTATATTTTAACTGACACGGGATTCCAAAAAGTATGCGTCTGGATAAATGTGCACACTGGACCACATATGATAAATTGTAGCAGTGGTGTAAAGTACATAAATGCAAAAGCCATTCTCATTTTCAGTGTGATAAATGTGACGCATAGTTCCGTTTAATCAAAAATAAAACTTGTTTCAAGGATTTTTAACTTAACTTAAATTTACCTGATTTTCATAATGCTGTTGTTAATTTTCAACAGTTAAAATAAATATCTATTTTCAAAAAATTTCGTTTCACAATATCTATTTTCATTTTTTGTCTAAGCAACTTGAGTTCAAATACATTCACGGCATTTAACAAAATAAATGCTGCCGCCATTTAAAATATTTTGCTTTTTGATAACATAAAGCTAAAACTCTTTAAATTTAGAGCAGGTATCTAGAGGAAATTTTAGCAATGTGACTATATCATATCTTACTATAGTTCATGAAGGACCTAGATTTGCCTCAAACATTTCGAGGACTTGAGTTATAATAGATCTTATAGGTCATGGTGACGAGGGGCCGCTCCCCTCAACCGAACAGCAATAATAATAATATACATCTATCCTTCTTATGCAAAGAAAGGACATTTGTATATTAGATTTATCACTTGACAAAGAACGTATTAGATTACGTTGATATTAAAAGCCTATATATAAACGAACTTAATATTTTAAATATTTCTTAAACTTGCTATTTAGTATGTATTTTGTAGTTAAGATTCTTTTGTGAGGTATTTTGCCCAGCTCTGTTCTTTGGTAGGCTTCCCGTATCCTTTGCTTATAAAAGTTTTTGACACTCGCAACGTATTTTTCTTATTAAGTTAATATATTTCTGTATATAAAGATCACCCGTTTTAAAACTAATTATCCAAATTCATAATTCAACAAAAATAAGTTTTTTGTTTAGTCCTTAGAATTTTACGGCTGATTTTGAGTATATTTACCCATCAACTATATTTTTAACAATACCATACATTTTATGACAATATTTTACATTACGCTTAGGGTCTTAAGTGACCCCATGGTACTATAAGAGTTAACGATACAATGATCTAACTAAGAATAAGATGATGCAACACGTCCAACTTTCAAGTACTTTATTGTAGATTATTATGATTTAATAAAAAAAATTTATTCATATTGCTTCTTGTTGATGCTTTGATAGACTTTAAGTCGTTCTTTTAACATATAACAATATATTCACTTAATCACAATCACAAAAATATTCATTACATTTTTTAATAATACTTAATTTAAGCTCAAAACTGATATTTTGTTAGCATAATTTGATATATTCGAACAATTACATTTTTTATGAATAGGTTATAGTTTCAAAGTACAAACTAATATATTATTAGTGTATGGGCTAAATCAAAGAAACGATCGCGAAAGTTTGAGCGTATATCAACAAACATACTCAAACGATGTCTTCCAAAATTAAAGACGTTTGCCAATATAGAAACAAGATTACGAGAAATAGGTAGTCTAAAATAGAATACAAGCGATGCTGGCCTGCTCCTACGCAAAGAGACGAAAATGAAGAAACCATTCTCAAAATAATACACGAAAAAGCTAAACCGACGCGAGAAAATCCAAATTACTAGATCGAAAAGCATCGCATGTACGAGTTCCATTACTGATCAACCGCACACAAGACTTCACTTTTGACATATATTTTCTAATCAAGGAATTGAACATCATCCAACAAAATTTATTATAATTTACAAAACGTTATCTTTCATGATCAAAACGTTAATGTTAACCTGAATCTTAACACAATAAGACCGAGACACATTTGGTTAGCTGCTTTCAAATACCAGAACGATTTGATGACAATAATTATTTCACGTTGTCCGCACATCACGTAATTGGTTACCTCGGCATGGCATAATCAATCATTTCTTCGGGCCGTGCGGACCAGCAGTGTTATAATTTATTATAACAGTAAGCAAGGAATAGTCTAAATAAATAACTGCTTTCTACAAGAATAAATCAGACATCTGGGCTCATTCCTTTATGAAAAGTAATTACAGTCTAAATAAAATTTCTTTTGATAATCACAAAATTATGTTTTGTTTGTACTAACCTATATTTTTGTGTTTAAAATAAGCTGAACATATTAAGCTTCATACCAGTCAGTTACTAGTGTGCCTACAGATTGTGTATGCATTTCTATGATAGTATAGATTGGTTTAATAAAAATAATACCCTTAGCTCTTAATGATGAAAATTTATATTTCTTTTAAAATTTTATTTATTTTTACTTTTATTCCTCTATTTCTGCTACGTCCACTCTTACTATAACATCTGGTAAGAATAACCTAAGTCTAAAGTGTTTCAGTACTGAAGAAAATCAATTAATATATCGAAAAGCTCCATTAACTTCGAGTTCCTAGATATCTTCTAGTCAGCAGGTCGAGTAAGGTGTTCGGTTAGCGTTATAAGGATAACAGAAATTAATTTAAAACTAGTCAAACATAAAACAGTTTCATTTCCTTATCAGATGAATTATAGAAGAAGGTTGTAATAGTGACCAAATGCACAATATACTTTAATTTATTATAATGGTGATGCAGACAAAGCTGATGTGGTGTGGTGGTTTACCCAAGAAGCGACATTGAGAAAGGCATATCTAAATATTGATCATATAAAAAAGTCATAATGTATTGCGAAAATAATCATAATAAAATATGAGCTAAAAATTCTGATTGATGACATGAATATTAATATCTTAGTATTAAGCATTTAATTAGTATCATGTATTCAGCACAGTTCATATTTCGTGAGAAGAAAGTCACAATCTGGAGGACAACAACCAATAAGAAAACTTAAGATATCTAGCGATGATGAGGCTTTTAGCAGACATAGACTGTAGCGTATTGCATAGTACTTTTGATGTTAATGGGTAATAAACACTGGAAAAAAGATTAACATGAAAACCAAATATAAGTTGTGACACGGGAACATCTTGGAAATGAAAGCAAGTAACGAGGATACAAAACTCTGAAAAATTAAATCTCCGTAAATATAAACTGTACAAACAATTTGTATTAGTAGAAGACCTTTGACTGTTACCGGAGTATTACCGGGCTATTACCGGATATTCAAAGAAAATATGGTATAACATAAAATTATTATTTATAGTAGCAAGGAAACTTAATTTATATTTTACGGAAATTTTCCATTTACTAGCCAGAGAGGTTACTTACCTCTCTGTCTCAGAACTATAATATTTATAAAGCTAATGACTGAACCTTAATTATAAATTAAAACACCATAAAAGTATGAGGAAGTGTGATTGATTTTGTAGATGACACCACATTTTACGAACAGCAAAATTAGGACCAATTCAAGATTGTTATAGTGTTAGATCTTCTGAGCATAATGGTCTACTTTTCTTAGTGTCTTTGTTCCGGAGTAAGGCTAAGCTTTTGCTTCTCTTTTGCTATAAAAATGGATTCAATTCAGATCCGATCGAGGCATTTACGAGACATAATGCATGTTATGCATTATGACACCGTTTTCACAATGGAGTAATCAGATTAGATAGTCAGATTAGCCAAGGTAGTTGATACATAAATGGTTGTTCTTCTCCAGAACTGCAGTTAACGACGATAGATCATAGATATGACACTAGATAATAAGATAAGATTATGTAACGAAAAATCTATAATAACTATAAGCAATAATAGAACTTAAAGCGAAACTCAAACTCCTTTTTTGCTAGTCTGAGATTGTTTTCGCAATAATGTTTACAGTTTTCGTTTACTGATTGCTAATTTATAAATTAGTGTTCAGATTTTCTTGATATCTTAGTTTATTGTATTTAATTGGAAAGTTATGCTCTGTGTTATGGCTGTTATTTGTAAAAACCTCTACATTTTCAGCACTTTCTGCAATTCTTCGCTAGTGCAACCTGCTAGTTGCAACATTGCTAGTGTTCAATGCTACAACTTAAGCGGTTCTTGGGCTCGTGATATTGTTATATTTCTGTCCCAGGAACCATTTTAAACCTCACTTCCAAGGTGATGTACGACGTCAAACAAAAAAAAGATGCATAAAAACTGAAAAATTGATCGATATTTTGTAATAGGCAAATGGTGCAACAATAAATTTCATTGTCTACACGTTCCATAAACGTATTCTACTTTATAACCAAAATTTTAAACACTTTTGTCAGATCTTAGCGTAGCCCAAGTTGAGTTTAAAATTTCTCACATTTATTTACAGCATTCTATAAAAAATGTTTATACAAAATACTTCTGCTTTTGAATAACTTCATTGTGACACATTCCCGATATGATTTATTAATATACAAAAAAGAACATAACTGCAAGTCAAACAATCTACAGATTCAGAAACATTGAAAATAGAATCAGTAAGGTAATCCCGCAAACTGTAGGAGGTTTATTCCACTAACATGGATTTGACCTTGAATACAATAATAAACATGTTGTGGTTCTAATTTCATCATGCAATTTATTAAATAAAATTTTATGTAAACATACGGTTATGGTGATACCCGTACATAAATAGCAATATTTAAAAAAGAATTCTGAAGAAAATGAGCAATCGATGAGCAATTCAATAAATCACCTTTTTACATGATCCTCGCTCGAGAAAATGGAATATTATCTTTATACACAATATATGCGAAATTTATATAGTACAAAATAGGCACTCAAAATGGGAATTACGAGCGAAATAAGATTTTAGTTTGAAAATAGCAATGTAAGAGTTACTTACTATTATATTTTGATGTATTATAAATATGCAGACTAAATTAAAGTTTGTAAATTATTAAGAATATAGTTATCAATACCAATTTTATAATTTTAGTCGTTATAATGGAGATGGATAAATCTTTTAGTAAGTATTATTTAAGATCTATATGGGTCATTTTAAAAAATGTATTTTGAAATTTTTATTCTGACAGTGCGTTTAGTGCATAATGAATAATATAAGTTTCATTCATCGATCAATTATGATCACAAATTTGCGGCAGGAATATTAGGACATTACTAAACTTATAATAATACTGGATCAAATTCAAATTTAGTTCAAAATCAGAAATATTCTTGTTAATAAATTATTCAAAATAAAAATCAATTATTAATTTATTTATGACACCTGAAAGATTTTTTTTATTTTGCTCTGTTCACATAATTATTCGCTTTATTAACTATTTGTTATCGTTTTTTTTTCTTTGCAATAATAATACCAACTATATGAATATAAAAATTTTACGACGCAATAATCTAAAATAAAGCCGAGAACGCCGAGTGGTACAGCAAAACATAAAAATCGAATTCCAAGAATAGTAGCATTTCGCCGAATTTGAATGACTAGGTTTATAAAACAGTTTGCGCATTATTTACGCAGCTGCGTAACGACCGCAAGAATTCCTACGTATTGTTACTTTTTTTGTTATTTTGCAGGAACGGTGGTTATTAATATCAAGGTCGATCATCAAGTAATTAACTAACAGTATAACAAATTGTACTTACATGTTACGTTTTAAAATAAAAAACATGATAGTCATTTTCGCGCGCGATCAATTCTTTCCGACTTAATTGAAAATAAAATCGAAAACACGCGCGACGTAACATCTTTGAATGTACAGAAACGATCGTAAAGAATCGAAAATTTCAAACACTTGATGTGGCAAGAGAAGGTCACGACCGCGTACCAGATTCGCTAATGGCGAATTTTCTAAAACGTCGGTCGGGGGCCCTCGCCTGTTGTCCCCTCCACAAACGGCATCTGTGGTTCTTTCGGAATCGCCTTCGCGAACCGAAACGAATAACGCGAAAAGTATCGCGAAATAATGGCTTTTTACAACCGACGCAATGTCGACGTATTTTTGCACGCGGCTATCCGGAGGAAGTGGACTATGAATTGAAATTGAGTTGTTATTGACGGCGATTGCGGAATTGGAACCGTTTCTCGCTGCTTGTTGTAAGAGAGATCACAATTGCGCACAGTTTTAGAATGACGTTACTATGTTAGACCATAGCCATCGGCGTCGACGTCTCTCCAGGATGTGAATTCCATTGGGAAAGTTCTATGTAAGACAATTTCGAGTTTATCTCAAATGATTGCTGCAAAACGGTTGGAAAATTCTTGATAAAGTACATAGTAAATATTAAAAAATACTTTAATATAGTTTAAGAAGTGTTCTGGGTGCACGAAAATAAACGCGTCAAAAGCTATCTGCTCATACTGAATTTTCCGTGCGTCATTTCCCCCAACAAATTTACGCTTTCTCTAGAATCATTGCCAACACGTTATCGTAGATCCTTGAGAAAGCCAGCTTCAATCTCCCGATAAATCTTAACAGACAACGAACATCAATCAAAGAGAAAAAAAAAACATTATTATAAAAGATATTTCTAAATTCAAAATAAAAGAAATCTTTGAATATGGTGAAATTAAGTAATACTTGCTTATCTTAACCACATGTGCATCCTTAAACAGTATACCACCACAAAAGGACCTACCAACTGAGCGCGTCTAAGTAGATTGTATTTAAGTAGTGAGTAAGTATTATAACTTAGGTATTCTGGGCAAGTCAGAAAGATTGAAAAATATATGAACTGGATATTAGACACCAAAACAAAACGATTTAACCCAACATACCGTGCACTTATGTCGCTAGATTAGGGGATAGGGGAAAATGGGAAACAGTTAAACACAGGGTGCTGCTATATTCGGCATTATAAACTGACGCGATCCGAAATGGGACTGCCTTGCCCGTCACTACCTGTTCGGATTGTAACCTACATTTATTCGGATTAGTGAAATATATATATACACACGCGTTTATAAGTCAAAAGCATGCTTTTCATTTGAAAAATAAATGGTTCATACAGTTTAATAATTATATACTGGTTTTTCATTGCAATATATATTAAAATTGTTTGTTGCGTATTCTTATGTATAAAATAACGTGGAAATGTTTAGTTATTGTTATTGAATCGGCTTCTAATGAAATTGAAACCATCTTTCTAGGAAGACTGCGAAATAGGAAAAAAAAAGTAATATTACCAAATTTGATGGGGAAATCATGACAAGAGCTGAGTTGAATATAATTAATAATGTCGTATCTATTAGAAAAGCTGCATAAATACTAAAATGTATCGAACGCAGAACGTTTACACAAGCGTATTGGACCTAATTATGAGATAAAGAAGGTATTGAAAAAAAATTAGAAAATCAATTAAGGAGTATTGTCTCACTTCTGGTCATATGGACGATTGATTGATAAATTGACAAGGAAAAATGTTATCTCCTTCTATTTTGAATTTTCTAAGAAAAATAATATAAAAAATCCGCTAATAATTAGCAAAAATTAATATCCAGAATTAGACAAGAAACTTGACTTTATATTAGTGGGATATCAGACAACTCACTGAATAGATCTGGAGTTAGGAAAGTCAAGAAAAGTCTGAATTATTCTGGATAACTTCACATTTCAGAAACAAATCAGTAATCGCAACGCCCACATATGATACGGCAAAAATACTCGGATTTACTCTAAATAAGTCAAATTTCAAGAAAATATCAAGAATTACGTGAGACGAATGTCAGCTGCAAGGAAAAAATCAGTAATTGTACTGACAGGTTTCTTGATTGTAAGAACAAGCCTATAATTTTCCTGATTCTAGACTTTAGAAAAATGTTTGATATGCTATTGGATATACGCCATTATGCAAGAAAAACGTTTGAAATTACTCTGACCAGACTTCACATTTTAAGAACTAATCTATCATTATATTCACTATTTAGACACCACACAGCCATACGGCAAAAAATGTACTTTATATTTACTCCAGTCAGATTGAAACTTCCAGAAAATGTCGCGTATCTTGTTATCCGAAATGCAAATTGTGGGAATACATCTGTAATTGTACTGACAGGATCCTTGATTATAAAAATAAATCTGCAATTAGGAATTGAACTATTTGCTTGAATACTTTCCTGTTAAGGAAATGATTCAAGAAGTAAATTATCTGCATTATAATTCCAGACTTCAAAAGCAGGTCTGTAATTATAAAGGGATCATACAGCCATACGGCAAAAAAAATAGCAAAAGTAGTTTGAATTTACTGGTGTGAGAGTCCAAACTTCAAGAAAATGTCAAAAAAAAATTGACCGTATTCCAAACTACAAGAAAAAGTCACTTATTATACTGACCGTATAAGTCAGTCTAAAAAAAGTCAGCAAATACACAATATTAATTTGAAGCTAGAAAAAAAGTCTGGAAATAATATAACCAGACAATAATATCATTATAAATATAATATATTATATTATGTAAATATTAGGGATTATACTGGAAAAACTCGAACGGAGATTCTGTTAGTGTTGGCTTCATTTTCTTAATAACTTATTTCAAACGCGAATATTGGTGAAAATGGAATATTAGTTACCACTTACACACTTTAATTTCCACTTTAATTTGCTAATTGCCCACGTACTTCAAGTAACGATTTACCTATAAAGTTTTTTTTAAATTATTTTCAGACAAATATTTGGCAATTGTTGCTTGATACAATTGAGCTATTTGAGAGGTTTATTTCAAAAAACGCGTTCTGAATAAACACATCAATTAATTAACAACTATCGATTAGATGTTTTACCTTATAAAGTATGTCACCGACAGGAGTTTTTGAATTATCGGAAATGTAGAACATACTAAAATAGTAACCATTAGCATATCATGAAATATCAACAGAACAATTTACCTTAAAAATATTTCAAACCTACTCCTGGTCATGTATTCTGAAACGTTACATTTGTAAATAATTGTCTGTTTGCAATAATGACAAATGGAAGGCATTCTAACTAACCCCATCCACATAATAATGCCTAAAAACGTACCCATTTCTTCAGAGTTAGTACTTGTCCAATTGGTTATTCTGGCGCTTTTATTATCGTTTCAGCAAATCTATTCGTTTCTGTTACAAGTAAGTCTATTAATCATCGTCAAGAAATATAGAAATAAAATCATATGGAGAGGTAAGTTGCATTGTCTCCACTAAATCTAGATTTATATCGACTTATTATTATTATAAGTAACAGTAACAATTTTTACTCTATTTTGTATAGAGTTTTTCCAACTTGTACCAGTTTACTTCTCAGGTGCTGTCTGTCTTCATCAGGAGAAGAACTACTAACACTATGATCATCAGATTCAACAAAATTAGGATCTGTGTCTCTACCTAAATTATTCTCACTTGATGTCTCTTCCTTTGGATCCATAGTTGCAACAGTTTGTAACAGTTCCTTTAGTTCAAAATATCCAACCGCAACATGATACGTTGCGAACAATAACATAACAAGAAACACATGGACGACTGTAATGTATTCGTGCTTATTTTATTTTATAAGTAAGTATTGTGTCGCTTGTGCGCCAACAAGTTCTTCTATAATATCTGTGTATATCAAGAGTGACAGCTAGTTGTAACTCGATAAAAGTAAATATTTGAATTATTATTATTATTGTTGCCGGGCTGATAGGAGCGACCGCTCTCGTCACCGTGACCTATAAGATCTATTGTAACTTAAGCCCTCTAGAGGTTTAGGGCAAATCTAGGTCCTTGATGAACCGTAGCAAGATATAATATAGTCAGATTGCTAAAATTTCCTATAGATGCCTGCTCTAAATTTCAAGAATTATAACTTTATGTTATCAAAAAGCAGAATATTTTAAATGGCGGCAATATTTATTTAGATAAGGAAAATGTAGATTCTTGATGAACCTTACTATTGCTCCAAAGTTTTGTCCCTTTATGTCGGTAGGTGTCAAACAAACTATTTATAAATTTTGTCTATTAATAATCAAAAAAATTAACTACAAGACAAATTCCATTCAAGTACAACTATACAAAATATATAACAACACAATAAAAGATGATCTCATATTCATTAATAAAAAGGACCTAAAAACAGATTTCTAACACCATAAAAGCGTTGTATGTAAATATAAATGAATAATGGTCTCTGATCCCTAATGGACTCAAGGACAATACATAAAACAAAGTCACTGTATTGACTTTCATAAACCAACGTATGTGTACCAGAATGTATACCGTACATGGCAGTCAACCTGTTAAGCCAAAGAACTGTTTGCTGGAAATGTGCTATAAAGTCACGTTTAATTTCAACAATCACACATCAAATTCGTTGTTATTCTACTTTACAAACAGTATCATAGAATTTTCAATAAACAAAGTCGTAGATACCTTATTTTTCTACGGGGAGGCTTTAGGAATCTTCAAGTTCCTCATCATCATCATCTGTGACGCTACAACTCTGCGCGGATTCTAGCCACCCAAAGTTTCCTCCCCATTCATCCTTATTCGGTGCAGCTGTCCTCGAGCCTCTAAATCCAACTTCAGCCGCGTCCTCTATCATCTCATTCTCCCACCTGAGTTTAGGCCTACATTGAAGTTTAGCATGCATGATCCTCTTCGATATGTATTTAGTAAGACCTTAATTCTAGTCATAAAACTGGCTCCCCGTGTTTTTTCTTAGAGTTGATATAATTCAAACTTGTTTTTGCCAAACAACGCCATGTTCCGTTCTCACACGTTAATAAAGTGAAGGATTTTCCTCTACAAGATGAGCAGGAATCTTTTTATCCATGTCTCTGCACCGTACGCAACCACGGGTAATATATAGATTTTTCTCTATTTAAGTTACAGCTGGAGTATTGTTTCTCCAACGCATTACAATACTTGTTGCCCAAAACGATGACTACTCTTCTTTTACTTCTACACTGTACTTTTCTTTGAGGTCCCGCTGGAACCAAGATACATAAACTCCTGCAACACTTCGAAATTCTCAGTGACGATTATAAGATTCTCTCCAAGGGCATGAAACATACCCATCTACGTAGCAACTGGCATGACCTTTGTTTTTTGTTGATTTATTTACCGTTGGTTGAACGTATCACTTCTCCTATGTAAGTTCCTAACATCTGCTATCAGAACCCTGGTGACAACGTCAACGTCGTTCGTTGCCCTGGCCTAGACCGTTATTTTGTTTTTTGGGCCGGCATACTAATGATTTAGGCAATAATATCGAATTTGGGCATGGATTCTGTTCGCCAGTGGTTTTGAAGTCGTTGGACGACCTCCGTTAGCCGCCGGTTGACCATACTTTTTTAAATAATCTTGAACAACTTCTCGCCTGAATTTCAAAAAATCTACTTTTTCGATTCCTGCTCGTATACGATAAATTTGCAAGGAATTGTGGAGGCAAGTATCTAAGCAGAAGGCAAACAAGGTCCACCACCATTTTTTTTACCGAACACTAATTCTATAGTTTTCACTGTTTTGATCCATTCTATCAACTCCCCCCATATTTTTGTTGTACTGAGCAATAACATGACGTTGAGAAACATGTCCCTTCTTTTTCTCGCTTGGTATCCATCTATTTACTTGTTCGATTCGGATGACTGTGTCACAGGAACTTACAGTAAGAACAGTGCTGTTATCATTCCAAGCTGTCACAGTTATGTTTGTAGTTTCATCCGTTAGGTACTCATACGTGCCCCTTGGTTTCTTTTTTAAAATTTTGCATAGGGCATTTCTCAGTCCTGTTAGGATAATTTTATTTATTAGTATAATTTTAAAGGACACATGTTTTGGAAGTTTTGACATCAATGAGACAACAGTAGATCCGCCAACGCCCAATGAATTCAATCATAGAAAATTCTTCTGTGTCTTCGACGTCTCCGATGTAAGCGGTGTAACTGTCGTCCACTCAAGTGATTTATATCTGAAGGAAGTTCTTCATCATCACTATCTTCCTCAGAGTTTCTTCCATCATCACGTGGAGTAATATAAATGTCTGCTTCACAAAACTCATCACTTTCCACCAAATCAATATGTTCTTTGGTAGAATAGTACCTAGAAAAAGTGTGTACCCAATCATTGTACTCAGTGTTCCGAAATTGGAACATTCGAAAATAACGGTAAATTACCATAATAAACGCATGCAAATTTGGCAAAATCTTTTATAGCAAACATTCAACAGACAATATAGTATGTTTTAGTACAAAAACAATTGAAAATTATTTACAGTAAATTACAAAAAAATACTTACTTCTTTGCAGCAATTTTTGAGTGCTGGAAGTTAGCCTCAATTTTTTAATTTTTAAATTTTTCATTGTTGTTCTAGGTTGTTCTAGATTTGTTTTACATTGTTCCAAAGCGGCAACTAAAAAAAAATAAAAACTCGGCAAGAAAGACCGAAAAAACGGGTTTTTTGACTAGCCCCCAATTTTTGGAAAAATTAGATTTTCTTTATTGTTCTGGGTTGTTTTTGTTTTAGAAAATCAAAATTATGAGATACATCATTACCAAGTTATAACTGAAAATAGGGTTGGCTGCCAAAATGTCTAGTTGATTGCTGTAACCATAGTTTTTCTATTATCAATTCCATATTGCAAATATATACATATTATACCTAAAGCAATCTGGAACAGCTATTATTTTCACTAGAACAACTCTGTAAAGGACACTTTACTTTTTGAAAATTAAAGTTTTTGGAAGTTTGAATCATTAATTCTTGCGTCAGTGGTTTTAAATTACAGAAAAAGAATTAAAACACATAGAACAATCTAAAATAACTCAAACTTTGCTGATTCAAATTGTTCTAGATGTGTTGGACGTTTAAAGTAGAGAAAAAAGGTTTTTCTGGTTACACGGACATTAATTTTAAAGCAAAACAAAGTGGAAAAATGTCAAGTATGCTTTGAATTCGCGAATGAAAGCCTACTAAAGATGACAAATGAATTCAGTTGTCAATTTTCGTTGATGAGAAGCGTCATGAGGCATCTTAATGAAATGCAAGTTGCTCGTGCTGTCGCCCTTATTCAGCATGACCACTATTCGACATGTTAGCAGGGATCTTCAAATTTCCCCGTCTGTTATTCAGCGTTTATGGAATCGGTTTCGGGTGACTGGCCAACATGTTAGAAGAGCTGGACAAGGTCGAAATCGAAAAACTACTCAAAATCAAGACCGATTTCTTGGCCTTTCTTGTCTATGTACGCGTACTGCTACAGCACGAGACCTCCTAAACGACCCAAGACGAGCACATGGAATAGAAATTTCTGATCAAACTGTATGAACACGTGTGGCATTAACTTGACCGACGCGTTCGCAAGCAGCCTAATCCACCACTAACCGTACAGGAACTGACACAAGCCTGAGGAATGGGAAAGCATACCTCAAGAATCTCTTCGCAGACTAGTGCGAAGCATGGCGCGTAGGTGTGAGGAAGTGATTCGTGCTGGTGCAGGGCATACACGGTATTAAACCTCATCAATCCACAGAAAACCCGACTGTCATCGATACTATGAGAGTCGTTTCCACTTTGTTTTGCGTTATTAATTTACATTTTTAAGTGTAACTTAGAAGTAAGAGCTGTAACATTGTTTTAGTAATTTTCCTTAGTTAAATATATGCCGTTTAAGTAAACCAAATTTGATTTGCCTAGAACTATTATTTAAAAAGTTACAGATTTTGAAAAAAGTGTTCCCTTAATTTTTTTGAGCAGTGTGTTTATATGTATTTATATACAGGGTGATTTATAACATACGGAGCAGACTAAAAGGCTAGGTACTAGCAGCCAAATTGAAGATATTTTCTTAATAAAATTTTGACCACAACTTAATAATCACAAAGATATAGAACGTTAAAATTGAAGTAATAGCCGAGCATTTCTTACCATATACGGTATTACATTACGTTTAAATTCAAACTGCGAATATTTCGGGGTTACTTAAACAATGCATAATTAACAAAAATAATAAAAACTTTATAATATAGCAGTTACGGCTATTTAAAAATTTGTTAAAACGCTGAAACGGCGGTGTTTGTTTATTGAGAACCGCTGATACCATGTTTTTATTGCTGCCAATCCAGTTGATTTGGTTACTTAGCAACGGACAAATATTTTAATTATTCTTTACTGAATATCAGCGTTCTCAAAAGTGGACGTTAAATTATTTAAAAAATTAACATGCGATATCTATGTAACTATTAAGTTTTTAATAAAACATTATTAAGAAAATCTTTTCAGTTTTACCTCTAGTACCTACCCTTTTAATCTGCTCCGTATGTTATAAATCACCCTGTATACTATATTTGTTCCCATATATTAATAACATAAAATATTAAAATTCGAATGAAGAATTATACAGGTTTCAAAAAAATTACGGATAAATTCGTGAAAACTAATAACAGTTTATAAAAAAATCACTGAAACGGGTCTAAGGATTTAAATTTTTAGCAATTGTTTAATCTAACTATTCGATCAACAAACAATTATACATTATGTATAGAACTAAACATCTCTGTGTCCCACCCACACAGATACAGTAGAGCCCCGATTATCTGCGAGCGGATTATCCGCGAGTGCCGTGAAATATTCTTTTCTTTTAAATTTAATTTGATTTTCGTTATATATCGAAATGTGTTCGTGTGTGCTCGTGTGTTTATGCGAATTGCGCTCGATATTGATCAGACGAACGTGTGTCCGTCTACAATCGTGTTTCTTTGTCGGTGGTTATTAGCAGATTATTAGTTTGTTCCTGAAATAAATAATGGCTGAAAAACGAAAGAAGGTTGTGTTAACGATTCCAGAAAAAATAGAAATGATTTCTAAAATAGAAAATGGCGCATCAAGAAAGCAGATGTGTTTACAATACGAGATTGGGGAAACAACAGTGCGAGATGTTTTAAAGCAAAAAGAAAAGTTATTGGCTTTTGCAACAGTTTCAAACAGTGTTTCTGGAATGAAAAAACGAAAAACAATGAAGAAATCCACGTACAGTGAACTTGACTCGGCATTAGCGGAGTGGCTAGCTCAACAGCGAAGTGAAGGCACTCCTGTATCCGGTCCTAACATTGCAGCTAAAGCAAAAGTCTTCTTTGATTTGTTAGGACTGGAAGGAAATTTTGATGCGTCGTCCGGTTGGTTACATCGTTTTAACCTTTAGGGGACCGGGATTTTAGGTAACATATTGTCTGAAGAAAATCAATACAAAATGTACTTCATATGATATATTTATCATATACAAAGACTGATAACATAGACCACCACTTAAGTGGTGGTCCCGGTCCTCTAAAGGTTAAGAAACGTTATGGAATTAGGGAGATAGGTCTTCATGGGGAAAAGCTGAGCGGTGATCAACAAGCAGCTGACGATTTTCAACGTGATTTTGAAAAGTTAATAATGTCGGAAGATTTGTCACCAGAACAAATTTATAATGCTGATGAATCAGGGCTTTTTTGGAAGTGTCTTCCCACTCGCACTTTAGCATTTGAAAGTGAACATAAAGCGACAGGACACAAAAGTAGCAAGGAAAGAATCACAATCTTGCCATGCAGCAATGCTGCTGGTACCCACAAACTGAAACTTCTTGTAATCGGTAAATCTAAGAAACCAAGGTCTTTTAAGGGACAAGAGCAGACAATTTACCAGTCGATTATTTCAATCAAAAAAAAGGTTGGATGAACCAGCAGATTTTTCAAGAATGGTTTGTAAAGATTTTTGTGCCTCAAGTACGTAAACACCTTGATTCAAAGAATTTACCAAGAAAGGCCGTTTTATTAATTGACAACACGCCTTCACACCCTGCCCCCAAATGTTACTGCGCTCATACAGCCTATGGACCAGGGGGTCATTGCAACTGTGAACAGGATATACAGAACAAAGTTGGTAAAAACAAAAATTGAAGAAGGTTACGATTTTAAGCAGCTTTGGAAGATGTATACAATTTTGGATAACATTTACGATATTGCGTTTGCATGGGATTGTATTAAACCGTCAACCCTCGTCAAATCGTGGAGAAAACTCTTTCCAAATATTGAAGTAAATGTCAACCAAAACATTGGTGAAGAACATAATGAATCGCTGCACTTATTGACTTAGTGACATCCGTTCCGGGAGGTGAGAATGTAAATCAAGAAAACATAGAAGAGTGGCTGGAATGTGACAAAAATGAGCCAGGGTTTGAACGACTATCTGACGTAGAAATAACAAACAAAGCAATGGGAGTGAACGAAGAAAACGAAGAAATTGAAAGTGAAGAAGGCGAGGTGCTTGCGCGGATAACACATGAAACTGCTTTGCAGCATGTAGACGGATTGCTTCAATATTTAGAGGAGCAAGACGACGCACATCTGGCAGAAAAATTTATGCTAAGGAACGTACAATCCAGAATAAAGAAAAGGTGCTTCCAAAGCAAGAAGCAAAAGCTAGTGACCGATTTTTTTAAAAACATGTAACTGACAGTTTTTGTCTACAGTACAGTTTTGTTTACAGTACAGTGATACAATACATATGTACATATTATTTTTTGTTTATTACTAGTCTTTACTTTAGTCTTTAGTGATTTACATGTAGAAGAAAGGTTTAAGTAAAATAGTCTTTATGGTGAATTATGTTTTGTGTTTCCACCTTATTTTTAGTCTTTTTCGGGTTATCCGCGATTTTTATTATCTGCGGCGCCCTTGCCACCCAATTCCGCGAATAATCGGGGCTCTACTGTATATTTTTATATACTATATATTTATATATACTATATTTGTTCCCATATATTAATAAAATAAAATATCAAAATTCGGATGAAGAATTATACAGGGTTTATGGAAAAATCGCTGACACGAGCAATTTTTTGGTATAGATTTTAAATTTTTTAAGCCATTATGACGAGTATTGACGTCATCGATATTTTTATCAAATAGCAATGCCTCATTTCTATCACGGAATATGAAAGAAGACCTTTTTCTGAATCTACTACAGTCAATATTAATATTGGTTACATAAGAAAATTTTCGAGAAAAATTATCTTAAAGTTTCATTATTTCCTGTTCAATTGAGATAGCAAAATAGCAGTAGCTAACCATGGCAACCAACAGTTTCAGATATCAAAAATTAATCATTGTCTTAATAAAGTATCTGAAACAACTGGTTGCCATGGTTACGTATGGCTACTGCAATTTTTCTACCTCAAATAAATGGAAAATCAAGGCAATATTTCTCGAAAATTGTGTTATGTAGTTAATATTAATTTTGGCGGTACCAAATTTAGAAAAAGTCCTCTTTCATATTTCGCAATAGAAATGGGGGATTGCCATTTAAAAAAATATCGATGACGCCATAACTCGTTCGAAAAAATTCAAAAAAATTTAAATCTTTAGACCCGTTTCAGGGATTTTTCCATAAACCGTTTATTATGATTTTATCGCCTATATCCGTTACTTTACGGGCACACTGTATGTTTTTTAATTGTTATGGTGTAATTTAAAACCGCTGACGAAAGAATTACTGACTGAAACTTCCAAAAACTTTAATTTTCAAAGAGTAAAGTGTTCTGTATACAGTTGTTATACTGAAAATAATAGCTGTTCCAGATTGCTTTAGGTATAGTAAGTACACATTTGTAAAATGGAATTGAAAATAGAAAAACTATGGCCACAGCAATCAACTAGACATTTTGGCAGCCAAACCTATTTTTAGTTATAACTTCATTATGCTGTATCCCATAATTGGTTTTCTAGAACAATAATTAGAACAACTAGAACAACCCAGAACAACAAAGAAAATCTGATTTTTCCAAAAATGGGGGGCTAGTCAAAAAACCCGTTTTTTCTCGCCGAGTTTTTATTTTTTCTATTTGCCGCTTTATAACAATGTAGAACAATTCTATAATAATCTAGAACAATGAAAAATTTAAAAATCAAAAAATGGGGGCTAACTTCCCGCACTCGCAATTTTTGCACTATAAACAGCAGCACAGTAAACTCTGTGAGATTTGCAAACGAGTGAATTCTAACAATGTAGTACACTTTCCAATAACGTATGAGACTATGGCGGACAAGATGAGACCTGCAGAATGCAAAAAACCGGGAAAATGCGGAAGTGGTGGGGTTAAACTGTCGCTGTTCCAATATTGGGCAAAAACAGGTTAATTCAATAAGACTAACGGAAGAATCTATTAACTGTACTTAACAGATTTAAACAAGATGGGATCTCTACAACAACTAAACCAGTGGACCTAATTAAAACCGGTTTCGGTTTAATAGAACATCATCAGGTGAGGTGTAGGTAATGTAAAAAGATTACAATCGTGATCGTATTAGATTATACTAAAAAGTCTAAATGTATCTAAAATAAGTAAATAAAAGATTATCTAAAAAAAAATCTTAAAAATTACTACGTACATTATCGTGGGTACAGGTACGTTAGTTAACAATGTCACCCTCTGATCGACCGGCTTTTGGGTCCCTCCCGACAATAGTACAACAGCCCGCGGCCGCTCCCCTCGAAACTCCATTTCCGGCCACCCCCGCAGCCGTCAACCGAACAAAGTCCCCCCAATTCGTCGTGGAGAGAAGGATGAGAGGATACGCCCGTGCATTGCGGTGGATGGTTGAAAAGCGCCAACGAAAAGGAGTAAATGGCAAGCTGACGAGGGGGCGGCAGCGACGTAAGCGGGGTATCGTGTTCGAAGGGGGCGGCCGCCCGTGACCTAGACTCAATGACCTTGACCGTCAGATAGTGCTGGAGCTGGATCGATCCTGGCGACGTGTGCCCTAGAACCGCGGCATGCGCATGATCCGAATGAAATATGGAAAAGTTCGTTTTCTCGAAGGGGTAACCACCGCCCATCGATAATAATTATCATGACTATTCTTATGTTCTATTGACTATTCCTTTAGAAATACCAGCTTCTAACTCTTTTAAGATTATATCAATATACCACTTTGTTGACTCATTCTAATTGGAAGATTGAGGAAGTAATCTGGAATATTCTAGAAGAAACAATGACTCATAAACTTTAAATTAAATCCGCAAAACAAGTCTCAAGTAAAAACCAATATTGAGGTAGGTTAAGTCATAATTACTAAACAAGCAGTTGAACTAAAACAAATATTTTCATTTTTATCCTAAAAACTGCTTAATATTGATTTAACTTAGTAAATACATATTCCTTATTTCAATATATAACATTGAATTAATATTGTTTGAGATTAATTAAATAAAAATACTAAATACATTCATAAAACGACCTTAAATTCTAAATTTTAACCGGAAAATGTAAATGACATATTTTGATCATTGCAAGAAATCCTCCACAAACACAATTACCATCGCCTAAATGCACTTAAGAACATATTTATTTACAAATAAGAAAGGATATTAAAAATATACCAAAAACACGACGTAAACATAACCTCAAAATCACTTACCTCTGTCAAATTTCTTTCCTTCTTGGTCGATGTCTTTAACATTGAAAATATCTTCGAAGAGTACACCAGCCATGATTATTTATCTTCCAATCAATACTTAAGCACTATTAATACGATACAAAATTCTAAATTCAATTCAAATCACCGCTCGTATAACCTAAATACGCAATATTCGCGAATCTCAGAGGTACCACAACACAAAATGTAACTAGACAATTACGACGGACGTGTTAAAATTGAAAATACGTTTCAAAATATGAATTTGAACTCAATAAATCATATTAAAGATGATGAGAAGCAATAATACTTAAATGTATCCAATTTAATAAGTTTTAAATTAATGTTTTATTTAATTTATTATTACCATCTTGTAATTCAAAATGATCCTAAATCGGGAAACGTCACTAGTGTCATGTAGATTTGTTTGGGTTCGTATTTATCATGACGTAACTATTTAAATGTCAAAATTTGGGGTGTAAATATTTGGGAAATATAATAAAAATGGCAACATTACCGCCTCGGAGAAATCTTACGCCCACTAAAATATCTAAACAGCACTTGACGCCTTTACAAATATTACTGCAGATGGGTTTTCCAAAGCATAGGGCGTGAGTACCTACTTATTCTATAATAGAGTTTATTTTAAAGGTTTGTTGTATTTCAGAGAGAAAGCTTTAGCTGCTACAGGCAATAGAGGCGTACAATTAGCTTCCGATTGGCTTTTAGCCCACGTTAATGACCCACTATTAGATGATACATCTCCTCGTGAATACATATTGTATGCATGTCCAACTGGAGAATTCTTAGAGCAGTTACAATCGTTTTGGGAGAAATCTTTGGAAATGTGTGGGTGGAATGGGGCACATAATTTTACTCCACATATAACTTTAGTATCGTTTTTTAAAGTGGGTTTGTCTTTTGGTTATCGGGTGATGGAAAAATGAAAGGTTTTATTGATTTAGGCTCCTGATGAAGACTCATTGCATTTAGGTCAAATGCTGAAAGCTGTTATGGAAAGACAAGGGGCCACTTTAAATGAAGCTTTAAAATTGGAGACTTATACTTCACCAAATTTTATGGGATTTTTTGTTGCTGAGGAGCATGCTGATTATTTAAAAAGAATTGCCATGCAATATGTTAAGGAGGTTTCTAATGCTAGTAAGACAATTATTTCTTTATTTTTTTTATTTTCTTATATTAACATCCTACTTCACATCCATTATGTTTCGGCTTCTTTGAGTATTTTATGTGTAGAACTAACACATTGGAAGGTTTTTTATTACCTGTTCACCTTTAACTGTGATATTTTTTTAATAATAAATTTTTTATTTGTAGTATTTGGAATTATAATTTTTTTCTTTTCCTATTTCAAGTTTCCTTTTATTGGTTTACTTTGTGTTTATTTGTATATTTTTGCCACATTTTTGTATTTAGGGATAAAATAAATTCGCAACAAGTCATTAGTCGATGAAAAACAAATTTTGATTAATTCTAAAATTAGATCAATGTTGATTAGTAATAATTATAGAGTTAATTGGATAATTATAGAAATTGAATACATTTGTTAATGGGCTCAGATGAGTAATCAAGATTAAGGAGTGCATTATTTTTGGCACTACATTTAGTTTTCATTGAATATTTGATTAGAATAAAAAGTATAACATTACTATGTTAAAAATTTATTATCTAATTTAATACTTTTTATTAATAATCTTTTTATAAGTTTCAGATAAACTCGTGATTGAAAATTAAGGATAGTTTAATGAAATTATTAAAAATAAATAAGTATTATATTGCACCTACAATTATCTGCAGTGAATTTCAAATATAATTAATACTCATTTAACGAACTTTGGATTATAAGGACTTTAATAGTCTTGAGAAACTCACTATTTGGATAAATATGAACGTTAGTTTTAATAATGCAATATTTATGGATTTTTCAGGTTCTTATATACTCTGTTATTTAGAAAATTTGTCTTAGAAATGTGATTGTATATGTTTGTATAATCAGTTACTGGCAAAATATAGAATAATAATATAAGACTCATCTAGTGTCAAAACCAGAGAGATAATTTATGACAACAGTTTTAAGATAATTGAAAACAAATAATTAAACTCATTATGTTTAATAAATTAATGACCACTAGTGTACACATCTTATATATGAATATAATCAAATTAGATTAGATATACTACAAAAATGATATTTTAACCATAAAATTTTTACTCTGGCTGATTTGAGTATTATTAAGAAATAAATCTAAATTTAAAGGTGGTGTACATATAGAAAATGGAAAAAATGTTTGTGTTAGGCTGCTGAATCTAATTTGGCATTTGATATTTGTTTTTACAGCAGCCAGGCAAAAATATCTTATTTCAATGCTTTAGACATTTTCGGATTTTTTGTAATTAACATCTCCTGTCAAGAACCTATGCTTTATTTTCTTTATTGTTTTCTCATACAAACCTTTTGAGGAATAATTCTTCTTGTAATAGACTTGTTGTGATGACGTCTTTGAACAAACTAAAAGTATAGAACACGTTCTAAAATACTATCTGACGAGCATGATAATGAGCAAAGTGAAGGATAAAGTCAAAGTGGAGGACAGCTGCAGAGAACGTTTTGAAATCAAGGAGGGCCGACAAGGCGATAGACTCGCCCCATATTGTTTAATATAGCACTACAGAAAGTCGTAAGAGACGCAATTAATAGCATGCACAGAGATGATTAGGGACGATAACATTAAAGTAGTGCCAAGTCTTATATTATTAAATGAGACCAATGATACCGCACAAGAAATACGACAAAGAATAATGAAGGTCATCGCTTATCGAACGAAATACCAAGATTGCGAAATTAGAAGAAATGTTAGCAGTATTTGAACGAAGGGTATAAAAGAAAATCTTTGGTCCAATAAACGAAGGTAAGTTGGTAAATTCGATATAACTACGAATTGGGAGAATTATACAAGGACCTGCATATTGTGAGGCTTATAAAGATCCGAATACTTCAGTGCGCTGCTGTCAGGATACGTGGCACGAATGCATGAAAGAGGGACTCCTAAAAGAGTAATGACAGGACAATTGGCCACAAACCGACCAAAAGGAAGACCTTGAACGCGATGGCAAGATAACATAAAAAGGGATGCTTTGAAGTTATTTGGAGTAAGGAATTGGCGAGCGTGTTCGAGGAGTGGCAGTTCTTGGAGACATAAATTGAAGGAGATTGGAAGATGAAGTGAACTCATTGTAACCTACATACTCCTTGAGTATGATTAAGTCTTGTCTTTTTTATTTGATCTTTTATTATGCTTGGTCGTTTTCAGTTTCTCTTCTCTTCATCTGATCATATATCTTGTGGATAGTTTTTTAAGAAAAATTCATTCAATGATGATCCGATCGTTTTGCAACAATTAATAATTATTTTGTATATCTTTATATTCATACTGATATATCTAGGATTAGTTTTGACCAGATGTGGGCTTCATATAGATAGGAGTTGTAGTTTGTTGTTCAAAACTTGTGGAATTCGGAAAATTTTATAGTATTGATGATTAATTAAATGGATTTTCAATAGAAAATTTGAAAGTATATTTTTTTCTTGTTTTCACAGGTAAAGGTAATAATAATTCTTGTAAAACTGTCTTTGTGTAAAATTGCTAGATTTTGACGTAGCTAATTTTTCCAATGCTGCGTTCATAATTAGCACACTTGTTAGTGTCATAAATATAACTAGGAACAGATCTACTAAAAGGGATAAATTTGTCCATATTTCTCAGATAACTAAAAATAATAAAGGAAAAGTAAAACTTTTTTTGAGAAATAATAATTTTTAATTTAATTTAAATAGTATACATGTTTCGAATAGGTACTGAAGATGAAACAATAGTTCCGAAACATGTATACTATTTAAATTAAATAAAAAATTATTACTTCTCAAAAAAGTTTTACTTTTCCTTTATTATTTTTAACAAATCTACTCTTTTATTTGTTTCTAATGCATCATAGCGGAGCCTACGATATTCGGAATATCGTAGGCTCCGATCATAGTCATATTAGAGGGTAGCTTCTCATTATAAAATTCTAGATTTGATTTTACTGATGTGTTTTTATGTTTTTCCCGGATTCCTTAAAGAACAGGAAAATGTTTTCTATTATTAAGGCAAAGTGTTGTGTTTTCTGGTACAAATTATTACGGGTCGTAAAATGTGAATATCCAGCTTTTATGCTATTTCTTAGGTGTTCTGCCAGGAAGTCTCTTTGATATGGGGTTTTCTTTCTTTGCCCACTTC
Source organism: Onthophagus taurus (assembly GCF_036711975.1). Lineage (NCBI taxonomy): Eukaryota > Metazoa > Arthropoda > Insecta > Coleoptera > Scarabaeidae > Onthophagus > Onthophagus taurus. The sequence continues at coordinate 29,168,652 of NC_091972.1, read as the reverse complement.
ATTCATGTAGCGTCCTCCATTTTATCGTCGTAATCTTGTGAATCTAATAACATTATGGATATCTCTACTCTCCTGTTACAGTGCTTCTAATCTGGTCACCTAACGTTACTCCTCTAATCGATCACAATGTTCTCATTTTTACACTCCTAGCCATACTTTTGTTGTAGATGTCTTCGCCGTATACGTTAATATACCTTCTGTTGACTTGTATTTATTTCTCCAGAAAAAGTCTTTTAAGTAGCCTCATTCTTGCTGCTTTATTTCCTTGTGTACGGATTTCTTGATGTAGATTTCTGGTGCACGATATTTCATATTTTGTGTGATTAGTATATTGTGTACTGCCAACTTATATCTAATGGGATCCTTCCTTATTACCATTGATTCTGTCTGGCTTACTGGTATTAACATTCTAAATTTTAAGGATGTTGTTTAAAATTCATATGGTTGTTGTTGTAGATCGTTTTCATTTTCTGCCATTAGTGTGGTATCGTCAGCGCAGTACAGTATTTTTATTGCTTTATTTTGTAAACTCTTTCCATCTCTTTATGACTACATATTTGGTCCTTTACAATATTAAAGAGAGGTGAACACAGACTGCTTCCTTAGCGGTTTCCTGGCAGTACAGGTATTTCTTTTGAAAGATCATTTTTAGTGAGATGAAAATGTGTTCGCGATCTTCAGATCTTTGAAGATATCGCTGTTCTTTCAGCGTCCTTATTGTCTAGGTTTCCTGCTGTCAATGGTTCCTACGAAGTTCAGGAGTAATATAGTTTAATCGTCTAGATTCTAATTAGTATTTGGTGTTGATAGTATTCTGAATAATTCGTAACATTGGAAGTTTGCTTTCTTGTCGGTATTAAGAATCTGTCCTAATTGGTAATCTCACGAATTTATCGCATTTCTTCATGGTTGTTAATCTCTGTGATTGTTGGTCGCAAGTAATATTGTAATGTTGATTAGGTTCCAAGTTACGATTCCATTTGTAGCTCTTCGGAGGTATAGTGGAATATATTCGTTTAGAATAGACTATGTCAATAGGATGTTTTCGGGAAGATTGGCCAAGTGCAAGTGGACCATGCTAGAAAAACCAGACATCAAGCAACTCCTTGAAAGACCATCTAACAATTCTAACATATAGTAAGAAAGTTGGATGTCAGGGTCGCACGAGGCTTCAAGGCAAAAAAAAACAAGATATCGTCCTAATAAAAGAGAAAGAAGAAAAACAGGACATTTTTGAGCTTAGACAAGAAGAAAGGAGATTTTCAAGTTTGACACAGAAGCTGATTGAAAAAATAATGATGACGAATAATTAATCAATCCTATTAGATCAGAGGAAATACAAACTATAGTTAAAAATCTAGGAATTAGAAAAGTGTCTGGCGTTGTAAATGGCCGAAGGTCAATCTAATTCAGACGATATATGAAACGAAAATTTGGTAAAAATGAAATACTTTGGAGCGTTATTTATGACACGCACTGTATAGATTTTATCGTTATATCAGCTTATCGGATAGCGAATTAAATTCTGTAAAGTTATAAAAATATAGGTACAGTTTTGAATGTTATTATGACTAATTCGAATTACAAATTACGACCTCCTACCTTGGAGATAACCGTAGGGAGATAAGGTATCAAAATTATATAAGAGGTAGCTTTGTTATGAAACAGGTTATTGGGTAAACAACTTGACTCTAATTGCTGTGGTATCTTTTTTTATAAAGGATATTAGTATAAAAGTTTAGGCTGAGTAGTTAACCACTGCTGTAATGATCTGCAACGCGATAAAATGCACTAAACATAACAATTGTCCTCTTCAAAAATTCAAATTACCGTATTTTCTCGAATCTAATCCGCACCTTTTTTACAAATTTCATATGCTCAAAAATCAAATGCGGATTACAATCGGGTGCGGATTAGATTCGCAGTCGTATAGTTGAAATTTAGAAAAAACCAAAAAATAAATCATCACATTATAATAATAAAGCTTTATTAAGGGCTTTAGAACAATATTTACATTTTTATACTATATCATCTTCATCGGTAGTATCCTCAATCGTACTCTCCGGTGAGTCGGAGTCAACTCTCTCAGTGTTATCTTCCCATATTATGTCATCTTCGGAACCATCCAAAGCATTGGTTATGCAACACTTCTTAAATGATTTAATAATAATGTTCTCCGGGATCGCTTTCCATGCCACCGACACCCACCGAGCAAGTTCAGAAGCAGAAGCCCGTTTAATTTTTCCCGTTTCTGTTAACTCTCGAGCGGGATCTGCAATCCATTTTAGATATTGTTTTCTTAAATTATCTTTAAATGGTTTATTAATAGATACATCCATAGGTTGTAGTACGGATGTCATTCCACCAGGTATTACGACAAGTTCCGTGTGTAATTCTTTAAGGCGATTTTTTACAGATTCAGTGAGATGTCCTCTAAATGAATCAAGAACAATCATTGAAGGTTTATTTAATAATCCTCCAGGCCTACGACCCCATACTTGTGTTAACCATTCCAACATCAGCTCTTCCGTCATCCATCCTTTTTGTTGCGCTCTGACCATGACATCTTTCGGGAAGTACTCTGATTTTGGAATGGTTTTTCTTTTCAATATTAACAATGGCGGCAATTTTCCCCCATCACCAGTTGCTGCTAGCATCACTGTTACGCGCAATTTTTCACAACCACTAGTTTTTAAAGAAACTTCCCTCACACCTTTTTTTTCTAGTGTGTAATTGGGGGGCATATCGAGATATATTGCCGTTTCATCGGCATTCGCAATTTGACACAAATTGAAGTTTTCTTTTTTTCTCAAATTTATAATATATCGTTGATAATTTAATAACTTTTCTTGAAAATCATTAGGAAGCTTTTGACAAATTGTAGTTCTGCGCCTTAACCATAGCCCCATTCGGCGCATGAACCGCACAGTCCAACCTTTGCTAGCTTTAAAGATATCTCGTTGAATATTCAACGAACTTGCTACTTTCATTGCTTCCTCACGAAGTAAATCGTAAATCACATACAGTCCCTCCTTTCGTCTTTCTTGAAAGAACCGGAAAACTACCTGGTCAATTTCAGGAAATCGTCCTTTCTTTGGTCCTGTAAATTTTTTGCGCGATGCCTTACAGCCTGTAATAGCTGCCTTGTGTTTGCGCCACAGCCGAACGTTACTTTCATCAACGCCAAATATTATACCAGCTTTTCGATTTCCTTCTTTTTCCGCCAACTGAATAACGTCTCGTTTGAACTTCGCCGTATAGGAGAATCTCTTCGATTTCTGCTGTCTTTCTTCCATAATTACGCTGTTATAGGTATATATAATTAAGCACACAACACGTTCGAACTACTACGAGGGTATGAACTGAATTCGTGTTAGGGATTACCATGAGTTTTTAAAATAAAATTTATTTTACAATTTTTTTTCTGGCTTGGTAAATATACCGTCAAACATTCTATTTGAAAAAAAAAATCGTAAGCTAGGTATCGTTAAGTGCATCGGTGCCAGTCGGCAAAAAAATATATTTGTGGATATAACGTGCGTCTCGTCGCTTTGCCGCCGTCGGATTGTACAAAGAAAGATGCGGATTACATTCGCAAGCTAACTTTTTCTACCATAATGCATTCTTAAAATCAGGGTGCGGATTAGATTCGAGTGCGGATAAGATTCGAGAAAATACGGTACCTTATTGATGAGTAAAATACAAATTAATAAATATATTTTCGGATGTTCTCATTTGATAGGGGCCATATAAAAAATGGATACTAGTATTATTTTGATTAGTAGATACTATGTCTCGGTAAATATTTATGTATACGTTTTATTATTCTATTTAAATCTTATATTTAATAAAACGTGTACTATATTGTTTCCAGATAAATCAATTAATAATATAATACACTAGTAAGCACCACTTGTAACATTTCCTTTCCATAGAAATTGATATCTATAAACATGTTTATATCGTTTAATTTCGCAGTAAATTTTTTAAGTTTGCTGTTGATTTAACCTATTTATTTTAACCTATTTGATTTTAGAACTAGATCTCTCATATAAAATAAAATATGGAAGTACACAAACAGAAATTAAGTTTTAGGTTCATTTAACGTAATAAAAGATAATCAAAAAAGTGCTTTCTTTTAAGTTTTAAATGGAATAAGAAAATTTATAAATATTATTTATGGCATGGACCAAAATGTGATACTATATAACTTTAGTGTAGTTCTCATTAAATATATGATTTGAATCAAAAATATATATAATATAGATATAACAGTTATATTAAATTTCATATACAATAAGTTTTTGGAGACTAATAAATTCATTGGTTATACCGAGTTCGATCTTTCTCAAATATTTAAATAATAAATTTACTTAATTGATTAAAAGTTATTTACGAATTTCAGGATTATTTTGTGTAGGTATATAAAAATTAATTTTTTAAAGTTTAATTGATAATGTATCGTAAAAACAAACCGACCATGATTAATGTTCGTAGAAAATAAATAGGTAGGTGTGGCAAGGAATCAGATAAACATCCATTTATTATATTTTTATTCCCTGGAAATAAATACGTGACAGGTAGAAGTATATTCAACTGATAAATACGTGAATCATGTGATATGTTCACAGACCATAGTACTATCACCAGATTTATTATATTTATTTTTTTTTATTTTCGTTTCCTCTTAACTTATCGAGTGGATATTTTTCACGTTGATATCTTATAAAAATATCCTCACGATGACATGACTTCTTCTAATCCTGTTTCATAATCCAACATCTGTTTCTATTTAGTCTAATTCTAAATCCTGTTTTATTTAACTTGCAATTGTATAAAGGCTTTTAGATTTTTTTTGCATATTACTGTAGTTCTTTTAATTCTGTTCTATTGGTAATTTGGTGGTGGATTCTTTCAGTTATTAGCGACACTTACGAACATTTCGACGCACTAACTGCCTGCTTTCCATGGTGTACAACTACAACAGCTCGATGCATCCCCAGGGGTAGCCGATGTAAGCCATTTTTATTGTGTTATATCGAGGGTTATATCTTTTTTTTTGTTACATCTTAACTTGTTTGAATGTTCTTGTTATGTTTATCTAACTAATAGACAACACTGCTGTAACGAAAAGTGGTAAAAATAGTCCTAAACAAGTTGTAGGTATCTAGCGGGATTTGCCAATTTCAAAATTCTCCTAAACCTAGAAATAAAATGTTCAAAACTGCGTTTCAGAATGAATAGAAATTTTGAGATCAAACAATTTATACTTTTTGCTAACTTGACACAATCAATTTTTACGTGATACTTAAAAAAGTATGGACCTCGATATAATTTTCAAATTTCAATCTCCCATTTTTATTACAAAATATCAAAGAGGAGTTTCAGACCTGCGTGCTATTAATAAATATTAATAATGATTATAAGATTTTTTTGACCTATTGTTTTAAATTATTTGCTAAGTACCAAAACTGATTTAGAAAAGTTATTCAACAAACTTTTCAGTGCTTAGGTTGTCAATTAGTTAAAGTAGTAAATTTTTTTGAATTAGAAAAAAATAGAAATTCTGTGTGTTTAGAGATGTTTCACGACTCTAAAACAAAGTACTTGACCTCTTCATTATAACATACCTTAATTAATAACCCATTATTAAAAGTACAATTAGTCGAGTTCTGCTTAATTTATTCACATGTATGAAATCATGCGTGAAATGGTCGAATCTGGTTATTGCTAAATGAACGGCTTACAAAATATAGGGTCATCCACGACGACCGTTCAATAGAACTATGTAGAGAAACAAATGAAGTGGGGGATTGAACATTTGTGGACTTATGATGTTTGATGTGAGCTTATTAACTAAAATATTTTCAGGTTCCGGGTACTTGTGGTTTTCTAATTCCTCACGAGACCTTACAGGTGTATTATACACCTCATGTTTGATTTTGCCCCATAAAAAAGAATCTAAAGGTGTGAGGTCAGGTGATCTGGAAGGTTAGAACTTTTGCGTTTTTTTATACAGGTCATCCACGACGACCGTCCATTAGAACTATATAGAGAACTAAATGAAGTGGGGGTTTAAAAATTTGTAGGCTTATAGTTTACTTATAGTTTCATACGAGCTTTTTAACTAAAATATTTTCAGGATCCGTGTATTTGTGATTACACTGGAAGTGGTGACACTTTTCATATTTCAAATGGAACACCCTGTATTTTATTACATTTTTGAAATCTTTGTTCAATTTTAGGTCACTTGTATGTTACATACCCTATGCGTAAGTTGAGTCATTTTTGAGATATTATTTTTTTTTAATCAGAATTGTCGGGAATTTAAAACATTTTCTCTGGATCAGGAACATTAAAACTGGAATACAGGGTGTATTGCATTTCGAAGAACTTTACTGATCTTCCGGTAATACATAACCACCACAACATTCCCAACACAAAACTTTTCTTTCTGGCGGTCGTAGATGATTTATAAACGATTGAAAGTAACGTTGCAGCTGTCATCTTTAAAAAAAAAATTAATAACTCAAAAGTGACTCAACTTAGGTGTAGGGTATGTAACATACAATTGGCTTAAAATTGAACAAAGATCGCAAAAATGTAATAAAATACAGGGTGTTCCATTTGAAATATGAAAATTGTCACCACTTCCGGTGTAATCACAAATACACGGATCCTGAAAATATTTTAATTAAAAAGCTCGTATGAAACTATAAGCCTGCAAATTTTTAAACTCCCACTTCATTTAGTTCTCTATATAGTTCTAATGGACGGTCGTCGTGGATGACCTGTATAAAAAAACGCAAAAGTTCTAACCTTCCAGATCACCTGACCTCACACCTTTAGATTCTTTTTTATGGGGCAAAATCAAAAATGAGGTGTACAATACACCTGTAAGGTCTCGTGAGGAATTAGAAAATAAATCGAGTTAGAAATTGTATTACCCAAATATCTCCACACGAATAAAGTCGAATTGTTAGATTAACAATACGCAAGATATAATTATGTCAAAATCGAGGCGGGGGATCATTTTGAAAATTAGTTTTTTTGAACTTATAATTGAATTAAATTTAATTGTTCATTCGCATTTTCCTTTGAAAACTAATTTAATACAACTATTAACTTACACCATTATTAAAAAATAACCACTGACTAAGGCATAGCAATGGTCACCGCTCGAGAAATAGTAAATCAAGAGGAACATAGCGTAATTTATACTATTAACCTGGCTACTATACGTCAAAAGCTGTAATACATTTTCCGAAGGTACTAAAACGTTAAAAAATAAAAATATTTTTTTTTTCAAAAATTATAAGCGATCGAGAAAATTTTTTCAAGTAAAAGCTATGTGAAATTATGCTGTCTACCCAACTGAAGAAAAAAAAAATTATAGATTTAAAAAAATAGCAAAATTAGTACTCACATCCGGTATAACCGGAAGTACAAAGAGAATGATTTCATGTCGTAATAATCCGTTTTAACGGCCTAATTATGCATTCCAAATGGTTTTCTTATATCACTAATAATAAAAAAAAATATGGGGGTGAGCCACTTCTGAGGGACACCCGGTATATTGTTTCTCATATTGTTGTAACTACTGCTTCTACCCAGCTTAACAGATTTTCACGGATACTCAAACCTAGATATTTTGAAAGAAGGTTTCATTTTCTACCAACGTTTAAGATACGTATAAGCCGCTTTTATGCACTTTAAGAAAAATTAACGCCTACCTGTTAGGACATCTTTGTTCGATGTTAGCGCCGGAGCAGAATTGCACCCTATTGTTCGGGTCGATCAACTAAAAGTTGTTTTTTATCTTCATGATTTCATGTCTGAAATAGTACATATAGGTGTCCCACGACGTGATTGCCATAGCTTGGGAGTGTGTTGGGGTGATTTCAAGTCAAAAATGTCTAATGAACATACACCCAAAACGCAATCGTAACCGAGCTACAAGCATTTGAAATTTTAAATAAGTAGTAGTAGACCATTTAAAAAGAAACAGCTTTATTGAATTAGTTGCTCAAAATGTCCACCCAGTTGCTGTATACATAGTCTAGCTCTTCTTAGAATTGAAGTGGTAGCCTGCATATATTTTTGACTTTCCTTTTATACGATACAACTTGTATCTTCATTCTTGTTCTCTATAAACTAATTCTTAGTGTGTCTATATACAACAATAAAACGATGAGTGTAGTTCAGTTTGGTGAAACTGGCCGTCTTGTGTTCATGGATTAGGTTACAGACAGGTGGTGAGACTTCATAATTACCTATACCTGTTTTAAAAGTGCATCAAAACAGATCGTGTGCGGCCCAACCATAGCATGTGTACTGAGCTATAAAAGAAGACATCTTTTCTAACTATCTATAAGAACCGAAAAGCTACCATTCAGGACTAAATTACTTTCTATTGTCAACGAAGTATCCGGTGCTATTATGACTTTAATATCTTTACAGATATTGTTCCGCTGGACAAATTTGTGATTTGATCTTTCAAAGTGCCACTTTACCTTCGTAAATTGCGGGTTGATATGGAATCTCCACTTTTTGAATGTTTCAAACAGAAACGAGAGATCAATTATTGAAGGCTTTGTGGGAACATCTTGAAAGTCGTCGTCGTAGTAAATTTTGTACGATATTACAGTGCAGGGCAGTTGCTGATAAATAGAGAGTAAATTTGAAGCTGTAATATCTGTAGTTATTACATGACATTTTTCGTCGATTGTCTTTTTCTTATCTTGCTATTTTGTGTCTGACAGCATCTTTTTATTTGTTCTTGGTAAGGTTTTTCGCTTAAATTCTCATTTTTAAATTAGAAGCAGGTTTTTCTTTACCAGTGTGGAAAATTGCGATACTCATGTCATTATTATTCCTTCAAGAGTAGGGAGTACTCTTTTAATCGTTTAATTTTGGAAATAACTGAATTTTGCTGCTTATTACTTTAAATACAAGAAATTTTTTAAAATATTTTGTATCATATTTGTGTAATTTCTTTTTGGTCCTCTGGATGCAATTCTATTTTCCTGACATTCCTGTTATTGATTGCAATTTTATTGGAAACTAGTAGTTTCTCATTTCCAATTGTTAGTCAATATTTAAAGAGTCCAGATAAGATTCTGAATGGAGAAGGAAGGGAGATGCTGATGTGGGTAGAGGAGAGGGGATGGCAGATACTGAATGGGAATATGGAGGAAGGAGATGCAGGGGAATATACCTATACGAGTGTAAGGGGGCGTCCGTGATAGATTATGTGGTAGTGGACCAAGGAATGTGGGAGAGTATAGAAACATTTAGGGTTGGGGCGTCGGTAGAGTCGAATCAATAGCCTCTAGAAGTGTGCATAAACGGATCGAGGGAAAGAAGGAACAGAAAGATAATGGGACATAGGCGAAAATACATTACGGTAGATTGGTCGAAAGAGGGGATAGAACATTATGAAGGGGAAAGTTGGCAAGCTGGGGTCAGAGGGTGGAGAGGGCTGACGGGTTGAATGAACTAATTGAGGTGGTTAGGGAGGCGACGTTGAAGAAAGAGAGTGGGCGACGGGGGATTAGACTGGGAAGGAACCAATGGTGGGATAGAGAATGCAGAGAGGCCAAGAGAGAAGCTAGAAGGAAATTGAGACAGTGGCAGAGAGCGGAGGTAGAGATAGAAAGATATATAGAGGCCAGGAGAAAATACAAAGAAGAATGCAAGAAAAAGAAGAGGGAGCTGAAGGAAAGGGGAGGATGATGAAGGGAAGAGAGGAAGTCTGTAGAGATATACAAATGACTGAATGGAGAACCTACTTCATGGGATTGTTGGGAGGGGCGGAAGAGAGAAGACTGGGAGAGGGAGAGCGAGGGGTGCAAGGAAGAGAAGAGATAACACTGGAAGAAATGGAGGCAGTGTTGGAGAGGATGAGATCCAGAATGAGGCATAGTTGAAGGCGACGGAGACAGTGAAGAAGAAGCTATGGAAGGTAATAAACGACGTATGGATAGGGGAGAGGTTTCCGGACAAGTGGAGCATGGGGATAATATGCCCATTGTATAAAAAGGGGAGTAAAAGGGTGGTGAGCAATTATAGAGGGATCACCCTGTTGGACACAACTTCCAAAATTTATACAAAGATACTGCTGGGGAGGTTGGAAGAGGAAATGGAGATGGGGAATTGTTGCCGGATGCCCATCCGGCAACAATCCCACCTACCCAGGTGGGATTCAGGAAGGGAAGAGGGGCAATTGACAATATATACATTCTGAAACATCTGATAGATAGGGAGTTGAACAAGAAGGGGGGAAAACTGTATGGATTGTTTATTGACCTGAAGGCTGCATTCGATAACGTGGATAGAGAGAAGGTGTGGGAGGAAATGAGGAGGAGAGGTATCACAGAAGGCTGATCTATGGACAAAGAGACAGGGAAGAATATTATAGAAGAGTGGGATACTCACTAACTGGGATCGAAAACAGAAGAGCGGAAAAAGGTGACATGTGGAGAGAACTGAGAGATGGGGACAGGGACATACAGAGGCAGGAAAGAAGGTCACAGATACAAGAAGGGAGATACAATGAAAGGTATGGGGAGATAGTGACAGAGGAACTGCCAAAGTAGTTGTTGATGGAGGGGGATGATGAAGGGAAGAGATTGGTGGCCAGATGCCACTGTGGCAATGAGGAGAGGGGGAATAGGTACTGGGCGGACGATCTGCAGAGGTGGTGTAGGCTGTGTGGAAAGGATTGCGAGACGCTGGAATACATGCTGAGAGGGTGTAGTAAGCTAAGGGAGGAGGCAATGGATAGGAAGCAGATTTTGGAAGAGGGGCGAGGGCAAAAGATGGATGAGGGAGGTAATGAGAAGGCGAAGGTGTGGAAAGAGGGGAGGAGGGTAGAGAATCTGGAGGTATATATATAGATTGTATTGTATTATATTAGGAAGGGAAAAATTGTAAGTATAAAAAAACAATAAAATGCTTATTATTACTTAAAGGGAATTATCCATCATTTTTGATGATACTATTGCTGGCGTATTATTTCACCATAGTTTCACCAAGAAAACTATGTTGGTCCAAATTCATAGAAATCCACTTTTTTAAATTGGTCTACTCAAGGAAGTAATACATTCTTGCACTTTAGTTTTCTTGATAATTTTTTGAACACAACTCCACCGCAATTTTAATACCCTTTTGCAACTTTTAGTATCATGAAAAGTATTAGGTTAAGTATTAGGCCTTTTAACTTTCACCACTGCAGGTTTTGCTTACCTTTAATTTCTTTGTCCGATTTAACATTTTCATTAGAAGCAGGGAAATAGTCTCTGTTAATATCTTCTTGCACTTCGTCAAATACATTATGCTTAATTTTTCTTCCGTTTTACTGTTCCTCAGCAACTTTTCATTTTCTATTACCAGGTTCTGTTAATGTGTTGGATTGATACAAGCTATGTGTATCGTTCGCAAAAATTACTTCTATTTCGTTAAAAATGTGAGGAACTTTCTCGACAGTCGAAACATCGTCGTTAAAGCAATACCATGCGTAACCGAAACGTTGCGATATGATATGTAAAAACATATCCTTCTTTATTACAGGATGATCAGGGAGATATGGTTGATACGAGCAAATACCCTTGAAACAAACTTCAATCGTTTCACAAGCATTCCAACATAAAGATTATTTTTCGTTTATGAAAAACCTTCAGATACAAATCTAGTACGTTTTAATCGCTTGTGATATTTCATAATAACTAAATTAAGATTAAAACATTAAGATAATTCAAGGAATCTGAAGACCGTTTCAGACAATTTCGTTTTTGTAACCTGACAATTCAGTTAGAACTTTGTCACGGCTGTATTTTAATGAATAGTTTGAATAGCAAATAGTTTTAATTACTTACTTGACAATAATTGAATGATAATCAACGTGTGATAAAAAAACTATAAAAGTTAATCTGAGTTGTAATCTGATTATAAAATTTGTTTTGTAACAAAATTGACTTTTAAATATCATTCATTAATCATCACTAACCGTTATCATCATTATTACTTTTTTTCATCATATTTTTAATTCTATCTTTAAGAAAATAAATGAAAGAAAATATATCTTAAAATATTTTTAATTTATTTTTTCAGCTATTAGTTTGGAACCCCACGTAAAATCTCTTCATTTAACTTTAGCGTATCAATTTCCAAGTAATCATTATGCCTCCTTGAAAGGATTTGTTGATTCTTTGGACCCAAATAGCTCCTCAACGTGGGAATTAAGACTGTATTCAAGAGATCCGAGGGTAACCGGTAAACAAGTCCACAAGGTAAACACTCTAAACACGTTTATGAAATTGTTTTTGCGTTTTAATTGATACGACAAATTGTAAATTCTGTGTATTTGTTACGAATTGTGCAATAAATAATTACGATTTTTTGTCTCAACTGATAAAAGTTAAGTAAAAAAATTCCACTCGATCTACGTCACGTTAAATTATGTCATATTATTATTATATCGTGGATGAGATGGCTTGTGTAGATTTTATTATATTGAATTTTTTTGAGTGAGTGCATACGAAGGTTGTTATAATCTCCAATTAAGAATTTTATTATCATTTCCGTATTTTATTTTTAATTTTTTTCAAAAGAAAACACATCCATCATTTAGATTGACAGGTTCATTTAAAAAGAGTTGATTTTTATCAGTGATACATTCTTTATAATAATAAATGTTTACCTATACATAAAAAAAATTATAGGTGATTCATCCTTACAATCCGACCGAATGTGACGAATTGGAACTCCACACAGGAGATTACGTTTACATAAGTAATGAAGCTTTGGCGAATTCGCCGGACGGCTGGGTTGAAGGAATTTCTTGGTTAACTGGGCTAACCGGATTATTGCCGGAAAGTTACACAGAAAGGACTGCCGAATCCGACGCTTGGACACTCCACAGAAAAGTTTCTTTAAATTCGTTAAATCCGGGAGGAAGTGGAGACGCACCAAGTAAACATTCAAGTCTACAAAAAACTCCTCTTCCGCAAGTTAATATTCCCAGAAAACTATCTGATACTATATCGCCAGAAGAAATCGATGAAGTTTTAAGAAAATTAGAGATAAGCGGTGATAAGGAAGACGTTGTTGATGGCATGGATACAAAAGAGGACATTGGAGATAAAGGAAAAGATAATACTTACGAAAATATCAATAAATTAGCTGAAACTGGTGGAAATACGGTGAGTTTTTATTTTTATAGAGTTCATTTTAACCTTTTTACTGCTCGATATGTTATCTTGAAAACAACCTAAGTACAATCTAAGTAGATTAAAAACTGTTAAAGTCAGTCCTAACACGATTTATCTTATAATACACACACTTTATATCGGTTTATCTTTAGAAATAATAGTTTCTCAACAAAAATCAACTTTTATTCATCAAAAAATTCATGAATCTTTCGATATTGAATAAATTTATGTGACAATCGACAGAGTGCTTAACAAGCCACATTATGGTGTGTATTTTTGAAGTCCTAATATTTATTGCATGTCATAACTCAAAACGTGAAGATTTGATGTTGGAAGGATTTGTTGAAAATTTGTTTTTATCTGCCACTTCCGTTGTTCAGAAAACTGCTAGGCTTCTACACCAAAAAAATTATTTACTTTTTATAATTAATTTATACTCTTCACTAAAAGCTTTCGTTTCAAATTGTAACGAAAATTGAGAAGATCTTTGATTAATGTTATCAAATTTTTATTACAAATTTACAATTATTACAAATTTTTATTAACTTACTTTCCCGAAAACAGGAAAAAATTGTTTCATTTTAAGGAAAATTTCATGCTTTCACTTGTCTTTTGTACAAAAACTAGAGGTTTTATGACAGATCAATTTAAAGGACGGTTATGGTAGAAGCTTTAATCTTTAAATTAAGTTTGCATGTTACAACAATCGTTTGTGATGGAAGCTTTAACATTCAGATAGCACGCAACCGAAAGCGTACAATTTAAGTCCTCTTTCTTTTATGATTCTAATTTTGAGACTGCTTTAGTAACTATCGAGGCGTTATTATTTTACGATTGCTTGCAACCCAATGTTTTGATTTCATTGATCTTGACCAAATAAAGTAAGAAGATATGGAAAATTACTTATAACCTCATTGAAAATTATTTAATTCTTGTGAAATATATTATTTGGGTAACTGGCAATTCCAAACTGGTGGACAATTTTACTAAAATAGCTATTTCAATAGGATGGACAAAGATTTCAATTTATCATTTTTGTACAGGGTATTAATGGACGACGTGCAGATATTTCAGGGGGCGGTAGTACCCTCATGTATTTGTCTGGAAGATTTTGGTAGAAAATTTACTTTATCGTTACCATATCCAAAGGGTCCAAGCTTGTGACTTTCAATATCGTTTAAATTTTTGTGAGTGGTTTCCACACATCTTAACCGAAAATCCATTATTTGGACATAGGACTTTATTTAGTGATGAGGCAAGTTTTACAAGAAATGCCATTAGGAATTTTGATAATAACCATTTCTGGGCCGATGAGAATCCCCACAAAGTAAATAAAACTAATCATCAAGTTCAGTTTTCATTAAATGTGTGGGCCCGCAATATTGTGGATTGCTTGATAGGACCATTTTTCTTACCAGCAAGGCTAAATAGACAATATTGTCGTCATTTTCTTCAAAATTAACTTCCACTGCTATTAGAAGACGTGCCGTTAGTTGTAAGAAATCAAGTGTGGTTCATGCACGATGGTGTTTTTAAATCAAAATTTCAATAATAATTTAATTAAAAGTTCACCAGAATATACTTATTCTTTATATATAAATTATATAAATCTGCAGCTGAATATTAACGTTGACTGTATTTTTGGATCTGACAAACTCTTTTTATTTGGTGAACCATAAAAGACTTCTCGATGCGCTTAGTGATATAACAATAACTATATACTATATACAATAACAATAAATTAATGTAACTAAAACAACGTCACGTGGCTAGGGTCTTTACCAGGGTTTGATATCATTTTTATCGCAGTGACTTTTCCCTGAATTGAAACATACTAAAGACGCAGCTTTAATATTTTCAAGTAAACATTTTAATATATTTCCTGTAACATGATCGAATCTAGGAGCCTTTTTTAGCTTTCAGACTTGAGATTATACAAGTATGGTCTTTATAAAATTACTTCTCTATATTGATGATTTATTTCGTATGAGGTTGAAAGATTGTAGTTAGATGATTTGCAAACGTGAGAGCCCTGTCTTAAAAGAAGCCTTAAGATCCTAAATGCCTCAGTGTTTATAGTCATAAAGCAGGGTGGACAGATGATAATTTAAAAGAATGATCTGTTGTTACGCTTTTAGGTACCTTTTATAACACAGAAATCGGTGATGTGAGGAATTTTTAAAGTATCAGCAGGCCAATATGTAGGATATCGTGAAGCAAGCGTGTGGGATCTATTTATGCTGTATATATTAAAACAACTTTCTACCTCTCGTTGTAATTATCCTAAATCTTCATTCATGATATTTTGTATTGTCTCCTTCCGCAATGACCCTGTAGCCAGGTTGTCAAAAAATAAAGTAATTTCCCTCGCAGAGATATATTTGTTGGAAGACTCAAAAATGTTGCTGACCCGCCATTCATTCACAGATGATATCACTCACAGATGTGACCTGAATATTTGAATGAAAAATTTTATCATTTTCGTGGTGTTTTTTATAATTATTGCAGTACCGCCCTGAGTTTTGCGTAGGGTGTTGTACAAATAAAACGAGTACGTTAGCATTTTAAAGACGCTTTTGTTTGTCATAGGGACTTCAAAGGTAAGCATAAGTTTGTGTTCTGATATAAATAATTTGATATCTTGTGAATGAATCATCAGGCCTGTGGCGTTCCAGACTCCAATTAAGATTAATAGATGTAGCATTTTGTCAATTTTTCTATCATTTTATGAACTATTTGTTCTAAATTACGTGACGCAAACGATGGTTACTTTATTTGAAAAGCGTTAGATATTTTAGGCTATTGGTTAAGATTTAGATCAGGGCTTTTATCGTGTGTTTCTAGGAAGCTCTCTTATTTAACAACTCATAAAGTCGTTTTACAAGCGTTACATTTTGGGTAAATATTGAAGGGTTTTATTGGATTCTGTTTATAAGTTGTCCTCACTTGAATCCTGATAAGAGAATCTATTTGACAAAGTTACAGGTTGCATCAATGGCAAATAATCAAAATATTCTCAGTGTATGGATGTAGTTGAAAATTATCAAATAATATAATGGTTTTGAGCAATGTCCAACATCTACTTAACATCTAGTTTGCTAATCATCCTTAAAATGCACCCACAAACAATACCTCTTGAAATAAAACCACACAATTTGACGAAATTGTGTTGAGTGTTTGATATTACAAATTATAGAAGGAATTCGAGTGACGTAATTTCGACGAATTATAGACTTATTTAGATATATTGAATTTTGTTCTTTTTTTATTACAAATCAATGAAATAATTGATATTACAGGAAATGTATACTTAACTATATCTGTTTGATTCATTCACGAAAATGATAAAATTACTCACACTTGTCGGAAGTTATCTGATTTAACGAGAAAACTTATTTACAAGAAATTAGAGTTGCGCATATAGATGTTTACATACGGGGCTATTATTAGATCTATACAAGGATTTGTAACATATGTAAAGGAAAATTATTCAGTTATATTAGTGACTCAAACTAGTTATACAACAATTGCCGTCAGTGATAAAATCAAGACGTTAAAATTCATTTATTTAATCAATTATAGTAAGTTTTGGAGCCAAAATTGAAATCGTAAATGTCTTTCTCACCTTATGGGAAATTTGTTAGCAAATTTATAATTTATTAAAAGTGTAGAACATTGAAAAAAAAGGTAGGAAATCGAGAAATAAAAAAGTGATAAGAAATGAACAGTGAGGTCATTTGAAATGGTGTCAATTTATAGTTGTATAAGATGTCCTAAACTCATTAAGAAACTTAAGTCCTTCTATTTAAAAAATAACTACTATCTAATGCTGCAATGAAAAAATACAGTGTTGAATATACCCAGTTGGAGTTAATCAAGAAGGACTTCGAACACGTTATTTCAAATAAAAGAACTTTTTATTATTAAAAGTTTAAGTTTTAAAAATTCGTATAAAATCCACTTCTTGGAATATGAGTATGAAAATTTCCTAAAGTGTTAATAAGAGAAGAACCAATGAACCAACACGTTTTGGACGTAGGCAGCATCACTGTGCCGTTTTTTATCATAAAGTTTTAGCCTCAAAAACACCTGAGTATATGTTGGACAGAGTATCGAACTGATGTACATCATCTGAACTTAAGATTCAAAGGTCTTCTTACCCCTCCGGCGCATAAAACGGAAATTTTTAAGAGATGTTTCAGTTATCAGATAACCAGCGTGTACAATGGTATCCCTGACGATATCAAGTTGCTTCCACTGTCCCGGTTTCGGAGGTCGATGTTCTTATCTCTACGCTCGCAGCAGAACCAATAGTGATTTAACTCATTCTCTCCAGCATGTTTCAATTCAGTATTTATAAAAAAAAAATTCATATTCTATTGGACTCCATTCTTATATTTCTATATGGTATTGGTCTGCACGGGCGACATTGGATGCTTTCAGTTGGATCGTGATGATGGAGTGTTCAGTTTTTATTTTTTTTTAATATTATGCAATAGAGTAGTTTTTTGCTTTACCGCTTCCTTGCGTTGGTTTTTCATGTGGTATTATTGTTAATTTAGGTTAAGTTTGAGCAGAACCTGTGCGTTCTGAACTTCGCCTTCTTACCTAGATGTTTTTAATTTCTCCAATGTTGGATTAATATTTTTGTATACATTACTGTCTCCGTAATTTTTTATTTAGAAATGTAAATTGTTGGGTGAAATAAAGTCATTATTATTATTATTTTGAAAAATAACTTTTAGTTTTTGAGAAAACAATATTTGAAATTTTGATAAAATTTTCGATGTTGCAATAATTTTCATCGATTACTTTCAAAATTGGCTATAAAATTAATTTCTTGAAGAATCCTTCTGGTAATATCACCAATTATTAATTAAAGTATCCTCTTTTTAATGCAAAAAGCCGTTTTGAAAAATCACTTTTAGTTCTTAAAAAATAAATTTTTGAAATAATCGACAATTTTTTCGAATTTTGCAAGTTTCGCCGATTAAGTTTGAAAAATTCGTATAAAATCTACTTCTTGGAATATGAGTATGAAAATTTCCTAAAGTGTTAATAAGAGTGTCCTCTTTCCAATGAATCAGCACGTTTTGAAAAATAACTTTTAGTTTTTGAGAAAACAATATTTGAAATTTTGATAAAATTTTCGATGTTGCAATAATTTTCATCGATTACTTTCAAAATTGGCTATAAAATTAATTTCTTGAAGAATCCTTCTGGTAATATCACCAATTATTAATTAAAGTATCCTCTTTTTAATGCAAAAAGCCGTTTTGAAAAATCACTTTTAGTTCTTAAAAAATAAATTTTTGAAATAATCGACAATTTTTTCGAATTTTGCAAGTTTCGCCGATTAAGTTTGAAAAATTCGTATAAAATCTACTTCTTGGAATATGAGTATGAAAATTTCCTAAAGTGTTAATAAGAGTGTCCTCTTTCCAATGAATCAGCACGTTTTGAAAAATAACTTTTAGTTTTTGAGAAAACAATATTTGAAGTTTTGATAAAATTTTCGGTGTTGCAATTTTCATCGATAATTTTCAAAATTCGCTATAAAATTAATTTCTTGAAAGATCCTTGTGGAAATATCGCCAATTATTAATTAAAGTATCCTCTTTTTAGAGTTGGTTCGTTAGTTAAATTAGCATCAAAAAAGTTCATTTTGTATCTTGGATCTAAATAAATTCAGACATATCTTATCAACTTTCTTATTAATTTCATTTTTATTCAAATATCGCAATAATGTGGCACTGTAGGGTATCACTTCAGAAATGTACCAGAAATTATAACCATAATGGCCGGATAGATATGCCGGATATCCGGCCGAAGGGGATGCCGAATCTCCGGAATCCGGCTTTTCGCAAAATCACTATCCGTTCCATCACTAATAGTCACTAATCTCTTGTTCTTCCAATGTGTAACTAACACTGGACCTTTTCTTTTTCATACAGTCTCTCCTTTCTTAATTTTCGCAAAGTTTCTATTAGTTGCGTCTTCCTTTTGAACAAATATTTTGTTAGCCGAACACTAGTGTAATAATTGTCAAGGTATATTTCATGCCCTTTATCAAAATAGTCTTTTAGTAGCTTCGTTACGACTGAACACGTGTAGGAATGCTCTTGATCATTGTCTATTATAGTGCCTTTTCCTGTATAGACAAGTATATTCAAAACAAAACCATCAAATGTGGTAAGCTCATACAGCACTATTCCGTACTTATGCCTCTTATTCATAATATACTGCCTAAATTTTAGGCGTCCTCGCCAGTGAATCATAGATTCGTTTATAGAAAGTTGTCTCACATTGGAGAAAGCAACTGCTGAATGTTTTGAATAATCTTTTCTAAAATAGGTCTTGTTTTATATAAACTGTGGTTCGTATCCACATCGCGATGATTTATAAATCGCAAAAATCTTAGGATATCGTAAAACCTATTCCTGGACATACATTTTCGGAAAACCGGGTGTACTCCAGTGCTTTGACAACCGAGAAAAGTGTATAGGTCCAGATAAAAGACAAAGTCTAATGAATTTAGTTATTTCAGGTGGCGTCACATCTTTCCTTTTCCTGGAATTGTTTCTCGTATTTTCTGCAACCGGCACTGATGTTGTTGCACGATTATTTGTTTCTGTTGCAACTTTATTTATTATATCATCGTCAAAGAATAATCTGAAGTAGTCAATAGGTTTGGCATTATTTCCCAAATTCGACATAAACGATGGTACGTGAACGGAATATCTAAGGAATCAGTTTTCGTGTCAGTCCAAATTAGTGGATACCACTGATCTATAAGGTTATCGTCACTGGAAAAATCGTTTTCGCTCGAAATTTCTGATAAATGGTCAACAATGTTAGAGTACATAATAGCTCAGCTTCAATAAGCTTTGATTCCTTGCCTTTGTATTTCGCGTATTAGAGCTAACCATAACACAGAATCCTTTATTTGTACAATTTCAAACAAAGCAGTACACGCACTTACTTAGGAACTGCTAAATTCTCAGTTGCACTCATTAGTAAAAAACAAGAACTGGGTGTAATAATAAATGCACATGCAAAGGGTATTCCCCGTATTCGTATTTCAAACATGAGACAATACTTTCCCCATCATCAATCAGCCATAGCAACAGCCTTGACTTTGAAGTACAGGCTACGATATTACAACTTATTATAAGCACCATTTAAATGCATTAGCAAACGCGTCCAGTAAACTGGGCGCGGTTCACCACGAAAAAGCTCTCCGTTCAGTAGATTAGACGCCGGTGCCGAACGTGTTAATCTTTTCAAGAAAAAGATTTTATTAAAATGTTAATCGACAGTACCAAGGAGATAATGTCCAAAATTCATTTAGATACCGGTTAGAAATGAGCATTTACCAAGAAGGAGATCAACTTGAAAATATTAAATTAAAAAACTATGTTCATTTTAAAATTAAGTTCAATGTTAAGCCTCACCAGGTTAAGATTCAAGAGGTTAAGGTTGGTTTATTACCTAACTGGCACTAAACGAGCGGCTCCTGTTTAACTGTTATTTCATTTTTCTTAATTGTTAAAGGATAATTAATTTTGAATGATTAATTTTTCAAAGGATTGAGATCGGGGGATCTTGGTGGCTATTCAATTGATCCACTTTCCAATTTGTTAGGAAATGCTACTTTATCGAGATATTGCCTAACCTGCAGTTCAGATGGCCACCATATGATGGTTCAGATACCATCATATGATGTGATGGTGTACTATCTTGTATGAATTTCTTAACACATTGGCTGCCACGTCATTCATATATGAATGTCATTCATGACGTCATGACGTGGCAGGCAATGTGTTAAATTGGGGATTAAATATTGTTGTAAGAAAATCTTCAAAAAATAAGGTTCAATGATTTGATTTTTGATAATTCCTGCCCAAATATAAGTTTCTTGTTTAACTACTACTGTTGGAAATAGTGCAACTGCTTTTCTTTTGGTAGTAATGACAATTTTGTTTAATTGTCTTTTTTTTCGGGGGACTAAATTTATATCTACGATTTTTCCCCTTATTTTAAAAATTATATTTTTAGTTGTTCAAAATATTCTTGAGATTACAAGTTTTCAAAGAACAAAAGGCGGGTTGGTTATAGCTGTTCGATGCACACATCGTGTTTGAATTCTAACAATGCACTAAAATGTTTTTGCAACATTTTACTAATAATAATTTTTGTCTTAAATTTAGATGGAAATCGATGAGACGCAAAAACTTTTTATAATGCGCCATGGAGAAAGGGTGGATTTTACATTTGGTTCATGGATACCATATTGTTTTGATGAACAAGGAGAGTATTTAAGAAAGGATTTAAACATGCCGATTTCGCTTCCGAAAAGGTCCCAAGGTCCAGCATCTTACATAAAAGATTCTCCGTTAACGAACATTGGTATTTTACAAGCAACACTCGTCGGAGAAGCATTAAAAGATAACAATGTTACAATCGATTATGTTTATTGCTCACCTTCGTTTCGTTGCATTCAAACATGTGATGGAGTTTTGACGGGTTTAGGAAAGCAAAATGATATCAAAATTAAAGTTGAACCTGGTTTGTTTGAGTGGTTAATTTGGTACCCGGATTCTTTACCGAATTGGTTTACATCTGATGAACTAATATCAGCTGGATATAATATTGATAAAGATTACGAACCGATAATTGCGTCGAGTGTTTTAACCGAACGTCAAGAATCATGCGAATTATTTTACAGTCGAAGCAGTTTTGTTACACAAAAGACTTTAGAATGGCACACAACTGGAAATATTTTATTTATTGGTCACGCAGCGACTTTGGACGTTTGTTCGCGTGAATTAATCGGGAAAAAACCGAGAAACGCTACTGATTTTACAAAAATTCTTCAAAAAGTACCTTATTGTAGTTTGATGATGTTGGAACGCAATGAAAATGTGTGGAATATTGTTGAACCTCCATGTCCACCCGTTACTCATTCTAATAACCAGAGGTTCGATTGGAAAGTAATACAATAAAAATAAAATTCAAAAGAAAAGCTCAATGCCCTCCTTCATTCCATTTTTTTCCGCTAAAAAAGCAAAAATAAAGAGAAAAACGTTGTGATTTACCAAAGATATCACGAGTATAAAAGAAAATACACGTTGTTGTTGTATTATAAATTTCAAAACCCGTTGGATTGCGCGTAAACAATACTAATTTTTAAGTAAGAGATAATTATATTTATGTGAAAGCGTTAAAATGTGTAAATAAATTTTATTGAATTAAAAAAAAAATCTTGTTTATATTTTTCGAATTTATTATTTTCGTGCGAACGTGGTTAGTCATTTCCCGTAATTTGTAGAAGCGTGTATGAGTACAGCAATTTTTGTCTACAAACACGAAACAACAATCGATTAGATCAATAATTTAGATTAGATATATAATAAGCTTTTCGGTAGATATATAAACCGGTATAAACGGAGGTGTGACCAGTCGAAATTAAACTGTGAGTTGCAAATAACAAAAAGCAAATCAAAAAATATTTAAATCAAAATGATTTACAACGTTGTTCTGACATTTGTTGATTTTTTCGAAGTATTTCTTCACGATTTTTACGATTATATTTTTGTGCAATGGCGTGAGGCTTTGATTGGTAAGTTTTGCTTATATCCTATTATTAATTCCATCTGATTAATTGATTATTTTCTTTATAGAAGGCCATCACAGACATGTTGAAGTGGCTTATAATGCATCATGGTGATCATTATTATATTATGGTGGATTTTTTTTGAAAACAAAACTTCATCTAAATTAGCGGTTGGTTGAAATGTCAAGATAGTCAAGGGATACTTCCAATGGAGTATAAGAACTGAATAGAGATCAAAAAACTTGTTTAAGGAAAATTGACATTCAACACCACGGTGAAGATAAAAGACTTTTAAAAGAGTCTTTTAATACATATTTGTTAAAATGTTATTTGTTAAAAATATCAAAATGGAGATAAGTTACAAATATAAAACTTGTTAAATATTATTTGTTTTTGAATACCTTTAAATAATAATAATTTAATTAACAACACTGTTCTGCAATGTTTCCAGAATCTTTAATTAACTAATAGTGAAAACAAAAATGTCTTGATAATTAAATAGTAAACTAAAACTAGCACATTACTAGAACTAACACTAGACCTAGAACTAGAAACTTTCGGGTTGAGCCTTGCGTCTTTTGAAAAAGTGTTTGACATTTCAGATGCGATGTTGCAACCTTCTTTAGAAACAAGTTAGAAGTCACTACTATCCGTCCCAAAAGTCAAGGCCCTTCACTATAGTGATCGATATCTTTGCAACCGAAATTTAATTTTTGTCAATTTGAATATTCGGTTTTTGGAGATTGCGAACTTTTTCCACTTTGCGATTTTTTTTTCCAAAAACTATCCAATGAAAAAATTTGAACAGGTGATAGAATGATGTGTTCTGAATGAGGGGCATATTTTATATTTTCGAAACTCCCTATATAGTTTCGCGAAAAATCGCGATTTAGTAGGAACGTGGTTTTAACCAAAATAATTACGTTTCTCGAATCCCGTTTTCAGTTTATCAAAATTATGTCTCTACAATAAAAACTGACGTCCTGTCTGGAACACACACCAGCACTATCTTTGCTGATTGGATGGAACACCCCTCATTTAACTTGCGATAAAAATAAAAAGACGCGGAACCGAAAATTTTCAAATTCTCATACTTTGCATAGAAATATTCAGTGATTACAATAAACTTTACTGCAATTTTTTTCATCAAACGGTTGCGAAGATATAAAGTGATATAATGTTGGTTCGTCCTATCACTATTTTAATTTGTGACTTATTTGTTTTGACTGTTTTTAATATAATATATTGTTTTATTCATTTATTGAATGATATGTGTTACTTCCATATTTTCAAACATAACATTTTCTGCAAATTTTGACATTTTGGCTGATGATGACTTAAAAGTCGAAACCGGTACTAATAAAGATTAAAATACAAGCAAGTAAAAAGTTTTATATAAAATAATTTCTGTTACATAGATTTATAACTGTTTCAAATAATCGCAATATTATTTTAAAACAGCGAAATCTATTTGTTTGAGTTACCTCATTTGTGTCAAAGATAAAACAAGACAGCTAACATCAGAGTAAACATGAAAGATTGAACAATAATGTTGGGAGCTCCTCTGATTTGGCTGACTGGATAAGACTGGAAGTGAAATCCTCAGATTTTTTTTCTAGTTATTCTCGCGTTTTAAGACTAATGTTTAGGTTGATTATAATCTGGAGAGCTGAAAGCTTTCCCAGTTAGTTCTCAGGCAGCTGAGTGATCGGAGTTCTGTTTAACTTCTATGAAGTTCGAAGATACTTTCCTGGTGATAAAGAAGTTTAATGTAATGCCCTTCATCGTCCCCACCTTCATCAGCTCCGCCATTCACTCTCCCCTTCAAGCTTTTTCTCTCTCCTACAATCCAGTACAGGCTCTAACTCCATACCTCCCTCCTCCATGAAATATCCCGGAATTTCCTCCGTTATTATGACGTTATACTTATTATTATATCTCCCATTCTCTTCCACCTGAGTCCGCCGTTCCTACTTTTCCACATCTCTATCTCTACTCTCCAACTCATTCCACAGCGTTGACCCTTCCCTCCTTCTTCCTTGTATTTCCTCTGTTGAGTACTCTACTCTACTTCCCCACCCCAGTCTTAACCTCGCTACAACATTCCCAAAATTGTAAAGTCGCTCCTGTGCTCGGCTCATTCTCGTACTTTATCGTCCTTCCTTCCTCATCTTCTCAAACTCCTCTCTCACTATATATTACGGAATCTCCCTGCTCAACCCCAAGACCTACTTCCAATATCTCTCTTAGATCACCTCCATCATCTTGTATTCCTTCCACCCCCATATTTCCGCTCCACATATTATCACACTCCTCACCAATTCATCAAACGTTATTTTTCGCCTACACAAATCTTTTACAAATATTCGTTCCCCCCGGCTTCATATCTGCCCTAATAATCTTCTTGCCTTACTGACTCTCTGCCCAATATGATCTCCGAACCCATTATCCACTCGAAAGGTAAAACACAGGTACGTAAATTCTCTTACCTGCTCCACCTTTCCCCTCTACTATTCCCACTTCTCCCTTTTCCGTCTCCCATGCTTGTAGGATTTTATAATAAGTAAGAGAGTTAGGTATTGTTCTTTCTTTATGTTATGTCTTGGCGGTCAGTAAACTGCACCGTCCCTCACCTTTTGTCGACTTAATTTCGATTACTGTTAGTTGATTGTGCTCTCTTTGCAGAAGGCATTCCTCGAAATGGTGATTGATTCTTTCAGTAGTACAATAGGTTTGTACTACTATAATCAACCCTTGACTTGATTGTATGGGTGAGTGGTTTAATATATTTTGTAACCCCTTATTTTAAGGTATGATTGACTTATCATATCATATGTGTCTCAGAAATGAGACAGAAATCTATGCACTGAGCAAAACCACAACCTATTTTTGTGGATTTTATAAATACTAAGACACACCGGCACACCGCAGAATATTTGTCTGAAAAATTAAGCGAGGTGATTGAAAAATATGGCCCTGAAAAATTTTTCTGTGTGATAGGGGACAACGCTGCAAATATGCAAACATCTTTTAAACATATCCAAGAACAATACACTTATATAATTCCTTTAGGATGTCTAGCTCACACTTTTCATTTACTTTGCCGGGATATACTAAAATGTAACTCTATTCAGGAATTTATGGACAATTTAACTGCAATTGCAAAAAAGATCAAAAGCATGTTTTGAATGCTTTATTCATAAAAATTAATAAAGACAGGAAACTGAATATTTCGTTAAAATTGCTCCCGGGTCTTTTAACAAATCAAAAATGTCTCTTCAGCGTCTGGCTGTAAAAGAAAAATCATCTGATTAGATCGCTAATATTTTGAAGTGATTTGATAAGAGAAAAGAGCGTGCTTTAAAGCCACTCCATTCTGCAGCTGTGTTACTAGATCCATTAAATTAGGGTTCAAAACTTACTTTAGAACAACAAATTGATGCAACGGAGGTCATATATAAAGTATCTGCGGATATCAACGTTGATTCTCTGGATAATGTTATAACGGATTTAGCACATTACCGCTCAAAACACAAATTATGGTCTAAAAACTTCCTCTGGAGTTGTATCCACTCTACATCTCCAGTTTCTTGGTGGAGACGACTATATGGTACAACGTCATTATCAAAAGTTCCAATAAGAATTCTAACTGCTCCAGTTTCGCCAGCCGAAACTGAAAGATCATTTAAAACTTTTTCGTTCAATCATCATAAAAGAAGAAACAGATTGACACCCGAAAGTGCTGGAAAGATTACGTACATATCTCACAATTGGAAAATCAATTTCGAGTCCAATAAATTGGAACAACAACTAAAACCAAGTACTTCATATTTTGCACAACTTCCTTCAACTTCAACTGCTGATATTGTTGAACAAGTGTTTGAAAGTTCCGCTTCTACTTGCAGTAGTTGCAGTACATTACATTACATAGAATACATATCGGGTAGGCGGATCAACCAACCTTGCACCGCGACCCTAAGGATCTATTGTACCCCGATAGATATCGTTATCAAATTTCACCGTGCAGTCCAATGCTCTTAACGAACATTAATACCTTGTTCGGCGAAAGGTCATTCAGAACTTTTGAGGAGATAAACTGCGACCCAAAAATCGAGAATCTGATACGGTTAACGGCAGGGCAGTGACATAAAACATGCTCAACCGTCTCTGCTTCCTCCGCACATAGTCGGCATTCAACATCGTCGGCTAAACCCAACAAGTTAAGGTGTGCTTTTAATCGGCAGTGCCCAGTAAAAACACCCATTAGAACTTTTATGCTACTACGGGCAAGTCCTAAAATATTCCCGGGTTTGACAGTGGCGATGTTAATAAACACCTTAGCATGTCTCATTCCAGGAGAACTGGTCCACAGTAGGCGAAGTCTCTCTTCAGCCCACAGTCCAATCCTATATTTGGCCATCGCAAATGATACACCAACTGCTGGTTCCGACCCCACAAACGCTTCAGCGTACAATCATTAACCAGAGCCGACACCCTTTTCACGGCTTGCAGCGTCTGAAGAGCGGCTTGACTGTCTGAGAATATTCGTACTGTCATGTTCTTCACCCCTCTTTCAAGAAGGATTTTAGCTCCCATGTCAATAGCAAATACTTCCGCCTGGAATACAGTACAGTACGTACCCAGGCTGTAGGCTTGCTTAATTCGAGGTGTCTGGCAGTATACTCCTGCTCCTACCCCTTCAGGCGTTTTTGATCCATCTGTGTACAAGCAAATGTCTGCCCGAACCAGAGAATTTTCATTTTCGATCCAGGACTGCCGCTCAGGCAGTACAATCTGGTATCGAGCATTAATCACTGATAGTGATACCGCCAAATCTGACGGCATTGATAGCACAATATCAGTGCTTATAATGTCTTCCGTAGCCCATTGGTAGGACATGTCGGAACAGTTTTGAGCATATTGCTTAAATCTGTAAATGGTTGTTCTAGCCACTTTCTCTATATGCAAATGCAGAGGAGATAGGCCAAGCAGAACCTCCATTGCTAGAGTTGCAGTACAACTAACGAAGGTGAACGACGAGAAAGTGAAGGTTGTTGTGACGAGTCTTATGGACATGGAATCAGACTCATTGTCATATACAGACTCAGACACCCACATGGAAACGAGTCACGACATCGACAACTGAGATTATTTTGTTTGTCGAAAATTAAAATAAATGTTTTAACATTCGTTTATTGTTTTGTGTTTTTTATGTCGATTTATTCAGTCACTTTTACCTTAAAATAACAAAGTAAGTTTACTTGAGTATATCCGGGTACATGGTATTTACCCAAATTGCAATATACCCGGTATTTGCCCATTGATGGTACATACTGAGTATTCAAGATGACTTCAACGTCGTGTTTTTGTTTAGAATGCCGTCGGCATTCCAGCAATACGTATATCCTTATGGTTCTTAATTGTTTTATTCTGAATGCATCGTATATTATAGTTTGACTACCGGTGGTGAATAGTACATGTACTGACTTTGCTGATTTCTGTTGCATGCTCTGGGTAGAAGATATCCAGGGCTTTATAATATTAGGGACAATTTGTTGTGCTTGGGCAGCCCTTTCTTGGTATTAGCATTATCTCTTCTTTTCTGCAGTTCCATTGAGATTATGCATCCTCTGTTGCTAGACAGATAAAACTAAATAAATTACACCAAATCAAAAAAACATACCTCAAAATTTAATCATCATTTTTTCTGTGGACTGCAGTTGCTTAAATGTAATTAAACCCTTAAAGTACACTTATTAATGGCAGTAAAAGTAAATAAAAACAGATCTTGATTAGTTTTAGTTCTGAGCTCTCCAGGTTAATTGAAGTTACGTAAAATTTAATTGAATTTCAATGATTTATAAAATGCTTAACATCTGATAATGGAATTGATATTGCAAGGTGGTAAAACAGCAAATACTTCTATTATTATTTTTGTTATTAAACCAATAAAGTAATCTGAAAGTCATGTATGAATCATAATTTATGAAATAATTTATGTTAAAGATGAATAGTAAAGAGAAAGGCAAAAGTTAATAATACAGCACATCATTTCACCATTTTTAGTTTATATAAATAATAATAATGTCTCAAATTTTGTGCTTGGTTTCGTAACTGCGATGACAAGCATTTATATTTTAAAAAGAACAGATATCATGGTTTTGATAGAGTACATTTTTTTCTCTACGCGTCATAACAAACCACCCACTTGTCTAATTTGTCAACGGTTGGAGATATCAATAGGCCGAAACACGTTGATTTTTATTTTTGTGCACCCAAATAATTTAGCACAAAAAATGTATATCACCTTTCGATTTTCAGAAAATTGAGTCAACTTTGTTTTTTTTAATGGAACACCGAATCCAATGGAATGCAAATTAGAGAGAATTGGCTGATGAGAAAGTTCCGGTTATCTATACTTGTGTACTCTGTCGACCTGACAATTTTCTGGGAGGAACGTTACTGTTCGTGTGGGAAGTAAATTAATTGTAGTTACGATTTATAATATGTAAAATGAGAACCGTCATGCCTAATTGCAGTTTATTTGTTTCTGTCGCCTATGGTACTAAAGTGAACTCGTTTAGGACACCTCATCCAAAACCGAAATTGAAAAATTTTTAAACTCCATCTGTTTCTTCTTATCTTTCTCCACAGCTCCATCTAGCCCCCCTACTTAAATACCTATGTGTTTCGAGATAGGAATTAAAATTTGAATTTTAGAGAGAGTAGAAATATCACTTTCCTTTACTACTTTAAATAGCATGCCCTCTAGGGGTTGATTCAGCGGTACTACTACCTTCAGCCAAATTAACATTGAACATGAATATTCGCTCATTGTTGCAGACAATTTTTAAAATCTGGCCAAACAACGAACTTACCCGGCGAACTTAATGCAGTAAAGTTTTACAGAGGAATAATGAAATAAATGAAAATAATGAAGTAAATGATCACGACTCTAATTCAAGTATTCTTACGTCTGATGATGAAGTTGGGACAACAAAGAATTTTCATGAATGAAAATTAGAATTATCGTTAGCAAAAAACGTGAAAATCCCAAAACCTTCGAGAGTTCATTGCTTCACTAGAAATGTTTTGACAAATTTGATAGCGTTGGTGGAATAGAGTAGGCGATTTAGTGCACAACCTTTATGGTAACTGAAATAACATCTCCATGAAGTTATATACAGAATAATAGTTATGTTCACCTGTCAATGAACATATGATCAGTTGTTGGATTCCTTCTTCAATTCATCAGACACATTGAGCATCAAATTTGGCGAGTTGATGCTACCAGATTGATACGATTAGATGGAATTATCAGCTATGTCCACCGGTGAAGCAAAGAATTCTCGGCATAATACGTGTAAAATAAAAAGAAATATTTCCGGGTAGTTATGAATGAAGATAGTTTTTCTGTATTATTGTCCAATTTACGATTTGACAATCCAGTAGATAGAGACAGAGTTCACCGTTCTAGATTGGTTGGCTCTGCCCCTATCAGCAACATTTTTAATATTTTCTACTAATTATGCTGCTAGTTACTGGCTTATGTTGAGGTTCTAAAGAAATAAGCAAATGAGAAATACTGAAAGAGTTTTTACATAAAAACTGATGCGTTGCTCTGATATCTAAAAAAAGGAAAAGAATGATCTTCGTTTCTGGAAAGTACCACAAGCTAACAACAGGTGATTACGGTAAATCTAAATTAACAGACTACATTACAGTACTTAGGGTGGAGTTGACGCTTTTATTGAAAGCACATCGATAAACTCAGAGATGGTAAAATTCTCGATTAAAAATGTACTCCGTAATGTATATTATTTTTTCTGAAATCAATAAATTAATAATTATCCATCCTACATCAGAAATTATATTTGAGAAGGTGAAGTTTGTGTTTGTTTCAACATAAGCCCTCTAGAAACGAAATGATAATAACAACCACTTAAGAGCTTAAATTGACCCTTGATTATTTAATATAAAATAGATTAACAGTTCAAACAATCAAACTGATGTATAAAAGATTACAAGATTTATAAAATCTATCACTCGCAGGAGTATAAAAACTTAAATAAAAAAGTACATAATCATTTTTTCAATGTCCTCATTGCGATGCGATGTTGACTCATGGAGTGCTTGCAATAAGCGATTTAATTGATAGATATTGATAAACAAACATGCGCATTGTTAATATGATGTATTATTGTGTAATCGACTTAAAAACTCATATGTACATTTTTAAAAGTTTTAAAAGTGTTTATAATTAAGTTTTGAATAGCAAATGTAATAACGAACTAAAATAACAAACAAAGTATCTATTGTTTCATATCAAAGCCGTATCTGTATATAAATGTTTAATAATATTAGTGCACTCTATTCCCGCTCTCACCGCCCCCTTCCTCTCCTCCCTGAGCGGATTGTAGTATCATCTTGGGACAAAACAAGTTAATTGTTTTTTCTTATAAACAGTACCTGAATATAATTGTAGTGTTTTTAAGGGTCCGACATGAATGAACAGAGATGGCTGTAGGAGACTATAACACTTGAAATAAGTGCTCATTTAGCAAACTTATTGTCTGCTTATAATTGTTTAAAGTGTAAACATGATGATTAATAATGTTATATTCCCAGAAATAAACTTCAAACATAATGAAGCAATTCGAGTAATACTCAATAATTCGTCGTTCATAACGATACTAGGTAAACAATCACGAACATCACAAATTTTGAAAATAATTAACTTTTTTTACTAGTAGAAAGAAAGCAACTATCTTAAAAACGGTGATGAAGAACTGCGAACCAACTCCTACCAGATATTTATACTATAGAAGAGGCCTAATTCTTATTAATGTAAGCTAAAGTAAGCTGTCGCATGCGCTTGACGTTGAAAAATAATAAGATTTGAAAAATTTGTTACTTATGTCATTTTTGGTAGATGTCTCTGAAGATGGCCTATGGCCGAAACTAGTCAGACATAGAAGTTTAATTAAAGACCAGTTTATGTGCAAAAACCTTAACATTTTTTTTCCACAAATATTGTTGATATTTTATTACCGTACATTATCACGTGGAGATCGCTTTGTCATGGTATTAGAAGTAGCAATGGTCAAATTGAGAAAAAGAGAAAAATTAAAATAAACCGATTTAAAACACATGCTGTGTTTTTAGCATTTCAACGGTACGTAGATTCATTGCGCAATTGGAGAATAGAGAATCTGTAAAAAATATTAAGGACTGCTCTGCAGATTATCGACAAGACATGGATGGATTACAACTCAATTGTTACTAAATTTAAATTAGAGGTCGATAACCGTTCTTGCCAACGCAAGTGGCGAAAGGAGCATAAAAAATTTTTTTATTGTACATGCAAGAACATAATATTGCCATGCCGGACGGTAAGACTACCAAAGATAAGCTGATAGGAAAATCAATGAAGTTGTCATTGCCATCGAATACGTAATCGATGGCATGGCAAAAAATGCGGAACATACAGTTCTACGGTTACCACCTTTCCATTGTATTTTCAACCTCATAGTATTAATCTGGAGCAATTTAAAGCGAAATATTCGAAAGCGTAATACCTTAACTCTTACCGCTGCAGTAGTATAAAAAATAAACCACCTCAATTTTTACCCACCAGACGCAGTGGTCTATACTGTATACCACCAATTCAAAGTTATTTTCCTACTTTCGTAGCCGTAAAAATTTTAAACCACCATCGTCGTATCGTACGTTAGTGCATTGTTACACGAGCAAACTTGTTTAGCGCATAGCCGATGAATTTAAAGTTTATGTTCATAGTTCGTATATGCTTCTACAAATTAATCAAAAAACATCTTTTATTTGTGTTTTTTTTATTAGAAAGAGTATTACATCCGTTCAGATAAGTTGAATATATTACAAATACAGGGTGGTCCATTTAACGTGAGACAAGCGATTATCTCGAAAACGGTTCATTTTACATAAAAATGAATCATATGAAAGTTGTTCTGTGCAAAGGGGGAAACCATATGACGCTAGCATTTTTGACCTTAACCTTATTTTGAAGGTTATATGAAGGTCACGGCCAATTTTTTAAATTGCATTCTATATATTTTATTGTAAAATCAGAATCTGTGGATAAAAGTAAGTAATTTAACAGAAAAATAAAAAAATTTTACTGTGTGGTTTTGCCAGTACAACGGCAAAACATCTTTTGAAAAAAATTGAAAGTTCTTTAGAAACAATTAACTAACGTTTATAATCTAGCAAGAACAAATAAGATTTATGAATTATTAAACATTTTCCTACCCGCTTCGATACATTGTCTTCAGTTCTTAATACTTAGAATACTATTTAAGAATGCTCAACAAAAAAATTCAGAAGAGGTACAGCTCTGTTCAGATTTAATGCGAATCGTCCGCTGTTACCTCCGACATGACGTTGGTACTGGAGGAAGACGGAGACATCTTTTGTTTCTATTCAATTCGATTTTTGAGACTAAAGGAAGTTACCCTCTTCCTGAACCCAGATAAAACCGTCCCAATTTGAAGTAGGCCGAAGAATGGATCACCCTTTTTTTAAATATGTTAATTTTATTTTATTTTAAATCTTTTTTGATATTTTTAAGAACAACAAAGACGATTTTTTATATGTTCCTCTAATAAATGATTTTAGAGTATTTCTATAAATAAAACGTCAGATAAAAATCTCAGTAATATACTTAATATAATATAAAACTTATAAATAAAGCTTTATGAAACTCTCCCTCAAATTTGAAATAGAATTATTCAATATCAAAATTACGTGCATTCAAATTTGTCCGTTTTCTTAAATATGTACAACATGCCTCGTGTTCCTGGTCAACGAAAGTCAGGTTTGACTACGAGGCGAGCAATTATTGCACGTCATCAAGAAGGAATAGATAAACGGGAAATTGACGAACGTGTAGGCTTATCAGTAAGATTTGAAGAAAACGGGAAAGTTGGCGTTACAACATCTAGATCAGGCCGAAGGCTTATTCTTAATAATGCTCAACGAAGAGGAATTGCTGAATACGTCACCGCCAATCCATTTACAACATCCATAATTATCAAGAATTTAATTCGATTAAATACATTCGAGTGCTGGAGGATGTTTTGATACCATCAGTAAGAACCTTGTATCCAGACGGGATCATCACGATTGTCCAAGACAATTCACTCGTGCATTCTTCAAGAATTGTTCATGATTGGTTTGAGGATCATAATGAGGTTAAGCGAATACCCTGGCCAGCGCGGTCACCTGATCTTAACCCAATCGAAAATCTATGGGCTTTGGTGGAAAAACAGTTCAATAAAAATGCCAACTTTCCGATTCGCAACGTGGATAATCTGCGCCGCAACATTACAGTTGTGTGGGAATTGTTTCACGGCAAGGATGTATGCGAAAGAGTAGTAAATTCGATGTCTACCAGATTGCAATGTTGCATAGAGAATAATGGGTATTATTCAAAATACTGATAATATTTGATGGTATAATGGACCTTATAAAATTCTCCCCAATTAGATTATTATAATATTTATTATATTTCATATACATGTATAATAATATATTATATTTTTTGTTATATAGGAGTACTATATTTTATTATATTGCTTTTTAATTTTATTATATTAAAATGGTTATCGATATATTTCAATATATAGTTTATATATAATTTACTATCAATATATAATTTTCATTTCTTATGAGGTTCGACTCATCGTTCCACTGTATTACCAAAGTAATACAGTAATTATTAGTAATTATTTTCATTTACTACTGGAATTGTGTAAAGTAAATGGATTGCTTCTACTTATTTATTTTCTTAATTTTTCTTTGTGATTCAGTCATCTTGGCCATAAATCACATCACCCCGCTTGCCTGTTCGGAACTTTTACTACACTACAGAGCAGGTAAAACCTGGATTGAATGCCTCGTGAATATAGGTCGTTTCTAGTACAATTTTATGCCTCTACGAGCGGCTCTTTTCGCATTATATCTGAACAGAACTCTACATCGGGTGACCTGGCTCGTCGGAAATACCTTTGAAAAGAGGTCTAAAAGGTTCCGCCATTTCTCCACCTTTGTCAATTTGACAATAGAATAACGCATAAAAAACAAGATTTCGTGGAACTGCTTATGTCGGCATTTTCAGAATATCACTTTCAGAGACTTAATTGGTTGTATAGTTTTATTCAAATAGTTTTAAATATTGTTTGTTTATAAAAAATTGATTAAATTATACTATTAATCAACAACAAGTATAAAATTTATAATAAATGTACAAATATTTCCCCACCCACTTCAATACATTTATTAACCCTTCTACTAAAACTTTCTTTACATCTTAAAAGGTTTTCTTGGCTACTATTTCTGCATGCATTTCTTATTCACTCTTTCATGTTTTTTGGGTTAGTCGGTACTTCGCGATAAACATTATCCTTAAGGACGCCCCACAAAAAAAATCCAGAGGTGTTAAATCAGGTGATCTGGCACGGCAGGAAATTAGACCTCCCGATCTAAAGCTTCACGTGCAACATGTGAAAAATGTTCTGGACACCCATCATGTTGCAGCCACATATTTTGTCTTTGTTCCCTGCTCAAATCTACAAGTAACGTTGGTAAGACGTCATCTAAAAAATTTCGGTACTTCTCCCCATTCAGCATACCATCAATAAAGTATGGACCAATCAATTTATCACCAATTATGCAACACCAAACATTAACCGACCAAGGTTGTTGATGTTCTACTTCACGCAACCATCTCGTATTTTCAACGCTCCAATTGTGCATGTTATGTCTATTGACTTATCCTTTGTTTGTAAAAGTAGACTCATCTGAGAATAGCACGTTACCAAAGAAATTGACGTCCAACCGCATTCGTTCTTGTGCCCATTGACAATATATTAATCGATTTTCTAAATCACCTCCATAAAGCTGTTGATGCAATGAAATGTGGTATGGGTGATATTTGTTCCGCTTTAATATTCTAAAAATGCTAGTCTTCGATATTCCGGCGTCAATTGCAAGTCGTCGAGTGCTAACTTGAGGATTTACCTCAACGCTAGCTAATACCGTAGTTCTGTTTCTTGATTCCACATTTCCAGTGATAGTGAAAGATGTACGAAGAACTTTTAAGATCTACACTGATGGTTCAAAAGGACGAAATGGTGCAGGCGCGGGGGTATTCTCTCACGATCCCCCGATTCGCCTCTCGGAACCTTTAGGGTCTAGCACCACCGTCATACAAGCGGAACTAACTGCTATTAAACTTGCTGCTGACTGCATTGTTAAATCCAACAAGCGGGGTAAGTGTTTTACTATTTTTACAGACAGTAAACAATCTCTTTTAGCTTTAAGCAGAGTTATTATAATACAGTTATTTTTTAGCTTTAAGTGGAGGCTGCCGCGAAATACAATCGTGTCAGAATTCAGTGGATTAAGGGGTATTCCGGTTCCAAGGGTAACAACCACGCGGACAGGCTAGCCAAACGTGCTGCCGGTAGAGCGTCCTGTGCACCCGAGCCGATAATTACCCCTTCATTAGCTACTCATATCGAGTTAATCAAGCGCATTACCCACAAAAAATTTTTAAACGGGTGAGACCATACCCCGGGCTGTCATCTCGCCAAGGAATTGTTAAAATATTCTTCAGCCGCAACAGCCCAGTTCTTCGTAGGGCTTGGTAAAAGTGCCCTTCGCACTGCCACAGGTCTCCTCACGGGACACTGTAAAGTAAATTCAAAACATGAAGCTTGCCGACTCCCCTTTTTGTCGAGCTTGTGAACAGGATGACGAGACGGTTAAACACATCTTGTGTGATTGTCCCTCTCTGACCAACCTCAGAATGAGGACCGTCAGGGAGGAATGGCCAACCACAGATGATATCAGGAATGCACCTCTAGGAGCTGTCCTAGTCTTTGGTAAATCCTTAGGCTGGTTGATGTGACCAGAGTGTGTAATGGGAGGATGCAAAAGGGGCCTAGGTGTGGCGTGCGGTTTTTCATGCACTCCCCAATCCATACATACAAGCTCTCCTCGTTTTAAAATTTAATTCCCAGTATAAATGGGTTGCCTTTATCTTAAAAAGTAGTCAATTTAACAGAAATATTATTTTCGTATTCAGGAGACTAAAATTACTTAAAATTGACTCATAAACCCCAGCCACAGAATCAGTGTTGCCCTGTGTAATTGGACTAAGATAAATTGGGTTAAATCATAGTAATTCACTATTGAAGAATTACAAATTTTCTTTTCAATACATTCATGAAATTGTGTAAATAATGTGTTGTAAATAATTGCAAGAAACTTATTATATTATCCTGTAGAAAGAAGTATCAGGGAATATAAAATTGGGCTGTTTGTTTTTATTAAAAGAAAATAAATAATAGGTGTTAAAAAGTTTATAAAAACCTTTTTTTTATAAAATTACATTAGATTTCTTTAAAGAGCAAAGGTATCAATATAAAAATATTTCCTTCACATTTAACAATGACCACAATAACAAAGATCTAGAACACACTTTTTATGATTGCGTTAATTGATTATTTTATTTAGCAAACCTTCAAGCAAATCCACCTTCTTTCAGTTTTCCAACCAGGGCATCAACATCAGGAAGAACAACACCTGGTTGGCGTACAGGAGGATCTTCAACACTTACAACTTTAATCCTTGGAGATACATCAACACCTAAATCTTTTGGTGTCATTTTAGCAATTGGTTTCTTTTTAGCTTTCATGATATTTGGCAAAGTAGCATATCTCGGTTCATTTAAACGAAGATCGGCGCTTATTACAGCTGGTACTTTACATTTAATTGTTTCTAAACCACCATCAACTTCCCTAGTAACAGTTATATCCTTATCTCCCTTTTCAATCTAGTATCAAAAACCATATTTAATAAGTGATTGATTTGATTATTAATGAATTAATTGAATTACCTTTGAAGCAAATGTTGCTTGGGGCCAATCTAAAAGAGCAGCAGTCATTTGAGCAGTTTGATTAGAATCATCATCAATAGCCTAAATACAAACCAAAATTATTTTAATTCTTATAATTAAAAAAAAAATTATTACCTGTTTCCCAACGATAACAAAATCTACTTTTTCTTTCTCAGCAATTTTTGCAAGAATCTTTGAAACATGAAGTGGTTGCAACGTTTCATACTCAGCTCCACTTATTTCAACATGAATACCTTTATCAACACCCATAGCAAGTGCGGTTCTTATAACTTCCTGTGATTGAGCTGGTCCACATGAAACAGCAATGATTTCTGAAGCAATCTTTTTCTCTTTCATTCGAACGGCTTCCTCTACTGCAATTTCATCAAATGGGTTCATTGAGTGTTTAACGCCATCAGTAACAACGCCAGTCTTGTCTGGTTTAACGCGAATCTACATATT
Organism: Onthophagus taurus; assembly: GCF_036711975.1. NCBI lineage: Eukaryota > Metazoa > Arthropoda > Insecta > Coleoptera > Scarabaeidae > Onthophagus > Onthophagus taurus. The sequence goes on along the minus strand of NC_091972.1, from coordinate 29,130,425 downwards.
AATATATGTTTAAGAAAAAAAAGTTTTATTAAAGAAGTAGTTTTTTACCTTAACTGCATAATCAATTACTCTTTTAACACCAACTAAAACGCGAGCCATTTTCACTTAAACTTAAGGAAACGTTAGGTAATTGGAAATAAATAAGCAATAATGTGGAATTGGGACCTAAGATATAATGAACGTTGGACTTTGGAATCTGGTTGAGTTGGTGGGTTAGTTTTTTGACAATTTAAGGTTATGTTTAAGTTTACTATGTTGTTTCTTATATTTAGTATAAATCGGATGTTTTTATTAAATAAGAAGGTAAATAATTAAATTTTAGTATTTATTAGATGGGAATTGTTAATAAATATATTTAATTTTGTTTAATAAGACGTGTTTTTAAAAATGTTTATTTGCGACATCTATGAGAAAATATAAGTACCACATGAGTAGAACCAGTGGATAAAGTGGGAATCTATACAATTCTACAGCGTGTATCTGAATGACTGCAACAAACTTCAAGGAGGGACGATTCTTTAGTGAATTTTAAGGATACTTTAATATATGAATCATGGGCGACTTCGGCTCGCCTAAGGAGCTACGCCCCTCCAAAAATGGCGAAAAATTTTGGTTTAATTTTTATTTCTTGGGAAGTACAATAGAATATATATTTATTAAATATGTAGATACACATATATATATAACTATAAAGCAAAAATAAAACAAAACAAAATAAAAAACTATTTAACAATTCGTGAAATAAAGTTTACAATCTCTCAATTATAATATTATTCTCTTATTTCTAATAGTTTCTAACAATTTCTGCTTAAATGCTGAAATAGTTGTTTGATTTCTAATTTCGTTGTCTAAATTATTAAACAAAATAAACCCTAAAAGATAAACAATCCTGCGAGTATGAATGACTAACTCGTCTAATATACAAACTGTTGCGAGATCTTGTGTTATATATAGGTATGGAGGGTAAACGCACCAGTGTTTGACCTGTTAAGGATTTTTTAATGTCAGTGTTTGACCGAGCCATATTATTTTTCTTGTAGATCCCTCTGCCTTTACATAAAATGATCAAAATATGATCAAATACACATCTGATTCATTTAAAGTTATGTACCCTACATATAAAATATAACATCATGAAGTAATATTTTTTAAAAATTAAAAAGGAAAACAGTATTTCGCATTTAGTGTTTGACCACTTTGATTACATTACTTGACCAATAATACCTAGTAGTTTGACCTTAAAACCGTCAATATTTGACCGATTCTTAATATAATATTCATTTTCATTATTTTTCCATACTATTTTGTTCACAAAAAAATGTTTATATTTTTTGACTCTTTAAGAACATCTTTTAAAACAGGAGCAAAATGCTAGTGGGCCCATTTTCCTCTGCACTGGTGTTTTTCCTTTTTGTTTATAAATAAGATTTTACTTTGGAACGTTAAACATCTTGGCTGCTTTTTCATAAGATAAACCTCTACTTCTTACATCGAGTCTTTTGAAGATCCTCTTCACTATTTTTAAACTTAGGCTTCGTTGTCATATTGGTACTGAAAAAATGTTAACCTGATTCATATTTGCTAAATTTTCCATATAGATTTTCCATTGTTTGATAATTGAAAACTATAAGAGTCAGCGTTTGACCAACCTTCTATTCTTTTAATTTTACAGACGCATTACTGCTTAAGTGCTGTCAATTACTTTTATTGTTATAAAAAAGGTTTAAAAAAATAGCAAAGAATCAAACATTTACACTTATATTTATATTACGCTTAAATATTTATAAAATTTAAAATCGGTTAAAAAACTCAGTTTTGAGTGTTTGTGTCCTATAAATGACCAAAAGAGGAACCAGTAATTGACCGCATATTTAAACTGATTGTATCTTACTTTTAAAGTATAAAAGTTTTGGTCAAATACTAAACAACTTAAACGGGAAGATATACATTTAACAACAGGTATTACACATTTTTCCATTTTATTAATCAAATATAAATCCTTGTGAGATTAAAAAACAACCAATTCGTCTAGTATTTGACCGTTTGATCAAACACTAATTTTTAATTAAATTTAGAACTACCAGTCATTGACCGGCTTTATTTCAACAAATAATTAATTAAAGCGGTATTTTTTTAATATAACCAATAGAAAACATTATTAGATCACTGGCAAACAAATAAAAAACATAATACATGCAAAAACGGCTGAATAGTACTACCCTGTTTAGGCGAATTTCTCAACATAAAAATTACGCTTTTTAGCACGATGCGAATAGGCCGGCAGTTAGCGCGAAATTAAACAACAAAAACTCAAGAACGGGTATGGTTGTGGACTTTTTGTGTACTAGGGGGTGGAGAGGAGACTAGTGGCTATTTATGGATATATTTATATTTTTTTAGATATTCCTTGGATCCTTATTTTTTACATTTTTTTACAAAAACGGTCAAACACTGACCAACGGTCAATTACTGGCGTTTTACCCTATGTCGGATACTTTTGACACTTGCAAATATCGAGGTAACAAATTAACCAATTTATATACAAAACACATATTTAACATATACAATCTCTCTTTCACAGAATAAAAACATAATGCGTCTAACATATCATTAATTCTAGTAAACATATTACAACCCAAAATCGCTCGCATGGCCCTATTTTGTATGATGTGTAAACTTTGCATTTCCGATTCTCCAGCATAATAAACAATTGTAGGATAACACTCAAAAATTGGGCTAATTAATGACTTATACACCACAATTCGAACGGTTACAGATAACAACCTACAAATTCTAGAAAAGTAATTCACTTTATCTTTAACATTATCAATAACATTTGCGATATGGTATTTAAATTTGAGATCTTTATTAATAAATACTTCTAGGTATTTTATAATATTTACATACTCAATCACATCACTATTTAAAGAAACCTCATTAAAACAATTAATTCCGCACTGACCCAGAACCATAGCTTTAGTTTTACCCGTATTCACAATTACTTTATTAACTATTAGCCATTTTTGCAAGTTACGCAAGATCACATTCATTTTATCTGTAGCTGAATCGATGCTGCTGTCTTCAACTGCTATAAGTGTGTCGTCAGCAAAAAGATTTATTAGGGCCTCACCATTACAGACGGATACGATGTCGTTGATGTATATGATAAACAGTAACGGACCTAGTACCGTTCCTTGTGGAACTCCATAAGTTGTTTCTATTTCTGTAGATAGCACATCACCAAATTTTACCTGTTGAACTCGATCGTTAAGGTAGCTTCTAAACCACATAATTGTCCTACTTCCAACTCCAATACATCGTAGCTTATGTAGCAAACGTTCTCTATCTACCGTTTCGAAGGCAAGTTTGAAATTTAAAAAGACAGCCAATACAATCTTGTTTCGTGTATCCAATACATATTTCCATTTGGATATGATCAGTTGTAATGCACTCTCACAAGAATGGCCGTCTCGGAACCCCGACTGATAGTCAGAGAGCACTTCATTGCGAGAAATAAAATCCTTCAACTGTTTATGACTACTAATTTTAGCTGATAATAAAATTGTATTGACAGGTGTTTGATTTTCGCATTTTCTCGAATTTTAAATTTTTGCTACTGGAATTATTGTAGCCTTCTTCCAGATCTTAGGAAAAACACAGTCTCTTATAGAAGAGTTCACGATCAGTAAAAGTTGATTTATTATCAAATCACCACCGATTTGAATAACCTGCTTACTTATGTCATCTTCAGAATTGCCATCCTTTATCTCATTCAATATTCCTTTTAATTCAACTGTATTTATTGGCTTGAGTTCAAAAAAATATCACTCACATTGTTATTTAAAAACACAGGTTCATATACCATCGCATTTGCGGAATAAATTTGCAAGAGATCATCAATGCTAGATTTCACATATTCATTGAATTTATTTGCGATTTTATACGGATCCATCAATATTTCATCTCCAAAAGACATGTTAGTTTGCATCAAATGCGGTTTGTTGTTAATCGCTTCTGTTATATATTGCCACATTCGTTTAGGGTCTCCACTAGCACTCTTCATTTTATTTTAGAAATATGCTTTTCTTGTTTTTTGAATTTCGGCAGTATATTTATTTCTACTGATTCTCTATAATTCCCAATCGGATTCAGATTTATTTAATATAGCCTTTTGGTATAGATTATCACGTTCATGCGCCAATGATTTCAATTTATTATTGTACCACCTATTTTGATTTCCATTGATGTTTATGTTAAACTTTGGTACTAACTGGTCTAATGTATCAACTATATTTTTGTTATAGTTTGATACCAAGTCACTAACTCCACCCATTATCATCCAATGTAACCCTTCTAATTTTACTCTAAATAAAATAGGATCAAGAGATCGAAGTTTTCTGAATGTTCTGTTATAAGAGTTTGTAATATTCTGTGTTATTTTGTTATGCTTGTATGTATCTATAATAAAATGATCAGATATTCTTGGTTGATTCAAAGTCGAAGCTTTCCATTTATCACAATTTATAAAAACCAAATCTATATAAGTTTGACTAATTAATGTAATTTTAGTGGAATCATTAACAATTTGCTTAAATCCGTACGAACTCATTATGCCAATCAGTCTTGATGCATACGTAGTATCACTATTCACGTTTATATTAAAATCACCCAATATAATAGTAGGTCGCCGGAAGCTTTGTGACTGTAAAATGTTCTCAAAAACATCAATGGACCAAGTAATACTTGCAGAGGGAGACCTGTATACCAATATTGCATCGTAGAAATCAAATGATACCCCCATCAATCCCCAATCAATGATGCACCCATATTTGATCACTGAAAACAGCATTTAAATACACAGAATAACAAAACCTCCGGTGTATGTACCATAAAACACCACCCGTATGCCTGCTATGAGAATCACATCTAACGACATTATAGAATGGAATCAAAAGTTCATTATCTGTTATATCCATTGTAACATGAGTTTCGGTTAAAGCAAAGAGCGCAAATTTCTCACTAAACATATATTGCGACAATTCTGTTTTATGACTTAACAATCCTTGTATATTTACCATTCTCAAGCCATAGGTTCTGTAATTGCTATATGTTATAATCTACTCTTTTTGAAATCAACTTAATAATAGACACTTAACATGGATATTTCAAATCCCATACACTATGATTTACATCTAGCTTTGTTTGAAAATTTTGATTTTTTTGTCTACAAACAGTACATGAAAGTGTACTGTTGAGTATAAACACTAGGAAAATGAAATTTGGGGAATAAGTGTAGCTCATAATAGGGCACGTTTCTAGCTTGTTTGTACTTTCAATAACCCCTTCTAAATGACTAAACCTAACCACTCCCGTTTTAATTAATATTGTAATTATTTTTTTTTTCCAAAATTATTAAATTTTCGAAGAACATCAGAGGGGTAAAAAAGTTTTAGAATATTTTCATCTATTTAAATCAAATTTTTCCAATATATGTATCATCTTCATAAAAAAAATCTATTCATAAATTGAACGGGGGTGGTTACGATTAATAGTTTAGAAGGGTAGGTTGAAAGTACAAATAGGGTCAAAACGTGCCCTATTATGAGTTAAACATATTCCCCAAATTTCATTCTCCTAGCGTTTATGGTTTTTGAGAAAAAAAATTAAACCAAAATTTTCCGCCATTTTTGGAGGGTATATTATTATATTAAAGTACCCTTAAATTCACTAAAGAATCACCCCTTGAACTTTGTTGCAGTCAATCAGATACACCCTGTATAATAAATGGAAGTTATATCTTTCTGTATAATTTATCTTCATTTAGTTCTTCTTGCAAATTAGAAAAAGTTTTAATCCCTTAACTGATTGATTAATTTTCGAAAGTATGCTCATAAAATTGCTTATTTTTTTGATTATTTTGTTCAGATTTTTGTTGAAAATAACAAATGTAATGATTTTTTCAAAATAAACATAAAGAAAAAGAAGAAAGCTTGCGTAAACGGAATTTATTAAAAATATTTCTGCGTATAATATACTTTGAAACATGGAATTACACAAAGTCCAACATCACATTCCTTATAATGGTGTCTTTTCCTGTGTATATGATAATTTTCCATATACGGGTCTCAGCGAGACCGCTCACATTTCTGGGGTTCTGGCCAAAATAAAAATTTGAGCTTTGATTGCTTTCTCTTCGACTAAAATATTTTCAGATTTCTAACACTTCCGGTTATATCGGAAGTCGCCACCTACTTTATTTGTTTAAACGGAATATCCTGCATATTTTTCCATATTTGGATTTGTCTGTTTTCAAGGTTTATGAATAACTTTACTTTTTGCAATTTGATTAGGCCGTTCTCGAGTTATTTCAATCTTTCTAGAAAGATCTGCTCCAGCAGACATTTGTTCAAAAAATCAGAGAACACTCGATTTTTGGAATATCAATTTAGGATTCTGAACATGCTTAAGCAACATGATAGAGTATGTTTTGGTGCCGAGAATGGCTGTCTAGATCGTTTGGCCACTATACAATGGCACGTTAACTTTTCGTAATTTAGAAGTACCATAACTTCATTTTTTTAAATGGCATCCCCCATATTTTATTACTTAGTCGTCTTCGGCGTCTCATTTTACATCTTTTATACTCCATATGTCCTATACCTAACATTAATAGTTTGGGAAATAATTAGGGTTTTTTGAAAAATGCTCACATACAGTGCGTCCGTAAAGTAACGGATATAGGCGATAAAATCATTATAAACGGTTTATGGAAAAATCCGGGTCTAAAGATTTAAATTTTTTGCAATTGTTTGGTGTAGATTTTAAATTTTTTACGCCATTTTTAAGCGAGTTATGACGTCATCGGTATTTTTTTCAAATGGCAATCCCCCATTTTTATTACGGAATATGAAAGAAGATTCTTTTCTGAATCTAATACAGTCAATATTAATATTGCTTACATAAGAAAATTTTCGAGAAAAATTACTTTAAAATTTAACTACTTCAGATTTGTTGACATGATGAAAATAGCAGTAGCCGTGAGTAACTATGGCAACCAATTATTTTAAATAATTTCTTAAGTGTCAAAAACTGATTTAGTAAGTAGTTGACCTCTTTAATACAACATATCCTGATCGCCAACTCATTAGCCAAAGTATGATGAGCCTAGCTGTGACTAAATTTAAACAGCATGGCCATCTCTCGAAGCATTTTTCGAAGTGTGGCCTACTGAATGTTGCAAGGGAAATTTAACAAATCGTGGTTTTGGCTGGGCAAGAAAACCTTCATGTTACTGTAAGGAGTATTGGGTCTAATTTTGACATTAGTAAATCAACGGTTCATAAAATTTTAAAACCCGCAAAATAGTATTCCCTTAAAGTAAACCTGATTCACGAGCAATGAGTCGTAGTTTTTGCAACAAAAATTTTGCAACGATGAGGAAGACTTTGTCAAAAACATAATTTTTTCGACGAAGGGACATTTACATTGAGTGAACAAGTAAATAGACAAAGTTGTCGGTATTGCGCCACTCAAAATCCAAATTAGCCAAGAAAGTCGCACACCCAAAATCCGCAAATGATTTGAGGAAACCTTAAGTGGAAAGAGATGTTTAAATTTTTTCAAAGCGATGTCATTCCTTCCATCCCGATAATGTTGACACAACTCAATTCCAACGGCAGTTATTCCAACAAGATGGCGCGCCACCACACTTCAAGAAGCTTTACTAAATCAGTTTTTGATATTTAGGGAATTGTTTAGAATAATTGGTTACCATAGTTACTCATGACTACTGCTATTTTTATCATTACACAAATTTGAAGTAATTAAACTTTAAAGTAATTTTTCTCGAAAATTTTCTTATGTAACCAATATTAATATTGACCATATGTACTAGATTCAGAAAAAAATCCTCTTTCATATTCCGCAATAAAAACGGGGGATTGCCATTAAAAAAAAACATTGACGCCATAACTCGTTTAAAAATTGGCGGAAAAAATTTGAAATCTACACCAAAAAATTGCAAAAGATTTAAATCTTTAGACCCGTTTCAGATTTTTCCATAAACCGTTTATTATGATTTTATCGCCTATATCCGTTACTTTACGGACACACTATATATTGAATTTAACGTAGTGAGCCATGGAAAACAAATGTTTAATGACTTATTGACAAACGTCAAAGTCTGATTTACGTTATTTGATGTTTGTGAGTCTAAAACCAGTTAAAATGGATATTAACAACGTAAATAATGTTTTTGTAATTCGCGACGGTAATGAAAGCTATAACAGTACTCAAACGGGTGCTGTAATGAAACTCCTTACAGCATCCGATGCTATAATGAGATTTTAGTAACATTTTATGGAACCAGTTCAAATTGGTGACATTGGGTCATTAATTTTTCTAGTTGTCAATGTGACAGTGTTTGTCTATGGATGTTTAAACACGTTCTTAGCATCGAATACAAGGTCCACAATGATGAGGACACTGAACTCTGAGCAATTTCTCTTATTTTGGGAGGTGTACATGAAACATTTTTGTCAGGTGAATACATTGTGTTTTGACAGTTTCTAATTGTCAATTCAAATTTCTATTTTCAAGTGTTACGGTGTTACCAACTGCTACATACCTATTTCCCTACATTGTCAAAATTTATTTTATTTTTGAGAAAAAAGAACGATAAAAACGCGAAATACAAAAAATAGCATAAAAAACACGTTTCATAAGACTTGAAGCATTCATTCATTAAACAACTCGTGGCTTCGCCACTCGTTTTTTCAACTTGAATTCGTGTATTTCAAACGTGTCTTACGAAACTTGTTTTTTAATATATTATTATACAAATGAAGAAATCCTTAATTTATTTTTTGTGGTCACACTGTATACAGGTGTCCCGGCAATAATTGGAAACAATGTATGTATGGTATGGTTATCACCATAACAACATTAACTTTTAAATACATACATTAGTTTTATATAGATTAAAATGAATTTTTATTAATTATTCAATAACTATAAGAAATAAACAAACTATATATATTTGTTATCAGAAGAAAATAACAAATTATTTTAGGGTATAGCCAACTATGGTTTCCATTAAAAAAAAAAAAGTTATGTCTAAAATATCGAAAATAAAAGATGGGAAAAAAATTCTACCTACGCCACGGAATTCTTCATAAAAAGTTGGCCATATAATGTTTTATTTATAATACTTCATCTTTGATAATAAGTGAGATATTCGCGATTGTCGTTTTTGCAAAATTTGCAGTTTTTACCGATAGGGCGAAAACAAAAGACGATAGTTCTGCTGTTCGGAGTTTTCGGCATTAGCATTTTCTCGAAAAACGAGATCATGACATGTAAGCTACTTTTTTTCTATCTCTTTTAGTTTCGGAGATAGCCTATACGGACATCGAAATTGGGACACCCTGTACTCACCAATAGATTCGACACGGAAAGAGAAATAAACTTTTTCTGTGAATTCGTGAATCCGCCTGTAATAATTCAAGGCAGGTTATAAAGTTATTTGATGACAAGGTTTTATAACCTATTTGTCAAGTTTGACGTACAATTTCACAGCCGACTACTGAATTTTCAATGATTTTAAGTAGCATTAACGAAATACGTTATTTGAGTTTTTTATGAAAACGACAATGTTTTTAAAAAATAATAAGAATAAAAAAAGTTTTAGAATTAAATGCCACATGGTCTCAACTTGCTACCAATTATTACCTTCGGTACACTCATAACGTATACCAAATTTGTTTTTTCTAGCTTGATGTATTGCGAAGATATTCAATGTTTTAAAAATTTAAGACTCAAGTTTGAAGGCCTATAACTTCTCAGGGGTACAACTTAGTATAGAGATAAGTTGCGTTAAATCATCTTAATTTATTGTCTTCTACATGTCCCTGCTCTGTGTCGGTTCTTATGTGAATCACCCTGTATATACAAAAGGAGGCAGCTCAAGTGCCTTATCACTGAAAATAGTTTCTTCACTCAAGTTGATGCAGGGCAACCTCAGAGGACACCTGGAAATCCTCAAGGACCCATGTCTAAATCACCTGATTGAAATTAAAACGGACCTTATACTGACAGAATACAATTTTAACCAGCGGTATAAGGTTATATTTAGAAGCAGGGATGATTGGGCGAAGGGAGGACCTCAATTAAAAAGAGGAGCGCTAGCTTGGTACACCGATGGGTCAAAGACAGTTAGATCCGGAGTAGGTATGGACATCAGTGGACCAAACAGCCACATTAAACTGCCCCTCAGCTCGGATATAACAATTTTCCAAGCAGAAGTTCTAGCTATAAACTTCTGCACCGCTTTGAACCTACAGAAGGGACAAAAAGATGCATCCATAAACATTTTCACAGACCGTCGGGCCGCCTTAAAGGCAATTCAGGTCTACACGTGTGACTCCGCACTAATCAGAGAGTGTACCAGCAACCTGAAAGAACTCGCTAGGGGCAATGTAGTTACGCTATGGTGGCTTCCAGATTACAGCAACATTGAGGGCAATGAGAAGGCGGACAAGCTAGCCAAAGAGGCAGCGAACACGCCCTTCATTGGACCCCAACCAGGCTGTGGACTACAAAAAAGCCACCTAAAACAAATAATCAACAATTGGGAGGTCTCAAAGGTAGCCTTATGCTGGAACGAACTTCCAGGTCACAGACAAGCGAAGAGTATGATAACTCTGTCGCAAAACAAAACCAAAGAGGGGTTATGCCTCAGCAAAGGGGATCTAAGGACGCTCTCCGGTTATCTGGCCGGCCATGAGCCCCTAAAATACCACCTCTTCAACATTGGACAAACTGAGGATTAAACTTGTCTACTTTGCAACGACGAGTTAGAAACAGCTGAACATATGCTGTGCAATTGCGTCGCCAGAGGTCGTCTAAGACACAAAATTTTCGGTAAAACTCTCTTGACACCTACCAACATAAAGCTTCAAAACCTCAGATCAATACTAAGGTTCATCAAGGACCTATATTTACCCTAAACCTTTGGAGGGCTAAAGTAACAATAGATTTTATATGTCGCGGTAACGAAAGGGGCCGCTCCCCTCAGCCCGGCAGCAATAATAATAATAATAATACATAAATTAGGAACACTTTAAATATTGGATCTTGTGTTCTCTTCAACAAAAAGTATATCCGAAAATGAAGTAGCAGTATTCGAATTAAGACACCAATGAGACTGAAAATGAACCTTCTATTTAATAATCATGGGATGAATCAAGAGCAATGTCTATATCTGATCCTGAACGGACAAGTATACCATTGTCTCCTGAAAAAAAAGCTTATTAGGAGAATATGGAGTGAGAAACAGATACCAAAGCACTCAAAGAGGTAATATTATAAATCATTAAATTGTAAAAATAGTAACTAAGATTGTTATTAGACATATTTTAGAATTAATTTCGTTTCAGCAAAAACAATTTTAAAGAACAGTCAATAACTTAACAAATATTTATTTTGTTATGTTTTTTTTAGCGACAGCTGGCTGCAAACTAGAAAGAAAGATCAGAAGACAGAGGAAAACCAGGAAAATTGTGGAGACCAAAATTCGAATTGGGCTGTAGCGCCATTGGATGGATGGATCTTAGTATAAATTGACCAAATTCATTAAAAAAATTTCAAAACTTACTTTACCACAGGTTTCTCTTCTCCAGTCTTACACTCGATACAACATCGCATAATTAATAATCACACTTACCTTTCTGTCGTACACGATGATTAGACCCTGACAAATTTACTATAGCAAAAAACGGATTTCAACATATGGTTTCTTTAGGCATTTGTCGTTCGTCTTCTTCACAAGTTTCTTCTCCATTACATAGGGTACCCAGAAAGGATTCCAACGTCAAAGACGCCAATCGTTGGCCAAATCGCCAATCAATTGACTATTGTCAATTAAATCTCGCCACGTTAAAATATACCAATGTTTTATTAATGAGGTACTTTCTGGTCGAAATTTTCTTTTCGTTACTTAAACGATATTCTTATTGCTAGTTAAAATAAAGATGAACACTTCATAACGTTATTGTTTGAGAGATAAGCGAATTCGGTATCAATATTCAACCATAAAAATTCCTTTTTGAAGTTTCTTCTGTAGACTTTCTCAGTCACAATGCTCCCTCAGAAGGAATTTTTCCTTCACAATCAAGAATTAAAGCAATTAATGATTTTCAACAACCTAAAAATTTAAAAGCTCCACAAAGATTTTTAGGTATGATTATCTATTACTACAGATTCTTTCCAAAATTTTCAGATATTCTTCCACCTCTCCATGATTTGACAAATTCTCCGTCCATCATATTCTGCTGTATACGATGTTTCGTTCTTTCCCATACCTGTTCTAGGATTTGTTTTACGACAAATAGTTGTGTCTGTAGTGCTTCTAATTGGTCTGAACCCTGTTTGATAGTCTCAAATAATCTTTTCTACGAAAATTTGAAGCACTTGAACCCTCCTTGTATATCACAATAATTAAATATCTAAAACAATCGTTAATCTCAAAAGCAAACCAGCATATACGCTACCAATAGAGTTTAAAGCTACAACAATAACTGTTTAAGTTATAAAGCATCCAATCTTTATAGCAAATGCTGTAGCAACTGATGTAACTTTCTGTATAGTTTATCCATGAATAGTTTGCATTTATAGTATAAATTTTATTATTTCTGCCTATTTGTAAATTATCGGCGCCAAATCCAAATATTGTTTATGACTACAATTATTTAAGCAAGAAATCATTTAAGAAGTCAATAGTGTAACTTCGCAGATTGTACTGTCTACTCACAAAGAAGAATTGCAATAAATATCTTGATTTTCTTATTAGAAATGTATTAAATTTCTTATATAGCATTTTGTTATTTTATTTGTCGAAAAAATTTGCCAGTGAATTATTAATAAATCAATATTTGAATTTTTGTTTACTAATTTAGATCTTAATGAAAATGTTGGTAGGAACTATAAATTCATAGTGTTCTTTTTTGCTGCGTATATCAAAGATTAAGACAAATTGTTTATAACGCCTTAATCTGTTTTGCACCAACGGAATTTTACTAAAAATATATTTAAGTATTTTTTTATTGGTACTTTTATCAACAGTTAATGCGCAATAGTATCGGAATTTTATAAGTTTTGGTACCCGGAAATATCAAATTAGTTGATACTCACTAATGAGATTAATTTATGTATATCACAAAGCTGAATTAATTTTAAAGGAATAACTTAATTTGTTAATAATACAGGAAACTCCATTTTTTTGTACTTGCTAAAAAAATAATAAAAGAAAAGGAAATCAAGGATTATAAATAAGACCTTTATTATTTTGGGCAAATTATCAGTTAATGAAAAAGACGTAGTATGATGAGTTTCCGTTTAAAACATATGTTTTTTTGCTCTTATCAAGGATTAAAACAATGTTTATAACTTTTTAATCTGTATTAAAGCAATAGAAATTCATTAAATATATATTTAAATATAGTTTATTGGTGCTTTTATCAAGGATTAAGACTTGCTTCGCATTTACAACTTTTTAATCTTCTTTGATATAAGTGAGATTCTTTGAATATCATATTTACGCTTTACCACCTACTATATAAGAGTACGGACAAGTGGTTGGAATCATCAGTTACTAGATACGTTCTCGTACAAGGTAAGATATACTTTGGTTATCATAATTAAAAAAATAATTAACTTTGCAAATTTGAATCGTCTCTTCACAGATGAAACTCGCTTTGCTATTTTTCGCCGTTATAGCTACGACCTCAGCTATACCATGTAGTGATTTGAAACAAGATTTACAAGATATTCTGGCAACCATCCCATTACTTGAAATTAAATCTATTGCTCGTGAACACGCTGAAAGTGATAGCGAATTCCAAGAAGTCGTCAATTATATGCAAGGGCCCGAATGGAATAGCATAATCGATACAGTTGGTGCCAATCCATCATGGCAAAAGTTCAAAGTTTATATGGATAATGCCGGAGTTGACATTGATGGTATCATACAATATTTCCGTGATTTAGTCGCCGACGTTGAGATATCCAAATGCTCTGATGACGTGACTGCTCGTACTCTAAGGGAATTCCTCGATGATATTCATAAAATTCTCGATGTATCCCAAACACTTACCGTTTTCAACGACAAATTAAACAACAGCCCGGATTTCCAAGAATTTTTCGAAATAATCTCCAGCGAAGAAGCTTACAATATGGCCGAAGAAATCCTTGCTTTAGAAGAAGTTCAACGCGTCGCCGAACGTCTTACTGAAATGAGTATCGACATTGATAAAGTTATTGACTTAATTTACGAACTTTTGGGATGGAACAACCAAACAGTAACCAGAGATTATCGATCTGAAATCCAAGCTATTTTCTCAAACATGTCATTAAATCAAGATGACGTTACTTACAACATAGAAGCGGAAAACGCTGCTGAATTCTTAGAAATGGTCAAGTATATTCAAGGAGACGAATTTGCCGCTTATGCTTTCAAGCAACGGTTATCATGGCAAGTTTGTATAAATATATTGATTATCAGCGGGTGCATTGGAAGTTAAAATTAAAATGGTGTAACAATTAAAAGTTAAAATTACAATGAGAAAATTGTTTCATTAAAAGTATCGATATATAAAAATAAAGGAAAAAGTAAATAAATAAGTTAACATGTTAATTTTCGTCGTCTTTTTACATCTCCCCGATTCTACCTTCTCGTTAGCTTTCTTATCAATCAACTATCTCTTCATATGTATAAGTATTAAACTAGTTCGAAGTGACGAAAGCGAAAATCGGGTACAATATATAAGTCGGAAAACTGATTAATAATTAAGTTTCTGATTAAGAGGATGGTTTGAGTGAAAATTAATATATCTCTCTGAATACGTTGGCTTAGTATACCAATTTAAGCTAATAGTTTGATCTAAATTTCTTATAACATTAGTATCCAGAAAAGGAACACTAGAATTAGATTCAGTTTCTACAGTGAATTGTAGATGGATATCAAAGTTATTGAAAACATCCATAACATCGTCGATGCGGTCAACAGGTATAGCACAAATTGTATAAAAACTTTCTGACTTATTGCGTCTTAACTTTTAACATGGAATTTTAACGTAATTTTTAACGTGGTTTTGTAATGTTTCTGATATTGTAAGTAATATTCAATTTTCATAGTTTTATAATTAACTTTTCACAGTTTTTAGTAGTACTTGATCTCGAATTGTTACTTTTGTGAATTTGGAGCGGTTTAGTGCTTAAAACGATGTTTAGCTTTCAATTATTGCGACCTCATGTTTAAACTTTGGTTCAGTTTTATGCGCAATCCACTTTTGTATGTAATTTAAGATAAATTTATAAATTTTTGTAACTTTTTTTGTTGTCTCAATATTGTAGTTACCCTGAGGAAGGAAAAATAAAATTTCCGAAAGCTTGGTAAAGATAAAAGGAAGCCTTTTTTCAATTATCTAACCTTGTCGTATTGGTCGTGTATCCCGAAAACTACTTTAGTTTCTAGTGTTAGTTCTAGTTATAATTCAACTATCTCTTCAATCGGTTTCAAGTTTCAAAAAAATGATGATAATTATTGTCTTTGGTGGAATAGTGAAGGTTCCAGGGTTGTTAATTGTAGGAGATATGTTATAAGAAAATTCCAGAGGAAGGTTTTGCAACAGGGCATGTTTTGTATACGGATGCAAAACGATACAAGTTTAATCAGAGACAGTTCTTTAACAAAGTCCATACCTTTGTCGCGCGGGGGGGAAGTTTTAATAGTTATAGGCAGAATGATGGAAAAAGTTACATATGAACAAGGAGCACATTGAAGAATGTATTGGTTGATTGTGTCCATATTATGCTCCTTCTAGAGAGGAAAGTTATGTTGATGCGCCTTATAATGGTGGTATATCTGGAGTGTTTATAACGGAGGCTATTGCAATTATAGAAGGGGGGGAAAATTAAAGGACCGTCAAGTCGCTTAAAAATCGAAGACTTTTTTTACCCATGTCAAATTGCCTAAAAAACACGTTAAAAATAAAAAGAAAGTGCGGAAAAGTGAAAAATTATGCTTAAATTATATTTACTTACGACGTATTTTTCATAAAAGTACAATTAACACCGGTCCGATAAATTTTTTTCCACATCCACGCACACAACACGAATAAAGTAAGTAAAAATTAAACAATTTTCTCAAATTTAATGAAAGAATTAACATGTTAATATTATAACGCACATTTTCGGCTAAAACGTTTTTATTTGCCATCTACCACCTCGTGTGGATCTGATTTTTTATGTTTCTTTTTACAAATTTGTGCAATGAATGTGTAAATGACAGTCGTACTTTAACGATGAAATATTTTATTTTCTTTTTATGTTTTTCAGTTTTTAGAACAAGAATTAGTCCTAGAAATAAACGAACGACGTGGTTATGTAAATTAGATAAAATATATTAAACAACAAATACAAGTTGAGTTGAACAATAGAATAGAGATTAGAAGAAAAGAAAATAAAATAGTATAATAAAAAGAAAACAAAATCGTATAACGTGGTTTCCTGAGGATGGCATTAACACGCTGAAACCGGTAGAAATTGAAAAATATAAACAAAATCTTTCATCGTTAAAGTACGACTGTCATTTACACATTTATTAACACACACGATGATAAAAGGAAATCAAAACACAAATAAAAACAATGAAACAACAAATTTGTCCAATTCAAATATGAATATTTGAAATTGCCAAATGTTGATAAATTTAATGACCGTCATTGTCGGACGGATAGTCATCACCTACCTCCTGCGGATCACGTTATTCTGCTGGCTTGGTGGAGTCGTATATTAAGGCAGCCTATTATATAAAATTCCCTGGCCTTATCAATCCCTTTTCCTGCACATGATTTACTAAACATGTATCTCGTAAGATTACTTGGCAGATGGCCCTTTGTCCGACCAAAGGAGGACATGCTACCCTTGGCATGTTGCTACGTAGACTCTATTGCGGTGGTATGCGCGCCTGTTTCTGGGTCTACAAAATTTATAGAATGTAGAAAACCTTCAAATGTACATACCCTTCTCTCTCCAAACAGAAATAATGGTGGTCCCAACCCAACACAACCTTCAAATGTATATACTCTTCTCTCTCCAAACAGAAATAATGGTAGTCCCTGGACGTATCAATTTTTGAATGATTGAAAGGAAATGCAAAACGATAAAGAAGAGGTGGTACAAAAATAAGCCGCCTTACCCAGTATTTCCAAGAATTTATCCTTTAAAAAACGAGAAAAAACAAAAACAATGTTATTGTTCATAGTTAAAAAATAAATATAATATACATAATACTAAAATATGCGACAATTTTAAGAAAGAAGTGTATTTCAACCGAAAATATGCGTTGTAACAAACTGTTAATTCTTTTATAAATATTGTGTAAATTATTTGATTTTGAATTTTATCAGATTAATGTTATGTGATTAGGTGTAAAAAAAGGAAACGATTGATAATACCCATGGTGATGCGGAGATACATATATGGTTAGTATGGCTGATGACATCACAAAATATGACGTCACTGCGAAACTTGTGATTTTCGGTAAGTTTGACACTTTTCCGCACTATTTTTTTAATTTTTGACGTGTTGTTTAGGCAATTTTACATCGATAAAATCATTGCTCAGAATGTTCGCCAAATGTCTCCATTCATTGAAAGCTCCGTTTAAAAGAGCTCGGCACCGATCAAGTTTGTACCATAATCACTGTAGAGACATTGACATATTCCTCTGCGACCATGTGAATCTTTTATAGGCGGCAAGAAATCCAGCAGTGGTATAATCGGTGACGACGTCTAGGTGAACAGCTGATGTACTTAAACAAATAAAAATTATCATATAACACTTATAGAGTTTTCTACCTCACCCTTTGAATGTTCGCAATTGAAACGGTCCAGTGTAATTGATGCCCGAGTGAAGAAATGGTCGAGATTGATTTACTCGGGCAGTGAGCCATGAGTTGTTGACTGGTTTATCACCTTCTGCTTAGCACACACCATACATCGATGGATGTAGAAACGAATAAGAATACGGCCACCACCCACCCAGAATCGTCGTCAAATTGAAGACAAGATAAGTTGAGTACCTCCATGTAATGTACATTTATGGTGATGATCGATGATGAGATTTGTGATAACTGACATCTTGGGAATGATAATCGGATGTTTTTCATCATATTCTACGTTAGCAAATTTGAGGCGACCAGTTATTCGGAGAAATCCATTAAAATCAATGAAAGCAACAGTCGAAAGAGGAAACTTGATTTTGGATTAACCTTTTTTGACGATAATAAGGCAATTTCTTCGGAAAACTGAAGCTGTTGACTCTGAACCCAAAACATTAAAGCATTTTCAATTTCAGCAGGAGATCGAACATCTGAAATATGAGAATCAAACATGAGAAGAATAACGATGTTTTAGTTCCAACCTTCATTCAGGCAGACGTATGTGAACATGCAGTTCGTTGTTCACCATTGGATTCATCAGGAGGAGTTGGTTTAATGTTTGGCCATTGAGAAGATGATGAAGTAAGCCAGGAAGGACCAAACCACCAAAACTTCTCTTGAAGTCGTGACATTGAAACTCCACGAGAGACGAGGTCGGCTAGATTCTGATCACTAGGGACGTAATGCCATTGTACGTTGAGTAGTTCATGGATTTCAGTGACTTGATTCCTCACGTACTCCTTCCATCGCGATGGATAACTTTGTATCCAAGCGAGCGCGACGGTTGAGTCAGTCCATAGGTGAATCGGACAGTTGGAAAACTCGAACACATTTTGAACACGTTTAGTTAAACGAGCGAGGCACAGAGTTCAAGCCGCGGAATAGTTACGCGCTTTAAAGGTGTCACTTTTGTTAAAACGCGCAATATACGAAACCGTGTATCTCAATCGACTCAGTGGTATTTGAAATTCCGAGCCACGTAGGTACTCGTATAGTAGGAATTTGATTAAAGTTGCTTATGAAAGTTTTCCATTTATTTTCATGGTTTTGAGGCAAAATTTCATCCCAATCAAGGTATCGTACCCACAATTCTTGCATTAGGATTTTTGCGGTTATTATCAATGGAGAGAGCCACCCTAGGGGATCGAATAATCTCGCAATAAACGATAGAACTTCATGTTTTGTGGTATTTGTTGAACTATTATAGGATGCTCGGCAAATGAATAGAAATTGATCTTCGAAATTATTCCATAGTAAACCTAATGCTCGTGGAGAGTTATCTTCTTCAACCGAATGAAGAGACGATTGCGACAATAATTCGGGATGTAAATAATTAAGAGTTTCAGAGTTATTAGAAACCCATTTGCTTGCAGTAAAACAACCAACCTCTAGAACCTTGTTCAGCTGAAAAATCATTTCTTGAATCTCATCGATGTCGTTAGCTCCCGAAAATATGTTCAACATAAGTATTTAAACGAAGAATCTCAAAACCCATTGAAAGATTTTGTGAATTTTCTTTAATGAGCTGATGTAAACATCTGATAGCTAAATATGGAGCAATAGAAAGACCATAAGTAACGGTGGAGAGCTGGAATGTTTGAGTTGCATGAGAGGGATCTTCTCTCCACACAATTTGTTACAAAGGCTGATCGTCTTTATGAATTTGAATTTGCCTGTACATTTTTTCAAAATCATAAAGACAATTGGATGATATCGTCTCCAACGAAGCAGAACATCGACTACTTCATTTTGAAGTTTTGGTCCGGTAGATAGACAATCATTTAACGAAATACCTGTTGACGTTTTCTGCGATCCATTGAATACAACTTTCAGTTTTGTCGTTGTGCTACTTTCTCGGATCACACCATGGTGTGGAAGATAATAATGTGGTGAATCGAAGGAAGGTGAAGAAACTGGACGCATATGATTAACTACAAGATATTCGTTCATGAATTTAACGTATTCTTTTTTAAAACTTTCATTCTTTGGGAAAATTAATTCGAGTTTACTGAACATTCTAGAAGCAGCAGATTACAAAATTCTCCATTTTTTGGGCGATGTACATAATGGAAGTAGGACCATGAATCGTCCATTACTATCTCGAGAATATGTGTTCACAAAATGTCCTTCACATTTACGTTCTTCATGTGTAAGATGAAGTAAAGTCGATGAATTATCTTCATGTTTCCAAAATTTTTGCATGAATTCAAGAAATTCATAATCTATAGAACATTGGAATCCATAATGCGACGTCAATTCGGAAGATGAGGACAGAATTCCTGATAATATCCATCCCAAAGAGGTTTTTTGAGCGAGTAAAGAATCATCATAACTTTTACGAATTTCGTTTTGTATAATCTGAGAATTAATACTCACTCCGAGAATCAAATCAATTTTCTTTTATGAAGTAAAATCTGGATCAGCTAACACAACATCACCATCGATCATTCGATCACCAATCGAATTCTAATGTTGTAGGACGTTTTGGTGGAAGGTATGCGGTCAACTTTGGTAAAATCAGTGCGTTTTCAGTAAATGTAAGAGATTCGTTAATTGTCGAAAATAATTCAATTTTCACAGTTCCATTAGAAATACTGGTCTGTTGAGATCCGATTCCAGAAATTCGTTAGAATCACACTTTAAATTTTCAGAAATGAACGATACTTCAGACCCATGGTCAATGAGGGCTCTTACGAGACCACGTTCGCCGAAATGAGAAATTATTCCAACCAGAACGGTAGCGAGTAAGACAGGAGTAAAGACGTAATGAGAGCGAATGAGACGGCTGGAAGTTGATGCCATAGGCGTGAAAGGGCGAGTATTTGCTTGAAGTGGAGTTGAATGTTGAGTGTTTGATTCTTTTTGAGATAGTGAATGGATGGTACTCATTGATGGTTTAACACCATGTAAGGAGATATGGTGTTGCTCTTGACAGATTCGGTATCTTTTAGTAATTCTACAGTTTTTTCCAAAGTGTGGTCCAAGATAATTGAAGAGGTTTTTGGTGCTGCTTGATAAAGACTGCAGTTATTGGACGAAGGTGACGCATTAAGAGATTTTACATTTGAAAGTTTGTTGAACGTTGCAGTATTCATTTTGCGAGTAGCTACTTGTTCTATTGCTTCTAGGGCATGTATTCGTCGTAAGAGAAATGATTCGAGATCATCAAATGAAGGTGGATCTTGACTGTTGGCTAAAGACTTTTCCCAATCTTTTTTCCAAATTTTCCAACAACCAAATAAACGAGAATATTATCCCACTGACCAATGGGACATCCTAACGTATTTAAAGCTTTTAGAGACTCTTTAATTTCTCCTATAATTAAAGCGCTTACTAATAGCGATTACTATTACTATCTAATCGCTTTAATTTAACGGAAAAATCGTTTTTTAACAACCGAGATGTAAATAAATTATTTATAATCTTTTATCCTCGTAACGACTTGTAAGCATCTTCCATGCACGCTCAAAATTTTCATTGGTTACCGTTAGATTTTTCAATAATTGAGACGGTTCATCGGATAAGCTCATTTTTAAGTAATGCAGTTTTTCTATATCAGAAATATCTTCATTATTATGAATCATTAAAATGAATAAATCTTTAAATTGTGGTCAATTTGAATATTTTCCGTTAAATTTAGATAAATTTATGCAAGGAAGATGTCGATTTTGAAATTTAACGACTGCTTGAACTGGAATTTTAACTTGCGAGACCGGTATTCCATTTAAAAAATCTAACATGGTTGATTTTTCACAACTGAAATATACATTTTCAGAGAAATAATTTGCATCTGCGTAATCAGCACTATATTTCGATAATTTTTTATGAGACGAGTTGAATTCTTCTCAATTCGCTTCTAAACGGTCTAAGCGACTTGGAATATTTCCGCGAGTTCTCTTCTAATCGAAGATTATCTAACGAACGAGAAATTAAACCGTAAAGTTCATTTTGTTGATTAAAAATCGGATTGAGATTTGCAGCTGTTGCGGGTAGAGGTCCGGCTTTTAACATTTTTTTTTACTGTTAAAAACCACTCGAACGATCAAAAAATCCGATTTATCCGGCTCGAAGGACCATTAATTTATGTTTAAGAAAATAGAAAAAATTGTCTTACTTTTTAGAGTGTTTTTTAACTTCACTGTTAGATTAGGTTTTAATTGAATATTACACTTTGTTTTAAAAATAAATAAGGAGAAATGAAAATCACCTTGTTTTTGAGAGAATCAAACACGTTGTATTACGATTTCACGAGATACAACCTTTTTTAAAAAAAAACGAGAGCGTTCGGACTTTTACGGAAAAATACGAGAGAAACTTGAAAATAACAAAATAATAAAACGTAATAAAAATAAAATTAAATAAAAATTAATAAACATTTTCAACATCATCACTACGTGGAGTGATGAACACAATAAAGCTATTTCAACATTATCTGGACGGAAATCAATTTGTGGTCTACACTGACCACAAGCCTTTAATCAATGCTATTTTTTCTAAAACAAAATAAATAGCACGTCAAGCACGTTATTTAAGCTTTATTGCAGAATATTCTTCAAATATTGAAGCGATATATGAAGATATATGAAGGGGGATACCAACACAGTAATGGATACTCTATCTACGATACGAGCAAGACAAGGACAAACAATTGAACCATCTTTTAGAAAAACAATTTTTAAATAAAGAAAACTGTAAATTTCAATTGAAAGTACATTGAAATCAGTCCAAAACTCAACTCTGGTGTGAAACTTCTACATACATTGTAGAAATGTATGTACCAGAAAAATTTAGATATAATATTTTCGATAAATTTCATAGTTTAACGCATCCGAGAGTTAAAAAGACTATCCATATCATCAACACTCACACATCAAAACAAGCACCGACACATCTGACACTAGTGCTTGTTAGTTCGTCGGTATACATACATTAAAAGAAAATCGAAATTATCAAAGAAAAGCACAAGGATAAGAAATCTTGAGTCCTTTTTAGGGCATAGATTATAGTTTAGCAACGCTGAACGGGGCATGGCCCAAAAAAGAACATAACCGGAAAGACGAAGAGCACCGCAAAAGAACTGGTAGAGGCCCTGCATAGGATCATCTACGAATTGAGGGAACACCACAAGATAGATGTGGAATGTGGAAAACATGAATGTCGACAAGGAGCAGATGACAACTACGGCAAACAAAAGAAAAATAACTGAAAATAAAGAAAACGACGATATGAAAACTGCGCCGAACCCATTCCAGGTTTTGAAAAACATCGAAGAAAAAGAAGAAAACTAGGAACGCGACCAAGAAATAGTGGAAGTAAGGACGAAAAAATAAGAATGTCCCAAATAATAAAGGACGAAAAACAGGCAAAGAAAAGGCGTGAAGACAAAAGAGAGATAATACACAAAAGCAAGCAACGCTTCAAAAGAAGAAACGACTAAAGGAGAAAACAAGAAAACAGAAAGGTCGCTGCCGATAATTCTTAAGAAGGCAACCGAAGCGGACAAAGTGCAAAAACTAACCAAAGAGGCAGGAATAAAATATGAAGCCAAGATAGGCCAGGGCGGACTTAAAATTTTTACAAAAGAAGTTGAGGATCTCAGGAATCTTAAAGCCAAGTTGGAAATAGGAGAAGTGGAACACCACACTTACCAAAAAAGGAGTGAGAAAGAACTCCGTAATATAAGGAATATGAAATTCTAGAAGAGCTGAAAAGACAAAAAGTGGCTGCCATTGCCGTAAAAAGAATGACGTCGAAGGGAAAGGACATCGATATGGTCATGGTGAAAGCCGAAAAAACACCCGAAGGGAAAATGGTCTTCAACGTGGAGAAAGTCCTCGAGATGAGAGTAAAAGTCGAGGCCAAACGAAAAAGTGGAAAAGCCGTCCAGTGTTTTAGATGTCAAGAATTTGGACACGTAAGTTACAGATACTCGAAAAAGACGAGGTGCTACAATTGCGGAGAAGAACACGAAGGCAAGAATTGCCAGGAAAAGACCAGAAAATGTGCCAACTGCAGAGGACAACACAGTTCGGCATGGAAAGAATGCCCGGAAAATCCGGACAAAATCAAAGAAGACCGCAACAAAGCGCAGCAGGAAATGGCAGAAAGAGCCGAAATAAGAAAAGGAGTGCCCTTTGCCAAAATAATGGGGAGAGATAAAAAGAAGGAAGAGAAAAAAACACTACTGGGAGACGACAGAACGATCGTGATAGGAGGAGATTTTAACGCCAATTACACGAGCTGGGGAGGAAGATACAAGACCGCAAGAAGAACAAAAATATGCGAAATAGTCAGACAAACTAACAGCAAAATCAGAGCACCCACAGAAGAAACATTATAGACTTCTTCATAACAAAGAGCCTGGAGAAACAAGTCGACGTAGAAAGAGATACCGACCTAATGTCGGACCATGCGGCCGTCAGAATGACATTCCCTAGAACTGGAAGACAGATAAAGAGAGACATGATAAATGAATTCACAATCTGGGAAAAATACAGAAAAATACTAGAAAAATACGAACACAACAAGGACAAAACCACCGACGAACAAATAGGAAAATGAAGAACAGCTATACAAGAGGCTGAGAAGGAAGCCACAATAATCTTGGCTAACAGAGAGAACAGACACTTCCTGACGACAGAGGAAAAAAGCCTGGTACAGCAAAAATACAGGGCCAAACAAATGTACCTGAAACATAGAAGACAAAGAGGAACTAAATAGAAAAACAAAGGAAGTAAGAGAAATGATTCCAGAAAAGAACAAATGAAGATGGGGAAAAAAAATCAGCAGGATCAAAGAGCAACCCAACGGACTGTCGCAAGTCGTCAGATTGTTCAGAAGGGAGAAAAAGAGCCCCCAGCCGCTACAAAGTAGAACGGGATACTTATATAAAAATACAGAGGTAGCAGAAGAAAAGGCAACACACTACGAACGAGTATTCACAAATGAACAGACAACGGATATAAAAACCATAATGATAGACAACAATTAGGAAGGAACACCAAAACTTGGACCAGGAACAAAACGCTACAACAGGCATCAGAGAATATTACCAAGACGGTGACAGCGATTTTAAACAAAACGACTAAAGAAAGGAGATATCCAAAAGCGTTTAAAGAGTCGATAATAGTGCCAATACAGAAGAAAGGGAAAGATTCAACGAAGCCCGAAAACAAAAGATCAATAAGCCTACTGAATTCGATGGGAAAAATACTGGACATATTAATAAAAGAAGAAATTAACGACTACATAGAAGAAAATAACACAATACCAAAATGCCAGTACGGTTTCAGAAAAGCAAGGGAGCGGTCATGCAAGCGGAAAACCTCGCAGAAGAAGTGGAAAAAGCACAAAGAAAACGAAGAAACGTATATGCAGTCCTACTGGACATGGAAAAGGCCTACAATAGGACGTGGAGACACGCCGGTATGACTACAACAGATGATTACATCATACCTAGAAGACAGAAGCTTTCTAGTAAGGATAGAAGATGAGCTATCCACTAGAAAGGTGGCGGCAGAAGGGTTACCACAAGGATCCCCACTATACCCCATCCTATACAATGTAATGGCCTGATGGCATACGACATACCCAGAAACACAGGAGGAAATATCCTACAGTACGCAAACGACATTGCGATAATAACAGAAGGGATAGGCTATTGGCGTGCGATGACAAAGGCAGAAAAGGCGACATATCAGAAAGGCTGTCGCCAATAGCACATACGGAAGACTATAGGTACCATCTAATTAACAAAGAATACCTAGAAAAAGAAGAGAGAAACAGATTGATAACGAAGATAATAGAACCGCAGATCACATACGAAATGGAAATTTGGACAGCGAGAAATGAGAAAATCGTGAAAGAATTAGAAGGAAACATTAGAAGAAAATGAAGGAAACTGCGAAAAACCTATAAGGTCAAAAATTCCAATCCCTTCCGGTAAATTTTAACACATACATATACACCTAGTCGGACCGTTAACACCTTCTTTAGGCTGTAACTATATATTAACAGTAATTGATCGATTACTCGCTGGTCTGAGGCATGTCCTCTCATTATAACTGCTTCAACAATTGCTGAAACTTTATATAGACAATACTTTCTGAGATTCGGTATTCCTGACACAATTAAACTTATCGGAACAAATTCGTACATCTTCATACCACCCCCAAAGCAATGGAATCATAGAAAGATTCCACCGTACAAGTACGTTGAAGACAACCTTCATTGCTAGAGGAAATAACAATCGTTGGAACATCGATCTTCACATAGTTCTTTTAGGCCTTTTCTTTAACTGTTTCAGTCATACTCAGATTCTGTTGCAATCTAAAACTACAATTCCGCTGATAGGATGATTTCTCCCACTGAACAAGGTAGGTGCTAACGGCTGTTGCCTTTTAGTGCGCTATGCATCTTGGGTCAAAGATTCTTTTGTGAACAGAATATTGTTTAAAAGAGTTATAATATGACTCGTGCTATACATAATAATTTTTGGCTAACAATTTATAAATAGATATAATAAACAGCAAAACTTTGTTTGTATATAGATGTAACTTTGAGCGCTTCCTAATCCCACATAATGAGTCAGATAGGTACACTAATCTAAATCCAAAAATAAACCTGTGAGTATAAAGTCGCAATCACATATAGCTTTCTAAAATGTATTACATTACGCTAACGGGAGTTTTAATTTTAATATTATTGTTTGTGTGGTATCTTAAAAAACGAAATGATTATTGGAAAAATCGGAAAGTTCCGTATGAAAAAGCAAACCTTTTAGTGGGAAATATGTGGGAAACTATATCTATTGATAAAAACGTCGCAGATGTTTACGACTATGTATACAAGTAAGTGAAGATGTACACAGTATAATAGAGATTTGTTATTTATATTCTTAGAAAATTTGATGATGCTAAATATGTTGGTATTATGAATTTTGGAATACCTACTTTATTGGTGAAAGATCCCGAACTTTACGAGCGAATATTAATAAGAGATTTCTCAAAATTTCATGACAACGGAATTTATCTCGATGAGAAAAGAGATCCCGTGCTATCTAAAAATCTATTTTTTGCTAAAGGAGAAAATTGGAAATTATACCGAAATCAACTTACACCTCAACTCAGTCCGCTAAAGGCATTTACAAAGCTTTATAAATCAATTAAAGATAACGAAATTTGTTTTAGATTAAAAATATGTTCCCACTGATGATTGATGTGAAAGATAAACTTGTAAAATATCTAAAAGAAAATCCAAATGCTCAAGGAAAGGAAGGTCTCGATGCAAAACTTCTATTTTTAAAGTATGTAAATGAAATGGTAGCGAGTTGTGCTTTTGGTTTACATGGAAATTGTTTCAACGACGATAAATGCGAAATTATGCAATTAGCCAATGAACTTTTTTCCTTCAAAACTATAGATACCATTATATTTATCTTTGCTACAATGTTCCCAATTATAAATAAATTTCGAGCTCCACAGTATAAAAATAAAAATAAAAAAAAAGCTACATGATCATAATATATTAAATGATACAATTTTAGGTTTTTAAGTCCGAAGATAACAGAAAGATTTAAAAATATTATAGTATCCACCATAACACAAAGAAATGACATGAATATACGAAGAGGAGACTTTTTAGATGCCATTCTTGAATTGTGTAAAAAAACTACATCATTTGGTACGCTTACTTATATTTCATGAAATAAATATATTATTTAGAATTTATTTAGAGTACACTGAAGATCATATGACTGCCCATGCCACATCATTTTTCATTGATGGTTCAGTTACCACATCAGGTGCTATAACTTACATTTTATACGAACTAGCAAGAAATAAAGATGTCCAAGACAAATTGAGAAATGAATTTAAAACGGTTTTAGAAGAAAATGATAATCAAATGACTTTTGATACATTAAATGAAATTGAGTATTTAGAAATGGTTTTACACGGTAATATTTATGCATTGATGTGATATTTTTTTCTATTTTCTTTATGATTGTAGAAGGTCTAAGGATGCATGCACCACAATTATATTTGGTTAAAGAGTCTACTGAAACAACTACTTTACCGCCAGCTCTACCTGGTGGCCCGGAAGTTGTTATTGAAAAAGGAACTAATATTACAATACCAGTTTATTCTCTGCATAAAGATTCCAAATATTTTGAAAATCCAGAGGAGTTTATTCCAGAAAGATTTTTACCAGATGCAGTATCATCTCGACCTAAAACAACTTATATGAGTTTTGGCGATGGCCCTAGAGTTTGTATAGGTGATTTTGTGTTTGTAGATCATAAAGCTAATTTTCATAAAAATATGCAAAATAATTCGACTGCAAGCCATATTATTGGGTTGATATGGTATTAATTACAGAGGCGATATCTCACACTTTTGCCAGGAGTTTAAACGAGATCGCTTGAGATTGAGCACTGCAACATGTGCTTTTCAATTAATAATAAATATTAAAAAAATTTGCCTAAAAAAATATTAGATAAAATTAATTCTCGGTGGTAAGTTTAAACTAGCACTAACATTATAGACCTAGCAAATTTAGCATTTATAAATTTTTTTTCAAAACCCAGGATCTGTATCTTCGAAAGAAGCAAACTCTTTTCTTTTTGACGTTAATCACAAAGTCTTCTTACTTTCTAGCGTAGCTATTCTACGCTTTTTGTTTCATATCGTTTCCTTTAAATTTTCAAATAACCACGATATTTAGTTTTTCAAGTTTTTACAAAAACCATACATTTTAGATATAGGAATGTAATGACAAAGTTCCCATATTTTTTAAGAGTATACAATACGCTGGCGAAAGAATAAAGTGGGGTTGTCATTAAAGAAAATTAACTTTTTGATTTTTCGAAATAGAGAAATTTGACAAATTTCTAACCAACCTGTATAATTTTTTAAAAAATTTTCAAAGGTTATATAAGCTATTATTTGTGCAAACTCTGAAAATATTTGGCCTGACTGGAATGCAATTTCGAAAATTTATGTTTATTGTGAAGGGCTGCATCTGCCAAAATTTTCGAAAATACTGAAATAACTCAAAACTTTGCACAAAAATAGTGCCAGTAGTTTTCCATATATACATATAGACTCGACTCGTCGTGATAGACCTTAAAGCCTTATATAAAGAGACTTCATGCTATCGATTTTGACACCGATAGTTTTTCTTGTCTCTAAAGTATAAACATATTACTCCGGTGTCCATTAAAACGGAAAATCCTTCTATGCAATTTAGACTTTTACACTGCACCCTCGGCTTCTTACATCTAGAATAAAACAGTGTTGCTTGTCCTATGTATTGTTCCAGTAATCTATTTCTAAATCTTTTTGCAGGGATGTTAAAACATATGATAGTTAATATCGGTGAAAATTTGATAATGTACAACCTTAATGATTCTTCTGGACGTTGTACTCATCTAGCAACTTCACCCTCTAGATCTTTGTAATCTATAAAGTAAACCTCATGGTAGACGTCATATATCATCAAAGATACTTAAACATATCTTATTTGGGAAATAATATTCGTTTGATCACGAAGTTTATAGACCCAAAAAATTTTTGTCATTAACCTCTCTTGATCATTATCTTATATTAGTGACATTTTCCCCGTCAATCTTATTTTCTAATTCCTCGAATTTATTTCCTTAGCTCAATATTAACAGAAAAAAATATTCTTTCTACACTTAAAATATATCAAAACTTAAAAAAATTTATTTTAGGACAACGATTTGCTTCGGCGGTAGTGAAGGTTGCTATATTTGGCATTGTGATGAATTTTAACATTGAAGTTAACGATAAGACTCCACAAAAATTAGAGCTGGATTCATTTCCATTTCTGTATTCAACCAAAGGAGGAATATGGTTAAACTTCCATCCAATAGATTAATATCTAAAACATTGTAGTCAGATTTTATAAAACTTGATAAAATTATATTTATAATTTGTAAGAATTAAAATTTTTGCTATTGATGTGTTATTGTTTAACCTTGGAGTCCTATAAAACTGATTAAAAATTAGCAGGATGATCTAATAGAGTTTATATTATACACTGTGTACATGAAGTACTTAAGGAATTAAATCGATAAAAATTCGATGAATATTCTTATAGAAAAATGCTTGGACATCTATGTATGTTATTTGGTGTCGATATCGATATCGAGAGCTTGACAATAAAACCTTGGAGGACCTTTTAAGGACCAACAGAAGTAACATCGCCGAAGAAAAACCAAAAACGAAGATGAGGGGTTCAGCCCACCGGAAAGCAATAAAAAACGAAGAATACAACAAGAATTGAACTAAAACTAGAACTAACACTAGACACTTTCGGGTTTTGCCGTGCGTCCTTTAAGAAAAGGTTTGACGTTTCGGATGCCATGTTGCAACCTTCTTCAGAAACTGGTTCGAAGTGACGAAATCGAAAATCGGGGATAATATATAAGTCGGAAAACTAATTAATATTCAATTAAAGCTAATTATTAACTAATTGCGTCGCGTCCGGTGTGAGGCGGGAGGTCTTCGTGTTCATCACCATCTTCCATGTTCTGCTAAGCTCCCAGCCATCCTCTCTGTTGACGTTATTTCTATGTCGGTGGATCTCTATGGCTTCTCTTGTCAGTCGCTGGTGACATCTGTTGTCCCTAGCCAGCACCTTTGTTTGGTCGAAGTCTATTCGGTGTCCCTCTGCATGGCAATGTTCCGCAACCGCCGACTGCTGGATCTTCTTCAACCTTACATCCCTTTCATGCTCCTTGATGCGGTACTCGACGTTACGTCCAGTTTGGCCAACGTAAACCTTCCACAACTACACGATAGTCTGTAGACTCCCGCTCCTTTTAATGGAGTTAGTTTGTCCTTGGCTACCGGGAGTGTGTTCCGGATTTTGCTGACCGTACCGTACCGCATTATGATGTCGTTCTTCTTGAGGTGCCTGGCAATTCGTTCCGTTACACCTGAAACATAGGGAAGACAGATAAATCCAAGAGGTTTCGTACTCTCCGCGTTCTCCCTCTGCTTTCGCTGCTTGATGGCCAGGTTGATGTCCCTCGAAGTGTATCCGTTCTTCTGCAGTACGCCTCGTAGAAAGTGTTGCTCCTTCCTCAAATTATCTCCTTCTCATATTTTCGCTGCTCGCTGAAATAAAGTGCGGATCACGGACCTCTTCTGTTGGGGATGATGATGTGATGATGCCTGCAAGTACCTGTTGGTATGGGTCTTCTTCCTATATACACCATTACATTACATTACATAGAATACATATCGGGTAGGCGGACCAACCAACCTTGCACCGCGACCGTGAGGATCTATTGTACCCCGATAGATATCGTTATCAAATTTCGCCGTGCAGTCCAATGCTCTTAACGAACATTAATACCTTGCTCGGCGAAAGGTCATTCAGATCATTTGAGGAGATAAACTGCGACCCAAAAATCGAGAATCTGATACGGTTAACGGCAGGGCAGTGGCATAAAACATGCTCAACCGTCTCTGCTTCCTCCGCACATAGTCGTCATTCAACATCGTTGGCTAAACCGAGTTGAGGTGTGCTTTTAATCGGCAGTGCCCAGTAAAAACACCCATTAGAACTTTTATGCTACTACGGGCAAGTCCTAAAATATTCCCGGGTTTGACAGTGGCGATGTTAATAAACACCTTAGCATGTCTCATTCCAGGAGAACTGGTCCACAGTAGACGAAGTCTCTCTTCAGCCCACAGTCCAATCCTATATTTGGCCATCGCAAATGATACACCAACTGCTGGTTCCGGTCCCACAAACGCTTCAGCGCTGCCATCTCGTGCTAGCTTATCTGCCGCTTCATTGCCAGCAACCCCAGAGTGACCCGGGACCCAGATCAGAGAGACTCTGTTATCACAACTCAGTGTGTTTAATGTTCTCTTACAATCATTAACCAGAGCCGACACCGTTTTCACGGCTTGCAGCGCCTGGAGAGCGGCTTGACTGTCTGAGAAAATTCGTACTGTCATGTTCTTCACCCCTCTTTCAAGAAGGATTTTAGCACCCATGTCAATAGCAAATACTTCCGCCTGGAATACAGTACAGTACGTACCCAGGCTGTAGGCTTGCTTAATTCGAGGTGTCTGGCAGTATACTCCTGCTCCTACCCCTTCAGGCGTTTTTGATCCATCTGTGTACAAGCAAATGTCTGCCCGAACCAGAGAATTTTCATTTTCGATCCAGGACTGCCGCTCAGGCAGTACAATCTGGTATCGAGCATTAATCGCCAAATCTGACGGCATTGATAGCACAATATCAGTGCTTATAATGTCTTCCGCAGCCCATTGGTAGGACATGTCGGAACAGTTTTGAGCATATTGCTTAAATCTGTAAATGGTTGTTCTAGCCACTTTCTCTATATGCAAATGCAGAGGAGATAGGCCAAGCAGAACCTCCATTGCTAGAGTTGGCGTTGTGCCTATCGC
Organism: Onthophagus taurus; assembly: GCF_036711975.1. Classification (NCBI taxonomy): domain Eukaryota; kingdom Metazoa; phylum Arthropoda; class Insecta; order Coleoptera; family Scarabaeidae; genus Onthophagus; species Onthophagus taurus. Next base: position 29,097,977 of record NC_091972.1, on the reverse strand, counting down.
ACCAGAGATTGCCAATCCAGCTACTCGTTCAATTCGTGAAAGTTTACTGATAACTGAAGTCTGTCGGACTTTCCTATAACAGGCTGCTGCTCCGTATGTGATCATAGGTCTAACCACAGTCACATAGAGCCAGTACAGTCTTTCAGGGGTAAGACCCCAATTTTTTCCACAAAGACTGCGACAAGTCCACAAGGATAGCCTAGCTTTGTGCAAAACTCCATGCAAATGTCCATTCCATGACAGGGTTTGTCTAGGATTACTCCTAGATATTTGATTTCCTTTGAGAAAGGAATTTCTTCACCTTGGATAGTTGGGCGGATTAGTCCATCCAACTTTCGCTTCCTGGTGAAGGGCACAACAATTGTCTTTTGCGGGTTTATTGAGAGGTTCTCTCCCTTACACCAAGCGCAAATGGTATCTAGGGTCACCTGGAGGACTTTAGATATCCTCGGCAAACAGGTTCCTTTGACCATAACGACAATGTCATCAGCATAAGCTTGTATTTCCACACCAACAGCTTCGACTATCGCAATCAGATCGTCAACTAGGAGGGACCAAAGCAGGGGAGATAACACCCCTCCCTGCGGGCAGCCACCTCCCGGCCTGAAGCGTATCGTATCACCGTGGAGTGAAGTAGAAACTATTCTACTATCTAGCATATTGCGGATCCAACCCGCTATAGTTGTTTCCACTCCCCTGTCAAGAGCAGCTCTTTCAAGAGATTGTGATAGTGCGTTGTGTATATACGCCAAGTTCCATATCTCCATTTGTCGTCCTGGTGACCAACACATCTAGGAAAAGTAGTTTTTTGGCAGTTTCTGTTTCCATGGTAAACTTAATCATGGGATGTTGAGAGTTCAAGTGATCCAAGAACTCTTGAAGCCGTTTTTGACCATGTTGCCATATCACAAACGTGTCATATACACATCGAAGCCATAGTTTTGGTTTCCACCGGCTCTTCTTCAAAGCGTCTTCTTCGAATAACTCCATGTAGAAATTCGCTATAACTGGCGATAATGGAGATCCTATGGCTGCCCTTTCGAACTGCTCGTAAAATTCTCCCTTCCAGCTGAAATACGTCGATGATAAACAGTACTCCACTAGATCTGGCACGTATTCTGGTAATCCCTCCGGAATGAGCTTTTAGCGAAGACCATCTACAGCATCCTTAACTGGTACTCTAGTAAAAAGGGATTCCACAAACACGATTCCACAAAGTGTGTAGAATCCCTAACATACGATTCCGTATTCCCTGTGAAAGGAGACAATATCTTTGCAAGATATTTGGCCAACTTGTATGTTGGAGAGTTGCTGGCACTGACGATAGGGCGGAGGGGGACGTCTGGTTTATGAATCTTCGGTAGTCCATAAATTCTTGGTGGTACCGGCGCCTGTACAAACAAACCTTTCTGCTGTTCTGCTGGAATTCCTGTGGATTTTATCAGGTCCTTCATTTTCCTTACGATATTGTCTGTGGTGTCCCTCTTCCTTCTTGTCTGGGCGACCACGAAGAAGAAGGACTTGACGAAGAAGACGCAGAAGACAAACAAAGAGAGAAGCGGCCAAAAAATAAACTAGAACCAACACATCAAACAGAAAGAAAATGGCAACAGCCGACGCAATAAAGAAACCGAGAGTAGCACCGTTAGTTCTAACATAAAAAAACAAATGGAATGACCTGAGCCACCTCATGAATAAAAAGAAAATAAACTACGTAAAAGCAACTTGTCGCACAGGGGATGTTATATATGTATTTGATTTGTTTTAATATAAACAACCAACTGTACATTTTGTATATACCTTAATGTTGATTTAAAATAAAGACAGTTCTAAACCTTACACGAAGAAGTTTACATTAACATGGTGACAGCGGAATACAAAAGAAAGTAATATATTATCTATGTACAGGGTGATTCTCAACCTATACGCATAAACTTGGAGATTTATTCCTTGAGACAAATAATAGATAATAGGTGAAAAAAATTGTAGTAAAAGATTTTTTTTTCATAGATATCCGATATATGCGGCGTCATCTAGATACGGTGTTTCCCGGAAGATGGGACAGGTCGAGGTAGTCTATTGTCCTGGCCATCTCGATCACCCGATCTCAATCCTCTTGACTTTTATTTTTATACAAAATATTTACCAAGTATGTAATGTAAACTGATAAACTATACACTATGAATGATTACAAAATCAAGATTGAGTGCTATGTAGATGATGCCGTCCTCTTGGCTGATACTGAGGATGGTATACAGTGGTTAACAAAGGCATTAATTTCTTTAGCAAAAGACAGAGTGGTTGTATAACATCAGAAAAATTTGGTATAAATCGTCTATACCACGATGCAGTTCCCATGATACTTCGAACATCTGAAACCACAACATATCCTAAATATCTGAGCTCACTCCGACAAAAGTTACATTTATCACTGCTCAAAGTCAAACCAGCTTCTTTTAAGCGACAAAATGCCAAAACCATGTTGCAGGTGCTGAGTGTAAGCCAAAAGGCATTCTACAAAATTGATATAATCCACGTCCTGGCACAGTAAAAGCTGTATATTGACGGGAATCTTTTGCTACTGGTATCTGCCAGTAAGCAGACTTAATATCCAGACTGGATAAATATCTCGCATCCCTTATACGATCAAGTATGGCACCAACAAAGGGTAGAGGATAAGCGTCTTTTTTAGTTACACTATTAACTTTTCTGTAGTCCACGCAAAATCGGTATGAATCATCCTTCTTTCGCACAAGCACAACAGGACTACTCCAGGCGCTTTTTGATGGTTCAATAATGCCATTTGCCAACATTTCATCTAGTTCATTATCGATGTACTTCATTAAGGCAGGTGATTAGGGATAAAATCGTTGTTTTATCGGATTCGTGTTGTCAAAAACTTCAATTTTATATTCTACCAGATGAGTGTGTCCAATTCCAGACCCTAGGGTTGTAAAATCCGTCTTCACCACCTCATCCAACACTGCAGACTGTTCAGAAGTTAATATTTTTCGTGAGTACAACGCCTCAATGGTTTCTATTTTTTCAACGTCATTAGAATTTGCAGCAAACTTCCATTCCTTCGCTCTCAAATCCGGGACCTCTTCCAACTTGATCCAAAAGTCTATTCCAAGAATTAACACATGAGGCAATCCAGGTACAACCAGTATATCAATAATTTTCTCTATTCCCTGCACCTTAACAACTATACGCAATACACCCAGTCACATTCTGCACCATTTGCTACACGAATATTAGACACTTTGGCAGCTTCAAGCACAGAAACACCAGCACGAACTAATTTATTCCAACCTTGTCCTTCCAATAGCGGACACGTGACTCCAGAATCAAGCAATCCCAACATTTAAATGCTATAAATCGATATTTTTAAATAAGGTCTTTCATTGCCACGAGTGTATGACAAAACATAGTCAAGATGTTTTACAACATTATCATGCTTAAAAGAATTACGGGACCTTGAAATTTGATCTTTTAACGGCGCCCCGACGACCCGTTTCTCAAATTCCCACAATTAGGACAATTTTTTCTGATAACATTAGGATGACCACAACCATAACAAGGAATTTGCTTCGGTATCCTATAATTCAAAGCCAAGTGTCCCACCTTTCTACAATTTCAACATTTAGAACTTGTTGCGGGATTAGAACAAGTATTCGGATGTCGTACTTCAGAAACTCTGAATTTATTCGTACGCAATTCACCACTCTGATTACTAGTTGTAGCACTAGGAGAAGCATAAGCCAATTCTGGTATCAAACTCTTACTTTTAGGAGGCGGAGGTACATAAGTAACAGCATTCAATCTTTGAACATCCAACTTTCGACACATAATAAGTAGCTCGATAATGGTAGGGTCAGTACGTTCCATAATAATTTCTAATTGTTTTGCTTCTGGAATAGAATTACTATGTTTGTTAAATAATCCCTTCATGCTAGCGATATATAAACCAATGTTTTCCTGTAGACCCTGAGATCTACGTTTAATTTCCTCAAATAAATCACGATCAAAATGAAGTGGCTGAAACTGCTCTCTCATCAAATCTACTAATGAGTCGCAATCAGCAGCACCAAGGTAGATAAACATAAGGTATGCTCATACGGCGAACGAATTGGCTCTCGTACGTCATCACAGCGTCAAAGCTTAGCAACAACTATTGTCTACTATTTTAAGTGTAGGTTTGTTTACAATGGCTATGACGCGATTATGACGTGCGAGGGTCAATTCGTTCGCCGTATGAGCATACCTTATGTTTATCTACCTTGAGTAGCACTATCTTTAACCATATTATACTATGCATTTAGACATTTAACATTGCCGCTCAGGAAATGAATACTGAGCAAAGATTGCGAAATCAGATACAAACTGCTACCGAAACAATTCGCCAACACCCGGTTTAGACCGCGCTAGTGGAACATCGTGGTTTAAGCAAAAACATTTGTTACAATTTTTTTCACCTATTACTCATTATTTGTCATGAGGAATAAATCCCCAAATTTATGCATACAGGTTGAGAATCATCCTGTATTTATAGTTTATATATAAATAATAAAATGTACTGAAGCGGTAAAACGAGGATTGTGCGCAAAAATAATAAACAAAGTGAAAAAATAATAAAGAAAAATGGAAAGAAACCTGGGTATGATGAAATACGAGGGAAATCTATCTACTAACTGGGAGAAATTCACAAGAGGATTTGAAAATTGTTTGATAGCGTTCGGTGAAGAAGATATGAAAGAGAAGAAAAAAATAGCATTATTTCTACATACAATAGGAGAACAAGGTATGGACATTTACCAAACATTTGAATTAGAAGAAAAAGAAAAAATACAAATTTGATAAATACTTTAAGCCTAAAACAAATGTTACATACGAAAAGTATATTTTCTTTAATCGCAAACAAAAAGAAAATGAAAGCTACGAACAGTATATAACAGTTTTAAAAAACCTTAGTTCTATATGTGATTTTGGTAATAATATGTGATCCTTATGGAAAATGCCCAAAGTATGGAAAAATATGTTCAAAATGTGAAAAAATAGGACATTTTGCACAGGCTTGAAAAGTCAGAGCACAGTATAAAGTAAAGCAGTAGTCTCACTTCGTGTCGGCACCTTTTACGTCGTGTCCGTATATTTTTTACTGCGCATCCGCTTGGCGCACCATTGAAATAATTGTCACAACAAACTTTTATGTCGATGATAAAGATCACTCATAAGGAGTCATAAGGTAGCAAACGTGGCATGAATGCTCGCAGCGTGTGTGCTGTAGTAAAACTGAGGACGCCATATAAGGCAAGTGAGACTACTGATTTACTTTATATTGTGGTCAGAGGATATCAAGATCAGAAGATAAATACCAGGGCGACAGGAAGACGAGATGGGAAAGCAAACAAGTACGATAGCAAACCATTCAGGAGAGACAGAGAAGAAAGAGGGTTTAGAACTACAAAAAAAAATAAACGAAGTCGACGCCTGGCAAGAATCAATAACGTCAACGTAGGTGAGTGAAAAAAGCATTGGTATGTTACTTTAAAAATAAATAATATAAATATTAGTTTAAAACTTGATACTGGAGCTGATTGTAATTTACTTTCAATTTCTAATTTTAATAATTTAAATTTGGAAAATAAAACGCGTCACTACATTACAACCTATACAAAAGAAATTATACCCATTATTGGCACTACCATATTGGATTGTTTTTATAATGATAAAAAATATAAAATAAAATTTTATATTAAAGAAAAGTTTAACAATATACTAGGTTTAAATGCTTGTATTAAATTAAATGTCATACATGAAAGTGTAATTACTAATTAGTGATGAAATAGGATGTATTAACCCAAAAATTCATTTATCACTAGATAAATAGGTAAAACCTAAAGTTGCTCCTTTTAGAAGAATACCTTTTTTACTACACAATCAATTAAAAGATGAATTAGATAATCTTGTTAAATCAAAAATAATTAGTCCAGTAGATATACCGACCGAGTGGGTACATAATATCGTAATTGTTAAAAACCCGAGTGGTAAAATAAGAATTTGTTTGGATCCACAGCAATTAAACAAATCTCTTAAAAGATCCCATTATCCTTTTCCTATAATAGACGAAATTGCTTCAAAATTGATTGGTTCAAAGTGTTACGCGAAATTGAATGCAAATTGTGGTTATTGGATGTTACCTTTAGATGAGGAAAGTGCTAACATTTGTACTTTTCAAACGCCTTTTGGGCGATATAAATTTTTAAGAATGCCTTTTGGTCTTAATTGCGCTAGTGATATAGTATTTCATCGTATCATTTCGCAAATATTTGTAAGAATAGAAGGCTATTCTTATAGTATTTCAAGACGATATTTTGATACATGCCAAAAATTGGGAGGACTTAGAAGTTAGGAAAAAACAAGTGTTTGAAATTGCTCATAAACAAAAAATAAAATTTAATAAAGAAAAATGTATACTTAAGGCTGAAGAAATAAGCTATATGGGACATATTTTTAATAAAGAAGGAATAAAGCCTGATAATGACAAAATAAAAGCAGTAAAAGAGTTGAAATCACCATCAGATAAAAAATCATTGCAAAGAATATTAGGATTCTTTAATTATTTAAACAAATTTATACCTAATTATGCAGAATTAACGGCAAATATGCGTGAACTTTTAAAAGATAACATAATATTTGAATGGAATCAACACTTAGAAAAAGATCTAAATGATTTAAAAAATAAAATAATAAATTCTCCACAATTGAAACTTTTCAACCTGAAAGATAAAGTTACTTTATCAGTAGACGCTAGTTCTAAAGGATTAGGCGCATGTATTATGCAAAACAATAAACATCGTTAACAATAGTTGCTTTTGCATCAAAAGCTTTGACTGAAGCACAGCAAAGATATGCTCAAATTGAAAAAAAATTATTAGGTAGTCTTTGGCTGTGAAAAATTTAAACAATATATTTATGGACAAAATATAATAATCGAAACGGATCATAAGCCATTATGTAAGAAACCATTATACAAATTAACTTCAAGATTGCAAAGATTGATGCTTAAACTTCAACCATACACATTTAAAATGGTACACGTTCCAGGGAAATATTTACATGTAGATAATCAGATGATATTAGAAGAACCAATTGAACTGCAAGTTAACTTATTAGTTGAAAATCTACCAGTAACACAAAAAAATTGGAATTTAAATACAACTGAAGGTGAGAAAGATAAAATTATAATAACATTAAGAAATTGGATAATCAAAGGTTTTCCAAGATACAGAGCAACTTTACCTAAAGAAATGCAACCTTACTTTGACATTAAACAAACTTTGACCATATGTAAAAATCTAATTTTTAAAGATGACAGAATCTTAATACCAAACAGTCTTAGAAAGATTATGTTAGAAAAACTACATAGTGGTCATCCAGGAAAAGAAAGAATGAAAAATCGTGCTCTTAACACAATTTATTGGTTAAAAATTAACAAAGACATAGAATAATATATTGACGAATGTGATATTTGCAATAAATATAAAGATAACAAACAGAAATCTAAGTTAATTTTGAGAGAAACACCTAAACTTCCATGGCATTTTTTGATCAATGTTAATAGTAAAATCCATTTTACCAGTAAATGTGAATAATATTTGAATAAAATTTGATTTTAAAAATCACTAACTGTACTTTTATACTGGTTTATTATAAAAATATTTCGCTTTACATGTTTCGACTAATTAGTCATCTTCAGAAGCGTTGTCGTAATACAACGCGTGATTTTCATTTTTATTTTTGTAACGTTTTTCGTGTAACGTCGTTTTTAATTTTTAAACTTTACATTTTACATTTTTAACATGTTAGTTATATAGTTTTTTAAATTAATATTTACAATTATTGTTTGAATATCGCCTTGTTTGATGTGCTGACCATATCTACTTTTTCTACTTTCATACGAAGTTTTTAGACTCCATTTCTTGTATTACGACAACGCTTCTGAAGATGACTAATGTGTAATGTAAAGCGAAATATTTTTATAATAAACCAGTATAAAAGTACAGTTAGTGATTTTTAAAATCAAAATTTAATCAAATATTATAGCTATTTTTGACTACTGTAACAAAAACTTTATAGTAATTGTTGATTACTTGTCTAATTTTATAGAGACATCACAAGTTAATGACTTAAAAAGTACTACAATAATAACGAAAATAACATCTGTGTTTGCAAGCGTTGTTCAACGCTTACCAATCTCGCGGTGGTTACTGAGATATCTATAAACTTGGTGCTTTAGGCTCATCTCCTGGTGATGTTGTCAGTATACAGTCGGACTTGGACATCTTGGTGGAATTGTGTAACTATTATCAACTAAAGATTAATGCCAATAAGTGCGGTGCCGTTAGTTTTATACGCAAGCTGTCTCCTCTTAGATGGCTTCTTATTACATAAAAGATGTTCTTCTTGAGAAACTATCTACAATCAAAGATCTGGGAATTACTTATGACCGCAAATTGTCTTTTGTGCCGCACATTGAAGATATTGAATCTTCTGCAGCGAAGATGCTTCGTTTAGTTTTACGCACCTCGCGTGCGTTTTCTGACATCACTGTGTGTACAAGTCCCTGTTTTTGACCTTTGTATAGACAATATGAGTGTCATAGACTTACATTGGAGAGATACGCTTGGTTGGATCATACCGGGATTGTCGAACGGATTACGCATCCCTGCTGCAACGTCACAACTTTTCTGCACTGGACGTTAGAAGAGATGACCTGTGCATCAAGTTTTTACAGAAGTTTTAATCTTTAGTTCTAATTTTAGTTCAATTAAAAAGTTTGATTGAGGAAGGTGGTTACACGAGCCAAACCAAATTCAACGTTATTTTGGAAAAAGATGCCTAAAGGAACATTTATAGCTCGCGAGCAAAAAACATTTCCAGGTTTCAATACGTCTAAAGACCGTTTGACCGTGATGGTTGTTGCGAATGCAACTACAGAAGTTCGAATGCACCACAGAAGTGGCTGTAAGTTAAAGCCTCTTTTAATTTACCGATCGGAAAATCCAAGAGCTTTAAAAAATTAGTGTAAAACTGGCTTGCTCGTAATTTGGAAATCAAATCCTATAATAAGGCTTGGAGACAACGTCTATCTTCGAAAACTGGTTTGATTGCCACTTTATTCCTGAGGTTAAACGCTACTGCGAAACTAAACAAATTCGAATATGTTCTTTAATTCGGGCCAAAACGTGGGCATCTTATTTGCGTCCACTGCCTCGCGTGCTTTGAGCACGTAATTTTCCCATGAAAATCATAAGTAATCGCGTAATTCTTACTTCATTCGAGCTTCGTGGTACTGTCGGTAGGTATTCCTCTATTAAGAATAAGGATTGCAGAAAGAAAGTACTTACGATAGTAAAATTATGATGATTCTCATTTGTTCTGTCTTGCTTCTGTAGTCCCGGGAATTGATAGCCAATTTTAGATGTATGCAACTCTTCGGCCGGTTCTGCGTTGTCCAGGGATTCAGCAATTGGAGCTTCTTCCTCGGCTGGTCGGTTCGTTGTCCAGGGATTCGGTAATTGGAGCTTCTACCTCGGCTGGTCGGTACGTTGTCCAGGAATTAGACGATTGGAGCTTTTTCCTCGGCTGGTCGGTTTGTTTTCGTAAAATTCAGTAATAATTAACTTCTAAGTTTACCGCGAACGTCCGTTTATTGGATCGATTTGAGACATAACAGAAGATCACACGCGTTTACCGTATGACCTGCTGACTGCGCCATTTAAGTTCTTCAAAAAACATCAAAAAAGAAACTTAATAGTAAATCATGTATCGGGTGTCGGCGATTTGAGACGACACACGCGGACGGCGGAAATTACTATATTAATTAATTGTTATTCAGTTTTGACCGATTTATGTATATCCTTTTTGCTGCTTTGTCAGCATCGTAGGACAATACAATAAAATTGAACCTGATTTCCTTTTAATAATATGGTAATCACTCGTTGTGCGTTGAAAACCAAAGGAACAAGGGCATTTCACACGAAAATATGCGTTGTAACATGAACAAATTGTTAATTCTTTTATTAATTTTGAGAAAATTATTTCATTTTTTACTTACCGGATTGGTTGGTGTTGTGTGTGTGACATCAAATCGAAACTTTTAATTACACTTTCCGTAAGCTCTTCACTTATCCGCACATTTATAACGTCACTCTAACGGCATATTTAGGTCATTTCCCATCGATTAACAAAAAATTCAAAATAAAACTTTGTACTAAAACTACGTGGAAAGAAACGACCGTTATTACGGTCGTTACAATGCTTTCGGAAGCTTTCGCAAATAACTATATTCCTTCTTGACGGTCGGAGACAGAGTTGGAGTACTTGGAGTACAATCACGACAAGGATTCGCGAATTTAATTATAGAGATTGCTTTGGCATAATTAAAGATCCGTCAATATCTTTAAAAATCGACGATTTTTTTTTAACCGATGTGAAATTGCGTGTATTATTCACGCAATTTAAAAGTTTCGCTGTAACGTCACGTTTTGTGACGTCATCAGCAATGCTAACCACATATCTCGGCATCACCCAAGGTTTATAGAACATAAGGTTACCTCATTCCCTATGCCTCTGTAGTATCGATTATTACCCCGCAAATTGACGTCACTGGTTCGATACAGTCAGAATAAAAGATAGATACGTGCTAACGTGCCTATACTGTGGTACAGTCTATATAAAATATTTAAACCTCGCATCGTGTTGTCCTTGTTTATAGATATATCTATAAACAAGGGCGTTGTGTTGTTCATAGAACCAGCTACGTCACTGACCCACCTTGCCTCTCAGAGGAGGAGAATCGGTATTGGGTAACCTTATGTTCTATAGACCTTGGGCATCACCAACGGTAGAACCAATCGTTTACTTCTTTTTACAGCCAATCATATAACATTAATCTGATAAAATTCAAAATCAAATAATTTTCACCAAATTTATAAAAGAATTAACAGGTTTTTTACAACGCATTTTTCGGTTGAAATACGTTAAAAGGGTGTGGGTCAAATATTGGTATGGTCTTGTTGAAAAAAAAACGTTACATTCGGATCCACCTAATATACTGATTTATTTCAGAATTTTGTGTAGGTATTAGAATTTGAGATCGAGATTCTTAAATGTCGGGTTGGGTTCGGGGTAAGGGAGGGTTGTAAAAGAAACAGATCCACACGAGCAGGTAGATGGTAAATAAGGACGTTTTAGTCGTTGTGCGTCCAAAAGTTGTTAATTCTTACATTAAATTTGAAAAAATTATTTAATTTTTACTTACTTTATTCGTGTTGTGCCCGTGGATGCGGAAAAAAACATTGTCTTGGACCACTGTTAACAGTACTGTTGTTAAAAATACGTCGTAAGTAAGCTGCGTGACACTTTTTCGGCAATCATTTTTATTTTTAACGTGTTTTTCAGGCAATTTCACATCGGTTAAAAAAAAATCATCGATTTTAAAGGATATTGACGGATCTTTAATTTTTCTACTTTTTTTTTAGTACCGGTTTTGGAAAGATTTTAGCGAGAGGTCTTCCTCTTTATCACCAGACTTCGTAAAGAGAAGAAGTGTGAGTGAATTTTTGCTAAGTTATTAGTTCGACATTTTGGAATTTTTGGGTTGGCTATTTTAGCATATCTATGCGACTACGATTCGTAGTGAAATTTTTTTTGTTAAGTTAAATTTAAGAAAAACACTTCTTCAGAAACATGGCATCCGAACCGTCAAACATGTTACCATGGTTACCATCCCTTCCAACACTGGGAAGACCGCGCCGAATGGTCGGACGCACCCCATTGGTGGGCATTCATGGAGCTGAGATAAAAAGGAAGGTCGTTCGACTCAGAGGACATTAGATGACAAATATCGTTGCTATATTAATCTTGTGTAAAAAAATATTGTAAACAAAAAACCAAGTTAAGTGTTTTTGAGAGTTTGACTCCATCACGTGTTTCCTCTCCCCCTCATCTTCGGTAACAATTGGCGCCCAACGTTCCTCTGCACTGATGCCGAAAATTTCTACCTCATAATTCAGAAGAAGTTTACGTATTGCGGATCAATCCCGCTCAATAACGTACCGAGAAGCACCAAGCAGCTCTTCCGAAGACGAGGAACCTACCCCTACGATGAACCCGAATATGCAAACAGCGGAACCTGTCGTCAACAAGATGAACTCGACAAACATCATCAACCCATTGATAGGGCTGGAAGGACAGAGCGATCGCAGCCACCTGAAAGCAACCCTATGCGTACACATCAACAACAAGCAAACCACGGCTCTTGTAGATTCAGGGGCAACCGCCAATTTCATTGCTATTGATATCGTTGGTAGCTACCTAAAAGAGAATTATCAAGCAAAACTAGCAGACCCCAACAGCAAACTCGAAATCCTGGACTCGATAACCGTCAGATTTTCAATCGACAACGTTGAATTTACTGAAGAATTTCTGGTGGTCCCGCAACTGTCACACCCCATCATTCTCGGCGAACCCTGGCTTCTTCGTGAGGGAGTGCTGTTGGATTTCCAGCTAAGATGTCTTTACGCTGGAAGGAAGCAAAGACAAACATTTTTTGGACAACTTCCCAAGCTATCACCAACAAGATTCCCACGGACCGAATCAATATCACAAGAAAAATACAAACAACAGTTAGAAAACACAATAAAGAGATTCGGAAACCTCTTTTCCAACAACATCGGGACGACTACAGGATCAACACAACACAAATTAAAACTGATATTCTACTCGAAACCTTTCCAATCACCCCCGTATCGCTATCCTACACAGACCAAGGAAATCATTGCCCGGGAGGTGGAAAGGATGCTGGAGGAAGGCATTATCGAACCCAGCCAGTCGAATTATTCATCACCGATGGTAATAGTAAAGAAAAAAGACGGAGCCGCGAGATTTTGCGTGGATTATCGAAAATTAAATTCGCAAAGTAAAGATGAATCATCAGCCCTTCCTATCATATCTGAAGCACTGCGAGACCTCAGCAGAGCTACAGTGTTCTCCGTGTTGGATTTGAAATCCGGATATTGGCAGATCCCGATGGCAAAAGGATCCAAACACCTAACAGAGTTCACCACACCAGACGGGGCAACATATCAGTTTAAGGTGATGCGTTTTGGCCTCAAGAATGCGCCGGCCACCTTCCAGAATGTAATAACGAGGGAAGTGCTACCAGGGTATCTCAGGAAGTTTGCATTCGTCTACCTCGACGGATGTCATCATATACAGCAAGAGCTGGGAAGAACACGTACTTCACAACATCTGGTTTTCGAAAAATTGCATATCCACGATTTGCATATCTCACCAGAAAAGTGTCAACTTGGGAAGACGACGATAGAATATGTCGGCCACCGCATCGTCCCTGGTGGTATCGAGCCCTTGACTGTTACGTGGAAGGAATCAATAATTCCACACAACCCAGCACAAAGAAACAACTGAGAAGCTTCTTGGGTCTCTGCGGTTGGTTACGATAATTCATACGCCGATGTGCCGAAATTCTTCAACCCCTGACAGATTTACTCCATGGCAATAAGCCTTTCAAATGAACCTCCGAAACCGAAGAAGGATTCCAAAACATTAAAAGGAACTTGGAAAAACCCCTCCACCTCCATCGTCCGAACTTCAAAAAACGATTCGTCTTACAAACAGACGCCAGCGCCAAAGGGATCGCAGCGGTCTTATACCAGGAAGAGGAGAACCAGAGAGAAATCATCGGTTTTGCGAGCGCTCGACTTAATCCGACGCAAGAGAAGTACCATGCAAACGAATTTGAGTGCCTGGCTGTAGTCTGGGGCATGAAACATGTCCGACCCTATCTAGAAGATATCTTTCACACTACGAACCGAAAGCCGTAGTTTGCTATGGCTGAAAACTTTTTCTAACCAAAATGCCAAACTCACACGATGGTCCCTATTATTGCAAGAATTCAACTTCGGAATAGAACAAGTATCGGGCGAGAAGAACGAATTACCAGATTTCTTGTCAAGAGAACCGGCACAACAAACACTGACTGACAACGGCGAGGCATAAACAGAATGTTACCACCTGGAAACAAAACCGTACCAGCTACGTAAGAAGAACAACCTTTCGTCGCCGCCATAGCTGTGGCGGACCTGGCCAACATGATTAAAGAAAACCAGAAAAAGAATCATCACGCAAAAGACCTCATCCATGCGTGGAATAATATACATACTAACGGCTCTACGAACGCGACCGAAGAAAAAATCCTAAGGGAATACGTGGTTGCTGACGGCCTGCTTTGGCGAAGAAATGATGACGGCAACAGACTCGTCGTACCCACAGACATGCAGGAGCACGTGTTATTCGCGTACCGCGATTCACCCAGGAGCGGAAGAAACTGCACGAGCCATAGCACGTCACTGGCTAAACGTGGACGACGATGTTCGTAACACGTACGCACCTGTTGGGCGTGTGCCTCTTCGGCCACATGAGCCCACAATACCCTGGGATGTGATTGCGGTGGATCTAATGGGACCATATAATGCTACCACTACTGGTAACCGCCACATACTGGTTATCACAGACTTGTTCAGTCGCTGGGTGGAGGCGTTCCCCATCCAAAGGACGGACACCGCAGACGTCATCCGTGTAATGGACATAGAAGTATTCCCACGATTCGGATACCCCAGGGCTATCCTTTCCGACAACGGCTTACAATTCATATCCATCGAATGGGATGCTGCACTCCGACGGTGGGGATGTCTTCAATGGACTACGCCGATATACCACCCCCAAGCCAACCCGACAGAACGACGAAAACAGGACTTAAAAAAATGCCTACGTCATATACGTAATAATTGGGACAAACACCTGCAAACCGCTCTATTCAACATCCGTTCTCGAAGGGATGCCGCAACGAAACAAACACCGGCTCTTATGCTATTGGGTTACGAGCTCCGTAAACCTGGAAAATGCACTCCGACTCCGTAAACCTAGAGAATGGTTCGCCGAAGATCCCGCACCCAACCAAGCCCCTAACGGAGAAGATAGAAGACAAGAACGAATACGACGCGCCCATATGAACGAGCATAGATACCGGCAACGGAACGCAGGAGAGGTTCCTCCACGAATTCAATTCACGTTGGAACGGACCTCACATCATTATCAGTACCGCCGAAACCAACACTTATTGGGTTAGACGGTTCAACACCGCGGAAGCCACCAAGGTCCACGTGAACGATCTTCGTTCGGCACCTCCCACGCCGACAACGAGCCCGACAACCCGGCGCGGCCTCTTGAGGGTGAACGGTGAACATGACGGGCCTCTTGAGGTACCTGGAATTTCTTCCCTAACCCTCTTCATCGGACCTAAAACAAACGGAAAATATATTACAAAATTTTCACTAATTAATATTGACATCGGAAGTGGAATTGGGAAGGACAGTCGGACTCCTGGATCGCCAGACGAGAAGCAGCCTTGGCCGTTTGTGGCGAAGGTGTTCAACGTGGTAATCCGTTAATCCCGCTAGGAGGGGATTGGGGTGGTTTTCGAGCCGTGTAAACTCGGTACTGGCCTTGTCACGAATGAACTCCTCGATGGTCACCATCTGGGAATCATTGTGCAGTGTCGCATTACTGACAAACCAAGGTGCATCAAATGCCATCCTTAGGACCTTGTTCTGAACAACTTGGAGTGTTTGCACGTGCGAGTGCGCGGCGTAACCCCAGACGGAAGAGGCGTAAGTCATCGTAGGTCTGATAACCGCTTTGTAGAGTCGAATCTTCCGTAGAGGATCTAACTTACTTCGGCGATTTATTGACCAGAGCTGCTTTCGCCCGGTTCGCCATCGACTCGATGTGACTTTTCCAAGTTAGTTTAGAGTTCAGAATGACACCCAAATACTTGGCTTCAGAACGCCAGGGGAGCTCGTCCCCTTGCAGTACCATCGCATCGGGGGGTCTCTTTCTACGCCAAGTAAAAAGTACTGCGGTACTTTTATCAGCGTTGATTTTGACCCGCCACTTTGCGAAGTAGTCTAGCACATCGTCGGCGTACATCGCTAACTGAGTGCCCTCAGAACGGGGTAGGTCGCTCACAAAGATACAAAAGGGTATCGGTGAAAGCAACGATCCCTGAGGGACGCCTGCAGTTAGGATTTGCTCTCTCGAACGCGTACCTTTCAATTTGATGCGCGCCTTCCTATCGTCAAGGTAGGACGCGATCAATTGAACTAACGCCAGGGGCACGCCCGCTTCTAGCATTTTGAACAAAAGTCCTTCATGCCATAATCTGTCGAACGCTTTGGCAACGTCGAAAAACACAGCACAAGTGCTTTGATTTCGATTGAAGCCATCGGTTATGTGTTCGACAAGTCGCAGTACTTGGTGTACGGTCGAATGTTTGGGTCGGAAACCAAACTGTTCGTCCTGAATGAGGTTAAGATCTTGAACGGATCTTTGTAGCCTCGTCTGGACGACCCTCTCACATACCTTGCCGAGACAAGAAAGCAAACTGATGGGCTCTTGAGGGTTGTCGGGGGTTGTTGAGGGGATGGTTACCGTCCCTTCGAACACTGGGAAGACCGCGCCGAATGGTCGGACGCACCCCATTGGTTGGAATTCATCAAGCTGGGATAAACAGGAAGGCCGTTCGACTCAGAGGATATTATATTACAAATATCGTTACTACTAATCTTGTGAAAAAATATTTTAAATAAAAAACCCTGTTAAGTGTTGTTGAGAGTTTGACTCCATCACGTGTTTCCTGTCCCTCCCATCTCCGGTAACAAACATCTTTTCAAAAGAAGCACATCTTTACTCGAAAGGTTCTAGTTTAATTAATACCGGCCGTGAAAGTCTTCGTACTTATATTATCAACCTTTATGAGGAGGATATTATCAAACAAATTAACGATCTCGACAACTTATATACAACTTACAAGGATCGCACTTACATATGTATATTACCTACTATTAACTTAAAAATATTGTAAATTGCGATAATATTCTTTATTCAGATACTAATTTTTGGTTCTGAAAAGAACCGGTCGTTGTTTGGTAGGGAGGGGGACGTTTATATCGCCATTTATTTGGAACTTGTGTACTTAGTAACAGCCTTGGTGCCTTCGCTTACAGCGTGCTTTGCCAATTCTCCAGGTAACAGAAGTCTGACGGCAGTCTGGATTTCTCGACTGGTGATCGTTGATCTTTTGTTGTAATGAGCCAAACGGGATGCTTCAGCGGCTATCCTCTCGAAGATATCGTTCACAAAACTGTTCATTATACTCATAGCTTTGCTCGAAATACCGGTATCGGGATGAACTTGTTTCAATACCTTGTAAATGTAAATAGCGTAGCTTTCCTTTCTCTTGCGTTTCTTCTTCTTATCGGTTTTCGATATATTTTTCTGCGCTTTACCCGCCTTTTTGGCTGCTTTCCCACTAGTTTTCGGTGGCATTGTTGTTGTTCGTTTATTAGTTAGTAAAACTTATCGGTGACAAGATTTTCGACAGCAACTTCGACAGTAATGACGACGTACATATGCAGTGTTATAAAAATGAACGGTGAACGGTGAACTTGACGGGCCTCTTGAGGTTCCTGGAATCTTCCTTAACCCTCTTCATCGGATCTAAAACAGACGGAAAATATATTAGTTAATATTCGCTAAATTAGCGATATCGGAAGTGGATTTGGAAAGGACAGTCGGGTTCCCGGATCGTCAGACGAGAAGCAGCCTTGGCCGTTTATGGCGAAGGTGTTCAACGTCGTAATCCGTTAATCCCGCTAGGAGGGGATTTGGGTGGTCTTCGAGCCGCGTAAACTCGGTACTGGCTTTGTTCCGAATGAATTCCTCGATGGTCACCATCTGGGAATCATTGTGCAGTGTCGCATTACTGACAAACCAAGGAGCATCGAATGCCATCCTTAGGACCTTGTTCTGAACCACTTGGAGTTTTTGCACGTGCGAGTGCGCGGCGTAACCCCAGACTGAAGAAGCGTATGTCATCGCAGGTCTGATAACCGCTTTGTAGAGTCGAATCTTCCGGAGAGGATCCAACTTACTTCGGCGATTTATCAGAGCGTACAGATTGACCAGAGCTACCTTCGCCCGGTTCGCCATGGCCTCGATGTGACTTTTCCAAGTTAGTTTAGAGTCCAGAATGACACCCAAATACCTGGTTTCGGAATGCCAGGGAAGCTCGTTCCCTCGCAGTACCAACGCATCGGGGGGTCTCTGTCTACGCCGAGTAAAGAGTACTGCGGTACTTTTATCAGCGTTGATTTTGACCCGCCACTTTGCGAAGTAGTCTTGCAGCTGATCCGATGCTGTCTGCAGTCTACGAGCGGCGATCTCGGGGGACCAAGATCTGCTGTAGATGCATACATCGTCGGCGTACATCGCTAACTGAGTGCCCTCGCACCGGGGTAGGTCGCTAACAAAGATACAAAAGAGTATCGGTGAAAGCAACGACCCCTGAGGGACGCCAGCAGTTAGGATTCGCTCTGTCGAACGCGTACCGTTCAATTTGATGCGCGCCTTCCTACCGCCAAGATAGGACGCAATCAATTGAACCAACGCCAGGGGCACGCCCGCTTCTAGCATTTTGAACAAAAGTCCTTCATGCCATACTTTGTCGAATGCCTTGGCAACATCGAAAAGCGCCGCACAAGTGCTTTGCTTTCGATTAAAGCCTTCGGTTATGTATTCGACAAGTCGCAGTACCTGGTGTACGGTCGAATGTTTGGGTCGGAAACCAAACTGTTCGTCCTGAATGAGCTTAAGATCTTGAACTGATCTTTGTAGCCTCGTCTGGACGATCCTCTCGCATACCTTGCCGAGACAAGAAAGCAAACTGATGGGCCTGTAGCTTTGCGGGAACGTTAGGTTCGCCCCGGGTTTCGGCAACACGACGACGTCCGCGCATTTCCACTTGGTAGGGAAATGCCGCAGCCGGAACGCCGCATTGATGATTCCCGTCAGCGAAACGACCGCTTTTAAAGGCATGGCCTTTAAAGCAGCGTTTCCTATCCCGTCCGGTCCCGATGCCTTCTTCGACTTACATCTCGCGATTGCCTCTTTCACCTCGGTCGGAGAAGCGTGCTCGATATGCCGACGATCTTCTACGGCCAGCCACCTACTCACTACGCGTTCGACTCGATCGATGAAATCTTCATCTTCGTCATCGTCGCATAGCGGGCTGCACTGGTTTTCGAAGTTATCGGCATGAGCCTTTGCTTTCTCTTCGAGAGTGAAAGCCATTCCGGTTTCACCGTGAATGGGCGGCATGCGCGTCGTGTTCCCCTTCAGCACCTTGACCATCTTCCAACAGGAGTGATCGTCTTCGGTGTTCAGGGCGTCGAGTTTGGCGTCGAAAGACGCGTATCGGAACTCCGCGAGCTCCCTTCTCACATCACCGCGCAGACGGTTATAGCGACGCTTGAGATCGGGATCCCAATTGCGCTGATAAGTCCGCCTGACGCGATCACGCTCCCGCATAAGTTCCCTGATGTGCGCCGGAAGCACCCATCGATGGTCCTTTACGGGAATCGTGTTGGTCGCGTATCGAAGAGAATCCTCGATTGCGACCGTGAGTCGTTCAACAGCCTCATCCAGTTCCTGAGCGTTGTGGATCGGTCGTATTTGTCCCATATTGTGGTGCAAGTGGTCGCTAAAAGCCGGCCACGATACAGTGGAACGTTCAACCGGGACGCGAACGTCCGGGACGTCTCCTAGCTGCAGCAGCACAGGGAGATGATCGGAACTAAGTTCGTTGAGCGTGGTAACTCTATGAACTAGTCGGACATCTTTAATTACAACCACGTCCAAAACGTCAGATCGTTGCCCTTCGTTCGACGGGTAATACGTGTGGTCGGCGGGGGCATCGGTGACAATGCCCGTCTCGTCGGTAAAACTCCGCAGTATTTTACCGTTCGCGTTTGCGATCCGACTGTTCCACGATGGGTGCTTAGCGTTTAGGTCGCCGGCGATAACCACGCCTTTGTCCGTATCCAAGACACCCGTTAGATCGTCTTCCAACAACCGCCGATTCGGCGGATTGTAGGCGGCGACCAAGCGGACGCACCCCGATAGTGTTCGTACCACAATCGTAGTAGCTTCGAGATGTTGAAGAGGGGGAGTCAGATCTTCGTAATGATCCAAACTGGTTCTTATAAAGATGGCTGTCCCGCCGCCTCTTGCTCCAACTCTATCGTTTCGATAGAAGCGATAATTGGGCAGCCGTGGCCTGTCGCCCGCTCGCAGATGGGTTTCGCAAATGAGTATCGCGTCAAGGTCGTACCTTTCGGCGAACTCGCGAAGTTCATTCTGTTTACAGACAAGGCCGTTGGCGTTCCAATAAGCCAACTCAAGCGATTGCGGTACTCTCGGTCTTCGATGAGTCATCATAAGAGTTTCATCATCTCGGACATGATTTGGACACACAACTTAACTCGTGCGTCCCTATCGGATTTGTCGATTTGGATGACCTCGCTCATCATCGCCAGTATGTTGACGAGGGGGTCGGTTGGGGGTTCAACCGCCGCCTGTGCCGCAACATTGACCGGGAATGGTGTTTCAGCCACCGCGATCGACCCGCTTTTACGAAGCCTCCTATTGCGACGCCTCCTCTGCAACCTCGACAGCTTCGGGGGGTCGTCGGTCGCCTTTTGCTTCGGCTCGTTGAGCTTAGCTTTGGGCGCCGCGACCTCTTTCCGAACTACCTTGGTAGCTGGAGCGTTCGCTTTGGGGGCAACGTTAGCGTTGCCTTTCGGCTTTTTCGCCTGGCTACTAACCGCTTTCACGGGTTTCGCCGCGACTACTGGAACCTTTTTGTCCCCCTTTTGCGCCTGAATAGGTGCTTTCGGGGGAACGGTCGCTTTGACCTTTGGGGCTGCCGCCGGTGCCCTCGTTTCCGCCGCCTTCGGGTGTTTTGGGCACCCTTTGTAGTTGGCGGTATGAGGACCACCGCAAAGGACGCACTTGGCGGGCGCATCCTTTGCTTTGGCACAGGAAGCCGTCGGATGGTCACCAGCGCACTTCACGCAACGAGGTGCACCGTTGCACATTCGTTGGGAGTGGCCGTAACGCTGACAGCGATGACACTGGCCGACTTCCGTCTTCTTCTTGGCGCTCTCGACAGTTATGGTTAAAGCCATGACCGTCTTGAGGTCAAAGATCCGTTTGGCGTCCGCGGTCTTTTTCAAGACGCACAGGACTAACGGGATCGGCCTCCTTTCAGAGCCCTGGCGCATACGTTTTACCGTATCGGGCCAGAATCCCTGTTTTCTCAGGTCGGCAGCAATGCTGTCCTCCCCGATACTGGTAGGGACGCCTCGAAAAACCACCTTTAACGGCTTTTCCTCCGGTAGAGAGAATGTGTGGTACTGGTGTTTACCAGCCATCAACATCTTCACCAGGGCGCGATAGGCTTCCGCGGTGGGGAGCTCAATCTTGATTCCTTGCGGAACCGCTCTGGCTTTCGAAAAGGCGATCCGAAGTCTCGCCATCTCCGCCGAAATGGAATCCCAGTTTTCCTTCGCATGAAGGATTACCGGGGGGACCCGCTTGGAAACGTGTTCCAATCGAGGACGCACGGCCTCCGAGTACTCGTCCTCCAGGTCGCTACTGGCCTTTCTTTTCCCGTTGGATGGACCGACTGCCACGTCGACATCCATTTTACCCGCCGGGATGGAAGCCAACGCCTCGGCGAATGACCTCGGAGTGGAGGTGGTCGCCGCCTCCTCGAGGGAGGCGGTGCGCCCTGCCGCGCTGGTCGTCGCATCCGCGAGGGAAGCAGTACGGCCTGATGGTGCTATGGCTTTCGCCTCCACTGGGGAGGCAGTGCTGCCAAGGACGGGGGTTGTTTCGGTTGTCGCCTTCTCGGGGATGGCGGTACTAACCTTCCGTGTGCATTTGGTCGCCACCTGCTCAGGGGAGGCGGTGCGGCCTGCCGCGCTGGTCGTCGCATCCTCTAAGGAAGCAGTACGGCCTGATATACCTGCCTTGGCTGCCGCCTCCGCTGGGGAGGCAGTTCTGCCAATAACTGGTTTCTTGGTCGCCGCCTTCACGAGGGAGGCGGTGCGGCCTGATGATTTGGCTGCCGCCGCCCACTTTACGGGAATCGTGTTGGTCGCGTATCGAAGAGAATCCTCGATTGCGACCGTGAGTCGTTCAACAGCCTCATCCAGTTCCTGAGCGTTGTGGATCGGTCGTATTTGTCCCATATTGTGGTGCAAGTGGTCGCTAAAAGCCGGCCACGATACAGTGGAACGTTCAACCGGGACGCGAACGTCCGGGACGTCTCCTAGCTGCAGCAGCACAGGGAGATGATCGGAACTAAGTTCGTTGAGCGTGGTAACTCTATGAACTAGTCGGACATCTTTAATTACAACCACGTCCAAAACGTCAGATCGTTGCCCTTCGTTCGACGGGTAATACGTGTGGTCGGCGGGGGCATCGGTGACAATGCCCGTCTCGTCGGTAAAACTCCGCAGTATTTTACCGTTCGCGTTTGCGATCCGACTGTTCCACGATGGGTGCTTAGCGTTTAGGTCGCCGGCGATAACCACGCCTTTGTCCGTATCCAAGACACCCGTTAGATCGTCTTCCAACAACCGCCGATTCGGCGGATTGTAGGCGGCGACCAAGCGGACGCACCCCGATAGTGTTCGTACCACAATCGTAGTAGCTTCGAGATGTTGAAGAGGGGGAGTCAGATCTTCGTAATGATCCAAACTGGTCCTTACAAAGATGGCTGTCCCGCCGCCTCTTGCTCCAACTCTATCGTTTCGATAGAAGCGATAATTGGGCAGCCGTGGCCTGTCGCCCGCTCGCAGATGGGTTTCGCAAATGAGTATCGCGTCAAGGTCGTACCTTTCGGCGAACTCGCGAAGTTCATTCTGTTTACAGACAAGGCCGTTGGCGTTCCAATAAGCCAACTCAAGCGATTGCGGTACTCTCGGTCTTCGATGAGTCATCATAAGAGTTTCATCATCTCGGACATGATTTGGACGCACAACTTAACTCGTGCGTCCCTATCGGATTTGTCGATTTGGATGACCTCGCTCATCATCGCCAGTATGTTGACGAGGGGGTCGGTTGGGGGTTCAACCGCCGCCTGTGCCGCAACATTGACCGGGAATGGTGTTTCAGCCACCGCGATCGACCCGCTTTTACGAAGCCTCCTATTGTGACGCCTCCTCTGCGACCTCGACAGCTTCGGGGGGTCGTCGGTCGCCTTTTGCTTCGGCTCGTTGAGCTTAGCTTTAGGCGCCGCGACCTCTTTCCGAACTACCTTGGTAGCTGGAGCGTTTGCTTTGGGGGCAACGTTAGCGTTGCCTTTCGGCTTTTTCGCCTGACTACTAACCGTTTTCACGGGTTTCGCCGCGACTACTGGAGCCTTTTTGTCCCCCTTTTGCGCCTGAATAGGTGCTTTCGGGGGAACGGTCGCTTTGACCTTTGGGGCTGCCGCCGGCGCCCTCGTTTCCGCCGCCTTCGGGTGTTTTGGGCACCCTTTGTAGTTGGCGGTATGAGGGCCACCGCAAAGGACGCACTTGGCGGGCGCATCCTTTGCTTTGGCACAGGAAGCCGTCGGATGGTCACCAGCGCACTTCACGCAACGAGGTGCACCGTTGCACATTCGTTGGGAGTGGCCGTAACGCTGACAGCGATGACACTGGCCGACTTCCGTCTTCTTCTTGGCGCTCTCGACAGTTATGGTTAAAGCCATGACCGTCTTGAGGTCAAAGATCCGTTTGGTGTCCGCGGTCTTTTTCAAGACGCACAGGACTAACGGGATCGGCCTCCTTTCAGAGCCCTGGCGCATACGTTTTACCGTATCGGGCCAGAATCCCTGTTTTCTCAGGTCGGCAGCAATGCTGTCCTCCCCGATACTGGTAGGGACGCCTCGAAAAACCACCTTTAACGGCTTTTCCTCCGGTAGAGAGAATGTGTGGTACTGGTGTTTACCAGCCATCAACATCTTCACCAGGGCGCGATAGGCTTCCGCGGTGGGGAGCTCAATCTTGATTCCTTGCGGAACCGCTCTGGCTTTCGAAAAGGCGATCCGAAGTCTCGCCATCTCCGCCGAAATGGAATCCCAGTTTTCCTTCGCATGAAGGATTACCGGGGAGACCCGCTTGGAAACGTGTTCCAATCGAGGACGCACGGCCTCCGAGTACTCGTCCTCCAGGTCGCTACTGGCCTTCCTTTTCCCGTTGGATGGACCGACTGCCACGTCGACATCCATTTTACCCGCCGGGATGGAAGCCAACGCCTCGGCGAATGACCTCGGAGTGGAGGTGGTCGCCGCCTCCTCGAGGGAGGCGGTGCGGCCTGCCGCGCTGGTCGTCGCATCCTCGAGGGAAGCAGTACGGCCTGATGGTGCTATGGCTTTCGCCTCCACTGGGGAGGCAGTGCTGCCAAGGACGGGGGTTGTTTCGGTTGTCGCCTTCTCGGGGATGGCGGTACTAACCTTACGTGTGCTTTTGGTCGCCACCTGCTCGAGGGAGGCGGTGCGGCCTGCCGCGCTGGTCGTCGCATCCTCTAAGGAAGCAGTACGGCCTGATATACCTGCCTTGGCTGCCGCCTCCGCTGGGGAGGCAGTTCTGCCAATAACTGGTTTCTTGGTCGCCGCCTTCACGAGGGAGGCGGTGCGGCCTGATGATTTGGCTGCCGCCGCCCACTTTACGGGAATCGTGTTGGTCGCGTATCGAAGAGAATCCTCGATTGCGACCGTGAGTCGTTCAACAGCCTCATCCAGTTCCTGAGCGTTGTGGATCGGTCGTATTTGTCCCATATTGTGGTGCAAGTGGTCGCTAAAAGCCGGCCACGATACAGTGGAACGTTCAACCGGGACGCGAACGTCCGGGACGTCTCCTAGCTGCAGCAGCACAGGGAGATGATCGGAACTAAGTTCGTTGAGCGTGGTAACTCTATGAACTAGTCGGACATCTTTAATTACAACCACGTCCAAAACGTCAGATCGTTGCCCTTCGTTCGACGGGTAATACGTGTGGTCGGCGGGGGCATCGGTGACAATGCCCGTCTCGTCGGTAAAACTCCGCAGTATTTTACCGTTCGCGTTTGCGATCCGACTGTTCCACGATGGGTGCTTAGCGTTTAGGTCGCCGGCGATAACCACGCCTTTGTCCGTATCCAAGACACCCGTTAGATCGTCTTCCAACAACCGCCGATTCGGCGGATTGTAGGCGGCGACCAAGCGGACGCACCCCGATAGTGTTCGTACCACAATCGTAGTAGCTTCGAGATGTTGAAGAGGGGGAGTCAGATCTTCGTAATGATCCAAACTGGTCCTTACAAAGATGGCTGTCCCGCCGCCTCTTGCTCCAACTCTATCGTTTCGATAGAAGCGATAATTGGGCAGCCGTGGCCTGTCGCCCGCTCGCAGATGGGTTTCGCAAATGAGTATCGCGTCAAGGTCGTACCTTTCGGCGAACTCGCGAAGTTCATTCTGTTTACAGACAAGGCCGTTGGCGTTCCAATAAGCCAACTCAAGCGATTGCGGTACTCTCGGTCTTCGATGAGTCATCATAAGAGTTTCATCATCTCGGACATGATTTGGACGCACAACTTAACTCGTGCGTCCCTATCGGATTTGTCGATTTGGATGACCTCGCTCATCATCGCCAGTATGTTGACGAGGGGGTCGGTTGGGGGTTCAACCGCCGCCTGTGCCGCAACATTGACCGGGAATGGTGTTTCAGCCACCGCGATCGACCCGCTTTTACGAAGCCTCCTATTGTGACGCCTCCTCTGCGACCTCGACAGCTTCGGGGGGTCGTCGGTCGCCTTTTGCTTCGGCTCGTTGAGCTTAGCTTTAGGCGCCGCGACCTCTTTCCGAACTACCTTGGTAGCTGGAGCGTTTGCTTTGGGGGCAACGTTAGCGTTGCCTTTCGGCTTTTTCGCCTGACTACTAACCGTTTTCACGGGTTTCGCCGCGACTACTGGAGCCTTTTTGTCCCCCTTTTGCGCCTGAATAGGTGCTTTCGGGGGAACGGTCGCTTTGACCTTTGGGGCTGCCGCCGGCGCCCTCGTTTCCGCCGCCTTCGGGTGTTTTGGGCACCCTTTGTAGTTGGCGGTATGAGGGCCACCGCAAAGGACGCACTTGGCGGGCGCATCCTTTGCTTTGGCACAGGAAGCCGTCGGATGGTCACCAGCGCACTTCACGCAACGAGGTGCACCGTTGCACATTCGTTGGGAGTGGCCGTAACGCTGACAGCGATGACACTGGCCGACTTCCGTCTTCTTCTTGGCGCTCTCGACAGTTATGGTTAAAGCCATGACCGTCTTGAGGTCAAAGATCCGTTTGGTGTCCGCGGTCTTTTTCAAGACGCACAGGACTAACGGGATCGGCCTCCTTTCAGAGCCCTGGCGCATACGTTTTACCGTATCGGGCCAGAATCCCTGTTTTCTCAGGTCGGCAGCAATGCTGTCCTCCCCGATACTGGTAGGGACGCCTCGAAAAACCACCTTTAACGGCTTTTCCTCCGGTAGAGAGAATGTGTGGTACTGGTGTTTACCAGCCATCAACATCTTCACCAGGGCGCGATAGGCTTCCGCGGTGGGGAGCTCAATCTTGATTCCTTGCGGAACCGCTCTGGCTTTCGAAAAGGCGATCCGAAGTCTCGCCATCTCCGCCGAAATGGAATCCCAGTTTTCCTTCGCATGAAGGATTACCGGGGAGACCCGCTTGGAAACGTGTTCCAATCGAGGACGCACGGCCTCCGAGTACTCGTCCTCCAGGTCGCTACTGGCCTTCCTTTTCCCGTTGGATGGACCGACTGCCACGTCGACATCCATTTTACCCGCCGGGATGGAAGCCAACGCCTCGGCGAATGACCTCGGAGTGGAGGTGGTCGCCGCCTCCTCGAGGGAGGCGGTGCGGCCTGCCGCGCTGGTCGTCGCATCCTCGAGGGAAGCAGTACGGCCTGATGGTGCTATGGCTTTCGCCTCCACTGGGGAGGCAGTGCTGCCAAGGACGGGGGTTGTTTCGGTTGTCGCCTTCTCGGGGATGGCGGTACTAACCTTACGTGTGCTTTTGGTCGCCACCTGCTCGAGGGAGGCGGTGCGGCCTGCCGCGCTGGTCGTCGCATCCTCTAAGGAAGCAGTACGGCCTGGTATACCAGCCTTGGCTGCCGCCTCCGCTGGGGAGGCAGTTCTGCCAATGACTGGTTTCTTGGTCGCCGCCTTCACGAGGGAGGCGGTGCGGCCTGCCGCGCTGGTCGTCGCATCCTCGAGGGAAGCAGTACGGCCTGATGGTGCTATGGCTTTCGCCTCCACTGGGGAGGCAGTGTTGCCAAGGACGGGGGTTGTTTCGGTTGTCGCCTTCTCGGGGATGGCGGTACTAACCTTACGTGTGCTTTTGGTCGCCACCTGCTCGAGGGAGGCGGTGCGGCCTGCCGCGCTGGTCGTCGCATCCTCTAAGGAAGCAGTACGGCCTGGTATACCAGCCTTGGCTGCCGCCTCCGCTGGGGAGGCAGTTCTGCCAATGACTGGTTTCTTGGTCGCCGCCTTCACGAGGGAGGCGGTGCGGCCTGATGATTTGGCTGCCGCCGCCACAGGGGAGGCAGTCTTGAATGGAAACTTGAAGGAAAACTGGGATTCCATTTCGGCGGAGATGGCGAGACTTCGGATCGCCTTTTCGAAAGCCAGAGCGGTTCCGCAAGGAATCAAGATTGAGCTCCCCACCGCGGAAGCCTATCGCGCCCTGGTGAAGATGTTGATGGCTGGTAAACACCAGTACCACACATTCTCTCTACCGGAGGAAAAGCCGTTAAAGGTGGTTTTTCGAGGCGTCCCTACCATTATCGGGGAGGACAGCATTGCTGCCGACCTGAGAAAACAGGGATTCTGGCCCGATACGGTAAAACGTATGCGCCAGGGCTCTGAAAGGAGGCCGGTCCCGTTAGTCCTGTGCGTCTTGAAAAAGACCGCGGACACCAAACGGATCTTTGACCTCAAGACGGTCATGGCTTTAACCATAACTGTCGAGAGCGCCAAGAAGAAGACGGAAGTCGGCCAGTGTCATCGCTGTCAGCGTTACGGCCACTCCCAACGAATGTGCAACGGTGCACCTCGTTGCGTGAAGTGCGCTGGTGACCATCCGACGGCTTCCTGTGCCAAAGCAAAGGATGCGCCCGCCAAGTGCGTCCTTTGCGGTGGCCCTCATACCGCCAACTACAAAGGGTGCCCAAAACACCCGAAGGCGGCGGAAACGAGGGCGCCGGCGGCAGCCCCAAAGGTCAAAGCGACCGTTCCCCCGAAAGCACCTATTCAGGCGCAAAAGGGGGACAAAAAGGCTCCAGTAGTCGCGGCGAAACCCGTGAAAACGGTTAGTAGTCAGGCGAAAAAGCCGAAAGGCAACGCTAACGTTGCCCCCAAAGCAAACGCTCCAGCTACCAAGGTAGTTCGGAAAGAGGTCGCGGCGCCTAAAGCTAAGCTCAACGAGCCGAAGCAAAAGGCGACCGACGACCCCCCGAAGCTGTCGAGGTCGCAGAGGAGGCGTCACAATAGGAGGCTTCGTAAAAGCGGGTCGATCGCGGTGGCTGAAACACCATTCCCGGTCAATGTTGCGGCACAGGCGGCGGTTGAACCCCCAACCGACCCCCTCGTCAACATACTGGCGATGATGAGCGAGGTCATCCAAATCGACAAATCCGATAGGGACGCGCGAGTTAAGTTGTGCGTCCAAATCATGTCCGAGATGATGAAACTCTTATGATGACTCATCGAAGACCGAGAGTACCGCATTCGCTTGAGTTGGCTTATTGGAACGCCAACGGCCTTGTCTGTAAACAGAATGAACTTCGCGAGTTCGCCGAAACGTACGACCTTGACGCGATACTCATTTGCGAAACCCATCTGCGAGCGGGCGACAGGCCACGGCTGCCCAATTATCGCTTCTATCGAAACGATAGAGTTGGTGCAAGAGGCGGCGGGACAGCCATCTTTGTAAGGACCAGTTTGGATCATTACGAAGATCTGACTCCCCCTCTTCAACATCTCGAAGCTACTACGATTGTGGTACGAACACTATCGGGGTGCGTCCGCTTGGTCGCCGCCTACAATCCGCCGAATCGGCGGTTGTTGGAAGACGATCTAACGGGTGTCTTGGATACGGACAAAGGCGTGGTTATCGCCGGCGACCTAAACGCTAAGCACCCATCGTGGAACAGTCGGATCGCAAACGCGAACGGTAAAATACTGCGGAGTTTTACCGACGAGACGGGCATTGTCACCGATGCCCCCGCCGACCACACGTATTACCCGTCGAACGAAGGGCAACGATCTGACGTTTTGGACGTGGTTGTAATTAAAGATGTCCGACTAGTTCATAGAGTTACCACGCTCAACGAACTTAGTTCCGATCATCTCCCTGTGCTGCTGCAGCTAGGAGACGTCCCGGACGTTCGCGTCCCGGTTGAACGTTCCACTGTATCGTGGCCGGCTTTTAGCGACCACTTGCACCACAATATGGGACAAATACGACCGATCCACAACGCTCAGGAACTGGATGAGGCTGTTGAACGACTCACGGTCGCAATCGAGGATTCTCTTCGATACGCGACCAACACGATTCCCGTAAAGGACCATCGATGGGTGCTTCCGGCGCACATCAGGGAACTTATGCGGGAGCGTGATCGCGTCAGGCGGACTTATCAGCGCAATTGGGATCCCGATCTCAAGCGTCGCTATAACCGTCTGCGCGGTGATGTGAGAAGGGAGCTCGCGGAGTTCCGATACGCGTCTTTCGACGCCAAACTCGACGCCCTGAACACCGAAGACGATCACTCCTGTTGGAAGATGGTCAAGGTGCTGAAGGGGAACACGACGCGCATGCCGCCCATTCACGGTGAAACCGGAATGGCTTTCACTCTCGAAGAGAAAGCAGAGGCTCATGCCGATAACTTCGAAAACCAGTGCAGCCCGCTATGCGACGATGACGAAGATGAAGATTTCATCGATCGAGTCGAACGCGTAGTGAGTAGGCGGCTGGCCGTAGAAGATCGTCGGCATATCGAGCACGCTTCTCCGACCGAGGTGAAAGAGGCAATCGCGAGATGTAAGTCGAAGAAGGCATCGGGACCGGACGGGATAGGAAACGCTGCTTTAAAGGCCATGCCTTTAAAAGCGGTCGTTTCGCTGACGGGAATCATCAATGCGGCGTTCCGGCTGCGGCATTTCCCTACCAAGTGGAAATGCGCGGACGTCGTCGTGTTACCGAAACCCGGGGCGAACCTAACGTTCCCGCAAAGCTACAGGCCCATCAGTTTGCTTTCTTGTCTCGGCAAGGTATGCGAGAGGATCGTCCAGACGAGGCTACAAAGATCAGTTCAAGATCTTAAGCTCATTCAGGACGAACAGTTTGGTTTCCGACCCAAACATTCGACCGTACACCAGGTACTGCGACTTGTCGAATACATAACCGAAGGCTTCAATCGAAAGCAAAGCACTTGTGCGGCGCTTTTCGATGTTGCCAAGGCGTTCGACAAAGTATGGCATGAAGGACTTTTGTTCAAAATGCTAGAAGCGGGCGTGCCCCTGGCGTTGGTTCAATTGATCGCGTCCTATCTTGGCGGTAGGAAGGCGCGCATCAAATTGAACGGTACGCGTTCGACAGAGCGAATCCTAACAGCTGGCGTCCCTCAGGGGTCGTTGCTTTCACCGATACTCTTTTGTATCTTTGTTAGCGACCTACCCCGGTGCGAGGGCACTCAGTTAGCGATGTACGCCGACGATGTATGCATCTACAGCAGATCTTGGTCCCCCGAGATCGCCGCTCGTAGACTGCAGACAGCATCGGATCAGCTGCAAGACTACTTCGCAAAGTGGCGGGTCAAAATCAACGCTGATAAAAGTACCGCAGTACTCTTTACTCGGCGTAGACAGAGACCCCCCGATGCGTTGGTACTGCGAGGGAACGAGCTTCCCTGGCATTCCGAAACCAGGTATTTGGGTGTCATTCTGGACTCTAAACTAACTTGGAAAAGTCACATCGAGGCCATGGCGAACCGGGCGAAGGTAGCTCTGGTCAATCTGTACGCTCTGATAAATCGCCGAAGTAAGTTGGATCCTCTCCGGAAGATTCGACTCTACAAAGCGGTTATCAGACCTGCGATGACATACGCTTCTTCAGTCTGGGGTTACGCCGCGCACTCGCACGTGCAAAAACTCCAAGTGGTTCAGAACAAGGTCCTAAGGATGGCATTCGATGCTCCTTGGTTTGTCAGTAATGCGACACTGCACAATGATTCCCAGATGGTGACCATCGAGGAATTCATTCGGAACAAAGCCAGTACCGAGTTTACGCGGCTCGAAGACCACCCAAATCCCCTCCTAGCGGGATTAACGGATTACGACGTTGAACACCTTCGCCATAAACGGCCAAGGCTGCTTCTCGTCTGACGATCCGGGAACCCGACTGTCCTTTCCAAATCCACTTCCGATATCGCTAATTTAGCGAATATTAACTAATATATTTTCCGTCTGTTTTAGATCCGATGAAGAGGGTTAAGGAAGATTCCAGGAACCTCAAGAGGCCCGTCAAGTTCACCAAGTTCACCATTCCGCTCAGCTCAAAATCAACGCTGATAAAAGTACCGCAGTACTCTTTACTCGGCGTAGACAGAGACCCCCCGATGCGTTGGTACTGCGAGGGAACGAGCTTCCCTGGCATTCCGAAACCAGGTATTTGGGTGTCATTCTGGACTCTAAACTAACTTGGAAAAGTCACATCGAGGCCATGGCGAACCGGGCGAAGGTAGCTCTGGTCAATCTGTACGCTCTGATAAATCGCCGAAGTAAGTTGGATCCTCTCCGGAAGATTCGACTCTACAAAGCGGTTATCAGACCTGCGATGACATACGCTTCTTCAGTCTGGGGTTACGCCGCGCACTCGCACGTGCAAAAACTCCAAGTGGTTCAGAACAAGGTCCTAAGGATGGTATTCGATGCTCCTTGGTTTGTCAGTAATGCGACACTGCACAATGATTCCCAGATGGTGACCATCGAGGAATTCATTCGGAACAAAGCCAGTACCGAGTTTACGCGGCTCGAAGACCACCCAAATCCCCTCCTAGCGGGATTAACGGATTACGACGTTGAACACCTTCGCCATAAACGGCCAAGGCTGCTTCTCGTCTGACGATCCGGGAACCCGACTGTCCTTTCCAAATCCACTTCCGATATCGCTAATTTAGCGAATATTAACTAATATATTTTCCGTCTGTTTTAGATCCGATGAAGAGGGTTAAGGAAGATTCCAGGAACCTCAAGAGGCCCGTCAAGTTCACCGTTCACCATTCCGCTCAGCTCAGTATTGAAACGTTATCGACAACGATATCGTTTACATTGAAACATTTTGTTGAAGTTTTCGGCACGCTACCAAGTCAACTAATTGTAAGCCATGTCGGGTCGAGGAAAAGGTGGAAAAGTTAAAGGGAAAGCAAAGTCCAGATCCAGTCGTGCAGGATTACAGTTTCCTGTTGGTCGTATTCATCGATTGTTGAGGAAGGGCAATTACGCGGAACGCGTAGGAGCCGGAGCTCCCGTATATTTAGCGGCCGTAATGGAGTATTTGGCAGCCGAAGTTCTCGAGTTGGCCGGTAACGCTGCGAGAGACAACAAAAAGACCCGTATCATCCCTAGACATTTACAACTGGCCATACGTAACGACGAAGAATTGAATAAATTACTATCGGGAGTGACGATTGCTCAAGGAGGTGTACTTCCGAACATTCAAGCTGTTTTGTTACCTAAGAAGACCGAGAAAAAACCTTAATTTAATTACAACTTGGCCACACGATATTAACAAAACGGCCCTTCTCAGGGCCACAAAAAATATAGTCGAATAATGAACTATCGATGTCTGCTGCGGTGGTGTAATTGTATCAAGTTTTTGAATGTAACAGTATTGTTAATTCTAAATAACTCTTAAGTGATAAACTTACCGAAAAATATCTTTCGATTTTTAAAATTTCAATGTGACGTCACGCTAACGACGTATTTTCACAGCAACACGGTTAACACATCTTGCGCGGGCATTTTGCCGCCAAAGTCTTACCGTGTAGCGGGCATCAATAACATGCAAAACGAGTTTAGTCGCATCCCGCGCAAGATGTATTAACACTGGTCGCATTAATTGTTTTTTCCACATCCACGCACACAACACCAATAAGTAAAAATGAAACTTGTTGATATATACTATGACGCATATTTTCGGGTTTTCGAAGTACAATGACTAAAGCGCCTTTATTTACCATCTACCTGCTTGTTCCTGTCGATCTGAATGTTAAAGTTTTTTTTTTCGACGGACGATCCAACCCGACATTTTCAGGTAGATGGTAAATAATGACATTCTAGTCGTTGTGCGTATTTCACCAGAAAATATACGTTGTAACAAAAACAAATTGTTAATTCTGTCATATTGTTAACGTGTTACGTATAAGAACGAACGAACACCCTACTCATAGCTTCTTCGAGTTTTGAATATAACAAACAACATTGTGTTTTTTCATAAGTTATAATAGTTAAGAAAAGTTCGTTAAAACCGAACAACCGTACAAATTTGCCCCGTTCCTGTACGCGTACACGACCTATTCACGACTTTCTTTTGCGCATGTTCGTTGGAACGGAACCTTGCCGAGAATTGGCGCTGCAAGCACAGTTTACCATTTTAAACGAAATTCATTTACTAATTTTTTTAACAGTAATGAACTAAAAAAACCTAATAGCGGTAATAGTAGAAAAATGAAATAAAGATATGCATGTGTTTACATATTTATTGATTAATTTGTCTATAAAAGTTATCATAAAACATGCATAATATGAAATAAAATTTGTTAAACAAAATACCCGAAACATGTAAAAGAATAGAAAATAATCCAAATATACGCTTTCATAGTAAACATAACAGATACTAACAGACAGGCTGTACAATTGGAAAAGATCCGGAATTACAACCCCCATAAATTGTAGACCCCCGCTTCTCTGCGGTTAAGGGTACTTAACCATTTCTACCTAAGACGAGACCGAGAACCCTGCATAGTTTAGAAAGTCAGGGACGTACCAATGAATTTCTTTCAGTTCATTACACTTAACTGTATTGGTCAGTAATCTATATAATAATAATACTAATAACATCGAAAACGTAAGCCTAAAGGCCGAACTTAGTCAGAATCACTATCTGATTCTTCTAAATTATGCTTATGCCGTGCCCGATTTGTGTGAACTCAAAAGATACCTCTTTATTTATGACTTGTTTATGTGCACCATCATAAAACTATTGCCCCTTCTATTGTTAAGGGTCTTTTACAGCCGTATCGTAATTCCGGATCTTGGTGTGGACGACTATACGTGAATTTGTCTGACGGCCGTTGGAACATAAATCAGAATAACATAATATTCTGTGGTTGGAACGCTTGACAAAACGTCGCTGACCAGTCCACGGTTCAGTCGGACGGTGGCAGCACTTTTCAACTGCGCAGGATTGCGGCCGTCAATTGGTAGTCTGAAGTATACATATGTATGTATGTACGTAATTGTTCGGATTGTATGTGAAAATATTCTTTAACTTTCATAAATATAGTGGTTCTGAAAAGAACCGGGTGGTCATGTTGAATACAGAACAGTCGTCCTCAAAATTAAAATAGGTACATAATTTAAATTTCTTAACCCCCAAAGCCGTAGAGAGTACGACCTTGCCGCTTAAGGGCGTAAACGACGTCCATAGCAGTGACGGTTTTCCTTTTTGCGTGTTCAGTGTACGTGACAGCGTCGCGAATAACGTTCTCAAGGAAAACCTTTAAAACTCCTCGAGTTTCTTCGTAAATTAATCCTGAGATACGCTTTACACCGCCACGACGGGCAAGACGTCTGATGGCTGGTTTGGTGATGCCCTGGATGTTGTCACGGAGTACTTTGCGATGACGTTTGGCGCCTCCTTTCCCAAGACCTTTTCCTCCCTTTCCACGACCAGTCATTTTTCTTAGATAATTCGATTTTTTTTTATGTAAGTACAACGACAAACTAACAAGCACCGACTAGGGACTACCGTTTCCGGGACTTTTCGCGCCCTTATATAGAAGCGCAATAGACACGCCTACCGATTCTACGACTCGACCAATCCGATGCAGTCACGAACACGTTATAAAGCAGCCTTCAACCGAGCGATCTCTCAGTTTACTTTGACAAACAATACCGTTCGATTTACATAAATATCTCTCTGATCTTTCTTTATCGTCGTACGTATCCCGTTAAATAATAAAGTAAAATGGCTCGTACGAAACAAACTGCTCGAAAATCTACCGGAGGTAAAGCGCCACGTAAACAACTCGCAACTAAAGCGGCAAGGAAAAGCGCCCCCGCTACTGGTGGTGTCAAGAAACCGCATCGTTACAGACCTGGAACCGTAGCTCTTCGAGAAATTCGTCGTTACCAGAAAAGTACCGAACTTCTGATTAGAAAGTTGCCCTTCCAACGTTTGGTTAGAGAAATTGCCCAAGATTTCAAAACCGACTTGCGATTTCAAAGCAGCGCCGTTATGGCTTTGCAAGAGGCGAGCGAAGCTTACTTGGTCGGACTCTTCGAAGATACGAACTTGTGTGCAATTCATGCAAAACGAGTAACCATCATGCCGAAAGACATTCAGCTTGCTAGGCGCATTCGCGGCGAAAGAGCCTAATTTGCATCATCTACAATCAATCAACCAAACCTTCCCAACACGACCGGTTCTTTTCAGAACCAATCACTTGTTTTATGAAAAAGAATTTTCGTTTTGCTCTCTTAAGTCTGTGAATTTTATGAAGGCAAAAATGCTGTTTCAGTATGGACTTCGGATAATGTAAATTTTCTAGTTTCTAAACGTAATAGCGTGTAATATTTTTATGGTGGCCTTTAAATAAGAATTCAATGTGAACTTTAGATGTGATTTAATCAAGAAAAATTAATTTCTTTTTTAATTTATATGAAATAAATTCAATTAAATAATTTAAACTTAATTTGCTTCCATATGCATTCAAATATTAATGATCACAACGAAGGTTGTAATGTTAGATATGTATGTATCTGATTCGCAATACGATTACAGTGGTACAGTTGGAAACCGACGAACTCCGAACCGAATTATCCCATAAGAATTAGCTGACGGCAGTAGTTTCCTCTACGCAGAGTTTAGAGTTCTTCTCGTGAACTCGTATAGTAGTTTTTCCAGAAGTCCTTTAATATTATAATCAAAATAATATATACATACCACAGAGTGTTCCGTGACTCGATTGACAAACGTATACCATACACTCCGTGGGTCATTACGATCAAAAAATGGTATATCATATATATGTAGGTGAATTCCTCTTTGTTTCGGAGATATCGAAATAAAAATAAAAATGATAAAAGAAAATTTATTCATTTATTTATTTATGAATGGGTAGCTAATTAACACAGAATTACAGTAGCTGTGCAAAATGAGAACCGCCATTTTCTAAACATCCTTCGCAGCTATCCTTCGTGTCATAGAACGTTGCCAGTTAATTATCGCCATTTCATTCTTTAGCGAATTAGTAGCTTCAACTATTCTGACAATCAACACTTCGCGTGTATCTGGTTTATGATTACAACTATACACACGAGATTTGAGGCAACCCTACAGAGAAAAATTTAGAGGGGACAAGTCAGGTGACCGAGTTGGCCAATGTACAGGACCACCTCGTCCTATCCACCTTTCCGGAAAATTTTCATTACGAAATACCGTCACTGGTGCGGCTTATCTCCCAAAATGTAGTAGTGCCCCATTTTCCTGGAACCACATGCCACGACGAGCTTCTAGAGGAATATCTTCCATGTAATTCGGCAATTCGTCTTCCAAAAAGTGAAGGTAAGTGCCTGCACTAAGACGTCCTTCAAAAAAATGAGGCCCAATAAGATGATTATTTAACAAGCCGCACCACACGTTGACGGAAAAACGATATTCATGGTTAACAACATTCCTTGTAATTGGGCCTCATCCGTAAAAAGTATGTGTGAAATAACCTCTAAATTATTTTGTAACCACTGCAATACCGTACTCGATTGGGATAAAGTCCATCATAGTGCAGAATTCTCCATACGTTGGTTTGAGGAATTCCCGTTGTATGACATATTCTAGGAATACTGGTAGAAGGACTTCGTTCAACTGCATTTAAAACTGCTTCAGCGTGCCAATTTCCATCTCTTTCTATACGACGACGTGGGAATAATTCCGTCTCTCTCAAGCAACGAAAAACGTTTGAAAATGTTGTGTGGTGGGGCACAATGCGATCGGGGTATCGCCCGGGGTGCTACGCAGCTGCAGCATGTCCATTTCCATTGCAAAAACCATATACGAAAACCGTATCAGCATATTCTGCATTAGCAAAATGCGACATAATGGCTTAAATTAATAAGACAGCACAAAAATCATTAATTTGTCAAACGGTAAATCGTCAAGACTAACAGTCAATTTTTTTAATACCGTCGATATCTTCGAAATAAAGAGGGATTCACCTATAGTTGATATATCATATTTTGATCGTAATAACACCCGGAATATATGGTATAAGTTTGTCGGTCGAGTCACGGGACACCTGTATATAAAAATATAATGTATTCATTAGAATATCGACCGAATACTGACGATGCGGTCGAATTCGTTCGAATTTTGAAATTGTTTCGATAAATGTGTTTCATATAGACTTTCTTGAAATTGGCTATCATCAATTGATCCGTGGGTTGTATAAGGGAGATGATCTTAGGTGACAGTCTTATGTCACCGTAATCCACCCAAATTCTGCTCTAATTATGCTCCTACATCTGGTGAATGTGCCGGTGCATTATCGAGAACGACAACACGTCGCGAGTTACCCATGCTTTAGCGTTAAAGCGCCACATCACTGGTAAACTGTCTTTGCACACATTGAAAAGTTTAAATGCCCTAGGATTTTTTTTTTGGTCTTTTCGTCGGACCTTTGGGGGTCTTTTTCGCTTTTGATGTTGCTTTGGGTGACGTAACAGTCTCGTTTCTTTCGTCAATCACCTTTTCGCCTTGGTTGCTGTCCTCTTTTCTTTGTTGTCTGTAGTGGAGGATTTCGCCCACGCTCCCTTGCCCTTGGTCTGGATAAGAGCAGCCGAAGCGGTGGCGGCTTTCAAGAATTTTTTTATGTACTTTTTGATTGCTTGCAATGATGAACCGCCGCGCTCACCTAGATTCTTAATACCGCCGTTAACCATTTCTGATGTCGGTGGATGAGTTGGTGGTTTCGACTTCTGAATCTTCGCCTTTTTCGTTAACGACTCCGTGGCTTTGCCCTTTATTGGTGTGTAACGGCAATATGACAACGGTAGAGTGGTTGATAATGAGTAAGAGAAGAAGTGTAGAGTTGAATGGCGTTGTGAAACTATTTAAGAGGGCGAAGAAAATGGGTAGGATAGTGGAATTGGGATGAGAGTTTCGAGATGATGCAGGAATGAGGAGAGCGGGTAAGGTGGTAAGGGTCAAGGGAGGTGTTATAGGAGGATAGTGTGGTCTATAAGTTTATGAAGGACAGACGGATGGATGGGTGGTGAGTGAGAATACCCTGCAGCACATCTTGCAAGAGTGTCCGAATGGGAGGAGAAGAGAGAGACAGAAGGTAAAGGAGAGTTGAATAGGATTATGGATGACAGCCATAATTCCATATGAATGATTGGAACTGGTTGGCGGCAGGAGCTGTGTTCGATTATGCAGGGGAGTAGTGCTAGTTTTTTGTGGGTTGCCTTGGTAGTGGATTCGGTAGTTGGGTGGAAAGTAATTTTCTAGTTATTTCCGAAAGCTTCTACATTGTAACGACTGTAATAACGGTCGTTCATTTCTACGTACTTTTCTATCTAGACCAATATCTAGACGGTAGTCTAGTAGCCAGACGCAATGAAGAAGAACGATGAAAATAAGTCGTTGATTTTAAAACGTATTCAACACATTTTTGCGAGTGTTGCAACTCATGTCGCAGTATTTGCTTCATCTTTTCTGACATTCTTCTCTAATGAGAAACTCCAAATAATCCATTGATTTAAAATGATATTATTTAATAACGGTCAAAACAAGTTTCGTCAATAAACTGAAACATAGTCAATATGTTTCAAAACATATTGTTCATCAAAACAGTGACTTCGGTCAAGTCACTGACGGACTGTGCGGTTCTACAGCGGGGTCTGGATAGTTTTGTTGAGTGGTGTGCGAGTAATCGTTTATCATTAAATGTGCCCAAGTGCTCGTCTATGTCATACACCAAATGTTCCAGAATAGCTTCTCAGTACAAAATTGGTAAATTGGAGTTTTTGCGTGTTACTGACGATTTAACTGATTTAGGTGTGGTGTTTGATGCAAAACTTGGGTTTGTAAAACACGTATCGACTCTTTGCGCAAAATGTTATCGAACATACGGATTTATTTATCGTAATTGTAAGGATTTTTCGACCGCCGGGCTACTTACCATTTTTTACCTAGACTCAACGTCAGATCATCGCGGTTGTTTTATTGTGATTTCAATAGATCATTGGTATCCCAACGCTCGCCAGTTTCGTTAATGTGTAGCTACTTTAATTTAATATCGGGAGATTGTGACCTTTTTTCTGATTCGTGGCCGGGTATTAGGGATCTTGTTGTTACACACTTTGGTGTGTTTTAGGTAGGTTTAGTTGTTGCGCTGCACGTTCACATTTTGCATTTGTTTTTGTATTATATACAGTGTATTTTTATTTTATTTTATTGTACATTTTTTATTTTTTATTGTATTTTTTGTTACGAATATTAATTTTGTTTTCTTGTAATTGGGTGGAGAACCTGTTGGGAATAAAGTTTATTATTATTATAAAACACAACACTTAATAACATTAACCAGGACTACTAAATATGTTTTCAACACTTAGATATGATAAAGCGTGTGAAAGGAAAAATATATGCATATGAACCATAGTGATCTACTACTATTAAGTATAGAATAATAGAAATTAGATTTGATATACATAATTGGTATCATATTGACCATATTAACCTAAGAACTAATCGCAATGAACGAAAGACGAGTAAATGCGTAACGACCGACATTGGCGGTGTGGACATAACACTCGAATATTTCACTTTTCACTCACGTGAAGGTATTTGCATGATACGAAACTTAGGCGAACACGTAATCCCTAAATTAGGAACGCAACACACCACTTTTCTCGCGTTCTCGGCGTCGGCAATAATGTTCGAAACAACGAGAAAACTCGTGACCCATGTGGAATTGCCGATCGCATCGCTCTCGTTTTAAGGATAAAAGCTTAGACATATTGACAAAATTTACACGCCTCGTGGTTTTAAAACGTTTAAGAAAGCTATTTTCATTGAAAATTCAGTCCGTTTTTACATACGCGCGAAAATCGACGACGCTAAAGTTTACGACGACGGTCACGTCAATGACATCTTATACTTTCAACCGTCGCTACACAACGAAATCGTACCGCCACAAGTAAAATTTTTACGTAGACGTCGAGTTAACTTCTTCCACTATACTGAAATACCTAACGGGAATATTTACGTCGCGACGCCAACACAAGCAGGCTCTTTTTCTAGAAAGTTGCGAACACGAGACCGCAGTTGTGATGCCAGCAGTGCGGACGGATGAAAATCGACTTTGGATGGGTTTTCGGCTTCGGTATGTACATTCAACGTTGGGTTCAATTTTCTGAGGAAAATGTTTGTGAATAACTTGTACGAAGTTGACGTTCGTGCACGTGAGTTTTTGTGAAAAATATTTTTGTTACAAACTGCCGCTACAATGACGGATGTACAACAAACGGAACAGCAAACCCCCGTATCTTCCGAAACGGAAAACACTTCACCCGTAAAAAACAAAGCAGCCGGCGGTGGTTCCTCCTCCGATTCGTCCGCGAAGAAAAAGAAAAGCCAGCGATCAAAAGCCACCCATCCACCTACATCCGAAATGGTGAATAATGCGATTAAGACCCTTCAGGAACGCAACGGTTCGTCCCTTCAAGCTATTAAAAAGTACATGGCTTCTAATTACAAAGTTGACGCTGAGAAGATGGCTCCGTTTATTAAGAAATTCCTGAAGACCGCCATCGCTGCAGGCGCTATTGTCCAAACTAAAGGTAAAGGTGCGTCAGGATCGTTTAAACTGGCATCGGCCTCTGCAAAAAAGTCAGGCAGAGCAAAGACTTCCTCCCTTAAAAAGAAACCTGCCGCCGCCGCCGTATCTAAAAGGGCCAAAGCTCGAGCTGCCTCTACGAAGAAATCCTCCTCACCTGCGAAGGCAAAAACAACGCCGGTGTCCGGTTCCCCTGCTGTTGAAAGCAAAAAGAAGGCTGCAGCAAAAGCCAAAAAGTCGCCAACGGTCGGAGAAAAGAAAGTAACCAGCTCTACTACTGCCGCAGTCAAAAAAACCACCACGGTTAGAAAAGCACCATCAAAAGCTAAAAAAGTTACCAAGGGACCGACGAAAAAGCCGAAAGCGCCGAAACCCAAAACCGCCAAGAAAGTCGCTGGTGGTGCTGCACAATTGAAATCGTCGTCCACGAAAAAGAGAAGTTTACCAAAAAAAAAATGAGCTCTGCAATTTGTTAGAATTAAGGGGTTTCTCATAAGCCGCCACACAATGGCCCTTCTCAGGGCCAATAATGGTATAACGAAAAAGAATTCTAACATAATTTTAATCTATACATAATGTACTCCGGCAGTATGCATCTTAGTTCCATTCGCAGTAGTTACCACTTGTGCGGTGGTAATTGAAAATTTCAAAAAATTTTATTTACCCGAAATAAAGTAGTACCAGTTCTTTTATAATTGCCATTTTTCTCGAAGACAGCTGAATATCGTGTAACATGAAAAATACTCTGACTTTTACGTAGAATCCATAAATGCAACAAAAAAATCATGGGGTGCCTATTTAAAAATGTCAACTTAGGCATGGTATCTCAATTTTGGGATACCTGTACATTTCAATTTTATCTCAAAAAATGCGCGTTCAAAAATATAACATAGTAATTTTTATCATAATTTACATTATAATTTTTATCGAATTGAAGTAATATTGTATTTCTTATATAAAGAGACTTCATGCTATCGATTTTGACACCGATAGTTTTTCTTGTCTCTAAAGTATAAACATATTACTCCGGTGTCCATTAAAACGAAAAATCCTTCTATGCAATTTACACTTTTACACTGCACCCTCGGCTTCTTACATCTAGAATAAAACAGTGTTGCTTGTCCTATGTATTGTTTCAGTAATCTATATCTAAATCTTTTTGCAGGGATGTTAAAACATATGATAGTTAATATCGGTGAAAATTTGATAATGTACAACCTTAATGATTCTTCTGGACGTTGTACTCATCTAGCAACTTCACCCTCTAGATCTTTGTAATCTATAAAGTAAACCTCATGGTAGACGTCATATATCATCAAAGATACTTAAACATATCTTATTTGGGAAATAATATTCGTTTGATCACGAAGTTTATAGACCCAAAAAATTTTTGTCTTATATTAGTGACATTTTCCCCGTCAATCTTATTTTCTAATTCCTCAAATTTATTTCCTTAGCTCAATATTAACAGAAAAAATATTCTTTCTACACTTAAAATATATCAAAACTTAAAAAAATTTATTTTAGGACAACGATTTGCTTCGGCGGTAATGAAGGTTGCTATATTTGGCATTGTGATGAATTTTAACATTGAAGTTAACGATAAGACTCCACAAAAATTAGAGCTGGATTCATTTCCATTTCTGTATTCAACCAAAGGAGGAATATGGTTAAACTTCCATCCAATAGATTAATATCTAAAACATTGTAGTCGGATTTTATAAAACTTGATAAAATTATATTTATAATTTTTAAGAATTAAAATTTTTGCTATTGATGTGTTATTGTTTAACCTTGGAGTCCTATAAAACTGATTAAAAATTAGCAGGATGATCTAATAGAGTTTATATTATACACTGTGTACATGAAGTACTTAAGGAATTAAATCAATAAAAATTCGAGGAATATTCTTATAGAAAAATGCTTGGACATCTATGTATGTTATTTGGTGGGGGACGTGGTG
This sequence comes from Onthophagus taurus, assembly GCF_036711975.1. NCBI lineage: Eukaryota > Metazoa > Arthropoda > Insecta > Coleoptera > Scarabaeidae > Onthophagus > Onthophagus taurus. The sequence continues at coordinate 29,054,840 of NC_091972.1, read as the reverse complement.
ATCGGAAGGAAGAAGGTGCACGCATGATATAAGAATACAAGATATAACCGTAAACAGATTGTCAGTAAGTAGGTCAAAAATCATCAGGTCGTATCGAGTCGGCGTCAGTAAAAACGAACATCCACGATATCGAGAGCTTGACAATAAAACCTTGGAGGACCTTTTAAGGACCAACAGAAGTAACATCGCGGAAGAAAAACCAAAAACGAAGATGAGGGGTTCAGCCCACCGGAAAGCAATAAAAAACGAAGAATACAACAAGAATTGAACTAAAACTAGACACTTTCGCGTTTTGCCGTGCGTCCTTTAAGAAAAGGTTTGACGTTTCGGATGCCATGTTGCAACCTTCTTCAGAAACTGGTTCGAAGTGACGAAATCGAAAATCAGGGATAATATATAAGTCGGAAAACTAATTAATATTCAATGAAAGCTAATTATTAACTAATTGCGTCGCGTCCGGTGTGAGGCGGGAGGTCTTCGTGTTCATCACCATCTTCCATGTTCTGCTAAGCTCCCAGCCATCCTCTCTGTTGACGTTATTTCTATGTCGGTGGATCTCTATGGCTTCTCTTGTCAGTCGCTGGTGACATCTGTTGTCCCTAGCCAGCACCTTTGTTTGGTCGAAGTCTATTCGGTGTCTCTCTGCATGGCAATGTTCCGCAACCGCCGACTGCTGGATCTTCTTCAACCTTACATCCCTTTCATGCTCCTTGATGCGGTACTCGACGTTACGTCCAGTTTGGTCAACGTAAACCTTCCCACAACTACACGATAGTCTGTAGACTCCCGCTCCTTTTAATGGAGTTAGTTTGTCCTTGGCTACCGGGAGTGTGTTCCGGATTTTGCTGACCGTACCGTACCGCATTATGATGTCGTTCTTCTTGAGGTGCCTGGCAATTCGTTCCGTTACACCTGAAACATAGGGAAGACAGATAAATCCAAGAGGTTTTGTACTCTCCGCGTTTTCCCTCTGCTTTCGCTGCTTGATGGCCCGGTTGATGTCCCTCGAAGTGTATCCGTTCTTCTGCAGTACGCCTCGTAGAAAGTGTTGCTCCTTCCTCAAATTATCTCCTTCTCATATTTTCGCTGCTCGCTGAAATAAAGTGCGGATCACGGACCTCTTCTGTTGGGGATGATGATGTGATGATGCCTGCAAGTACCTGTTGGTATGGGTCTTCTTCCTATATACACCATTACATTACATTACATTACATAGAATACATATCGGGTAGGCGGACCAACTAAAGTTGCACCGCGACCGTAAGGATCTATTGTACCCCGATAGATATCGTTATCAAATTTCGCCGTGCAGTCCAATGCTCTTAACGAACATTAATACCTTGCTCGGCGAAAGGTCATTCAGATCTTTTGAGGAGATAAACTGCGACCCAAAAATCGAAAATCTGATACGGTTAACGGCAGGGCAGTGGCATAAAACATGCTCAACCGTCTCTGCTTCCTCCGCACATAGTCGGCATTCAACATCGTCGGCTAAACCCAACAAGTTGAGGTGTGCTTTTAATCGGCAGTGCCCAGTAAAAACACCCATTAGAACTTTTATGCTACTACGGGCAAGTCCTAAAATATTCCCGGGTTTGACAGTGGCGATGTTAATAAACACCTTCGCATGTCTCATTCCAGGAGAACTGGTCCACAGTAGGCGAACTCTCTTCAGCCCACAGTCCAATCCTATATTTGGCCATCGCAAATGATACACCAACTGCTGGTTCCGGCCCCACAAACGCTTCAGCGCTGCGATCTCGTGCTAGCTTATCTGCCGCTTCATAGCCAGCAACCCCAGAGTGACCCGGGACCCAGATCAGAGAGACTCTGTTATCACAACTCAGTGTGTTTAATGTTCTCTTACAATCATTAACCAGAGCCGACACCGTTTTCACGGCTTGCAGTGCCTGGAGAGCGGCTTGACTGTCTGAGAAAATTCGTACTGTCATGTTCTTCACCCCTCTTTCAAGAAGGATTTTAGCACCCATGTCAATAGCAAATACTTCCGCCTGGAATACAGTACAGTACGTACCCAGGCTGTAGGCTTGCTTAATTCGAGGTGTCTGGCAGTATACTCCTGCTCCTACCCCTTCAGGCGTTTTTGATCCATCTGTGTACAAGCAAATGTCTGCCCGAACCAGAGAATTTTCATTTTCGATCCAAGACTGCCGCTCAAGCAGTACAATCTGGTATCGAGCATTAATCACTGATAGTGATACCGCCAAATCTGACGGCATTGATAGCCCAATATCAGTGCTTATAATGTCTTCCGCAGCCCATTGGTAGGACATGTCGGAACAGTTTTGAGCATATTGCTTAAATCTGTAAATGGTTGTTCTAGCCACTTTCTCTATATGTAAATGCAGAGGAGATAGGCCAAGCAGAACCTCCATTGCTAGAGTTGGCGTTGTGCCTATCGCACCAGAGATTGCCAATCCAACTACTCGTTGAATTCGTGAAAGTTTACTGATAACTGAAGTCTGTCGGACTTTCCTATACCAGGCTGCTGCTCCGTATGTGATCATAGGTCTAACCACAGTCACATAGAGCCAGTACAGTCTTTCAGGGGTAAGACCCCAATTTTTTCCACAAAGACTGCGACAAGTCCACAAGGATAGTCTAGCTTTGTGCAAAACTCCCTGCAAATGTCCATTCCATGACAGGGTTTTGTCTAGGATTACTCCTAGATATTTGACTTCCTTTGAGAAAGGAATTTCTTCACCTTGGATAGTTGGGCGGATTAGTCCATCCAACTTTCGCTTCCTGGTGAAGGGCACAACAATTGTCTTTTGCGGGTTTATTGAGAGGTTCTCTCCCTTACACCAAGCGCAAATGGTATCTATGGTATCTCACCTGGAGGACTTTAGATATCCTCGGCACCTGTTTGCCGAGGATATCTGTTTCCTTTGACCATAACGACAATGTCATCAGCATAAGCTTGTATTTCCACACCAACGGCTTCGACTATCGCAATCAGATCGTCAACTAGGAGGGACCAAAGCAGGGGAGATAACACCCCTCCCTGCGGGCAGCCACCTTCCGGCCTGAAGCGTATCGTATCACCGTGAAGTGAAGTAGAAACTATTCTACTATCTAGCATATTGCGGATCCAACCCGCTATAGTTGCTTCCACTCCCCTGTCAAGAGCAGCTCTTTTAAGAGATTGTGGTATTGCGTTGTGTATATACACCAAGTTCCATATCTCCATTTGTCGTCCTGGTGACCAACACATCTAGGAAAAGTAGTTTTTTGGCAGTTTCTGTTTCCATGGTAAACTTAATCATGGGATGTTGAGAGTTCAACTGATCCAAGAACTCTTGAAGCCATTTTTGACCATGTTGCCATATCACAAACGTGTCATCCACATATCGAAGCCATAGTTTTGGTTTCCACCGGCTCTTCTTCAAAGCGATAATGGAGATCCCATGGCTGCCCTTTCGAACTGGTCGTAAAATTCTCCGTTCCAGCTGAAATACGTCGATGATAAACAGTACTCCACTAGATCTGGCACGTTTTCTGGTAATCCCTCCGGAATGAGCTTTTGGCGAAGACCATCTACAGCATCCTTAACTGGTGCTCTAGTAAAAAGGGATTCCACAAACACGATTCCACAAAGTGTGTAGAATCCCTAACATACGATTCCGTATTCCCTGTGAAAGGAGACAAAATCTTTGCAAGATATTTGGCCAACTTGTATGTTGGAGAGTTGCTGGCACTGACGATAGGGCGGAGGGGGACGTCTGGTTTATGAATCTTCGGTAGTCCATAAATTCTTGGTGGTACCGGCGCCTGTACAAACAAACCTTTCTGCTGTTCTGCTGGAATTCCTGTGGATTTTATCAGGTCCTTCATTTTCCTTACGATATTGTCTGTGGTGTCCTTCTTCCTTCTTGTCTGGGCGACCACGAAGAAGAAGGACTTGACGAAGAAGACACGAAGACAAACAAAGAGAGAAGCGGCCAAAAAATAAACTAGAACCAACACATCAAACAGAAAAAAATTGGCAACAGCCGACGCAATAAAGAAACCGAGAGTAGCACCGTTAGTTCTAACATAAAAAAACAAATGGAATCACCTGAGCCACCTCATGAATAAAAAGAAAATAAACTACGTAAAAGCAACTTGTCGCACAGGGGATGTTATATATGTATTTGATTTGTTTTAATATAAACAACCAACTGTACATTTTGTATATACCTTAAAGTTGATTTAAAATAAAGACAGTTCTAAACCTTACACGAAGAAGTTTACATTAACATGGTGACAGCGGAATACAAAAGAAAGTAATATATTTATCTATATACAGGGTGATTCTCAACCTATACGCATAAACTTGGAGATTTATTCCTTGAGACAAATAATAGATAATAGGTGAAAAAAATTGTAGTAAAAGATTTTTTTTTCATAGATATCCGATATATGCGGCGACATCTAGATACGGTGTTTCCCGGAAGATGGGACAGGTCGAGGTATTCTGGTATCAAACTCTTACTTTTAGGAGGCGGAGGTACATAAGTAACAGCATTCAATCTTTGAACATCCAACTTTCGACACATAATAGGTAGCTCGATAATGGTAGGGTCAGTACGTTCCATAATAATTTCTAATTGTTTTGCTTCTGGAATAGAATTACTATGTTTGTTAAATAATCCCTTCATGCTAGCGATATATAAACCAATGTTTTCCTGTAGACCCTGAGATCTACGTTTAATTTCCTCAAATAAATCACGATCAAAATGAAGTGGCTGAAACTGCTCTCTCATCAAATCTACTAATGAGTCGCAATCAGCAGCACCAAGGTAGATAAACATAAGGTATGCTCATACGGCGAACGAATTGGCTCTCGTACGTCATCACAGCGTCAAAGCTTAGCAACAACTATTGTCTACTATTTTAAGTGTAGGTTTGTTTACAATGGCTATGACGCGATTATGACGTGCGAGGGTCAATTCGTTCGCCGTATGAGCATACCTTATGTTTATCTACCTTGAGTAATATATTTATCTATATACAGGGTGATTCTCAACCTATACGCATAAACTTGGAGATTTATTCCTTGAGACAAATAATAGATAATAGGTGAAAAAAATTGTAGTAAAAGATTTTTTTTTCATAGATATCCGATATATGCGGCGACATCTAGATACGGTGTTTCCCGGAAGATGGGACAGGTCGAGGTAGTCTATTGTCCTGGCCATCTCGATCACCCGATCTCAATCCTCTTGACTTTTATTTTTATACAAAATATTTACAAAGTATGTAATGTAAACTGATAAACTATACACTATGAATGATTACAAAATCAAGATTGAGTGCTATGTAGATGATGCCGTCCTCTTCGCTGATATTGAGGATGGTATACAGTGGTTAACAAAGGCATTAATTTCTTTAGCAAAAGACAGAGTGGTTGTATAACGTCAGAAAAATTTGGTATAAATCGTCTATACCACGATGCAGTTCCCATGACACTTCGAACATCTGAAACCACAACATATCCTAAATATCTGAGCTCACTCCGACAAAAGTTACATTTATCACTGCTCAAAGTCAAACCAGCTTCTTTTAAGCGACAAAATGCCAAAACCATGTTGCAGGTGCTGAGTGTAAGCCAAAAGGCATTCTACAAAATTGATATAATCCACGTCCTGGCACAGTAAAAGCTGTATATTGACGGGAATCTTTTGCTACTGGTATCTGCCAGTAAGCAGATTTAATATCCAGACTGGATAAATATCTCGCATCCCTTATACGATCAAGTATGGCACCAACAAAGGGTAGAGGATAAGCGTCTTTTTTAGTTACACTATTAACTTTTCTGTAGTCCACGCAAAATCGGTATGAATCATCCTTCTTTCGCACAAGCACAACAGGACTACTCCAGGCGCTTTTTGATGGTTCAATAATGCCATTTGCCAACATTTCATCTAGTTCATTATCGATGTACTTCATTAAGGCAGGTGATTAGGGATAAAATCGTTGTTTTATCGGATTCGTGTTGTCAAAAACTTCAATTTTATATTCTACCAGATGAGTGTGTCCAATTCCAGACCCTAGGGTTGTAAAATCCGTCTTCACCACCTCATCCAACACTGCAGACTGTTCAGAAGTTAATATTTTTCGTGAGTACAACGCCTCAATGGTTTCTATTTTTTCAACGTCATTAGAATTTGCAGCAAACTTCCATTCCTTCGCTCTCAAATCCGGGACCTCTTCCAACTTGATCCAAAAGTCTATTCCAAGAATTAACACATGAGGCAATCCAGGTACAACCAGTATATCAATAATTTTCTCTATTCCCTGCACCTTAACAACTATACGCAATACACCCAGTCACATTCTGCACCATTTGCTACACGAATATCAGACACTTTGGCAGCTTCAAGCACAGAAACACCAGCACGAACTAATTTATTCCAACCTTGTCCTTCCAATAGCGGACACGTGACTCCAGAATCAAGCAATCCCAACATTTAAATGCTATAAATCGATATTTTTAAATAAGGTCTTTCATTGCCACGAGTGTATGACAAAACATAGTCAAGATGTTTTACAACATTATCATGCTTAAAAGAATTACGGGACCTTGAAATTTGATCTTTTAACGGCGCCCCGACGACCCGTTTCTCAAATTCCCACAATTAGGACAATTTTTTCTGATAACATTAGGATGACCACAACCATAACAAGGAATTTGCTTCGGTTTCCTATAATTCAAAGCCAAGTGTCCCACCTTTCTACAATTTCAACATTTAGAACTTGTTGCGGGATTAGATCGAGTATTCGGATGTCGTACTTCAGAAACTCTGAATTTATTCGTACGCAATTCACCACTCTGATTACTAGTTGTAGCACTAGGAGAAGCATAAGCCAATTCTGGTATCAAACTCTTACTTTTAGGAGGCGGAGGTACATAAGTAACAGCATTCAACCTTTGAACATCCAACTTTCGACACATAATAAGTAGCTCGATAATGGTAGGGTCAGTACGTTCCATAATAATTTCTAATTGTTTTGCTTCTGGAATAGAATTACTATGTTTGTTAAATAATCCCTTCATGCTAGCGATATATAAACCAATGTTTTCCTGTAGACCCTGAGATCTACGTTTAATTTCCTCAAATAAATCACGATCAAAATGAAGTGGCTGAAACTGCTCTCTCATCAAATCTACTAATGAGTCGCAATCAGCAGCACCAAGGTAGATAAACATAAGGTATGCTCATACGGCGAACGAATTGGCTCTCGTACGTCATCACAGCGTCAAAGCTTAGCAACAACTATTGTCTACTATTTTAAGTGTAGGTTTGTTTACAATGGCTATGACGCGATTATGACGTGCGAGGGTCAATTCGTTCGCCGTATGAGCATACCTTATGTTTATCTACCTTGAGTAGCACCATCTTTAACCATATTATACTATGCATTTAGACATTTAACATTGCCGCTCAGGAAATGAATACTGAGCAAAGATTGCGAAATCAGATACAAACTGCTACCGAAACAATTCGCCAACACCCGGTTTAGACCGCGCTAGTGGAACATCGTGGTTTAAGCAAAAACATTTGTTACAATTTTTTTCACCTATTACTCATTATTTGTCATGAGGAATAAATCCCCAAATTTATGCATACAGGTTGAGAATCACCCTGTACTTATAGTTTATATATAAATAATAAAATGTACTGAAGCGGTAAAACGAGGATTGTGCGCAAAAATAATAAACAAAGTGAAAAAATAATAAAGAAAAATGGAAAGAAACCTGGGTATGATGAAATACGAGGGAAATCTATCTACTAACTGGGAGAAATTCACAAGAGGATTTGAAAATTGTTTGATAGCGTTCGGTGAAGAAGATATGAAAGAGAAGAAAAAAATAGCATTATTTCTACATACAGTAGAACAAGGTATGGACATTTACCAAACATTTGAATTAGAAGAAAAAGAAAAAATACAAATTTGATAAATACTTTAAGCCTAAAATAAATGTTACATACGAAAAGTATATTTTCTTTAATCGCAAACAAAAAGAAAATGAAAGCTACGAACAGTATATAACAGTTTTAAAAAACCTTAGTTCTATATGTGATTTTGGTAATAATATGTGATCCTTATGGAAAATGCCCAAAGTATGGAAAAATATGTTCAAAATGTGAAAAAATAGGACATTTTGCACAGGCTTGAAAAGTCAGAGCACAGTATAAAGTAAAGCAGTAGTCTCACTTCGTGTCGGCACCTTTTACGTCGTGTCCGTATATTTTTTACTGCGCATCCGCTTGGCGCACCATTGAAATAATTGTCACAACAAACTTTTATGTCGATGATAAAGATCACTCATAAGGAGTCATAAGGTAGCAAACGTGGCATGAATGCTCGCAGCGTGTGTGCTGTAGTAAAACTGAGGACGCCATATAAGGCAAGTGAGACTACTGATTTACTTTATATTGTGGTCAGAGGATATCAAGATCAGAAGATAAATACCAGGGCGACAGGAAGACGAGATGGGAAAGCAAACAAGTACGATAGCAAACCATTCAGGAGAGACAGAGAAGAAAGAGGGTTTAGAACTACAAAAAAAAATAAACGAAGTCGACGCCTGGCAAGAATCAATAACGTCAACGTAGGTGAGTGAAAAAAGCATTGGTATGTTACTTTAAAAATAAATAATATAAATATTAGTTTAAAACTTGATACTGGAGCTGATTGTAATTTACTTTCAATTTCTAATTTTAATAATTTAAATTTGGAAAATAAAACGCGTGACTACATTACAACCTATACAAAAGAAATTATACCCATTATTGGCACTACCATATTGGATTGTTTTTATAATGATAAAAAATATAAAATAAAATTTTATATTAAAGAAAAGTTTAACAATATACTAGGTTTAAATGCTTGTATTAAATTAAATGTCATACATGAAAGTGTAATTACTAATTAGTGATGAAATAGGATGTATTAACCCAAAAATTCATTTATCACTAGATAAATAGGTAAAACCTAAAGTTGCTCCTTTTAGAAGAATACCTTTTTTACTACACAATCAATTAAAAGATATAAGATAATATAAAAGATACTATAAAAGAATTAGATAATCTTGTTAAATCAAAAATAATTAGTCCAGTAGATATACCGACCGAGTGGGTACATAATATCGTAATTGTTAAAAAACCGAGTGGTAAAATAAGAATTTGTTTGGATCCACAGCAATTAAACAAATCTCTTAAAAGATCCCATTATCCTTTTCCTATAATAGACGAAATTGCTTCAAAATTGATTGGTTCAAAGTGTTACGCGAAATTGGATGCAAATTGCGGTTATTGGATGTTACCTTTAGATGAGGAAAGTGCTAACATTTGTACTTTTCAAACGCCTTTTGGGCGATATAAATTTTTAAGAATGCCTTTTGGTCTTAATTGCGCTAGTGATATAGTATTTCATCGTATCATTTCGCAAATATTTGTAAGAATAGAAAGCTATTCTTATAGTATTTTAAGACGATATTTTGATGCATGCCAAAAATTGGGAGGACTTAGAAATTAGGAATAAACAAGTGTTTGAAATTGCTCATAAACAAAAAATAAAATTTAATAAAGAAAAATGTATACTTAAGGCTGAAGAAATAAACTATATGGGACATATTTTTAATAAAGAAGGAATAAAGCCTGATAATAACCAAATAAAAGCAGTAAAAGAGTTGAAATCACCAACAGATAAAAAATCATTGCAAAGAGTATTAGGATTCTTTAATTATTTAAACAAATTTAGACCCAATTATGCAGAATTAACGGCAAATATGCGTGAACTTTTAAAAGATAACATAATATTTGAATGGAATCAACACTTACAAGGGAAGTGTCACAACTGTGTCTCACCGATTTCGATGCAATTTGGTACAGTCATAGAATGGGCCAAAATAAGGTTCGCACATTTTTTTATACGTGCGGTAAAAGCCCCTGGGGCGAGTTATAGGGGTTGAAAGTTTGGAGAAAAAGTACGTTTTCACTTATATTTTGAAAACGAAAAGTGCTATCAAAATTTGGTAAATTGTAACTGATATTCATTTTAAAAGAGCTTTCTTTTGATGTGTCACACATATAGCAGAGGGTTAAAAAGGGCGAACTACCCCTATTTTTTTGGAATTATTTAAAAACCACCCTATCGATTTTGGCGGCATTAAGTATACTTCTAGTGCGTTCAAAAATATTAGTTAAGGGTTTTTTCCCATTCGCCCTAGATCAACCCCAGCGAAGTTACGGGGGTTAACATGTAAGCACTTTTCGTAAGAATGATGTGATAAAATTGTCAGGTATTTTGAAAATACTTTAAACAAAACCGTAAATTAGTCGCACAATAAAATGTTTAGTGTAAAATAAGGCATAATACACCATATAGGGGTTGTTGGGGTTATCCACCCCCTTAAAAATTAATTCTATCCCGGGCGTTATTTGTCGATTACGGCGAAATTTGGTACTGTGTTTGTTTTATATTTGAAGTAAAAATTTTTGAAAATGGTTATAAGGGTTACAAATTAGGGGTAGTTTTTTGTTTATACCTCGAAGATGAAAACTGCCATCGTAACTGTGGTATTGTTTTTTAAAAATCTATCTATCGATGTTCCACGAGGTAAACTACCCTCATTTTCTTTAAATAATAAATATAAAACTACTAGATAAATAAGATATTTTATTTATTTATGAGTTAAAAAGCAACTGACAAAAAAAATAGTTCAATATACCAAAGAAGTTTATTCTACATTACTAATTGACGTTTTTTATGTATTATATTAATTTTCAATATTAAATTTATTTTTATTCTACGTAGTGTTGGCAAAAATGAAAGTCGTGGAAAAAATGTTTTAAACATAAGGATTTTTTACACCATGCACATGTTATGACCGCTATATCCCCACAGATATCACACGTTGGCTTCTCACTCGAAAAGCAAACTTCCACGGGATTTTCAAAATGGTCTGGTCTCTCCTCTATATAGCCACTTGCAAACCATGCGTATTTAAAAACATTTATAAACCGAGGGGAAGCCAACTGGTTATGCGTCAACGATTGCAATTTTAATATGTTATCCCTCTGATGTAAATTGACATCATACTGGTAAAGAATAATCTGATCAGAGAATCTTCTAATAAAATTTTTCCATATTCTGAAACCAAATACATCTAGGGGCTGTATTTGACCTGTTGTCCCTGCAGGTATAGATAAATGTTTAAAATTAGTACCTGATGGAGTTATTTCACTAATAACTTCAGGACAATGGCCACTCCAAGAATCTAATAATAATAATGATTTAGAACCAGTATTTGGAAAATATACATTTTGGAGCCAATTTTTCATGTGTTCTGAAGTTAACTTTCCAGATTTTGATGCCAAAACGTATATATTGTCTGCTTTAAACATTGTATTTGCTACCCTCGGTCCAAAGCTGCCAGAGGGTTCTTTTAAAACAATAAAAAGTGGAGAAAGAAGTTTCCCATCAGCAGATATTACGGGTTGAATTGTGTAACTGTGCGTTGTAGATGACACCGACTGGACCACACTTTCTACGGTTTTAACTCCTAAATCGCTTAATGTTCTTCCCGAATGGAATTCCAAGTTAAAACCGCTCTGATCCGAATTGTAGGTGTTTTCAGGTCCATATATTTGGATTTGTAGCTTTGCCTCTTTAACGAAATCTTTTGCTAAAGTTTTTACTCGATCAACATTTCCAATTTGTTTTTGGGATAGAAATTTTGTTATTTTTCGGCTTACTAACCGATTTGCTTTCTTAAAACGTTGCACCCAGCTATGAGATGCTTTGAACAGTTGAGGAGATAAATTCTTTTCATTTCTAGCTTGTATAGCCCATCTGCGTATATCAATATCATGTAGTGGCAATTTATTATCTACGGCGGCTCTCGCTTGATTAATTACAAATTCGGTAATTTCTGCTAATTTTTCTTTGTATGTCCCTCTTTCTTCAATATATTTAGACCATCTGTGCAATTGGGTCTTTGACGTTACTTTTCGGTATTTGTTTTTTACGGTTTCTAGTTTCAAATAACCTTTCTTCCCACTTGTCCAGTAATTTACCGCCTCTAATTTGTACTCGTAGTCGATGTCATCCTTCAATGGACAATGAGCATCAGTATCTTCTACAAACCTGTCAGTTGTATCCTGGTCTTCAATAATTTGCTGACCGTCATTGATGCCATTGGATGAATCGAAAATTAATACAGTTTCGTCTTCAATTTGCATATTGTAGTCTTCCATACTTTCCATTAAAATACGCTGTATATTTTCTTTTAAACTAACTTCTGCTTCATTTACAGGAGTCTGGGGAATATTCATAACAGTAAAAACTGTCATTAGCAAATTTAAAACGTTTATTGGGTTTATTGTAACCATTGCTTCTGTCAGTTGCTCTGAAACTAAAATCTACCCACTGGGCACACGTTCTTTTATACTAGAAAAAACTATTTTGAGAAATGACCTTTAGCAAGCGGCACTAAAAAAACAAATATTGTGCCAAAATTTTTTTGGTAGGTGTATTTTTGGCAACATTATGTAGAATAAAAATAAACTAATAAACTATATAAAACAAACACAGTACCAAATTTCGCCGTAATCAACAAGTAATGCCCGGGATAGAATTAATTTTTAAGGGGGTGGTTAACCCCAACCACCCCTAAATGGTGTATTATGCCTTATTTTACATTAAACATTTTATTGTGCGACTAATTTACGGTTTTGTTAAAGTATTTTCAAAATACCTGACAATTTTATCACATCATTCTTACGAAAAGTGGTTACATGTTAACCCCCGTAACTTCGCTGGGGATGATCTAGAGCGAATGGGAAAAAACCCTTAACTAATATTTTTGAACGTGCTGGAAGTATACTTAATGCCGCCAAAATCGATAGGGTGGTTTTTAAATAATTCCAAAAAAATAGGGGTAGTTCGCCCTTCTTAACCCTCTGGTATATGTGTGATACATCAAAAGAAAGCTCTTTTAAAATGAATATCAGTTACAATTTACCAAATTTTGATAGCACTTTTCATTTTTAAAATATAAGTGAAAACGTACTTTTTCTCCAAACTTTCAACCCCTATAACTCGCCCCAGGGGCTTTTACCGCACGTATAAAAAAATGTACGAACCTTATTTTGGCCCATTCTATGACTGTACCAAATTGCATCGAAATCGGTGAGACACAGTTGTGACACTTCCCTTGTTAGAAAAAGATCTAAATGATTTAAAAAATAAAATAATAAATTCTCCACAATTGAAACTTTTCAACCTGAAAGATAAAGTTACTTTATCAGTAGACGCTAGTTCTAAAGGATTAGGCGCATGTATTATGCAAAACAATAAACATCGTTAACAATAGTTGCTTTTGCATCAAAAGCTTTGACTGAAGCACAGCAAAGATATGCTCAAATTGAAAAAAAATTATTAGGTAGTCTTTGGCTGTGAAAAATTTAAACAATATATTTATGGACAAAATATAATAATCGAAACGGATCATAAGCCATTATGTGAGAAACCATTATACAAATTAACTTCAAGATTGCAAAGATTGATGCTTAAACTTCAACCATACACATTTAAAATGGTACACGTTCCAGGGAAATATTTACATGTAGATAATCAGATGATATTAGAAGAACCAATTGAACTGCAAGTTAACTTATTAGTTGAAAATCTACCAGTAACACAAAAAAATTGTAATTTAATTACAACTGAAGGTGAGACAGATAAAATTATAATAACATTAAGAAATTGGATAATCAAAGGTTTTCCAAGATACAGAGCAACTTTACCTAAAGAAATGCAACCTTACTTTGACATTAAACAAACTTTGACCATATGTAAAAATCTAATTTTTAAAGATGACAGAATCTTAATACCAAACAGTCTTAGAAAGATTATGTTAGAAAAACTACATAGTGGTCATCCAGGAAAAGAAAGAATGAAAAATCGTGCTCTTAACACAATTTATTGGTTAAAAATTAACAAAGACATAGAATAATATATTGACAAATGTGATATTTGCAATAAATATAAAGATAACAAACAGAAATCTAAGTTAATTTTGAGAGAAACACCTAAACTTCCATGGCATTTTTTGATCAATGTTAATAGTAAAATCCATTTTACCAGTAAATGTGAATAATATTTGAATAAATTTTGATTTTAAAAATCACTAACTGTACTTTTATACTGGTTTATTATAAAAATATTTCGCTTTACATGTTTCGACTAATTAGTCATCTTCAGAAGCGTTGTCGTAATACAACGCGTGATTTTCATTTTTATTTTTGTAACGTTTTTCATGTAACGTCGTTTTTAATTTTTAAACTTTACATTTTACATTTTTAACATGTTAGTTATATAGTTTTTTAAATTAATATTTACAATTATTGTTTGAATATCGCCTTGTTTGATGTGCTGACCATATCTACTTTTTCTACTTTCATACGAAGTTTTTAGACTCCATTTCTTGTATTACGACAACGCTTCTGAAGATGACTAATTAGTCGAAACATGTAAAGCGAAATATTTTTATAATAAACCAGTATAAAAGTACAGTTAGTGATTTTTAAAATCAAAATTTAATCAAATATTATAGCTATTTTTGACTACTGTAACAAAAACTTTATAGTAATTGTTGATTACTTGTCTAATTTTATAGAGACATCACAAGTTAATGACTTAAAAAGTACTACAATAATAACGAAAATAACATCTGTGTTTGCAAGCGTTGTTCAACGCTTACCAATCTCGCGGTGGTTACTGAGATATCTATAAACTTGGTGCTTTAGGCTCAGCTCCTGGTGATGTTGTCAGTCTACAGTCGGACTTGGACATCTTGGTGGAATTGTGTAACTATTATCAACTAAAGATTAATGCCAATAAGTGCGGTGCCGTTAGTTTTATACGCAAGCTGTCTCCTCTTAGATGGCTTCTTATTACATAAAAGATGTTCTTCTTGAGAAACTATCTACAATCAAAGATCTGGGAATTACTTATGACCGCAAATTGTCTTTTGTGCCGCACATTGAAGATATTGAATCTTCTGCAGCGAAGATGCTTCGTTTAGTTTTACGCACCTCGCGTGCGTTTTCTGACATCACTGTGTGTACAAGTCCCCGTTTTTGACCTTTGTATAGACAATATGAGTGTCATAGACTTACATTGGAGAGATACGCTTGGTTGGATCATACCGGGATTGTCGAACGGATTACGCATCCCTGATGCAACGTCACAACTTTTCTGCACTGGACGTTAGAAGAGATGACCTGTGCATCAAGTTTTTACAGAAGTTTTAATCTTTAGTTCTAATTTTAGTTCAATTAAAAAGTTTGATTGAGGAAGGTGGTTACACGAGCCAAACCAAATTCAACGTTATTTTGGAAAAAGATGCCTAAAGGAACATTTATAGCTCGCGAGCAAAAAACATTTCCAGGTTTCAATACGTCTAAAGACCGTTTGACCGTGATGGTTGTTGCGAATGCAACTACAGAAGTTCGAATGCACCACAGAAGTGGCTGTAAGTTAAAGCCTCTTTTAATTTACCGATCGGAAAATCCAAGAGCTTTAAAAAATTAGTGTAAAACTGGCTTGCTCGTAATTTGGAAATCAAATCCTATAATAAGGCTTGGATGACAACGTCTATCTTCGAAAACTGGTTTGATTGCCACTTTATTCCTGAGGTTAAACGCTACTGCGAAACTAAACAAATTCGAGTATGTTCTTTAATTCGGGCCAAAACGTGGGCATCTTATTTGCGTCCACTGCCTCGCGTGCTTTGAGCACGTAATTTTCCCATGAAAATCATAAGTAATCGCGTAATTCTTACTTCATTCGAGCTTCGTGGTACTGTCGGTAGGTATTCCTCTATTAAGAATAAGGATTGCAGAAAGTACTTACGATAGTAAAATTATGATGATTCTCATTTGTTCTGTCTTGCTTCTGTAGTCCCGGGAATTGATAGCCAATTTTAGATGTATGCAACTCTTCGGCCGGTTCTGCGTTGTCCAGGGATTCAGCAATTGGAGCTTCTTCCTCGGCTGGTCGGTTCGTTGTCCAGGGATTCGGTAATTGGAGCTTCTACCTCGGCTGGTCGGTACGTTGTCCAGGAATTAGACGATTGGAGCTTTTTCCTCGGCTGGTCGGTTTGTTTTCGTAAAATTCAGTAATAATTAACTTCTAAGTTTACCGCGAACGTCCGTTTATTGGATCGATTTGAGACATAACAGAAGATCACACGCGTTTACCGTATGACCTGCTGACTGCGCCATTTAAGTTCTTCAAAAAACATCAAAAAAGAAACTTAATAGTAAATCGTGTATCGGGTGTCGGCGATTTGAGACGACACACGCGGACGGCGGAAATTACTATATTAATTAATTGTTATTCAGTTTTGACCGATTTATGTATATCCTTTTTGCTGCTTTGTCAGCATCGTAGGACAATACAATAAAATTGAACCTGATTTCCTTTTAATAATATGGTAATCACTTGTTGTGCGTTGAAAACCAAAGGAACAGGGGCATTTCACACGAAAATATGCGTTGTAACATGAACAAATTGTTAATTCTTTTATTAATTTTGAGAAAATTATTTCATTTTTTACTTACCGGATTGGTTGGTGTTGTGTGTGTGACATCAAATCGAAACTTTTAATTACACTTTCCGTAAGCTCTTCACTTATCCGCACATTTATAACGTCACTCTAACGGCATATTTAGGTCATTTCCCATCGATTAACAAAAAATTCAAAATAAAACTTTGTACTAAAACTACGTGGAAAGAAACGACCGTTATTACGGTCGTTACAATGCTTTCGGAAGCTTTCGCAAATAACTATATTCCTTCTTGACGGTCGGAGACAGAGTTGGAGTACTTGGAGTACAATCACGACAAGGATTCGCGAATTTAATTATAGAGATTGCTTTGGCATAATTAAAGATCCGTCAATATCTTTAAAAATCGACGATTTTTTTTTAACCGATGTGAAATTGCGTGTATTATTCACGCAATTTAAAAGTTTCGCTGTAACGTCACGTTTTGTGACGTCATCAGCAATGCTAACCACATATCTCGGCATCACCAACGGTAGAACCAATCGTTTACTTCTTTTTACAGCCAATCATATAACATTAATCTGATAAAATTCAAAATCAAATAATTTTCACCAAATTTATAAAAGAATTAACAGGTTTTTTACAACGCATTTTTCGGTTGAAATACGTTAAAAGGGTGTGGGTCAAATATTGGTATGGTCTTGTTGAAAAAAAAACGTTACATTCGGATCCACCTAATATACTGATTTATTTCAGAATTTTGTGTAGGTATTAGAATTTGAGATAGAGATTCTTAAATGTCGGGTTGGGTTCGGGGTAAGGGAGGGTTGTAAAAGAAACAGATCCACACGAGCAGGTAGATGGTAAATAAGGACGTTTTAGTCGTTGTGCGTCCAAAAGTTGTTAATTCTTACATTAAATTTGAAAAAATTATTTAATTTTTACTTACTTTATTCGTGTTGTGCCCGTGGATGCGGAAAAAAACATTGTCTTGGACTACTGTTAACAGTACTGTTGTTAAAAATAACGTGACGTCACAAAACGTGACGTCACGTCGAAATTTTAAAGTGATTTTTCGGTCACTTTGACACTTTTCCGGCAATCATTTTTATTTTTAACGTGTTTTTCAGGCAATTTCACATCGGTTAAAAAAAAAATCATCGATTTTAAAGGATATTGACGGATCTTTAATTTTTCTACTTTTTTTTTAGTACCGGTTTTGGAAAGATTTTAGCGAGAGGTCTTCCTCTTTATCACCAGACTTCGTAAAGAGAAGAAGTGTGAGTGAATTTTTGCTAAGTTATTAGTTCGACATTTTGGAATTTTTGGGTTGGCTATTTTAGCATATCTATGCGACTACGATTCGTAGTGAAATTTTTTTTGTTAAGTTAAATTTAAGAAAAACACTTCTTCAGAAACATGGCATCCGAACCGTCAAACATGTTACCATGGTTACCATCCCTTCCAACACTGGGAAGACCGCGCCGAATGGTCGGACGCACCCCATTGGTGGGCATTCATGGAGCTGAGATAAAAAGGAAGGTCGTTCGACTCAGAGGACATTAGATGACAAATATCGTTGCTATATTAATCTTGTGTAAAAAAAATATTGTAAACAAAAAACCAAGTTAAGTGTTTTTGAGAGTTTGACTCCATCACGTGTTTCCTCTCCCCCTCATCTTCGGTAACAATTGGCGCCCAACGTTCCTCTGCACTGATGCCGAAAATTTCTACCTCATAATTCAGAAGAAGTTTACGTATTGCGGATCAATCCCGCTCAATAACGTACCGAGAAGCACCAAGCAGCTCTTCCGAAGAAGAGGAACCTACCCCTACGATGAACCCGAATATGCAAACAGCGGAACCTGTCGTCAACAAGATGAACTCGACAAACATCATCAACCCATTGATAGGGCTGGAAGGACAGAGCGATCGCAGCCACCTGAAAGCAACCCTATGCGTACACATCAACAACAAGCAAACCACGGCTCTTGTAGATTCAGGGGCAACCGCCAATTTCATTGCTATTGATATCGTTGGTAGCTACCTAAAAGAGAATTATCAAGCAAAACTAGCAGACCCCAACAGCAAACTCGAAATCCTGGACTCGATAACCGTCAGATTTTCAATCGACAACGTTGAATTTACTGAAGAATTTCTGGTGGTCCCGCAACTGTCACACCCCATCATTCTCGGCGAACCCTGGCTTCTTCGTGAGGGAGTGCTGTTGGATTTCCAGCTAAGATGTCTTTACGCTGGAAGGAAGCAAAGACAAACATTTTTTGGACAACTTCCCAAGCTATCACCAACAAGATTCCCACGGACCGAATCAATATCACAAGAAAAATACAAACAACAGTTAGAAAACACAATAAAGAGATTCGGAAACCTCTTTTCCAACAACATCGGGACGACTACAGGATCAACACAACACAAATTAAAACTGATATTCTACTCGAAACCTTTCCAATCACCCCCGTATCGCTATCCTACACAGACCAAGGAAATCATTGCCCGGGAGGTGGAAAGGATGCTGGAGGAAGGCATTATCGAACCCAGCCAGTCGAATTATTCATCACCGATGGTAATAGTAAAGAAAAAAGACGGAGCCGCGAGATTTTGCGTGGATTATCGAAAATTAAATTCGCAAACTAAAGATGAATCATCGGCCCTTCCTATCATATCTGAAGCACTGCGAGACCTCAGCAGAGCTACAGTGTTCTCCGTGTTGGATTTGAAATCCGGATATTGGCAGATCCCGATGGCAAAAGGATCCAAACACCTAACAGAGTTCACCACACCAGACGGGGCAACATATCAGTTTAAGGTGATGCGTTTTGGCCTCAAGAATGCGCCGGCCACCTTCCAGAATGTAATAACGAGGGAAGTGCTACCAGGGTATCTCAGGAAGTTTGCATTCGTCTACCTCGACGGATGTCATCATATACAGCAAGAGCTGGGAAGAACACGTACTTCACAACATCTGGTTTTCGAAAAATTGCATATCCACGATTTGCATATCTCACCAGAAAAGTGTCAACTTGGGAAGACGACGATAGAATATGTCGGCCACCGCATCGTCCCTGGTGGTATCGAGCCCTTGACTGTTACGTGGAAGGAATCAATAATTCCACACAACCCAGCACAAAGAAACAACTGAGAAGCTTCTTGGGTCTCTGCGGTTGGTTACGATAATTCATACGCCGATGTGCCGAAATTCTTCAACCCCTGACAGATTTACTCCATGGCAATAAGCCTTTCAAATGAACCTCCGAAACCGAAGAAGGATTCCAAAACATTAAAAGGAACTTGGAAAAACCCCTCCACCTCCATCGTCCGAACTTCAAAAAACGATTCGTCTTACAAACAGACGCCAGCGCCAAAGGGATCGCAGCGGTCTTATACCAGGAAGAGGAGAACCAGAGAGAAATCATCGGTTTTGCGAGCGCTCGACTTAATCCGACGCAAGAGAAGTACCATGCAAACGAATTTGAGTGCCTGGCTGTAGTCTGGGGCATGAAACATGTCCGACCCTATCTAGAAGATATCTTTCACACTACGAACCGAAAGCCGTAGTTTGCTATGGCTGAAAACTTTTTCTAACCAAAATGCCAAACTCACACGATGGTCCCTATTATTGCAAGAATTCAACTTCGGAATAGAACAAGTATCGGGCGAGAAGAACGAATTACCAGATTTCTTGTCAAGAGAACCGGCACAACAAACACTGACTGACAACGGCGAGGCATAAACAGAATGTTACCACCTGGAAACAAAACCGTACCAGCTACGTAAGAAGAACAACCTTTCGTCGCCGCCATAGCTGTGGCGGACCTGGCCAACATGATTAAAGAAAACCAGAAAAAGAATCATCACGCAAAAGACCTCATCCATGCGTGGAATAATATACATACTAACGGCTCTACGAACGCGACCGAAGAAAAAATCCTAAGGGAATACGTGGTTGCTGACGGCCTGCTTTGGCGAAGAAATGATGACGGCAACAGACTCGTCGTACCCACAGACATGCAGGAGCACGTGTTATTCGCGTACCGCGATTCACCCAGGAGCGGAAGAAACTGCACGAGCCATAGCACGTCACTGGCTAAACGTGGACGACGATGTTCGTAACACGTACGCACCTGTTGGGCGTGTGCCTCTTCGGCCACATGAGCCCACAATACCCTGGGATGTGATTGCGGTGGATCTAATGGGACCATATAATGCTACCACTACTGGTAACCGCCACATACTGGTTATCACAGACTTGTTCAGTCGCTGGGTGGAGGCGTTCCCCATCCAAAGGACGGACACCGCAGACGTCATCCGTGTAATGGACATAGAAGTATTCCCACGATTCGGATACCCCAGGGCTATCCTTTCCGACAACGGCTTACAATTCATATCCATCGAATGGGATGCTGCACTCCGACGGTGGGGATGTCTTCAATGGACTACGCCGATATACCACCCCCAAGCCAACCCGACAGAACGACGAAAACAGGACTTAAAAAAATGCCTACGTCATATACGTAATAATTGGGACAAACACCTGCAAACCGCTCTATTCAACATCCGTTCTCGAAGGGATGCCGCAACGAAACAAACACCGGCTCTTATGCTATTGGGTTACGAGCTCCGTAAACCTGGAAAATGCACTCCGACTCCGTAAACCTAGAGAATGGTTCGCCGAAGATCCCGCACCCAACCAAGCCCCTAACGGAGAAGATAGAAGACAAGAACGAATACGACGCGCCCATATGAACGAGCATAGATACCGGCAACGGAACGCAGGAGAGGTTCCTCCACGAATTCAATTCACGTTGGAACGGACCTCACATCATTATCAGTACCGCCGAAACCAACACTTATTGGGTTAGACGGTTCAACACCGCGGAAGCCACCAAGGTCCACGTGAACGATCTTCGTTCGGCACCTCCCACGCCGACAACGAGCCCGACAACCCGGCGCGGCCTCTTGAGGGTGAACGGTGAACATGACGGGCCTCTTGAGGTACCTGGAATTTCTTCCCTAACCCTCTTCATCGGACCTAAAACAAACGGAAAATATATTACAAAATTTTCACTAATTAATATTGACATCGGAAGTGGAATTGGGAAGGACAGTCGGACTCCTGGATCGCCAGACGAGAAGCAGCCTTGGCCGTTTGTGGCGAAGGTGTTCAACGTGGTAATCCGTTAATCCCGCTAGGAGGGGATTGGGGTGGTTTTCGAGCCGTGTAAACTCGGTACTGGCCTTGTCACGAATGAACTCCTCGATGGTCACCATCTGGGAATCATTGTGCAGTGTCGCATTACTGACAAACCAAGGTGCATCAAATGCCATCCTTAGGACCTTGTTCTGAACAACTTGGAGTGTTTGCACGTGCGAGTGCGCGGCGTAACCCCAGACGGAAGAGGCGTAAGTCATCGTAGGTCTGATAACCGCTTTGTAGAGTCGAATCTTCCGTAGAGGATCTAACTTACTTCGGCGATTTATTGACCAGAGCTGCTTTCGCCCGGTTCGCCATCGACTCGATGTGACTTTTCCAAGTTAGTTTAGAGTTCAGAATGACACCCAAATACTTGGCTTCAGAACGCCAGGGGAGCTCGTCCCCTTGCAGTACCATCGCATCGGGGGGTCTCTTTCTACGCCAAGTAAAAAGTACTGCGGTACTTTTATCAGCGTTGATTTTGACCCGCCACTTTGCGAAGTAGTCTAGCACATCGTCGGCGTACATCGCTAACTGAGTGCCCTCAGAACGGGGTAGGTCGCTCACAAAGATACAAAAGGGTATCGGTGAAAGCAACGATCCCTGAGGGACGCCTGCAGTTAGGATTTGCTCTCTCGAACGCGTACCTTTCAATTTGATGCGCGCCTTCCTATCGTCAAGGTAGGACGCGATCAATTGAACTAACGCCAGGGGCACGCCCGCTTCTAGCATTTTGAACAAAAGTCCTTCATGCCATAATCTGTCGAACGCTTTGGCAACGTCGAAAAACACAGCACAAGTGCTTTGATTTCGATTGAAGCCATCGGTTATGTGTTCGACAAGTCGCAGTACTTGGTGTACGGTCGAATGTTTGGGTCGGAAACCAAACTGTTCGTCCTGAATGAGGTTAAGATCTTGAACGGATCTTTGTAGCCTCGTCTGGACGACCCTCTCACATACCTTGCCGAGACAAGAAAGCAAACTGATGGGCTCTTGAGGGTTGTCGGGGGTTGTTGAGGGGATGGTTACCGTCCCTTCGAACACTGGGAAGACCGCGCCGAATGGTCGGACGCACCCCATTGGTTGGAATTCATCAAGCTGGGATAAACAGGAAGGCCGTTCGACTCAGAGGATATTATATTACAAATATCGTTACTACTAATCTTGTGAAAAAATATTTTAAATAAAAAACCCTGTTAAGTGTTGTTGAGAGTTTGACTCCATCACGTGTTTCCTGTCCCTCCCATCTCCGGTAACAAACATCTTTTCAAAAGAAGCACATCTTTACTCGAAAGGTTCTAGTTTAATTAATACCGGCCGTGAAAGTCTTCGTACTTATATTATCAACCTTTATGAGGAGGATATTATCAAACAAATTAACGATCTCGACAACTTATATACAACTTACAAGGATCGCACTTACATATGTATATTACCTACTATTAACTTAAAAATATTGTAAATTGCGATAATATTCTTTATTCAGATACTAATTTTTGGTTCTGAAAAGAACCGGTCGTTGTTTGGTAGGGAGGGGGACGTTTATATCGCCATTTATTTGGAACTTGTGTACTTAGTAACAGCCTTGGTGCCTTCGCTTACAGCGTGCTTTGCCAATTCTCCAGGTAACAGAAGTCTGACGGCAGTCTGGATTTCTCGACTGGTGATCGTTGATCTTTTGTTGTAATGAGCCAAACGGGATGCTTCAGCGGCTATCCTCTCGAAGATATCGTTCACAAAACTGTTCATTATACTCATAGCTTTGCTCGAAATACCGGTATCGGGATGAACTTGTTTCAATACCTTGTAAATGTAAATAGCGTAGCTTTCCTTTCTCTTGCGTTTCTTCTTCTTATCGGTTTTCGATATATTTTTCTGCGCTTTACCCGCCTTTTTGGCTGCTTTCCCACTAGTTTTCGGTGGCATTGTTGTTGTTCGTTTATTAGTTAGTAAAACTTATCGGTGACAAGATTTTCGACAGCAACTTCGACAGTAATGACGACGTACATATGCAGTGTTATAAAAATGACGGTGAACGGTGAACGGTGAACTTGACGGGCCTCTTGAGGTTCCTGGAATCTTCCTTAACCCTCTTCATCGGATCTAAAACAGACGGAAAATATATTAGTTAATATTCGCTAAATTAGCGATATCGGAAGTGGATTTGGAAAGGACAGTCGGGTTCCCGGATCGTCAGACGAGAAGCAGCCTTGGCCGTTTATGGCGAAGGTGTTCAACGTCGTAATCCGTTAATCCCGCTAGGAGGGGATTTGGGTGGTCTTCGAGCCGCGTAAACTCGGTACTGGCTTTGTTCCGAATGAATTCCTCGATGGTCACCATCTGGGAATCATTGTGCAGTGTCGCATTACTGACAAACCAAGGAGCATCGAATGCCATCCTTAGGACCTTGTTCTGAACCACTTGGAGTTTTTGCACGTGCGAGTGCGCGGCGTAACCCCAGACTGAAGAAGCGTATGTCATCGCAGGTCTGATAACCGCTTTGTAGAGTCGAATCTTCCGGAGAGGATCCAACTTACTTCGGCGATTTATCAGAGCGTACAGATTGACCAGAGCTACCTTCGCCCGGTTCGCCATGGCCTCGATGTGACTTTTCCAAGTTAGTTTAGAGTCCAGAATGACACCCAAATACCTGGTTTCGGAATGCCAGGGAAGCTCGTTCCCTCGCAGTACCAACGCATCGGGGGGTCTCTGTCTACGCCGAGTAAAGAGTACTGCGGTACTTTTATCAGCGTTGATTTTGACCCGCCACTTTGCGAAGTAGTCTTGCAGCTGATCCGATGCTGTCTGCAGTCTACGAGCGGCGATCTCGGGGGACCAAGATCTGCTGTAGATGCACACATCGTCGGCGTACATCGCTAACTGAGTGCCCTCGCACCGGGGTAGGTCGCTAACAAAGATACAAAAGAGTATCGGTGAAAGCAACGACCCCTGAGGGACGCCAGCAGTTAGGATTCGCTCTGTCGAACGCGTACCGTTCAATTTGATGCGCGCCTTCCTACCGCCAAGATAGGACGCGATCAATTGAACCAACGCCAGGGGCACGCCCGCTTCTAGCATTTTGAACAAAAGTCCTTCATGCCATACTTTGTCGAACGCCTTGGCAACATCGAAAAGCGCCGCACAAGTGCTTTGCTTTCGATTGAAGCCTTCGGTTATGTATTCGACAAGTCGCAGTACCTGGTGTACGGTCGAATGTTTGGGTCGGAAACCAAACTGTTCGTCCTGAATGAGCTTAAGATCTTGAACTGATCTTTGTAGTCTCGTCTGGACGATCCTCTCGCATACCTTGCCGAGACAAGAAAGCAAACTGATGGGCCTGTAGCTTTGCGGGAACGTTAGGTTCGCCCCGGGTTTCGGTAACACGACGACGTCCGCGCATTTCCACTTGGTAGGGAAATGCCGCAGCCGGAACGCCGCATTGATGATTCCCGTCAGCGAAACGACCGCTTTTAAAGGCATGGCCTTTAAAGCAGTGTTTCCTATCCCGTCCGGTCCCGATGCCTTCTTCGACTTACATCTCGCGATTGCCTCTTTCACCTCGGTCGGAGAAGCGTGCTCGATATGCCGACGATCTTCTACGGCCAGCCGCCTACTCACTACGCGTTCGACTCGATCGATGAAATCTTCATCTTCGTCATCGTCGCATAGCGGGCTGCACTGGTTTTCGAAGTTATCGGCATGAGCCTCTGCTTTCTCTTCGAGAGTGAAAGCCATTCCGGTTTCACCGTGAATGGGCGGCATGCGCGTCGTGTTCCCCTTCAGCACCTTGACCATCTTCCAACAGGAGTGATCGTCTTCGGTGTTCAGGGCGTCGAGTTTGGCGTCGAAAGACGCGTATCGGAACTCCGCGAGCTCCCTTCTCACATCACCGCGCAGACGGTTATAGCGACGCTTGAGATCGGGATCCCAATTGCGCTGATAAGTCCGCCTGACGCGATCACGCTCCCGCATAAGTTCCCTGATGTGCGCCGGAAGCACCCATCGATGGTCCTTTACGGGAATCGTGTTGGTCGCGTATCGAAGAGAATCCTCGATTGCGACCGTGAGTCGTTCAACAGCCTCATCCAGTTCCTGAGCGTTGTGGATCGGTCGTATTTGTCCCATATTGTGGTGCAAGTGGTCGCTAAAAGCCGGCCACGATACAGTGGAACGTTCAACCGGGACGCGAACGTCCGGGACGTCTCCTAGCTGCAGCAGCACAGGGAGATGATCGGAACTAAGTTCGTTGAGCGTGGTAACTCTATGAACTAGTCGGACATCTTTAATTACAACCACGTCCAAAACGTCAGATCGTTGCCCTTCGTTCGACGGGTAATACGTGTGGTCGGCGGGGGCATCGGTGACAATGCCCGTCTCGTCGGTAAAACTCCGCAGTATTTTACCGTTCGCGTTTGCGATCCGACTGTTCCACGATGGGTGCTTAGCGTTTAGGTCGCCGGCGATAACCACGCCTTTGTCCGTATCCAAGACACCCGTTAGATCGTCTTCCAACAACCGCCGATTCGGCGGATTGTAGGCGGCGATCAAGCGGACGCACCCCGATAGTGTTCGTACCACAATCGTAGTAGCTTCGAGATGTTGAAGAGGGGGAGTCAGATCTTCGTAATGATCCAAACTGGTCCTTACAAAGATGGCTGTCCCGCCGCCTCTTGCTCCAACTCTATCGTTTCGATAGAAGCGATAATTGGGCAGCCGTGGCCTGTCGCCCGCTCGCAGATGGGTTTCGCAAATGAGTATCGCGTCAAGGTCGTACCTTTCGGCGAACTCGCGAAGTTCATTCTGTTTACAGACAAGGCCGTTGGCGTTCCAATAAGCCAACTCAAGCGATTGCGGTACTCTCGGTCTTCGATGAGTCATCATAAGAGTTTCATCATCTCGGACATGATTTGGACGCACAACCTAACTCGTGCGTCCCTATCGGATTTGTCGATTTGGATGACCTCGCTCATCATCGCCAGTATGTTGACGAGGGGGTCGGTTGGGGGTTCAACCGCCGCCTGTGCCGCAACATTGACCGGGAATGGTGTTTCAGCCACCGCGATCGACCCGCTTTTACGAAGCCTCCTATTGTGACGCCTCCTCTGCGACCTCGACAGCTTCGGGGGGTCGTCGGTCGCCTTTTGCTTCGGCTCGTTGAGCTTATAAAAATGGCCTGTTTTTGCCGTTTATAAAGTGGTAGCGTCGTATCAGTAGGTGACGCCTCCCGTTGCTACCGTTTGGCTGACGGCCGCTATTGGTCGAACCGTCGGCGCAGTTGGGTATATATATTTGAAAAACCTGTATTCCGCTCAGCTCAGTATTGAAACGTTATCGACAACGATATCGTTTACATTGAAACATTTTGTTGAAGTTTTCGGCACGCTACCAAGTCAACTAATTGTAAGCCATGTCGGGTCGAGGAAAAGGTGGAAAAGTTAAAGGGAAAGCAAAGTCCAGATCCAGTCGTGCAGGATTACAGTTTCCTGTTGGTCGTATTCATCGATTGTTGAGGAAGGGCAATTACGCGGAACGCGTAGGAGCCGGAGCTCCCGTATATTTAGCGGCCGTAATGGAGTATTTGGCAGCCGAAGTTCTCGAGTTGGCCGGTAACGCTGCGAGAGACAACAAAAAGACCCGTATCATCCCTAGACATTTACAACTGGCCATACGTAACGACGAAGAATTGAATAAATTACTATCGGGAGTGACGATTGCTCAAGGAGGTGTACTTCCGAACATTCAAGCTGTTTTGTTACCTAAGAAGACCGAGAAAAAACCTTAATTTAATTACAACTTGGCCACACGATATTAACAAAACGGCCCTTCTCAGGGCCACAAAAAATATAGTCGAATAATGAACTATCGATGTCTGCTGCGGTGGTGTAATTGTATCAAGTTTTTGAATGTAACAGTATTGTTAATTCTAAATAACTCTTAAGTGATAAACTTACCGAAAAATATCTTTCGATTTTTAAAATTTCAATGTGACGTCACGCTAACGACGTATTTTCACAGCAACACGGTTAACACATCTTGCGCGGGCATTTTGCCGCCAAAGTCTTACCGTGTAGCGGGCATCAATAACATGCAAAACGAGTTTAGTCGCATCCCGCGCAAGATGTATTAACACTGGTCGCATTAATTGTTTTTTCCACATCCACGCACACAACACCAATAAGTAAAAATGAAACTTGTTGATATATACTATGACGCATATTTTCGGGTTTTCGAAGTACAATGACTAAAGCGCCTTTATTTACCATCTACCTGCTTGTTCCTGTCGATCTGAATGTTAAAGTTTTTTTTTTCGACGGACGATCCAACCCGACATTTTCAGGTAGATGGTAAATAATGACATTCTAGTCGTTGTGCGTATTTCACCAGAAAATATACGTTGTAACAAAAACAAATTGTTAATTCTGTCATATTGTTAACGTGTTACGTATAAGAACGAACGAACACCCTACTCATAGCTTCTTCGAGTTTTGAATATAACAAACAACATTGTGTTTTTTCATAAGTTATAATAGTTAAGAAAAGTTCGTTAAAACCGAACAACCGTACAAATTTGCCCCGTTCCTGTACGCGTACACGACCTATTCACGACTTTCTTTTGCGCATGTTCGTTGGAACGGAACCTTGCCGAGAATTGGCGCTGCAAGCACAGTTTACCATTTTAAACGAAATTCATTTACTAATTTTTTTAACAGTAATGAACTAAAAAAACCTAATAGCGGTAATAGTAGAAAAATGAAATAAAGATATGCATGTGTTTACATATTTATTGATTAATTTGTCTATAAAAGTTATCATAAAACATGCATAATATGAAATAAAATTTGTTAAACAAAATACCCGAAACATGTAAAAGAATAGAAAATAATCCAAATATACGCTTTCATAGTAAACATAACAGATACTAACAGACAGGCTGTACAATTGGAAAAGATCCGGAATTACAACCCCCATAAATTGTAGACCCCCGCTTCTCTGCGGTTAAGGGTACTTAACCATTTCTACCTAAGACGAGACCGAGAACCCTGCATAGTTTAGAAAGTCAGGGACGTACCAATGAATTTCTTTCAGTTCATTACACTTAACTGTATTGGTCAGTAATCTATATAATAATAATACTAATAACATCGAAAACGTAAGCCTAAAGGCCGAACTTAGTCAGAATCACTATCTGATTCTTCTAAATTATGCTTATGCCGTGCCCGATTTGTGTGAACTCAAAAGATACCTCTTTATTTATGACTTGTTTATGTGCACCATCATAAAACTATTGCCCCTTCTATTGTTAAGGGTCTTTTACAGCCGTATCGTAATTCCGGATCTTGGTGTGGACGACTATACGTGAATTTGTCTGACGGCCGTTGGAACATAAATCAGAATAACATAATATTCTGTGGTTGGAACGCTTGACAAAACGTCGCTGACCAGTCCACGGTTCAGTCGGACGGTGGCAGCACTTTTCAACTGCGCAGGATTGCGGCCGTCAATTGGTAGTCTGAAGTATACATATGTATGTATGTACGTAATTGTTCGGATTGTATGTGAAAATATTCTTTAACTTTCATAAATATAGTGGTTCTGAAAAGAACCGGGTGGTCATGTTGAATACAGAACAGTCGTCCTCAAAATTAAAATAGGTACATAATTTAAATTTCTTAACCCCCAAAGCCGTAGAGAGTACGACCTTGCCGCTTAAGGGCGTAAACGACGTCCATAGCAGTGACGGTTTTCCTTTTTGCGTGTTCAGTGTACGTGACAGCGTCGCGAATAACGTTCTCAAGGAAAACCTTTAAAACTCCTCGAGTTTCTTCGTAAATTAATCCTGAGATACGCTTTACACCGCCACGACGGGCAAGACGTCTGATGGCTGGTTTGGTGATGCCCTGGATGTTGTCACGGAGTACTTTGCGATGACGTTTGGCGCCTCCTTTCCCAAGACCTTTTCCTCCCTTTCCACGACCAGTCATTTTTCTTAGATAATTCGATTTTTTTTTATGTAAGTACAACGACAAACTAACAAGCACCGACTAGGGACTACCGTTTCCGGGACTTTTCGCGCCCTTATATAGAAGCGCAATAGACACGCCTACCGATTCTACGACTCGACCAATCCGATGCAGTCACGAACACGTTATAAAGCAGCCTTCAACCGAGCGATCTCTCAGTTTACTTTGACAAACAATACCGTTCGATTTACATAAATATCTCTCTGATCTTTCTTTATCGTCGTACGTATCCCGTTAAATAATAAAGTAAAATGGCTCGTACGAAACAAACTGCTCGAAAATCTACCGGAGGTAAAGCGCCACGTAAACAACTCGCAACTAAAGCGGCAAGGAAAAGCGCCCCCGCTACTGGTGGTGTCAAGAAACCGCATCGTTACAGACCTGGAACCGTAGCTCTTCGAGAAATTCGTCGTTACCAGAAAAGTACCGAACTTCTGATTAGAAAGTTGCCCTTCCAACGTTTGGTTAGAGAAATTGCCCAAGATTTCAAAACCGACTTGCGATTTCAAAGCAGCGCCGTTATGGCTTTGCAAGAGGCGAGCGAAGCTTACTTGGTCGGACTCTTCGAAGATACGAACTTGTGTGCAATTCATGCAAAACGAGTAACCATCATGCCGAAAGACATTCAGCTTGCTAGGCGCATTCGCGGCGAAAGAGCCTAATTTGCATCATCTACAATCAATCAACCAAACCTTCCCAACACGACCGGTTCTTTTCAGAACCAATCACTTGTTTTATGAAAAAGAATTTTCGTTTTGCTCTCTTAAGTCTGTGAATTTTATGAAGGCAAAAATGCTGTTTCAGTATGGACTTCGGATAATGTAAATTTTCTAGTTTCTAAACGTAATAGCGTGTAATATTTTTATGGTGGCCTTTAAATAAGAATTCAATGTGAACTTTAGATGTGATTTAATCAAGAAAAATTAATTTCTTTTTTAATTTATATGAAATAAATTCAATTAAATAATTTAAACTTAATTTGCTTCCATATGCATTCAAATATTAATGATCACAACGAAGGTTGTAATGTTAGATATGTATGTATCTGATTCGCAATACGATTACAGTGGTACAGTTGGAAACCGACGAACTCCGAACCGAATTATCCCATAAGAATTAGCTGACGGCAGTAGTTTCCTCTACGCAGAGTTTAGAGTTCTTCTCGTGAACTCGTATAGTAGTTTTTCCAGAAGTCCTTTAATATTATAATCAAAATAATATATACATACCACAGAGTGTTCCGTGACTCGATTGACAAACGTATACCATACACTCCGTGGGTCATTACGATCAAAAAATGGTATATCATATATATGTAGGTGAATTCCTCTTTGTTTCGGAGATATCGAAATAAAAATAAAAATGATAAAAGAAAATTTATTCATTTATTTATTTATGAATGGGTAGCTAATTAACACAGAATTACAGTAGCTGTGCAAAATGAGAACCGCCATTTTCTAAACATCCTTCGCAGCTATCCTTCGTGTCATAGAACGTTGCCAGTTAATTATCGCCATTTCATTCTTTAGCGAATTAGTAGCTTCAACTATTCTGACAATCAACACTTCGCGTGTATCTGGTTTATGATTACAACTATACACACGAGATTTGAGGCAACCCTACAGAGAAAAATTTAGAGGGGACAAGTCAGGTGACCGAGTTGGCCAATGTACAGGACCACCTCGTCCTATCCACCTTTCCGGAAAATTTTCATTACGAAATACCGTCACTGGTGCGGCTTATCTCCCAAAATGTAGTAGTGCCCCATTTTCCTGGAACCACATGCCACGACGAGCTTCTAGAGGAATATCTTCCATGTAATTCGGCAATTCGTCTTCCAAAAAGTGAAGGTAAGTGCCTGCACTAAGACGTCCTTCAAAAAAATGAGGCCCAATAAGATGATTATTTAACAAGCCGCACCACACGTTGACGGAAAAACGATATTCATGGTTAACAACATTCCTTGTAATTGGGCCTCATCCGTAAAAAGTATGTGTGAAATAACCTCTAAATTATTTTGTAACCACTGCAATACCGTACTCGATTGGGATAAAGTCCATCATAGTGCAGAATTCTCCATACGTTGGTTTGAGGAATTCCCGTTGTATGAGATATTCTAGGAATACTGGTAGAAGGACTTCGTTCAACTGCATTTAAAACTGCTTCAGCGTGCCAATCTCCATCTCTTTCTATACGACGACGTGGGAATAATCCCGCCTCTCTCAAGCAACGAAAAACGTTTGAAAATGTTGTGTGGTGAGGCACAATGCGATCGGGGTATCGCCCGAGGTGCTACGCAGCTGCAGCATGTCCATTTCCATTGCAAAAACCATATACGAAAACTGTATCAGCATATTCTGCATTAGCAAAATACGACATAATGGCTTAAATTAATAAGACAGCACAAAAATCATTAATTTGTCAAACGGTAAATCGTCAAGACTAACAGTCAATTTTTTTAATACCGTCGATATCTTCGAAATAAAGAGGGATACACCTATAGTTGATATATCATTTTTTGATCGTAATAACCCCCGGAATATACGGCATAAGTTTGTCGGTCGAGTCACGGGATACCTGTATATAAAAATATAATGTATTCATTAGAATATCGACCGAATACTGACGATGCGATCGAATTCGTTCGCATTTTGAAAGTGTTTCGATAAATGTGTTTCATATAGACTTTCTTGAAATTGGCTATCATCAATTGATCCGTGGGTTGTATAAGGGAGGTGATCTTAGGTAACAGTCTTATGTCACCGTAATCCACCCAAATTCTGCTCCTAAATCTGGTGAATGTGCCAGTGCATTATCGAGAACCTTTTTCGTCGGACCTTTGGGGGTCTTTTTCGCTTTTAATGTTGCTTTGGGTGACGTAATAGTCTCGTTTCTTTCGTCAATCGGGGACCTTTCGCCTTGGTTGTTGTCCTTTTTCCTTTGTTGTCTGCAGTGGAGGATTTCGCCGATCGTGATTTCGCCTACGCTCCCTTGCCCTTGGTCTGGATAAGAGCACCCGAAACGGTGGGGGCTTTCAAGATTTTTTTTATGTACTTTTTGATTGCTTGCAATGATGAACCGCCGCGCTCAACTAGATTCGTAATATCGCTGTTAACCATTTCTGATGTTGGTGGATGAGTTGGTGATTTCGACTTCTGAATCTTCGCCTTTTTCGTTAACGACTCCGTGGCTTTGCCCTTTAATGGTGTGTAACGGCAATATGACAACGGTAGAGTGGTTGATAATGAGTAAGAGAAGAAGTGTAGAGTTGAATGGTGTTATGAAAATATTTAAGAGGGCGAAGAAAATGGGTAGGATAGTGGGATTGAGATGAGAGTTTCGAGATGATGTAGGGATGAGCAGAGCGGGTAAGGTGGTAAGGGTCAAGGGAGGTGATATAGGAGGGTAGAGTAGTCTATAGGTTTATGAACGACAGATGGATGGATGGGTGGTATGTGAGGTGAGTGAGGACACCCTGCAGCATATCTTGCAAGAGTGTCCGAATGGGAGGAGATGAGAGAGACAGAAGGTAAAGGAGAGTTGAATAAGATTATGGATGACAGCCATAATTCCATATGCATGACTGGAACTGGTTGGCGACAGGAGCTGTGTCCGATTATGTAGGGGAGTAGTGTTAGGTTTTTGTGGGTTGCCTTGGTAGTGGATTCGGTAGTTGGGTGGAAAGTTATTTCCTAGTTATTTCCGAAAGCTTCTACATTGTAACGACTGTAATAACGGTCGTTCATTTCTACGTAGTTTTCGATCGGACTCCAGCCTTCTCATTTACCACGGAAATGATATGCAATTCGAAGTTCTTTCTAGCTTAAATTTCCCTTTTGTATATCTAGACCAGCGATATTCAAACTAGGTTCCGCGGAACCCTGGGGTTCCGTGGGCTATCCCCTAGGGTTCCGTGGGCCATGCCCAAATATTTCTTTATATAAGTCAATAAGTCAACCCCTACTTATTCAATAAGTATACTAATTTTAAAAATTCAAAATTTTTCATAAAGATGTATAGTTATAAAAATGAAACCGTGTTTATAATTTTAAAATTTCACGCTGTAAATGTTACGTCACAATCGCTGGAGTCAGCTGATCTCTGTCTCACGTTTGCAAGTTGTAGCTTGTAGCTGCAGTAGCCGCAGTAGTGTAAAGACTGTAAGGCGATACAGGCACTATTGCATTTATTTTGGTTATTGTTATATGATCTATATTGCGAAAGCAAAGGTAAGTGTTTTATAATATTTAAAATTTTCTATTTCAAATTTTTATTCGAAAAATAATTTTTGCCTTTTATCCATGTAAATGTAAATTTACATAGTTGAAAAAAATATAGTAAATCATTTTCGTATAAAACTTCATCTCCTAATTGGTTGTAAGGAGTATATTTTTAAATTTTGCAATCCCTTTGCAGATGGATTTTTGGTTAAAAACGGGAACGTTAAAACGTACTACTGAAAGTCCTTCAACATCTGCAAGTAATGTAAATGACACTACATTGTTAGATGAAGTTCAAGAAGTACCTATAACAAAGAAAATTAAAATATCTGAAGGTATAAAGACGCGAAAATATGATGAAAATTATTTACAATTTGGATTTACCTGGGTAGGAGATGCAAATGAACCGAATGGCCTTTGTGTAGTATGTGAAAAGGTAATATGTAACAGCAGTTTGAATCCAGCAAAATTAAAGCGTCACCTTGAAACGAACCATGCAAATCTTTGCAACAAAAGTGTTGAATATTTCAAACGTAAAAATGATGAATTGAAGAAGAAAACAAAGACATTTTGTAAATATGTGCTCTCTGATAACGCGAAATCACTTGAAGCTTCATTCCGCATTAGCTATCGCATTGCAAGAGAAGGAGAGGCTTACACAATTGCCGAAAAATTAATAAAACCCTGCATTAAGGATGTAATATCTTGCAAATTTGGAGAGACTTATCTGGAAGAAGTGAACAGCATTCCATTATCGGACACCACAATTGCAAGACGAATTGAAGAAATGGCATTATTTTGTGAAAATGATTTAATAAATCGTCTGAAAACGTCGAACCATCCTTTTGCATTGCAGTTGGATGAAACCACAGATGTTGCAGGATTAGCTGTGTTAATTGTACTGGTACGCTATGTTTTTAATTCTTCAGTGCAAGAAGATATGCTCTTCTGTAAACCCCTCGTAGGAAGGACGACTGGAGAAGAAATTTTTAAACTGATTAATTTGTACATGGAAAAACATAAAATAAGTTGGAATTTATGCGCGCATATTTGTACTGATGGAGCAAAATCCTTATTAGGTCGCGAAAAAGGAGCAATATCGCGAATTATTCAACTAGCTCCCCATATTAAACATTCCCATTGTTGTCTTCATAGGCATCAATTAGCGGTAAGACGTATCTCGCAAAAACTCAAAGATACGTTGGAAGAAACAGTGCAAATTATAAATTTTATAAAGAAGCAACTAAATTCCAGATTATTTGCTTTGCTATGTGAGGAGCTATCTAGTACGCATAAAACTTTGTTATTGCATGCAGAAGTACGCTGGCTTTCACGTGGTAAAATTTTAACTCGGTTTGTAGAGTTGAAAGATGAAGTCAGATTATTTTTAAATGAACATAATCACAAATATGCAGCAAAATTGAATTGTGAAATATGGTTACAAACCGTATGCTATTTGGCAGATATATTCTCTGTTTTAAATGAATACAATAAATCACTTCAAGGAATTAATATCAACATTATTAAAATGCATGATAAAATCAATTCATTACTACTGAAATTAGATTTATGGGAATCTTACGTTAAATCAAATAACGTGCAATGTTTCCAAATGTTAAACAGTTT
This sequence comes from Onthophagus taurus, assembly GCF_036711975.1. Lineage (NCBI taxonomy): Eukaryota > Metazoa > Arthropoda > Insecta > Coleoptera > Scarabaeidae > Onthophagus > Onthophagus taurus. The sequence goes on along the minus strand of NC_091972.1, from coordinate 29,019,175 downwards.
TCTAATCGAAAATGAATTAGTCATAAATAATGATGTTCGACAACTGATTGAGGAACATATTATCCAATTAAAACGGACAATACGAATATACTTCCCAGAAACAACAGAATCGTATGAATGGATTAAAGATCCATTTCAATATTACAATAAATCTGGGAATTTAATGTTGAAAGAAAGAGAACCATTAATAGATATATCAACGGATTCAGTTTTGAAATGTGCATTTGAGAGAAAAGGTTTACTAGAATTTTGGATAAAATTGTACGCAGAATATCCAGAAATATCAACAAGAGCGATTAGAATATTACTGCCTTTCGTTTCTACCTATTTATGCGAACATTCATTTTCAATATATGTAGCAACGAAAACAAAATACAGAAATAGGCTCGATGCAGAAAATGAGATGCGTCTACAAATAACAAATATTTTACCAGATTTTAATATATTATGCAAGGGCAAACAGGCTCACCCCAGCCATTAGCGCATGCAATCTAATTTTCTTTTAATTTTGCATTTGTGTTTTATTTTTGTACTTTTATAATAACGAACAATGAAAATATGTATTTTTTACCAATTTACTTGTTTAACATTCTAAAATTCACATAAGTAATAATTTGATATTAATTTTTTCTTAAGGGTTCCGTTGAAATATATATAACTGTAAAGGGGTTCCGCGCCTCAAAATAGTTTGAAGACCACTGATCTAGACGATATTCTAGTAGCCAGTCGCAATGAAGATGAACGATGAAGATAAGTCGCCTTCATGTTTAATCGATATTGTTACCTAATTAACCTAATTACGTTGATTTTAAAACGTATTCAACACATTTTTGCGAGACAAATCTCATGTCGCAGTATTTGCTTCATCTTTTCTGATATTATTCTCTAATGAGAAACTCCAAATAATCCATTGAATTAAAATGATGTTATTTAATAACGGTTAAAACAAGTTTCGTCAATAAACTGAAACATAATCAATATAAAACACAACACATAATAACTTTAACCAGGACTACTAAATATGTTTTCGACACTTAGATATGATAAAGAGTGTGAAAGGAAAAATATATGCATATGAATCATAGTGATCTACTACTATTAAGTATAGAATAATAGAAATTAGATTTGATATACATAATTGGTATCATTTTGACCATATTAACCTAAGAACTAATCGCAATGAACGAATGACTTGAGTATATGCGTAACGACCGACATTGGCGGTGTGGACATAACACTCGAATATTTCACTTTTCACTCACGTGAAGGTATTTGCATGATACGAAGCTTAGGCGAACACGTAATTCCTAACTTAGGGACGCAACACACCACTTTTCTCGCGTTCTCGACGTCGGCAATAATGTTCGAAACAACGAGAAAACTCGCGACCCATGTGGAATTGCCGATCGCATCGTCTTCGTTTTAAGGATAAAAGCTTAGACATATTGATAAAATTTACACGTCCGGTGGTTTTAAAACGTTTAAGAAAGCTATTCTCCTTGAAAATTCAGTTCGTTCTTACATAAGCGCGAAATTCGGCGACGCTAAAGTTTACGACGACGGTCACGTCAATGACATCTTATACTTTCAACCGTCGCTACACAACGAAATCGTACCACCACAAGTAAATTTTTTACGTAGACGTTGAATTAACTTCTTCCACTATACTGAAATACCTAACGGGAATATTTACGTCGCGACGTCTACACAAGCGGGCTCTTTTTCTAGAAAGTTGCGAACACGAGACAGCCGTTGTGATGCCAGCAGTGTGAAAGGAGGAAAATCGACCTTCGATGGTTTTCGGCTTCGGTATGTACATTCAACGTTGGGTTCAATTTTCTGAGGAAAATGTTTGTGAATAACTTGTACGAAGTTGATGTTCGTGCACGTGGTTTTTCTAAAAAATATTTTTGTTACAAACTGCCGCTACAATGACGGATGTACAACAAACGGAACAGCAAACCCCCGTATCTTCCGAAACGGAAAACACTTCACCCGTAAAAAACAAAGCAGCCGCCGGTGGTTCCTCCTCCGATTCGTCGACGAAGAAAAAGAAAAGCCAGGGATCAAAAGCCACCCATCCACCTACATCCGAAATGGTGAATAATGCGATTAAGACCCTTCAGGAACGCAACGGATCGTCGCTTCAAGCTATTAAAAAGTACATGGCTTCTAATTACAAAGTTGACGCTGAGAAGATGTCTCCGTTTATTAAGAAATTCCTGAAGACCGCCATCGCTGCAGGCGCTATTGTCCAAACTAAAGGTAAAGGTGCGTCAGGATCGTTTAAACTGCCATCGGCCTCTGCAAAAAAGTCTGGCAGAGCAAGGACTTCCTCCCTTAAAAAGAAACCTGCCGCCGCCGTATCTAAAACGGCCAAAGCTCGAGCTACCTCTACGAAGAAATCCTCCTCAGCTGCGAAGGCAAAAACAACGCTGGTATCCGGTACCCCTGTTGTTGAAAGCAAAAAGAAGGCTGCGGTAAAAGCCAAAAAGTCGCCAACGGTTGGAGAAAAGAAAGTAACCAGCTCTACTACTGCCGCAGTAAAAAAAAACCCCACGGTTAGAAAAGCACCATCAAAAGCTAAAAAAGTTACCAAGGGACCGACGAAAAAGCCGAAAGCGCCGAAACCTAAAACCGCCAAGAAAGTCGCTGGTGGTGCTGCACAATTGAAATCGTCGTCCACGAAAAAGAGAAGTTTACCAAAAAGAAAATGAGCTCTGCAGTTACAATTAAGGGCTTTCTCATAAACCGCCACACAAAGGCCCTTTTCAGGGCCAATAATGGTATAACGAAAAAGAATTCTAACATAATTTTAATCTATACATAATATACTCCGGCAGAATGCATCTTAGTTCCATTCGCAGTAGTTACCACTTGTGCGGTGGTAATTGAAAATTTCAAACAATTTTATTTCTGGAATAACCCAGGACGAAAATAATTTTAGAAAATATAATACAAAGTAACTACATAATACAATTACTAAACAGTTGATTGAAGTCTATATTGGATTATACGTATAGATTAAAAAATTATTAAATTTACTTAGGCCTTCTGCACACGGAGACACTCATCATAGACAGTCAGTGCATGACGTTTCTTATACGCCTAAAATTCTGCAAATGAATTTATATAAAATTTTATTAATTTATTTTAACAACTTTAATAATATTTTTTAATTATAAAAACTATCATTCAGTTATTTTGTTTTGCTGTTGTGATGCTTATGATCTGTTCACAACAATAGAATGCGGATATGCTGAACGAAATAGTGATGGAGGCTTCTTTCTGGTTTCCACATTTGGTTGTTGGTTAGTAAGCAATAATACTTTGCCACCTCCAACAGAACTTCCAAACGACAAAATATTGTGAGACCATACCCCGAAAGAAATATTAATAATAAAATGCGAATTTTCAATTACAGACATAGTCAACACAGAAAACCTACAGAATATACGTTTGGAATGATGACTCAAAAATTTAAGATTTTTTTAATCGGCCTATACGTGTCCGAAAATATGAAATTATTATATTGATAATTTGCATGCGTTTTACACAATTTCATAAGCAAAAAGATGGCACATTACACACATTATCGTGTAACATATTATTATTATTTATACGGCGCGGCGTTCCCTCTACGCCAAGCAACCGACCTTTAATAATAAAAAATATATACCCCACGAGGGTATTAATAAAAATTAGATATACATTAAAATCATAATAAACTGATTAAGGAAAGAAAATCAAATGAAAGTAATTACATATGAAATCACATACAGTGTGTCCGTAAGTAGCGGATATAGGCGATAAAATCTTATAAACGGTTTATGGAAAAATCCCTGAAACGGGAGTTATGCAGCTGCATCCCGATAGAATTTAAGAAACTAATATGATAAGATGAAGAACCGTGAGACTCGGAATGAAACGGTATACCGAGAATTTAATAGCAAACGAAAAAGTAAAAAGGGACAAGAGCAATCGACTTCCAGCCAATTCCTAGTCCATCAACACATTTTCAGGACAACAAGAAAAGCATGAAAAACAGAAGAACAAATGAACCTCATACAGTGAGTAATTTTAAGATTGACGTGTTAAAGCTTTTTCAAAAATTATATTAAATCATACAAACTTTGTAAACTCCGATTTATCAATTATTGGCAATATTCAAATCGGTTGAATGGTCCAGGAGATATTAAAATGTAAACATTTGAAAACGCCTTGGCCTCCCCCTCCCTTATTATGACAGATATGAGAAATATCGCAGAACAAAAGCGATGCGGTATTATCCAAGCTACTAAATGATGTCAAAGTTATAGCTCATCGTCTAACTTTCTAAGATAGCGGGAATTTTATGTTTCTATATGGTAGTTACGCCCCCTAGCGGTCGAATTACGAACTTCCAAATAATATCCAGCTATTTCTCTTGCTCACTTTGCTCATAAGGATTTTTTTTCCCAAACCTATAGGCCTTACCGTTGTCGAGATACAGCCACTCCGTACCCTTAACGGGACACCTGTATATAAACAGTCGTTGTGGTTTTTTCTTTGCACCCTCATAAAACACCGTCATAAAACTAAAGAAAGGAGGTGGACGCAATTGCGTTTAAGCTTGAAATGAAATTTGCAGGCTCTTTGGATAAGTCACTGGTTAAAATTTAAACAATTGGCCAAGGTCAATTTTGTTTCACGACTTCTTTCAGTCGAATGGAACAAAGATTCACTAAAAATGAAAAACGTTCCTTATCATATCACGATTTTATGCACGAATACGAGTCTCCCAATGCTCAATAATAGGATTACAGTTATACGTGCGTACGTAATTAATAAATATTTTGAATATTAAAGGTAAATGAACGCAATCGATGAGATGTAGGATATAATCACAAAAAGAAATTGCAGAAGACTTGTTCCTGGCGTACATAAATCAATAAAAAAGACATGAACTGTAAAAATACAAACTTACCGTAAATAAAAACTGACAGCAAAAGACAACACTTTAAATTAAGAAAATATATTTCAAGAATTCAAAAAAAAAAAGTAAAACACTGTTTAAAAACACAAATACGGTCTCAAATACGTTACCGAGTGGTTTAAACAACACAACACAGTTGCTAGAATAAGAATGAATACTTTAGCCTTCTCAACGATCCAGGAAAGATCTCTGTTAGGATGGAGTAGGGGTATTTACTCAACTCACATTTCTCCAAAACCGACCTCTTCTGTAAGTTTTTTACATCTGTTTTAGGGTTTTACGACTTGACCTATCCAAAACAATATTTTTCGTAATCTCTGTATCAATATCCTTTTTCACAACTTCTCTATTTAGTCTAATTTTTTACCCTTCTTACAGTTATCGATGTTATGATTAAATTCCATTTTATGCTGGTAAACATTTGATGAAGAAGTATTTTTATGTTTCTTAATTCTTTTTGCGAGTTTTCTACCTGTTTGACTGATGTATAAAGCATCACATTCTTTACATTTAATAGAATATACACCATTTTTATTTAACACATGTTCTTTGCTTTTGAAGTTTGATAATATATCTATAAGTTTGTAGTTATTTTTAAAACCAATATTGATATTATTCTGTTTTAGAATACGTTTAATTTTATAATTTATGTCATTATATAGATATGTGGTGTGTTTATTAGTATCCATAGTGAACAATGGGTCTGATTTTATTATAAAATACTATATATAGTATTTTGTTAATTATATTTGGGGGATAGTTATTTTCTATGGCAAGTTTATTTATGAAATTAAATTCGTTTTGTATAGAAGTTGTATTAACCCATTTATAGCCACGACCACAAAAATCAGTTTTTATTTTTAAAAATTGAATATTACATAAACTATGTTAAATATGATAATTTTGAAGTATGTTCTAAAAAAAAAAAATCAATTATGCTTCAAATAAATGGGGGTGTGTATAGGCACCTTTGGCAAATAACCGTGTCATTTAGAAAAAAATAATTTATTCAAACTTTGGAAAATCAGAGTAATTTAATAACTAAAATTATATATTAATATGAAAATATTCAAAACAATCAGCGCGCAGGTGTACTTTACATTTTTTGCACAAGTATATTGTATGACTTTTGCAAACTTTACACTTTTTTCTCGAATTGGCTTCCGATTTTTTTATTATATGCCCTATGTTATCTCTTGCGGTAAACTTTGCCTTGATGTTCTACCGTAAAAAGAAGAACAGTTAACATTTGTTAATTCAGATTGGCCTTCGAATTTCATCAAACTTATAGCCAATGAGGAGCGAAAATGTAATTGCGACATTTTAGATCTGTTTGCCATTTTAAAAATTTACCAGCTGTTGACTACTGCGCTATCTATCATGTTGATAAACAATGGCCACTACCATTTTTTCCCTCTTATTTTGATTCTGTAACTGCAGGAGTACTTTACAAACATTGGTAATTACTGTGACGACCGAGTTGTCGTTCCACTGTACCATCAATACATCCAAATTGGAATCAAATACACAAATATTTGAACCTCGTTGTTTTTTCTTCATAACTTTTTTTGTTTCGATTGGACAGTTTGCCACCCTTTTCTTTCAAAATACCGAAATGAGAGTATGACGAAAAAAAGTTGTCGAAGAATGTTCTATGATGTGGATTTAGTAACTTTAAAACAACTCTCGTTCCCTAAGAAAGGTATTTGTCAGGTTTTTCTTGTTCTTTCCCACCATATGGAATAAATTGATATAGACACCCATCGTAAGAATATAGGCACCACAACTTGAAACCAAATCTAACGGGCTTACCATTGATGAACATTTTACAGGAATGTCGTCCAAAATACAGAACTATTTCTTCATCTATTGACAGATTAATGATCAAAAACTCCAAACTTCATAAATTTTCAATTCATGATGTCAAATATAGGTCTTAACTTGGAAAATTTATCATTTTTATTCAATTTTGTATTGTCCAATAAATGAATATTTTGTTTTATTGTTGTAAATTTATTTACTTCATTATCTTTTGACCAGTACATATCCGCATGTGGCAACGTGTGATATCCAGACAGAATACAAATACCAATAAATCTCTTTAGATTTATTTCGTCCATAACATTCATCTGTGACGCGTATAAATTGCTAAACTGTAAAATTTAGTTAATTTATTTTATGCCATTTACCTCATTGTTGCAGTCTTGATTGAAAATTAATTTTAAGGTTCACAAAAAAACTAAAACTACAACTATTAGTTCACTTTATTTCAATAATATTTGTTTTCAGCCAAAGGTGCGTATACGCACCCTCAATGTTTATAACATTATTACAATTGTTTCGTTTAGGATAAAATAATAGTTATTTATATTACAAGTGGGCTAGAAACATAATTACAATACAAGTGTGGAGAATTCACACGAGTACTGTAATTATGCTCTAGCCCACGTGTGATATACAGCATTTTATCTACGACTGCTAAAAATTACTAAAAAATCAATTTCTTTAAAAAAGTCTATTTGACATTTATAAAAATATTTTGAAATGATTGTTGTCTATTTTTAATTGTCAGCTTCAACATGTTTACTCATCTGGAATAAGTGTTTTGAAATGTAAAAACATAACAATTAATGTTTATAATAAATAGTATTGTTTCTCTATAAGTAGATAACACTTTTTCTTTTGTATTGGTGCTCGTTTCAATAAATTAAGTCTGTTCTGATTATTTTAAAAATGCGTTAGGTAATGAAACCAGTGCGGTAATGAACTTCATTACGTAACTCAAAACACCTCAAATGAGTGCGGTAATGATGACTTATCCAAGCAGTCGTAGATAAATATATTTATACCATGTTTAAAACAACATTTTGGGAAGTGTTTACCATAGAAACAGTTTTGTTATAATTAATGTATAAACAAATTTTGTTCTTTTTTCTAAGTCAATGCTGTGGCATTCGAAATTAGCAATATTCTGTATTTTTTTAAAATACAATGCAGTGCATTTTGTTAACACTAACAATTTTACAAGATTCTTTAGACTTAATACTAATGGTTTAATGAAATAAATAGAAAAAATTTGTTTTAATTTAGATTAAAAAAAAAAATACGAAAAGGTGCGTTTACGCCCCTTTTCGTGCGTTCTTAATGGGTTAATAGAATATCTAAGCATTCTGTAGATGTACAATTGGAAAACGGAGAATTTATAATTTGGGTTAGTTAATACTAATAACGTTCTAATAATATTTTCAAAAGACAGGATAACCCTGATAATCATAATTTCAATTCGATAGATGGAGATAATGAATTAAAATTAAAATATATTACTAATTTAACCAATATACATTTCAATAATAACGAAATCAACTTACTAAACAAAGGTCATAAATTTGCCTTAAAACCACCAACGAATTTACATCTAAACGCCATAGAAATAGATTGTATTATCAATAAATTACCTTATTATAATGATATCAAAAATGAAATAATTCCTATTTTAAAAAAGAGTGAAAAATTAAATAATAACTATCCTAAACATCCTTCAGTACAAATAAAGACTATAAAACAAAAACTTGAAAATACACTCAGGTACAAAAAAAACGCAACAAGCTAATATTTGGTAAAGTTTGAAATTTGTCATCAAACTGTAGATAAAAATGTCTAATTTAATGTTCAATATCCAGCCTTTTCTTAAATGCTGGTCATATAGTCGGTATACATGGTTAATTGAAACGTCGTTCTAGGATCCTAATTTTAAAACACCCTGTGGAATAATTTAGTGTATAAATGGTTTCAAAATTAAAATTTTTGTTAAGAACCCCTACATTCCCTATATTTTGTTTTTTTGGTTCATGTCTTTAAGTGCATTCGTTCATTTTTAAGACCGAAATGAATTTGTCACTAACAATTTACTTAAGATACGTTACTTTTTAATAAGGTGGCTTTGCTCATTGTTATTCTAATGACAGTTGGACAGTGATTTTTTGTACAGAAGATTAGTACCATGATTTTAAGTGCTGAAAATTGCGCTAAAGCTGTTGCTCTTGTTGAAGATGGGCGTAATTATGAATATGTTGCAAGAATTCTTCATGCTCATCGCTCCACTATTAAAAGAGTGGTAGAACGTTTTACTCAAACTGGAAGAAATAAGAGAAGGGCAGGAAGCGGTAGAAAACGAAAAACCACTGCTGTTGATGACAGATTTATACGTGTTATAGCTTTGCGGAATCGTCATTTAACCTCAGTACAGACGAAAAATGCGCTTCAACAGGTCCGAGGTACAAATGTGAGTGCGCGGACAATTCGCCTAAGACTAAAGGAATTTGGGTTGACAGCTTGCAGACCAGCAGTTGGACCCAAATTGCTTCCGCGCCACAGGATGGCTAGACTATAATTTACCACCGAACAGTTACATTGGGATTTGAGGCAATGGAACAATGTTCTCTTTACCGATGAATCCAGGTTCTGCTTACATTCTCCAGATGGGCGGAAAAGAGTGTGGAGAAGAAATGGAGAAAGGTTTGCGGAATGCACATTCAGCCCCCGTCTGAGCTATGGAGGTGCTTCAGTAATCGTGTGGGCAGGAATAAAAGGGGAAGCCTTCACTGATTTAGTCATCATCGATGGATCATTAACTGCCCACCGATATATCGAGGAAATATTGGTTAATTACGTGCAACCCTTTAGTGAGTTTATAGGCGCTGATTTGATCCTAATGCAGGATAATGCATTGTCTCATACAGTAATGTGTGTTACACAATACCTCAATGAATGGCCAGCATGTTCGCCCGATCTAAATCCCATCGAGCATGTGTGGGATATGCTTGGTAGGCGGATGAGAGACCGCGAAGTAGCTCCAGCTTCTGCACATGAACTGCGAATAGTTCTTCAAGAAGAATGGCAAAACATTACGCACCAGTCCATTTGTAATATTATCGACACCATGAATCGACGTATGGAAGCTGTGATAAGAGCTAGAGATCGTAACATAAAGTATTAAGATAAATATCTTGTAAAAAAGTGGTACATAGGGTTAGGTTTTAGGTTACAATTGAATTATTTTGCATTAATAATATCTCTTATTTTCTGTCTTTTTAATTTTTTCTTGTTTGCTTTTCTTACCTTTTTTCTTTTCATTAGTTGTCTCACAAACTGATGCTATCAAACTGTCATTAGAATAACAATGAACAATTATTACAACTGTTACTTATTAGAATGTAACGTATCTTAAGTAAATTGTTAGTGACAAATTCATTTCGCTCTTAAAAATGAACGAATGCACTTAGAGACATGAACCAAAATACAAAATGTAGGGAACGAATGGTTCTTAACAAAAATTATATTTTGAAACAATTTATACACTAAATTATTCCACAGGTGTTTTGAAATTAGGATCCTAGAACGACGTTGCAATTAACCCTGTATACCGACTAAATGACCAGCATTTAACAAAAGGCTGGATATTGAACATGAAATTAGGTATTTTTATCTACACTTTGATGAAAAAATCATAAAAATTGAACAAAAAATAAAAAGGTTATCACATTTCAAACTTTACCAGATATTAGCTTGTTGCGTTTTTTTTGCACCTGAGTGTATGTTCCACGATAAAACTTCATAAGTCCGATTTACCTTTAAGACCTACTACTGCTTGTTACGAATGACCTACATCAAAAATTACTGATATTATTTACGATATTTTTACAAAATTAAATTTTAATCCTCAATTGTAAAAATGTAAAAAATTCACTTGACTTTATTAATAAAATAAAACACATAAACCCTAAGAACAATATTATGATCTCATTTGATGTATCTAATCTTTACACAAATGTTGATACTGATTTTACTATTGATATTATTTATAAATTACTTGAGGAACATTATAAATACACAAATATAGCTTCTGATATCACATCACTTGTCAAATTTATTACTTAACAAAATTATTGCAAATTTAACGAAAAATTTTATAAACTTGAAATTGGTTTACCTATGGATCTATCTATATCTCGATTTATCGCCGACATATATCTAGATTATAAGGAGAATAATTATATGTATTATAAACAAACTTAATCCTTATTCTAACAACATCAAAAAATGGATTAGATATGTGGATGATGTTTTTTGTCTATGGGAAGGTACCAACGAAGATCTTATAGCAATGTTAAAATATATAAACAATATTCATGAGAAGTTGAAATTCACTTTAGAAATTGAAAATGATAGAAAAATCAATTTTCTTGACTTAACTATAAATAGAAACGACCTAGACCTAAATTTTGATTTGTCAGATAAAAAATGCCCCGAGCTATAACTCTGTCATTTACATTCCGATTTTCATGGGCGAAGTATCAAGTTGTTCTAATAAGTCTAATTTCTTTCTATTCTTTTCTTCTGATCAGCTTTGCTCCATTTATAATCCTTTATACTCATATTTAAAATTCTAGTTTTTAACATATCTGTGAATCTTGTTTTATTCTTATGTGATTGCTCCATTTTAACCTGTAGTGTCGTTCAGTGTCGTCTACTTTACATCTTTATTTTCCGTTGTTTTATTTTTGAAATCATTTTATATCGTGACTTTTATTATTTATTTGACTGTAAGTTTATTTATTTTATTGATTTGTTTTATTTAATTCTATATACTTTTAATTATAATTTCGCTTGTAGATTTAGCTGATGATGATAAGTAATTATCGAAACCGGTACTAAGTATATTTATTTAAAAAAAAACTGAGAAAGACCTCTTTTAATTTTTACCTTATTTTAAATTATTTATCTAATTATTTATTTTTAAAAGGATTCTGGTTATTTATTGATGAAGATGGATAAAGAAGGTGACCTCCACCTTTACATAAATCCGAACAAAAAAGAAGTAAAAAGGATTTAAAAATATTTTCAAGCGATCATTATCCAACGCAACTTGAGAGTAAGATTGCAATATTCCAAGTTTTTATCATCAAGGTTTATCATTATCAAGGGATGAAACCGTATTATAAGTTATACGCAACAAGTATATGTATTTTTTATGTATTTCTGGAGATGATGCAGTGAAGCTGTGATTTTTATCCAGTCTTGTTTATTATCAAGTGGTATGTATTAAATATAATTTTTTTTAAATTTTTAATTTTCAGTATGCAATTTCTTGTTTTCAATCAAGTAATTTTTTTATATCAATCGATAATTTAAATCAAAAGAGAAATGAAAATCAAAATCAGGCAACTAAAAACTAAGACAAACAAAAACAATACATATTTAAATAAAAACAAAAAATAGCAATGCATAGGAATTGCAAAGTTTATATAAAAATTCTAATTTGCTGGCTTTTTTCATTTCCAATTTGTTGCTACTGAAGCTAAGCAGTACACAGCACATAAAAGTTGTTTTAAAGTTGGGAGAAGTTTCTCAATATCAGGCCATTGCAAAGCAGTAACATTGGATATAACTTCCTTGGAGAACAAGATGATTCTTTTCCATCGTTAATTTATATTTTGTTTATATGCTAAATTTATAAATGATGAATGCGTTTCTTCAAGTACACTTCCTAATTCCTTTCACATTTTTACAGCATCATATAGAGAAGCACTTTTTTGCAATTTGTCAAGTCTCATGGATTTTGGCTTTAATATTAGGTATTTTTTGGTAGGTATATTGTAGGATAAATTACCTTTTTATTTTCTTCACTTACTTTTAACAGTTTTTCCCATTGAGTTACATATAATATGTATTTGCAGACAATGCACTATATGTACTGTTAATTTTGATTAAAGAAAGGAAATTATAATTTTTTCTCGCCGTGGTTTAAAATGACAAGAACATCATTAAAACCAAGAGTTGATTCCAAAGAAATCACTTATTTTATTTTAATCCTTGATAAATTAAACAATTAAATTAAATATTAAATAATCTAATTATTAATAATAATTAGATTATTAATAATTTAGACATTATTAATAATAATTAGATTATTTAATAATCTATTAATGATAATGAACAAAATATCAGACAACGGCGTGGCGCCGGCGCGCGGCGTAAGCTTAACCGAACTTCACGATAAATTGTACCAAAGAATTAAACGTTATCCAAAATTATTTGAAAACACAAATGATAAAATTCAGCTACAGTTCAATGCATAACCGAGAATAATAACGTCCAATACCACATTAACGACGCGACGGTTTAGCGAAATTAGCGGCTTTAAGAAAATTCGATCCTCCCACGGAAAATGAAATTGTTACGCCATTAAGGCAGTTGAAAGAGTGTAAGGAAGAAGTGGTGGTAATAAACATTAGAAAAATGGTTGAAACTAGTCGGGAATGTCGTCAATAAAACAAATGCATTTACAATTATAAATATATTTTGTTAATTTAAGTGTTGGGTTTTAAATTTTGTGTACATCTTAAGAAGACACGGGAAAATCAAAAGTAATACTGGAAAGCCTTTGGCTTCTTTCATCTCCAGTGGCTCTGTCCTTCATTTCTTATTCCTTACATCCAAGTCTTCACCAGGCGTACACCACGTGTCCATACCATATCAGTTGTCTGACCTTTGTGCATCTTCTGATCTCTTTATTAGGGATATGCTCTAAGTGTGAAATCAACTACTAAAACCAAAGGTGTCCATCTATTCCAGTACAAGTAGAGATCCAAATCTTTAAAACTTTTAGAAAGGTCTGATACATTGCGCCGGTGATTGGACATAACAAGAAGGTAGATTGTAAAAGTAAAAAGGAAATAGAGTTTCGAGAATGCGAGGAAATAGTGGAAGATGATTTGAAGCAAATATTGCAGAAAAGGAGGTCAGTTTTATTGCTTATAATTGTGAATTAGAAGAATTTAGAACTACATTTATTATTGATTCAGTAAGCAACGGTGCAACACATGGTAAACGAAAGAATGGAAAGATATTTAAAGGATGTAGAACTAGAATTTAACAGAAAAATAGAAATTGAAATTGCTAATGTTGATGTATTGGAGGCTAGGAAGACTGGAATATAGAAGGGAAGAAGTGGTAATGGTTGGATATATGTGAAGGTTTTGTTAGTAAATGTAATAAAACATAGAGAAAAGTTGGGAAGATTGGTTGGATATTGTACAGCTGGCTATAGAATATGGGACCCGATAAACTACAAAATAATAATGTCGCGAGATGTTTTATGCGATGAAACAGGGACGACTAGTTGGCACCTAGGTTTTCAACTCAAAAATGAGGAATGGAATTCAATATACGCACCAGTATCCATGATAAGATCAACGATAAGAATGTTTATGGTTCATGCGATTAATAATAATTAGCCAATAAAACAATTAGAGCATTTTTAAATGGTAAACTAGCTAACAATGTATTTATAAAGATACCAGAAAGAATAAACCAGGAAAAAGGAAATGTATTGAACAAGAGCATTATTTGGACTTAAAGAGGCACCAAAGTGTTGGGATGAACAATTTGATCAATGGATTCAAAAGATCAAAGTATAATAATAATAAATAAATTTATTGCCATAATAAGAAACAAAAAATACAAATTAAAGAAAATGTATACATTTAACTTAATGCATAAATACAGGCAACAGGGTCGATTTATCGCGTAAGCGATATCTTCCAAACAACGCCATATACTAAGTTATATAAGAAAAACAATAAATAAATGGCAAGCTGCTGTGCTAAACTTATGGTCACTAAAAACGGTGCATAATGATAGTTGCTGGAATAAAAGAAGAAGAGAAGAAAAGTAAAAGTAGAAGAACAGAAGAAAATGAAGAAGAGGGAGAAGAAAAAGTTTTCAGGAAGATACTTGGAGAGCAAATAAATGACGTTTTAGATGGTTTTTAAATGTCACAATGTGAGGAATATTACGGATCTCGGTAGGCAGACTATTCCGAAGGGTTATCGCCTGCACAGCAAACGATTTATGGTAAATCTCGGTACTATGGGTCGGGAACATAAGTACAGAATCTAACTGAGATCTAGTGGGTAAACCATGCGACGGCAAGCGTTGAAATATACAATACAGATACCTTGGTGTTTGATTGTGAAGAACAAGGTGGCAATTCTGAAGATGACATAAGAAAGCAATCGGTGTTTTGATAATAAATCAACTTTTACTGATCGTGAACTCTTCTATAAGAGACTGTGTTTTTCCTAAGATCTGGAAGAAGACTACAATAATTCCAGTCGAGAAAATGCGAAAATCAAAGACCTGTCAATATAATTTTGTTATCAGCTAAAATTATGGAAAAAGTGGTCTATAAATAGTTGAAGGATTTTATTTCTCGCAATGAAGTGCTCTCTGACTATCAGTCGGGGTTCCGAGACGGCCATTCTTGTGAGACTGCATTACAACTGATTATATCCAAATGGAAATATGTATTGGATACACGAAACAAGATTGTATTGGCTGTCTTTTTAGATTTCAAACGAGCCTTCGAAAGGGTAGATAGAGAACGTTTGCTACATAAGCTACGATGTATTGGAGTTGGAAGTAGGACAATTATGTGGTTTACAAGCCACCTTAACGATCGAGTTCAACAGATAAAATTTGGGGATGTACTATCTACAGAAATAGGAACAACTTCTGGAGTTCCACAAGGAACGGTACTGGGTCCGTTACTGTTTATCATATACATCAAAGACATTGTATCCGTCTGTAATGGTGAGGCCCTAATCTTTTTGCTGACGACACACTTATAGCAGTTGAAGACAGCAGCATCAATTCAGCTACAGATAAAATGAATGTGATCTTGCGTAACTTGGAAAAATGACTAATAATTAATAAAGTAATTGTGAATACGGGTAAAACTAAAGCTATGATTCTCGGTCAGTGCGGAATTAATTGTTTTAATAAGGTTTCTTTAAATAGTGATGTGATTGAGTATGTAAATATTATAAAATACCTAGGAGTATATATTGATAAAGATCTCAAATTTAAATACCATATCGCAAATGTTATTGATAATGTTAAAGATAAAGTGAATTACTTTTGTAGAATTTGTAGGTTGTTATCTGTAAACGTTCGAATTGTGGTATATAAGTCATTAATTAGCCCAATTTTTGAGTGTTATTCTACAATTGTTTATTATGCTGGGGAATCGGAAATGCAAAGTTTACACATCATACAAAATAGGGCCATGCGAGCGATTTTGGGTTGTAATATGTTTACTAGAATTATGTTTTTATTCTGTGAAAGAGAGATTGTATATGTTAAATATGTGTTTTGTATATAAATTGGTTAATAATTTGTTACCTTGATATTTGCAAGTGTCAAAAGTATCCGACATACATACCTATAATACAAGATCTCGCAACAGTTTGTATATTAGACAGGTTAGTCATTCATACTCGCAGGATTGTTTATTTTTTATGTTGTTTATTTTGTTTAATAATTTAGATAACGAAATTAGAAGCCAAACAACTATTTCAGCATTTAAGCAGAAACTGTTAGAAACTATTAGAAATAAGAGAATAATATTATGATTGGCAGATTGTAAACTTTATTTCACGAATTGTTAAATAGTTTTTTAATATCTGCAAATAATTACGGTATGGAGTTATGTGTTGAGATCTCTCGAGATCAAAGATATACCGTATGCAGTTGTTTTGAAGTCTTTGCAGTTTGTTTCGTAGTGTTACCGAAAGATCATTATATGCCGTGTCAGCATAATCTATATGGGGGAAAATCAGGGAAAAATAAAGATTACGACGGATCATGGGAGGAAGGAAGCAACGGAGACTTTTCAGTGAGTGGAAACAATGATAGACCTTTCTGCAGACCGATTGAATTTGAGGTTTCCAGGACATTGTAGAATCCATAACCACCTCAAGGTTTCTAACCGTGTCTGACAGCTGAATAATGTCTCCGTCAAGCATTAAGTGAATGGATGAAAAATCATTAAGCTTTGCCAGTAAAGGTCGACTGCCAAACGCAATTGCTTTAGTTTTAGCAGTATTTAATTTAAGGTTATAACGTTTGGACCAATCCAAAATATTGGAAAGATCATGATTAAGACGTGCAATTGCTTCAGGAAAATCATCAATAGTTGTCGTAGTGTAAATTTGGAGGTCAGCAGCATACACATGATAATTACAAGAAATATAGTGGGTGGCGGCATTAATAAAAATCGAAAAGAGCAACGGACCCAACACACTAGTCTGGGGTACACCACATTTAATATCACAAGCAGACGAGAGCGCAGAATCAGCACGCACACAAGGAACGACAGGAAAGGTAAGATTGAAACCAAGATAAACATGAAGAGGTAAATCCAAGGGCAGCTAGTGACGCTAACAAAAGATCGTGATCAACCGAATCGAACGCCTTGCTGAAATCAAGTAGTACAAGGATTGTAACACAACGTTTGTCGCAAGCATACCTAATGTCATCTGTAATCTTAATAAGCGCTGTTGTCGTGCTATGACCCTTACGAAAACCCGATTGGAACTCGTTGTGCAAGTTAAATTCTTGTAAATACTCTTGAACTTGTAGATAAACAAGGTGCTCGAGAGCTTTGGATAGAACAGATAAAATGGTGATTGGGCGAAAATCATTTAAACTTGAGGGACTCTTGGATTTAGGTATGGGGACAACATGAGCAACCTTCCAGATTGAAGGGAATGAGGATCGTTCAAAGGAGAAGTTAAAAACGTGGGTAATAGGAGTAAGAACAATATCCAGTATAGGAAGTTTGAGACCAACTCCATCAGCTCCCGCACTCGTAGACTTCGAGTGATTCAAGGCATCGCGGACTTCTAAAGCTGTGACCAGGACAAAGGAGAAAGAGGAGGATTTAGATGAGACAAGAATTTCAGAAATAGTAGTCATCCTAGTCCCACCACTAATGAGCAGAGGAGGGTCAGCAAAAAACCTCGCCAAGGAACCCACATCACAAGCAGCCCGAACAGAGGGAGACTCGACCGCCCCTAAGGAACACATCAACCTCCAAAACGTCCTCGGATTAGCATTGGATAGTCTCCGATAGAAATAAAATTTTTTGGCATTTCTACATTGGTGATTGCAACGGTTACGCAGGAAAAAAAGATATGCATGTACTTCTAATTTACTATTAAGCTAACAGACCCGAGACGACGTCGCCACGTATTGCCTAACCGCTGCACGACTTCTAGTAGTCACACCGCGACGAGGCTGAGGACGAGGACATTCATCCAGATCAGAAAAGCAGCGTATTACCTTCCTCTTATCCTTCGCCAACGCAACGTACCTATATTCGTCCATCTGAGGTCCAAGTGTTTTCAGGTCCCATTAAGGCTTTGGCTTTGAGGTAGAGTTGAAGACGACGGGCAGTAAGGGATTCAGAAATAAAAATCTTTTTACCTCTCAGTTGTTTCTTATAGGTCCATATTATTCTGCGCATATTATAAGGACACCAACTTTACAACGATTGGTCTGGGGGAGGACTTGGATGGCATATTCGATTTTTTCCTGATAGGACCAAGACGATGACTTCGATCCAGCATGTCAGAGGTGAATTTAAAATTATTTAAAGTCGGATGTTCATTTAGGGCATCACCAACAAGAACATCGGTATTTTCACACTCCGACTCAGGAATTCCATGAATAAGGAGACAGTTGATCCTCAAGGGTAGAAATCATGAAGCGCACCTCATTTAAGCAAGAGATGATATTTTTGCGGAACTCGTCGAAATCAGCCGCCAATTGTTTGAGTGACAGCTCACCCGCCCCGTCCGCATTACGCGCGGTTCCAAGACGCCCCTCGAATGAATTCATTCTCTCGAGAAATTTGGACTCGAGAGCGGTTAACGCACTAGAACCGGTCTCCCCCATAATGCACCGACTGACAAAAGTAAGTCAAGAACACTTACAAACTAGCGTAAAATATTACAAGAAAGCTGATAATTAACAGTCAATTAAACAGATAGCAAGCTAAGCAGCACAAACACAATTTTACATCAGAAGCGAGTTTAACTCACACAGAAAAGTACAATAGCGCGAATTTCTACAAGAAATATTAGAATAATAATGCACCGGCGACAAAGCACGACTACACTGTATGCGCCATTTACTACGACTATTTCTATGTAGTAGGTATGATTTGTGTCTACGCACAAAGAAAGATGTGTACACAAGAAACAATAGAAAGGTTAAAACACGAATTTAAGGCAAAACATGTAGGAGAATTAAATAAGTTTTTGGGAATGAAAATAATAAGGGAAGAAAGTACTTTGAGAAGAATATATTGACAAAATTTTGAAGAGATTTAATACGACAGACCGCAAGGTTAAGAAAACGCCAATGGAAGTAAAATATCAATATGAGGAAACAAGGACAACCTTATAGAGAACTTATTGGAAGTTTATTATACTATATACTATAGCAACCATTTCAACAACCGCCACAAAAACTAAAAACTCCCAAAATGTCGTAATATTTACCAAAATTACTCTCGTGATGTTTTCCCTCCACGAGCGAACGAAATTAAAGAGAGCGAGTTTCCAAAACTCGTCCCAAAATATATCAAAAAAAATCAAAAATTAACCCGATCATCCGCGACCTCTCGTAAGGAATAGGAAAAGTGAAAGGAGTAGAAATCTCGAATTCCGTTGCTAGAAACATACAAAACAATACACGAATATACATAAATATATATAAATAATTAAATTTGAATTAAAATTATTTAGTAGAAATTAGTACTAAAATGTATCTTTTAGAATAAAAGTTAGGTTAACTTTTAGAAGTAAGAACAAATAAAACTAAGAACAATGGGAAGGTTCCATCAAAACTCGTTACTAACCATAGTAGATAAGTAAATAGTATAAAAGGGAGCAAATTTATAATTCATTAATTCACTTTACTCTAAGACGTTATTGCCGGTTTGAACTCTGTAAGATTTCTTGTAGAATGAAGAGAATGAGGTAGGGGTACGCAGGTAAATTGTAAACAAAATCGTTTTAGTCGTTGTGCGTCGAATAACAAAGAAACAAGGGTATTTCACCCGAAAATATGCGTCGTAATATCGACAAGTTGTTAATTCTTTCATCAATTTTGAGAAAATTATTTTATTTTTACTCATCGGATTGGCTGGTGTTGTGTGTGTGACGTCACATCGAAACTTATTATTAAATTTTCCGTAAGTTTTTCACTTTTCCGCATTTTTTAAACGTTAATCTAACGGCTCATTTAGGTCATGTCCTATCGATTAAAAAAAAATTCATTTCGGTGGTAAATGGGAGGCTGGAGTCCGATCAGTAAAAACTCATTTTAAGGAGAGTTTACAAAGGTTTTAATTCAATTAGAAGCTGTTCTTAATGTGTACCGTTTCTGATTAGTAGGGTCTACTAATTACGATGTTTTAACTCCAGGTCATTTTCTAATTGTAACTTTTACGAAGAACGGTTGAAGATTTCTGGAAAAATTGGCAGAAATTTTAAACAATTGTTCCTTTCTGCAAGCGACTGACCTTGTTGGCTTCTTTTGTTTTATTTAGGGTAATTTTGTATTTATTTTGTTCCTTCCATCTATGGATGTCATTACCCCATTTACTTATTTTTATTAATTTTGCGTGTTGATTCAAATTTTAAAGCTTAATTATTATTTTTT
The DNA here is from genome assembly GCF_036711975.1 of Onthophagus taurus. NCBI lineage: Eukaryota > Metazoa > Arthropoda > Insecta > Coleoptera > Scarabaeidae > Onthophagus > Onthophagus taurus. Next base: position 28,998,627 of record NC_091972.1, on the reverse strand, counting down.
TTCTTCAATCTTTAGTTTTGTAAAGTAAATTTATTAGGAAATAAGAATGGAAGTTAAATTTAAGAAAAACACTTCTTCAGAAACATGGCATCCGAAACGTCAAACATTTTTTCAAAAGACGCACTTCTAGTTTTAGTTTAATTAATACCGGCAGTACTTAATATCAATAAATAAAGCCTTCGTACTTATATTATCAACCTTTATGATTACGATATTATCAAACAAATCAACGATCTCGACAACTTATGTACAACTTATATACAACTCACAAGGATCGCACTTACATAATAGTAGCTAATAGTAGGTTAATAGTAGTTAATAGTAGGTAATATATTATATTATCTACTATTAACTTAGGGTAGGCACACACGGTCGATTATTCATCGACGAAACAGTTTAGTTGGATTGGTTTGAAATCGCGATGCATCATCAATTTATAACCGACTAAACTGTTTAGTTGTTCATAAATCGTGTTGTATGCACACACATATCGATTTCGAAACAACTTGTATTTATATTGTATTGAATATTGAATAATACCGGGAAATAATTCAAATTTTCAAAATAATGTAATTGAATTACTTTAATATACAGTGTGGTAATTAATTATCGTACCCGACGTCATCATTGAAAGTATGCAACCATTATCACAATATTGGTATTGCAATACACGATTTGCGTATGATGCGTATTGCACTGTGATATTGGTTGCATACTTGCAATGATGACGTCAGGTACGATAATTAATTAACACACTGTATTTAGTGTAGTATATAATTAACTGCGGTAGTAAAACGGAAAATAATTTAACTTAATTTTTTTAAAGTAGTAATCGATTTATGTTGCGCGCGCAACCTAAATTCCTAAAAACCTCAACTAAACTATCGACTTTGTGTGCGCTTCAATATGAAGCTATGGCATTATTGCAGTTGTACCATCGAGATACATATAATTTACTGGCGTACGTGCTCACGATATTCGCTTGGTCGAGAAAACGGTCCGATAGTATATCTCGATGAGTTGTACGATAGTTGCACAACTTTTTAATCATAAGTGCACATCGACTCCTTTTGATTAAAAAATCGAGTTGATCTGCAGTTGTGTTGTGTGTGCACCTATATTAAAATTAATACATTTATGTCCATCGACTAAACTATCGGCAGATTAAAAATCGACCGTGTGTGCCTACCCTTAAAAATATTGTAAATTGCGATAATATTCTTTATTCAGATACTAATTTTTGGTTCTGAAAAGAACCGGTCGTTGTTTGGTAGGGCGAGGGATGTTTATATCGCCATTTATTTGGAACTTGTGTACTTAGTAACAGCCTTGGTGCCTTCGCTTACAGCGTGCTTTGCCAATTCTCCAGGTAACAGAAGTCTGACGGCAGTCTGGATTTCTCGACTGGTGATCGTTGATCTTTTGTTGTAATGAGCCAAACGGGATGCTTCAGCGGCTATCCTCTCGAAGATATCGTTCACAAAACTGTTCATTATACTCATAGCTTTGCTCGAAATACCGGTATCGGGATGAACTTGTTTCAATACCTTGTAAATGTAAATAGCGTAGCTTTCCTTTCTCTTGCGTTTCTTCTTCTTATCGGTTTTCGATATATTTTTCTGCGCTTTACCCGCCTTTTTGGCTGCTTTCCCACTAGTTTTCGGTGGCATTGTTGTTGTTCGTTGATTAGTTAATAAAATTTATCGGTGATAAGACTATCGACAGTAACGACAGTACACTACAGTAAGTATGCAGTGTTATAAAAATGGCCTGTTTTTGCCGTTTATAAAGTGGTAGCGTCGTATCAGTAGGTGACGCCTCCCGTTGCTACCGCTTGGCTGACGGCCGCTATTGGTCGAACCGTCGGCGCAGTTGGGTATATATATTTGAAAAACCTGTATTCCGCTCAGCTCTGTATTGAAACGTTGTCGACAACGATATCGTTTACGTTGAAACATTTTGTTGAACATTTCGGCACGCTACCAAGTCAACTAATTGTAAGCCATGTCGGGTCGAGGAAAAGGTGGAAAAGTTAAAGGGAAAGCAAAGTCCAGATCCAGTCGTGCAGGATTACAATTTCCTGTTGGTCGTATTCATCGATTGTTGAGGAAGGGCAATTACGCGGAACGCGTAGGAGCTGGAGCTCCTGTATATTTAGCGGCCGTAATGGAGTATTTGGCAGCCGAAGTTCTCGAGTTGGCCGGTAACGCTGCGAGAGACAACAAAAAGACCCGTATCATCCCTAGACATTTACAACTGGCCATACGTAACGACGAAGAATTGAATAAATTACTATCGGGAGTGACGATTGCTCAAGGAGGTGTACTTCCGAACATTCAAGCTGTTTTGTTACCTAAGAAGACCGAGAAAAAACCTTAATTTAATTACAACTTGGCCACACCATATTAACAAAACGGCCCTTCTCAGGGCCACAAAAAATATAGTCGAATAATGAACTATCGATGTCTGCTGCGGTGGTGTAATTGTATCAAGTTTTTGAATGTAACAGTATTGTTAATTCTAAATAACTCTTAAGTGATAAACTTACCGAAAAATAACTTTCGATTTTTAAAGTTTCGATGTAACGTCATCAACAACGCTGACGACGTATTTTCACAGTACCACGGTTAACACATATTGCGCGGGCACTTTGCCGCCAAAGTGTTACCGTGTAGCGGGCATCAATACCGTGCAAAACGAGTTTAGTCGCGCAAGATGTGTTAACACTGGTCGTATTAATTATTTTTTCCACATCCACGCACACAACACCAATAAGTAAAAATGAAACTTGTTGATATATACTATGACGCATATTTTCGGGTTTTCGAAGTACAATGACTAAAGCGCCTTTATTTGCCATCTACCTGCTTGTTCCTGTCGATCTGAATGTTAGTTTTTTTTTCGACGGACCATCCAACCCGACATTTTCAGAGTGCGGGAAGTTAGCCCCCCATTTTTTGATTTTTAAATTTTTTATTGTTGTTCTAGATTGTTCTAGAGTTGTTCTACATTGTTCCAAAGCGGCAAATCGAAAAAATAAAAATTTCGCGAGAAAACCGAAAAAACAGGTTTTTTGACTAGCCCCCCATTTTTAGAAAAATCAAATTTTCTTTGTTGTTCTGGGTTGTTCTAGTTATTGTTCTAGAAAATCAAAATTATGGGATACAGCATTACGAAGTTATAACTAAAAATTGGTTTGGCCGCCGAAATGTCTAGTTGATTGCTGTGACGATAGTTTTTCTATTATCAATTCCATATTACAAATATTTACTTATTATAGCTAACGCAATCTGGAACAGCTATTATTTTCACTAGAACAACTTTCTAAAGGGCACTTTACTCTTTGAAAATTAAAGTTTTTGGAAGTTTCAGTCAGTAATTATTGTGTCAGCGGTTTTATATTACACAATAAGAATTAAAAAACATAGAACAATCTAAAATAACTCAATCTTTGCCGATTCAAATTGTTCTAGATGTGTTTTACGTTTAACATAGACATTAATTTTGCAAAATCACATATTTTTTGTTGCTCTAAATTGTTCTTGTTGTTCTATGTACTTAAAATGTTTATTTAATCACTGCGGCTTTAGTTCTTTTAAAGTTTCATGTTAAAAATTAGTACTTACAACAATTAAAACAATTCAGAACAGCTGTTATTTTCACTGGAAAAACCTTAAATTTGAGTTGTTGTGATATCGGACAGGTTTTGTTGAATCAGTGAACCCAACCGTTAATATAATAATAGTTTTAAAAAACTAAAAAAATATGGAATAATCTGACCATCCTAATTTTCTAAAAATCACAAGTTTATAAACATTTATGTGCATTTATTTCAGTAGCTTCTTCAGCTTGTATGGATTTTTTTCGTAAGTCATTAAATAATATCCAATTGGCATTGTTGGGCACAAATGCTGGGTACTGTCCTACATCATTCAAAGATTGAGAACCTTCGTAACTGATGATACCTGCAGGGGTATAGAATTTGTTGTGGAGTAACAAATTGCGTGCGTAATCACTCAATTTTGTTTTATTGTTCTCTCCATTCGTTGTTTCTATAAACAGACCACATTTTTTTGCAATTGTTACTTAGAGTTTGCATGTAGTTTTCTATTACTTGTTTTAGCTGTGCATAGCAAAATATTGTTACGATGTCAATATCGATTGGTAAAATTATGTTTTTATGGAAAGCAACGTTTAAACTATTATTGCAGTTTTTAGTCCTACAATAACTAAATTGTTCTTTAAACAGTTGTGTGCAAAGAAACGCAATATTTGAAATAGCATTCATTATTATTACGCCGGCAATTTTCTGGCTTCCAAAATAATTTATTCCTGTTAATAGTTCAGTTCTTTTGTTATATGTTGCTTTATTAGAACCGGTTTTTAAAAATAATTTTAGGAAACTAAAGCAATCTGTGCAAACATTCTCAACATGATTTCTAAATGAATTGTGTGTACGGGCAAATGCTAAACTATGAAATATGCTGTCGAATCCGCAAGTATTTTGAACAATATATTTTTTATTTTTTATTGAAATAGATATTAATGAAACTTACTTATGAACTTATGAAAGAATTACTAACTGAAACTTCCAAAAATTTTAATTTTCAAAGAGTAAAGTGTTCTTTATAGAGTTGTTCTAGTGAAAACATTAGCTGTTCCAGATTGCTTAGGTGTAATAAGTATATATTTGTGATATGGAACTAAAAATAGAAAAACTATGGTCACAGCAATCAACTAGACATTTTGGCAGCCCAACCTATTTTTGTTAGTTTAGTTTATTTATTAATTTATTACTTAGTTTTGCAAAATAAAATACAGTTTACATCGCAACTTATGTTTTATTATTATAATTTTAAAGAGAAACACATCTAGAACAATTTGAATCGGCAAAGATTGAGTTATTTTAGATTGTTCTATGTTTTTTAAATCTTATTGTGTAATATAAAACCGCTGACACAATAATTACTGACTGAAACTTCCAAAAACTTTAATTTTCAAACAGTAAAGTACCCTTTAGAAAGTTGTTCTAGTGAAAATAATAGCTGTTCCAGATTGCGTTAGCTATAATAAGTAAATATTTGTAATATGGAATTGATAATAGAAAAACTATGGTCACAGCAATCAACTAGACATTTCGGCGGCCAAACCTATTTTTAGTTATAACTTCGTAATGCTGTATCCCACAATTTTGATTTTCTAGAACAATAACTAGAACAACTAGAACAACCCAGAACAACAAAGAAAATTTCATTTTTCCAAAAATGGGGGGCTAGTCAAGAACCCTGTTTTTCGGTTTTCTCGTGAGTTTATATTTTTTCAATTTGCCGCTTTGGAACAATGTAGAACAACTCTAGAACAATCTAGAACAACAATAAAAAATTTACAATTCAAAAAATGGGGGGCTAACTTCCCGATTATTTTTTCCACATCCACGCACACAACACCAATAAGCAAAAATTAAACTTGTTGATATATACTATGACGCATATTTTCGGGTTTTCGAAGTACAATGACTAAAGCGCCTTTATTTACCATCTACCTGCTTGTTCCTGTCGATCTGAATGTTAAAGTTTTTTTTTTCGACGGACCATTCAACCCGACATTTTCAGGTAGATGGTAAATAATGACATTCTAGTCGTTGTGCGTATTTCACCCGAAAATATACGTTGTAACAAAAACAAATTGTTAATTCTGTCATATATTGTTAAAGTGTTACGTATAAGAACGAACGAACACCCTACTCATAGATTCTTCGAGTTTAGAATATAACAAACAACATTGTGTTTTTTCATAAGTTATAATAGTTAAAATAAGTTCGTTCCAACCGAACAACCGTACAAATTTGCCCCGTTCCTGTACGCGTACACGACCTACCATTTTAAACGAAATTCATTTACTTATTTTTTTAACAATAATGAACTAAAAAAACGTAATAGCGGTAATAGTAGAAAAATGAAATAAAGATATGCATGTGTTTACATATTTATTGATTAATTTGTCTATAAAAGTTATCATAAAACATGCATAATATGAAATAAAATTTGTTAAACAAAATACCCGAAACATGTAAAAGAATAGAAAATAATCCAAATATACGCTTTCATAGTAAACATAACAGATACTAACAGACAGGCTGTACAATTGGAAAAGATCCGGAATTACAACCCCATAAATTGTAGACCCCCGCTTCTCTGCGGTTAAGGGTACTTAACCATTTCTACCTAAGACGAGACCGAGAACCCTGCATAGTTTAGAAAGTCAGGGACGTACCAATGAATTTCTTTCAGTTCATTACACTTAACTGTATTGGTCAGTAAACTATATAATAATAATATTAATAACATCGAAAACGTAAGCCTAAAGGCCGAACTTAGTCAGAATCACTATCTGATTCTTCTAAATTATGCTTATGCCATGCCCGATTTGTGTGAATTCAAAAGATACCTCTTTATTTATGACTTGTTTATGTGCACCATCATAAAACTATTGCCCCTTCTATTGTTAAGGGTCTTTTACAGCCGTATCGTAATTCCGGATCTTGGTGTGGACGACTATACATGAACTTGTCTGACGGTCGTTGGAACATAAATCAGAATAACATAATATTCTGTGGTTGGAACGCTTGAGAAAACGTCGCGGACCAGTCCACGGTTCAGTCGGACCGTGGCAGCACATTTCAACTGCGCAGGATTGCGGCCGTCAATTGGTAGTTTGAAGTGTGGTTGAAACGAACCTAACACATGTACATACACACATACATATGTATGTACGTAATTGTCCGGATTGTATGTGAAAATATTCTTTATCTTTCATAAATATAGTGGTTCTGAAAAGAACCGGGTGGTCATGTTGTATATAGAACAATCGTCGTCAAAATTAAAAGGTACATAATTTAAATTTCTTAACCCCCAAAGCCGTAGAGAGTACGACCTTGCCGCTTAAGGGCGTAAACGACGTCCATAGCAGTGACGGTTTTCCTTTTTGCGTGTTCAGTATACGTGACAGCATCGCGAATAACGTTCTCAAGGAAAACCTTTAAAACTCCTCGAGTTTCTTCGTAAATTAATCCTGAGATACGCTTCACACCGCCACGACGGGCAAGACGTCTGATGGCTGGTTTGGTGATGCCCTGGATGTTGTCACGGAGTACTTTGCGATGACGTTTGGCGCCTCCTTTCCACGACCAGTCATTTTTCTTGGATAATTCGATTTTCCTTTTATGTAAGTACAACGACAAACTTACAAGCATCGACTAGGGACTACCGTTTCCGGGACTTTTCGCGCCCTTATATAGAAGCGCAATGGACACGCCTACCGATTCTACGACTCGACCAATCCGATACAGTCACGAACACGTTATAAAGCAGCCTTCAACCGAGCGAACTCTCAGTTTACTTTGACAAACTATACCGTTCGATTTACATTGTACGTATCTCTCTGACCTCTTTCTTTATCGTCGTACGTATCCCGTTAATAATAAAGTAAAATGGCTCGTACGAAACAAACTGCTCGGAAATCTACCGGAGGTAAAGCGCCACGTAAACAACTCGCAACTAAAGCGGCAAGGAAAAGCGCCCCCGCTACTGGTGGTGTCAAGAAACCGCATCGTTACAGACCTGGAACCGTAGCTCTTCGAGAAATTCGTCGTTACCAGAAAAGTACCGAACTTCTGATTAGAAAGTTGCCCTTCCAACGTTTGGTTAGAGAAATTGCCCAAGATTTCAAAACCGACTTGCGATTTCAAAGCAGCGCCGTTATGGCTTTGCAAGAGGCGAGCGAAGCTTACTTGGTCGGACTCTTCGAAGATACGAACTTGTGTGCAATTCATGCAAAACGAGTAACCATCATGCCGAAAGACATTCAGCTTGCTAGGCGCATTCGCGGCGAAAGAGCCTAATTTGCATCATCTACAATCAATCAACCAAACCTTCCCAACACGACCGGTTCTTTTCAGAACCAATCACTTGTTTTATGAAAAAGAATTTTCGTTTTGCTCTCTTAAGTCTGTGAATTTTATGAAAGCAAAAATGCTGTTTTAGTATGGACTTCGGATAATGTACATTTTCTAGTTTCTAAACGTAATAGCGTGTAATATTTTTATGGTGGCCTTTAAATAAGAATTCAATGTGAACTTCAGATGTGATTTAACCAAGAAAAATTAATTTCTTTTTTAATTTATATGAAATAAATTTAATTAAATAATTTAAACTTAATTTGCTTCCATATGCATTCAAATATTAATGATCACAACGAAGGTTGTAATGTTAGATATGTATCTGATTTGCAATACGATTACGGTGGTACAGTTGGAAACAGACGAACTCCGAACCGAATTATCCCATAAGAATTAATGGAAAATGAAATACATCGGAAATAGCTGACGGCAGTAGTTTCCTCTACGCAGAGTTTACAGTTCTTCTCGTGAACTCGGCCCAAGCCTTATTCTTCAGAAGAACAGCTTGATTATAGTAGCTTTTCCAGAAGTCCTTTAATATTATAATCAAAATAATATACACATATCACAGAGTGTTCCGTGACTCGACCGACAAACTTATACCATACACTCCGTGGGTCATTACGATCAAAAAATGGCATATCACATATATGTAGGTGAATTTCTCTTTGTTTCGGAGATATCGAAATAAAAATAAAAATGATAAAAGAAAATTTATTCATTTATTTATTTATGAATGGGTAGCTAATTAACACAAAATTACAGTAGCTGTTCAAAATGAGAACCGCCATTTTCTAAACATCCTTCGCAGCTATCCTTCGTGTCATAGAATGTTGCCAGTTAATTATGACCATTTCATTCTTTAGCGAATTAGTAGCTTCAACTATTCTGACAATCAAATCTTCGCGTGTATCTGGTTTACGATTACAACTATACACACGAGATTTGAGGCAACCCTACAGAGAAAAATTTAGAGGGGACAAGTCAGGTGACCGAGTTGGCCAATGTACAGGACCACCTCGTCCTATCTACCTTTCCGGAAAATTTTCATTACGAAATACCGTCACTGGTGCGGCTTATCTCCCAAAATGTAGTGGTGCCCCATTTTCCTGGAACCACATGCCACGACGAGCTTCTAGAGGAATATCTTCCATGTGATTCGGAAATTCTTCTTCCAAAAAGTGAAGGTAAGGGTCTGCACTAAGACGTCCTTCAAAAAAACTGCGGCCCAATAACATGATTATTTAACAAGCCGCAACGATTGATTAAGAAGATTACATGTGTTGTTAATACCATTCCTTGTAACTGGGCCTCATCCGTAAAAAGTACGTGTGAAATAACCTCTAAATTATTTTGTAACCACTGGCAATACCGTACTCGATTGAGATAAAGTCGATCACAGTGCAGAATTCTTCATACGCTGGTTTGAGGAATTCCCGTTGTATGAGATATTCTAGGAATACTGGTAGGACTTCGTTCAACTGCATTTAAAACTGCTTCAGCGTGCCAATCTCCATCTCTTTCTATACAACGACGTGGGAATAATCCCGTCTCTCTCAAGCAAGGAAAAACGTTTGAAAATGTTGTGTGGTGAGGCACAATGCGATCGGGGTATCACCTGAGGTGCTCCGCAGCTGCAGCATGTCCATTTCCATTGCAAAAACCATATACGAAAACTGTATCAGTATATTCTGCATTAGCAAAATGCGACATAATGGCTTAAATTAATAAGACAGCACAAAAATCATTAATTTGTCAAACGGTAAATCGTCAAGACTAACAGTCAATTTTTTTAATACCGTCGATATCTTCGAAATAAAGAGGGATTCACCTATAGTTGATATATAATTTTTTGATCGTAATAACCTCCGGAATATATGGTATATGTTTGTCGGTCGAGTCACGGGACACCTGTGTATAAAAATATAATGTATTCATTAGAATATCGACCGAATACTGACGATGCGGTCGAATTCGTTCGAATTTTGAAATTGTTTCGATAAATGTGTTTCATATACTTTCTTGAAATTGGCTATCATCAATTGATCCGTGGGTTGTATAAGGGAGGTGATCTTAGGTGACAGTCTTATGTCACCGCAATCCACCCAAATTCTGCTCCTAAATCTGGTGAATGTGCCGGTGCATTATCGAGAACAACAACACGTCGCGAGTTACTCATGTTTTAGCGTTAGAGCGCCACATCACTGGTAAACTGCCTTTGCACACATTGAAAAGTTTAAATGCCCTAGGATTTTTTTTTGGCTTTTTCGTCGGACCTTTGGGGGTCTTTTTCGCTTTTGATGTTGCTTTGGGTGACGTACCAATCTCGTTTCTTTCGTCAATCGGGGACCTTTTCGCCTTGGTTGTTGTCCTCTTTTCTTTGTTGTCTGTAGTGGAGGATTTCGCCCACGCTCCCTTGCCCTTGGTCTGGATAAGAGCACCCGAAACGGTGGCGGCTTTCAAGAATCTTTTATGTACTTTTTGATTGCTTGCAATGATGAGCCGCCGCACTCACCAAGATTCTTAATATCGCCGTTAACCATTTCTGATATCGATGGATGAGTTGGTGGTTTCGATTTCTGAATCTTCGCCTTTTTCGTTAACGACTCCGTGGTTTTGCCCTTTAATGGTGTGTAACGGCAATATGACAACGGTAGAGTGGTTGATAATGAGTAAGAGAAGAAGTGTAGAGTTGAATGGCGTTGTGAAAGTATTTAAGAGGGCGAAGAAAATGGGTGGGATAGTGGAAATGGGATGAGAGTTTCGAGATGATGCAGGATTGAGGAGAGCGGGTAAGGTGGTAAGGGTCAAGGGAGGTGTTATAGGAGGGTAGTGCGGTCTATAGGTTTATGAAGGACAGACGGATGGATAGCTGGTGAGTGAGAACACCCTGCAGCAAGAGTGTCCGAATGGGAGGAGAAGAGAGAGACGGAATGTAAAGGAGAGTTGAATAGGATTATGGATGACAGCCATAATTCCATATGAATGATTGGAACTGGTTGGCGGCAGGAGCTGTGTTCGATTATGTAGCCTTGATAGTGGATTCGGTAGTTGGGTGGAAAGTTATTTCCTAGTTATTTCCGAAAGCTTCTACATTGTAACGACTGTAATAACGGTCGTTCATTTCTACGTAGTTTTCTATCTAGACGATATTCTAGTAGCCAGTCGCAATGAAGAAGAACGATGAAGATAAGTCGCCTTCATGTTTAATCGATATTGTTACCTAATTGATTTTAAAACGTATTCAACACATTTTTGCGAGACAAATCTCATGTCGCAGTATTTGCGTCATCTTTTCTGACATTCTTGTCTAATGAGAAACTCCAAATAATCCATTGAATTAAAATGATATTATTTAATAACGGTCAAAACAAGTTTCGTCAATAAACTGAAACATAATCAATATAAAACACAACACTTAATAACATTAACCAGGACTACTAAATATGTTTTCAACACTTAGATATGATAAAGCGTGTAAAAGGAAAAATATATGCATATGAATCATAGTGATCTACTACTATTATGTATAGAATAATAGAAATTAGATTTGATATTCATAATTAGTATCATATTGACCATATTAACCTAAGAACTAATTGCAATGAACGAATGACTTGAATAAATGCGTAAGGACCGATATTGGCGGTGTGGAAATAACACTCGAATATTTCACTTTTCACTCACGTGAAGGTATTTGCATGATACCAAGTTTAGGCGAACACGTAATCCCTAAATTAGGGACGCAACATACCACTTTTCTCGCGTTCTCGACGTCGGCAATAATGTTCGAAACAACGAGAAAACTCGTGACCCATGTGGAATTGCCGATCGCATCGTCTTCGTTTTAAGGATAAAAGCTTAGACATATTGATAAAATTTACACGCCCGGTGGTTTTAAAACGTTTAAGAAAGCTATTCTCCTTGAAAATTCAGTTCGTTCTTACATAAGCGCGAAATTCGGCGACGCTAAAGTTTACGACGACGGTCACGTCAATGACATCTTATACTTTCAACCGTCGCTACACTACGAAATCGTACCACCACAAGTAAAATTTTTACGTAGACGTTGAATTAACTTCTTCCACTATACTGAAATACCTAACGGGAATATTTACGTCGCGACGCCAACACAAGCGGGCTCTTTTTCTAGAAAGTTGCAAACACGAGACAGCCGTTGTGATGCCAGCGGTGCGAACGGGGGAAAATCGACTTTTGATGGTTTTCGGCTTCGGTATGTACATTCAACGTTGGGTTCAATTTTCTGAGGAAACTGTGAATAATTTGTACGAAGTTGACGTTCGTGCATGTGAGCTTTTGTAAGAAATATTTTTGCTACAAACTGTCGCTACAATGACGGATGTACAACAAACGGAACAGATCCGCGTATCTTCCGAAACGGAAAACACTACACCCGTAAAAAACGAAGCTGCCGGCGGTGGTTCCTCCTCCGATTCGTCGACGAAGAAAAAGAAAAGCCAGCGATCAAAAGCCACCCATCCACCTACATCCGAAATGGTGAATAATGCGATTAAGACCCTTCAGGAACGCAACGGTTCGTCGCTTCAAGCTATTAAAAAGTACATGGTTTCTAATTACAAAGTTGACGCTGAGAAGATGGCTCCGTTTATTAAGAAATTCCTGAAGACCGCCATCGCTGCAGGCGCTATTGTCCAAACTAAAGGTAAAGGTGCGTCAGGATCGTTTAAAGTGGCATCGGCCTCTGCAAAAAAGTCAGGCAGAGCAAAGACTTCCTCCCTTAAAAAGAAACCTGCCGCCGCCGTATCTAAAACGGTCAAAGCTCGAGCTATCTCTACGAAGAAATCCTCCTCAGCTGCGAAGACAAAAACAACGCTGGTATCCGGTTCCCCTGTTGTTGAAAGCAAAAAGAAGGCTGCGGTAAAAGCCAAAAAGTCGCCAACGGTCGGAGAAAAGAAAGTAACCAACTCTGCTACTGCCGCAGTCAAAAAAACCACCACGGTTAGAAAAGCACAATCAAAAGCTAAAAAAGTTACCAAGGGACCGACGAAAAAGCCGAAAGCGCCGAAACCTAAAACCGCCAAGAAAGTCGCTGGTGGTGCTGCACAATTGAAATCGTCGTCCACGAAAAAGAGAAGCTTACCAAAGAGAAAATGAGCTCTGCAGTTACAATTAAGGGCTTTCTCGCAAGCCGCCACACAAGGGCCCTTTTCAGGGCCAATAATGGTATAACGAAAAAGAATTCGAACATAATTTTAATCTATACATAATGTACTCCGACAGTATGCATCTTACAATTAGTTCTATTCGCAGTAGTTACCACTTGTGCGGTGGTAATTGAAAATTTCAAATAATTTTATTTCTGGAATAACCCAGAATAGGGGCCATAACGAAAATAAATTTAGAAAATATAATAGAAACTATTTATTGTTCAAAGTAACTACATAATTCAATTACTAATCAGTTAATTGAAGTCTATATTGGGTTATACGTATAGATTAAAAAAATATTAAATTTACTTAGGCTTTCTGCACATGGAAACATCGCGTCGGTGCATGATGCTTCTTATACGCCTAAAGTTCTGCAAACGAATTTATATAAAATTTTATAAATTTATTTTACCAACGTTAATTATATTTTTTAATTATAAAAACTATCATTCAGTTATTTTGTTTGGCTGTTGTGATGTTTATGGTCTGTTCACAACAATAGAATGCGGATATGCTGGACGAAATAGTGATGGAGGCTTCTTTCTGGTTTCCACATTTGATTGCTGGTTGGTAAGCGATAATACATTGCCACCTCCAACAGAACTTCCAAACGACAAAATATTGTGAGACCATACTTCGAAATAAATATTAATAATAAAAGGCGAATTGTCAATTACAGACATAGTTAACACAGAAAACCTACAGAATATACGTTTAGAATGATGACTCAAAAATTTAAGATTTTTTTAACGCCTATACGAGTCCGAAAATATGAAACTATTATATCGATAATTTGCATGCGTTTTACACAATTTCATGAGCAAAAAGATGGCACATTACACACATCATCGTGTAACATGAAAATTACTCAGAATTTTACGTAGAAGCCATAAATGCAACAAAAAATGATGGGGTTCCTATTTAAAAATGTCAACTTAGGCATGGTATCTCAATTTTGGGACACCTGTACATATCAATTTTATCTCAAAAAATGCGCGTTCAAAAATATAACACAGATGATGTCCAAGCCTTTTTTTTGGAAGAATATCCCCGGAATTTTTATCGAATTGAAGTAATATATTTCATTTTTGGGCCTATTGCAGACTAAGCTTTTTCGCTACGATCGATAGAGTATTCTAGTAAAGTATGATTGCATAAACATAGGTAATTTTCAATTAATTGAACAAATTACACCATTAGATCACTTTTATCATCCATTTTTACTATTATTACTATAGATACGGCGCGGCGTTCCCTCTACGCTCTACGCCAAGCAACCGACACTGCGTTGCACTGCCTACGCCATGCCGCGGGCGAAATGCAGCTCGCATGTTTAAGGTGCATACATATCAAGCGAACGAATAGCGAACTCCGAACAACGAACGTTTGTTGTTCGTTTGTTCAACATTTGGAAGTTTGTACACACTAAGCACACGAATAACAAATCCGGCCACACCAAAAACCGATTTTCTTTGATGTACCGTACCCATTGAGGTTTTATATATAATTATATAAATTATTATTATATATAAATTATATATAAGACCTCAATGACCGTACCGCTCTCGGAGCGAACGCATGCGAAGGCGAACCAAACGTTTGATTCGCCTGTGTATTAACTATTACTATTAACTATTACACATTGGTCGAATTCGCTTTCGGTGTTCGGCATTCGTTCGTTTGATGTGTATGCACCTTTAGAGTAAAGTGAATTAATGATTTAGAGATTTGCTCCCTTTCATACTATTTACTTATCTACTATGGTTAGTAACGAGTTTTGATGGAACCTTCCCATTGTTCTTAGCTTTATTTGTTCTTACTTCTAATAAAAGTTAACCTAACTTTTACTCTAAAAGATACATTTTAGTACAAAACAACATTAAAGAAACATTTCATTTCAAAACCTATCACTCTGATATTGTCTTCTTTTAAAATAAATAAAATATTGTTGTTTTCAAACATACATATTTTGTAACATTGAACATAAACGAAAATCTAATATCTACTATAAACTAAATTAAAAACAAAACAACATTCTGTTACGTTTTTTTTAATCACCTTAATATCTACTAAATAATTTTAATTCAGTAACGGAACTCGAGATTCCTACTCCTTTTACTTTTCCCATTCCTTACGAGAGGTCGCAGATGATGGGTTTAACATTTGATTTTTTTTTATATATTTTGGGACGAGTGGAGTGAAAACATCACGAGGGTAATTTTGGTAATTATTACGACATTTTGGGAGTTTTTAAAGTTTTTGTGTCGGTTGTTGAAATGGTTGCTACTACTTCCATTGGCGTTTTCTTAACATTGCGGTCTGTCGTATTAAATCTCTTCAAAATTTTATCAATATATTCTTCTCAAAGTATTTTCTTCCCTTATTATTTCCATTCCCAAAAACTTATTTAATTCTCCTACATGTTTTGCCTTAAATTCGTGTTTTAACCTTTCTATTGTTTCTTGTGTACACGTCTTTCTTTGGGTATAGACACAAATCATACTTTGATCTTTTGAATCCATTGATCAAATTGTTCATCCCAACACTTTGGTGCCTCTTTAAGTCCATATAATACCCTTGTTCAATACATTTCCTTTTTCCTTGTTTATTATGATGTTTATTATATCCACAACTCCGTAAAGAAGGCTACTGCCATTTCATCAAGGATTTCAACGACCGCTTCCGGGTTATAAGTGATTTCTTTGGAATCAACTCTTGGTTTTAATGATGTTCCAGTCATTTTACTGATAATCGCATCGGCAAAAGAACATTTGAAATAATCTTGAATTAACTAATTACTTAAACATTTACCAATGGTAAATAAATGAGATAATTTACCATATCAATTAATATTCCCTAACATGAACGTTGATTTTTCTCTGGGAAAGCATAAAAAATCATCGCTTCTTTAGCAAGAACCCAATTCTTGTTATACCTAGTACATTATGAGAAATAATTTGGATCCGAGTTCTAAACGAAAGAATAGGAAATGGTATCTACGAAAACAATTAAAATTGATTTGTTAGTAAAGAAATAAAATTAAAATTACCGTTCCGTAACTGCACTTAAAGCTCTCAGTGCACTTGCCCCTATCTTAAGATTATCTCGGAACTATCAACTTCATTATATGTATTTCGTTCATCTTTTAACATCTTTGTTAATGATAACGTTAATACCTAATGTTATTTTATTATTATTATTTACCATTTATTGCCACAAATAAGAATATAAAATTACATAAGGTACACAACAAGAAAAAACAATGAGAAAAAAAAATAAGAACAAATATATATACATAAAATCCCATGGTCGATTGTTAGTCGAACAATGGATAAACTTAAACAGTATAAGCAGTATGAGCAGTATCAGCAAACGGATCATTTTATCGCACAAATGCCAAATGACCCAACAGAACAATCAAGAATAATATTTACTGAATATGGCAAGTAGTGATAATTAGATATTATTAACATTTATCATACACTGTAGATCGTTACTAAGTCGCACAATAGCTTCCGGAAAGTCAGCAACAGTTGTAGTAGTATATATCTGGAGGTCGTCAGCATACCAATGATAATTACACGAGATATTATTAGTAACACTATTAACGAACAAAGAAAAAAGTACCGGACCCAATACACTGCCTTCGAATAAGTCTAAGCATCACCTACTTCGGTCGCGGTCACAAGCGTAAGAGATAAGGAGCAAGATTTAAGAGAGGTAAGAATTTCATTAATTGTAGCCGCCGTAGTTACGTCATCGATGCTCAGGAGAGGCTCTGCAAAAAAGTTTGCCATCGACTCACAATCAAGATACATTTGGACAGACGAAGAGTCAATCGCTCCGAGAGATCTCATAGTCCTCCAAAATGTTCTCGGCGCGACTCCAGACAGCCTCTGGTAGAAATAAGATCTCTTAGCATACTTGCATTTATGATTACAGCGCAGCGGTTGCGTAAAATTCGATAATTTTCCCGATTAGTACTAGAGGGTGTACGTTTAAATACCGACTTTGCACGGTTAGACAGTCGCATAAGAGATCTTATCTCATCACTCAGCCAAGGTGCAGGCGGGTGTCTCATCCTGCGTTGCCTAAGTGGGGCATGTTTATCATAGAGATTAATGATTTTAGAATTAAAGTAGTCCACTTTAGCATCAATATCTGCTAAACGATACAGTGGAAGCCAATCAATCATCAGTGCATCTGACAAGAGCAAATTAGTTTCAACTCGCCCTAGATCACGGTAAGTCCCAACACGCCGAGAACGACTCAGATGCTGCACCCATAGAGCACAATAGATTAGTCATCAATCATGGATGGAAAATTGGAAGGCAGGTAGCTGACCATGTGTAAGTATGCCGTCTGGACAGGATGTAATAATAAGAACAAGAAGAGAATGTGAGGTAGGAAGATGATGAGTAGGCAGAGAGGGTAAGATAGATAAGTTTAAGGAAGAAGTAACGAACTGAAGTTTCTCACCGCGAGTATCATTTCTCAACAGACAGGTATTAAAATCCCCCATTAACAGGATAGTCCCATAGATAAGTGAATGCCTTTCCAAAATCTCCCCCAACTGATCAAAATAGTTCATAGAAGAAGGGCAGTAAAAACACCGAGTAATACTTTATTATAATCAGTTTTCAGCCCTACAAGCAAAAACTCCACATTCGGCAACGTTCCATGGGAGGTTTCTACGATGGTAGCATGCAAAGTGTTTCGAATAAACAAAGCCACTCCCCCACCACGTGAGAATATACGATCATTTCTTAACAAATAGTAATTAGGAAGAGGGTATAAAGTAGAAGGTAAGGTCGACTTGAGCCACGTTTCGCTAACCCTGATGACATCAAAGATATTAGATTCAAATGTAAGTAGGAGAGAGATCATCAAAATGAGCACAAACATTTTATCGGTCTAAAGAAAAAATGAATTAAACTAAAGAAAGATTATTAGTCAAGAGATGTTGGGAGGTGGGAGTAAAGAGCGGGATTTAAAGAGTTCATGCAAAAAGGACTAAAACAAAAAACTAAAAGTGGTACAACGTGGTTCATGCAGCCTTGTTCTTTAATTTAATATTTTTAAGTAGGTACAACTTTTTGAGACTGTTGGAAATATGTAAGAATGAATAATAAATTGAAATTTAATTAATAACTGATCCGCAGCAATTCTATATGAAAATGATAAAAGTTGTAGGCCTTGAGAAAGACGAGGTTTATTGCGGGAAAAGATTTCAAAAAGCCCCAAAAACAAAAGTCTGACGCCGCACCGCCAGATTTGACGCAATGTTCGTCATCATTGCCCATCGTTAAAACGTCACATTAAAAGGACTTTTCGTGAATTTGACGTAGATTTTCAGGCACCCAAATATGCCAAAAAGTGTCTAAACGATTTCTGAGAAGGTACTTTTAGCGATTCCCAGACGACACTAATAGATGTCAACAAGTCTCCGAAAACTAACTTATCAATGCTTTTCCTCGAATATCCAGATATTTTTAAGAATTTCTTAATACTCAGAAATGATCTCAGATGTCAAAAAATCTCCAGACAAAACTTTTCCGTAGTTACCTAGACGTTTCTATGAAATTCTAAAATTATCAGAAAGTGTTTAAACGCATTCTGGATCACCTTAAATGTTACTTTAAACCAGGGCGAGAAAAAATTATAATTTCCTTTCTTTAATCAAAATTAACAGTATACTGGATTGCCTGCAAATACATATTATACAGTATGTCCCCGGATCGAGTTACAAAGAGGAAAAAAAAATTTATTACTGATTTTTCAAACTTATCTCAGCATACATAATGCGTCGGATATGTTCAAACCACTAAATCGCACGAACTTTATATTCTAACTATAGAAGTTAACTAATTATTCCCATTTTTATGTAAAAATAATAGAAACCAATAAAATAAAATAAAAGTTACAACTTATGTTAGTGAAAAATATACGGACAAATCAAATTAAAATATGGCTAATTGAATAAAATAGTAAGTAATATTATTTATTTGTAAGTGAACAAATCCTCATTCAAACAAATTCCCTCCCAATTTGGCACACATTTGAAGACGAGTTCTAAATTCTTTATAAGAAGTACGAATTTCCGCCAGTGGTAGAGTTTCTATCGCTTTAATTATTCTTAGTTTTAATAGTTCTGCATCATCTTGTAATGGTTCACTGTAAACAATTTGTTTCAATCGTCCCCAAAAATAAAAATCCATAATTGTAAGATCAGGACTATGTGCTGGTGACCGTATAAAATTTAAGGATAATTGGATTTACATCGCTCCAATAACTACAATGCTGGGAAGAAACAATGTTATTTGTTGAAAAGCTATCTGAAAAGCAGCGTCTTCCTCATTTAGTCTCTTTGTCTGCCTCTTTATGGATAATACAGAACCCGTTTCCAAAAATTTTTTGATAAGTTTGCGAGCCCCAACATGAGATATTTTTGTGTCCGGATATTTTTGCTGGAATTTTTGTATAACTACACGAAAACATGATTCACTAGTACCATAGCACAGTACTAAATAAATTCTCTCTTTCACGGTTAACATCACATGAAAAGACTTAATCTCACCAACATAAGTTGTAACTTTTATGGTTTCTATGGTTACATATCATAAATAGAAAAAAGTCCAATTTTTACATAAAAATTGAAATAATTAGTTAACTTTTATAGTTAGAGTATAAGATTCATGCGATTTAGTAGTTTGAACATATCCGACGCATTATTTATGCTGAGACAAGTTTGAAAAATCAGTAACAAACATTTTTTTCCTCTTTGTAACTCGATCCGGGGACATACTGTATGTAAGTTAATGGGAAAAACTGTTAAAAGTAAGTGAAGAAAATAAAAAGGAAATTTATCCTACAATATACCCACCAAAAAATACCTAATATTAAAGCCAAAATCCATGGGACTTGACTAATTGTAAAAAAATGCTTCCCTATCTGATGCTATAAAAATGTGAAAGGAATTAGGAAGTGTACTTGAAGAAACGCATTCATCATTTAAAAATTTAGCATATAACAAAATATAAATTGACGATAGAAGAGAATCATCTTGCTTTCTGAGGAAGTTATATCCAATGTTACTACTTTGCAATGGCCTGATAGGGAGAACCTTCTCCCAACTTTAAAACAATTTTTATGTGCTGTGTACTGCTTAGCTTCAGTAGCAACAAATTGGAAATGAAAAAAGGGAGCAAATTCGAATTTTTATATAAACTTTGCAATTCCTATGCATTGCTTGTTTTTGTTTAAGTATGTATTGTTTTTGTTTGTCTTAGTTTTTAGTAGCCTGATTTTGATTTTCATTTTTCTTTTGATTTAAATTATGGATTGATATAAAAAAATTACTTGATCGAAAATTCTAGATAAGAACATTATAGAAATTGCATACTGAAAATTAAAAATTAAAAGAAAAATTATATTTAATACATACCACTTGATAATTAAATACTTGACAATAAGCAAAACTGGATAAAAATCCTTTCTTCACTGCATTATCTCCAGAAATACATACACTTGTTGCATATAACTTATAATACGGTTTCATCCCTTGATAATGCAAGCTACTAAAACAACAAAAACATTCCTAAAATATATGTATAATTAAACCTTTATGATAGAAACTTGGAATATTGCAATCTTACTCTCAAGTTGCGTTGGATAATGATCGCTTGAAGATATTTTTAAATCCTTTTTTCTTCCTTTTTGTTCGGATTTATGTAAAAGTTGAGGTCATCTTCTAGATCCATCTTAATCAATAAATAACCAGAATCCTTTTAAACATAAATAATTAGATGGAGTTATAATTTAAAAGAAACAAATTATTACCTCAACATTTCTTTATCATACATTATATGTATGTACATCAGCAAAGAACTGTATCATTTCAGCAGTAGCTGCTTTCTCGTCCAATCCATATTCACTCGTCTCAATTATGGAAGTGGCCAATTCCTTTTAAATAAACGTAATAAAATCTAACGTAATTAATTACGCAGTAAGAAGCGTACTCACCTCAACACAATTTGGATCCATTTTATTAAACAATAATAAACGCGGTTTAAAGAAAATGAATTCCTCCCTCTCCGGTGTTTGGAGTTATAAATACTCTTTGAGGTTCTAAATGAAAAATAAAGGATTAAAAAAAATGTTTGAAAAATTGAATTATGTAGAACAGCCTGTACAAAGAAAACTGTCATCCATTTGCGACAACACAAATCAAAGCAATGATACCAACCGTAAATAAATAAAATTACCAACCTCAGCAGAATTCTTCAATCATACCTATTTGCTGTCATACTCGATTAATTGTGGAGCAATAATTCTAGTAAAAATCAAATCTAACGAAAATTCTTCAAATGGCGAGCTTCCCATTTTCGTTTAAATTTAAAATACACGAAATCTCCGATTTCAAACTTGTCTGTTGTGTGAGTCACTTGTTCGCCACCCGATATTATTTTACTTTATTTTTTTTGTTATCTTCTTAGAACCTTGTATTTCCATTATCTCTTTTTCTTAAAAGAAAAACATTACTTTTTTACTTTACTTATGCAATATTATTATCATTAGTTTTGATTCATTTCAATTTACATCCATTTATATTTTTTTGTGCTCTATATCAACTATATTTTTTTCTTTATTTACTTTAATAAATATTATTATTGAAATAAAATTATTCAAGCAAAATAAACCATTTACGCAAACTATTTACGCTTTATAAATATAAAACCATTTCCAACCATAACCGTTCCTGTTAAATACCCTTTTTCAAATCCATTAAATTTGTGTGTTAAATGGGATTCTTATTTTCGGTCAGAGGAAGCATTAAATAGAGCAGTTGTGAAAAAGGATATTGATACAAAGATTAAGAAAAATATCATTGTTTTGGATAGGTCAACTCGTAAAACCCTAAAACAGATGTAAAAAATTTACAGAAGAGGTCGGTTTTGGAGAAATGTGAGTTGGGTAAATACCCCTACTCCATCCTAGCAGAGATGTTTCCTGGACCGTTGAGAAGGCTAAAATATTCATTCTTATTCTAGCAACTGTGTTGTGTTGTTTAAACAGAAGTTACCGAGTGAACTTATTTGAGACCGTATTTGTGTTTTTAAACAGGGTTTTTTTTAATTCTTGAAATATATTTTTTTAGTTTATGTGTTATCTTTTGCTGACAGTTTTTATTTACGGTAAGTTAGTATTTTTACAGTTCACGTCTTTTTTATTGATTTATGTACGCGAGGAGCAAGTCTTCTGCAATTTCTTTTTGTGATTATATCCTACATCTCATCGATTGCGTTCATTTACCTTTAATATTCAAAATATTTATTAATTACGTACGCCCGTATAACTGTAATCCTATTATAGAGCGTTGGGAGACTCGTCTTCGCGCATAAAATCGAGATATGATAAGGAACGTTTTTCATTTTTAGTGAATCTTTGTTCCATTCGACTGAAAGAAGTCATGAAACAAAATTGACCTTAGTCAATTGTTTAAATTTTAACCAGTGACGTATCCAAAGAGCTTGCAAATTTCATTTCAAGCTTAAACGCAAATGCGCCCACCTCCTTTATTTAGTTTTATGACGGTGTTTTATGAGGGTGCAAAAAAAAACTCTCACTACTCTTTATAATGAATTTTAAAACCTAAATTAATATTCAATATTCGGGAGTGCTGGGCGATAATCGGCCGGTGATCCGGTCTGTTTTCGTTCTCGGTTTCGACAAGGTTGTTAGAAAAAAAACAGCGTGTTGCATTGATTTGAAGTTTTAGTGTTTACAACTGCTTCTATAATGCAATTTTTTTGAATGAGTTTGAATGACGCCCCGCTCCGCGGCTTAGAGGTAACTTTTGAAAGGTAGACGTACGATAAATTAGCCATTTGAATCGCGAGCGTGTGTTTTAACGAAATGTACTTCACGTCAGGTTCAAGTACTGAATGATGAGTTTATTACAACGCCTACACCGTTTAATGACAGTTACGGTTCGTGATGAAGTTCATATGAGGTTAATAATGTTCAGACCCGCACACCACGCAATAGATCTAACATTCTAAAGCTACCTTGACTTGCGTAATCAAACGAGTCTGATATGACGACATCACTGGTCTTCTTTCTGTTGAAATCTGCTTTTGCGCTACTATAGGAGTAGGACTGAAACTATTTTTTGTTATTGGCTGTCGGATGTTTTGAAGAAATCGTTGCTTTTGTGTGTTGTAATTTGCAATTTCTAATGCATATGCTTCTGCGATTTCGACGTCTTCTGGTTGTCGTAATTTAACTTCTAACCCGATGCTGTTGTTAATTAGATCCAATCCAAACAGATATGTCTGTTTCATGTTTCTAATTTCTACATCTTGTTATTAAAAAATTCTTTCTTGTTCCTAAAAATAGAAAGTAACATTAAGTCACTTCTGTGACATGTGTCATATTCTAGTTATTCTAATATATATTTGTTACCGAAGTGTGAGTCTATGTTGGAGCTTCGCGTTGCCGTAATTAGTAAGGGGATTATAGAGAGATTATAGTGGATTATAATTTGACTTAAATAGTCTGAAAGCCACTATAATCTCTCTTCAGATGGATATTGCTGCTCTGAAATCAAATGTTACTTCGCCATCTTCACATTCTTTAAACGATTTTGATTCCGAAAAAATTATACACGAAGTGATGGGACGCGCGCGTAGGAAGAATAAACTGATGATTTATAATATTCCTGAATCCGACGGCTTATCACGTAAGGAACAAGGTGATGAGCATTTTGCCTTTCTGGGCAAACTATTTACGCACTTGGGGTTACTGAACCTATTATTCAGCGTTTTCGCTATGGTAAATTTTACGCTTCTAATAGCGCGAGATGTAGGCCTATACGAGTAAAATTGTCGGATTATAATTCTTTTAAGACTGTTTTTCGTAATATTTCGTAATAGGAATTTGAAATCCCATAATAAATTTAAGAACATTTCTGTCTCAATGTCTCTCGACTGAATTAAAAACAAGAACTGAGTCTGGCGAAAAGGGTTTGGTAAAAACTAATTTAAATTCGGATTTTGGATCCAATGAATTATTCTTGGATAAGTACAGCGTCGTGGGAGCTGATCGTAAGCTTGATTTGGTTGGACATAATAGAGGTGGAGGACTTCTGCTTGCTGTATCTAGTCATCATGATGTTGAATCGGTTGAATCTACAGATATTCAGTCTTTAGTACCACTTGTCGATGTGTTGATTTGCAAGTGTTCTTTATGGTCAGTGATCTTATATATCCTGGTTGTAGATACCTCCTGATAATCCACAACCTGAGTTGCTATGTTTCTTGGACGCCTTAGAACATAAAGATTTAAATTTTCTTGTCCTTAGCCTTGGTGATTTTAATTTGCCTGAATATATTAAGGCACCTGGCATATCAATCATATGTGAAAAAATGGAGTTATTTCGTAATTTTTGTGACTTTCTGGACCTTTGTCAACTCAATCATGCATTAAACTGTGACAATCGTCTATTGGATTTGGTTCTGACAAATACTGATCATCGGTTTGATCTTGTTCATGATGATTGTCCCTTCGTTTACGAGGGTCAGTACCATCCCGCCTTAGATATTACATTGAACTTACTGATGGCAAATGATGGTTTGCCGAAGTTTCCGTCTTTGAGTGGTCGCTATAATTTGCGAAGAACCAACTTTCCTGGTTTGTATGATGAACTACATTATACGGATTGGTCTTTTCTAAATGTGCAGGTTAATGCCTTTGTCAGCTTTCTATACAAAGTTGTATGAGATTTTGGATTTAGTTGTTCCTAAGAGATTGTGTCGTAGATCCTCATACCCTATTTACCAGCGGAATATAAAAGACTGAGATGTTTGACTAAACAGAAAATCTCTGATGCGTATAGTTCCTTTACTATTAATGCTGAAAAATCGCTTAGTTCTAATCCTCGTAACTTTTGGAGTTATATAAGAGAGAAAGCAACGACCTCCGGACTTCCTGGCAAAATGATGTATGATAAGTCCACCTACACTGATCCTGATAAAATAGTTAATGCTTTTACAGATCAATTTTCTAAAGTATATACTGGTGTCTGCTGACAACATGGTTGATGTACACTCTACGTATGCTCCAGTATTTATTGCTGATGTCACCGAAGCACAAGTTCTTCATTTCCTAGAAAGGTTACCTGATAAACTTACTGATGGTGATTATATGGTGGTGATGATGATCTTCCTGCATTTTTCATTCGTGATTGCTGTACAGTTTTTGCAGTTCCGCTTCATTTAATAATTAACCTACCCTTAAGCAGTTGCTCATTTCTTAAACTTTGGAAGCGCTCGCGCATTGTTTCTATATTCAAACATGGCGAACGTACCAACATTACTGATTATCGATCGATATCGTTATTGTCCAATTTCGCTAAGGTACTTCAACGGATTATTTACATGATGATCTGATTTCTCTGCAGATTCAATCATTTGTGTCACCATATCAATATATCAAGCGTCGTTCAACGATTACCAATCTCGGGGTGGTTACTGTGGTGATTTGTGACTCTTTGGATAGGGGCGGTCAGGTGGATGTCGTATACACTGATTTTTCTAAGGCATTCGATATGATTCATCATGACGTACTCTTACGAAATCTACTTTAAAGTTTAACTCTACAAATTTGATGACATAATAAAAATAGCGGTAGCCATGACTTACTATGGTAATCAATTATTTTAAACAATGTCCTAAGTGTCTAAAAATGATTTAGTAAGTTGAGTTGACCTCTTGAATGGAACATATTCTGATCGTCGGGTTAATTTGAATTTTGACTGCCATCAATTCTGTCCAAGTGCCAATAATTGATAAATCGGAGTTTACAAAGTTTGTATGGTTTAAAATAATTTTTGGAAAAGGTTTAACACGTTAATCTTAAAATTACTCACTGTATGAGGTTCATTTGTTCTTCTTTTTTCGTGCTTTTCTTGCTGTCCTGAAAATGTGATCGATGGACTAAGAATTGGCTGGAAATCGGCTGGAAATCGGCTGCTCTTGTCCCTTTATACTTTTTCGTTTATCATTAAATTCTCGGTATACCGTTTCATTTCGAGTCTCTATGTATGCTATCGGGATGCAGCTGCATAACTCCCGTTTCAAGGATTTTTCCATAAACCGTTTATAATAATTTTATCGCCTATATCCGCTACTTACGGACATACTGTATGTGATTTCATATGTAATTACTTTCATTTGATTTTCTTTCCTTAATTGGTTTATTATGATTTTAATGGATATCCAATTTTTATTAATACACTCGTGGGGTATATATTTTTTTATTATTAAAGGTCATTGAGCGTTCGTTGGTGAACGGTGAACGGTGAACTTGACGGGCCTCTTGAGGTTCCTGGAATCTTCCTTAACCCTCTTCATCGGATCTAAAACAGACGGAAAATATATTAGTTAATATTCGCTAAATTAGCGATATCGGAAGTGGATTTGGAAAGGACAGTCGGGTTCCCGGATCGTCAGACGAGAAGCAGCCTTGGCCGTTTATGGCGAAGGTGTTCAACGTCGTAATCCGTTAATCCCGCTAGGAGGGGATTTGGGTGGTCTTCGAGCCGCGTAAACTCGGTACTGGCTTTGTTCCGAATGAATTCCTCGATGGTCACCATCTGGGAATCATTGTGCAGTGTCGCATTACTGACAAACCAAGGAGCATCGAATGCCATCCTTAGGACCTTGTTCTGAACCACTTGGAGTTTTTGCACGTGCGAGTGCGCGGCGTAACCCCAGACTGAAGAAGCGTATGTCATCGCAGGTCTGATAACCGCTTTGTAGAGTCGAATCTTCCGGAGAGGATCCAACTTACTTCGGCGATTTATCAGAGCGTACAGATTGACCAGAGCTACCTTCGCCCGGTTCGCCATGGCCTCGATGTGACTTTTCCAAGTTAGTTTAGAGTCCAGAATGACACCCAAATACCTGGTTTCGGAATGCCAGGGAAGCTCGTTCCCTCGCAGTACCAACGCATCGGGGGGTCTCTGTCTACGCCGAGTAAAGAGTACTGCGGTACTTTTATCAGCGTTGATTTTGACCCGCCACTTTGCGAAGTAGTCTTGCAGCTGATCCGATGCTGTCTGCAGTCTACGAGCGGCGATCTCGGGGGACCAAGATCTGCTGTAGATGCACACATCGTCGGCGTACATCGCTAACTGAGTGCCCTCGCACCGGGGTAGGTCGCTAACAAAGATACAAAAGAGTATCGGTGAAAGCAACGACCCCTGAGGGACGCCAGCAGTTAGGATTCGCTCTGTCGAACGCGTACCGTTCAATTTGATGCGCGCCTTCCTACCGCCAAGATAGGACGCGATCAATTGAACCAACGCCAGGGGCACGCCCGCTTCTAGCATTTTGAACAAAAGTCCTTCATGCCATACTTTGTCGAACGCCTTGGCAACATCGAAAAGCGCCGCACAAGTGCTTTGCTTTCGATTGAAGCCTTCGGTTATGTATTCGACAAGTCGCAGTACCTGGTGTACGGTCGAATGTTTGGGTCGGAAACCAAACTGTTCGTCCTGAATGAGCTTAAGATCTTGAACTGATCTTTGTAGCCTCGTCTGGACGATCCTCTCGCATACCTTGCCGAGACAAGAAAGCAAACTGATGGGCCTGTAGCTTTGCGGGAACGTTAGGTTCGCCCCGGGTTTCGGTAACACGACGACGTCCGCGCATTTCCACTTGGTAGGGAAATGCCGCAGCCGGAACGCCGCATTGATGATTCCCGTCAGCGAAACGACCGCCTTTAAAGGCATGGCCTTTAAAGCAGCGTTTCCTATCCCGTCCGGTCCCGATGCCTTCTTCGACTTACATCTCGCGATTGCCTCTTTCACCTCGGTGAACGGTGAACGGTGAACTTGACGGGCCTCTTGAGGTTCCTGGAATCTTCCTTAACCCTCTTCATCGGATCTAAAACAGACGGAAAATATATTAGTTAATATTCGCTAAATTAGCGATATCGGAAGTGGATTTGGAAAGGACAGTCGGGTTCCCGGATCGTCAGACGAGAAGCAGCCTTGGCCGTTTATGGCGAAGGTGTTCAACGTCGTAATCCGTTAATCCCGCTAGGAGGGGATTTGGGTGGTCTTCGAGCCGCGTAAACTCGGTACTGGCTTTGTTCCGAATGAATTCCTCGATGGTCACCATCTGGGAATCATTGTGCAGTGTCGCATTACTGACAAACCAAGGAGCATCGAATGCCATCCTTAGGACCTTGTTCTGAACCACTTGGAGTTTTTGCACGTGCGAGTGCGCGGCGTAACCCCAGACTGAAGAAGCGTATGTCATCGCAGGTCTGATAACCGCTTTGTAGAGTCGAATCTTCCGGAGAGGATCCAACTTACTTCGGCGATTTATCAGAGCGTACAGATTGACCAGAGCTACCTTCGCCCGGTTCGCCATGGCCTCGATGTGACTTTTCCAAGTTAGTTTAGAGTCCAGAATGACACCCAAATACCTGGTTTCGGAATGCCAGGGAAGCTCGTTCCCTCGCAGTACCAACGCATCGGGGGGTCTCTGTCTACGCCGAGTAAAGAGTACTGCGGTACTTTTATCAGCGTTGATTTTGACCCGCCACTTTGCGAAGTAGTCTTGCAGCTGATCCGATGCTGTCTGCAGTCTACGAGCGGCGATCTCGGGGGACCAAGATCTGCTGTAGATGCATACATCGTCGGCGTACATCGCTAACTGAGTGCCCTCGCACCGGGGTAGGTCGCTAACAAAGATACAAAAGAGTATCGGTGAAAGCAACGACCCCTGAGGGACGCCAGCAGTTAGGATTCGCTCTGTCGAACGCGTACCGTTCAATTTGATGCGCGCCTTCCTACCGCCAAGATAGGACGCGATCAATTGAACCAACGCCAGGGGCACGCCCGCTTCTAGCATTTTGAACAAAAGTCCTTCATGCCATACTTTGTCGAATGCCTTGGCAACATCGAAAAGCGCCGCACAAGTGCTTTGCTTTCGATTGAAGCCTTCGGTTATGTATTCGACAAGTCGCAGTACCTGGTGTACGGTCGAATGTTTGGGTCGGAAACCAAACTGTTCGTCCTGAATGAGCTTAAGATCTTGAACTGATCTTTGTAGCCTCGTCTGGACGATCCTCTCGCATACCTTGCCGAGACAAGAAAGCAAACTGATGGGCCTGTAGCTTTGCGGGAACGTTAGGTTCGCCCCGGGTTTCGGCAACACGACGACGTCCGCGCATTTCCACTTGGTAGGGAAATGCCGCAGCCGGAACGCCGCATTGATGATTCCCGTCAGCGAAACGACCGCTTTTAAAGGCATGGCCTTTAAAGCAGCGTTTTCTATCCCGTCCGGCCCCGATGCCTTCTTCGACTTACATCTCGCGATTGCCTCTTTCACCTCGGTCGGAGAAGCGTGCTCGATATGCCGACGATCTTCTACGGCCAGCCGCCTACTCACTACGCGTTCGACTCGATCGATGAAATCTTCATCTTCGTCATCGTCGCATAGCGGGCTGCACTGGTTTTCGAAGTTATCGGCATGAGCCTCTGCTTTCTCTTCGAGAGTGAAAGCCATTCCGGTTTCACCGTGAATGGGCGGCATGCGCGTCGTGTTCCCCTTCAGCACCTTGACCATCTTCCAACAGGAGTGATCGTCTTCGGTGTTCAGGGCGTCGAGTTTGGCGTCGAAAGACGCGTATCGGAACTCCGCGAGTTCCCTTCTCACATCACCGCGCAGACGGTTATAGCGACGCTTGAGATCGGGATCCCAATTGCGCTGATAAGTCCGCCTGACGCGATCACGCTCCCGCATAAGTTCCCTGATGTGCGCCGGAAGCACCCATCGATGGTCCTTTACGGGAATCGTGTTGGTCGCGTATCGAAGAGAATCCTCGATTGCGACCGTGAGTCGTTCAACAGCCTCATCCAGTTCCTGAGCGTTGTGGATCGGTCGTATTTGTCCCATATTGTGGTGCAAGTGGTCGCTAAAAGCCGGCCACGATACAGTGGAACGTTCAACCGGGACGCGAACGTCCGGGACGTCTCCTAGCTGCAGCAGCACAGGGAGATGATCGGAACTAAGTTCGTTGAGCGTGGTAACTCTATGAACTAGTCGGACATCTTTGATTACAACCACGTCCAAAACGTCAGATCGTTGCCCTTCGTTCGACGGGTAATACGTGTGGTCGGCGGGGGCATCGGTGACAATGCCCGTCTCGTCGGTAAAACTCCGCAGTATTTTACCGTTCGCGTTTGCGATCCGACTGTTCCACGATGGGTGCTTAGCGTTTAGGTCGCCGGCGATAACCACGCCTTTGTCCGTATCCAAGACACCCGTTAGATCGTCTTCCAACAACCGCCGATTCGGCGGATTGTAGGCGGCGACCAAGCGGACGCACCCCGATAGTGTTCGTACCACAATCGTAGTAGCTTCGAGATGTTGAAGAGGGGGAGTCAGATCTTCGTAATGATCCAAACTGGTCCTTACAAAGATGGCTGTCCCGCCGCCTCTTGCACCAACTCTATCGTTTCGATAGAAGCGATAATTGGGCAGCCGTGGCCTGTCGCCCGCTCGCAGATGGGTTTCGCAAATGAGTATCGCGTCAAGGTCGTACCTTTCGGCGAACTCGCGAAGTTCATTCTGTTTACAGACAAGGCCGTTGGCGTTCCAATAAGCCAACTCAAGCGAATGCGGTACTCTCGGTCTTCGATGAGTCATCATAAGAGTTTCATCATCTCGGACATGATTTGGACGCACAACTTAACTCGCGCGTCCCTATCGGATTTGTCGATTTGGATGACCTCGCTCATCATCGCCAGTATGTTGACGAGGGGGTCGGTTGGGGGTTCAACCGCCGCCTGTGCCGCAACATTGACCGGGAATGGTGTTTCAGCCACCGCGATCGACCCGCTTTTACGAAGCCTCCTATTGTGACGCCTCCTCTGCGACCTCGACAGCTTCGGGGGGTCGTCGGTCGCCTTTTGCTTCGGCTCGTTGAGCTTAGCTTTGGGCGCCGCGACCTCTTTCCGAACTACCTTGGTAGCTGGAGCGTTCGCTTTGGGGGCAACGTTAGCGTTGCCTTTCGGCTTTTTCGCCTGACTACTAACCGCTTTCACGGGTTTCGCCGCGACTACTGGAGCCTTTTTGTCCCCCTTTTGCGCCTGAATAGGTGCTTTCGGGGGAACGGTCGCTTTGACCTTTGGGGCTGCCGCCGGCGCCCTCGTTTCCGCCGCCTTCGGGTGTTTTGGGCATCCTTTGTAGTTGGCGGTATGAGGGCCACCGCAAAGGACGCACTTGGCGGGCGCATCCTTTGCTTTGGCACAGGAAGCCGTCGGATGGTCACCAGCGCACTTCACGCAACGAGGTGCACCGTTGCACATTCGTTGGGAGTGGCCGTAACGCTGACAGCGATGACACTGGCCGACTTCCGTCTTCTTCTTGGCGCTCTCGACAGTTATGGTTAAAGCCATGACCGTCTTGAGGTCAAAGATCCGTTTGGCGTCCGCGGTCTTTTTCAAAACGCACAGGACTAACGGGATCGGCCTCCTTTCAGAGCCCTGGCGCATACGTTTTACCGTATCGGGCCAGAATCCCTGTTTTCTCAGGTCGGCAGCAATGCTGTCCTCCCCGATACTGGTAGGGACGCCTCGAAAAACCACCTTTAACGGCTTTTCCTCCGGTAGAGAGAATGTGTGGTACTGGTGTTTACCAGCCATCAACATCTTCACCAGGGCGCGATAGGCTTCCGCGGTGGGGAGCTCAATCTTGATTCCTTGCGGAACCGCTCTGGCTTTCGAAAAGGCGATCCGAAGTCTCGCCATCTCCGCCGAAATGGAATCCCAGTTTTCCTTCGCATGGAGGATTACCGGGGGGACCCGCTTGGAAACGCGTTCCAATCGAGGACGCACGGCTTCCGAGTACTCGTCCTCCAGGTCGCTGCTGGCCTTCCTTTTCCCGTTGGATGGACCGACTGCCACGTCGACATCCATTTTACCCGCCGGGATGGAAGCCAACGCCTCGGCGAATGACCTCGGAGTGGAGGTGGTCGCCGCCTCCTCGAGGGAGGCGGTGCGGCCTGCCGCGCTGGTCGTCGCATCCTCGAGGGAAGCAGTACGGCCTGATGGTGCTATGGCTTTCGCCTCCACTGGGGAGGCAGTGCTGCCAAGGACGGGGGTTGTTTCGGTTGTCGCCTTCTCGGGGATGGCGGTAC
The DNA here is from genome assembly GCF_036711975.1 of Onthophagus taurus. Taxonomy (NCBI): domain Eukaryota; kingdom Metazoa; phylum Arthropoda; class Insecta; order Coleoptera; family Scarabaeidae; genus Onthophagus; species Onthophagus taurus. The sequence goes on along the minus strand of NC_091972.1, from coordinate 28,966,266 downwards.
TAACCTTAGGTGTGCATTTGGTCGCCACCTGCTCGAGGGAGGCGGTGCGGCCTGCCGCGCTGGTCGTCGCATCCTCTAAGGAAGCAGTACGGCCTAGTATACCAGCCTTGGCTGCCGCCTCCGCTGGGGAGGCAGTTCTGCCAATGACTGGTTTCTTGGTCGCCGCCTTCACGAGGGAGGCGGTGCGGCCTGATGATTTGGCTGCCGCCGCCACAGGGGAGGCAGTCTTGCCAAGAACGGGGGTAGCGTTGGTTGCCGCCTTCACGGGGATGGCGGGTCTGACCTTACGCGTAGATTTAGTCGCCGCTTTCAACGGGGAAGGCGGACGGCTTGGTGGAACGGGTCTCAATGTCCCGTTCTTATCGATGTGTGTGTCGACCACGCTTGCAAACAAGCGAAAGTCTACACACGATGCGGATAAAGTTTTCTTCTCCATTTTAAGAGGCATTTCTGCCACCTCAAAACGGTTTGGAAAACCCAACCCAACCCTAAAAAGGGCGCTCTTAATTTCAAAAGAAACTTATCTGCTCTGGATTACGCCTTTGACGAGGTCGAAAATGAACCTTCCCCCTTCCTTCGCTCACGCAACAGGTCGGACGAATTCTTCAACTTCTCTCCAGGCGATGTTGCTCTCTTCAAGGCTCGAATCGGACTTGTTCCTGCTAGCTACATGTTGTTCATTCGTTCGTTGGTGAATTTATCGATATTTTTAAGATCTATTAATGTTAGGGGTGGGGAGGAGGATATCGTTCGTCCGTACCAAGGTTTATATATAAGAGGTTGTCTAGGTTCGTACACAACCATACTGCGCATTACGTCACATGTGGAAAATAATACCGCCAAGCAATTCAAATTAAACAAAGGCATGGAGCACCACATGGCCATGAGGTTGCGTGCGCAATCCGTGATCGCTTACGTCACGAAACACTCCTGCTCTTGCCCCTCGCCCACAAACTAAAATCAAAGTATTGCAGCGTAGGAACTTAGACAACCTTTAATATATAAACCTTGCGTCCGTACCACGTTTTCTGTTCCCACCTCTTCCTCTTTTGCTATCGAGCTTTAGTGTAGTACACTTGTTTAATTTTTGCGTGTTAATTAATAACCGCGTGGTTGTAGAAATTTTTACTGAAGATTCTCGTGATTGGTTTTGGAGATCTTTTTCTCGAATCGTTCGGATCTGTTCTACACCACTATTCTGGTCAATTGTTATTACCGTGATCAGATTTTGTTCCGGCTTTCCAGGTTGCGCTTTAATCAACACGTGCAGTCGAATTAAATGGAAAAAGAAGGAACAGGATTTCCAGATAAGGTTTGAATATTTTTGTATAGAATCATAATTATTAAAAGTTTATTTTCTTGTTCACCTGTTCGCTCAACTTTTTTAATTATTTTGTCTCACGTGTTTTTAAATGAAAATCTGCATATGGCGACGCAGCGTCGCAACTTCGTCTAAACATGTGAGCTGCATTTCGCCCGCGGCGTGGCGTAGGCAGTGCAACACAGTGTCGGTTGCTTGGCGTAGAGGGAACGCCGCGCCGTATAAATAGTAATAATAGTAAAAATGGATCATAAAAGTGATCTAATGGTGAAATTTGTTCAATTAATTGAAAATTCCCAATGTTTATACAATCATACTTTATTAGAATACTCTAGAAAAGATCGTACCGAAAAAGCTTAGTCTGCAATAGGCCCAAAAATGAAATACAATATTACTTCAATTCGATAAAAATTATAATGTAAATTATAATAAAAATTACTATGTTATATTTTTGAACGCGCATTTTTTGAGATAAAATTGAAATGTACAGGTATCCCAAAATTGAGATACCATGCCTAAGTTGACATTTTTAAATAGGAACCCCATCATTTTTTTGTTGCATTTATGGATTCTACGTAAAAGTCAGAGTATTTTTCATGTTACACGATATTCAGCTGTCTTCGAGAAAAAATGGCAATTAAAAAAGAACTGGTACTACTTTATTTCGGGTAAATAAAATTTTTTAAATTTTCAATTACCACCGCACAAGTGGTAACTACTGCGAATGGAACTAAGATGCATACTGCCGGAGTACATTATGTATAGATTAAAATTATGTTAGAATTCTTTTTCGTTATACCATTATTGGCCCTGAGAAGGGCCATTGTGTGGCGGCTTGTGAGAAAGCCCTTAATTCTAACAAATTGCAGAGCTCATTTTCTCTTTGGTAAGCTTCTCTTTTTCGTGGACGACGATTTCAATTGTGCAGCACCACCAGCGACTTTCTTGGCGGTTTTGGGTTTCGGCACTTTCGGCTTTTTCGTCGGTCCCTTGGTAACTTTTTTAGCTTTTGATGGTGCTTTTGTAACCGTGGTGGTTTTTTTGACTGCGGCAGTAGTAGAGCTGGTTACTTTCTTTTCTCCGACCGTTGGCGACTTTTTGGCTTTTGCTGCAGCCCTCTTTTTGCTTTCAACAACAGGGGAACCGGACACCGGCGTTGTTTTTGCCTTCGCAGGTGAGGAGGATTTCTTCGTTTCAGTTTTTTTTGAAGGACGTCTTAGTGCAGACCCTTACCTTCACTTTTTGGAAGAAGAATTTCCGAATCACATGGAAGATATTCCTCTAGAAGCTCGTCGTGGCATGTGGTTCCAGAAAGATGGGGCACCACTACATTTTGGGAGATAAGCCACATCAATGACGGTATTTCGTAATGAAAATTTTCCGGAAAGATGGATAGGACGAGGTGGTCCTGTACATTGGCCAACTCGGTCACCTGACTTGTCCCCTCTAAATTTTTCTCTGTAGGGTTGCCTCAAATCTCGTGTGTATAGTTGTAATCGTAAACCAGATACACGCGAAGAGTTGATTGTCAGAATAGTTGAAGCTACTAATTCGCTAAAGAATGAAATGGTCATAATTAACTGGCAACATTCTATGACACGAAGGATAGCTGCGAAGGATGTTTAGAAAATGGCGGTTCTCATTTTGAACAGCTACTGTAATTTTGTGTTAATTAGCTACCCATTCATAAATAAATAAATGAATAAATTTTCTTTTATGTTTTTTATTTTTATTTCGATATCTTCGAAACAGAGAGGAATTCACCTACATATGTATATGTGATATACCATTTTTTGATCGTAATAACCCACGGAGTGTATGGTATAAGTTTGTCGGTCGAGTCACGGAACACTCTGTGATATGTGTATATTATTTTGATTATAATATTAAAGGATTTCTGGAAAAGCTACTATAATCAAGCTGTTCTACTGAAGAATAAGGCTTGGGCCGAGTTCATGAGAAGAACTTTAAACTCTGCGTAGAGGAAACTACTGCCGTCAGCTATTTCCGATGTACTTCATTTTCCATTAATTCTTATGGGATAATTCGGTTCGGAATTCGTCGGTTTCCAACTGTACTACTGTAATCGAATTGCGAATCAGATATGTACATATCTAACATTACAACCTTCGTTGTGATCATTAATATTTGAATGCATATGGAAGCAAATTAAGTTTAAATTATTTATTTGAATTTATTTCATATAAATTAAAAAAGAAATTAATTTTTCTTGATTAAATCACATCTTAAGTTCACGTTGAATTCTTATTTAACGGCCACCATAAAAATATTACACGCTATTACGTTTAGAAACTAGAAAATTTACATTATCTGAAGTCCATACTGAAACATCATTTTTGCTTTCATAAAATTCACAGACTTAAGAGAGCAAAACGAAAATTCTTTTTCATAAAACAAGTGATTGGTTCTGAAAAGAACCGGTCGTGTTGGGAAGGTTTGGTCGATTGATTGTAGATGATGCAAATTAGGCTCTTTCGCCGCGAATGCGCCTAGCAAGCTGAATGTCTTTCGGCATGATGGTTACTCGTTTTGCATGAATTGCACACAAGTTCGTATCTTCGAAAAGTCCGACCAAGTAAGCTTCGCTCGCCTCTTGCAAAGCCATAACGGCGCTGCTTTGAAATCGCAAGTCGGTTTTGAAATCTTGGGCAATTTCTCTAACCAAACGTTGGAAGGGCAACTTTCTAATCAGAAGTTCGGTACTTTTCTGGTAACGACGAATTTCTCGAAGAGCTACGGTTCCAGGTCTGTAACGATGCGGTTTCTTGACACCACCAGTGGCGGGGGCGCTTTTCCTTGCCGCTTTAGTTGCGAGTTGTTTACGTGGCGCTTTACCTCCGGTAGATTTTCGAGCAGTTTGTTTCGTACGAGCCATTTTACTTTATTATTTAACGGGATACGTACGACGATAAAGAAAGATCAGAGAGATATGTATGTAAATCGAACGGTATAGTTTGTCAAAGTAAACTGAGAGATCGCTCGGCTGAAGGCTGCTTTATAACGTGTTCGTGACTGCTTCGGATTGGTCGAGTCGTAGAATCGGTAGGCGTGTCCATTGCGCCACTATATAAGGGCGGGAAAAGTCCCGGAAACGGTAGTCCCTAGTCGGTGCTTGTTAGTTTGTCGTTATACTTACATAAAAAGAAAATCGAATTATCAAAGAAAAATGACTGGTCGTGGAAAGGGAGGAAAAGGTCTTGGGAAAGGAGGCGCCAAACGTCATCGCAAAGTACTCCGTGACAACATCCAGGGCATCACCAAACCAGCCATCAGACGTCTTGCCCGTCGTGGCGGTGTAAAGCGTATCTCAGGATTAATTTACGAAGAAACTCGAGGAGTTTTAAAGGTTTTCCTTGAGAACGTTATTCGCGACGCTGTCACGTACACTGAACACGCAAAAAGGAAAACCGTCACTGCTATGGACGTCGTTTACGCCCTTAAGCGGCAAGGTCGTACTCTCTACGGCTTTGGGGGTTAAGAAATTTAAATTATGTACCTATTTTAATTTTGAGGACGACTGTTCTATATTCAACATGACCACCCGGTTCTTTTCAGAACCACTATATTTATGAAAGATAAAGAATATTTTCACATACAATCCGGACAATTACGTACATGCATATGTATGTGTGTATGTACATGTGTTAGGTTCGTTTCAACCACACTTCAAACTACCAATTGACGGCCGCAATCCTGCTCAGTTGAAAGGTGCTGCCACGGTCCGACTGAACCGTGGACTGGTCCGCGACGTTTTGTCAAGCGTTCCAACCACAGAATATTATGTTATTCTGATTTATGTTCCAACGACCGTTAGACAAGTTCATGTATAGTCGTCCACACCAAGATCCGGAATTACGATACGGCTGTAAAAGACCCTTAACAATAGAAGGGGCATAAAGAGGTATCTTTTGGGTTCACACAAATCGGGCATGGCATAAGTATAATTTAGAAGAATCAGATAGTGATTCTGACTAAGTTCGGCCTTTAGGCTTACGTTTTCGCTGTTATTAATATTATTATTATATAGTTTACTGACCAATACAATTAAGTGTAATGAACTGAAAGAAATTCATTGGTACGTCCCTGACTTTCTAAACTATGCAGGGTTTTCGGTCTCGTCTTAGGTAGAAATGGTTAAGTACCCTTAACCGCAGAGAAGCGGGGGTCTACAATTTATGGGGGTTGTAATTCCGGATCTTTTCCAATTGTACAGCCTGTCTGTTAGTATCTGTTATGTTTACTATGAAAGCGTATATTTGGATTTTCTATTTTCTATTCTTTTACATGTTTCGGGTATTTTGTTTAACAAATTTTATTTCATATTATGCATGTTTTATGATAACTTTTATAGACAAATTAATCAATAAATATGTAAACACATGCATATCTTTATTTCATTTTTCTACTATTACCGCTATTACGTTTTTTTAGTTCATTATTGTTAAAAAAATAAGTAAATGAATTTCGTTTAAAATGGTAAACTGTGCTTGCAGCGCCAATTCTCGGCAGGGTTCCGTTCCAACGAACATGCGCAAAAGAAAGTCGTGAATAGGTCGTGTACGCGTACAGGAACGGGGCAAATTTGTACGGTTGTTCAGTTTTAACGAACTTATCTTAACTATTATAACTTATGAAAAAACACAATGTTGTTTGTTATATTCAAAACTCGAAGAATCTATGAGTAGGGTGTTCGTTCGTTCTTATACGTAACACGTTAACAATACGACAGAATTAACAATTTGTTTTTGTTACAACGTATATTTTCTGGTGAAATACGCACAACGACTAGAATGTCATTATTTACCATCTACCTGAAAATGTCGGGTTGGATGGTCCGTCGAAAAAAAAAACTTTAACATTCAGATCCACACGAACAAGCAGGTAGATGGTAAATAAAGACGATTTAGTCATTGTACGTCGAAAACCCGAAAATATGCGTCATAGTATATATCAACAAGTTTCATTTTTACTTATTGGTGTTGTGTGCGTGGATGTGGAAAAAATAATTAATACGACCAGTGTTAACACATCTTGCGCGACTAAACTCGTTTTGCATGGTATTGATGCCCGTTACACGGTAACACTTTGGCAGCAAAGTGCCCGCGCAAGATGTGTTAACCGTGGTAGTGAAAATACGTCGTCAGCGTTGTTGATGACGTCACATCGAAACTTTAAAAATCGAAAGTTATTTTTCGGTAAGTTTATCACTTAAGAGTTATTTAGAATTAACAATACTGTTACATTCAAAATTACACCACCGCAGCAGACATCGATAGTTCATTATTCGACTATATTTTTTGTGGCCCTGAGAAGGGCCGTTTTGTTAATATGGTGTGGCCAAGTTGTAATTAAATTAAGGTTTTTTCTCGGTCTTCTTAGGTAACAAAACAGCTTGAATGTTCGGAAGTACACCTCCTTGAGCAATCGTCACTCCCGATAGTAATTTATTCAATTCTTCGTCGTTACGTATGGCCAGTTGTAAATGTCTAGGGATGATACGGGTCTTTTTGTTGTCTCTCGCAGCGTTACCGGCCAACTCGAGAACTTCGGCTGCCAAATACTCCATTACGGCCGCTAAATATACAGGAGCTCCAGCTCCTACGCGTTCCGCGTAATTGCCCTTCCTCAACAATCGATGAATACGACCAACAGGAAATTGTAATCCTGCACGACTGGATCTGGACTTTGCTTTCCCTTTAACTTTTCCACCTTTTCCTCGACCCGACATGGCTTACAATTAGTTGACTTGGTAGCGTGCCGAAATGTTCAACAAAATGTTTCAACGTAAACGATATCGTTGTCGACAACGCTTCAATACAGAGCTGAGCGGAATGAACGGTGAACGGTGAACTTGACGGGCCTCTTGAGGTTCCTGGAATCTTCCTTAACCCTCTTCATCGGATCTAAAACAGACGGAAAATATATTAGTTAATATTCGCTAAATTAGCGATATCGGAAGTGGATTTGGAAAGGACAGTCGGGTTCCCGGATCTTCAGACGAGAAGCAGCCTTGGCCGTTTATGGCGAAGGTGTTCAACGTCGTAATCCGTTAATCCCGCTAGGAGGGGATTTGGGTGGTCTTCGAGCCGCGTAAACTCGGTACTGGCTTTGTTCCGAATGAATTCCTCGATGGTCACCATCTGGGAATCATTGTGCAGTGTCGCATTACTGACAAACCAAGGAGCATCGAATGCCATCCTTAGGACCTTGTTCTGAACCACTTGGAGTTTTTGCACGTGCGAGTGCGCGACGTAACCCCAGACTGAAGAAGCGTATGTCATCGCAGGTCTGATAACCGCTTTGTAGAGTCGAATTTTCCGGAGAGGATCCAACTTACTTCGGCGATTTATCAGAGCGTACAGATTGACCAGAGCTACCTTCGCCCGGTTCGCCATGGCCTCGATGTGACTTTTCCAAGTTAGTTTAGAGTCCAGAATGACACCCAAATACCTGGTTTCGGAATGCCAGGGAAGCTCGTTCCCTCGCAGTACCAACGCATCGGGGGGTCTCTGTCTACGCCGAGTAAAGAGTACTGCGGTACTTTTATCAGCGTTGATTTTGACCCGCCACTTTGCGAAGTAGTCTTGCAGCTGATCCGATGCTGTCTGCAGTCTACGAGCGGCGATCTCGGGGGACCAAGATCTGCTGTAGATGCACACATCGTCGGCGTACATCGCTAACTGAGTGCCCTCGCACCGGGGTAGGTCGCTAACAAAGATACAAAAGAGTATCGGTGAAAGCAACGACCCCTGAGGGACGCCAGCAGTTAGGATTCGCTCTGTCGAACGCGTACCGTTCAATTTGATGCGCGCCTTCCTACCGCCAAGATAGGACGCGATCAATTGAACCAACGCCAGGGGCACGCCCGCTTCTAGCATTTTGAACAAAAGTCCTTCATGCCATACTTTGTCGAACGCCTTGGCAACATCGAAAAGCGCCGCACAAGTGCTTTGCTTTCGATTGAAGCCTTCGGTTATGTATTCGACAAGTCGCAGTACCTGGTGTACGGTCGAATGTTTGGGTCGGAAACCAAACTGTTCGTCCTGAATGAGCTTAAGATCTTGAACTGATCTTTGTAGCCTCGTCTGGACGATCCTCTCGCATACCTTGCCGAGACAAGAAAGCAAACTGATGGGCCTGTAGCTTTGCGGGAACGTTAGGTTCGCCCCGGGTTTCGGTAACACGACGACGTCCGCGCATTTCCACTTGGTAGGGAAATGCCGCAGCCGGAACGCCGCATTGATGATTCCCGTCAGCGAAACGACCGCTTTTAAAGGCATGGCTTTTAAAGCAGCGTTTCCTATCCCGTCCGGTCCCGATGCCTTCTTCGACTTACATCTCGCGATTGCCTCTTTCACCTCGGTCGGAGAAGCGTGCTCGATATGCCGACGATCTTCTACGGCCAGCCGCCTACTCACTACGCGTTCGACTCGATCGATGAAATCTTCATCTTCGTCATCGTCGCATAGCGGGCTGCACTGGTTTTCGAAGTTATCGGCATGAGCTTCTGCTTTCTCTTCGAGAGTGAAAGCCATTCCGGTTTCACCGTGAATGGGCGGCATGCGCGTCGTGTTCCCCTTCAGCACCTTGACCATCTTCCAACAGGCGTGATCGTCTTCGGTGTTCAGGGCGTCGAGTTTGGCGTCGAAAGACGCGTATCGGAACTCCGCGAGCTCCCTTCTCACATCACCGCGCAGACGGTTATAGCGACGCTTGAGATCGGGATCCCAAGCTGAGCGGAATGAACGGTGAACTTGACGGGCCTCTTGAGGTTCCTGGAATCTTCCTTAACCCTCTTCATCGGATCTAAAACAGACGGAAAATATATTAGTTAATATTCGCTAAATTAGCGATATCGGAAGTGGATTTGGAAAGGACAGTCGGGTTCCCGGATCGTCAGACGAGAAGCAGCCTTGGCCGTTTATGGCGAAGGTGTTCAACGTCGTAATCCGTTAATCCCGCTAGGAGGGGATTTGGGTGGTCTTCGAGCCGCGTAAACTCGGTACTGGCTTTGTTCCGAATGAATTCCTCGATGGTCACCATCTGGGAATCATTGTGCAGTGTCGCATTACTGACAAACCAAGGAGCATCGAATGCCATCCTTAGGACCTTGTTCTGAACCACTTGGAGTTTTTGCACGTGCGAGTGCGCGGCGTAACCCCAGACTGAAGAAGCGTATGTCATCGCAGGTCTGATAACCGCTTTGTAGAGTCGAATCTTCCGCAGAGGATCCAACTTACTTCGGCGATTTATCAGAGCGTACAGATTGACCAGAGCTACCTTCGCCCGGTTCGCCATGGCCTCGATGTGACTTTTCCAAGTTAGTTTAGAGTCCAGAATGACACCCAAATACCTGGTTTCGGAATGCCAGGGAAGCTCGTTCCCTCGCAGTACCAACGCATCGGGGGGTCTCTGTCTACGCCGAGTAAAGAGTACTGCGGTACTTTTATCAGCGTTGATTTTGACCCGCCACTTTGCGAAGTAGTCTTGCAGCTGATCCGATGCTGTCTGCAGTCTACGAGCGGCGATCTCGGGGGACCAAGATCTGCTGTAGATGCATACATCGTCGGCGTACATCGCTAACTGAGTGCCCTCGCACCGGGGTAGGTCGCTAACAAAGATACAAAAGAGTATCGGTGATAGCAACGACCCCTGAGGGACGCCAGCAGTTAGGATTCGCTCTGTCGAACGCGTACCGTTCAATTTGATGCGCGCCTTCCTACCGCCAAGATAGGACGCGATCAATTGAACCAACGCCAGGGGCACGCCCGCTTCTAGCATTTTGAACAAAAGTCCTTCATGCCATACTTTGTCGAACGCCTTGGCAACATCGAAAAGCGCCGCACAAGTGCTTTGCTTTCGATTGAAGCCTTCGGTTATGTATTCGACAAGTCGCAGTACCTGGTGTACGGTCGAATGTTTGGGTCGGAAACCAAACTGTTCGTCCTGAATGAGCTTAAGATCTTGAACTGATCTTTGTAGCCTCGTCTGGACGATCCTCTCGCATACCTTGCCGAGACAAGAAAGCAAACTGATGGGCCTGTAGCTTTGCGGGAACGTTAGGTTCGCCCCGGGTTTCGGTAACACGACGACGTCCGCGCATTTCCACTTGGTAGGGAAATGCCGCAGCCGGAACGCCGCATTTGTTATCCCAAACCACCGCTCGGGCGCCATATGACGATCTGGGGCTGACCTTCGCAGCGTTCCACCAGGCCTTGTTGGACAGATTTAACAGCCCGCAGATACTGGCGCAGATTAATGGCCAGTATTTCAGCAGACAACAGCGTGCGGACGAACCCGTCCAGGTATTCCTTAAGAGGAAACACTTGCAAGCGCAACGCCTCCGCCGCAAACCCAACGACGACATCGCTATGATGGTGGCTTCACTACTTCCACAAATACAGCTGCATATAACCAAGACGCCGACTAGCATAATAGAATTACGGCATCAAGCTATTCGTACGGAGGCCCTGCTCAGAAAATCCGGTGCGCTTAAGCAACCTACCTCGACCCAACAAAAGGTTAAGTCGACAACAGCCGACCCCGGGATATCGAAGAAAAAAGAGCCACCCCGCTGCTGGTACTGCCCGGGGTACCATTGGAACAGAGATTGCCCTCTTCAACAGACCAAGTCTTCGGGAAACGAAGCAGCGGCCGTTCGCCCAGCACAGTTCGAGCGGCCGCAATCTCCACACTAGAAAGGCTCGGCCGGTCGACGCGTTCCGCGGTGACTATTGCGACTGCTGGAGGACGCCACGTGGCGCTCCTCGATTCGGGATCCACAAACAATTTCGTGCGATCAGACATTGTGCCGTCGTATGACCCCGCGTGTGTTTCCTCCGCTAGTCAAGCCGACCCAGACGCTCTACTCCCCATCCTCGGGAGGACCATGGTGCAGTTCGTTATTGACGGGGTTCAATGTGAACAACAGTTCCTGGTGGTTCCGCGTCTGAGCGCCCCATTCGTTCTCGGCGATCCCTGGTTTCACGATTACGAAGTGGTACTGGACTTTCAACGCGGTTGTTTCCATTTTGGGAACGAGAAGCGCGCTACAGTTTACTTCCGGCGAAACATCCCTTCAACGCCTCCGCCCAAATTTGACGTTTCTTCCATCCGCCACCAAGTTCCGGATGAGCACCAAGAGGCGCTGTATACTGTACTTCGCGCCTTTCCTGATGTGTTTGTCGACTCACGCAAAAGCACATCTGGCACCACGGAACACAGGCTGGAGCTCCTTGAAGGGGCACGGCCTTTCCGTCTACCACCTTACCGCTGCTCTCCCGCCAAGAAGGAATTCATCGCGCGCGAGGTGGAGAGGATGTTGGCGGAGGGTGTGATCGAGGCCAGCCGTTCTCCGTATTCTTCCCCGATTGTCTTAGTGAAAAAAAAAGATGGCACCAAGCGTTTTTGTATCGACTACCGTCGATTGAACCAGCAGACTAAGGACGAATCTTCGGCACTTCCGATCATCCACGAAACCCTGCGGGACGTCAGCCAGGCCACAGTTTTCTCAAGCCTCGACCTACGGTCCGGGTACTGGCAGATCCCAATGGAGCGAGAATCCCGGGCTCTTACTGCATTTACAACGCCGGACGGGGCCGCTTATCAATTCCGGGTTATGCCCTTTGACCTGAAAAATGCCCCCGCCACCTTCCAGAAGTTGATGACTCAGGAAGTTCTACCAGGATATCTCCGAAGGTTTGCGCTGGTTTACCTGGATGACGTGATAGTTTACAGCGACTCGTGGGAAGATCATCTCAAACACCTGCACCTTGTGTTCGAAAGGCTTAGCTTGCACGGGTTGCGGTTGTCGCCGGAAAAATGTCATCTGGGCGCGACAACCATCGACTACCTGGGTCACCGAATTACGCCAGGCGGGGTCGAACCCCTGCCAACACACATCAACACCCTCTGCAGCGCCACGAGCCCGACCAACAAAAAACAGCTTCGTTCTTTCTTAGGCTTGTGCAACTGGCTCCGCGGTTTTGTACCCCGTTGCGCCGAGGTGCTGACGCCACTCACTAACCTTTTGCGGGGACAAAACAAATTCAAATGGAATTCGGACGCAGAGGAAGCCTTCTGTCGGATCAAGCAGCTGCTGAGTCGCCCGCTGCAACTACGACGCCCTAACTTCGATCAACCATTTGTGTTGCAAACAGATGCCAGTGGGAAGGGTATTGCTGCGGTGCTGTATCAGGATCCCGGGAGAAAGATAGTCGCATTTGCCAGCGCTAAGCTGTCTCCTGCCGAACAAAGGTACCACGCCAATGAGCAGGAATGCCTGGCGGTCGTATGGGCGGTACGTTATTTCCATCCTTACTTGGAGGATCGTCGATTCACCTTGCGCACCGACAGTAAGGCTCTGTTATGGCTAGACACAATGAAAGGTCGAAACGCCAAACTAACTCGATGGGCACTCCTCTTGCAGGAATTCAAATTTACTGTGGAACACGTTCCGGGAGCACAGAACGAGCTCCCGGACTTCCTCTCGCGACAGCCAGTTCACGAATCAACAACAGAACATAGTGTGCCGGACACCGACCGGATATTCGTGCCATTGCCCACCAAACAACGTACCATAGATGTACGAAGCCACCATATTGCGTGCCTAGAAGTACCGGGGTTGGCCGATGATGTAAAGGAAAGTCAACGCCGGAATCCTCATGCCCAGAACCTCATTCAGACCCTGGACATGATCAACCAGGCGGGTCCTGTTAATCCCGGCGAAGCTAGGATAGTCGACCAATACTCGACCCACGAGGGGTTACTATGGAGGCAACATCCAGACGGCAAGCGGCTGATTGTGCCACAAGACATGCACGCACAAGTTCTGCATGCCTACCATGACGCCTCCCTCGCAGGACATCCTGGAGCTGAAGAAACCACAAGAGCCATTCTGAAAAAGTATTGGTGGCTCGGGCTGGAAGTACAAGTGAAAGATCACGTCCGAAGTTGCTGGACTTGCGCTTCCCTTAAACGAGGCCCTCTGCAGGAACGGGCCCCATTGCGTCCCCGGGCACCAACCCAGCCCTGGGAAGTGATCGCCGTCGATCTCATGGGCCCCTATGTAAAAACTCGAAACAACAACAGGTTTGTTTTCGTTGTCACTGACCTATTCAGCCGGTGGGTTGAAGCCTTCCCCGCCACCACCAGCGGCGCCGCAAGGGTCATCGACCTCTTGGAGAGCGAGGTGTTTCCGCGGTACGGGTATCCGCGAGCCATCCTGTCCGATAACGGACCGCAATTCACCTGCATCGACTGGGACTCCGCCTTGCGCCGTTGGGGCTGTCTGCATTGGACCACCCCCATTTACCATCCCCAAGCCAACCCAACGGAGAGGCGAATCCAGGAGATAAAGAAATGTATCCGGATTCAGCTGGAAGGACGAAATCCGACAACATGGGATCGTCACATTAACCGGGCTTTATTTAACATTCGCTCGAGACGTAACGCAGCCACCAAGGAAACTCCTGCCGCTTTGCTGCTAGGCTATGAGTTGCCACGTCCAGGGGAATGGTTGGTAGAAGCACCCGGCATGAATCAACAGCTTGAGCTCGAGCGTCCCGAACAGAGAAGAAGGCGAATCAGGGAGGCCCACATGAACGAGCATCGGTATCGCCAACGCTACGCTGGTGAGGACCCACCACCCAGGCGGTTCCTACCGGGGCAGCTCGTCATGGAAAGATCACGAGCCGCAACTCCGTTTGGTCCCCGCTGGATTGGACCCCATATGGTCATCGAAGAAGCAGGTCCAACAACCTACTGGATCAGACGGCACCAGACGGCGGAACCCGTTAAGGTTCACGTGAACGATCTGCGGCCGGCCCCTCCACCACTTCGACAACAACCAGCGCCACCCGAACCGGCGCCTTGAGGGAGGGGGTGTTATCCCAAACCACCGCTCGGGCGCCGTTCGGCCCACGCCATTGGTCCGGCAGTTCGGACAGCGGTGCCGCTCAACGATTGGACGCTTTTGTTCACCCCAGCCACCCTTGGGGTTAAAAGAAGGGTGAAGGCAAACAGAAACCAGTTCCAACCGATTAGCGACTTTAGTAGCAGTAGAAGATCACGTCTCCTTAACCACGGCGCCTACTTGCGACTCTCTCCGTCCACCATCATCATCGTATCCGCATATAATTGTATATAACCCTTGTACATATTGTAAATAAACATTTCAAACCAACCGTTGCGTTTAACAACAACACCCACCGTAACACATTGATGATTCCCGTCAGCGAAACGACCGCTTTTAAAGGCATGGCCTTTAAAGCAGCGTTTCCTATCCCGTCCGGTCCCGATGCCTTCTTCGACTTACATCTCGCGATTGCCTCTTTCACCTCGGTCGGAGAAGCGTGCTCGATATGCCGACGATCTTCTACGGCCAGCCGCCTACTCACTACGCGTTCGACTCGATCGATGAAATCTTCATCTTCGTCATCGTCGCATAGCGGGCTGCACTGGTTTTCGAAGTTATCGGCATGAGCCTCTGCTTTCTCTTCGAGAGTGAAAGCCATTCCGGTTTCACCGTGAATGGGCGGCATGCGCGTCGTGTTCCCCTTCAGCACCTTGACCATCTTCCAACAGGAGTGATCGTCTTCGGTGTTCAGGGCGTCGAGTTTGGCGTCGAAAGACGCGTATCGGAACTCCGCGAGCTCCCTTCTCACATCACCGCGCAGACGGTTATAGCGACGCTTGAGATCGGGATCCCAATTGCGCTGATAAGTCCGCCTGACGCGATCACGCTCCCGCATAAGTTCCCTGATGTGCACCGGAAGCACCCATCGATGGTCCTTTACGGGAATCGTGTTGGTCGCGTATCGAAGAGAATCCTCGATTGCGACCGTGAGTCGTTCAACAGCCTCATCCAGTTCCTGAGCGTTGTGGATCGGTCGTATTTGTCCCATATTGTGGTGCAAGTGGTCGCTAAAAGCCGGCCACGATACAGTGGAACGTTCAACCGGGACGCGAACGTCCGGGACGTCTCCTAGCTGCAGCAGCACAGGGAGATGATCGGAACTAAGTTCGTTGAGCGTGGTAACTCTATGAACTAGTCGGACATCTTTAATTACAACCACGTCCAAAACGTCAGATCGTTGTCCTTCGTTCGACGGGTAATACGTGTGGTCGGCGGGGGCATCGGTGACAATGCCCGTCTCGTCGGTAAAACTCCGCAGTATTTTACCGTTCGCGTTTGCGATCCGACTGTTCCACGATGGGTGCTTAGCGTTTAGGTCGCCGGCGATAACCACGCCTTTGTCCGTATCCAAGACACCCGTTAGATCGTCTTCCAACAACCGCCGATTCGGCGGATTGTAGGCGGCGACCAAGCGGACGCACCCCGATAGTGTTCGTACCACAATCGTAGTAGCTTCGAGATGTTGAAGAGGGGGAGTCAGATCTTCGTAATGATCCAAACTGGTCCTTACAAAGATGGCTGTCCCGCCGCCTCTTGCTCCAACTCTATCGTTTCGATAGAAGCGATAATTGGGCAGCCGTGGCCTGTCGCCCGCTCGCAGATGGGTTTCGCAAATGAGTATCGCGTCAAGGTCGTACCTTTCGGCGAACTCGCGAAGTTCATTCTGTTTACAGACAAGGCCGTTGGCGTTCCAATAAGCCAACTCAAGCGATTGCGGTACTCTCGGTCTTCGATGAGTCATCATAAGAGTTTCATCATCTCGGACATGATTTGGACGCACAACTTAACTCGTGCGTCCCTATCGGATTTGTCGATTTGGATGACCTCGCTCATCATCGCCAGTATGTTGACGAGGGGGTCGGTTGGGGGTTCAACCGCCGCCTGTGCCGCAACATTGACCGGGAATGGTGTTTCAGCCACCGCGATCGACCCGCTTTTACGAAGCCTCCTATTGCGACGCCTCCTCTGCGACCTCGACAGCTTCGGGGGGTCGTCGGTCGCCTTTTGCTTCGGCTCGTTGAGCTTAGCTTTGGGCGCCGCGACCTCTTTCCGAACTACCTTGGTAGCTGGAGCGTTCGCTTTGGGGGCGACGTTAGCGTTGCCTTTGGGCTTTTTCGTCTGACTACTAACCGCTTTCACGGGTTTCGCCGCGACTACTGGAGCCTTTTTATCCCCCTTTTGCGCCTGAGTAAGTGCTTTCGGGAGAACGGTCGCTTTGACCTTTGGGGCTGCCGCCGGTGCCCTCTTTTCCGCCGCCTTCGGGTGTTTTGGGCACCCTTTGTAGTTGGCGGTATGAGGACCACCGCAAAGGACGCACTTGGCGGGCGCATCCTTTGCTTTGGCACAGGAAGCCGTCGGATGGTCACCAGCGCACTTCACGCAACGAGGTGCACCGTTGCACATTCGTTGGGAGTGGCCGTAACGCTGACAGCGATGACACTGGCCGACTTCCGTCTTCTTCTTGGCGCTCTCGACAGTTATGGTTAAAGCCATGACCGTCTTGAGGTCAAAGATCCGTTTGGCGTCCGCGGTCTTTTTCAAGACGCACAGGACTAACGAGATCGGCCTCCTTTCAGAGCCCTGGCGCATACGTTTTACCGTATCGGGCCAGAATCCCTGTTTTCTCAGGTCGGCAGCAATGCTGTCCTCCCCGATACTGGTAGGGACGCCTCGAAAAACCACCTTTAACGGCTTTTCCTCCGGTAGAGAGAATGTGTGGTACTGGTGTTTACCAGCCATCAACATCTTCACCAGGGCGCGATAGGCTTCCGCGGTGGGGAGCTCAATCTTGATTCCTTGCGGAACCGCTCTGGCTTTCGAAAAGGCGATCCGAAGTCTCGCCATCTCCGCCGAAATGGAATCCCAGTTTTCCTTCGCATGAAGGATTACCGGGGGGACCCGCTTGGAAACGTGTTCCAATCGAGGACGCACGGCCTCCGAGTACTCGTCCTCCAGGTCGCTACTGGCCTTTCTTTTCCCGTTGGATGGACCGACTGCCACGTCGACATCCATTTTACCCGCCGGGATGGAAGCCAACGCCTCGGCGAATGACCTCGGAGTGGAGGTGGTCGCCGCCTCCTCGAGGGAGGCGGTGCGCCCTGCCGCGCTGGTCGTCGCATCCGCGAGGGAAGCAGTACGGCCTGATGGTGCTATGGCTTTCGCCTCCACTGGGGAGGCAGTGCTGCCAAGGACGGGGGTTGTTTCGGTTGTCGCCTTCTCGGGGATGGCGGTACTAACCTTACGTGTGCATTTGGTCGCCACCTGCTCAGGGGAGGCGGTGCGGCCTGCCGCGCTGGTCGTCGCATCCTCTAAGGAAGCAGTACGGCCTGATATACCTGCCTTGGCTGCCGCCTCCGCTGGGGAGGCAGTTCTGCCAATAACTGGTTTCTTGGTCGCCGCCTTCACGAGGGAGGCGGTGCGGCCTGATGATTTGGCTGCCGCCGCCACAGGGGAGGCAGTCTTGCCAAGAACGGGGGTAGCGTTGGTTGCCGCCTTCACGGGGATGGCGGGTCTGACCTTACGCGCAGATTTAGTCGCCGCTTTCAACGGGGAAGGCGGACGGCTTGGTGGAACGGGTGTCAATGTCCCGTTCTTATCGATAATGTGTGTGTCGACCACGCTTGCAAACAAGCGAAAGTCTACACACGATGCGGATAAAGTTTTCTTCTCCATTTTAAGAGGCATTTCTGCCACCTCAAAACGGTTTGGAAAACCAAACCCAACCCTAAAAAGGGCGCTCTTAATTTCAAAAGAAACTTATCTGCTCTGGATTACGCCTTTGACGAGGTCGAAAATGAACCTTCCCCCTTCCTTCGCTCACGCAGCGGGTCGGACGAATTCTTCAACTTCTCTCCAGGCGATGTTGCTCTCTTCAAGGCTCGAATCGGACTGGTAAATAAAGACGATTTAGTCATTGTACGTCGAAAACCCGAAAATATGCGTCATAGTATATATCAACAAGTTTCATTTTTACTTATTGGTGTTGTGTGCGTGGATGTGGAAAAAATAATTAATACGACCAGTGTTAACACATCTTGCGCGACTAAACTCGTTTTGCACGGTATTGATGCCCGTTACACGGTAACACTTTGGCAGCAAAGTGCCCGCGCAAGATGTGTTAACCGTGGTAGTGAAAATACGTCGTCAGCGTTGTTGATGACGTCACATCGAAACTTTAAAAATCGAAAGTTATTTTTCGGTAAGTTTATCACTTAAGAGTTATTTAGAATTAACAATACTGTTACATTCAAAATTACACCACCGCAGCAGACATCGATAGTTCATTATTCGACTATATTTTTTGTGGCCCTGAGAAGGGCCGTTTTGTTAATATGGTGTGGCCAAGTTGTAATTAAATTAAGGTTTTTTCTCGGTCTTCTTAGGTAACAAAACAGCTTGAATGTTCGGAAGTACACCTCCTTGAGCAATCGTCACTCCCGATAGTAATTTATTCAATTCTTCGTCGTTACGTATGGCCAGTTGTAAATGTCTAGGGATGATACGGGTCTTTTTGTTGTCTCTCGCAGCGTTACCGGCCAACTCGAGAACTTCGGCTGCCAAATACTCCATTACGGCCGCTAAATATACAGGAGCTCCAGCTCCTACGCGTTCCGCGTAATTGCCCTTCCTCAACAATCGATGAATACGACCAACAGGAAATTGTAATCCTGCACGACTGGATCTGGACTTTGCTTTCCCTTTAACTTTTCCACCTTTTCCTCGACCCGACATGGCTTACAATTAGTTGACTTGGTAGCGTGCCGAAATGTTCAACAAAATGTTTCAACGTAAACGATATCTTTGTCGACAACGTTTCAATATAGAGCTGAGCGGAATACAGGTTTTTCAAATATATATACCCAACTGCGCCGACGGTTCGACCAATAGCGGCCGTCAGCCAAGCGGTAGCAACGGGAGGCGTCACCTACTGATACGACGCTACCACTTTATAAACGGCAAAAACAGGCCATTTTTATAACACTGCATACTTACTGTAGTGTACTGTCGTTACTGTCGATAGTCTTATCACCGATAAATTTTATTAACTAATCAACGAACAACAACAATGCCACCGAAAACTAGTGGGAAAGCAGCCAAAAAGGCGGGTAAAGCGCAGAAAAATATATCGAAAACCGATACGAAGAAGAAACGCAAGAGAAAGGAAAGCTACGCTATTTACATTTACAAGGTATTGAAACAAGTTCATCCCGATACCGGTATTTCGAGCAAAGCTATGAGTATAATGAACAGTTTTGTGAACGATATCTTCGAGAGGATAGCCGCTGAAGCATCCCGTTTGGCTCATTACAACAAAAGATCAACGATCACCAGTCGAGAAATCCAGACTGCCGTCAGACTTCTGTTACCTGGAGAATTGGCAAAGCACGCTGTAAGCGAAGGCACCAAGGCCGTTACTAAGTACACAAGTTCCAAATAAATGGCGATATAAACATCCCCCTCCCTACCAAACTACGACCGGTTCTTTTCAGAACCAAAAATTAGTATCTGAATAAAGAATATTGTCGCAATTTATAATATTTTTAAGTTAATAGTAGGTAATATATGTAAGTGCGATCCTTGTAAGTTGTATATACATAAGTTGTACATAAGTTGTCGAGATCGTTAATTTGTTTGATAATATCCTCCTCATAAAGGTTGATAATATAAGTACGAAGACTTTCACGGCCGGTGTTAATTAAACTAGAACTAGAACCTTTCGGGTAAAGACGTGCGTCTTTTGAAGAGATGTTCGTTACCGGAGATGGGAGGGACAGGAAACACGTGATGGAGTCAAACTCTCAACAACACTTAACAGGGTTTTTTATTTAGAATATTTTTTCGCAAGATTAGTAGTAACGATATTTGTAATATAATATCCTCTGAGTCGAACGGCCTTCCTGTTTATCCCAGCTTGATGAATTCCAACCAATGGGGTGCGTCCAACCATTCGGCGCGGTCTTCCCAGTGTTCGAAGGGACGGTAACCATCCCCTCAACAACCCCCGACAACCCTCAAGAGCCCATCAGTTTGCTTTCTTGTCTCGGCAAGGTATGTGAGAGGGTCGTCCAGACGAGGCTACAAAGATCCGTTCAAGATCCTAACCTCATTCAGGATGAACAGTTTGGTTTCCGACCCAAACATTCGACCGTACACCAGGTACTGCGACTTGTCGAATACATAACCGAAGGCTTCAATCGAAAGCAAAGCACTTGTGCGGCGCTTTTGGATGTTGCCAAGGCGTTCGACAAAGTATGGCATGAAGGACTTTTGTTCAAAATGCTAGAAGCGGGCGTGCCCCTGGCGTTGGTTCAATTGATCGCGTCCTATCTTGGCGGTAGGAAGGCGCGCATTGAAATTGCGCTTTGTTAGCGACCTACCCCGGTGCGAGGGCACTCAGTTAGCGATGTACGCCGACGATGTGTGCATCTACAGCAGATCTTGGTCCCCCGAGATCGCCGCTCGTAGACTGCAGACAGCATCGGATCAGCTGCAAGACTACTTCGCAAAGTGGCGGGTCAAAATCAACGCTGATAAAAGTACCGCAGTACTCTTTACTCGGCGTAGACAGAGACCCCCCGATGCGTTGGTACTGCGAGGGAACGAGCTTCCCTGGCATTCCGAAACCAGGTATTTGGGTGTCATTCTGGACTCTAAACTAACTTGGAAAAGTCACATCGAGGCCATGGCGAACCGGGCGAAGGTAGCTCTGGTCAATCTGCACGCTCTGATAAATCGCCGAAGTAAGTTGGATCCTCTCCGGAAGATTCGACTCTATAAAGCAGTTATCAGACCTGCGATGACATACGCTTCTTCAGTCTGGGGTTACGCCGCGCACTCGCACGTGCAAAAACTCCAAGTTGTTCAGAACAAGGTCCTAAGGATGGCATTTGATGCACCTTGGTTTGTCAGTAATGCGACACTGCACAATGATTCCCAGATGGTGACCATCGAGGAGTTCATTCGTGACAAGGCCAGTACCGAGTTTACACGGCTCGAAAACCACACCAATCCCCTCCTATCCCCTCCTAGCGGGATTAACGGATTACGACGTTGAACACCTTCGCCACAAACGGCCAAGGCTGCTTCTCGTCTGACGATCCAGGAGTCCGACTGTCCTTCCCAATTCCACTTCCGATGTCACTATTAATTAGTGAAAATTTTGTAATATATTTTCCGTTTGTTTTAGGTCCGATGAAGAGGGTCAGGGAAGAAATTCCAGGTACCTCAAGAGGCCCGTCATGTTCACCGTTCACCGCTTACCCTCAAGAGGCCGCGCCGGGTAGTCGGACTCGTTGTCGGCGTGGGAGGTGCCGAACGAACATCGTTCACGTGGACCTTGGTGGCTTCCGCGGTGTTGAACCATCTAACTCAATAAGTGTTGGTTTCGGCGGTACTGATAATGATGTGAGGTCCGTTCCAACGTGGTGAGAAGGGCTTAAGAGGTATTTTATGGCTGCGTTCCATGACTTTATCACCGGGTGTGAATTGAATTCGTGGAGGAACCTCTCCTGCGTACCGTTGCCGGTATCTATGCTCGTTCATATGGGCTATTCGTTCTTGTCTTCTATCTTCTCCGTTAGGGGCTTGGTTGGGTGCGGTATCTTCGGCGAACCATTCTCCAGGTTTACGGAGCTCGTAACCCAATAGCATAAGAGCCGGTGTTTGTTTCGTTGCGGCATTCCTTCGAGAACGGATGTTGAATAGAGCGGTTTGCCCCAATTATTACGTATATGACGTAGGCATTTTTTTAAGTCCTGTTTTCGTCGTTTTGTCGGGTTGGCTTGGGGGTGGTATATCGGCGTAGTCCATTGAAGACATCCCCACCGTCGGAGTGCAGCATCCCATTCGATGGATATGAATTGTAGGCCGTTGTCGGAAAGGATAGCCCTGGGGTATCCGAATCGTGGGAATACTTCTATGTCCATTACACGGATGACGTCTGCGGTGTCCGTCCTTTGAATGGGGAACGCCTCCACCCAGCGGCTGAACAAGTCTGTGATAACCAGTATGTGGCGGTTACCAGTAGTGGTAGCATTATATGGTCCCATTAGATCCACCGCAATCACTTCCCAGGGTATTGTGGGCTCATGTGGCCGAAGAGGCACACGCCCAACAGGTGCGTACGTGTTGACGAACATCGTCGTCCAAGTTTAGCCAGTGACGTGCTATGGCTCGTGTAGTTTCTTCCGCTCCTGGGTGCCCTGCACTCGGTGAATCGTGGTACGCGAATAATACGTGCTCCTGCATGTCTGTGGGTACGACGAGTCTGTTGCCGTCATCATTTCTTCGCCAAAGCAGGCCGTCAGCAACCACGTATTCCCTTAGGATTTTTTCTTCGGTCGAGTTCGTAGAGCCGTTAGTATGTATATTATTCCACGCATGGATGAGGTCTTTTGCGTGATGATTCTTTTTCTGGTTTTCTTTAATCAGGTCCGCCACAGCGATGGCGGCGACGAAAGGTTGTTCTTCTTGCGTAGCTGGTACGGTTTTGTTTCCAGGTGGTAACATTCTGTTTATACCTCGTCGTTGTCAGTCAGTGTTTGTTGTGCCGGTTCTCTTGACAAGAAATCTGGTAATTCGTTCTTCTCGCCCGATACATGTTCTATTCCGAAGTTGAATTCTTGCAATAATAGGGACCATCGTGTGAGTTTGGTATTTTGGTTAGAATGAGTTTTCAGCCATAGCAAACTACGGCTGTCGGTTCGTAGTGTGAAAGACCGATCTTCTAGATAGGGTCGGAAATGTTTCATGCCCCAGACTACAGCCAGGCACTTCAATTCGTTTGCATGGTACTTCTCTTGTGTCGGATTAAGTCGAGCGCTCGCAAAACCGATAATTTCTCTCTGGTTCTCCACTTCCTGGTATAAGACCGCTGCGATCCCTTTGGCGCTGACGTCTGTCTGTAACACGAATCGTTTTTTGAAGTTCGGACGATGGAGGTGGAGGGGTTTTTCCAAGTTCCTCTTAATGTTTTGGAATCCTTCTTCGGCTTCGGAGGTCCATTTGAAAGGCTTATTGCCGCGGAGTAAATCTGTTAGGGGTTGAAGAATTTCGGCACATCGAGGTATGAATTCTCGTAACCAACCGCAGAGACCCAAGAAGCTTCTCAGTTGTTTTTTTGTTTTGGGTTGTGTGGCATTTTTAATTCCTTCCACGTGACAAGTCAAGGGCTCGATACCACCAGGGACGATGCGGTGGCCGAGATATTCTATCGTCGTCTTCCCAAGTTGACACTTTTCTGGCGAGAGATGCGAATTGTGGATTTGCAATCTTTCGAAAACCAGATGTATGTGAAGTATGTGTTCTTCCCAGCTGTTGCTGTATATGATGACATCGTCGAGGTAGACGAATGCAAACTTCCTGAGATACCCTGGTAGCATTTCCCTCGTCATTAAATTCTGGAAGGTGGCCGGCGCATTTTTGAGGCCAAAAGGCATCACCTTAAACTGGTATGTTGCCCCGTCTGGTGTGGTGAACGCTGTTAGGTGCTTGGATCCTTTTGCCATCGGGATCTGCCAATATCCGGATTTCAAATCCAACACGGAGAACACTGTAGCTCTGCTGAGGTCTCGCAGTGCTTCAGATATGATAGGAAGGGCCGATGATTCATCTTTAGTTTGCGAATTTAATTTTCGATAATCCACGCAAAATCTCGCGGCTCCGTCTTTTTTCTTTACTATTACCACCGGTGATGAATAATTCGACTGGCTGGGTTCGATGATGCCTTCCTCCAACATCCTTTCCACCTCCCGGCAATGATTTCCTTGGTCTGTGTAGGATAGTGGTACGGGGGTGATTGGAAAGGTTTGGAGTGAGATATCAGTTTTCATTTGTGTTGTGTTGATCCTGTAGTCGTCCCGATGTTGTTGGAAAAGATGTTTCCGAATCTCTTTATTGTGTTTTCTAACTGTTGTTTGTATTTTTCTGGAAATCCGCTTCTGATATTGATTCGGTCCGTGGGAATCTTGTTGGTGATAGCTTGGGAAGTTGTCCAGAAAAATGTTTGTCTTTGCTTCCTTCCAGCGTAAAGACATCTTCGCTGGAAATCCAACAGCACTCCCTCACGAAGAAGCCAGGGTTCGCCGAGAATGATGGGGTGCGACAGTCGCGGGACCACCAGAAATTCTTCAGTAAATTCAACGTTGTCGATTGAAAATCTGACGGTTGTCGAGTCCAGGATTTCGAGTTTGCTGTTGGGATCTGCTAGTTTTGCTTGATAATTTTCTTTTAGGTAGCTACCAACGATATCCATAACAATGAAATTGACGGTTGCCCCTGAATCTACGAGAGCCGTGGTTTGCTTGTTGTTGATGTGTACGCATAGGGTTGCTTTCAGGTGGCTGCAGGGAGTGTGTCGTTGGTTGGCTGCGATCGCTCTGTCCTTCCACCCCTATCAATGGGTTGATGATGTTTGTCAAGTTCATCTTGTTGACGACAGGTTCCGCTGTTTGCATCTCCGGGTTCATCGTAGGTTCCTCTCGGGGTAGGTTCCTCTTCTTCGGAAGAGCTGCTTGGTGCTTGTGGCAACCACCACAATTATAAATTAAATCATAAATGAATAAATCATAGTAATAAGTTCTTTTTTAAACAAAAATTGTAAATCCATAGTGATACAAAAAGTTTGTTTATTATTATTATTATAACAAAATAAAAAGTCAAGTCACGTTGTAACGAAAATTGGTTTTAATCTCTTTTTAAATTGTCCCACAAATTGGTGACTCTTCCCACAAATTGGTGACCCCGAACAAGAACTAACCCGACATCGAAAAAGAAGTAACCCAACGTTAAGTTATAAGAACCAATAAGAACCCGACGTTTTGGAGAAAGAAGTGAAAGATTTGACGTAAATTACAATTGTCTTCGTCGTTTTCTTCATCCAATTCTCTCCAACCTCGCACCAGTGACCGAGCCTGCTATTTTTCCACAACCACAACTACTTGGTGATACCTATCCAGCGACCATCCACGAGTCTACATCCGGATTTTAGAGACGAAACCTACATTGCAGGTATTTCGATTACTGATAAGGGTTAATAAGTGTTGATCAGCAATATAATTATTTGAACCTAAATAAGTATCCTACCACAATCATGAATACTTCTGGTGATCAAAGCGTTGACATTGTCACCAATATTAGATTGCCTCCCTTCTGGAATGCAAATCCTGCTGCATGGTTTCACCAAATTGAAGCGCAATTCAACCTGTCAAGAATAACTAATGATAAAACAAAATATAATTTGGTAATTACGCATTTACCTACCGAGATAGTTTCGATTGTTTACGACGTCGTAGATGCTCCACCGGATATCGATTCATACTTATACTTAAAAAACACTTTGATCAATAGGCTTTCTCTAAGTGAAGAGAAACGTCTTGATGATCTCCTTTCCGGCTCTCAGATGGGAGATCAAAAACCATCTGATTTCTATAGGAGTATGTTATCGACAGTCGGTGGATCGCAAGTCGTAAGTCCAAATTTATTGCTAAAACTTTGGCAGAGAAGATTGCCCCAAACTATCTCTGTAGCGTTATTGTCTTCAGGTAAAGATGAGATCAATGATTTGCTTAACATAGCCGATAAAATCTGGGATTCATTATCTTTTTCAACGACTCGTTTTCCTAAAATTGAAGTCAACAAAATTAACGACGAGTCCTCTTCCAATGTGCATACAACTTCTCAATTATTACAAGCCATAAATAACCTTTCAGTTTCTATTGATAAAAACTCACAACAACTTCATCAATGGCAATCAAATATCCAGACGAGCATTAACTCTCTTGCTGCTCGACTTAACGAACCTGACATAGCAACAAATCTTTGCTATAATTGTAAGATGTTAAGGTATCGATCACCTCGTCCAAGAAGTTCTTCCAGGCAACGTCAAAACCATATCTGTTATTATCATTCCAAGTATGGCGATAAAGCACGAAACTGCGAAAAAGAATGTATGTTTTATAATTCCTTTAAAGACACAAATCTTTCATCATCTTCACAGAACCAAAAAAACTGAAACAAGTTTCGCTAGAGAACAACAATTCAATAAATTCAAAACAATTCAATGAACGACGAACGCACCCGATAATTAATCAAATCAGTTCTCGTCTTTATGTTTACGACAACCAATCCAATTTAAATTTTCTGATTGATACAGGAGCAGACATCTCTGTGCTGCCTTATAAATTCTTTCGTAAACATAAGAGAGATACCATTTCTACATTAACGGCTGCAAATGGTACGCCAATAATTACTTATGGAAAAAAATTATTAACATTAACATTGCAATTAAGAAGAAATTTTCCACATGTTTTCACAATTGCTGATGTCAACAAACCAATTATTGGCGCTGATTTCTTAAACAAATTCGACATTATCGTCGACATCAAAAATCGTCGTTTAATTGATAATACTACCAAATTATCTTCAATAGGTAGCATCAAAAAATCTTTTATACCAATACCCAAACTCTTCTCTATCGAAACTAAATTCACTTCTCTCGTTAAATCTTTCCCAAAATTAACTTCATCACCTAATTTTTTATCTCCAATTAAACACACAACGCAACATCCAATCATTACAAACACTCACTTGCCGTTTTGTCGTCCAAGACGTTTAGACCCCATAAAATTTTCTATCGCTAAAAAAGAATTTGAACACATGGTATCACTTGGAATCTGTCGGCCATCTTCTTCACAAGTTTCTTCCCCATTGCACATGGTGCCTAAAAAAGATTCGAATGATTGGCGGCCATGTGGCGACTATCGTCAATTGAACCTTGCCACAATACCTGATCGCTATCCATTACCTCATATCCATGACTTCAATCTGCATCTTCATGGTTGTACAATATTTTCTAAAGTCGATCTTGTACGTGCATACCATCAGGTACCTGTGGCTGAAGAAGATATTCCCAAAACAGCGATTTCAACACCATTTGGCTTATTCGAATTTTTGAGAATGCCCTTTGGCCTCAAAAATGCCGCCCAAACGTTCCAACGCTTCATGAACGAAGTACTTTCTGGTCTCGATTTCATTTTTGTCTATTTAGATGATATCCTTGTCGCAAGTAAAAACGAAGAAGACCATTTACTTCACTTATCAACACTCTTTGAGAGGTTAACCGCTTACGGTATCAATATCCAACCATCAAAATGTCTTTTTGGAGTTTCCTCTTTAGATTTCCTTGCGCATGAAATTTCTTCAGAAGGAATCCGCCCTTCTCAATTGAAAGTAAAATCTATTAATGATTTTCCAAAACCTACAAATTTAAAGGAACTTCAAAGATTTTTAGGGATGATAAACTACTTTCACCGGTTCGTACCAAATTTTTCAGAGATATTACGACCTCTTTATAATTTGGCAACTTCCCTTCGTTCCAAAACACAACTTATACTTTGGTCTCAAGAAAATTCCAATTTTTTTGTTTCGGCCAAAAGTGCTTTAGCAAATTCGATCGCTTTAGCTCATCCTTGCCCTGGTGCTGCTTTACATTTAACCACAGACGCTTCCGACACTGCTATGGGAGCCGTTCTTTCGCAAGCAGTTGATAATTTTACAACACCACTTGCTTTTTATTCAAAAAAGCTCACTTCTACTCAATCGAAATATTCCACTTTTGATCGTGAATTATTGGCAATTTATTCCGCCATTAAATTTTTTAAGCATTACCTACATGGAAATCATTTTACAATTTTTACTGATCACAAACCGTTAATAAATTCCTTTTTTAGTCTTTCAGATAAAACTCCTCGCCAAACCCGTTACCTAAATTATATAACACAATTTACCTCAGATATCAAATTTATTAAAGGTGACTCTAATATTGTAGCCGATGCTTTGTCACGAATCACTATTGAATCCCTTTCATCTAATTATCCATTGCCTGAGGACATACGAGCAGCCCAAGTCAAAGATGACGAGTTAAATCATCTTCTACGCAATCAATTTTTGAACAATACTCCATACCAATTATCTCTTCAAACGGTTGCAAATACAAAATGCAAAGTTTGGTGTGAAACTTCTTTAACTTCACACAGAATTTATATTCCTAAAAATTTGAGAAAAGAAATCTTTGATAAATTTCATAATTTAACTCATTCTGGCATTCGATCAACACTTCACAATCTTAAATCTCGCTTCTTTTGGCCTCACATGTCTAGAAACATTCAATTATGGACAAAAGCTTGTCTAAATTGCCAACAAGCGAAAGTTCATAGACATATCAAATCTCCTCCTCAGAACATACCCATTCCGAGAGGTAGATTTGAACATATACATATTGATTTAATTGGTCCTCTTTCCCCATCACTTGGTTGTACTTACATACTAACCGTTATTGATCGGTTTACTCGATGGCCTGAAGCGTTTCCCCTCAAAGATATAACCTCTTCCACCATAGCGACTACATTACTTCGTCATCATTTTTCAAGATTCGGTATACCTCACACTATTACCCATGATCGAGGCAAACAGTTTGAATCCAAACTTTTTTCTCAATTTAATAAAATACTTGGTATCCATCAAATACACACTTCCACATACCATCCACAAAGTAATGGTATTTTAGAGAGATTTCACCGAACTCTCAAAACCGCTATTACTGCTAGTAGTTCTGGTAAAAAGTGGAACGACGCTCTTGAGATATAATAAAAACAGCGTCTTTCAATTCAAGACTGAATGTTTCGTTACTCCTTTTCCTTTTATAGCCATTATCATTTCCTGTTGTGGGAGGGAATATATGTGGCAACCACCACAATTATAAATTAAATCATAAATGAATAAATCATAGTAATAAGTTCTTTTTTAAACAAAAATTGTAAATCCATAGTGATACAAAAAGTTTGTTTATTATTATTATTATAACAAAATAAAAAGTCAAGTCACGTTGTAACGAAAATTGGTTTTAATCTCTTTTTAAATTGTCCCACAAATTGGTGACTCTTCCCACAGTGCTTCTCGGTACGTTATTGAGCTGGATTGATCTGCAATACGTAAACTTCTTCTTAATTATGAGGTAGAAATTTTCGGCATCAGTGCAGAGGAACGTTGGGCGCCAATTGAGAGATGAGGGGGAGAGGAAACACGTGATGGAGTCAAACTCTCAAAAACACTTAACTTGGTTTTTTGTTTACAATATTTTTTTACACAAGATTAATATAGCAACGATATTTGTCATCTAATGTCCTCTGAGTCGAACGACCTTCCTTTTTATCTCAGCTCCATGAATGCCCACCAATGGGGTGCGCCCGACCATTCGCAGTGTTGGAAGGGGTGGTAACCATGGTAACATGTTTGAGGTTTCAGATGCCATGTTTCTGAAGAAGTGTTTTTCTTAAATTTAACTTAACAAAAAAAATTTCACTACGAATCGTAGTCGCATAGATATCCTAAAATAGCCAACCCAAAAATTCCAAAATGTCGAACTAATAACTTAGCAAAAATTCACTCACACTTCTTCTCTTTACGAAGTCTGGTGATAAAGAGGAAGACCTCTCGCTAAAATCTTTCCAAAACCGGTACTAAAAAAAAATTTCGTGGATGACATAGTTTAATACAATTTCCCTAAATTATTTTCTAATAAATTTACTTTACAAAACTAAAGATTGAAGAAGAGAAAAAATTATGATTAAACATTAAAATTTGAATCGACACGAAAAATTAAATTAATTAATAAAAAATAAGTAAATGGGGTAACGGCATCTATAGATGGGAGGAACAAAATAAATACAAAATTACCATAAATAAAACAAAAGAAACCAACAAGAGCAGTCACTTGCAGAAGGGAACAATCGTTTAAAATTTCTGACAATTTTTCCAGAAATCTTCAACCATTCTTCGTAAAAGTTACAAGTAGAAAATGACCTGGAGTTAAAACATCGTAATTAGTAGACGCTACTAATCAAAAACGGTACACGTTAGAACAGCTTCTATTTGAATTAAAAATATGTTCATATATATATAAATATATATATATGAACTGTTGAATAAATTCGAGATTCCTACTCCTTTTACTTTTCCTATTCCTTATGAGAGGTCGCAGATGATCGGTTTAACATTTGATTTGTTTTCATATATTTTGGGACGAGTGGAGTGATATCTTACTCAAATTGATATCTTACTTCCATTGGCGTTTTCTTAACCTTGCGGTCTGTTGTATTAAATCTCTTCAAAATTTTATCAATATATTCTTCTCAAAGTATTTTCTTCCCTTATTATTTCCATTCCCAAAAACTTATTGAATTCTCCTACATGTTTTGCCTTAAATTCGTGTTTTAACCTTTCTATTGTTTTTTGTGTACACATCTTTCTTTGTGTATAGACACAAATCATACTTTGATCTTTTGAATCCATTGATCAAATTGTTCATCCCAACACTTTGGTGCCTCTTTAAGTCCATATAATACCCTTGTTCAATACATTTCATTTTTCCTTGTTTATTCCTTCTGGTATCTTTATAAATACATTGTCAGTTAGTTTACCATTTAAAAATGCTCTAATTGTTTTATTAGCCAATTATTATTAATCGCATGAACCATAAACATTCTTATCGTTGATCTTATCCTGGATACTGGGGCGTATATTGAATTCCATTCCTCATTTTTGAGTTGAAAACCTAATTGCCAACTAGCCGTGCCTTTTTTGTACCGTCTTTCTTTGTAGTAAATATCCATCTTGTATCTATTGCTTTGGTCTCGCTCGGTATATTTACTATTGTCCATGTTTCTTGTTCTTCGTGAGTTGATAAGTTGGTTTATTTGTTGTTCCAGATCTTGTATGTTTTTATATTGTTCTTCTCGTTCCTCGTCTTCACTGTTTTTCATCTGTTCTTCACTCTGTTCATGTAATTTTTTATTCTCTTTCACTTCATTTTTATCACTTTCAATTTTGTCCGTTATTTCTGTTGATCGACATTATCTTTATGTTATATACATGTTTCATCGCATAAAACATCTCGCGACATTATTATTTTGTCCTTTTTCCAACCAATTTCCAACCAATTTTCCCAACTTTTCTCTAGGTTTTATTAGCTTTACTAACAAAACCTTCACATATATCCACATCTCCGTAAAGAAGGCTACTGCCATTTCATCAAGGATTTCAACGACCGCTTCCGGGTTATAAGTGATTTCTTTGGAATCAACTCTTGGTTTTAATGATGTTCCAGTCATTTTACTGATAATCGCATCGGCAAAACAACATTTGAAATAATCTTGAATTAACTAATTAGTTAAACATTTACCAATGGTAAATAAATGCGATAATTTACCATATCAATTAATATTCCTTCAACATGAACGTTGATTTTTCTCTGGGAAAGTATAAAAAATCTCCCCGCTTCTTTAGCAAGAACACCATTCTTGTTATACCTAGTACATTATGAGAAATAATTTGGATCCGAGTTCTAAACGAAAGAATAGGAAATAGTATCTATGAAAACAATTAAAATTGATTTGTTAGTAAAAAAATAAAATTAAAATTACCGTTCCGTAGCTGCACATAAAGTTCTCAATGCACTTGCCCCTATCTTAAGATTATCTCGGAACTATCAACTTCGTTAAATGTATTTCGTTCATCTTTTAACATCTTTGTTAATGATAACGTTAATAATATGTACCTAATGTTATTTTATTATTATTATTTACCATTTATTGCCACAAATAAGAATATAAAATTACATAAGGTACACAAGAAGAAAAAATAATAAGAACAAAAATATACATAAAATCCCATTGTCGATGGTTAGTCGAGCAATGGATAAACTTAAACAGTATAAGCAGTATGAGCCGTATCAGCAAACGGATCATTTTATCGCACAAGCGATCTTTGCCAAATGACCCAACAGAACAAACAAAAATAATATTTACTGAATATGGCAAGTAGTGATAATTAGATATTATTAACATTTATCACCAAATAAGATTAAGCAAGAAAAAGAGAAAAACAAAGAAAAGACACGAAAAGAGGGAGAGAGCGGCAAAAGAGGCCAAAAGAATCTGCCGGATATCAGTTGCCAACAAGTTGCCAAAGAACAAAGAATCAGAAAACAGCCAGTTGAAGGGCAAGCAAGTGGCTCTTTAAAACATGTCTAAAATTAGCAATGTTAGAAATATTACGAATTTCAGAAGGCATGGTCTGTGATAAATTTCAGTGCTATGAACAGGAAATGTAAGAATAGTATCAGAACGTGAACGAGTAGCAAGCTCATGAGTTGATAATTGCTGGAACCTATCTGATAAGTACTTTGGGGTGCAGTTATGAAGGATTTTAAATAAAATGATTAATAAACGAAAGGATCTACGTCCCTCACAGGTTAACATCTGAATGTGATTGCGATACGGCGTTACATGCTCAAATCTATTTAGGTCAAATATGAACCGGATATGAATTTACTCAGAAGAATCACTGAGAGGTCGGGATAAACCGACCAGTCTTTTTAAAGAGTAAGAGCAAGCATAAAATTTTTGAATTTGCGGTTTCCAAGACAATGCAGAATCCATAAGGACTGCAAGATTTTTAACTGTGTCAGAAAACCGTATGACATTTCCATCCAGCATCAGATCACTGCAGGTAGATAGATTAATCTTACCAAGTAATTGACGAGTTCCAAACACAATAGATTGCGTTTTAACTGAGTTCAACTTAAGTCCGTATCTCCGAGACCAGTTCAAGACCTTAGATAGATCGTTATTAAGTCGCACAATAGCTTCCGGAAATTCAGCAACAGTTGTAGTAGTATATATCTGGAGGTCGTCAGCATACAAATGATAATTACACGAGATATAACTAGTAACACTATTAACGAACAAAGAAAAAAGTAACGGACCCAATACACTGCCCTGAGCAACACCACATTTGATTGCACAAGCAGAAGAAATTGAAGAGTTAGCGCGTACGCACAAGGAGCGATGGGAAAGGTAAGATTGAAACCAAGAAACACAGGAGGGAGTGAATCCGTAGGCAGAAAGAGACGCCAAAAGAAGGCTGTGGTCGACATAATCAAAAGCCTTGCTGAAATCGAGCAGTACCAGCACAGTAACACATCTGTTGTCGCAGACATATCTAATATCATCAGTAACTTTAATGAGGGCAGTAGTTGTACTATGCCCACTGCGAAAACCCGATTGCAACTCATTGTGTAAGTTAAACCTCTCTAGAAATCCTTGAACCTGTAAATAAACTAAGCGCTCAAGAGCTGTTGATAGTACGGATAAAATTTAAATCGGACGGAAATCAGTGTTACATAAAGAGGACTTGGATTTGGGTATGGGAACGACATGAGCAACCTTCCAGACAGAGGGAAATAAAGGTCGCTCAAGAGAAAAGTTGAAGATATGAGTTAAGGGAGGAAGCACTATATCCAGGATAGGAAGAAGAAGGTTGGGACCGATACCATCAGAACCCACGCAAGAGGACTTCGAATAAGCGGTCACAAGCGTAAGAGATAAGGAGCAAGATTTAAGAGAGGTAAAAATTTCATTAATTGTTGCCGCCTTAGTTACGTCATCGATGATCAGGGGAGGCTCTGCAAAAAAAGTTTGCCATCGACTCACAATCAAGATCCATCTGGACAGACGGAGAGTCAATCGCTCCGAGAGACCTCATAGTCCTCCAAAATGTTCTCGGCGCGACTCCAGACAGCCTCTGGTAGAAATAAGATCTCTTAGCAAACTTGCATTTATGATTACAGCGCACCGGTTGCGTAAAATTCGATAATTTTCCCGATTAGTACTAGAGGGTGTACGTTTAAATACCGACTTTGCACGGTTACGCAGTCGCATAAGAGATCTTATCTCATCACTCAGCCAAGGTGCAGGCGGGTGCCTCATCCTGCGTTGTCTAAGTGGCGCATGTTTATCATAGAGATTAATGATTTTAGAATTAAAGTAGTCCACTTTAGCATCAATATCTGCTAAACGATACAGTGGAAGCCAATCAATCATCAGTGCATCTGACAAGAGCAAATTAGTTTCAACTCGCCCTAGATCACGGTAAGTCGCAACACGCCGAGAACGACTCAGATGCTGCACCCATAGAGCACAATAGATTAGTCATCAATCATGGATGGAAAATTGGAAGGCAGGTAGCTGACCATGTGTAAGTATGCCGTCTGGACAGGATGTAATAATAAGAACAAGAAGAGAATGTGAGGTAGGAAGATGATGAGTAGGCAGAGAGGGTAAGATAGATAAGTTTAAGGAAGAAGTAACGAACTGAAGTTTCTCACCGCGAGTATCATTTCTCAACAGACAGGTATTAAAATCCCCCATTAACAGGATAGTCCCATAGATAAGTGAATGCCTTTCCAAAATCTCCTCCAACTGATCAAAATAGTTCATAGAAGGAGGGCAGTAAAAAACACCGAGTAATACTTTATTATAATCAGTTTTCAGCCGTACAAGCAAAAACTCCGCATTCGGCAACGTTCCATCGAAGGTTTCTACGATGGTAGCATGCAAAGTGTTTCGAATAAACAAGGCCACTCCCCCACCACGTGAGAACATACGATCATTTCTTAACAAATAGTAATTAGGAAGAGTGTATAAAGTAGAAGGTAAGGTCGACTTGAGCCACGTTTCGCTAACCATGATGACATCAAAGATATTCAATTCAAATGTAAGTAGGAGAGATCATCAAAATGAGCACAACCATTTTATCGGTCTAAAGAAAAAATGAATTAAACTAAAGAAAGATTATTAGTCAAGAGATGTTGGGATGTGGGAGTAAAGAGCGGGATTTAAAGAGTTCATGCTAAAAGGACTAAAACAAAAAACTAAAAGTGGTACAACGTGGTTCACGCAGCCTTGTTCTTTAGTTTAATATTTTTAAGTAGGTACAACTTTTTGAGACTGTTGGAAATATGTAAGAATGAATAATAAATTGAAATTTAATTAATAACTCATCCGCAGCAATTCTATATGAAAATGATAAAAGTTGTAGGCCTTGAGAAAGACAAGGTTTATTGCGAGAAAAGATTTCAAAAAGCCCCAAAAACAAAAGTCTGACGCCGCACCGCCAGATTTGACGCAATGTTCGTCATCATTGCCCATCGTTAAAACGTCACATTAAAAGGACTTTTCGTGAATTTAACGTAGATTTTCAGGCACCCAAATATGCCAAAAAGTGTCTAAACGATTTCTGAGAAGATACTTTTAAGCGATTCCCAGACGACACTAATAGATGTCAGGAAGTCTCCGAAAACTAACTTATCAATGCTTTTCCTCGAATATCCAGATATTTTTAAGAATTTCTTAATACTCAGAAATGATCTCAGATGTCAAAAAATCTCCAGACAAAACTTTTCCGTAGTTACCTAGACGTTTCTATGAAATTCTAAAATTATTATCAGAAAGTGTTTAAACGCATTCTGGATCACCTTAAATGTTACTTTAAACCAGGGCGAGAAAAAATTATAATTTCCTTTCTTTAATCAAAATTAACAGTATACTGGATTGCCTGCAAATACATATTATACAGTATGTCCCCGGATCGAGTTACAAAGAGGAAAAAAAAATTTATTACTGATTTTTCAAACTTATCTCAGCATACATAATGCGTCGGATATGTTCAAACCACTAAATCGCACGAACTTTATATTCTAACTATAGAAGTTAACTAATTATTCCCATTTTTATGTAAAAATTATAGTTTTACTAAATTAAAAATTTTTCAAGTTCAATTTACGATATGCAACCATAGAAACCAATAAAATAAAATAAAAGTTACAACTTATGTTAGTGAAAAATATACGGACAAATCAAATTAAAATATGGCTAATTGAATAAAATATTTTAAATGTAAATTAATGTAATAACACACTATGTAAGTAATAAATATTATTTATTTG
The DNA here is from genome assembly GCF_036711975.1 of Onthophagus taurus. NCBI lineage: Eukaryota > Metazoa > Arthropoda > Insecta > Coleoptera > Scarabaeidae > Onthophagus > Onthophagus taurus. The sequence goes on along the minus strand of NC_091972.1, from coordinate 28,930,167 downwards.
TAAGTGAACAAATCCTCATTCAAACAAATTCCTTCCCAATTCGACACACATTTGAAGACGAGTTCTAAATTCTTTATAAGAAGTACGAATTTCCGCCAGTGGTAGAGATTCTATCGCTTTAATTATTCTTAGTTTTAATAGTTCTACATCATCTTGTAATGGTTCACTGTAAACAATTTGTTTAAATCGTCCCCAAAAATAAAAATCCATAATTGTAAGATCAGGACTACGTGCTGGTCATCAAATAGGACCATTTCGTTCAATCCATTTTTCACTAAATTGTAAATTTAACCATTTGGCACAATGTGTGAATGGTAAGCTGGGCAACTGTCTTGCTGAAAGTACATTGACCGTATAAAATTTAAGGATAATTGGATTTACGTCGCTCCAATAACGACAATGCTGGGAAGAAACAATGTCATTTGTTGAAAAGCTATCTGAAAAGCAGCGTCTTCCTCATTTAGTCTCTTTGTCTGCTTCTTTATGGATAATACAGAACCCGTTTCCAAAAATTTTTTCATAAGTTTGCGAGCCTCAACATGAGATATTTTTGTGTCCGGATATTTTTGCTGGCATTTTTGTATAACTACACGAAAACATGATTCACTAGTACCATAGCACAGTACTAAATAAATTCTCTCTTTCACGGTTAACATCGCATGAAAAGACTTAATCACACCAATATAAGTTGTAACTTTTATGGTTTCTATGGTTACATATCATAAATTGAACTAGAAAAATTTTCAATTTAGAAAAAAGCCCAATTTTTACATAAAAATTGAAATAATTAGTTAACTTTTATAGTTAGAGTATAAAATTCATGCGATTTAGTAGTTTGAACATATCCGACGCATTATTTATGTTCAAAGTAAGTGAAGAAAATAAAAACGAAATTTATCCTACGATATACCTACCAAAAAATACCTACTATTAAAGCCAAAATCCATGGGACTTGACAAATTGCAAAAAAGTGCTTCCCTATCTGATGCTGTAAAAATGTGAAAGGAATTAGGAAGTGTACTTGAAGAAACACATTCATCATTTATAAATTTAGCATATAACAAAATATAAATTGACGATAGAAGAGAATCATCTTGCTTTCTGAGGAAGTTATATCCAATGTTACTACTTTGCAATGGCCTGATAGGGAGAAACTTCTCCCAACTTTAAAACAATTTTTATGTGCTGTGTACTGCTTAGCTTCAGTAGCAACAAATTGGAAATGAAAAAAGCCAGCAAATTAGAATTTTTATATAAACTTTGCAATTCCTATGCATTGTTTTTTTTTTTGTTTTTGTTATAATAGGTATGTATTGTTTTTGTTTATCTTAGTTTTTAGTTGCCTGATTTTGATTTTCATTTCTTTTGATTTAAATCATGGATTGATATAAAAAAATTACTTGATCGAAAATTCTAGATAAGAACATTATAGAAATTGAATACTGAAAAATAAAAATTAAAAAAAAAATATATTTAATACATACCGCTTGATAATTAAATACTTAACAATAAGCAAAACTGGATAAAAATCCTTTCTTCATTGCATCATCTCCAGAAATACATAAAAAATACATACAGTTGTTGCATATAACTTATAATACGGTTTCATCCCTTGATAATGTACTCTACTAAAACAACAAAAACATTCCTAAAATATATTTATATTAAACCTTTATGATAAAAACTTGGAATATGGCAATCTTACTCTCCAGTTGAGTTGGATAATGATCGCTTGAAAATATTTGAGAGTTGAGGTCACCTTCTAGATCCATCTTAATCAATAAATAACCAGAATCCTTTTAAAAATAAATAATTAGATGGAGTTATAATTTAAAAGAAACAAATTATTACCTCAACATTTCTTTATCATACATTATATGTATGTACATCAGCAAAGAACTGTATCATTTCAGCAGTAGCTGCTTTCTCGTCCAATTCATATTCACTCGTCTCAATTATGGAAGTGGCCAATTCTTTTTAAATAAACGTAATAAAATCCAACGTAATTAATTACGCAGTAAGAAGCGTACTCACCTCAACACAATTTGGATCCATTTTATTAAACAATAATAAACGCGGTTTAAAGAAAATGAATTCCTCCCTCTCCGGTGTTTGGAGTTATAAATACTCTTGGAGGTTCTAAATAAAAAATAAAGGATTAAAAAAAAATGTTTGAAAAATTGAATTATGTAGAACAGCCTGTACAAAGAAAACTGTCATCCATTTGCGACAACACAAATCAAACCAATGATACCAACCGTAAATAAATAAAATTACCAATCTCAACAGAATTCTTCAATCATACCTACTTGCTGACATACTCGCTTAATTGTGGAGCAATAATTCTAGTAAAAATCAAATCTAACGAAAATTCTTCAAATGGCGAGCTTCCCATTTTCGTTTAAATTTAAAATACACGAAATCTCCGAAGGATTTCAAACTTGTCTGTTGTGTGAGTCACTTGTTCGCCACCCGACATTATTTTACTTTATTTTTCTTTGTTATCGTCTTAGAACCTTGTATTTTCATTATCTTTTTTTCTTAAAAGAAAAACATTACTTTTTTCATTAGTTTTGATTCATTTCAATTTACATCCATTTATATTTTCTTGTGCTCTATATCAACTATATTTTTTTCTTTATTTACTTTAATAAATATTATTATTGAAATAAAATTATTCAAACAAAATAAACCATTTACGCAAACTATTTACGCTTTATAAATATAAAACCATTTCCAACCACAACCGTTCCTGTTAAATACCCTTTTTCAAATCCATTAAATTTGTGTGTTAAATGGGATTCTTATTTTCGGTCAGAGGAAGCATTAAATAGAGCAGTTGTGAAAAAGAATATGGATACAGAGATTAAGAAAAATATCATTGTTTTGGATAGGTCAAGTCGTAAAACCCTAAAACAGATGTAAAAAATTTACAGAAGAGGTCGGTTTTGGAGAAATGTGAGTTGGGTAAATACCCCTACTCCATCCTAGCAGAGATGTTTCCTGGACCGTTGAGAAGGCTAAAATATTCATTCTTATTCTAGCAACTGTGTTGTGTTGTTTAAACAGAAGTTACCGAGTGAACTTATTTGAGACCGTATTTGTGTTTTTAAACAGGGTTTTTTTTTAATTCTTGAAATATATTTTTTTAGTTTATGTGTTATCTTTTGCTGACAGTTTTTATTTACGGTAAGTTAGTATTTTTACAGTTCACGTCTTTTTTATTGATTTATGTACGCGAGGAGCAAGTCTTCTGCAATTTCTTTTTGTGATTATATCCTACATCTCATCGATTGCGTTCATTTACCTTTAATATTCAAAATATTTATTAATTACGTACGCCCGTATAACTGTAATCCTATTATAGAGCGTTGGGAGACTCGTCTTCGCGCATAAAATCGAAATATGATAAGGAACGTTTTTCATTTTTAGTGAATCTTTGTTCCATTCGACTGAAAGAAGTCATGAAACAAAATTGACCTTAGTCAATTGTTTAAATTTTAACCAGTGACGTATCCAAAGAGCTTTCAAATTTCATTTCAAGCTTAAACGCAAATGCGCCCACCTCCTTTATTTAGTTTTATGACGGTGTTTTATGAGGGTGCAAAAAAAAACTCTCACTACTCTTTATAATGAATTTTAAAACCTAAATTAATATTCAATATTCGGGAGTGCTGGGCGATAATCGGCCGGTGATCCGGTCTGTTTTCGTTCTCGGTTTCTACAAGGTTGTTAGAAAAAAAGACAGCGTGTTGCCTTGATTTGAAGTTTTAGTGTTTACAACTGCTTCTATATAATGCAATTTTTTTGATCATTACGAGTTTGAATGACGCTCCGCTCCGCGGGTTAGAAATTAGAGATCTTTTGAAAGATAGACGCACGATAAATTAGCCATCTGAATCGCGAGCGTGTGTTTTAACGAAATGTACTTCACGTCAGGTTCAAGTACCGAATGATGAGTTTATTACAAAGCCTACACCGTTTAATGACAGGTACGGTTCGTGATGAAGTTCATATGAGGTTAATAATGTTCAGACCCGCACACCGCGCAATAGATCTAACATTCGTACTTCCCTTTTCAAAAAGCTTCTCGATAGCTTCTAACGTCAAACCGCGAGCCGAAAGAAAGTTCATGAATTGTGATAACGTCGAAGGCACCCATCCAAGACGGGACATCTAAGCGATTCTAAAGCTACCTTGACTTGCGTAAATCAATTAAATTAAACGATTTAATTCGATTCGAAGTCTTTAATTTTGAATTTTCAATGAATCTACTCGATACCGGAGTCTGATATGACGACATCACTGGTCTTTTTTCTGTTGAAATCTGCTTTTGCGCTACTGTAGGAGTAGGACTGAAATTATTTTTTCTTATTGGCTGTCGGATGTTTTGAAGAAATCGTTGCTTTTGTGTGTTGTAATTTGCAATTTCTAATGCATATGCTTCTGCGATTTCGACGTCTTTTGGTTGTCGTAATTTAACTTCTAACCCGATGCTGGTGTTAATTAGATCCAATCCAAACAGATATGTCTGTTTCATGTTTCCAATTTCTACATCTTGTTATTAAAAAATTCTTTCTTGTTCATAAAAATAGAAAGTAGCATTAAGTCACTTCTGTGATATGTGTCATATTCTAGTTATTCTAAGGTATATTTGTTACCGAAGTGTGAGTCTATGTTGGAGCTTCGCGTTGCCGTAATTAGTAAGTGGATTATAAAGGTAAATGCTTGACTTCATTGAGTTAATTTGACTTAAATAGTGTGAAAGCCACTATAATCTCTCTTCAGATGGATATTGCTGCTCTGAAATCAAATGTTACTTCGCCATCTTCACATTCTTTAAACGATTTTGATTCCGAAAAAATTATACACGAAGTGATGGAACGCGCGCGTAGGAAGAATAAACTAATGATTTATAATATTCCTGAATCCGACGGCTTATCACGAAAGGAACAAGGTGATGAGCATTTTGCCTTTCTGGGCAAACTATTTACGCACTTGGGGTTACTGAACCTATTATTCAGCCTTTTCGCTGTGGTAAATTTTGCTCTTCTAATAGCGCGAGATGTAGGCCTATACGAGTAAAATTGTTGGATCATAATTCTTTTAAGCCTGTTTTTCGTAATATTTCGTAATAGCAATTTGAAATCCCATAATAAATTTAAGAACATTTCTGTCTTAATGTCTCTCGACTGAATTAAAAACAAGAACTGAGTCTGGCGAAAAGGGTTTGGTACTAGAGTACATCCGTGGCAGTCCCTCAATTGTCAAGGCTTCGGAAAACTGATTTTTGTAACTTCTGCTTGCTGTATCTAGTCATCATGATGTTGAATCGGTTGAATCTACAGATATTCAGTCTTTAGTACCACTTGTCGATGTGTTGACTTGTAAGTGTTATTTATGGTGAGTGATCTTATATATCCTGGTTGTACATATCTTCTGATAATCCACAACCTGAGTTGCTATGTTTCTTGGACGCCCTAGAACATAAAGATTTAAATTTTCTTGTCCTTAGCCTTGGTGATTTTAATTTGCTTGAATATATTAAGGCACCTGGCATATCAATCATATGTGAGAAAATGGAGTTATTTCGTAATTTTTGTGACTTTCTGGACCTTTGTCAACTCAATCATGCATTAAACTGTGACAATCGTCTATTGGATTTGGTTCTGACAAATACTGATCACCGGTTTGATCTTGTTCATGATGGTTTGCCGAAGTTTCCGTCTTTGGGTGGTCGCTCTAATTTGCTAAGAGCCAACTTTCCTGGTTTGTATGATGAACTACATTATACGGATTGCTCTTTTCTAAATGTGCAGGTTAATGCGGATGATCCTTTGTCAGCTTTCTATACAAAGTTGTATGAGATTTTGGATTTAGTTGTTCCTAAGAGATTGTGTCGTAGATCCTCATACCCTATTTACCAGCGGAATATAAAAGACTGAGATGTTTGACTAAACAGAAAATCTCTGATGCGTATAGTTCCTTTACTATTAATGCTGAACAATCGCTTAGTTCTAATCCTCGTAACTTTTGGAGTTATATAATACAGAAAGCAACGACCTCCCGACTTCCTGGCAAAATGATGTATGATAAGTCCACCTACACTGATCCTGATAAAATAGTTAATGCTTTTACAGATCAATTTTTTAGAGTATTGTGACGCCTTACCGGCAAAAAAAATACAAATAAAACTATTCACAACACAAACCAATTACAAAATTCCACGGCGCAAGTACGGGTCCTCGCCTAGCTCAGTGAAGATGGGGAGGGTTTCATTTCTAAGGCGCCACACAGTTATTCCCGTACGGCCGACGAACTGTGACGTGATGTTAAGCAAAATATGAAAATTGTAAACGAACACACAGATAACAGACAGGAAGATGAAATTTGAGTTGCATATAAAAATAATAACTTTTATTAAAAAAATAATAAGTACAGGCAAAATAAAAAAAAGTTTTGTTTCTTTCCAAACATTCAAAATGACGTAAAATCAAACAATAACAAATAATGAACTCCAAAATATTAATGTTAGCGAAATAGAAAATTAAAAAAAAGAATTAACCAAAACAAAAAAAATAAACAATCAGCAAAATTATATATAAAAACGTTTGATTGAACGAAATTTCGCTCTTAGAAAAATTACCAAAAGAAAAAATTGGCTCTTACTAAAACCTGCATGAAAATAACAAAAAGAAAAAATTAGGAAAAGAAAAACAAAAGTTTTAGGATTCAAAAATAGATTAAGTAGGAAATTAGTTTAGTATATAGATATATATATTATCTATATACTAAAATATAAAATATAAAATATAAAATATTATTATCAAATAATTAAATAATGCCGAAACTAACTAATTTCCAAACAAGATATGACAAGCCACATGTTTCTATCAGTCCAGCCGACCGTCCCGAGGAAGTTTCAGCAGCCAGCGAGCTACCGTCGAGCTACCGTATAGCGACTATTTTTTATGATGCGGAATTAGAAATCGTAGACCGACCAAACCGATTTCAAACATTTACAAATATCATGAAATAACCGTTGAACGATTCTAAAGATGATCCGCTTATTATTAATACAATAATTCACCGAAAATCATCCCGCATCATAATTAATTAAATTACTCCATTCCTGATGGTCATCCGTTGAAAATATTGTCCATGTAGGATTGCCCCGAACATCACCCAACTGCTGGAATTGTTTTGTGTTAAGGTGCGCGTAAATTAATACCGATTAATTGGTGTTGACGTGAAACACGTGGTCGGGAAAACATCTGTGAATATAAGTGCCGTAAACAGTGGCCGATTTTGTTAAAAATATTTTTGTGATTTTCTGTATAAGTAAGGGTATCTTTTGATTTGTATTATAAATTTTTCCGTTAATTATTGTTGATTAATTGTTAATTACTCCGCCGTTCTTTAACCGGTTTTACCCGTTCAAAAACTATAATTATGTAATTTTATGTCCCGCATCCGATAGCGCCGTCAGAATTTTGCTATTTTTGTTAATTAGCGCCGCGCATTGTAAATTAGTCGTTGATAACTTGTACTGATACGATCCCCCACGCGGAAAAATCCAGTTTTCGCCCCAAAATGGTATAAATAGCCGGCCAAAATTCTGACTTTGAACAGTTCTTCATCAGATCTACAACAGTTCTTCATCGGTACTACGACCGTCTTCAACAAGTACTACAACAGTCTTCGTCAATAGTTAATTTCCGAAATATCCGTATTTCAGTTTACCGTAAGTCCAATTTATTTTGATAGACTTTGATTTTATTTTGCTGTTAATTTTCATTGATTGTTGTACATTTTGTCCCAACCTTAATACTCTTGGAAGGTTCTTCGAGTATTCCGTTCCTTTGCACCTTAGGAAGGTTTCCAGGTGTATCCCATACCTCCGCCTCATTTTTTTTATTTGTTTAATTTAAATTCATTTATTATAAAGTCAAAGTCTTGTCAATTTATTCCTACCGTCCCCATTCTCCGACCGTGGTCACAAAGCAATAAACTGCCCTCCTATTTGTTTATTTTTAATAAAGTTGATAGTTATTTGTTTTCCGAATTTTTCTTGTTTTCTTCTTTCCCATACCGAATCCCTGGATCTCCGACTGTAACCCCCAAAAGTTATCTGGAGGCGAAAGAGTTCCTTAACTCTCTAAACATAAGGTGGCGCCCGAGACCGTTAACATCCCGAACACATAACAGGGCACCAAGACCCCTTTTCCTAGGACCGAACCAGAATAAGGTCGTTGCAACATGAAAGGTTAAAAGAAATAGGAAACGTTAGAAAAATGTACGCTTACCTCTGATGTTCGAGGTTTAAAACCAGAAAGATGAATTTTAATGTAAATACACCAAAAATCCGAAAGAATCCGATGACTTGAAACGTACAAACACGATTTCAAGAGAAATGCAGCGGCGATGAATCCGAAAATTCACGAAACGGCAAAATTTCCAAAATCCAAAAATGGCGAAAACCCAAAAATGCCTCAAACACCAAGCACCACAATGTATCGTAACTGGTTACTCAAGAAGAGACCCGAGACCCCCGAGACGTATGTAAAGCATTGTGGCTATGCTTTTAAATAAAATTAAAGGGCAAAAAAAAATTACACCTGCGCGCTCAATCAACACATCCACAAAGAACGAAAAACGAAGAAAAATCAAGAAAAGGAAAGAAAATTTATCTGAATGGATAAAAGGGATTTAGGGAGTTTCGGAATCGAGATCGTTGCTGAAATAAACAAAAAATCAAATTAAACAAAAATTAATAAAGTTAAATCTAAATAAACACATATATTTCAATACCCGCATATATGCAACACAAATTTCCCACCAACATAAAGAAAAGATAACAAATAACATAAATTCCAAACAAAATTCAAATTAACTAAAGTAAAAAAAAAAATTGAACCGTAACAGTATATGAGAACCGGTATAAAATACAAGGAACTGAGGTATGTTAAAGATAAAAGTATTGAACAGCACATTGAGGCGTCAGCAGTTGAATTAACAGGCAGGAAGATGATAATCCTGTCCATCTATAGGTCTCCTGACGGCGACATAAATACCTATCTAAGTGCCTTAAACGAGATCCTAACTCACATTGATGAAAATTATCCAAACTATAAACTTATAGTATCAGGAGACTTCAATATCGATTTTCTGCATGAAAGTGTCAATAAAGCCGACCTATTAGAATTGATGAGGGAATTTGGACTGCAACAAACGTTTGACTCACCCTCTAGAGTGAATAGAAAAACTAGTAGTTGTATTGATAATATATTTTGTAACCTAAATAACAATTGTCTAAGAAACACCACGATGCAGCTTCACATCGGTGACCACTACGGACAAATACTGATGATAACCAACAAAGATCTAAAAAAGGAAAAAACGCAAAAAATTAAAAACAGAATTTATAACGATAAGAACACTCACTTTTTTAAAATCGCTCTTTCCACAGTGGATTGGCAGCCTCTCCAAAAATCCGAGAACGCAGGTGAGTTGTATGATGTTTTTCATAACATATTCTGTGCAGTCTTCGATGATTGTTTCCCGTTTGCCTATAAGAAAAAACGGAATACTAAATTTAAAACAATTTATATGTCTAAGGAGACTAGAAATCAAAGGGACACACTAGATCTTTTGGGGTGGCTGGCCTCTGTAACTAGGTCCAGAGAACCCTACGACAAATATGCTCAATGTAAACAAAAGTACTTTGATCTCTTAGAGAGCGAAAAGAAAAAACATTACACGAGAAACATTTTAACGGCCGATAATAAACAAAAAAAGTTGTGGGAGGTTATTAATAAGGAACGATCCTATCATCATGCACAAAAAGAAATAGGAACGAATTTAACTGCACAAAACTTTAGTAACTACTACGCTGAAGAAGTTGAAAAACTGGTAAAGGGTTTGAATCCGACAACGACGAGTTCCAACGTTTACGTAAAGAATACAGCAAGAATTTTTTCAAAAAGTCTTTACTTTAGTCCCTGTACCAAGACGAGATAACAAATATAATTAATCATTTAAAAACCAAAAAGAGCGAAGATGTCTATGGACATTCAACAGCTGTTGTAAAGAAAGTTGCGAATGAAATCTCTGAACCGCTTTGTATGGTTTTAAACAAATGTATTGAAGAGGGAGTTTTTCCCGAAAGGATGAAACAGGCCAGGATCGTTCCAATTTACAAAAAAGCAGATGACAACGATTGCTCAAATTACAAACCGATTGCCCTCCTTCCAGTGTTTTCGAAAATCTTCGAAGAAGTAATAAAACGCCGACTAATCAGCTACTTACAAAAAAATAAAATATTTGACGACAGCCAACATGGTTACAGGACCGGAAGATCGACGATCACAGCTGTTACCCGAATGATACGCGATGTCACGGAAGCTCATGACAATCGAGAAAGCGTGGAAATGACCTGTTGCGACCTCACCAAAGCTTTTGATACGGTGGACCATAATCTATTACTGGATAAGCTCGCCTTTTACGGCGTACGGGGATCAACACTAAGTCTAATTAAATCGTATCTGAGTAACAGAACACAATATGTCGCTTGGAATGGTTCAATATCCGATGTGAAAAACAATAGATACGGTGTACCCCAAGGATCAATCCTGGGACCGATCTTATTTATACTGTATATGAACGATCTTCCTCGAAACATAAAAAACTCAGAAACGTATCTATATGCGGATGATACGTCGTTCGTAGTAAAAGGGAAAACGAGAGAAGAAACACAATTGAGAACTAACGATGTCTTAGAAGACGCGTCTGATTGGTTGCGAGCGAACAAGCTCATCCTCAATGAACAAAAGAATCAAAAAATTAACTTTCTCACGAAAGGAAACTATAACGTGGTGAACTTTCTTGGCTTGAAGTTGAACAATCGTCTCACCTGGGATGACCATGTGAGTGCCCTTCGTAGAAGACTCGCGAGTGCAGTTTTTATGGTGCGAAGATTGGTGAAGTGTACCGAACCTGAAGTAGTAAGAACAGCATATTTCTCTTGTTTTCATGCAGTGGCCTCATATGGCATCTCCATTTGGGGTTCGGGTCCGGGAATCAACAGGGTGTTTAAGCTACAAAAGAGTTGTATCCGCGCTTTGTGTAATGTAAAAAATTTAGAATCATGTAAAGAACATTTTAAAAAAATTGATATACTTACCGTGCCCTGCATGTACATACTTACCTGTGTTAACCATGTGCATAATAATACACAACTCAATGACATAAACTCCGTACATCACGAATATAATACGCGACAAAAAGACTCTATAAGGGTTCCGTATCACCGTCTTAAGGTGACCCAGCAAGGTGTGGACTACCAGGGTACAAAACTTTATAACAAACTACCGGATTGCATAAAGAACATGAACACCGCGCGTTTTAAAAATCGTGTTAAACATTTTTTGGTGTCTGAGGCCTTTTACTCGGTAGAAGAATTCCTAAGTAATGTCCACCGTATGACCGAACTGTATTAGTTAAGTTACTGTTTTAGATACTCATTGTTGAAATATACATATATATTTTGTATGACGTCTGTCCAAAAACTTTTTTTTTGACATATAAATAAACATTAAACATATACTGGTGTCTGCTGACAACATGGTTGATGTACACTCTACGTATGCTCCAGTATTTGTTGCTGATGTCACCGAAGCACAAGTTCTTCATTTCCTAAAAAGGTTACCTGATAAACTTACTGATGGTGATTACATGGTGGTGATGATGATCTTAGTGCATTTTTCATTCGTGATTGCTGTACAGTTTTTGCAGTTCCGCTTCATTTAATAATTAACCTACCCTTAAGCACTTGCTCATTTCTTAAACTTTGGAAGCGCTCGCGCATTGTTTCTATATTCAAACGTGGCGAACGTACCAACATTACTGATTATCGATCGATATCGTTATTGTCCAATTTCGCTTCAACGAAGGTACTTCAACGGATTATTTACATGATGATCTGATTTATTTGCAGGTTCAATCATCTGTGTCACCATATCAACATATCAAGCGTCGCGCGTCGTTCAACGATTACCAATCTCGCGCTGGTTACTGGGGTGATTTGTGAATCTTTGGATAGGGGCGGTCAGGTGGATGTCGTATACACTGATTTTTCTAAGGCATTCGATATGATTCATCATGACGTACTCTTACGAAATCTACTTTAAAGTTTAACTACTACAAATTTGATGACATAATAAAAATAGCGGTAGCCATGACTTACTATGGTAATCAATTATTTTAAACAATTTCCTAAGTGTCTAAAAATGATTTAGTAAGTTGAGTTGACCTCTTGAATGGAACATATTCTGATCACCGGGTTGATTTGAATTTTGACTGCCATCAATTCTGTCCAAGTGCCAATAATTGATAAATCGGAGTTTACAAAGTTTGTATGGTTTAAAATAATTTTTGGAAAAGGTTTAACACGTTAATCTTAAAATTACTCACTGTATGAGGTTCATTTGTTCTTCTGTTTTTCGTGCTTTTTTTGCTGTCCTGAAAATGTGATCGATGGACTAGGAATTGGCTGGAAGTCGGCTGCTCTTGTCCCTTTATACTTTTTCGTTTATCATTAAATGCTCGGTATACCGTTTCATTCCGAGTCTCTATGTATGCTATCGGGATGCAGCTGCATAACTCCCGTTTCAGGGATTTTTCCATAAACCGTTTATAATGATTTTATCGCCTATATCCGCTACTTACGGACATACTGTATGTGATTTCATATGTAATTACTTTCATTTGATTTTCTTTCCTTAATTGGTTTATTATGATTTTAATGGATATCCAATTTTTATTAATACCCTCGTGGGGTATATTTTTTTTATTATTAAAGGTCATTGAGCGTTCGTTGGTGAATTTATCGATATTTTTAAGATCTATTAATGTTAGGGGTGGGGATGAGGATATCGTTCGTCCGTACCACGTTTTCTGTTCCCACCTCTTCCTCTTTTGCTATCGAGCTTTAGTGTAGTACACTTGTTTAATTTTTGCGTGTTAATTAATAACCGCGTGGTTGTAGAAATTTTTACTGAAGATTCTCGTGATTGGTTTTGGAGATCTTTTTTCCGAAGTCTCGCCATCTCCGCCGAAATGGAATCCCAGTTTTCCTTCGCATGAAGGATTACCGGGGGGACCCGCTTGGAAACGTGTTCCAATCGAGGACGCACGGCCTCCGAGTACTCGTCCTCCAGGTCGCTACTGGCCTTTCTTTTCCCGTTGGATGGACCGACTGCCACGTCGACATCCATTTTACCCGCCGGGATGGAAGCCAACGCCTCGGCGAATGACCTCGGAGTGGAGGTGGTCGCCGCCTCCTCGAGGGAGGCGGTGCGCCCTGCCGCGCTGGTCGTCGCATCCGCGAGGGAAGCAGTACGGCCTGATGGTGCTATGGCTTTCGCCTCCACTGGGGAGGCAGTGCTGCCAAGGACGGGGGTTGTTTCGGTTGTCGCCTTCTCGGGGATGGCGGTACTAACCTTACGTGTGCATTTGGTCGCCACCTGCTCAGGGGAGGCGGTGCGGCCTGCCGCACCGCCTCCCCAAAATGGTGAACGGTGAACGGTGAACGGTGAACGGTGAACTTGACGGGCCTCTTGAGGTTCCTGGAATCTTCCTTAACCCTCTTCATCGGATCTAAAACAGACGGAAAATATATTAGTTAATATTCGCTAAATTAGCGATATCGGAAGTGGATTTGGAAAGGACAGTCGGGTTCCCGGATCGTCAGACGAGAAGCAGCCTTGGCCGTTTATGGCGAAGGTGTTCAACGTCGTAATCCGTTAATCCCGCTAGGAGGGGATTTGGGTGGTCTTCGAGCCGCGTAAACTCGGTACTGGCTTTGTTCCGAATGAATTCCTCGATGGTCACCATCTGGGAATCATTGTGCAGTGTCGCATTACTGACAAACCAAGGAGCATCGAATGCCATCCTTAGGACCTTGTTCTGAACCACTTGGAGTTTTTGCACGTGCGAGTGCGCGGCGTAACCCCAGACTGAAGAAGCGTATGTCATCGCAGGTCTGATAACCGCTTTGTAGAGTCGAATCTTCCGGAGAGGATCCAACTTACTTCGGCGATTTATCAGAGCGTACAGATTAACCAGAGCTACCTTCGCCCGGTTCGCCATGGCCTCGATGTGACTTTTCCAAGTTAGTTTAGAGTCCAGAATGACACCCAAATACCTGGTTTCGGAATGCCAGGGAAGCTCGTTCCCTCGCAGTACCAACGTATCGGGGGGTCTCTGTCTACGCCGAGTAAAGAGTACTGCGGTACTTTTATCAGCGTTGATTTTGACCCGCCACTTTGCGAAGTAGTCTTGCAGCTGATCCGATGCTGTCTGCAGTCTACGAGCGGCGATCTCGGGGGACCAAGATCTGCTGTAGATGCATACATCGTCGGCGTACATCGCTAACTGAGTGCCCTCGCACCGGGGTAGGTCGCTAACAAAGATACAAAAGAGTATCGGTGAAAGCAACGACCCCTGAGGGACGCCAGCAGTTAGGATTCGCTCTGTCGAACGCGTACCGTTCAATTTGATGCGCGCCTTCCTACCGCCAAGATAGGACGCGATCAATTGAACCAACGCCAGGGGCACGCCCGCTTCTAGCATTTTGAACAAAAGTCCTTCATGCCATACTTTGTCGAACGCCTTGGCAACATCAAAAAGCGCCGCACAAGTGCTTTGCTTTCGATTGAAGCCTTCGGTTATGTATTCGACAAGTCGCAGTACCTGGTGTACGGTCGAATGTTTGGGTCGGAAACCAAACTGTTCATCCTGAATGAGGTTAGGATCTTGAACGGATCTTTGTAGCCTCGTCTGGACGACCCTCTCACATACCTTGCCGAGACAAGAAAGCAAACTGATGGGCTCTTGAGGGTTGTCGGGGGTTGTTGAGGGGATGGTTACCGTCCCTTCGAACACTGGGAAGACCGCGCCGAATGGTCGGACGCACCCCATTGGTTGGAATTCATCAAGCTGGGATAAACAGGAAGGCCGTTCGACTCAGAGGATATTATATTACAAATATCGTTACTACTAATCTTGTGAAAAAATATTCTAAATAAAAAACCCTGTTAAGTGTTGTTGAGAGTTTGACTCCATCACGTGTTTCCTGTCCCTCCCATCTCCGGTAACGAACATCTCTTCAAAAGACGCACGGCTTTACCCGAAAGGTTCTAGTTCTAGTTTAATTAACACCGGCCGTGAAAGTCTTCGTACTTATATTATCAACCTTTATGAGGAGGATATTATCAAACAAATTAACGATCTCGACAACTTATGTACAACTTATGTATATACAACTTACAAGGATCGCACTTACATATATTACCTACTATTAACTTAAAAATATTGTAAATTGCGACAATATTCTTTATTCAGATACTAATTTTTGGTTCTGAAAAGAACCGGTCGTAGTTTGGTAGGGAGGGGGATGTTTATATCGCCATTTATTTGGAACTTGTGTACTTAGTAACGGCCTTGGTGCCTTCGCTTACAGCGTGCTTTGCCAATTCTCCAGGTAACAGAAGTCTGACGGCAGTCTGGATTTCTCGACTGGTGATCGTTGATCTTTTGTTGTAATGAGCCAAACGGGATGCTTCAGCGGCTATCCTCTCGAAGATATCGTTCACAAAACTGTTCATTATACTCATAGCTTTGCTCGAAATACCTGTATCGGGATGAACTTGTTTCAATACCTTGTAAATGTAAATAGCGTAGCTTTCCTTTCTCTTGCGTTTCTTCTTCTTATCGGTTTTCGATATATTTTTCTGCGCTTTACCCGCCTTTTTGGCTGCTTTCCCACTAGTTTTCGGTGGCATTGTTGTTGTTCGTTGATTAGTTAATAAAATTTATCGGTGATAAGACTATCGACAGTAACGACAGTACACTACAGGAAGTATGCAGTGTTATAAAAATGGCCTGTTTTTGCCGTTTATAAAGTGGTAGCGTCGTATCAGTAGGTGACGCCTCCCGTTGCTACCGCTTGGCTGACGGCCGCTATTGGTCGAACCGTCGGCGCAGTTGGGTATATATATTTGAAAAACCTGTATTCCGCTCAGCTCTGTATTGAAACGTTGTCGACAACGATATCGTTTACGTTGAAACATTTTGTTGAACATTTCGGCACGCTACCAAGTCAACTAATTGTAAGCCATGTCGGGTCGAGGAAAAGGTGGAAAAGTTAAAGGGAAAGCAAAGTCCAGATCCAGTCGTGCAGGATTACAATTTCCTGTTGGTCGTATTCATCGATTGTTGAGGAAGGGCAATTACGCGGAACGCGTAGGAGCTGGAGCTCCTGTATATTTAGCGGCCGTAATGGAGTATTTGGCAGCCGAAGTTCTCGAGTTGGCCGGTAACGCTGCGAGAGACAACAAAAAGACCCGTATCATCCCTAGACATTTACAACTGGCCATACGTAACGACGAAGAATTGAATAAATTACTATCGGGAGTGACGATTGCTCAAGGAGGTGTACTTCCGAACATTCAAGCTGTTTTGTTACCTAAGAAGACCGAGAAAAAACCTTAATTTAATTACAACTTGGCCACACCATATTAACAAAACGGCCCTTCTCAGGGCCACAAAAAATATAGTCGAATAATGAACTATCGATGCCTGCTGCGGTGGTGTAATTGTATCAATTTTTTGAATGTAACAGTATTGTTAATTCTAAATAACTCTTAAGTGATAAACTTACCGAAAAATAACTTTCGATTTTTAAAGTTTCGATGTGACGTCATCAACAACAGTGACGACGTATTTTCACTACCACGGTTAACACATCTTGCGCGGGCACTTTGCCGCCAAAGTGTTACCGTGTAGCGGGCATCAATACCATGCAAAACGAGTTTAGTCGCGCAAGATGTGTTAACACTGGTCGTATTAATTATTTTTTCCACATCCACGCACACAACACCAATAAGTAAAAATGAAACTTGTTGATATATACTATGACGCATATTTTCGGGTTTTCGACGTACAATGACTAAATCGTCTTTATTTACCGTCTACCTGCTTGTTCGTGTGGATCTGAATGTTAAAGTTTTTTTTTCAACGGACCATCCAACCCGACATTTTCAGGTAGATGGTAAATAATGACATTCTAGTCGTTGTGCGTATTTCACCCGAAAATATACGTTGTAACAAAAACAAATTGTTAATACTGTCATATATTGTTAACGTGTTACGTATAAGAACGAACGAACACTCTACTCATAGATTCTTCGAGTTTTGAATATAACAAACAACATGGTGTTTTTTCATAAGTTATAATAGTTAAGATAAGTTCGTTCCAACCGAACAACCGTACAAATTTGCCCCGTTCCTGTACGCGTACACGACTAATTCACGACTTTCTTTTGCGCATGTTCCTTGGAACGGAACCCTGCCGAGAATTGGTGCTGCAAGCACAGTTTACCATTTTAAACGAAATTCATTTACTTATTTTTTAAACAATAATGAACTAAAAAAACGTAATAGCGGTAATAGTAGAAAAATGAAATAAAGATATGCATGTGTTTACAATTATTTGCAATTATTTTTCTTTTTTTTTCTTCCTCCCTACATAAACTGTTTTAAACTCAAACTTATTATATTTTTTTTTTCTGGACGTTTTTGCAATACAGAATTTTATGTATTTTTTTTTGTATTTTAGCGAAATAAAGATATTATTATTATTATGTGTTTACATATTTATTGATTAATTTATCTATAAAAGTTATCATAAAACATGCATAATATGAAATAAAAGTTGTTAAAAATTTGTTAAACAAAATACCCGAAACATGTAAAAGAATAGAAAATAATCCAAATATACGCTTTCATAGTAAACATAACCATAACAAATACTAACAGACAGGCTGCACAAATGGAAAAGATCCGAAATTACAACCACCATAAATTGTATACCCTCGCTTCTCTGCGGTTAAGGGTACTTAACCATTTCTACCTAATACGAGACCGAGAACCCTGCATAGTTTAGAAAGTCAGGAAAGTCAATGAATTTCTTTGAGTTCATTATACTTAACTGTATTGGTCAGTAAACTATATAATAATAATATTAATAACATCGAAAACGTAAGCCTAAAGGCCGAACTAAGTCAGAATCAATATCTGATTCTTCTAAATTATGCATATGCCGTGCACGATTTGTGTGAACCCAAAAGATACCTCTTTATTTATGACTTGTTTATGTGCACCATCATAAAACTATTGCCCTTTCTATTGTTAAGGGTCTTTTACAGCCGTATCGTAATTCCGGATCTTGGTGTGGACGACTATACATGAACTTGTCTGACGGCTCTTGGAACCAGAGAATAACATAATATTCTGTGGTTGGAATGCTTGACAAAACGTCGCGGACCAGTCCACGGTTCAGTCGGACCGTGGCAGCACTTTTCAACTGCGTAGGATTGCGGCCGTCAACTGGTAGTCTGAAGTATGGTTGGAACGAACCTAACACATGTACATATGTACGTAATTGTCCGGATTGTATGTGAAAACATTCTTTAACTTTCATAAATATAGTGGTTCTGAAAAGAACCGGGTGGTCATGTTGAATACAGAACAGTCGTCCTCAAAATTAAAATAGGTACATAATTTAAATTTCTTAACCCCCAAAACCGTAGAGAGTACGACCTTGCCGCTTAAGGGCGTAAACGACGTCCATAGCAGTGACGGTTTTCCTTTTTGCGTGTTCAGTGTACGTGACAGCGTCGCGAATAACGTTCTCAAGGAAAACCTTTAAAACTCCTCGAGTTTCTTCGTAAATTAATCCTGAGATACGCTTTACACCGCCACGACGGGCAAGACGTCTGATGGCTGGTTTGGTGATGCCCTGGATGTTGTCACGGAGTACTTTGCGATGACGTTTGGCGCCTCCTTTCCCAAGACCTTTTCCTCCCTTTCCACGACCAGTCATTTTTCTTTGATAATTCGATTTTCTTTTTATGTAAGTATAACGACAAACTAACAAGCACCGACTAGGGACTACCGTTTCCGGTGAACGGTGAACGGTGAACTTGACGGGCCTCTTGAGGTTCCTGGAATCTTCCTTAACCCTCTTCATCGGATCTAAAACAGACGGAAAATATATTAGTTAATATTCGCTAAATTAGCGATATCGGAAGTGGATTTGGAAAGGACAGTCGGGTTCCCGGATCGTCAGACGAGAAGCAGCCTTGGCCGTTTATGGCGAAGGTGTTCAACGTCGTAATCCGTTAATCCCGCTAGGAGGGGATTTGGGTGGTCTTCGAGCCGCGTAAACTCGGTACTGGCTTTGTTCCGAATGAATTCCTCGATGGTCACCATCTGGGAATCATTGTGCAGTGTCGCATTACTGACAAACCAAGGAGCATCGAATGCCATCCTTAGGACCTTGTTCTGAACCACTTGGAGTTTTTGCACGTGCGAGTGCGCGGCGTAACCCCAGACTGAAGAAGCGTATGTCATCGCAGGTCTGATAACCGCTTTGTAGAGTCGAATCTTCCGGAGAGGATCCAACTTACTTCGGCGATTTATCAGAGCGTACAGATTGACCAGAGCTACCTTCGCCCGGTTCGCCATGGCCTCGATGTGACTTTTCCAAGTTAGTTTAGAGTCCAGAATGACACCCAAATACCTGGTTTCGGAATGCCAGGGAAGCTCGTTCCCTCGCAGTACCAACGCATCGGGGGGTCTCTGTCTACGCCGAGTAAAGAGTACTGCGGTACTTTTATCAGCGTTGATTTTGACCCGCCACTTTGCGAAGTAGTCTTGCAGCTGATCCGATGCTGTCTGCAGTCTACGAGCGGCGATCTCGGGGGACCAAGATCTGCTGTAGATGCATACATCGTCGGCGTACATCGCTAACTGAGTGCCCTCGCACCGGGGTAGGTCGCTAACAAAGATACAAAAGAGTATCGGTGAAAGCAACGACCCCTGAGGGACGCCAGCAGTTAGGATTCGCTCTGTCGAACGCGTACCGTTCAATTTGATGCGCGCCTTCCTACCGCCAAGATAGGACGCGATCAATTGAACCAACGCCAGGGGCACGCCCGCTTCTAGCATTTTGAACAAAAGTCCTTCATGCCATACTTTGTCGAACGCCTTGGCAACATCGAAAAGCGCCGCACAAGTGCTTTGCTTTCGATTGAAGCCTTCGGTTATGTATTCGACAAGTCGCAGTACCTGGTGTACGGTCGAATGTTTGGGTCGGAAACCAAACTGTTCGTCCTGAATGAGCTTAAGATCTTGAACTGATCTTTGTAGCCTCGTCTGGACGATCCTCTCGCATACCTTGCCGAGACAAGAAAGCAAACTGATGGGCCTGTAGCTTTGCGGGAACGTTAGGTTCGCCCCGGGTTTCGGTAACACGACGACGTCCGCGCATTTCCACTTGGTAGGGAAATGCCGCAGCCGGAACGCCGCATTGATGATTCCCGTCAGCGAAACGACCGCTTTTAAAGGCATGGCCTTTAAAGCAGCGTTTCCTATCCCGTCCGGTCCCGATGCCTTCTTCGACTTACATCTCGCGATTGCCTCTTTCACCTCGGTCGGAGAAGCGTGCTCGATATGCCGACGATCTTCTACGGCCAGCCGCCTACTCACTACGCGTTCGACTCGATCGATGAAATCTTCATCTTCGTCATCGTCGCATAGCGGGCTGCACTGGTTTTCGAAGTTATCGGCATGAGCCTCTGCTTTCTCTTCGAGAGTGAAAGCCATTCCGGTTTCACCGTGAATGGGCGGCATGCGCGTCGTGTTCCCCTTCAGCACCTTGACCATCTTCCAACAGGAGTGATCGTCTTCGGTGTTCAGGGCGTCGAGTTTGGCGTCGAAAGACGCGTATCGGAACTCCGCGAGCTCCCTTCTCACATCACCGCGCAGACGGTTATAGCGACGCTTGAGATCGGGATCCCAATTGCGCTGATAAGTCCGCCTGACGCGATCACGCTCCCGCATAAGTTCCCTGATGTGCGCCGGAAGCACCCATCGATGGTCCTTTACGGGAATCGTGTTGGTCGCGAATCGAAGAGAATCCTCGATTGCGACCGTGAGTCGTTCAACAGCCTCATCCAGTTCCTGAGCGTTGTGGATCGGTCGTATTTGTCCCATATTGTGGTGCAAGTGGTCGCTAAAAGCCGGCCACGATACAGTGGAACGTTCAACCGGGACGCGAACGTCCGGGACGTCTCCTAGCTGCAGCAGCACAGGGAGATGATCGGAACTAAGTTCGTTGAGCGTGGTAACTCTATGAACTAGTCGGACATCTTTAATTACAACCACGTCCAAAACGTCAGATCGTTGTCCTTCGTTCGACGGGTAATACGTGTGGTCGGCGGGGGCATCGGTGACAATGCCCGTCTCGTCGGTAAAACTCCGCAGTATTTTACCGTTCGCGTTTGCGATCCGACTGTTCCACGATGGGTGCTTAGCGTTTAGGTCGCCGGCGATAACCACGCCTTTGTCCGTATCCAAGACACCCGTTAGATCGTCTTCCAACAACCGCCGATTCGGCGGATTGTAGGCGGCGACCAAGCGGACGCACCCCGATAGTGTTCGTACCACAATCGTAGTAGCTTCGAGATGTTGAAGAGGGGGAGTCAGATCTTCGTAATGATCCAAACTGGTCCTTACAAAGATGGCTGTCCCGCCGCCTCTTGCTCCAACTCTATCGTTTCGATAGAAGCGGTAATTGGGCAGCCGTGGCCTGTCGCCCGCTCGCAGATGGGTTTCGCAAATGAGTATCGCGTCAAGGTCGTACCTTTCGGCGAACTCGCGAAGTTCATTCTGTTTACAGACAAGGCCGTTGGCGTTCCAATAAGCCAACTCAAGCGATTGCGGTACTCTCGGTCTTCGATGAGTCATCATAAGAGTTTCATCATCTCGGACATGATTTGGACGCACAACTTAACTCGTGCGTCCCTATCGGATTTGTCGATTTGGATGACCTCGCTCATCATCGCCAGTATGTTGACGAGGGGGTCGGTTGGGGGTTCAACCGCCGCCTGTGCCGCAACATTGACCGGGAATGGTGTTTCAGCCACCGCGATCGACCCGCTTTTACGAAGCCTCCTATTGCGACGCCTCCTCTGCGACCTCGACAGCTTCGGGGGGTCGTCGGTCGCCTTTTGCTTCGGCTCGTTGAGCTTAGCTTTGGGCGCCGCGACCTCTTTCCGAACTACCTTGGTAGCTGGAGCGTTCGCTTTGGGGGCAACGTTAGCGTTGCCTTTCGGCTTTTTCGCCTGACTACTAACCGCTTTCACGGGTTTCGCCGCGACTACTGGAGCCTTTTTGTCCCCCTTTTGCGCCTGAATAGGTGCTTTCGGGGGAACGGTCGCTTTGACCTTTGGGGCTGCCGCCGGTGCCCTCTTTTCCGCCGCCTTCGGGTGTTTTGGGCACCCTTTGTAGTTGGCGGTATGAGGGCCACCGCAAAGGACGCACTTGGCGGGCGCATCCTTTGCTTTGGCACAGGAAGCCGTCGGATGGTCACCAGCGCACTTCACGCAACGAGGTGCACCGTTGCACATTCGTTGGGAGTGGCCGTAACGCTGACAGCGATGACACTGGCCGACTTCCGTCTTCTTCTTGGCGCTCTCGACAGTTATGGTTAAAGCCATGACCGTCTTGAGGTCAAAGATCCGTTTGGCGTCCGCGGTCTTTTTCAAGACGCACAGGACTAACGGGATCGGCCTCCTTTCAGAGCCCTGGCGCATACGTTTTACCGTATCGGGCCAGAATCCCTGTTTTCTCAGGTCGGCAGCAATGCTGTCCTCCCCGATACTGGTAGGGACGCCTCGAAAAACCACCTTTAACGGCTTTTCCTCCGGTAGAGAGAATGTGTGGTACTGGTGTTTACCAGCCATCAACATCTTCACCAGGGCGCGATAGGCTTCCGCGGTGGGGAGCTCAATCTTGATTCCTTGCGGAACCGCTCTGGCTTTCGAAAAGGCGATCCGAAGTCTCGCCATCTCCGCCGAAATGGAATCCCAGTTTTCCTTCGCATGAAGGATTACCGGGGGGACCCGCTTGGAAACGTGTTCCAATCGAGGACGCACGGCCTCCGAGTACTCGTCCTCCAGGTCGCTACTGGCCTTTCTTTTCCCGTTGGATGGACCGACTGCCACGTCGACATCCATTTTACCCGCCGGGATGGAAGCCAACGCCTCGGCGAATGACCTCGGAGTGGAGGTGGTCGCCGCCTCCTCGAGGGAGGCGGTGCGCCCTGCCGCGCTGGTCGTCGCATCCGCGAGGGAAGCAGTACGGCCTGATGGTGCTATGGCTTTCGCCTCCACTGGGGAGGCAGTGCTGCCAAGGACGGGGGTTGTTTCGGTTGTCGCCTTCTCGGGGATGGCGGTACTAACCTTACGTGTGCATTTGGTCGCCACCTGCTCAGGGGAGGCGGTGCGGCCTGCCGCGCTGGTCGTCGCATCCTCTAAGGAAGCAGTACGGCCTGATATACCTGCCTTGGCTGCCGCCTCCGCTGGGGAGGCAGTTCTGCCAATAACTGGTTTCTTGGTCGCCGCCTTCACGAGGGAGGCGGTGCGGCCTGATGATTTGGCTGCCGCCGCCACAGGGGAGGCAGTCTTGCCAAGAACGGGGGTAGCGTTGGTTGCCGCCTTCACGGGGATGGCGGGTCTGACCTTACGCGCAGATTTAGTCGCCGCTTTCAACGGGGAAGGCGGACGGCTTGGTGGAACGGGTGTCAATGTCCCGTTCTTATCGATAATGTGTGTGTCGACCACGCTTGCAAACAAGCGAAAGTCTACACACGATGCGGATAAAGTTTTCTTCTCCATTTTAAGAGGCATTTCTGCCACCTCAAAACGGTTTGGAAAACCCAACCCAACCCTAAAAAGGGCGCTCTTAATTTCAAAAGAAACTTATCTGCTCTGGATTACGCCTTTGACGAGGTCGAAAATGAACCTTCACCCTTCCTTCGCTCACGCAACAGGTCGGACGAATTCTTCAACTTCTCTCCAGGCGATGTTGCTCTCTTCCGTTTTACCGTTTCCGGGACTTTTCCCGCCCTTATATAGTGGCGCAATGGACACGCCTACCGATTCTACGACTCGACCAATCCGAAGCAGTCACGAACACGTTATAAAGCAGCCTTCAACCGAGCGATCTCTCAGTTTACTTTGACAAACTATACCGTTCGATTTACATACATATCTCTCTGATCTTTCTTTATCGTCGTACGTATCCCGTTAAATAATAAAGTAAAATGGCTCGTACGAAACAAACTGCTCGAAAATCTACCGGAGGTAAAGCGCCACGTAAACAACTCGCAACTAAAGCGGCAAGGAAAAGCGCCCCCGCTACTGGTGGTGTCAAGAAACCGCATCGTTACAGACCTGGAACCGTAGCTCTTCGAGAAATTCGTCGTTACCAGAAAAGTACCGAACTTCTGATTAGAAAGTTGCCCTTCCAACGTTTGGTTAGAGAAATTGCCCAAGATTTCAAAACCGACTTGCGATTTCAAAGCAGCGCCGTTATGGCTTTGCAAGAGGCGAGCGAAGCTTACTTGGTCGGACTCTTCGAAGATACGAACTTGTGTGCAATTCATGCAAAACGAGTAACCATCATGCCGAAAGACATTCAGCTTGCTAGGCGCATTCGCGGCGAAAGAGCCTAATTTGCATCATCTACAATCAATCGACCATACCTTCCCAACACGACCGGTTCTTTTCAGAACCAATCACTTGTTTTATGAAAAAGAATTTTCGTTTTGCTCTCTTAAGTCTGTGAATTTTATGAAAGCAAAAATGATGTTTCAGTATGGACTTCAGATAATGTAAATTTTCTAGTTTCTAAACGTAATAGCGTGTAATATTTTTATGGTGGCCTTTAAATAAGAATTCAATGTGAACTTAAGATGTAATCGAGAAAAATTAATTTCTTTTTTAATTTATATGAAATAAATTCAATTAAATAATTTAAACTTAATTTGCTTCCATATGCATTCAAATATTGATGATCACAACGAAGGTTGTAATGTTAGATATGTATGTATCTGATTCGCAATACGATTACAGTTACAGTGGTGCTTCGGAGTTCGTCGGTAATCCGTTCCTTAGAAACCGACGAACTCCGAACCGAATTATCCCATAAGAATTAATGGAAAATGAAGTACATCGGACATAACTGACGGCAGTAGTTTCGTCTACGCAGAGTTTAGAGTTCTTCCCGTGAACTCGGCCCAAGCCTTATTCTTCAGTAGAACAGCTTGATTATAGTAGCTTATCCAGAAGTCCTTTAATATTATAATTAAAATAATATACACATATCACAGAGTGTTCCGTGACTCGACCGACAAACTTATACCATACACTCTGTGGGTCATATATGTAGGTGAATTCCTCCTTGTTTCGGGGATATCGAAATAAAAATAAATAAAAAAAATAAAAATGATTAAAGCAAATTTATTCATTTATTTATTTATGAATGGGTAGCTAATTAACACAAAATTACAGCGGCTGTTCAAAATGAGAAACGCCATTTTCTAAACATGCAGCTATCCTTCGTGTCATAGAATGTTGCCAGTTAATTATCGTCAATTCTTCTTTAGCGAATTAGTAGCTTCAACTATTCTGACAATCAACTTTTCGCGTGTATCTAGCTTACGATTAGACTATACACACGAGATTTGAGGCAGAAAAAATGTAGAGGCGACAAGTCCGGTGACCGAGCTGGCCAATGTACAGGACCACCTCGTCCTATCCACTATTTCGGAAAATTTTTATTAAGAAATACCTTCACTTGTGCGACTTGTCTCCCAAAATGTGGTGGTACCCCATCTTCCTAGAACCACATGCCACGACGAGCTTCTAGAGGAATATCTTCCATGTAATTCGGCAATTCTTCTTCAAAAAAGTGCAGGTAAGTGTCACTAAGACGTCCTTCAAAAAAAAATGAGGCCCAATAAGATGATTATTTAACAACCCGCACCACACGTTGACGGAAAAACGATATTCATAGTTAACAACGACTATTTCGTGTGGGTTTTAATAAGTCCAGATGTAAGAATTACATCTGTTGTTAATACTATTCCTTGTAACTGGGCCTCATCCGTAAAAAGTACGTGTGATATAACCTCTAAATTATTTTGTAACCACTGGCAATACCGTACTCGATTGGGATAAAGTCCATCATAGTGTAGAATTCTCCATACGTTGGTCTGAGCAATTCCCGTTGTATGAGATATTCCAGGAATACTGGTAGTAGGACTTCGTTCAACTGCATTTAAAACTGCTTCAGCGTGCCAATCTCCATCTCTTTCTATACGACAACGTGGGAATAATCCCGTCTCTCTCAAGTAACGAAAAACGTTTGAAAATTTTGTGTGGTGAGGCACAATGAGATCGGGGTATCGCCTAAGGTGCTTCGCAGCTGCAGCATGTCCACTTCCATTGCAAAAACCATATACGAAAACCGTATCAGCATATTCTGCATTAGCAAAATGCGACATAATGGCTTAAATTAATAAGACACCACAAAAATCATTAATTTGTCAAACGGTAAATCGTCAAGACTAACAGTCAATTTTTTTAATACCGTCGATATCTTCGAAATAAAGACGGATTCACCTATAGTTGATATATCATATATTATTTTGATCGTAATAACACCCGGAATATATGGTATAAGTTTGTCGGTCGAGTCACGGGACACCTGTATATAAAAATATAATGTATTCATTAGTATATCGACCAACGATACGGTCGAATTCGTTCGAATTTTGAAAGTGTTTCGGTAAATGTGTTTCATATAGACTTTCTTGAAATTGGCTATTACCAATTGATCCGTGGGTTGTACAAGGAAGGTCTTAGGTGACAGTCTTATGTCACCGTAATCCACCCAAATTCTGCTTCCAATTCTGCTCCTAAATCTGGTGAATGTGCCGGTGCATGATCGAGAATGACAACACATCGCGAGTTATCCATGCTTTAGCGTTAGAGCGCCACATCACTGGTAAACTGTCTTTGCACACATTGAAAAGCTTAAATGCCCTAGGATTTTTTTTTGCTTTTTCGTCGGACCTTTGGGGGTGTCTATCGCTTTTGATGTTGCTTTTGTTGTCCCCTTTTCTTTGATATCTGTAGTGCTCCCACGCTCCCTTGCCCTTGGTCTGGATAAGAACACTCGAAACGGTGGCGGCTTTCAAGAATTTTTTTATGTACTTTTTGATTGCTTACAATGATGAACCGCCGCGCTCACCTAGATTCTTAATATCGCCGTTAACCATTTCTGATGTCGGTGGATGAGTTGGTGGTTTCGACTTCTGAATCTGCGCCTTTTTCGTTAACGACTCCATGGCTTTACCCTTTAATGGTGTGTAACGACAATATGACAACGGTAGAGTCGTTGATAATGAGTAAGAGAAGAAGTGTAGAGTTGAATGGCGTTATGAAAGTATTTAAGAGGGCGAAGAAAATGGGTAGGATAGTGGAATTGGGATGAGAGTTTCGAGATGATGTAGGGATGAGGAGAGCGGGTAAGGTGGTAAGGGTCAAGGGACGTGAGATAGGAGGGTAGAGTGGTCTATAGGTTTATGAAGGACAGACGGATGGATGGGTGGTGTGTGAGGTCAGTGAGGACAGCCTGCAGCATACCTTGCAAGAGTGTTCGAATGGGAGGAGAAGAGAGAGACAGAAGGTAAAGGAGAGTTGAATAGGATTATGGATGACAGCCATAATTCCATATGAATGATTTGTACTGGTTGGCGGCAGGAGCTGTGTTCGATTATGTAGCCCTAGTTTTTGGTGGGTTGCCTTGGAAGTGGATTCAGTAGTTGGGTGGAGGAGGAAACGCAGGTCTGTCGTCATCATACTTAATGCATGGTGACGTTGCATGGACAACCTCCTCCTCAATAAGACCGGTTCTTTGCAAAACCAACAGATTATTCCCATTGTACTTAAATTTTCTCTGAAGTTTTAGGAGGGTTTGATATATTTGTAAGATAGAATTTTTTTTAACTTTTCACGTGGTCTTTGCCGAATTGTATTGTTTAGTTGTTGCGGTGTAATTTTATTTTTCATTAATTCAATTTCAATAACTTTAACATGAATTTTGTTAGTTTGTTGTGTTAATGCCGGGAGACCAACTTGCCAGGCTTAACCCTGACTTTTTAAATTGTTTTCCCTGCAGTAGGAATATGCAGGGAAAACTAAAAAATTACTCTGCATTATATGATCACTTCTTTAAGTATGATTGGTTTTTTGCTTTCCCATACCGATGTCAATGAGGCTTTGGATGCCTTCTATGATGCCATTTACTCCGTAAGTAATACACATGTCACTATTAAAACCAAATCTAATAATTCTTACCCACCGTGGTTTTCGCCGGAAATAAAGAGACATATTAATATTAAAAAATTTTATCACAAAAAATTGATCAAAACAAAAAAATTTGTATTTAACGAATTTAAGCGACTAAGGAGGTTATCAGCATACTGCTGGAGATGATTTGTTGTCCAGTTTTATGGTCAGAGACTGCCGTTATATATTTGCTTGCCCTCTTAAATTTATTATTAACTTGTCCATTACCTCCTGTAAATTTCCTGCACGATGGAAACGATCAAGACTTGTGCCTGTTTATAAAAAGGATGATCGTACGTCCCTCTCAAACTATAGACCAATTTCGATAATTTCTAATTTTGCTAAACTATTTGAAAAGTTATTATATTCTTTTATGTACACCGGCACACGCCCCTTTGTGTCAGCTTCCCAGCATGGTTTTGTTTCCGATCGCTCTACAATTACCAACTTGGATACGATTTCCGAGTTTATCTGTAGCACCTTGGATAGACGTGGGCAAGTGGATGTTGTATACACTGATCTATCCATAGCCTTTGATCTGATTGACCATAGAATTCTCTTGCATAAATTGAGCTCTTTCGTTCACTCTTACCTCAGGGATCCACAGGGATCAAATTTGGGCCCTCTATTATTTGTTCTTTTCATAAATGGGGTAATAAAACGGGTATGCTGATGATATCAAGATCTTTGCCTAAGTCTCATCGGAGGCAGATGCAGATAAGCTGCAGCACAACTTAAACACTAAGTGCTGCCAGCACATTAAGTCGTATTGAGAAGTACACGGATTTGGGGGTCCTCTTTGATGCAAGTCTTAATTTTAAAACACATATCAATAGTGTGTTCGGAGGCCTTTAGGTCCCTAGGTTTTGCGATGCGTATGTCTAAATATTTCACAAGTGTCAGCTTATTAAAGACCTTGTATTGTGCTTACGTTCTGAATTAGTTAGAATACGCATGCCTGACTTGGAGTCCCTTATATGCGTATGAGTTCTTAAACCTTGATCGAGTCCATCGTAGATTCTTAAAATTTCTTTCTTACAAATCTGATGGAATTTACCCTGAGCGAGGTATACCACAAAATGATTTGCTTGCGCGACACAATATGGTTTCCTTGACGGACAGAAGAAATGCGTTTTATGAAAAGTTTCTACAAAAGCTTATCGAATATAACATCGATTGCTCTTTCATTCTTGACCGACTAGGGTTTGTTGTTCCAAGGAGTAACTCAAGAAATAGCTGCGTATTCGTCATTCCTTATGTCAAGACAAACATTATGAGACGGGCGCCAACATACACTCTCTGTAAAGTGGGCAACAGGATTCCAGACAGTCAGTGATCACCTGCATGTAAATTCACTTATTTGGTTTTTATTTTCTTTATAATTTGGTCAATTGTTAATTTCCTGAATTTTTGTTTTTTTTTCTCACATACAGATACATATTATTGTATTATACATTATTGAATATATATTGTTATCCTTTTTTGGGCTATGCCTGTTGGGTAATAAAGGAATATTATTATATAATTATTTCCGAAAGCTTCTACATTGTAACGACTGTGATAACGGTCGTTCCTTTTTACGTAGTTTTCAATCGGACTTCAGCCTCTCATTTACCACCGAAATGATATGCAATTCGAAGTTCTTTCTGGCTTAA
The DNA here is from genome assembly GCF_036711975.1 of Onthophagus taurus. NCBI lineage: Eukaryota > Metazoa > Arthropoda > Insecta > Coleoptera > Scarabaeidae > Onthophagus > Onthophagus taurus. Next base: position 28,900,190 of record NC_091972.1, on the reverse strand, counting down.
ATTTCCTTTTTGTATATCTAGACGATATTCTAGTAGCCAGTCGCAATGAAGAAGAACATTATCTTCATTTACAACAATTATTTGAGATGATAACTCGCCTTCATGTTTAATCGATATTGTCACCCAATTAACCTAAATACGTTGATTTTAAAACGTCTTTAAAACATTTTTGCGGGACAAATCGCAGTATCTGCTTCATCTTTTCTGACATTCTTCTCTAAGCAAGCAACTCCAAATAATCCATTGAATTAAAATGATATTAATAACGGTCAAAACAAGTTTCGTCAATAAGCTAAAACATAATCAATATAAAACACAACACTTAATGACATTAACCAGGACTAAATATGTTTTCACCACTTAGATATGATAAAGCGAGTGAAAGGAAAAATATATGCATATGAACCATAGTGATCTACTACTATTAGTATAGAATAATAGAAATTAGATTTGATATACATAATTGGTATCATATTGACCATATTAACCTAAGAACTAATCGCAATGAACGAATGACGAGTAAATGCGTAACGATCGACATTGGCGGTGTGGTGTCGTGACACCAGCCAGTTTTTTCTACGTGTTTGGCAACACGAAGTTTTTGTCAGGATGTAGATGGTAAAACACAACAATCGGTAAAGCTTAATTCTTACTTTATTGTCTTCTTACACTTTGGTAATTTGATGATTGAAGAACGAATTCAGGAGATGTGCGACGAGTAAAAGATAGTTGTTAACTGTGTTGAAGTCGAAGAAAATAAGAGAATAAGAGAGGGAGCTTTTGGAATCGAGAGTTTATATATACGACCTTATCGCATTTTCGGTGGTCAACCCGCGCAAATGAACTAGGGGCAAAAATAATCTAGTCGCACACACATCCTGTTGTTCGCTCTCCAGTTCTTATCGTATTTTCGTGGTCGAAAATACTTCGTTAGGGTAATGAGGGTTAGAATTGATTAGGAATAAAGCTTCCTGTTACATTGGTATCTAACACCTCCCCCTTTAAGAATTTTGATGATTTTATTATTTGTCTTCATCAAAATTAGGTCACTTAATCTAACAAAAACAACTTATTGACTAATAACAATATAATTTCACAAGAATAATCTATATAAGATGAGCTAATTGAAATAAAATTGGAAATGATCAGTTTAAGGTTTATTAAGGTTATTTAAATTTTAAATCGGCCCTCCAATGATTTCCTAGGGCGGATCATGGGTGAAGATGCATTGGGGTGTAATCGTGGAACTTCTACTCTTGCTCGACGAAGGTTTTCGTCGTCTTCTTCTTCTAAATGTCTTAGTCTTAAAGAGTTAAATTCTGCAAGTTGACGATCGGTTAACTCAAAACGTTCGTTGTGATTAGTGATGCACACGTTCGGTAATCCACAGTACTGGGGATGTTTAGGAAAGAAACGCCCTATTATGGGTAACCACGAGCACTTGCAACAGCAACACAGTAGGATTATTGCACAAATTATTAATAACATTGTTGCAACGGTGGTAGACATCCAAGATATCGTCTGATTGAAATAAGAACTTTCCATATTTTCCTTTAGAATTCTATCGAACTGGTCCAATTTGTGTTGGGAGTGACGTAGTTCGTTTAAATTTAAGTTGTGCAGTTTTAGCGGTTCTAACTCCAATTTTTCGGTTTTAAGGAATTCTTGGGTTTTAACGCAGCAATCATCCGTGGTGATATCCAAGGATGGTATATAATTGGTATAATTTGAAGATTGGTTTGTCGTTGAATATAATATTGCAGAGAAGGTGTAAGCCTTACATCCTGCGTTGAGTTGGAAAATACCAGAACCATGTAGGTCAATGTCGGTGATTTTAGAGTTGTACGTGTCGCAACTTATCGTTACGCTGGTTTTCGTCGAAATTACGTATAACCAAGAATTTGGTGATAACGAATGCCAAATTTCCATTTCTGCACTCAGTGTTCTTGTTGGACAATCATCTGGTATTATGCCTTTAGGATTGATCTTTAATTTTGTTTCGCAGACGGGTCGTTCTGCGGTTGAAAATGTAGTTGCCTTCGAGCATAAATAGTCTTCATCGGAGATCTTCTTACAAGCTGATAAATCTTTCAATCGACTATATTGCATCCTAGTGGTACTCAACAATAAGAATGGATAGAGGGGATCGATGTAGGAATAAACAGTAGTATTTGTGTAGTGTGCAGGAAAGGGGATTAAATGATATAAATTGAATAATTGATCGTTAACTAGAGGTATTTTAATGGCATAGATAAGAATTTCGTTGTCGTAAAAAACGGTTAATTCGCAAATAGAAAAGTACCTATAAACGTTTTGTATGTCGTTCAAAGGAATAGGGAATTCTGTATTACTTCTGAGTTTAATTTTTAAAAGTTCCTTACGGAGATTAATAGGAGTGATAATTGAAGGGTGAATGACGTTTTGTCTAGCAAATAATATTGTGGAGATTTGAACATCTGTCTCTTCGTTGAGCTCAGAAATCATTTCGGTTAAAAGAGACATGTGTTTTAAAATTATTTGTTTCTTTGATAAGGTTTCGATCATATTATTGGTTTTATCGTTGATTTTATTAATTTTCTTTATATTGGAATTGATTACGTCTTCATTGGTTTGTAACAATTGGGCTGAGTTATTATAACTGCTAATGGCATCTGAAAGGATATGAATTTGTTGTCTCATTAACGACTGAATATCGTGATTTTGTTTAGTTAACCCTTTAATAGAGTCGGAATAATATTTCGCATCGGAAGCATCGGGTGTACCGAAAAGCCAGTTGAATGCATAAGATACTCCGTTAAACAATCCGCGGCGTTTTCGATTTTGATTCGAATTTTGGTGACCGACTAAATGTGTAACGGTCTCGAATTTTGATTTGATCTGGGGAATTTGGATTTTCATTAGTTTGAGAGGTTCTTGACAAGACATCGCGTCTGGAATTTTAGCACATAATTGAATTAAGTTTGCTTCTATATTTTCGACAAATTTTACTTTTCGCTGAATGAATGATATGTTAGAAAAAGATATCAAAGTAAATTGATCGCTAGATATTTTGGCGTTTCCAATGTTTTGATAGAATATACCAGAGTTGTTTGGTATCTCAGTTGTTTGGAAACTTGTAGAATCGGCGAGTGTTATTATGCAGAAGAAGAGGAGTAGAGGGGATGATACATAGGTTTTAGTTGTCGTCATTTGGAATGAAGATTTTCAACATATTAGTATGGTATGTAACTTCTTTATTAGGTTTTATTAGTATTTTTACGGTATTATTGTCATTCACTTGTTTTATGCGGAACGGACCTTTGTAATTGGGACTTAATTTTTTACTGAGGCCTGATTTAATATTTTTGTTTAGTATGTAGACAAGGTCATCAACTTTAAATGTTATCTCTCTAGCATTTTTATCGTAGTATTTTTTCGATGTTTCTTTGGATTGTAATAAGTTCTGACGGGCAATTTCGTGAGTTTTATTTAATTTGAATTTTAAATTAGAGTAGTAATCGTCGTAAGAGTAGCGGAATTCTGGAGATTCTGTTAATATTCTAGGGATTGTAGCTTTATGTCCAAAGACGAGTTCGAAGGGAGTTAGGTTTGTGGATTTATGAATATGGGTGTTATATGTGAACATAGCTAATTCTACATATTCATCCCAATCAGTTTGGTTCGAATTGATATAATGTTTTAAATATTGCTTTAGAGTGTGATGACTCCTTTCTAGAGCACCATTAGTTTGAGGGTGATATGGGCTAGAAAATACGTGTTTTATTTTAAATAAACGATTTAATTCTTTTAAAATATTTGAACAGAAGTCTGATCCTTGATCGGTTAAAATGCATTCTGGAATACCGAATACAGTGATGAATTGGAGCAGGGTGTTTGCAACGGTTGTGGCTTCGTGATTTGGGAGTGACTTCGCGTAAGAATACTTTGTTAGATCGTCTTGCATGGTAAGAATAAATCTGTTTCCATTTTCGGTTAGAGTGAGGGGACCTACGACGTCTAAAGCTAGCCTTTGGAATGGTTTTTCACTGGTAGTTGTGATTTCCATAGGAGCTTTAGTTGGTTTATGGTTAGTTTTGTTGATCTGACAAGAATGACAGTTTTTAATGTGCCTTTTAATATCTTTTTTCATATTGTACCATTTGTAGTTTTCTTTGATTTTCTTGTACGTTCTTATATAACCTGAGTGACCGGATATGGATGAATTATGGTTAGATTCTAAAATTTGTTTGATCTCTTCTCGATCTTTTGGGCAAATTTTTGGTTTGTTAACGAGAATTACTTGTATCTTTTTAAATACAAAATGGATCAATTCATTAAACATTTCCTGTTTTAAATGATGGCATTCTTCAATCGGATTTTTCAGGTAGATTTTAGAAATTTTTTGTTTTATTAAAATTTGTTTTAACTTTTGTAATGAATGGAATAGATTTTTATAATCTAACTTGTCAAAATGATTCAGCTTAGTAATAGAAATAAAAGTGGTTTGGTTTTTCGAATTTTTTAGTGTTAAAGAGTCATAGAGGTTTATCTCGTCTGGTATTGAAGTGAGATCTTGAAGTTCTTTAAGATTATCATAGCATGGGTTTTCTTGGTCCAGATCTTTAGAATAAAATAGGACGTTAGGAAAGTTTGAAAAGATGTTATCCTTTATGATTTCAATCTCTGGGATTTGGGAATTGGTATAGTGGTATTTAATGAAATCGGAGTATGTTTGATCATTTGTGATGGTTAATATGGGATTTCTAGACAAGGCATCAGCGTTGGAATTTATTTTACCAGGTTTGTATTGTATTTCATAATCGTATTCCTCCAATTTAAGTCTCCAACGAAGAAGTTTACTGGATGGGTTTTTACAATTGAATAACCACACTAAGGGACGATGATCAGTGATCAGTTTAAATTGTCTGCCGTATAAATATGGTCGGAAATGATTTACAGCCCAGATTATGGCAAGTGCTTCCTTTTCGGTGGTACTGTAATTACCTTCCGCTTTATTAAGCGTTCGAGAAGCATAAGCCACTGGCAGGTCTTTTCCGATTTCTCCCTGTGATAAGACGGCTCCGATAGCATAATCAGATGCGTCCGTGGTTAGCAAGAATTTTTCTTTGAAATTTGGATATTGTAAAATGGGTTGAGTTGTAAGGATATTTTTAAAAATGTCGAATGATTCCTGTACTTTAGGGGACCAATCGAAAGGTATATCTTTCTTTAACAATGACGTAAGAGGTTTGGCAATAGATGAGAAATCTTTAATAAATCGACGATAGTACCCTATCAAACCTAGGAATTGTTTTATTTGTTTGGGATTTTTAGGAATAGGATAGGTGGAAACGGCTTTTATTTTCTCGGGATTTGGAGCTACACCTTTGTCACTAATCACGTGACCTAGATATGCTACTTCTTTTCTTAAGAATTCACATTTGTCTGGCTGTAACAAGAGGTTATTGTTTCTAAGTCGACTGAAAACGGCTTTTATCTTGTCTGTATGCTCTTGGAGATTAGATGCGTAAATAACTATGTCGTCCAAGTAAACAAAACATTGTAATCCTTGTAAACCAGAAAGAACGGTATTCATTAATCTTTGGAAGGTGCTAGGTGAGTTTTTTAAACCAAATGGCATTCTGGTGAATTCATAGTGACCGTATGGCGTAGAGAATGCTGTCTTTGAGATGTCTCTTGGGTGCATTTTTATCTGGTGGAAACCGCTAGCAAGATCAAGGGTGGTGAAGTACACGGAATGACCCAATTGATCGAGGATGTCCTCGATATTAGGAAGAGGATATGAATCTCCTACCGTGACATCGTTTAGTTTCCTGTAATCTATGACGATCCGCCATTTTTTCTCGCCAGAAGCGTCGAGTTTTTTCGGCACGATCCACAAGGGACTACAATAAGGAGAGACGGATGGTTGGATGATGCCTTGTTTCAGCATCTTTTTGATTTGTTAATCAACTTCTGTCTTATGAACCTCAGGAAATCGATAAACTTTGGAATGAATCGGCGTTTGATCGGTTACAACAATTTCGTGTTTCACGGCTTGCGTGGAACTTAATTCGTCATTGGGTAAATAAAATATGTCATTAAATTCTGTGCAAGTCTCTAAGATAGAAGATTTTTCTTCGAAGTTCAGATGATCTAATCGAAGATTTTCTTTTAGAAGTTTAATTCGGTCTTTTAAATGTGAATTGGAAGATGATGGGGTGAGATTGAATATGAAAGATTGATTTTCTTCAAATGTGTCTAGAAACAATGAGATGTTATCGATTTTGACTTGACGATTGGTTGTATTAAGGATAGTAGTGAATGCTTTGTTATTTGGACGGACCTTAACGAGAGATTTAGCAAGAAATACTCCGGGACACACGGAAATTTCGGGACTGATACCTTGTTCGATATTTTTGTTTAATATATCGATCTCGATTATAGTTTCTGAACGAGGGTTTAGAAAATATGAATTAGATTTAGAAGGATTAGAATTTGAATAGAGAGGTATCGGGAATGGAAGGCATTCAATTTTTAGAATGTTTCTATTATAACAAATACTAGCCTTTTGTGGTTTAAGGAAATCGTTTCCTATTAGTCCATCAAAGGGTAGATTAGATTCAGCCTTTACGATGTGAAATTTTACATCAAAAGTTTTGTTATATATTTCTAAGGGAAGTACTATGCTACCAATTGTAGGCACCAATGAATTTGGACTTAGTCCGTTTAGTGACATTGTTTCTGAAGGGTTGTATTTAGATTTAGTTTGTTTTAATTTATCTAGTTTTATCAAGGAGACGCTGGCTCCAGTGTCTATTAAAAACATGAATTCAATACTTTGGTAAGTTGTTTTTATATAAACCATGCCCTTATTGACGATGAATATGTCAACAGCTTTGGAAATATTAGAAGGATTTTGATTAATTTGTTGGCATTTGGAGGTAGTTTTGGAGGTGTTTGGATTTGATATAGGAAAAGGTGTAGAGTTCGCTTTGAAGTAATTGTTAGAATTCGCTTTAGGGTTTTGAAGATTCGATTCGAATGAAGGATTAGATTTAGAATTAGAATTAAGTTTTGATTCGAATGACGAATTAGATTTAGAATTTTTAAGATTTAATTCGAATGAAGAATTAGATTTAGAATTTTTAAGATTTGATTCGAATGAAGGATTAGATTTAGAATTAGAATTGAGTTTTGATTCGAATGACGAATTAGATTTAGAATTTTTAAGATTTAATTCGAATGAAGAATTAGATTTAGAATTAGAATTAAGTTTTGATTCGAATGACGAATTAGATTTAGAATTTTTAAGATTTGATTCAAATGAAGAATTAGATTTAGAATTAGAATTAAGTTTTGATTCGAATGACGAATTAGATTTAGAATTTTTTTTTAATTTCGATGAAGAGTTAGAATTTGATTTTATGTTGGAATTTGAATCACTTACGCCATTCGAATGTCTTGTTCCACAAGTGAGGCGTTCACTTGGGATGGATTGGAGTTTAAATGAACTTGTGCGGAATTATTATGATTAGAATTATTATTTTGTTGTTTTCGTTTGTTATTATATTCGCGTTTGCGACACTCGCTTATTATATGTCCATTGTTTTTACAATAGTTACAAAATTTAGCGTTTGGATTAGGGTTTGCATTTGTTTTATTTAACTTTTGATTTGAATTATAATTAGAATTAGAGAAGTTAGATGAATTTGAATTAGAAGGATTAGATGAATTGAAGTTAATTGGTTGGTTTAGGGATTTAGGTTTTCTAAAACAATCTTTTGTGTTATGATTATTCTTTTTACAGAAGCTGCAATATTTATTACTGGATTTTGGTCGAAATTCGTTGTGGGAGATATTGATTGCTCTTTCTTCTTCAAGTGCTTTTAGTAAGGCATCGGAGATGTCATCTAAATTTTGTCCTCTAAGGAATCGGGAAATGTCGGGTTTTGAATGATGGATAAATCTACTCATAGCCAATTCTTTAATAGTTTCAAATTTACCGATTTGTTCATTAAGGTTTTTATAAGAAACTGAACCAAGGAGTCTTGAAGTTAACTTATCTATTCGTTCGTGGAATGAGGCAACAGATTCGGAATTTCCTTGTTTCAAGGTGTTTAATTCTTCCATTAGTTGAATATAATGTTTTTTATCTTGGTAAAAGGTACAGAGGATTTCTTTTAAGTCATCCCAATCATCATAACATTTACCTTGTAATTGGGACCTAACACTACCGGTCAATTTTGAAATAATGTACACTAAGAGGGGTCTTTTTTGAGTGTTAGTTGCTAATTCAACCGCGTTATTACAATTCGTGAGAAATTCATGAAATTCTGCTCTTTTGCCATCAAAAGATCTGGGAATGAGTGAACAGAGAAACGTTAATTGGAACTCTGGTTGATCGTTTGTAGTGGAATTAGTGGGAATGTTGTCGTTCGTTTTTTGTGTAGTGGGAATGTTGTCGTTCGTCATTTTAATATGCTTTTTTAAGGTTTTGATATAGAAGAAGTGTTTGAATTAGGAATGGCGTTTTTGTACCAAAAGAAATGCAAAAAGACGAAAGGAAAGAAATATCGCTTACCTTGCTCAATTACGCTCGAACAGTTGTGCCTTGGGTGACGGGCTCTCGCTCAAAGGATTGAAATCCACCAACTGGAAGGAACCTTGCAAGGTGTTGTCTTCGCTGTTGTAGTCGAAGTATCCCACTTCTGACACCAAATTTTATGTCGTGACACCAGCCAGTTTTTTCTACGTGTTTGGCAACACGAAGTTTTTGTCAGGATGTAGATGGTAAAACACAACAATCGGTAAAGCTTAATTCTTACTTTATTGTCTTCTTACACTTTGGTAATTTGATGATTGAAGAACGAATTCAGGAGATGTGCGACGAGTAAAAGATAGTTGTTAACTGTGTTGAAGTCGAAGAAAATAAGAGAATAAGAGAGGGAGCTTTTGGAATCGAGAGTTTATATATACGACCTTATCGCATTTTCGGTGGTCAACCCGCGCAAATGAACTAGGGGCAAAAATAATCTAGTCGCACACACATCCTGTTGTTCGCTCTCCAGTTCTTATCGTATTTTCGTGGTCGAAAATACTTCGTTAGGGTAATGAGGGTTAGAATTGATTAGGAATAAAGCTTCCTGTTACATTGGTATCTAACAGTGGACATAACACTCGAATATTTCACTTTTCACTCACGTGAAGGTATTTGCATGATATGAAACTTAGGAGAACTAAATTAAATTAAAATGTTATGTTAAAATGTTGTTAAATTAAAATTAATCCCTAAATTAGGGACACAACACACCACTTTTCTCGCGTTCTCGACGTCGTCTCGGCAATAATGTTCGAAACAAAGAGAAAACTCGCGACCCATGTGGAATTGCCGATCGCATCGTTCTTGTTTTAAGGATAAAAGCTTAGACATATTGATAAAATTTACACGCCCCGTGGTTTTAAAACGTTTAAGAAAGCTATTCTCCTTGAAAATACAGTCCGTTTTTACATACACGCGAAATTCGACGACACTAAAGTTTACGACGACGGTCACGTCAATGACATCTCATACTTTCAACCGCAGCTACACAACGAAATCGTACCGCCACAAGTAAAATTTTTACGTAGACGTTGAGTTAACTTCTTCCACTATACTGAAATACCTAACGGGAATATGTACGTCGCGACGCCAACACAAGCGGGCTCATTTTCTAGAACGTTGTGAACACGAGACAGCCGTTGTGATGCCAGCGGTGCGAACGGAGGAAAATCGACCTTCGATGGTTTTCGGCTTCGGTATGTACATTCAACGTTGGGTTCAATTTTCTGAGGAAAATGTTTGTGAATAACTTGTACGAAGTTGACGTTCGTGCACGTGAGCTTTTGTAAGAAATATTTTTGCTACAAACTGTCGCTACAATGACGGACGTGCAACAAACGGAACAGCACACCCGTGTATCTTCCGAAACGGAAAACACTACACCCGTAAAAAACGAAGCTGTCGGCGGTGGTTCCTCCTCCGATTCGTCGACGAAGAAAAAGAAAAGCCAGCGATCAAAAGCCACCCATCCACCTACATCCGAAATGGTGAATAATGCGATTAAGACTCTTCAAGAACGCAACGGTTCGTCGCTTCAAGCTATTAAAAAGTACATGGCTTCTAATTACAAAGTTGACGCTGAGAAGATGGCTCCGTTTATTAAGAAATTCCTGAAGACCGCCATCGCTGCAGGCGCTATTGTCCAAACTAAAGGTAAAGGTGCGTCAGGATCGTTTAAACTGCCATCGGTCTCTGCAAAAAAGTCTAGCAGAGCAAGGACTTCCTCCCTTAAAAAGAAACCTGCCGCCGCCGTATCTAAAACGGCCAAAGCTCGAGCTATCTCTACGAAGAAATCCTCCTCACCTGCGAAGGCAAAAACAACGCTGGTATCCGGTTCCCCTGTTGTTGAAAGCAAAAAGAAGGCTGCGGTAAAAGCCAAAAAGTCGCCAACGGTCGGAGAAAAGAAAGTAACCAACTCTACTACTGCCGCAGTCAAAAAAACCACCACGGTTAGAAAAGCAGCATCAAAAGCTAAAAAAGTTACCAAGGGACCGACGAAAAAGCCGAAAGCGCCGAAACCTAAAATCGCCAAGAAAGTCGCTGGTGGTGCTGCACAATTGAAATCGTCGTCCACGAAAAAGAGAAGTTTACCAAAGAGAAAATGAGCTCTGCAGTTACAATTAAGGGCTTTCACACAAGCTGCCACACAAAGGCCCTTTTCAGGGCCAATAATGGTATAACGAAAAAGAATTCGAACATAATTTTAATCTATACATAATGTACTCCGACAGTATGCATCTTACAATTAGTTCCATTCGCAGTAGTTACCACTTGTGCGGTGGTAATTGAAAATTTCAAACAATTTTATTTCTGGAATAACCCAGAACGAAAATAAATTTAGAAAATATAATACAAAGTAACTACATAATACAATTACTAAACAGTTGATTGAAGTCTATATTGGATTATACGTATAGATTAAAAAATTATTAAATTTACTTAGGCCTTTTGCACACGGGGACACTCATCATAGACGTGTCGGTGCATGACGTTTCTTATACGGCTAAAGTTCTGCAAATGAATATATATATAAAATTTATATAAAATTTTATTAATTTATTTTAACAACTTTAATTATATTTTTTAATTATAAAAACTTTCATTCAGTTATTTTGTTTTGCTGTTGTGATGCTTATGATCTGTTCACAACAATAGAATGCGGATATGCTGAACGAAATAGTGATGGAGGCTTCTTTCTGGTTTCCACATTTGGTTGTTGGTTGGTAAGCAATAATACTTTGCCACCTCCAACAGAACTTCCAAACGACAAAATATTGTGAGACCATACCCCGAAAGAAATATTAATAATAAAATGCGAATTTTCAATTACAGACATAGTCAACACAGAAAACCTACTAATATACGTTTAGAATGATGACTCAAAAATTTAAGATTTTTTTAATCGGCCTATACGAGTCCGAAAATATGAAATTATTATATTGATAATTTGCATGCGTTTTACACAATTTCATAAACAAAAAGATGGCACATTACACACATTATCGTGTAACATGAAAAATACTCAGAATTTTACGTAAAAGCCATAAATGCAACAAAAAATGATGGCGTTCCTATTTAAAAATGTCAACTTAGGCAAGGTATCTCAATTTTGGGACACCTGTACAAATCAATTTTATCACAAAAAATGCGCGTTCAAAAATATAACACAGATAATGTCCAAGCCTTTTTTCTGGAAGAATATCCCCCGAATTTTTATCGAATTGAAGTAATATTGTATTTCATTTTTGGGTCTATTGCAGACTAAGCTTTTTCGCTACGATGTTTTCTAGAGTATTCTAGTAAAATATCCATTTTTACTATTATTATTATTTATACGGCGCGGCGTTCCCTCTACGCCAAGCAACCGACACTGCGTTGCACTGCCTACGCCACGCCACGGGCGAAATGCAGCTCACATGTTTAGACGAAGTCGCGACGCTGCGTCGTCATATGCAGATTATCATTTAAAAACACGTGAGATGCACTGAAGCGTACGTCTTCTTACAATCGTGTATAATGACGAGCAGCTCCTAAATTAATCACTATCTATAGTAACAAACAAAAAAAAATTACTATAACAAATCTCCAAAAAGATTCTCATCAAAAAATGAATTTAAACAAAATTATAACCTGAAAAGAGAAAAACATTAACACAAACATTTAGTCTCAAAAAAATAAAATAATTAAAAAACTCGAGCAAACAGATGAAAAAGAAAATAAACTTAATAATTATGATTCTATACAAAAATATTCAAACCTTATCTGGAAATCCTGTTCCTTTTTTTTTCATTTAATTTTTTTTGTTAATTTAATAAGCCGGAACAAAATCTGATCACGGCAATAACAATTGACCAGAATAGTGGTGTAGAACAGATCCGAACGATTCGAGAAAAAGATCTCCAAAACCAATCATGAGAACCTTCAATAAAAATTTCTACAATCACGCGCGGTTATTAATTAACACGCAAAAATTTAACAAGCGTACTACACCAAGGCTCGATAGCGAAAGAGGAAGAGGAAAAGCGGTACGGACGAACGATATCCGCATCCCCACCCCTAACATTATTAGATCTTAAAAATATCGATAAATTCACCAACGAGAGATTAATAAAAATTAGATATCTATTAAAATTATAATTAAACCGATTAAGGAAAGAAAATCAAATGAAAGTAATTACATATGAAATCACATACAGTGTGTTCGTAAGTAACGGATATAGGCGATAAAATCATTATATACGGTTTATGGAAAAATCCCTGAAACGGGAGTTATGCAGCTGCATCCCGATAGCATTTAAGAAACTAATATGATAAGATGAAGAACCGTGAGACTCGGAATGAAACGGTATACTGAGAATTTAATGATAAACGAAAAAGTATAAAGGGACAAGAGCAATCGATTTCCAGCCAATTCCTAGTCCATCGATCACATTTTCAGGACAACAAGAAAAGCACGAAGAAAAGAAGAACAAATGAACCTCATACAGTGAGTAATTTTAAGATTAACGTGTTAAACCTTTTTCAAAAATTATATTAAACCATACAAACTTTGTAAACTCCGATTGATCAATTATTGGCAATATTCAAATCGGTTGAATGGTCCACGAGATATTAAAATGTAAACATTTGAAAACGCCTTGGCCTCCCCCTCCCTTATTATGACAAATATGAGAAATATCGCAAAACAAAAGCGATGCGGTATTATCCAAGCTACTAAATGATGTTGTCAAAGTTATAGCTGATCGTCTAACTTTCTGAGATAGGGGGAATTTTATGTTTCTCTTAAAGTCCCTAGATTTACAGTACCGCGGTTCATGAAGCCTGTTTTCGAGCCAAAGTGGCGGTTTGACCGCTTGTCACTGCATCTCACCACTTATTTACAAAAATATTGCCGTCCTGTTGCCTTTGGAGTTGCAAAAATGGCAGTAAGAAGGACTTTCGACTCTTCAGAGTACCACGAGAAAAAAAGAAAGGAAATTTGGCGTAATGTTATCAATAGAACGACATAGTTTTAAATTTCCCGCTTGACTTTCGAGCCAAAATGGCGTCAAACCGCGGTACCAAGGTTTATATACCGATTGGTAACTTTAATTTTAGGAGATACACCCAACACAGACGTACGTATAAGTATACGTGTGTGTGTATATTCGGTGTCGTTAAGTGGGGGATAAACAAGCGTAGGGGTAATGCACAAATTGAATCGTTCATAGATTGTTGAGAGGCGAAGTTGGTCGCATCGCTTTGCAGTTAACCCTAGCAAAAAAAAACTAAGATGTTGTTTACTGTAGCGGAAAAGGTACAGATTATAAAATGGTTTTATGGTGGCAATTCTGTAGCCCAAATAATTCATTTGTTTCCTGTGGCCTATGAAAACAGATCAATTCCTAGTCGCGGAACAATTTCAAATATTATTAAAAACTTTGAGCGACATGGATGTGTGTCTCCACAGAAACACAAATTACGAAGGGGTAAAAGAGATGAGTTACGTGATACGATGATATGTGGTGATCTTGAACGCAATAAAAATCAGTCAAGCAGACAAGTTGCGAAGACGTTTGCTATCAGCCATGTTGCCGTCCTAAAAACATTAAAGAAACACGGGTACAGGTCGTACAAGGAACAAAAAAGTATTTTGCTTTACTATGATGGAAATGGCCAACGGAAATGTTGATTTTATAAAAAACATTTTATTTACCGATGAATCTACATTTCCTTTGCATGGTCGGCATAATCCGAGCGTTGCTCGATATTGGAGTCGTGACAATGAACACAAAGTTTATGCGGCTCGTACACAATATCCCCAAAAATTAAATGTTTGGGCTGGCTTAGTAGGTGACCATATTATCGTTCCTTTTTTCATAGAAGGAAATTTAAATGGTCATAAGTATTTAAACATTTTGCAAAATGACGTAATCCCATCGCTTCAACAATTAGACAATGTTCAATTTGGAAGTATCTGGTTCCAACAAGATGGTTGCCCGGCTCACAACAGCCGGCAAGTTAAAGAGTATCTTAACGCACAATTTCCAAATCGTGTAATATCTATTTGCGGAACGTTAACTTGGCCGCTTAGATCGCCAGATTGAGCCTCCAATGATTTTTTTCTATGGGGATATTTAAAATCGAAAATTTATGGTTTTGATGAAGAAAGGACAACCAATCTGGATGACTTACAAACAAAAATTCGCAATTGTGTACAGGATATTAGTCCCGATATACTAGCGAATGTAAGGCGAACTTTTTGCGATAGATTGGGCTATTGTCTAGCACAGAATGGTGGTTTATTTGAACACCTAATATAAAAAATATTTTATTTTTATAGTTTCTTGTTTTATTTGTTGTTTTACAAAGTTTATTTCAGTTACTTACGAATTGTTTTTATTTTTAGAATTAAGAATTAGCTTTGTCTTATTTGAATTTCATTTATTATATTAGTTATTATTTTTATAATATTTCTTATCATTGAACGATGTCAAACGACTGACTGCTCTCCGATCCACTACTCTTGCGATTCCCCTCCCACAAACATACTCCGTGCGCATATGCACACACACAAGTATACTTATACGTACGTCCGTGTTGGGTGTATCTCCTAAAATTAAAGTTACCAATCGGTATAAGAGGTTGTCTAGATTCGTACGCAATCACACTGCGCATTACGTCACATGTGGAAAATAATACCGCCAAGCAATTCAAATTAAACAAATGCACGGAGCACCACATGGCCATGAGGTTGCGTGCGTAATCCGTGATCGCTTACGTCACGAAACACACCTGCTCTTGCCCCTCGCCCACAAACTAAATCAAAGTATTGCAGCATAGGTACCTAGACAACCTTTAATATATAAACCTTGCCGCGGTACTTTGTAAGTCTAGGGACTTTAGTTTCTCTATGGTAGTTACGCCCCCTAGCGGTCGAATTACGAACTTCAAAATAATTTCCAGCTATTTCTCTTGCCCACTTTGCTCATAAGGATCTTTTTCCCAAACCTATAGGCCTTACCGTTGTCGAGATACAGCCGCTCCGTACAATTAACGGGACACCTGTATATAAACAGTCGTTGGGGTTTTTTTTTGCACCCTCATAAAACACCGTCATAAAACTAAAGAAAGGAGGTGAGCGCATTTGCGTTTAAGCTTGAAATGAAATTTGCAAGCTCTTTGGATACGTCACTGGTTAAAATTTAAACAATTGGCCAAGGTCAATTTTGTTTCACGACTTCTTTCAGTCGAATGGAACAAAGATTCACTAAAAATGAAAAACGTTCCTTATCATATCACGATTTTATGCACGAATACGAGTCTCCCAACGCTCAATAATAGGATTACAGTTATACGTGCGTACGTAATTAATAAATATTTTGAATATTAAAGGTAAGTGAACCTTTGGCATCTTTTTCTTCGACTCAATCGATGAGATGTAGGATATAATCATAAAAAGAAATTACAGAAGACTTGCTCCTCGCGTACATAAATCAATAAAAAAGACATGAACTGTAAAAATACAAACTTACCGTAAACAAAAACTGACAGCAAAAGACAACACTTTAAACTAGGAAAATATATTTCAAGAATTCAAAAAAAAAAAGTAAAACACTGTTTAAAAACACAAATACGGTCTCAAATACGTTACCGAGTGGTTTAAACAACACAACACAGTTGCTAGAATAAGAATGAATACTTTAGCCTTCTCAACGATCCAGGAAAGATCTCTGTTAGGATGGAGTAGGGGTATTTACCCAACTCACATTTCTCCAAAACCGACCTCTTCTGTAAGTTTTTTACATCTGTTTTAGGGTTTTACGACTTGACCTATCCAAAACAATATTTTTCTTAATCTCTGTATCAATATCCTTTTTCACAACTTCTCTATTTAATACTTCTTCTGACCGAAAATAAGAATTCCATTTAAGGTCACCGTTCAATGGCCATTTTTATATGGGCCCATATAGGCCGATAGAGGTTACTTTCTAACACATTTATGACTTTCTGCCAAATTATTACAGAAAAGTAAATACACAGGATTGAAGTACACATATTGTAGTAGTGAATGACATAATTTATTTTATAAAATAGTTGTTATATTAACAATAATAAATTACTAAACTTTGTCATAAAAAGGGTGTAATAAAAACTGACTTTTATGACAAATTCAGCACTTAAACGAGGTGACAATGCTTCAGTCACTAGATGTGTAATATAAGAAGAGATTCCGTGACAGTACAAGTATAATAGATTTGTTGTTATCTCAGGATTGTGTTTTATCTAAAAATGTGCAATTTTCACGTAATTATTGAAATATGTAAGGGAATCTACTGAACAACCTAACTTTGGTATTTTGGCAACCGTCTTATAGATGGCGATATATAAAGAATAAAATATTGCTTTATTATTTTAACTTTGAACAGTTTCGTGATGTATTGAATGTTGTGGGATTGTTAATAGATTTTATTAAATTAAATTTATTAAATTAGTCAAGCAGTTTTATACACGTGTGTCTTCTATGAGTTTATTGAAAGGAACGAATAATTTTATATAATAACAAATTTTTGTTGCCAAGATATATTTTTAAAAAAACAAGGTCCCTAAATCTTTTTGTTTGACGAAGGAAAAATATATGGTGGCATCTTGGATTTAGGAAATGGATTTTGTAGATATGACACTACAAATACTCCCCCTTCCAAGAAGGAATAAGGTTAACAATGAAATGTAAATCAAGTAGTTATAAATATTTCAATTTTGAAAACGTATTCTTAAAGATTTATTTGGAATTGAATTTTGATTAGAAGCAATTTCAAGTTTATCGTTAGCTATAAATGCTAGTGGTAATCGATCAATATTAACTGATAACACTAGTCTACAAGAAAAAATTCATAAAATATACATTTGACGCCACTGTATTTTTCTTATGTAGTTTGGTCCCCTAAACCCAAAAATCACATTTAAAATTTTTTCTATGGATACGTTTTGGAGCTATGATTTTTTTAGGGGTTAGTTAACTATTTGCAGGATATCTCGAGTTAGATATAACAGATCAGGTTGTGCTATTCATCAAATTAAAGACTATTGTGTAGCCAATAAATGGTATTAATACTTATTTCAATCAGTTCGGTAGTTTTAAAACAATGGCCCATAATATGTGAAAAAGGGATATTTTTTGGACAAAATGTGAACCAAAAATTCATTCAATATCCGTGGGGAGTCGCAGAAAAATTCTTTTTCACCTTCTACGTAAAGTTTGCTCTTTTTAGAAGACAACAAGATACGCAGGATGAGAATCGATGGAAAAATTACCAAAAATTATGATCTTATACAGTGCTAGCGTAAAGTAACCCCCCCCTGTTTAACTTCCGAACAAATTGAGATATCACTATGAACAAAAAAACGTCAGTTTCTATATTTTATCAGCACAAATATTTTCTTATGGAAAATTTTGCCATCACTTTTAGTTTTTCCGGAAAATAGATCAACTTTGTTTTTTTAAATGGAACACCCAGTATATTATGGTATCTTCCGAAAGATGAAAACAATACGAATCCAACGGTACCTCACAATCAAATATCGGTTTATTAGTTTTTTGCATAAAAATTAAACAAAATGCGGAATTTTGCCGGAAAGACCAACGTAACTTCGTCGACTAGCTGTCGAACTGCAATCGGCCAGGTAAATGGTGGACGGTAGGTTAACGGTCGGTATACGCTCGACCTAAGACGGATTTAAAATTGCAACTTCCATTACTTATTTTTTTTAGAAATGAAATAAAAGTTGTTTGGAAGTATATTAAATTTATGAATTAATCATATTTTATCAAAAAATATTTATAAAGAAAAAAAGTCAATATAAGAAATGAAATTTTCTTATTAAAGATTTTGCTAGTATAGGTAACGGTTGAAAAATTTGCTTAGTGTTGTTATTGAATAATAAAAGAATTTTTTATTTATTAAGAATCAAATATTAAGTAAATTGTTCGATATGATTACCTTGAACTTCTAGGCAGTGGTACCATCTTTGTAGTGTTTCCTCTCTCACACTGCTTAACATGTGATCTGATGATTTTGGCAGACGTCAATAATTTTTTGTTTTAAATCCTCAATACTACCCAACGGAATTTCATATACCTTGGATTTTAAATAACCCCATAAAAAGAAATCTAAAGGTGTCAGATCTGGTGATCTTGTTGTCCATTAAAATTTTTATCAAGATAATTTCGTACCATTGGCGCATAATGTGGAGGTGCTCCGTCTTGATGAAACACTAGTTCCATTTCAAAATCGTCAGAATTCTGTTGTACAATTTGCAAAAGTCTTGAAAAAAAAACATTTACTTTCTAATGAAATTGAGTGATAACGTCACGATATTCGTGTGGATTAACATCACGCCGATGCAATTTTCCACCCAAAAAGAAAGTACATTCATCACTGAAACAAATATGTTTCAAGTATAATCGATTTCGTTCAACCATATTTGTCATTAGCTCACATAATTCTGTTCTTCTATATCAGGGTCATCTTCTGTTAATTCATGAAGCATTTTTATTTAAAATGGATGATATTTATTCTTCTTTAAGTATTTCCACGTCTTCCAACAACGACGCGGAAATATTTAACACATCACACGTTGATGCGATAGCAGCAGACGACATCATGGGCACATTAAATACTTCTGTTAATATCTGACGACCAGTCCTTTTGCGGTCTTCGACGCTTCCAGTTTCCAAAAACTTATTCACAAGCTCTCTTAAATATTTTCGACTAATTGGATGTTCAGGAAATCGTTCCTTAAATTGTCGCCCTGTTTCATGTAGATTTCTGTCAGCACGAGCGAATATTAAAATTGCTTCGATATTGTGCTCTAAACTCCTTCTAGCCATTTTGATCTCGCCTTTCTTTGGTTATACTTGGTCGGGTAGAATACAAAGATAGAAATGAAGGAAAATATTTGCATGCTGCCTTAAATACAAAATTTCAAAGTACCTACAAACTTTAAAATTGTTGTTATGACAATTTTTTCTTAGAAGTTTTAAAAAGAACTTTCTTTTTATCCTTTTCTTGTATTGATTGTTTCATAAAAACATTCTAAAAGAATTGCTGATTTTAACCCTGCTTACTCCGAGGGTAGACCGACCTTTAACTGACCGTCCACCATTTATCTGGCCCATTGTATCTCGACAGGTAGTCAACGAAGATACGTTGGTTTTTCCGGCGAAATTCCGCATTTTGTTTAATTTTTATGTAAAAAACTAATAAACCGATATTTGATTGTGAGGTATCGTTGAATTCGTATTGTTTTATTCTTTCGAAAGATACCATAATATACTGGGTGTTCCATTTAAAAAAACAAAGCTGTTCCATTTTCCGGAAAAACTAAAAGTGATACCAAAATTTTCCATAAGAAAATATTTGTGCTGATAAAATATAGAAACTGACGTTTTTTTGTTCATATTGATATCTCAATCTGTTCAGAAGTTAAACAGGGGGGGGGGGTTACTTTACGCTAGCACTGTATATGTGAGAGCACAGCTCGGATACCTTGAGAAATATAATTCCGCAGCTAACGTCGCATTCTTATCTGATAACATATAGCATTCCATTATGTTACATTTTTCATAATTTTCGAAATTCATTATAAAGTTTTATTCAGTTTTGTTATACATTCCAGCACATAATACCAGATTTGTTAGCGAATTTTTAAATACAAACTTTGGTAATTATCTGATACATTATTTTCCATCATAGTATGTATGGTTATCACTATAGCAACATTAACTTTTAAATACATACATTAGTTTCAGATAGAACAAAAAGAATTTTTGTTAATTATTCAATAGCTATAAGAAATATACCCAACAAACTATATATATTTGTTATCAGAGGAAAATGACAATTTATTTTAGCTCATACCCAACTATGGTTTCCATTTACAAAAAGAAAGTTCACTGAATTCTTCGTAAAAAGTTGCCCATATAATGTTTTATTTATAATACTCCATCTTTGATAATAAGTGAGATATTCGTGATTGTCGTTTTTGCAAAATTTTTAATTTTTGCCGGTAGGGCGAAAACAAAAGACGATAGCTGTTCGCAGTTTTCGGTAGAGATGCACCGGGTACCAATTCTTGACATTGCCGGGTACCGGGTACAAACCGGGTACCCGGTCATACATAACATAACCTTACTTTAACCTATTTATGTCGTGGGTAGTTGCAACTTACAAGCATCATGTCTTGTAAGAAAAGTAAGGTGTGGGATTTTTTCTCTTTGGTGAGTGATAGTGCATTACACGCAAAATGTGTAATTTTGATGTGTATATTTTATTCGTTGTAGATATGAATATTATTTTAATTTTTTAAGTAAATATCCAGTTGTATTACTGATCCTACTCTTGTTTATTTATATATATTTCCTTATCTTTCCTTAAGTATACATTTTAATACCCGGTACCCGGCAACTAAAATCCTGTACCCGGTAACTGATACCCGGTCACTAAAAATTCCCCAAAAACCCGGCGAACCGGGTACTAACCGGGTACCCGGTGCATCTCTAGTTTTCGGCATTAGCATTTTCTCGAAAAACGAGATCACGACATGTAAGCTACTTTTTTTCTATCTCTTTTAGTTTTGGAGATAGCCTATGCGTACAACGAAATTGGGACACCCTGTACAGGAAAAAGCTGTGCTCTTACATATAGAAGATCATAATTTTTAGTAATTTCTCCATAGTCCATCATCCTGCGTACCTTGTTGTCTTATTAAAAGAGCAAACTTTACGGAGTCTTCAAGGATATCGAATGAATTTTTGGTTCACATTTCATCTAAAAAAATCCCTTTTCACATTGTTTTAAAACTACCAAACCGATTGGAATAAGTATTAATTCCATTTATTGGCTATACAATACTCTTTAGTTTGATGAATAGCACGACCAGCTCGGTCATCTCTAACTCGAGATTTGCTGCAAATAATCAAATTACCCCTAAAAAAAATCATATCTCCAAAACGTATCCATAGAAAAAATTTTAAATGTGATTTTTGGGTTTAGGGAACCAAACTACATAAGAAAAATACAGTGGCGTCAAATGTACATTTTATGTTTTTTTTTGTAGACTAGTTACAATAATAAAGTTTTTTTGAAAGCGTTTAATAACTTTAAAAGGGCCTTCAAACCTCAAAATTTGGTGTATCTTGGATTTTAGTTTTCTGGCAAGGTATGCAAGTTTTACACCATGATTTTACTTGCTTGGTTAAATGTGGCCAAAAGAAACGATTTTTGATATTATTTAGGCTGGTTTTGAAACCTAAATGTGTTAGAAAATGAAATTTGTCGAAAATGATATTTCGGAATTTCATAGGTATATAATCTAGGACGTGTAAAAGAATTCTCGTACCAAAGATCTAAGTTAGAGGTGATCTAATGATCTATGATCTAATCTTAGATAAATGGAAAGTTTTGTTTAAATTTAGATTTTGTTTTTGACGTAGAAATTTTAGTTCTTTATCTAAATTTTGTGCGTTTCCTATTATTGTCAGGGGGGTTCTAGGTGCCTAGGGATAGTCAGAAGTTAAGGTATTGATGTCAACTCTGCATCCGGGACTGTGTTGAATTTGCCTTTGATATATAATATCTCGGAGGTAATTTCAACTATATAGTTGATATATCGAGTTTGTTTTGGGGTTTTTTCAATGTTTGAAAACAATGCGTTTATTAGAGGTAGAATGTTTAACTGCTAGATATATAGCTAGCAGTTCTCTATCGAATGTGGAATATTTCATTTGACCATTGGTCATCTTTTTAGAGAACAAAGCCGCTGGTGGAAAGTTAGGCCAGTAAGAACTTCATTGATAAATCTCTCAAATATTTGTGCGGCATTTCGCAAACCAAAAGGCATTCGAACACCAAAAAAACACGAAAAAAACACCAAATAATATCGAGAATAGGAATCACGTAAGACTACACCGGAATATTCTCCAACGAATAAAATCATTCAACAGTAGGATGACTAATTGTAAGCTGATATAAAAAAGCGTCGCTATGAATAACTGAATTGAGCTCAGGACGACCTCTTTTAACCAACAGCGGAACTATACAAATTTTTTTTGCACTTTTGCGAACATCACGTGATTGAACGGCGACCTTAACACACAAATGTAATGGAATAGGAATGGTTATGGAGAAATGTGAGAAATGATTTTACGTGTCTATAGCGTAAATAGTTTGCGTAAATGGTTTATTTTGCTTGAATAATTTTATTTCAATAATAATGTTTATTGTCAACTGCAGCAGTTGGTGTGACGAAAAAATAAAACGTAAATAAAGAAAAAAATATAGTTGATGATGATAGTTGATGTAGAGCACAAAAAAATATAAATGGATGTAAATTGAAATAAATTTTCATGGACGAATGGTGTGGTCGAGCAACCGATGATCTTACAAAAAAATCAAAATTAATGATAATAATATTGAATAAGTAAAGTAAAAAAGTAATGATTTTCTTTTAAGAAAAAAAGATAATAGAAATGCAAGGTTCTACGACGATAACAAAGAAAAATAGAGTAAAATAATGTCGGATGGCGAACAAGTGACTCACACAACAAACAAGTTTGAAATCCTTCGGATATTTCGAGTATTTTAAATTTAAACGAAAATGGGAAGCTCGCTATTTGAAGAATTTTCGTTAGATTTGATTTTTACTAGAATTATTGCTTTACAATTAAGCGAGTATGACAGCAAGTATGATTGAAGAATTCTGTTGAGGTTGGTGATTTTATTTATTTACGGTTGGTATCATTGCTTTGATTTGTGTTGTCGCAAATGGATGACAGTTTTCTTTGTACAGGCTGTTCTACATAATTCAATTTTTCAAACAATTTTTTTTAATCTTTTATTTTTTCATTTAGAACTTCAAAGAGTATTTAGAACTTCAAACACCGGAGAGGGAGGTATTCAATTTCATTAAACCGCGTTTATTATTATTTAATAAAATGGATCCAAATTGTGTTGAGGGAGGTGAGTACGCTTCTTACTGCGTAATTAATTACGTTAGATTTTATTACGTTTATTTAAAAGGAATTGGCTACTTCCATAATTGAGATGAGTGAATATAAATTGGACGAAGAAGCAGCTACGCTGACACTATACAGTTCTTTGCTGATGTGGCTGAAATACAAAGTACCTACCTACCTATAAAGATGAAGAAATTATAAGCATATTAAGCATTCCAGCAAATTATGAGGTAATTATTTATCTTTTAATAAATCCATAATCACTGAGGTGTATGATTTAAAATAAGGTAAAAATTAAATGAGCTCTTTCTCAGTTTGTTTTTAATAAATGTACTTAGTACTGGTTTCGATAATTACTTATCATCATCAGCTAAATCTACAAGCGAAATTATAGTTAAAACTATATAGAATGAAATAAAATAAATAAACTTACAGTCAAATAAATAATAAGTCACAATATAAAATGATTTAAAAAATATAACAACGGAAAATAAAGATGTAATGTGGAGGACACTGAACGACACCACAGGTTAAAATGGAGCAATCACATAAGAATAAAACAAGTTTCACAGATATGTTAAAAACTAGAATTTTAAATATGAGTATAAAGGTTTATAAATGGAGCAAAGCTAATCGTTCATTAATTTTTGTTTTTTATGTTTGTGTTTATCTATCCCAAGTTGTTCTAATAAGTCTAATTTTTTACCCTTCTTACAGTTATCGATGTTATGATTAAATTCCATTTTATGCTGGTAAACATTTGATGAAGAAGTATTTTTATGTTCCTTAATTCTTTTTGCGAGTTTTCTACCTGTTTGACTGATGTATAAAGCATCACATTCTTTACATTTAATAGAATATACACCATTTTTATTTAACATATATTATGTTCTTTGCTTTTGAAGTTAGAAAATATATCTATAAGTTTGTAGTTATTTTTAAAACCAATATTGATTTTAATTTGTTTTAGAATACGTTTAATTTTATAATTTATGTCATTATATAGATATGTGGTGTGTTTATTAGTATCCATAGTGAACAATGGGTCTGATTTTATTATAAAATACTATATATAGTATTTTGTTAATTATATTTGGGGGATAGTTATTTTCTATAGCAAGTTTATTTATGAAATTAAATTCGTTTTGTATAGAAGTTGTATTAACCCATTTATAGCCACGACCACAAAAATCCGTTTTTATTTTTAAAAATTGATTGAATATTACATAAACTATCTTCAATAAGATAATATTGAAGTATGTTCTAAAAAAAAATCAATTATGCTTCAAATAAATGGGGGGCGTATACGCACCTTTGACAAATAACCGTGTCATTTAGAAAAAAATAATTTATTCAAACTTTGGAAAATCAGAGCAATTTAATAACTAAAATTATACATTAATATGAAAATATTCAAAACAATCAGCGCGCAGGTGTACTTTACATTTTTTGCAAAAGTATATTGTATGGCTTTTGCAGACTTTACACTTTTTTCTCGAATTGGCTTCCGATTTTTTTATTATATGCCCTATGTTATCTCTTGCGGTAAACTTTGCCTTGATGATCTACCGTGAAAAGAAGAAGAGTTAACATTTGTTAATTCAGATTGGCCTTCGAATTTTATCAAACTTATAGCCAATGAGGAGCGAAAATGTAATTGCGACATTTTAGATGTTTGCCATTTTAAAAATTTACTAGCTGTTGACTACTGCGCTATCTATCATGTTGACAAACAATGGCCACTACCATTTTTTCCCTCTTATTTTGATTCTGTAACTGCAGGAGTACTTTACAACCATTGGTAATTACTGTGACGACCGAGTTGTCGTTCCACTGTACCATCAATACATCCAAATTGGAATCAAATACACAAATATATGAACCTCGTTGTTTTTTCTTCATAACTTTTTTTGTTTCGATTGGACAGTTTGCCACCCGATTATCTCGTACTGTTCCCGTTACAAAAAAAAACCTTTTTCTTTCAAAATACCGAAAAGAGAGTATGACGAAAAGAAGTTGTCGAAGAATGTTCTATGATGTGGAGTTTATACCACCGATAGTAATTTTAAAACAACTCTCGTTCCCAAAGAAAGGTATTTGTCAAGTTTTTCTTGTTCTTTCCCACCATATGGAATAAATTGATATAGATACTCATCGTAAGAATATAGGCACCACAACTTGAAACCAAATCTAACGGGCTTACCACTGATGAACATTTTAGAGGAATGTCTTCCAAAATACGGAACCATTTCTTCATCTATTGACAGATTATGATCAAAAACTCCAAACTTCATAAATTTTCAATTCATGATGTCAAATATATTTCTTAACTTGGAAAATTTATCATTTTTATTCAATTTTGTATTGTCCAATAAATGAATATTTTGTTTTATTGTTCTAAATTTATTTCTTATTTACTTCATTATCTTTTGACCAGTACATATCCGCATGTGGCAACGTGTGATATCCAGACAGAATACAAATACCAATAAATCTCTTTAGATTTATTTCGTCCATAACATTCATCTGTGACGCGTATAAATTGCTAAACTGTAAAATTTAGTTAATTTATTTTATGCCATTTACCTCATTGTTGCAGTCTTGATTGAAAATTAATTTTAAGGTTCACAGAAAAACTAAAACTACAACTATTAGTTCACTTTATTTCAATAATATTTGTTTTCAGCCAAAGGTGCGTATACGCACCCTCAATGTTTATAACATTACTACAATTGTTTCGTTTACGATAAAATAATAGTTATTTATACTATTACAAGTGGGTTAGAAACATAATTACAGTATGAGTGTGGAGAATTGCACGACGAGGTCGTAGACCGAGTCGTGTAATCACACGAGTACTGTAATTATGCTCTAGCCCACGTGTGATATACAGCATTTTATCTACGACTGCTAAAAATTACTAAAAAATGTGTTTACTCATCTGGAATAAGTGTTTTGAAATGTAAAAACATAACAATTAATAACTAAAGTAATTTATTGGGATACACGACCAACACGACAAAGGCTAGATAATTGAAAAGAGGCTTCCTTTTATCTTTACCGAGCTTTCGGAAATTTTATTTTTCCTTCTTCAGAGGTAACTACAAAATTGAGACAACAAAAGTTACAATAGTTAACAAAAAAGCATATGAACAACTTACAAAAATGGATTGCATAAAGGAACTGAACCAAAGCTAAACATGAGGTCGCAAACTTTGAGCACTAGACATCTCTTATTAAAACTATACTTCTCATAATTCACTAAAGGTGAGTAATTAAAGATCAAACAATACTAAAAATCATTACAAAGTTAATTATGAAACTATTAAAATAAGTATTACTTACAATAAGAACACGAATACACTAAAAATAACCACTAGGTGGCGTTGAGAGGGGGAATAAAATTGAAAATATGAAAAAGGAAACAAAAACCGAAAAAGAACTAGAAAACCAGAGAATCACTCTCCATCGATGTTTGATCCCTTCTACCCCAGTCCTTCATAACAAGGTAACTGTAAATAGAACTAAGGTTCTGGGTGTCAGTTCTGAAGTTTAAGGAATTAACCTCTTTATTGATGTAAAACATCTCTAAGAATAATCTCTTTGAATAAATTGATTCCTTATCAACAATCTGAGAATTCTCAAAATTAAAATGGTGACCACTGAGGATATGGTGATGAACCAACGCACTCTTGTTTTCATCTCTAGATTGACAATCACGTTTATGTTGCTTGATCCTAGCATCAAAATACTGACTGGTAGTGCCTATGTAGGTTTTTTCGCAATTATTGCAAGGAATCTTATAAATAACATTAGATTGTAAACCTTTAGGAACCAGATCCTTAGTCCTTGAAAAACAGGTGGATAAAGGCAAAGAGTTACATTTAGCAAACCTAACCGTGTCAAACCTCAGAACTGAAACAAGTTTATCAGTCAACCTGGGGACGAAGGGAATCTTAACAAACTGGGTCCGGGGGCCAGGGAGGCTAGATATGTCGTGTTGGTCGTCACCTTCAGAAGGTTGACTAATATAACGATGGTAAGTACCATTATGATAAAGAATTCTATTAACTAGACCTATCGGATACCCGTTGTTGACGAATATATCCCGGAGCTTTTTTAGGTTAGAGTCAAGAAAGCGGACATCAGAGATGGATCTGACACGATTAACCATAGCAACCACAGTGTTCAGTTCAAACCATCCTCTCAATCAGAAACTTTCTTGGCATTTTGTTAACACTAACAATTTTACAAGATTCTTTAGACTTAATACTAATGGTTTAATGCAATAAATAGCAAAAATTTGTTTTAATTTAGATTGAAAAAAAAAAAAAATAAATACGAAAAGGTGCGTCTACGCACCTTTGGCCGTTAATGGGTTAATAGAATATCTTAGCATTCTGTAGATGTACGATTGGAAAACGGAGAATTTATGATTTGGGTTAGTTAATACTAATAACGTTCTAATAATATTTTCAAAAGACAGGATAACCCTGATAATCATAATTTCAATTCGATAGATGGAGATAATGAATTAAAATTAAAATATATTACTAATTTAACCAATATACATTTCAATAATAACGGGATATAACTTACTAAACAAAGGTCATAAATTTGCCTTAAAACCATTAACGAATTTACATCTAAACGCCATAGAAATAGATTGTATTATCAATAAATTACCTTATTATAATGATATCAAAAATGAAATAATTCCTATTTTAAAAAAGAGTGAAAAACTAAATAATAATTATCCTAAACATCCTTCAGTACAAATAAAGACTATAAAATCTATAAAACAAAAACTTGAAAATACACTCAGGTGCAAAAAAAACGCAACAAGCTAATATTTGGTAAAGTTTGAAATTTGTCATCAAACTGTAGATAAAAATGTCTAATATCATGTTCAATATCCAGCCTTTTCTTAAATGCTGGTCATATAGTCGGTATACATGGTTAATTGAAACGTCGTTCTAGGATCCTAATTTTAAAACACTCTGTGGAATAATTTAGTGTATAAATGGTTTCAAAATCAAAATTTTTGTTAAGAACCCTCACATTCCCTACATTTTGTTTTTTTGGTTTCATGTGTCTAAGTGCATTCGTTCATTTTTAAGAGCGAAATGAATTTGTCACTAACAATTTACTTAAGATACGTTACTTTTTAATAAGGTGGCTTTGCTCATTGTTATTCTAATGACAGTAATGACAGTTGGACAGTGATTTTTTGTACAGAAGATTAGTACCATGATTTTAAGTGCTGAAAATTGCGTTAAAGCTGTTGCTCTTGTTGAAGATGGGCGTAATTATGAATATGTTGCAAGAATTCTTCATGCTCATCGCTCCACTATTAAAAGAGTGGTAGAACATTTTACACAAACTGGAAGAAATAACAGAAGGGCAGGAAGCGGTAGAAAACGAAATACCAATGCTGTTGATGACAGATTTATACGTGTTATAGCTTTGCGGAATCGTCATTTAACGTCAGTACAGACGAAAAATGAACGTCCACAGATCCGAGGTACAAATGTGAGTGCGCGGACAATTCGCCTAAGACTAAAGGAATCTGGGTTGAAAGCTTGCAGACCAGCAGTTGAACCCAAATTGCTTCCGCGCCACCAATAATATTATGATCTCATTTGATGTAACTAATCTTTACACAAATGTTGATACTGATTTTACTATTAATATTATTTATAAATTATTTGAGGAACATTATAAAGACACAAATATATGTAGCTTCTGATATCACATCACTTGTCAAATTTAACGAAAAATTTTATAAACTTGAAATTGGTTTACCTATGGGTCTATCTATATCTGGATTTATCGCCGATATGTATCTAGATTATATGGAGAATAATTATATTATAAACAAACTTAATCCTTATTCTAACAACATCAAAAAATGGATTAGATATGTGGATGATGTTCTTTGTCTATGGGAAGGTACCAACGAAGATCTTATAGCAATGTTAAAATATATAAACAATATTCATGAGAAGTTGAAATTCACTTTAGAAATTAAAAAAGATAGAAAAATCAATTTTCTTGACTTAACTATAAATAGAAACGACCTAGACCTAAATTTTGATATACAGGGTGTCAGATAAAAAACGCCCCGAGCTATAACTCTGTCATTTACATTCCGATTTTCATGGGCGAAGTATCAAATGAAAAGGTTTGATGAATACTATGATTTATGCTAGAAATAATTTTTTTCCAATGCCATCTTCAATTTCAGGCGATTATCAACTTTTGATAATCGTTTTTCAAATTGCTGCGTATATTTTTCTTCGGGTCATTGGATAGAGTTTGTTTTGCGGAATCCATTCATGTACAATACATCCATTTTAAATGTAATATTAGCAGAAAAAAGACACCTGTATATACAGGTTGTCACAAAAGAATGCCGCAAGCTCTAACTCTGTCATTTACATTCCGATTTTCATGAGCGAGGTATCAAATGAAAAGGTCTGAAGAATACTGTGATTACAAAGATGCTACAAAGAAACCTTTTCCAACGACATCTTCAATTTCAGGCGATTATAAACTTTTCATTTTCAAATTGCTCGGTATGTTTTTCATCACGTTGTTGGATAGAGATTTTTTTTTCTGAATCCATTAATGTATAATACATCATCATTAATTGTAATTGTAGTAGAAAAAAACAAAAAAAATAGTTTCCGAACATTCTCTTAATGTCATTTGTATTACACTGTAGTATGCCATGGGAAAAAATAATCATTTACAACTGCTTCAGGCATTGAAATATCATTTAATGACTGTTATCAGTTTTACGCGTTATTTTTTTCTATGGCACACTACAGTATTACAGAAGTGACTAAGACAATGTTCGGAAAATGCTTTAATTGTTTTTCTCTGCTAAAATTACAATTAATGTTAATGTATTGTACAGCAATGGGTTCATAAAAAAATCTCTATCCAATAACGTGAAGAAAAACATACCGAGGAATTTGAAAATCAAAAGTTGATAATTGCTTGAAATTGAAGATGGCATTGGAAAAAGTTTATTTGTAGCATGAATCATAGTATTCATCAAACCATTTCATTTGATACCTCGCTCATAAAAATCGAAAAGTAAATGACAGAGTTACAGCTTGGGGCATTCATGTGTGACAACCTGTATATACAGAGTGTCTTTTCGCTGCTAAAATTACATTCAAAATGGATGTATTGTACATTAATGGATTCAGAAAAACAATCTCTATCCAATGATGTGAAGAAAAATATATGGAGCAATTTGAAAAACAAAAGCTAATAATCGCTTCAAATTGGACATTTTCTTGGAAAAAATTTATTTGTAAATTGAATTATAGTATTCATCAAACCATTTCATTTGATACCTCATTATACTCTACTCATTATACAGCATTAAACCTTTATACTCATATTTAAAATTCTAGTTTTTAACATATCTGTGAAACTTGTTTTATTCTTATGTGTTTTCTTCATTTTAACCTGTAGTGTCGTTCAGTGTTGTCCACTTTACATCTTCACTCTTCCACAGTTGAAGGAGTGTAAGGGAGAAGTGGTTGTTAACGAGTTGTAATACGAGGCTAACTTTTTGTGTTAAAAAATTAATAAACATTAGAAAAGTAGTGAAAACGAGTCGGGAATGTCGTCAATAAAACAAATGAATTTACAATTGCAAATATATTTTGTTAATTTAAGTGTTGGGTTTTAAATTTTGTGTACATCTTAAGAAGACACGGGAAAATCATAAGTAGTACTGGAAAGCCTTTGGCTTCTTTCATCTCCAGTGGCCCTGTCCTTCATTTCTTATTCCTTACATCCAAGTCTTCACCAGGCTTACACGACGTGTCCATACCATATCTGTTGTCTGATCTTTGTGCATCTTCTGATCTCTTTATTAGGGATATGCTCTAGGTGTGAAATCAACTACTAAAACCAAAGGTGTCCATCTATTCCAGTACGAGTAGAGATCCAAATCTTTAAAACTTTTAGAAAGGTCTGATACATTGCGCCGGTGATTGGACATAACAAGAAGGTAGATTGTAAAAGTAAAATGGAAATAGAGTTTCGAGAATGCGAGGAAATAGTGGAACATGATTTGAAGCAAATATTGCAGAAAAAGAGGTCAGTTTTATTGCTTATAATTGTGAATTAGAAGAATTTAGAACTACATTTATTATTGATTCAGTAAGCAACGGTGCAACACATGGTAAACGGAAGAATGGAAAGATATTTAAAGGATGTAGAACTAGAATTGAACAGAAAAATAGAAATTAAAATTGCTAATGTTGATGTATTGGAGGCTAGGAAGACTGGAATATAGAAGGGAAGAAGTGGTAATGGTTGGATATATGTGAAGGTTTTGTTAGTAAATGTACTAAAACATAGAGAAAAGTTGGGAAGATTGGTTGGATATTGTACAGCTGGCTATAGAATATGGGACCCGATAAACTACAAAATAATAATGTCGCGAGATGTTTTATGCGATGAAACAGGGACGACTAGTTGGCACCTAGGTTTTCAACTCAAAAATGAGGAATGGAATTCAATATACGCACCAGTATCCATGATAAGATCAACGATAAGAATGTTTATGGTTCATGCGATTAATAATAATTAGCCAATAAAACAATTAGAGCATTTCTAAATGGTAAACTAACTAACAATGTATTTATAAAGATACCAGAAAGAATAAACCAGGAAAAAGGAAATGTATTGAACAAAGGCATTATTTGGACTTAAAGAGGCACCAAAGTGTTGGGATGAACAATTTGATCAATGGATTCAAAAGATCAAAGTATAATAATAATAAATAAATTTATTGTCATAATAAGAAACAAAAAATACAAATTAAAGAAAATGTATACATTTAACTTAATGCATAAATACAGGCAAAAGGGTCGATTTATCGCGTAAGCGATATCTTCCAAACAACCCAATCAATCAGCCATATACTAAGTTATATAAGAAAAACAATAAATAAATGGCAAGCTGCTGTGCTAAACTTATGGTCACTAAAAACGGTGCATAATGATAGTTGCTGGAATAAAAGAAGAAGAGAAGAGAAGAAAAGTAAAAGTAGAAGAACAGAAGAAAATGAAGAAGAGGGAGAAGAAAAAGTTTTCAGGAAGATACTTGGAGAGCAAATAAATGACGTTTTAGATGGTTTTTAAATGTCACAAGGTGAGGAATATTACGGATCTCGGTAGGCAGACTATTCCGAAGGGTTATCGCCTGCACAGCAAACGATTTATGGTAAATCTCGGTACTATGGGTCGGGAACATAAGTACAGAATCTAACTGAGATCTAGTGGGTAAACCATGCGACGGCAAGCGTTGAAATATACAATACAGATACCTTAGTGTTTGATTGTGAAGAACAGGGTGGCAATTCTTAAGATGACATAAGTAAGCAATCGGTGTTTTGATAATAAATCAACTTTTACTGATCGTGAACTCTTCTATAAGAGACTGTGTTTTTCCTAAGATCTGGAAGAAGACTACAATAATTCCAGTCGAGAAAATGCGAAAATCAAAGACCTGTCAATACAATTTTGTTATCAGCTAAAATTATGGAAAAAGTGGTCTATAAATAGTTGAAGGATTTTATTTCTCGCAATGAAGTGCTCTCTGACTATCAGTCGGGGTTCCGAGACGGCCATTCTTGTGAGACTGCATTACAACTGATTATATCCAAATGGAAATATGTATTGGATACACGAAACAAGATTGTATTGGCTGTCTTTTTAGATTTCAAACGAGCCTTCGAAAGGGTAGATAGAGAACGTTTGCTACATAAGCTACGATGTATTGGAGTTGGAAGTAGGACAATTATGTGGTTTACAAGCCACCTTAACGATCGAGTTCAACAGGTAAAATTTGGGGATGTACTAGCTACAGAAATAGGAACAACTTCTGGAGTTCCACAAGGAACGGTACTGGGTCCGTTACTGTTTATCATATACATCAAAGACATTGTATCCGTCTGTAATGGTGAGGCCCTAATCTTTTTGCTGACGACACACTTATAGCAGTTGAAGACAGCAGCATCAATTCAGCTACAGATAAAATGAATGTGATCTTGCGTAACTTGGAAAAATGACTAATAATTAATAAAGTAATTGTGAATACGGGTAAAACTAAAGCTATGGTTCTCGGTCAGTGCGGAATTAATTGTTTTAATAAGGTTTCTTTAAATAGTGATGTGATTGAGTATGTAAATATTATAAAATACCTAGGAGTATTTATTGATAAAGATCTCAAATTTAAATACCATATCGCAAATGTTATTGATAATGTTAAAGATAAAGTGAATTACTTTTGTAGAATTTGTAGGTTGTTATCTGTAAACGTTCGAATTGTGGTATATAAGTCATTAATTAGCCCAATTTTTGAGTGTTATTCTACAATTGTTTATTATGCTGGGGAATCGGAAATGCAAAGTTTACACATCATACAAAATAGGGCCATGCGAGCGATTTTGGGTTGTAATATGTTTACTAGAATTAATGATATGTTAGACGCATTATGTTTTTATTCTGTGAAAGAGAGATTGTATATGTTAAATATGTGTTTTGTATATAAATTGGTTAATAATTTGTTACCTCGATATTTGCAAGTGTCAAAAGTATCCGACATACATACCTATAATACAAGATCTCGCAACAGTTTGTATATTAGACAGGTTAGTCATTCATACTCGCAGGATTGTTTATTTTTTATGGGGTTTATTTTGTTTAATAATTTAGATAACGAAATTAGAAGCCAAACAACTATTTCAGCATTTAAGCAGAAACTGTTAGAAACTATTAGAAATAAGAGAATAATATTATGATTGGCAGATTGTAAACTTTATTTCACGAATTGTTAAATAGTTTTTTAATATCTGCAAATAATTACGGTATGGAGTTATGTGTTGAGATCTCTCGAGATCAAAGATATACCGTATGCAGTTGTTTTGAAGTCTTTGCAGTTTGTTTCGTAGTGTTACCGAAAGATCAGGATATGCCGTGTCAGCATAATCTATATGGGGGAAAATCAGGGAAAAACAAAGATTACGACGGATCATGGGAGGAAGGAAGCAACGGAGACTTTTCAGTGAGTGGAAACAATGATAGACCTTTCTGCAGACCGATTGAATTTGAGGTTTCCAGGACATTGTAGAATCCATAACCACCTCAAGGTGTCTAACCGTGTCTGACAGCTGAATAATGTCTCCGTCAAGCATTAAGTGAATGGATGAAAAATCATTAAGCTTTGCCAGTAAAGGTCGACTGCCAAACGCAATTGCTTTAGTTTTAGCAGTATGTAATTTAAGGTTATAACGTTTAGACCAATCCAAAATATTGGAATGATCATGATTAAGACGTGCAATTGCTTCAGGAAAATCATCAATAGTTGTCGTAGTGTAAATTTGGAGGTCAATAGCATACACATGATAATTACAAGAAATGTAGTGGGTGGCGGCATTAATAAAAATCGAAAAGAGCAACGGACCCAACACACTACCCTGGGGTACACCACATTTAATATCACAAGCAGACTAGAGCGCAGAATCAGCACGCACACAAGGAACGACAGGAAAGGTAAGATTGAAACCAAGATAAACATGAAGAGGTAAATCCAAGGGCAGCTAGTGACGCTAACAAAAGATCGTGATCAACCGAATCGAACGCCTTGCTGAAATCAAGTAGTACAAGGATTGTAACACAACGTTTGTCGCAAGCATACCTAATGTCATCTGTAATCTTAATAAGCGCTGTTGTCGTGCTATGACCCTTACGAAAACCCGATTGAAACTCGTTGTGCAAGTTAAATTCTTGTAAATACTCTTGAACTTGTAGATAAACAAGGTGCTCGAGAGCTTTGGATAGAACAGATAAAATGGAGATTGGGCGAAAATCATTTAAACTTGAGGGACTCTTGGATTTAGGTATGGGGACAACATGAGCAACCTTCCAGATTGAAGGGAATGAGGATCGTTCAAAGGAGAAGTTAAAAATGTGGGTAATAGGAGTAAGAACAATATCCAGTATAGGAAGAAGTTTGAGACCAACTCCATCAGCTCCCGCACTCGTAGACTTACGAGGACAGTAAAAAACGCCAAGTAATAACTTGTTGTAGGAACTTTTCAAGCATAAATTCAGCCCCCTGAACTGACCCATCGGAGGCCGTGCGTCCTCGATTGGAACACGTTTCCAAGTGGGTCCCCCCGGTAATCCTTCATGCGAAGGAAAACTGGGATTCCATTTCGGCGGAGATGGCGAGACTTCGGATCGCCTTTTCGAAAGCCAGAGCGGTTCCGCAAGGAATCAAGATTGAGCTCCCCACCGCGGAAGCCTATCGCGCCCTGGTGAAGATGTTGATGGCTGGTAAACACCAGTACCATACATTCTCTCTACCGGAGGAAAAGCCGTTAAAGGTGGTTTTTCGAGGCGTTCCTACCAGTATCGGGGAGGACAGCATTGCTGCCGACCTGAGAAAACAGGGATTCTGGCCCGATACGGTAAAACGTATGCGCCAGGGTTCTGAAAGGAGGCCGATCCCGTTAGTCCTGTGCGTCTTGAAAAAGACCGCGGACGCCAAACGGATCTTTGACCTCAAGACGGTCATGGCTTTAACCATAACTGTCGAGAGCGCCAAGAAGAAGACGGAAGTCGGCCAGTGTCATCGCTGTCAGCGTTACGGCCACTCCCAACGAATGTGCAACGGTGCACCTCGTTGCGTGAAGTGCGCTGGTGACCATCCGACGGCTTCCTGTGCCAAAGCAAAGGATGCGCCCGCCAAGTGCGTCCTTTGCGGTGGTCCTCATACCGCCAACTACAAAGGGTGCCCAAAACACCCGAAGGCGGCGGAAACGAGGGCGCCGGCGGCAGCCCCAAAGGTCAAAGCGACCGTTCCCCCGAAAGCAGCTATTCAGGCGCAAAAGGGGGACAAAAAGGCTCCAGTAGTCGCGGCGAAACCCGTGAAAGCGGTTAGTAGTCAGGCGAAAAAGCCGAAAGGCAACGCTAACGTTGCCCCCAAAGCGAACGCTCCAGCTACCAAGGTAGTTCGGAAAGAGGTCGCGGCGCCCAAAGCTAAGCTCAACGAGCCGAAGCAAAAGGCGACCGACGACCCCCCGAAGCTGTCGAGGTCGCAGAGGAGGCGTCGCAATAGGAGGCTTCGTAAAAGCGGGTCGATCGCGGTGGCTGAAACACCATTCCCGGTCAATGTTGCGGCACAGGCGGCGGTTGAACCCCCAACCGACCCCCTCGTCAACATACTGGCGATGATGAGCGAGGTCATCCAAATCGACAAATCCGATAGGGACGCACGAGTTAAGTTGTGCGTCCAAATCATGTCCGAGATGATGAAACTCTTATGATGACTCATCGAAGACCGAGAGTACCGCAATCGCTTGAGTTGGCTTATTGGAACGCCAACGGCCTTGTCTGTAAACAGAATGAACTTCGCGAGTTCGCCGAAAGGTACGACCTTGACGCGATACTCATTTGCGAAACCCATCTGCGAGCGGGCGACAGGCCACGGCTGCCCAATTATCGCTTCTATCGAAACGATAGAGTTGGAGCAAGAGGCGGCGGGACAGCCATCTTTGTAAGGACCAGTTTGGATCATTACGAAGATCTGACTCCCCCTCTTCAACATCTCGAAGCTACTACGATTGTGGTACGAACACTATCGGGGTGCGTCCGCTTGGTCGCCGCCTACAATCCGCCGAATCGGCGGTTGTTGGAAGACGATCTAACGGGTGTCTTGGATACGGACAAAGGCGTGGTTATCGCCGGCGACCTAAACGCTAAGCACCCATCGTGGAACAGTCGGATCGCAAACGCGAACGGTAAAATACTGCGGAGTTTTACCGACGAGACGGGCATTGTCACCGATGCCCCCGCCGACCACACGTATTACCCGTCGAACCAAGGGCAACGATCTGACGTTTTGGACGTGGTTGTAATCAAAGATGTCCGACTAGTTCATAGAGTTACCACGCTCAACGAACTTAGTTCCGATCATCTCCCTGTGCTGCTGCAGCTAGGAGACGTCCCGGACGTTCGCGTCCTGGTTGAACGTTCCACTGTATCGTGGCCGGCTTTTAGCGACCACTTGCACCACAATATGGGACAAATACGACCGATCCACAACGCTCAGGAACTGGATGAGGCTGTTGAACGACTCACGGTCGCAATCGAGAATTCTCTTCGATACGCGACCAACACGATTCCCGTAAAGGACCATCGATGGGTGCTTCCGGCGCACATCAGGGAACTTATGCGGCAGCGTGATCGCGTCAGGCGGACTTATCAGCGCAATTGGGATCCCGATCTCAAGCGTCGCTATAACCGTCTGCACGGTGATGTGAGAAGGGAGCTCGCGGAGTTCCGATACGCGTCTTTCGACGCCAAACTCGACGCCCTGAACACCGAAGACGATCACTCCTGTTGGAAGATGGTCAAGGTGCTGAAGGGGAACACGACGCGCATGCCGCCCATTCACGGTGAAACCGGAATGGCTTTCACTCTCGAAGAGAAAGCAGAGGCTCATGCCGATAACTTCGAAAACCAGTGCAGCCCGCTATGCGACGATGACGAAGATGAAGATTTCATCGATCGAGTCGAACGCGTAGTGAGTAGGCGGCTGGCCGTAGAAGATCGTCGGCATATCGAGCACGCTTCTCCGACCGAGGTGAAAGAGGCAATCGCGAGATGTAAGTCGAAGAAGGCATCGGGACCGGACGGGATAGGAAACGCTGCTTTAAAGGCCATGCCTTTAAAAGCGGTCGTTTCGCTGACGGGAATCATCAATGCGGCGTTCCGGCTGCGGCATTTCCCTACCAAGTGGAAATGCGCGGACGTCGTCGTGTTACCGAAACCCGGGGCGAACCTAACGTTCCCGCAAAGCTACAGGCCCATCAGTTTGCTTTCTTGTCTCGGCAAGGTATGCGAGAGGATCGTCCAGACGAGACTACAAAGATCAGTTCAAGATCTTAAGCTCATTCAGGACGAACAGTTTGGTTTCCGACCCAAACATTCGACCGTACACCAGGTACTGCGACTTGTCGAATACATAACCGAAGGCTTCAATCGAAAGCAAAGCACTTGTGCGGCGCTTTTCGATGTTGCCAAGGCATTCGACAAAGTATGGCATGAAGGACTTTTGTTCAAAATGCTAGAAGCGGGCGTGCCCCTGGCGTTGGTTCAATTGATCGCGTCCTATCTTGGCGGTAGGAAGGCGCGCATCAAATTGAACGGTACGCGTTCGACAGAGCGAATCCTAACTGCTGGCGTCCCTCAGGGGTCGTTGCTTTCACCGATACTCTTTTGTATCTTTGTTAGCGACCTACCCCGGTGCGAGGGCACTCAGTTAGCGATGTACGCCGACGATGTATGCATCTACAGCAGATCTTGGTCCCCCGAGATCGCCGCTCGTAGACTGCAGACAGCATCGGATCAGCTGCAAGACTACTTCGCAAAGTGGCGGGTCAAAATCAACGCTGATAAAAGTACCGCAGTACTCTTTACTCGGCGTAGACAGAGACCCCCCGATGCGTTGGTACTGCGAGGGAACGAGCTTCCCTGGCATTCCGAAACCAGGTATTTGGGTGTCATTCTGGACTCTAAACTAACTTGGAAAAGTCACATCGAGGCCATGGCGAACCGGGCGAAGGTAGCTCTGGTCAATCTGTACGCTCTGATAAATCGCCGAAGTAAGTTGGATCCTCTCCGGAAGATTCGACTCTACAAAGCGGTTATCAGACCTGCGATGACATACGCTTCTTCAGTCTGGGGTTACGCCGCGCACTCGCACGTGCAAAAACTCCAAGTGGTTCAGAACAAGGTCCTAAGGATGGCATTCGATGCTCCTTGGTTTGTCAGTAATGCGACACTGCACAATGATTCCCAGATGGTGACCATCGAGGAATTCATTCGGAACAAAGCCAGTACCGAGTTTACGCGGCTCGAAGACCACCCAAATCCCCTCCTAGCGGGATTAACGGATTACGACGTTGAACACCTTCGCCATAAACGGCCAAGGCTGCTTCTCGTCTGACGATCCGGGAACCCGACTGTCCTTTCCAAATCCACTTCCGATATCGCTAATTTAGCGAATATTAACTAATATATTTTCCGTCTGTTTTAGATCCGATGAAGAGGGTTAAGGAAGATTCCAGGAACCTCAAGAGGCCCGTCAAGTTCACCGATTCAAATAATGTTATTCAATAATGATGAAAAATATGTTACGTTGAAGTTTTTTGCCGTTATGGGGTGGGAGGCCGGCTCGTTTTCTAGCTCAAAGCACGCACTCCAGTAAACATAGTATATCTCGATGAGTTGTACGATAGTTGCACAACTTTTTAATCATAAGTGCACATCGACTCCTTTTGATTAAAAAATCGAGTTGATCTGCAGTTGTGTTGTGTGTGCACCTATATTAAAATTAATACATTTATGTCCATCGACTAAACTATCGGCAGATTAAAAATCGACCGTGTGTGCCTACCCTTAAAAATATTGTAAATTGCGATAATATTCTTTATTCAGATACTAATTTTTGGTTCTGAAAAGAACCGGTCGTTGTTTGGTAGGGCGAGGGATGTTTATATCGCCATTTATTTGGAACTTGTGTACTTAGTAACAGCCTTGGTGCCTTCGCTTACAGCGTGCTTTGCCAATTCTCCAGGTAACAGAAGTCTGACGGCAGTCTGGATTTCTCGACTGGTGATCGTTGATCTTTTGTTGTAATGAGCCAAACGGGATGCTTCAGCGGCTATCCTCTCGAAGATATCGTTCACAAAACTGTTCATTATACTCATAGCTTTGCTCGAAATACCGGTATCGGGATGAACTTGTTTCAATACCTTGTAAATGTAAATAGCGTAGCTTTCCTTTCTCTTGCGTTTCTTCTTCTTATCGGTTTTCGATATATTTTTCTGCGCTTTACCCGCCTTTTTGGCTGCTTTCCCACTAGTTTTCGGTGGCATTGTTGTTGTTCGTTGATTAGTTAATAAAATTTATCGGCGATAAGACTATTGACAGTAACGACAGTACACTACAGTAAGTATGCAGTGTTATAAAAATGGCCTGTTTTTGCCGTTTATAAAGTGGTAGCGTCGTATCAGTAGGTGACGCCTCCCGTTGCTACCGCTTGGCTGACGGCCGCTATTGGTCGAATCGTCGGCGCAGTTGGGTATATATATTTGAAAAACCTGTATTCCGCTCAGCTCTGTATTGAAACGTTGTCGACAACGATATCGTTTACATTGAAACATTTTGTTGAAGATTTCGGCACGCTACCAAGTCAACTAATTGTAAGCCATGTCGGGTCGAGGAAAAGGTGGAAAAGTTAAAGGGAAAGCAAAGTCCAGATCCAGTCGTGCAGGATTACAATTTCCTGTTGGTCGTATTCATCGATTGTTGAGGAAGGGCAATTACGCGGAACGCGTAGGAGCTGGAGCTCCTGTATATTTAGCGGCCGTAATGGAGTATTTGGCAGCCGAAGTTCTCGAGTTGGCCGGTAACGCTGCGAGAGACAACAAAAAGACCCGTATCATCCCTAGACATTTACAACTGGCCATACGTAACGACGAAGAATTGAATAAATTACTATCGGGAGTGACGATTGCTCAAGGAGGTGTACTTCCGAACATTCAAGCTGTTTTGTTACCTAAGAAGACCGAGAAAAAACCTTAATTTAATTACAACTTGGCCACACCATATTAACAAAACGGCCCTTCTCAGGGCCACAAAAAATATAGTCGAATAATGAACTATCGATGTCTGCTGCGGTGGTGTAATTGTATCAAGTTTTTGAATGTAACAGTATTGTTAATTCTAAATAACTCTTAAGTGATAAACTTACCGAAAAATAACTTTCGATTTTTAAAGTTTCGATGTAACGTCATCAACAACGCTGACGACGTATTTTCACAGTACCACGGTTAACACATATTGCGCGGGCACTTTGCCGCCAAAGTGTTACCGTGTAGCGGGCATCAATACCGTGCAAAACGAGTTTAGTCGCGCAAGATGTGTTAACACTGGTCGTATTAATTATTTTTTCCACATCCACGCACACAACACCAATAAGTAAAAATGAAACTTGTTGATATATACTATGACGCATATTTTCGGGTTTTCGAAGTACAATGACTAAAGCGCCTTTATTTGCCATCTACCTGCTTGTTCCTGTCGATCTGAATGTTAGTTTTTTTTTCGACGGACCATCCAACCCGACATTTTCAGAGTGCGGGAAGTTAGCCCCCCATTTTTTGATTTTTAAATTTTTTATTGTTGTTCTAGATTGTTCTAGAGTTGTTCTACATTGTTCCAAAGCGGCAAATCGAAAAAATAAAAATTTCGCGAGAAAACCGAAAAAACAGGTTTTTTGACTAGCCCCCCATTTTTAGAAAAATCAAATTTTCTTTGTTGTTCTGGGTTGTTCTAGTTATTGTTCTAGAAAATCAAAATTATGGGATACAGCATTACGAAGTTATAACTAAAAATTGGTTTGGCCGCCGAAATGTCTAGTTGATTGCTGTGACGATAGTTTTTCTATTATCAATTCCATATTACAAATATTTACTTATTATAGCTAACGCAATCTGGAACAGCTATTATTTTCACTAGAACAACTTTCTAAAGGGCACTTTACTCTTTGAAAATTAAAGTTTTTGGAAGTTTCAGTCAGTAATTATTGTGTCAGCGGTTTTATATTACACAATAAGAATTAAAAAACATAGAACAATCTAAAATAACTCAATCTTTGCCGATTCAAATTGTTCTAGATGTGTTTTACGTTTAACATAGACATTAATTTTGCAAAATCACATATTTTTTGTTGCTCTAAATTGTTCTTGTTGTTCTATGTACTTAAAATGTTTATTTAATCACTGCGGCTTTAGTTCTTTTAAAGTTTCATGTTAAAAATTAGTACTTACAACAATTAAAACAATTCAGAACAGCTGTTATTTTCACTGGAAAAACCTTAAATTTGAGTTGTTGTGATATCGGACAGGTTTTGTTGAATCAGTGAACCCAACCGTTAATATAATAATAGTTTTAAAAAACTAAAAAAATATGGAATAATCTGACCATCCTAATTTTCTAAAAATCACAAGTTTATAAACATTTATGTGCATTTATTTCAGTAGCTTCTTCAGCTTGTATGGATTTTTTTCGTAAGTCATTAAATAATATCCAATTGGCATTGTTGGGCACAAATGCTGGGTACTGTCCTACATCATTCAAAGATTGAGAACCTTCGTAACTGATGATACCTGCAGGGGTATAGAATTTGTTGTGGAGTAACAAATTGCGTGCGTAATCACTCAATTTTGTTTTATTGTTCTCTCCATTCGTTGTTTCTATAAACAGACCACATTTTTTTGCAATTGTTACTTAGAGTTTGCATGTAGTTTTCTATTACTTGTTTTAGCTGTGCATAGCAAAATATTGTTACGATGTCAATATCGATTGGTAAAATTATGTTTTTATGGAAAGCAACGTTTAAACTATTATTGCAGTTTTTAGTCCTACAATAACTAAATTGTTCTTTAAACAGTTGTGTGCAAAGAAACGCAATATTTGAAATAGCATTCATTATTATTACGCCGGCAATTTTCTGGCTTCCAAAATAATTTATTCCTGTTAATAGTTCAGTTCTTTTGTTATATGTTGCTTTATTAGAACCGGTTTTTAAAAATAATTTTAGGAAACTAAAGCAATCTGTGCAAACATTCTCAACATGATTTCTAAATGAATTGTGTGTACGGGCAAATGCTAAACTATGAAATATGCTGTCGAATCCGCAAGTATTTTGAACAATATATTTTTTATTTTTTATTGAAATAGATATTAATGAAACTTACTTATGAACTTATGAAAGAATTACTAACTGAAACTTCCAAAAATTTTAATTTTCAAAGAGTAAAGTGTTCTTTATAGAGTTGTTCTAGTGAAAACATTAGCTGTTCCAGATTGCTTAGGTGTAATAAGTATATATTTGT
This sequence comes from Onthophagus taurus, assembly GCF_036711975.1. Taxonomy (NCBI): domain Eukaryota; kingdom Metazoa; phylum Arthropoda; class Insecta; order Coleoptera; family Scarabaeidae; genus Onthophagus; species Onthophagus taurus. The sequence continues at coordinate 28,856,612 of NC_091972.1, read as the reverse complement.
GATATGGAACTAAAAATAGAAAAACTATGGTCACAGCAATCAACTAGACATTTTGGCAGCCCAACCTATTTTTGTTAGTTTAGTTTATTTATTAATTTATTACTTAGTTTTGCAAAATAAAATACACTTTACATCGCAACTTATGTTTTATTATTATAATTTTAAAGAGAAACACATCTAGAACAATTTGAATCGGCAAAGATTGAGTTATTTTAGATTGTTCTATGTTTTTTAAATCTTATTGTGTAATATAAAACCGCTGACACAATAATTACTGACTGAAACTTCCAAAAACTTTAATTTTCAAACAGTAAAGTACCCTTTAGAAAGTTGTTCTAGTGAAAATAATAGCTGTTCCAGATTGCGTTAGCTATAATAAGTATATATTTGTAATATGGAATTGATAATAGAAAAACTATGGTCACAGCAATCAACTAGACATTTCGGCGGCCAAACCTATTTTTAGTTATAACTTCGTAATGCTGTATCCCACAATTTTGATTTTCTAGAACAATAACTAGAACAACTAGAACAACCCAGAACAACAAAGAAAATTTCATTTTTCCAAAAATGGGGGGCTAGTCAAGAACCCTGTTTTTCGGTTTTCTCGTGGAGTTTATATTTTTTCAATTTGCCGCTTTGGAACAATGTAGAACAACTCTAGAACAATCTAGAACAACAATAAAAAATTTACAATTCAAAAAATGGGGGGCTAACTTCCCGATTATTTTTTCCACATCCACGCACACAACACCAATAAGTAAAAATTAAACTTGTTGATATATACTATGACGCATATTTTCGGGTTTTCGAAGTACAATGACTAAAGCGCCTTTATTTACCATCTACCTGCTTGTTCCTGTCGATCTGAATGTTAAAGTTTTTTTTTTCGTCGGACCATTCAACCCGACATTTTCAGGTAGATGGTAAATAATGACATTCTAGTCGTTGTGCGTATTTCACCCGAAAATATACGTTGTAACAAAAACAAATTGTTAATTCTGTCATATATTGTTAACGTGTTACGTATAAGAACGAACGAACACCCTACTCATAGATTCTTCGAGTTTAGAATATAACAAACAACATTGTGTTTTTTCATAAGTTATAATAGTTAAAATAAGTTCGTTCCAACCGAACAACCGTACAAATTTGCCCCGTTCCTGTACGCGTACACGACCTACCATTTTAAACGAAATTCATTTACTTATTTTTTTAACAATAATGAACTAAAAAAACGTAATAGCGGTAATAGTAGAAAAATGAAATAAAGATATGCATGTGTTTACATATTTATTGATTAATTTGTCTATAAAAGTTATCATAAAACATGCTTAATATGAAATAAAATTTGTTAAACAAAATACCCGAAACATGTAAAAGAATAGAAAATAATCCAAATATACGCTTTCATAGTAAACATAACAGATACTAACAGACAGGCTGTACAATTGGAAAAGATCCGGAATTACAACCCCATAAATTGTAGACCCCCGCTTCTCTGCGGTTAAGGGTACTTAACCATTTCTACCTAAGACGAGACCGAGAACCCTGCATAGTTTAGAAAGTCAGGGACGTACCAATGAATTTCTTTCAGTTCATTACACTTAACTGTATTGGTCAGTAAACTATATAATAATAATATTAATAACATCGAAAACGTAAGCCTAAAGGCCGAACTTAGTCAGAATCACTATCTGATTCTTCTAAATTATGCTTATGCCATGCCCGATTTGTGTGAATTCAAAAGATACCTCTTTATTTATGACTTGTTTATGTGCACCATCATAAAACTATTGCCCCTTCTATTGTTAAGGGTCTTTTACAGCCGTATCGTAATTCCGGATCTTGGTGTGGACGACTATACATGAACTTGTCTGACGGTCGTTGGAACATAAATCAGAATAACATAATATTCTGTGGTTGGAACGCTTGAGAAAACGTCGCGGACCAGTCCACGGTTCAGTCGGACCGTGGCAGCACATTTCAACTGCGCAGGATTGCGGCCGTCAATTGGTAGTTTGAAGTGTGGTTGAAACGAACCTAACACATGTACATACACACATACATATGTATGTACGTAATTGTCCGGATTGTATGTGAAAATATTCTTTATCTTTCATAAATATAGTGGTTCTGAAAAGAACCGGGTGGTCATGTTGTATATAGAACAATCGTCGTCAAAATTAAAAGGTACATAATTTAAATTTCTTAACCCCCAAAGCCGTAGAGAGTACGACCTTGCCGCTTAAGGGCGTAAACGACGTCCATAGCAGTGACGGTTTTCCTTTTTGCGTGTTCAGTATACGTGACAGCATCGCGAATAACGTTCTCAAGGAAAACCTTTAAAACTCCTCGAGTTTCTTCGTAAATTAATCCTGAGATACGCTTCACACCGCCACGACGGGCAAGACGTCTGATGGCTGGTTTGGTGATGCCCTGGATGTTGTCACGGAGTACTTTGCGATGACGTTTGGCGCCTCCTTTCCCAAGACCTTTTCCTCCCTTTCCACGACCAGTCATTTTTCTTGGATAATTCGATTTTCCTTTTATGTAAGTACAACGACAAACTTACAAGCATCGACTAGGGACTACCGTTTCCGGGACTTTTCGCGCCCTTATATAGAAGCGCAATGGACACGCCTACCGATTCTACGACTCGACCAATCCGATACAGTCACGAACACGTTATAAAGCAGCCTTCAACCGAGCGAACTCTCAGTTTACTTTGACAAACTATACCGTTCGATTTACATTGTACGTATCTCTCTGACCTCTTTCTTTATCGTCGTACGTATCCCGTTAATAATAAAGTAAAATGGCTCGTACGAAACAAACTGCTCGGAAATCTACCGGAGGTAAAGCGCCACGTAAACAACTCGCAACTAAAGCGGCAAGGAAAAGCGCCCCCGCTACTGGTGGTGTCAAGAAACCGCATCGTTACAGACCTGGAACCGTAGCTCTTCGAGAAATTCGTCGTTACCAGAAAAGTACCGAACTTCTGATTAGAAAGTTGCCCTTCCAACGTTTGGTTAGAGAAATTGCCCAAGATTTCAAAACCGACTTGCGATTTCAAAGCAGCGCCGTTATGGCTTTGCAAGAGGCGAGCGAAGCTTACTTGGTCGGACTCTTCGAAGATACGAACTTGTGTGCAATTCATGCAAAACGAGTAACCATCATGCCGAAAGACATTCAGCTTGCTAGGCGCATTCGCGGCGAAAGAGCCTAATTTGCATCATCTACAATCAATCAACCAAACCTTCCCAACACGACCGGTTCTTTTCAGAACCAATCACTTGTTTTATGAAAAAGAATTTTCGTTTTGCTCTCTTAAGTCTGTGAATTTTATGAAAGCAAAAATGCTGTTTTAGTATGGACTTCGGATAATGTACATTTTCTAGTTTCTAAACGTAATAGCGTGTAATATTTTTATGGTGGCCTTTAAATAAGAATTCAATGTGAACTTCAGATGTGATTTAACCAAGAAAAATTAATTTCTTTTTTAATTTATATGAAATAAATTTAATTAAATAATTTAAACTTAATTTGCTTCCATATGCATTCAAATATTAATGATCACAACGAAGGTTGTAATGTTAGATATGTATCTGATTTGCAATACGATTACGGTGGTACAGTTGGAAACAGACGAACTCCGAACCGAATTATCCCATAAGAATTAATGGAAAATGAAATACATCGGAAATAGCTGACGGCAGTAGTTTCCTCTACGCAGAGTTTACAGTTCTTCTCGTGAACTCGGCCCAAGCCTTATTCTTCAGAAGAACAGCTTGATTATAGTAGCTTTTCCAGAAGTCCTTTAATATTATAATCAAAATAATATACACATATCACAGAGTGTTCCGTGACTCGACCGACAAACTTATACCATACACTCCGTGGGTCATTACGATCAAAAAATGGCATATCACATATATGTAGGTGAATTTCTCTTTGTTTCGGAGATATCGAAATAAAAATAAAAATGATAAAAGAAAATTTATTCATTTATTTATTTATGAATGGGTAGCTAATTAACACAAAATTACAGTAGCTGTTCAAAATGAGAACCGCCATTTTCTAAACATCCTTCGCAGCTATCCTTCGTGTCATAGAATGTTGCCAGTTAATTATGACCATTTCATTCTTTAGCGAATTAGTAGCTTCAACTATTCTGACAATCAAATCTTCGCGTGTATCTGGTTTACGATTACAACTATACACACGAGATTTGAGGCAACCCTACAGAGAAAAATTTAGAGGGGACAAGTCAGGTGACCGAGTTGGCCAATGTACAGGACCACCTCGTCCTATCTACCTTTCCGGAAAATTTTCATTACGAAATACCGTCACTGGTGCGGCTTATCTCCCAAAATGTAGTGGTGCCCCATTTTCCTGGAACCACATGCCACGACGAGCTTCTAGAGGAATATCTTCCATGTGATTCGGAAATTCTTCTTCCAAAAAGTGAAGGTAAGGGTCTGCACTAAGACGTCCTTCAAAAAAACTGCGGCCCAATAACATGATTATTTAACAAGCCGCAACGATTGATTAAGAAGATTACATGTGTTGTTAATACCATTCCTTGTAACTGGGCCTCATCCGTAAAAAGTACGTGTGAAATAACCTCTAAATTATTTTGTAACCACTGGCAATACCGTACTCGATTGAGATAAAGTCGATCACAGTGCAGAATTCTTCATACGCTGGTTTGAGGAATTCCCGTTGTATGAGATATTCTAGGAATACTGGTAGGACTTCGTTCAACTGCATTTAAAACTGCTTCAGCGTGCCAATCTCCATCTCTTTCTATACAACGACGTGGGAATAATCCCGTCTCTCTCAAGCAAGGAAAAACGTTTGAAAATGTTGTGTGGTGAGGCACAATGCGATCGGGGTATCACCTGAGGTGCTCCGCAGCTGCAGCATGTCCATTTCCATTGCAAAAACCATATACGAAAACTGTATCAGTATATTCTGCATTAGCAAAATGCGACATAATGGCTTAAATTAATAAGACAGCACAAAAATCATTAATTTGTCAAACGGTAAATCGTCAAGACTAACAGTCAATTTTTTTAATACCGTCGATATCTTCGAAATAAAGAGGGATTCACCTATAGTTGATATATAATTTTTTGATCGTAATAACCTCCGGAATATATGGTATATGTTTGTCGGTCGAGTCACGGGACACCTGTGTATAAAAATATAATGTATTCATTAGAATATCGACCGAATACTGACGATGCGGTCGAATTCGTTCGAATTTTGAAATTGTTTCGATAAATGTGTTTCATATACTTTCTTGAAATTGGCTATCATCAATTGATCCGTGGGTTGTATAAGGGAGGTGATCTTAGGTGACAGTCTTATGTCACCGCAATCCACCCAAATTCTGCTCCTAAATCTGGTGAATGTGCCGGTGCATTATCGAGAACAACAACACGTCGCGAGTTACTCATGTTTTAGCGTTAGAGCGCCACATCACTGGTAAACTGCCTTTGCACACATTGAAAAGTTTAAATGCCCTAGGATTTTTTTTTGGCTTTTTCGTCGGACCTTTGGGGGTCTTTTTCGCTTTTGATGTTGCTTTGGGTGACGTACCAATCTCGTTTCTTTCGTCAATCGGGGACCTTTTCGCCTTGGTTGTTGTCCTCTTTTCTTTGTTGTCTGTAGTGGAGGATTTCGCCCACGCTCCCTTGCCCTTGGTCTGGATAAGAGCACCCGAAACGGTGGCGGCTTTCAAGAATCTTTTATGTACTTTTTGATTGCTTGCAATGATGAGCCGCCGCACTCACCAAGATTCTTAATATCGCCGTTAACCATTTCTGATGTCGATGGATGAGTTGGTGGTTTCGATTTCTGAATCTTCGCCTTTTTCGTTAACGACTCCGTGGTTTTGCCCTTTAATGGTGTGTAACGGCAATATGACAACGGTAGAGTGGTTGATAATGAGTAAGAGAAGAAGTGTAGAGTTGAATGGCGTTGTGAACGTATTTAAGAGGGCGAAGAAAATGGGTGGGATAGTGGAAATGGGATGAGAGTTTCGAGATGATGCAGGATTGAGGAGAGCGGGTAAGGTGGTAAGGGTCAAGGGAGGTGTTATAGGAGGGTAGTGCGGTCTATAGGTTTATGAAGGACAGACGGATGGATAGCTGGTGAGTGAGAACACCCTGCAGCAAGAGTGTCCGAATGGGAGGAGAAGAGAGAGACGGAATGTAAAGGAGAGTTGAATAGGATTATGGATGACAGCCATAATTCCATATGAATGATTGGAACTGGTTGGCGGCAGGAGCTGTGTTCGATTATGTAGCCTTGATAGTGGATTCGGTAGTTGGGTGGAAAGTTATTTCCTAGTTATTTCCGAAAGCTTCTACATTGTAACGACTGTAATAACGGTCGTTCATTTCAACGTAGTTTTCTATCTAGACGATATTCTAGTAGCCAGTCGCAATGAAGAAGAACGATGAAGATAAGTCGCCTTCATGTTTAATCGATATTGTTACCTAATTGATTTTAAAACGTATTCAACACATTTTTGCGAGACAAATCTCATGTCGCAGTATTTGCGTCATCTTTTCTGACATTCTTGTCTAATGAGAAACTCCAAATAATCCATTGAATTAAAATGATATTATTTAATAACGGTCAAAACAAGTTTCGTCAATAAACTGAAACATAATCAATATAAAACACAACACTTAATAACATTAACCAGGACTACTAAATATGTTTTCAACACTTAGATATGATAAAGCGTGTAAAAGGAAAAATATATGCATATGAATCATAGTGATCTACTACTATTATGTATAGAATAATAGAAATTAGATTTGATATTCATAATTAGTATCATATTGACCATATTAACCTAAGAACTAATTGCAATGAACGAATGACTTGAATAAATGCGTAAGGACCGATATTGGCGGTGTGGAAATAACACTCGAATATTTCACTTTTCACTCACGTGAAGGTATTTGCATGATACCAAGTTTAGGCGAACACGTAATCCCTAAATTAGGGACGCAACATACCACTTTTCTCGCGTTCTCGACGTCGGCAATAATGTTCGAAACAACGAGAAAACTCGTGACCCATGTGGAATTGCCGATCGCATCGTCTTCGTTTTAAGGATAAAAGCTTAGACATATTGATAAAATTTACACGCCCGGTGGTTTTAAAACGTTTAAGAAAGCTATTCTCCTTGAAAATTCAGTTCGTTCTTACATAAGCGCGAAATTCGGCGACGCTAAAGTTTACGACGACGGTCACGTCAATGACATCTTATACTTTCAACCGTCGCTACACTACGAAATCGTACCACCACAAGTAAAATTTTTACGTAGACGTTGAATTAACTTCTTCCACTATACTGAAATACCTAACGGGAATATTTACGTCGCGACGCCAACACAAGCGGGCTCTTTTTCTAGAAAGTTGCAAACACGAGACAGCCGTTGTGATGCCAGCGGTGCGAACGGGGGAAAATCGACTTTTGATGGTTTTCGGCTTCGGTATGTACATTCAACGTTGGGTTCAATTTTCTGAGGAAACTGTGAATAATTTGTACGAAGTTGACGTTCGTGCATGTGAGCTTTTGTAAGAAATATTTTTGCTACAAACTGTCGCTACAATGACGGATGTACAACAAACGGAACAGATCCGCGTATCTTCCGAAACGGAAAACACTACACCCGTAAAAAACGAAGCTGCCGGCGGTGGTTCCTCCTCCGATTCGTCGACGAAGAAAAAGAAAAGCCAGCGATCAAAAGCCACCCATCCACCTACATCCGAAATGGTGAATAATGCGATTAAGACCCTTCAGGAACGCAACGGTTCGTCGCTTCAAGCTATTAAAAAGTACATGGTTTCTAATTACAAAGTTGACGCTGAGAAGATGGCTCCGTTTATTAAGAAATTCCTGAAGACCGCCATCGCTGCAGGCGCTATTGTCCAAACTAAAGGTAAAGGTGCGTCAGGATCGTTTAAAGTGGCATCGGCCTCTGCAAAAAAGTCAGGCAGAGCAAAGACTTCCTCCCTTAAAAAGAAACCTGCCGCCGCCGTATCTAAAACGGTCAAAGCTCGAGCTATCTCTACGAAGAAATCCTCCTCAGCTGCGAAGGCAAAAACAACGCTGGTATCCGGTTCCCCTGTTGTTGAAAGCAAAAAGAAGGCTGCGGTAAAAGCCAAAAAGTCGCCAACGGTCGGAGAAAAGAAAGTAACCAACTCTACTACTGCCGCAGTCAAAAAAACCACCACGGTTAGAAAAGCACAATCAAAAGCTAAAAAAGTTACCAAGGGACCGACGAAAAAGCCGAAAGCGCCGAAACCTAAAACCGCCAAGAAAGTCGCTGGTGGTGCTGCACAATTGAAATCGTCGTCCACGAAAAAGAGAAGCTTACCAAAGAGAAAATGAGCTCTGCAGTTACAATTAAGGGCTTTCTCGCAAGCCGCCACACAAGGGCCCTTTTCAGGGCCAATAATGGTATAACGAAAAAGAATTCGAACATAATTTTAATCTATACATAATGTACTCCGACAGTATGCATCTTACAATTAGTTCTATTCGCAGTAGTTACCACTTGTGCGGTGGTAATTGAAAATTTCAAATAATTTTATTTCTGGAATAACCCAGAATAGGGGCCATAACGAAAATAAATTTAGAAAATATAATAGAAACTATTTATTGTTCAAAGTAACTACATAATTCAATTACTAATCAGTTAATTGAAGTCTATATTGGGTTATACGTATAGATTAAAAAAATATTAAATTTACTTAGGCTTTCTGCACATGGAAACATCGCGTCGGTGCATGATGCTTCTTATACGCCTAAAGTTCTGCAAACGAATTTATATAAAATTTTATAAATTTATTTTACCAACGTTAATTATATTTTTTAATTATAAAAACTATCATTCAGTTATTTTGTTTGGCTGTTGTGATGTTTATGGTCTGTTCACAACAATAGAATGCGGATATGCTGGACGAAATAGTGATGGAGGCTTCTTTCTGGTTTCCACATTTGATTGCTGGTTGGTAAGCGATAATACATTGCCACCTCCAACAGAACTTCCAAACGACAAAACATTGTGAGACCATACTTCGAAATAAATATTAATAATAAAAGGCGAATTGTCAATTACAGACATAGTTAACACAGAAAACCTACAGAATATACATTTAGAATGATGACTCAAAAATTTAAGATTTTTTTAACGCCTATACGAGTCCGAAAATATGAAACTATTATATCGATAATTTGCATGCGTTTTACACAATTTCATGAGCAAAAAGATGGCACATTACACACATCATCGTGTAACATGAAAATTACTCAGAATTTTACGTAGAAGCCATAAATGCAACAAAAAATGATGGGGTTCCTATTTAAAAATGTCAACTTAGGCATGGTATCTCAATTTTGGGACACCTGTACATATCAATTTTATCTCAAAAAATGCGCGTTCAAAAATATAACACAGATGATGTCCAAGCCTTTTTTTTGGAAGAATATCCCCGGAATTTTTATCGAATTGAAGTAATATATTTCATTTTTGGGCCTATTGCAGACTAAGCTTTTTCGCTACGATCGATAGAGTATTCTAGTAAAGTATGATTGCATAAACATAGGTAATTTTCAATTAATTGAACAAATTACACCATTAGATCACTTTTATCATCCATTTTTACTATTATTACTATAGATACGGCGCGGCGTTCCCTCTACGCTCTACGCCAAGCAACCGACACTGCGTTGCACTGCCTACGCCATGCCGCGGGCGAAATGCAGCTCGCATGTTTAAGGTGCATACATATCAAGCGAACGAATAGCGAACTCCGAACAACGAACGTTTGTTGTTCGTTTGTTCAACATTTGGAAGTTTGTACACACTAAGCACACGAATAACAAATCCGGCCACACCAAAAACCGATTTTCTTTGATGTACCGTACCCATTGAGGTTTTATATATAATTATATAAATTATTATTATATATAAATTATATATAAGACCTCAATGACCGTACCGCTCTCGGAGCGAACGCATGCGAAGGCGAACCAAACGTTTGATTCGCCTGTGTATTAACTATTACTATTAACTATTACACATTGGTCGAATTCGCTTTCGGTGTTCGGCATTCGTTCGTTTGATGTGTATGCACCTTTAGAGTAAAGTGAATTAATGATTTAGAGATTTGCTCCCTTTCATACTATTTACTTATCTACTATGGTTAGTAACGAGTTTTGATGGAACCTCCCCATTGCTCTTAGCTTTATTTGTTCTTACTTCTAATAAAAGTTAACCTAACTTTTACTCTAAAAGATACATTTTAATACAAAACAACATTAAAGAAACATTTCATTTCAAAACCTTTCACTCTGATATTGTCGTCTTTTAAAATAAAATATTGTTGTTTTCAAACATACATATTTTGTAACATTGAACATAAACGAAAATCTAATATCTACTATAAACTAAATTAAAAACAAAAGAACATTCTATTACTTTTTTTTAATCACTTTAATATCTACTAAATAATTTTAATTCAGTAACGGAATTCGAGATTCCTACTCTTTTTACTTTTCCTATTCCTTACGAGAGGTTGCAGATGATCGGTTTAACATTTGATTTTTTTTAATATATTTTAGGACGAGTGGAGTGAAAACATCATGAGGGTAATTTTGGTAAATATTACGACATTTTGGGAGTTTTTAAAGTTTTTGTGTCGGTTGTTGAAATGGTTGCTACTACTTCCATTGGCGTTTTCTTAACATTGCGGTCTGTCGTATTAAATCTCTTCAAAATTTTATCAATATATTCTTCTCAAAGTATTTTCTTCCCTTATTATTTCCATTCCCAAAAACTTATTTAATTCTCCTACATGTTTTGCCTTAAATTCGTGTTTTAACCTTTCTATTGTTTCTTGTGTACACGTCTTTCTTTGGGTATAGACACAAATCATACTTTGATCTTTTGAATCCATTGATCAAATTGTTCATCCCAACACTTTGGTGCCTCTTTAAGTCCATATAATACCCTTGTTCAATACATTTCCTTTTTCCTTGTTTATTATGATGTTTATTATATCCACAACTCCGTAAAGAAGGCTACTGCCATTTCATCAAGGATTTCAACGACCGCTTCCGGGTTATAAGTGATTTCTTTGGAATCAACTCTTGGTTTTAATGATGTTCCAGTCATTTTACTGATAATCGCATCGGCAAAAGAACATTTGAAATAATCTTGAATTAACTAATTACTTAAACATTTACCAATGGTAAATAAATGAGATAATTTACCATATCAATTAATATTCCCTAACATGAACGTTGATTTTTCTCTGGGAAAGCATAAAAAATCATCGCTTCTTTAGCAAGAACCCAATTCTTGTTATACCTAGTACATTATGAGAAATAATTTGGATCCGAGTTCTAAACGAAAGAATAGGAAATGGTATCTACGAAAACAATTAAAATTGATTTGTTAGTAAAGAAATAAAATTAAAATTACCGTTCCGTAACTGCACTTAAAGCTCTCAGTGCACTTGCCCCTATCTTAAGATTATCTCGGAACTATCAACTTCATTATATGTATTTCGTTCATCTTTTAACATCTTTGTTAATGATAACGTTAATACCTAATGTTATTTTATTATTATTATTTACCATTTATTGCCACAAATAAGAATATAAAATTACATAAGGTACACAACAAGAAAAAACAATGAGAAAAAAAAATAAGAACAAATATATATACATAAAATCCCATGGTCGATTGTTAGTCGAACAATGGATAAACTTAAACAGTATAAGCAGTATGAGCAGTATCAGCAAACGGATCATTTTATCGCACAAATGCCAAATGACCCAACAGAACAATCAAGAATAATATTTACTGAATATGGCAAGTAGTGATAATTAGATATTATTAACATTTATCATACACTGTAGATCGTTACTAAGTCGCACAATAGCTTCCGGAAATTCAGCAACAGTTGTAGTAGTATATATCTGGAGGTCGTCAGCATACCAATGATAATTACACGAGATATTATTAGTAACACTATTAACGAACAAAGAAAAAAGTACCGGACCCAATACACTGCCTTCGAATAAGTCTAAGCATCACCTACTTCGGTCGCGGTCACAAGCGTAAGAGATAAGGAGCAAGATTTAAGAGAGGTAAGAATTTCATTAATTGTAGCCGCCGTAGTTACGTCATCGATGCTCAGGAGAGGCTCTGCAAAAAAGTTTGCCATCGACTCACAATCAAGATACATTTGGACAGACGAAGAGTCAATCGCTCCGAGAGATCTCATAGTCCTCCAAAATGTTCTCGGCGCGACTCCAGACAGCCTCTGGTAGAAATAAGATCTCTTAGCATACTTGCATTTATGATTACAGCGCAGCGGTTGCGTAAAATTCGATAATTTTCCCGATTAGTACTAGAGGGTGTACGTTTAAATACCGACTTTGCACGGTTAGGCAGTCGCATAAGAGATCTTATCTCATCACTCAGCCAAGGTGCAGGCGGGTGTCTCATCCTGCGTTGCCTAAGTGGGGCATGTTTATCATAGAGATTAATGATTTTAGAATTAAAGTAGTCCACTTTAGCATCAATATCTGCTAAACGATACAGTGGAAGCCAATCAATCATCAGTGCATCTGACAAGAGCAAATTAGTTTCAACTCGCCCTAGATCACGGTAAGTCCCAACACGCCGAGAACGACTCAGATGCTGCACCCATAGAGCACAATAGATTAGTCATCAATCATGGATGGAAAATTGGAAGGCAGGTAGCTGACCATGTGTAAGTATGCCGTCTGGACAGGATGTAATAATAAGAACAAGAAGAGAATGTGAGGTAGGAAGATGATGAGTAGGCAGAGAGGGTAAGATAGATAAGTTTAAGGAAGAAGTAACGAACTGAAGTTTCTCACCGCGAGTATCATTTCTCAACAGACAGGTATTAAAATCCCCCATTAACAGGATAGTCCCATAGATAAGTGAATGCCTTTCCAAAATCTCCCCCAACTGATCAAAATAGAAGAATTCATAGAAGAAGGGCAGTAAAAACACCGAGTAATACTTTATTATAATCAGTTTTCAGCCCTACAAGCAAAAACTCCACATTCGGCAACGTTCCATGGGAGGTTTCTACGATGGTAGCATGCAAAGTGTTTCGAATAAACAAAGCCACTCCCCCACCACGTGAGAATATACGATCATTTCTTAACAAATAGTAATTAGGAAGAGGGTATAAAGTAGAAGGTAAGGTCGACTTGAGCCACGTTTCGCTAACCCTGATGACATCAAAGATATTGGATTCAAATGTAAGTAGGAGAGAGATCATCAAAATGAGCACAAACATTTTATCGGTCTAAAGAAAAAATGAATTAAACTAAAGAAAGATTATTAGTCAAGAGATGTTGGGAGGTGGGAGTAAAGAGCGGGATTTAAAGAGTTCATGCAAAAAGGACTAAAACAAAAAACTAAAAGTGGTACAACGTGGTTCATGCAGCCTTGTTCTTTAATTTAATATTTTTAAGTAGGTACAACTTTTTGAGACTGTTGGAAATATGTAAGAATGAATAATAAATTGAAATTTAATTAATAACTGATCCGCAGCAATTCTATATGAAAATGATAAAAGTTGTAGGCCTTGAGAAAGACGAGGTTTATTGCGGGAAAAGATTTCAAAAAGCCCCAAAAACAAAAGTCTGACGCCGCACCGCCAGATTTGACGCAATGTTCGTCATCATTGCCCATCGTTAAAACGTCACATTAAAAGGACTTTTCGTGAATTTGACGTAGATTTTCAGGCACCCAAATATGCCAAAAAGTGTCTAAACGATTTCTGAGAAGGTACTTTTAGCGATTCCCAGACGACACTAATAGATGTCAACAAGTCTCCGAAAACTAACTTATCAATGCTTTTCCTCGAATATCCAGATATTTTTAAGAATTTCTTAATACTCAGAAATGATCTCAGATGTCAAAAAATCTCCAGACAAAACTTTTCCGTAGTTACCTAGACGTTTCTATGAAATTCTAAAATTATCAGAAAGTGTTTAAACGCATTCTGGATCACCTTAAATGTTACTTTAAACCAGGGCGAGAAAAAATTATAATTTCCTTTCTTTAATCAAAATTAACAGTATACTGGATTGCCTGCAAATACATATTATACAGTATGTCCCCGGATCGAGTTACAAAGAGGAAAAAAAAATTTATTACTGATTTTTCAAACTTATCTCAGCATACATAATGCGTCGGATATGTTCAAACCACTAAATCGCACGAACTTTATATTCTAACTATAGAAGTTAACTAATTATTCCCATTTTTATGTAAAAATAATAGAAACCAATAAAATAAAATAAAAGTTACAACTTATGTTAGTGAAAAATATACGGACAAATCAAATTAAAATATGGCTAATTGAATAAAATAGTAAGTAATATTATTTATTTGTAAGTGAACAAATCCTCATTCAAACAAATTCCCTCCCAATTTGGCACACATTTGAAGACGAGTTCTAAATTCTTTATAAGAAGTACGAATTTCCGCCAGTGGTAGAGTTTCTATCGCTTTAATTATTCTTAGTTTTAATAGTTCTGCATCATCTTGTAATGGTTCACTGTAAACAATTTGTTTCAATCGTCCCCAAAAATAAAAATCCATAATTGTAAGATCAGGACTATGTGCTGGTGACCGTATAAAATTTAAGGATAATTGGATTTACATCGCTCCAATAACTACAATGCTGGGAAGAAACAATGTTATTTGTTGAAAAGCTATCTGAAAAGCAGCGTCTTCCTCATTTAGTCTCTTTGTCTGCCTCTTTATGGATAATACAGAACCCGTTTCCAAAAATTTTTTGATAAGTTTGCGAGCCCCAACATGAGATATTTTTGTGTCCGGATATTTTTGCTGGAATTTTTGTATAACTACACGAAAACATGATTCACTAGTACCATAGCACAGTACTAAATAAATTCTCTCTTTCATGGTTAACATCACATGAAAAGACTTAATCTCACCAACATAAGTTGTAACTTTTATGGTTTCTATGGTTACATATCATAAATAGAAAAAAGTCCAATTTTTACATAAAAATTGAAATAATTAGTTAACTTTTATAGTTAGAGTATAAGATTCATGCGATTTAGTAGTTTGAACATATCCGACGCATTATTTATGCTGAGACAAGTTTGAAAAATCAGTAACAAACATTTTTTTCCTCTTTGTAACTCGATCCGGGGACATACTGTATGTAAGTTAATGGGAAAAACTGTTAAAAGTAAGTGAAGAAAATAAAAAGGAAATTTATCCTACAATATACCCACCAAAAAATACCTAATATTAAAGCCAAAATCCATGGGACTTGACTAATTGTAAAAAAATGCTTCCCTATCTGATGCTATAAAAATGTGAAAGGAATTAGGAAGTGTACTTGAAGAAACGCATTCATCATTTAAAAATTTAGCATATAACAAAATATAAATTGACGATAGAAGAGAATCATCTTGCTTTCTGAGGAAGTTATATCCAATGTTACTACTTTGCAATGGCCTGATAGGGAGAACCTTCTCCCAACTTTAAAACAATTTTTATGTGCTGTGTACTGCTTAGCTTCAGTAGCAACAAATTGGAAATGAAAAAAGGGAGCAAATTCGAATTTTTATATAAACTTTGCAATTCCTATGCATTGCTTGTTTTTGTTTAAGTATGTATTGTTTTTGTTTGTCTTAGTTTTTAGTAGCCTGATTTTGATTTTCATTTTTCTTTTGATTTAAATTATGGATTGATATAAAAAAATTACTTGATCGAAAATTCTAGATAAGAACATTATAGAAATTGCATACTGAAAATTAAAAATTAAAAGAAAAATTATATTTAATACATACCACTTGATAATTAAATACTTGACAATAAGCAAAACTGGATAAAAATCCTTTCTTCACTGCATTATCTCCAGAAATACATACACTTGTTGCATATAACTTATAATACGGTTTCATCCCTTGATAATGCAAGCTACTAAAACAACAAAAACATTCCTAAAATATATGTATAATTAAACCTTTATGATAGAAACTTGGAATATTGCAATCTTACTCTCAAGTTGCGTTGGATAATGATCGCTTGAAGATATTTTTAAATCCTTTTTTCTTCCTTTTTGTTCGGATTTATGTAAAAGTTGAGGTCATCTTCTAGATCCATCTTAATCAATAAATAACCAGAATCCTTTTAAACATAAATAATTAGATGGAGTTATAATTTAAAAGAAACAAATTATTACCTCAACATTTCTTTATCATACATTATATGTATGTACATCAGCAAAGAACTGTATCATTTCAGCAGTAGCTGCTTTCTCGTCCAATCCATATTCACTCGTCTCAATTATGGAAGTGGCCAATTCCTTTTAAATAAACGTAATAAAATCTAACGTAATTAATTACGCAGTAAGAAGCGTACTCACCTCAACACAATTTGGATCCATTTTATTAAACAATAATAAACGCGGTTTAAAGAAAATGAATTCCTCCCTCTCCGGTGTTTGGAGTTATAAATACTCTTTGAGGTTCTAAATGAAAAATAAAGGATTAAAAAAAATGTTTGAAAAATTGAATTATGTAGAACAGCCTGTACAAAGAAAACTGTCATCCATTTGCGACAACACAAATCAAAGCAATGATACCAACCGTAAATAAATAAAATTACCAACCTCAGCAGAATTCTTCAATCATACCTATTTGCTGTCATACTCGATTAATTGTGGAGCAATAATTCTAGTAAAAATCAAATCTAACGAAAATTCTTCAAATGGCGAGCTTCCCATTTTCGTTTAAATTTAAAATACACGAAATCTCCGAAGGATTTCAAACTTGTCTGTTGTGTGAGTCACTTGTTCGCCACCCGATATTATTTTACTTTATTTTTTTTGTTATCTTCTTAGAACCTTGTATTTCCATTATCTCTTTTTCTTAAAAGAAAAACATTACTTTTTTACTTTACTTATGCAATATTATTATCATTAGTTTTGATTCATTTCAATTTACATCCATTTATATTTTTTTGTGCTCTATATCAACTATATTTTTTTCTTTATTTACTTTAATAAATATTATTATTGAAATAAAATTATTCAAGCAAAATAAACCATTTACGCAAACTATTTACGCTTTATAAATATAAAACCATTTCCAACCATAACCGTTCCTGTTAACACTATGCCGTCCGGCGACACCACAGTGGTGTCGCGCGAAAAATATCACTCAACGGCCGGCGTCACCACATTGGTGTCGCCCGCTTACGTATGGATCTACTATCCGTGCAAAAAGTCAAGGCCCCTCACTTTAGAGATCGATATCTTCGCAACCGATCGATGAAAAAAATTGCGACAAAGTTTGTTGTAATCACTGAACATTTCTACGTAACATATGTTAATTTGAAAATGTTCGGATCCGCGGTTTTTTTTTTATCGCGAGTTAAATGAAAAAAGTACCCGATTTTTGAGTTTGCCGGCAACTTTGTCAACTTTGCGATTTATTTTCTCGAAAACTATTTGACGAAAAAATTTCAAATTTGAACTGGTGGTAAACCGATGTGTTCTTAATGTGGGGCATATTTTATTTTTTCAATATTCCATATAGTTTCGCGGAAAATCGCGGTTTAGTAGGATGCGGTTATTTCGGAAACGACCTGGCGGATTTCAACGTCGTTTTTACCAAAATATGTCAAATCATGTCGGTTGTCGAATTCCGTTATCAGTTTTTCAAAATCAGGGCCCCCTATTTTGTTAAGGATGATTTAATGGAATTACAAATTAAAGAGAAACAGAAGTAAGCCATGCGGGGAGGGGTGGGGTTCCGGCCAATCGGAACAGAGTTGAAGAGATGTTGCTGGCTTGCGCTTCGGACGGGCCGTGGCGAATAATATTTAAAATTTTAGATAAAATTATTTTATTTCAACGATGTCTGAAGCTAGTCCGATTCGAGCCTTGAAGAGAGCAACATCGCCTGGAGAGAAGTTGAAGAATTCGTCCGACCCGCTGCGTGAGCGAAGGAAGGGGGAAGGTTCATTTTCTTCCTGGGTGACCTCGTCAAGGCGTAAGGAGCAGATAAGTTTCTTTCGAAACTAAGAGCGCCCTTTTTAGGGTTGGGTTGGGTTTTCCAAACCGTTTTGAGGTGGCAGAAATGCCTCTTAAAATGGAGAAGAAAACTTTATCCGCATCGTGTGTAGACTTTCGCTTGTTTGCAAGCGTGGTCGACACACACATTATCGATAAGAACGGGACATTGACACCCGTTCCACCAAGCCGTCCGCCTTCCCCGTTGAAAGCGGCGACTAAATCTGCGCGTAAGGTCAGACCCGCCATCCCCGTGAAGGCGGCAACCAACGCTACCCCCGTTCTTGGCAAGACTGCCTCCCCTGTGGCGGCGGCAGCCAAATCATCAGGCCGCACCGCCTCCCTCGTGAAGGCGGCGACCAAGAAACCAGTCATTGGCAGAACTGCCTCCCCAGCGGAGGCGGCAGCCAAGGCTGGTATACCAGGCCGTACTGCTTCCTTAGAGGATGCGACGACCAGCGCGGCAGGCCGCACCGCCTCCCTCGAGCAGGTGGCGACCACACGCACACGTAAGGTTAGTACCCCCGTCCTTGGCAGCACTGCCTCCCCAGTGGAGGCGAAAGCCATAGCACCATCAGGCCGTACTGCTTCCCTCGCGGATGCGACGACCAGCGCGGCAGGGCGCACCGCCTCCCTCGAGGAGGCGGCGACCACCTCCACTCCGAGGTCATTCGCCGAGGCGTTGGCTTCCATCCCGGCGGGTAAAATGGATGTCGACGTGGCAGTCGGTCCATCCAACGGGAAAAGGAAGGCCAGTAGCGACCTGGAGGACGAGTACTCGGAGGCCGTGCGTCCTCGATTGGAACACGTTTCCAAGCGGGTCCCCCCGGTAATCCTTCATGCGAAGGAAAACTGGGATTCCATTTCGGCGGAGATGGCGAGACTTCGGATCGCCTTTTCGAAAGCCAGAGCGGTTCCGCAAGGAATCAAGATTGAGCTCCCCACCGCGGAAGCCTATCGCGCCCTGGTGAAGATGTTGATGGCTGGTAAACACCAGTACCACACATTCTCTCTACCGGAGGAAAAGCCGTTAAAGGTGGTTTTTCGAGGCGTCCCTACCAGTATCGGGGAGGACAGCATTGCTGCCGACCTGAGAAAACAGGGATTCTGGCCCGATACGGTAAAACGTATGCGCCAGGGCTCTGAAAGGAGGCCGATCCCGCTAGTCCTGTGCGTCTTGAAAAAGACCGCGGACGCCAAACGGATCTTTGACCTCAAGACGGTCATGGCTTTAACCATAACTGTCGAGAGCGACAAGAAGAAGACGGAAGTCGGCCAGTGTCATCGCTGTCAGCGTTACGGCCACTCCCAACGAATGTGCAACGGTGCACCTCGTTGCGTGAAGTGCGCTGGTGACCATCCGACGGCTTCCTGTGCCAAAGCAAAGGATGCGCCCGCCAAGTGCGTCCTTTGCGGTGGTCCTCATACCGCCAACTACAAAGGGTGCCCAAAACACCCGAAGGCGGCGGAAACGAGGGCACCGGCGGCAGCCCCAAAGGTCAAAGCGACCGTTCCCCCGAAAGCACCTATTCAGGCGCAAAAGGGGGACAAAAAGGCTCCAGTAGTCGCGGCGAAACCCGTGAAAGCGGTTAGTAGTCAGGCGAAAAAGCCGAAAGGCAACGCTAACGTTGCCCCCAAAGCGAACGCTCCAGCTACCAAGGTAGTTCGGAAAGAGGTCGCGGCGCCCAAAGCTAAGCTCAACGAGCCGAAGCAAAAGGCGACCGACGACCCCCCGAAGCTGTCGAGGTCGCAGAGGAGGCGTCGCAATAGGAGGCTTCGTAAAAGCGGGTCGATCGCGGTGGCTGAAACACCATTCCCGGTCAATGTTGCGGCACAGGCGGCGGTTGAACCCCCAACCGACCCCCTCGTCAACATACTGGCGATGATGAGCGAGGTCATCCAAATCGACAAATCCGATAGGGACGCACGAGTTAAGTTGTGCGTCCAAATCATGTCCGAGATGATGAAACTCTTATGATGACTCATCGAAGACCGAGAGTACCGCAATCGCTTGAGTTGGCTTATTGGAACGCCAACGGCCTTGTCTGTAAACAGAATGAACTTCGCGAGTTCGCCGAAAGGTACGACCTTGACGCGATACTCATTTGCGAAACCCATCTGCGAGCGGGCGACAGGCCACGGCTGCCCAATTATCGCTTCTATCGAAACGATAGAGTTGGAGCAAGAGGCGGCGGGACAGCCATCTTTATAAGAACCAGTTTGGATCATTACGAAGATCTGACTCCCCCTCTTCAACATCTCGAAGCTACTACGATTGTGGTACGAACACTATCGGGGTGCGTCCGCTTGGTCGCCGCCTACAATCCGCCGAATCGGCGGTTGTTGGAAGACGATCTAACGGGTGTCTTGGATACGGACAAAGGCGTGGTTATCGCCGGCGACCTAAACGCTAAGCACCCATCGTGGAACAGTCGGATCGCAAACGCGAACGGTAAAATACTGCGGAGTTTTACCGACGAGACGGGCATTGTCACCGATGCCCCCGCCGACCACACGTATTACCCGTCGAACGAAGGGCAACGATCTGACGTTTTGGACGTGGTTGTAATTAAAGATGTCCGACTAGTTCACAGAGTTACCACGCTCAACGAACTTAGTTCCGATCATCTCCCTGTGCTGCTGCAGCTAGGAGACGTCCCGGACGTTCGCGTCCCGGTTGAACGTTCCACTGTATCGTGGCCGGCTTTTAGCGACCACTTGCACCACAATATGGGACAAATACGACCGATCCACAACGCTCAGGAACTGGATGAGGCTGTTGAACGACTCACGGTCGCAATCGAGGATTCTCTTCGATACGCGACCAACACGATTCCCGTAAAGGACCATCGATGGGTGCTTCCGGAGCACATCAGGGAACTTATGCGGGAGCGTGATCGCGTCAGGCGGACTTATCAGCGCAATTGGGATCCCGATCTCAAGCGTCGCTATAACCGTCTGCGCGGTGATGTGAGAAGGGAGCTCGCGGAGTTCCGATACGCGTCTTTCGACGCCAAACTCGACGCCCTGAACACCGAAGACGATCACGCCTGTTGGAAGATGGTCAAGGTGCTGAAGGGGAACACGACGCGCATGCCGCCCATTCACGGTGAAACCGGAATGGCTTTCACTCTCGAAGAGAAAGCAGAAGCTCATGCCGATAACTTCGAAAACCAGTGCAGCCCGCTATGCGACGATGACGAAGATGAAGATTTCATCGATCGAGTCGAACGCGTAGTGAGTAGGCGGCTGGCCGTAGAAGATCGTCGGCATATCGAGCACGCTTCTCCGACCGAGGTGAAAGAGGCAATCGCGAGATGTAAGTCGAAGAAGGCATCGGGACCGGACGGGATAGGAAACGCTGCTTTAAAAGCCATGCCTTTAAAAGCGGTCGTTTCGCTGACGGGAATCATCAATGCGGCGTTCCGGCTGCGGCATTTCCCTACCAAGTGGAAATGCGCGGACGTCGTCGTGTTACCGAAACCCGGGGCGAACCTAACGTTCCCGCAAAGCTACAGGCCCATCAGTTTGCTTTCTTGTCTCGGCAAGGTATGCGAGAGGATCGTCCAGACGAGGCTACAAAGATCAGTTCAAGATCTTAAGCTCATTCAGGACGAACAGTTTGGTTTCCGACCCAAACATTCGACCGTACACCAGGTACTGCGACTTGTCGAATACATAACCGAAGGCTTCAATCGAAAGCAAAGCACTTGTGCGGCGCTTTTCGATGTTGCCAAGGCGTTCGACAAAGTATGGCATGAAGGACTTTTGTTCAAAATGCTAGAAGCGGGCGTGCCCCTGGCGTTGGTTCAATTGATCGCGTCCTATCTTGGCGGTAGGAAGGCGCGCATCAAATTGAACGGTACGCGTTCGACAGAGCGAATCCTAACTGCTGGCGTCCCTCAGGGGTCGTTGCTTTCACCGATACTCTTTTGTATCTTTGTTAGCGACCTACCCCGGTGCGAGGGCACTCAGTTAGCGATGTACGCCGACGATGTGTGCATCTACAGCAGATCTTGGTCCCCCGAGATCGCCGCTCGTAGACTGCAGACAGCATCGGATCAGCTGCAAGACTACTTCGCAAAGTGGCGGGTCAAAATCAACGCTGATAAAAGTACCGCAGTACTCTTTACTCGGCGTAGACAGAGACCCCCCGATGCGTTGGTACTGCGAGGGAACGAGCTTCCCTGGCATTCCGAAACCAGGTATTTGGGTGTCATTCTGGACTCTAAACTAACTTGGAAAAGTCACATCGAGGCCATGGCGAACCGGGCGAAGGTAGCTCTGGTCAATCTGTACGCTCTGATAAATCGCCGAAGTAAGTTGGATCCTCTCCGGAAGATTCGACTCTACAAAGCGGTTATCAGACCTGCGATGACATACGCTTCTTCAGTCTGGGGTTACGCCGCGCACTCGCACGTGCAAAAACTCCAAGTGGTTCAGAACAAGGTCCTAAGGATGGCATTCGATGCTCCTTGGTTTGTCAGTAATGCGACACTGCACAATGATTCCCAGATGGTGACCATCGAGGAATTCATTCGGAACAAAGCCAGTACCGAGTTTACGCGGCTCGAAGACCACCCAAATCCCCTCCTAGCGGGATTAACGGATTACGACGTTGAACACCTTCGCCATAAACGGCCAAGGCTGCTTCTCGTCTGACGATCCGGGAACCCGACTGTCCTTTCCAAATCCACTTCCGATATCGCTAATTTAGCGAATATTAACTAATATATTTTCCGTCTGTTTTAGATCCGATGAAGAGGGTTAAGGAAGATTCCAGGAACCTCAAGAGGCCCGTCAAGTTCACCGTTCACCGTATTTTATTTCAAATTCAATAAGTATGTTTCATTTTTGTATACAAGACATGAATAATGGATATAAATTTAAACAATAGCTTGGGCACTATTTTCTTCAAAATTTTTTATTTTGTTTTTACATAATATATCACTTATACATGGACAATTACTACAATTGTGTAGAACTTGCGGAGAATTTACTTACAAAGAAAATTCGAGTCTGTGGAACGATGCGACAACATAGAGGATTTCCAGAAAAATTAAACTTCGTAAACGAAGAAGATGCCGTGTTTGTTCCAAAAACAAAAAAAGAAAGACAACGAATTTAATGTGCAAGTCTTGTGGAGTTGCGTTACATCTCGGGGATCGTTTTGCTTCATATCATCAAAAAGAGAAATACTAAGTAGGTACCAAAGAAAATATAAATCAAGAAACATATATGCCAAAATACGTATTTATTTGTTGTGTGGTTTACGTATTAGTTTATTGTTTATTGTTATTCTTACTATTGTTTTGTTGTATTTATTTTGTGGTATCAATAAAAGTACATTATTATTATTATTATATAAAACATACAAATTTTACATTTATTTACATTTATTCGAAATTTCGTGAAAATAGCTAGACAGGATTGAAAATCAGGAGAACTAGCAATAAGATTAATATAACATAATAAAAATAAAATAATAATAATAATTATTAATATTCTTGATATATGTTGAAAAACAAAATAAAAAATTTTGAAGAAAATGGTGCCACGCTATTTTGTTTAAATTTATATGCATTATTCATGTCTTATATACAAAAATGAAACATACTTATTGAATTTGAAATGAAATAATTTTATCTAAAATTTTAAATATGATTCTCCACGGCCCGTCCGAAGCGCACGCCAGCAATATCTCTTCAACTCTGTTCCGATTGGCCGGAACCCCCAGGGCATATTTCTGTTTCTCTTTAATTTGTAATTCCATTAAATCGCCCTTAAAAAATTAGGGAGCCCTAATTTTGAAAAACTGATAACGGAATTCGACAACCGACATGATTTAACATATTTTGGTAAAAACCGCGTTGAAATCCGCCAGGTCGTTTCCGAAATAACCGCATCCTACTAAACCGCGATTTTCTGCGAAACTATATGGAATATCGAAAAAATAAGATATGCACCACATTAAGAACACATCGGTTTACCACCAGTTCAAATTTCAAATTTTTTCGTCAAATAGTTTTCGAGAAAAAAAATCGCAAAGTTGACAAAGTTGCCGGCACACTCAAAAATCGGGTACTTTTTTCATTTAACTCGCGATAAAAAGAAAACCGCGGATCTGAAAATTTTCAAATTAATATAGGTTACGTAGGAATGTTCAGTGATTACAACAAACTTTGTCGCAATTTTTTTCATCGATCGGTTGCGAAGATATCGATCTCTAAAGTGAGGGGACTTGCCTTTTTGCACGGATAAGTAATCTGAATATTCTGCCGGCGCCGAGCGAATAAATTTTTGCGAAACGTGCGGACGGCAAAGTGTTAAATACCCTTTTTCAAATCCATTAAATTTGTGTGTTAAATGGGATTCTTATTTTCGGTCAGAGGAAGCATTAAATAGAGCAGTTGTGAAAAAGGATATTGATACAAAGATTAAGAAAAATATCATTGTTTTGGATAGGTCAACTCGTAAAACCCTAAAACAGATGTAAAAAATTTACAGAAGAGGTCGGTTTTGGAGAAATGTGAGTTGGGTAAATACCCCTACTCCATCCTAGCAGAGATGTTTCCTGGACCGTTGAGAAGGCTAAAATATTCATTCTTATTCTAGCAACTGTGTTGTGTTGTTTAAACAGAAGTTACCGAGTGAACTTATTTGAGACCGTATTTGTGTTTTTAAACAGGGTTTTTTTTAATTCTTGAAATATATTTTTTTAGTTTATGTGTTATCTTTTGCTGACAGTTTTTATTTACGGTAAGTTAGTATTTTTACAGTTCACGTCTTTTTTATTGATTTATGTACGCGAGGAGCAAGTCTTCTGCAATTTCTTTTTGTGATTATATCCTACATCTCATCGATTGCGTTCATTTACCTTTAATATTCAAAATATTTATTAATTACGTACGCCCGTATAACTGTAATCCTATTATAGAGCGTTGGGAGACTCGTCTTCGCGCATAAAATCGAGATATGATAAGGAACGTTTTTCATTTTTAGTGAATCTTTGTTCCATTCGACTGAAAGAAGTCATGAAACAAAATTGACCTTAGTCAATTGTTTAAATTTTAACCAGTGACGTATCCAAAGAGCTTGCAAATTTCATTTCAAGCTTAAACGCAAATGCGCCCACCTCCTTTATTTAGTTTTATGACGGTGTTTTATGAGGGTGCAAAAAAAAACTCTCACTACTCTTTATAATGAATTTTAAAACCTAAATTAATATTCAATATTCGGGAGTGCTGGGCGATAATCGGCCGGTGGTCCGGTCTGTTTTCGTTCTCGGTTTCGACAAGGTTGTTAGAAAAAAAACAGCGTGTTGCATTGATTTGAAGTTTTAGTGTTTACAACTGCTTCTATAATGCAATTTTTTTGAATGAGTTTGAATGACGCCCCGCTCCGCGGCTTAGAGGTAACTTTTGAAAGGTAGACGTACGATAAATTAGCCATTTGAATCGCGAGCGTGTGTTTTAACGAAATGTACTTCACGTCAGGTTCAAGTACTGAATGATGAGTTTATTACAACGCCTACACCGTTTAATGACAGTTACGGTTCGTGATGAAGTTCATATGAGGTTAATAATGTTCAGACCCGCACACCACGCAATAGATCTAACATTCTAAAGCTACCTTGACTTGCGTAATCAAACGAGTCTGATATGACGACATCACTGGTCTTCTTTCTGTTGAAATCTGCTTTTGCGCTACTATAGGAGTAGGACTGAAACTATTTTTTGTTATTGGCTGTCGGATGTTTTGAAGAAATCGTTGCTTTTGTGTGTTGTAATTTGCAATTTCTAATGCATATGCTTCTGCGATTTCGACGTCTTCTGGTTGTCGTAATTTAACTTCTAACCCGATGCTGTTGTTAATTAGATCCAATCCAAACAGATATGTCTGTTTCATGTTTCTAATTTCTACATCTTGTTATTAAAAAATTCTTTCTTGTTCCTAAAAATAGAAAGTAACATTAAGTCACTTCTGTGACATGTGTCATATTCTAGTTATTCTAATATATATTTGTTACCGAAGTGTGAGTCTATGTTGGAGCTTCGCGTTGCCGTAATTAGTAAGGGGATTATAGAGAGATTATAGTGGATTATAATTTGACTTAAATAGTCTGAAAGCCACTATAATCTCTCTTCAGATGGATATTGCTGCTCTGAAATCAAATGTTACTTCGCCATCTTCACATTCTTTAAACGATTTTGATTCCGAAAAAATTATACACGAAGTGATGGGACGCGCGCGTAGGAAGAATAAACTGATGATTTATAATATTCCTGAATCCGACGGCTTATCACGTAAGGAACAAGGTGATGAGCATTTTGCCTTTCTGGGCAAACTATTTACGCACTTGGGGTTACTGAACCTATTATTCAGCGTTTTCGCTATGGTAAATTTTACGCTTCTAATAGCGCGAGATGTAGGCCTATACGAGTAAAATTGTCGGATTATAATTCTTTTAAGACTGTTTTTCGTAATATTTCGTAATAGGAATTTGAAATCCCATAATAAATTTAAGAACATTTCTGTCTCAATGTCTCTCGACTGAATTAAAAACAAGAACTGAGTCTGGCGAAAAGGGTTTGGTAAAAACTAATTTAAATTCGGATTTTGGATCCAATGAATTATTCTTGGATAAGTACAGCGTCGTGGGAGCTGATCGTAAGCTTGATTTGGTTGGACATAATAGAGGTGGAGGACTTCTGCTTGCTGTATCTAGTCATCATGATGTTGAATCGGTTGAATCTACAGATATTCAGTCTTTAGTACCACTTGTCGATGTGTTGATTTGCAAGTGTTCTTTATGGTCAGTGATCTTATATATCCTGGTTGTAGATACCTCCTGATAATCCACAACCTGAGTTGCTATGTTTCTTGGACGCCCTAGAACATAAAGATTTAAATTTTCTTGTCCTTAGCCTTGGTGATTTTAATTTGCTTGAATATATTAAGGCACCTGGCATATCAATCATATGTGAAAAAATGGAGTTATTTCGTAATTTTTGTGACTTTCTGGACCTTTGTCAACTCAATCATGCATTAAACTGTGACAATCGTCTATTGGATTTGGTTCTGACAAATACTGATCATCGGTTTGATCTTGTTCATGATGATTGTCCCTTCGTTTACGAGGGTCAGTACCATCCCGCCTTAGATATTACAATGAACTTACTGATGGCAAATGATGGTTTGCCGAAGTTTCCGTCTTTGAGTGGTCGCTATAATTTGCGAAGAGCCAACTTTCCTGGTTTGTATGATGAACTACATTATACGGATTGGTCTTTTCTAAATGTGCAGGTTAATGCCTTTGTCAGCTTTCTATACAAAGTTGTATGAGATTTTGGATTTAGTTGTTCCTAAGAGATTGTGTCGTAGATCCTCATACCCTATTTACCAGCGGAATATAAAAGACTGAGATGTTTGACTAAACAGAAAATCTCTGATGCGTATAGTTCCTTTACTATTAATGCTGAAAAATCGCTTAGTTCTAATCCTCGTAACTTTTGGAGTTATATAAGAGAGAAAGCAACGACCTCCGGACTTCCTGGCAAAATGATGTATGATAAGTCCACCTACACTGATCCTGATAAAATAGTTAATGCTTTTACAGATCAATTTTCTAAAGTATATACTGGTGTCTGCTGACAACATGGTTGATGTACACTCTACGTATGCTCCAGTATTTATTGCTGATGTCACCGAAGCACAAGTTCTTCATTTCCTAGAAAGGTTACCTGATAAACTTACTGATGGTGATTATATGGTGGTGATGATGATCTTCCTGCATTTTTCATTCGTGATTGCTGTACAGTTTTTGCAGTTCCGCTTCATTTAATAATTAACCTACCCTTAAGCAGTTGCTCATTTCTTAAACTTTGGAAGCGCTCGCGCATTGTTTCTATATTCAAACATGGCGAACGTACCAACATTACTGATTATCGATCGATATCGTTATTGTCCAATTTCGCTAAGGTACTTCAACGGATTATTTACATGATGATCTGATTTCTCTGCAGATTCAATCATTTGTGTCACCATATCAATATATCAAGCGTCGTTCAACGATTACCAATCTCGGGGTGGTTACTGTGGTGATTTGTGACTCTTTGGATAGGGGCGGTCAGGTGGATGTCGTATACACTGATTTTTCTAAGGCATTCGATATGATTCATCATGACGTACTCTTACGAAATCTACTTTAAAGTTTAACTTCTACAAATTTGATAACATAATAAAAATAGCGGTAGCCATGACTTACTATGGTAATCAATTATTTTAAACAATGTCCTAAGTGTCTAAAAATGATTTAGTAAGTTGAGTTGACCTCTTGAATGGAACATATTCTGATCGTCGGGTTAATTTGAATTTTGACTGCCATCAATTCTGTCCAAGTGCCAATAATTGATAAATCGGAGTTTACAAAGTTTGTATGGTTTAAAATAATTTTTGGAAAAGGTTTAACACGTTAATCTTAAAATTACTCACTGTATGAGGTTCATTTGTTCTTCTTTTTTCGTGCTTTTCTTGCTGTCCTGAAAATGTGATCGATGGACTAAGAATTGGCTGGAAATCGGCTGCTCTTGTCCCTTTATACTTTTTCGTTTATCATTAAATTCTCGGTATACCGTTTCATTTCGAGTCTCTATGTATGCTATCGGGATGCAGCTGCATAACTCCCGTTTCAAGGATTTTTCCATAAACCGTTTATAATGATTTTATCGCCTATATCCGCTACTTACGGACATACTGTATGTGATTTCATATGTAATTACTTTCATTTGATTTTCTTTCCTTAATTGGTTTATTATGATTTTAATGGATATCCAATTTTTATTAATACACTCGTGGGGTATATTTTTTTTTATTATTAAAGGTCATTGAGCGTTCGTTGGTGAATTTATCGATATTTTTAAGATCTATTAATGTTAGGGGTGGGGAGGAGGATATCGTTCGTCCGTACCAAGGTTTATATATAAGAGGTTGTCTAGGTTCGTACACAACCATACTGCGCATTACGTCACATGTGGAAAATAATACCGCCAAGCAATTCAAATTAAACAAAGGCATGGAGCACCACATGGCCATGAGGTTGCGTGCGCAATCCGTGATCGCTTACGTCACGAAACACTCCTGCTCTTGCCCCTCGCCCACAAACTAAAATCAAAGTATTGCAGCGTAGGAACTTAGACAACCTTTAATATATAAACCTTGCGTCCGTACCACGTTTTCTGTTCCCACCTCTTCCTCTTTTGCTATCGAGCTTTAGTGTAGTACACTTGTTTAATTTTTGCGTGTTAATTAATAACCGCGTGGTTGTAGAAATTTTTACTGAAGATTCTCGTGATTGGTTTTGGAGATCTTTTTCTCGAATCGTTCGGATCTGTTCTACACCACTATTCTGGTCAATTGTTATTACCGTGATCAGATTTTGTTCCGGCTTTCCAGGTTGCGCTTTAATCAACACGTGCAGTCGAATTAAATGGAAAAAGAAGGAACAGGATTTCCAGATAAGGTTTGAATATTTTTGTATAGAATCATAATTATTAAAAGTTTATTTTCTTGTTCACCTGTTCGCTCAACTTTTTTAATTATTTTATCTCACGTGTTTTTAAATGAAAATCTGCATATGGCGACGCAGCGTCGCAACTTCGTCTAAACATGTGAGCTGCATTTCGCCCGCGGCGTGGCGTAGGCAGTGCAACACAGTGTCGGTTGCTTGGCGTAGAGGGAACGCCGCGCCGTATAAATAGTAATAATAGTAAAAATGGATCATAAAAGTGATCTAATGGTGAAATTTGTTCAATTAATTGAAAATTCCCAATGTTTATACAATCATACTTTATTAGAATACTCTAGAAAAGATCGTACCGAAAAAGCTTAGTCTGCAATAGGCCCAAAAATGAAATACAATATTACTTCAATTCGATAAAAATTATAATGTAAATTATAATAAAAATTACTATGTTATATTTTTGAACGCGCATTTTTTGAGATAAAATTGAAATGTACAGGTATCCCAAAATTGAGATACCATGCCTAAGTTGACATTTTTAAATAGGAACCCCATCATTTTTTTGTTGCATTTATGGATTCTACGTAAAAGTCAGAGTATTTTTCATGTTACACGATATTCAGCTGTCTTCGAGAAAAATGGCAATTAAAAAAGAACTGGTACTACTTTATTTCGGGTAAATAAAATTTTTTAAATTTTCAATTACCACCGCACAAGTGGTAACTACTGCGAATGGAACTAAGATGCATACTGCCGGAGTACATTATGTATAGATTAAAATTATGTTAGAATTCTTTTTCGTTATACCATTATTGGCCCTGAGAAGGGCCATTGTGTGGCGGCTTGTGAGAAAGCCCTTAATTCTAACAAATTGCAGAGCTCATTTTCTCTTTGGTAAGCTTCTCTTTTTCGTGGACGACGATTTCAATTGTGCAGCACCACCAGCGACTTTCTTGGCGGTTTTGGGTTTCGGCACTTTCGGCTTTTTCGTCGGTCCCTTGGTAACTTTTTTAGCTTTTGATGGTGCTTTTGTAACCGTGGTGGTTTTTTTGACTGCGGCAGTAGTAGAGCTGGTTACTTTCTTTTCTCCGACCGTTGGCGACTTTTTGGCTTTTGCTGCAGCCCTCTTTTTGCTTTCAACAACAGGGGAACCGGACACCGGCGTTGTTTTTGCCTTCGCAGGTGAGGAGGATTTCTTCGTTTCAGTTTTTTTGAAGGACGTCTTAGTGCAGACCCTTACCTTCACTTTTTGGAAGAAGAATTTCCGAATCACATGGAATATATTCCTCTAGAAGCTCGTCGTGGCATGTGGTTCCAGAAAGATGGGGCACCACTACATTTTGGGAGATAAGCCACATCAATGACGGTATTTCGTAATGAAAATTTTCCGGAAAGATGGATAGGACGAGGTGGTCCTGTACATTAGCCAACTCGGTCACCTGACTTGTCCCCTCTAAATTTTTCTCTGTAGGGTTGCCTCAAATCTCGTGTGTATAGTTGTAATCGTAAACCAGATACACGCGAAGAGTTGATTGTCAGAATAGTTGAAGCTACTAATTCGCTAAAGAATGAAATGGTCATAATTAACTGGCAACATTCTATGACACGAAGGATAGCTGCGAAGGATGTTTAGAAAATGGCGGTTCTCATTTTGAACAGCTACTGTAATTTTGTGTTAATTAGCTACCCATTCATAAATAAATAAATGAATAAATTTTCTTTTATGTTTTTTATTTTTATTTCGATATCTTCGAAACAGAGAGGAATTCACCTACATATGTATATGTGATATACCATTTTTTGATCGTAATAACCCACGGAGTGTATGGTATAAGTTTGTCGGTCGAGTCACGGAACACTCTGTGATATGTGTATATTATTTTGATTATAATATTAAAGGATTTCTGGAAAAGCTACTATAATCAAGCTGTTCTACTGAAGAATAAGGCTTGGGCCGAGTTCATGAGAAGAACTTTAAACTCTGCGTAGAGGAAACTACTGCCGTCAGCTATTTCCGATGTACTTCATTTTCCATTAATTCTTATGGGATAATTCGGTTCGGAATTCGTCGGTTTCCAACTGTACTACTGTAATCGAATTGCGAATCAGATATGTACATATCTAACATTACAACCTTCGTTGTGATCATTAATATTTGAATGCATATGGAAGCAAATTAAGTTTAAATTATTTATTTGAATTTATTTCATATAAATTAAAAAAGAAATTAATTTTTCTTGATTAAATCACATCTTAAGTTCACGTTGAATTCTTATTTAACGGCCACCATAAAAATATTACACGCTATTACGTTTAGAAACTAGAAAATTTACATTATCTGAAGTCCATACTGAAACATCATTTTTGCTTTCATAAAATTCACAGACTTAAGAGAGCAAAACGAAAATTCTTTTTCATAAAACAAGTGATTGGTTCTGAAAAGAACCGGTCGTGTTGGGAAGGTTTGGTCGATTGATTGTAGATGATGCAAATTAGGCTCTTTCGCCGCGAATGCGCCTAGCAAGCTGAATGTCTTTCGGCATGATGGTTACTCGTTTTGCATGAATTGCACACAAGTTCGTATCTTCGAAAAGTCCGACTAAGTAAGCTTCGCTCGCCTCTTGCAAAGCCATAACGGCGCTGCTTTGAAATCGCAAGTCGGTTTTGAAATCTTGGGCAATTTCTCTAACCAAACGTTGGAAGGGCAACTTTCTAATCAGAAGTTCGGTACTTTTCTGGTAACGACGAATTTCTCGAAGAGCTACGGTTCCAGGTCTGTAACGATGCGGTTTCTTGACACCACCAGTGGCGGGGGCGCTTTTCCTTGCCGCTTTAGTTGCGAGTTGTTTACGTGGCGCTTTACCTCCGGTAGATTTCCGAGCAGTTTGTTTCGTACGAGCCATTTTACTTTATTATTAACGGGATACGTACAACGATAAAGAAAGAGGTCAGAGAGATACGTACAATGTAAATCGAACGGTATAGTTTGTCAAAGTAAACTGAGAGATCGCTCGGTTGAAGGCTGCTTTATAACGTGTTCGTGACTGTATCGGATTGGTCGAGTCGTAGAATCGGTAGGCGTGTCCATTGCGCTTCTATATAAGGGCGCGAAAAGTCCCGGAAACGGTAGTCCCTAGTCGATGCTTGTAAGTTTGTCGTTGTACTTACATAAAAGGAAAATCGAAACCCGGGGCGAACCTAACGTTCCCGCAAAGCTACAGGCCCATCAGTTTGCTTTCTTGTCTCGGCAAGGTATGCGAGAGGATCGTCCAGACGAGACTACAAAGATCAGTTCAAGATCTTAAGCTCATTCAGGACGAACAGTTTGGTTTCCGACCCAAACATTCGACCGTACACCAGGTACTGCGACTTGTCGAATACATAACCGAAGGCTTCAATCGAAAGCAAAGCACTTGTGCGGCGCTTTTCGATGTTGCCAAGGCATTCGACAAAGTATGGCATGAAGGACTTTTGTTCAAAATGCTAGAAGCGGGCGTGCCCCTGGCGTTGGTTCAATTGATCGCGTCCTATCTTGGCGGTAGGAAGGCGCGCATCAAATTGAACGGTACGCGTTCGACAGAGCGAATCCTAACTGCTGGCGTCCCTCAGGGGTCGTTGCTTTCACCGATACTCTTTTGTATCTTTGTTAGCGACCTACCCCGGTGCGAGGGCACTCAGTTAGCGATGTACGCCGACGATGTATGCATCTACAGCAGATCTTGGTCCCCCGAGATCGCCGCTCGTAGACTGCAGACAGCATCGGATCAGCTGCAAGACTACTTCGCAAAGTGGCGGGTCAAAATCAACGCTGATAAAAGTACCGCAGTACTCTTTACTCGGCGTAGACAGAGACCCCCCGATGCGTTGGTACTGCGAGGGAACGAGCTTCCCTGGCATTCCGAAACCAGGTATTTGGGTGTCATTCTGGACTCTAAACTAACTTGGAAAAGTCACATCGAGGCCATGGCGAACCGGGCGAAGGTAGCTCTGGTCAATCTGTACGCTCTGATAAATCGCCGAAGTAAGTTGGATCCTCTCCGGAAGATTCGACTCTACAAAGCGGTTATCAGACCTGCGATGACATACGCTTCTTCAGTCTGGGGTTACGCCGCGCACTCGCACGTGCAAAAACTCCAAGTGGTTCAAAACAAGGTCCTAAGGATGGCATTCGATGCTCCTTGGTTTGTCAGTAATGCGACACTGCACAATGATTCCCAGATGGTGACCATCGAGGAATTCATTCGGAACAAAGCCAGTACCGAGTTTACGCGGCTCGAAGACCACCCAAATCCCCTCCTAGCGGGATTAACGGATTACGACGTTGAACACCTTCGCCATAAACGGCCAAGGCTGCTTCTCGTCTGACGATCCGGGAACCCGACTGTCCTTTCCAAATCCACTTCCGATATCGCTAATTTAGCGAATATTAACTAATATATTTTCCGTCTGTTTTAGATCCGATGAAGAGGGTTAAGGAAGATTCCAGGAACCTCAAGAGGCCCGTCAAGTTCACCGTTCACCGTTCACCGGAAACGGTAGTCCCTAGTCGATGCTTGTAAGTTTGTCGTTGTACTTACATAAAAAGAAAATCGAATTATCCAAGAAAAATGACTGGTCGTGGAAAGGGAGGAAAAGGTCTTGGGAAAGGAGGCGCCAAACGTCATCGCAAAGTACTCCGTGACAACATCCAGGGCATCACCAAACCAGCCATCAGACGTCTTGCCCGTCGTGGCGGTGTGAAGCGTATCTCAGGATTAATTTACGAAGAAACTCGAGGAGTTTTAAAGGTTTTCCTTGAGAACGTTATTCGCGACGCTGTCACGTACACTGAACACGCAAAAAGGAAAACCGTCACTGCTATGGACGTCGTTTACGCCCTTAAGCGGCAAGGTCGTACTCTCTACGGCTTTGGGGGTTAAGAAATTTAAATTATGTACCTATTTTAATTTTGAGGACGACTGTTCTATATTCAACATGACCACCCGGTTCTTTTCAGAACCACTATATTTATGAAAGATAAAGAATATTTTCACATACAATCCGGACAATTACGTACATGCATATGTATGTGTGTATGTACATGTGTTAGGTTCGTTTCAACCACACTTCAAACTACCAATTGACGGCCGCAATCCTGCTCAGTTGAAAGGTGCTGCCACGGTCCGACTGAACCGTGGACTGGTCCGCGACGTTTTGTCAAGCGTTCCAATCACAGAATATTATGTTATTCTGATTTATGTTCCAACGACCGTTAGACAAGTTCATGTATAGTCGTCCACACCAAGATCCGGAATTACGATACGGCTGTAAAAGACCCTTAACAATAGAAGGGGCATAAAGAGGTATCTTTTGGGTTCACACAAATCGGGCATGGCATAAGTATAATTTAGAAGAATCAGATAGTGATTCTGACTAAGTTCGGCCTTTAGGCTTACGTTTTCGCTGTTATTAATATTATTATTATATAGTTTACTGACCAATACAATTAAGTGTAATGAACTGAAAGAAATTCATTGGTACGTCCCTGACTTTCTAAACTATGCAGGGTTCTCGGTCTCGTCTTAGGTAGAAATGGTTAAGTACCCTTAACCGCAGAGAAGCGGGGGTCTACAATTTATGGGGGTTGTAATTCCGGATCTTTTCCAATTGTACAGCCTGTCTGTTAGTATCTGTTATGTTTACTATGAAAGCGTATATTTGGATTATTTTCTATTCTTTTACATGTTTCGGGTATTTTGTTTAACAAATTTTATTTCATATTATGCA
The DNA here is from genome assembly GCF_036711975.1 of Onthophagus taurus. Taxonomy (NCBI): domain Eukaryota; kingdom Metazoa; phylum Arthropoda; class Insecta; order Coleoptera; family Scarabaeidae; genus Onthophagus; species Onthophagus taurus. Next base: position 28,821,178 of record NC_091972.1, on the reverse strand, counting down.
TGTTTTATGATAACTTTTATAGACAAATTAATCAATAAATATGTAAACACATGCATATCTTTATTTCATTTTTCTACTATTACCGCTATTAGGTTTTTTTAGTTCATTACTGTTAAAAAAATTAGTAAATGAATTTCGTTTAAAATGATAAACTGTGCTTGCAGCGCCAATTCTCGGCAAGGTTCCGTTCCAACGAACATGCGCAAAAGAAAGTCGTGAATAGGTCGTGTACGCGTACAGGAACGGGGCAAATTTGTACGGTTGTTCGGTTTTAACGAACTTTTCTTAACTATTATAACTTATGAAAAAACACAATGTTGTTTGTTATATTCAAAACTCGAAGAAGCTATGAGTAGGGTGTTCGTTCGTTCTTATACGTAACACGTTAACAATATGACAGAATTAACAATTTGTTTTTGTTACAACGTATATTTTCTGGTGAAATACGCACAACGACTAGAATGTCATTATTTACCATCTACCTGAAAATGTCGGGTTGGATCGTCCGTCGAAAAAAAAAACTTTAACATTCAGATCGACAGGAACAAGCAGGTATATGGTAAATAAAGGCGCTTTAGTCATTGTACTTCGAAAACCCGAAAATATGCGTCATAGTATACAGGGTGTCCCGTATCTTCCGCATCAGAGCATTATACGGTTGTAGGATACATTATTCTGATGCGATCTTTCTAATAAAATTTTTTCGAAATGTTTATAATAACCGCACGGGAACAATTTAAAGTTATCCGCTTTTGTCCAATAGCGGACGAGTTTGATTCACCGAAAAAGTTTATTTCTCTTCGCGTGACGAATCCATTGGTGAGTACACGTAGGAAACGAGTTATCATCGGCGTAGCGGACCGGCCGAGGGTGGCACCGATTACCTGAGTCTGATTGCGATCTGCTGATTGGACGAAAAACAGTTCGTTTAAACAGTTCCCGTGCGGTTATTATAAACATTTCGAAAAAATTTTATTAGAAAGATCGCTTCAGAATAATGTATCCTACAACCGTATAATGCTCTGATGCGGAAGATACGGGACACGCTGTATATCTATAAACAAGGATAATATGGATTGAGCCAACGAGAGAGATAGCTTGCGCAAGGTGATCGAACCGAGATAGACATAGAAGCGTACTGACATATAATAGGCGTGCGTTAATTTTGGCGGTAAATTTAAAACAAAATTAATAAATGAAAAAAGAAAAAAAAAAATAAAATAAAATAAAATTTCCTTATTGTTTATAATACTTACAGGTGATGTGAAACTGTATTATCGCAAACTTTGCACACGAAACAATACATTTTTAAACATAATGGTGTGACTGGCTGTGACACAACAAAACGATAAACGTCAAATGGAAGAGGTTTGACACTTTTGTGCGCATGCGCCCGTCTGTTTATTACCGTTTTATGTCTATCTTTGTTACACTTTCACATTATCGCTTTCCATCTGCGTCTATTCACCTTGAGCCACATTTTTGTTAGTAGATATATTCAGTTAGCTCAATCCATATTATATATAATCAAAGGTTATTAATTAATTTAGTAGGAAAGTTATTATCTAAAGCCAAAGAATATATATAGTTAATTTCATTTTTTCTGTTATTTTCAGTTAAACGATAATTAAACATACGATTAATTAAAAATCTAAAATTAGAAAGTTTTTGTGACATGGGATGTGTTGAATCAAACGGGATAATTGTAGGAATAACAGTAAGTTTTCTGTAAATGTTATAATCTAATTTATCAAATGAACGAGTTAAAGTTAGGTATAAGAAATTTAAAGAATTATTACTTTCAAATTCTGTTGTAAAGTTAAGTTTAGGATGTATATTATTTAAAAAAGTTAAAAATTCATTCATCCCCATCCTAAACATAACATACATCATCTACATAACGAGTCCAAGAATGGATATTGTTCTTAAAAGGATTGACATTATTAATAATATAATTATTTTCTATATGATCCAAGAAAATGTCAGCAAGAAGACCTAACTAAAAATTCATTATTAAAAGTACAGAAATTTTGTGTAATAACATGTTTCTGTATTATATTACAATGTTCTATTGTTATGTCATTATTAAAAAAATCCTTACAAATTTTTGAGGTTAATTCTAGAGTTAAATCTATTGAAACATTAGAATAAAGATTAGTAATATCAAAGGAAATTAAAATTTTGTTATGAAAATTAAGAATTTTAGTTTTATTTATAAATTCTGAAGAGTTTTTTACTGTAAAAATTGGTTTAAAATCAATTAATTTAAAAATATTTAATAAAAATTTCGAAATTTTAGCAGTAGGTGAAGAATTAAAAGCTGTTATCGGACGAATGGGAATGTCTTTCTTATGGAGTTTGGGGAGGGAATACAATCTCGGTACTGTAGGATTCATTGAAATAAAATATGAACTGCAAAAATATTTTTTCCTTTCAGAAAAGGTGTGTACTTCATCAGTGTCTCCTTACATAGATTGATAAGATTTCTAGTATTTTTAACTATTTTATCTAGGGGGTTGAAATTTATTTTTTTATAGTTATTATTAACCTAATACATCAAATCAAAAAGGTAATATCCAGCAATTCAAAAATCTCTCCAATGTTTCCTTCAGTGAGGAAGAAATTAATTTTTTAAATAAAGGTTATAAATTTACCCTGTCTTCAAACGTTAATTTACCAAAACTTACATCCAGAAAAACTGACTGGTGTGCTTTATGGACTGGTGGAATCATTGGTCTTCTTTAAAAACGATGCTGGTCAGAACGTTACAGTCAATGGTGACCGCTATAGAGCCATGATTACTGACTGAACCATGATGTGCAGGAGCTGTGGTTTCAACAAGACGGCGCCGGCGCAACATGTCACACAGCTCGTGCCACAATATAGCATAGTTTACAAATATTGCAGAAAAGGTAGATGCAAATATTGTAGAACTAGAATTGAACAGAAAAATAGAAATTAAAATTGCTTATGTTGATGTATTGGAGTACAATAAATTAGTGGGAAAGAAATTTAAGGTAATTTTTAATGAAAATGAAGTACAAATAAAAAGTTGAGATTGTACGGTATTGGGAAACAAAAAAGGATGATTATTTATGATTAATTTAGAATTTGAAACAGACAAAATGGTTCTGAGTGCAATTCAAAACGATATTTGGCATAAAAGGCTTGGGCTTGGCACGTAAATAAAAAGGGATTGCAAATTTTGAAATTGCCTGTGAGTCATAATCGTTGCTGTGTGTGTATTCAGAGTAAAGGAACCTGATTACCATTTATTAAAGAAAATAAAACAACAAAAGAAATTGGTGAATTAATTCATTCTGATGTACAGGTGTCCCGTATTCTTTCGGATCATTCAGAGCATTATACGGTTGAAGAATACATTATTCTGAATCCAAGCTGTAACTCTGTCATTTACATTCCGATTTTCATGAGTGAAAATTTTCATGAATTTTTTCCAACGCAAAAGCATACGGAGCAATTTGAAAAACAAACAAAAGTTGATCATCGCTTAGTAGCATGAATCATAGTATTCATCAAACTATTTCATTTGATACCTTAAAATCGGAACGTAAATGACGTTACAGCGTCATGAATTACAGCTTGGGGCGTTTTTTGTGTGACATCCTGCTATATATGGATCAATAAACCCAATTACTAAAGACGGGTGTAAATATTTTCAAATAATTTCAGATGATTATTCTCATTTTGGAATGATATTCTTATTGAAGGACAGAGAAAAAGAACTAAGAAAGTTAGAATAGATAATGGAGGTGAAATTCTCAGTTCAAGATTTAAATTATAATGTGAAAGAAAAGGAATTGAAAGAGAGTACACATAGGACTATACTGGATATATTCAGGACAATATTTGTTAAGACAGGTTTGTCTAAAAATGTTTGGGGAGAATTGGTAAGAGCATCGATATATGAACTGAATCGATAACCAACTGCGCGCAACGATAGAATTCCTTCTGCAAAAATTTGGTATGGTGAAAATGATTTGAATAAATTAAGAGTATTTGGAAGTAAGGTATGGTACGCGGTTATCCCTAGAACAAATAAATTGTAACCTAGAGAAAAGTTGGGAAGATTGGTTGGATAGTGCAGCTGGCTATAGAATATGGGACCCGAAAAAGGACAAAATAATAATGTCGCGAGATGTTTTATGCGATGAAACATGTATATAACATAAAGATAATGTCGATCAACAGAAATAACGGACAAAATTGAAAGTGATAAAAATGAAGTGAAAGTGAACGAAAAATCAAATGAACAGATTGAAGAATAGATGAAAAACAGTGAAGACGAGGAACGAGAAGAACAACATAAAAACATACAAGATCTGGACGTTCAGAAAGAAACCAACTTATCAACTCACAAAGAACAAGAACATGGACAATAGTAAATATACCGAGCGAAGCCAAAGCAATAGATACAACATGGATATTTACTACAAAGAAAGATGGTACAAAAAAGGCACGGCTAGTTGGCAACAAGGTTTTCAACTCAAAAATGAGGAATGGAATTCAATATACGCCCCAGTATCCAGGATAACATCAACGATAAGAATGTTTATGGTACATGCGATTAATAATAATTGGCCAATAAAACAATTAGAGCATTTTTAAATGGTAAACTAACTAACAATGTATTTATAAAGATACCAGAAGGAATAAACCAGGAAAAAGGAAATGTGTTGAACAAGGGCATAATATGGACTTAAAGAGGCACCAAAGTGTTGGGATGAACAATTTGATCAATGGATTCAAAAAATCAATGTATGATTTGAGTCTATACGCAAAGAAAGATGTGTACACAAAAAACAATAGAAAGGTTAAAACACGAATTTAAGGCAAAACATGTAGGAGGAAAATTTAGAAAAGAATATATTGACAAAATTTTGAAGAAATTTAATACGACAAACCGCAAGGTTAAGAAAACGCCAATGGAAGTAAAATATCAATTTGAGGAAACAAGGAAGGACAACCTTATAGAGAACTTATTGGAAGTTTATTTAGTATATAGCAACCATTTCAACAACCGACACAAAAACTTTAAAAACTCCCAAAATGTCGTAATATTTACCAAAACTACCCTCGTGATGTCTTCACTCCACGAGCGAACGAAATTAAAGAGAGCGAGTTTCCAAAACTTTTCCCAAAATATATCAAAAAAAATCAAAAGTTAAACCGATCATCCGCGACCTCTCATAAGGAATAGGAAAAGTGAAAGGAGTAGGAATCTCGAATTCCGTTGCTAGAAACATACAAAACAATAAAAGAATATAAATAATTAAATTTGAATTAAAATTATTTAGTAAAATTAAGATGATTAAAAAAGACGTAACAGAATGTTGTGTTGTTTTTAATTTAATTTATAGTAGATATTAGATTTTCGTTTCGGTTCAATGTTACAAAATATGTTTAAAAACAATAATATTTTATTTATTTTAAAAGAAGACAATATCATAGTGAAGGTTTTTGAAATGAAATGTTTCTTTAATGTTTTTTTGTACTAAAATGTATCTTTTAGAATAAAAGTTAGGTTAACTTTTAATAGAAGTAAGAACAAATAAAGCTAATAACAATGGAAAGATTCCATCAAAATTCGTTACTAACCATAGTAGATAAGTAAATAGTATGAAAGGAAGCAAATCTATAAATCATTAATTCACTTTACTCTAAGACGTTATTGCCGGTTTGAACTCTATAAGATTTTTTGTAGAATGAAGAGAATGAGGTAGGGGTACGCAGGTAAATGGTAAACAAAGTCGTTTTAGTCGTTGTGCGTCGAATACCAAAGAAAGGGTATTTCACCCGAAAATATGCGTTGTAATATCGACAAGTTGTTAATTCTTTCATCAATTTTGAGAAAATTATTTTATTTTTACTCATCGGATTGGTTGGTGTTGTGAGTGTGACGTCATATCGAAACTTTTAATTAAATTTTCCGTAAGTTTTTCACTTTTGCGCACTTTTTTAACGTTACTCTAACGGCGTATTCAGGTCATTTCCTATCGACTAAAAAAAAATTCATTTCGGTGGTAAATGGGAGGTTGGAGTCCGATCTGTAAAAACTCATTTTAAGGAGAGTTTACAAAGGTTTTAGTTCAAATAGAAGCTGTTCTTAAGGTACCGTTTCTGATTAGTAGGGTCTACTAATTACGATGTTTGAACTCCAGGTCATTTTCTAATTATAACTTTTACGAAGAATGGTTGAAAATTTCTGGAAAAATTGGCAGAAATTTTAAACAATTGTTCCTTTCTGCAAGCGACTGATCTTGTAGGTTTCTTTTGTTTTATTTAGGGTAATTTTGTATGTATTATGTTCCTCCCATCTATGGATGTCGTTACCCCATTTACTTATTTTTATTAATTTTTCGTGTTGATTCAAATTTTAAAAGTTAATTATTATTTTTTTTCTTCTTCAATCTTTAATTTTGTAAATTTATTAGGAAATAATTTAGAGAAATTTTAGTAAAGAGACGTCTTCCTCTTTATCACCAGACTTCGTAAAGAGAAGAAGCGTGAGTGAAAGTTATTAGTTCGACATTTTGGAATACGACTTTTGTTAAGTTGAATTTAAGAAAAACACTTCTTCAGAAACATGGCATCCGAAACGTCAAACATTTTTTCAAAAGACGCATAGCTTTACCCGAAAGCCTTCGTACTTATATTATCAACCTTTATGAGGAGGATATTATCAAACAAATTAACGATCTCGACAACTTATGTACAACTTACAAGGATCGCACTTACATATATTACCTACTATTAACTTAAAAATATTGTAAATTGCAATAATATTCTTTATTCAGATACTCATTTTTGGTTCTGAAAAGAACCGGTTGTTGTTTGGTAGGGAGGGGGATGTTTATATCGCCATTTATTTGGAACTTGTGTACTTAGTAACAGCCTTGGTGCCTTCGCTTACAGCGTGCTTTGCCAATTCTCCAGGTAACAGAAGTCTGACGGCAGTCTGGATTTCTCGACTGGTGATCGTTGATCTTTTGTTGTAATGAGCCAAACGGGATGCTTCAGCGGCTATCCTCTCGAAGATATCGTTCACAAAACTGTTCATTATACTCATAGCTTTGCTCGAAATACCGGTATCGGGATGAACTTGTTTCAATACCTTGTAAATGTAAATAGCGTAGCTTTCCTTTCTCTTGCGTTTCTTCTTCTTATCGGTTTTCGATATATTTTTCTGCGCTTTACCCGCCTTTTTGGCTGCTTTCCCACTAGTTTTCGGTGGCATTGTTGTTGTTCGTTGATTAGTTAATAAAATTTATCGGCGATAAGACTATTGACAGTAACGACAGTACACTACAGTAAGTATGCAGTGTTATAAAAATGGCCTGTTTTTGCCGTTTATAAAGTGGTAGCGTCGTATCAGTAGGTGACGCCTCCCGTTGCTACCGCTTGGCTGACGGCCGCTATTGGTCGAATCGTCGGCGCAGTTGGGTATATATATTTGAAAAACCTGTATTCCGCTCAGCTCTGTATTGAAACGTTGTCGACAACGATATCGTTTACATTGAAACATTTTGTTGAAGATTTCGGCACGCTACCAAGTCAACTAATTGTAAGCCATGTCGGGTCGAGGAAAAGGTGGAAAAGTTAAAGGGAAAGCAAAGTCCAGATCCAGTCGTGCAGGATTACAATTTCCTGTTGGTCGTATTCATCGATTGTTGAGGAAGGGCAATTACGCGGAACGCGTAGGGGCCGGAGCTCCCGTATATTTAGCGGCCGTAATGGAGTATTTGGCAGCCGAAGTTCTCGAGTTGGCCGGTAACGCTGCGAGAGACAACAAAAAGACCCGTATCATCCCTAGACATTTACAACTGGCCATACGTAACGACGAAGAATTGAATAAATTACTATCGGGAGTGACGATTGCTCAAGGAGGTGTACTTCCGAACATTCAAGCTGTTTTGTTACCTAAGAAGACCGAGAAAAAACCTTAATTTAGTTACAACTTGGCCACACCATATTAACAAAACGGCCCTTCTCAGGGCCACAAAAAATATAGTCGAATAATGAACTATCGATGCCTGCTGCGGTGGTGTAATTGTATCAAGTTTTTGAATGTAACAGTATTGTTAATTCTAAATAACTCTTAAGTGATAAACTTACCGAAAAATAACTTTCGATTTTTAAAGTTTCGATGTGACGTCATCAACAACACTGACGACGTATTTTCACAGCACCACGGTTAACACATCTTGCGCGGGCACTTTGCCGCCAAAGTGTTACCGTGTAGCGGGCATCAATACCATGCAAAACGAGTTTAGTCGCTTAGCGCTAAAGATGTGAAATCCGCGCAAGATGTGTTAACACTGGTCGTATTAATTATTTTTTCCACATCCACGCACACAACACCAATAAGTAAAAATGAAACTTGTTGATATATACTATGACGCATATTTTCGGGTTTTCGACGTACAATGACTAAATCGTCTTTATTTACCGTCTACCTGCTTGTTCGTGTGGATCTGCATGTTAAAGTTTTTTTTTTCAACGGACCATCCAACCCGACATTTTCAGGTAGATGGTAAATAATGACATTCTAGTCGTTGTGCGTATTTCACCCGAAAATATACGTTGTAACAAAAACAAATTGTTAATTCTGTCATATATTGTTAACGTGTTACGTATAAGAACGAACGAACACCCTACTCATAGATTCTTCGAGTTTTGAATATAACAAACAACATGGTGTTTTTTCATAAGTTATAATAGTTAAGATAAGTTCGTTCCAACCGAACAACCGTACAAATTTGCCCCGTTCCTGTACGCGTACACGACTAATTCACGACTTTCTTTTGCGCATGTTCGTTGGAACGGAACCCTGCCGAGAATTGGCGCTGCAAGCACAGTTTACCATTTTAAACGAAATTCATTTACTTATTTTTTTAACAATAATGAACTAAAAAAACGTAATAGCGGTAATAGTAGAAAAATGAAATAAAGATATGCATGTGTTTACAATTATTTGCAATTATTTTTCTTTTTTTTTCTTCCTCCCTACATAAACTGTTTTAAACTCAAACTTATTATATTTTTTTTTTCTGGACGTTTTTGCAATACAGAATTTTATGTATTTTTTTTTGTATTTTAGCGAAATAAAGATATTATTATTATTATGTGTTTACATATTTATTGATTAATTTATCTATAAAAGTTATCATAAAACATGCATAATATGAAATAAAAGTTGTTAAAAATTTGTTAAACAAAATACCCGAAACATGTAAAAGAATAGAAAATAATCCAAATATACGCTTTCATAGTAAACATAACCATAACAGATACTAACAGACAGGCTGCACAAATGGAAAAGATCCGAAATTACAACCACCATAAATTGTATACCTTCGCTTCTCTGCGGTTAAGGGTATTTAACCATTTCTACCTAAGACGAGACCGAGAACCCTGCATAGTTTAGAAAGTCAGGAAAGTCAATGAATTTCTTTGAGTTCATTATACTTAACTGTATTGGTCAGTAAACTATATAATAATAATATTAATAACATCGAAAACGTAAGCCTAAAGGCCGAACTAAGTCAGAATCAATATCTGATTCTTCTAAATTATGCATATGCCGTGCACGATTTGTGTGAACCCAAAAGATACCTCTTTATTTATGACTTGTTTATGTGCACCATCATAAAACTATTGCCCTTTCTATTGTTAAGGGTCTTTTACAGCCGTATCGTAATTCCGGATCTTGGTGTGGACGACTATACATGAACTTGTCTGACGGTCGTTGGAATATAAATCAGAATAACATAATATTCTGTGGTTGGAACGCGACAAAACGTCGCGGACCAGTCCACGGTTCAGTCGGACCGTGGCAGCACCTTTCAACTGAGCAGGATTGCGGCCGTCAATTGGTAGTTTGAAGTGTGGTTGAAACGAACCTAATACATGTACATACACACATACATATGTATGTACGTAATTGTCCGGATTGTATGTGAAAATATTCTTTATCTTTCATAAATATAGTGGTTCTGAAAAGAACCGGGTGGTCATGTTGAATATAGAACAGTCGTCCTCAAAATTAAAATAGGTACATAATTTAAATTTCTTAACCCCCAAAGCCGTAGAGAGTACGACCTTGCCGCTTAAGGGCGTAAACGACGTCCATAGCAGTGACGGTTTTCCTTTTTGCGTGTTCAGTGTACGTGACAGCGTTCTTGGCAAGACTGCCTCCCCTGTGGCGGCGGCAGCCAAATCATCAGGCCGCACCGCCTCCCTCGTGAAGGCGGCGACCAAGAAACCAGTTATTGGCAGAACTGCCTCCCCAGCGGAGGCGGCAGCCAAGGCAGGTATATCAGGCCGTACTGCTTCCTTAGAGGATGCGACGACCAGCGCGGCAGGCCGCACCGCCTCCCCTGAGCAGGTGGCGACCAAATGCACACGTAAGGTTAGTACCGCCATCCCCGAGAAGGCGACAACCGAAACAACCCCCGTCCTTGGCAGCACTGCCTCCCCAGTGGAGGCGAAAGCCATAGCACCATCAGGCCGTACTGCTTCCCTCGCGGATGCGACGACCAGCGCGGCAGGGCGCACCGCCTCCCTCGAGGAGGCGGCGACCACCTCCACTCCGAGGTCATTCGCCGAGGCGTTGGCTTCCATCCCGGCGGGTAAAATGGATGTCGACGTGGCAGTCGGTCCATCCAACGGGAAAAGAAAGGCCAGTAGCGACCTGGAGGACGAGTACTCGGAGGCCGTGCGTCCTCGATTGGAACACGTTTCCAAGCGGGTCCCCCCGGTAATCCTTCATGCGAAGGAAAACTGGGATTCCATTTCGGCGGAGATGGCGAGACTTCGGATCGCCTTTTCGAAAGCCAGAGCGGTTCCGCAAGGAATCAAGATTGAGCTCCCCACCGCGGAAGCCTATCGCGCCCTGGTGAAGATGTTGATGGCTGGTAAACACCAGTACCACACATTCTCTCTACCGGAGGAAAAGCCGTTAAAGGTGGTTTTTCGAGGCGTCCCTACCAGTATCGGGGAGGACAGCATTGCTGCCGACCTGAGAAAACAGGGATTCTGGCCCGATACGGTAAAACGTATGCGCCAGGGCTCTGAAAGGAGGCCGATCTCGTTAGTCCTGTGCGTCTTGAAAAAGACCGCGGACGCCAAACGGATCTTTGACCTCAAGACGGTCATGGCTTTAACCATAACTGTCGAGAGCGCCAAGAAGAAGACGGAAGTCGGCCAGTGTCATCGCTGTCAGCGTTACGGCCACTCCCAACGAATGTGCAACGGTGCACCTCGTTGCGTGAAGTGCGCTGGTGACCATCCGACGGCTTCCTGTGCCAAAGCAAAGGATGCGCCCGCCAAGTGCGTCCTTTGCGGTGGTCCTCATACCGCCAACTACAAAGGGTGCCCAAAACACCCGAAGGCGGCGGAAACGAGGGCGCCGGCGGCAGCCCCAAAGGTCAAAGCGACCGTTCCCCCGAAAGCAGCTATTCAAGCGCAAAAGGGGGACAAAAAGGCTCCAGTAGTCGCGGCGAAACCCGTGAAAGCGGTTAGTAGTCAGGCGAAAAAGCCGAAAGGCAACGCTAACGTTGCCCCCAAAGCGAACGCTCCAGCTACCAAGGTAGTTCGGAAAGAGGTCGCGGCGCCCAAAGCTAAGCTCAACGAGCCGAAGCAAAAGGCGACCGACGACCCCCCGAAGCTGTCGAGGTCGCAGAGGAGGCGTCACAATAGGAGGCTTCGTAAAAGCGGGTCGATCGCGGTGGCTGAAACACCATTCCCGGTCAATGTTGCGGCACAGGCGGCGGTTGAACCCCCAACCGACCCCCTCGTCAACATACTGGCGATGATGAGCGAGGTCATCCAAATCGACAAATCCGATAGGGACGCACGAGTTAAGTTGTGCGTCCAAATCATGTCCGAGATGATGAAACTCTTATGATGACTCATCGAAGACCGAGAGTACCGCAATCGCTTGAGTTGGCTTATTGGAACGCCAACGGCCTTGTCTGTAAACAGAATGAACTTCGCGAGTTCGCCGAAAGGTACGACCTTGACGCGATACTCATTTGCGAAACCCATCTGCGAGCGGGCGACAGGCCACGGCTGCCCAATTATCGCTTCTATCGAAACGATAGAGTTGGAGCAAGAGGCGGCGGGACAGCCATCTTTGTAAGGACCAGTTTGGATCATTACGAAGATCTGACTCCCCCTCTTCAACATCTCGAAGCTACTACGATTGTGGTACGAACACTATCGGGGTGCGTCCGCTTGGTCGCCGCCTACAATCCGCCGAATCGGCGGTTGTTGGAAGACGATCTAACGGGTGTCTTGGATACGGACAAAGGCGTGGTTATCGCCGGCGACCTAAACGCTAAGCACCCATCGTGGAACAGTCGGATCGCAAACGCGAACGGTAAAATACTGCGGAGTTTTACCGACGAGACGGGCATTGTCACCGATGCCCCCGCCGACCACACGTATTACCCGTCGAACGAAGGACAACGATCTGACGTTTTGGACGTGGTTGTAATTAAAGATGTCCGACTAGTTCATAGAGTTACCACGCTCAACGAACTTAGTTCCGATCATCTCCCTGTGCTGCTGCAGCTAGGAGACGTCCCGGACGTTCGCGTCCCGGTTGAACGTTCCACTGTATCGTGGCCGGCTTTTAGCGACCACTTGCACCACAATATGGGACAAATACGACCGATCCACAACGCTCAGGAACTGGATGAGGCTGTTGAACGACTCACGGTCGCAATCGAGGATTCTCTTCGATACGCGACCAACACGATTCCCGTAAAGGACCATCGATGGGTGCTTCCGGCGCACATCAGGGAACTTATGCGGGAGCGTGATCGCGTCAGGCGGACTTATCAGCGCAATTGGGATCCCGATCTCAAGCGTCGCTATAACCGTCTGCGCGGTGATGTGAGAAGGGAGCTCGCGGAGTTCCGATACGCGTCTTTCGACGCCAAACTCGACGCCCTGAACACCGAAGACGATCACTCCTGTTGGAAGATGGTCAAGGTGCTGAAGGGGAACACGACGCGCATGCCGCCCATTCACGGTGAAACCGGAATGGCTTTCACTCTCGAAGAGAAAGCAGAGGCTCATGCCGATAACTTCGAAAACCAGTGCAGCCCGCTATGCGACGATGACGAAGATGAAGATTTCATCGATCGAGTCGAACGCGTAGTGAGTAGGCGGCTGGCCGTAGAAGATCCTCGGCATATCGAGCACGCTTCTCCGACCGAGGTGAAAGAGGCAATCGCGAGATGTAAGTCGAAGAAGGCATCGGGACCGGACGGGATAGGAAACGCTGCTTTAAAGGCCATGCCTTTAAAAGCGGTCGTTTCGCTGACGGGAATCATCAATGCGGCGTTCCGGCTGCGGCATTTCCCTACCAAGTGGAAATGCGCGGACGTCGTCGTGTTACCGAAACCCGGGGCGAACCTAACGTTCCCGCAAAGCTACAGGCCCATCAGTTTGCTTTCTTGTCTCGGCAAGGTATGCGAGAGGATCGTCCAGACGAGGCTACAAAGATCAGTTCAAGATCTTAAGCTCATTCAGGACGAACAGTTTGGTTTCCGACCCAAACATTCGACCGTACACCAGGTACTGCGACTTGTCGAATACATAACCGAAGGCTTCAATCGAAAGCAAAGCACTTGTGCGGCGCTTTTCGATGTTGCCAAGGCGTTCGACAAAGTATGGCATGAAGGACTTTTGTTCAAAATGCTAGAAGCGGGCGTGCCCCTGGCGTTGGTTCAATTGATCGCGTCCTATCTTGGCGGTAGGAAGGCGCGCATCAAATTGAACGGTACGCGTTCGACAGAGCGAATCCTAACTGCTGGCGTCCCTCAGGGGTCGTTGCTTTCACCGATACTCTTTTGTATCTTTGTTAGCGACCTACCCCGGTGCGAGGGCACTCAGTTAGCGATGTACGCCGACGATGTATGCATCTACAGCAGATCTTGGTCCCCCGAGATCGCCGCTCGTAGACTGCAGACAGCATCGGATCAGCTGCAAGACTACTTCGCAAAGTGGCGGGTCAAAATCAACGCTGATAAAAGTACCGCAGTACTCTTTACTCGGCGTAGACAGAGACCCCCCGATGCGTTGGTACTGCGAGGGAACGAGCTTCCCTGGCATTCCGAAACCAGGTATTTGGGTGTCATTCTGGACTCTAAACTAACTTGGAAAAGTCACATCGAGGCCATGGCGAACCGGGCGAAGGTAGCTCTGGTCAATCTGTACGCTCTGATAAATCGCCGAAGTAAGTTGGATCCTCTGCGGAAGATTCGACTCTACAAAGCGGTTATCAGACCTGCGATGACATACGCTTCTTCAGTCTGGGGTTACGCCGCGCACTCGCACGTGCAAAAACTCCAAGTGGTTCAGAACAAGGTCCTAAGGATGGCATTCGATGCTCCTTGGTTTGTCAGTAATGCGACACTGCACAATGATTCCCAGATGGTGACCATCGAGGAATTCATTCGGAACAAAGCCAGTACCGAGTTTACGCGGCTCGAAGACCACCCAAATCCCCTCCTAGCGGGATTAACGGATTACGACGTTGAACACCTTCGCCATAAACGGCCAAGGCTGCTTCTCGTCTGACGATCCGGGAACCCGACTGTCCTTTCCAAATCCACTTCCGATATCGCTAATTTAGCGAATATTAACTAATATATTTTCCGTCTGTTTTAGATCCGATGAAGAGGGTTAAGGAAGATTCCAGGAACCTCAAGAGGCCCGTCAAGTTCACCGTTCATTTTTATAACACTGCATACTTACTGTAGTGTACTGTCGTTACTGTCGATAGTCTTATCACCGATAAATTTTATTAACTAATCAACGAACAACAACAATGCCACCGAAAACTAGTGGGAAAGCAGCCAAAAAGGCGGGTAAAGCGCAGAAAAATATATCGAAAACCGATAAGAAGAAGAAACGCAAGAGAAAGGAAAGCTACGCTATTTACATTTACAAGGTATTGAAACAAGTTCATCCCGATACCGGTATTTCGAGCAAAGCTATGAGTATAATGAACAGTTTTGTGAACGATATCTTCGAGAGGATAGCCGCTGAAACATCCCGTTTGGCTCATTACAACAAAAGATCAACGATCACCAGTCGAGAAATCCAGACTGCCGTCAGACTTCTGTTACCTGGAGAATTGGCAAAGCACGCTGTAAGCGAAGGCACCAAGGCCGTTACTAAGTACACAAGTTCCAAATAAATGGCGATATAAACATCCCCCTCCCTACCAAACTACGACCGGTTCTTTTCAGAACCAAAAATTAGTATCTGAATAAAGAATATTGTCGCAATTTACAATATTTTTAAGTTAATAGTAGGTAATATATGTAAGTGCGATCCTTGTAAGTTGTGTATACATAAGTTGTCGAGATCGTTAATTTGTTTGATAATATCCTCCTCATAAAGGTTGATAATATAAGTACGAAGACTTTCACGGCCGGTGTTAATTAAACTAGAACTAGAACCTTTCGGGTAAAGCCGAGCGTCTTTTGAAGAGATGTTCGTTACCGGAGATGGGAGGGACAGGAAACACGTGATGGAGTCAAACTCTCAACAACACTTAACAGGGTTTTTTATTTAGAATATTTTTTCACAAGATTAGTAGTAACGATATTTGTAATATAATATCCTCTGAGTCGAACGGCCTTCCTGTTTATCCCAGCTTGATGAATTCCAACCAATGGGGTGCGTCCGACCATTCGGCGCGGTCTTCCCAGTGTTCGAAGGGACGGTAACCATCCCCTCAACAACCCCCGACAACCCTCAAGAGCCCATCAGTTTGCTTTCTTGTCTCGGCAAGGTATGTGAGAGGGTCGTCCAGACGAGGCTACAAAGATCCGTTCAAGATCCTAACCTCATTCAGGATGAACAGTTTGGTTTCCGACCCAAACATTCGACCGTACACCAGGTACTGCGACTTGTCGAATACATAACCGAAGGCTTCAATCGAAAGCAAAGCACTTGTGCGGCGCTTTTCGATGTTGCCAAGGCGTTCGACAAAGTATGGCATGAAGGACTTTTGTTCAAAATGCTAGAAGCGGGCGTGCCCCTGGCGTTGGTTCAATTGATCGCGTCCTATCTTGGCGGTAGGAAGGCGCGCATTGAAATTGCGCTTTGTTAGCGACCTACCCCGGTGCGAGGGCACTCAGTTAGCGATGTACGCCGACGATGTGTGCATCTACAGCAGATCTTGGTCCCCCGAGATCGCCGCTCGTAGACTGCAGACAGCATCGGATCAGCTGCAAGACTACTTCGCAAAGTGGCGGGTCAAAATCAACGCTGATAAAAGTACCGCAGTACTCTTTACTCGGCGTAGACAGAGACCCCCCGATGCGTTGGTACTGCGAGGGAACGAGCTTCCCTGGCATTCCGAAACCAGGTATTTGGGTGTCATTCTGGACTCTAAACTAACTTGGAAAAGTCACATCGAGGCCATGGCGAACCGGGCGAAGGTAGCTCTGGTCAATCTGCACGCTCTGATAAATCGCCGAAGTAAGTTGGATCCTCTCCGGAAGATTCGACTCTATAAAGCAGTTATCAGACCTGCGATGACATACGCTTCTTCAGTCTGGGGTTACGCCGCGCACTCGCACGTGCAAAAACTCCAAGTTGTTCAGAACAAGGTCCTAAGGATGGCATTTGATGCACCTTGGTTTGTCAGTAATGCGACACTGCACAATGATTCCCAGATGGTGACCATCGAGGAGTTCATTCGTGACAAGGCCAGTACCGAGTTTACACGGCTCGAAAACCACACCAATCCCCTCCTATCCCCTCCTAGCGGGATTAACGGATTACGACGTTGAACACCTTCGCCACAAACGGCCAAGGCTGCTTCTCGTCTGACGATCCAGGAGTCCGACTGTCCTTCCCAATTCCACTTCCGATGTCACTATTAATTAGTGAAAATTTTGTAATATATTTTCCGTTTGTTTTAGGTCCGATGAAGAGGGTCAGGGAAGAAATTCCAGGTACCTCAAGAGGCCCGTCATGTTCACCGTTCACCGCTTACCCTCAAGAGGCCGCGCCGGGTAGTCGGACTCGTTGTCGGCGTGGGAGGTGCCGAACGAACATCGTTCACGTGGACCTTGGTGGCTTCCGCGGTGTTGAACCATCTAACCCAATAAGTGTTGGTTTCGGCGGTACTGATAATGATGTGAGGTCCGTTCCAACGTGGTGAGAAGGGCTTAAGAGGTATTTTATGGCTGCGTTCCATGACTTTATCACCGGGTGTGAATTGAATTCGTGGAGGAACCTCTCCTGCGTACCGTTGCCGGTATCTATGCTCGTTCATATGGGCTATTCGTTCTTGTCTTCTATCTTCTCCGTTAGGGGCTTGGTTGGGTGCGGTATCTTCGGCGAACCATTCTCCAGGTTTACGGAGCTCGTAACCCAATAGCATAAGAGCCGGTGTTTGTTTCGTTGCGGCATTCCTTCGAGAACGGATGTTGAATAGAGCGGTTTGCCCCAATTATTACGTATATGACGTAGGCATTTTTTTAAGTCCTGTTTTCGTCGTTTTGTCGGGTTGGCTTGGGGGTGGTATATCGGCGTAGTCCATTGAAGACATCCCCACCGTCGGAGTGCAGCATCCCATTCGATGGATATGAATTGTAGGCCGTTGTCGGAAAGGATAGCCCTGGGGTATCCGAATCGTGGGAATACTTCTATGTCCATTACACGGATGACGTCTGCGGTGTCCGTCCTTTGAATGGGGAACGCCTCCACCCAGCGGCTGAACAAGTCTGTGATAACCAGTATGTGGCGGTTACCAGTAGTGGTAGCATTATATGGTCCCATAACTTAACTTGGTTTTTTGTTTACAATATTTTTTTACACAAGATTAATATAGCAACGATATTTGTCATCTAATGTCCTCTGAGTCGAACGACCTTCCTTTTTATCTCAGCTCCATGAATGCCCACCAATGGGGTGCGCCCGACCATTCGCAGTGTTGGAAGGGGTGGTAACCATGGTAACATGTTTGAGGTTTCAGATGCCATGTTTCTGAAGAAGTGTTTTTCTTAAATTTAACTTAACAAAAAAAATTTCACTACGAATCGTAGTCGCATAGATATCCTAAAATAGCCAACCCAAAAATTCCAAAATGTCGAACTAATAACTTAGCAAAAATTCACTCACACTTCTTCTCTTTACGAAGTCTGGTGATAAAGAGGAAGACCTCTCGCTAAAATCTTTCCAAAACCGGTACTAAAAAAAAATTTCGTGGATGACATAGTTTAATACAATTTCCCTAAATTATTTTCTAATAAATTTACTTTACAAAACTAAAGATTGAAGAAGAGAAAAAATTATGATTAAACATTAAAATTTGAATCGACACGAAAAATTAAATTAATTAATAAAAAATAAGTAAATGGGGTAACGGCATCTATAGATGGGAGGAACAAAATAAATACAAAATTACCATAAATAAAACAAAAGAAACCAACAAGAGCAGTCACTTGCAGAAGGGAACAATCGTTTAAAATTTCTGACAATTTTTCCAGAAATCTTCAACCATTCTTCGTAAAAGTTACAAGTAGAAAATGACCTGGAGTTAAAACATCGTAATTAGTAGACGCTACTAATCAAAAACGGTACACGTTAGAACAGCTTCTATTTGAATTAAAAATATGTTCATATATATATAAATATATATATATGAACTGTTGAATAAATTCGAGATTCCTACTCCTTTTACTTTTCCTATTCCTTATGAGAGGTCGCAGATGATCGGTTTAACATTTGATTTGTTTTCATATATTTTGGGACGAGTGGAGTGATATCTTACTCAAATTGATATCTTACTTCCATTGGCGTTTTCTTAACCTTGCGGTCTGTTGTATTAAATCTCTTCAAAATTTTATCAATATATTCTTCTCAAAGTATTTTCTTCCCTTATTATTTCCATTCCCAAAAACTTATTGAATTCTCCTACATGTTTTGCCTTAAATTCGTGTTTTAACCTTTCTATTGTTTTTTGTGTACACATCTTTCTTTGTGTATAGACACAAATCATACTTTGATCTTTTGAATCCATTGATCAAATTGTTCATCCCAACACTTTGGTGCCTCTTTAAGTCCATATAATACCCTTGTTCAATACATTTCATTTTTCCTTGTTTATTCCTTCTGGTATCTTTATAAATACATTGTCAGTTAGTTTACCATTTAAAAATGCTCTAATTGTTTTATTAGCCAATTATTATTAATCGCATGAACCATAAACATTCTTATCGTTGATCTTATCCTGGATACTGGGGCGTATATTGAATTCCATTCCTCATTTTTGAGTTGAAAACCTAATTGCCAACTAGCCGTGCCTTTTTTGTACCGTCTTTCTTTGTAGTAAATATCCATCTTGTATCTATTGCTTTGGTCTCGCTCGGTATATTTACTATTGTCCATGTTTCTTGTTCTTCGTGAGTTGATAAGTTGGTTTATTTGTTGTTCCAGATCTTGTATGTTTTTATATTGTTCTTCTCGTTCCTCGTCTTCACTGTTTTTCATCTGTTCTTCACTCTGTTCATGTAATTTTTTATTCTCTTTCACTTCATTTTTATCACTTTCAATTTTGTCCGTTATTTCTGTTGATCGACATTATCTTTATGTTATATACATGTTTCATCGCATAAAACATCTCGCGACATTATTATTTTGTCCTTTTTCCAACCAATTTCCAACCAATTTTCCCAACTTTTCTCTAGGTTTTATTAGCTTTACTAACAAAACCTTCACATATATCCACATCTCCGTAAAGAAGGCTACTGCCATTTCATCAAGGATTTCAACGACCGCTTCCGGGTTATAAGTGATTTCTTTGGAATCAACTCTTGGTTTTAATGATGTTACAGTCATTTTACTGATAATCGCATCGGCAAAACAACATTTGAAATAATCTTGAATTAACTAATTAGTTAAACATTTACCAATGGTAAATAAATGCGATAATTTACCATATCAATTAATATTCCTTCAACATGAACGTTGATTTTTCTCTGGGAAAGTATAAAAAATCTCCCCGCTTCTTTAGCAAGAACACCATTCTTGTTATACCTAGTACATTATGAGAAATAATTTGGATCCGAGTTCTAAACGAAAGAATAGGAAATAGTATCTATGAAAACAATTAAAATTGATTTGTTAGTAAAAAAATAAAATTAAAATTACCGTTCCGTAGCTGCACATAAAGGTCTCAATGCACTTGCCCCTATCTTAAGATTATCTCGGAACTATCAACTTCGTTAAATGTATTTCGTTCATCTTTTAACATCTTTGTTAATGATAACGTTAATAATATGTACCTAATGTTATTTTATTATTATTATTTACCATTTATTGCCACAAATAAGAATATAAAATTACATAAGGTACACAAGAAGAAAAAATAATAAGAACAAAAATATACATAAAATCCCATTGTCGATGGTTAGTCGAGCAATGGATAAACTTAAACAGTATAAGCAGTATGAGCCGTATCAGCAAACGGATCATTTTATCGCACAAGCGATCTTTGCCAAATGACCCAACAGAACAAACAAAAATAATATTTACTGAATATGGCAAGTAGTGATAATTAGATATTATTAACATTTATCACCAAATAAGATTAAGCAAGAAAAAGAGAAAAACAAAGAAAAGACACGAAAAGAGGGAGAGAGCGGCAAAAGAGGCCAAAAGAATCTGCCGGATATCAGTTGCCAACAAGTTGCCAA
This sequence comes from Onthophagus taurus, assembly GCF_036711975.1. Lineage (NCBI taxonomy): Eukaryota > Metazoa > Arthropoda > Insecta > Coleoptera > Scarabaeidae > Onthophagus > Onthophagus taurus. The sequence goes on along the minus strand of NC_091972.1, from coordinate 28,800,425 downwards.
AGAACAAAGAATCAGGAAACAGCCAGTTGAAGGGCAAGCAAGTGGCTCTTTAAAACATGTCTAAAATTAGCAATGTTAGAAATATTACGAATTTCAGAAGGCATGGTCTGTGATAAATTTCAGTGCTATGAACAGGAAATGTAAGAATAGTATCAGAACGTGAACGAGTAGCAAGCTCATGAGTTGATAATTGCTGGAACCTATCTGATAAGTACTTTGGGGTGCAGTTATGAAGGATTTTAAATAAAATGATTAATAAACGAAAGGATCTACGTCCCTCACAGGTTAACATCTGAATGTGATTGCGATACGGCGTTACATGCTCAAATCTATTTAGGTCAAATATGAACCGGATATGAATTTACTCAGAAGAATCACTGAGAGGTCGGGATAAACCGACCAGTCTTTTTAAAGAGTAAGAGCAAGCATAACATTTTTGAATTTGCGGTTTCCAAGACAATGCAGAATCCATAAGGACTGCAAGATTTTTAACTGTGTCAGAAAACCGTATGACATTTCCATCCAGCATCAGATCACTGCAGGTAGACAGATTAATCTTACCAAGTAATTGACGAGTTCCAAACACAATAGATTGCGTTTTAACTGAGTTCAACTTAAGTCCGTATCTCCGAGACCAGTTCAAGACCTTAGATAGATCGTTATTAAGTCGCACAATAGCTTCCGGAAATTCAGCAACAGTTGTAGTAGTATATATCTGGAGGTCGTCAGCATACAAATGATAATTACACGAGATATAACTAGTAACACTATTAACGAACAAAGAAAAAAGTAACGGACCCAATACACTGCCCTGAGGAACACCACATTTGATTGCACAAGCAGAAGAAATTGAAGAGTTAGCGCGTACGCACAAGGAGCGATGGGAAAGGTAAGATTGAAACCAAGAAACACAGGAGGGAGTGAATCCGTAGGCAGAAAGAGACGCCAAAAGAAGGCTGTGGTCGACATAATCAAAAGCCTTGCTGAAATCGAGCAGTACCAGCACAGTAACACATCTGTTGTCGCAGACATATCTAATATCATCAGTAACTTTAATGAGGGCAGTAGTTGTACTATGCCCACTGCGAAAACCCGATTGCAACTCATTGTGTAAGTTAAACCTCTCTAGAAATCCTTGAACCTGTAAATAAACTAAGCGCTCAAGAGCTGTTGATAGTACGGATAAAATTTAAATCGGACGGAAATCAGTGTTACATAAAGAGGACTTGGATTTGGGTATGGGAACGACATGAGCAACCTTCCAGACAGAGGGAAATAAAGGTCGCTCAAGAGAAAAGTTGAAGATATGAGTTAAGGGAGGAAGCACTATATCCAGGATAGGAAGAAGAAGGTTGGGACCGATACCATCAGAACCCACGCAAGAGGACTTCGAATAAGCGGTCACAAGCGTAAGAGATAAGGAGCAAGATTTAAGAGAGGTAAAAATTTCATTAATTGTTGCCGCCTTAGTTACGTCATCGATGATCAGGGGAGGCTCTGCAAAAAAAGTTTGCCATCGACTCACAATCAAGATCCATCTGGACAGACGGAGAGTCAATCGCTCCGAGAGACCTCATAGTCCTCCAAAATGTTCTCGGCGCGACTCGATGAAAATGATAAAAGTTGTAGGCCTTGAGAAAGACAAGGTTTATTGCGAGAAAAGATTTCAAAAAGCCCCAAAAACAAAAGTCTGACGCCGCACCGCCAGATTTGACGCAATGTTCGTCATCATTGCCCATCGTTAAAACGTCACATTAAAAGGACTTTTCGTGAATTTAACGTAGATTTTCAGGCACCCAAATATGCCAAAAAGTGTCTAAACGATTTCTGAGAAGATACTTTTAAGCGATTCCCAGACGACACTAATAGATGTCAGGAAGTCTCCGAAAACTAACTTATCAATGCTTTTCCTCGAATATCCAGATATTTTTAAGAATTATTAAGAAATTCTTACCTCAGAAATGATCTCAGATGTCAAAAAATCTCCAGACAAAACTTTTCCGTAGTTACCTAGACGTTTCTATGAAATTCTAAAATTATTATCAGAAAGTGTTTAAACGCATTCTGGATCACCTTAAATGTTACTTTAAACCAGGGCGAGAAAAAATTATAATTTCCTTTCTTTAATCAAAATTAACAGTATACTGGATTGCCTGCAAATACATATTATACAGTATGTCCCCGGATCGAGTTACAAAGAGGAAAAAAAAATTTGTTACTGATTTTTCAAACTTATCTCAGCATACATAATGCGTCGGATATGTTCAAACCACTAAATCGCACGAACTTTATATTCTAACTATAGAAGTTAACTAATTATTCCCATTTTTATGTAAAAATTATAGTTTTACTAAATTAAAAATTTTTCAAGTTCAATTTACGATATGCAACCATAGAAACCAATAAAATAAAATAAAAGTTACAACTTATGTTAGTGAAAAATATACGGACAAATCAAATTAAAATATGGCTAATTGAATAAAATATTTTAAATGTAAATTAATGTAATAACACACTATGTAAGTAATAAATATTATTTATTTGTAAGTGAACAAATCCTCATTCAAACAAATTCCTTCCCAATTCGACACACATTTGAAGACGAGTTCTAAATTCTTTATAAGAAGTACGAATTTCCGCCAGTGGTAGAGATTCTATCGCTTTAATTATTCTTAGTTTTAATAGTTCTACATCATCTTGTAATGGTTCACTGTAAACAATTTGTTTAAATCGTCCCCAAAAATAAAAATCCATAATTGTAAGATCAGGACTACGTGCTGGTCATCAAATAGGACCATTTCGTTCAATCCATTTTTGACTAAATTGTAAATTTAACCATTTGGCACAATGTGTGAATGGTAAGCTGGGCAACTGTCTTGCTGAAAGTACATTGACCGTATAAAATTTAAGGATAATTGGATTTACGTCGCTCCAATAACGACAATGCTGGGAAGAAACAATGTCATTTGTTGAAAAGCTATCTGAAAAGCAGCGTCTTCCTCATTTAGTCTCTTTGTCTGCTTCTTTATGGATAATACAGAACCCGTTTCCAAAAATTTTTTCATAAGTTTGCGAGCCTCAACATGAGATATTTTTGTGTCCGGATATTTTTGCTGGCATTTTTGTATAACTACACGAAAACATGATTCACTAGTACCATAGCACAGTACTAAATAAATTCTCTCTTTCACGGTTAACATCGCATGAAAAGACTTAATCACACCAATATAAGTTGTAACTTTTATGGTTTCTATGGTTACATATCATAAATTGAACTAGAAAAATTTTCAATTTAGAAAAAAGCCCAATTTTTACATAAAAATTGAAATAATTAGTTAACTTTTATAGTTAGAGTATAAAATTCATGCGATTTAGTAGTTTGAACATATCCGACGCATTATTTATGTTCAAAGTAAGTGAAGAAAATAAAAACGAAATTTATCCTACGATATACCTACCAAAAAATACCTACTATTAAAGCCAAAATCCATGGGACTTGACAAATTGCAAAAAAGTGCTTCCCTATCTGATGCTGTAAAAATGTGAAAGGAATTAGGAAGTGTACTTGAAGAAAGACATTCATCATTTATAAATTTAGCATATAACAAAATATAAATTGACGATAGAAGAGAATCATCTTGCTTTCTGAGGAAGTTATATCCAATGTTACTACTTTGCAATGGCCTGATAGGGAGAAACTTCTCCCAACTTTAAAACAATTTTTATGTGCTGTGTACTGCTTAGCTTCAGTAGCAACAAATTGGAAATGAAAAAAGCCAGCAAATTAGAATTTTTATATAAACTTTGCAATTCCTATGCATTGTTTTTTTTTGTTTTTGTTATAATAGGTATGTATTGTTTTTGTTTATCTTAGTTTTTAGTTGCCTGATTTTGATTTTCATTTCTTTTGATTTAAATCATGGATTGATATAAAAAAATTACTTGATCGAAAATTCTAGATAAGAACATTATAGAAATTGAATACTGAAAAATAAAAATTAAAAAAAAAATATATTTAATACATACCGCTTGATAATTAAATACTTAACAATAAGCAAAACTGGATAAAAATCCTTTCTTCATTGCATCATCTCCAGAAATACATAAAAAATACATACAGTTGTTGCATATAACTTATAATACGGTTTCATCCCTTGATAATGTACTCTACTAAAACAACAAAAACATTCCTAAAATATATTTATATTAAACCTTTATGATAAAAACTTGGAATATGGCAATCTTACTCTCCAGTTGAGTTGGATAATGATCGCTTGAAAATATTTGAGAGTTGAGGTCACCTTCTAGATCCATCTTAATCAATAAATAACCAGAATCCTTTTAAAAATAAATAATTAGATGGAGTTATAATTTAAAAGAAACAAATTATTACCTCAACATTTCTTTATCATACATTATATGTATGTACATCAGCAAAGAACTGTATCATTTCAGCAGTAGCTGCTTTCTCGTCCAATTCATATTCACTCGTCTCAATTATGGAAGTGGCCAATTCTTTTTAAATAAACGTAATAAAATCCAACGTAATTAATTACGCAGTAAGAAGCGTACTCACCTCAACACAATTTGGATCCATTTTATTAAACAATAATAAACGCGGTTTAAAGAAAATGAATTCCTCCCTCTCCGGTGTTTGGAGTTATAAATACTCTTGGAGGTTCTAAATAAAAAATAAAGGATTAAAAAAAAATGTTTGAAAAATTGAATTATGTAGAACAGCCTGTACAAAGAAAACTGTCATCCATTTGCGACAACACAAATCAAACCAATGATACCAACCGTAAATAAATAAAATTACCAATCTCAACAGAATTCTTCAATCATACCTACTTGCTGTCATACTCGCTTAATTGTGGAGCAATAATTCTAGTAAAAATCAAATCTAACGAAAATTCTTCAAATGGCGAGCTTCCCATTTTCGTTTAAATTTAAAATACACGAAATCTCCGAAGGATTTCAAACTTGTCTGTTGTGTGAGTCACTTGTTCGCCACCCGACATTATTTTACTTTATTTTTCTTTGTTATCGTCTTAGAACCTTGTATTTTCATTATCTTTTTTTCTTAAAAGAAAAACATTACTTTTTTCATTAGTTTTGATTCATTTCAATTTACATCCATTTATATTTTCTTGTGCTCTATATCAACTATATTTTTTTCTTTATTTACTTTAATAAATATTATTATTGAAATAAAATTATTCAAACAAAATAAACCATTTACGCAAACTATTTACGCTTTATAAATATAAAACCATTTCCAACCACAACCGTTCCTGTTAAAATGTCGTTGAAGTTAGCAACGGATTCAGAAACGAAATTCACATTTTTACAGCGGACCAAACAAATAGTGTACTCTATCTATAATTTCGTATTTATTAGTGATAATAACCAAAAAACATCAAAATTAGCATTAAAGAGAGTAAAATAGATAACCCCTCTAAAACTTTCAAGTAAAATTCATTATTATTACATAAAAATCACCCTTTCATTATGTGAAAAACTCCAATTTGCATTGAAAAAGCTTGATGATCCATTAAGTCAACCCCAAATATCAAAATCACTATTTCGAATAACATATCTAAGCACCACCCGGAAATTCAGGGGATAAAGGGTCGAAATCACCCCCGAAATACGTAAAAAATTCATAACTTTCTTGACAAATTTTGTGACACCACCAAACTTAGTCCAAAGATCGAAAATAAGGTTTCGAATAACATATCCGCGAGATTCGCGGAAATTCAGGGGATAAGGGGTCGAAATCACCCCCGAAATACGTAAAAAATTCATAACTTTCTTGACAAATTTTGTGACACCACCAAACTCAGTCCAAAGATCGAAAATAAGGTTTCGAATAACATATCCGCGAGATTCGCCGAAATTCAGGGGATAAGGAGTCGAAATCACCCCCGAAATACGTAAAAAATTCATAACTTTCTTGACAAATTTTGTGACACCACCAAACTCTGTCCAAAGATCGAAAATAAGGTTTCGAATAACATATCTGCGAGATTCGCGGAAATTCAGGGGATAAGGGGTCGAAATCGCCCCCGAAATACGTAAAAAATTCATAACTTTCTTGAAAAATTTTGTGACACCACCAAACTCAGTCCAAAGATCGAAAATAAGGTTTCGAATAACATATCCGCGAGATTCGCGGAAATTCAGGGGATAAGGGGTCGAAATCACCCCCGAAATACGTAAAAAATTCATAACTTTCTTGACAAATTTTGTGACACCACCAAACTCAGTCCAAAGATCGAAAATAAGGTTTCGAATAACATATCCGCGAGATTCGCCGAAATTCAGGGGATAAGGAGTCGAAATCACCCCCGAAATACGTAAAAAATTCATAACTTTCTTGACAAATTTTGTGACACCACCAAACTCTGTCCAAAGATCGAAAATAAGGTTTCGAATAACATATCCGCGAGATTCGCGGAAATTCAGGGGATAAGGGGTCGAAATCACCCCCGAAATACGTAAAAAATTCATAACTTTCTTGACAAATTTTGTGACACCACCAAACTCAGTCCAAAGATCGAAAATAAGGTTTCGAATAACATATCCGCGAGATTCGCCGAAATTCAGGGGATAAGGAGTCGAAATCACCCCCGAAATACGTAAAAAATTCATAACTTTCTTGACAAATTTTGTGACACCACCAAACTCTGTCCAAAGATCGAAAATAAGGTTTCGAATAACATATCTGCGAGATTCGCGGAAATTCAGGGGATAAGGGGTCGAAATCGCCCCCGAAATACGTAAAAAATTCATAACTTTCTTGAAAAATTTTGTGACACCACCAAACTCAGTCCAAAGATCGAAAATAAGGTTTCGAATAACATATCCGCGAGATTCGCGGAAATTCAGGGGATAAGGGGTCGAAATCACCCCCGAAATACGTAAAAAATTCATAACTTTCTTGAAAAATTTTGTGACACCACCAAACTCAGTCCAAAGATCGAAAATAAGGTTTCGAATAACATATCCGCGAGATTCGCGGAAATTCAGGGGATAAGGGGTCGAAATCACCCCCGAAATACGTAAAAAATTCATAACTTTCTTGAAAAATTTTGTGACACCACCAAACTCAGTCCAAAGATCGAAAATAAGGTTTCGAAAAACATATCCACGAGATTCGCGGAAATTCAAGGGATAAGGGGTCGAAATCACCCCCGAAATACGTAAAAAATTCATAACTTTTTTGAAAAATTTTGTGACACCACCAAACTCAGTCCAAAGATCGAAAATAAGGTTTCGAATAACATATCCGCGAGATTCGCGGAAATTCAGGGGATAAGGGGTTGAAATCACCCCCGAAATACGTAAAAAATTCATAACTTTCTTGAAAAATTTTGTGACACCACCAAACTCAGTCCAAAGATCGAAAATAAGGTTTCGAATAACATATCCGCGAGATTCGCGGAAATTCAGGGGATAAGGGGTCGAAATCACCCCCGAAATACGTAAAAAATTCATAACTTTCTTGACAAATTTTGTGACACCACCAAACTCAGTCCAAAGATCGAAAATAAGGTTTCGAAAAACATATCCACGAGATTCGCGGAAATTCAGGGGATAAGGGGTCGAAATCACCCCCGAAATACGTAAAAAATTCATAACTTTTTTGAAAAATTTTGTGACACCACCAAACTCAGTCCAAAGATCGAAAATAAGGTTTCGAATAACATATCCGCGAGATTCGCGGAAATTCAGGGGATAAGGGGTTGAAATCACCCCCGAAATACGTAAAAAATTCATAACTTTCTTGAAAAATTTTGTGACACCACCAAACTCAGTCCAAAGATCGAAAATAAGGTTTCGAATAACATATCCGCGAGATTCGCGGAAATTCAGGGGATAAGGGGTCGAAATCACCCCCGAAATACGTAAAAAATTCATAACTTTCTTGACAAATTTTGTGACACCACCAAACTCAGTCCAAAGATCGAAAATAAGGTTTCGAAAAACATATGCACGAGATTCGCGGAAATTCAGGGGATAAGGGGTCGAAATCACCCCCGAAATACGTAAAAAATTCATAACTTTCTTGAAAAATTTTGTGACACCACCAAACTCAGTCCAAAGATCGAAAATAAGGTTTCGAATAACATATCCGCGAGATTCGCGGAAATTCAGGGGATAAGGGGTCGAAATCACCCCCGAAATACGTAAAAAATTCATAACTTTCTTGAAAAATTTTGTGACACCACCAAACTCAGTCCAAAGATCGAAAATAAGGTTTCGAATAACATATCCGCGAGATTCGCGGAAATTCAGGGGATAAGGGGTCGAAATCACCCCCGAAATACGTAAAAAATTCATAACTTTCTTGAAAAATTTTGTGACACCACCAAACTCAGTCCAAAGATCGAAAATAAGGTTTCGAATAACATATCCGCGAGATTCGCGGAAATTCAGGGGATAAGGGGTCGAAATCACCCCCGAAATACGTAAAAAATTCATAACTTTCTTGACAAATTTTGTGACACCACCAAACTCAGCCCAGAGATCGAATTCCAATAACATATATTATCTATGAGACGCGCGGAAATTATGTTGATAAAGGGTGTATAATAATAATTGTATATATAAATAATTATTGTACTTAAAACTGAATTTGGTCTAATGTGTAGTGATCTGGATAAACATGATCCCTATCCGTAATATCATAAAGCGTTTTATATTGCTCAAAGAAGCTTGCTTCATCGTTCATTCCGTAATATTTACGTATAATTTTTAAATTCAGAAATCCCAGAAGAACATATTTCACAAATGCCTTGTCTGGTATATTGGTTGTTGACATTATCTTTCTACATATATAGGCTGCCGCACTAAATGATATAAACGGAGTTGACATATCCCATTTCAAATGGTACTCTTTATTAACAGAACGGTACCGCTCACAAAAATCGTTTGTGTCCCTCGTATTGTATATTTCTTGTAACTCGTTTTTGTAATGAATCACAAAATATTTTAGAGACATATTATCCAACGCAACATTTTTAATTGTACTTGATGTGTTGAATAAACCTGGTTTATAGTGTTGACATAATGGGCAACTATAAACAAAGTTGCGAAGTTTAATGGTATCTATAGAAATTAGATTAGATATGTTCGAGCAACGATCTATATGTAACCATCTGTTACATAAGTTGCAGCCTACATAGTTTTCCTGTGATCCTATACCACATTTAAAACATTTATCATACATAACGTCAGATGACAGTAGTAAAATTACTTTGTAATAATGATGTTGACAAATATTGCAGTGTTTCATTTTTTTGCAAAACCATCATATACCATATAACATACACTCCACAATTGATTGAATCTTCAGTCTCTTGGGTAGGATATGCTATTGTTGTTAGTTTCCACTTCCTAGCATTTAGTTTGTCTTCGTGTAGGTATAGACGGTCTCTAGTGGAAAATAGTCTTTTAACCTTTTTTACAATTTCCTCGTGTGATATAAGATAATATTTACCAGGATTCAAAATACAAATAGAGTTAGTAGTCAAATCTAATATAATTAATATCCAGTGATTGTTGTTACAATTGTGGGGCAACAGAATAAAACGGACTCCTTTAAGTGATTTTGTAAGAGGTAAAAATTTAGACAGATTCTTTATCTGATCTGAAAGCAAAATTTGGACGGATATTGTGTCGATGTAATAAATGTCTTCGCGGTCTTTAAAAAAAGTAAATGCCAGAGAATCTATGCAATAATCTGCAACCCATGGGTTCATGGGTTGCAGATTATTGCAACCCATGTTTTCGGTTGATATTAACGTTCTAAAGTCAGAGCTACTTAATGAAATCGTTTGTCCATTATATGAATATTGTCCTAAGATAAAATCAGTTTGGAAAGCTGCGGACATATAAAAATCATGATCAAAGAACAGACCATTTGAAAGGGCTCGTTGATCTGGCTGATCAAGGATACCGTTCAAAGAACAATACTGTATATCTCCCTCATCAACTTGTTCTGGTTGTGGTTGGTTTGACGTTAACCCCCTCTCATAACATTTTTCTGGTTGGGTTGGCTGGGTCCCCCTTATGATCTCCTCTTCAACCTTTTCTGGTTGGACGACTAAATTCATTTCCACTTCATCATCTATTTTGTTATTTTCATCATTTACGTTAATTTTGTCCGTTAAGTAAACATTATGAAAATACCGTTTTCGTTTTTTTGATTTTGTCCACGTTTCTTGAGCATCCGGGTTATCAATTTCATGTCGTGCATCTGATTTTGTTGAGGTTATTTTTTTCCTCTTCGGCTTTTTACCAATTTCTAAATCTATAGCTTTTATGTTACTTATAATTCGTGAATTAAGCAGGTTTACAAATCGCCCTACTTTCAAATTGGTTTTGTTTTCTAGTATTTCTTGCTTGACAATTTTAAACCATGTTTCCACAAGTGAATTACTGTAACGATCACTTTCAAGTATGTTGGACCACATTGGAGCGAAAGGCATTACATAATTCAATAAATACGTAAAAAATTCCTCGTGTTTGTAAGGGTTGCGTTCCGTTGCTGAGCTTACACTTTCATCTAACTCTTTTAAAACCTTGTCATAAACTCTAAAAAAACAAATAAAAAAAGGAGAGCTAGTATATTCTCCTCTCACAACTTCTTCATCTATGTCGAGGTCCAATTCACATGAAATATCTTGCCTTGTAGATAACAAATGATTGTAGGTTTCATAGTCACTAGACGATAGGTGTGCTATTGCATTTTTGACGTTGTTATTATATGACGATGTTAATAAGAGAAAAGCGACATTTTCAAATCGAATAATTAACTCTTCCAAGGATCTACATTGAACTAATACTGCTATTGCATTAACAATTCCATCCCTTATATTCGGTTTTTTCTTAGTACGAGAAAGTCTGTTGCAAATCATTTTAACGAAATGTCCACAACATAGTTTTAATTTTATTAAACTAAAAAATCGATGGTCGTCCTTATTTGTAACATATTTATAACAAATTTGGAGGTAAGTATATAAAGTGACATCGTTTAACCCTTGACAAATAGCCATCATAAGCGAAAAACTCCAATCTGTTACAACAACGTTAAAGATCGGCCGTGTTTTCTTGCATTTCGTACGTATAAAATGCTTAAAATGCAAAATAAAAGCCATTATTGTTGCCGAATCATGATGTGAAGATATTAATTCAGCGATAGGTACCACAATGTCGTTTACTTTCACAACCAACGCATAGTATAGAACCCTGCGACCCCTATCATACACAGTCGGTCTAACGACGGAGCCTGTCGCATCAAAGTACCCTATCATTTTTTTACCTTTCTTAATTAAGGTTTTAATGTTCTCTTTGGAATATAAATACACCAACGTTTTTCCGCTAGGAAATTGAACGTATGTACTGTCATCATCCTGAGTTAGTGACATTAGTAGTATATCTAGTAAAGGATCCGAATGAAAGTCCTGTTCGCCCATTGCCTCCGACCTAGCTTTTTGGTAAACGGAAAGCGAGCGCAAGCCTTGCCAATTACCTTCATAAATTAAATCTCTATCAACCTTTTTTATTTCTTCGCTGCGACAGGTGCTGGGCAAACTAAAAAGTAGTTCTTTCTTTACCTCCGCCCTTTCTCTACCTTTCAGTTGATAAGCATGCTCTTCGTGGTGATTTTCCACGTGAGGACCTTTGTAGCATATTCTTACATCTATCAAATCCTCTAAAATATTGTATATAAATTTAAATTCTCTACAAGATGTATGTTTACAAATTGCATACTCGACTATCTGACAAGCAGTTTGCTGTTTTTTTTTGTTTATACGACTTCCTTTGAAAATTAGAAGACAAGAAATGCCATATAAACTTATTTGTTGTCGCCAATACTGATGTCTAACTTCGGACTTATAGGATATGTCGTGGTTATCTACATAGCGGTTAATTTTAAATGTTTTAAAAAAGTTAAATTTTAAATTATTGATTGGACTCGATATAGTCTGGGGCATTTCTATCTTTTCTGGTGCATGTTGCAATGCTTCATGTACTACTGTGTTTGCATTATCTACCAAGTGGTCATCAACAGCATCAACCTCAAGGGAATCATCGACGTAAGTAGAGGAATTGATGTATTTTTCAATTTCATTAGTATCTCTTTTGGATATACTCTGGGATATTTCTATTTTTTCTCGTGCATGTTGCATTGCTTCATGTACTGCTGTGTTTGCATTATCTATCAAGTGGCCATCAACAGCATCAACCTCAAGGAAATTATCGACGTCAGTAGAGGAATTAATGTATTTTTCAATTTCATCAGCATCTCTTTTGATGTTCATTAGCAACATCTTTCTATTTTTTAAATTATCTTTAATATCAACATATACACAGAGATCTGATAGATGTGATATTTCTGATCGAACAGAGCATTCTCTTAAAACAGTCGTATCAATATTATTTTCACTAAGAAAATTTGCAATTTTCTGTAACCTTAACTGCTTACATTGTTTAACTGGCCTTCCTGGACCGTCCATATTAATATTATAAAGGTAACGAATTGTCAAAGAAACTTATTTATTGCCTTCTCCTAGCAGGAAGTATTTAAAATAAGGAATGAAAACAAACAAAGATAAACTACTATAATTGTCGCTTAAAATGATATAAAAAAAATAAAAGTTAATTTTATTTTTCCTACTGAAGTCACAAGGAAAATCTATGCAGCAATATTACAATGAAATAAAACAGTCGCAAAACTCCCAAAGAAAACAGGAAAGTAAAATGAAAAAGAAAATAAATCGAACACTTAAACTAACAATAAAAAGGGAAGAATAAAATGAAAACAAAACAAACCGAACACTTAAACTAGCAACAAGGTCAGAAAAACAAAGAGCAAAACAAACAAAAATAATAAATTACAGAATTACTATAACGAAACAACCACCAAATTATACCTTCCGAGGAAAAAAATAAAAATAAACCTTATTCAAATGATTATAATAATACAAACTAAAGACGAAATGATTATAAATATACAAACACCTAAACAACCCAAACTTCTGAATGCAAGACAATATTAATTAATAATAATATTAAAAAACAAAGAAAAAACAGCTCAAGAAATATCAAGGAAATCGAACTAGCCCAAAAATAAAACGTTGATCTAGCGAAACAACTTCTACCAGTGATTGCAGTCGACTAAACGTGAATAAACTAAAAAACAACGAAAAGACATTTTGGCAGTTACGTCGGCGTCGCCACTGCAACAGCCGACCGACGCCTGTCGCGTCGCGTCAGCGTCAGCGTCTACGACAACGGACCGTACCGTGGAGGTGTTAAGAGTATAAGCGAGACAAAAATACGTGCTTTTACATAAAATTCATTTTCAATTGATGTTTCCCTTGAAGATATGGTTTAGTGATTGTTTGGTTATACTTTCGTCAACTGTTCTCATATTGTTTAAAAACAATTTTTTTTTAATTATTATCGTAGTATTTTCGCTGGAAAGAGCGGAAAATTTCCTATAGGGTTCATATGGTCCCAGAGTTACCTCCATATTATATAAGAAAGTTATGAGGCCGTAAATATTTAAATGCGGCCATTATACGGGATTTTTGTAGAAAAAAAATTTGGTGGTGTCACAAAATTTTTCAAGAAAGTTATGAATTTTCTACGTATTTCGGGGGTGATTTCGACCCCTTATCCCCTGAATTTCGGCGAATCTCGCGGATATGTTATTCGAAACCTTATTTTCGATCTTTGGACTGAGTTTGGTGGTGTCACAAAATTTGTCAAGAAAGTTATGAATTTTTTACGTATTTCGGGGGTGATTTCGACCCCTTATCCCCTGAATTTCCGCGAATCTCGCGGATATGTTATTCGAAACCTTATTTTCGATCTTTGGACTGAGTTTGGTGGTGTCACAAAATTTGTCAAGAAAGTTATGCATTTTTTACGTATTTCGGGGGTGATTTCGACCCCTTATCCCCTGAATTTCCGCGAATCTCGCGGATATGTTATTCGAAACCTTATTTTCGATCTTTGGACTGAGTTTGGTGGTGTCACAAAATTTTTCAAGAAAGTTATGAATTTTTTACGTATTTCGGGGGTGATTTCGACCCCTTATCCCCTGAATTTCCGCGAATCTCGCGGATTTGTTATTCGAAACCTTATTTTCGATCTTTGGACTGAGTTTGGTGGTGTCACAAAATTTGTCAAGAAAGTTATGAATTTTTTACGTATTTCGGGGGTGATTTCGACCCCTTATCCCCTGAATTTCCGCGAATCTCGCGGATATGTTATTCGAAACCTTATTTTCGATCTTTGGACTGAGTTTGGTGGTGTCACAAAATTTGTCAAGAAAGTTATGAATTTTTTACGTATTTCGGGGGTGATTTCGACCCCTTATCCCCTGAATTTCCGCGAATCTCGCGGATTTGTTATTCGAAACCTTATTTTCGATCTTTGGACTGAGTTTGGTGGTGTCACAAAATTTGTCAAGAAAGTTATGCATTTTTTACGTATTTCGGGGGTGATTTCGACCCCTTATCCCCTGAATTTCCGCGAATCTCGCGGATATGTTATTCGAAACCTTATTTTCGATCTTTGGACTGAGTTTGGTGGTGTCACAAAATTTTTCAAGAAAGTTATGAATTTTTTACGTATTTCTCTTTTCTTTGTTGTCTGTAGTGGAGGATTTCGCCCACGCTCCCTTGCCCTTGGTCTGGATAAGAGCACCCGAAACGGTGGCGGCTTTCAAGAATCTTTTATGTACTTTTTGATTGCTTGCAATGATGAGCCGCCGCACTCACCAAGATTCTTAATATCGCCGTTAACCATTTCTGATGTCGATGGATGAGTTGGTGGTTTCGATTTCTGAATCTTCGCCTTTTTCGTTAACGACTCCGTGGTTTTGCCCTTTAATGGTGTGTAACGGCAATATGACAACGGTAGAGTGGTTGATAATGAGTAAGAGAAGAAGTGTAGAGTTGAATGGCGTTGTGAACGTATTTAAGAGGGCGAAGAAAATGGGTGGGATAGTGGAAATGGGATGAGAGTTTCGAGATGATGCAGGATTGAGGAGAGCGGGTAAGGTGGTAAGGGTCAAGGGAGGTGTTATAGGAGGGTAGTGCGGTCTATAGGTTTATGAAGGACAGACGGATGGATAGCTGGTGAGTGAGAACACCCTGCAGCAAGAGTGTCCGAATGGGAGGAGAAGAGAGAGACGGAATGTAAAGGAGAGTTGAATAGGATTATGGATGACAGCCATAATTCCATATGAATGATTGGAACTGGTTGGCGGCAGGAGCTGTGTTCGATTATGTAGCCTTGATAGTGGATTCGGTAGTTGGGTGGAAAGTTATTTCCTAGTTATTTCCGAAAGCTTCTACATTGTAACGACTGTAATAACGGTCGTTCATTTCAACGTAGTTTTCTATCTAGACGATATTCTAGTAGCCAGTCGCAATGAAGAAGAACGATGAAGATAAGTCGCCTTCATGTTTAATCGATATTGTTACCTAATTGATTTTAAAACGTATTCAACACATTTTTGCGAGACAAATCTCATGTCGCAGTATTTGCGTCATCTTTTCTGACATTCTTGTCTAATGAGAAACTCCAAATAATCCATTGAATTAAAATGATATTATTTAATAACGGTCAAAACAAGTTTCGTCAATAAACTGAAACATAATCAATATAAAACACAACACTTAATAACATTAACCAGGACTACTAAATATGTTTTCAACACTTAGATATGATAAAGCGTGTAAAAGGAAAAATATATGCATATGAATCATAGTGATCTACTACTATTATGTATAGAATAATAGAAATTAGATTTGATATTCATAATTAGTATCATATTGACCATATTAACCTAAGAACTAATTGCAATGAACGAATGACTTGAATAAATGCGTAAGGACCGATATTGGCGGTGTGGAAATAACACTCGAATATTTCACTTTTCACTCACGTGAAGGTATTTGCATGATACCAAGTTTAGGCGAACACGTAATCCCTAAATTAGGGACGCAACATACCACTTTTCTCGCGTTCTCGACGTCGGCAATAATGTTCGAAACAACGAGAAAACTCGTGACCCATGTGGAATTGCCGATCGCATCGTCTTCGTTTTAAGGATAAAAGCTTAGACATATTGATAAAATTTACACGCCCGGTGGTTTTAAAACGTTTAAGAAAGCTATTCTCCTTGAAAATTCAGTTCGTTCTTACATAAGCGCGAAATTCGGCGACGCTAAAGTTTACGACGACGGTCACGTCAATGACATCTTATACTTTCAACCGTCGCTACACTACGAAATCGTACCACCACAAGTAAAATTTTTACGTAGACGTTGAATTAACTTCTTCCACTATACTGAAATACCTAACGGGAATATTTACGTCGCGACGCCAACACAAGCGGGCTCTTTTTCTAGAAAGTTGCAAACACGAGACAGCCGTTGTGATGCCAGCGGTGCGAACGGGGGAAAATCGACTTTTGATGGTTTTCGGCTTCGGTATGTACATTCAACGTTGGGTTCAATTTTCTGAGGAAACTGTGAATAATTTGTACGAAGTTGACGTTCGTGCATGTGAGCTTTTGTAAGAAATATTTTTGCTACAAACTGTCGCTACAATGACGGATGTACAACAAACGGAACAGATCCGCGTATCTTCCGAAACGGAAAACACTACACCCGTAAAAAACGAAGCTGCCGGCGGTGGTTCCTCCTCCGATTCGTCGACGAAGAAAAAGAAAAGCCAGCGATCAAAAGCCACCCATCCACCTACATCCGAAATGGTGAATAATGCGATTAAGACCCTTCAGGAACGCAACGGTTCGTCGCTTCAAGCTATTAAAAAGTACATGGTTTCTAATTACAAAGTTGACGCTGAGAAGATGGCTCCGTTTATTAAGAAATTCCTGAAGACCGCCATCGCTGCAGGCGCTATTGTCCAAACTAAAGGTAAAGGTGCGTCAGGATCGTTTAAAGTGGCATCGGCCTCTGCAAAAAAGTCAGGCAGAGCAAAGACTTCCTCCCTTAAAAAGAAACCTGCCGCCGCCGTATCTAAAACGGTCAAAGCTCGAGCTATCTCTACGAAGAAATCCTCCTCAGCTGCGAAGGCAAAAACAACGCTGGTATCCGGTTCCCCTGTTGTTGAAAGCAAAAAGAAGGCTGCGGTAAAAGCCAAAAAGTCGCCAACGGTCGGAGAAAAGAAAGTAACCAACTCTACTACTGCCGCAGTCAAAAAAACCACCACGGTTAGAAAAGCACAATCAAAAGCTAAAAAAGTTACCAAGGGACCGACGAAAAAGCCGAAAGCGCCGAAACCTAAAACCGCCAAGAAAGTCGCTGGTGGTGCTGCACAATTGAAATCGTCGTCCACGAAAAAGAGAAGCTTACCAAAGAGAAAATGAGCTCTGCAGTTACAATTAAGGGCTTTCTCGCAAGCCGCCACACAAGGGCCCTTTTCAGGGCCAATAATGGTATAACGAAAAAGAATTCGAACATAATTTTAATCTATACATAATGTACTCCGACAGTATGCATCTTACAATTAGTTCTATTCGCAGTAGTTACCACTTGTGCGGTGGTAATTGAAAATTTCAAATAATTTTATTTCTGGAATAACCCAGAATAGGGGCCATAACGAAAATAAATTTAGAAAATATAATAGAAACTATTTATTGTTCAAAGTAACTACATAATTCAATTACTAATCAGTTAATTGAAGTCTATATTGGGTTATACGTATAGATTAAAAAAATATTAAATTTACTTAGGCTTTCTGCACATGGAAACATCGCGTCGGTGCATGATGCTTCTTATACGCCTAAAGTTCTGCAAACGAATTTATATAAAATTTTATAAATTTATTTTACCAACGTTAATTATATTTTTTAATTATAAAAACTATCATTCAGTTATTTTGTTTGGCTGTTGTGATGTTTATGGTCTGTTCACAACAATAGAATGCGGATATGCTGGACGAAATAGTGATGGAGGCTTCTTTCTGGTTTCCACATTTGATTGCTGGTTGGTAAGCGATAATACATTGCCACCTCCAACAGAACTTCCAAACGACAAAACATTGTGAGACCATACTTCGAAATAAATATTAATAATAAAAGGCGAATTGTCAATTACAGACATAGTTAACACAGAAAACCTACAGAATATACATTTAGAATGATGACTCAAAAATTTAAGATTTTTTTAACGCCTATACGAGTCCGAAAATATGAAACTATTATATCGATAATTTGCATGCGTTTTACACAATTTCATGAGCAAAAAGATGGCACATTACACACATCATCGTGTAACATGAAAATTACTCAGAATTTTACGTAGAAGCCATAAATGCAACAAAAAATGATGGGGTTCCTATTTAAAAATGTCAACTTAGGCATGGTATCTCAATTTTGGGACACCTGTACATATCAATTTTATCTCAAAAAATGCGCGTTCAAAAATATAACACAGATGATGTCCAAGCCTTTTTTTTGGAAGAATATCCCCGGAATTTTTATCGAATTGAAGTAATATATTTCATTTTTGGGCCTATTGCAGACTAAGCTTTTTCGCTACGATCGATAGAGTATTCTAGTAAAGTATGATTGCATAAACATAGGTAATTTTCAATTAATTGAACAAATTACACCATTAGATCACTTTTATCATCCATTTTTACTATTATTACTATAGATACGGCGCGGCGTTCCCTCTACGCTCTACGCCAAGCAACCGACACTGCGTTGCACTGCCTACGCCATGCCGCGGGCGAAATGCAGCTCGCATGTTTAAGGTGCATACATATCAAGCGAACGAATAGCGAACTCCGAACAACGAACGTTTGTTGTTCGTTTGTTCAACATTTGGAAGTTTGTACACACTAAGCACACGAATAACAAATCCGGCCACACCAAAAACCGATTTTCTTTGATGTACCGTACCCATTGAGGTTTTATATATAATTATATAAATTATTATTATATATAAATTATATATAAGACCTCAATGACCGTACCGCTCTCGGAGCGAACGCATGCGAAGGCGAACCAAACGTTTGATTCGCCTGTGTATTAACTATTACTATTAACTATTACACATTGGTCGAATTCGCTTTCGGTGTTCGGCATTCGTTCGTTTGATGTGTATGCACCTTTAGAGTAAAGTGAATTAATGATTTAGAGATTTGCTCCCTTTCATACTATTTACTTATCTACTATGGTTAGTAACGAGTTTTGATGGAACCTCCCCATTGCTCTTAGCTTTATTTGTTCTTACTTCTAATAAAAGTTAACCTAACTTTTACTCTAAAAGATACATTTTAATACAAAACAACATTAAAGAAACATTTCATTTCAAAACCTTTCACTCTGATATTGTCGTCTTTTAAAATAAAATATTGTTGTTTTCAAACATACATATTTTGTAACATTGAACATAAACGAAAATCTAATATCTACTATAAACTAAATTAAAAACAAAAGAACATTCTATTACTTTTTTTTAATCACTTTAATATCTACTAAATAATTTTAATTCAGTAACGGAATTCGAGATTCCTACTCTTTTTACTTTTCCTATTCCTTACGAGAGGTTGCAGATGATCGGTTTAACATTTGATTTTTTTTAATATATTTTAGGACGAGTGGAGTGAAAACATCATGAGGGTAATTTTGGTAAATATTACGACATTTTGGGAGTTTTTAAAGTTTTTGTGTCGGTTGTTGAAATGGTTGCTACTACTTCCATTGGCGTTTTCTTAACATTGCGGTCTGTCGTATTAAATCTCTTCAAAATTTTATCAATATATTCTTCTCAAAGTATTTTCTTCCCTTATTATTTCCATTCCCAAAAACTTATTTAATTCTCCTACATGTTTTGCCTTAAATTCGTGTTTTAACCTTTCTATTGTTTCTTGTGTACACGTCTTTCTTTGGGTATAGACACAAATCATACTTTGATCTTTTGAATCCATTGATCAAATTGTTCATCCCAACACTTTGGTGCCTCTTTAAGTCCATATAATACCCTTGTTCAATACATTTCCTTTTTCCTTGTTTATTATGATGTTTATTATATCCACAACTCCGTAAAGAAGGCTACTGCCATTTCATCAAGGATTTCAACGACCGCTTCCGGGTTATAAGTGATTTCTTTGGAATCAACTCTTGGTTTTAATGATGTTCCAGTCATTTTACTGATAATCGCATCGGCAAAAGAACATTTGAAATAATCTTGAATTAACTAATTACTTAAACATTTACCAATGGTAAATAAATGAGATAATTTACCATATCAATTAATATTCCCTAACATGAACGTTGATTTTTCTCTGGGAAAGCATAAAAAATCATCGCTTCTTTAGCAAGAACCCAATTCTTGTTATACCTAGTACATTATGAGAAATAATTTGGATCCGAGTTCTAAACGAAAGAATAGGAAATGGTATCTACGAAAACAATTAAAATTGATTTGTTAGTAAAGAAATAAAATTAAAATTACCGTTCCGTAACTGCACTTAAAGCTCTCAGTGCACTTGCCCCTATCTTAAGATTATCTCGGAACTATCAACTTCATTATATGTATTTCGTTCATCTTTTAACATCTTTGTTAATGATAACGTTAATACCTAATGTTATTTTATTATTATTATTTACCATTTATTGCCACAAATAAGAATATAAAATTACATAAGGTACACAACAAGAAAAAACAATGAGAAAAAAAAATAAGAACAAATATATATACATAAAATCCCATGGTCGATTGTTAGTCGAACAATGGATAAACTTAAACAGTATAAGCAGTATGAGCAGTATCAGCAAACGGATCATTTTATCGCACAAATGCCAAATGACCCAACAGAACAATCAAGAATAATATTTACTGAATATGGCAAGTAGTGATAATTAGATATTATTAACATTTATCATACACTGTAGATCGTTACTAAGTCGCACAATAGCTTCCGGAAATTCAGCAACAGTTGTAGTAGTATATATCTGGAGGTCGTCAGCATACCAATGATAATTACACGAGATATTATTAGTAACACTATTAACGAACAAAGAAAAAAGTACCGGACCCAATACACTGCCTTCGAATAAGTCTAAGCATCACCTACTTCGGTCGCGGTCACAAGCGTAAGAGATAAGGAGCAAGATTTAAGAGAGGTAAGAATTTCATTAATTGTAGCCGCCGTAGTTACGTCATCGATGCTCAGGAGAGGCTCTGCAAAAAAGTTTGCCATCGACTCACAATCAAGATACATTTGGACAGACGAAGAGTCAATCGCTCCGAGAGATCTCATAGTCCTCCAAAATGTTCTCGGCGCGACTCCAGACAGCCTCTGGTAGAAATAAGATCTCTTAGCATACTTGCATTTATGATTACAGCGCAGCGGTTGCGTAAAATTCGATAATTTTCCCGATTAGTACTAGAGGGTGTACGTTTAAATACCGACTTTGCACGGTTAGGCAGTCGCATAAGAGATCTTATCTCATCACTCAGCCAAGGTGCAGGCGGGTGTCTCATCCTGCGTTGCCTAAGTGGGGCATGTTTATCATAGAGATTAATGATTTTAGAATTAAAGTAGTCCACTTTAGCATCAATATCTGCTAAACGATACAGTGGAAGCCAATCAATCATCAGTGCATCTGACAAGAGCAAATTAGTTTCAACTCGCCCTAGATCACGGTAAGTCCCAACACGCCGAGAACGACTCAGATGCTGCACCCATAGAGCACAATAGATTAGTCATCAATCATGGATGGAAAATTGGAAGGCAGGTAGCTGACCATGTGTAAGTATGCCGTCTGGACAGGATGTAATAATAAGAACAAGAAGAGAATGTGAGGTAGGAAGATGATGAGTAGGCAGAGAGGGTAAGATAGATAAGTTTAAGGAAGAAGTAACGAACTGAAGTTTCTCACCGCGAGTATCATTTCTCAACAGACAGGTATTAAAATCCCCCATTAACAGGATAGTCCCATAGATAAGTGAATGCCTTTCCAAAATCTCCCCCAACTGATCAAAATAGAAGAATTCATAGAAGAAGGGCAGTAAAAACACCGAGTAATACTTTATTATAATCAGTTTTCAGCCCTACAAGCAAAAACTCCACATTCGGCAACGTTCCATGGGAGGTTTCTACGATGGTAGCATGCAAAGTGTTTCGAATAAACAAAGCCACTCCCCCACCACGTGAGAATATACGATCATTTCTTAACAAATAGTAATTAGGAAGAGGGTATAAAGTAGAAGGTAAGGTCGACTTGAGCCACGTTTCGCTAACCCTGATGACATCAAAGATATTGGATTCAAATGTAAGTAGGAGAGAGATCATCAAAATGAGCACAAACATTTTATCGGTCTAAAGAAAAAATGAATTAAACTAAAGAAAGATTATTAGTCAAGAGATGTTGGGAGGTGGGAGTAAAGAGCGGGATTTAAAGAGTTCATGCAAAAAGGACTAAAACAAAAAACTAAAAGTGGTACAACGTGGTTCATGCAGCCTTGTTCTTTAATTTAATATTTTTAAGTAGGTACAACTTTTTGAGACTGTTGGAAATATGTAAGAATGAATAATAAATTGAAATTTAATTAATAACTGATCCGCAGCAATTCTATATGAAAATGATAAAAGTTGTAGGCCTTGAGAAAGACGAGGTTTATTGCGGGAAAAGATTTCAAAAAGCCCCAAAAACAAAAGTCTGACGCCGCACCGCCAGATTTGACGCAATGTTCGTCATCATTGCCCATCGTTAAAACGTCACATTAAAAGGACTTTTCGTGAATTTGACGTAGATTTTCAGGCACCCAAATATGCCAAAAAGTGTCTAAACGATTTCTGAGAAGGTACTTTTAGCGATTCCCAGACGACACTAATAGATGTCAACAAGTCTCCGAAAACTAACTTATCAATGCTTTTCCTCGAATATCCAGATATTTTTAAGAATTTCTTAATACTCAGAAATGATCTCAGATGTCAAAAAATCTCCAGACAAAACTTTTCCGTAGTTACCTAGACGTTTCTATGAAATTCTAAAATTATCAGAAAGTGTTTAAACGCATTCTGGATCACCTTAAATGTTACTTTAAACCAGGGCGAGAAAAAATTATAATTTCCTTTCTTTAATCAAAATTAACAGTATACTGGATTGCCTGCAAATACATATTATACAGTATGTCCCCGGATCGAGTTACAAAGAGGAAAAAAAAATTTATTACTGATTTTTCAAACTTATCTCAGCATACATAATGCGTCGGATATGTTCAAACCACTAAATCGCACGAACTTTATATTCTAACTATAGAAGTTAACTAATTATTCCCATTTTTATGTAAAAATAATAGAAACCAATAAAATAAAATAAAAGTTACAACTTATGTTAGTGAAAAATATACGGACAAATCAAATTAAAATATGGCTAATTGAATAAAATAGTAAGTAATATTATTTATTTGTAAGTGAACAAATCCTCATTCAAACAAATTCCCTCCCAATTTGGCACACATTTGAAGACGAGTTCTAAATTCTTTATAAGAAGTACGAATTTCCGCCAGTGGTAGAGTTTCTATCGCTTTAATTATTCTTAGTTTTAATAGTTTTGCATCATCTTGTAATGGTTCACTGTAAACAATTTGTTTCAATCGTCCCCAAAAATACAAATCCATAATTGTAAGATCAGGACTATGTGCTGGTGACCGTATAAAATTTAAGGATAATTGGATTTACATCGCTCCAATAACTACAAAGCTGGGAAGAAACAATGTTATTTGTTGAAAAGCTATCTGAAAAGCAGCGTCTTCCTCATTTAGTCTCTTTGTCTGCCTCTTTATGGATAATACAGAACCCGTTTCCAAAAATTTTTTGATAAGTTTGCGAGCCCCAACATGAGATATTTTTGTGTCCGGATATTTTTGCTGGAATTTTTGTATAACTACACGAAAACATGATTCACTAGTACCATAGCACAGTACTAAATAAATTCTCTCTTTCATGGTTAACATCACATGAAAAGACTTAATCTCACCAACATAAGTTGTAACTTTTATGGTTTCTATGGTTACATATCATAAATAGAAAAAAGTCCAATTTTTACATAAAAATTGAAATAATTAGTTAACTTTTATAGTTAGAGTATAAGATTCATGCGATTTAGTAGTTTGAACATATCCGACGCATTATTTATGCTGAGACAAGTTTGAAAAATCAGTAACAAACATTTTTTTCCTCTTTGTAACTCGATCCGGGGACATACTGTATGTAAGTTAATGGGAAAAACTGTTAAAAGTAAGTGAAGAAAATAAAAAGGAAATTTATCCTACAATATACCCACCAAAAAATACCTAATATTAAAGCCAAAATCCATGGGACTTGACTAATTGTAAAAAAATGCTTCCCTATCTGATGCTATAAAAATGTGAAAGGAATTAGGAAGTGTACTTGAAGAAACGCATTCATCATTTAAAAATTTAGCATATAACAAAATATAAATTGACGATAGAAGAGAATCATCTTGCTTTCTGAGGAAGTTATATCCAATGTTACTACTTTGCAATGGCCTGATAGGGAGAACCTTCTCCCAACTTTAAAACAATTTTTATGTGCTGTGTACTGCTTAGCTTCAGTAGCAACAAATTGGAAATGAAAAAAGGGAGCAAATTCGAATTTTTATATAAACTTTGCAATTCCTATGCATTGCTTGTTTTTGTTTAAGTATGTATTGTTTTTGTTTGTCTTAGTTTTTAGTAGCCTGATTTTGATTTTCATTTTTCTTTTGATTTAAATTATGGATTGATATAAAAAAATTACTTGATCGAAAATTCTAGATAAGAACATTATAGAAATTGCATACTGAAAATTAAAAATTAAAAGAAAAATTATATTTAATACATACCACTTGATAATTAAATACTTGACAATAAGCAAAACTGGATAAAAATCCTTTCTTCACTGCATTATCTCCAGAAATACATACACTTGTTGCATATAACTTATAATACGGTTTCATCCCTTGATAATGCAAGCTACTAAAACAACAAAAACATTCCTAAAATATATGTATAATTAAACCTTTATGATAGAAACTTGGAATATTGCAATCTTACTCTCAAGTTGCGTTGGATAATGATCGCTTGAAGATATTTTTAAATCCTTTTTTCTTCCTTTTTGTTCGGATTTATGTAAAAGTTGAGGTCATCTTCTAGATCCATCTTAATCAATAAATAACCAGAATCCTTTTAAACATAAATAATTAGATGGAGTTATAATTTAAAAGAAACAAATTATTACCTCAACATTTCTTTATCATACATTATATGTATGTACATCAGCAAAGAACTGTATCATTTCAGCAGTAGCTGCTTTCTCGTCCAATCCATATTCACTCGTCTCAATTATGGAAGTGGCCAATTCCTTTTAAATAAACGTAATAAAATCTAACGTAATTAATTACGCAGTAAGAAGCGTACTCACCTCAACACAATTTGGATCCATTTTATTAAACAATAATAAACGCGGTTTAAAGAAAATGAATTCCTCCCTCTCCGGTGTTTGGAGTTATAAATACTCTTTGAGGTTCTAAATGAAAAATAAAGGATTAAAAAAAATGTTTGAAAAATTGAATTATGTAGAACAGCCTGTACAAAGAAAACTGTCATCCATTTGCGACAACACAAATCAAAGCAATGATACCAACCGTAAATAAATAAAATTACCAACCTCAGCAGAATTCTTCAATCATACCTATTTGCTGTCATACTCGATTAATTGTGGAGCAATAATTCTAGTAAAAATCAAATCTAACGAAAATTCTTCAAATGGCGAGCTTCCCATTTTCGTTTAAATTTAAAATACACGAAATCTCCGAAGGATTTCAAACTTGTCTGTTGTGTGAGTCACTTGTTCGCCACCCGATATTATTTTACTTTATTTTTTTTGTTATCTTCTTAGAACCTTGTATTTCCATTATCTCTTTTTCTTAAAAGAAAAACATTACTTTTTTACTTTACTTATGCAATATTATTATCATTAGTTTTGATTCATTTCAATTTACATCCATTTATATTTTTTTGTGCTCTATATCAACTATATTTTTTTCTTTATTTACTTTAATAAATATTATTATTGAAATAAAATTATTCAAGCAAAATAAACCATTTACGCAAACTATTTACGCTTTATAAATATAAAACCATTTCCAACCATAACCGTTCCTGTTAACACTATGCCGTCCGGCGACACCACAGTGGTGTCGCGCGAAAAATATCACTCAACGGCCGGCGTCACCACATTGGTGTCGCCCGCTTACGTATGGATCTACTATCCGTGCAAAAAGTCAAGGCCCCTCACTTTAGAGATCGATATCTTCGCAACCGATCGATGAAAAAAATTGCGACAAAGTTTGTTGTAATCACTGAACATTTCTACGTAACATATGTTAATTTGAAAATGTTCGGATCCGCGGTTTTTTTTTTATCGCGAGTTAAATGAAAAAAGTACCCGATTTTTGAGTTTGCCGGCAACTTTGTCAACTTTGCGATTTATTTTCTCGAAAACTATTTGACGAAAAAATTTCAAATTTGAACTGGTGGTAAACCGATGTGTTCTTAATGTGGGGCATATTTTATTTTTTCAATATTCCATATAGTTTCGCGGAAAATCGCGGTTTAGTAGGATGCGGTTATTTCGGAAACGACCTGGCGGATTTCAACGTCGTTTTTACCAAAATATGTCAAATCATGTCGGTTGTCGAATTCCGTTATCAGTTTTTCAAAATCAGGGCCCCCTATTTTGTTAAGGATGATTTAATGGAATTACAAATTAAAGAGAAACAGAAGTAAGCCATGCGGGGAGGGGTGGGGTTCCGGCCAATCGGAACAGAGTTGAAGAGATGTTGCTGGCTTGCGCTTCGGACGGGCCGTGGCGAATAATATTTAAAATTTTAGATAAAATTATTTTATTTCAACGATGTCTGAAGCTAGTCCGATTCGAGCCTTGAAGAGAGCAACATCGCCTGGAGAGAAGTTGAAGAATTCGTCCGACCCGCTGCGTGAGCGAAGGAAGGGGGAAGGTTCATTTTCTTCCTGGGTGACCTCGTCAAGGCGTAAGGAGCAGATAAGTTTCTTTCGAAACTAAGAGCGCCCTTTTTAGGGTTGGGTTGGGTTTTCCAAACCGTTTTGAGGTGGCAGAAATGCCTCTTAAAATGGAGAAGAAAACTTTATCCGCATCGTGTGTAGACTTTCGCTTGTTTGCAAGCGTGGTCGACACACACATTATCGATAAGAACGGGACATTGACACCCGTTCCACCAAGCCGTCCGCCTTCCCCGTTGAAAGCGGCGACTAAATCTGCGCGTAAGGTCAGACCCGCCATCCCCGTGAAGGCGGCAACCAACGCTACCCCCGTTCTTGGCAAGACTGCCTCCCCTGTGGCGGCGGCAGCCAAATCATCAGGCCGCACCGCCTCCCTCGTGAAGGCGGCGACCAAGAAACCAGTCATTGGCAGAACTGCCTCCCCAGCGGAGGCGGCAGCCAAGGCTGGTATACCAGGCCGTACTGCTTCCTTAGAGGATGCGACGACCAGCGCGGCAGGCCGCACCGCCTCCCTCGAGCAGGTGGCGACCACACGCACACGTAAGGTTAGTACCCCCGTCCTTGGCAGCACTGCCTCCCCAGTGGAGGCGAAAGCCATAGCACCATCAGGCCGTACTGCTTCCCTCGCGGATGCGACGACCAGCGCGGCAGGGCGCACCGCCTCCCTCGAGGAGGCGGCGACCACCTCCACTCCGAGGTCATTCGCCGAGGCGTTGGCTTCCATCCCGGCGGGTAAAATGGATGTCGACGTGGCAGTCGGTCCATCCAACGGGAAAAGGAAGGCCAGTAGCGACCTGGAGGACGAGTACTCGGAGGCCGTGCGTCCTCGATTGGAACACGTTTCCAAGCGGGTCCCCCCGGTAATCCTTCATGCGAAGGAAAACTGGGATTCCATTTCGGCGGAGATGGCGAGACTTCGGATCGCCTTTTCGAAAGCCAGAGCGGTTCCGCAAGGAATCAAGATTGAGCTCCCCACCGCGGAAGCCTATCGCGCCCTGGTGAAGATGTTGATGGCTGGTAAACACCAGTACCACACATTCTCTCTACCGGAGGAAAAGCCGTTAAAGGTGGTTTTTCGAGGCGTCCCTACCAGTATCGGGGAGGACAGCATTGCTGCCGACCTGAGAAAACAGGGATTCTGGCCCGATACGGTAAAACGTATGCGCCAGGGCTCTGAAAGGAGGCCGATCCCGCTAGTCCTGTGCGTCTTGAAAAAGACCGCGGACGCCAAACGGATCTTTGACCTCAAGACGGTCATGGCTTTAACCATAACTGTCGAGAGCGACAAGAAGAAGACGGAAGTCGGCCAGTGTCATCGCTGTCAGCGTTACGGCCACTCCCAACGAATGTGCAACGGTGCACCTCGTTGCGTGAAGTGCGCTGGTGACCATCCGACGGCTTCCTGTGCCAAAGCAAAGGATGCGCCCGCCAAGTGCGTCCTTTGCGGTGGTCCTCATACCGCCAACTACAAAGGGTGCCCAAAACACCCGAAGGCGGCGGAAACGAGGGCACCGGCGGCAGCCCCAAAGGTCAAAGCGACCGTTCCCCCGAAAGCACCTATTCAGGCGCAAAAGGGGGACAAAAAGGCTCCAGTAGTCGCGGCGAAACCCGTGAAAGCGGTTAGTAGTCAGGCGAAAAAGCCGAAAGGCAACGCTAACGTTGCCCCCAAAGCGAACGCTCCAGCTACCAAGGTAGTTCGGAAAGAGGTCGCGGCGCCCAAAGCTAAGCTCAACGAGCCGAAGCAAAAGGCGACCGACGACCCCCCGAAGCTGTCGAGGTCGCAGAGGAGGCGTCGCAATAGGAGGCTTCGTAAAAGCGGGTCGATCGCGGTGGCTGAAACACCATTCCCGGTCAATGTTGCGGCACAGGCGGCGGTTGAACCCCCAACCGACCCCCTCGTCAACATACTGGCGATGATGAGCGAGGTCATCCAAATCGACAAATCCGATAGGGACGCACGAGTTAAGTTGTGCGTCCAAATCATGTCCGAGATGATGAAACTCTTATGATGACTCATCGAAGACCGAGAGTACCGCAATCGCTTGAGTTGGCTTATTGGAACGCCAACGGCCTTGTCTGTAAACAGAATGAACTTCGCGAGTTCGCCGAAAGGTACGACCTTGACGCGATACTCATTTGCGAAACCCATCTGCGAGCGGGCGACAGGCCACGGCTGCCCAATTATCGCTTCTATCGAAACGATAGAGTTGGAGCAAGAGGCGGCGGGACAGCCATCTTTATAAGAACCAGTTTGGATCATTACGAAGATCTGACTCCCCCTCTTCAACATCTCGAAGCTACTACGATTGTGGTACGAACACTATCGGGGTGCGTCCGCTTGGTCGCCGCCTACAATCCGCCGAATCGGCGGTTGTTGGAAGACGATCTAACGGGTGTCTTGGATACGGACAAAGGCGTGGTTATCGCCGGCGACCTAAACGCTAAGCACCCATCGTGGAACAGTCGGATCGCAAACGCGAACGGTAAAATACTGCGGAGTTTTACCGACGAGACGGGCATTGTCACCGATGCCCCCGCCGACCACACGTATTACCCGTCGAACGAAGGGCAACGATCTGACGTTTTGGACGTGGTTGTAATTAAAGATGTCCGACTAGTTCACAGAGTTACCACGCTCAACGAACTTAGTTCCGATCATCTCCCTGTGCTGCTGCAGCTAGGAGACGTCCCGGACGTTCGCGTCCCGGTTGAACGTTCCACTGTATCGTGGCCGGCTTTTAGCGACCACTTGCACCACAATATGGGACAAATACGACCGATCCACAACGCTCAGGAACTGGATGAGGCTGTTGAACGACTCACGGTCGCAATCGAGGATTCTCTTCGATACGCGACCAACACGATTCCCGTAAAGGACCATCGATGGGTGCTTCCGGAGCACATCAGGGAACTTATGCGGGAGCGTGATCGCGTCAGGCGGACTTATCAGCGCAATTGGGATCCCGATCTCAAGCGTCGCTATAACCGTCTGCGCGGTGATGTGAGAAGGGAGCTCGCGGAGTTCCGATACGCGTCTTTCGACGCCAAACTCGACGCCCTGAACACCGAAGACGATCACGCCTGTTGGAAGATGGTCAAGGTGCTGAAGGGGAACACGACGCGCATGCCGCCCATTCACGGTGAAACCGGAATGGCTTTCACTCTCGAAGAGAAAGCAGAAGCTCATGCCGATAACTTCGAAAACCAGTGCAGCCCGCTATGCGACGATGACGAAGATGAAGATTTCATCGATCGAGTCGAACGCGTAGTGAGTAGGCGGCTGGCCGTAGAAGATCGTCGGCATATCGAGCACGCTTCTCCGACCGAGGTGAAAGAGGCAATCGCGAGATGTAAGTCGAAGAAGGCATCGGGACCGGACGGGATAGGAAACGCTGCTTTAAAAGCCATGCCTTTAAAAGCGGTCGTTTCGCTGACGGGAATCATCAATGCGGCGTTCCGGCTGCGGCATTTCCCTACCAAGTGGAAATGCGCGGACGTCGTCGTGTTACCGAAACCCGGGGCGAACCTAACGTTCCCGCAAAGCTACAGGCCCATCAGTTTGCTTTCTTGTCTCGGCAAGGTATGCGAGAGGATCGTCCAGACGAGGCTACAAAGATCAGTTCAAGATCTTAAGCTCATTCAGGACGAACAGTTTGGTTTCCGACCCAAACATTCGACCGTACACCAGGTACTGCGACTTGTCGAATACATAACCGAAGGCTTCAATCGAAAGCAAAGCACTTGTGCGGCGCTTTTCGATGTTGCCAAGGCGTTCGACAAAGTATGGCATGAAGGACTTTTGTTCAAAATGCTAGAAGCGGGCGTGCCCCTGGCGTTGGTTCAATTGATCGCGTCCTATCTTGGCGGTAGGAAGGCGCGCATCAAATTGAACGGTACGCGTTCGACAGAGCGAATCCTAACTGCTGGCGTCCCTCAGGGGTCGTTGCTTTCACCGATACTCTTTTGTATCTTTGTTAGCGACCTACCCCGGTGCGAGGGCACTCAGTTAGCGATGTACGCCGACGATGTGTGCATCTACAGCAGATCTTGGTCCCCCGAGATCGCCGCTCGTAGACTGCAGACAGCATCGGATCAGCTGCAAGACTACTTCGCAAAGTGGCGGGTCAAAATCAACGCTGATAAAAGTACCGCAGTACTCTTTACTCGGCGTAGACAGAGACCCCCCGATGCGTTGGTACTGCGAGGGAACGAGCTTCCCTGGCATTCCGAAACCAGGTATTTGGGTGTCATTCTGGACTCTAAACTAACTTGGAAAAGTCACATCGAGGCCATGGCGAACCGGGCGAAGGTAGCTCTGGTCAATCTGTACGCTCTGATAAATCGCCGAAGTAAGTTGGATCCTCTCCGGAAGATTCGACTCTACAAAGCGGTTATCAGACCTGCGATGACATACGCTTCTTCAGTCTGGGGTTACGCCGCGCACTCGCACGTGCAAAAACTCCAAGTGGTTCAGAACAAGGTCCTAAGGATGGCATTCGATGCTCCTTGGTTTGTCAGTAATGCGACACTGCACAATGATTCCCAGATGGTGACCATCGAGGAATTCATTCGGAACAAAGCCAGTACCGAGTTTACGCGGCTCGAAGACCACCCAAATCCCCTCCTAGCGGGATTAACGGATTACGACGTTGAACACCTTCGCCATAAACGGCCAAGGCTGCTTCTCGTCTGACGATCCGGGAACCCGACTGTCCTTTCCAAATCCACTTCCGATATCGCTAATTTAGCGAATATTAACTAATATATTTTCCGTCTGTTTTAGATCCGATGAAGAGGGTTAAGGAAGATTCCAGGAACCTCAAGAGGCCCGTCAAGTTCACCGTTCACCGTATTTTATTTCAAATTCAATAAGTATGTTTCATTTTTGTATACAAGACATGAATAATGGATATAAATTTAAACAATAGCTTGGGCACTATTTTCTTCAAAATTTTTTATTTTGTTTTTACATAATATATCACTTATACATGGACAATTACTACAATTGTGTAGAACTTGCGGAGAATTTACTTACAAAGAAAATTCGAGTCTGTGGAACGATGCGACAACATAGAGGATTTCCAGAAAAATTAAACTTCGTAAACGAAGAAGATGCCGTGTTTGTTCCAAAAACAAAAAAAGAAAGACAACGAATTTAATGTGCAAGTCTTGTGGAGTTGCGTTACATCTCGGGGATCGTTTTGCTTCATATCATCAAAAAGAGAAATACTAAGTAGGTACCAAAGAAAATATAAATCAAGAAACATATATGCCAAAATACGTATTTATTTGTTGTGTGGTTTACGTATTAGTTTATTGTTTATTGTTATTCTTACTATTGTTTTGTTGTATTTATTTTGTGGTATCAATAAAAGTACATTATTATTATTATTATATAAAACATACAAATTTTACATTTATTTACATTTATTCGAAATTTCGTGAAAATAGCTAGACAGGATTGAAAATCAGGAGAACTAGCAATAAGATTAATATAACATAATAAAAATAAAATAATAATAATAATTATTAATATTCTTGATATATGTTGAAAAACAAAATAAAAAATTTTGAAGAAAATGGTGCCACGCTATTTTGTTTAAATTTATATGCATTATTCATGTCTTATATACAAAAATGAAACATACTTATTGAATTTGAAATGAAATAATTTTATCTAAAATTTTAAATATGATTCTCCACGGCCCGTCCGAAGCGCACGCCAGCAATATCTCTTCAACTCTGTTCCGATTGGCCGGAACCCCCAGGGCATATTTCTGTTTCTCTTTAATTTGTAATTCCATTAAATCGCCCTTAAAAAATTAGGGAGCCCTAATTTTGAAAAACTGATAACGGAATTCGACAACCGACATGATTTAACATATTTTGGTAAAAACCGCGTTGAAATCCGCCAGGTCGTTTCCGAAATAACCGCATCCTACTAAACCGCGATTTTCTGCGAAACTATATGGAATATCGAAAAAATAAGATATGCACCACATTAAGAACACATCGGTTTACCACCAGTTCAAATTTCAAATTTTTTCGTCAAATAGTTTTCGAGAAAAAAAATCGCAAAGTTGACAAAGTTGCCGGCACACTCAAAAATCGGGTACTTTTTTCATTTAACTCGCGATAAAAAGAAAACCGCGGATCTGAAAATTTTCAAATTAATATAGGTTACGTAGGAATGTTCAGTGATTACAACAAACTTTGTCGCAATTTTTTTCATCGATCGGTTGCGAAGATATCGATCTCTAAAGTGAGGGGACTTGCCTTTTTGCACGGATAAGTAATCTGAATATTCTGCCGGCGCCGAGCGAATAAATTTTTGCGAAACGTGCGGACGGCAAAGTGTTAAATACCCTTTTTCAAATCCATTAAATTTGTGTGTTAAATGGGATTCTTATTTTCGGTCAGAGGAAGCATTAAATAGAGCAGTTGTGAAAAAGGATATTGATACAAAGATTAAGAAAAATATCATTGTTTTGGATAGGTCAACTCGTAAAACCCTAAAACAGATGTAAAAAATTTACAGAAGAGGTCGGTTTTGGAGAAATGTGAGTTGGGTAAATACCCCTACTCCATCCTAGCAGAGATGTTTCCTGGACCGTTGAGAAGGCTAAAATATTCATTCTTATTCTAGCAACTGTGTTGTGTTGTTTAAACAGAAGTTACCGAGTGAACTTATTTGAGACCGTATTTGTGTTTTTAAACAGGGTTTTTTTTAATTCTTGAAATATATTTTTTTAGTTTATGTGTTATCTTTTGCTGACAGTTTTTATTTACGGTAAGTTAGTATTTTTACAGTTCACGTCTTTTTTATTGATTTATGTACGCGAGGAGCAAGTCTTCTGCAATTTCTTTTTGTGATTATATCCTACATCTCATCGATTGCGTTCATTTACCTTTAATATTCAAAATATTTATTAATTACGTACGCCCGTATAACTGTAATCCTATTATAGAGCGTTGGGAGACTCGTCTTCGCGCATAAAATCGAGATATGATAAGGAACGTTTTTCATTTTTAGTGAATCTTTGTTCCATTCGACTGAAAGAAGTCATGAAACAAAATTGACCTTAGTCAATTGTTTAAATTTTAACCAGTGACGTATCCAAAGAGCTTGCAAATTTCATTTCAAGCTTAAACGCAAATGCGCCCACCTCCTTTATTTAGTTTTATGACGGTGTTTTATGAGGGTGCAAAAAAAAACTCTCACTACTCTTTATAATGAATTTTAAAACCTAAATTAATATTCAATATTCGGGAGTGCTGGGCGATAATCGGCCGGTGGTCCGGTCTGTTTTCGTTCTCGGTTTCGACAAGGTTGTTAGAAAAAAAACAGCGTGTTGCATTGATTTGAAGTTTTAGTGTTTACAACTGCTTCTATAATGCAATTTTTTTGAATGAGTTTGAATGACGCCCCGCTCCGCGGCTTAGAGGTAACTTTTGAAAGGTAGACGTACGATAAATTAGCCATTTGAATCGCGAGCGTGTGTTTTAACGAAATGTACTTCACGTCAGGTTCAAGTACTGAATGATGAGTTTATTACAACGCCTACACCGTTTAATGACAGTTACGGTTCGTGATGAAGTTCATATGAGGTTAATAATGTTCAGACCCGCACACCACGCAATAGATCTAACATTCTAAAGCTACCTTGACTTGCGTAATCAAACGAGTCTGATATGACGACATCACTGGTCTTCTTTCTGTTGAAATCTGCTTTTGCGCTACTATAGGAGTAGGACTGAAACTATTTTTTGTTATTGGCTGTCGGATGTTTTGAAGAAATCGTTGCTTTTGTGTGTTGTAATTTGCAATTTCTAATGCATATGCTTCTGCGATTTCGACGTCTTCTGGTTGTCGTAATTTAACTTCTAACCCGATGCTGTTGTTAATTAGATCCAATCCAAACAGATATGTCTGTTTCATGTTTCTAATTTCTACATCTTGTTATTAAAAAATTCTTTCTTGTTCCTAAAAATAGAAAGTAACATTAAGTCACTTCTGTGACATGTGTCATATTCTAGTTATTCTAATATATATTTGTTACCGAAGTGTGAGTCTATGTTGGAGCTTCGCGTTGCCGTAATTAGTAAGGGGATTATAGAGAGATTATAGTGGATTATAATTTGACTTAAATAGTCTGAAAGCCACTATAATCTCTCTTCAGATGGATATTGCTGCTCTGAAATCAAATGTTACTTCGCCATCTTCACATTCTTTAAACGATTTTGATTCCGAAAAAATTATACACGAAGTGATGGGACGCGCGCGTAGGAAGAATAAACTGATGATTTATAATATTCCTGAATCCGACGGCTTATCACGTAAGGAACAAGGTGATGAGCATTTTGCCTTTCTGGGCAAACTATTTACGCACTTGGGGTTACTGAACCTATTATTCAGCGTTTTCGCTATGGTAAATTTTACGCTTCTAATAGCGCGAGATGTAGGCCTATACGAGTAAAATTGTCGGATTATAATTCTTTTAAGACTGTTTTTCGTAATATTTCGTAATAGGAATTTGAAATCCCATAATAAATTTAAGAACATTTCTGTCTCAATGTCTCTCGACTGAATTAAAAACAAGAACTGAGTCTGGCGAAAAGGGTTTGGTAAAAACTAATTTAAATTCGGATTTTGGATCCAATGAATTATTCTTGGATAAGTACAGCGTCGTGGGAGCTGATCGTAAGCTTGATTTGGTTGGACATAATAGAGGTGGAGGACTTCTGCTTGCTGTATCTAGTCATCATGATGTTGAATCGGTTGAATCTACAGATATTCAGTCTTTAGTACCACTTGTCGATGTGTTGATTTGCAAGTGTTCTTTATGGTCAGTGATCTTATATATCCTGGTTGTAGATACCTCCTGATAATCCACAACCTGAGTTGCTATGTTTCTTGGACGCCCTAGAACATAAAGATTTAAATTTTCTTGTCCTTAGCCTTGGTGATTTTAATTTGCTTGAATATATTAAGGCACCTGGCATATCAATCATATGTGAAAAAATGGAGTTATTTCGTAATTTTTGTGACTTTCTGGACCTTTGTCAACTCAATCATGCATTAAACTGTGACAATCGTCTATTGGATTTGGTTCTGACAAATACTGATCATCGGTTTGATCTTGTTCATGATGATTGTCCCTTCGTTTACGAGGGTCAGTACCATCCCGCCTTAGATATTACAATGAACTTACTGA
The DNA here is from genome assembly GCF_036711975.1 of Onthophagus taurus. Classification (NCBI taxonomy): domain Eukaryota; kingdom Metazoa; phylum Arthropoda; class Insecta; order Coleoptera; family Scarabaeidae; genus Onthophagus; species Onthophagus taurus. Next base: position 28,764,094 of record NC_091972.1, on the reverse strand, counting down.
TGGCAAATGATGGTTTGCCGAAGTTTCCGTCTTTGAGTGGTCGCTATAATTTGCGAAGAGCCAACTTTCCTGGTTTGTATGATGAACTACATTATACGGATTGGTCTTTTCTAAATGTGCAGGTTAATGCCTTTGTCAGCTTTCTATACAAAGTTGTATGAGATTTTGGATTTAGTTGTTCCTAAGAGATTGTGTCGTAGATCCTCATACCCTATTTACCAGCGGAATATAAAAGACTGAGATGTTTGACTAAACAGAAAATCTCTGATGCGTATAGTTCCTTTACTATTAATGCTGAAAAATCGCTTAGTTCTAATCCTCGTAACTTTTGGAGTTATATAAGAGAGAAAGCAACGACCTCCGGACTTCCTGGCAAAATGATGTATGATAAGTCCACCTACACTGATCCTGATAAAATAGTTAATGCTTTTACAGATCAATTTTCTAAAGTATATACTGGTGTCTGCTGACAACATGGTTGATGTACACTCTACGTATGCTCCAGTATTTATTGCTGATGTCACCGAAGCACAAGTTCTTCATTTCCTAGAAAGGTTACCTGATAAACTTACTGATGGTGATTATATGGTGGTGATGATGATCTTCCTGCATTTTTCATTCGTGATTGCTGTACAGTTTTTGCAGTTCCGCTTCATTTAATAATTAACCTACCCTTAAGCAGTTGCTCATTTCTTAAACTTTGGAAGCGCTCGCGCATTGTTTCTATATTCAAACATGGCGAACGTACCAACATTACTGATTATCGATCGATATCGTTATTGTCCAATTTCGCTAAGGTACTTCAACGGATTATTTACATGATGATCTGATTTCTCTGCAGATTCAATCATTTGTGTCACCATATCAATATATCAAGCGTCGTTCAACGATTACCAATCTCGGGGTGGTTACTGTGGTGATTTGTGACTCTTTGGATAGGGGCGGTCAGGTGGATGTCGTATACACTGATTTTTCTAAGGCATTCGATATGATTCATCATGACGTACTCTTACGAAATCTACTTTAAAGTTTAACTTCTACAAATTTGATAACATAATAAAAATAGCGGTAGCCATGACTTACTATGGTAATCAATTATTTTAAACAATGTCCTAAGTGTCTAAAAATGATTTAGTAAGTTGAGTTGACCTCTTGAATGGAACATATTCTGATCGTCGGGTTAATTTGAATTTTGACTGCCATCAATTCTGTCCAAGTGCCAATAATTGATAAATCGGAGTTTACAAAGTTTGTATGGTTTAAAATAATTTTTGGAAAAGGTTTAACACGTTAATCTTAAAATTACTCACTGTATGAGGTTCATTTGTTCTTCTTTTTTCGTGCTTTTCTTGCTGTCCTGAAAATGTGATCGATGGACTAAGAATTGGCTGGAAATCGGCTGCTCTTGTCCCTTTATACTTTTTCGTTTATCATTAAATTCTCGGTATACCGTTTCATTTCGAGTCTCTATGTATGCTATCGGGATGCAGCTGCATAACTCCCGTTTCAAGGATTTTTCCATAAACCGTTTATAATGATTTTATCGCCTATATCCGCTACTTACGGACATACTGTATGTGATTTCATATGTAATTACTTTCATTTGATTTTCTTTCCTTAATTGGTTTATTATGATTTTAATGGATATCCAATTTTTATTAATACACTCGTGGGGTATATTTTTTTTTATTATTAAAGGTCATTGAGCGTTCGTTGGTGAATTTATCGATATTTTTAAGATCTATTAATGTTAGGGGTGGGGAGGAGGATATCGTTCGTCCGTACCAAGGTTTATATATAAGAGGTTGTCTAGGTTCGTACACAACCATACTGCGCATTACGTCACATGTGGAAAATAATACCGCCAAGCAATTCAAATTAAACAAAGGCATGGAGCACCACATGGCCATGAGGTTGCGTGCGCAATCCGTGATCGCTTACGTCACGAAACACTCCTGCTCTTGCCCCTCGCCCACAAACTAAAATCAAAGTATTGCAGCGTAGGAACTTAGACAACCTTTAATATATAAACCTTGCGTCCGTACCACGTTTTCTGTTCCCACCTCTTCCTCTTTTGCTATCGAGCTTTAGTGTAGTACACTTGTTTAATTTTTGCGTGTTAATTAATAACCGCGTGGTTGTAGAAATTTTTACTGAAGATTCTCGTGATTGGTTTTGGAGATCTTTTTCTCGAATCGTTCGGATCTGTTCTACACCACTATTCTGGTCAATTGTTATTACCGTGATCAGATTTTGTTCCGGCTTTCCAGGTTGCGCTTTAATCAACACGTGCAGTCGAATTAAATGGAAAAAGAAGGAACAGGATTTCCAGATAAGGTTTGAATATTTTTGTATAGAATCATAATTATTAAAAGTTTATTTTCTTGTTCACCTGTTCGCTCAACTTTTTTAATTATTTTATCTCACGTGTTTTTAAATGAAAATCTGCATATGGCGACGCAGCGTCGCAACTTCGTCTAAACATGTGAGCTGCATTTCGCCCGCGGCGTGGCGTAGGCAGTGCAACACAGTGTCGGTTGCTTGGCGTAGAGGGAACGCCGCGCCGTATAAATAGTAATAATAGTAAAAATGGATCATAAAAGTGATCTAATGGTGAAATTTGTTCAATTAATTGAAAATTCCCAATGTTTATACAATCATACTTTATTAGAATACTCTAGAAAACATCGTACCGAAAAAGCTTAGTCTGCAATAGGCCCAAAAATGAAATACAATATTACTTCAATTCGATAAAAATTATAATGTAAATTATAATAAAAATTACTATGTTATATTTTTGAACGCGCATTTTTTGAGATAAAATTGAAATGTACAGGTATCCCAAAATTGAGATACCATGCCTAAGTTGACATTTTTAAATAGGAACCCCATCATTTTTTTGTTGCATTTATGGATTCTACGTAAAAGTCAGAGTATTTTTCATGTTACACGATATTCAGCTGTCTTCGAGAAAAATGGCAATTAAAAAAGAACTGGTACTACTTTATTTCGGGTAAATAAAATTTTTTAAATTTTCAATTACCACCGCACAAGTGGTAACTACTGCGAATGGAACTAAGATGCATACTGCCGGAGTACATTATGTATAGATTAAAATTATGTTAGAATTCTTTTTCGTTATACCATTATTGGCCCTGAGAAGGGCCATTGTGTGGCGGCTTGTGAGAAAGCCCTTAATTCTAACAAATTGCAGAGCTCATTTTCTCTTTGGTAAGCTTCTCTTTTTCGTGGACGACGATTTCAATTGTGCAGCACCACCAGCGACTTTCTTGGCGGTTTTGGGTTTCGGCACTTTCGGCTTTTTCGTCGGTCCCTTGGTAACTTTTTTAGCTTTTGATGGTGCTTTTGTAACCGTGGTGGTTTTTTTGACTGCGGCAGTAGTAGAGCTGGTTACTTTCTTTTCTCCGACCGTTGGCGACTTTTTGGCTTTTGCTGCAGCCCTCTTTTTGCTTTCAACAACAGGGGAACCGGACACCGGCGTTGTTTTTGCCTTCGCAGGTGAGGAGGATTTCTTCGTTTCAGTTTTTTTGAAGGACGTCTTAGTGCAGACCCTTACCTTCACTTTTTGGAAGAAGAATTTCCGAATCACATGGAATATATTCCTCTAGAAGCTCGTCGTGGCATGTGGTTCCAGAAAGATGGGGCACCACTACATTTTGGGAGATAAGCCACATCAATGACGGTATTTCGTAATGAAAATTTTCCGGAAAGATGGATAGGACGAGGTGGTCCTGTACATTAGCCAACTCGGTCACCTGACTTGTCCCCTCTAAATTTTTCTCTGTAGGGTTGCCTCAAATCTCGTGTGTATAGTTGTAATCGTAAACCAGATACACGCGAAGAGTTGATTGTCAGAATAGTTGAAGCTACTAATTCGCTAAAGAATGAAATGGTCATAATTAACTGGCAACATTCTATGACACGAAGGATAGCTGCGAAGGATGTTTAGAAAATGGCGGTTCTCATTTTGAACAGCTACTGTAATTTTGTGTTAATTAGCTACCCATTCATAAATAAATAAATGAATAAATTTTCTTTTATGTTTTTTATTTTTATTTCGATATCTTCGAAACAGAGAGGAATTCACCTACATATGTATATGTGATATACCATTTTTTGATCGTAATAACCCACGGAGTGTATGGTATAAGTTTGTCGGTCGAGTCACGGAACACTCTGTGATATGTGTATATTATTTTGATTATAATATTAAAGGATTTCTGGAAAAGCTACTATAATCAAGCTGTTCTACTGAAGAATAAGGCTTGGGCCGAGTTCATGAGAAGAACTTTAAACTCTGCGTAGAGGAAACTACTGCCGTCAGCTATTTCCGATGTACTTCATTTTCCATTAATTCTTATGGGATAATTCGGTTCGGAATTCGTCGGTTTCCAACTGTACTACTGTAATCGAATTGCGAATCAGATATGTACATATCTAACATTACAACCTTCGTTGTGATCATTAATATTTGAATGCATATGGAAGCAAATTAAGTTTAAATTATTTATTTGAATTTATTTCATATAAATTAAAAAAGAAATTAATTTTTCTTGATTAAATCACATCTTAAGTTCACGTTGAATTCTTATTTAACGGCCACCATAAAAATATTACACGCTATTACGTTTAGAAACTAGAAAATTTACATTATCTGAAGTCCATACTGAAACATCATTTTTGCTTTCATAAAATTCACAGACTTAAGAGAGCAAAACGAAAATTCTTTTTCATAAAACAAGTGATTGGTTCTGAAAAGAACCGGTCGTGTTGGGAAGGTTTGGTCGATTGATTGTAGATGATGCAAATTAGGCTCTTTCGCCGCGAATGCGCCTAGCAAGCTGAATGTCTTTCGGCATGATGGTTACTCGTTTTGCATGAATTGCACACAAGTTCGTATCTTCGAAAAGTCCGACTAAGTAAGCTTCGCTCGCCTCTTGCAAAGCCATAACGGCGCTGCTTTGAAATCGCAAGTCGGTTTTGAAATCTTGGGCAATTTCTCTAACCAAACGTTGGAAGGGCAACTTTCTAATCAGAAGTTCGGTACTTTTCTGGTAACGACGAATTTCTCGAAGAGCTACGGTTCCAGGTCTGTAACGATGCGGTTTCTTGACACCACCAGTGGCGGGGGCGCTTTTCCTTGCCGCTTTAGTTGCGAGTTGTTTACGTGGCGCTTTACCTCCGGTAGATTTCCGAGCAGTTTGTTTCGTACGAGCCATTTTACTTTATTATTAACGGGATACGTACGACGATAAAGAAAGAGGTCAGAGAGATACGTACAATGTAAATCGAACGGTATAGTTTGTCAAAGTAAACTGAGAGATCGCTCGGTTGAAGGCTGCTTTATAACGTGTTCGTGACTGTATCGGATTGGTCGAGTCGTAGAATCGGTAGGCGTGTCCATTGCGCTTCTATATAAGGGCGCGAAAAGTCCCGGAAACGGTAGTCCCTAGTCGATGCTTGTAAGTTTGTCGTTGTACTTACATAAAAAGAAAATCGAATTATCCAAGAAAAATGACTGGTCGTGGAAAGGGAGGAAAAGGTCTTGGGAAAGGAGGCGCCAAACGTCATCGCAAAGTACTCCGTGACAACATCCAGGGCATCACCAAACCAGCCATCAGACGTCTTGCCCGTCGTGGCGGTGTGAAGCGTATCTCAGGATTAATTTACGAAGAAACTCGAGGAGTTTTAAAGGTTTTCCTTGAGAACGTTATTCGCGACGCTGTCACGTACACTGAACACGCAAAAAGGAAAACCGTCACTGCTATGGACGTCGTTTACGCCCTTAAGCGGCAAGGTCGTACTCTCTACGGCTTTGGGGGTTAAGAAATTTAAATTATGTACCTATTTTAATTTTGAGGACGACTGTTCTATATTCAACATGACCACCCGGTTCTTTTCAGAACCACTATATTTATGAAAGATAAAGAATATTTTCACATACAATCCGGACAATTACGTACATGCATATGTATGTGTGTATGTACATGTGTTAGGTTCGTTTCAACCACACTTCAAACTACCAATTGACGGCCGCAATCCTGCTCAGTTGAAAGGTGCTGCCACGGTCCGACTGAACCGTGGACTGGTCCGCGACGTTTTGTCAAGCGTTCCAATCACAGAATATTATGTTATTCTGATTTATGTTCCAACGACCGTTAGACAAGTTCATGTATAGTCGTCCACACCAAGATCCGGAATTACGATACGGCTGTAAAAGACCCTTAACAATAGAAGGGGCATAAAGAGGTATCTTTTGGGTTCACACAAATCGGGCATGGCATAAGTATAATTTAGAAGAATCAGATAGTGATTCTGACTAAGTTCGGCCTTTAGGCTTACGTTTTCGCTGTTATTAATATTATTATTATATAGTTTACTGACCAATACAATTAAGTGTAATGAACTGAAAGAAATTCATTGGTACGTCCCTGACTTTCTAAACTATGCAGGGTTCTCGGTCTCGTCTTAGGTAGAAATGGTTAAGTACCCTTAACCGCAGAGAAGCGGGGGTCTACAATTTATGGGGGTTGTAATTCCGGATCTTTTCCAATTGTACAGCCTGTCTGTTAGTATCTGTTATGTTTACTATGAAAGCGTATATTTGGATTATTTTCTATTCTTTTACATGTTTCGGGTATTTTGTTTAACAAATTTTATTTCATATTATGCATGTTTTATGATAACTTTTATAGACAAATTAATCAATAAATATGTAAACACATGCATATCTTTATTTCATTTTTCTACTATTACCGCTATTAGGTTTTTTTAGTTCATTACTGTTAAAAAAATTAGTAAATGAATTTCGTTTAAAATGATAAACTGTGCTTGCAGCGCCAATTCTCGGCAAGGTTCCGTTCCAACGAACATGCGCAAAAGAAAGTCGTGAATAGGTCGTGTACGCGTACAGGAACGGGGCAAATTTGTACGGTTGTTCGGTTTTAACGAACTTTTCTTAACTATTATAACTTATGAAAAAACACAATGTTGTTTGTTATATTCAAAACTCGAAGAAGCTATGAGTAGGGTGTTCGTTCGTTCTTATACGTAACACGTTAACAATATGACAGAATTAACAATTTGTTTTTGTTACAACGTATATTTTCTGGTGAAATACGCACAACGACTAGAATGTCATTATTTACCATCTACCTGAAAATGTCGGGTTGGATCGTCCGTCGAAAAAAAAAACTTTAACATTCAGATCGACAGGAACAAGCAGGTATATGGTAAATAAAGGCGCTTTAGTCATTGTACTTCGAAAACCCGAAAATATGCGTCATAGTATACAGGGTGTCCCGTATCTTCCGCATCAGAGCATTATACGGTTGTAGGATACATTATTCTGATGCGATCTTTCTAATAAAATTTTTTCGAAATGTTTATAATAACCGCACGGGAACAATTTAAAGTTATCCGCTTTTGTCCAATAGCGGACGAGTTTGATTCACCGAAAAAGTTTATTTCTCTTCGCGTGACGAATCCATTGGTGAGTACACGTAGGAAACGAGTTATCATCGGCGTAGCGGACCGGCCGAGGGTGGCACCGATTACCTGAGTCTGATTGCGATCTGCTGATTGGACGAAAAACAGTTCGTTTAAACAGTTCCCGTGCGGTTATTATAAACATTTCGAAAAAATTTTATTAGAAAGATCGCTTCAGAATAATGTATCCTACAACCGTATAATGCTCTGATGCGGAAGATACGGGACACGCTGTATATCTATAAACAAGGATAATATGGATTGAGCCAACGAGAGAGATAGCTTGCGCAAGGTGATCGAACCGAGATAGACATAGAAGCGTACTGACATATAATAGGCGTGCGTTAATTTTGGCGGTAAATTTAAAACAAAATTAATAAATGAAAAAAGAAAAAAAAAAATAAAATAAAATAAAATTTCCTTATTGTTTATAATACTTACAGGTGATGTGAAACTGTATTATCGCAAACTTTGCACACGAAACAATACATTTTTAAACATAATGGTGTGACTGGCTGTGACACAACAAAACGATAAACGTCAAATGGAAGAGGTTTGACACTTTTGTGCGCATGCGCCCGTCTGTTTATTACCGTTTTATGTCTATCTTTGTTACACTTTCACATTATCGCTTTCCATCTGCGTCTATTCACCTTGAGCCACATTTTTGTTAGTAGATATATTCAGTTAGCTCAATCCATATTATATATAATCAAAGGTTATTAATTAATTTAGTAGGAAAGTTATTATCTAAAGCCAAAGAATATATATAGTTAATTTCATTTTTTCTGTTATTTTCAGTTAAACGATAATTAAACATACGATTAATTAAAAATCTAAAATTAGAAAGTTTTTGTGACATGGGATGTGTTGAATCAAACGGGATAATTGTAGGAATAACAGTAAGTTTTCTGTAAATGTTATAATCTAATTTATCAAATGAACGAGTTAAAGTTAGGTATAAGAAATTTAAAGAATTATTACTTTCAAATTCTGTTGTAAAGTTAAGTTTAGGATGTATATTATTTAAAAAAGTTAAAAATTCATTCATCCCCATCCTAAACATAACATACATCATCTACATAACGAGTCCAAGAATGGATATTGTTCTTAAAAGGATTGACATTATTAATAATATAATTATTTTCTATATGATCCAAGAAAATGTCAGCAAGAAGACCTAACTAAAAATTCATTATTAAAAGTACAGAAATTTTGTGTAATAACATGTTTCTGTATTATATTACAATGTTCTATTGTTATGTCATTATTAAAAAAATCCTTACAAATTTTTGAGGTTAATTCTAGAGTTAAATCTATTGAAACATTAGAATAAAGATTAGTAATATCAAAGGAAATTAAAATTTTGTTATGAAAATTAAGAATTTTAGTTTTATTTATAAATTCTGAAGAGTTTTTTACTGTAAAAATTGGTTTAAAATCAATTAATTTAAAAATATTTAATAAAAATTTCGAAATTTTAGCAGTAGGTGAAGAATTAAAAGCTGTTATCGGACGAATGGGAATGTCTTTCTTATGGAGTTTGGGGAGGGAATACAATCTCGGTACTGTAGGATTCATTGAAATAAAATATGAACTGCAAAAATATTTTTTCCTTTCAGAAAAGGTGTGTACTTCATCAGTGTCTCCTTACATAGATTGATAAGATTTCTAGTATTTTTAACTATTTTATCTAGGGGGTTGAAATTTATTTTTTTATAGTTATTATTAACCTAATACATCAAATCAAAAAGGTAATATCCAGCAATTCAAAAATCTCTCCAATGTTTCCTTCAGTGAGGAAGAAATTAATTTTTTAAATAAAGGTTATAAATTTGCCCTGTCTTCAAACGTTAATTTACCAAAACTTACATCCAGAAAAACTGACTGGTGTGCTTTATGGACTGGTGGAATCATTGGTCTTCTTTAAAAACGATGCTGGTCAGAACGTTACAGTCAATGGTGACCGCTATAGAGCCATGATTACTGACTGAACCATGATGTGCAGGAGCTGTGGTTTCAACAAGACGGCGCCGGCGCAACATGTCACACAGCTCGTGCCACAATATAGCATAGTTTACAAATATTGCAGAAAAGGTAGATGCAAATATTGTAGAACTAGAATTGAACAGAAAAATAGAAATTAAAATTGCTTATGTTGATGTATTGGAGTACAATAAATTAGTGGGAAAGAAATTTAAGGTAATTTTTAATGAAAATGAAGTACAAATAAAAAGTTGAGATTGTACGGTATTGGGAAACAAAAAAGGATGATTATTTATGATTAATTTAGAATTTGAAACAGACAAAATGGTTCTGAGTGCAATTCAAAACGATATTTGGCATAAAAGGCTTGGGCTTGGCACGTAAATAAAAAGGGATTGCAAATTTTGAAATTGCCTGTGAGTCATAATCGTTGCTGTGTGTGTATTCAGAGTAAAGGAACCTGATTACCATTTATTAAAGAAAATAAAACAACAAAAGAAATTGGTGAATTAATTCATTCTGATGTACAGGTGTCCCGTATTCTTTCGGATCATTCAGAGCATTATACGGTTGAAGAATACATTATTCTGAATCCAAGCTGTAACTCTGTCATTTACATTCCGATTTTCATGAGTGAAAATTTTCATGAATTTTTTCCAACGCAAAAGCATACGGAGCAATTTGAAAAACAAACAAAAGTTGATCATCGCTTAGTAGCATGAATCATAGTATTCATCAAACTATTTCATTTGATACCTTAAAATCGGAACGTAAATGACGTTACAGCGTCATGAATTACAGCTTGGGGCGTTTTTTGTGTGACATCCTGCTATATATGGATCAATAAACCCAATTACTAAAGACGGGTGTAAATATTTTCAAATAATTTCAGATGATTATTCTCATTTTGGAATGATATTCTTATTGAAGGACAGAGAAAAAGAACTAAGAAAGTTAGAATAGATAATGGAGGTGAAATTCTCAGTTCAAGATTTAAATTATAATGTGAAAGAAAAGGAATTGAAAGAGAGTACACATAGGACTATACTGGATATATTCAGGACAATATTTGTTAAGACAGGTTTGTCTAAAAATGTTTGGGGAGAATTGGTAAGAGCATCGATATATGAACTGAATCGATAACCAACTGCGCGCAACGATAGAATTCCTTCTGCAAAAATTTGGTATGGTGAAAATGATTTGAATAAATTAAGAGTATTTGGAAGTAAGGTATGGTACGCGGTTATCCCTAGAACAAATAAATTGTAACCTAGAGAAAAGTTGGGAAGATTGGTTGGATAGTGCAGCTGGCTATAGAATATGGGACCCGAAAAAGGACAAAATAATAATGTCGCGAGATGTTTTATGCGATGAAACATGTATATAACATAAAGATAATGTCGATCAACAGAAATAACGGACAAAATTGAAAGTGATAAAAATGAAGTGAAAGTGAACGAAAAATCAAATGAACAGATTGAAGAATAGATGAAAAACAGTGAAGACGAGGAACGAGAAGAACAACATAAAAACATACAAGATCTGGACGTTCAGAAAGAAACCAACTTATCAACTCACAAAGAACAAGAACATGGACAATAGTAAATATACCGAGCGAAGCCAAAGCAATAGATACAACATGGATATTTACTACAAAGAAAGATGGTACAAAAAAGGCACGGCTAGTTGGCAACAAGGTTTTCAACTCAAAAATGAGGAATGGAATTCAATATACGCCCCAGTATCCAGGATAACATCAACGATAAGAATGTTTATGGTACATGCGATTAATAATAATTGGCCAATAAAACAATTAGAGCATTTTTAAATGGTAAACTAACTAACAATGTATTTATAAAGATACCAGAAGGAATAAACCAGGAAAAAGGAAATGTGTTGAACAAGGGCATAATATGGACTTAAAGAGGCACCAAAGTGTTGGGATGAACAATTTGATCAATGGATTCAAAAAATCAATGTATGATTTGAGTCTATACGCAAAGAAAGATGTGTACACAAGAAACAATAGAAAGGTTAAAACACGAATTTAAGGCAAAACATGTAGGAGGAAAATTTAGAAAAGAATATATTGACAAAATTTTGAAGAAATTTAATACGACAAACCGCAAGGTTAAGAAAACGCCAATGGAAGTAAAATATCAATTTGAGGAAACAAGGAAGGACAACCTTATAGAGAACTTATTGGAAGTTTATTTAGTATATAGCAACCATTTCAACAACCGACACAAAAACTTTAAAAACTCCCAAAATGTCGTAATATTTACCAAAACTACCCTCGTGATGTCTTCACTCCACGAGCGAACGAAATTAAAGAGAGCGAGTTTCCAAAACTTTTCCCAAAATATATCAAAAAAAATCAAAAGTTAAATCGATCATCCGCGACCTCTCATAAGGAATAGGAAAAGTGAAAGGAGTAGGAATCTCGAATTCCGTTGCTAGAAACATACAAAACAATAAAAGAATATAAATAATTAAATTTGAATTAAAATTATTTAGTAAAATTAAGATGATTAAAAAAGACGTAACAGAATGTTGTGTTGTTTTTAATTTAATTTATAGTAGATATTAGATTTTCGTTTCGGTTCAATGTTACAAAATATGTTTAAAAACAATAATATTTTATTTATTTTAAAAGAAGACAATATCATAGTGAAGGTTTTTGAAATGAAATGTTTCTTTAATGTTTTTTTGTACTAAAATGTATCTTTTAGAATAAAAGTTAGGTTAACTTTTAATAGAAGTAAGAACAAATAAAGCTAATAACAATGGAAAGATTCCATCAAAATTCGTTACTAACCATAGTAGATAAGTAAATAGTATGAAAGGAAGCAAATCTATAAATCATTAATTCACTTTACTCTAAGACGTTATTGCCGGTTTGAACTCTATAAGATTTTTTGTAGAATGAAGAGAATGAGGTAGGGGTACGCAGGTAAATAATAAACAAAGTCGTTTTAGTCGTTGTGCGTCGAATACCAAAGAAAGGGTATTTCACCCGAAAATATGCGTTGTAATATCGACAAGTTGTTAATTCTTTCATCAATTTTGAGAAAATTATTTTATTTTTACTCATCGGATTGGTTGGTGTTGTGAGTGTGACGTCATATCGAAACTTTTAATTAAATTTTCCGTAAGTTTTTCACTTTTGCGCACTTTTTTAACGTTACTCTAACGGCGTATTCAGGTCATTTCCTATCGACTAAAAAAAAATTCATTTCGGTGGTAAATGGGAGGTTGGAGTCCGATCTGTAAAAACTCATTTTAAGGAGAGTTTACAAAGGTTTTAGTTCAAATAGAAGCTGTTCTTAAGGTACCGTTTCTGATTAGTAGGGTCTACTAATTACGATGTTTGAACTCCAGGTCATTTTCTAATTATAACTTTTACGAAGAATGGTTGAAAATTTCTGGAAAAATTGGCAGAAATTTTAAACAATTGTTCCTTTCTGCAAGCGACTGATCTTGTAGGTTTCTTTTGTTTTATTTAGGGTAATTTTGTATGTATTATGTTCCTCCCATCTATGGATGTCGTTACCCCATTTACTTATTTTTATTAATTTTTCGTGTTGATTCAAATTTTAAAAGTTAATTATTATTTTTTTTCTTCTTCAATCTTTAATTTTGTAAATTTATTAGGAAATAATTTAGAGAAATTTTAGTAAAGAGACGTCTTCCTCTTTATCACCAGACTTCGTAAAGAGAAGAAGCGTGAGTGAAAGTTATTAGTTCGACATTTTGGAATACGACTTTTGTTAAGTTGAATTTAAGAAAAACACTTCTTCAGAAACATGGCATCCGAAACGTCAAACATTTTTTCAAAAGACGCATAGCTTTACCCGAAAGCCTTCGTACTTATATTATCAACCTTTATGAGGAGGATATTATCAAACAAATTAACGATCTCGACAACTTATGTACAACTTACAAGGATCGCACTTACATATATTACCTACTATTAACTTAAAAATATTGTAAATTGCAATAATATTCTTTATTCAGATACTCATTTTTGGTTCTGAAAAGAACCGGTTGTTGTTTGGTAGGGAGGGGGATGTTTATATCGCCATTTATTTGGAACTTGTGTACTTAGTAACAGCCTTGGTGCCTTCGCTTACAGCGTGCTTTGCCAATTCTCCAGGTAACAGAAGTCTGACGGCAGTCTGGATTTCTCGACTGGTGATCGTTGATCTTTTGTTGTAATGAGCCAAACGGGATGCTTCAGCGGCTATCCTCTCGAAGATATCGTTCACAAAACTGTTCATTATACTCATAGCTTTGCTCGAAATACCGGTATCGGGATGAACTTGTTTCAATACCTTGTAAATGTAAATAGCGTAGCTTTCCTTTCTCTTGCGTTTCTTCTTCTTATCGGTTTTCGATATATTTTTCTGCGCTTTACCCGCCTTTTTGGCTGCTTTCCCACTAGTTTTCGGTGGCATTGTTGTTGTTCGTTGATTAGTTAATAAAATTTATCGGCGATAAGACTATTGACAGTAACGACAGTACACTACAGTAAGTATGCAGTGTTATAAAAATGGCCTGTTTTTGCCGTTTATAAAGTGGTAGCGTCGTATCAGTAGGTGACGCCTCCCGTTGCTACCGCTTGGCTGACGGCCGCTATTGGTCGAATCGTCGGCGCAGTTGGGTATATATATTTGAAAAACCTGTATTCCGCTCAGCTCTGTATTGAAACGTTGTCGACAACGATATCGTTTACATTGAAACATTTTGTTGAAGATTTCGGCACGCTACCAAGTCAACTAATTGTAAGCCATGTCGGGTCGAGGAAAAGGTGGAAAAGTTAAAGGGAAAGCAAAGTCCAGATCCAGTCGTGCAGGATTACAATTTCCTGTTGGTCGTATTCATCGATTGTTGAGGAAGGGCAATTACGCGGAACGCGTAGGGGCCGGAGCTCCCGTATATTTAGCGGCCGTAATGGAGTATTTGGCAGCCGAAGTTCTCGAGTTGGCCGGTAACGCTGCGAGAGACAACAAAAAGACCCGTATCATCCCTAGACATTTACAACTGGCCATACGTAACGACGAAGAATTGAATAAATTACTATCGGGAGTGACGATTGCTCAAGGAGGTGTACTTCCGAACATTCAAGCTGTTTTGTTACCTAAGAAGACCGAGAAAAAACCTTAATTTAGTTACAACTTGGCCACACCATATTAACAAAACGGCCCTTCTCAGGGCCACAAAAAATATAGTCGAATAATGAACTATCGATGCCTGCTGCGGTGGTGTAATTGTATCAAGTTTTTGAATGTAACAGTATTGTTAATTCTAAATAACTCTTAAGTGATAAACTTACCGAAAAATAACTTTCGATTTTTAAAGTTTCGATGTGACGTCATCAACAACACTGACGACGTATTTTCACAGCACCACGGTTAACACATCTTGCGCGGGCACTTTGCCGCCAAAGTGTTACCGTGTAGCGGGCATCAATACCATGCAAAACGAGTTTAGTCGCTTAGCGCTAAAGATGTGAAATCCGCGCAAGATGTGTTAACACTGGTCGTATTAATTATTTTTTCCACATCCACGCACACAACACCAATAAGTAAAAATGAAACTTGTTGATATATACTATGACGCATATTTTCGGGTTTTCGACGTACAATGACTAAATCGTCTTTATTTACCGTCTACCTGCTTGTTCGTGTGGATCTGCATGTTAAAGTTTTTTTTTTCAACGGACCATCCAACCCGACATTTTCAGGTAGATGGTAAATAATGACATTCTAGTCGTTGTGCGTATTTCACCCGAAAATATACGTTGTAACAAAAACAAATTGTTAATTCTGTCATATATTGTTAACGTGTTACGTATAAGAACGAACGAACACCCTACTCATAGATTCTTCGAGTTTTGAATATAACAAACAACATGGTGTTTTTTCATAAGTTATAATAGTTAAGATAAGTTCGTTCCAACCGAACAACCGTACAAATTTGCCCCGTTCCTGTACGCGTACACGACTAATTCACGACTTTCTTTTGCGCATGTTCGTTGGAACGGAACCCTGCCGAGAATTGGCGCTGCAAGCACAGTTTACCATTTTAAACGAAATTCATTTACTTATTTTTTTAACAATAATGAACTAAAAAAACGTAATAGCGGTAATAGTAGAAAAATGAAATAAAGATATGCATGTGTTTACAATTATTTGCAATTATTTTTCTTTTTTTTTCTTCCTCCCTACATAAACTGTTTTAAACTCAAACTTATTATATTTTTTTTTTCTGGACGTTTTTGCAATACAGAATTTTATGTATTTTTTTTTGTATTTTAGCGAAATAAAGATATTATTATTATTATGTGTTTACATATTTATTGATTAATTTATCTATAAAAGTTATCATAAAACATGCATAATATGAAATAAAAGTTGTTAAAAATTTGTTAAACAAAATACCCGAAACATGTAAAAGAATAGAAAATAATCCAAATATACGCTTTCATAGTAAACATAACCATAACAGATACTAACAGACAGGCTGCACAAATGGAAAAGATCCGAAATTACAACCACCATAAATTGTATACCTTCGCTTCTCTGCGGTTAAGGGTATTTAACCATTTCTACCTAAGACGAGACCGAGAACCCTGCATAGTTTAGAAAGTCAGGAAAGTCAATGAATTTCTTTGAGTTCATTATACTTAACTGTATTGGTCAGTAAACTATATAATAATAATATTAATAACATCGAAAACGTAAGCCTAAAGGCCGAACTAAGTCAGAATCAATATCTGATTCTTCTAAATTATGCATATGCCGTGCACGATTTGTGTGAACCCAAAAGATACCTCTTTATTTATGACTTGTTTATGTGCACCATCATAAAACTATTGCCCTTTCTATTGTTAAGGGTCTTTTACAGCCGTATCGTAATTCCGGATCTTGGTGTGGACGACTATACATGAACTTGTCTGACGGTCGTTGGAATATAAATCAGAATAACATAATATTCTGTGGTTGGAACGCGACAAAACGTCGCGGACCAGTCCACGGTTCAGTCGGACCGTGGCAGCACCTTTCAACTGAGCAGGATTGCGGCCGTCAATTGGTAGTTTGAAGTGTGGTTGAAACGAACCTAATACATGTACATACACACATACATATGTATGTACGTAATTGTCCGGATTGTATGTGAAAATATTCTTTATCTTTCATAAATATAGTGGTTCTGAAAAGAACCGGGTGGTCATGTTGAATATAGAACAGTCGTCCTCAAAATTAAAATAGGTACATAATTTAAATTTCTTAACCCCCAAAGCCGTAGAGAGTACGACCTTGCCGCTTAAGGGCGTAAACGACGTCCATAGCAGTGACGGTTTTCCTTTTTGCGTGTTCAGTGTACGTGACAGCGTTCTTGGCAAGACTGCCTCCCCTGTGGCGGCGGCAGCCAAATCATCAGGCCGCACCGCCTCCCTCGTGAAGGCGGCGACCAAGAAACCAGTTATTGGCAGAACTGCCTCCCCAGCGGAGGCGGCAGCCAAGGCAGGTATATCAGGCCGTACTGCTTCCTTAGAGGATGCGACGACCAGCGCGGCAGGCCGCACCGCCTCCCCTGAGCAGGTGGCGACCAAATGCACACGTAAGGTTAGTACCGCCATCCCCGAGAAGGCGACAACCGAAACAACCCCCGTCCTTGGCAGCACTGCCTCCCCAGTGGAGGCGAAAGCCATAGCACCATCAGGCCGTACTGCTTCCCTCGCGGATGCGACGACCAGCGCGGCAGGGCGCACCGCCTCCCTCGAGGAGGCGGCGACCACCTCCACTCCGAGGTCATTCGCCGAGGCGTTGGCTTCCATCCCGGCGGGTAAAATGGATGTCGACGTGGCAGTCGGTCCATCCAACGGGAAAAGAAAGGCCAGTAGCGACCTGGAGGACGAGTACTCGGAGGCCGTGCGTCCTCGATTGGAACACGTTTCCAAGCGGGTCCCCCCGGTAATCCTTCATGCGAAGGAAAACTGGGATTCCATTTCGGC
Source organism: Onthophagus taurus (assembly GCF_036711975.1). Lineage (NCBI taxonomy): Eukaryota > Metazoa > Arthropoda > Insecta > Coleoptera > Scarabaeidae > Onthophagus > Onthophagus taurus. Next base: position 28,746,579 of record NC_091972.1, on the reverse strand, counting down.
GGAGATGGCGAGACTTCGGATCGCCTTTTCGAAAGCCAGAGCGGTTCCGCAAGGAATCAAGATTGAGCTCCCCACCGCGGAAGCCTATCGCGCCCTGGTGAAGATGTTGATGGCTGGTAAACACCAGTACCACACATTCTCTCTACCGGAGGAAAAGCCGTTAAAGGTGGTTTTTCGAGGCGTCCCTACCAGTATCGGGGAGGACAGCATTGCTGCCGACCTGAGAAAACAGGGATTCTGGCCCGATACGGTAAAACGTATGCGCCAGGGCTCTGAAAGGAGGCCGATCTCGTTAGTCCTGTGCGTCTTGAAAAAGACCGCGGACGCCAAACGGATCTTTGACCTCAAGACGGTCATGGCTTTAACCATAACTGTCGAGAGCGCCAAGAAGAAGACGGAAGTCGGCCAGTGTCATCGCTGTCAGCGTTACGGCCACTCCCAACGAATGTGCAACGGTGCACCTCGTTGCGTGAAGTGCGCTGGTGACCATCCGACGGCTTCCTGTGCCAAAGCAAAGGATGCGCCCGCCAAGTGCGTCCTTTGCGGTGGTCCTCATACCGCCAACTACAAAGGGTGCCCAAAACACCCGAAGGCGGCGGAAACGAGGGCGCCGGCGGCAGCCCCAAAGGTCAAAGCGACCGTTCCCCCGAAAGCAGCTATTCAAGCGCAAAAGGGGGACAAAAAGGCTCCAGTAGTCGCGGCGAAACCCGTGAAAGCGGTTAGTAGTCAGGCGAAAAAGCCGAAAGGCAACGCTAACGTTGCCCCCAAAGCGAACGCTCCAGCTACCAAGGTAGTTCGGAAAGAGGTCGCGGCGCCCAAAGCTAAGCTCAACGAGCCGAAGCAAAAGGCGACCGACGACCCCCCGAAGCTGTCGAGGTCGCAGAGGAGGCGTCACAATAGGAGGCTTCGTAAAAGCGGGTCGATCGCGGTGGCTGAAACACCATTCCCGGTCAATGTTGCGGCACAGGCGGCGGTTGAACCCCCAACCGACCCCCTCGTCAACATACTGGCGATGATGAGCGAGGTCATCCAAATCGACAAATCCGATAGGGACGCACGAGTTAAGTTGTGCGTCCAAATCATGTCCGAGATGATGAAACTCTTATGATGACTCATCGAAGACCGAGAGTACCGCAATCGCTTGAGTTGGCTTATTGGAACGCCAACGGCCTTGTCTGTAAACAGAATGAACTTCGCGAGTTCGCCGAAAGGTACGACCTTGACGCGATACTCATTTGCGAAACCCATCTGCGAGCGGGCGACAGGCCACGGCTGCCCAATTATCGCTTCTATCGAAACGATAGAGTTGGAGCAAGAGGCGGCGGGACAGCCATCTTTGTAAGGACCAGTTTGGATCATTACGAAGATCTGACTCCCCCTCTTCAACATCTCGAAGCTACTACGATTGTGGTACGAACACTATCGGGGTGCGTCCGCTTGGTCGCCGCCTACAATCCGCCGAATCGGCGGTTGTTGGAAGACGATCTAACGGGTGTCTTGGATACGGACAAAGGCGTGGTTATCGCCGGCGACCTAAACGCTAAGCACCCATCGTGGAACAGTCGGATCGCAAACGCGAACGGTAAAATACTGCGGAGTTTTACCGACGAGACGGGCATTGTCACCGATGCCCCCGCCGACCACACGTATTACCCGTCGAACGAAGGACAACGATCTGACGTTTTGGACGTGGTTGTAATTAAAGATGTCCGACTAGTTCATAGAGTTACCACGCTCAACGAACTTAGTTCCGATCATCTCCCTGTGCTGCTGCAGCTAGGAGACGTCCCGGACGTTCGCGTCCCGGTTGAACGTTCCACTGTATCGTGGCCGGCTTTTAGCGACCACTTGCACCACAATATGGGACAAATACGACCGATCCACAACGCTCAGGAACTGGATGAGGCTGTTGAACGACTCACGGTCGCAATCGAGGATTCTCTTCGATACGCGACCAACACGATTCCCGTAAAGGACCATCGATGGGTGCTTCCGGCGCACATCAGGGAACTTATGCGGGAGCGTGATCGCGTCAGGCGGACTTATCAGCGCAATTGGGATCCCGATCTCAAGCGTCGCTATAACCGTCTGCGCGGTGATGTGAGAAGGGAGCTCGCGGAGTTCCGATACGCGTCTTTCGACGCCAAACTCGACGCCCTGAACACCGAAGACGATCACTCCTGTTGGAAGATGGTCAAGGTGCTGAAGGGGAACACGACGCGCATGCCGCCCATTCACGGTGAAACCGGAATGGCTTTCACTCTCGAAGAGAAAGCAGAGGCTCATGCCGATAACTTCGAAAACCAGTGCAGCCCGCTATGCGACGATGACGAAGATGAAGATTTCATCGATCGAGTCGAACGCGTAGTGAGTAGGCGGCTGGCCGTAGAAGATCGTCGGCATATCGAGCACGCTTCTCCGACCGAGGTGAAAGAGGCAATCGCGAGATGTAAGTCGAAGAAGGCATCGGGACCGGACGGGATAGGAAACGCTGCTTTAAAGGCCATGCCTTTAAAAGCGGTCGTTTCGCTGACGGGAATCATCAATGTGTTACGGTGGGTGTTGTTGTTAAACGCAACGGTTGGTTTGAAATGTTTATTTACAATATGTACAAGGGTTATATACAATTATATGCGGATACGATGATGATGGTGGACGGAGAGAGTCGCAAGTAGGCGCCGTGGTTAAGGAGACGTGATCTTCTACTGCTACTAAAGTCGCTAATCGGTTGGAACTGCTTTCTGTTTGCCTTCACCCTTCTTTTAACCCCAAGGGTGGCTGGGGTGAACAAAAGCGTCCAATCGTTGAGCGGCACCGCTGTCCGAACTGCCGGACCAATGGCGTGGGCCGAACGGCGCCCGAGCGGTGGTTTGGGATAACACCCCCTCCCTCAAGGCGCCGGTTCGGGTGGCGCTGGTTGTTGTCGAAGTGGTGGAGGGGCCGGCCGCAGATCGTTCACGTGAACCTTAACGGGTTCCGCCGTCTGGTGCCGTCTGATCCAGTAGGTTGTTGGACCTGCTTCTTCGATGACCATATGGGGTCCAATCCAGCGGGGACCAAACGGAGTTGCGGCTCGTGATCTTTCCATGACGAGCTGCCCCGGTAGGAACCGCCTGGGTGGTGGGTCCTCACCAGCGTAGAGTTGGCGATACCGATGCTCGTTCATGTGGGCCTCCCTGATTCGCCTTCTTCTCTGTTCGGGACGCTCGAGCTCAAGCTGTTGATTCATGCCGGGTGCTTCTACCAACCATTCCCCTGGACGTGGCAACTCATAGCCTAGCAGCAAAGCGGCAGGAGTTTCCTTGGTGGCTGCGTTACGTCTCGAGCGAATGTTAAATAAAGCCCGGTTAATGTGACGATCCCATGTTGTCGGATTTCGTCCTTCCAGCTGAATCCGGATACATTTCTTTATCTCCTGGATTCGCCTCTCCGTTGGGTTGGCTTGGGGATGGTAAATGGGGGTGGTCCAATGCAGACAGCCCCAACGGCGCAAGGCGGAGTCCCAGTCGATGCAGGTGAATTGCGGTCCGTTATCGGACAGGATGGCTCGCGGATACCCGTACCGCGGAAACACCTCGCTCTCCAAGAGGTCGATGACCCTTGCGGCGCCGCTGGTGGTGGCGGGGAAGGCTTCAACCCACCGGCTGAATAGGTCAGTGACAACGAAAACAAACCTGTTGTTGTTTCGAGTTTTTACATAGGGGCCCATGAGATCGACGGCGATCACTTCCCAGGGCTGGGTTGGTGCCCGGGGACGCAATGGGGCCCGTTCCTGCAGAGGGCCTCGTTTAAGGGAAGCGCAAGTCCAGCAACTTCGGACGTGATCTTTCACTTGTACTTCCAGCCCGAGCCACCAATACTTTTTCAGAATGGCTCTTGTGGTTTCTTCAGCTCCAGGATGTCCTGCGAGGGAGGCGTCATGGTAGGCATGCAGAACTTGTGCGTGCATGTCTTGCGGCACAATCAGCCGCTTGCCGTCTGGATGTTGCCTCCATAGTAACCCCTCGTGGGTCGAGTATTGGTCGACTATCCTAGCTTCGCCGGGATTAACAGGACCCGCCTGGTTGATCATGTCCAGGGTCTGAATGAGGTTCTGGGCATGAGGATTCCGGCGTTGACTTTCCTTTACATCATCGGCCAACCCCGGTACTTCTAGGCACGCAATATGGTGGCTTCGTACATCTATGGTACGTTGTTTGGTGGGCAATGGCACGAATATCCGGTCGGTGTCCGGCACACTATGTTCTGTTGTTGATTCGTGAACTGGCTGTCGCGAGAGGAAGTCCGGGAGCTCGTTCTGTGCTCCCGGAACGTGTTCCACAGTAAATTTGAATTCCTGCAAGAGGAGTGCCCATCGAGTTAGTTTGGCGTTTCGACCTTTCATTGTGTCTAGCCATAACAGAGCCTTACTGTCGGTGCGCAAGGTGAATCGACGATCCTCCAAGTAAGGATGGAAATAACGTACCGCCCATACGACCGCCAGGCATTCCTGCTCATTGGCGTGGTACCTTTGTTCGGCAGGAGACAGCTTAGCGCTGGCAAATGCGACTATCTTTCTCCCGGGATCCTGATACAGCACCGCAGCAATACCCTTCCCACTGGCATCTGTTTGCAACACAAATGGTTGATCGAAGTTAGGGCGTCGTAGTTGCAGCGGGTGACTCAGCAGCTGCTTGATCCGACAGAAGGCTTCCTCTGCGTCCGAATTCCATTTGAATTTGTTTTGTCCCCGCAAAAGGTTAGTGAGTGGCGTCAGCACCTCGGCGCAACGGGGTACAAAACCGCGGAGCCAGTTGCACAAGCCTAAGAAAGAACGAAGCTGTTTTTTGTTGGTCGGGCTCGTGGCGCTGCAGAGGGTGTTGATGTGTGTTGGCAGGGGTTCGACCCCGCCTGGCGTAATTCGGTGACCCAGGTAGTCGATGGTTGTCGCGCCCAGATGACATTTTTCCGGCGACAACCGCAAACCGTGCAAGCTAAGCCTTTCGAACACAAGGTGCAGGTGTTTGAGATGATCTTCCCACGAGTCGCTGTAAACTATCACGTCATCCAGGTAAACCAGCGCAAACCTTCGGAGATATCCTGATAGAACTTCCTGAGTCATCAACTTCTGGAAGGTGGCGGGGGCATTTTTCAGGCCAAAGGGCATAACCCGGAATTGATAAGCGGCCCCGTCCGGCGTTGTAAATGCAGTAAGAGCCCGGGATTCTCGCTCCATTGGGATCTGCCAGTACCCGGACCGTAGGTCGAGGCTTGAGAAAACTGTGGCCTGGCTGACGTCCCGCAGGGTTTCGTGGATGATCGGAAGTGCCGAAGATTCGTCCTTAGTCTGCTGGTTCAATCGACGGTAGTCGATACAAAAACGCTTGGTGCCATCTTTTTTTTTCACTAGGACAATCGGGGAAGAATACGGAGAACGGCTGGCCTCGATCACACCCTCCGCCAACATCCTCTCCACCTCGCGCGCGATGAATTCCTTCTTGGCGGGAGAGCAGCGGTAAGGTGGTAGACGGAAAGGCCGTGCCCCTTCAAGGAGCTCCAGCCTGTGTTCCGTGGTGCCAGATGTGCTTTTGCGTGAGTCGACAAACACATCAGGAAAGGCGCGAAGTACAGTATACAGCGCCTCTTGGTGCTCATCCGGAACTTGGTGGCGGATGGAAGAAACGTCAAATTTGGGCGGAGGCGTTGAAGGGATGTTTCGCCGGAAGTAAACTGTAGCGCGCTTCTCGTTCCCAAAATGGAAACAACCGCGTTGAAAGTCCAGTACCACTTCGTAATCGTGAAACCAGGGATCGCCGAGAACGAATGGGGCGCTCAGACGCGGAACCACCAGGAACTGTTGTTCACATTGAACCCCGTCAATAACGAACTGCACCATGGTCCTCCCGAGGATGGGGAGTAGAGCGTCTGGGTCGGCTTGACTAGCGGAGGAAACACACGCGGGGTCATACGACGGCACAATGTCTGATCGCACGAAATTGTTTGTGGATCCCGAATCGAGGAGCGCCACGTGGCGTCCTCCAGCAGTCGCAATAGTCACCGCGGAACGCGTCGACCGGCCGAGCCTTTCTAGTGTGGAGATTGCGGCCGCTCGAACTGTGCTGGGCGAACGGCCGCTGCTTCGTTTCCCGAAGACTTGGTCTGTTGAAGAGGGCAATCTCTGTTCCAATGGTACCCCGGGCAGTACCAGCAGCGGGGTGGCTCTTTTTTCTTCGATATCCCGGGGTCGGCTGTTGTCGACTTAACCTTTTGTTGGGTCGAGGTAGGTTGCTTAAGCGCACCGGATTTTCTGAGCAGGGCCTCCGTACGAATAGCTTGATGCCGTAATTCTATTATGCTAGCCGGCGTCTTGGTTATATGCAGCTGTATTTGTGGAAGTAGTGAAGCCACCATCATAGCGATGTCGTCGTTGGGTTTGCGGCGGAGGCGTTGCGCTTGCAAGTGTTTCCTCTTAAGGAATACCTGGACGGGTTCGTCCGCACGCTGTTGTCTGCTGAAATACTGGCCATTAATCTGCGCCAGTATCTGCGGGCTGTTAAATCTGTCCAACAAGGCCTGGTGGAACGCTGCGAAGGTCAGCCCCAGATCGTCATATGCCGTCCACCACGTAGCGGCTTCTCCCCGAAGGCAGTGAGCAGCCTGCTCCGTTTGAGCAGCCGGGGGCGTTTGTGTCTGCTGGAAGTGTTCCTTCATCTGTAGCAGAAAGGTTTCTGGGTCTTCCATCGCATCGCCGGAGAAGGTCGGTGGTTCGACATTCGATATGGACAGGTGGTCGGCCAGCAGCTTTTGCAGGGAACACACCTGCGGCTCGCAGACGCTGGGTTTGCTGGCTTCTGGTTCAGGCTTCATTGTGGTAGGTTCTGTGGGTCCCTCTTCTTCTGAAAAGCTTGCCAATTCTTCCTTGCTGAAGTACGGACGGGCAGCAGCGGTTCGGCTTCTGGTCGAAGGAGTCTTTGGCATCATCGGGCCCCACGTTGGGCGCCAATTGTTACGGTGGGTGTTGTTGTTAAACGCAACGGTTGGTTTGAAATGTTTATTTACAATATGTACAAGGGTTATATACAATTATATGCGGATACGATGATGATGGTGGACGGAGAGAGTCGCAAGTAGGCGCCGTGGTTAAGGAGACGTGATCTTCTACTGCTACTAAAGTCGCTAATCGGTTGGAACTGCTTTCTGTTTGCCTTCACCCTTCTTTTAACCCCAAGGGTGGCTGGGGTGAACAAAAGCGTCCAATCGTTGAGCGGCACCGCTGTCCGAACTGCCGGACCAATGGCGTGGGCCGAACGGCGCCCGAGCGGTGGTTTGGGATAACAAATGCGGCGTTCCGGCTGCGGCATTTCCCTACCAAGTGGAAATGCGCGGACGTCGTCGTGTTACCGAAACCCGGGGCGAACCTAACGTTCCCGCAAAGCTACAGGCCCATCAGTTTGCTTTCTTGTCTCGGCAAGGTATGCGAGAGGATCGTCCAGACGAGGCTACAAAGATCAGTTCAAGATCTTAAGCTCATTCAGGACGAACAGTTTGGTTTCCGACCCAAACATTCGACCGTACACCAGGTACTGCGACTTGTCGAATACATAACCGAAGGCTTCAATCGAAAGCAAAGCACTTGTGCGGCGCTTTTCGATGTTGCCAAGGCGTTCGACAAAGTATGGCATGAAGGACTTTTGTTCAAAATGCTAGAAGCGGGCGTGCCCCTGGCGTTGGTTCAATTGATCGCGTCCTATCTTGGCGGTAGGAAGGCGCGCATCAAATTGAACGGTACGCGTTCGACAGAGCGAATCCTAACTGCTGGCGTCCCTCAGGGGTCGTTGCTTTCACCGATACTCTTTTGTATCTTTGTTAGCGACCTACCCCGGTGCGAGGGCACTCAGTTAGCGATGTACGCCGACGATGTATGCATCTACAGCAGATCTTGGTCCCCCGAGATCGCCGCTCGTAGACTGCAGACAGCATCGGATCAGCTGCAAGACTACTTCGCAAAGTGGCGGGTCAAAATCAACGCTGATAAAAGTACCGCAGTACTCTTTACTCGGCGTAGACAGAGACCCCCCGATGCGTTGGTACTGCGAGGGAACGAGCTTCCCTGGCATTCCGAAACCAGGTATTTGGGTGTCATTCTGGACTCTAAACTAACTTGGAAAAGTCACATCGAGGCCATGGCGAACCGGGCGAAGGTAGCTCTGGTCAATCTGTACGCTCTGATAAATCGCCGAAGTAAGTTGGATCCTCTGCGGAAGATTCGACTCTACAAAGCGGTTATCAGACCTGCGATGACATACGCTTCTTCAGTCTGGGGTTACGCCGCGCACTCGCACGTGCAAAAACTCCAAGTGGTTCAGAACAAGGTCCTAAGGATGGCATTCGATGCTCCTTGGTTTGTCAGTAATGCGACACTGCACAATGATTCCCAGATGGTGACCATCGAGGAATTCATTCGGAACAAAGCCAGTACCGAGTTTACGCGGCTCGAAGACCACCCAAATCCCCTCCTAGCGGGATTAACGGATTACGACGTTGAACACCTTCGCCATAAACGGCCAAGGCTGCTTCTCGTCTGACGATCCGGGAACCCGACTGTCCTTTCCAAATCCACTTCCGATATCGCTAATTTAGCGAATATTAACTAATATATTTTCCGTCTGTTTTAGATCCGATGAAGAGGGTTAAGGAAGATTCCAGGAACCTCAAGAGGCCCGTCAAGTTCACCGTTCACCGTTCATTTTTATAACACTGCATACTTACTGTAGTGTACTGTCGTTACTGTCGATAGTCTTATCACCGATAAATTTTATTAACTAATCAACGAACAACAACAATGCCACCGAAAACTAGTGGGAAAGCAGCCAAAAAGGCGGGTAAAGCGCAGAAAAATATATCGAAAACCGATAAGAAGAAGAAACGCAAGAGAAAGGAAAGCTACGCTATTTACATTTACAAGGTATTGAAACAAGTTCATCCCGATACCGGTATTTCGAGCAAAGCTATGAGTATAATGAACAGTTTTGTGAACGATATCTTCGAGAGGATAGCCGCTGAAACATCCCGTTTGGCTCATTACAACAAAAGATCAACGATCACCAGTCGAGAAATCCAGACTGCCGTCAGACTTCTGTTACCTGGAGAATTGGCAAAGCACGCTGTAAGCGAAGGCACCAAGGCCGTTACTAAGTACACAAGTTCCAAATAAATGGCGATATAAACATCCCCCTCCCTACCAAACTACGACCGGTTCTTTTCAGAACCAAAAATTAGTATCTGAATAAAGAATATTGTCGCAATTTACAATATTTTTAAGTTAATAGTAGGTAATATATGTAAGTGCGATCCTTGTAAGTTGTGTATACATAAGTTGTCGAGATCGTTAATTTGTTTGATAATATCCTCCTCATAAAGGTTGATAATATAAGTACGAAGACTTTCACGGCCGGTGTTAATTAAACTAGAACTAGAACCTTTCGGGTAAAGCCGAGCGTCTTTTGAAGAGATGTTCGTTACCGGAGATGGGAGGGACAGGAAACACGTGATGGAGTCAAACTCTCAACAACACTTAACAGGGTTTTTTATTTAGAATATTTTTTCACAAGATTAGTAGTAACGATATTTGTAATATAATATCCTCTGAGTCGAACGGCCTTCCTGTTTATCCCAGCTTGATGAATTCCAACCAATGGGGTGCGTCCGACCATTCGGCGCGGTCTTCCCAGTGTTCGAAGGGACGGTAACCATCCCCTCAACAACCCCCGACAACCCTCAAGAGCCCATCAGTTTGCTTTCTTGTCTCGGCAAGGTATGTGAGAGGGTCGTCCAGACGAGGCTACAAAGATCCGTTCAAGATCCTAACCTCATTCAGGATGAACAGTTTGGTTTCCGACCCAAACATTCGACCGTACACCAGGTACTGCGACTTGTCGAATACATAACCGAAGGCTTCAATCGAAAGCAAAGCACTTGTGCGGCGCTTTTCGATGTTGCCAAGGCGTTCGACAAAGTATGGCATGAAGGACTTTTGTTCAAAATGCTAGAAGCGGGCGTGCCCCTGGCGTTGGTTCAATTGATCGCGTCCTATCTTGGCGGTAGGAAGGCGCGCATTGAAATTGCGCTTTGTTAGCGACCTACCCCGGTGCGAGGGCACTCAGTTAGCGATGTACGCCGACGATGTGTGCATCTACAGCAGATCTTGGTCCCCCGAGATCGCCGCTCGTAGACTGCAGACAGCATCGGATCAGCTGCAAGACTACTTCGCAAAGTGGCGGGTCAAAATCAACGCTGATAAAAGTACCGCAGTACTCTTTACTCGGCGTAGACAGAGACCCCCCGATGCGTTGGTACTGCGAGGGAACGAGCTTCCCTGGCATTCCGAAACCAGGTATTTGGGTGTCATTCTGGACTCTAAACTAACTTGGAAAAGTCACATCGAGGCCATGGCGAACCGGGCGAAGGTAGCTCTGGTCAATCTGCACGCTCTGATAAATCGCCGAAGTAAGTTGGATCCTCTCCGGAAGATTCGACTCTATAAAGCAGTTATCAGACCTGCGATGACATACGCTTCTTCAGTCTGGGGTTACGCCGCGCACTCGCACGTGCAAAAACTCCAAGTTGTTCAGAACAAGGTCCTAAGGATGGCATTTGATGCACCTTGGTTTGTCAGTAATGCGACACTGCACAATGATTCCCAGATGGTGACCATCGAGGAGTTCATTCGTGACAAGGCCAGTACCGAGTTTACACGGCTCGAAAACCACACCAATCCCCTCCTATCCCCTCCTAGCGGGATTAACGGATTACGACGTTGAACACCTTCGCCACAAACGGCCAAGGCTGCTTCTCGTCTGACGATCCAGGAGTCCGACTGTCCTTCCCAATTCCACTTCCGATGTCACTATTAATTAGTGAAAATTTTGTAATATATTTTCCGTTTGTTTTAGGTCCGATGAAGAGGGTCAGGGAAGAAATTCCAGGTACCTCAAGAGGCCCGTCATGTTCACCGTTCACCGCTTACCCTCAAGAGGCCGCGCCGGGTAGTCGGACTCGTTGTCGGCGTGGGAGGTGCCGAACGAACATCGTTCACGTGGACCTTGGTGGCTTCCGCGGTGTTGAACCATCTAACCCAATAAGTGTTGGTTTCGGCGGTACTGATAATGATGTGAGGTCCGTTCCAACGTGGTGAGAAGGGCTTAAGAGGTATTTTATGGCTGCGTTCCATGACTTTATCACCGGGTGTGAATTGAATTCGTGGAGGAACCTCTCCTGCGTACCGTTGCCGGTATCTATGCTCGTTCATATGGGCTATTCGTTCTTGTCTTCTATCTTCTCCGTTAGGGGCTTGGTTGGGTGCGGTATCTTCGGCGAACCATTCTCCAGGTTTACGGAGCTCGTAACCCAATAGCATAAGAGCCGGTGTTTGTTTCGTTGCGGCATTCCTTCGAGAACGGATGTTGAATAGAGCGGTTTGCCCCAATTATTACGTATATGACGTAGGCATTTTTTTAAGTCCTGTTTTCGTCGTTTTGTCGGGTTGGCTTGGGGGTGGTATATCGGCGTAGTCCATTGAAGACATCCCCACCGTCGGAGTGCAGCATCCCATTCGATGGATATGAATTGTAGGCCGTTGTCGGAAAGGATAGCCCTGGGGTATCCGAATCGTGGGAATACTTCTATGTCCATTACACGGATGACGTCTGCGGTGTCCGTCCTTTGAATGGGGAACGCCTCCACCCAGCGGCTGAACAAGTCTGTGATAACCAGTATGTGGCGGTTACCAGTAGTGGTAGCATTATATGGTCCCATAACTTAACTTGGTTTTTTGTTTACAATATTTTTTTACACAAGATTAATATAGCAACGATATTTGTCATCTAATGTCCTCTGAGTCGAACGACCTTCCTTTTTATCTCAGCTCCATGAATGCCCACCAATGGGGTGCGCCCGACCATTCGCAGTGTTGGAAGGGGTGGTAACCATGGTAACATGTTTGAGGTTTCAGATGCCATGTTTCTGAAGAAGTGTTTTTCTTAAATTTAACTTAACAAAAAAAATTTCACTACGAATCGTAGTCGCATAGATATCCTAAAATAGCCAACCCAAAAATTCCAAAATGTCGAACTAATAACTTAGCAAAAATTCACTCACACTTCTTCTCTTTACGAAGTCTGGTGATAAAGAGGAAGACCTCTCGCTAAAATCTTTCCAAAACCGGTACTAAAAAAAAATTTCGTGGATGACATAGTTTAATACAATTTCCCTAAATTATTTTCTAATAAATTTACTTTACAAAACTAAAGATTGAAGAAGAGAAAAAATTATGATTAAACATTAAAATTTGAATCGACACGAAAAATTAAATTAATTAATAAAAAATAAGTAAATGGGGTAACGGCATCTATAGATGGGAGGAACAAAATAAATACAAAATTACCATAAATAAAACAAAAGAAACCAACAAGAGCAGTCACTTGCAGAAGGGAACAATCGTTTAAAATTTCTGACAATTTTTCCAGAAATCTTCAACCATTCTTCGTAAAAGTTACAAGTAGAAAATGACCTGGAGTTAAAACATCGTAATTAGTAGACGCTACTAATCAAAAACGGTACACGTTAGAACAGCTTCTATTTGAATTAAAAATATGTTCATATATATATAAATATATATATATGAACTGTTGAATAAATTCGAGATTCCTACTCCTTTTACTTTTCCTATTCCTTATGAGAGGTCGCAGATGATCGGTTTAACATTTGATTTGTTTTCATATATTTTGGGACGAGTGGAGTGATATCTTACTCAAATTGATATCTTACTTCCATTGGCGTTTTCTTAACCTTGCGGTCTGTTGTATTAAATCTCTTCAAAATTTTATCAATATATTCTTCTCAAAGTATTTTCTTCCCTTATTATTTCCATTCCCAAAAACTTATTGAATTCTCCTACATGTTTTGCCTTAAATTCGTGTTTTAACCTTTCTATTGTTTTTTGTGTACACATCTTTCTTTGTGTATAGACACAAATCATACTTTGATCTTTTGAATCCATTGATCAAATTGTTCATCCCAACACTTTGGTGCCTCTTTAAGTCCATATAATACCCTTGTTCAATACATTTCATTTTTCCTTGTTTATTCCTTCTGGTATCTTTATAAATACATTGTCAGTTAGTTTACCATTTAAAAATGCTCTAATTGTTTTATTAGCCAATTATTATTAATCGCATGAACCATAAACATTCTTATCGTTGATCTTATCCTGGATACTGGGGCGTATATTGAATTCCATTCCTCATTTTTGAGTTGAAAACCTAATTGCCAACTAGCCGTGCCTTTTTTGTACCGTCTTTCTTTGTAGTAAATATCCATCTTGTATCTATTGCTTTGGTCTCGCTCGGTATATTTACTATTGTCCATGTTTCTTGTTCTTCGTGAGTTGATAAGTTGGTTTATTTGTTGTTCCAGATCTTGTATGTTTTTATATTGTTCTTCTCGTTCCTCGTCTTCACTGTTTTTCATCTGTTCTTCACTCTGTTCATGTAATTTTTTATTCTCTTTCACTTCATTTTTATCACTTTCAATTTTGTCCGTTATTTCTGTTGATCGACATTATCTTTATGTTATATACATGTTTCATCGCATAAAACATCTCGCGACATTATTATTTTGTCCTTTTTCCAACCAATTTCCAACCAATTTTCCCAACTTTTCTCTAGGTTTTATTAGCTTTACTAACAAAACCTTCACATATATCCACATCTCCGTAAAGAAGGCTACTGCCATTTCATCAAGGATTTCAACGACCGCTTCCGGGTTATAAGTGATTTCTTTGGAATCAACTCTTGGTTTTAATGATGTTACAGTCATTTTACTGATAATCGCATCGGCAAAACAACATTTGAAATAATCTTGAATTAACTAATTAGTTAAACATTTACCAATGGTAAATAAATGCGATAATTTACCATATCAATTAATATTCCTTCAACATGAACGTTGATTTTTCTCTGGGAAAGTATAAAAAATCTCCCCGCTTCTTTAGCAAGAACACCATTCTTGTTATACCTAGTACATTATGAGAAATAATTTGGATCCGAGTTCTAAACGAAAGAATAGGAAATAGTATCTATGAAAACAATTAAAATTGATTTGTTAGTAAAAAAATAAAATTAAAATTACCGTTCCGTAGCTGCACATAAAGGTCTCAATGCACTTGCCCCTATCTTAAGATTATCTCGGAACTATCAACTTCGTTAAATGTATTTCGTTCATCTTTTAACATCTTTGTTAATGATAACGTTAATAATATGTACCTAATGTTATTTTATTATTATTATTTACCATTTATTGCCACAAATAAGAATATAAAATTACATAAGGTACACAAGAAGAAAAAATAATAAGAACAAAAATATACATAAAATCCCATTGTCGATGGTTAGTCGAGCAATGGATAAACTTAAACAGTATAAGCAGTATGAGCCGTATCAGCAAACGGATCATTTTATCGCACAAGCGATCTTTGCCAAATGACCCAACAGAACAAACAAAAATAATATTTACTGAATATGGCAAGTAGTGATAATTAGATATTATTAACATTTATCACCAAATAAGATTAAGCAAGAAAAAGAGAAAAACAAAGAAAAGACACGAAAAGAGGGAGAGAGCGGCAAAAGAGGCCAAAAGAATCTGCCGGATATCAGTTGCCAACAAGTTGCCAAAGAACAAAGAATCAGGAAACAGCCAGTTGAAGGGCAAGCAAGTGGCTCTTTAAAACATGTCTAAAATTAGCAATGTTAGAAATATTACGAATTTCAGAAGGCATGGTCTGTGATAAATTTCAGTGCTATGAACAGGAAATGTAAGAATAGTATCAGAACGTGAACGAGTAGCAAGCTCATGAGTTGATAATTGCTGGAACCTATCTGATAAGTACTTTGGGGTGCAGTTATGAAGGATTTTAAATAAAATGATTAATAAACGAAAGGATCTACGTCCCTCACAGGTTAACATCTGAATGTGATTGCGATACGGCGTTACATGCTCAAATCTATTTAGGTCAAATATGAACCGGATATGAATTTACTCAGAAGAATCACTGAGAGGTCGGGATAAACCGACCAGTCTTTTTAAAGAGTAAGAGCAAGCATAACATTTTTGAATTTGCGGTTTCCAAGACAATGCAGAATCCATAAGGACTGCAAGATTTTTAACTGTGTCAGAAAACCGTATGACATTTCCATCCAGCATCAGATCACTGCAGGTAGACAGATTAATCTTACCAAGTAATTGACGAGTTCCAAACACAATAGATTGCGTTTTAACTGAGTTCAACTTAAGTCCGTATCTCCGAGACCAGTTCAAGACCTTAGATAGATCGTTATTAAGTCGCACAATAGCTTCCGGAAATTCAGCAACAGTTGTAGTAGTATATATCTGGAGGTCGTCAGCATACAAATGATAATTACACGAGATATAACTAGTAACACTATTAACGAACAAAGAAAAAAGTAACGGACCCAATACACTGCCCTGAGGAACACCACATTTGATTGCACAAGCAGAAGAAATTGAAGAGTTAGCGCGTACGCACAAGGAGCGATGGGAAAGGTAAGATTGAAACCAAGAAACACAGGAGGGAGTGAATCCGTAGGCAGAAAGAGACGCCAAAAGAAGGCTGTGGTCGACATAATCAAAAGCCTTGCTGAAATCGAGCAGTACCAGCACAGTAACACATCTGTTGTCGCAGACATATCTAATATCATCAGTAACTTTAATGAGGGCAGTAGTTGTACTATGCCCACTGCGAAAACCCGATTGCAACTCATTGTGTAAGTTAAACCTCTCTAGAAATCCTTGAACCTGTAAATAAACTAAGCGCTCAAGAGCTGTTGATAGTACGGATAAAATTTAAATCGGACGGAAATCAGTGTTACATAAAGAGGACTTGGATTTGGGTATGGGAACGACATGAGCAACCTTCCAGACAGAGGGAAATAAAGGTCGCTCAAGAGAAAAGTTGAAGATATGAGTTAAGGGAGGAAGCACTATATCCAGGATAGGAAGAAGAAGGTTGGGACCGATACCATCAGAACCCACGCAAGAGGACTTCGAATAAGCGGTCACAAGCGTAAGAGATAAGGAGCAAGATTTAAGAGAGGTAAAAATTTCATTAATTGTTGCCGCCTTAGTTACGTCATCGATGATCAGGGGAGGCTCTGCAAAAAAAGTTTGCCATCGACTCACAATCAAGATCCATCTGGACAGACGGAGAGTCAATCGCTCCGAGAGACCTCATAGTCCTCCAAAATGTTCTCGGCGCGACTCGATGAAAATGATAAAAGTTGTAGGCCTTGAGAAAGACAAGGTTTATTGCGAGAAAAGATTTCAAAAAGCCCCAAAAACAAAAGTCTGACGCCGCACCGCCAGATTTGACGCAATGTTCGTCATCATTGCCCATCGTTAAAACGTCACATTAAAAGGACTTTTCGTGAATTTAACGTAGATTTTCAGGCACCCAAATATGCCAAAAAGTGTCTAAACGATTTCTGAGAAGATACTTTTAAGCGATTCCCAGACGACACTAATAGATGTCAGGAAGTCTCCGAAAACTAACTTATCAATGCTTTTCCTCGAATATCCAGATATTTTTAAGAATTATTAAGAAATTCTTACCTCAGAAATGATCTCAGATGTCAAAAAATCTCCAGACAAAACTTTTCCGTAGTTACCTAGACGTTTCTATGAAATTCTAAAATTATTATCAGAAAGTGTTTAAACGCATTCTGGATCACCTTAAATGTTACTTTAAACCAGGGCGAGAAAAAATTATAATTTCCTTTCTTTAATCAAAATTAACAGTATACTGGATTGCCTGCAAATACATATTATACAGTATGTCCCCGGATCGAGTTACAAAGAGGAAAAAAAAATTTGTTACTGATTTTTCAAACTTATCTCAGCATACATAATGCGTCGGATATGTTCAAACCACTAAATCGCACGAACTTTATATTCTAACTATAGAAGTTAACTAATTATTCCCATTTTTATGTAAAAATTATAGTTTTACTAAATTAAAAATTTTTCAAGTTCAATTTACGATATGCAACCATAGAAACCAATAAAATAAAATAAAAGTTACAACTTATGTTAGTGAAAAATATACGGACAAATCAAATTAAAATATGGCTAATTGAATAAAATATTTTAAATGTAAATTAATGTAATAACACACTATGTAAGTAATAAATATTATTTATTTGTAAGTGAACAAATCCTCATTCAAACAAATTCCTTCCCAATTCGACACACATTTGAAGACGAGTTCTAAATTCTTTATAAGAAGTACGAATTTCCGCCAGTGGTAGAGATTCTATCGCTTTAATTATTCTTAGTTTTAATAGTTCTACATCATCTTGTAATGGTTCACTGTAAACAATTTGTTTAAATCGTCCCCAAAAATAAAAATCCATAATTGTAAGATCAGGACTACGTGCTGGTCATCAAATAGGACCATTTCGTTCAATCCATTTTTGACTAAATTGTAAATTTAACCATTTGGCACAATGTGTGAATGGTAAGCTGGGCAACTGTCTTGCTGAAAGTACATTGACCGTATAAAATTTAAGGATAATTGGATTTACGTCGCTCCAATAACGACAATGCTGGGAAGAAACAATGTCATTTGTTGAAAAGCTATCTGAAAAGCAGCGTCTTCCTCATTTAGTCTCTTTGTCTGCTTCTTTATGGATAATACAGAACCCGTTTCCAAAAATTTTTTCATAAGTTTGCGAGCCTCAACATGAGATATTTTTGTGTCCGGATATTTTTGCTGGCATTTTTGTATAACTACACGAAAACATGATTCACTAGTACCATAGCACAGTACTAAATAAATTCTCTCTTTCACGGTTAACATCGCATGAAAAGACTTAATCACACCAATATAAGTTGTAACTTTTATGGTTTCTATGGTTACATATCATAAATTGAACTAGAAAAATTTTCAATTTAGAAAAAAGCCCAATTTTTACATAAAAATTGAAATAATTAGTTAACTTTTATAGTTAGAGTATAAAATTCATGCGATTTAGTAGTTTGAACATATCCGACGCATTATTTATGTTCAAAGTAAGTGAAGAAAATAAAAACGAAATTTATCCTACGATATACCTACCAAAAAATACCTACTATTAAAGCCAAAATCCATGGGACTTGACAAATTGCAAAAAAGTGCTTCCCTATCTGATGCTGTAAAAATGTGAAAGGAATTAGGAAGTGTACTTGAAGAAAGACATTCATCATTTATAAATTTAGCATATAACAAAATATAAATTGACGATAGAAGAGAATCATCTTGCTTTCTGAGGAAGTTATATCCAATGTTACTACTTTGCAATGGCCTGATAGGGAGAAACTTCTCCCAACTTTAAAACAATTTTTATGTGCTGTGTACTGCTTAGCTTCAGTAGCAACAAATTGGAAATGAAAAAAGCCAGCAAATTAGAATTTTTATATAAACTTTGCAATTCCTATGCATTGTTTTTTTTTGTTTTTGTTATAATAGGTATGTATTGTTTTTGTTTATCTTAGTTTTTAGTTGCCTGATTTTGATTTTCATTTCTTTTGATTTAAATCATGGATTGATATAAAAAAATTACTTGATCGAAAATTCTAGATAAGAACATTATAGAAATTGAATACTGAAAAATAAAAATTAAAAAAAAAATATATTTAATACATACCGCTTGATAATTAAATACTTAACAATAAGCAAAACTGGATAAAAATCCTTTCTTCATTGCATCATCTCCAGAAATACATAAAAAATACATACAGTTGTTGCATATAACTTATAATACGGTTTCATCCCTTGATAATGTACTCTACTAAAACAACAAAAACATTCCTAAAATATATTTATATTAAACCTTTATGATAAAAACTTGGAATATGGCAATCTTACTCTCCAGTTGAGTTGGATAATGATCGCTTGAAAATATTTGAGAGTTGAGGTCACCTTCTAGATCCATCTTAATCAATAAATAACCAGAATCCTTTTAAAAATAAATAATTAGATGGAGTTATAATTTAAAAGAAACAAATTATTACCTCAACATTTCTTTATCATACATTATATGTATGTACATCAGCAAAGAACTGTATCATTTCAGCAGTAGCTGCTTTCTCGTCCAATTCATATTCACTCGTCTCAATTATGGAAGTGGCCAATTCTTTTTAAATAAACGTAATAAAATCCAACGTAATTAATTACGCAGTAAGAAGCGTACTCACCTCAACACAATTTGGATCCATTTTATTAAACAATAATAAACGCGGTTTAAAGAAAATGAATTCCTCCCTCTCCGGTGTTTGGAGTTATAAATACTCTTGGAGGTTCTAAATAAAAAATAAAGGATTAAAAAAAAATGTTTGAAAAATTGAATTATGTAGAACAGCCTGTACAAAGAAAACTGTCATCCATTTGCGACAACACAAATCAAACCAATGATACCAACCGTAAATAAATAAAATTACCAATCTCAACAGAATTCTTCAATCATACCTACTTGCTGTCATACTCGCTTAATTGTGGAGCAATAATTCTAGTAAAAATCAAATCTAACGAAAATTCTTCAAATGGCGAGCTTCCCATTTTCGTTTAAATTTAAAATACACGAAATCTCCGAAGGATTTCAAACTTGTCTGTTGTGTGAGTCACTTGTTCGCCACCCGACATTATTTTACTTTATTTTTCTTTGTTATCGTCTTAGAACCTTGTATTTTCATTATCTTTTTTTCTTAAAAGAAAAACATTACTTTTTTCATTAGTTTTGATTCATTTCAATTTACATCCATTTATATTTTCTTGTGCTCTATATCAACTATATTTTTTTCTTTATTTACTTTAATAAATATTATTATTGAAATAAAATTATTCAAACAAAATAAACCATTTACGCAAACTATTTACGCTTTATAAATATAAAACCATTTCCAACCACAACCGTTCCTGTTAAAATGTCGTTGAAGTTAGCAACGGATTCAGAAACGAAATTCACATTTTTACAGCGGACCAAACAAATAGTGTACTCTATCTATAATTTCGTATTTATTAGTGATAATAACCAAAAAACATCAAAATTAGCATTAAAGAGAGTAAAATAGATAACCCCTCTAAAACTTTCAAGTAAAATTCATTATTATTACATAAAAATCACCCTTTCATTATGTGAAAAACTCCAATTTGCATTGAAAAAGCTTGATGATCCATTAAGTCAACCCCAAATATCAAAATCACTATTTCGAATAACATATCTAAGCACCACCCGGAAATTCAGGGGATAAAGGGTCGAAATCACCCCCGAAATACGTAAAAAATTCATAACTTTCTTGACAAATTTTGTGACACCACCAAACTTAGTCCAAAGATCGAAAATAAGGTTTCGAATAACATATCCGCGAGATTCGCGGAAATTCAGGGGATAAGGGGTCGAAATCACCCCCGAAATACGTAAAAAATTCATAACTTTCTTGACAAATTTTGTGACACCACCAAACTCAGTCCAAAGATCGAAAATAAGGTTTCGAATAACATATCCGCGAGATTCGCCGAAATTCAGGGGATAAGGAGTCGAAATCACCCCCGAAATACGTAAAAAATTCATAACTTTCTTGACAAATTTTGTGACACCACCAAACTCTGTCCAAAGATCGAAAATAAGATTTCGAATAACATATCTGCGAGATTCGCGGAAATTCAGGGGATAAGGGGTCGAAATCGCCCCCGAAATACGTAAAAAATTCATAACTTTCTTGAAAAATTTTGTGACACCACCAAACTCAGTCCAAAGATCGAAAATAAGGTTTCGAATAACATATCCGCGAGATTCGCGGAAATTCAGGGGATAAGGGGTCGAAATCACCCCCGAAATACGTAAAAAATTCATAACTTTCTTGACAAATTTTGTGACACCACCAAACTCAGTCCAAAGATCGAAAATAAGGTTTCGAATAACATATCCGCGAGATTCGCCGAAATTCAGGGGATAAGGAGTCGAAATCACCCCCGAAATACGTAAAAAATTCATAACTTTCTTGACAAATTTTGTGACACCACCAAACTCTGTCCAAAGATCGAAAATAAGGTTTCGAATAACATATCCGCGAGATTCGCGGAAATTCAGGGGATAAGGGGTCGAAATCACCCCCGAAATACGTAAAAAATTCATAACTTTCTTGACAAATTTTGTGACACCACCAAACTCAGTCCAAAGATCGAAAATAAGGTTTCGAATAACATATCCGCGAGATTCGCCGAAATTCAGGGGATAAGGAGTCGAAATCACCCCCGAAATACGTAAAAAATTCATAACTTTCTTGACAAATTTTGTGACACCACCAAACTCTGTCCAAAGATCGAAAATAAGGTTTCGAATAACATATCTGCGAGATTCGCGGAAATTCAGGGGATAAGGGGTCGAAATCGCCCCCGAAATACGTAAAAAATTCATAACTTTCTTGAAAAATTTTGTGACACCACCAAACTCAGTCCAAAGATCGAAAATAAGGTTTCGAATAACATATCCGCGAGATTCGCGGAAATTCAGGGGATAAGGGGTCGAAATCACCCCCGAAATACGTAAAAAATTCATAACTTTCTTGAAAAATTTTGTGACACCACCAAACTCAGTCCAAAGATCGAAAATAAGGTTTCGAATAACATATCCGCGAGATTCGCGGAAATTCAGGGGATAAGGGGTCGAAATCACCCCCGAAATACGTAAAAAATTCATAACTTTCTTGAAAAATTTTGTGACACCACCAAACTCAGTCCAAAGATCGAAAATAAGGTTTCGAATAACATATCCGCGAGATTCGCGGAAATTCAGGGGATAAGGGGTCGAAATCACCCCCGAAATACGTAAAAAATTCATAACTTTCTTGACAAATTTTGTGACACCACCAAACTCAGCCCAGAGATCGAATTCCAATAACATATATTATCTATGAGACGCGCGGAAATTATGTTGATAAAGGGTGTATAATAATAATTGTATATATAAATAATTATTGTACTTAAAACTGAATTTGGTCTAATGTGTAGTGATCTGGATAAACATGATCCCTATCCGTAATATCATAAAGCGTTTTATATTGCTCAAAGAAGCTTGCTTCATCGTTCATTCCGTAATATTTACGTATAATTTTTAAATTCAGAAATCCCAGAAGAACATATTTCACAAATGCCTTGTCTGGTATATTGGTTGTTGACATTATCTTTCTACATATATAGGCTGCCGCACTAAATGATATAAACGGAGTTGACATATCCCATTTCAAATGGTACTCTTTATTAACAGAACGGTACCGCTCACAAAAATCGTTTGTGTCCCTCGTATTGTATATTTCTTGTAACTCGTTTTTGTAATGAATCACAAAATATTTTAGAGACATATTATCCAACGCAACATTTTTAATTGTACTTGATGTGTTGAATAAACCTGGTTTATAGTGTTGACATAATGGGCAACTATAAACAAAGTTGCGAAGTTTAATGGTATCTATAGAAATTAGATTAGATATGTTCGAGCAACGATCTATATGTAACCATCTGTTACATAAGTTGCAGCCTACATAGTTTTCCTGTGATCCTATACCACATTTAAAACATTTATCATACATAACGTCAGATGACAGTAGTAAAATTACTTTGTAATAATGATGTTGACAAATATTGCAGTGTTTCATTTTTTTGCAAAACCATCATATACCATATAACATACACTCCACAATTGATTGAATCTTCAGTCTCTTGGGTAGGATATGCTATTGTTGTTAGTTTCCACTTCCTAGCATTTAGTTTGTCTTCGTGTAGGTATAGACGGTCTCTAGTGGAAAATAGTCTTTTAACCTTTTTTACAATTTCCTCGTGTGATATAAGATAATATTTACCAGGATTCAAAATACAAATAGAGTTAGTAGTCAAATCTAATATAATTAATATCCAGTGATTGTTGTTACAATTGTGGGGCAACAGAATAAAACGGACTCCTTTAAGTGATTTTGTAAGAGGTAAAAATTTAGACAGATTCTTTATCTGATCTGAAAGCAAAATTTGGACGGATATTGTGTCGATGTAATAAATGTCTTCGCGGTCTTTAAAAAAAGTAAATGCCAGAGAATCTATGCAATAATCTGCAACCCATGGGTTCATGGGTTGCAGATTATTGCAACCCATGTTTTCGGTTGATATTAACGTTCTAAAGTCAGAGCTACTTAATGAAATCGTTTGTCCATTATATGAATATTGTCCTAAGATAAAATCAGTTTGGAAAGCTGCGGACATATAAAAATCATGATCAAAGAACAGACCATTTGAAAGGGCTCGTTGATCTGGCTGATCAAGGATACCGTTCAAAGAACAATACTGTATATCTCCCTCATCAACTTGTTCTGGTTGTGGTTGGTTTGACGTTAACCCCCTCTCATAACATTTTTCTGGTTGGGTTGGCTGGGTCCCCCTTATGATCTCCTCTTCAACCTTTTCTGGTTGGACGACTAAATTCATTTCCACTTCATCATCTATTTTGTTATTTTCATCATTTACGTTAATTTTGTCCGTTAAGTAAACATTATGAAAATACCGTTTTCGTTTTTTTGATTTTGTCCACGTTTCTTGAGCATCCGGGTTATCAATTTCATGTCGTGCATCTGATTTTGTTGAGGTTATTTTTTTCCTCTTCGGCTTTTTACCAATTTCTAAATCTATAGCTTTTATGTTACTTATAATTCGTGAATTAAGCAGGTTTACAAATCGCCCTACTTTCAAATTGGTTTTGTTTTCTAGTATTTCTTGCTTGACAATTTTAAACCATGTTTCCACAAGTGAATTACTGTAACGATCACTTTCAAGTATGTTGGACCACATTGGAGCGAAAGGCATTACATAATTCAATAAATACGTAAAAAATTCCTCGTGTTTGTAAGGGTTGCGTTCCGTTGCTGAGCTTACACTTTCATCTAACTCTTTTAAAACCTTGTCATAAACTCTAAAAAAACAAATAAAAAAAGGAGAGCTAGTATATTCTCCTCTCACAACTTCTTCATCTATGTCGAGGTCCAATTCACATGAAATATCTTGCCTTGTAGATAACAAATGATTGTAGGTTTCATAGTCACTAGACGATAGGTGTGCTATTGCATTTTTGACGTTGTTATTATATGACGATGTTAATAAGAGAAAAGCGACATTTTCAAATCGAATAATTAACTCTTCCAAGGATCTACATTGAACTAATACTGCTATTGCATTAACAATTCCATCCCTTATATTCGGTTTTTTCTTAGTACGAGAAAGTCTGTTGCAAATCATTTTAACGAAATGTCCACAACATAGTTTTAATTTTATTAAACTAAAAAATCGATGGTCGTCCTTATTTGTAACATATTTATAACAAATTTGGAGGTAAGTATATAAAGTGACATCGTTTAACCCTTGACAAATAGCCATCATAAGCGAAAAACTCCAATCTGTTACAACAACGTTAAAGATCGGCCGTGTTTTCTTGCATTTCGTACGTATAAAATGCTTAAAATGCAAAATAAAAGCCATTATTGTTGCCGAATCATGATGTGAAGATATTAATTCAGCGATAGGTACCACAATGTCGTTTACTTTCACAACCAACGCATAGTATAGAACCCTGCGACCCCTATCATACACAGTCGGTCTAACGACGGAGCCTGTCGCATCAAAGTACCCTATCATTTTTTTACCTTTCTTAATTAAGGTTTTAATGTTCTCTTTGGAATATAAATACACCAACGTTTTTCCGCTAGGAAATTGAACGTATGTACTGTCATCATCCTGAGTTAGTGACATTAGTAGTATATCTAGTAAAGGATCCGAATGAAAGTCCTGTTCGCCCATTGCCTCCGACCTAGCTTTTTGGTAAACGGAAAGCGAGCGCAAGCCTTGCCAATTACCTTCATAAATTAAATCTCTATCAACCTTTTTTATTTCTTCGCTGCGACAGGTGCTGGGCAAACTAAAAAGTAGTTCTTTCTTTACCTCCGCCCTTTCTCTACCTTTCAGTTGATAAGCATGCTCTTCGTGGTGATTTTCCACGTGAGGACCTTTGTAGCATATTCTTACATCTATCAAATCCTCTAAAATATTGTATATAAATTTAAATTCTCTACAAGATGTATGTTTACAAATTGCATACTCGACTATCTGACAAGCAGTTTGCTGTTTTTTTTTGTTTATACGACTTCCTTTGAAAATTAGAAGACAAGAAATGCCATATAAACTTATTTGTTGTCGCCAATACTGATGTCTAACTTCGGACTTATAGGATATGTCGTGGTTATCTACATAGCGGTTAATTTTAAATGTTTTAAAAAAGTTAAATTTTAAATTATTGATTGGACTCGATATAGTCTGGGGCATTTCTATCTTTTCTGGTGCATGTTGCAATGCTTCATGTACTACTGTGTTTGCATTATCTACCAAGTGGTCATCAACAGCATCAACCTCAAGGGAATCATCGACGTAAGTAGAGGAATTGATGTATTTTTCAATTTCATTAGTATCTCTTTTGGATATACTCTGGGATATTTCTATTTTTTCTCGTGCATGTTGCATTGCTTCATGTACTGCTGTGTTTGCATTATCTATCAAGTGGCCATCAACAGCATCAACCTCAAGGAAATTATCGACGTCAGTAGAGGAATTAATGTATTTTTCAATTTCATCAGCATCTCTTTTGATGTTCATTAGCAACATCTTTCTATTTTTTAAATTATCTTTAATATCAACATATACACAGAGATCTGATAGATGTGATATTTCTGATCGAACAGAGCATTCTCTTAAAACAGTCGTATCAATATTATTTTCACTAAGAAAATTTGCAATTTTCTGTAACCTTAACTGCTTACATTGTTTAACTGGCCTTCCTGGACCGTCCATATTAATATTATAAAGGTAACGAATTGTCAAAGAAACTTATTTATTGCCTTCTCCTAGCAGGAAGTATTTAAAATAAGGAATGAAAACAAACAAAGATAAACTACTATAATTGTCGCTTAAAATGATATAAAAAAAATAAAAGTTAATTTTATTTTTCCTACTGAAGTCACAAGGAAAATCTATGCAGCAATATTACAATGAAATAAAACAGTCGCAAAACTCCCAAAGAAAACAGGAAAGTAAAATGAAAAAGAAAATAAATCGAACACTTAAACTAACAATAAAAAGGGAAGAATAAAATGAAAACAAAACAAACCGAACACTTAAACTAGCAACAAGGTCAGAAAAACAAAGAGCAAAACAAACAAAAATAATAAATTACAGAATTACTATAACGAAACAACCACCAAATTATACCTTCCGAGGAAAAAAATAAAAATAAACCTTATTCAAATGATTATAATAATACAAACTAAAGACGAAATGATTATAAATATACAAACACCTAAACAACCCAAACTTCTGAATGCAAGACAATATTAATTAATAATAATATTAAAAAACAAAGAAAAAACAGCTCAAGAAATATCAAGGAAATCGAACTAGCCCAAAAATAAAACGTTGATCTAGCGAAACAACTTCTACCAGTGATTGCAGTCGACTAAACGTGAATAAACTAAAAAACAACGAAAAGACATTTTGGCAGTTACGTCGGCGTCGCCACTGCAACAGCCGACCGACGCCTGTCGCGTCGCGTCAGCGTCAGCGTCTACGACAACGGACCGTACCGTGGAGGTGTTAAGAGTATAAGCGAGACAAAAATACGTGCTTTTACATAAAATTCATTTTCAATTGATGTTTCCCTTGAAGATATGGTTTAGTGATTGTTTGGTTATACTTTCGTCAACTGTTCTCATATTGTTTAAAAACAATTTTTTTTTAATTATTATCGTAGTATTTTCGCTGGAAAGAGCGGAAAATTTCCTATAGGGTTCATATGGTCCCAGAGTTACCTCCATATTATATAAGAAAGTTATGAGGCCGTAAATATTTAAATGCGGCCATTATACGGGATTTTTGTAGAAAAAAAATTTGGTGGTGTCACAAAATTTTTCAAGAAAGTTATGAATTTTCTACGTATTTCGGGGGTGATTTCGACCCCTTATCCCCTGAATTTCGGCGAATCTCGCGGATATGTTATTCGAAACCTTATTTTCGATCTTTGGACTGAGTTTGGTGGTGTCACAAAATTTGTCAAGAAAGTTATGAATTTTTTACGTATTTCGGGGGTGATTTCGACCCCTTATCCCCTGAATTTCCGCGAATCTCGCGGATATGTTATTCGAAACCTTATTTTCGATCTTTGGACTGAGTTTGGTGGTGTCACAAAATTTGTCAAGAAAGTTATGCATTTTTTACGTATTTCGGGGGTGATTTCGACCCCTTATCCCCTGAATTTCCGCGAATCTCGCGGATATGTTATTCGAAACCTTATTTTCGATCTTTGGACTGAGTTTGGTGGTGTCACAAAATTTTTCAAGAAAGTTATGAATTTTTTACGTATTTCGGGGGTGATTTCGACCCCTTATCCCCTGAATTTCCGCGAATCTCGCGGATTTGTTATTCGAAACCTTATTTTCGATCTTTGGACTGAGTTTGGTGGTGTCACAAAATTTGTCAAGAAAGTTATGAATTTTTTACGTATTTCGGGGGTGATTTCGACCCCTTATCCCCTGAATTTCCGCGAATCTCGCGGATATGTTATTCGAAACCTTATTTTCGATCTTTGGACTGAGTTTGGTGGTGTCACAAAATTTGTCAAGAAAGTTATGAATTTTTTACGTATTTCGGGGGTGATTTCGACCCCTTATCCCCTGAATTTCCGCGAATCTCGCGGATTTGTTATTCGAAACCTTATTTTCGATCTTTGGACTGAGTTTGGTGGTGTCACAAAATTTGTCAAGAAAGTTATGCATTTTTTACGTATTTCGGGGGTGATTTCGACCCCTTATCCCCTGAATTTCCGCGAATCTCGCGGATATGTTATTCGAAACCTTATTTTCGATCTTTGGACTGAGTTTGGTGGTGTCACAAAATTTTTCAAGAAAGTTATGAATTTTTTACGTATTTCGGGGGTGATTTCGACCCCTTATCCCCTGAATTTCAGCGAATCTCGCGGATATGTTATTCGAAACCTTATTTTCGATCTTTGGACAGAGTTTGGTGGTGTCACAAAATTTGTCAAGAAAGTTATGAATTTTTTACGTATTTCGGGGGTGATTTCGACCCTTTATCCCCTGAATTTCCGGGTGGTGCTTAGATATGTTATTCGAAATAGTGATTTTGATATTTGGGGTTGACTTAATGGATCATCAAGCTTTTTCAATGCAAATTGGAGTTTTTCACATAATGAAAGGGTGATTTTTATTTAATAATAATGAATTTTACTTGAAAGTTTTAGATGGGTTATTTTACTCTCTTTAATGCTAATTTTGATGTTTTTTTGGTTGTTATCACTAATAAATACGAAATTATAGATAGAGTACACTATTTGTTTGGTCCGCTGTAAAAATGTGAATTTCGTTTCTGAATCCGTTGCTAACTTCAACGACATAAATAGAGCAGTTGTGAAAAAGAATATGGATACAGAGATTAAGAAAAATATCATTGTTTTGGATAGGTCAAGTCGTAAAACCCTAAAACAGATGTAAAAAATTTACAGAAGAGGTCGGTTTTGGAGAAATGTGAGTTGGGTAAATACCCCTACTCCATCCTAGCAGAGATGTTTCCTGGACCGTTGAGAAGGCTAAAATATTCATTCTTATTCTAGCAACTGCGTTGTGTTGTTTAAACAGAAGTTACCGAGTGAACTTATTTGAGACCGTATTTGTGTTTTTAAACAGGGTTTTTTTTTAATTCTTGAAATATATTTTTTTAGTTTATGTGTTATCTTTTGCTGACAGTTTTTATTTACGGTAAGTTAGTATTTTTACAGTTCACGTCTTTTTTATTGATTTATGTACGCGAGGAGCAAGTCTTCTGCAATTTCTTTTTGTGATTATATCCTACATCTCATCGATTGCGTTCATTTACCTTTAATATTCAAAATATTTATTAATTACGTACGCCCGTATAACTGTAATCCTATTATAGAGCGTTGGGAGACTCGTCTTCGCGCATAAAATCGAGATATGATAAGGAACGTTTTTCATTTTTAGTGAATCTTTGTTCCATTCGACTGAAAGAAGTCATGAAACAAAATTGACCTTAGTCAATTGTTTAAATTTTAACCAGTGACGTATCCAAAGAGCAAATGCGCCCACCTCCTTTATTTAGTTTTATGACGGTGTTTTATGAGGGTGCAAAAAAAAACTCTCACTACTCTTTATAATGAATTTTAAAACCTAAATTAATATTCAATATTCGGGAGTGCTGGGCGATAATCGGCCGGTGATCCGGTCTGTTTTCGTTCTCGGTTTCTACAAGGTTGTTAGAAAAAAAGACAGCGTGTTGCCTTGATTTGAAGTTTTAGTGTTTACAACTGCTTCTATATAATGCAATTTTTTTGATCATTACGAGTTTGAATGACGCTCCGCTCCGCGGGTTAGAAATTAGAGATCTTTTGAAAGATAGACGCACGATAAATTAGCCATCTGAATCGCGAGCGTGTGTTTTAACGAAATGTACTTCACGTCAGGTTCAAGTACCGAATGATGAGTTTATTACAAAGCCTACACCGTTTAATGACAGGTACGGTTCGTGATGAAGTTCATATGAGGTTAATAATGTTCAGACCCGCACACCGCGCAATAGATCTAACATTCGTACTTCCCTTTTCAAAAAGCTTCTCGATAGCTTCTAACGTCAAACCGCGAGCCGAAAGAAAGTTCATGAATTGTGATAACGTCGAAGGCACCCATCCAAGACGGGACATCTAAGCGATTCTAAAGCTACCTTGACTTGCGTAAATCAATTAAATTAAACGATTTAATTCGATTCGAAGTCTTTAATTTTGAATTTTCAATGAATCTACTCGATATCGGAGTCTGATATGACGACATCACTGGTCTTTTTTCTGTTGAAATCTGCTTTTGCGCTACTGTAGGAGTAGGACTGAAATTATTTTTTCTTATTGGCTGTCGGATGTTTTGAAGAAATCGTTGCTTTTGTGTGTTGTAATTTGCAATTTCTAATGCATATGCTTCTGCGATTTCGACGTCTTTTGGTTGTCGTAATTTAACTTCTAACCCGATGCTGGTGTTAATTAGATCCAATCCAAACAGATATGTCTGTTTCATGTTTCCAATTTCTACATCTTGTTATTAAAAAATTCTTTCTTCTTCATAAAAATAGAAAGTAGCATTAAGTCACTTCTGTGATATGTGTCATATTCTAGTTATTCTAAGGTATATTTGTTACCGAAGTGTGAGTCTATGTTGGAGCTTCGCGTTGCCGTAATTAGTAAGTGGATTATAAAGGTAAATGCTTGACTTCATTGAGTTAATTTGACTTAAATAGTGTGAAAGCCACTATAATCTCTCTTCAGATGGATATTGCTGCTCTGAAATCAAATGTTACTTCGCCATCTTCACATTCTTTAAACGATTTTGATTCCGAAAAAATTATACACGAAGTGATGGAACGCGCGCGTAGGAAGAATAAACTAATGATTTATAATATTCCTGAATCCGACGGCTTATCACGAAAGGAACAAGGTGATGAGCATTTTGCCTTTCTGGGCAAACTATTTACGCACTTGGGGTTACTGAACCTATTATTCAGCCTTTTCGCTGTGGTAAATTTTGCTCTTCTAATAGCGCGAGATGTAGGCCTATACGAGTAAAATTGTTGGATCATAATTCTTTTAAGCCTGTTTTTCGTAATATTTCGTAATAGCAATTTGAAATCCCATAATAAATTTAAGAACATTTCTGTCTCAATGTCTCTCGACTGAATTAAAAACAAGAACTGAGTCTGGCGAAAAGGGTTTGGTACTAGAGTACATCCGTGGCAGTCCCTCAATTGTCAAGGCTTCGGAAAACTGATTTTTGTAACTTCTGCTTGCTGTATCTAGTCATCATGATGTTGAATCGGTTGAATCTACAGATATTCAGTCTTTAGTACCACTTGTCGATGTGTTGACTTGTAAGTGTTCTTTATGGTGAGTGATCTTATATATCCTGGTTGTACATATCTTCTGATAATCCACAACCTGAGTTGCTATGTTTCTTGGACGCCCTAGAACATAAAGATTTAAATTTTCTTGTCCTTAGCCTTGGTGATTTTAATTTGCTTGAATATATTAAGGCACCTGGCATATCAATCATATGTGAAAAAATGGAGTTATTTCGTAATTTTTGTGACTTTCTGGACCTTTGTCAACTCAATCATGCATTAAACTGTGACAATCGTCTATTGGATTTGGTTCTGACAAATACTGATCACCGGTTTGATCTTGTTCATGATGGTTTGCCGAAGTTTCCGTCTTTGGGTGGTCGCTCTAATTTGCTAAGAGCCAACTTTCCTGGTTTGTATGATGAACTACATTATACGGATTGCTCTTTTCTAAATGTGCAGGTTAATGCGGATGATCCTTTGTCAGCTTTCTATACAAAGTTGTATGAGATTTTGGATTTAGTTGTTCCTAAGAGATTGTGTCGTAGATCCTCATACCCTATTTACCAGCGGAATATAAAAGACTGAGATGTTTGACTAAACAGAAAATCTCTGATGCGTATAGTTCCTTTACTATTAATGCTGAACAATCGCTTAGTTCTAATCCTCGTAACTTTTGGAGTTATATAATACAGAAAGCAACGACCTCCCGACTTCCTGGCAAAATGATGTATGATAAGTCCACCTACACTGATCCTGATAAAATAGTTAATGCTTTTACAGATCAATTTTTTAGAGTATTGTGACGCCTTACCGGCAAAAAAAATACAAATAAAACTATTCACAACACAAACCAATTACAAAATTCCACGGCGCAAGTACGGGTCCTCGCCTAGCTCAGTGAAGATGGGGAGGGTTTCATTTCTAAGGCGCCACACAGTTATTCCCGTACGGCCGACGAACTGTGACGTGATGTTAAGCAAAATATGAAAATTGTAAACGAACACACAGATAACAGACAGGAAGATGAAATTTGAGTTGCATATAAAAATAATAACTTTTATTAAAAAAATAATAAGTACAGGCAAAATAAAAAAAAGTTTTGTTTCTTTCCAAACATTCAAAATGACGTAAAATCAAACAATAACAAATAATGAACTCCAAAATATTAATGTTAGCGAAATAGAAAATTAAAAAAAAGAATTAACCAAAACAAAAAAAATAAACAATCAGCAAAATTATATATAAAAACGTTTGATTGAACGAAATTTCGCTCTTAGAAAAATTACCAAAAGAAAAAATTGGCTCTTACTAAAACCTGCATGAAAATAACAAAAAGAAAAAATTAGGAAAAGAAAAACAAAAGTTTTAGGATTCAAAAATAGATTAAGTAGGAAATTAGTTTAGTATATAGATATATATATATTTTTAAAGAGTATGTTAATTATAGTAGTTTGGTAAAGAAAGAAAGAATGATTACATGAAAGGTTAAAAGAAATAGGAAACGTTAGAAAAATGTACGCTTACCTCTCATGTTCGAGGTTTAAAACCAGAAAGATGAATTTTAATGTAAATACACCAAAAATCCGAAAGAATCCGATGACTTGAAACGTACAAACACGATTTCAAGAGAAATGCAGCGGCGATGAATCCGAAAATTCACGAAACGGCAAAATTTCCAAAATCCAAAAATGCCTCAAACACCAAGCACCACAATGTATCGTAACTGGTTACTCAAGAAGAGACCCGAGACCCCCGAGACGTATGTAAAGCATTGTGGCTATGCTTTTAAATAAAATTAAAGGGCAAAAAAAAATTACACCTGCGCGCTCAATCAACACATGCACAAAGAACGAAAAACGAAGAAAAATCAAGAAAAGGAAAGAAAATTTATCTGAAAGGATAAAAGGGATTTAGGGAGTTTCGGAATCGAGATCGTTGCTGAAATAAACAAAAAATCAAATTAAACAAAAATTAATAAAGTTAAATCCAAATAAACACAAATATTTTAATACCCGCATATATGCAACACAAATTTCCCACCAACATAAAGAAAAGATAACAAATAACATAAATTCCAAACAAAATTCAAATTAACTAAAGTAAAAAAAAAAATGGAACCGTAACAGTATATGAGAACCGGTATAAAATACAAGGAACTGAGGTATGTTAAAGATAAAAGTATTGAACAGCACATTGAGGCGTCAGCAGTTGAATTAACAGGCAGGAAGATGATAATCCTGTCCATCTATAGGTCTCCTGACGGCGACATAAATACCTATCTAAGTGCCTTAAACGAGATCCTAACTCACATTGATGAAAATTATCCAAACTATAAACTTATAGTATCAGGAGACTTCAATATCGATTTTTTGCATGAAAGTGTCAATAAAGCCGACCTATTAGAATTGATGAGGGAATTTGGACTGGGATTTTGGCAACAAACGTTTGACTCACCCTCTAGAGTGAATAGAAAAACTAGTAGTTGTATTGATAATATATTTTGTAACCTAAATAACAATTGTCTAAGAAACACCACGATGCAGCTTCACATCGGTGACCACTACGGACAAATACTGATGATAACCAACAAAGATCTAAAAAAGGAAAAAACACAAAAAATTAAAAACAGAATTTATAACGATAAGAACACTCACTTTTTTAAAATCGCTCTTTCCACAGTGGATTGGCAGCCTCTCCAAAAATCCGAGAACGCAGGTGAGTTGTATGATGTTTTTCATAACATATTCTGTGCAGTCTTCGATGATTGTTTCCCGTTTGCCTATAAGAAAAAACGGAATACTAAATTTAAAACAATTTATATGTCTAAGGAGACTAGAAATCAAAGGGACACACTAGATCTTTTGGGGTGGCTGGCCTCTGTAACTAGGTCCAGAGAATCCTACGACAAATATGCTCAATGTAAACAAAAGTACTTTGATGTCTTAGAGAGCGAAAAGAAAAAACATTACACGAGAAACATTTTAACGGCCGATAATAAACAAAAAAAGATGTGGGAGGTTATTAATAAGGAACGATCCTATCATCATGCACAAAAAGAAGTAGGAACGAATTTAACTGCACAAAACTTTAGTAACTACTACGCTGAAGAAGTTGAAAAACTGGTAAAGGGTTTGAATCCGACAACGACGAGTTCCAACGTTTACGTAAAGAATACAGCAAGAATTTTTTCAAAAAGTCTTTACTTTAGTCCCTGTACCAAAGACGAGATAACAAATATAATTAATCATTTAAAAACCAAAAAGAGCGAAGATGTCTATGGACATTCAACAGCTGTTGTAAAGAAAGTTGCGAATGAAATCTCTGAACCGCTTTGTATGGTTTTAAACAAATGTATTGAAGAGGGAGTTTTTCCCGAAAGGATGAAACAGGCCAGGATCGTTCCAATTTACAAAAAAGGAGATGACAACGATTGCTCAAATTACAGACCGATTGCCCTCCTTCCAGTGTTTTCGAAAATCTTCGAAGAAGTAATAAAACGCCGACTAATCAGCTACTTACAAAAAAATAAAATATTTGACGACAGCCAACATGGTTACAGGACCGGAAGATCGACGATCACAGCTGTTACCCGAATGATACGCGATGTCACGGAAGCTCATGACAATCGAGAAAGCGTGGAAATGACCTGTTGCGACCTCACCAAAGCTTTTGATACGGTGGACCATAATCTATTACTGGATAAGCTCGCCTTTTACGGCGTACGGGGATCAACACTAAGTCTAATTAAATCGTATCTGAGTAACAGAACACAATATGTCGCTTGGAATGGTTCAATATCCGATGTGAAAAACAATAGATACGGTGTACCCCAAGGATCAATCCTGGGACCGATCTTATTTATACTGTATATGAACGATCTTCCTCGAAACATAAAAAACTCAGAAACGTATCTATATGCGGATGATACGTCGTTCGTAGTAAAAGGGAAAACGAGAGAAGAAACACAATTGAGAACTAACGATGTCTTAGAAGACGCGTCTGATTGGTTGCGAGCGAACAAGCTCATCCTCAATGAACAAAAGAATCAAAAAATTAACTTTCTCACGAAAGGAAACTATAACGTGGTGAACTTTCTTGGCTTGAAGTTGAACAATCGTCTCACCTGGGATGACCATGTGAGTGCCCTTCGTAGAAGACTCGCGAGTGCAGTTTTTATGGTGCGAAGATTGGTGAAGTGTACCGAACCTGAAGTAGTAAGAACAGCATATTTCTCTTGTTTTCATGCAGTGGCCTCATATGGCATCTCCATTTGGGGTTCGGGTCCGGGAATCAACAGGGTGTTTAAGCTACAAAAGAGTTGTATCCGCGCTTTGTGTAATGTAAAAAATTTAGAATCATGTAAAGAACATTTTAAAAAAATTGATATACTTACCGTGCCCTGCATGTACATACTTACCTGTGTTAACCATGTGCATAATAATACACAACTCAATGACATAAACTCCGTACATCACGAATATAATACGCGACAAAAAGACTCTATAAGGGTTCCGTATCACCGTCTTAAGGTGACCCAGCAAGGTGTGGACTACCAGGGTACAAAACTTTATAACAAACTACCGGATTGCATAAAGAACATGAACACCGCGCGTTTTAAAAATCGTGTTAAACATTTTTTGGTGTCTGAGGCCTTTTACTCGGTAGAAGAATTCCTAAGTAATGTCCACCGTATGACCGAACTGTATTAGTTAAGTTACTGTTTTAGATACTCATTGTTGAAGTATACATATATATTTTGTATGACGTCTGTCCAAAAACTTTTTTTTTGACATATAAATAAACATTAAACATTAAACATATACTGGTGTCTGCTGACAACATGGTTGATGTACACTCTACGTATGCTCCAGTATTTGTTGCTGATGTCACCGAAGCACAAGTTCTTCATTTCCTAAAAAGGTTACCTGATAAACTTACTGATGGTGATTACATGGTGGTGATGATGATCTTAGTGCATTTTTCATTCGTGATTGCTGTACAGTTTTTGCAGTTCCGCTTCATTTAATAATTAACCTACCCTTAAGCACTTGCTCATTTCTTAAACTTTGGAAGCGCTCGCGCATTGTTTCTATATTCAAACATGGCGAACGTACCAACATTACTGATTATCGATCGATATCGTTATTGTCCAATTTCGCTAAGGTACTTCAACGGATTATTTACATGATGATCTGATTTATCTGCAGGTTCAATCATTTGTGTCACCATATCAACATATCAAGCGTCGTTCAACGATTACCATTCTCGCGGTGGTTACTGGGGTGATTTGTGAATCTTTGAATAGGGGCGGTCAGGTGGATGTCGTATACACTGATTTTTCTAAGGCATTCGATATGATTCATCATGACGTACTCTTACGAAATCTACTTTAAAGTTTAACTACTACAAATTTGACGACGTAATAAAAATAGCGGTAGCCATGACTTACTATGGTCATCAATTATTTTAAACAATATCCTAAGTGTCTAAAAATGATTTAGTAAGTTGAGTTGACCTCTTGAATGGAACATATTCTGATCGCCGGGTTGATTTGAATTTTGACTGTCATCAATTCTGTCCAAGTGCCAATAATTGATAAATCGGAGTTTACAAAGTTTGTATGGTTTAAAATAATTTTTGGAAAAGGTTTAACACGTTAATCTTAAAATTACTCACTGTATGAGGTTCATTTGTTCTTCTGTTTTTCGTGCTTTTCTTGCTGTCCTGAAAATGTGATCGATGGACTAGGAATTGGCTGGAAGTCGGCTGCTCTTGTCCCTTTATACTTTTTCGTTTATCATTAAATTCTCGGTATACCGTTTCATTCCGAGTCTCTATGTATGCTATCGGGATGCAGCTGCATAACTCCCGTTTCAGGGATTTTTCCATAAACCGTTTATAATGATTTTATCGCCTATATCCGCTACTTACGGACATACTGTATGTGATTTCATATGTAATTACTTTCATTTGATTTTCTTTCCTTAATTGGTTTATTATGATTTTAATGGATATCCAATTTTTATTAATACCCTCGTGGGGTATATTTTTTTTATTATTAAAGGTCATTGAGCGTTCGTTGGTGAATTTATCGATATTTTTAAGATCTATTAATGTTAGGGGTGGGGATGAGGATATCGTTCGTCCGTACCACGTTCCCACCTCTTCCTCTTTTGCTATCGAGCTTTAGTGTAGTACACTTGTTTAATTTTTGCGTGTTAATTAATAACCGCGTGGTTGTAGAAATTTTTACTGAAGATTCTCGTGATTGGTTTTGGAGATCTTTTTCTCGAATCGTTCGGATCTGTTCTACACCACTATTCTGGTTAATTGTTATTACCGTGATCAGATTTTGTTCCGGCTTTCCAGGTTGCGCTTTAATCAACACGTGCAGTCGAATTAAATGGAAAAAGAAGGAACAGGATTTCCAGATAAGGTTTGAATATTTTTGTATAGAATCATAATTATTAAAAGTTTATTTTCTTGTTCATCTGTTCGCTCGATGGTTCTGAACAAATTCTATATCCCCGCAGGTATGATCAGTTACGAAGCTACCTAGCTTTCGTGCCCAACAATGCCAATTGGAAATTATTTAATGATTTACGAAAAAAATCCGTACAAGTTGAAGAAGCTACTGAAATAAATGCTTAAATATGCATAGATGTTTATAAATGAGCAAAGTGATGTAACCGTGTTATTCCATGATATTAGTTTATTTACATAATTTAGTTTATTTAGTTATAGTTTACCTTAGAATAAATTATTGTACTAATATAGTAATATTGATCGAATAGTTATTGTTTTATTTATTTGTTTAGTTTATTTATTAATTTATTACTTCATTTATACAAAATAAATACACTTTAAATCGCATCTTTTGTTATACTATTATAAGTTTAAAGAGAAAGGTGGAACTTGTGATTTTTAGATAATTGTGATGGTCAGATTATTCTATATTTTTTTAGTTTTTTAAAACTATTATTATATGAAACTTTAAAAGAACTAAAACCGCAGTGATTAAATAAATATTTTAAGTACCTAGAACAACAAGAACAATTTAGAGCAACAAAAAATATGTGATTTTGCAATATTAATGTCCGTGTTAAACGCAAAACACATCTAGAACAATTTGAATCGGCAAAGTTTGAGTTATTTTAGATTGTTCTATGTTTTTTAATTCTTATTGTGCAATATAAAACCGCTGACACAAGAATTACTGACTGAAACTTCCAAAAACTTTAATTTTCAAAGAGTAAAGTGCCCTTTAGAGAGTTGTTCTAGTGAAAATAATAGCTGTTCCAGATTGCGTTAGCTATAATAAGTATATATTTGTAATATGGAATTGATAATAGAAAAGCTATGGTCACAGCAATCAACCAGACATTTCGGCGGCCAAACCTATTTTTAGTTATAACTTCGTAATGCTGTATCCCACAATTTTGATTTTCTAGAACAATAACTAGAACAACTAGAACAACCCAGAACAACAAAGAAAATTTCATTTTTCCATTAAAAATTCGGGGGATATTCTTCTAGAAAAAAGGCTTACATATCTATGTTATATTTTTGAACGCGCATTTTTTGAGATAAAATTGTAATGTACAGGTGTAAGTTTGACGCCTTTTCAAACTAGACAGTCTGTACATTCACCATACGAATAGTGTTGACGGTTGGTGGAGAAGATCCCTGTTATCGACGGTGTACCGGTTTGGTCGGTTCGGTTCGTCTCGTGACACCGAGAGGGAATCGCGGAGAGAGAGGCTGGCAGTTCGTGGATTTTTGTTGGGAACTTTTAGTGGTTAGCGTGGTTAGTTAAATTGTTTAAAACCGACAAGTTGTGCTTATTCAGGTAGTTACACAAGTTGTAAAACACTGCATAATACATGTTGGTTTATTTGACTTAACCTAAAAACCCTACATCAATTAAGATCGAAGTTTGGTTTAAAATACAAACTTACACAGGTATCCCAAAATTGAGATACCATGCCTAAGTTGACATTTTTAAATAGGAACCCCATCATTTTTTTGTTGCATTTATGGATTCTACGTAAAATTCAGAGTATTTTTCATGTTACACGATACTCGGCTGTCTTCGAGAAAAATGACAATTAAAAAAGAACTGCTACTACTTTATTTCGGGTAAATAAATTTTTTTGAAATTTTCAATTACCACCTGTGCGGTGGTAACTACTGCGAATGGAACTAAGATGCATACTGTCGGAGTACATTATGTGTAGATTAAAATTATGTTAGAATTCTTTTTCGTTATACCATTATTGGCCCTGAGAAGGGCCATTGTGTGGTGGCTTGTGAGAAAGCCCTTAATTGTAACAAATTGCAGAGCTCATTTTTTTTTTGGTAAACTTCTCTTTTTCGTGGACGACGATTTCAATTGTGCAGCACCACCAGCGACTTTCTTGGCGGTTTTGGGTTTCGGCGCTTTCGGCTTTTTCGTCGGTCCCTTGGTAACTTTTTTAGCTTTTGATGGTGCTTTTCTAACCGTGGTGGTTTTTTTGACTGCGGCAGTAGTAGAGCTGGTTACTTTCTTTTCTCCGACCGTTGGCGACTTTTTGGCTTTTACTGCAGCCTTCTTTTTGCTTTCAACAACAGGGGAACCGGACACCGGCGTTGTTTTTGCCTTCGCAGGTGAGGAGGATTTCTTCGTAGAGGCAGCTCGAGCTTTGGCCCTTTTAGATACGGCGGTGGCGGCGGCAGGTTTCTTTTTAAGGGAGGAAGTCTTTGCTCTGCCTGACTTTTTTGCAGAGGCCGATGCCAGTTTAAACGATCCTGACGCACCTTTACCTTTAGTTTGGACAATAGCGCCTGCAGCGATGGCGGTCTTCAGGAATTTCTTAATAAACGGAGCCATCTTCTCAGCGTCAACTTTGTAATTAGAAACCATGTACTTTTTAATAGCTTGAAGCGACGAACCGTTGCGTTCCTGAAGGGTCTTAATCGCATTATTCACCATTTCGGATGTAGGTGGATGGGTGGCTTTTGATCGCTGGCTTTTCTTTTTCTTCGTCGACGAATCGGAGAAAGAACCACCACCGGTTGCTTTGTTTTTTACGGGTGAAGTGTTTTCCGTTTCGGAAGATACGGGGGTTTGCTGTTCCGTTTGTTGTACATCCGTCATTGTAGCGGCAGTTTGTAACAAAAATATTTTTACAAAAACTCACGTGCACGAACGTCAACTTCGTACAAGTTATTCACAAACACTTTCCTCAGAAAATTGAACCCAACGTTGAATGTACATACCGAAGCCGAAAACCCATCCAAAGTCGATTTTCATCCGTCCGCACTGCTGGCATCACAACGGCGGTCTCGTGTTCGCAACTTTCTAGAAAAAGAGCCCGCTTGTGTTGGCGTCGCGACGTAAATATTCCCGTTAGGTATTTCAGTATAGTGGAAGAAGTTAACTCGACGTCTACGTAAAAATTTTACTTGTGGCGGTACGATTTCGTTGTGTAGCGACGGTTGAAAGTATAAGATGTCATTGACGTGACCGTCGTCTTAAACTTTA
Organism: Onthophagus taurus; assembly: GCF_036711975.1. Lineage (NCBI taxonomy): Eukaryota > Metazoa > Arthropoda > Insecta > Coleoptera > Scarabaeidae > Onthophagus > Onthophagus taurus. The sequence continues at coordinate 28,705,969 of NC_091972.1, read as the reverse complement.
GCGTCGTCGAATTTCGCGCGTATGTAAAAACGGACTGAATTTTCAATGAAAATAGCTTTCTTAAACGTTTTAATACCACGAGGCGTGTAAATTTTATCAATATATCTAAGCTTTTATCCTTAAAACGAAGACGATGCGATCGGCAATTCCACATGGGTCGCGAGTTTTCTCGTTGTTTCGAACATTATTGCCGACGTCGAGAACGCGAGAAAAGTGGTGTGTTGCGTTCCTAATTTGGGGACTACGTGTTCGCCTAAGTGTCGTATTATGCAAATACCTTCACGTGGGTGAAAAGTGAAATATTCGAGTGTTATGTCCACACCGCCAATGTCGGTCGTTACGCATTTACTCGTCATTCGTTCATTGCGATTAGTTCTTAGGTTAATATGGTCAATATGATACCAATTATGTATATCAAATCTAATTTCTATTATTCTATACTTAATAGTAGTAGATCACTATGGTTCATATGCATATATTTTTCCTTTCACACGCTTTATCATATCTAAGTGTTGAAAACATATTTAGTAGTCCTGGTTAATGTTGTTAAGTGTTGTGTTTTATATTGATTATATTTCAGTTTATTGTCGAAACTTGTTTTGACCGTTATAAATAATATTATTTCAATTCTATGGATTATTTGGAGTTTCTCATTAGAGAAGAATGTCAGAAAAGATGAAGCAAATACTGCGACATGAGATTTGTCTCGCAAAAATGTGTTGAATACGTTTTAAAATCAACGTAATTAGGTTAATTAGGTAATAATATCGATTAAACATGAAGGCGACTTATCTTCATCGTTCTTCTTCATTGCGACTGGCTATATTGCGTCTAGATAGAAAACTACGTAGAAATGAACGACAGTTATTACAGTCGTTACAATGTAGAAGCTTTCGGAAATAACTAGGAAATAATCCACTAACAAGGCAACCCACAAAAAACTAGCACTACTCCCCCACATAATCGAAGAACAGGTCCTGCCGCCAACCAGTTCCAATCATTCATATGGAATTATGGCTGTCATCCATAATCCTATTCAACTCTTACCTTCTGTCTCTCCCTTCTCCTCCCATTCGGACACTCTTGCAAGATATGCTGCAGGGTGTTCTCACTCACCACCCATCCGTCTATCCTTTATAAACCTATAGACTACACTATCCTCCTATATCACCTCTATCCACTATCCTACCCATTTTCTTCGCCCTCTTAAATACTTTCATAACGCCATTCAACTCTACACTTCTTCTCTTACTCATTATCAACGACTCTACCGTTGTCATATTGTCGGTACACACCATTAAAGGGCAAAGCCACGGAGTCGTTAACGACAAAGGCGATGATTCAGAAGTCGAAACCACCAACTCATCCACCGACAGCAGGAATGGTTAACGGTGGTATTAAGAATCTACGTGAGCGCGGCGGTTCACAATTGCAAGCAATTCGGTGCTTCGGGTGCTCTTATCCAGACCAAGGGCAAGGGAGCGTGGGCGAAATCACGATCGGCGTAATCCTCCACTATAGACAACAAAGAAAAGAGGACAACAACCAAGGCGAAAAGGTCTCCGATTGACGAAAGAAACGAGACTGTTACGTCACCCAAAGCAACATCACAAAGCGAAAAAGACCCCCAAAGGTCCGACAAAGAGCATTTAAACTTTTCTATGTGTGCAAAGACAGTTTACCAGTGATGTGGCGCTCTAACGCTAAAGCATGGGTAACTCGCGACGTGTTATCGTTCTCGATAATACACCGGCACATTCACCAGATTTGGGAGCAGATCCCTTATGCAACCCACGGATCAATTGGTGATAGTCAATTTCAAGAAAGTCTATATGAAACACATTTATCGAAACACTTTCAAAATGCGAACGAATTCGACCGTATCGTTGGTCGATATTTTAATGAATACATTATATTTTTATACACAGGTGTCCCGTGACTCGACCGACAAACTTATACCATATATTTCGGGGGTCATTACGATAAAAAAAATGGTATATCAGCTATAGGTGAATTCCTCTTTATTTCGGAGATATCGACGGTATTAAAAAAATTGACAGTCTTGACGATTTAACGTTTGACAATGACACGAAGGATAGCTGCATGTTTAGAGAATGGCGGTTTTCATTTTGAACAGCCGCTGTAATTTTGTGTTAATTAGCTACCCATTCATAAATAAATAAATGAATAAATTTTCTTTTATCATTTTTATTTTTATTTCGATATCTCCGAAAAAAAGAGGAATTCAGCTACATACATATATGTGATATACCATTTTTTGATCGTAATGACCCACGGAGTGTATGGTATAAGTTTGTCGGTCGAGTCACGGAACACTGTATATATTATTTTAATTATAATATTAAAGGACTTCTGGAAAAGCAACTATAATCAAGCTGTTCTACTGAAGGATAAGGCTTGGGCCGAGTTCACGAGAAGAACTTAAACTCTGCGTAGAGGAAACTACTGCCGTCAGCTATTTCCGATGTACTTCATTTTTCATTAATTCTTATGGGATAATTCGGTTCGGAGTTCGTCGGTTCCCAAGGAACGGATTACCGACGAACTCCGAGGCACCACTGTAATCGTATTGCGAATCAGATACATATCTAACATTACAACTTTCGTTGTGATCATTAATTGAATGCATATGGAAGCAAATTAAGTTTAAATTATTTAATTCAATTTATTTCATATAAATTAAAAAAGAAATTAATTTTTCTTGATTAAATCACATCTTAAGTTCACATTGAATTCGTATTTAAAGGCCACCATAAAAATATTACACGCTATTGCGTTTAGAAACTAGAAAATTGACATTATCCGAAGTCCATACTGAAACAACATTTTTGCTTTTCAGTATGGAAATTCACAGACTTAAGAGAGCAAAACGAAAATTCTTTTTCATAAAACAAGTGATTGGTTCTGAAAAGAACCGGTGGTGTTGGGAAGGTTTGGTCGATTGATTGTAGATGATGCAAATTAGGCTCTTTCGCCGCGAATGCGCCTAGCAAGCTGAATGTCTTTCGGCATGATGGTTACTCGTTTTGCATGAATTGCACACAAGTTCGTATCTTCGAAAAGTCCGACCAAGTAAGCTTCGCTCGCCTCTTGCAAAGCCATAACGGCGCTGCTTTGAAATCGCAAGTCGGTTTTGAAATCTTGGGCAATTTCTCTAACCAAACGTTGGAAGGGCAACTTTCTAATCAGAAGTTCGGTACTTTTCTGGTAACGACGAATTTCTCGAAGAGCTACGGTTCCAGGTCTGTAACGATGCGGTTTCTTGACACCACCAGTGGCGGGGGCGCTTTTCCTTGCCGCTTTAGTTGCGAGTTGTTTACGTGGCGCTTTACCTCCGGTAGATTTCCGAGCAGTTTGTTTCGTACGAGCCATTTTACTTTATTATTAACGGGATACGTACGACGATAAAGAAAGAAATCAAAGAGAGATATGTACGTAAATCGAACGGTACAGTTGGTCAAAGTAAACTGAGAGATCGCTCGCTTGAAGGCTGCTTTATAACGTGTTCGTGACTGCATCGGATTGGTCGAGTCGTAGAATCAGTAGGCGTGTCCATTGCGCCACTATATAAGGGCGCGAAAAGTCCCGGAAACGGTAGTCCCTAGTCGGTGCTTGTTAGTTTGTCGTTATACTTACATAAAAAGAAAATCGAATTATCGAAGAAAAATGACTGGCCGTGGAAAGGGTGGAAAAGGTCTTGGGAAAGGAGGCGCCAAACGTCATCGCAAAGTACTCCGTGACAACATCCAGGGCATCACCAAACCAGCCATCAGACGTCTTGCCCGTCGTGGCGGTGTAAAGCGTATCTCAGGATTAATTTACGAAGAAACTCGAGGAGTTTTAAAGGTTTTCCTTGAGAACGTTATTCGCGACGCTGTCACGTACACTGAACACGCAAAAAGGAAAACCGTCACTGCTATGGACGTCGTTTACGCCCTTAAGCGGCAAGGTCGTACTCTCTACGGTTTTGGGGGTTAAGAAATTTAAATTATGTACCTATTTTAATTTTGAGGACGACTGTTCTGTATTCAACATGACCACCCGGTTCTTTTCAGAACCACTATATTTATGAAAGTTAAAGAATGTTTTCACATACAATCCGGACAATTACGTACATATGTACATGTGTTAGGTTCGTTCCAACCATACTTCAGACTACCAGTTGACGGCCGCAATCCTACGCAGTTGAAAAGTGCTGCCACGGTCCGACTGAACCGTGGACTGGTCCGCGACGTTTTGTCAAGCATTCCAACCACAGAATATTATGTTATTCTCTGGTTCCAAGAGCCGTCAGACAAGTTCATGTATAGTCGTCCACACCAAGATCCGGAATTACGATACGGCTGTAAAAGACCCTTAACAATAGAAGGAGCAATAGTTTTATGATGGTGCACATAAACAAGTCATAAATAAAGAGGTATCTTTTGGGTTCACACAAATCGGGCATGGCATAAGCATAATTTAGAAGAATCAGGTAGTGATGCAGAAATCTCTTCCGATAGTGATTCTGACTAAGTTCGGCCTTTAGGCTTATGTTTTCGAATTTATTATTAATTATTATTATATAGTTTACTGACCAATACAGTTAAGTGTAATGCACTCAAAGAAATTCATTGGTACGTTCCTGACTTTCTAAACTATACGGGGTTCTCGGTCTCGTCTCAGGTACAGCTCAGAAAATGCACGATGGCCGGTCAGTTGCGCCGAAGAAGGAATGCGACGGCAAACTGTCGAAGTAAGATAGGCGACCTCGTGATGTCGACGGCAGCAGGTATAGCGCTCGTCAAAAATTTTGCATCTGCCCCGTAATATTACAGAATCTTAGAAACACACAATAACCCAAACTTAAGCAGTTTAAAAATTATTAATTTTATTACGTTAACTTTTTAGTAATCCTTCTTTATATAATTTATTAATATCGTCTATTCAAATTTACTTTCTTTTATGCTGTGAACGGAATTTCTGTTAAACATAAACGCAGGTAAATAAATCACTTCAAGGAATTTAAAGAATTTTATTGTCTATTTCTTAATTGTTATATAACACTAAAAAAATATTTAACCGTGTTTTTTTAGAAAGTTCTCCTGGAAGGTATATTAAGGTGTTTGCCCGTTTACGCTATGTACCTGCCTGTTGTATAACTTATACATATTTTATAACTAAAATTTAATAGAGAAAAATAATTATATACAATTAAATAGGTTTCTTAAAATTCGATTTTTTCGGATTCTCGAACAATCCTTCTTATTGTACGAATGGAAACTCAAGTTGCAGCCGACACGCGATCTTGCACCTTTGAAGGAGGAACTACACATTCCTCATTTTCGGATTCGTTTGTCATAATCTTAAAAATGTTTGATATTATCTCCCGTGGTTGAAGCGACAATGCCGAAAATATAAAATAATTTTTAAATATGTAATGTTTTTCTAAGAGACATATGGTATCTGAATTTACAAAAATAATTAATTATAATATAATAAATAATTATTTAACCTTATTTAATTATTAAAATTTATTTACCTTATTTTTTAATTTACTTTTCATTGAAATTTTTTAAATCTCACTGTTAAGTCACAAACGTACACAAATACATTTGTTGAACACTGTATGCGAAACGCTCACGTTTTGCTACGACTCATCCGACCTTGACCTGCCAAGATAAATTTGCCCAACTGTAGAAATGGTTAAGTACCCTTAACCGCACAGAAGCGGAGGTCTACAATTTATGGGGGTTGTAATTCCGGATCGTTTCCAATTGTGCAGTCTGTCTGCTAGTGTCTGTTATGGTTATGTCACTATGAAAGCGTATATTTGGATTATTCCATGAACGCATTACGTTTTTTAGTTCATTATTGTTAAAAAAATAAGTAAATGGATTTCGTTGGAAATGGTAAATTGTGCTTGCAGCGCCAATTCTCGGCAGGGTTCCGTTCCAACAGCGTAAACGAACGCATGCATGAACGAACATGTGCAAAAGAAAGTCGTGCACAAGTAGAGGAACGGGTCAAATTTGTACGGTTGTTCGGTTGAAACGAACTTATCTTAACTATTATAACTTATGAAAAACACAATGTTGTTTTTATATGCAATATATAATAATATATATATGTATTCAATGTATATTCGTGTTCGTTCGTTCTTATGTATACGTAACACGTCAACAATAAAATCGGGACACACTATTCTCATGAAAGTTGAAGAACATTTGCTTTTTTTTTTGTGAAATCTAAAACAATAAGAATAAAAAAGGTATAATTCAAGAATCGTCGATGGGAAATTACTCAAATAAGACGTTACAAATTAAAAAAAAGAACGGAAAAGTGTAAAACTTGCCGGAAAATCACTTTAAATCATCGGTAATATCAATGACTGACATAACATTAATCCGATAAAATTTGTGACAGAATTAATAATTTGTTTTTGTTATAACGCATATTTTCTGGTGAAATACGCACAACGACTAGAATGTCACTGTTTACCATCTACCTGAAAATGTCGGGTTGGATGGTCCGTCGAAAAAAAAGAACTTTAACATTCAGACCCACACAAACAAGCAGGTAGGTGGTAAATAAAGACTTAGTCATTGTACGTCGGAAACCTGAAAATATGCGTCATAGTATATATCAACAAGTTTCATTTTTACTGATTGGCGTTGTGTGCGTGGATGTGGAAAAAATAATTAATACGACCAGTGTTAACACATCTTGCACGGGAAGCGACTAAACTCGGTTTGCATGGTATTTATGCCCGCTATACGGTAAGACTTTGGCGGCAAAGTACCCGCGCAAGATGTGTTAATCGTGTTGCTGTGAAAATACGTCGTTAGCGCTGTTGATGACGTCACATCGAAAATTATTTTTCGGTAAGTTTATCACTTAAGAGTTATTTAGAATTAACAATACTGTTACATTCAAAATTACACTACCGCAGCAGACATCGATAGTTCATTATTCGACTATATTTTTTGTGGCCCTGAGAAGGGCCGTTTTGTTAATATGGTATGGCCAAGTTGTAATTAAATTAAGGTTTTTTCTCGGTCTTCTTAGGTAACAAAACAGCTTGAATGTTCGGAAGCACACCTCCTTGAGCAATCGTCACTCCCGATAGTAATTTATTCAATTCTTCGTCGTTACGTATGGCTAGTTGTAAATGTCTAGGGATGATACGGGTCTTTTTGTTGTCTCTCGCAGCGTTACCGGCCAACTCGAGAACTTCGGCTGCCAAATACTCCATTACGGCCGCTAAATATACGGGAGCTCCGGCTCCTACGCGTTCCGCGTAATTGCCCTTCCTCAATAATCGATGAATACGACCAACAGGAAATTGTAATCCTGCACGACTGGATCTGGACTTTGCTTTCCCTTTAACTTTTCCACCTTTTCCTCGACCCGACATGGCTTACAATTAGTTGACTTGGTAGCGTGCCGAAAACTTCAACAAAATGTTTCAATGTAAACGATATCTTTGTCGATAACGTTTCAATACAGAGCTGAGCGGAACACAGGTTTTTCAAACGGTGAACGGTGAACTTGACGGGCCTCTTGAGGTTCCTGGAATCTTCCTTAACCCTCTTCATCGGATCTAAAACAGACGGAAAATATATTAGTTAATATTCGCTAAATTAGCGATATCGGAAGTGGATTTGGAAAGGACAGTCGGGTTCCCGGATCGTCAGACGAGAAGCAGCCTTGGCCGTTTATGGCGAAGGTGTTCAACGTCGTAATCCGTTAATCCCGCTAGGAGGGGATTTGGGTGGTCTTCGAGCCGCGTAAACTCGGTACTGGCTTTGTTCCGAATGAATTCCTCGATGGTCACCATCTGGGAATCATTGTGCAGTGTCGCATTACTGACAAACCAAGGAGCATCGAATGCCATCCTTAGGACCTTGTTCTGAACCACTTGGAGTTTTTGCACGTGCGAGTGCGCGGCGTAACCCCAGACTGAAGAAGCGTATGTCATCGCAGGTCTGATAACCGCTTTGTAGAGTCGAATCTTCCGGAGAGGATCCAACTTACTTCGGCGATTTATCAGAGCGTACAGATTGACCAGAGCTACCTTCGCCCGGTTCGCCATGGCCTCGATGTGACTTTTCCAAGTTAGTTTAGAGTCCAGAATGACACCCAAATACCTGGTTTCGGAATGCCAGGGAAGCTCGTTCCCTCGCAGTACCAACGCATCGGGGGGTCTCTGTCTACGCCGAGTAAAGAGTACTGCGGTACTTTTATCAGCGTTGATTTTGACCCGCCACTTTGCGAAGTAGTCTTGCAGCTGATCCGATGCTGTCTGCAGTCTACGAGCGGCGATCTCGGGGGACCAAGATCTGCTGTAGATGCACACATCGTCGGCGTACATCGCTAACTGAGTGCCCTCGCACCGGGGTAGGTCGCTAACAAAGATACAAAAGAGTATCGGTGAAAGCAACGACCCCTGAGGGACGCCAGCAGTTAGGATTCGCTCTGTCGAACGCGTACCGTTCAATTTGATGCGCGCCTTCCTACCGCCAAGATAGGACGCGATCAATTGAACCAACGCCAGGGGCACGCCCGCTTCTAGCATTTTGAACAAAAGTCCTTCATGCCATACTTTGTCGAACGCCTTGGCAACATCGAAAAGCGCCGCACAAGTGCTTTGCTTTCGATTGAAGCCTTCGGTTATGTATTCGACAAGTCGCAGTACCTGGTGTACGGTCGAATGTTTGGGTCGGAAACCAAACTGTTCGTCCTGAATGAGCTTAAGATCTTGAACTGATCTTTGTAGCCTCGTCTGGACGATCCTCTCGCATACCTTGCCGAGACAAGAAAGCAAACTGATGGGCCTGTAGCTTTGCGGGAACGTTAGGTTCGCCCCGGGTTTCGGTAACACGACGACGTCCGCGCATTTCCACTTGGTAGGGAAATGCCGCAGCCGGAACGCCGCATTGATGATTCCCGTCAGCGAAACGACCGCTTTTAAAGGCATGGCCTTTAAAGCAGCGTTTCCTATCCCGTCCGGTCCCGATGCCTTCTTCGACTTACATCTCGCGATTGCCTCTTTCACCTCGGTGCTGCTTCTCGTCTGACGATCCGGGAACCCGACTGTCCTTTCCAAATCCACTTCCGATATCGCTAATTTAGCGAATATTAACTAATATATTTTCCGTCTGTTTTAGATCCGATGAAGAGGGTTAAGGAAGATTCCAGGAACCTCAAGAGGCCCGTCAAGTTCACCGTTCACCGTTCACCTCGGTCGGAGAAGCGTGCTCGATATGCCGACGATCTTCTACGGCCAGCCGCCTACTCACTACGCGTTCGACTCGATCGATGAAATCTTCATCTTCGTCATCGTCGCATAGCGGGCTGCACTGGTTTTCGAAGTTATCGGCATGAGCCTCTGCTTTCTCTTCGAGAGTGAAAGCCATTCCGGTTTCACCGTGAATGGGCGGCATGCGCGTCGTGTTCCCCTTCAGCACCTTGACCATCTTCCAACAGGAGTGATCGTCTTCGGTGTTCAGGGCGTCGAGTTTGGCGTCGAAAGACGCGTATCGGAACTCCGCGAGCTCCCTTCTCACATCACCGCGCAGACGGTTATAGCGACGCTTGAGATCGGGATCCCAATTGCGCTGATAAGTCCGCCTGACGCGATCACGCTCCCGCATAAGTTCCCTGATGTGCGCCGGAAGCACCCATCGATGGTCCTTTACGGGAATCGTGTTGGTCGCGTATCGAAGAGAATCCTCGATTGCGACCGTGAGTCGTTCAACAGCCTCATCCAGTTCCTGAGCGTTGTGGATCGGTCGTATTTGTCCCATATTGTGGTGCAAGTGGTCGCTAAAAGCCGGCCACGATACAGTGGAACGTTCAACCGGGACGCGAACGTCCGGGACGTCTCCTAGCTGCAGCAGCACAGGGAGATGATCGGAACTGAGTTCGTTGAGCGTGGTAACTCTATGAACTAGTCGGACATCTTTGATTACAACCACGTCCAAAACGTCAGATCGTTGCCCTTCGTTCGACGGGTAATACGTGTGGTCGGCGGGGGCATCGGTGACAATGCCCGTCTCGTCGGTAAAACTCCGCAGTATTTTACCGTTCGCGTTTGCGATCCGACTGTTCCACGATGGGTGCTTAGCGTTTAGGTCGCCGGCGATAACCACGCCTTTGTCCGTATCCAAGACACCCGTTAGATCGTCTTCCAACAGCCGCCGATTCGGCGGATTGTAGGCGGCGACCAAGCGGACGCACCCCGATAGTGTTCGTACCACAATCGTAGTAGCTTCGAGATGTTGAAGAGGGGGAGTCAGATCTTCGTAATGATCCAAACTGGTCCTTACAAAGATGGCTGTCCCGCCGCCTCTTGCACCAACTCTATCGTTTCGATAGAAGCGATAATTGGGCAGCCGTGGCCTGTCGCCCGCTCGCAGATGGGTTTCGCAAATGAGTATCGCGTCAAGGTCGTACGTTTCGGCGAACTCGCGAAGTTCATTCTGTTTACAGACAAGGCCGTTGGCGTTCCAATAAGCCAACTCAAGCGAATGCGGTACTCTCGGTCTTCGATGAGTCATCATAAGAGTTTCATCATCTCGGACATGATTTGGACGCACAACTTAACTCGCGCGTCCCTATCGGATTTGTCGATTTGGATGACCTCGCTCATCATCGCCAGTATGTTGACGAGGGGGTCGGTTGGGGGTTCAACCGCCGCCTGTGCCGCAACATTGACCGGGAATGGTGTTTCAGCCACCGCGATCGACCCGCTTTTACGAAGCCTCCTATTGTGACGCCTCCTCTGCGACCTCGACAGCTTCGGGGGGTCGTCGGTCGCCTTTTGCTTCGGCTCGTTGAGCTTAGCTTTGGGCGCCGCGACCTCTTTCCGAACTACCTTGGTAGCTGGAGCGTTCGCTTTGGGGGCAACGTTAGCGTTGCCTTTCGGCTTTTTCGCCTGACTACTAACCGCTTTCACGGGTTTCGCCGCGACTACTGGAGCCTTTTTGTCCCCCTTTTGCGCCTGAATAGGTGCTTTCGGGGGAACGGTCGCTTTGACCTTTGGGGCTGCCGCCGGCGCCCTCGTTTCCGCCGCCTTCGGGTGTTTTGGGCACCCTTTGTAGTTGGCGGTATGAGGACCACCGCAAAGGACGCACTTGGCGGGCGCATCCTTTGCTTTGGCACAGGAAGCCGTCGGATGGTCACCAGCGCACTTCACGCAACGAGGTGCACCGTTGCACATTCGTTGGGAGTGGCCGTAACGCTGACAGCGATGACACTGGCCGACTTCCGTCTTCTTCTTGGCGCTCTCGACAGTTATGGTTAAAGCCATGACCGTCTTGAGGTCAAAGATCCGTTTGGCGTCCGCGGTCTTTTTCAAGACGCACAGGACTAACGGGATCGGCCTCCTTTCAGAGCCCTGGCGCATACGTTTTACCGTATCGGGCCAGAATCCCTGTTTTCTCAGGTCGGCAGCAATGCTGTCCTCCCCGATACTGGTAGGGACGCCTCGAAAAACCACCTTTAACGGCTTTTCCTCCGGTAGAGAGAATGTGTGGTACTGGTGTTTACCAGCCATCAACATCTTCACCAGGGCGCGATAGGCTTCCGCGGTGGGGAGCTCAATCTTGATTCCTTGCGGAACCGCTCTGGCTTTCGAAAAGGCGATCCGAAGTCTCGCCATCTCCGCCGAAATGGAATCCCAGTTTTCCTTCGCATGAAGGATTACCGGGGGGACCCGCTTGGAAACGCGTTCCAATCGAGGACGCACGGCTTCCGAGTACTCGTCCTCCAGGTCGCTGCTGGCCTTCCTTTTCCCGTTGGATGGACCGACTGCCACGTCGACATCCATTTTACCCGCCGGGATGGAAGCCAACGCCTCGGCGAATGACCTCGGAGTGGAGGTGGTCGCCGCCTCCTCGAGGGAGGCGGTGCGGCCTGCCGCGCTGGTCGTCGCATCCTCGAGGGAAGCAGTACGGCCTGATGGTGCTATGGCTTTCGCCTCCACTGGGGAGGCAGTGCTGCCAAGGACGGGGGTTGTTTCGGTTGTCGCCTTCTCGGGGATGGCGGTACTAACCTTAGGTGTGCATTTGGTCGCCACCTGCTCGAGGGAGGCGGTGCGGCCTGCCGCGCTGGTCGTCGCATCCTCTAAGGAAGCAGTACGGCCTGGTATACCAGCCTTGGCTGCCGCCTCCGCTGGGGAGGCAGTTCTGCCAATGACTGGTTTCTTGGTCGCCGCCTTCACGAGGGAGGCGGTGCGGCCTGATGATTTGGCTGCCGCCGCCACAGGGGAGGCAGTCTTGCCAAGAACGGGAGTAGCGTTGGTTGCCGCCTTCACGGGGATGGCGGGTCTGACCTTACGCGTAGATTTAGTCGCCGCTTTCAACGGGGAAGGCGGACGGCTTGGTGGAACGGGTCTCAATGTCCCGTTCTTATCGATGTGTGTGTCGACCACGCTTGCAAACAAGCGAAAGTCTACACACGATGCGGATAAAGTTTTCTTCTCCATTTTAAGAGGCATTTCTGCCACCTCAAAACGGTTTGGAAAACCCAACCCAACCCTAAAAAGGGCGCTCTTAATTTCAAAAGAAACTTATCTGCTCTGGATTACGCCTTTGACGAGGTCGAAAATGAACCTTCCCCCTTCCTTCGCTCACGCAACAGGTCGGACGAATTCTTCAACTTCTCTCCAGGCGATGTTGCTCTCTTCAAGGCTCGAATCGGACTCCAGCTGTTTACTATGAGCTGTTAACGGTGAACGGTGAACTTGACGGGCCTCTTGAGGTTCCTGGAATCTTCCTTAACCCTCTTCATCGGATCTAAAACAGACGGAAAATATATTAGTTAATATTCGCTAAATTAGCGATATCGGAAGTGGATTTGGAAAGGACAGTCGGGTTCCCGGATCGTCAGACGAGAAGCAGCCTTGGCCGTTTATGGCGAAGGTGTTCAACGTCGTAATCCGTTAATCCCGCTAGGAGGGGATTTGGGTGGTCTTCGAGCCGCGTAAACTCGGTACTGGCTTTGTTCCGAATGAATTCCTCGATGGTCACCATCTGGGAATCATTGTGCAGTGTCGCATTACTGACAAACCAAGGAGCATCGAATGCCATCCTTAGGACCTTGTTCTGAACCACTTGGAGTTTTTGCACGTGCGAGTGCGCGGCGTAACCCCAGACTGAAGAAGCGTATGTCATCGCAGGTCTGATAACCGCTTTGTAGAGTCGAATCTTCCGGAGAGGATCCAACTTACTTCGGCGATTTATCAGAGCGTACAGATTGACCAGAGCTACCTTCGCCCGGTTCGCCATGGCCTCGATGTGACTTTTCCAAGTTAGTTTAGAGTCCAGAATGACACCCAAATACCTGGTTTCGGAATGCCAGGGAACTATGAGCTGTTAATAGGTTTTTCAAATATATATAACCAACTGCGCCGACGGTTCGACCAATAGCGGCCGTTAGCCAAGCGGTAGCAACGGCAGGCGTCACCTACTGATACGACGCTACTACTTCATAAACGGCAAAAACAGGCAATTTTTATAACACTGCATACATCGTCATTACTGTCGAAGTTGCTGTCGAAAATCACCGTTCACCGTTCATTTTTATAACACTGCATACTTACTGCAGTGTGTTACACTGCGTTACTGTCGATAATCTTGTCAAGGATAAGTTTTATTAACTAATCAACGAACAACAACAATGCCACCGAAAACTAGTGGGAAAGCAGCCAAAAAGGCGGGTAAAGCGCAGAAAAATATATCGAAAACCGATAAGAAGAAGAAACGCAAGAGAAAGGAAAGCTACGCTATTTACATTTACAAGGTATTGAAACAAGTTCATCCCGATACCGGTATTTCGAGCAAAGCTATGAGTATAATGAACAGTTTTGTGAACGATATCTTCGAGAGGATAGCCGCTGAAGCGTCCCGTTTGGCTCATTACAACAAAAGATCAACGATCACCAGTCGAGAAATCCAGACTGCCGTCAGACTTCTGTTACCTGGAGAATTGGCAAAGCACGCTGTAAGCGAAGGCACCAAGGCTGTTACTAAGTACACAAGTTCCAAATAAATGGCGATATAAACATCCCCCTCCCTACCAAACAACGACCGGTTCTTTTCAGAACCAAAAATTAGTATCTGAATAAAGAATATTATCGCAATTTACAATATTTTTAAGGGTAGGCACACACGGTCGATTTTTAGTCGGCCGATAGTTTAGTCGATGGACATAAATGTATTAATTTTAATATAGGTGCACACACAACACAACTGCAGATCAACTCGATTTTTTAATCAAAAGGAGTCGATGTGCACTTATGATTAAAAAGTTGTGCAACTATCGTACAACTCATCGAGATATACTATGTTTACTGGAGTGCGTGCTTTGAGCTAGAAAACGAGCCGGCCTCCCACCCCATAACGGCAAAAAACTTCAACGTAACATATTTTTCATCATTATTGAATAACATTATTTGAATCACTTAGTAAATATTGAATAAATTCATGCTGAATTATATCCATTAGTTAGTACTATTTGTATTTCTTGCCGTTATAGGGTGGGGGAACATGCTGGCGAATCGGACCGTTTTCTCGACCAAGCGAATATCGTGAGCACGTACTCCATTAAATTATATGTATCTCGATTATACAACTGCAATAATGCCATAGCTTCATATTGAAGCGCACACAAAGTCGATAGTTTAGTTGAGGTTTTTAGGAATTTAGGTTGCGCGCGCAACATAAATCGATTACTACTTTAAAAAAATTAAGTTAAATTATTTTCCGTTTTACTACCGCAGTTAATTATATACTACACTAAATACAGTGTGTTAATTAATTATCGTACCTGACGCCATCATATCACAATATTGGTATTGCAATACACGATTTGCGTATGATGCGTATTGCACTGTGATATTGGTTGCATACTTTCAATGATGACGTCGGGTACGATAATTAATTACCACACTGTATATTAAAGTAATTCAATTACATTATTTTGAAAATTTGAATTATTTCCCGGTATTATTCAATAATCAATACAATATAAATACAAGTTGTTTCGAAATCGATATGTGTGTGCATACAACACGATTTATGAACAACTAAACAGTTTAGTCGGTTATAAGTTGATGATGCATCGCGATTTCAAACCAATCCAACTAAACTGTTTCGTCGATGAATAATCGACCGTGTGTGCCTACCCTAAGTTAATAGTAGTTAATAGTAGGTAATATATTATATTACCTACTATTAACTACTATTAACCTACTATTAACTACTATTATGTAAGTGCGATCCTTGTGAGTTGTATATAAGTTGTACATAAGTTGTCGAGATCGTTGATTTGTTTGATAATATCATCCTCATAAAGGTTTATACGATATATAAAGGTTTATACGATACATAAGTACGAAGGCTTTATTTATTGATATTAAGTACTGCCGGTGTTAATTAAACTAAAACTAGAAGTGCGTCTTTTGAAAAAAAAAATGTCTGACGTTTCGGATGCCATGTTTCTGAAGAAGTGTTTTTCTTAAATTTAACTTCCATTCTTATTTCCTAATAAATTTACTTTACAAAACTAAAGATTGAAGAAAAAAAATAATAATTAAGCTTTAAAATTTGAATCAACACGCAAAATTAATAAAAATAAGTAAATGGGGTAACGACATCCATAGATGGAAGGAACAAAATAAATACAAAATTACCCCAAATAAAACAAAAGAAGCCAACAAGGTCAGTCGCTTGCAGAAAGGAACAATTGTTTAAAATTTCTGCCAATTTTTACAGAAATCTTCAACCGTTCTTCGTAAACGTTACAATTAGAAAATGACCTGGAGTTAAAACATCGTAATTAGTAGACCCTACTAATCAGAAACGGTACACATTAAGAACAGCTTCTAATTGAATTAAAATCTTTGTAAACTCTCCTTAAAATGAGTTTTTAGTGATCGGACTCCAGCCTCCCATTTACCACCGAAATGAATTTTTTTTTAATCGATAGGAAATGACCTGAATGAGCCGTTAGATTAACGTTTAAAAAATGCGGAAAAGTGAAAAACTTACGGAAAATTTAATAATAAGTTTCGATGTGACGTCACACACACAACACCAACCAATCCGATGAGTAAAAATAAAATAATTTTCTCAAAATTGATGAAAGAATTAACAACTTGTCGATATTACGATGCATATTTTCGGGTGAAATACCCTTGTTTCTTTGGTATTCGACGCACAACGACTAAAACGACTTTGTTTACCATTTACCTGCGTACCCCTACCTCATTCTCTTCATTCTACAAGAAATCTTACAGAGTTCAAACCGGCAATAACGTCTTAGAGTAAAGTGAATTAATGAATTATAAATTTGCTCCCTTTTATACTATTTACTTATCTACTATGGTTAGTAACGAGTTTTGATGGAACCTTCCCATTGTTCTTAGTTTTTTTGTTCTTACTTCTAAAAGTTAACCTAACTTTTATTCTAAAAGATACATTTTAGTACTAATTTCTACTAAATAATTTTAATTCAAATTTAATTATTTATATATTTATGTATATTCGTGTATTGTTTTGTATGTTTCTAGCAACGGAATTCCAGATTTCTACTCCTTTCACTTTTCCTATTCCTTACGAGAGGTCGCGGATGATCGGTTTAATTTTTGATTTTTTTTGATATATTTTGGGACGAGTTTTGGAAACTCGCTCTCTTTAATTTCGTTCGCTCGTGGAGGGAAAACATCACGAGGGTAATTTAGGTAAATATTACGACATTTTGGGAGTTTTTAGTTTTTGTGGCGGTTGTTGAAATGGTTGCTATAGTATATAGTATAATAAACTTCCAATAAGTTCTCTATAAGGTTGTCCTTCCTTGTTTCCTCATATTGATATTTTACTTCCATTGGCGTTCTCTTAACCTTGCGGTCTGTCGTATTAAATCTCTTCAAAATTTTGTCATATATTTGTAACAAACCGCATTTTGGGATTCGAAAGCGATTAAAAAAAATAATAAAACGCAATACAGGCAGAACTTTGTAATTTAATTACGAAGTTGCGTCTTGAGAACCGAGGGTCCAGACTAAATACTACGTAGGCGGTTCTGGCAGGAATGTGCCGAGGTGGCAGTTAGAGTAGATGGAGCAGGGAAGAAATGAAGAAAAAATCGGGGAGTCGGTTACGGGATTGGAACAGAAAAGCATCGGGCGAAACCGGGAAATTAAAGTTTTTGTTGTGTTTTTAAATTCGAGTCGTGCGATTTGAACTTATAGCAATTTAGTTATAAAATTCGTTGAATTGGATTCTCTTTCTTCGATGAATATTTTACTTTAACAAACGGGTAAGCGTTATTAAAATCTTAAACTTCCGATTTCTCATTGAACCTGCTAACCACCTCGGCAAATTTCGTAATGATGTTGTTGAATAGCTTATGTCATGTAATTTTTACTTTTTAAAACCTTTGTCAGTTGTTTTTTTTTATATATAATATAATACGTTCTTGTTCAAAAATAAAGCAAACTTATTCTTTAGCAGTGAAATTTCGTTTTCTTTCAATCTATTTTTATTCTTAATTTCAAATTACTGCCGTTTGCTTTCAAGTGAACGAATGCAGTGTGCCAAACCCTAACTCAGTCATTGCTAGCTATCAAGAAAACGGTAGTGCGTGGACAGTTGGGTACGCGAGCCGCTCCGTGGACCTAGCTAGGAAACCCACTACGGGAAACGAGAAGTTCTCGAGAGCTAGTTTGTGACAAACTGGTGTCAGGTGTGGGGTTGGCACAATTTGATGTAAAAGTAGAAATAAAATCTAATTGTTATTTTTTTATTTTGTTTTTGTTACTATTTCCTGTTTCAAAATTTAAAGATTTCGAGTTAATTTTCTTTAATGTTTTGTCAATCATTCTTTTGTTTGTACGTATAAAGTAATAAATTTTGTCGTGCAGGGGTTAGTAGGTGAATATTTTGTGACTATCATTAAAAATAATAAAAATCTTAATCACTATGAACGCCGATGATAACGTAGCAGAAATTCCGGGCGAAGCTGAAGGTTCTATTCTAACAACACCAATGAGACTCATTTTTGAAACACCTTTTTCTATTAAATTGTTCAATAAAAACAAACCAATAACGATGTTAGTAGACACCGGTTCTCCTGTTACGATAATTAAACATTCTTGTGTAATTTCGGAAGCAATTAAACCTATGTCAGGAGATTTTAGTATTTCGGGAATAACGGGACACGGAATTGACATGCTAGGTACGACTGAGTTAAATTTTTCATTGGGGAATGAATCGAATTTAGGAGATTTCTCGTGCTATGTATGTTTGGACAATTTGCCTTTAACCACAGATGGAGTATTGGGACGCGATTTTATGGAATTTCACAATGTAATTATTGATTTTAGTAAAGGTAGCCTAAATGTAGGAGGTATTGATGTTAGATTTTCAAGTATCATGAACGTCAATTTGGGGTCGCAGCGTATTGTGTCTACAGATTCCCTTGAATGTAGAGAATCCACCACATCAGGTTTGGGTGTAGGTCAGGTAGATAATTTGG
The DNA here is from genome assembly GCF_036711975.1 of Onthophagus taurus. Lineage (NCBI taxonomy): Eukaryota > Metazoa > Arthropoda > Insecta > Coleoptera > Scarabaeidae > Onthophagus > Onthophagus taurus. The sequence goes on along the minus strand of NC_091972.1, from coordinate 28,687,426 downwards.
AACTCGCGAATGATTATGTATCAGAATTATCAACGGAAATAAATTTAATCGAACCGCAAGTAACGAGGACGGAGTATCTAATAAAGAAACGTGAAGTCGAAGAAAAGTACGTAACCGAGGAGACGAATCAACGAACGAGGTTTATGCCACTCGAGGTAAATGTTTTGGTAGAAGAGTTTGGGGAGTTAAGTTCAGATAGCAACGATGACTATGAAACCGGGTATCGCCGAATGATCGATGTAAATGTGGACAGGGATTGTCACGATAAAAGAATAGAAGAAGAAGAAAAAAAAATAGAGAAATTAAAGACTAAAGAAAGTCATAGGGAGAGCCGAGAAGGCGAAATTCAAGAAGACCCCAGCGGAAGTAGTGGATTAGTGACGCAGAAGTCACGAATTGTTGCAGAAAATAATGAGTTAAGGGAATGCGAAAATGAAGAAGAAATTAAGGATGAAACTAATATGAAAGATACGAAAGAAAACGAAATAAACAATGATAAAAACTGTCAATGTAATCCTGTTATCACCGTTGAAGAAGATATCGTTGAACCGTTTACAGAGAAGGTGTTAGCGGTTGACGTGCGTAATAATAATAAAAAGAACGACATTGTAATTGAATCAAGTAAAACGCCCTTTCATCCAAATATATTAATAGGAAGATGTGCTGTTCCAAGAGGGGAAAAACCACGAGTATTGGTTGCAAACATAGGAGAAGAATCAATAACGATCCCAAAGCATACAGAGATAGCTAGAGCGTATAGTTGTATAATACCGAATAAGAAGGTTAATCCAGAAGTAAAAAGCGAGATGGTTGCAATGATAAGAGGAAACGGAGAGACATCAACATTTTTGGAATCGATCTCATTGGCTCATCTATCAGAAACAGACAAAGAGAAAGTTGAAAAATTGTTATTGGATTATCGAGATATTTTCGACAATGGTGACGAAAGGTTTACGAAAACTCACAAGGTCAAACATCAAATTATTACTGAGAATGTACCACCAATTAGTAAACGTCCATATAGAGTATCAGTTCATCAACGAGAGTTCTTACAGGAAGAAATAGATAAGCTGTTAAAGAAAAATATTATTAAACCATCTCATTCACCCTGGTCGGCGCCGGTTGTAATCGTTAACCGGCAGATGTCAGACGGATCGATAAAACCCCGAGTATGTATAGATTACCGAGGACTCAACGCGGTAACTAAGAAAGATGTGTACCCGTTGCCGAATCTGCAAGAGACAGTAGATGTGTTAGGGAAGACTAATCTGTTTAGCGTGTTTGATGTAGCGTCGGCGTACCATCAAATAGAAGTGGAGAAGAATGACCGAGAAAAAACAGCTTTCTCCACGCCGTTCGGGCACTATGAGAGCAACCGAATGATGTTTGGGCTAGTAAATGCCCCCGCGACGTTTCAGCGCTTCATGAATTTTACATTTTCGGGATTATTAGGTACTCATTGCCTCGTCTATTTAGATGATATAATAATTTTCAATGGAACGGGTGTCGACGATCATGTGAACAAACTACAAACTATTTTTGATAGAATCCGAGATGCAGGACTAAAACTTAAGATGGAGAAAAGCCAGATCGCGGTCCCAAAGGTGTCTTATCTTGGTCACATAATATCTGCCCAAGGCGTTCAACCGGATCCGGGAAAAATCAACTCGATACAGAATTTCCCCGTTCCAAAAAACGTTAGGAATTGTAGAGAATTTTTAGGGCTGGTGGGATGGTATAGGAAATTTATACCGGACTTTACCCGATTAGCGGCCCCAATTACGAAGTTAACGCGCAAAGATGTCGCGTTTAAATTCGAAAAAGAGCAATTGGAAGCGGTGGAAAGCTTAAAGGCCGCGATAACATCAGAATCGGTATTAATTTTCCCAGATTTCAATGAGCCTTTCATCTTGGCTACAGACGCGAGTAACACAGGATTAGGTGCTATACTTAGCCAGGTGAGAGAGGGAAATGAACGCCCTGTGGCTTTCGCTAGTAGAGGACTAAAGAAGGCTGAGCTAAACTATTCGACTACCGAAAAAGAGTGTCTTGCTGTCATATTTGGGATAAAGCAATTTCGGTGCTACTTATATGGACGCCGTTTCACTATCATAACAGACCACAGACCATTGAAATGGTTGATGAATATCAAAGACCCGAGCTCGAGACTAGCACGATGGGCTTTAATGCTAATGGAGTATGACTTCGAGATTATCCACAGACCGGGCCGAAAGCATGGAAACGTGGATGCTCTCAGCCGAAACAGTATAGTTTCCCTAATCCGAAAGGATCAGAAAGATAAGTTATGCATTAATGAAGTAGAGGGAAATTTGTTTGATGCTCCCCAAGGTTGGGTATTAGCTCATTGCGTTTCGGCTGATTTTGCGATGGGAGCTGGTATTGCAAAGGAATTTAAAAAGCGATTTGGCTCCGTTGAAAAATTAAGATCCGAGGAGAAAGGAGTTGGTGACATAGTACCGCAAATAGCGGAGAAACGAAAAATATACCATTTAATTTCAAAGGACGAATACTACCATAAACCAACGTACCACATGTTGAGACAGTGTCTAGAAACGTTACGGGAGGAAATGAATAAATCTGGGGAGAGATATTTGGCAATACCCAGAATAGGATGTGGTCTCGATAAACTAAAGTGGAGCCTAGTTAAAGAAGAATTAAGAGAATGTTTTGAGGGAACGAATACCATGATAATGGTATATAAATTACCTTTCGTTAAAAATAAAACACTATGTAAAATACAGGAAAATATAGCAACGCCAGTTTGGGATAAAAATGTTATTTTGAAAGAACAAGATAAGGACGAGTTTTGCATTGAAATACGGGATTCGCTTTCATCAAACAAAGATCTTAGGGATAGTTATTTCATAGATAATGATAAGCTCTTATTTAAAACTGATGAGTTAGGAAAAGAAGTACTAGTGTTGCCGAAATCATTTGTGCAGAAGGCTTTGCATGATTACCACGATTTACCATTTGCAGGTCATGGCGGTCAAGCGAAAACATTAGCTTTACTTAAGGATAGGGTATTTTGGCCGTCTATGACACGTGATGTTAAAAAGTATTGTTCGAATTGTGAGTCATGCAATAGACGTAAAACTTCCCCCCATATGTCTAGAGCACCCTTGCAAAAATTTACAACTGTTCGAAAGCCATTCGAAAGAAGTTCAATGGACATAGTGGGTCCGTTACCAACAACATACAAAGGAAACAAGTATATACTTACGTTCCAGGACTATTTCACCAAATATTTAGAGGCAGTAGCCTTACCTGATCAGAAGGCTGATGCTGTGGCTCGAGCTTTTGTAACGCAAATAGTAAGTCGCCACGGTACTCCTCTGCAGTTGCTCACCGATCAGGGTACAAATTTTGTGTCGTCACTCATGAAGGAAATTTGTAAGCTATTAAATATCGACAAAATACAAACCACACCGTATCATCCCGAGTGCAATGGTCTTATCGAGAGAAGTCATCGGGTGATCAAGGACGTACTATCTCACTATGTTAAAAAGGACCAAAGAACCTGGGATGAATGGCTACCCTATGTTCTTCTGGCGTACAGATCAACGGTGCATAGTAGTACGGGCTATACCCCCCACTTTTTGTTATACGGCAGGGAAATGGAATTACCAGTGGATGTTTTTCTCCGACCCTCCAGGTGTAAGTACGACTGTGATGAGAACTATGTGACGGAATTGGCAGCGCGAATGAACCACGTGTATGAGACGGTTTTTGAAAGTTTGCAGCTTGCCGCTCGAAGACAGGCTGAGTATTATAATAAAAGAAGTAAGCACAGAGATTTTTACGTAGGAGAGTTGGTACTCTTAAAAGACACATCTATAAAACCAGGTCTAAATAGAAAATTAGCCCAACCTTGGATAGGACCGTACATGATTACAAAAATTAAAGGACCAGAGAACTACGAAATTACATCAGTAAACGGAAAGCTAAAATCTATTGTACATAGTAATAGATTGAAATCATTTCGAACTAATAAAGACTCAACCCCGAAAGAGTGTAAAAGCCTAGATTCGAATGTACACCTCGAAGAAATAAACGAAGACCGGTATGTTGATCCACATATGCCGATAATCAGTTTACATACACCGGATCTGACTTTTCGAAAAAATACAGGAGTAACAGATTTACTAAATGAGACCCCCTGCCCAAAAATTAATATATGTCCGAGACGATTAATTCTAGAAGAGAGTGATGATACTAGTACAGCAGAAAATCTGGAAGGGAAAAATGAATGTATGAGTAAGGAGTTGTTGGAGTCAATAGCTGAACCTTCTGAAAACCCTTCAGAAATAGAAAGAGAACGTGAGGACGATAGCATTATTATTAAGGCACCAGAATTAATAGATGAACCCCTTGAAGAACCGTTGGCAATACGACGGGAGAGGAGAGCCATAAAACTTCCAGCTAGGTATAGGTAAAGTATAAGGTATACAGGTAAAAAAAAAAAGAAAAAAAAAAATAAATAACTAATAAATAAATAAAAATATTAATATTAAAATAAGTAAATTAATAAGTTAAATACTAAAATTAAAAAGAAAATAAATTTATTTATTTTTTTTTAAATAATAAAAAAAAAATATATAATTAATAGCTTTTATTGTCTATTCTGTTGTTGATTACTAAACACCGGAAAATCGGATTTTTGTTTTTGTTTGTTTCAGCGCTCTTAACTACTTTATTGGCGATTGGAGCCTACATAAATATAGGATTAACAATTTATTATCGCATACGATTGTAGCACCCGTAGTGTTAATATTAGTCTCATATCGCTAAAAAAAAAAAACGTTGGAAATTGTTCACAAATAAGGTCCAATTATGTAGAAAACATGTTACAAGTGCAAATAGTCCAAAGAGCCCGGATTCACCGACAAATCGTATATAGAAACACATAAAAATCGCTTATTGTTGGCCCCGTTATCACCAACCACCGTTAGTTTGCTCGCTAAGAATGAAACGAGTTATGTCGGCCGTGCAATCGGAGAAGTCCTGTACATATTGAAATGTGTACCAAAGAGAGTGCAAGTAAGAAAAACGTATACTTGCTACCATGAACTTCCTGTCTCTGATACGGATAACCGGTCCTATTTTGAGTCGCCAATGACACATGTACTCCTGGACTATGCAGACCAGGTTGACCGCAACCTCATTAATTCACCAATGTATCAGATTGAAAAGCCCTGGGTAGCCTTAACTCCACTGCAGGTATCCCAGACACCTCCTGATGGACTTCTACCTTACGAAGATTCAGAAATCAAAATTTAGTACCATTATGAATTTGGGAGTGGCCGAAATTTATAACAACGAAGACGTCAGACAAGCACAAGAACTAGTACAAGTCGGCTTGGAACGATCAGCTATAAACAATGTCATTATTAGAAAAATCCAGGGAAAGAAGACAGAAAAATAAGAACTGGATTCAACTATTTCATGCGGAAGAGTTGCGTAAATTTGCTAAGAGCACGTTATCGCACGAGTGATTGTTTTATTGTGTTTCGTAAAGGGACTCGCTAGCGTGATATTGAATGGCTACGCAATATATAAAACCTTGGGATGCGGTATCGTCATCTTGGCCAGTTGTGGAAAAATTTTACGATGTGGCTTCTTAATCAGAGGAGGGGTGAGGATCTTGCTTCGCCAGAAACTCCGACTAACATAGTTCCTGAGGCAACCAATTCCACAAGCCCTGAAGTGATGGTTTCAAATATATATTCTGAGGTACCGACCTCTCCAAGTTGGATGCGGAAATAAATGGTAACCAAGATTCAGACAACTTCGTCTGTTACAGATCCTATTAAACCAAGAATACTTACTCCGAAATTGTCCTTATTCAAAAAAAATCCTGAAATATACGATTCCTATCATTTGTAAATAATCATTAAATAAAAAAAAAACATTCTAAATAAATCAACAATGTCTTATCGTCGACACATAAATGGAGCCAGCTGAGAACATGTTTATTTTCCACCGAAGAAATGTAGTAGCACCCGTCAGGTCGCCCCGAGATGTGATGACAGCTTCTCTACTTCGACTACTTGACTGTGCGTGCGTGGTAGTTCTTAAACGTTTTGGTGTGAAGGACTATGTTACAACTTTTAAAATAATTTTTAATAAATTAAGTGTTAAAATCGGTGAAAGACTCTTAAGAAAGTGACTAAAATGCATATGTAAAAAAAAAAAAAAATTGACTTTTTGTTTCAAAAGAATATCAATAAAAATGTGTTTTCGTAATTAAAATTATGTGAAAATTGGACTCTATGTTACTGAGAAGTGTTTAGATGTAGACTTTTTGTAACGATTGAGATTGTTGATTCTTAAGATTTCAAGTAGATATCGGAAATACTAGAATGCGGTTTGTATTGTTCATTTTGGTATCATAAATAAGGCTCTTAGGGGAGCCTTCTTTTAAAAAGGTGGGAGGGATGTAACAAACCGCATTTTGGGATTCGAAAGCGATTAAAAAAAATAATAAAACGCAATACAGGCAGAACTTTGTAATTTAATTACGAAGTTGCGTCTTGAGAACCGAGGGTCCAGACTAAATACTACGTAGGCGGTTCTGGCAGGAATGTGCCGAGGTGGCAGTTAGAGTAGATGGAGCAGGGAAGAAATGAAGAAAAAATCGGGGAGTCGGTTACGGGATTGGAACAGAAAAGCATCGGGCGAAACCGGGAAATTAAAGTTTTTGTTGTGTTTTTAAATTCGAGTCGTGCGATTTGAACTTATAGCAATTTAGTTATAAAATTCGTTGAATTGGATTCTCTTTCTTCGATGAATATTTTACTTTAACAAACGGGTAAGCGTTATTAAAATCTTAAACTTCCGATTTCTCATTGAACCTGCTAACCACCTCGGCAAATTTCGTAATGATGTTGTTGAATAGCTTATGTCATGTAATTTTTACTTTTTAAAACCTTTGTCAGTTGTTTTTTTTTATATATAATATAATACGTTCTTGTTCAAAAATAAAGCAAACTTATTCTTTAGCAGTGAAATTTCGTTTTCTTTCAATCTATTTTTATTCTTAATTTCAAATTACTGCCGTTTGCTTTCAAGTGAACGAATGCAGTGTGCCAAACCCTAACTCAGTCATTGCTAGCTATCAAGAAAACGGTAGTGCGTGGACAGTTGGGTACGCGAGCCGCTCCGTGGACCTAGCTAGGAAACCCACTACGGGAAACGAGAAGTTCTCGAGAGCTAGTTTGTGACATATTCTTCTCAAAGTACTTTCTTCCCTTATTATTTTCATTCCCAAAAACTTATTTAATTCTCCTACATGTTTTGCCTTAAATTCGTGTTTTAACCTTTCTATTGTTTCTTGTGTACACATCTTTCTTTGTGCATAGACACAAATCATACCTACTACATAGAAATAGTCGTAGTAAATGGCGCATACAGTGTAGTCGTGCTTTGTCGCCGGTGCATTATTATTCTAATATTTCTTGTAGAAATTCGCGCTATTGTACTTTTCTGTGTGAGTTAAACTGCTCGGCTTCTGATGTAAAATTGTGTTTGTGCTGCTTAGCTTGCTATCTGTTTAATTGACTGTTAATTATCAGCTTTCTTGTAATATTCTACGCGAGTTTGTAAGTGTCCTTGACTTACTTTTGTCAGTCGGTGCATTATGGGGGAGACCGGTTCTAGTGCGTTAACCGCTCTCGAGTCCAAATTTCTCGAGAGAATGAATTCATTCGAGGGGCGTCTTGGAAACGCGCGTAATGCGGACGGGGCGGGTGAGCTGTCACTCAAACAATTGGCGGCTGATTTCGACGAGTTCCGCAAAAATATCATCTCTTGCTTAAATGAGGTGCGCTTCATGATTTCTACCCTTGAGGATCAACTGTCTCCTTATTCATGGAATTCCTGAGTCGGAGTGTGAAAATACCGATGTTCTTGTTGGTGATGCCCTAAATGAACATCCGACTTTAAATAATTTTAAATTCACCTCTGACATGCTGGATCGAAGTCATCGTCTTGGTCCTATCAGGAAAAAATCGAATATGCCATCCAAGTTCTCCCCCAGACCAATCGTTGTAAAGTTGGTGTCCTTATAATATGCGCAGAATGATATGGACCTATAAGAAACAACTGAGAGGTAAAAAGATTTTTATTTCTGAATCCCTTACTGCCCGTCGTCTTCAACTCTACCTCAAAACCAAAGCCTTAATGGGACCTGAAAATACTTGGACCTCAGATGGACGAATATATGTACGTTGCGTTGGCGAAGGATAAGAGGAAGGTAATACGCTGCTTTTCTGATCTGGATGAATGTCCTGGTCCTCAGCCTCGTCGCGGTGTGACTACTAGGAGTCGGGCAGCGGTTAGGCAATACGTGGCGACGTCGTCTCGGGTCTGTTAGCTTAACAGTAAATTAGAAGTACATGCATATCTTCTTTTCCTTTTTTTTATGATTCAACTACAAGAAAATTGTGATTATTTTCTTTTCTTTTTTGCTCCATTATTTTATAGTAATCGCCCGGTTTTTCGTTGCATGGCTGGCATTGTAATGTTATTCGGTTGATTAAATTTAGTCATTGGTGTTGTTTATTTTTATTTTTGTTTTCTTTTTTTTTACGTGTGAAGGTCAATTCAAGTAAAAATGGATGCTGATGCTGGTTGCTCATCTGATTCTACTTCTCATTCTTTCTATTCTTGTAACTCTTCTCTTGATTCTTCTCTTCTCTCCACTTTTGATTCTGTTCTCGATCGTACGTGTGAGGCTGATGTAAACTACCTTAGTAGTTATGATGGGATACCTTCAGCTGATTTGTTTAACGGATTATCAAACTTTATCTCCGTGTGTCATATTAATGTGCAAAGTATTACTGCCCACTTTGATGTTTTCTAGACCACATACGAATCTAACATTTTTGATATTATTATGGCCAGTGAAACATGGCTTAAACCCTCTCTCCCCTTAGCGATTGTTTCATTATAGTCTTTTGCGAAACAATCGTCTGTTTTCGCGTTGTGGGGAGTGGCTTTATTTATCAGGGATACCCTAAGTGCTACCATTGTCGAATCCTCCGATGGGTCAGTTCAGGGGGCTGAATTTATGCTTGAAAAGTTCCTACAACAAGTTATTACTTGGCGTTTTTTACTGTCCTCGTAAGTCTACGAGTGCGGGAGCTGATGGAGTTGGTCTCAAACTTCTTCTTCCTATACTGGATATTGTTCTTACTCCTATTACCCACATTTTTAACCCTTCGTCTGTAAACCTGGGTATTTCGTGTCCGAGCTACAACTGTTTAGGCAAATAATTTTCTAAGAAGTGAATAGACATAGTTCGGACCCCCACCTAAAAAAAGGTAATGTGTGATAGGTGATGAACGCACAAGGTTAAAGTTTTCATTTTCTGTTGTACAGTTGTTGTTAACAGGTTAAATCTGTAGCGAACACAAAAGACCCAGGTTTACAGCCGGCGTATACTGATCTCGCAGGAAAGTGAAAATTTTTATTTTTGATATAAGATAGTGAAATGAAACTTTTACATTCGAGAACGAGCGCTATTGCGAGCGATAGCGAATTTTAAATGTCACAAATATACTATTATAAATTTGCATTTAAATATGAAATGATAAAACAATAAAATGTTAATTATTTTGCGTTTGTAATTTATTCAGTATCAAATTCTTTGATTATTGTAGCTGGACGTAAAAGTCTTTTACATATAGGACGTAGCGTGCTGTGGACAAAAAACAATTGTTTTGACAGTTGCTAAGTACTGTGTAAACGTCAACTTTTAAAGCAGTATCGAAAAATTTATTTTTTGCATTGACGTTCTTTTTTGACTACAAAAAAAAACAATCAAACAAATTTTTCTCAGTGCTATAACTCAAAATGGCACAACGATCGGCTGACGACGTAGCGCGCGTACTTCGCCAACGTCCAATAATTTCTTATTTTGGAGGCGAAGACAGTGAAGAAGAAATCGATAATGTTGAAGAGGCTGACAGTGATGATAGTGAAAGTCATGTTTCAGATAAACAATCGGAAGAAGACGAAAGTGTAGTTGAGGATGAGCCAGAGACTGTAGAAGGAAGCAGACGTCGAAAATTTGTTTACGGGAAGGATAAGCATCAATGGTGTCTCACTACGCCAGAATCTCGAGGCCGTAGGTCAAATATTACTATCATTTTGCCTAAAGTCATTGGTGCGGCTGCAAGATCACGTACAATTCTAGAAATTTGGAGCACATTATTCACTCAGGACATTTTAAACATTGTTTTGAAATATACTAACGCCGAAATCGAGCGATTTATACAGGACAACAATGATTGTGCATCGTTCCAACCAATTACTTTAAACGAGTTGAAGGCATTTATAGGTCTCCTATATTTTGGCGGCATGCAAAACAATAATCGTGTAAATTTAACGGAGATCTGGTCGCGCGAGTTTGGATCAAAACTGCATAAAGCGACAATGTCACAAAGACGATTCGAATTTATTAGTTGTCGGCTTCGATTTGATGACAAGGCTACACGATCTGCAAGACGCCTTGAAGACGCACTAGCACCAATTCGTCAAATTTGGGATATTTTTATACAGAACTGCCAAAATAACTATACTCCGAGCCAGTTTTTAACTATTGACGAACAGTTATTAGGGTTTCGTGGACGTTTTTCGGGACGTGTTTATATAAAATCAAAACCGGCGCGGTATGGAATCAAAATAGTTTCCATGAATGACGCAAAAACTTTTTATATGTACAATGCCATACCGTACACTGGAAAAGTACAGACAGAACAAGGTGAGAGTGTTCCTTCCTATTACGTGCGTAAATTGAGTGAACCAATTCATAACACCCATAGAAATATTACGTGCGATAATTGGTTCACTTCAGTTGAGATTTGTAACAAAATGAAAAAAAATTTTAATATATCAATGGTAGGCACACTTAGAAAAAATAAGCGTCAAATTCCGGAATCATTCAAAAGAAATGTTTCGATCGGCGCTGCAAGGTATGGTTACGACGGGCAGAACATTTTACTCTCGTATTGCCCAAAGAAAAATAAAGTTGTTTTGTTGTTGTCGTCAATGCATAAAACCGGAAAAGCGTGTGAAAATAATGGAAAGCCGGAAATTATAGAATTTTATAATAAAAACAAATGTGGTACAGATGTCTTTGACCAGCTTTGTGGAAATTATTCCTGCACCCGTACAACCAGCCGCTGGCCAATGCGCTTTTTTTTGGGCATGTTGGATCAGGCCAGTGTTAATGGGTGCATTCTATATAATTTTTTACCTGAAAATGAAAATAAAAATAAAAGAGAGTTTTTAAAAGAACTGTCTCTTGCACTTATAAAACCACATTTACAAGATCGCTTAACGACGAACGGAATGCACAAATCCATAGTCAATGGCATCATAGAGATTTTAGGTTTGAATGAGTTTGACAATCCAATCTTAAAAACAGATAAACTAACGAAGAGAAAGAGATGTCATTTTTGTAAAAGCGATAAAGATAAAAAAACGGGGTATTGCTGCATAAAGTGTCAAAAACCTGTCTGTGAGGAACATCGTTGCGTTTGTTGTGCTCATTGTGTACAATAGTTTTTTTTACTTAAGAAGTAATAATTTTGTTTAATGTTTGGTTAATATGCTTTAATAGTTTTTTGATAAAAAATACTGATATACTTAATAAATAAATACATTAAAATTAGAACAAATAAAATAATACTAATTCCTAACGTTTATTTTATTGTCTATTTTATCTGTACAAACTTAAGCACTTAATATTAAATAAATAAAAGAAAATATTTTTTTGTAAAAATTAGCATTATTTTCATTATCAATTTTCTTTTCAAAAATTTCGATATCTTACTTTTTCAAAAGTTATGATTTTTTTAGTAAATTACTCTTATTAACTGAATTTCTTCATTTGTATAAAAAAATATGTATGCAAAAATAAATTTTTCGATAATTTTATGATTGATTTATCAAGTTGAAGGTTTCGAACATTATCATGAATTGTTTATAAAATTTTTTAAGTGCATTAACAGGATGAAAAAACGGCCGGACCCGAAAGACCCACCTTTACAGACGGAAGGTGCTAGAAAACCGTTTACAGACGAAGGGTTAACTTCTCCTTTGAACGATCCTCATTCCCTTCAATCTGGAAGGTTGCTCATGTTGTCCCCATACCTAAATCCAAGAGTCCCTCAAGTTTAAATGATTTTCGCCCAATCTCCATTTTATCTGTTCTATCCAAAGCTCTCGAGTACCTTGTTTATCTACAAGTTCAAGAGTATTTACAAGAATTTAACTTGCACAACGAGTTTCAATCGGGTTTTCGTAAGGGTCATAGCACGACAACAGCGCTTATTAAGATTACAGATGACATTAAGTATGCTTGCGACAAACGTTGTGTTACAATCCTTGTACTACTTGATTTCAGCAAGGCGTTCGATTCGGTTGATCACGATCTTTTGTTAGCGTCACTAGCTGCCCTTGGATTTACCTCTTCATGTTTATCTTGGTTTCAATCTTACCTTTCCTGTCGTTCCTTGTGTGCGTGCTGATTCTGCGCTCTAGTCTGCTTGTGATATTAAATGTGGTGTACCCCAGGGTAGTGTGTTGGGTCCGTTGCTCTTTTCGATTTTTATTAATGCCGCCACCCACTACATTTCTTGTAATTATCATGTGTATGCTATTGACCTCCAAATTTACACTACGACAACTATTGATGATTTTCCAAGTTACGCAAGATCACATTCACTTTATCTGTAGCTGAATTGATGCTGCTGTCTTTAACTGCTATAAGTGTGTCGTCAGCAAAAAGATTAGGGCCTCACCATTACAGACGGATACAATGTCTTTGATGTATATGATAAACAGTAACGGACCCAGTACCGTTCCTTGTGGAACTCCAGAAGTTGTTCCTATTTCTGTAGATAGTACATCCCCAAATTTTACCTGTTGAACTCGATCGTTAAGGTGGCTTGTAAACCACATAATTGTCCTACTTCCAACTCCAATACATCGTAGCTTATGTAGCAAACGTTCTCTATCTACCCTTTCGAAGGCTCGTTTGAAATCTAAAAAGACAGCCAATACAATCTTGTTTCGTGTATCCAATACATATTTCCATTTGGATATAATCAGTTGTAATGCAGTCTCACAAGAATGGCCGTCTCGGAACCCCGACTGATAGTCAGAGAGCACTTCATTGCGAGAAATAAAATCCTTCAACTATTTATAGACCACTTTTTCCATAATTTTAGCTGATAACAAAATTGTATTGACAGGTCTTTGATTTTCGCATTTTCTCGACTGGAATTATTGTAGTGTTCTTCCAGATCTTAGGAAAAACACAGTCTCTTATAGAAGAGTTCACGATCAGTAAAAGTTGATTTATTATCAAAACACCGATTGCTTACTTATGTCATCTTAAGAATTGCCACCCTGTTCTTCACAATCAAACACCAAGGTATCTGTATTGTATATTTCAACGCTTGCCGTCGCATGGTTTACCCACTAGATCTCAGTTAGATTCTGTACTTATGTTCCCGACCCATAGTACTGAGATTTACCATAAATCGTTTGCTGTGCAGGCGATAACCCTTCGGAATAGTCTGCCTACCGAGATCCGTAATATTCCTCACCTTGTGACATTTAAAAACCATCTAAAACGTCATTTATTTGCTCTCCAAGTATTTTCCTGAAAACTTTTTCTTCTCCCTCTTCTTAATTTTCTTCTGTTCTTCTACTTTTACTTTTCTTCTCTTCTCTTCTTCTTTTATTCCAGCAACTATCATTATGCACCGTTTTTAGTGACCATAAGTTTAGCACAGCAGCTTGCCATTTATTTATTGTTTTTCTTATATAACTTAGTATATGGCTGATTGATTGGGTTGTTTGGAAGATATCGCTTACGCGATAAATCGACCCTTTTGCCTGTATTTATGCATTAAGTTAAATGTATACATTTTCTTTAATTTGTATTTTTTGTTTCTTATTATGACAATAAATTTATTTATTATTATTATACTTTGATCTTTTGAATCCATTGATCAAATTGGTCATCCCAACACTTTGGTGCCTCTTTAAGTCCAAATAATGCCTTTGTTCAATACATTTCCTTTTTCCTGGTTTATTCTTTCTGGTATCTTTATAAATACATTGTTAGTTAGTTTACCATTTAAAAATGCTCTAATTGTTTTATTGGCTAATTATTATTAATCGCATGAACCATAAACATTCTTATCGTTGATCTTATCATGGATACTGGTGGGTATATTGAATTCCATTCCTCATTTTTGAGTTGAAAACCTAGGTGCCAACTAGTCGTCCCTGTTTCATCGCATAAAACATCTCGCGACATTATTATTTTGTAGTTTATCGGGTCCCATATTCTATAGCCAGCTGTACAATATCCAACCAATCTTCCCAACTTTTCTCTATGTTTTATTACATTTACTAACAAAACCTTCACATATATCCAACCATTACCACTTCTTCCCTTCTATATTCCAGTCTTCCTAGCCTCCAATACATCAACATTAGCAATTTTTATTTCTATTTTTCTGTTCAATTCTAGTTCTACTAGTTCTATCCTTTAAATATCTTTCCATTCTTTCGTTTACCATGTGTTGCACCATTGCTTACTGAATCAATAATAAATGTAGTTCTAAATTCTTCTAATTCACAATTATAAGCAATAAAACTGACCTCTTTTTCTGCAATATTTGCTTCAAATCATGTTCCACTATTTCCTCGCATTCTCGAAACTCTATTTCCATTTTACTTTTACAATCTACCTTCTTGTTATGTCCAATCACCGGCGCAATGTATCAGACCTTTCTAAAAGTTTTAAAGATTTGGATCTCTACTCGTACTGGAATAGATGGACACCTTTGGTTTTAGTAGTTGATTTCACACCTAGAGCATATCCCTAATAAAGAGATCAGAAGATGCACAAAGATCAGACAACAGATATGGTATGGACACGTCGTGTAAGCCTGGTGAAGACTTGGATGTAAGGAATAAGAAATGAAGGACAGGGCCACTGGAGATGAAAGAAGCCCAAGGCTTTCCAGTACTACTTATGATTTTCCCGTGTCTTCTTAAGATGTACACAAAATTTAAAACCCAACACTTAAATTAACAAAATATATTTGCAATTGTAAATTCATTTGTTTTATTGACGACATTCCCGACTCGTTTTCACTACTTTTCTAATGTTTATTAATTTTTTAACACAAAAAGTTAGCCTCGTATTACAACTCGTTAACAACCACTTCTTCCTTACACTCTTTCAACTGTGGAAGAGTGAAGATGTAAAG
Source organism: Onthophagus taurus (assembly GCF_036711975.1). Classification (NCBI taxonomy): domain Eukaryota; kingdom Metazoa; phylum Arthropoda; class Insecta; order Coleoptera; family Scarabaeidae; genus Onthophagus; species Onthophagus taurus. The sequence goes on along the minus strand of NC_091972.1, from coordinate 28,672,106 downwards.
TGGACAACACTGAACGACACTACAGGTTAAAATGAAGCAAACACATAAGAATAAAACAAGTTTCACAGATATGTTAAAAACTAGAATTTTAAATATGAGTATAAAGGTTTAATGTTGTATAATGAGTAGAGTATAATGAGGTATCAAATGAAATGGTTTGATGAATACTATAATTCAATTTACAAATAAATTTTTTCCAAGAAAATGTCCAATTTGAAGCGATTATTAGCTTTTGTTTTTCAAATTGCTCCATATATTTTTCTTCACATCATTGGATAGAGATTGTTTTTCTGAATCCATTAATGTACAATACATCCATTTTGAATGTAATTTTAGCAGAGAAAAGACACTCTGTATATACAGGTTGTCACACATGAATGCCCCAAGCTGTAACTCTGTCATTTACTTTTCGATTTTTATGAGCGAGGTATCAAATGAAATGGTTTGATGAATACTATGATTCATGCTACAAATAAACTTTTTCCAATGCCATCTTCAATTTCAAGCAATTATCAACTTTTGATTTTCAAATTCCTCGGTATGTTTTTCTTCACGTTATTGGATAGAGATTTTTTTATGAACCCATTGCCGTACAATACATTAACATTAATTGTAATTTTAGCAGAGAAAAACAATTAAAGCATTTTCCGAACATTGTCTTAGTCACTTCTGTAATACTGTAGTGTGCCATAGAAAAAAATAACGCGTAAAACTGATAACAGTCATTAAATGATATTTCAATGCCTGAAGCAGTTGTAAATGATTATTTTTTCCCATGGCATACTACAGTGTAACACAAATGACATTAAGAGAATGTTCGGAAACTATTTTTTTTGTTTTTTTCTACTACAATTACAATTAATGATGATGTATTATACATTAATGGATTCAGAAAAAAAAATCTCTATCCAACAACGTGATGAAAAACATACCGAGCAATTTGAAAATGAAAAGTTTATAATCGCCTGAAATTGAAGATGGCGTTGGAAAAAGTTTCTTTGTAGCATCTTTGTAATCACAGTATTCTTCAGACCTTTTCATTTGATACCTCGCTCATGAAAATCGGAATGTAAATGACAGAGTTAGAGCTTGCGGCATTCTTTTGTGACAACCTGTATATACAGGTGTCTTTTTTCTGCTAATATTACATTTAAAATGGATGTATTGTACATGAATGGATTCCGCAAAACAAACTCTATCCAATGACCCGAAGAAAAATATACGCAGCAATTTGAAAAACGATTATCAAAAGTTGATAATCGCCTGAAATTGAAGATGGCATTGGAAAAAAATTATTTCTAGCATAAATCATAGTATTCATCAAACCTTTTCATTTGATACTTCGCCCATGAAAATCGGAATGTAAATGACAGAGTTATAGCTCGGGGCGTTTTTTATCTGACACCCTGTATATCAAAATTTAGGTCTAGGTCGTTTCTATTTATAGTTAAGTCAAGAAAATTGATTTTTCTATCTTTTTTAATTTCTAAAGTGAATTTCAACTTCTCATGAATATTGTTTATATATTTTAACATTGCTATAAGATCTTCGTTGGTACCTTCCCATAGACAAAGAACATCATCCACATATCTAATCCATTTTTTGATGTTGTTAGAATAAGGATTAAGTTTGTTTATAATATAATTATTCTCCATATAATCTAGATATATATCGGTGATAAATCCAGATATAGATAGACCCATAGGTAAACCAATTTCAAGTTTATAAAATTTTTCGTTAAATTTGCAATAATTTTGTTAAATAATAAATTTGACAAGTGATGTGATATCAGAAGCTACATATATTTGTGTCTTTATAATGTTCCTCAAATAATTTATAAATAATATTAATAGTAAAATCAGTATCAACATTTGTGTAAAGATTAGTTACATCAAATGAGATTATAATATTATTGGTGGCGCGGAAGCAATTTGGGTCCAACTGCTGGTCTGCAAGCTTTCAACCCAGATTCCTTTAGTCTTAGGCGAATTGTCCGCGCACTCACATTTGTACCTCGGACCTGTGGACGCTCATTTTTCTTCTGTACTGACGTTAAATGACGATTCCGCAAAGCTATAACACGTATAAATCTGTCATCAACAGCATTGGTTTTTCGTTTTCTACCGCTTCCTGCCCTTCTGTTATTTCTTCCAGTTTGTATAAAACGTTCTACCACTCTTTTAATAGTGGAGCGATGAGCATGAAGAATTCTTGCAACATATTCATTATTACGCCCATCTTCAACAAGAGCAACAGCTTTAGCGCAATTTTCAGCACTTAAAATCATGGTACTAATCTTCTGTACAAAAAATCACTGTCCAACTGTCATTAGAATAACAATGAGCAAAGCCACCTTATTAAAAAGTAACGTATCTTAAGTAAATTGTTAGTGACAAATTCATTTCGCTCTTAAAAATGAACGAATGCACTTAGACACATGAACCAAAAAAACAAAATAAAGGGAATGTAGGGGTTCTTAACAAAAATTTTAAATTGGAAACCATTTATACACTAAATTATTCCACAGAGTGTTTTAAAATTAAGATCCTAGAACGACGTTTCAATTAACCATGTATACCGACTATATGACCAGCATTTAAGAAAAGGCTGGATATTGAACATGATATTAGACATTTTTATCTACAGTTTGATGACAAATTTCAAACTTTACCAAATATTAGCTTGTTGCGTTTTTTCTGCACCTGAGTGTATTTTCAAGTTTTTGTTTTATAGATTTTATAGTCTTTATTTGTACTGAAGGATGTTTAGGATAATTATTATTTAGTTTTTCACTCTTTTTTAAAATAGGAATTATTTCATTTTTGATATCATTATAATAAGGTAATTTATTGATAATACAATCTATTTCTATGGCGTTTAGATGTAAATACGTCGGTGGTTTTAAGGCAAATTTATGACCTTTGTTTAGTAAGTTGATTTCGTTATTATTGAAATGTATATTGGTTAAATTAGTAATATATTTTAATTTTAATTCATTATCTCCATCTATCGAATTGAAATTATGATTATCAGGTCTATAATATCCTGTCTTTTGAAAATATTATTAGAACGTTATTAGTATTAACTAACCCAAATCATAAATTCTCAGTTTTCCAATCGTACATCTACAGAATGCTAAGATATTCTATTAACCCATTAACGGCCAAAGGCGCGTAGACGCACCTTTTCGTATTTATTTTTTTTTCAATTTAAATTAAAACAAATTTTTGCTATTTATTTCATTAAACCATTAGTATTAAGTCTAAAGAATCTTGTAAAATTGTTAGTGTTAACAAAATGCACTGTATTGTATTTTTAAAAAATACAGAATATTGCTAATTTCGAATGCCACAGCATTGACTTAGAAAAAATAACAAAATTTGTTTATACATTAATTATAACAAAACTGTTTCTATGGTAAACACTTCCCAAAATGTTGTTTTAAACATGGTATAAATATATTTATCTACGACTGCTTGGATAAGTCATCATTACCACACTCATTTGAGGTGTTTTGAGTTACGTAATGAAGTTCATTACCGCACTGGTTTCATTACGTAACGCATTTTTAACCCAATCAGAACAGACTTAATTTATTGAAACGAGCAACAATACAAAAGAAAAAGTGTTATCTACTTATAGAGACACAATACTATTTATTATAAACATTAATTGTTATGTTTTTACATTTCAAAACACTTATTCCAGATGAGTAAACATGTTGAAACTGACAATTAAAAATAGACAACAATCATTTCAAAATATTTTTATAAATGTCAAATAGACTTTTTTAAAGAAATTGATTTTTTAGTAATTTTTAGCAGTCGTAGATAAAATGCTGTATATCACACGTGGGCTAGAGCATAATTACAGTACTCGTGTGATTACACTCGTGCAATTCTCCACACTCGTACTGTAATTATGTTTCTAACCCACTTGTAATAGTATAAATAACTATTATTTTATCGTAAACGAAACAATTGTAATAATGTTATAAACATTGAGGGTGCGTATACGCACCTTTGGCTGAAAACAAATATTATTGAAATAAAGTGAACTAATAGTTGTAGTTTTAGTTTTTCTGTGAACCTTAAAATTAATTTTCAATCAAGACTGCAACAATGAGGTAAATGGCATAAAATAAATTAACTAAATTTTACAGTTTAGCAATTTATACGCGTCACAGATGAATGTTATGGACGAAATAAATCTAAAGAGATTTATTGGTATTTGTATTCTGTCTGGATATCACACGTTGCCACATGCGGATATGTACTGGTCAAAAGATAATGAAGTAAATAAGAAATAAATTTAGAACAATAAAACAAAATATTCATTTATTGGACAATACAAAATTGAATAAAAATGATAAATTTTCCAAGTTAAGAAATATATTTGACATCATGAATTGAAAATTTATGAAGTTTGGAGTTTTTGATCATAATCTGTCAATAGATGAAGAAATGGTTCCGTATTTTGGACGACATTCCTCTAAAATGTTCATCAGTGGTAAGCCCGTTAGATTTGGTTTCAAGTTGTGGTGCCTATATTCTTACGATGAGTAACTATATCAATTTATTCCATATGGTGGGAAAGAACAAGAAAAACTTGACAAATACCTTTCTTTGGGAACGAGAGTTGTTTTAAAATTACTATCGGTGGTATAAAATCCACATCATAGAACATTCTTCGACAACTTCTTTTCGTCATACTCTCTTTTCGGTATTTTGAAAGAAAAAGGTTTTTTTTGTAACGGGAACAGTACGAGATAATCGGGTGGCAAACTGTCCAATCGAAACAAAAAAAGTTATGAAGAAAAAACAACGAGGTTCGTATGTTTGTGTATTTGATCCCAATTTGGATGTATTGATGGTACAGTGGAACGACAACTCGGTCGTCACAATAATTACCAATGTTTATAAAGTACTCCTGCAGTACTCTTGCCGTTACAGAATCAAAATAAGAGGGGAAAAATGGTAGTGGCCATTGTTTGTCAACATGATAGATAGCGCAGTAGTCAACAGCTAGTAAATTTTTAAAATGGCAAACATCTAAAATGTCGCAATTACATTTTCGCTCCTCATTGGCTATAAGTTTGATAAAATTCGAAGGCCAATCTGAATTAACAAATGTTAACTCTTCTTCTTTTCACGGTAGATCATCAAGGCAAAGTTTACCGCAAGAGATAACATAGGGCATATAATAAAAAAATCGGAAGCCAATTCGAGAAAAAAGTGTAAAGTCTGCAAAAGCCATACAATATACTTTTGCAAAAAATGTAAAGTACACCTGCGCGCTGATTGTTTTGAATATTTTCATATTAATGTATAATTTTAGTTATTAAATTGCTCTGATTTTCCAAAGTTTGAATAAATTATTTTTTTCTAAATGACACGGTTATTTGCTAAAGGTGCGTATACGCCCCCCATTTATTTGAAGCATAATTGATTTTTTTTTAGAACATACTTCAACATTATCTTATTGAAGATAGTTTATGTAATATTCAATCAATTTTTAAAAATAATAACGGATTTTTGTGGTCGTGGCTATAAATGGGTTAATACAACTTCTATACAAAACGAATTTAATTTCATAAATAAACTTGCTATAGAAAATAACTATCCCCCAAATATAATTAACAAAATACTATATATAGTATTTTATAATAAAATCAGACCCATTGTTCACTATGGATACTAATAAACACACCACATATCTATATAATGACATAAATTATAAAATTAAACGTATTCTAAAACAAATTAAAATCAATATTGGTTTTAAAAATAACTACAAACTTATAGATATATTTTCTAACTTCAAAAGCAAAGAACATAATATATGTTAAATAAAAATGGTGTATATTCTATTAAATGTAAAGAATGTGATGCTTTATACATCAGTCAAACAGGTAGAAAACTCGCAAAAAGAATTAAGGAACATAAAAATACTTCTTCATCAAATGTTTACCAGCATAAAATGGAATTTAATCATAACATCGATAACCGTAAGAAGGGTAAAAAATTAGACTTATTAGAACAACTTGAGATAGATAAACACAAACATAAAAAACAAAAATTAATGAACGATTAGCTTTGCTCCATTTATAAACCTTTATACTCATATTTAAAATTCTAGTTTTTAACATATCTGTGAAACTTGTTTTATTCTTATGTGATTGCTCCATTTTAACCTGTGGTGTCGTTCAGTGTCCTCCACATTACATCTTTATTTTCCGTTGTTATATTTTTTAAATCATTTTATATTGTGACTTATTATTTATTTGACTGTAAGTTTATTTATTTTATTTCATTCTATATAGTTTTAACTATAATTTCGCTTGTAGATTTAGCTGATGATGATAAGTAATTATCGAAACCAGTACTAAGTACATTTATTAAAAACAAACTGAGAAAGAGCTCATTTAATTTTTACCTCATTTTAAATCATACACCTCAGTGATTATGGATTTATTAAAAGATAAATAATTACCTCATAATTTGCTGGAATGCTTAATATGCTTATAATTTCTTCATCTTTATAGGTAGGTAGGTACTTTGTATTTCAGCCACATCAGCAAAGAACTGTATCGTGTCAGCGTAGCTGCTTCTTCGTCCAATTTATATTCACTCATCTCAATTATGGAAGTAGCCAATTCCTTTTAAATAAACGTAATAAAATCTAATGTAATTAATTACGCAGTAAGAAGCGTACTCACCTCCCTCAACACAATTTGGATCCATTTTATTAAATAATAATAAACGCGGTTTAATGAAATTGAATACCTCCCTCTCCGGTGTTTGGAGTTGTAAATACTCTTTGAAGTTCTAAATGAAAAAATAAAGGATTAAAAAAAATTGTTTGAAAAATTGAATTATGTAGAACAGCCTGTACAAAGAAAACTGTCATCCATTTGCGACAACACAAATCAAAGCAATGATACCAACCGTAAATAAATAAAATTACCAACCTCAACAGAATTCTTCAATCATACTTGCTGTCATACTCGCTTAATTGTAAAGCAATAATTCTAGTAAAAATCAAATCTAACGAAAATTCTTCAAATAGCGAGCTTCCCATTTTCGTTTAAATTTAAAATACTCGAAATATCCGAAGGATTTCAAACTTGTCTGTTGTGTGAGTCACTTGTTCGCCATCCGACATTATTTTACTTTATTTTTCTTTGTTATCGTCTTAGAACCTTGCATTTCTATTATCTTTTTTTCTTAAAAGAAAATCATTACTTTTTTACTTTACTTATTCAATATTATTATCATTAATTTTGATTTTTTTGTAAGATCATCGGTTGCTCGACCACACCATTCGTCCATGAAAATTTATTTCAATTTACATCCATTTATATTTTTTTGTGCTCTACATCAACTATCATCATCAACTATATTTTTTTCTTTATTTACGTTTTATTTTTTCGTCACACCAACTGCTGCAGTTGACAATAAACTTTATTATTGAAATAAAATTATTCAAGCAAAATAAACCATTTACGCAAACTATTTACGCTATAGACACGTAAAATCATTTCTCACATTTCTCCATAACCATTCCTATTCCATTACATTTGTGTGTTAAATGGAATTCTTATTTTCGGTCAGAAGAAGTATTAAATAGAGAAGTTGTGAAAAAGGATATTGATACAGAGATTAAGAAAAATATTGTTTTGGATAGGTCAAGTCGTAAAACCCTAAAACAGATGTAAAAAACTTACAGAAGAGGTCGGTTTTGGAGAAATGTGAGTTGGGTAAATACCCCTACTCCATCCTAACAGAGATCTTTCCTGGATCGTTGAGAAGGCTAAAGTATTCATTCTTATTCTAGCAACTGTGTTGTGTTGTTTAAACCACTCGGTAACGTATTTGAGACCGTATTTGTGTTTTTAAACAGTGTTTTACTTTTTTTTTTGAATTCTTGAAATATATTTTCCTAGTTTAAAGTGTTGTCTTTTGCTGTCAGTTTTTGTTTACGGTAAGTTTGTATTTTTACAGTTCATGTCTTTTTTATTGATTTATGTACGCGAGGAGCAAGTCTTCTGTAATTTCTTTTTATGATTATATCCTACATCTCATCGATTGAGTCGAAGAAAAAGATGCCAAAGGTTCACTTACCTTTAATATTCAAAATATTTATTAATTACGTACGCACGTATAACTGTAATCCTATTATTGAGCGTTGGGAGACTCGTATTCGTGCATAAAATCGTGATATGATAAGGAACGTTTTTCATTTTTAGTGAATCTTTGTTCCATTCAACTGAAAGAAGGCGTGAAACAAAATTGACCTTGGCCAATTGTTTAAATTTTAACCAGTGATGTATCCAAAGAGCTTGCAAATTTCATTTCAAGCTTAAACGCAAATGCGCTCACCTCCTTTCTTTAGTTTTATGACGGTGTTTTATGAGGGTGCAAAAAAAAACCAACGACTGTTTATATACAGGTGTACCGTTAAGGGTACGGAGCGGCTGTATCTCGACAACGGTAAGGCCTATAGGTTTGGGAAAAAAATCCTTATGAGCAAAGTGGGCAAGAGAAATAGCTGGAAATTATTTTGAAGTTCGTAATTCGACCGCTAGGGTTTGACGCCATTTTGGTTCGAAAGTCAAGCGGGAAATTTAAAACTATGTCGTTCTATTGATAACATTACGCCATATTTCCTTTCTTTTTTACTCGTGTTACTCTGAAGAGTCGAAAGTCCTTCTTACTGCCATTTTTGCAACTCCAAAGGCAACAGGAAGGCAATATTTTTGTAAATAAGTGGTGAGATGCAGTGACAAGCTGTCAAACCGCCATTTTGGCTCGAAAACAGGCTTCATGAACCGCGGTGCTGTAAATCTAGGGACTTTAAGAGAAACATAAAATTCCCGCTATCTCAGAAAGTTAGACGATCAGCTATAACTTTGACAACATCATTTAGTAGCTTGGATAATACCGCATCGCTTTTGTTTTGCGATATTTCTCATATTTGTCATAATAAGGGAGGGGGAGGCCAAGGCGTTTTCAAATGTTTACATTTTAATATCTCGTGGACCATTCAACCGATTTGAATATTGCCAATAATTGATAAATCGGAGTTTACAAAGTTTGTATGGTTTAATATAATTTTTGAAAAAGGTTTAGCACGTTAATCTTAAAATTACTCACTGTATGAGGTTCATTTGTTCTTCTGTTTTTCGTGCTTTTCTTGTTGTCCTGAAAATGTGATCGATGGACTAGGAATTGGCTGGAAATCGATTGCTCTTGTCCCTTTATACTTTTTCGTTTATCATTAAATTCTCAGTATACCGTTTCATTCCGAGTCTCACGGTTCTTCATCTTACCATATTAGTTTCTTAAATGCTATCGGGATGCAGCTGCATAACTCCCGCTTCAGGGATTTTTCCATAAACCGTATATAATGATTTTATCGCCTATATCCGCTACTTACGAACACACTGTATGTGATTTCATATGTAATTACTTTCATTTGATTTTCTTTCCTTAATCGGTTTATTATAATTTTAATAGATATCTAATTTTTATTAATACCCTCGTTGGAAATATGGAATAATCTGACCATCTAATTTCCTAAAAATCACCTTTCTCTTTAAACTTATAATAATAAAACATAAGTTGCGATTTAAAGTGTATTTTATTTTGTAAAACAAAGTAATAAATTAATAAATAAACTAAACTAACAAAAGTAGGTTGGGCTGCCAAAATGTCTAGTTGATTGCTGTGACCATAGATTTTCTATTTTCAGTTCCATATCACAAATATATATTTATTATACCTAAGCAATCTGGAACAGCTAATATTTTCACTAGAATAACTCTATAAAGAACACTTTACTTTTTAAAAATTTAAATTTTTGGAAGTTTCAGTTAGTAATTCTTTCATAAGTTCATAAGTAAGTTTCATTAATATCTATTTCAATAAAAAATATATTGTTCAAAATACTTGCGGATTCGACAGTATATTTCATAGTTTAGCATTTGCCCGTACACACAATTCATTTAGAAATCATGTTGCGAATGTTTGCACAGATTGCTTTAGTTTCCTAAAATTATTTTTAAAAACCGGTTCTAGTAAAGCAACATATAAAAAAAGAGCTGAACTATTAACAGGAATAAATTATTTTGGAAGCCAGAATATTGCTGGCGTGATAATAGTGAATGCTATTTCAAATATTGCGTTTCTTTGCGCACAACTATTTAAAGAAGAATTTAGTTATTGTAGGACTAAAAACTGCAATAATTGTTTAAACGTTACTTTCCATAAAAACATAATTTTACCAATTGACATTGACATTGTAACAATATTTGGCTATGCACAGCTAAAGCAAGTAATAGAAAACTACATGCAAACTCTAAGCAACAATTGCAAAAAATGTGGTCTGTTTATAGAAACAACGAATGGAGAGAACAGTAAAACAAAATTGAGTGATTACGCACGCAATTTGTCTTTGAATCTTTGAAATCTTTGAATGATGTAGGACACTACCCGGCATTTGTGCCCAATAATGCCAATTGGATTATTGTATTATTTAATGAGTTACGAAAAAAAACCGTACAAGTTGAAAAAGCTACTGAAATAAATGCACAAATGTGCATATATAATAATAAATGTGCGTTTATAAATGAGCAAAGTGATGTAACCGTATTATTCCATGATATTAGTTTATTTACATAATTTAGTTTATTTAGTTATAGTTTACCTTAGAATAAGTTATTGTACTGATATAGTAATACTGATCGAATAGTTATTGTTTTATTTGTTAGTTTAGTTTATTTATTAATTTATTACTTAGTTTATACAAAATAAAATATACTTTAAATCGCATCTTATGTTTTACTATTATAAGTTTAAAGAGAAAGGTGAAACTTGCGATTTTTAGAAAATTAGGATGGTTAGATTATTCCATATTTTTTTAGTTTTTTAATATCACAACAACTGAAATTTAAGGTTTTTCTAGTGAAAATAACAGCTGTTCTGAATTGTTGTAAGTACTAATTTTTAATATGAAAGTTTAAAAGAACTAATGCCGCAGTGATTAAATAAACATTTTAAGTACCTATAACATCAAGAACAATTTAGAGCAACAAAAAATATGTGATTTTGCAAAATTAATGTCCGTGTTAAACGTAAAACACATCTGGAACAATTTGAATCGACAAAGTTTGAGTTATTTTAGGTTGTTCTATGTTTTTTAATTCTTATTGTATAATATAAAACCGCTGACACAAGAATTACTGAATGAAACTTCCAAAAACTTTAATTTTCAAAGAGTAAAGTGCCCTTTAAAGAGTTGTTCTAGTGAAAATAATAGCTGTTCCACATTGCGTTAGCTATAATAAGTATATATTTGTAATATGGAATTGATAATAGAAAAACTATAGTCACAGCAATCAACTAGACATTTCGGCGGCCAAACCTATTTTTAGTTATAACTTCGTAATGCTGTAACCCATAATTTTGATTTTCTAGAACAATTACTAGAACAACCCAGAACAACAAAGAAAATTTGATTTTTCCAAAAATGGGGGGCTAGTCAAAAAACCTGTTTTTTCGGTTTTCTCGCGGAGTTTTTATTTTTTCGATTTGCCGCTTTGGAACAATGTAGAACAACTCTAGAACAATCTAGAACAACAATAAAAAATTTAAAAATCAAAAAATGGGGGGCTAACTTCCCGCACTCTAGTGTAGTACACTTGTTAAATTTTTGCGTGTTAATTAATAACCGCGTGATTGTAGAAATTTTTATTGAAGGTTCTCATGATTGGTTTTGGAGATCTTTTTCTCGAATCGTTCGGATCTGTTCTACACCACTATTCTGGTCAATTGTTATTGCCGTGATCAGATTTTGTTCCGGCTTATTAAATTAACAAAAAAAATTAAATGAAAAAAGAAGGAACACGATTTCCAGATAAGGTTTGAATATTTTTGTATAGAATCATAATTATTAAGTTTATTTTCTTTTTCACCTGTTTGCTCGAGTTTTTTAATTATTTTATTTTTTTGAGACTAAATTTTTGTGTTAATGTTTTTCTCTTTTCAGGTTATAATTTTGTTTAAATTCATTTTTTGATGAGAATCTTTTTGGAGATTTGTTATAGTAATTTTTTTTTGTTTGTTACTATAGATAGTGATTAATTTAGGAGCTGCTCGTCGTTATACACGATTGTAAGACGACGTACGCTTCAGTGCATCTCACGTGTTTTTAAATGATAATCTGCATATGGCGACGCAGCGTCGCGACTTCGTCTAAACATGTGAGCTGCATTTCGCCCGTGGCGTGGCGTAGGCAGTGCAACGCAGTGTCGGTTGCTTGGCGTAGAGGGAACGCCGCGCCGTATAAATAATAATAATAGTAAAAATGGATATTTTACTAGAATACTCTAGAAAACATCGTAGCGAAAAAGCTTAGTCTGCAATAGACCCAAAAATGAAATACAATATTACTTCAATTCGATAAAAATTCGGGGGATATTCTTCCAGAAAAAAGGCTTGGACATTATCTGTGTTATATTTTTGAACGCGCATTTTTTGAGATAAAATTGATTTGTACAGGTGTCCCAAAATTGAGATACCTTGCCTAAGTTGACATTTTTAAGTAGGAACGCCATCATTTTTTGTTGCATTTATGGCTTTTACGTAAAATTCTGAGTATTTTTCATGTTACACGATAATGTGTGTAATGTGCCATCTTTTTGTTTATGAAATTGTGTAAAACGCATGCAAATTATCAATATAATAATTTCATATTTTCGGACTCGTATAGGCCGATTAAAAAAATCTAAAATTTTTGAGTCATCATTCTAAACGTATATTCTGTAGGTTTTCTGTGTTGACTATGTCTGTAATTGAAAATTCGCATTTTATTATTAATATTTCTTTCGGGGTATGGTCTCACAATATTTTGTCGTTTGGAAGTTCTGTTGGAGGTGGCAAAGTATTATTGCTTACCAACCAACAACCAAATGTGGAAACCACAAAGAAGCCTCCTTCATTTGCAGAACTTTAGCCGTATAAGAAACGTCATGCACCGACGCGTCTATGATGTGTGTCTCCGTGTGCAGAAGGCCTAAGTAAATTTAATAATTCTTTAATCTATACGTATAATCCAATATCAACTGTTTAGTAATTGTATTATGTAGTTACTTTGTATTATATTTTCTAAATTTATTTTCGTTCTGGGTTATTCCAGAAATAAAATTGTTTAAAATTTTCAATTACCACCACACAAGTGGTAACTACTGCGAATGGAACTAATTGAAATTATGTTCGAATTCTTTTTCGTTATACCATTATTGGCCCTGAAAAGGGCCTTTGTGTGGCACTTTGTGTGAAAGCCCTTAATTGTAACTGCAGAGCTCATTTTCTCTTTGGTAAACTTCTCTTTTTCGTGGACGACGATTTCAATTGTGCAGCACCACCAGCGACTTTCTTGGCGATTTTAGGTTTCGGCGCTTTCGGCTTTTTCGTCGGTCCCTTGGTAACTTTTTTAGCTTTTGATGCTGCTTTTCTAACCGTGGTGGTTTTTTTGACTGCGGCAGTAGTAGAGTTGGTTACTTTCTTTTCTCCGACCGTTGGCGACTTTTTGGCTTTTACCGCAGCCTTCTTTTTGCTTTCAACAACAGGGGAACCGGATACCAGCGTTGTTTTTGCCTTCGCAGGTGAGGAGGATTTCTTCGTAGAGATAGCTCGAGCTTTGGCCGTTTTAGATACGGCGGCGGCAGGTTTATTTTTAAGGGAGGAAGTCCTTGCTCTGCTAGACTTTTTTGCAGAGGCCGATGGCAGTTTAAACGATCCTGACGCACCTTTACCTTTAGTTTGGACAATAGCGCCTGCAGCGATGGCGGTCTTCAGGAATTTCTTAATAAACGGAGCCATCTTCTCAGCGTCAACTTTGTAATTAGAAGCCATGTACTTTTTAATAGCTTGAAGCGACGAACCGTTGCGTTCTTGAAGAGTCTTAATCGCATTATTCACCATTTCGGATGTAGGTGGATGGGTGGCTTTTGATCGCTGGCTTTTCTTTTTCTTCGTCGACGAATCGGAGGAGGAACCACCGCCGACAGCTTCGTTTTTTACGGGTGTAGTGTTTTCCGTTTCGGAAGATACGCGGGTGTGCTGTTCCGTTTGTTGCACGTCCGTCATTGTAGCGACAGTTTGTAGCAAAAATATTTCTTACAAAAGCTCACGTGCACGAACGTCAACTTCGTACAAGTTATTCACAAACATTTTCCTCAGAAAATTGAACCCAACGTTGAATGTACATACCGAAGCCGAAAACCATCGAAGGTCGATTTTCCTCCGTTCGCACCGCTGGCATCACAACGGCTGTCTCGTGTTCGCAACGTTCTAGAAAATGAGCCCGCTTGTGTTGGCGTCGCGACGTACATATTCCCGTTAGGTATTTCAGTATAGTGGAAGAAGTTAACTCAACGTCTACGTAAAAATTTTACTTGTGGCGGTACGATTTCGTTGTGTAGCTGCGGTTGAAAGTATGAGATGTCATTGACGTGACCGTCGTCGTAAACTTTAGTGTCGTCGAATTTCGCGTGTATGTAAAAACGGACTGTATTTTCAAGGAGAATAGCTTTCTTAAACGTTTTAAAACCACGGGGCGTGTAAATTTTATCAATATGTCTAAGCTTTTATCCTTAAAACAAGAACGATGCGATCGGCAATTCCACATGGGTCGCGAGTTTTCTCTTTGTTTCGAACATTATTGCCGACACGACGTCGAGAACGCGAGAAAAGTGGTGTGTTGTGTCCCTAATTTAGGGATTAATTTTAATTTAACAACATTTTAACATAACATTTTAATTTAATTTAGTTCTCCTAAGTTTCGTATCATGCAAATACCTTCACGTGAGTGAAAAGTGAAATATTCGAGTGTTATGTCCACACCGTCAATGTCGGTCGTTACGCATTTACTCGTCATTCGTTCATTGCGATTAGTTCTTAGGTTAATATGCTCAATATGATACCAATTATGTATATCAAATCTAATTTCTATTATTCTATACTAATAGTAGTAGATCACTATGGTTCATATGCATATATTTTTCCTTTCACTCGCTTTATCATATCTAAGTGTTGAAAACATATTTAGTCCTGGTTAATGTTATTAAGTGTTGTGTTTTATATTGATTATGTTTTAGCTTATTGACGAAACTTGTTTTGACCGTTATTAATATCATTTTAATTCAATGGATTATTTGGAGTTGCTTGCTTAGAGAAGAATGTCAGAAAAGATGAAGCAGATACTGCGATTTGTCCCGCAAAAATGTTTTAAAGACGTGTTAAAATCAACGTATTTAGGTTAATTAGGTGACAATATCGATTAAACATGAAGGCGACTTATCATCTCAAATAATTGTTGTAAATGAAGATAATGTTCTTCTTCATTGCGACTGGCTACTAGAATATCGTCTAGATATACAAAAAGGAAATTTAAGCCAGAAAGAACTTCGAATTGCATATCATTTCGGTGGTAAATGAGAGGCTGAAGTCCGATTGAAAACTACGTAGAAAGGAACGACCGTTATCACAGTCGTTACAATGTAGAAGCTTTCGGAAATAATTATATAATAATATTCCTTTATTACCCAACAGGCATAGCCCAAAAAAGGATAACAATATATATTCAATAATGTATAATACAATAATATGTATCTGTATGTGAGAAAAAAAAAACAAAAATTCAGGAAATTTACAATTGACCAAATTATAAAGAAAATAAAAACCAAATAAGTGAATTTACATGCAGGTGATCACTGACTGTCTGGAATCCTGTTGCCCACTTTACAGAGAGTGTATGTTGGCGCCCGTCTCATAATGTTTGTCTTGACATAAGGAATGACGAATACGCAGCTATTTCTTGAGTTACTCCTTGGAACAACAAACCCTAGTCGGTCAAGAATGAAAGAGCAATCGATGTTATATTCGATAAGCTTTTGTAGAAACTTTTCATAAAACGCATTTCTTCTGTCCGTCAAGGAAACCATATTGTGTCGCGCAAGCAAATCATTTTGTGGTATACCTCGCTCAGGGTAAATTCTATCAGATTTGTAAGAAAGAAATTTTAAGAATCTACGATGGACTCGATCAAGGTTTAAGAACTCATACGCATATAAGGGACTCCAAGTCAGGCAAGCGTATTCTAACTAATTCAGAACGTAAGCACAATACAAGGTCTTTAATAAGCTGACACTTGTGAAATATTTAGACATACGCATCGCAAAACCTAGGGACCTAAAGGCCTCCGAACACACTATTGATGTGTGTTTTAAAATTAAGACTTACATCAAAGAGGACCCCCAAATCCGTGTATTCCTCAATACGACTTAAAGTGCTGGCAGCACTTAGTGTTTAAGTTGTGCTGCAGCTTATCTGCATCTGCCTCCGATGAGAGTTAGGCAAAGATCTTGATATCATCAGCATACCCGTTTTATTACCCCATTTATGAAAAGAACAAATAATAGAGGGCCCAAATTTGATCCCTGGGGAACCCCTGAGGTAAGAGTGAACGAAAGAGCTCAATTTATGCAAGAGAATTCTATGGTCAATCAGATCAAAGGCAGTGTATACAACATCCACTTGCCCACGTCTATCCAAGGTGCTACAGATAAACTCGGAAATCGTATCCATGTTGGTAATTGTAGAGCGATCGGAAACAAAACCATGCTGGGAAGCTGACACAAAGGGGCGTGTGCCGGTGTACATATAAGAATATAATAACTTTTCAAATAGTTTAGCAAAATTAGAAATTATCGAAATTGGTCTATAGTTTGAGAGGGACGTACGATCATCCTTTTTATAAACAGGCACAAGTCTTGATCGTTTCCATCGTGCAGGAAATTCACAGGAGGTAATGGACAAGTTAATAATAAATTTAAGAGGGCAAGCAAATATATAACGGCAGTCTCTGATCATAAAACTGGACAACAAATCATCTCCAGCAGTATGCTGATAACCTCCTTAGTCGCTTAAATTCGTTAAATACAATTTTTTTTGTTTTGATCAATTTTTTGTGATAAAATTTTTTAATATTAATATGTCTCTTTATTTCCGCCGAAAACCACAGTGGGTAAGAATTATTAGATTTGGTTTTAATAGTGACATGTGTATTACTTACGGAGTAAATGGCATCATAGAAGGCATCCAAAGCCTCATTGACATCGGTATGGGAAAGCAAAAAACCAATCATACTTAAAGAAGTGATCATATAATGCAGAGTAATTTTTTAGTTTTCCCTGCATATTCCTACTGCAGGGAAAACAATTTAAAAAGTCAGGGTTAAGCCTGGCAAGTTGGTCTCCCGGCATTAACACATTAAACTAACAAAATTCATGTTAAAGTTATTGAAATTGAATTAATGAAGAAAAATAAAATTACACCGCAACAACTAAACAATACAATTCGGCAAAGACCACGTGAAAAGTTAAAAAAAATTCTATCTTACAAATATATCAAACCCTCCTAAAACTTCAGAGCAAATTTAAGTACAATGGGAATAATCTGTTGGTTTTGCAAAGAACCGGTCTTATTGAGGAGGAGGTTGCCCATGCAACGTCACCATGCATTAAGTATGATGACGACAGACCTGCGTTTTCTCCTCCACCCAACTACTGAATCCACTACCAAGGCAACCCACCAAAAACTAGGGCTACATAATCGAACACAGCTCCTGCCGCCAACCAGTACAAATCATTCATATGGAATTATGGCTGTCATCCATAATCCTATTCAACTCTCCTTTACCTTCTGTCTCTCTCTTCTCCTCCCATTCGGACACTCTTGCAAGGTATGCTGCAGGCTGTCCTCACTGACCTCACACACCACCCATCCATCCGTCTGTCCTTCATAAACCTATAGACCACTCTACCCTCCTATCTCACGTCCCTTGACCCTTACCACCTTACCCGCTCTCCTCATCCCTACATCATCTCGAAACTCTCATCCCAATTCCACTATCCTACCCATTTTCTTCGCCCTCTTAAATACTTTCATAACGCCATTCAACTCTACACTTCTTCTCTTACTCATTATCAACGACTCTACCGTTGTCATATTGTCGTTACACACCATTAAAGGGTAAAGCCATGGAGTCGTTAACGAAAAAGGCGCAGATTCAGAAGTCGAAACCACCAACTCATCCACCGACATCAGAAATGGTTAACGGCGATATTAAGAATCTAGGTGAGCGCGGCGGTTCATCATTGTAAGCAATCAAAAAGTACATAAAAAAATTCTTGAAAGCCGCCACCGTTTCGAGTGTTCTTATCCAGACCAAGGGCAAGGGAGCGTGGGCGAAATCACGATCGGCGAAATCCTCCACTACAGATATCAAAGAAAAGGGGACAACAAAAGCAACATCAAAAGCGATAGACACCCCCAAAGGTCCGACGAAAAAGCAAAAAAAAATCCTAGGGCATTTAAACTTTTCAATGTGCGCAAAGACAGTTTACCAGTGATGTGGCGCTCTAACGCTAAAGCATGGATAACTCGCGATGTGTTGTCATTCTCGATCATGCACCGGCACATTCACCAGATTTAGGAGCAGAATTGGAAGCAGAATTTGGGTGGATTACGGTGACATAAGACTGTCACCTAAGACCTTCCTTGTACAACCCACGGATCAATTGGAGGAATCCCCGAAACAAGGAGGAATTCACCTACATATATGTGATATACCATTTTTTGATCATAATGACCCACAGAGTGTATGGTATAAGTTTGTCGGTCGAGTCACGGAACACTCTGTGATATGTGTATATTATTTTAATTATAAGTGTGATTGCGCCGGGCTCGTTAGCTTGATTAATATTCACGTTGCACCGAGAAATTTGCGATATAATTTTTTGTTCTTCACTCCGGCTGCGCGTACGAATGCGTTCCTCCACTCCCCAATGATGAGAATGGCAAGAGCGGCTGATCGTTTCCCAATTGACATTTTTCGGTACACGTATCCGGTATTTAGACGTATGGTTACGACTGCTGCACTGGCCTCGCCGACCGGACTGGTCTGATTATAGTTTGTCTAATTTTACATTAAATTTAATCGGAATTTAATCGAATTTCACTCGTCAATTGTTACTTATATACATATATATATATATTTTTTTTGTTTTATATTTTTTTGTATAATTTTCATTTGGTTTGCGTCTCTGTATGTATTTTTTCTGGCTTATATTGCGCTGATATTTCTGTTTGATTTCTTTATGTCAATGTTGTGATGCAGTATTATAGGGTTTGTCCCGTTCTGTATCCATTTGTATAAATAAATAAATAAATAAATAAATAATATTAAAGGACTTCTGGATAAGCTACTATAATCAAGCTGTTCTACTGAAGAATAAGGCTTGGGCCGAGTTCACCGGAAGAACTCTAAACTCTGCGTAGACGAAACTACTGCCGTCAGTTATTTCCGATGTACTTCATTTTCCATTAATTCTTATGGGATAATTCGGTTCGGAGTTCGTCGGTTTCTAAGGAACGGATTACCGACGAACTCCGAAGCACCACTGTAACTGTAATCGTATTGCGAATCAGATACATACATATCTAACATTACAACCTTCGTTGTGATCATCAATATTTGAATGCATATGGAAGCAAATTAAGTTTAAATTATTTAATTGAATTTATTTCATATAAATTAAAAAAGAAATTAATTTTTCTCGATTACATCTTAAGTTTACATTGAATTCTTATTTAAAGGTCACCATAAAAATATTACACGCTATTACGTTTAGAAACTAGAAAATGTACA
The DNA here is from genome assembly GCF_036711975.1 of Onthophagus taurus. Lineage (NCBI taxonomy): Eukaryota > Metazoa > Arthropoda > Insecta > Coleoptera > Scarabaeidae > Onthophagus > Onthophagus taurus. Next base: position 28,652,333 of record NC_091972.1, on the reverse strand, counting down.
TTATCCGAAGTCCATACTGAAACAGCATTTTTGCTTTCATAAAATTCACAGACTTAAGAGAGCAAAACGAAAATTCTTTTTCATAAAACAAGTGATTGGTTCTGAAAAGAACCGGTCGTGTTGGGAAGGTTTGGTTGATTGATTGTAGATGATGCAAATTAGGCTCTTTCGCCGCGAATGCGCCTAGCAAGCTGAATGTCTTTCGGCATGATGGTTACTCGTTTTGCATGAATTGCACACAAGTTCGTATCTTCGAAGAGTCCGACCAAGTAAGCTTCGCTCGCCTCTTGCAAAGCCATAACGGCGCTGCTTTGAAATCGCAAGTCGGTTTTGAAATCTTGGGCAATTTCTCTAACCAAACGTTGGAAGGGCAACTTTCTAATCAGAAGTTCGGTACTTTTCTGGTAACGACGAATTTCTCGAAGAGCTACGGTTCCAGGTCTGTAACGATGCGGTTTCTTGACACCACCAGTAGCGGGGGCGCTTTTCCTTGCCGCTTTAGTTGCGAGTTGTTTACGTGGCGCTTTACCTCCGGTAGATTTCCGAGCAGTTTGTTTCGTACGAGCCATTTTGCTTTATTATTAACGGGATTCGTACGACGATAAAGAAAGAGATCAGAGAGATACGTATGTATGCAAATCGAACGGTATAGTTTGTCAAAGTAAACTGAGAGATCGCTCGGTTGAAGGCTACTTTATATCCGTGTACGTGACTGCATCGGATTGGTCGAGCCGTAGAATCGGTAGGCGTGTCCATTGCGCCACTATATAAGGGCGCGAAAAATCCCGGAAACGGTAGTCCCTAGTCGGTGCTTGTTAGTTTGTCGTTATACTTACATAAAAAGGAAATCGAATTATCAAAGAAAAATGACTGGCCGTGGAAAGGGAGGAAAAGGTCTTGGGAAAGGAGGCGCCAAACGTCATCGCAAAGTACTCCGTGACAACATCCAGGGCATCACCAAACCAGCCATCAGACGTCTTGCCCGTCGTGGCGGTGTAAAGCGTATCTCAGGATTAATTTACGAAGAAACTCGAGGAGTTTTAAAGGTTTTCCTTGAGAACGTTATTCGCGACGCTGTCACGTACACTGAACACGCAAAAAGGAAAACCGTCACTGCTATGGACGTCGTTTACGCCCTTAAGCGGCAAGGTCGTACTCTCTACGGCTTTGGGGGTTAAGAAATTTAAATTATGTACCTATTTTAATTTTGAGGACGACTGTTCTATATTCAACATGACCACCCGGTTCTTTTCAGAACCACTATATTTATGAAAGATAAAGAATATTTTCACATACAATCCGGACAATTACGTACATACATATGTATGTGTGTATGTACATGTATTAGGTTCGTTTCAACCACACTTCAAACTACCAATTGACGGCCGCAATCCTGCTCAGTTGAAAGGTGCTGCCACGGTCCGACTGAACCGTGGACTGGTCCGCGACGTTTTGTCGCGTTCCAACCACAGAATATTATGTTATTCTGATTTATATTCCAACGACCGTCAGACAAGTTCATGTATAGTCGTCCACACCAAGATCCGGAATTACGATACGGCTGTAAAAGACCCTTAACAATAGAAAGGGCAATAGTTTTATGATGGTGCACATAAACAAGTCATAAATAAAGAGGTATCTTTTGGGTTCACACAAATCGTGCACGGCATATGCATAATTTAGAAGAATCAGATATTGATTCTGACTTAGTTCGGCCTTTAGGCTTACGTTTTCGATGTTATTAATATTATTATTATATAGTTTACTGACCAATACAGTTAAGTATAATGAACTCAAAGAAATTCATTGACTTTCCTGACTTTCTAAACTATGCAGGGTTCTCGGTCTCGTCTTAGGTAGAAATGGTTAAATACCCTTAACCGCAGAGAAGCGAAGGTATACAATTTATGGTGGTTGTAATTTCGGATCTTTTCCATTTGTGCAGCCTGTCTGTTAGTATCTGTTATGGTTATGTTTACTATGAAAGCGTATATTTGGATTATTTTCTATTCTTTTACATGTTTCGGGTATTTTGTTTAACAAATTTTTAACAACTTTTATTTCATATTATGCATGTTTTATGATAACTTTTATAGATAAATTAATCAATAAATATGTAAACACATAATAATAATAATATCTTTATTTCGCTAAAATACAAAAAAAAATACATAAAATTCTGTATTGCAAAAACGTCCAGAAAAAAAAAATATAATAAGTTTGAGTTTAAAACAGTTTATGTAGGGAGGAAGAAAAAAAAAGAAAAATAATTGCAAATAATTGTAAACACATGCATATCTTTATTTCATTTTTCTACTATTACCGCTATTACGTTTTTTTAGTTCATTATTGTTAAAAAAATAAGTAAATGAATTTCGTTTAAAATGGTAAACTGTGCTTGCAGCGCCAATTCTCGGCAGGGTTCCGTTCCAACGAACATGCGCAAAAGAAAGTCGTAAATTAGTCGTGTACGCGTACAGGAACGGGGCAAATTTGTACGGTTGTTCGGTTGGAACGAACTTATCTTAACTATTATAACTTATGAAAAAACACCATGTTGTTTGTTATATTCAAAACTCGAAGAATCTATGAGTAGGGTGTTCGTTCGTTCTTATACGTAACACGTTAACAATATATGACAGAATTAACAATTTGTTTTTGTTACAACGTATATTTTCGGGTGAAATACGCACAACGACTAGAATGTCATTATTTACCATCTACCTGAAAATGTCGGGTTGGATGGTCCGTTGAAAAAAAAAACTTTAACATGCAGATCCACACGAACAAGCAGGTAGACGGTAAATAAAGACGATTTAGTCATTGTACGTCGAAAACCCGAAAATATGCGTCATAGTATATATCAACAAGTTTCATTTTTACTTATTGGTGTTGTGTGCGTGGATGTGGAAAAAATAATTAATACGACCAGTGTTAACACATCTTGCGCGGATTTCACATCTTTAGCGCTAAGCGACTAAACTCGTTTTGCATGGTATTGATGCCCGCTACACGGTAACACTTTGGCGGCAAAGTGCCCGCGCAAGATGTGTTAACCGTGGTGCTGTGAAAATACGTCGTCAGTGTTGTTGATGACGTCACATCGAAACTTTAAAAATCGAAAGTTATTTTTCGGTAAGTTTATCACTTAAGAGTTATTTAGAATTAACAATACTGTTACATTCAAAAACTTGATACAATTACACCACCGCAGCAGGCATCGATAGTTCATTATTCGACTATATTTTTTGTGGCCCTGAGAAGGGCCGTTTTGTTAATATGGTGTGGCCAAGTTGTAACTAAATTAAGGTTTTTTCTCGGTCTTCTTAGGTAACAAAACAGCTTGAATGTTCGGAAGTACACCTCCTTGAGCAATCGTCACTCCCGATAGTAATTTATTCAATTCTTCGTCGTTACGTATGGCCAGTTGTAAATGTCTAGGGATGATACGGGTCTTTTTGTTGTCTCTCGCAGCGTTACCGGCCAACTCGAGAACTTCGGCTGCCAAATACTCCATTACGGCCGCTAAATATACGGGAGCTCCGGCCCCTACGCGTTCCGCGTAATTGCCCTTCCTCAACAATCGATGAATACGACCAACAGGAAATTGTAATCCTGCACGACTGGATCTGGACTTTGCTTTCCCTTTAACTTTTCCACCTTTTCCTCGACCCGACATGGCTTACAATTAGTTGACTTGGTAGCGTGCCGAAATCTTCAACAAAATGTTTCAATGTAAACGATATCGTTGTCGACAACGTTTCAATACAGAGCTGAGCGGAATACAGGTTTTTCAAATATATATACCCAACTGCGCCGACGATTCGACCAATAGCGGCCGTCAGCCAAGCGGTAGCAACGGGAGGCGTCACCTACTGATACGACGCTACCACTTTATAAACGGCAAAAACAGGCCATTTTTATAACACTGCATACTTACTGTAGTGTACTGTCGTTACTGTCAATAGTCTTATCGCCGATAAATTTTATTAACTAATCAACGAACAACAACAATGCCACCGAAAACTAGTGGGAAAGCAGCCAAAAAGGCGGGTAAAGCGCAGAAAAATATATCGAAAACCGATAAGAAGAAGAAACGCAAGAGAAAGGAAAGCTACGCTATTTACATTTACAAGGTATTGAAACAAGTTCATCCCGATACCGGTATTTCGAGCAAAGCTATGAGTATAATGAACAGTTTTGTGAACGATATCTTCGAGAGGATAGCCGCTGAAGCATCCCGTTTGGCTCATTACAACAAAAGATCAACGATCACCAGTCGAGAAATCCAGACTGCCGTCAGACTTCTGTTACCTGGAGAATTGGCAAAGCACGCTGTAAGCGAAGGCACCAAGGCTGTTACTAAGTACACAAGTTCCAAATAAATGGCGATATAAACATCCCCCTCCCTACCAAACAACAACCGGTTCTTTTCAGAACCAAAAATGAGTATCTGAATAAAGAATATTATTGCAATTTACAATATTTTTAAGTTAATAGTAGGTAATATATGTAAGTGCGATCCTTGTAAGTTGTACATAAGTTGTCGAGATCGTTAATTTGTTTGATAATATCCTCCTCATAAAGGTTGATAATATAAGTACGAAGGCTTTCGGGTAAAGCTATGCGTCTTTTGAAAAAATGTTTGACGTTTCGGATGCCATGTTTCTGAAGAAGTGTTTTTCTTAAATTCAACTTAACAAAAGTCGTATTCCAAAATGTCGAACTAATAACTTTCACTCACGCTTCTTCTCTTTACGAAGTCTGGTGATAAAGAGGAAGACGTCTCTTTACTAAAATTTCTCTAAATTATTTCCTAATAAATTTACAAAATTAAAGATTGAAGAAGAAAAAAAATAATAATTAACTTTTAAAATTTGAATCAACACGAAAAATTAATAAAAATAAGTAAATGGGGTAACGACATCCATAGATGGGAGGAACATAATACATACAAAATTACCCTAAATAAAACAAAAGAAACCTACAAGATCAGTCGCTTGCAGAAAGGAACAATTGTTTAAAATTTCTGCCAATTTTTCCAGAAATTTTCAACCATTCTTCGTAAAAGTTATAATTAGAAAATGACCTGGAGTTCAAACATCGTAATTAGTAGACCCTACTAATCAGAAACGGTACCTTAAGAACAGCTTCTATTTGAACTAAAACCTTTGTAAACTCTCCTTAAAATGAGTTTTTACAGATCGGACTCCAACCTCCCATTTACCACCGAAATGAATTTTTTTTTAGTCGATAGGAAATGACCTGAATACGCCGTTAGAGTAACGTTAAAAAAGTGCGCAAAAGTGAAAAACTTACGGAAAATTTAATTAAAAGTTTCGATATGACGTCACACTCACAACACCAACCAATCCGATGAGTAAAAATAAAATAATTTTCTCAAAATTGATGAAAGAATTAACAACTTGTCGATATTACAACGCATATTTTCGGGTGAAATACCCTTTCTTTGGTATTCGACGCACAACGACTAAAACGACTTTGTTTACCATTTACCTGCGTACCCCTACCTCATTCTCTTCATTCTACAAAAAATCTTATAGAGTTCAAACCGGCAATAACGTCTTAGAGTAAAGTGAATTAATGATTTATAGATTTGCTTCCTTTCATACTATTTACTTATCTACTATGGTTAGTAACGAATTTTGATGGAATCTTTCCATTGTTATTAGCTTTATTTGTTCTTACTTCTATTAAAAGTTAACCTAACTTTTATTCTAAAAGATACATTTTAGTACAAAAAAACATTAAAGAAACATTTCATTTCAAAAACCTTCACTATGATATTGTCTTCTTTTAAAATAAATAAAATATTATTGTTTTTAAACATATTTTGTAACATTGAACCGAAACGAAAATCTAATATCTACTATAAATTAAATTAAAAACAACACAACATTCTGTTACGTCTTTTTTAATCATCTTAATTTTACTAAATAATTTTAATTCAAATTTAATTATTTATATTCTTTTATTGTTTTGTATGTTTCTAGCAACGGAATTCGAGATTCCTACTCCTTTCACTTTTCCTATTCCTTATGAGAGGTCGCGGATGATCGATTTAACTTTTGATTTTTTTTGATATATTTTGGGAAAAGTTTTGGAAACTCGCTCTCTTTAATTTCGTTCGCTCGTGGAGTGAAGACATCACGAGGGTAGTTTTGGTAAATATTACGACATTTTGGGAGTTTTTAAAGTTTTTGTGTCGGTTGTTGAAATGGTTGCTATATACTAAATAAACTTCCAATAAGTTCTCTATAAGGTTGTCCTTCCTTGTTTCCTCAAATTGATATTTTACTTCCATTGGCGTTTTCTTAACCTTGCGGTTTGTCGTATTAAATTTCTTCAAAATTTTGTCAATATATTCTTTTCTAAATTTTCCTCCTACATGTTTTGCCTTAAATTCGTGTTTTAACCTTTCTATTGTTTCTTGTGTACACATCTTTCTTTGCGTATAGACTCAAATCATACATTGATTTTTTGAATCCATTGATCAAATTGTTCATCCCAACACTTTGGTGCCTCTTTAAGTCCATATTATGCCCTTGTTCAACACATTTCCTTTTTCCTGGTTTATTCCTTCTGGTATCTTTATAAATACATTGTTAGTTAGTTTACCATTTAAAAATGCTCTAATTGTTTTATTGGCCAATTATTATTAATCGCATGTACCATAAACATTCTTATCGTTGATGTTATCCTGGATACTGGGGCGTATATTGAATTCCATTCCTCATTTTTGAGTTGAAAACCTTGTTGCCAACTAGCCGTGCCTTTTTTGTACCATCTTTCTTTGTAGTAAATATCCATGTTGTATCTATTGCTTTGGCTTCGCTCGGTATATTTACTATTGTCCATGTTCTTGTTCTTTGTGAGTTGATAAGTTGGTTTCTTTCTGAACGTCCAGATCTTGTATGTTTTTATGTTGTTCTTCTCGTTCCTCGTCTTCACTGTTTTTCATCTATTCTTCAATCTGTTCATTTGATTTTTCGTTCACTTTCACTTCATTTTTATCACTTTCAATTTTGTCCGTTATTTCTGTTGATCGACATTATCTTTATGTTATATACATGTTTCATCGCATAAAACATCTCGCGACATTATTATTTTGTCCTTTTTCGGGTCCCATATTCTATAGCCAGCTGCACTATCCAACCAATCTTCCCAACTTTTCTCTAGGTTACAATTTATTTGTTCTAGGGATAACCGCGTACCATACCTTACTTCCAAATACTCTTAATTTATTCAAATCATTTTCACCATACCAAATTTTTGCAGAAGGAATTCTATCGTTGCGCGCAGTTGGTTATCGATTCAGTTCATATATCGATGCTCTTACCAATTCTCCCCAAACATTTTTAGACAAACCTGTCTTAACAAATATTGTCCTGAATATATCCAGTATAGTCCTATGTGTACTCTCTTTCAATTCCTTTTCTTTCACATTATAATTTAAATCTTGAACTGAGAATTTCACCTCCATTATCTATTCTAACTTTCTTAGTTCTTTTTCTCTGTCCTTCAATAAGAATATCATTCCAAAATGAGAATAATCATCTGAAATTATTTGAAAATATTTACACCCGTCTTTAGTAATTGGGTTTATTGATCCATATATAGCAGGATGTCACACAAAAAACGCCCCAAGCTGTAATTCATGACGCTGTAACGTCATTTACGTTCCGATTTTAAGGTATCAAATGAAATAGTTTGATGAATACTATGATTCATGCTACTAAGCGATGATCAACTTTTGTTTGTTTTTCAAATTGCTCCGTATGCTTTTGCGTTGGAAAAAATTCATGAAAATTTTCACTCATGAAAATCGGAATGTAAATGACAGAGTTACAGCTTGGATTCAGAATAATGTATTCTTCAACCGTATAATGCTCTGAATGATCCGAAAGAATACGGGACACCTGTACATCAGAATGAATTAATTCACCAATTTCTTTTGTTGTTTTATTTTCTTTAATAAATGGTAATCAGGTTCCTTTACTCTGAATACACACACAGCAACGATTATGACTCACAGGCAATTTCAAAATTTGCAATCCCTTTTTATTTACGTGCCAAGCCCAAGCCTTTTATGCCAAATATCGTTTTGAATTGCACTCAGAACCATTTTGTCTGTTTCAAATTCTAAATTAATCATAAATAATCATCCTTTTTTGTTTCCCAATACCGTACAATCTCAACTTTTTATTTGTACTTCATTTTCATTAAAAATTACCTTAAATTTCTTTCCCACTAATTTATTGTACTCCAATACATCAACATAAGCAATTTTAATTTCTATTTTTCTGTTCAATTCTAGTTCTACAATATTTGCATCTACCTTTTCTGCAATATTTGTAAACTATGCTATATTGTGGCACGAGCTGTGTGACATGTTGCGCCGGCGCCGTCTTGTTGAAACCACAGCTCCTGCACATCATGGTTCAGTCAGTAATCATGGCTCTATAGCGGTCACCATTGACTGTAACGTTCTGACCAGCATCGTTTTTAAAGAAGACCAATGATTCCACCAGTCCATAAAGCACACCAGTCAGTTTTTCTGGATGTAAGTTTTGGTAAATTAACGTTTGAAGACAGGGCAAATTTATAACCTTTATTTAAAAAATTAATTTCTTCCTCACTGAAGGAAACATTGGAGAGATTTTTGAATTGCTGGATATTACCTTTTTGATTTGATGTATTAGGTTAATAATAACTATAAAAAAATAAATTTCAACCCCCTAGATAAAATAGTTAAAAATACTAGAAATCTTATCAATCTATGTAAGGAGACACTGATGAAGTACACACCTTTTCTGAAAGGAAAAAATATTTTTGCAGTTCATATTTTATTTCAATGAATCCTACAGTACCGAGATTGTATTCCCTCCCCAAACTCCATAAGAAAGACATTCCCATTCGTCCGATAACAGCTTTTAATTCTTCACCTACTGCTAAAATTTCGAAATTTTTATTAAATATTTTTAAATTAATTGATTTTAAACCAATTTTTACAGTAAAAAACTCTTCAGAATTTATAAATAAAACTAAAATTCTTAATTTTCATAACAAAATTTTAATTTCCTTTGATATTACTAATCTTTATTCTAATGTTTCAATAGATTTAACTCTAGAATTAACCTCAAAAATTTGTAAGGATTTTTTTAATAATGACATAACAATAGAACATTGTAATATAATACAGAAACATGTTATTACACAAAATTTCTGTACTTTTAATAATGAATTTTTAGTTAGGTCTTCTTGCTGACATTTTCTTGGATCATATAGAAAATAATTATATTATTAATAATGTCAATCCTTTTAAGAACAATATCCATTCTTGGACTCGTTATGTAGATGATGTATGTTATGTTTAGGATGGGGATGAATGAATTTTTAACTTTTTTAAATAATATACATCCTAAACTTAACTTTACAACAGAATTTGAAAGTAATAATTCTTTAAATTTCTTATACCTAACTTTAACTCGTTCATTTGATAAATTAGATTATAACATTTACAGAAAACTTACTGTTATTCCTACAATTATCCCGTTTGATTCAACACATCCCATGTCACAAAAACTTTCTAATTTTAGATTTTTAATTAATCGTATGTTTAATTATCGTTTAACTGAAAATAACAGAAAAAATGAAATTAACTATATATATTCTTTGGCTTTAGATAATAACTTTCCTACTAAATTAATTAATAACCTTTGATTATATATAATATGGATTGAGCTAACTGAATATATCTACTAACAAAAATGTGGCTCAAGGTGAATAGACGCAGATGGAAAGCGATAATGTGAAAGTGTAACAAAGATAGACATAAAACGGTAATAAACAGACGGGCGCATGCGCACAAAAGTGTCAAACCTCTTCCATTTGACGTTTATCGTTTTGTTGTGTCACAGCCAGTCACACCATTATGTTTAAAAATGTATTGTTTCGTGTGCAAAGTTTGCGATAATACAGTTTCACATCACCTGTAAGTATTATAAACAATAAGGAAATTTTATTTTATTTTATTTTTTTTTTTTCTTTTTTCATTTATTAATTTTGTTTTAAATTTACCGCCAAAATTAACGCACGCCTATTATATGTCAGTACGCTTCTATGTCTATCTCGGTTCGATCACCTTGCGCAAGCTATCTCTCTCGTTGACTCAATCCATATTATCCTTGTTTATAGATATATATAGTTATTCAACCGATGTTAGTTTGTGCACATGATACCCAGATGGCAGGGTAATTTATGTGTCGCCATTCATAAAAATTTTAATTTTACTATACGCGCCCTTACGTATTACTACGAAAAACGTAAAATAAGTTGCATATATTTTAGTATTTCTTACATAGAAAAAAATCGATAAAGTGGCCTTCGAGAATAATACCGAATTGTTGGAGACTATTCGTCGGTAGGTACCGATTTGTAGACGCCAAATTTTTTTAAGTAGGTGTATGAACAGGTTTTATGAGAGGAAACCAACTGCGTTGAATCTTTTTAAGAAGTTTGTTTTGAAGATTATATTTTATATACCGAGTCATTCAAATTGCGACTACCTAATAACTCATAAAACATCAATTTTTTCAAAAAAGTTTCAGATAAAACTTTCATCGTATAAAGGCGGAAAGTATTCTGAACGATTTTTATTGCATATTAGAAGCGCCATCAATATTTTTCAATTGTTAAGGCTACATATTTTTTGATAAGCATGGTTTTTCGAAGGAAGAGCCAATTGTAAAGTTACCTATAATCCCGCAAAATATATTAACTGCCCAACGTCGTTAGTAATTCATTTCACGTAACCAATAAGAATTTTCTAGTAACCAATAAAGCATACTTGTATCTAATAACAAAATGAAAATGGCTTTTGGATATCATTCTCCTAAAGCTCTTGATGCAAAGACGTCTGTCAAGTTGGCACTACATCCTGCGATTTGAATAAAAAAAACATTGAATTAATTGTCATTAATAAATTTGCATTAATTGTCGTTTAATTAGTTGTAATTTGTCGTAAAGTTTACAAATTTGTCGCTTCCTTTTTTATAAACAATACTTGAAATATTGCATTTTTGAGGTAGTGCTAACTTGACATTGGGAATCTATGGTAAAGAGTGGAGATAACAAAAAACTAATGACGTCATTCATTGTCGCTTAATTAGTTGTAATTTGTCGAAAAGTTTACAAATTTGTTGCGTCCTTTTTTATAAACAATATTTGATATATTGCATTTTTGAGGTAGTGCTAACTTCTTGACAGTGGGAATCTATGGTAAAGAGTGGAGATAACAAAAAACTAATGACGTCATAAATTGTCGCTTAATTTGCTATAATTTGTGGTAAACTTTACAAATTTGTCGCATCCTTTTTTATAAACAATATTAGCTGTACCCCGCGCGCGTTGCTACGCCACCAACTAAAATAAATTTGAAGAAAAGAAATGCAATATTTCAAATATTGTTTATAAAAAAGGATGCGACAAATTTGTAAACTTTACGACAAATTACAACAAATTAAGCGACAATTTATGACGTCATTAGTTTTTTGTTGTCTCCACTCTTTACCATAGATTCCCACTGTCAAGTTAGCACTACCTCAAAAATGCAATACCTCAAAAATTATTCATAAAAATTACAACAAATTAAGCGATAATATAATTAATGCATACTTTTTTTATTCAAATCGCAAGATGTAGTGCTAACTTGACAGACGTGATGCAAAGAGCGTACGGGTGAAATTTATGGCAATGTAAAAATCTAAGTACACCGCATGGGGTACAGCAGAGTCATAAGAAATTACGCGAGAAGAAATATATGGATTATTACAAACAGCAGCTTAAACATTGAATTTCTTGTAGCGCCTTTTTCTCTATTGAAGATCTTACACAAGATAGGATGTTTCTGTCTAGAAATCTTTGTTCGAATAAATTTTGGGCATAATTAATATCCCTGCTCCATAAACAAAAATCATTTTAGTTTTTTCAGCAATCATGTCCCTTTCCATGCATAATTAAAATAAGCAATAAAGTTACTATTTTACAACATAAGTAGTGGGATTCAATACGGAACTTTTTTGTCTCTTGACATTTTCTCCTAAAATTGTTAGTTTGATCACAAAAAAATAAAAATAATATACAGGCTCAAGTGAATTAATTCAGAGATTGGTTATTATTAGTCAAAGAAATGAAGTTATGCCAAATTAACAATTTGTTAGTTGTAAAATGTCAAGAAATAAGAAAGTTGCAGATTTTTCCCTTAATTATTATTAAAGCTATAACTTGGTTTTGAGCAAAAAGTTATATGAAAAACACTCCGTAATTTTCGCTGAAAAATCATCCCTTGAAATCTTTCACATCAATTTAGAAACACTCGTTAATAAAATCAGAAATACATACTTCGTTTTTATTTATTTAATTGATTCTAATTAATATTTCTTAATTTTCGTATTTGTATTTTAACCAAAAAATTCTCAACGACGAAATAACGAAGAAAGAACGAATTTGTATACGTGAAATCGTTTATCCAAACACGAGTAGTTGCAAAAAAACTTTGTTTATACTACCTACTCGTTTGATATGTGTAGAAACGCTCGGCGCTACCACGTCTGGAATTAAGTCTGCAATAGGACGAACAAAAATCAAAACTCACCATTTAATTAGCAAGGCAATTTTTGGTTCTCTGTTATAAAAAAAGGACAGATAGATATTTTTTAAAATATTTAGATGTAATGTTTAATATAATTAAATATTTTATATGTTAAATAATTTCGTGTTCAATCACATAAATTCAATTAATCTTTTATTCTGAGTATGCAACTTCTACTACAAGTTGGATTTCCAATTTTATTCAATTCATTCATAAATGATGTTTTTCTCGTTTGCCGTTAGAGACAGCACGAGCTAGAGCAACCCAACTCGACCGGTTGGATAACTATGTATATCTATAAACAAGGATATTATATATAATCAAAGTTAATAACCTTTTTTATAAAATTCAACGTCAATATGACCCTTTATATGTTAAAATTTCCACTAATACAATTTATAAACCTATTGCGTTTAACCATTTTTCTTTATTGTCTAAGAATATTTTTAGTAAGTTTAATATTTCATTGGCTTTCTCAAATAACAATTCCATTTTTAAACTTTTATCCAATTATCACTATAAAGATTTTAATCATTTGAAAGAAAGTGGGGTGTACTCTATCAGTTGCTCTAATGGGGTCATACACACTTATTAAATTTAGAGAAAATTTTTACGTCAAACGATATATGCAAGTATATGCATGAACACAAAGTAAAAGAAATATTTTGATCAATTTTATATTTTGCGTAATTTGAAGTGAAAAATAATAAATATTCAAACGAAATAATTTCGCGGCTTTTCTGTGACGTAGGAACCGCACTGCCTAAAACAAGTTAAATTGTCCGTTAGATAGCGCTTGCGGTGTGACAGTGTCAAAATAAAACCATGGATGTAATACAGTGTCTCTATTACATCCATGAACAAAACATAATAAACATAACCTACAAACACTCTATCTCTTTTCAATACAACCTAAATGACGTTCATCTCTTTCTCGCATTTGAGCGGGGAGCAGGGGACGCAAAAGTGAGAATCGTACGTCATCAACGCGGGAATTTTAAAAGCGCAAATGGGTATATAAATTTTCAATAATTTTTTTAACAATGACTTTGTTCGAAAATATTAAAAAAAAAAATAACGGTAACTATATTTTTATATAAACTTTCAGAAAATATAATAAAAAAAAAATCGTGTATGACCCCATTGTAATGGTATTTACATTGGTCAAACAGGGAGAAAATTGGAAACTCGTGTTAGCGAGCACAAACACAAAATACAATCCAACGTTTACAAACACAAAATAGAAACGGGGCATAAAATTGATTATGATAACACATCTTTAATTCACAAATGTCAGAAGGGTTTTAGGTTGGATCTTTTGGAATTGCTGGAAATTCACAAACTGAATTTAAACAATAATTATAGAACTTTAAATGATCAAATTCAAAATTTGTATAAACCTTTAGTTACATACCTAAATTTAAAATAACAATTCAATTTACAAGTCATATTCATTTTTGGCGCTCTTTAAATTCTATATTTCTATTTCACTTTTTCTTTTTTTCTCTTTTTCTCTCTCTCATTTCTTTTCAGTGTGTTTTTCACATTTGTCCTCAGTCTTGTTTCTTCACGTTTCTTTAAAGGTTCAACATGGTTTTTGATTATTTTTCAACAAGGTATATCTTTGTTATTAAGTGATTTTTACCTGCGTTTAGTTGTTTTTTATTATTATTTTTATTTTTATTTTATTGTTTTTGCTCCTGTTCGTCATTTACATTTTTATATATTTTATAAGTTTAACTTCAATATTGTCCAAAATTAATTTAATATTTTCTCGAATGATTTTAACATTGTGTTTTCTCCTTTTAAATTCAGTTGTCACTGAGGATGGGGCTAGCCCCGAAACTAGTTTGACTTCAAATTTATTAAATATAGCAAGTTAAGAAGTTTTTTTGTTTTATTTTTTTAATTTATACCAATGTTTCGATTTACGGCCAAACTTCGGTAATTCCCCTATTTCGTGTGCATCTCAGTTGCCTCTTGGACAATAAACCCTTAGTAAGTTTAAAGTACGTGGAACTGTTTATTTGAATTTTTGTTTTTGGTTATTAAGTGTATGTGTTATAACTTGTTGGTAAGTACAGCTTCTTGATTAATTGATCGGTGATGTAAGTCTTGGGCTTTATTCGAATAAATGTTTTTTATAAAACTTGTATAAAAATATTGTTATGGACTTAATTAGTGTGAATTCGTTTTGTAGAGAACATGAATACCGGTGGGATAAAAAAAAGAAACCGAAAAGCTATCTCCCTACAAACAAAACTCGAAGTACTTCGTCGGATAGACGCCTCTGAAAGAATTATTGATATTTGTGACGCTTTGGGTCTTCCCAAATCAACAGTTCAAACAATTCGAAAGGATAAAGAAAAAATTAAACTACATTCTCAGTCCGCTGCTTCTTTAAGTGTGTCTAAATTAACAAGTAAACGAAGTGATAGAATGGAAAAAATGGAGCAATTATTGATGATGTGGATTGAAGACAACAATCAACGAAAAATGGCTATGAGTCAAATAAATATACAGGAAAAGGCAATATCTATTTTTGAACATTGGAATGGTGAAGGGACAAGTGATGGTCCATCGATGGATGAAAAATTCTTGGCAAGTCGCGGTTGGTTTGAAAAATTCAAAAAACGGCATAACTTGCGCAACGTCAAGATGAAAGGTGGAGCAGCTAGCGCAGATACCGATATAGCTCTGGCGTATCCAATGGCGTTGAAGGTAATTATTGAAAGAGGTGGATACGTTCCAGAACAAATATTTAATGTAGATGAAACAGCCCTATATTGGAAGAGAATGCCTGACAGAAGTTTTCTTTCTATGAACGAAAAAGCTGCATCGGGATTTAAAGCATCTAAGGACTGATTGGCGCTTCTACTTGGCGCAAATGCAGGCGCACTGGAGATTTTAAGTTGAAACCGCTTTTGATATACAAGCCCGAAAATCCAAGGGCTTTAAAAGGAATAAATATAAGTAGATTACCCGTTGTTTGGAAGTCTAATAAAAAAGCTTGGATGACAAAAAGCCTATTCCAAAATTAGTTCAATAATCACTTTTGTCCTGAAGTGAAAGAATACTTGCGGAAATCTAATTTGGACCAAAGAATTCTGCTTCTCTTGGATAATCTCCAAAAAAAAATTTAATATTAAAGATGCTGTGGACAATATTGACGAATCGTGGGATGAGATGAAACCGACAACTTTAAACCGAGCTTGGAAAAAAATTTTATCAGGTTGTGTTAGTCCTGCAACTAGTAACAGTAGCTCTGAACTCATTCTTCCAGAAATCAGACAAAATATATTAAGTTTGGTAAAAGTAGTTGGTTTTCAAGACTTAGAGGAAGATGATATTGTGAATTTGTTGGATGCTGATCGTCAACCACTTTCGAACGATGAGTTGATTAAATTAGCAGAGAACGAAAAGGCGGAATAGGAAGAAATAATTGAGAATTTAACAAATCGACAATTAACTTTAAAAGATTTATCCATTGCACTTACGCATTTTGAACAGGGCATAACCATCCTTCTTGAAAATGATTCTAATGAAGAGCGTAGCGCTAACGTTTCACGTGGTATTAACTCAGTTATAAGTTGCTACCAAGAGTTGAAACAAGAAAAGGAGAAGGATGCAAAACAACACACGTTAGATGTGTTGAGCACTTTGATTATATATAATATGGATTGAGCTAACTGAATATATCTACTAACAAAAATGTTGCTCAAGGTGAATAGACGCAGATGGAAAGCGATAATGTGAAAGTGTAACAAAGATAGATATATTATATGTCAGTACGCTTCTATATCTATCTCACTTCTATCAGTACAACCATTATATGGCAGTACGCTTCTATGTCTATTTCGGTTCGATCACCTTGCGCAAGCTATCTCTCTCGTTGGCTCAATCCATATTATATATAATCAAAGGTTGAGCACGTTTGAAATGCACGAATTCAAGTTGAAAAACGAGTGGCGAAGCCACGACTTTTTTAATGAATGAGTGCTTTAAGTCTTATGAAACGTGTTTTATATGCTGTTTTTTGTAATTCGCGTTTTTATCTTTTATTTTTTTTAAATAAAATAAATTTTGACAATGTAGGGAAATAGGTATGTAGTAGTTGGTAACAGCGTAACACTTGAAAATAGAAATTTGAATTGACAATTAGAAACTGTCAAAACACAAAATGTATTCACCTAACAAAAATGTTTCATGTACAGGCTGGTTCAAATTCGATGTCCGAATAGGCTATTTCGGAAATTATAAGAGTTAGACAAAAAGTAGCTTACATGTCATGATCTCGTTTTTCGAGAAACTGCTAATGTTAAAAACCTCAAAGCGCTATCATCTTTTGTTTTTCCCCTAGAGGCCAAAATTGAAAATATCGTAAAACCAGCAAGTGCAATTATCTTGGTTATTATTATAGGTGGAGTATTATAATTAAGACATTATATGGACACTTTTTTACAGAGAAATTCTTGATAATCAAAAAAAAATTTTCTGTTTTAGATTTTGAGATATCATGACAATTTTCGTTTTTTTAAATGGAAACAACCACTGATTATTCGCTTATTAAATTCGTTATTTTTTTCTGATTACAAAAATATGGGGTTAGATAGGTCTATTTCTTATTGTTTTAGAATAAAGTTAAAAATAAACTTTTTTTAGTATCGTCAAAGAAATTAAACTTACTAAAAATTTATATAAAATTTACTTCATTTTCTAATGTGTAACATTCTAACATGTTAAACTTCTCGTAATCCATCTTAAAAAACAGGATTTTTAATTTGACACTTCAGAAAATTTTTGAATACAATCAACTGTTGCTATGTTTATTTGATTTAAAAAATATATATACAGGATGTCCGGAAACTCAACGTCAAGCGGGCACCGGGTGAGAGGCCAACCCATACCTGTTCTGGTAAAAATAAGAAAAAAATTCATGTCTCTTAGTTAAGTGGTAATAGACATACTTTTGAAAATGTTAAAAATCGGTCCCGTACATCATATCTTTACACAGGAAAAAATATAGAGTAAAAATCAACTCTAAAACATGGTTCAGATCGGTCCAATTTATTTAGAGTTATTTTTTTGCACTATATAGTGTAGGTGAATAGATTAAAAATTTACACTAAATAGTGAGAAGATGGTGTTTATTAAATAGTGTAAAATCGTTACTCTGTAACAGTGTATTATATGTAATCTAACTAGATGTTGTCGTGACTCTAATTAGATACATTTCTAATCTAATCAGTGTAAATTATTAAAAATTCACTCTAATTTTACTCTATTAATGGACAAAATATCACTAAATAGTGTGTATCTTTCACTTATTAGTGTTAATATTTAATAGGAAGTGGTGTATTTTTAGGGAAGTTTTACGTTTGTAATAAAAATCAAAATTATAAAATATTTGTTTTTATTTTTACTTGTAATATATTGTTATAACTTAAATTTTAAAAAAATAAATTCTTTTTATATACATAATAACATATATAATACTTAATTCATTTTAAAGTTTCCACCGAATCGCCATCAAAACTGCATCTAATGAGTCTTCTATAAGTTTCCTATATGTATAGTTGCACCAAGTTGCACATACTTACCAATCTTCACAAGAAACTCGTATGTAAAATCTTCCGGAAGTTCCATTAATCACATCATGAATGTTTTATTTTGGCAAACAATTAAAATAAAAATAATCGTTCTCTCTTTCTATATCGCGTAAATCAGGTCTCGAGACGCTATCGAGTTTCGACTCGTTTAGTAGATGACCGTTAAATTTTAGCTGTATCACACTACATGTTGTTCACGTGGTACCGACGAGTAATCCCGAGCAAAATAGTGCGGTGCCCACGAAGTACCCGAAGGAAAAGTACACGTCTCGTGTAAAATTTAATGTTTTATATATTACATAACTTCACTAACATAAGTAAAAAAGAACTTTCCTTTAGAGAACTGTAAAAACTACTCTATTAAGTGAATAATATATGAACTCTATATTAATATTAAATATAGTGTACATTAGAGTTGTTTTTACCAAGTGATATTACAATTTTTACTCTAATTCTTTTTACCAACTACTCTAAAATTTTTACACGACACGATTTTTTCCTGTGTAGGTACTACGGTCAGAAATGTTCGCAATTTAATAGTGATTTTTTTAATAATCTATTCCTTGTGAACCATGCTTCTGTAGAAGTCATAAATCAAACAACAAAAGTCGTTAGTTTTGCAAAAAAATATATTAATTTGATTGAGTTAAGGTTGAAAGAATTTATGTCTATCAAGTTTGACACACGATTTCTAAAAAAAGGAGTAGTACAACACCCTTGGCAAGTAAGGTTTAAAAGATGGCCTGTTTAGTGAAGTTTCCAAAATGGTACAACACTTGTCACTTTTCCTGTCATAAAAAATATTATTGCCTGTTTTTCTGCAAAAAACACGTTATTTAAAAAATTCATACTTTTGTATGTTATTTGTATTTACTTTTTATTCCCTCTTAACTTTGTTAGAAGATGTGCCAGTCAATATCTACGAAGTACAAAATGTGGTTTCAACAAGATGGTTACCCTTATGTCTTGCAAAAAGACTCTTTTAAATAAGGTTAATCTAAAGATAAAATTAAACAAACAAATTTATTTATTATTAATTTTATAGCATTATTTTCTTAAAACTAAGGCAAATGCTTAAATTATTTGCCGTCGGCACTAATACAAGCTCTGCGTCGTCACAGAAAAGATCTTTTTACTAGTTGTGCAAATCTCTTTGCATTTATTTCTTCTGCTGCTGTATAAATATTGTGGCTCAGTTCGTCAAGATTTTCAGTTTTTAATACACTGTTTCTTTTATGCAATCCTAATAAGAAAATCAAAGGAATTTAGACCCAGAGAATGAGGAGGCCACGAAATCGAACCACGACGCCCAATCCATCTTTCTGGGTATTCTGTATGCAATCCCATACAAGACAAGCATAATGAGCTCGGCAACCATCTTGTTGAAACCACATTTCTCTGTAGATATAGAGTGGCACATCTTCTAACAAAGTTGTTAAATCATTTTGGAGGAAATACAAATAACATACGAAAGTATGAATTTTTTAAATAACGTGTTTTTTGCAGAAAAACAGGCAATCATATTTTTTAGGAAAAGAAAAATGGCAAGTGTTATACCATTTTGAAATCTTGACTAAACAGGCCATCTTTTAAAATAACTTGGCAAGGGTGTTGTACTACTCCTTTGTTTAGAAATCGTGTGTCAAACTTAATAGACATAAATTCTTTCAACCTAACTCAATCAAACTAATACTTTTTTTTCGTAAAACTAACGACTTTTGTTGTTCGATTTGTGACTGCTATAGTAACATGGTTCATTAGGGATACATTATTAAAAAAATCACTATTAAATTGCGAACATTTCTGACCATAGTACCTAAAGATATGATATACGGGAATGATTTTTAACATTTTCAAAAATGTGTCTATTACCACTTAACTAATTGTAAGAGACTTTTTTTTTCTTATTTTTACCAGAACAGGTATGGGTTGGCCTCTCACCCGGTGCCCGCTTGACGTTGAGTTTCGGGACACTTGTATATGATCGCCATCTATTAATAATCTAATTAAGTCATTTAATAATAATATTAAATATTAATAAAAAATGTGAAATAATGCAATCTATTCCAACTTTTCTGTAAAACAAATATAAATTAAATAGTTCAACAAATGTATTTATTTCAAATATCAGAAATATGTTTTTTTAAATTTTAGTTATAATTTACAGGAAACTGTAAATTTAATTTCTTTGACGACACTAAAAATAAGATTATTTCTGTAAAAAAGTGTCCATATAATGTCGTAGTTATAATACTCCACCTACAATAATAACCAAGATAATTGCACTTGTTGGTTTTACGATATTTTCAATTTTGGCCTCTAGGGGAAAAACAAAAGACGATAGCGCTTTGAGGTTTTTGGCATTAGCAGTTTCTCGAAAAACGAGATCATGACATGTAAGCTACTTTTTTTCTAACTCTTATAGTTTTCGAGTTAGCCTATTCGGACATCGAATTTGAACCACCTGTACAGGGTGTCCAAATTTCGATGGGTTTGCAGGGTATCTCAGTTATTATGAAAGATAGAAAGTTGCGGCTTTCGCAAACCTGAGCTACTTTTTTGTGAAACTTACAATGGCGCAAACCAAATTTTCATAGCCCTCTTCGTTTTTGATATATAGGGAGTGTTTCAAAATTTACGATTTTCAGACACCTCCTGTATCTCCGCTATCCGAAAACGTAAAAACGGGTTCTAATAGATTTTTTCACGTTGAATCCAATGGTGCACGTAGAATTTTTCTAGTCATCACGGTTTTTGAGTTATAAAGAGTTAAGTATTTTAGAAGTTGAGTATTCAGTATTTGGGTTGTGTTTATAACTCAAAAACCGTGATGACTAGAAAAATTCTACGTGCACCATTGGATTCCACGTGAAAAAATCTATTAGAACCCGTTTTTACTTTTTTACTAACATTCCGGATAACCGAGATACAGGAGGTGTCTGAAAATCGTAAATTTGAAACACTCCCTGTATATCAAAAACGAAGAGGGCTACGAAAATTTGGTTTGCGCCATTGTAAGTTTCACAAAAAAGTAGCTCAGGTTCGCGAAAACCGCAACTTTCTATCTTTTATAATAACTGAGATACCCTGCAAACCCATCGAAATTTGGACACCCTGTACACCTCCCAAACTAAGAGAAATTGCTCAGAGTTCAATGTCCTCATCATTGTGGACCTTGTATTCGATGCTAAAAACGTGTTTAAACATCCATAGACAAACATTGTCACATTGACAGCTAGAAAAATTAATGACCCAATGTCACCAACTTGAACTGGTTCCATAAAATGTTACTAAAATCTCATTACAGCACCCGTTTGAGTACTGTTATAGCGTTCATTACCGTCGCGAATTACAAAATAGTATATTAAAAAACAAGTTTCGTAAGACACGTTTGAAATGTACGAATTCAAGTTGAAAAACGAGTGGCGAAGCCACGAGTTTTTTAATGAATGAGTGCTTTAAGTCTTATGAAACGTGTTTTTTATACTATTTTTTGTAATTCGCGTTTTTATCCTTTTTTTTTCTAAAAATAAAATAAATTTTGACAATGTAGCGAAATAGGTATATAGCAGTTGGTAACACCGTAACACTTGAAAATAGAAATTTGAATTGACAATTAGAAACTGTCAAAACACAAAATGTATTCACCTAACAAAAATGTTTCATGTACACCTCCCAAAATAAGAGAAATTGCTCAGAGTTCAATGTCCTCATCATTGTGGACCTTGTATTCGATGCTAAGAAGGTGTTTAAACATCCATAGACAAAAATTGTGACATTGACATCTAGAAAAATTAATGACCCAATATCACCAACTTGAACTGGTTCCATAAAATGTTACTAAAATCTCATTACAGCATCGGATGCTGTAACGAGTCTCATTACAGCACCCGTTTGAGTGCTGTTATAGCTTTCATTACGGTCGCGAATTACAAAAAAACCTTATACAGTATGTTTACTCAACGGACCTTGCCCTTGCCTATTAACATGTATTATAATAATAATTATTCTTAAATATTTATTTATTATATTTCATTAATAGGCGGGTGTAAAATTACAAAACTAACATGAAAATATACGTCGTAGTTAATAATAAAAACAGCAGTATCCAAAACACCAGTGCAAAACATCCAAAAATAAACCTGCGAGCACTTGAATTGAAAAGAAACGTAAAATGGTTATTTACACGTAGTTGCTGCAACATTTGCAACCAACCATGCATTCGCTGTAAATACGCCTGTCTTGAGCATGCGCACTGATTTTTATCTGTTTTGGCAGTTCGGCTTTGGTGAATAGGCGTACGTGAATTTTATCTTTAATTTTCTGTGAGTGCTAAACCACCTGGCAACGATTACAAGTGAGTATCCCACCAAACTTATTTCCCATCATCATACTATAACAATTTTCACCGTAAAAGTATCTTTTAGTTTGGCTATGGGTTTGTTTAGCGGCCGGCTTAATTCACGACATCCACAATGGTGCTACGTGGCCTTGATAGCTTTTTTTACATTATTTATTAAAAACCCCTCTAAACAACAATATTTCTGCACATTTTTTTTCGTACTATAATCAACGATTTTAACTTTTTACTTAGCTACAAATACATTGCGTTTATTCTAAAATTGTTCTTTTTTTTTTGAAAATAGGTTATCTTAAAAATTTGCATTTTTACCAAGAAATAATATTCACTCCGGAATTTTTAAAACATTTTCGAAAGTTCTTTCTCTATTTTTAGATTACTTTTAATCAGATAAGTAGGTCTGCGCTAACATAATTAAACGTGGCACATAATCTAATTAGTTTCACTTAAAGAGATCCAATTTCATTGTTAT
This sequence comes from Onthophagus taurus, assembly GCF_036711975.1. Lineage (NCBI taxonomy): Eukaryota > Metazoa > Arthropoda > Insecta > Coleoptera > Scarabaeidae > Onthophagus > Onthophagus taurus. Next base: position 28,629,219 of record NC_091972.1, on the reverse strand, counting down.
TCCCTATACAGGATGATGTTCGACGTCCAAACGATCGCAATCGTGTGCCTTTTCGTCGTTATTTCGGCCGCAGTTTTACTTTTCATCTCAATGGTTGTTACCAAAGAGAAGACCTACGAAGAGGCCATTGCAGAGCAAAGACAGCAAACCAATGCTTTGCTTACCAGCCAAACCAAACAGAAACCGAAAGAAAAGAAACAGAAAAAAGCTGGCAAGAAAGTAAATAAAATGATTAAGTAAAATGATCCTGAATTATTGGTGTAAAAGTTGTATCTTAATTTGTTAAAAAGTTATCTCACAACGATTACACCAAGTTTAGTATCAATATATATTAGAAATAATAATGTAACAATTTTGTATTTATTTTTGAAGGTGAAAGAGAAAACTAACCCCGTTCCAATTGAACAGGAAATTGATGAAACTGATGGTGTTGATCAATCAGTTGAAAATATTGGTGTAACTTCACAAACAATGTCTTCTTCCCATCCAAAACATCATGTGGAATTTACAGAACCTGCAGTTTTAGAAGAACAACCTACTAAGGATGTCAACAAGGTAAGTAAATATTTGTGGGTGTTTATCATTTATGGTTGTTTAATAATAGATTTTATCTTTCTACATGGTATTAGTTAATAATGACGTTTTCTTCTTTACTTTTGTATCTAAACACTAATCACCATTTAAACTAATTTGGTTTTAATGTGGGTCTACTTTTAAAAATTCATTTAGATGTTGATTGTTTTATCTTTTTTGAGGTCAAATATATGTCGCGTTATCAGGTATAATAATAAAATAAAAAGATAATTTTCTGATGAATTTGGTATTTTCTACGTTTTCTTTCAATGAATTTACGAAATAAACAATTTTTGCTGCTGAATCATAGGAAAGATAACAACTATATCGTGTGTATGTAGTTCACCAGGAAAGTGTTTATCTCTAAATTTTGTCTAATTTAATTTTAACGCATTTTATTACAGCTATTACTTGTAGCTTCTGTCAACTCTACCAAAATAATTATAACTTTCTATAATTTTTTTGTATTAATTGTTAATTTGTTAACATTAATGTTTGTATCAATATTTATACAGGGTGATTTACATAAGAACCGACACAGAGCAGGGACATGTAGAGGACAATAAAGTTGTACCCCTGAGGAGTTGTAGGCCTTCAAAGTTGGCTCTTAAATTTTAAAAAAATTCAATATCTTCGTAATACATTAAGCTAGAAAAACCAAATTTGGTATACGTTATGAGTGTACTAAGGGTATTAATTGGTAGCAAATTAAACTCAATTGAGGCATTTCATAGGGTTGATTAAGGGTGATCTCTTTATCACCTGAAAATCATTACATCTAAACTAAATTTGTTTATGGTTTCTCCATCAAACTTTTCTCCATCACCTTTCATCCTTGAGTTATGATCAATTTTAATACCAAAAGTACTCAATTTTGATATTTCGGTGATTTTCTCTTTATCATTAGAAAATCATTATAACTAAACCAAATCTTTTAATGAGTAATGTCCTTTTAGTTCATAATAAACAATTTACTTCAAATAAACTTTTCTCCATCACCTTTAATTTTAGAGTTATGATCTATTTTAATACCAAAAGTATTCAATTTTAACATTTTGTTGATTTTTTCTTTATCACTAGAAAATCATTATACCTAAACTAAATTTGTTTATGGATGATGTTTTTTTAGTTCATAATAACAATTTATTTCTAAGAAACTTTTCTCCATCACCTTTCATCCTTGAGTTATGATCAATTTTAATACCAAAAGTACTCAATTTTGATATTTCGGTGATTTTCTCTTTATCATTAGAAAATCATTATAACTAAACCAAATCTTTTAATGAGTAATGTCCTTTTAGTTCATAATAAACAATTTACTTCAAATAAACTTTTCTCCATCACCTTTAATTTTAGAGTTATGATCTATTTTAATACCAAAAGTATTCAATTTTAACATTTTGGTGATTTTTTCTTTATCACTAGAAAATCATTATACCTAAACTAAATTTGTTTATGGATGATATTTTTTTAGTTCATAATAAACAATTTATTCCTAAAATACTTTTCTCCATCACCTTTCATCCTTGAGTTATGATCAATTTTAATACCAAAAGTACTGAATTTTGATATTTCGATGATTTTCTCTTTTTTATCATTAGAAAATCATTATAACTAAACCAAATCTTTTAATGAGTAATGTCCTTTTAGTTCATAATAAACAATTTACTTCAAAAAAACTTTTCTCCATCACCTTTAATTTTAGAGTTGTGATCTATTTTAATACCAAAAGTACTCAATTTTAACGTTTTGGTGATTTTTTCTTTATCACTAGAAAATCATTATATCTAAACTAAATTTGTTTATGGATGCTGTTTCTTTAGTTCATAATAAACAATTTATTCTTAAAAAACTTTTCTCCATCACCTTTCATCCTTGAGTTATGATCAATTTTAATACCAAAAGTACTCAATTTTGATATTTCGATGATTTTCTCTTTTTATCATTAGAAAATCATTATAACTAAACCAAATCTGTTTATGAGTAATGTCCTTTTAGTTCATAATAAACAATTTACTTCAAATAAACTTTTCTCCATCACCTTTAATTTTAGAGTTATGATCTATTTTAATATCAAAAGTACTCAATTTTGACATTTTGGTGATTTTTCTTTGTCACTAGAAAATCATTATAACTAAACCAACTCTGTTTATTGATGATGTCTTTTTAGTTCATAATAAACAATTTATTTCAAAAAAACTTATCTCCATCACAATTAATTTTTGAGTAATGATCGATTTTGATAACAAAGGTATTCAATTTTAACACTATGGGGATTTTCTCTTTATCACTAGAAAATCATTACATCTAAACAAAATCTGTTTATCAATAATATATAATATCTTTTTAGTTCATAATAAACAATTTATTCCTAATTAATTCCATCACCTTTTATTCTTGAGTTATGATCGAGTTTAAAACCAAAAGTACTTAATTTTGACATTTTGGGGATTTTCTCTTTACCACCAGAAAATTATTATGCCTAAACTAAATTTATTTATGGATGATGTCTTTTTAGTTCATAATAAACAGTTTATTCCTAAAATTACGTACAATTTCACAGCAACTTAGTATAGAGATAAGTTGTGTTAAATCATCTTAATTTATTGTCCTCTACATGTCCGTGCTCTGTGTCGGTTCTTATGTGAATCACCCTGTATATTGTAATATTTTATTTTTTTAGATAAGCATTATTATAAGTTTGACAAATCTGTTTTACCACTGCAGTATAAATACCAGAAAAGAATATATTCGGTACAAAACCAGGAATAAATTATGTGGACATTTAACAATGGGATAACATGCCTATTCCACGAAGTTTAATCATTAAAATTAATCTGTTTAAAATTAAATTCGTAATCCATTCTACCAGTAATATCGTTAATAAAGGTTTAATAAACGACCACTTGAAAGTATAGAAAGTTTATATATTTTTAATATTAAACCTTTACTAACGATATTACTAGTAGAATGGATTACGAATTTAACTTTGATGAGATTAATTTTAATGATTAACATCCGTGAATAGACATGTTACCTATGTTACCTTATGGTTCTAGGCCTGGCCTGTGGTACTCACTGAATAAAGTATATGATCAGAAAATAGACCTTTTTCTAACAAAATTTATTATATCAAAAACATGTCGCAATTCAATATACCTGCTAATTTGGTAATAATGACACGTTTAACTCTCAACAAGGAAATCTATCTAGATCATTCGAAAGCCACGAAGATCTACGACAGGGAGATGGGCTGTCAAGTTTGCTTTTTAACAGCTCCCTGGAAAAGGTAGTACAAGATGCAGGACTGTGAACATCCGAAAAATATTTAACGAGTCAAGGCAAATCTTGGCATTCGCTGATGAAAAACGAGGTATAGAAGGCCTTTACAAGGTTGATAAGATGGACGTAAGGATAAAATTTACAAAGAACAAGTATATGGTGCCAAAGACTGGGAATAACAAGATAGAGACGGTTAGCAGTTAATACTAGTTATGGAAAACATGGCAGGAACTCCAAGAGGCACTAAAGAGATTAGAGAGGAAAGAAAAATGCTAGTGCTTAGAAGAAAATATGGCGCTGTTAATGACAACAGTGTCTGTCATTATTACAACTTACTACTTCGAGTTGTTTTTTTTATGCATATTGCGAAACATAGATTTTTTTTAATATGCATAGCACAGTTTTATAACACCTAGTAAATACATACTATATTTAGTTACTTATTTTTGACACAAAATTAAACAAGATAATGTTTTGCAGCTTTTCCCAGTAGTCCAGTCTGCTTTACACATAATATAGATAAATATTTTCATATTTTTACCATTTTAAGATCAAAACACAAAAACGCGCGTACTGCGATAAGCGGAACACACTACTATCCGTGCAAAAAGTCAAGGCCCCTCACTTTAGAAATCGATATATTCGTAACCGCTCGATGGAAAAAATTGCGGTTAAGTTTTTTGTAATCAGTGAACATTTCTGCGTATCACAGGTTAATTTGAAAATTTTCGGGTACGCGGTTTTTCTTTTATCGCGAGTTAAGTGAAAAAAGTATCCGATTTTTGAGAGTGCCAGCAACTTTGTCTACTTTGCGATTTTTTTTTCCAAAACTATTTGATTTTTAATGTGGGGTATATTTTATTTTTTCGATATTCCATATAGTTTCGCGGAAAATCGCGGTTTAGTGGGATGCGGTTATTTGGAAAACGAAATGGCAGATTTCAACGCGGTTTTTACCAAAATATGTCAAATAATATCGGTTGTCGAATTCCGTTATCAGTATTTCAAAATTAGGGCTCCCTAATTTTTTAAGAGCGATTTAATGCAATTACAAATTAAAGAGAAACAGAAATAAGTTATGTGGGGAGAGGAGGGGTCCGTCCAATCGGAACAGATGGTGCGTCCTAGACAGTACGTCGCGCCTTTATCTTACCTACATAAAGAAATGAGGCGCGACGTCCTGTCTGGGCCGCACCACCCTGAAGTATTAGGGCTTTTTCTTCTAGGTTTTAGTCTTTTTAATAGTAATTTTTCAAGTAGTTTTGATAGTAAGGGTAATAATGAGATTGGCCTATATGATGTAACATCTGTGGGGGGTTTACCAGGTTTTGGTATCATTATTATTCCATATACTTGGGAAGTATTTCTGTTTAAAAGCAGCATTAATTATGTGTAATAGTTTTGTAATCGCCCGTTTTGGTAGATGTATCAATGTTTCTCCATTAATTAGGTTAATTTCATAATACAGTTCTTTCATTCTTACACATGGTATCTTACTCTGCTGATCATTTTGAATTATGCTAGGAACACTATTTAACATAATTGTTGGACTGTCTGATGTAAAAGTTTCTTTCAAATGTTCACCAAATAAGTTAACTCTTTCCTGATTGCTCTTAGCCCAATTTCCATTACTATTTCGAATTGGAAGTGTATGTATTTTTACATACACTTATGTACTTTAAGCTTTCTTGTTGCCTTCCACGGAGAATAATCAATACTGGCATCGTTAGTAAGACTAATTTAATAAGTTTGTGTGTTAATGGTCTTAATTCGGCTGTTATTTTACTTCATTTAGTTTTATCACTAGGAATTCTGTTGGTTTGCCATTTCTTTCTTGGTTTCCGTTTTTCTGCAATTTTGTCTCTAATGAATTTAGAATAAATGTTAGATTTAGGTTTTGGTATTAAAATAGGTATTGAGGCCCAGGCTGCGTTTTGTATGTCTTTTAAGAACTTTTCTTCTACTTCCTTGTCAATGTCTTCGTTTGTTTTCATAAGAGCATGAAGATGAATTTTATTATCTAATGTTTATTGAAATAGATTCCAATTAGTGAATTTATTAGTTAGTGATAAAAAGGGTTCTTTGTTACATACTTTGTTATTTAGAGTAATAAATAGTGGTTTTCTCCAAGTATAAATTTGTTTTCAAGATGTAGTAGAATTTCCTGATAATCTTCCCTTTTGAGATTATGTTTTGGCGGTATGTACGTTGCTGCTACAGATATTAAGCCATTAGCAGTTTAAACTTTTATCACTGTAGTTTGATGTCGTTCAGTACTAATTTGTATTGTTCAAATAGTGGTCAATATTACTTTTGATGATAATTGCACTTCCACCTCGAGCCGCATTACTAGGGTGAATTATGTGATTGATAAATATTGTAATGGTTGATGTTGATATACGATTCTCGTGTAAAGTGAGTTTCAGAGATATATCAATATTGTTTTCTTTAAGTATTATTGGTAGTGTTTGATGCTGTCGAAGACCATTGCAATTCCACAGCATTATTTTTAGTTTCTGCTTTTTAGACATTTTGATTTCTTTTTTGAATCGCTCTTTGGTTTAAATTGCTTTCAACGAAATCTAGACGTGCATATAATGTTTTTATTGTTTCTTTTTGTTGAAGTATTTTTTCTAGTATTAGATCTAATTCTTCTATGCTCTAATGCCTTCTTATTGATTAATGTACTTACAGTTTTCTCTGCAGTTTCACCACTCGCTTTTTCGGCATACGAAACACCTGGCTTTCTTTTATTTGAATTTACTGTTTTCTTATTCCTGATGGCTTGTAGTTCTTTAATCATAATGCATCCTCGGTAGTTCGCTGGATGATTTTCTCTGCGAAACATAGATATTTAAATACTGTTATACTCTATATAAAAGTTATACTCTGGCCATGTAGCCAGAGTGGACATAAAAAGTACCACAAGAACTATCTTTAATCGCCATGGATCTGTGGGTAGAATCGTTTGAGAGGTCGAAGAGGCGATTTCTAGATAATGTGGATCTCAGGGATTGGAGATGACAAACGTGGGATGTACCAGTTATCGTTTATTATTGTCGTTCGAGCAGGTTAAAGTTCGCAACGAGCTGTAGAGCCAAGAATGATGTAGATAACCCTTGTATTGACTCATTTCATATGTAATGTCGACAAAAAAGTGTTTGTAAAAAACTGCCCAAAGACTTTTATGGGATCTCCTTGTGATAGATTGATCTGACATCCTGAATTTGCGTCGTCAAAATTATGAACAATGCTGGTGCCACATGACGAAAATAATCGAGTTTGTATATATGATAGGCCATCGTAATGTTTTGATCCCTACACATGCCTCTGATATTACGTGTAGATACGGTTTTGGTCTATGAAACACTGTTTATTATATGTATGGTCTTGGTCCTTAAAGGGTTGATTAATATACAGGGTCATTTATAACATACGGAGCAGACTAAAAGGGTAGGTACTAGGAGCCAAACTGAAGATATTTTCTTAATAATGTTTTGACCACACTTAATAATCTTTGTGATTATATAGAACGTTAAAGTTGAATTAATAGCCGAGCATTTCTTATCATATACGGTATAACACTACGTTTAAATTCAAACTGTGAATATTTCGGGGTTACTTAAACAATGCATAATTAACAAAAATAATAAAATCTTTGTAATATAGCAGTTACAGCTATTTAAAAATTTGTTAAAACGCTCAAGCGGTGGTGTTTGTTTATTGAGAACCGCTGATACCATGTTTTTATTGCTTCCAATCCAGTTGATTTGGTTATTTAGCAGCGGACAAGTATTTTAATTATTCTTTACTGAATATCAGCGGTTCTCAAAAATGGAAGTTCAATTATTATTATTATTAACATGCGATATCTATGTAACTATTAAGTTTTTAACAAAACATTATTAAGAAAATCTGTACAGTTTTACCTCTAGTACCTACCCTATTAGTCTGCTTCGTATGTTATAAATCATACTGTATTTATTGAACATTGATTAAAATCCATTGTACCAGCGAATTATTAATGAATGACAATAATTTTACAGACTTTGGTGATACCTGTTGTACATCATTTGTCCTAACACATTTATCAAATTCTTTTAAGAGATTAAGATATCTAACATTTTTTACTTTTTGTAAAACATTACATATTTTTATGTATAAACATATGTATAAACAATAATAAAACTTTTACGATTTAAATTAATTAAAATAGGACGCAGGTAAAGTCTTTTATGCTGACATAAAGTTTGGGGATAACTATAAAAAGTTATTCAATTCATACTGTTCTCAATGGCCTTTTCTTGGTGATAGTAACTTTCGTATTGTTGTACGTTTTCACATTTTTAAAACGTTTAAGAACATTTTTATGAAAAATATTTTTGTGGGTTTTTCTCGTTCCAAATGTATTTTCTCGCTTAAACAAAGTTAGACCTGGTTTTGGAGTCGCAAAACCAGCGTTCTATTATTTTCTTCGATAGGACTCATAATATTCACAAGGACTTTTTAAAAGCGCTGCTAACCAACAACAAAATCTCTGATAGTAATATTTGCTTCAACTATGAAATCTTATCAACAATCTGTCCTTACTTACTTCCAAGTAATATTTCGACAATGTTGTATTAACTGACGGTAACGTCTATCTTTATGTCTATCTGTGTGTATCTGACTTACATCATCTACAAATCTTGTTTTTTTCAACATCGAATAATTTAATCCTTTATCATACCTGGTAACACTCGGTAAATCGATCATTTATTGTTGCACAAATTTGTATTTTCAAATATAGGATCACGTTTTAGGAGGGAAAGGCTTTTATGTCATTAGGTAGCCAAAATAAAGGCGCGATGTCGTCCATAATACTTATTACGAGTTTATTTTGCATCTACTTATAAGTGCAATTATAATAGATTGAAGAATAGATAGAATGTAAAAATAATTAAATAATGCGTTCTTTGTAAATCTATTCCTTAGTACATTAACTATAACGAGTTCTTGTTTTCACATACTTGATTACTAACATATTAATGAATCATTTTCAAACCCTCCTTACTATAATAATTACATATTATTGAAGTTCTCACTCTGTTTCCAATTCATACTGATTTTTATAATATGTTGCACATCAGCTTCTTCAATGCATGTGTCTTGATATAACTTATAATTTTAATTGATAATAATTCATTTCATTACAACTAAAACCAACTGAAATAACCATTCTATTTTGTTGGCTTTTTTCAAAATCAATAAAATATATTAAAAGATGGAACGAAAATTGAATTTTGCAACGTAATTAACCCAGTTATGCCGAAGTGACACCGCAATATTTGGGATATTTTTTCATTAGATTTATTTAACGATGTAGACCTAAGTAGATTGAAAACAATTCGATATAAATGGGTTAATAAAAAGGTGGTAGATCGATGATTGCGCATGCTTTACTGCTTGGGTTTGCAGAGACGCCCGAAAAAGGATAAGGTACGCCCTATCCTTCTCAATAGAGACATGTCCGAAGAGAAAATCGTTCTTACTCCGGACTGCGAGGTTGAACCAGCGAATCACTTCGAAGAGTCCCATCCGAAAGACGAATTCGAATTGATGCATTCGCAAAGCGTAAGTCTGGAGGTACAACAAAAAAAAGATAGTGGGAACAACTAATCGTTGGCAGTGTTTTTGCTTGCTTTCAATAGATTTTTGTTTAAATTTTTTTGTGTGGAAATATAGACGCCATATCATTTTATCGTATAGAATAGGATTCATATAGAAATAAAAAGGAGAACAACATCAACCATTTTTGGCTTTTGTGTTGTTTTAATATTGGGGTTTAATTATATACAATGACTTACTACTACAATTTTGTTTAAAAGAACGTTGGTTTTTAAATTTCCAGAAAGACAATTCTCCAAAAAGAGAACCTGTTAAGGAAAAGCTGGTAAAAGAAAAATTGAATGCAACCCACGAAGCGATTCCGTTCAAAACCAAAAAGATGCCAAAACTTCAAACTGTCGAAACCACTACTCAAACTAATCCATTAAAAGAGGAGCTTCCGGTACAACAAGTGACTCAAATCACGCAAACTAATGGTTTAGTATCAAACATCGGAAAAGATAAGAAAAAGAAGAAAACCGAGCATAATATTCTTGAACAACTTAGTAAGTATAAACAACATTCTCGATCGTTAAATAGTTATAAAATATAATTATAATTTTTTGTTTGCAATGTTTTAATGTACAGAGTGATTTAAACGTATCGTAATGTTCTCAGCTTTTTACTTCAATAAGACAGAAACGCATTATTAAACATAAACTATATATATCGTGACCTTACTTCGCTTTTAATACTTTCAAATGCTATTTAGACCGATTTGATATCCCATTGAATATCATCAAAAAAATGCGCCACAATTAATAAAGAAACTTTTATTTGAAACATTTTTGTTTAAAACCACAAATGGCGAAGTTATTGGGTATATTCCACACATTTGATACATCCTGTATATACATAATAAAATATTAGAATAAACTACAAAAAGAACAGCCAAAAGTTTGGACTAAAAACATCTATCATTGCAATGGTTACAGTGCATACAATACGTCTAGGTTAATTTAGGGGTTTCTTGAATGGCAAGATTACATGGGAATATTACATCTGATCGCATCAGTCAAAACTATTGGAACATTGCAAGTTTAGTAATAGGATCAAATGCACACAAACACAGACCACTTTTTGCTTCTTCTTTTCACTACTCTTTGTAGTACTATAAAAATTAACTATTAACTAAATTAACTAATTGTAAGTGGAAAACGCAAATGCAAGAATTGATAGACATTTTTTGATCAAACTTTCATAAACGTTTATACAGAAGAATGTATAAACACAATTTTTATTACTCTGGGTGCGATTGTTTCTAACAGATGGTCGTTTTCCTCTCGAGGTATGGTGTCGTAAACGACCTGTACAACTTGCGGCGTCTGGGGAAGATGCAGGAAGTTTCCCAGTCTTCTCTCCTATTAACCCCTTAACCTACAACGTACGGGCTATGCCCGTAGTACGATTAATACGATTAGTACGTATTCTCGAACCTAAATGGTAGGTTAAGGGGTTAATATTTGAACATGCATGCCGAAAAAATCAGACGATCCGAGTGGCTGATCTTTTATGACATCCACAACACTTAATTCTTTTGAGTCAGGTTAATCTTGCCATAGTTTTTTCCATAGTTCGATTTCGTTGTTGATATTTGATAAATTGTAAAATTGGGAAAAGATTTCACCAGCTTCTACGAGGTCTTCAAGGGACATGTCTAACATTTGAGCTGGGTGTAATTTAGATAAGGAAAATGGCGGGGTGTTTTCTTCAGAAAAGCGAACTTCAAAAGAATTAATAATCGAGTCTAAGTATGGTATTATTAAAGACCTCCGCCAGAATTCTGAGGGGCTTGCTGCCGGGTGGTTGTTCTGATGTTGTCTCTCAACAATACGGGGCAAGGACTTCATGTCTTCTCTCAGTCCAAGCTTTTCTGCAACGATAGTAGCGTCCCTAATAATTCCATTTGTGACGTTTTTTGGACCGTTACGGTGGTTTTCTATAAATTCCAAAAGGCGGCTTATGTGCTGGGATGCCTTAACTGCATTCAAAGCTACGGATTGAAGCACGTTTACCACAGGTCCATCGGATTTGGCTATCAAAATAAAGCTGAGAATAAACGAAACTCTAGAAGCTGCTGCATGGAGCTGATAAGTATTTTTTCTAGTCTCATTATTTATTCTTATTTTCTTCCCGTAACGAGGTTTCAAAGGCCTCCATTATAATAGGAAAATTTCCATTAAAAACACTAATATTTTTGTGTTTCTCGCTCCACCTTGTTTCGCAAAGCTTGGAAATATTTGGTATCAATTTGCGTCTCAAAACTGATTCTTGAAAAAATGTAATAATATCTTTGAAGGTACTTTCCTTTGATGAAAGTACAAAGCTTTTTTATATTTTCTGCGTAGGATTGCTTGCACACCACCTTCTTTCCCGGACATCGTCGAACAACCGTCAAATCCTAAACTAACACATTTGTCCGGATCAAGATCTTCTTCTGCCGAAAATTCATCTATTGCTTTTGCAATACATTTCGCATCCAAAGCATCAAGTTTGATGAATCCGAGGAATACTTCTTGAACTTCCTTGGTTTCCAGATCAAAATATGGCATCCCATTCGATAGTTGTTCAGTACTCGAGATGTATATTTATTGTGTTTTAATTTTTTTTTTTCGAATCTACCTCTAGGCGGGGGGCAGTGGCCCCCCTCTGCCCCTCTCTGGCGACGCCCTTGCATTATGCATTTACAGTGTGTTAATTAATTATTGTACCCGACGACGTCATTATTGCAAGTATGCAACCAATATCACAGTGCAATACGCATCATACGGAAATCACGTATTGCAATGAAAATACTGTGATATTGGTTGCATACTTGCAATAATGACGTCGTCGGGTACAATAATTAATTAACACACTGTAAATGCATAATGCAAGGGCGTCGCCAGAGAGTGCAATACGCATCATACGGAAATCACGTATTGCAATGAAAATACTGTGATATTGGTTGCATACTTGCAATGATGATGTCGGGTACGATAATTAGTTAACATACTGTATATTGTACCATCACGTCCCTAAACTCTGGTGCACGTACCTCGCAACAAAAATTGCTGTTGGTATTGAGTCGTTAGTGGTAATGTAAGATATGACCAATACCGAAGGTTGCGCACCTGTATCTGAATTGTTCTTCTTCAACCCCCGGTTTATCTCCTGTGACGTTCCTAACCATTCCTAGTGCGTGTCTAATAGCAGCGCATGGTGGGGAACTGGTGCTGATGAAGGCGGTTCGCAATTTTTCTAAACGAAAAGTACCTTAACACAAATCAACACTACGACCTCCGTCGAATTGGCTTAACACGTTGTGAACAGATCCGGACTATGCCTGGTTATCTGTTGTAGGAAGGTGGTGAAGTAAAGACGAGTAGATAATTAATTCATACTAAATTTTATTATAAAAATTTTCAGTTTATATACAAAACCTTAAAACTACAATGTGCGATTGATTCCAAAACAATCGTGTCCTATTTACAAATTAAATTTAACAATTATTTTGCGTCCTCGATTATTGTTTGAGCACTGCCAATATCGATCTTTAATCGGCAATTGATCGATGGACCTGCTGAGTTGCAGCGCTTTGTCAGGTGTTGTTGCGACCGCTAACTGGGTCGGTTCGAACCTTGCGTTATCACTATTTAATTTATTCCCTAATTTGTTTCTAATATTTAAAAAAAACTTTCTTGTTTAATTAAGATTAAACACGTTAACTGCCGCAATAGTCACTAAATGTTTATCCATTCTGGCCAGAACATTTTAAAATTAAATAGGCATGAGAATCAACTGGTGCTTCTTGTGGCTGTTGTGGAAATTTTGCCATGCATCAAGTTACGCTTCTCGTGGCAGTCAACGTGTTAATTGATGGCTTAATTATTATAGTTCGTTAATACTATTCTAATAACAATTCATCATAGGTTAACTCCAATGCACAGACTTATTTCGTGAGTAAATTGATTAAGCCGCACGCTGTCAACGAGGCATGTTGACTTGTCCTGTTGACACCTCTGGCAGATTAACACTTTAATTAGAGAATGAAAAAATCAATAATCATTACTCCATAGCGTCTTCAGCTCTCTAATAACGTTCATTTTGAACACTTACTCTAACTGATTAAATATTTCATGTTTTTAGTCAAATTTATTTTAATTTTCTTGTTCTGAGTCTTTGTTTAATTAATAACTAACATTACTTTATAGCAGCATCAGTTATTATTGTATTATTTTCAAATAAAATACCATGTTGCCAGTAGTTTGACATAATCGTCAAATATGTGTATCAAACATTATTTTTCAACACCCTGTATCTTGAATTACGGATGCCGTTATAAAAATTGTAGCCAGGCAGCGGCGACTAGCAGGTCACCTGACTTAAGCGCTCGTCACACTAGGCTGCTTGCCAGCCTCGAGTTGTGGAAGCCGCTACTGCCAGCCGGCGAGTATTTATCAGCGGCTGGTGAAATTGAACATGTTCTATTTTGGTAGCCAGGCAGCGGCGATTGGCAGGTCACATGACTCACTTGCACCCGCTGTCATCAGCGAGCAGCGCGGTGTGACCACTCAAGCAGTGCTGTTAACCCACCCTTAACAACTGCTAAATTAATTGTTTACGTGCACTCTCAGACGACATGGTTGCTGAAAGCGACTAAACGAAATGGCGAGCAGTAGCAGGTAAATAGTGTGACCGGGTTGCCCGCCGCTGCTTACTGGTGCTACGACCTGCTGCTGATCAGTAGCGGCTGGCAAGCAGCCTAAGCCAGTGTTGGGTTTGCTTAAGCGCGCAAACCCAACTTATTTTTCAATGTTGTATCTATCCTAGCAACGGAGCTAATTTTTTTTTTTGAAACACTATAAAACAGTACAGTGATGTTCACGGGAAATGCACACTCAAGGTCAAGCGCTGTTGTGAAATCCGACATGCCGCTGGCTAAACGGGCTGAGCCGAGCGCCCACGACGCCCACAAGCCACTAGCTTCGTGTGCGTTCGGCTCAGCCCGTTTAGCCAGCGGCATGTCGGATCTCACAACAGCGCTTGACCTTGAGTGTGCATTTCCCGTGAACATGACTGTACATCAATCTTACTTCTGGCACTTCCATTGTCAGTAAAATACTTGCATGGGAATCTAGTTTCCATCAACATTTTACTGTACATTTCAAATTATGCTCTAGAATTTTTAGATATTTTTTACACACTAGAATACATGTTACAATTAATTGATATCAATTAGGGCAGATATGCTTAATTAACCCGGCGCCTGACACGTGAAAATTTTTAACATATTCTGACATGTTTAACAAACCGTTTTACTTTGTTTTGTAAATAATTCCTGGTTAATTTTTTTAATTTTTTTTTGTATAATGTAGATGCAAATACTACAAGCTTTAAGAAAGTGAAGTATTTCTTTATAAATAAATTGAAATAATAAATGAAAGCAAGTTTTTGTTTGAGCGTGTGTTTTTAGGCAGTAAAAAACAGGATCTCTTAGAAACTTTTTTTTAATGAACAAATATAAAATACGAATAAAAATAGAAATACAAATATTAATAACATTTAACATAGCTCAATAAAAAGTATTTCAGATATAGGAAAACTAAAAAGTTATTAAGCATTAAACTGTGTACAATTTTCACAATACATACGCGCATGTTGCAGGCATAAGTATTTATCACAACCTTCACAGGTGTATTTTGTCTTGCGATCACGACCGGGAGGACAGAAATCACATCGACGCTGTTTATCGAGCCGTTGTTTCTTCGGAAGTGGTTCAGGTTCAGGCTCGCCTCTAATCCTATATAAACTCATTCTCACTTCCCGAGGTACTCTAAAACTAGTCATTCTTTTTCGTTGATAATCATTTATCAAATCAAATCCCAATTTTGTGAGGTAGTCTTTCCTTTTCAATATTACTCCATTATTGTTCTCACGATGGATAATTTGAGAATTGATGCCGGCCGTGTTCATTAGAGAAAAAAATAATGTTAGAGGCCATCGCCGGGAATTGCGACTTACGTTATAAGTTCCCGACAATTCATCTACTGTGTCCACTCCTCCCTTTGTTAAATTATGAAATGAAATCATTTCAGGTAATTTTTTTGTCGAATTATCAACTGAATCATCATGATGAAGAGTGGACATCATTAGCACAACTTTATTTTTTTTGGGAACGTACGATAGAATGGTAAAGTCTTTTTGAAAACCAAAAAGAGTAGAATTCATTGGTCGACTTTTAGCGGTTAGAAATGTTTGGGGGATTTCCTTTTTGTTTTTCGTATTGTGCCGACGCCAGTCAGACGATGGTTTGTACGCAGGCTTTCAAACAAATGATAACTGGTATACCAATTATTACATGTAATGTTTCTACAAGTGCCGGAATATGGGTTCACGAGCCGTTCTACTATAGCCGTTGGAGTATTATTTACAACAAATGGACCATTAGGCTGTTTACCTACATAAATCTCCATGTTCGTGAGATAATATGTTCTGGCATTCACCAAAGCATGAACCTTGATGCCATATTTGGCCGGCTTATTGGGCATATACTGTCTGAACGGACATCGCCCTCTAAAAGCCTCTAGTTTATCATCCATAGTTAAGTATTGGCCTGGCGTATAGGCATTTTGACAATTGGAAACAAATTTTTCTACTATACTTCGTATAGGCGCCAGCTTGTCGATTTCACGTCTACATGCGCGATCTGCTTTATTGTCAAATCGCAGGCATGTGTGCAAAAATCCGAACCGTCTTTGAGACGTAGTTATTCGAAATACTTCTATGCCTGTCCCGTCAGTTTTCCAAAAATCTCTTAGCAAACGACGGTTATTTCTAAAAACGCCTGCTAAATACAGCAGCCCAAACACAGCTTTTATTTCTATATTATTTGTTGCTTGGTAATGTGCAGACTTCTCCCATCCACTTGTTTTTTCCTCAATGCGTTGATTTGTCCATTTCACTATACTATCTAACATTTCTTCATCGATGAATAGCAGAAAGCAGTCAATTGGATTTTTTTTGCCCCTAGCGCACTGCTTGACTCCTGGTAATTGGGAGATAATATTCTCGGCTCTGGTCCTCACGTTTTTGTTGTAATATTTTTTGCCCACTTAGTACCATTTTTACTCAAATAATAATTCTTTTTCTCTTCTATGTCCTCACCGTCCCCAGCTTCTTCGACAACATTAGTTTGCTCATCTTGCACAAGATCAGGGTAATCACTATTTATACTGACATTATCTTCTTCACTTTTGCCATCCGCCTCAATATCTTCCTCTTCACTTGACATTTCATGCCATGCCTGAAGGCGGCGCATCTCCTTTTCATAATCTGTCATATCTAACTGTTTCAAAAACTAGACAATTATAGAGGATTAGGACAATAATAGAGTAGATTTCAAAACACTCACCTCACAATTTGAAGCACAATCTCGTAAACACTATAGAAATTATTATAATTTTTTTTATCTCAATTAGACACGTGGGGTTTGGTACACCCTAGGTACACTAAACTGCTCGTTAACTTCACTTCCAATTAACTGCCATCAAAACGGTTACATACGCTGATAGAATCGACTATTGCCGAAAGCTACCGAGAAGAATACTTGCCTGCTCACACGCATCGCGTCGGCATACTACATCTTAATTCGCTGTGAGTTTGTTACACCCTACGTGTCGGACGCCGGGTTAATAAAACATTGCTATTTTGATTGTGTTATACTTATTTACGTTTGTATGAAAAAATTAAATTTACTGTAATAAATAAAAAATTGTTTTACATAGCTGCCGAAAAAGATGGACTCAATCTACAACTTCTGAGTTCATTGGTGCGTAAGGCTGAATTGTCTCGTTCTGAGGTACAAATTCTTATTGATATGTTACTAAACAAGCAGCACGAGGCCCCTGCAATAATTGATGAGTGGAGCGAGGTAATATATTCACCCGAAATCCACCATCCCTCTTATTTCTAAACCTTGAATTTTTTCATGTTGTGCATTTATCTGGCTTCATCAATAGGGTAAAGCCGACCCTGTCCAAAAACTCAAAAAACAATTGGCCGAAAAAGAAAAGATGCTCCAAGAAGAACAAGAAGCCTTGGTGAGCGCCCAGGCAAAATTGAAGGAGGTACGCAGTGAACAAATCGCGGAAAAATCACAGTTGCAACAGAAAATGCGTGGATTAGAAGAAGCCCTGAATGCAAAACTTGTAGAACTACAGAACGTTAACGGTCGATTGGTTGGAACGCAACAGAAGTTGCAACCGTTGCAAGAACAACTTAATAATGAAATGATCAAGAGTCATAAGTTGATGGAAGAGAATGGAGGTTATCAAATGCAAATACAACAGTTGCAACATATTATTACTCAAGCCCAAGAAAAAGAAATGGCTAACGAGCATCAACAGAGTATTTTGGCGCCGTTACAACATCAAAATGCTATTATGAAGAATGAAATCGACCAAAAAGAAGATTATATTAGAAAAATTGAGGTTAGTTTTTAATTTTGAGGTACAAAAGTTTCGTTTTTTTCATTTCTCCAAATATTTCGCGGATAATTATTTATATATTGTAACAAATTAAGAATCCTTTAAAACAAGCTCAATTCAATAATTTATCTTAAATTGCTATTTGTAGGAAGCGCATAAAGATTTAGAACATCGTTACGGTATGATGCAACGTCAAGAAAATGATATGCAATTGGAAATAGCTCAGTTAAACGCGACGTGTCAAAAGCAAATGGAGGAATTCCGTATATCCGAGTTGACAAAAGTTCAAGCATTGACTGAATTACAGAATATGAAGAAGTACAAAGAGGAAAGCGATGAAATTATAACAAAAGTAAACATTAAATAAAAAAAAACTTGTAAATACTATTTAAATCATTTTTTCTTACAGTTAAAATCTGAAGTTTTAAACCTTGAAGAAGAAAAACGCCAAACCGATCTATCTAGGGAAAATGGTGTTATGGAAGAGAAGAAAGCTCATCAAGTTGAGGTGATGAATCTACAAAACGAATTATCATCATTGAAATCTCAAATGCAAGAAAACGAAAAAAGGTATAATGCTAATTTAGACGCATCAATTAAGAGACTCGAAACGGAATTGGCGGAACAAAAAGATAAGAACAATGTAAGTTTGGCACTTTTTCTTTCAATTATATGATTTTATTTATTTAATTCATTTGGTTATTGGTAGTTGTAGTTTGAGTTATTTAATTATTAGTGGTAGACTTAGATTGTTTGCGTTTGTTATTTAGGATTTACGCAAAAAGAACTGGAAAGTGATGGAAGCCTTGAACATAGCGGAAAATCGTAACAAATGCGTGATTAATGTTGAAGTAAGTGCTTCTTGATAAAAATTAGAAAAAGAGAATTAAATTATAAATATATTTTGAATATTTAATTGAAGAGTTATATAACGTTTTATTATAAAATTTCAAATCTAGCCTTTAAACAATTTAAGCTTACAATGAACAAAATCATTTATTAATTATTAATTTAATAACTTGTAAATATATTGTGTTAATGAAAAGTTGACATCACTTTCCAAAATTAATAATAATATATGAAAACAATTAAAATAAAATGTCTTAATACTTTATTTTAGGAAACAGTTACAAAAATAAAACTTGAACAGGAAAGTATGAACAAAAAATTCATCCAAAGACTCTTCCCAAATATTAAAGTTAACGAAAATGTAACGCACGAAGAATGGTGCGAGCAAATCGAAGGTGCAATTTCTCGATATGTGAATGAGCTTGAAAAGCCAAAAACTCCAGAACCCGTTGACAACAGCGAATTGATCAAGTTACAAACTGAAAATAAACGGTTCAAAGTTATAATAGCCGATACTGTAATTATTTCTAATTTGTTTTTAAATTTTCCGCTTATTTAACCTCTTCTTTATTTTGGTTATTTTTAGGAAGGGGTTTTAAATAAACTTCAGAACCATGTAGAACAAGCTGAAATTCAATGGACAAAAAAACTAGAAAATAAAGACAAGGAGTTGGCGTTGCTTAAAACTCAATTAAAACAGGTACGTTTTTACTAAAATGATTTTAATAAAGCAAAAAGAAAAAGTTTGATAACGATAGGCGGCTCCTCCTGTCTGCTCCCCAAATTACATACAAGGTGTTGAATTTGCATATAAATGTATTGAAAAGTCTCTGCCTACAATAGTTGATGAGGTACAGTAGTTAATTGTATTATTTCTCGGGATGTGTCGGATTTAATCATAACGTAATAATTCCTATGTACAAAATATGCGTCTTTTAATGTGGTGTTTGATCAATATAATAATTTTTATATAAAAATATTCAGCTTAATTTATCGACCCAGCTTTTTGTAATGTGCCAAAATCAACACTTCCTAAATTTAAGAAAAAAATAGTTTTGTGTATGAATTTACAAAAAATCTTTTTTAGTTGCAAGATCAGTTGGATGAAATGCAACAACGTTTAGCAATAGAAGAAGAAGAAAATCAAAAAGTTTTAAATGAAAATGATACCTTAAATAAAGGTCATATAGACAGACTTACAGAGGTAAATCTGGTTTTTATTTGATGTAACACATATCAATATTATACAGTGTGCCCGTAAAGTAGCGTATATAGGCGATAAAATCATTATAAACGAGTTATGGAAAAATCTCTGATACGGGTCTAAAGATTTAAATTTTTAAACGAGGTATGACGTCATCGATATTCTGTTGAAATAACATTCCCCCATTTTTGCTTGACATGATAAAAATAGCAGTAGCCATGACTAACTATGCTAACCAATTATTTTAAACAATTTCCTAACTGTTAAAAACTAATTTAGTAAGTAGTTGACCTCTTTAATGCAACATATCCTGTCGGCAACTCATTAGTCAAAGTATGGTGCCTAGTTGTGACTAAATTTAAAAAGCATGGACATCTGCGAGATTTTTTGAAGTCTGGCTGACCAAATGTTTCAGGGAAGATTTAATAAAACGTGTTTTTTCTGGGCAAGAAAACCCTCATATTACTGTCCTAATACTCTTTATTGGATCGAATCTTGTCATTAGTAAATCAACAGTTTACAAAATTGTAAGGGGGCGTGATGGCTCAGCGTGTTAGCTCTCGGGTTAACACGCAGACGTCCCGGGTTCGAACCCCGGTGAATTCACGTCGAGTCGCCCCCCGTCCTTCGGAGGGGACGTTAAGCCGTCGGTCCCGGCAACCAGTCTAACATCTCTGGTTGTCGTTAGCACGCATGTGTGTGAGGCTCGACTTATAGGGACGAATGCGCGTGAGCGCCCTCTGACCCCTCGGGGTCGGGGCGGCGGTAACTCGTCATTGGAAACGAGTAAGCGGTATCGTCACCTAACGAGATCTTCTCTACCATCTCGAGCCTCCAAGGGAGTATGCACAAGGGGCCCACTGGGGCCTAAGTGCGCGTAAAAATTACGCACCCCTCTCTCTACATACATACACATACATACAAAATTGTAAAAAACGCAAAATATCACCTCTATGAAGTAAACCTCATTCGTGAACGATGTCGTCGTTTTTACAACGACAACGAAAAATTCGTCAAAAACATAATTTTTTCCGACGACGGAACATTTACATTGAGTGAACAAGTAAATAGACAAAATTGTCGGTATTGGGCTACCCAAAATCCAAATTAGCCAAGAAAGTCGCACACCCAATATCCGCAGATGAACTAGTACTAAAGCGTTTGTGGGACCAGAGCCAGCAGTTGGTATACAAATAGATTAACATCTCTCATCTTATCCATTTTACAAACAAGTTTCTTAATATTTCTTTTTGTTTTGTTAAAAAAGATCACCTATCAAAGTCGAAATCAGATTATTAGTTACTAATTTACAAAATTAAAGTTTAAAAGGTTGTAAAATGAAATTAAGGACGAAGGACGAATTTAAGAACGCTCTTTTTTAACAAAAGAACTATTAAGAGACTTGGGAAAAATTCAAGAATCATCATATGGCTTAAAAATCGACGATTTTTCTTAATCAATGTGAAATGGCCCAAAAAATAAAAAGAAAGTGCAGAAACGTGACTGACTAACACTAGATTAACTTCAGTTATAAAACTTCTATTACATGATAACTAACTTCAAGTTTAAAATGTCAACCTCAATTTTGACATATTTGTAATCTTCATTAAAAATCCTTTAACATGAGTACAAACACGACATATTTATCTTCAATATTAATAAAGTTATGGTCAACTTCCGGTTAAGAATGTCAACGTCAATTATGACATATTTGTAATAATACGTTTAACTCCAATATTACTCGAGATATAAGAACTTCCGGTTGGAAATGTCAATATCATTTTGACATATTCTTAATTTTTATAAAATGTCTTAATATTTGTCACAAAAAAAATAAAAATATAATAAAAAAAAATAATTAAATTAAGGTTGGTATTAATATTTAAAAATTAAATTGCTATCTTCATTATTGCTAACTTAGTGTTTAATGTTTTTTATTCTAACTTTTTTGTTTTTGAGATAAGTGCGTCATCTTTGGACTCATTTTAAAGGTTTTTTTAATGAAGATGTCAAATTGACGTTGACGTTTCAAACCGGAAGTGATTGTATTTCCATTAATATTAAAGTAAAATATGTCGAGTTTGGACTCATTCTAAAGGATTTTTTTATGAAGTTGACAAATATGTCAGTTGAAAGTTCGAACTTTTAGTTTTTTTGAGATAAATGCGTCAAGTGGACTCACTTTAAAGGTTATCTTATGAAGATTACGAATATAATAATAAAATTATAGTTGACATTGACAACTGAAAGATTTTTCACGACTAAACCTGAATGTTTCTAGTTCTCGTTCTAGTTTTAGTGCAATAAAAATATGCAACATAGTAATATCTTATGCTAACTAGCGCTACCTACTACTGCCACTAGAACTAACACCAGACCGAGAACTAGAAACATTCGGATTTAGTCCCTCGTCTCTCAAGACGGCTAAACCCGAGTGATTCTAGTTCTTGATCTTGTGTTAGTTCTAGTTTTAGTGCAATAAAAATATGCAACATAGTAATATCTTATGCTAACTAGCGCTACCTACTACTGCCACTAGAACTAACACCAGACTGAGAACTAGAAACATTCGGATTTAGTCCCACGTTTCTCAAGACGGCTAAACCCGAATGATTCTAGTTTTTGATCTTGTGTTAGTTCTAGTTTTAGTGCAATAAAAATATGCAACATAGTGATATCTTATGCTAACTAGCGCTACCTACCGCTGTCGTTTGTAAAATGGATAAGATGAGAGATGTTAATCTAAAAGGGATGAAATTCTCCATATTTCTCAAATAATTAAAAAAATATAATGTTTCATCTTCAGTACTTAAATTAAATTTACAAATTGATGTAAAAAAATGTTGTAGGGTATGTTGGGATTAGGTATAAGTAATTCTTCTTAAACATAAAATATTTTAAAAATTTACAAAAATCAAAAAATTAAATAAAATTCTTTAAAAATTTCTTGGAAAATAACCCATCAAGAAATTTTTAAATTTGAAACAAATTTGATTTAAGTACTGAAGATGAAACATTAGTTTCGAAACATGTTTACTAATTAAATTAAATATTTTAGTATTTCTTATAAAAGTTTTTACTTTTTTCTATATTTTTTAGATGTTGATCTATTTGTGGAGTCTCTGAAGATGGCCAAGGGCCGAAACTAGTTAGACTTAATCTCTATATAAAATAAAAGACATAAACTTTTAATTTTATACTAACATCTAGAAAACGACACTGGCCCGAAATTGTAGGTTCACTTATTTTTTCTATTGTAGAATTTCTTGGTGTATCTAATTGTAAGTGTTGTATCTAAGTCGGTTTAAACGTATAATGCAAATCAGATTTGAAATCGTATAACGTGATTGGCGTTTAGCTTTATCCTTTAAAACAAACAGTATTTTATGCCTTTCGGTATTCTGCATTTTTTCTAAGATAAGTTACACCTTTACCTACCAGACAGCATGAAAATCTCTAAAAACGATAAAATGTCGCTTAGTCAAGTGATGTATAACGCGGTCCAATTTATGTAATGTATTATCCACAAAAAATCGATATGTGGAGTGAAATAGTACGGGATACTATCCCAACTTTTTTGTATAAAGTTAACTGGACAGAGATGTTTAGATATTTTCAAAACGATGTCATTCCGTCCATAACGGCCTCATCCTGATAATGTTGACCCAACTCAATTCCAACAAGATGGCACAGCACCACACTTCAACACTTAGGAATTACTAAATCACTTGTTGACACTTAGGAATTTGTTTAAAATAATTGGTTGTCATAGTTGCTCATAGCTACTGCTGTTTTTATCATGTCAATCAAATATGAAATAGTTAGATTCAGAAAAAAATCTCTTTCATGTTCCGTTATGAAAATGAGGGGGGATTGCTATTTGAAAAAATATCGATGACGTCATCACTCCTCTAAAAATAGCGGGAAAAAAATCAAATCTACACCGACAAATTGCAAAAATTCAGGGATTTTCCCATAAACCGTTTACAGATGCACTGTATATTAGAGAAATTTTAAATTAACAACTAAATCTTCAAACTTTGTTTTCTAGGATATAAGCAACCTAACTCAACAACTCGAAGAATCCCAAAAAAGAAATAGTGAACTTCAAATCCAACTGGATTCCCTCAGTAATTTAGCAGTAAAAGTAAGTTAATATTTTTTTAACTAATCTTAAAATTAAATTGAAATTAAAAGTTCAAATTTAAATTTTTTTATACGTATAAATATCATGAAACTACTGATGAGTCTAAACCGGTCTAATATAATTTAGCCTTTTGGCTAATATATAAACTTTTTAAATCTTTCATTTACTTTTGCTCATAAAACGTTAAAATTCACGAAAAAAGAATAACTAATAAAAACGTATGTAAATTATACCTAAACTGTATCTAATTCAATTCATTTTTGGAGTTACGCCAGAAGAAGATGTATGAAGATATATATATATATATATATAAACAAATAATTTCTTTGGAATTATTTTTAAATTAAATGAATTCCTTCAAAAAAATGGTGAATCTAAAAATGCGTTGGAATAATTTGTGTGTTACTCTTGCAACTGTTTGATATTCAAACTGTTTGTAGACCAAATCGTTTACATACATGGGTAGCAATCGTGGTATCGCCTATATGTCTAACTGTTTGTAGACCAAATCGTTTACATACATGGGTAGCAATCGTGGTATTATATTTGTTTGTCTGTTATACAAACATGACAGCGAGGTATCCTGGATATACAAAAAGGTAATTTACACACTCCAGGCTCTAAACGCACTCATTCTAGGAATACCGATCGATTGGAAACATACACATAACCCCGATTCATAAAAACGATGACAGGAGAAATTGTGAAAATTATAAAGGGAAGCGGCATTTGGCAGTGTACCACGAAACAAATTGTTTGAAGTGTTAGACAACGCAAGTATAAAACTGAACTATGTGAGGACAATAAAAGAATTGTATAGTGCCGCAACATCGGCAACAAAAACAAATCAAACCATGTCAGAAAGTTGGCCAAACACTAAATATTATAAGGATGCTGTCGCCTACCCTCTTTAATATGTATCCTATACAATCAAACAGTCGACAAGGAAACGCTCGAATATAGGAGTACGGATAGATGACTTCTTTGTAGGTATGCGGCTTCACGTGGGAGGTGAATTCCTTCACAGCACTTAGGCCCCAGCGGGCCTTTTGTACGTCCCCACATTTTACAGTTCATTCAGGGGTCAGAAAACCAGCCCAAGGTTTTAATGAACGTTAATATAGAACAGAAGGGTATGTTCTTTATATTCGAAATTTGGGGCCATGGTACACCAAAAGGTTTCCTTTAAGTACGCGAGTTTGGAACAGTCACAAACAATATGACTTACCGTCTCGTCTTCTATTGCACACTCTCTACAGAGCGATGTATTTGCCAGCTTCATGTAAAGGTGTGTCCAGACATTGCGCGACAAAAATGCGCGGCGTTCATCGGACACAATTCTGCCGCGCGCTAGTTTGGACGTATCAAAGAGCGTGTGCGCGGCATTGCTACGCGGCATATGCGAGACCGCGAGCACTTTAGTTTATATCAACCAAATGAATTCATTCATATTTCGTCCCATAGGTCTTCACGTTTAATTTTATTGTAGTAACCTTTTTCTTGTTATCCGTCTTTTCGTATACGACCACACGTCCACACACGATTACCCACAGAGTGAGGTGATTGGGTGAGGAGCCTCAAATCACTTTTTGAGTTTCCCAGGAACTGAGTAGATCTCTTCCGGTCAAGGTACAGCAGAGTTTTCTTTGCAAAGACACCTACTGCAGTCTCATCCCATCTATCCCAAAAAGCTCGATGGGAGATGGAGTTGATCAACTTTGATGCTGTTTTAAAAGTTAGAGGTACAAACGGTTGAGGGGAGACCGGTGACTTCTTCGGTGACGTCCGCATGATCGTGTCGGTTATTCCGGCACTTTATCGTGACGTTCTTATAAACGTTAGGGTCCTCAAGTGATTGCCGACGGGACTTTACTAATGATGATGTAGTTCGATACCCACTAACCGCCAGCATAGCCTGTCTGCTATCTGTGTAGATTACAACGTTTCTGCCAACTTTTTTGGAATCGATACTCACATTGGGTGCTATATCTATAGCAGTTATTTCCGCCTGAGAAATCGTGCAGTACGACCCTAGCGGAGTGGAAAGGTGCAGCTGGAGATCGTGCGAGAAAATTCCCGCTCCGGAGCCTTCAGCCTTCTTTGATCCATCAGTGTGGATGGTCAGCCTCACTCCAGAGTTGGATCCAGAATTTTCCCATTTTTACAGTCTGCTTATTATCCACTGACCGCAATCGAAGCAACGCCATCACGGGCACCCCCTGATAAAAATTTCTAGGGGCAGCATGTTCTGCATAGTCTTCAGCGCGATCGTGGGTGTCGATCTCATGGCGCCCGTGATTAACAGACAGGCCACTCGTTGCAATTGATGCAGAAATTTAGTCTTATAGGCATGTTGCAGTGCTGAGCACCAAACTATGGGTCCGTGAGCTATCATGGGTCTTATCACAGACGTATAGATCCACATTGTAACCCTCGGATTTAATCACCAAGTATTTCCAATTGCCCTTCGACACTAGGTGGGTACAATCGTTGCTTTTTTGGTTTTGCAACTAATGTGTGATTTCCAAGTCAGTCCTTTGTTTAAGATAACTCCAAGATATTTCACCTCTTGAGCAAAGGTTAACGGACTGTTGCAGAAATGAGGTGGTGTTAAGTGTCCCAGTTTCCTTTGTTTAGTGAAGAGAACAATCTCAGTCTTTTTAGGATTTACAGAGAGAGTGTGCTCTTCACACCATCGTTCAACAAGTTTAAACGTCTGCTGCATTTTATAACAAAGAAAATTATTAGGTTTACGTCTTAACAGAATAGCCACGTCATCCGCGTAGCCGACTGTGAAGAGATGTTTATTATTTAACTCACGAATGAGATCATCAACCGTTAAGCACCAGAGAAGTGGTGAGAGTACTCCACCTTGTGAGCAGCCTCTAACCATAGCTCTCTGTACTTTGTGACTTTTCGCCTTAGCCTGAATAACTCGCTTGCTAGCATTGTCTTTATGCAGCCCGCCATGACCAATGATACTCTTCGAGATTCCAGTGCCAGATTTATACTTTTAAAGGTGGTTTTATCAAACGCTCCCTCTATGTCAAGGAAAGCTCCCAATATAGACTTCTTCGAATCGAGTTATTGCTCAATGCGCCCATGTGCAGGGCTGTATCCACAGATTTATGTACAGCATGCTGATGCAAATGCAAAGGAAACGGTGTAAGTACATTTTCTGTAATGTAATGATCACAAACTTTCAAGTGTCTTTAAAAGAAAAGATGAGAGATTAATTGGTCAAAAGGCTTTAGGATCCTTTGGGTCCTTTTTTCCATTCTTCGGTATATAGGTTATTGTAACTCTCTTCCAGCTGACGGGGACATAGTAACCTCCATCAAGTGTGTTTTCATATCCTCTAGGCTCATATACTAATGAACGTCCATTAGTAAGTGCAATGATTCTTCTGCATCCTTGGAAAACTGCCGTCGTTCTTTTTTAGAATGTCACAGGCGTGTTTTTGGCACTCTCCACCTCCTCGCAAAAACCTCTCCAGGCTTGTCGCTTCTTTTGACGTTTGAATTCTGATTGGTGTGTTTTAAACACAGTCCAGTCAGAATTCAGTCTAGTCTGTTTAGCTTTATTAACCTTCCGGCAGGCGCGCCTATTTTTATTACACGAGCAGGGGCGTAGTGTACAATGTACACATAGGAAAATTTCTTCTTTTGGGGGAAATTTACATGTTATTTCAGAAAAAGAAACAATACAGAGAATACACGACACTTTATTGTTATATTTTATGTGCATTTCGCAAGTCTAGCAAGTTATCATTGTTTTTGAGTGTTTTTTTTTACAAGTCGTGCATCGTTGATAATAATGTAACGGCTTTGTTTTTTCTTGGGACATAATAGTATCTTTTTGAAAGCCAAATAAAGACGATTGAGGCTGACGATATTTATTTGGCAAAAAATCCGCAGGAATTTCACTTTCTCTGAATGACTATCATATTCACTTTGAGCAATTATTTTTTCTTCATCGGATATATCGCTGTCGTCAATACTTTCCTTAGGTTCCTCTTCCAAAAAATCTAACAATCCATCTCTCAAATTATCATTCCCTAACATTCTGAATAAAAATAAAGAGATAATTCGAGTAAAAATTAACTGAATAAATCATAAGTTTTCAGCGTTAGTTTCGTGTTTTAAAAATAAAGAACTAAAAACATTAACCTACCTTAATGAATTAAGAATAACACGAACAGGCGCGTACGTGTATTTTGTACACAAACTCTCTTAATCTCACTAATTTATTTTTTTTTCTTAATTTTTAAGCCTCTCAACAAATTTTCAATCATATCCCTTAAAAGGCATTTTAACTTTAAAGGAATACCTGCTAAAGAAAAGTTTTTTTATCCGGAAATTACATCATTCTACCCCTAAAACACAATTGTGTGTACTTTGTACAAAGCGCGCCTGCCGGAAGGTTAAAAGCCTTCCTGCATTTGACCTTCAGTGAATGGAGATCGGGAGTCCACCATAGTGTTGCCCTTCTTTTCTCCTCCACTGTTCTCTTCGGCCATGCACCGTGGAAAGCCTGAATCTGTGTGCCACCTACGAGATTCGAGTGTCCCCTAATTCATCGGTATTCCCAGGAAGGGCATCCGGAAAATCGTACACTTGCTCGCTTAGACAGCTTGCAAAAATACTCAAGTTAGTCCGCTTCGGATCCCGGACTCTCTTTTTCAAGAGCATACATCTGTGAATACGCCGTCGATGCCAAAGTCCAATTAAAAATGACTCCTTTTTTACACTTTATTGTTCACAGACGATCAAGTCGTTGTGACTGAGAATAAAGAGGATGCAGCGTACATGACAATGAAACTTAATGAAAAATGCGAATCCTGGGGTCTTGAAATAAACATGGCGAAGATAGAATACTTAGTGGTTGAAACAGACACGAAAGATTTAGATGTTGACGGCGGTCAATTAAGGAGACGCAAAGTTTTTACATATCTGGGGTTTTTAATTAGCAAGACAAATTTTGAGAAAGATATAGGTGATAGAATATATCTAAGTAGGACGCAAAGTAGTACAGCTAAACGGCAATAATATACCAATCTATAATAGAAGGTATTACATTGTATTACTCTGAAACTTGGTACATAGTCGTCGCTCTTCGACGAAGCTGCAAAATATCGAGACTCCAGCACATTACAAATAGTGTCATTATATAAATAATGAACGCAGACGGAGATAGCGATGGGCATTTGAACAGAATGGGCGAGAAAAATTGCTGGTTTTAGCGCACAGCATAAGATTGTTTAAGTATTAGCTGGAAGACTTGTTGGACATATATAGTTTTAGTTTGTAAGTTCTAGTGTTTCTTTATAGTAGTTTTATTAAATATAGCGTTCTTTAGGGGATGAAATCCACGACCCCTTTGAATTTTTATAAGAACTTTTTCTCACCATGGAATATTAACATAGAAAAAGGGTTGTAAAGCTCATTCGTTAGTGGTACTTTTTTTTCTCTCCATTACTACGTTATGAAAAGGTGATTTGACACATTTGGTATTTTGCAGTTTCGGTAAAATAGTAAAAATCTAAACACTCAGTGCAACCACCATCGTGCAATTCCCATTTAGAACTCACCCCAATCAAACAGTTTCAAATCCGAATAAAACCCGAAATAATTTACATGTTAAGATGTCAACATAAACAATATACAATTTCTTTATTCGTTTATTTTTTGTTGCAGGCAATTAATAATCATAGCAGCACCTCAAATGGCCCAGCTGTAACAGTAGAGGTAAATATTCACGAATAAAAATTAATGTTGAGTTGCTTTGATTTCATCATTTCCGCTCACACGCTTTGAGCCCCTCTCTGTGCTTTAAATAAAAAACTAATTAATCACTTCCAATTTGTTTTTGTTAACGCAATTCTCGCAGACTGCACTATCATCCGCATCTAGCGCTACATCATCCATTAGCGAAGTAAAAGTAAAAAAGAACAAAAAGAAAAAGAGAAAGGTATCATCTGTTTTTCGACTTCTTATTATTGGCATGATAAATATAATAACTTTTTGTTTCAAAAACACATAGTTCTTGGTTTTCGGTTTCTTTTTATTTGGTATCGTTTTATCTTAACTTTTTTTTCTCTTATTCGCTTTGTTTTTGCATGAATAATTATCATTCACAACAATTACGTTTTTCATACTAACTGCATGTTTTGTATAACATTTATTAATGTTATAAAAAAATTATAATTAATAATTTTTGTGTTTATGGGTTAGTTCAATAATTAAATTTTCTTTCAGAACAATGGTAATTAGCGTTATTTGCTGAAGGAGCTTAAAGAAAAAAACAACTAGAAGTACATAAAAACGTGTTATTATTAAAATAACAAAAAAAAAACCTACGAAGCATATTATTTATATTTTTCTATTTAGTACCTATTAACGACAACCGCAACTTAGAAGTTTCTGCTCGTGATAAATTCATTCCTATACACACCGATCGACCGTTTGGAGACCGTGCTAAACTATCCGTGCCTCCAGTGCAATTGTACGATTTTCCTCTTTTTCGTATGAGTTTCCCTTTACATTATTTTATATATTGCTAAACAGTGCCACGTTGCAATTGTTTTCATTATTTTTGTGTTTAATGTTTTATTTCATGGTGTTGTAATTATTATTATGGTTCTATTTTTTTTTCTAAGTGGATAGATAACTTATTATTGTACCCGTAATTACTCGTTTAGTAATCAAAAATTTTTTATTATCAAAATGTTATTAATTATCTTATTTAACTACACAATAAATTTAAGTAAAAAGAATGTCAAAATTGTATATTTTGAAAGGATTTCCTGAAGCTGTAATAAAAAAATAGATTTAAATGATGAGCGAAATTAATGCGCACACGAAATTGTTGCCGCTAATTTTAGATACCGGCTTATTAATCCCTGATATTATTATCATTATTACTATAATTATTTTTGCAGGAGAAAAAAGAAAACGTATCGCTACTTTGACACCCCTGCTACTAAATCGAATTGTGTAATACAATTGATGCTTGTATCCCCGGAATGGTATTTTCTTCTTATTTTTTGTTTAATAAGGGATGGAGATATTAGTAATTGTACGACGCATTAATAATTATAACTTATATAACAGTATATAAAAACATCAATAAAATTTATTATAAAAAATCGAATTGGTTCTTACTAAACATTCAAACAATCAAGCCCAATTGAATGGATACAATTCAAAGAAACTGTTTATCAGTGTTTATGTAGGAAATTCATGGCACCAGTAGGCTTGAAAATTTTCCGTCTTAACGCATTTAAAAAATTGAAAGAAACTAAGATTATCACTGCTTATCAAAGTTACATAATAAGTTTATTGCACACTTCTGAATAGAGAATTAGATATGTAATGGTGTCACTCTACTTACGCCACTCTATTCAGTGCCGGCGCTAGCAAATGAAGTGCCAGGGTGCGGGAACCGGAGTGGCGCCCCCCCCAAGCAAAATGCTGGGGAAAAATTAAAAATTCATTTTAATTTAAAAAAATATATATAATCAAAGAAATATAAATAAACTTAAAGAAGATTGGAATAATCATAATCCATACTTCAGCAAAAATTTAAGAATTATACTGATGAAAAACCAATCTTAACAGAATAATCGGGAATACTCTGGTCAGAAGGTTAATCTGCAAGAAAAAGTCTGAAATTGCAATAGTTACAAACTAGACTTCAGCAAAAAACAGGAATTACATTGTTCAGAGTCCACATGAAGTCTGAAATTACTGTTCAGAGAAAACAAAAAATTGATTATAAACCAAACATGATTTTTCATGGCAATACTTATGTGTTCAATAAAAGAATGCGAAGAATATGAACAAGATACCAATGGACTTGTCTTGTTATTGCACAGGACAGGAAATCACCAATACGGAAACTTTGCCAATGCAGGATAAGCACAAAAGCAAAGTAACAGCTGCAGAAATGAGGTACCGGGTGATACAAGATCCATATAGATAATAAGAGGCTCCCAAAAAGATCTACTGCTTCTAAAAAACTAAATACCGCTTTCTGAAGACTAAATAGATAGTGCTCTGGAAGATTAAATACTGCTTTCTGAAGACTAGATACTGCCGACAGGTCTAAATACAGCATCTGGAACACTAAATACTGCTTTCTAAAGACTAAAATTGCTTTGTGGAGACTAAATACTGCTTTCTGAAGACTAGATACTGCTGACAGGTCTAAGTACTGCGAAAGAAAGATAAGATATTGTTGGAGAAAACATACATAACGTTGGCAGAAGACTAGATACTGCTTCTAGAAGACTAAATACTGCTTTCTGAAGACTAGATACTTCCAACAGGTCTAAATACAGCGTCTGGAACACTAAATACTGCCTTCTAAAGACTAAAGTTGCTTTGTGGAGACTAAATACTGCTAACAGGTCTAAATACTGCAAAAGAAAGATAAAATATTTTGGAGAAAACATACATAACTTTGGCAGAAGAGTAGATACTGCTTCTAGAAGACTAAATACCGCTTTCTGAAGACTAGATACTGCTGACAGGTCTAAATACAGCGTCTGGAACACTAAATGCTGCTTTCTAAAGACTAAAATTGCTTTGTGGAGGCTAAATACTGCTTTCTGAGATTAGCCACTGCTGACAGGTCTAAATACTGCAAAAGAAAGATAAGATATTGTTGGAGAAAACATTAAAAAGGCGCCGGCGCCCCCTTTTAGGCGACGCCCGGGTGCAGTGCACCCCTTGCACACCCCGGTAGTGCCGCCTCTGACTCTATTTAAAATAACAAAGTTGCTGTCTACTTCCAGTAAAGATCAGAATAGATAACGATCATAATTTGATTTTCAAAGACCTATGATATCCGTGACAAAAGTCAAGACCCCTCATTATTGAAATTGCGTTGACATCAAAGTCTAGCACCCAACCCTCTAACCCTTTGGACGTAATTAGTGCCGAATTCAACAAATTTAAGTTGTTTGTACAAAATCATATACAGTGTGTCCCTGGATTGTGTCCCCGTAAGGTATAATTGACGATAAATTTTTGAATTCAAATGCCATCTTTTGCAATTAAAGTCTGAATGTCATAAAACGAAATATAACCAAGTTTTACGTCAAATGTCCTCAAAGTACCAAAGTTAACGCAAGAAGTTTGTTAACTGTTGCAGGTAAAGCGGCCTTTCTGAGCAATGTACAACAAAAGTTGATTAAGATAAAATGTTTGTTAGTCAAGAGATTGACAATTTAGAAAACTAGTCACGAAGAAATTGTCTTGTATTCCATGGAATCGAAGAGGGCGAGGAAATAGAGAAAACGGTTAGAAAGGAAGACGGAAAGCGTTAGAAAGGAAGGTTTTGGATGTTATGGCTTCTCTAAACGTTGCTGATTTTTCCCCAAGTATCGACATGATAGATAGATGCCATCGTTTGGGAAAGCGGGTTAAAGTTTAAAGGTTAAAGTTGGTTAAAGTAAATGTTTTGGAAATAATAACGTTTGGACGTCTGATGGACAAATTATTGTAAAAAATGGAAAAAGTTTTTATACCATCCTATTCCAGAGCGATTTTGAGGAGCTCAAGAACAAGATAGGGGTTCCAACTGTGGTGGAGGAAAAAAAATATTTACTACCACGAAAGCATAAAAAGTAATAGCTAAGTATTTATTATTGTGTTGTTATAATGGACTGAGTTTTGTTTAGTATGGTTATTCGAGCAGTTTTTTTTCTTTTTGCGCTGTTTTTTTTTGGTAGATTTGTATTTGAATAGCAATCTTTATTTATAAGTGCAACTGCTGCTAATATTTCTCCTCATTAAGTGAATTCACTTGCCTTTTGATTTTCTCCCAATTTTATTCTCTTTATCTTTTACTGCTTAAAAATAATATAAAGTAGTCATTCCATAACGGACCCCCTTCCTTTCAGTTGCGTAAATGTAATTACCTTGAAAATCTGCTGTTTTTCTTTAAATGTTTATGCTCATTTTTAAGTGTTAATGCAAATAGGCCATTTGAATACACGATCGCTTCCAGCTCACTTTGCTGCCGTTAAAAATATTTTGCAAACAGAATCGTATCCTCAATGATAAAAAGAATCAAAAAATTAACTTTCTTACGAAAGGAAACGATAACGTGGTGAACTTTCTTGGCTTGAAGTTGAACGATCGTCTCACCTGGGACGACCATGTGAGTGCCCTTTGTAGAAGACCCGCAGTTTTTATGGTGCGAAGATTGGTGAAGTGTACCGAACCTGAAGTAGTAAGAACAGCATATTTCTCTTGTTTTCATGCAGTGGCCTCATATGGCATCTCCATTTGGGGTTCGGGTCCAGGAATCAACAGGGTGTTTAAGCTACAAAAGAGTTGTATCCGCGCTTTGTGTAATCTAAAAAATTTAGAATCATGTAAAGAACATTTAAAAAAAATTGATATACTTACCGTGTCCTGCATGTACATCCTTACTTGTGTTAACCATGTACATAATAATACACATCTCTATGACATAAACTCCGTACATCACGAGTATAATACGCAACAAAAAGACTAGAAAGAAAGAAAGTTAATGACAGTGGACTAAAGATAATACGGACAACCACGAGAGTTTGGGTACTACTTAGAAGGTGTAGAGCTACAAATGGCACTTAAATACCATAAAGGAATTCAGAATCATAGAGGTATAGAATAGACTTTCGAATGTTTAAGGAGGCATTATTGGTGGAAAAAGATGCGAATAACTATAGAAAGAACAATTGCCAATTCCATCGCTTGTAAACGCTGTAAATATAATCAACATTCGGAAGTTCCTCTTCTGCCAATGACGAAGACTCCCGACGGCATTTTCCGAATTTAAGAAAAGTACTGCTAAATTGTATGTTATTTCAAATTATCAATAAGATAATAACTATTAACTTCTTATTAGTTAAATTAATCGTAACCAAAACATTATCAAAACTGCAAACATGTTATCAGACAATGTTTGAAACGAGTATACTTTTACAAGAGATGAAAAACATTCAAGAACTGAATTCGGAAAAAAATACCCTTACCAAGTAATGAAGACAATATTTATTCATTAGAAAGAATATTCACAGTTCTATTCTAGACGACATCCGTAATTAGAAGCCAATGGAGAGGGAACACCGGAAGAACCTCGCCAGCTTCCTTGTCTTCCACCTAAGAAGGAAGGTGTTACAAGAATTACTAATACATCCTTACGTCATCCTAGAGAGATAATTGGGAATTATAAATATCAGCTACAGGAGCAGTTTTCTATACATTTTTAGGGAACTCGCAGTGAAAAAAAAATCCTACTAATATAGTCAAAAGCTGCTGTGGTCACCTCGACGGTGACAACTGATGACAACATTGATCGTGTGGATCTCTTTTGTTACTTAGGAATTTATCTTACTAGCAATGGAAAGAAAAATTCAAAAATAAAATGGCACGTTCTTCTTGCTAATAGAACCTATGCAGCACGGCAGCACAGGAAAACACAGGAGCCTAACACAGGAGCCTAACACAGAAAACTGAGAATACAATTGACACATTCGAAAGAAGAATATTGAGGCGTATATTGGAATCAGCACAAGAACAGTGGATAAATAGAATATGGTATAATAATGAAATAATAATAAGAATAGCGCACTTGAATGTGCAATTCAAGTGCGCCCGCCCACTTTGCTGCTGTTAAAAATATCATATTGACTGAATCTTACGATATATTTGCTATGTCGGAAACTTGGATTTACTCTACTTCATGTCATGATGATTATTCAATTGCGAATTATAGACATATATTTATTGGTCGCTCGGGCCCGGATGTTCCTGAACATGGTGGTGGCGTCGGAATTTACGTAAAAAATGATTTTAAGTTTAACCACATTTTTAGCGAGGTTTTTCCCTTTGTTGAACAGTTATGGATCGAGGTGAGCCGTGGGGGACTGTTACTATCAGTTGGGGTTCTATATAGACCGGACGTCGATTTTGCGAAATTTTTAAACAATTTTGAAGACACCATGTCCAATTTGGTCCTGTTTGGGTGACTTCAATGTCAATGCTCTTGGCGCACAGGTGCTTACTGCAACCGTTTATTACCGGCTATTGAATCTTTTAACCTGAGTCAAATTATCTCATCTGCTACCCGTGTCACTGCTACATCGACTACAGTTATTGACTATGTTATTGTGGATATAGATGCTTCTGTAAATGATACAGGAGTCATTCCTGTGCATGATGTTGCAGATCATTGTTTGGTGTATGTACACTTAAATTTGTCTTATTCTAAGGCTTCACCTAGGATATTGAACTATAGAGAATTTAATAATTTCAATATGGATCTGTTTTCTCTTGATCTTCTTGCAGTGCCATGGCAGGATATAGTTGGTTGTGATAACATTAATGATAATTATTGGGATTGTCAACCAGGGGGTGAATAAAAAACCTCCTTTACTAGTACCTTAGCTTTCGAATTTTATTTAATTCTTCATCAGAGGAACTCTATTGTTTTTAAAAAAATAAAGAGAAAAAGAAACAATTCAGACAAAAATTGTACAGATTAAAACCAAGCTAACTTACAGATAGAGGTTATAGTTGTTAAAAGTTGTAAAAATATATAATAACCCATAATTCAAACAATGAACCAATAAGTAAACGGCCCAGGAATCGCCGTAAAACCAAAATCCAACAAACGATGGCACAGGATCAATCAATTCGAAAATCAATCACAAAACAACAAGGACAGAGGTGAGGTCCATGACAGGTAAGGACCGAGCAAGGTTTATATATAAAAGGGCATCTAGGTTCGTACGCAACCATACTGCGCATTACATCACATGTGGAAAATAATACCGCCAAGCAATTCAAATTAAACAAATGCATGGAACACCACATGGCCATGAGCAAACTAAAATCAAAGTATTGCAGCATAGGAACTTAGACAACCTTTAATATATAAACCTTTAGGACCGAGAACGAGAAAAAGATAACACCCCAGCCACAAGACGGGAACCTTGAAAACCAAACAAAGGTCAATACATGTCACTAACATTCTGCACATCAGTGCAAAAATTAACAGAATTGGGCTCATTCAGGATGTGGAACATCTCCAAAAAACGGCGTTTGTAATAGGAAGGTTCACAACATACTATAGAAGAATTGTCGAAATCCAAAGTATGCCCACTGGTTAGATGGTGTTCCACAAAGGCCGTGGCATTTGACTTTTTTAATTTGCAGTCCCTACGGTGTTGGTCGATTCTTCTCCTAAGATATTGGAGAAAGTAAAGGAAACTTTATCTATAGAGGTGAACGGCACTGGGTTGGATTTTATTGAGGAATCCCGCAACTTGGGAATGTATCTGGACACCTCTCTTAGATTTCGTGTACATGTCTCTTATCTTGTTCGCCGTGCATACGCTAATCTTAAGTTGTTGTACAGTAACAGGAATTTGCTTAACCAACGTCTAAAAATTCAACTGTGCGAAGCTCTTGTTCTGTCATTATTTAACTTTGGAGATGTTGTGTATCATCCGTGTCTGGATGCCGTCACCAAAGCGCGTATTCAAAAGGTACAGAATTCATGTCTGCGATTTATTTATGGTATCAAACGGCGGGAGAAAATTACTTATACGTTGAATTGGGCCAATTGGCTAAACATGCCTCATCGTAGAGTTCTCCACTGTGCCTGTCTTTATCACAAAATCATTACCTACAAATGTCCTCCGTATTTAACTAATAAGATTAGATTCCGTGGTGATGTGCATAATATTAATGTCCGACACGATTTTTAAACGTTCATTCGGTTACAACATAGTCTTAGTTTGGAATAGCATACCACTATCAGCCAGACGGCGGAGTGAACGAGGCTTCAAGTCAACTTACAAAGAATTTCTGCTGAATGAGCAGAATAAGTTTTAATTTTAGTTCGTTGGAGGGCCGAGGGGAGGTAAAGCATAACAGATTTATTGATATTTTTTAAATTTTGATTTTAATATACAGGTGTTCCGGTGACTCTGGGCATAAAATTAACCTCATATACTAGAGCAAAAATGATGACGATTCGTGAAAATTATTATAAAAGTCTTCAAATGGCCAAGATATGGGCCATCAAAGTTCAGAAATTTTAACACATTTTTCTAAATAAAAAAATAAAATTCAGGCGGCGACAACGATGCTATACAGGTGTCCCTAAAATTTGTTTGCTCAGAACTTTTTTGTTCGCTTGTAACCCTACATTTATTTTTATACTTTTTAATAAAAAAATTATTTTAAAAACTTTTATTACTCTTTGAAAATTTTGATACCATTGACCGTTTTCGAGTTATACGCGAAAATATTAAGCTTCGATTTCAATGGTAACACTAAAAAACAAAAATCTTCGAAAATGTCAAGGTTGGCCATGGCAATTAAAAAAAACAAATTGTGCTGTCAACTTGCTTATGTCGTTTAAACACAAACGATAGTTTTTTGTCAGATAAGTTTTTATTGGAGACAAAATGGAGAGTTACACATTTAGTGAATAAACTGACATGATTTTGACATTAGGGGAATGTCATGGAACCGCCGTATCATCCGCTAACCGTTATCGGGAGAAATTTCCGAACCGCAAAGCGCCCAATCGAAAAACATTTTTAAGGATTGAAACCAGTTTAAGGGAAAATGGGACGTTTAAGCCAAAATTTACTAACAACGGTAACGTAAGCTCAGTCCGAACACCCGTACTAGAAGAAGATATTCTAGACTACGTAGAAGAAAATACTACAGTTAGTACTTTGGATATGGCGAGGCATTTTTTAACTTCAAAAACAACTGTCTGGCGTGTTCTTCACGAGCAACAGCTTTATCCATTTCATTGTTACAAAGTTCAGGAAGTTCGACTGGCTGATTACCTACTTCGACTGCAATATTGCCAAATAATGCAGCACAAAATCCAAATTGATGATCAGTTTTTAGAAAAAGTGCTTTTTACAGATGAATTCACTTTTTCTAAAGATAGAATCATCAATTTGAGAAATTTACATAGTTGGGCGGACGAAAATCCAAGATTTAAGAAAACTTGGAAATCACAATGGAGATTTTCTCTTAACGTTTGGGCTGGCATTGTGGGCGATGTAATTATTGAACCCGTTTTCTTGCCATCAAGGTTGGATGGACATATATACAGGCGACATTTGGAGGAATTAGATGTTTTTTTAGATGACGGTCCTTTAAACACAAGGCAAGCAATGTGGTATATGCATGATGGTGCTCCTGCGCATAGCACACAGCTGTCCAAGCATTTCTGAAGGAACGTTTTCCGGGACGGTGGATTGGACGAGGAGTAGGTGCACCGATAAGTTGTTAAATTTATTGTTTTGGAAATTACATTCTTTTATTCAACTAAAATAAATTAACACTGGATTTAACTAAATCTGCACTTATAAATTTATGCAAATAATAGTTATTAGCTCTGTTTGTTTTTCAATTGTCATCGCCAACTCAGATCTTGCGGAATATGTTTCCTTTTTTTGTTTGTTACGATTCATTTGATCAATTTCGAACTGAGATCAGTGTTCTCCGCAGAGTGCGTTTTAATTTAACATTTTTTACCATCTGCTTTAGTATTTTTTTTGTTCTTTTTTATTTATTACTATTTGTTTATAATTTTATTGTTCTTGTTAATATTTTTGTGCACTTAGAAAATTATGCAAATAATGGTTATTAGCTCAGTTCGTTTTTCAATTGTCATCGTCAACTCAGATCTTGCGGAGTACGTTTCCTTTTTTTGTTTGTTACGATTGAAATTAAAGCTTAACATTTTCGCGTATAATTCGAAAACAGTCAATGTTATCAAAATGTTCAAAGAGTGATAAAAGTTTCTAAAATAAATTTTCTATTAAATGGTACAAAAAAATGTAGGGTTACGAGCGAACAAAAAAGTTTTGAGCAAACAAATTTTAGGGACACTTGTATAGCACGGATGCCGCCGCCCGATCAAAGTCAAAATTGGTTCAATGATTTTGCTTGATATTTGTTTACCCTGTACCAAATTTCAACGCTCTACCATAAATGGCATTGAAAATATTTAGAAAAATGTGTCAAAATTTCTGAACTTTGATGGCCCATATCTTGGCCATTTGAAGACTTTTGTAATAATTTTTTTTCATGAATCGTCATCATTTTTGCTCTAGTATATGAGGTTAATTTTATGCCCCGAGTCACCGGAACACCCTGTATATTATTAATCGTATTTACTACATCTTTTCTTGATTTAATTTTTGAATTTTGTTTCATATAATTTTTAAATTTAAATTTTATTTTATTATTTTGTTTTTGTTTCCGTTTTATTATAATGCATTTTTTTTTCTCTCGTTTTGTTTTTTTTTAAATGTTGATGAAAAACAATAACAGTCCATTTGGACTGCATTGACTCAACCCTTTTTGATGGTGTGCTTGTTGAGTATATTGTAAAACTCTATATAATAAGGTTAATTTTTTTTGGTTTTGAATTGTACCATGTTGATTACTATTGTGCTCATCATCAATAAACATTATTATTATTATTACTATATTATTATTATTAATATACCGAGAACTAAGAGAACTACCAGGCAGGCCATGTAGTAAGGATGTGTGAAAATAGTCTACCAAGAAGAACAAATAAATAGTAAAATGTAAGGAAAACGCACAATAGGAAAGCCAAGGAAAAGGTGGGAGAACGATGTCGCTAAACGAATAATGTAAGTGAAATTGGAAAAGACAACAAGGGATTATTTATAGAACAAATTGTTGTCAACGTTCGATGGTTTTATTCATACATATATATTAAAATAATTTAATTAAATAACGACGAATAGTTAATACATTTAAAAGTGTTTGATTTGTGTTTAATTTCATTTTATCGCAAACACGCATCAAAAATTTCTTTGTTTCATAACTGTTAATATCCAGCTGAAGAAAAGATATACATTCCTATATTCCTTAAAAAATATGTACAATTTAATTATTATTACATTGTTATAATTGAATTACTTATACATTTGCAGCCGCTGCATGCGATAAATCACGAACTATCGGTAATTCCACTTTTAGTTCTTTTTGACTAATGCAAAGTAAGATCAAAATGTCTTTACGTATTGATATATCAGCTTCGTACCAATTCATGTTATAAACAGCTTCTGCCACAATACCGGCCTATTTAAAAAAAATATTACAAATTATAACGAATAGATAAAATAAGATATTCATACCGCGTTAGTTAAGCGCTGTCCAAATGTATGGTATACAAATAGGCTTAAGATGTTCAGTATGATAGTACAAAAACTCTTTACATCTTTTCCCTAAAAATAGAATATTAAGTTAACTTATTGTAGAATTAGAATGAATTATATTGAATATATGAAATAAAAACTTACAAGCATAAATTCAGTAGTACCTGCGGTCAAAGAAATGAAAATAAATATTTTTGTTGGTAAAATGAAACTGGTGTAGAAATCCTTAGCGAAGTGAAACATTCTAAAACAATGTACTTATATCCTAAACATTTAAAACATATTAGATTCAAATACTTGAATATTTGTTGTTGATTCATTACAACAGCCTGCAAAGTTATAAAATTTCGTTTCTTATTTTTTGTAAATTTTATATTATCAATCATCTCTTTAATATTTTCTATGCGAATAACCAATAATTTTAACGAATACATATATATAATCAACGCAAGTAACATGATATTCATGGCAACTTTTATAGAATATGCTTGAAATAACAGTATTAAAGTTAGTTCCCAATGTTTCAATTGAGTCGGAGCATAGTATTCAATTACTTCACAATATTTAGTATTTTTGAAATTAACACAATTACTCTCAAACAAAATACAATATGTAACAAAATGCGCAATAAGAAATCCTCCATAATGAATCATTTTTAATGCGATACGAATGTTATTGTCAATGATTTCAACTCTTTTCGAAATACTGAAACCACTAAAATCGCTTAATAAATCAATTATTTCCATCATACGATGTCGATTTCGCCATAATTGAATATTAACAGATAAAAGTAGTGCGGCCATCATAAGAAATTCGATGTGAAACAACAATATTTTAAAATTTTCCTTGCATTCTAAAATGATTATAAATCTCTTATTTTTATTAATCTTTAATCTGTAATGTTAGAAAACTTACTTATAATTTCTTGTAGAAATGGATAACAATTCCAAATCAGATTTACACCAATTAGAATTGTTGGTGCAAAACCTCGTACTCCTTGCGAAATAGGCCAACTGTAATATAGTCGAAAATATTTTTCTATAAGATAAAAACCGAGTGTTTGCGACATTCTGTAAGCAACTGAACTGAAACATCAAACGTCCACGTATGATCATATTAAAAATTGAATAATGAGAATTGAGTTACAATCAATGGAATTTTTTATCAGGGAGAAAAAAGGGTATAAGAAAATCCACATCAAGTAGAAAAAACTGATTGGATTACTAATTTATTAATGAAATAACTTCACCCCTAATTATTTAAAAAAAAATTCACAATTCTACGTTTTATCTCGGGTTTCTTCTTCGCCTTGTGATCTAAAACGTATCAAATTTTCTTGGAGATTTATATTAATTTAAATAATTTATAATAAACCCAACCAACCAGAAAACTCCAATCTATAATAAACAATTTGTCAAGAAATCTTAAATATCGATAAATAACTGGTGTCAGATCGGTTGTGGTATAGGCTTTTTTGACGTCTAAATTTCAAGATAGAAACTCCAAATTCGATGTACAGGTGTGTCAAATGTGTGGAATATAGCCAATAACTTCGCCATTTGTGGTTTTAAAGTAAAATATTTCAAATATAAGATTCTTTATTAATAGTGGTGCATTTTTTGGCGATATTTGCTTGTTCGTATTGTTTTTTGTTTCGTTGCTATGGCAACCAACATTGTTATTTTAAATGGGATGCATATGTTTCTTTTACATACTTTGATAGAGGATAAATCAAATATTCTGCTGAGAACCGGTATAAAATACAAGGAATTGAGGTATGTTAAAAGTATTGAACAGCACATTGAGGCGTCAGCAGTTGAATTAACAGGCAGGAAGATGATAATCCTGTCCATCTATAGGTCTCCTGACGGCGACATAAATACCTATCTAAGTGCCTTAAACGAGATCCTAACTCACATTGATGAAAATTATCCAAACTATAAACTTATAGTATCAGGAGACTTGAATATAAATTTCCGCATGAAAGTGTCAATACAGCCGACCTATTAGAATTGATGAGGGAATTTGGACTGCAACAAACGTTTGACTCACCCTCTAGAGTGAATAGAAAAACTAGTAGTTGTATTGATAATATATTTTGTAACCTAAATAACAATTGTCAAAGAAACACCACGATGCAGCTTCACATCGGTGACCACTACGGACAAATACTGATGATAACCAACAAAGACCTAAAAAAGGAAAAAACACAAAAAATTAAAAAAAGAATTTATAACGATGAGAACACTCAC
This sequence comes from Onthophagus taurus, assembly GCF_036711975.1. Taxonomy (NCBI): domain Eukaryota; kingdom Metazoa; phylum Arthropoda; class Insecta; order Coleoptera; family Scarabaeidae; genus Onthophagus; species Onthophagus taurus. The sequence continues at coordinate 28,585,574 of NC_091972.1, read as the reverse complement.
TTTTTTAAAATCGCTCTTTCCACAGTGGATTGGCAGCCTCTCCAAAAATCCGAGAACGCAGGTGAGTTGTATGATGTTTTTCATAATATATTCTGTGCAGTCTTCGATGATTGTTTCCCGTTTGCCTATAATAAAAAACGGAATACTAAATTTAAAACAATTTATATGTCTAAGGAGACTAGAAATCAAAAGGACACACTAGATCTTTTGGGGTGGCTGGCCTCTGTAACTAGCATATTTGTCCAGAGAATCCTATGACAAATATGCTCAATGTAAACAAAAGTACTTTGATCTCTTAGAGAGCGAAAAGAAAAAACATTACACGAGAAACATTTTAATGGCCGATAATAAACAAAAAAAGATGTGGGAGGTTATTAATAAGGAACGATCCTATCATCATGCACAAAAAGAAGTAGGAACGAATTTAACTGCACAAAACTTTAGTAACTACTACGCTGAAGAAGTTGAAAAACTGGTAAAGGGTTTGAATCCGACAACGACGAGTTCCAACGTTTACGTAAAGAATACAGCAAGAATTTTTTCAAAAAGTCTTTACTTTAATCCCTGTTCCAAAGACGAGATAACAAATATAATTAACCATTTAAAACCCAAAAAGAGCGAAGATGTCTATGGACATTCAACAGCTGTTGTAAGGAAAGTTGCGAGTGAAATCTCTGAACCGTTTTGTATGGTTTTAAACATATGTATTGAAGAGGGAGTTTTTCCCGAAAGGATGAAACAGGCCAGGATCGTTCCAATCTACAAAAAAAGAGATGACAACGATTGCTCACATTACAGACCGATTGCCCTCCTTCCAGTGTTTTCGAAAATCTTCGAAGAAGTAATAAAACGCCGACTAATCAGCTACTTGCAAAAAAATAAAATATTTGACGATAGCCAACATGGTTACAGGACCGGAAGATCGACGATCACAGCTGTTACCCGAATGATACGCGATGTCACGGAAGCTCATGACAATCGAGAAAGCGTGGAAATGACCTGTTGCGACCTCACCAAAGCTTTTGATACGGTGGACCATAATCTATTATTGGATAAGCTTTTACGGCATACGGGGATCAACACTAAGTCTAATGAAATCGTATCTGAGTAACAGAACACAATATGTCGCTTGGAATGGTTCAATATCCGATGTGAAAAACAATAGATACGGTGTACCCCAAGGATCAATCCTGGGACCGATCTTATTTATACTGTATATGAACGATCTTCCTCGAAACATAAAAAACTCAGAAACGTATCTATATGCGGATGATACGTCGTTCGTAGTAAAAGGGAAAACGAGAGAAGAAACACAATTGAGAACTAACGATGTCTTAGAAGACGCGTCTGATTGGTTGCGAGCGAGCAAGCTCATCCTCAATGAAAAAAAGAATCAAAAAATTAACTTTCTCACGAAAGGAAACGATAACGTGGTGAACTTTCTTGGCTTGAAGTTGAACAATCGTCTCACCTGGTGTTAGATTTTATATTATATTGGTTAATTTATATTAGATTTGATAGGTTTATATTATATTAGTTCATTTATATTGGATTTATTTGTATCGCCTCATTTGTTTAGTCTAGATTTGAAGTGTCTCGAGTCGCAAGATTAGGGTTTTTTATCGCATTATTTATTGGGTCGAGTGAAGTGTGGGAATGCGTTGGGGTGTATATTTCGGTGTTTAGGTAAGGGTTTTTAGTTATGACCTAAAATAAAGAAGGAGCCTGCGAGCTCAACTCGTATCAGTTATTCAGTCTTCGATTTAACACCCACCGAAACAGTACCCCTTCAATACACGCGGAGCAAGGCTCCCTATATAACTAATCGCAATTTATATGTATAGTTTAAGTGTAATTAATAATAAAGTTTATGGAAACGTAAAACCGAGATTTTGTTGTTAACCAGCGCCCACCAGATAAAAATAAATAATCACCTGGGATGACCATGTGAGTGCCCTTTGTAGAAGACTCGCGAGTGCAGTTTTTATGGTGCGAAGATTGGTGAAGTGTACCCAACCTGAAGTAGTAAGAACAGCATATTTCTCATGTTTTCATTAGTGGTTCGCACGAGAGTCTCGTTTTCGAGAGTCTCGCATGGTCTCGCCTCGTTTTCGAGATGAGACTCGAGACGATACTCGGACTAACTCGGACGAGACAAGACGAGACTTTCATTGGTCTCGTCTCGAGTCTCGTGCATGAAGTCTTGCGTCTCGTACGAGAGTCTCGCAGGTAAATATTTCTACGTGCGGACTTGAAAACCTAATAAAAATATACCGTATTTTCTCGAATCTAATCCGCACCCTTTTTACAAATTTTATATGCTCTAAAATCAAATGTGGATTACAATCGGATGTGGATTACATTGATAAACCAACTTTTTTTACCAAAAGTACATTTTTAAAATCGAGGTGCGGATAAGATTCGAGAAACTACGGTAAATAAAAAAAAACTTTTTAAAAGAACACGTTTTAATAATATTTTCAAAATGAATTAAAAAGTATAAAACAATTCTTTTTATTGAAAATATTGTATTCACTACTAATTATTCATTATATAATACCAAGAATTGTTTTTAAAAACCACTATTGGCGTTATCGGTTGACGGTCATCGTCTTCACTTTGTTTACTTTGCTTCGCTTTGTCTATCCGAAGCACGCTGCCGCCACCGGCTTTGAACCGTATTCCGACTGCCATAAATTTTGCGATATGCATGTGTTCTATCGTGTCTAAATAAATAAAGATATTACGAAACAAAAATAAAAGCTTTACCTTTAACTGGTGTTGTGGCGCCTGGGACCGCCCAAGGAACCCAACTAATGTTTACTTTAGGAGTCAAATTTCTTCTCAGTTTGATTATTCGTTGTACGGTGTGTGGATAGTAGTTATTCGAATTTTTAAGCGGGCGGAATTGTGGCAAGTTAATTCACAATGAACAGATACAAGAGGAAGAGAAGCGAACTTTTGGCTTTAGAAGATGAATCAAATTCCTGTGATTTTTCTAGTGAAAGTGAGGATATTTACATGCCAGACAATGTTAGTTTAAGTGATAATGTAACTGAAAGTGAATTGTCATCTTCGTTAAGTACCAGTCGCTCTTCGTCTCGCATACAAACACTAAACGACTCTCACAAAAGCAAATTCGATACGTATTTTAACATTGAATTGAAAGGGACAAATCGAGATAAAATAGCCAGGTGCAGAATATGTATAAATTCGAAGGAAATTGAAATGGCACGGGGCAATACTACCGGTATAAGAAAACACCTACGCAGTAAACATCCAAAAGCATATTTTGAAATATATCCAGAAGAAGAAAAACAACTGGCGGAAGCAAGTACTTCTAGACTTACTATTTCCGAAATGTTTGCTGTGAAACCGCAAAGGAAGGTAAGCTATTAGGTAATTTTATAATTTAATTATTTTAACGCTACATAATTCTTGGATTTCTTGCCTGATTGTGTGATTGTCAGGTTCAGTATAAATTTTGTAGGCAATTTTTTAAAATACAAAAATGAAAAATTTAGAAAAATAATACGAAAAGCCGAATAAAATTTTTGGCAGTTTGATTAAAAAAATTTTAATTTTGCATATCTACATTTTTGTGCATCTTGTACAAAAAAATGGAATTTTTCCAATATAAATTGTATTTATTTTATACATCGAGCAAAAGAAATTAATGAAAAGTAACTTTTTTTTCATAAAATGAACAATAAAAAAGTTTCCATATGCATAACTTAAGAGGACACACTGCATACCATCGATGCCCATATTTTTATTTATCGCATATTTGTGTTTTAAATATTGAAATCAATAAGTTTTCCAAAAGGTTTCCAAACGACTACCACTACACTAAAGAGCAGAAAATAGAGTGTAGGAAATAAAACTATTCATGCATCAATTATGTATTGCAGATTGCATTACACAAATTGTGTCATTCGTCATTTCCCAAGTAGTTAGATAAATAGCTATTTTTTACCTTTAGTCCGTGTTATAAGATTTTGTCGCATTCTTTATTATTATTTTCAGAGCACATCAGTGAAAACAAAAAAGGATAATTTTGATTCGTTGATTGTTGATTGGATGGCAAAAAAATATTTACCTTTTAATTTCTTCAATGACGAAGACACTCAGAATTTTTTTAAGGAAATATCTGGAGAGGATTTTCCAAAAAAAGATAAATTGAGAAGATTGGCAATGTTACGATTCGACTGTCTAAATAAGAAAATGACTGACATGTTGGTAGAAAATTCTTCGAAATTATTACTATAGACGGCTGGACCTCTATCAGCGGCAGATCTTATTATAGAATTACAACACATTTTATAGATGACAATTGGGAATTGAAAATCTATCGCTCTAGATTTTGTTCCTGCCCATGGGAAACATACAGGAAAAGACATCGCTCTTACGTTTTTCAAATGTCTTAACGCTAAAGGCTTAATCCACAAACTTCAAGGAATAACAATGGATAATGCCTCAGCAAATACATCTTTTATTAAGGAACTTCATGAACTTATTCCCGATTTAAATGTAGAGGACTGCCATTTTCGATGTTTTGGACATATAATTAATCTGTCCGTGCAAGATTTGTTTAATTTTTTGAAATTAAATTCTGAAGCAAATGAAGAATTGAGTGACGATAGTGTCGATGAAGAAGTTGAGGAAATTGAAGATAATTCTAATGCACTATGTAAAATACGTTCTATCTTTTCGAAAATTAAACGATCAGAGCAACTTTTAATTAAGTTTCGAAGTGCATGTGAAGCAACTGGTAATTCTCGCCAATTGACACCTGTGTTGGATGTGCCTACACGCTGGAATTCCAGTGATGATATGTTGAAAGTAGCTCTTGAAGGTAGACATGGACTTGGTGTATTGTGTCAAAATGTTGGTGATTTAAAACCATATGCTCTTGAGGACAAAGAATGGATACTGCTAGAAGAAGTGCATAAATTACTAACAAACTTTCAAATACTTTCCAAGAAACTCGGAGGAGAGAAGTACGTCACATTACCTATGGTTGTTGTATATATCAATATACTAATTGATAATATTGAGAGCAAAATATTTGCATGGGACCGAAAAGCAGATCGAAACGCTGTCGAAGAGCAGCTTATTGTTAGTTTTCAGGCTGCGAGAGACAAAATATTAAAGCATTATCGTAAAACTAATTGGATATATGCTGCAGTTTTAATTCTCGATCCGCGGCATAAGATAGAAGTTTTTGATATAACAAGATGGGGCCAAGAATTAAAAAAGACTTCGATTCAGAAATTTGAAGATGTTTATAAAGCCTATTTCCATCAATCAGAAGGACAACGTACGAAAGCAACGGCATTGGAGGAACGAGAAGATTCTAGAGCGGAAAAGTCGGATTTTGTAATTGATTTTGATGCTTTGTATGCAGTAAATCTTACGCCTTCCGAAGGAGAATGGATGCAGGAGCTTCAAAAATATTATTCTATGGCTCGGTGTAATAAAGACACAGATATACTACAATGGTGGAAAATTCATGCTTCTGAATTTCCTATTCTAAGTTTAATGGCACCAGACCTCTTAAGCATACCGGCTACTTCAGTCCCGGCGGAAAGACTATTCTCACGTGCTGCGTTAACTATAAGAAAACATCGAAATCGGCTTAATAATAAATCTGCACGATGTTTGTTATGCCTAAATGATTGGGTAAAAAACAAAATCATTTGCGACCGAGAGGGCTGAGGGCTGTTTTTTTACTTATTTCATTTTTAAAATAATGTTAAGTTTTTATTTTGTTTAGATATATTACTTACAAATAAATTATGTTATCTTTCAACAAGTGTAATTCTCTCTTCCGACTCTTACATTATAGCAAGTATTTAAGTATTCCTTATTGCACTGAATCAATAAGATTATGCATGACGAGACTTCGATACTTTTATGAGACTCTCGTACGAGAAGCGAGACGAGACGAGACTAGAGGTTGCGAGACGAGACTTGATACAAGACTTATTAGTTCATCCGCGAAACGAGACAAGACTTTACCAAAATCTCGTCTCGTTGGTCTCATGCGAATCACTATGGAGAAGTAGCCAGAGATATCAATGTTGCCTGAAATTTATACGAAGAAAGGTTTCCAGACAGAAACATCCCACCCTGTACTTCATTTTATCGTATTTTGAAACAATTAGGCAAGGCTGAAGAATTTCAACATAGAAAAATTGGGTACAAGAAAACGACTACGGTTAATGATAATACAACCAACGTATGTTATTTTTCAAAGTTTCAACCTGAGAGTTTCTTTGATCTCTGATACATTTTTTATTAGTTCAACTTTTAGCGTACCAAATTTGCATGTTTCATTTCATAGCCTTCATGCACATTGCATATAAAAACATCGTCATCTTTACCTCTATGTTTATCTTTGTGTACTTTGTGCCATCAATAATTTTTATTCTTTATAATACAAATTTTCCAATTAAATTAAAAATAATAAAATTAAATCATGAATGAAACAAACGATAAACTAAAGCTTCGTCTCACTTATTGACAATGAAAAATCCAAATAGCCATGGTGTCATCATTTCAGCTAGGTCATGACGTCTGAAACTAATAACAGCAGTTAAATCGAAATTAATTTTAAAGTTTTTAACACCCAGAGAAAATTATTTAAGTTTCATATTTGTAACATTTAACACGATAACGAAATGAAGCTATTTTTATTGAATTCAGTGTTTATAAATTTAAATTGACGGATGATTTGATCAAAATCGAAACCAATAGAACTTAAAAATAAAAGTAAAATCTATTGAGAAAAGTGCAAGAATTGAGTTTTTATTATATTTAAGAAATGAATATTATAAATTTTTGTTAAAATTTGGACCAATCGATGCTAGGTTGTTTTTGGAACCCATTTGTGGTAAATCTTCATTTTTCCCTTTTCTTTTTTTCTTGTTTTTCGTATTTTACGTTTTACCGCTGTCGCGATGCCTGTATATTAAGTTGGCTATCTTATATAGTACATAGATAAAAAGTTAAATACACAATTATTTTTAATGGTTAATGTGACCATCCGTCTTCTTTTTCTTCGATTGTGAACATAACAGATCGGGGTGAACACAATCTTTACTTATATTCGTCCTCTTCCTGTTCAACAATTTATCATCTTGCATTGAAGCCATCGTTTCCTGCTTATTCCTTGATAATAATTCAGAGGTGTCATTCTCTTTTTCATCTTTCTTAGCCAACATTTGTTTCGGCAGTGGAGCTACATCGTCCACTTTAGCGATATCGGAAACTAATTCTCGTAGGTTATTATACATGTACCATTGGCGCTCCAAAGACAATCCCACTGGTTTTATAATGTTTGGCATGAGATCATTAACAGGCTGCTGTAAAAGTTTGAATTCGATGGTTTCCTCGCTGTCTGCAAACTGTCTTACTTTCACAGAATTCGAAGAGATAATGAAGTGATGATATTGCGTTATTCCAATCAATGGTTTGTAGAATTGTTGCAAATAATTAGCCCAGTCGTACCATGTTACATTTTCAGCGGAGACAGCTTTATTGTGACCAGATGGGGACGAGGCAACAACACATTTCATTAAGTCGTCGTGAGTGTCGATATTACTAACAGCGTATTTTGCTTTGAATATGCCGAAAAACCTATCGGGTGTAAATTTTGTGTGACCTGTTAGAAGAAAATTAAATAAAATAGCTTTCTGAAGTCCCTTGGCTACTCTCCACATTAGATATCCTATAACCACATTATTTTTATTCTGACCCACACAATTATCGCTAAATAACACTAGAGTTTCAGTATTACTGGATGTCTTAAGATAATGATGAAGTATGCTTACAACACAGTTCGGACCTTTTCCAATGGAGTCTTTCTCATCGATCAAATAATTAAACTAAAAAGTTAATACAAATTTATTTACAACGCATTTTGCAATAATTATTATATATCACGTACCTGCAACTTTTCTTTTTCATTTGCAATACCAAATACAGCGCATTTCCTAGTTTTTTTAAAGAAAGCGTTTCTTGGCTGTTGCGGACTCGTGGGATAATGAACCGTTTGTGCAAAGTCGAATGATACTACTTTTACTGTATTAACATTATTTCTACAAAAGGTTTGGTAATACGTTCTTTGATTCCTGGCCTTTTGGAGATGGTTTAGAAACACAGATACCTTCTCTTCACGTACTTCCTCACGACAATTTCTTAATTGCAAAATTTTCAGCGAATTACCTATACAAACAACGATAATTGATTCAACAGATATTATTATTAAAACTAGCATTATCACTAGAACTAACACGAGACCTAGAAACTTACGGGTTAAGTATATGTACAGGGTGGCCAAATAAGTAATGATATTTAAACTAAAACTAACACTAGCACTATCACAGGAACTAACACTAGTCCTAGAATCTTTCGGGTTAAGCCGGGCGTTTTTTGAAAAAATGTTTGACGTTTCGTTTAAAATTTCACAATAAATACATGATAAGGTAATTAATAACTAATTAGTGTGTAATTGTCAACTAAGTTGTTTTGTCAAATCCGGGTCGATGAATCTCTATCGCCTCTCTCGTCAATCTTTGGAATCTTTGCTAGCACTTTGGTTTTTTCGAACTCTATGCTGTGTCCTCCTTTGTGGAAATGCTCTGCGACTGCAGATTGTTGGATCTTCCTTAGTCGGACGTCTCTTTCGTGTTCCTTGATGCGGCACTCGATGTTACGTTAGTTTGTCTTTGGCTATCGGAAGAGCGTTTTGTATTTTGCTGACCGTACCGTATCGTACCACAATATCATTCTATCTGAACGTGATTTCCAAAGATGTCGGGATAAGCAGATTAAGAAATTCGAATCGTTAGACTGCCGCACCCACAAGAGGAAAAACAACGATTTGCCAATTGAAACAGTCGTTATCAACCGATCAAGCGTCCCATTAACAGAGGAGGAAACTAAAGTACTCGCCAAAGGCTTAAATTATGCAGTCGCTCCAAAGAGGGTTCCCAAAGAAGAAATTATATGTGAAGTGGAAGCGGCTATTCGCAGAATACGTGCAGTGAAAGCAGAGGAAATTCGTCAAGACATAGCGAGAGTGCTTAAAACAGTAAAGCCACCAAAATCAAACTTAACAATGAACGAAAGAAGAGCACTACGAACGATAAGGGAAAAACCAGACATTATCATCCTACCAGCGGACAAGGGGAATGCCACCGTGGTTATGGACAGAAAGGAATACGACGAGAAGATCAAGAGCCTGTTGGACCCAGCCACCTATAAGAAAATAAAAAAGGACCCAACCGAGAAGATAGTAAGGAAGATGAAAGAACTGCTAAAATCCACAGAAATCCCAGCAGATCAACAGAAAAGCTTATTCGTACAGGCTCCAGTACCACCAAGGATATATGGATTACCCAACATCCATAAACCAGACGTCCCACTACGCCCTATTGTCAGTGCCATAAATTCTCCCACCTATCAACTAGCAAAACACCTTTCCAAGGTTCTGTCTCCTTTTACAGGTAAAACAGAGTCATATGTCAGAGATTCCACACATTTTGTAGAATCAATTAGGAGTATGAAGCTAGACCCTCAGGATATGATGGCAAGGATGTCGTGGATGGTCTTCGCCAGAAACTCATCCCGGAAGGTTTGCCCAAGTATGTCCCAGGACTAGTGGAATACTACCTATCGTCGACATATTTCAGCTGGAAGGGGGAATTCTACGAGCAATGCGAAGGAGCAGCCATGGGATCACCTCTGTCTCCTGTGATAGCCAATTTTTATATGGAGATGTTTGAAGAGAAAGCGCTAAAGAAGAGTCCTTGGAAACCGAAGCAATGGCTCCGTTACGTCGATGACACTTTCGTGATCTGGCAACATAGAAAAGAACAACTCCAGGAATTTCTAAAGCACCTCAATTCACAGCACCCCATGATAAAATTTACCATGGAAACAGAAAATGCAAAACAGTTGCCATTTCTGGATGTGTTAGTCACTAGGAAGACAGATAGGGGCATGGAACTGGGAGTATATCGAAAGAAGACACATACGAATAGGTACCTGCAGGCTTCATCCCACCACCATCCACAACAGAAGAAGTCCGTGATTCAAGCCTTATTCCAGCGAGCAGAGAGGATATGCGATAAAAAGAACCTAAGAAAAGAAGAAAGATGTGCTGCAGAAGAACGGCTACACGATGAGAGATATCCGACGAGCCACCAAACCACACAAACAGAAGGATGACTCGGTAAGTACGACACCAGCCGGTTTTATCTGCCTTCCTTATGTTTCAGGTGTGACGGAGCGAATTGCGAGGCGTCTGAAGAAGAATGATATCGTGGTACAATACGGTACGGTCAGCAAAATACAAAACGCTCTTCCAATAGCCAAAGACAAACTAACCCCATTAAAAGGAGCGGGAGTCTACCGGCTATTTTGCAGTTGCGGGAAATATTACGTTGGCCAAACTGGACGTAACATCGAGTGCCGCATCAAGGAACACGAAAGAGACGTCCGACTAAGGAAGATCCAATAATCTGCAATCGCAGAGCATTGCCACAAAGGAGGACACAGCATAGAGTTCGAAAAAACCAAAGTGCTAGCAAGAAACGGACATTACTTCCAAAGATTGATGAAAGAGGCGATAGAGATTCATCGACATGGGAATAACATGAATAGAGAAGATGGCTGGGAACTCAGCCGCACATGGAAGATGTTGGTAAACTCAACGAAGCCTTCTCCACCCGGATTTGACAAAACAACTTAGTTGACAATTACACACTAATTAGTTATTAATTACCTTTTCATATATTTATTGTCAAATTTTAAACGAATTCGTCACTTCGAACTTGTTTCTGAAGAAGGTTACAACATGGCATACGAAACGTCAAACATTTTTTCAAAAAACGCACGGCTTAACCCGAAAGATTCTAGGCCTAGTGTTAGTTCTTGTGATAGTGCTAGTGTTAGTTCTAGTTTTAGTTTAATTAATATCGGCCGTGAAAGCCTTCGTAGTTATAAGTAATGATTTCGTTATAGTAATCGGCGGAATCAATAATGTACTTTGTAATAAATCCATAAGTCCTGGTATTGTTGAAAAGATGCAAAAGATTGCATCTGTAATAAACTTAATCTACGTAAATGTATCTTATTGGCCACATAAAGCTATGTTAAACAACACAATAAACAATTTTAATGAATATATGTTTCATAAATTGTATGATTGTTGTAAAGTTGTTGAAACTTATCTGGCAAACTGTCAGACGAAACATGGTCTTTATTATAACAGGCTAGGAAAGTGTAAACTATTCGATCATATTTGTAATCATATCTTATGTAGCAATCTTGGTTCCTTCAAGCGGATAAAGAAGCCAAATGCGAATAGGGAGGTTAATACATATCAAAATCGTTCTTTTTTAGGAACACAAAAGCGAAGTCTGCCGTGTCAAATGTTTTCTACACCAATATACAGTGCCTGAGTAATAAGCTGAGCGTTCTGGAGGCTTTCCTCGCTGACAAGGAGTTTGATATTCTCTGTTTAACGGAATCTTGGCTGAAATTAACTGAGTGTGGTTTCCTTAAGTTTCTAAATTATAATCATTGCTCATCATTTAATAGAACAACTCATATACACGGTCCCACTGTTTCAAATTATGGTATACATTTCTCTTTACAATTTGTCTTAAATTATGGTATACAAAACTTTGGAAACTGCTTTATTGTATTTGTTATTGTATAGTAAATCAGTTTGTAACTTAATTTAATGAAAATTTTACACATTTCAACACAATTCAGCTGGTTCAATGTAAACGCCCTTCATGGTGAAGCTTTTGTTTATTCATGAGTTTTCATATTTTTCTCGATATCTATGCGTCTGAGAGCAAAAGCGTAAGAGAGTGTAATTTTGTTAAGAATACAATTTGCTACAACTTTCGTTCGAAAAGTTTTTCTGCAGCATGCTCAGATTCAAATTTATTCAATTTTGTAGTTGTTGCCTGCTGGTTGGCAGGCCATCATGGTTGACTCCATGCACTTTTATAGTGTCGAGAATACGTTATTTAACTTTGCTTTAGTTAATGCGTCGAAGGCACTTTTAACACAATCTATTAATTCATTCATAGTTTGTGGCGATTTTGATATTTTGAGAATTTCTGACTTGAACCTAAGAAATAGTAATATCTAAGGTAATGAATAATGTTATCTTGATTCATTATCATTAATTTTTATGGGAAACATTTTTCTCTATCACCTTTAATTTTCTACTTATAACAGAATTTAACGCAGATGATTGTCAATTTTGATATTTTGAGAATTCCTGGCTTGAACCTAAGAAATAGTAATATCTAAGGTAGCATTGGTTATGAATAATGTTATCTTGATTCATTATCATTAATTTTTATGGGAAACATTTTTCTCTATCATCTTTAATTTTCTACTTATAACAGAATTTAACGCAGATGATTGTCAATTTTGATATTTTGAGAATTCCTGGCTTGAACCTAAGAAATGGTAATATCTAAGGTAGTATTGGTTATGAATAATGTTATCTTGATTCATTATCACTGATTTTTATGGGAAACGTTTTTCTCTATCACCTTTAATTTTCTACTTATAACAGAATTTAACGCAGATGATTGTCAATTTTGATATTTTGAGAATTCCTGGCTTGAACCTAAGAAATGGTGATATCTATGGTGGCATTGACTATGGATTATGTTATCTTGCTTCATTATCATTGATTCTTATGAGAAACGTTTTTCTCTATCACCTCTAATTTTCTACTTATAACAGAATTTAACGCAGATGATTGTTAATTTTGATATTTTGAGAATTCCTGGCTTAAACCTAAGAAATAGTGATATCTGTGATAGCATTGGTTATGAATTATGTTATCTTGGTTCATTATCATCAATTTTTATGAGAAATGTTTTTCTCTATTACTTTCAGTTTTTTAATCATAACAGAATTTAATGTAGATGATTGTCAATTTTGATATTTTGGGATTTCTTGGTTTGTACATAAGAAATGGTGTTAGCTATGGTGGCATTGGTTATGAATTATGTTATCTTAATCCTTTATCATCAATTTTTATAGGAAACGTTTTTCTCTATCACCTTTAGTTTTTTTAGTCATAACAGAATTAATGTAGATGATTGTCAATTTTGATATTGTGGAATTTACTGGCTTGTGCATAAGAAATTGAGAAATTGCTTATAAATTATGTTATCTTGATCCATTATCATCAATTTGGAACCAATCAACTTGGATCTAATGGCTGGTACAACCTTATCGATAATCATCTTTTTGCATTCTGCTGCGTTAATAGACTCGATGTTTTTGGTCACCATTTTTCCTCTTACCCGGTTCTTGCTGTTTCTTTTTGCAGGTTCTTTATAAACAAAAGGCCAAAGTGCTATTTTACCGTTGAAATACTGTTTTTTTAGCACTGTCATACCGTGGTATGGAAGATGCAGCCATAAACATAACTTTAGTTATGAACCGTTTGCTTTTACAGCACCTTTCTGGTTCTGCTTCGTCCAGCGTTATGTAGTATGCAATCCTGGGACCTCTTCTTTTCTTAATTTACGTCAATGATTTAGCTAACAGCATACACGGTGCGTCCGTAATCATGTATGCAGACGACACCACTTTAATCAGTAAAAGCAAGGATTCCCAGACTGCTTGTGATTTGGCTGATTCATCGAAGACTAATGCTGAGCTATGGTTTGCAATGAATAAATTGAGCCTGAATAAAGATAAAACAGTTTTATCAACGTTCACACTACGAAAGCAGTTTAATGTTAATCCGAGTAGTATAAGATTATTGGGGGTTTATCTTGATTCTTCGTTGACTTGGGAGCAACACACGAACGCGGTTTGTGAGAAGCTCAGTGGTAGCGTTTATTTTCTGCGGGCTTTGAGTAAGAATATGTCGCGGCAGTCATTAAGGATTCCATATTTTTCCCTCTTCCTAATCGTTGATCGTGTCTTCAGACTGCAGCGACGTGCAGTCCGCGTCCTCAATAATGTAAAGTATCGTGATGATTGTAGAAACTCATTTGTTTCATTGAAAATGCTGACATTCTGGGGTGCATGATACCCCACCTCATATACGAAGGGTTAAAAAAGGTGGTGTTTCGCGGAATTCCACTGGATTAACATAACAAAAAAGGCCTATAACAAAAACTAGCCTTTTAAAGTTATAGTTTTTTGTTAAAACACTTTTTGCCCTATCTCTAAAAATAAAGTTGTGGGGGTGTTCGAAAATGTTTGTAAACAAATATAAACTTGGTATCGTTGAAAAGAGCTTTTCTTGGAATACAAACCCTACCTTATTTGTAGTGATTGTAATTTGGTATATCGCCACTAGAGAGCTTTTTCGATATTACAATAGAAATTGATTTATTACAAAAAATTGCAAAATGAAGCTAAACAAGCTAGTGAAAACCGTGCCTCGAGATCTTGTTCCTAACTTAAAATATCGGTGAAAGATGATTTAATGAGAAAATTCAATGGTTTTAATCAGTTGGTCAATCAATTACCGATTTTGTTAGAAGATGTGCCATTGGAAATACGACAAAATTTGTTCTTACAACTGGCCGGTTGTCCAGCACATTTTGCTATAAATATGAAAGACCATCTAAACCCAACAACGATGGAATTAACTTGTTCAAATTCAACCTACAACCAGACAAGACATGGAAAATAGGATTTGGAATGCCATTCACAACCCACCAAGGACCGAAATTGAATGCGCAGTTTTTTCCTCGCAAGAGAGGCTCCAGCAATGAATGGAACGTGATGGACGGTAATTTTAGTATTTAAGGAGGAATTAAAAAAACTTTTAACAGCTCGATTCTAATTTCCTTAGACCAATTAGTAGTAGTTAGTTTTACAATTATCAAAGTTATTATTATTATATTATTATGTGTTTAAAATGATGTTTATTTTTGTCAATATGCCAAATTTTCGCTTCTAATTGACTAAAAAACAACAGAATGCCAAACTTTTTAAAAAATTTTTAGAAAATTGGGATGGTCAATTAATTTTTTAAAACTATTATTATATTAAAGGTTAGGTTCACTGATTCAACAAAATCTGTCCGATATCAGAACAGCTCAAATTTATGGTTTTTCTAGTGAAAATAACAGCTGTTCTGAAGCTGTTCTGAAGCTAAAGCCGCAGTGATTAAACAGTTTAAGTAACTAGAACAACAAGAACAAGTTAGAGAGCAAAATTTCAATCAGCAAAATTTGAGTTATTTTAGATTTTTAGAGAGTTATTGTTATTTAATTGTTATTGTATAATTTAAAACCGCTGACGCAAAAATTACTGACTGAAAACCTCCACAACGTTCAATTTTCAAAGAGTAAAGTGCGGTTTGTAGAGTTGTTCTAGCAAAAATAATAGCTGTTCCAGATTGAAACTAGAAAAACTATGGTCACAGCAATCAACTAGACATTTTGACAGCCAAAGTTGTAGTGATGTAGTGATGGGACGAAGCTTGTAGATACCTGTTCGTGTATGTCTTCTGTTCTGTATCTCATCTGTCTTCCTAGTGACCAATATATCCAGGAAAGGTAACTGTTTGCAGCTTCCGTTTCCATGGTATATTTGATCAAATGGTCAGAACGGGTGCCTACAGGCTTTGTCCCATCACCGTCAACAACAGAAGAGGTTAGTAATCCAAACTTTATTCCTGCAAGCAAAAAGGATATGCGACGAAGTAGAAGGTTGCAAGATGGCCTCCGAAACATCAAACCCTTTTTTAAAAGATGCATGGCAATCGAAGTTTCTAATTCTAGATCTTGTGTTAGTTCTAGTGATAGTGCTAGTGGTAGTTCTAGTTATAAAGTTTTACTTATAGATATTATTCAATTTTTTGTCCGTAAATGATTATGAAAAATTGAATACAATAATTACAATAATTCGAACATACCTCTACAAAAATCGCAAATATCATCGGCCGGTTTCATTACTGTTACATATGGTATGTATTTATTCCAAACTCGTCGGAATGACCTATTACTTATTCTTCGTTCGTCCGGACTAAGTGAAGAAATATACATCCTATAAATTGACGACATATTTTCGCTTGATGGTAGCTTCATAACCCCATAGTCTTTAAATTTCCTAAGTCTTCCAGGCAGTGGAAAGGCTAAACGTTCAGCAATAGAGTTAATGAATTCTACTATCTTAGTAATTTCAGATGGTTGTATTGCTTTTGAATTGGAAGATGGCTTGTTGATTTTACCATGTTTTCTTACTATGATACCGTTGACATCGAAGTGTCGTAGTAAAGCTTTATAACGTTTCAATCCACAGGCGTATATAAACAGAAATAACTGACGACAAATAGGTAACTTGTAATAAGTGTAAACAATGTTACTCTTCGTTCGTAACGTTTCTTTTCGGTTTTCGTATTTTTTCCGTCCTGAGATTTTTGCATAAGCATCATCCAAGGCATCACATGTTTTACCTGATTCAATTTTACTCAATATTATCAAATCCTGTTGATCTTTCTCTAAATCTATAAAGTTATTTCTTGATTTCAGTATCATATCTCGTGGTATTACAAAATTGCATTTCCGGTTGCAACAAGATTTTTTAAAAAACTGAGTAATCTTTTCCTGCTCTTCTTTATCTTCAAGAGACACGTCTCTTGTTTTCAAAAAATCTGTTGCATAACTTTTATCTGAACTAATTGAATTGGAATCCTTGGTATGGTCTTCTGGATAGTCATTTTCACTAAAATATTGTTCACCCAGTGTTTTTAATCCATTTTCTGACAACATTCTTCACTTCACTACTAATAATTATACAACAAACCTACTAAATTACGGCGATCATTTAGTAACCTAGTACATTACAATGATAATAATATTTTAAGGTGTTTACTCGTAAACTTGATTTCGATTTAGGTCCCTTTTCATAGACCAGGCCACATATAAAACTAAAAAACGCGTTTTAAGTGCTGATAAAACTTGTAGCTATCAAATGAGGCAAAAAACATTTAAGATTAAATTTGTGAGAAGGTAAATTGAACTGAAAATGTATTTAGATCCATTTTAATTTCAAACTTATATCGTAGGAACGTGTACGTAGCAAAATAGGAAATGTACCGTGTACATTTACATATCGTACACGGTACATTTACTGAACGGAAATTTATCGTACAGACCTGTATAGTCGAAACTTATCTTATCGTAAGTACTTTTAATGTAATTTCCGATTTCGGATATAAATACCTCCATGAGTGAATGCGTTCGTCAGTCCTCTACAGTTTGGTTTCCGACCCAAACATTCGACCGTACACCAGGTACTGCGACTTGTCGAACACATAACCGATGGCTTCAATCGTAATCAAAGCACTTGTGCTGTGTTTTTCGACGTTGCCAAAGCGTTCGACATAGTATGGCATGAAGGACTTTTGTTCAAAATGCTAGAAGCGGGCGTGCCCCTGGAGTTAGTTCAATTGATCGCGTCCTACCATGACGGTAGGAAGGCGCGCATCAAATTGAAAGGTACGCGTTCGAGAGAGCGAATCCTAACTGCAGGCGTCCCTCAGGGGTCGTTGCTTTCACCAATACTCTTTTGTATCTTTGTGAGCGACTTACCTCGTACTGAGGGCACTCAGTTAGCGATGTACGCCGACGATGTGTGCACCTACAGCAGATCTGGGTCCCCCGAGATTGCCGCTCGTAGACTGCAGACAGCATCGGATCAGCTGCAAGACTACTTCGCAAAGTGGCGGGTCAAAATCAACGCTGATAAAAGTACCGTAGTACTTTTTACTCGGCGTAGAAAGAGACCCCCCGATGCGATGGTACTGCAAGGGGACGAGCTCCCCTGCCGTTCTGAAGTCAAGTATTTGGGTGTCATTCTGGACTCTAAACTAACTTGGAAAAGTCACATCGAGGCCATGGCGAACCAGGCGAAGATAGCTCTGGTCAATCTGTACGCTCTGATAAATCGCCGAAGTAAGTTGGATCCTCTCCGGAAGATTCGACTCTACAAAGCGGTTATCAGACCTGCGATGACATACGCTTGTTCAGTCTGGGGTTACACCGCGCACTCGCACGTGCAAAAACTCCAAGTGGTTCAGAACAAGGTCCTAAGGATGACATTCGATGCTCCTTGGTTTGTCAGTAATGCGACACTGCACAATGATTCCCAGATGGTGACCATCGAGGAATTCATTCGGAACAGAGCCAGTACCGAGTTTACGCGACTCGAAGACCACCCAAATTCCAAACGGATTACGACGTTGAACACCTTCGCCATAAACGGCCAAGGCTGCTTCTCGTCTGACGATCCGGGAACCCGACTGTCCTTTCCAAATCCACTCCCGATATCGCTAATTTAGCGAATATTAACTAACATATTTTCCGTCTGTTTTAGATCCGATGAAGAGGGTTAAGGAAGATTTCCAGGAACATCAAGAGGCAGGCCCGTCAAGTTCACCGTTCCTCTACAGTATTGAAACTTATGGTGGCTATGTTCCGTTTTAGGGTTGGTGATTGAAACAACTGGTTTAACTAAATATATTTATTCTTGTGCGGCTTCCCAACAGTGCTATCTTTTTAACAACGTATATTGATCTAATTCTAATTTAACATTATTTTATCGAACTAGTATTTCCCAACCGATGGTCTCACCATTTTCAACCAATCAAAATTTAATCACGCGATTAATTGAACCAATAAAACGCACTTGGCAACAAGGATCGACGATTTTTTTCGATTTGGCACTCGGGTTAAATATAACAATAATTTAATAAACAATAGATCGCGTAAACTGTAAATATGTACATAGGTGTACGTGGTGTTTATAAATAAATTATACTATATATATATAAAAACTCTATTATTTTATTACTTTCCCAAATATACCAAGCAGGATGGGTGTAAGTAGCGCAATTGGCAGTGACATTTAATCCTAAATCGTAAAGATCACTTATTAATAAAATATAAAATAAGTAGTAAGTGAACACCAATCAACAATTTCGTTTTGAGATGCACTGTTCAATTTGTATAGAAAATAGGAATAGAAATAATATCGTTTATGTTTTTCGATTACGCTGTATATCAAGAATACGACAAGTATTAAGGTGGATAGGCGAAGGTGGACGCAAAACAAACTTGCTAAAACTAAAAGTTACACTCGAATATTAATTTAATGAATAATTATTATACATATTGTAATTTAATTTAATATTTAAGATGTAATATGAAAAAGAAAAACTTATTGTTAATTTGATAGCTTGCGTATACTGTGTTGGAATTGTAAGTCGAAACTACATAAGTAAGTCGACATTTAGCACACGGTATAAATATCTCAATATTTTAATAAATTATAGTTGTTGTTGGAAAGAGAAACAATTAACAATAAAATAAAACGTTAAATTAAATCTGAGTTGTATTAAATATTCCCTACTTAAATGATTACATGGTAATTCTGTTAAACTACAAGTAATAGAAAAATTGATTGAGTGACATAAATAAGTAATCGCATACAATCCGAATTGAGCAGGAACAGTTCAACCATTTTTGTTAGGTGGTTTTGTAGGTATCGTTATATTTTCTGATTTTCAATTAGCGAAAAGATTTTACTCGTCATTTCAAATATCGTTCAAAATCGAGATATTAAGTTGTCGGAGTGTTTCCAGAGTTCAAGTCGTTTTATCACAAATATTTTAAATAAACTTTACGAAAAGATGATTAGAACTTTGGGAACGTATCTGAAATATACCGGCAATTTAAACACGACTGATAATGAGTGATTCGAAACGAATTTATCTAAATTCAATAATACAAAAACACAATGATTCACATTTTCATCCCAGTTTGAGCGAGTAATAGAGATGGGATTATTAATCAATTAAATTACATGTTTTTGTTATCAATTTTCAATGTGTACTTTCTTACATTTTATTAATAAGTAACCTTTACGATTTAGAATTACATCCATCCTGCTTGGTATATACATACTTACTTTGTCCCAAATAAAATACAACATGTCAATATAATTTTACATTTCAGTAAAATCTCGATATAACGGATTAATACCAGGAACGTAGTGTCCGTTACTAGAATAAATCTAGTTCCAGGTCTAATGTTAGTTCTAGCTTAGTGACAATGTAAGTGTAAAACTAGAACTAACGCTATTCGGGTTTAGCCGCACGTCTCTAAAGACGGCTAAACCCAAATGATTCTAGTTCTAGGTATAGTATTAGTTCCACATAGTAACAGTGCTAGTGTAAAACTAGAACTAACACTAAACCTAGTCGGAACTTATCTTATCGTAAGTACTTTTAATGAAATGTTCCAATTTTGGGTATAAATATCTCCATGAGTGAATGCGTTCGTCAGTCCTCTACAGTATTGTAATACTTAAGGTGGACGCAAAACAAACTTACTAAAACTAAAAATTACATTCGAATATTAATTTAATGAATAATTACTATACATATTGTAATTTAATTTAATATTTAAGATGTAATATGAAAAAGAAAAACTTATTATTAATTTGATAGCTTGGGTATACTGTGTTGGAATTGTAAGTCGAAACTACATAAGTAAGTCGACATTTAGCACACGGTATAAATATCTCAATACTGAAATTCTCGGTGTATTTTAATTCCAAAAAAAGTAAATTATATAAACTACTACTCTTTACCCGGTATAAATTTCACATCTATGCACAAAACACCAATCGAGTAATGTAATTTTAATTTTTTTGATGATATTAAAACGAATATTTGGGCAAAATTTGAACAGAGGAAAATAAAGCAGAAAAGAAAATGCAATAAATAACAACATTTTATTAAAATAAAAATAATACAGTTACATACACAAACTATTAAGTTGTTATAAGTTTGTGAGAATATTAAAATTGAAATATCTTATCTCAACCTAATCAATGACTTTTGTTTCTCGTATCACGTTGATTTTTATATTACAATTTAATTAATTGACAACCCATCATTTATGTGTTCATCGTTCGAATCTGTTTTCTTAATTATAAATCATGTTTCAATATGATTTTTGTTGCTCCTGATGTACCATCTCATAATAAATTTCTTAAAATTCTTGAATTTAGTTGAATGTTTCTTATCAATAGCGGTCTGTTTAGTATTACGATAGTTGAATTTCGCCTCGATTGCGTTTACCATTTTATTATATTGTTACTGTTGGTTTATTATATTGTTACTGATGGTGGTTACCTTTATTACCTATCTTTTTATACCTTTTATTAAAAGGGGAACCTTTAAAAGGGAAACCTTTGGTAATTAGTAATTACCATTAATTCAGAAACTAGAAATATTTCATAATATGGAATTTAAAATTTCGGGTTTTTCAAAATTAAAAATTTTAATAATGAAATTTCCTGGTTTCTGTATATGTATTTGGATTTGATGTATACAGGTCTTATCAGTACTTAAAACGCGTTTATTAGTATCATATGTGACCTGGTCTATTAAAAGGGACCTACCGTTCGAAATCAAGTTTATCCCAAAAAAAATTATTATCGTTATAATGTAGGTTACTAAATAATAATAATGTAATGTAATGTAATAATGTATAATACAAAATATTTTCAAAAAATTGATTAAAAACACTAAGAAAACAATATTTTAGTCAATGTGATGATCTGAAAGACCATACCAACAATACTAGTTCAAAAAGTTTTCAAAAAAGCCTTTTCAAGATAAACAAGAACAAAAAAAGATTTCTCAGTTTTTTGAAAAGTCCTGTTGCAACCAGAAATGGAACATTGTGATGTCAACGGATATGATTCTGAAATAATAATAATAATAATAATAAATTTCTTTATTCCCCAACATAACGTATTACACAACAAATAACATATTAATATTAGTTACAGTACAGTTATGTATTTGGAGAACCTCAAGGGGCAGTTCAGATGAATGTCTCGTAAGACATTCCTTGCTTTTAAACCGAACCCTTAAATCATGTAAGAATAAAAAACAAGTTTGAATACCTATTCTACCTATCCTAACAATCCGTAAACAAACTAAAGCATAATAAAAAGCAAAAAACCTCGCATTGTTGTTAAAAATATATCTGTATAGGACACCCTTAAACCTCTCTTTTTCTACGAATATTAATATTATGAATATCGCTTCTAAGTGTCACCCTACGAGACATATACGGAGGATTGCCGGTAACCACTACTTTGTGAAACAATGTTAAGGACTGCAAAACGACCCGATCACGCATGTTAAACCATTTCAATTCCTTCAATTTATGGGAAATATAGTCAAATTTTCGTATATTAAAAATAAATCGCATGCAAGCGTTCTGCACCCTTTGCACCCTACCAATATCAAGCTTCACATAGAGTTGTTTTCAATTTGACACTAAAAATGTCTTTAAAACAGTACAACAATTTTAAATTTTGATAAGCTATACCAATTATTTTAGAAATATAATTACGGTATCTGAAAGAATTGTCAATAATTAAACCCAAGTTTTTGGCCTGTGACACAATCGGGATGCAATGTTGATATTACAGTTGGTGGCATACCAAGTGTAATATCAACATTGCGACTCATAGATTCTACTACTCAATCTTTACCAAACACCCACACTAAACTTTTTTCTGGATTCAAAATTAATGAATGCTCTGTTGCGTAATCTGACAAACGAAGCAGATTCTCGTTAATACTAGCTACTGCTATGCCTAACTGGTCTCTAAGAAAACTAAGGTATACTTGTGTATCATCAGCGGATTTGTGAACATAAGAAAATTAAAAACACTTGGGTAGCAAGAACGTATAGATACAAAAAAGTAATGGTCCTAATACTGAACCCTGGGGAACACCACTTGTCACCAGTGTTGCTAAATACCCGGGTATTTATTTTCAAGGGAAAATACCCTGGGGTATTTACCCAAGTTGAGTATTTAGAGGTATTTATAAAATTTAAAAACAATACAAAGATCACTAAAAAAGTAAAAAAAGTTTAATTCAAAAATAAAAGTTCTTTTTTAATAAAAATCATTAACACTGGTTATTTACACAAAAACTCATAAAAATAAAACAAGAAACGTTAAATAATATATTCATTTTTAATCATAATAAATTGATATAATCTAAATTAAGACAGATTCGTCTTAATTGCTCGTCTTCGACCAATTCATTGTCGCTTTCTTCATTTTTGTCGGTATCTGTTATATTTTGGTTTGTGTTACTTTCATATGTATTTAATAGCTTATCATTGTAAGTTAAATATGTTAATTTAGCGGCATTTGTCGTAGTCAGCGGATTTCTTTTTTTGCAGTACAGCCAACTAAACGCGCTAAAGGTTCTTTCTGTTGCCGCTGATGTTATGGGTGCACTTAATATCCGAATGGCGATATCTGCCAATTCGCAAGTTCCCCTCAAACCTCTCCACCATAAAACTGGTGGCATAGAATCATGTCCGTCCCATAAAATGGTGTTTGCCTACATATCTTCTTTATCACGAAAATTTACTAACTCGGATCTTAACTTTATTTCATTTATATGAGAATGCTTTCCCATATTATATATAAATGTCATTGCGTCCAACAACTGAGTGGGATTTAAATCGCACCCCTGAGTTGATGGATTTAACAAATCTGCGGCAAAATGTATGTCGCCTAGTGCAAACTTCTTTCTGTCGACCAATTTTTTAATAATATTATCCTTTTCGAATTCTTCGAAATTGATGACATTAATAATGTCCATTAAAGTCGACTCCAGTTTTGTTAATTCTTTATAGACAATATGTATTTGTGGTTCATTAGATTGCACTTTTATTAATAAGTTTATTATAGGTTCTAAGCGACATCATATTTTGGATATGATTCCAAAAGTCATCACCAAGAATTTTTTCTTTATTTCTAATGTGATTATTACTCCTTCGGTTACCGCTAAGGTTTGGATAACACTTTTATTAGTCATCACACTTTTCAAACAATCCAAATAACTACCCCATCGAGTTAGTGCTGGTAATTTAAGAGCGACTGTAACACCTTTTTCTCTTCCTATTTGATCAAAAGTTGCTTTAAGTACATGACTATTTTTAATAGTTTTTGTGACTTGAATCACATCTGTTATTTTTGTTTTAATTGATGAACTGTTAACAATATCACCACATATTAAATGTAACAAATGTGCCAAACATCCTAGCGGTACAATATGAGGATACTTTTCTTGCAGTAGTCTGAAACTTGCTCTCATATTCGCCGCGTTATCACCAATGACTACCAGAAATTTTTCGGTATCATACTTTTTCATTACTATTTCTATTTGTTTGTACAAATATGTTGCTGTATGTCGCTTTTCCCCCGAAAAAACAAAATCAACAAAAAGTGGAGCGGGGGTAGATATTAAAAAATTTATAATGGATTCGTTGCGCAGATTAGACCAACCATCACATTGTAAATGTAGGTGCTTACAATTATTAACTGTAGAATTAACATTATTTTTCATTTCGACATACTGTGATTCTAAATATGTTCTTGCTAAACGATTTCGGGAAGGAGGCACGAATGCGGGGCGAATAGCTTTAAAAAACTCGATCCATAATGGATGTTCTACTAACGAGAATGGCGCGATGAAAACAGCTTTTGCCAGACGTTGATTGAGCATTTCCTACATCAAAAGAAAATCATCATTGTAAGTTTTGACTGATAGCAATTTTATAGTAAAACATACATTTGTCGCAGGATCCATAGTATCGAAAAACGGTGTAATTGCTGATGATGAAGATAATGTTGACATAGAACTTCCAGGTCTTTCAAAAGAACTAGATCCAGGCACAACACTCACTGGATTATTTTCTTGCCAAGTTACTACCGATTGATCTATATTTTTCACCAAACTAGGGTTTTTTAAAATATTTTTTAAATGTTGTGGGCATTTAAAACAGTTTTTAACAATGTGAGTTGTCATTTTATTAACATTGCCGTGTTTATACCGTTGATTGCAATATTTGCATATTACACCTCCCTGTTCATGAGTATTAAAAAATGTCCAAGCCTTGGCATTTTTACAACACGTTTTTTTACTACACAAAAAGATATTATTATTTTTTTTTTTAATTTAAATGAAGTATATTTTTATAAATTTTTATTTAAATTACGGTTTTATTTCGTGTTCTACTCTATAAGGAACTACGCGCATCTAAACTACAGTCAAAAATTACACAAACAAGTTTAAACAAGAATACAGGTGCTTGCGAGACGCGCCCAGTTGACGACGTGCGCGCAAGTGTAAATACCCGCTGTTTGGGTATTTACCCTGAGCCGGGGATAAATACCCATTTTATAAATACCTACCCGCCGGGTATTTACCCCGCGCCCATCACTGCTTGTCACATCTAAAAAACCAGAATACCCACCATTCAACTTCACATATTGTCTACGATTGCTCAAGTAACAATACATCATTTCAATAAACGACTCATCACAACCAACATGTGAACAACGAAGAACCGCCAACAATGCACGATGGTTAACAGTATCAAATGCTTTGCTATAGTCCAAAAGAACCAATATGCTGAGATCATTTTATCTTTTGCTCTAATAAGGTCATCCGTAACATGTGACAAAGCAGTTACAAAACAGGTTCGAATGTTCTCTCAACTGACCACATATAATTTTTTCCAATATTTTACTGACAAGGGAAGTATCAGAACTGTCCCTCACCGAGTTTGTTGAAATTTGGTACAGCGATAATATGGCCAAAAATAATTTTTACGTGCTAAAAAAGCCCCTGGAGCGTATTATAAGAGTTGGAAATCGGGGCGAAATATATATATTCGCTTATAGGCTGAAAACGAAAATAGCTATCGAAATGTGGTAAATGTAAACTGATATTCATTTTCAAACAGCTTTCCATTGATATATCACACATATATCTGAGGGCTTCAGGGAGTAAACTACCCCTAGTTTTTTGGAATATTTTAAAAACTACCCTGTCGATTTTGGCGATATTATGTATCCCTATAGTACGTTTAAAAATATTAATGACGTGTTTTTTCATATTTGCCTCTGACCATCCCCTGCAAAGTTACGGGGTATGATAGATAACCCCTTTCCTTAAGAATAAAGTGACAAACTGTTACACTTTTGAACAATATTTTGAAGAAAACCATAAATTAGTTGTAAATTAACATTTATGCAGTAAAATAAACCCTATAAAACCAACCCAAAAATTAGTTTTTTTTGCGAAAATAGTTTGTCGATTTTGGTGCAATTTCCCACATAGATTTTTTTATACGTTAGGTAGTACTATTGTAAGAACTTACAAGGGTTAGAAGTTTGGGGTAGAAAATATATTTTCGCTAATAACTTTCATACTCCTACAGAAAAATGTTTTTTATCCTTATTTTATTTAAATAACACAAAAGTTAGGATAATAAAATTATATAAATATTTATTAATAATGAGTTAAAAAGTAACTGACAAAAGAATGGTTGACTATCACAAATTGTATTCTACATTATTAATTTAATTTCTTTTTTTTTTTTTACTTTTTTTATTTAATATATTGTTGACAATAATGAAAATCATGGAAAAAATGTTTTAAACACAACGACTGTTTACACCATGCACAAGTTATTTATTTTTTTATTTCATGTGGGTACAGAAACAGGTCGAACCCAATAATACTGTACCACAAACAACCAATTGTATACAAATAAAATAGAATTACAGTTCACAATAATAATAATAATGAATTAACATTAATGGTACAAAAGTGATTCAAAAGGAAAAAAAAACTAAAACTAAGTTTAGGTGATATAAATATATCATATATCAAATATCAAATGAACGCTGGAGGCAACACACCACCTGCAGCAAAGAGCAGTTTTTTAAATGCATAGAAAGAATGCTGAAACAGATCTATGTTAACACGATTTGCCGATCTTGCCATTCTCAATAAAGGAGAGTTTTGACAGGCATTGGTTCTAGGAGTAGGTGTCATAAATAGAAAATCAAAGCGAAGTAATCTCGGAGGAACGTGAACACATATAGAACCAACAAGCATTGGAGAATCACACTTGTTGTTCAAAAGTTTGTAAAAATATAATATATAGGTATTTGAGGAATTTAGATTGAATACGCTCAATTCTAGATTTATACGAGAGTGTGCGTTAAGTGTGCTGTAAACATAGGCAAAATAGAGATTTCTAATTGCAGCAATGTTTGAAAAAGCTACCGTTGATCTCATAATAAATCCTAACATACGCCAGGCTTTGGAGACAACAGTATCGATATGTTTATCAAATAATAATTTATAATCAAATGTAACACCCAAATCTCTAATAAATGAGACACGTTGCAACCTCTCACCAGTGACGCTATAATTGTAGTGGATTGTGTTCACCCTCCTAGGGAAGGAAATAACATTACACTTTGATAAGTTTAATGAAAGGCGATTATTTAAGCAAAAAGCATGTAGATTGTTTAAGTCAGATTGCAGTTTAGAACAATCAAGAGGTGAGGAGATACGGAGAAAGAGTTTTAAATCGTCAGCATACATTAAACATTGGGCATAATTAACGACGTCAAATATGTCGTTAACATAAATATTAAACAGTAAAGGGCCCAGATGGCTACCCTGTGGAACACCAGAAGGAACCGACACAGGATTAGAGAAAAAACCATTAACCGAAACAATCTGGCATCTCTCCTTCAGATAGGAAGCAAGCCATAGCAAAAGATTTCCCTGAACACCAAACTTCCTTAGTTTGAACAGAAGTAAGTTGTGATCCACCCGGTGGAAAGCTTTACTAAAATCCGTATAAACTGAATCAACCTGACAAGAATCATCCAGAGTAGATAAGATATACTGGGTATATTCAAGCAAGTTACTCTCCACCGAGCGACCAGCAAAAAAACCATGTTGTCTAGAATTGATTTTAGACTTAAGGGCAAAGAATAGACGTGCATGAACTACTTTCTCAAACGCTTTCCCAAACGCTGGCAAAATAGATATGGGGCGGTAATCGGTAAGCACCACGGTCCCCAGATTTAAAAATGGGAAGAACAAAAGCCCGCTTCCACAATAAAGGAAAGACACCCATTATCAATGAAGCATTAAATAAAATAGTTAAAGGAAGGGACAGAGAGTGTGAACATTCCTTCATTAAAATTGATGGAATACCATCAGTACCTATACTGTCTGTAACCCTGATGCCCATCAGGGCCTCCTCAACCTCAATTCTGTCAAACTGCATCTGACTCAAAGGAAGGGTATCCATTTCTATACAATATACATTCTGCTGGATTGGAGCAGGATCCACAAAAACCGAAGAAAAGAAATCAGCAAACAATGAGCATACTCCGACACCTTATAACAGCTATATCTCCACAGATATCTCACGTAGGTTTTTCATTGGAAAAGCAAACCTCCACGGGATTTTCAAACCGTTCTGGTCTCTCCTCTATATATCCAGATGCAAACCAGGCGTATTTAAAAACATTAATAAATCGTGGGGAAGACAACTGGTTATGCGTTAAAGATTGCAATTTTAAAATATTATCTCGCTGATGCAAATTGACATCGTACTGGTAGAGAATAACTTGATCAGAAAATCTTCTAATGAAATTTTTCCATATTCTAAAACCAAATACATCCAGGGGTTGAATTTTATCTGTTGTCCCTGCAGGTATAGACAAATATTTAGACTTAACATCCGATGGAGTTACTTCACTAATAATTTCAGGGCAGTGGCCACTCCAAGAAACCAGTAATAGTAATGATTTGGGTCCGGTGTTTGGGAAATAGACATCTTGTAGTCAATTTTTCATATGAGCAGAAGTCAGTTTACCAGACTTTGATGCCAAAACGAATATGTTATCTGCTTTGAACATTGTATTTATTACGCTCGGTCCAAACGTACCAGAGGATTCTTTTAAAGCAATGAAAAGAGGAGAAAGTAGCTTTTCATTTGCAGATATGATGGGTTGAATTGTGTTGTCGATGACACCGACTGGACCACGCTTTCCACGGTTTTAACCCCTAAAATTGTAACCCCTAAAACCCCTTTTAAATAAAAATAAATTTAAAAAACTAAACTAACAGTGTAGAATACAATTTGTGATACTTAACCATTTTTTTCAGTTGCTTTCTAACTCATTATTAATAAATATTTATATAATTATCCTAACTTTTGTGTTATTAAATAGAATAAGGATAAAAAAGCTTTATCTGTAGGAATATGAAAGTTATTAGCAAAAATATATTTTCTACCCCAAACTTATACTTAGGTGACAATTTTCATATTTCAAATGGAACATCCTGTATTTCATTACATTTTTGAAATTTTTGTTCAATTTTAGGCCACTTGTATGTTGCAGCCGACACGTACGCGCAATTATTTGGTTGCACTCTCCATACCATATTATTATCAGATTCAAATAATCCTCATTACTAAATTCCAAACGTGGCGTTTCTTGAGAACAGATCACTATAAAAGGTAACCTAGCCATCACACCAACAGAAATAAACCATAGCTTTTGCAAATGTCAAACTATTTACTCTTTCCTTACTAATCCTCTGATAATACATAACCACAACAACATTCCCAACACAAAATTTTTTTTCCGGCGGTCAAAGTAGATGGTTTATAAATTATAAAAACCTGAAAATACTTTAGTTAAAAGCTGGCATCAAACATCACAAGTCTGCAAATTTTCAAATCTCCACTTCATTCGGTTATTCATGGCACGCTAGGTTAAACGATATGTGTGCATTTTTTAAAAAACCCAAATTATCTCCCAAAGTATAAATGTTAGGTATAGGACATATGGGATATAAAAGATGTAAAATGAGACACTGAAGACGACTAAGTAATAAAATATGAGGCGTGCCATTTAAAAAAATTAAGTTATGGTACTTCCAAGTTTTGAGAAGTTAACGTGCCATAGTAAAGTGACCAAACATTCTAGACAGCCGTACTCGGCACCAAAACATACTCCATCATGTTGCTTAAGCATGTTCTGAATCCTAAATTGATATCCCAAAAATCGAGTGTTCTCTGATTGTCTGCTGGAGCAGATTTTTCTAGAAAAATTCGAGTAACTCGAGAACGGCTGAATCAAATTGCAAAAAGTAAAGTTATTCATAAACCTTGAAAACAGACAAATCCAAATATGTAAAAATATACAGGTGTTCCATTTAAAAAAATAAAGCAGGTGGGGACTTCCGGTATAACCGGAAGTGCTAGAAATCTGAAAATATTTTAGTCGAAGAGAACACAATAGATAATACTTAAATCTGAATTTTCAAATTTTTATTTTGGCCAGAACCCTGTAAAGTTCTAATGGACGGTCGTCGTGGATGACCTGTATAAGATAAGTTCAATATGGTTACAAATAAACTAGCACTTCCGGTTTACGGATACGATCCAAAAATTGATGCGAATCTTAGATTTTGTTATAACAGCTATATACGAAATTGAATTGTCGTAGCTTGGTGGGTTTTTGATTTTTTTAATGAGGACCCATTATTTCAGTTATTATTCATTTAATACTTACCATGTAAACGCCATTTTTGGTACACTTACAACAAACCGTTGAGTTCCCAATTTGAATGTTACTTCTGAATCATGTTTTTTTAAAACATCAAATAACTCATAATTATGAGGCAAGTAATTAAAATTTGGAAAATTTTCGCTCAAGTACCTCCACAAAGGTTAAAGGTATCTAATCATACTAATTTCTTTCATATAAAATTGGAAATAATCGACTAATCTTTACAAAACAATCCCCTAAGGCTACACCTCTAAATTGATTATAGAGGGTCAATTATATTTATAGCAACTTTCTTAGTACCTTAAGGAGGAAATGTTGTAAATATAGGTTGTTCCAAATTGATTTATTTGTAATAGGATAATTAATGTTTAAAATATGGAATTGCTAATGTTCATGCTTTATCCTAACATCTATTATCACATCAATAATTAGAACATCTACCAATAAAATAAAAAAAATTATCTTTTACCATTTTTATTTATTAAATGTACTTATACATTGTCTTAACTTAAGCAGCAGGATCTTCTCCCTTTGTAGTCCTTGTGTAAATAAGTTGGGCATGATGTTGAACAACTTGTTTAATTAAACCTGAAATAACCCATTAAAGTGTAAATTCACCTTCAAATCTTTATAATTACAAAAAGATAATAGAAAATTTCCAATCAGCCTCATTAAATCAGTTTTAAATAAAACATCATTAATCTTTCAAGTTAAAAAAAATTTGCATCATAAAACTCAATAAATATCTCTAAATAATAACCACATATTCTTACCTTTCTGTTGTAATTCAATCAAAGCTCTCCTTGCCAAAGATCCCCTGACCTTTAATCTTTCAGAGACTACAGAAGGCGTAATAAGTTTGTATTGTGGGACTTCTTTATAAAGCTTCTCATAGGTAGCTTTGTCAAACAAAACTTGGTTGTTTAACTTATCCCTGACTTTTCCTTTGGACCACTTCTTCTTCTTGGCTTTACCACCTCCGGACCCTTCTTTTTTCTTCTGGGTCTTCTGTGGTTGTTTAGAAGAACCCTTCGTATCCTTCTTAGGCGGCTAAAAAAAAGTTATAATCAGTAAATAAATTATCATTAAAATATATTTCTTAAAGAATTTGGTTATTTTAAATAAAATCAGACTCATTAAATCAGTTTTAACCACCATGGGGTTTGTCTAGAATGAAAAAGGATCATCACTTTAACCTACAGTGAGTAACTTTAATATTCGGTTTTTTTATTACAAACTCTTCTGTCTGAAATTTTCAGAAGAAAATAAGAAAAAAAATTTTTGTTTGTATCTTGTTCTTTGATACATATATCTATTATTTTAAAATATGTACATTTGTTGTTTCAATCTTATTTCAATAAACCTACAACAAACAATATACATAAAACAGTGAAAATTCGCGCAACATTAATATTCGGTTTTCTTTACTGTGAAAAATGGAAACACTTGTTAGCAGTTGAGTTGGCCAAAGAATAACGCTTTTTTTTCTAAATCGCAGTAGGCTACGTTACCTATGACGTTACCCGTCATGCAATTGTCATTTCACTTGATTAATACGTATAAAACGAAGCGATGGGGCGTAAAAGCAAAAATTCGTCAATTGAAATTAAAAAACTTGTCATTAAACATTATGTAACACGGAAAACATATAAAAAAATAGCGGAAATTTTAAATATGAAAGTGAGTACAGTTGGGGATATAGTACGGCGATACAGAGAGGAAGGCAGGATAGAATACCTCAAGCAAAAAGGGCGACCAAAAAAGTTGTCTGCACGAGAAGAAAAGTATATTGTGCGTAAAATTAAGTGTGAACCGCGTTTAAGTGCGCCAAAACTGGCTGCTGATGTATTTTCTACATACGGTAAGAACGTACACCCCCAAACCATTCGGCGTGTAATACAATCAGAGGGTTATAACGGACGAGTAGCTAGGAAAAAACCGTTCATTAACGAGCGTACAAGAAAAGCCCGATTGAATTTTGCTAAAGAGCACATAAAAAAACATGAAACTTGGTGGAATGATGTAATTTTTTTAGATGAAAGCAAATTCAACTTATTTGGTAGCGACGGAAAAGTTATGGTTTGGCGGAAACCCAATGAAGAGTTGAAACCAAAACATTTGAAACCTACAATAAAACACGGAGGTGGCCATGTGATGGTTTGGGGGTGTATTTCGTCCAAGGGGACGGGAAATCTGGTGTTTATAGACACCATCATGAACAAAGAAATATATCTAAATATTTTAAAAGAAAATTTGAAGAAGTCAGCTGAAAAAATGGGCATTCTACAGAGTTTTAAGCTGTACCAAGATAATGACCCCAAGCATAAAGCACATATTGTAAGGGAATGGTTGCTTTATAACTGCCCGAAAGTGATCGCCACTCCTCCGCAATCACCTGACCTTAATCCCATAGAAAATTTGTGGGATGAATTGGAGCGGCGTGTTCGGCAGAAGCCGGCTTCTTCCCATATAGAACTGAAGAAAAGGTTACAGGAAGAATGGGCAAAAATTGGACAAGACTATACCCAAAAAATAACTGGCAATATGCCAAAACGTCTAAATGATGTTATTAAAAACAATGGGTTCAGTACGAAATATTAATTTCTTTAAATTTGAACTATTTTTTATAATTATTTTGTAAGTGGGCAGAAAAACCGAATATTAATGTTGCGTAAATTTTTGATTATTTTGTGTTTTTTTGTTAATTGTAGGTTTAATAAAATATATTTAAACAACAAATGCGCATATTTTGAATTAAAATACATATATCGAAATACTAGTTGCAAGAGGAAAGGAATTTTTTTTTACTTTTTTTGTGAAAATTTCAGATAAAAGAGTTTGTAATAAAAAACCGAATATTAAAGTTACTCACTGTATAAACCATGCGTACATCATTGGGAATGTAAAATCACGATAAATTAAAAATTAAAGATGAATTTTATAACGGCATATCATCTGAGATTAGTTACTAAAGAGTTTCAGTGGGAATTTAATATAAAAACACGATTACTACCAAAAATAATAAAATAAACATGTGTCAACTCACCATCTTGAATAGTGAAAGAACAACGGAAAGGCAGCGGCGGAAATCGAAATTACTCACAGCGCCATCTAGTTGTGTATTTTACCAACCCAACAACTTTAACTTCCCTAAAATACTAATTTAATTAACCATATCATACAATTATTATACAAATTTCAGATGAATTATATTATGTTCTTTAGATACTTTGAAAATTAAATCTTTTTTAAATTTATTTAAATTGTTACAGCTTCTATACACCTGACACACCCCGCCATCTATCTATTTATTCAATAATTTCTAAACCAAACCCAATAATTTTAATTTCCCTAAAATTACATTTTTTTTAATAGTTTACAATTCAAAAGAAAATTTGAATAATATTATAATAAAATTAAAACTTGTAATCTCAAATTTCCAATTTTTATTGTTTCAAAGATAACATTAAAACGGTACACGTCAGGATAATAATTTTTTTAGGGATTTTACGTTTTTTGTTTTACCTAATCAAGACATTTGTCAAAACTGTCACTGACAACATGGCAGTTTGTCGAAGTGTCAGCCGGTTTCGGCTGCCAAAATACGTATAACTAAAGCATGGTGTCTTTTTTAAACAAAAATTTTATTTTGTGTAATACATATGGTCTTCATTAAAACAATAAATAACTTTTAAAATTTATGCGCTAGAAAGCGTAGAATATACCAAGTTTTTTTTGCTTTCTTCGAGTGATGGATAGATTGTTTACGTAGTGTTTAAATCGCCACGTACTATGCTTCCCCTATCGCATAAAGACACCCTTAATAGGGGTTTCGGCTCAAGGATAAAAGAAAAAATCAACGGCTGGCTCAGATTAATTTTCTCAGATCGAAACTCTAGGAATTTATTTCTGTTTTTGTTACTAAACTTATCCTTTGCGTTTGTTGAGTTATCTTATGGAATATGGACCAACAGTTTAGGTAAAACAAATATATTAGTTCCTATTGTTGTACTTTTATGTTAATAAAATTTATTTTAGGTTTAATATCGGATTCTTTCCACATGTTCTTCGATTGTACAGGCCTGCTAGCTGGCTTAGCAGCCTCTGTTATAACAAAATGGAAAGCTAATGATAAATATTCTTATGGATATGTTAGAGCAGAAGTATTAGCTGGTTTTGTGAATGGTTTATTTTTACTTTTTGTTGCCTTCTTTATTATGTCTGAAGCTGTTGAAAGAGCCATTGAACCACCTGAAGTAAGTTAAATATAATAAAACATGTACATATAAAGTTTAATCTAGCAAATAACATAATAAATAAATATTTGTCACATGTATTTAATGTACAAAGAAGTACAGTACATAGTAGCTTAGGTTTAGGTTTTGATTAAATATCAATTTACATAGAAATTGATAAGATTTTATTGTTTGGTTATTGAGTGTTTATTAATCTAAATTACAGTAAAACCTCGATATAATGGATTAATATGGGTAATGGACTGGCTGAATGACAAAATATTGTCAAAATAATGACAAAACACACAGTCTAGTTTTAGTTAAATGAAAAATATATAACAATCTAGCATTGATTAACAACTAAAACTACAGCTAATATTAGCACTAGAACTAATGTTAGACCTAGAACTTGAAACATTAGGGTTAGATGTGCGTCTCTTAAGATGGCTAAATCCAAATGTTTCTAGTTTTAGTGTTAGTTTTAGTTCAATGAAGAATATACAACAATCTAGCACTGATTAACAACTAAAACTACAGCTAACATTAGCACTACAACTAATGCTAGACCTAGAACTTGAAATATTTGGGTTAGGCGTGCGTCTCTTAAGATGGCTAAGTCCGAATGTTATTAGTTCTAGGTCTAGTGTTGGTTCTAGTTTTAGTTCAATGAAAAATATACAACAAGCTAGCACTGATTAACAACTAAAACTACAGCTAATATTAGCACTAAAACTAATGCTAGACCTAGAACTTGAAACATTAGGGTTAGATGTGCGTCTCTTAAGATGGCTAAATCCAAATGTTTCTAGTTCTAGTGTTAGTTTTAGTTCAATGAAGAATATACAACAATCTAGCACTGATTAACAACTAAAACTACAGCTAACATTAGCACTAGAACTAATGCTAGACCTAGAACTTGAAATATTTGGGTTAGGCGTGCGTCTCTTAACCCTAGGATGCATAAACCGGGCCTCTCAGGCCCGGCGAGATTTTAATTACTCATAATTTTTATAAAATAATTTCAATCGGCTTAAGCATTTAGATATGCTCTAAACACGTCTTTATTCAATACACACTTGATTCAAAAACATTCAAGTGTAATTAGCAATCGAAAAAAAAATCATTTCCATTAGCACCCCGTATTTGCCCGTATTTGCATAAACCGGGCCTCCGAAGCCCGTGTACTACTAGTTACTATAGAACAAGTTTCAACTTGTTCATTACAGGTTGAGGGTTATTATAATTTGTCAAACACTGCTGCGCGAAATTGTGCGTGTCTGTGCAAGTTAAAACGTGCATTACTGTTGGATGTATAAAAGTAGGTGCAGCTGTTTTTCATTCAGTTGGAATAGAAGTTGGATTGAGTGAACTTGTGAGATACATATGATAATGGCGTCAAAAAGGAATGTTAAAAGCGTGAGATTTGATGACCCCGGTTATGAAGAAATATTGGTGCAGTGGCCAGCTGAATGTGATGATCTGCCTTCTGAAGAAAGTGATGTGTCAGAAGCAGAAACTGATGACACAGAAGATAGAAATTTCGACTTGGTTCCTGACGAGTATTCTGGATCCAGTTCTGATCATGTGTTGATGATATTGGTAAGCTTTCAACGAGCGGTTACATTGCTCCAAGTGGTCTGGTATGGAGTTTGGAACCTCCAGCAAAAGATAAAATTCAACCACACAACATTATTCGGCGTGCGCCAGAACTAGCAAGGAAACATATGGCTGCAACACCAAAAGCAGCGTTTCAGTTATTTGTAACTCCAGTTATTGTACAAGAAATTGTGAACTGTACTAATTTAGAGGGCAAACGTGTTTATGGAGCAAACGGAAAACCGTGGAAAGATGTAACTGTTGATGAATTTCTTGCATTCTGTGGTTTACTTATTCATGCGGGAGTTGACAGAAGCTGGAATGTTCCTGCGAGAGAATTATTTTGTGATGAATTTGCCAATCCTCTATAGCCACAATGTCCATATTTCGCTTTGAAGAAATACGAAGATTCGTCAGATTTGACGACAAGAGTACCCGGAATGCGCGTTTGGAAACCGATAAGTTAGCAATGGTGTCCTACATTTGGTATTTATTCATTCAGCAATGCAAAACCTGCGTCATACCTGATACTAATGTAACTATTGATGAACAACTCGTTGGGTTTAGAGGTAGATGCACATTCGTTCAATATATGCCAAGTAAACCGGCAAAATATGGACTTAAAATATTTTGGATGTGTGAATCTACGTCTGGTTATGCTTTGGATGGTTTAGTTTATGTTGGTCGCCAGCCCGGAGAACCTCCACATAAAAACCTGGGGCTTGAAGTAGTACAAACTCTTGTGCGTGGCATTCATAATTGTGGTCGCAATTTCACGATAGAGAATTTCTTCACTAGTGTTCCGCTAGCAACTTATCTGTTGGATAAAAATATTACTCTTGTGGATACACTACGTCAAAATAAGCGTGACATTCCGAAAGAAATGAAAGCCTCAAAAGATCGTGTAGTCTACTCTTCATTGTTTTGTTTTCAAAATAACGTATCCATGGTACAAATGCGTAATTTTACTAAACACTGTACACCACGACGCATCTATCAATGACGACGCTAAGAGGAAGCCTGAAATCATCTCTCATTATAATAAAACAAAGGGCGGTGTTGACATCATGGATGAAATGGTGTCGACATACACGTGCAAGAAACAAAGTAAACGATGGCCCATGACATTTTTCTTCAACATAATTGATGTTGCAGCACTCAATGCATATATAGTCTTTACGAAGGAACATCCAAACTACAACATAGGAGTGACTCACATACGCAGAATGTTTTTGAAAGATTTGGCGAAGGAACTAGTCATACCACATATGCAGAGACGATCTACTAACCCTAACCTACGGCGTACTGTCCGGGAGTGTATGAGCAGATTTATTGATATATGTGGTCCGCCAGCCGCTCACGCAAGTGCAACAATTAAGAGAAAAAGATGCTCCGTATGTCCCGCAAGTATTGATCGTAAAAACATAATGATATGTATTACTTGTAAAAATAATATCTGTAATGAGTAATGAGCATAGTATTAGAATGTGCACTAAATGCTTCTCTAATCCCTAAAAACAATAAACAATAATGTTTTTTTAACAGTAATGTTCACTTTCATATTTAACCTCACGTTTGTAACGTACATATGTATAAATAAATAAAGTTTTACTTCAATAACTTTGTTGCTGTTCTGACTACACGTGATTTTATACAGCGTGTCCCGTATCTTCTGCATCAGAGCATTATACGGTTGTAGGATACATTATTCTGAAGCGATCTTTCTAATAAAATGTTCCCGAAATGTTTATAATAACCGCACGGGAACTGTTTAAACGAACTGTTTTTCCTCCAATAGCAATTCAAGAAAAGCTTCGGGAAACACCTTCGGAGATCGTAAATCAAACTCAGGCAATCGGTCTCACTCCGGCCGGTCCACCGCGCCGTTCTACCAATAGATTCGACACGGAAAGAGAAATAAACTTTTTGCGCTATTGAAGTGAATCGGTATTGGAGATACTTTAAACAGTTCCCGTTCGGTTATTATAAACATAACAATGTATCCTACAACCGTATAATGCTCTGATGCGGAAGATAGTTCTGACTACACGTGATTTTATATAACGGGTCTCAGAAGCCCGGATTATGTAAATGACGATATTTTATTGGTTAAGTATCCTAGGGTTAAGATGGCTAAGTCCGAATGTTATTAGTTCTAGGTCTAGTGTTGGTTCTAATTTTAGTTCAATGAAAAATATACAACAATCTAGCACTGATTAACAACTAAATCTAGAACTAACGCTGGCACTAGACCTAACACTAGAACTAGAAACATTTGGCTTTAGCCATCCGTCTCTTAAGCTAAGTCCACACCAAAAGGAACAAAAAGGAACAAAAAGGAACATTGTGTTTATGTTGCTTGTTCCTAGAACTTGTATCTCAAAGTCAATGGATGTTCCTTATTGTTTATAGTTACTGAAACAAATGTTCCTACAAGTTGCTTGTTTCCGTATTTAGCGATAAATACCATTAGGAAATTTAGAAACATATGTAAACATTTTTGTTTCGAACTCAATGTGGACACGTCCATCATGAGGCATAGTGAAAAATGCCGAGTGTTTGTGGAACCTGCAGATTAGTAAAGCATTCATATATCGGGTGTTTAAAAATTGTGTTCCGATATTTTACCTACACTTATAGTTCTCATCAAGATAAACAAAAAAGTCTTAGTAAACTTAGGTCCTAAAATCAATTGTTTCAGAGATATAATTGATTTTACGTTGCTTTTCAATAAAGTTCATATCTACTCGTTTAGTCGTGTTACCCATACAAAACTAAACACATTTTGTCTTTAGTTATCGTCAATCTCACGTCAGTTTTGCTGGTGTAGTTGGGTGCTTTTATTATGTAAGCATGAAGGCGGAAATAAATGCAGAAATGGCAGACATGCACTTTATGTACGATGCAGCTATTGCATACTCGGAAATTTACCCCAACCATAACTTACCTAGTGATAAATTTTTCACAAAATTGCTTGAACGTTTGTCGGAAGTGGGTTCTTTTAAAACAACTCACCACGATGCTAGTCGACCTCGATCTGAGAGTACTCCTGCAGTAGAAGAGGATGTTTTGAGAAGGGTTGAAGAAAATCTAAGTACGAGTGTAAGAAGGATCTCTGCTGCAGGAAACATTAATGCCTCTCTAGTTTGGAGAATTTTGCGTCAGCAACAATTGTATCCTTACCATGTTCAACGAGTGCAAGACCATGTCGCTCCTGACTACATTTTGAGAAGAGCATTTTGTGAAGTGATGTTGCAGAAGCTTGCACAAAATCCGATATTTCAGCCTAGTGTTTTATTCACTGACGAAGCTGCTTTTATAAAAGATGGAAATTTGAATTTTCATAACAATCACGTTTGAGCGGATGAAAATCCTCACGCTGTTGTGCATTCAAGAAGCCAGTATAACTTTTCTGTAAATGTTTGGTTTGGTATACTTGGTGATTGATAGGACCAACAATTCTTCCTAATCGCTTAACTGGTGAAACTTGTTTGGACTTTCTGGACATTCCAGGATAGGTTACAAACATGCATGATGGCGCGTCTGCACATTTTGCGATCATTGTTTGTAATTTTCTTAATACTAAATTTTATGGTAGATGGATAGGAAGAGGAGGTTCAATAGTTTGGCCACCTAGATCACCTGATTTAAATCCTCTAGACTTTTTTGCATGGGGTTACTTAAAATCATCAGTGTATCCAGTACCTGTTAATAAGTTGGAGGATCTCTAGCAAAGAATACAAAACGCATGTGAGACTATTCGCCAATTTCCAAGAGTCTTTGAAAGAGTGCGCGATTCTTTTGTACAAAAATGTCAAGCATGTCTTAAAATGTAGAGAGATGAAGATTAAGACGCTTTATTCACTAATAACACTGGAATTGTTTATATCTTCGAAACCACTGCTTTTAGGACCTAGGTTTACTAAGACTTTTTTGTTTATCTTGATGAGAATTATAGCTGGGCAAAATATCCGAACACAATTTTTGAAGAATTATTGTATTGTAGTTGTTGTGTCCATCTCAATATTTAATTGTAACGCAATAAAACTATGTGTTTTTTTAGAAGATGATTTTTAGATTTTTTAGAATTGGTTAGCTCCTGAAGATGATTGCAATTAGCAATTGAAACCGGTAGAGCCTAAAAGAAAACACATCTATCTTCTAAAAAAACACATAGTTTTATTGCGTTACAACAATTTTTAAACACCCGGTATATCAATATTTCCATTGTCGATCCTGGATTCTACTATTAAATCATCTTTCTCTCTAAAAGAGTTGGCCTAATCCAACATTTACAAACTTTCTTTTTCTCTTTTCGTAAAATAATAATAATTGTAGCCACTGGTGCCTGTACGACATCATCGCACCACCTTGTATGCAAATACTGAAACATACACTAATCTTATGTAGACGGAAAGTTTCTTTTTGCGGCAACACGGTGATGAGCAAATAAAATGAGTGTTCTTGGTGTGGACAGAATGTTTACGACAAATTTGTTATTGTTTTTGTTTCTTAAACAGTTTACGACAATCAGGAACAAAATGTGTTTCTTTGGTGTGGGCTTACTTTTAAGACGGCTAAACCTGAATGTTTCTAGGTCTAGTGTTAGTTCTACGTTTCGTTCAATAAAATTATACAACAATCTAACGCTGAACAACAACTAAAACTAACTCTAGACCTAGAACTAGAAACATTTGGGTTTTAAGAGACGTACTAAACACGTATGTTTCTAGTTGTAGGTCTAGTGTTAGTCCCGTTTTTAGTGCAATAAAAATACACTATAATGACCTAGTTTATCTATGAACATGGAATAGAGAATCTTGGGGAATCACCCGAGTTGGATTCTATCTATGAGCACTAACATTTATATTTAAATATACACTGTGTTAATTAATTATCGTACCCAACGTCATCATTGCAAGTATGCAACCAAATACGCAAATCGCGTATTGCAATACCAATACTGTAATATTGGTTGCATACTTACAACGATGACGTCGGGTACGATAATTAATGAACACACTGTACTGATGTATTAAATAGACAATGTTAATAGATTGACTTAAAAATATTTTGCATTATATCCAAAGTCCGTTATATCGGGGTTTTACTGTATTTTTAAAAATGATGCCAAACAGTAACCATTAATTTCAAAATCTTAATTAATTTTTATTTTTATTTTTTTATAGGTTAAACATGAACGATTATTCTTAGTATCAGTATTAGGTCTATTAGTAAATCTAGTAGGAATTTATGCTTTTCAACATGGCCATTCCCATGGGGGATCCTCTCATGGACATAGTCATGGGGGCGGCGGCGGTGGAAATCACGGCTCGCATGGACATTCACATAATTCTCATGGACACTCTCATGATGAAGATCTTGGCGGAACTAACTCCCAAATAATGAAAGGCGTCTTCTTACATATTTTAGCTGACACTTTAGGTAGTGTTGGCGTCATAATCTCCGCTATTTTAATGAAGATGTTTGGTTGGATGATCGCCGATCCAATTTGTTCCATCTTCATAGCCCTATTAATTATTTTGAGTGTACTTAGCCTTATAAAAGACTCGGTGGTGATTTTAATGCAACGACAACCGTATGGGTTAGATAATGTTTTACCGCAGTGTTATCAAAAGGTTGTTGGACTTCCAGGGGTCTATTCGGTACAAGAACCCCATTTCTGGACATTGTGTAGTGACGTGTACGTTGGGGCACTTAAATTAG
The DNA here is from genome assembly GCF_036711975.1 of Onthophagus taurus. Classification (NCBI taxonomy): domain Eukaryota; kingdom Metazoa; phylum Arthropoda; class Insecta; order Coleoptera; family Scarabaeidae; genus Onthophagus; species Onthophagus taurus. Next base: position 28,543,491 of record NC_091972.1, on the reverse strand, counting down.
AAGTATCAAAAAATGTTGATCCAAAGTATGTGGTTTCACATACACATATGATATTTGCGGCCGCTGGTGTTAGACAGCTTTATGTTCAATTGGACTATACGCCAATGTGATTCAATGTTATTGGATTTGAATGGGGCGAAAACGAATTTTGTGCTGTATGTGCGAGAATAAAACGATCTACATTCAGGGTGGTATTTAAATATTTTTGTAAATAGGAATTTATAACAGATTCTGTTTTTTGTAATAAGGGAAATGTAAGTTACGTGTTTAATAATATATTTTACATACATGCTTTTGTAATTTTATGGTTACTATTTTGTAAGAAACAAAAAATCCTTTAAATTAATTCCAAGTATGACTACTTTATCTCTTTATAGCTAAAAAAAAATATTGAAATTGGTCCATACCAAAAAGTGATTCTATTTCAATGTTTTTAAAGATTAATTATTTCTTGTTGGGCCTCTTTTTAAAGGATTTTTATTCAAGATTTCGTTTAAATAATAAGATTGTTTCTGCTCATTCCATTCATTGTATTTTCGTATTGGTTCGTTATGAGATTTTTTAAGCTGATTATTTAATAAAATGAAAGAACGATTTTATGATCAATATTTTTTTATTTAAGATTTTTTAGTTGTTTATAATAAATCCAATGTTTGTATAACGTGATCATAACATAGTTTAAAAGTGAAAAACTTAATCCTTAAGATGTGCTAAGAAATTGTTTTGTAATATACTGCAATTATTAGTAACTATTGTCCAAAATATACATATTAGAAATGAAGTAGGTTTTTGTAGTATGTCAGTAATCCAAAGGCCCAAATTTAAAAAAGAAAAATCCTCTTTGAAACAGTGCTGATAACTAAAATCAAGATCGCTTTATTAAGAACAATCTGTGATGAACATTTTTCAATTGCACGTTTTTAATTCATCAACTGTAGCTATATAAATATGGTAAAACCTTGATATAATGGATTAATGCGGGGAAAGCAGTGTCGGTTATAGCCAAAAGTCCATTATATGAACATTTTTAATTTGCCCTTTACACTGTTTGAATGAATAATTTTAACAGTTATCCACACTGTTGCGTTTAGTCTACGTGGCTGTATATCAAGGACTGTAGAATCTACAAGGACTGTTACATCCCAGGTGTAGGTGCACTGCTTGAAGGCCCGTTCGTGACATCACGCATGGGCCATCAATTGATAAGGAGATGAGAGAGAGAGAGCTGGAGGAAGATTTGTTGGAAAACGTTCTAAGCCGAAATATAAATGATGCAGTTTCTCAACCACTTCGAGATCCAGATCTAACTATACTCAAGTCTACCATGATAATGAAGAGTATCAATTCTTCCATATTTACCACTGACCACTCTGGTGAGAAAAGCATGACTACTAATCAATCTGCATTTTTAAAGTATGTATGAAGCAACGTATGTACCAAAATTCAGATTATGAATTCAGAGAGCTATTCCGGATGTTTGAAGCCAGCTTTACAATATAGAAATGAGCATAACTTTATTTGTTTTGTGGTATGATCTTCTTTTCGTTCCTTTCTCAATCTCTTTCTTGACTTTACAGTGTGTATAGAAAGAGTACATTGGTGACATACAAAAATAATAAATAACTATGTATTTTTAAAACTTTACATCAGGGATGTGCCTCTACACATCAACAAAGATTGTCACTTTAGCGTAAACAACGCGTAGACAATATAGACTATGTAATCTATGTTGACAACGAGTAGACTACGTAGACAACGCGTAAAAACGGTGCGTTGTATATTGCAAAAATTTTGTAGCAGTACTTCGCGTATACGTCGAAATTACCTGGCCGAAAGGTTCTGTCAACAACATTACTAGATAAGGAATATGAACGTTGCGTTTATTTGTAAAAAAAAATGATATATTTTCAATCTGTGCTATTGATCGATGGATGGAAAAACACAAGCAGCAATTCAAAAACTGTGGTAACGATGCTTCATAATGCTAAAGAAACGCAGGCATTTTTAAACGCGTGAGATGTGACTTGTGAAGCAGAAGATGCTAACAAACTTTCAGAAATTGTGATGGAATCAATAGATTTAGCAAAAACTTTCTGATGTTTACGCTGTTGTTTCAGATAATGCAACTATGATAAAGATGGGAAAAGAAGTTCCTATTTGGCATAGTAATTGCAGTAGCCACACTGCAAATTTACTTGCCAAAGACGTTATGAATGAAGAATTAACAAAAAAAGTGCACTCAATATTGAAAGAGTTCAAAACATCCAGATTTTGAGAGAGCTCTGGTAAATAGAGGAGGCTCAAGAATAAAAACACCGTGTGATACTCGTTGGTGCACATATCGAGATTACTATTTGTGCCTAATCCAAAACATACATGACATGAAAACTATTATAAATGACAATAATTTAAAAAAAATTAAACAACCTGTAAAATCTCTAATGTTTAATGATGATTTCTTGGATGAAGTCAAGGATAACATTGAGTTGTTTAGCCCCATTTGCAACTTAATAAACATTGCGCAAAAATCAGATTCATCTCTGCAGAAGTAGCACATTTATGGGTTTGTTTGGAACTGCCTATTAAATTTCTGAATTTTCAAAATCGTTTGGAAATTCGAAAGAAAATGGCTCTTAATATTTATGCCTTATGCGTATATTATCTTCATCCAAAATATCACACTGAGAGAAATGGATTGTACTATGCACTAAAAATATATTATAAGGTATAATACGTTTACTACGAAAAGTGACAGCGAGACGAGATTGTATTCAGTACAATAAATATAATGAATATAATACAATGAATTGCTGCATGTACAATATTTTTTCTATAATACGATTCGTACAACCTATTTCTCTCAGTGCATGAAGATGCAATATTAAGATTGTCGGAAGAACAATTGAAAGCAGTTCAAGATTTCTTGTTGAATAATTTAATTATCGAAGGAATAAATAGTTTTTATCAATTCAAAGAAAAGTGATACAATGCCTGGCGCTGCGCTATATACCCAGTCGGTGGCGTGAGGTCACAGTGAAGTTCATACCAAAACCGGGTAAGCTTAATTATTTCACACCGAAATCGTTTAGACCAATCAATCTCTTCTCCTTTCTTTTGAAAACTCTGGAAAGACTGTGTGATCGCTACATTAGAGATTTCTGTCTTCCAACTAAACCAGTAAATCCTAATCAACACGGTTACACTCAGGGCAAGTCCACACTAGCGGCCTTTCAGTCAGTGACCAGCTTTGTTGGTGGGGCGCTGGACCTAAAGGAATCCGCCCTGGGTGTTTTCATAGATATAGAGGGAGCTGTTGCTAAAACAACTTTCTCTGGTATTAACGATGCCTTGTTAAAGCATAATGTTCAACCGACTCTTTGTGGTTGGATGAGAACACTCTTAAACATAGGATAGTTAAGCTTAGGGCTGGCGATGCCAGTCTTCAAGGAGGAGTCATTCCCGGCCGTCCACAAGGAGGTGTACTGTCCTCACTTTTGTGGAATGTCACCCTGGATAGCCTCCTGAACCGCCTTGCTGAAGACAACTTTACCACAGTTGGTTACGAAGATGATTTAACCATTCTCGTCAAAGGCAAGTATATAAACGTGCTGTTTGATAGGATACAGGTAGCTCTTAAATTGATAGAGACTTGGTGTGACGAACAAAGACTCTCTGTGAATCCTAAGAAGACAGAGTTGAAGAATGCCATCCCTTGCTAATACTCCATTGGTATTGTCTAAAGAAGTTAAATATCTGGGCATCACACTTGACAATAAAATGACATGGAGAGCCCACCTAGATAATAGAGTAAAAAAAGCGTACGTTGCATTCGGTCAATACCAGAGGGCTATAGGTAAGACATGGGGTTTGTCACCCAAAATTGCCCTCTGGATTTACACGGCTATAATCCGACCTATGCTTACATATGGTGCAGCAGTATGGTGGTCAAAGACCTTACAGTCTACATCCACTGCTGCACTTAATAAAATATAGAGACTTGCGTGTTTGTATGTTACAGGTGCGCTGCGGACTACCCCCACTGCAGCCATGGAAAACATGCTGAACCTAACGCCACTTCATTTGTTCATCCAAGAGGTGGCATTGGTGACCATGATTCGACTGTGAGCAGCAGGAATTCTAATGGGTGAGAGAATTAGTAAAAATGCCAATCTCTGGAATGAAATGGTGGACTACTCACCAATTCTGGATTGTGCAACGGACTCCACACCCCTACAACACATTTTTACGAAAAAATATCTCACCCATCCTAGTTCCACAGAAGTAGAGGTAAAAAACAGCCTTACACTGATAGTTCAAAGAGACGGGAAGGAGCTGGAGTCGGAGTCTTCTTGTATGATCTCCGACTCTACGTATCTGAACCTCTAAGTACCACCGTCATACAGGAGGCTCAGTTAATCGCCATACAACTTGCCGCTGACGTTATTGTCAGTTCCAACTTGGTACGTAAGACTTTTTCAATTTATACTAATAGTAGGCAAGCTATTTTGGCCCTGAGTAGAATAACAATAACCTCAGGACTTGTTATGGGTTGTCATCTGACATTGGAGAAGGCCGCAGTGCATAACTGTATTATACTTCAATGGACAAAAGGACACTCGACCTGTTCAGGTAACAAGCACGCTGATAGGCTTGCTAAAAGGGCTGCCAATCGAGCACCCCGTTCGTCTGAACCGATAATCGTTCCGTCCTTATCAACTCAAATTGAGATAATTAAAGATTTCACCCACAAAAAGTTTATGAACTGGTGGGACAGGGTTAAGGGGTACCATCTGTCTAAGGAACTACTTCGTTATCCCTTAGCAGAGGCAGCCTTGTCTTTCGTAAAGCTTGGTAGAAACGCTCTACGAATTGTAACGGGACTCGTCACCGCTCACTGTAAGGATAACAAGCATCTTCATAACTTTAAGCTTGCTATTAGTCCTCTCTGTCGCTTTTGTGAAGAGAGCGAGGAGACTGTTAGACACATCTTGTGTGACCACTATGCAAGACCTCAGAATGAGAGACTTCGGAGAGGAATGGCTGACCACGGATGGCATCAGGAACACACCTCTGAGCTGTATTCTAGCCCTCGGAAATTCCTTAGCCTGGTTGATGTAGCCGGAGAAAGTGCAGGAGTATGTACAGGGTGGGCAAATTTGGGTGTTATTATAGGCTATCTCAGAAACTATAACAGTTACAAAAAAAGTAGGTGCCATGTCCCGGTCTCTTTTTCCGAGGCTAATCCAACCCCGTAAAGACCAAATCTCTATCTTCTTTTGTTTTTAAGTTATAGTCAAATTTTAGTGATTTCAAAAAATGCTCATATTTCGTTTATTTTTGAAATTAGAGAAATGGGGTTAATGCATTCTTAAGACACTTTTTTGAGTAGAATATACTGCCGTTGAAAATTTTTTAACATAGCTGATAATTTTTGAGATATAACATAAAGTTGTATTTTTTTAAATACAAACTATACTTTATTATGATGTTACTGAAAAGAGTATATTTTTAGCTTTCCAATGATGTATCGCACGCATGATGTTTCTGCGGAAAATAAGCGTTATTTTTCACTTTTTAAAATATTAAAGATTAAAATTAAAATTTTTAATTATAGTAGGCGAGGAAAACGCTAAATACTACTTAGTTACTATAGCAACGTGAGTTTACTTGTCATTTCATTCATATTTCATGAATTTTGTGAAATGAGTTTCCCGTTTAAGAAGTTCCGCATTATCTTTAAATAAAACGATAAAATTAAATATAGAATACATTGGAGTCCGCTTTGAAGATGATACATAAGTCTTCATATCCCCATTCAAACGGTGTTTCAATGGAAAGTCCGCTCCCAGTTTATGATTCATAATTTTCCTCTATCTCACCCAATTTCAAAAGAAAAGATTGCTGATATCAAAAAACTTCTACATCTTATGTTGTGGGGAAAACTGGGAAAATACTACTGAAGATTTCATTCATTGATACCGAACTGTTCTAATCTTACAACCGGTAAGTTGAGTAGAAGAAGATGACAGTTTATGACTCCTTAGTTCCTGAAGTTGTCCATATTTAATTATTCATTAATTAATACATTTCTTGTATTTTTAATAAACAAACTTTAAATGCTAATCATTTTTTATTAGTGAACAAAGTCAGGAATAAGATGCTGAGAAATTTAAATTAACTATTCAAAGTTTTTATTCGTTGGTACAAAACCAACTTATCCTGAATAATGGTACAAAACCAACTTTATTCTGTCCTATTCGTGCAAAACCATATATTATAGCCACTAGGTAGTATTTACTGTCCGGAGCCGCCTACTATAATCAAAATTTTGAACATTAGCGCTTACTATTTTCGAATTGAAAATTATCGCTTATTTTCTGCAAATACACCATACATGCGATACATCATTGGAAAGCTAAAAATATGCTCTGTTCTTTAACATCATAATCAAGTATAGTTTGTATTTAAAAAAACACAACTTTGTGTTGTATCTCAAAAATCATCAAATTAATATATTTAAAACTTTTCAACGGCAGTCTATTCCACTTAAAAAAGTGTCTTAAGAACATATCAACCCCATTCCTATATTTTGATAAATAAAAGAAATATGAGCATTTTTTGAAATCACGAAAATTTGACTTTTTGGCTATAACTTAAAAACAAAAGAAGATAGAGGTTTGATGTTTGCGGGATTGAATTAGTCTCGAAAAAAGAGACCGGGACATGGCACCTACTTTTTTCGTATCTCTTATAGTTTCTGAGATAGCCTATAATAACACCCAAATTTGCCCACCCTGTACAAGGGGCCCGTTGGGGCCTAGGTGCTGTATGCGGAAGCACACCCCCTTTCCTACATACATACATGGCTCATGGTCCGTCTGATAATGGGATATTCCAATTCCTCCTTTCGGAAAATATTCTAAACATATTGTAGAAATAAAAAAATATTTAAAATAACTTTTAAATATTTAAAATGGCCATAGACTGCTTGGTCTGCCTGACAAGGTGAACTTCCAAAGACTCTATCTGCTAAAAAAAAAATTAAAAAAACCGATTTTTTGAAATTTTCAAACCCACTTAGGTTCACAACGAGTTCTAAAGCTAAGCATGGTGATGACTCAATACTTTTTTAAGACTTCTATAGCCATATTCAATAATTCTAATACGTTTTTGCTTAAATCCCATTATTTACATTTCCCATTCTTGAAATAAATTTTTAGTCTGAATATATGCAACTTACATTGCAGCGATGATTTGCTTCATAAATCCGTGTTTTCTCAAAGGCTGCATAGAATACTTTTTTAATTATTAGAAAATTGTTCTCATCTTTGAATTTATTCTTTTAATAAAAATGTAATAAATCAGAATTTGTTAAATTTTCTGGTTTTTGCGACATCTATCGATTTTTTAGATAGTTCTAGCTTTGACAGACCTCAAATGCTTTACATTTACAATATTTTTTGTAATTCGCTACGGTAATGCAAGCTATAACAGTACTCAAACGGGTGCTGTAATGAGACTCCTTACAGCATCCGATGCTGTAATGAGATTTTAGTAACATTTTATGGAACCAGTTCAAGTTAGTCACATTGGGTCATTAATTTTTCTAGTTGTCAATGTGACAATGTTTGTCTATGGATGTTTAAACACGTTCTTAGCATCGAATACAAGGTCCACAATGATGAGGACATTGAACTCTGAGCAATTTCTCTTATTTTGGGAGGTATACATGAAACATTTTTGTCAGGTGAATACATTTTGTGTTTTGACAGTTTCTAATTGCCAATTCAAATGTCTATTTTCAAGTGTTACCAACTGCTACATACCTATTTCCCTACATTGTCAAAATTTATTTTATGTTTGAGAAAAAAAAAGGATAAAAAAAAAATTACAAAAAATAGCATAAAAAAACACGTTTCATAAGACTTAAAGCACTCATTCATTAAAAAACTCGTTTTTCAACTTGAATTCGTGCATTTAAAACGTGTCTTACGAAACTTGTTTTTTAATATACTATTATCCTTGTTTAATATATACTATTATAGATACTATTATATATACAGGATGGTCCGTTACTAATGGGACACAGAGCAACAGTGAATTCCTTACATTAAATTATTACGATTTAACCCAATTTATGTTAGTCCAATTGTTAATAACAACGAAGATACAGATGGTTAAAGTTAATACTTTATTTTCGTTTTTCTTTAATAATTTCGTTGTCTCTTACATTATGAACATGAAAATTGGTACATTATCATTTTTTAATACAATAAATAATAATTTGGTGTTAGTTTTGATTTATCTTTCAGATGGCGCTGTCTACCTTAAAAAACCACCCTTAAAGTAGTCATATCTTTTTCATCGTTAAAATTTTTACAACTCACATAACATAAAACAGTTTCTCAGACATTTTTACATAAATTTGGTATACCTATCAATATTCTCTAAAGTTCTCCGTTCCCGAGATAATCACTGTTTAAGGGCACTTTGCAAAATTTAATATCTTAGTAACATCAGTTGGCGTTGACAAAGTTTTTATTTAGTCAAACACTAGACAATCAGTTTGACATTCAGTTTCATTTTACGCTCAGTATTATTGTAATCAATGTATTTATTACTTTGACATAATGCCCGGCATAATTTTTTTTCTAACACGGAAATGCGTGATATGGTGTGCATATACGCTCAAGAAAAGTTTAATGGAAGGGAAGCGTGCAGAAGATATTTATTAAAATACCCCAACAGAAGACAACCAAATCACAAGTTATTTAAAAATTTGTATGACCGCTTAGGTGAGACTGGTTCATTTCGTCCTAAACGAAATACAGGTCGTCCAAAAAAGATTTCCGTTGATGAAGAAGATGAAGTTTTAGTACGAGTTAGTAACAACCCAAAAGTTAGCTCTAGACGTTTGTCAGCTGCAACCGGTTTAAGCAAGTCGTCAATTCTACGAATATTAAAAAAAGGAAGACTGTATCCATACCATTTTGTACCTGTACACGCCTTACTGCCTACTGATTTAAGAGTTCGGTTAGAATTTGCTAATTTTATCAAAAATCGGCAAAATTCTGACCCATCGTTTATTGCCAACATTTTATTTACTGACGAGGCGACATTCACTCGTAGTGGGGTTTTTAATTTTAAAAATTGTCATGTTTGGGAAACTGAAAACCCACACATGACACGGCAACGGCATTTTCAACATGAATTTAAAATAAATGTTTGGTGTGGAATAATTGGAAATTATGTGTTGGGTCCACAATTATTTACAGTTTTTGCAAAACCAAGTAGACGATATGTTGGCTGAGTTACCATTAAATATTTGGACTGTCATGTGGTTTATGCAAGATGGAGCACCACCCCATTTTTCCAGGCAAGTGCGAGATTATCTCGATATGAATTTTCCACGAAGATGGATTGGCCGAGGTAGTCATTACACTTGGCCACCACGAAGTCCCGATTGTAATCCTATGGATTTTTGCGTATGGGGATTTGTAAAATCCCTTGTTTAGAAAGACAATCCTGAAACTCGTGAGGAACTGTGGCAAAAAATTGTAAAGGCAGTGGATATCATTAGGAATGAACAAATATTATTTAACATAAGAAGATCATTTTCTAAACGGATTGGAAAATGCATTGAAGCTAACGGTGGTCACTTTGAACACTTACTCTAATGCAGTTCATTTTAATTGTTTCCTCTTTTTGTTCGATGTTATTATTATTAAAATGTTTAAATAAATTATAGTCGTTATTAAAATCGATTTTTAATATAGTAATTATGTTAATATTTTTGTAACATCAACTTATGTTTGTGGATAGTTAAATTATATCTGAAAGATAGATCAGAACTATACTAATTTATCATTTATCATCTTAAAAAGTAATAATATAAAAATTTTAATGTTCATAATTTAAGAAAAAGCGAAATTATTAAAAAAACAACGAAATTAAAGTATTAACTTTAACCAACTCTATCTTCGTTATTATTAACAATTGGACTAACAATAAGATAAATTGAATTAAATCGTAATAATTTTACGATTTAACCCAATTTATCTTAGTCCAATTGTAAATAAAGACTTTTTCACCGCCAACTAATGTTTATTGAGCATAGTGAAATTTTGCAATGTGCGCTTAAACAGTGATTATCTCGGGAACGGAGAACTTTAGAGAATATTGATAGGTATACCAAATTTATGTAAAAATGTCTGAGAAACTGTTTTATGTTATGTGAGTTGTAAAAATTTTAACGATGAAAAAGATATGACTGCTTTAAGGGTGCTTTTTTAAGGTAGACAGCGCCATCTGAAAAAGAAATCAAAACTAATACCAATTTATTATTTATCGTCTAAAAAAATACTAATGTACCAATTTTCATGTTCATAATGTAAGAGACAACGAAATTATTAAAGAAAAACGAAAATAAAGTATTAACTTTAACCATCTGTATCTTCGATATTATTAACAATTGGACTAAGATAAATTGGGTTAAATCGTAATAATTATATGTAAGGAATTCACTGTTGCTCTGTGTCCCATTAGTAACGGACCATCCTGTATATAGATATACTATATATAGATATACTATATATAGATATACTATATATAGATATACTATATATAGATATACTATTATAGATATATTGTATATCTATAAACAAGGCTATTATGTTCGTGTAGGCAACAAAATATACAAAATAAATAGATAACCTAAAAAAATTCTCAGAATGTCACTGTCGTCACTGTTTTGAGGATATTCGTGCTGTTGATTCTATTGTGAATTTTTCTCACTAAATTCTAATAAAGTTAATAACTACTATAAGTGTCTTATAAAGCAGCATACCTACAAATTATCCAAACAAAGAAATAATCAAAATATCAATTATTTGCAAGTACTTTGGTCTTCAAGATTAAAAACAGTCCAAATTCATGGCCTATTTCAATTATAATTTATTTTTATTGTAACAATTTAATCATAATTGACTGCATAATTATTGACGTTAGTAACTGTCTGGGAGAAGAATAAACGGAAAAACGATGCCTGAAGCTATGCTAACGCTTCACAATGAAGATAAAACATTAACATTCAAGGCAAAAGCGGTTTGGAAAGAATCTTCTTTTGATATAACGATACTGGCGAAGAAAGCTTGGTACACACAGGTAAAATGAATAATTCAATTTAAAGTTTGTATGTTTATTTTTGTGCATTAGGTATCAGAAGAAGAGATTGAAAAATTGGCAAGTGAACGAAATCAAAGTACTAAAGAATATTATGCTACATTACAAGATTATTTAAGTAATGGCAACCCAGATGTGTTTTTTAATCTTACTTATATAAAAGATGGAAATGAGGAAAATGAAAATGCAGAGTTCACAATTAATCATAAATCTGGAGTCAGAGTGTTTTTGTTTTTTGTTACTAAATTAAAACAGGTTTGTACCAAATGTTCTTTAAATTATTATTGTATTGAATATATTCAATGATTTTAGATGGATTTTCATGAAAGTATATACAAAATACTTGATGATTTAATGGAAAAACATAATGAACTTGTTAGCCATGTTCAAATGCTTCAAAAAGAGAAAAAAGATATAGAGAAGGGTAACTATTTCTATTCAAAAGAATATAAATTAAATTCAGCAATTCGGTAGATTTATCTGTACAAAGAGCAATCAGAAATTTCTTGCTTTAACTAAGTCATTAAAGCAAAATTCTTTTTATGTTGCATACTTTTGGCTAAACTGAATATGTAAGATCTAAGATCCACAGTTCTTGATGTGCCTTTAGTTTATAGCCTGAACTTTTTCAATTAATTATTTCAACCATAACCGACATGTTGATTTTGTAAATTGGTTAATTTATGTGTTGGACTGCCATTGAAAGTATAGTAGTAATAATTTTATTTATTCAGGTCAACCAACAGATACTTCAGCATCAAATAAAAATAACATTTTAATAAAAATAGGGGTAAAATAATATCAGCAAAAAAACTAAACAATGTGACAAGAATAAATAAATGAGTGTAAAGTACTTGTTGGTCTAAATATATTGCTTATAGATATACAGGATGATTCGCATAAGAACTAACACAGAGCAGGGACGTGTAGAGGACAATAAATTAAGATGATTTAACGCAACTTGCCTATACTGGGTGGTTCAAAAAACCGCTGACAGACTTCTAGACTAGATAATACACGAAAAATCAAGATGAATAGTCTTAATATACATGGGGTCGCAAATACCTCGTTGGCGAGATATAGCGGATCAAAGTTTCTTTAAAATTAAACATTGTCTGTTATAAAAAGCATTAAAAATATTGTCTACGCCATTGCTCTCTACGCGTGTAAAGTGATCAATTATCTATCAATTGGTCTCTTCCAAACTTTGATTAAAGCAACAGTTTTTAAGAAAAACACGTTTGTAGAAAATTTGTTAATTCAATCAAAAACTGTTGCTTTAATCAAAGTTTTGTAAGAGACCAATTGATAGATAATTAATGACTTTTACACGAAAATACTGCCCTGTTTTAGATTAATCTATTCACGATAGTTTTTGAAGAAAAAATTGATCTACTAAATATGTGATCTCGACAATGTTAATGAAAATTATACTTGCTTTTTTTTTACTGTCTTGAATATGCACTTAGAACTCCAATGAGACCAAATTTATGAACGAAAATTGTTGAAAAAGAAAAGGCACCAAACATCATTGAAAACTCACTTTATTCTGTGTCGTAACAGCAATTTTTAAGAAAACGAAAACTGGTTTTTTTACTTGCGGGCGGAACGAACGTACACAAAAATTTCGGCACGAAAATAAAACGAAAATATACAATCTAATGGAATTAAATAAAATAAGAAAAATAAAAATAAAAAGAATGCAATTTTATCTAATGAAATTTAAACATACCGCCCGCCTTGCCGAACATTCGGCAACCGAATACAAAATAAAGAAAATATAATTTGAATCATTTAAAAATAATTGAAAAAAAAAAAACTCATATAAATTGAACGCGATCTTCCGGCTAATTTTCCACATGGAATTACAAAGATTCCGGAAGAGGAAACTGAATTTGGAAAATGAAATCAACTGTGACTGAATCGTACTCAATGAAAATAAACTGAAATATTAATCACAAACCGTTACGACGGAACAAAATATAATAAAAATTACATAATTAAAATGGGCGCGTCTATTATTCAGTTGAAGGGAGGACACACAGACGAACGAAGGGACGTGTTAACGTTGTAGACGGTGTTTTTAACGTTGCAACTCGAGCGTGTCCATCAGGACCATAGTGAATTTTCTCAATACGAGCAAGCGTCCATTTACCGGGGGGGAGGCGTTCATCCTTAATTAAGACCAGTTGTCCGATTTGTGGCAAATTATGAGGAACATGCCATTTGGTGGCATTTTGTATTGATTGCAAATAGAATCTTTGCCAATGATTCCAGAAATCCTCCAACATCCGCTGCAAAAGCTGCCATCGAGACAAACGAGAAATCTTTTCGTCAACGAGAGATGGTTCTGGCACTACTGTCAGAGAACCGCCTATGAGGAAGTGAGCCGGTGTCAACACATCGTAACTACTGGGATCGTCGGACAGCGAGCATAGGGGTCTTGAATTTAGGACGGCTTCGATTTGTATAAGGATCGTAGAGAATTCCTCATAAGTGAGCAACGTAGAACCAACCACCCTCTTTAAATGTGTCTTAACAGACTTGACGCCGGCCTCCCATTTACCACCGAAGTGTGGTGCCGCAGGAGGGTTAAATTTCCACTTCGTACCGTCATCGACCAGCATGTTGGCTATTTCCTTCCAGTTTTTCGAAGCTGCTGCGAATAATGAACGAAGTTCACGATCGGCGCCCACTAGGTTGGTTCCGCAGTCGCTATATAGACATCGACTGATACCTCTACGGCCAGAAAATCTCTTGTATGCCGCCATAAAGCCGGAAGTCGTGTAATCGGTTGCAAGCTCAAGATGCACAGCTGACGTGGCTAAACACACAAAAAGAATTAAGTAAGCCTTATACGTTTTACCACCACGTCCTCGGAATGTACGGAGCAGAAATGGTCCGGCGTAATCCACTCCGGTGTGCAGAAAAGGTCTAGATGGAGTAACACGAGGTGCAGGCAGTTGTCCCATCAATTGTTGACTGGTTACGACCCGCTGCTTTGCACAAACCATACACTTCTGAATAAAAGCTCTTACTGGAACACGACCCCCGACAATCCAAAAGCGTCGTCGAATTGATGATAAGGTGAGTTGCGTTCCTCCATGTAACGTTCGTCTGTGGTGGCTGTCAATCAACAACTCGGTGATGCGGGATCTCTTGGGTAGAATAAGAGGGTGTTTTTCATCCCAGTCTAGATTTGCGAATCTAAGTCTCCCGGTAATGCGGAGAGAGCCATTCCCGTCGATGAATAATGGACTGGACCTTGAAATTACTCGACCGCCCAACAACTCTCTAATTTCCTCACGAAAAGAAAATTGCTGGCACTCTTGAACCCAAAACATTAGAGCCCTATCCACTTCATCGGGTGTTAAAACGTCTGAAACATAACTAAATTTTGAAAATATTCGCGAACACCATGCGGTGACGCGTAATAGTTTATTGAGTGAGGAATATCGGTGTTTGAGATTCCACCCTTCATCAGACGGAGTCGCAGTATGTGATGCAGGAGTTGAACGTTTTTCTCGTTCTGATTCAGAAGAAAAGTCCGGATGGAGAGATGGCCAGTCACCGGAAGATGAAGACAACCATGCAGGTCCAGACCACCACAGCGTCGCCTCCTGAAGCTGTCGAACGGGAACTCCTCGCGATACGAAGTCGGCGGGATTTTCTCCGCTGGGAACATAACGCCATTGCGCCTCCGGTAGATCGTGGATCTCGGTGACCCTGTTGCGGACGAAGTCCTTCCATTTCGATGGTTGACTGCAGATCCACGCCAGAGCCACAGTAGAGTCAGTCCAGAGATGAATGGGGATGTCGGGAACGTCAAGCTGACCTCACACGCCTTGCCAACCGAACCAGCAATACACACGCGCATAATTCGAGACGCGGGATAGTGACAACTTTAAGCGGCGCCACTTTGCTTTTAGAAAACACGACGGATACGCGAACTTCTTCGTTATCAAAAACACGCAAATAAACTACCGCTCCATGAGCACTAGTGGACGCGTCAGCAAAACCGTGCAACTGAATCGAATTTACCGACCGACCCAAACCCAACCATCGCGGTACCCTTATCATCGGAACACCGCGAAAATCATCAACAACCGTTTTCCATTGCCGTTCAAGATCCTCCGGGAGTGGTTGATCCCACTCAAGATTACGAGTCCAAAGATTTTGCATGAATATTTTCGCGGTAATAATCAGAGGCGAAAGCCAGCCGAGGGGATCGAACAATCGCGCGATGAACGAAAGTACGGTACGTTTATTTACTTTATCAATAGAGTCATAAAGGTTGTTGAAACAAAAGAGAAAGTGATCAGATGCATTATTCCACATAAGTCCCAATGCTCGAGGAGACTTGTCATCTTCGATATTTAATGTACGAGATTCGGCTAGTAAATCGGGCGTCAGTATGGAAATAGCTGCCGGAACGTTTGATATCCACTTTCGCGCAGTGAATCCGCCCGCCTTTAATACTTGAGTCAATTGGAAAATTACTTCCTGTACCTCGTCGACGTTATCCGCGCCGGAAAGAATATCATCTACATACGTGTCGTGTTGAAGAATTACGGCACCGAACGGTTGCGCTTCAGAATGCTCGGAGGCTAGCTGGCGTAAACAACGGATTGCTAAGTACGGAGCACATGAAAGACCATATGTGACAGTGGTCAATTCAAAATTTTGAAGTTCTTGTGAACAATTATTTCTCCAGACAATACGCTGGAATGGTTGATCCATTTCATGAAGTCGAATTTGTCTATACATTTTCTCGAGGTCGCATGCGATAGCAATTGGATGGCGCCTCCACCGCAAAAGTACATCAACGAGTTCGGTTTGAAGCTTAGGTCCGGTGTATAAACAATCGTTAAGCGAAAGCCCGGAGGAAGTTAACTGAGAACCGTTGAATACTACTCGTAGCCGTGTCGTCGAACTAGATTCGCGGATGACACCGTGATGCGGTAAATAAAAATTACGAATGTTTAAATTTAATGGCACGCAGCGCATATGTCCTAGTTCGATGTATCCATTTATGAATCGTTCATATTCGATTTTAAATTTCTCGTTCCGCGCGAATCTCAATTCTAACCGCTTAAAGTTTTGAATGGCAACCGGATATGAAACCCCCAACTCGCTTGGCGACCTTCTGAACGGCAACCGCACCACAAAACGCCCATTATCTTTACGAGTATGTGTTCGAACGAAATGTTCTTCGCATTCGCGTTCATCAGTCGAAAGGCGCGGGACAGTAGCAGAATCATCTTCCTGCTTCCAGAAGCGTTGAATCAAATCTATAAACTCTCGATCAACGGAACATTGAAATCCGTGCGGATTTGAATCTGTTAACGGTTGGTCCGACAAAACTCCGGAAAGAATCCACCCGAAAGAAGTTTGCTGCGCAATCAAACCGCCGTCGCGACTTCGTTTAACCCCGGATTGTAAAATTTTAGAAAATAAACTAACACCAAGAATTAATTCTATTCTTCGAGGCGATGTAAACTCAGGGTCCGCTAGCGGAAGATCGGTTAGCTCAAACGGAAGGTGAGCTGATCGTTTTTGGGGTAAATATGCTGTAAGTTTGGGTAGAATTAGAGTTTCCTCATTAAACGATACAAATGGGTTTGTACGCGAACACAACCGAACCGTCGTTATACCACTGGAGATACTCAGTTTTTGCGAACCGATGCCGGAGATGGGTACACTTGCTGATCGTCGTTGAAGACGAAGTCGCTGCATCAAAGACTCGCTTATAAAAGAAACTTCTGAGCCCTGATCAATTAATGCGCGAACAATTATAGATTCTCCCCGAGAGTCTGATACGAAGATCAAAGCCGTAGCTAGTATCACCGGCGTGTGAATGTGGTACGAATGAAGTAAATGGCTTGATGTTGAGATTTGCGCATTTATTGTGCTTGGTTGTTGTTGATTGGACGTGCCACCTGTTTCAGGTTGAACAGAGCCGTCTCTTTGGGTGAACGCCTGCGTTACCGGTGGTGCCTCGTGAAGAGTGGTATGATGAGGCTTTCGGCAGATACGACACCGTTTTAAAACCCGACACCTTCGTACGATATGCGGCCCCAAACAGTTAAAACACAATCCTCGATTAAGTACCAATTCTGAACGTTGCGCCGCGGTTTTCGCGAGGAATGTTTGACATGATGCAATATAATGAGCACCGCCGCACAAAGAACACCCGGCCGTAGGAGCAGAAGCGTTATGAACTTTTACATTGGATAGTTTAGACAACGTTTGCGGTTTACTTTTTGTGAGCTTTTCAATTGCTTCCAAAGTATAAACACGACCGACAAGAAACTCTTCGAGGTCTCCAAATGGCACAGGATCGCGAGAATGACCAATTGATTTTTCCCAGTCTTTTACAGTTTCCGCGTCCAATTTTCGAACCAGCATGTAAACCAGCAAGTGATCCCACATATTCACCGGACATCCGACCGGAAGAATTCAAACGTAGATCCGGCTCGAAGGACCAAAAATTGTTTTAGATTAATCTATTCACGATAGTTTTTGAAGAAAAAATTGATCTACTAAATATGTGATCTCGACAATGTTAATGAAAATTATACTTGCTTTTTTTTTTTACTGTCTTGAATATGCACTTAGAACTCCAATGAGACCAAATTTATGAACGAAAATTGTTGAAAAAGAAAAGGCACCAAACATCATTGAAAACTCACTTTATTCTGTGTCGTAACAGCAATTTTTAAGAAAACGAAAACTGGTTTTTTTACTTGCGGGCGGAACGAACGTACACAAAAATTTCGGCACGAAAATAAAACGAAAATATACAATCTAATGGAATTAAATAAAATAAGAAAAATAAAAATAAAAAGAATGCAATTTTATCTAATGAAATTTAAACATGCCCGTTTGACAAAATTAGCAGTGGAGTTGAAAATATTTTTAAAAAAGGGCTCTTTATTGCAGGTAATGTTTAATTTTAAAGAAACTTTGATCCGCTGTATCTCGTTAAGGAGGCATTTGCGACCCCATGTATATTAAGACTTTTCAACTTAATTTTTCGTGTGTTATCTACTCTAGAAGTCTGTCAGCGGTTTTTTGAATCACCTGTATACTAAGTTGTACCCCTGAGGAGTTATAAGCCTTCAAAGTTGGGTCTTAAATTTTTAAAACATAAAATATCTTAGTGTAGTAGAAACCACGAGAGCTGGCAGTGACAGATCACTTAAAAATGGTATGAATCAAGATATGGACTTAGATTATTTCGCCGCATACATTTAAATGTAGGTTATGTTAGTAATGGAGATTATATGTCAAACATTGTCAAAGATATTATTTAATGATTTTTCTTTCAAAGAAAACATTTTTGGCTTGTGAAAACACTAACAGATTCATGACAACGCTTACAAGACGTTTCGATTTGAAGTTATAATTATAGAGTTACATCCCCTAGAAGAACAGACGTACTTTTTCGACGTGGCCATTTGAATTGTACAGCAGACATATTAAAGTAATGCTATCTCTTTCTAGCACACCTTACTCTCTAGCGGCTTGTGAACTACGTATGGCATTTATAAGAGCGGAAAACGATGATTTACTGCCAGCTCTCGTGGCGTCTAATATAATACATTAAGCTAGAAAAACCAAATTTGGTATACAGGTGTCCCGAAACTCAACTTCAAGCGGGCCCCCGGGTGAGAGGCCAACTCATACCTGTTCTGGTAAAAATAAGAAAAAAATTCTGTCTCTTAGTTAAGTGGTAATAAACATATTTTTGAAAATGTTAATAATCGTTCCCGTACATCAAATCTTTAGGTATTACAGTCAGAAATGTTTGCAATTTAATAGTGATTTTTTAAATAATGTATTCCTTATGAACCATGCTACTATAGCAGTCACAAATCAAACAACAAAAGCCGTTAGTTTTGCAAAAAAATGTATTTTGATTGAGTTAAGGTTGAAAGAATTTATGTCTATTTAGTTTGACACACGATTTCTAAACAAAGGAGTAGTTCAACACCCTTGGCAAGTTATTTTAAAAGATGGCCTGTTTAGTCAAGATTCCAAAATGGTATAACACTTGCCATTTTTCTTTTCCTAAAAAAATATTATTGCTTGTTTTTCTGCAAAAAATTATTTAAAAAATTCATACTTTCATATGTTATTTGTATTTCCTCCAAAATAATTTAACAAGTTTCTTAGAAGATGTGCCACTCAATATCTACAGAGAAATGTGGTTTCAACAAGATGGTTACCCAGCTCATTATGCTTGTCCTGTACTATGTGCTTGTTCTGTATTATTGCATACAGAATAGCCAGAAAGATGGATATCTCTGGGCATAAATCCCCTTGATTTGTTATTAGGATTGCATAAAAGAAACAGTGTATTAAAAACCGATTGAAAATCTTGCCGAACTGTGCCACAATATTTATACAGCAGCAGAAAAAATAAATGCAAAGAGATTTACACAACTAGTAAAAAGATCTTTTCTGCGACGATGCAGAGCTTGTATTAGTGCCGACGGCAAACAATTTGAGCATTTGCTTTAGTTTTAAGAAAATAATGCTATAAAATTAATAAAAACAGGCAGTAATATTTTTTATGAAAAGAAAAATGGCAAGTGTTGTATCATTTTGGAAGCTTGACTAAACAGGCCATCTTTTAACCTTAACTCGATCAAACTAATAGTTTTTTTTTGCAAAACTAACGATTTTTGTTGTTTGATTTGTGATTTCTATAATAGCATGGTTCACAAGGAATATATTATTAAAAAATTCACTATTAAATTGCGAGCATTTCTGACCGTAGTATCTAAAGATATGATGTACGGGAACGATTTTTAACGTTTTCAAAAATATGTCTATTACCACTTAACTAAAAGACATGGAATTTTTTTCTTATATTTACCAGAACAGACGTTGAGTTTCAGGACATCCCTGTATGTTATGAGTGTACCAACGGTATTAATTGGTAGCAAGTTGAGATCAATTGAGGCATTTGAAAGGATTGATTAAGGGTGATGGTCCAATAAATTTTGACACACGTTTTTAACCTTTTGGTGGATTTAATACATTATTACCTCATTTCATGTGGAATTTAATTCTAAAACATTTTTCACTCCTTTTGAAATTTCTTCAAAAGAGTCTGCCAGATTTGTTTGACTGGTTCATTTTAGTGTTATTGTTAGTGATTTATTGAATCGCCAGTATCCAAATAAATGGATAAGACGTGGAAATAATTGCCCACTAGTTTGGCACCCAAGATAAATACAAAAAGAATCTGTGTATTCTTCTTCAGTTGCGTCGCAAGCAGAATTATGGCATCGCATTACAGAGAAATGTAATAGCATAAGAAACAATCAACAGTTATTAGAATGAGTGGACTTTTAGTTATTTCAGCTTTTTTACACTGTTGGAAATAATTCACGAGCACACCCTGTATAACCTGAACGCGTGTGTCTAGCGCAATAAAATTTGGTATGGAAGTAGTACTAAAGTAGTGTAACTTACTCTCCCATGGAGAGCGGCACAACTCTGCTGGGAGGAGAAACATCAATAGCGACAGTATCCCCCGTGAGCTTCGCGTACCATCGCTACACGACGTGGCATGGAGTCTATAAGTCGCTATATTGTAGCGAGAGGGATGGCCAACCATGCCACCTCAACTCGCCTCCATAGCTCCTCAACGTTAGCCGGAGGAAGCCGGATAACGTAGAAGTCTCCGACCAGTCATGTTCCAAACATGTTCGATCGGATTCAGATGCGGAAACCGAGCTAGCCATGGAAGCATTAGTATACGGTGCTCTTCCACAAAGGTCTGTACAACACGCCCGATGTGTTGTCTTACGTTGTCGTGCATGTATAGCAGACCTGGGAGCCGCCGAACGTAGGGAAGCACAACGGACCGTAGCACCTCATCTACGTATCGTTGACCCGTCATGGTCTGCTATACACGTAGCAGACGTGTACGTCCACCATATGTAATCGCACCCCATACCATAATGCTCTGTTGTCAGTGGATAGGGCGCTCTTGCACACACTGCTCGAGTAGACGATCACCACGGCTCCGACGAACTAAAATTCGCGCATCACCGGTGCTCAATTCGAATCTTGATTCGTCGGAAAACAAAATGTCCCTCTACTCGGCAACCTACTAATGCCTAGCGTCGACCCACTCGTGACGTATGCTGCGGTGCTCGGGTGTTACTGGAATCCGCTGTATCGCACAACGCGCGCGCAGTCCACTATCCACCAAACGCCGCCGTACAGTTCGCGTAGTGAGTGCGCCTTCTCCTGCCGGTGGCCAAACAGCTCCAAGTTGCCTTGAGGAGGACACACACGACGCTAAAGCGCTGAGCACAAGAGTGCCATCCTCGTGTGCTGGGGACGCGCACGGCCGTCCCGGCCGCGGCTGAAGGTACCTATGTCCTACCTCAGACCATTCTCGCCATGCCCGTTGTACTGCCGATAACGACCGCTCGAGACGACGCGAAATTTCACAGAACGATACACCCTTAATGTGCATACTCACAAACAATCCTTGCTCAAACTCGCTTAAGTAACGCGATCGCCCATCCATTGTGCACAGAGTACGATAACAATGTGGTCCCTCACACCACACTAAAAACGACCGGTGTTTTCCATCCACTTCGGTCTCCATAGCGACGGAATGTTCCACTTGGAAGGGCGGCTCAGTCAACAATGCCGCGACGGAACAACTCGAAACTCCCTGAATAAACTCGTCTACAGTAAACCTTTGTACTCCGCAAATATTATGGATTTATCTTCACGCGTTCAGATTATATAGGATGTGCTCGTGAATTATTTCCAACAGTGTATTATAATGTACTATCGATCATATCCTATATTCGATCATATAGGACGAATAATGCTCTTGCAAGTTTGATTATGATTAATGATTATGGATCTCAGTCTTCATCTCCCTCTAACACTCTCCTAAAACCGTACAGTCGCTTTCGCCCATCTTCGTACTTTATTATTCTTCTATTTGCTTCCACTCTCCTGTTCAACTCCTCTCTCACTATACATATATCACAGAGTCTCCCTGTTCAACCCCAAGACCATCTTGTGGTCTTTCAACCCCATATTTACACCACACCTTACCAATCCATCAAGCATTATTTTCCTTCTACACAAACCTTTTCCAAATATTTTTCCTTCCAGCTTCGTATCTGCTCCCCATTATCGAAAGGTAAAATCCTACATACATTCTTCTACCTCCTCCACCTTTCTCCCTTCCCATTCCCATTTCCCCCCTTTTCGCTTCTAGGTATACCTCATTCTATAACACATATTCCCTTCCTTTATTTAACTGCGTCAATATCCTCACTTATTCCTTTATCTCGATTTCGCCTACACCGTTTTTCCTCATTCTCCTCTTCACATCCCTCTTCTACCGATCCATACACCCTTTCAGCAATTGTATGAAATGTTTTTTCCAATTAGTCATAGTCATCTCCTCCCGCTTTTTCCTCTTTCTGTTACGTACCTTATGGAACGGATTTCTGCCCTTTCCCTTTGCTCTCTTCCCTATTTCTTTGCTCTATATGCCTCCTTATACAGAGGTGTTCAGAAATTGGCGGATAATCTACACGTAGCGACATTCTTCGTTCGATTCTAAAGCGAAAATTTTAATTGTAAAATGTTGTACTATGCTTCATAGGTCTTCATGAGGTTCTGAAAGGTCGGATAATTTTTCCATAAATAATCATTAATAATCAATATCTGTTGATAAATAAGCTGTAATTTAGAATAAAAAGAATTTTGAAAACTAGTTTTTTTTTGTTAAAGTTATTTTCATTAGCTTTAAAGTTTGTTTTAAAGTTTTTCATTTATCATATCTTTATGAAAAACACATGGCAACATAGTAGAACAACATTTTAACATTAAGATTTTCGATTCGGAGTCGGTCGTAGAATGTCGCTACGTCTTGATTATCCGCCAATTTCTGAACACCCTGTATTTCCTCCTTGCTTCCTTGTATCATCTGTCTTCTTGCCTTCCTTTCCACTATCTCACCATTCGCTTCCTCTCTCTCCGCATCTATGTCTACCCTTATACTCTCTCTTCACCATTGCTTCTTTCATTACCTCGATTATGTTTTCCATACTCTCATTCGATCCATCTTCCAATGGTAATTGCCCATCTATTTCTTCCTTATTTCCGTTCAAAATCTCTTCTATCCATCGTAACAGTTCTCATACTTCCTTATTCTGCATTTTATCTTTTGACCATCGCAAGTTTATTATTAAACTTAATATACCAATATTTACTATGTCTTGTGTGTAAATGTTGTGGGACCCCATGTGACCCCACTAAAATAATACTGTCATCTGCATATGAATGTCTACAAACATATAATTAGGGAAATCACTAATATACAACCGAAAGTAAGGGTCAAATACTAAATTCCACAAAACATTTCAAGTAGTGTTAAAATGCTGATTTATTGCAACAACCTGTATATCACAACACTCCCTAGTCCCATACAAATCCAGTTTAATACACAGTGACATTATTTACTGCATCTGAAAATGTAGTAAAATATAAAAAGTCGTCAACCTTCTTGTTTTGATGGAAAACTACAGTTATGTGGGCATAATGGGACATAATGGGCACCATCATTATGTATGGAATATAGTATAGGTATATCTCGGTAAATAAAACACGTTGCCACTATACAGTATGTCCACGAAAAAGGTGTTGAATAGGGAAAACCTTTTTATTTTTAATTTTATCGAAAAAAGTTAATCTTGATAAAAATTTCAATCAATTTGTTCAATCGGCCCAATAGGAAAAAATCCATTAATGTTAAATCTGGACTCCTAGGAGGCCACTGAACTGGTCCTTGTCTCCCAATCCAGTGGTCTGGAAATGCGGATTAGAGTCACTTCAATATCGTGCATGTTGCGAAGCCACAATACTATTGGTCGAAAAAGTTGATTCATCAGAAAACATTATTTTCTTATGAAATGCTCTTTCCATACTGCCAACCCACAAACAAAAATCCAAACACACAAACAAGTTTCCATAATTCAAGAAATTGTATTGGATGGATGCGTTATTGCAAGCAAAATTGGTGAATTGTTCCGGTTAGACTTCAGACTAAAAAAGCTAATCTGGAAATTGATTTAGTGAAAGTCTAAACATCACAAACATTTCTGAAATTAAGTTAATCGAATTCAAAACGGTAAGACAAAGTCGGTAAATATACTGAGAGGATTCTAGATTGCATGAAGAAGTTTTGCCGTGATACTGGAAAAACATAAAATCATTACCAAATGCCAGGAACTTTCCTGAATTTCAAGAAAATATCAGAAATTGCACTGAATTGATGCCATGCTGTAAAACAAAAGTCTCTGGTTAGACTTCAAAACGTTCTTGAAGAGTACAAAACTCTTCCCCATAAAATGATGTGGTACTTGATATTTGACGAGCCCGACTGCATGTAAGCAACATTTCCATTATATTTATCTTTAGTTATGATACTGAAAAAACTTAAATCTGTTACCAAATGTCGGGAACTATTCTGGACAAGTCTAAATTTGAAAAAAATATAATAAGACTATAAAAGAAATAATAAAAATATAATTCATGGTTCAGCTCAAAATACTCTAATGATCAAGGGTATAGACAGATTAACTCACTTACATATTTGCGGCTTAGCTGTTGAAACTGAAGAAAAGGATGTATCAGAGTACTTATCTTCAAAGGGCATAGAAAACGTCAAATGTTAAAACTGAAGACCAGAAGAGTATTCATCTTTCAAAATCAGTTTTAACTTGTTGCATTTAGAAACGGTAAAATCATCTGATATATGGCCTTATGGTACAAAAATAAATCGTTTTTTCTTCAAAACTGCCAGAAAACTGAACATAGGTTAAAAAATTCTAAGAAGAAAATATTAACTAGTACAATAAATAAATTACCAACAAACACAAAAAAAAGTAGTGAATTTAATAAATATTAATGTACAAGGTTTATCAATAAAAATCAACCAGCTTCAATATATACTTAAAACAAACTCAAATACAGACATATTAGGAATTACAGAACATTGGATGTCAGAGACAACAAATTAACTAACCTTAAATCTGCCAAAATACAAACTTGCGACCTACAATTGTAGAACATCATATAGACACGGTGGAGTGGCTATTATTATAAAAGAACAATACTTCTTTGAGATATTTGATTTATCTGACTTTAATAAAGAACGATGTTTGGAGCTATGTTCAGTATTAATTCCAAAATTAAAATCGATAATTATACAAATATACCGCCCTCCTGATGGTGATGTCGAGGAGTTTTTTGAACGGCTGCAAAAAATTTTAGATTATACAACAAATACACAAACTAATAAAAATATATTAATACTTGGAGACTTCAATATTTGTGTAAATGAAAAAACAAAAGTGAAGGACAATTTTCTAAGTACTATGTCAGAGTATGGTCTGTATCCCATGTTTGATGAACCTTCAAGGGTGGGAGGTAAAAGATGTGTGGACAACATTTTTGCTAATAGATTCTTGCAGAAAAGCGTTGTAAAGACTGTCAACCTTCATTTAGGTAATCATTTAGCACAAAAAGCATCTTGTAACTTGACATCTGGAAAACTAGAAATTAAAATAACACAAAGAAGAAGTATAAACGCTACTAACAGAGATTTTCAAACGTTTATTAGAAGAGAGCAATTGCTCTCTTGTGCACCAATTGGTCACAAATACATGCACAAACAACTTACACAAAATATCATGAAATCCTCATGATATGTTTTAAAAGGGCGTTTCCAGAACAACCTGTAAAAACGTCTGTAGGGAAATTAAATTTAAAATGGGAAACAGATAAACTAGCCAAAATGAAAAATCAACTTGATGCGCTATATACGATTTTAGAAGTAACAGGAGATAATATACATAAAAACACGTATAAAGCATTTAAGCAACAATACAGAAATGAAGTTGACATAGCGAAAAAAGAAGCTTATGCAAAGTATATAAATAACGCAGAAAACAAAATAAAAGCAGCTTGGAAAATAACAAAGGAAGAAGTAGGTAAAGGATGCATTAAAAGTGAAGTTAAGACCACACTGAACGCAAATGTTCTCAATAATTATTTCATTGCTATTGGACAGTCAACCGTTTTAACACAAAATAATATGTTAAATCAAATGGAAGCAGTGGATCTGGTAACAGTAAAATCAAAGAAGTTCTTAAATGCAATAGAAGCTATAGAAAGCTATAGATGACGTCACACAAATCATTAAAAACATGAAAAGCACGAACACAACAGATATTTATGGCTTTTCAGTAAAACTGCTAAAAGAAATAGAAGAACAAATTAGTAAACAACTGGTAGTAGTACTAAACAAATGTTTGACAGAAGGTGTTTTCCCACTGGAACTCAAACGAGTGAAAGTAACACCAATTACGAAACCAGGGGACCCAAACGATTGTGGCAAATATAGACCTATATCAATATTACCGGCGATGTCGAAAGTATTTGAAATTGTCATAAAGAGAATGATAATGGAATATTTAGAAGAAGAAGATCTCATAACCAAATATCAGCATGGGTACATACAAGGCAGATCAACCATAACAGCGTTACCAAATGTTATCCAAAAAATAGCAGATGGTTTTGACTAACAGAAATACACGCAAATAGCCTTTTGTGATCTCAGCAAGGCTTTTGATATGGTACACCACAGAATTTTAAGAGAAAAATTATATAAATATGGCTTTAAAGCTACTGCATATAATTTATTAGCCTCCTACCTGGATCAGAGAGAACAACAAGTATATTGGAAAGGTATACACTCGGAATGGAAATCTATGGAGACAGGAGTACCTCAGGGTTCTGTGCTTGGGCCTATACTTTTTCTGATATATATAAATGATCTGCCAGAAAATGTGAAGGCGCTTTCCATTTGTCTCTATGCAGATGACACGTCTGTTATCAACCAAGGAAATGATTTTCAGCAACTTAAAAATAAAACGCAAACATCATTAGCCGATGCAAAAAAATGGTTTGAAATAAACAAAATGAAACTAAAAGAGACAAAGACACTGAAATTCAAAAGATAAATTTTCTAGGCATTATGCTGTCCGAAACTTTAACGTGGTTGGACCATGTAACAAACTTAAAAAGAAAATTATCTACATATCTACAACACGCGTCATGGGTTGCGTTCACAACGCTTACTCGATTCACCCAGGTTTAACCCTAGTCGTTTATAATGACATCCATTATTATATATGTTGTCCACATGGATGTCATTATGAACGACTAGGGTTAAACCTGGGTGAATCGAGTAAGCGTTGTGAACGCAACCATGAAAGTAGTCTGTTAATACCATATCACAGAATTAAAAAATCCCAGAATACTTTCAACTATATATCGGTCAAATTGTACAATGCATTGCCATCGAAAATAAAAGAGTTGAATAACAAAAGGTTCAAACAGAAAGTTAAACGAATATTATTGGAAAAAGAGTATTATTCAATTGAGGAATACCTTGCGGACAAGAACTTTCCAAATATATAAAAAAAAAAAATTAATAATTGTTTGCAATATTGTAATATTTTGAGTCTTACGAACTGTATATTATTGACGAGAATAATGTATAATCATACTTATTCAATAAAATTATTATTATTATTATTATTACACGTTTGTTTGTCTCAGACAATAGTCAGACGAAACCCGTCGATAACTAAAAGCCGATTAATAGGCTAGCGGTCGATAAAGTGTTAAGATCCCAGCCGTCTTCTCGTTGCATGTTACTCCTGTGTCAATAGACCTCTATAGCATCTCTTGTCATCCTTTGGTAGTAATTTTCAGCTCCACGCCTTTCGTCACAAAAGGTAACTAATTTGCAGCTTCCGTTTCTATGATAAATTTGATTATGGAGTGTTGCCGGTTCAGATAGTTTAAGGACTTCTGGAAACGCTCTTTTCCGTGCTACAGATCACAAAGATATTATCCACGTAACCAAGACCAAGCCTTGCTTTCCATGGTCTCTTCCTTACCGCCTAATCTTTCAAAAATCTCCATTTAGAAAGTCGCAATTACTGGTGGCAAAGGCGATCACGTGGCTGCCCCTTCGCATGCTCGTAGAATTCTACCTTAAAGTTAAAATAGTCGATGATAAGCTCTGTTTTGCTTACAAAAGGAAACAGAATTATAGCAAGGTGGTTTACCAGATAGTAGGCTGGAGAATTTATGGCACTGACAATAGAGACAATAGAGACATCCGGTTTATGAATTTTCAAACTCATCGGTTAGAGTTCATCATTTCGAACTTTGACAGAAGGTTGCAACATGACATCCGAAACGTCAAACACTTTTGCAAAAGATGTACGGCTTAACCCGAAAGTTTCTAGTTTTAGTTTAACTAATGTAAACTTGGAATTTCAGCAAAATAATTGTTGAAATGGAGATATACACTAAAAATATACTGCTATTAACAGCTTAAAATTAATGAAATTTTCATTACATTTATGCTATGAGTATTTCATTTTCTGTATCTTTTTTCTGACAAGGAAATTACTATTGCTCTATACAGCTTCATATAACCATATGTTTCAAAATGTTTATAAAAAGTATATATCCTAATTAATTAATTTAATTTTTAATCAGAAAAGAATGTTTACGAAGACAAATTAATAGAATTTATCGAACGCAAATCAAAATGGGAGCAAGAAATGTACAGCAATTTTATACTTTTACTTAATGAAAAGAAGAAACGAATTCGTTTCCTTACAAACATCTTAAAACGTAAAAACATCGATCCCGATCAACAACCCATGGAATCCGAACTATTGTTACCTATAAACAAAAAGAATAAAAAATCTGACCATATAGAACAATTATCCGATTCGGAAAGTAGCAATTATACCGAATCGGATTATGACACGGAGGAAGAAAGCATGGAACGTCATGAACCCACTCCAAGCTCCTCACGATTTGATTTAACCGACGAGGAACCTGGAGATGGTACTCATTTATTAGTACCTAAAAGAGTAAAAGACGTTGAAGATAATGATGTCGTCACAATGGAAACAACGCAGGAAAAATATGAGAATGTTTTGGAGGAAAACTTAGATGTTTTAACTCCTCAATTAGAATTTTCTACACAAGATTTATACAACCGGCTGTGATTAATTTATTTATTTATATTTTTTAGGATATGTTTTTTATATTGTTGGTAATTGAAATAATGTATTTTTGATGTAATTGACTATTTTTTAATATTTTGTTGTACATGATAAATTTTATTGTTAAAACCCTTTTTTTAATTGATATAAATGGAATTTGAATGTTTGTGTATAGGTAAATTTTACACTTTAATGTAATTAATTTGTAATAGAATTATTAATAAAGAATATTTTAATCACAATCATTACTACATTTATACATTATGAGGAGATTATTTTAAAACAATTAATTTCAAATGATATTTTAAAGTAATTATAATAAATTCTCTTGATATAAAAGCAACCTTTGAAGTGAGGGACGCATTGTATAAAGTAAAACTTTAAGAGATGTGATAAATTTTGATGGTATAGAAAATATCGTTTTAACGTTAGGGATAGTCGTAGTTAGTCGTGAATTGAAAAAGGTGAGATGTATTGACTTCCATAAAAATTGCAACATCTAGACTTTATTGAACGATTTCATTGAAATTTTCGTCAAAGACGTCTTTCATTACAACAAACACGATTAAAATTAAAAAAAAAAAGAACAAAAACTGAAAAGTTTTTTTTAATAATGAGTCGTAATGCACTCATTTAGATGGCGTGGCATGCTATCAATCAAGTGATCTATAGCTGCCTGTGGTATATCAACCCAAGCTTCTTGAATCTGCAGGGTGTGGTAAATTACCCAGTCGCCTACCGCTCTTATCCCATACATGTGCAAATCAGGCGACCGAGCAGGCCATGGGAGGACGGCAATGTTAGCTTCTTTCAAAAAACGTGTTGTAGCCCTTGCCGTTTGAGGGCGCGCATTATCTTGTTGGAAATGAGATTTTCCAGCCCCTGAAGATACATTGGCAATATAATGAGCGGCGTTTAAATTGCCATCAATGAAGACCAAGGGTAACCTGCTACCGTAACATATTAGGTATCATATCATCAAAAAATGTTGGATTTTTACATTCTCTACGCATCCGTCTGACTCTCCTACGACCATCGTGCAAAATCGGGGCTCGCCACTAAACACGATGCCATTCTTACGTCCAATTCGCTCCGTCGTTGTTCCATTCTAACCTGCGTAAACGTAAACTGGTGTGAGAGGAAGACATAAAAATGGACGATATGAACGCAGCCTATAAGATCTTATCCGGTGATAAACAGATGACATTGACATTCTGGGTCCTGCACCTCTCATCCAATCATTTGCAATCGATCGAGTTGTAGAAAATCTGTCTTTTGTGGCCAAAAGTCTTAAGCGTCGTTTTTCGCGATCTCTACTCCTGCGAGGACGTCCAAATTCACGGCGACGTTGTTACACCTCTTCCCGGACAATTTGGACCAACATCTCAATACCGTTGTAACATTTCGGTTTACACGACGAACAATTTCTCTTAGCGAAAGTTCAGCCTCTCTCATGCCAATAATACGGCCACGTTCAAAATCAGTCAATTGGGAAAATTGTTGATGTTGACGCACTCTTGGCATTGTTCCCAAGTTCAGAACGAAATTGTGAACAATAATTTGCAAAATTGACAGTTAATTACACACTGATTTGTTTATTTGTCCACGACTACCTTATAATATATACCTTATCTTATGAATGAGTTTTCTAAAACAAAATGGTAGTCATTTTTCACGGAGTGAATAATAGCGGTGAATAATAATCATTATTCATGGGTAGCCATCTTGACCAGACTAATAATAATTATTTGAAACGTTAAAAGTTCAAAAAGCGTCAATTTAATTCAATTTTTTAGGAGTTTCTAAATGTTTGACATTAAAAAAACCTAAACAAATTCCTTTTTTCATATGATTTAAGCATAAATTAATTAATTTTCCTAAAGAAAACGACGTTTTATAAAACTGACATTTAATTTTGACAAATTGTTGTGAAGTTGGTTACAGTTGTAACATTGAATTTGTGTCACATTGACGTTTAACCTTTATTCAAAAATTTATTTAAAAAATAAATTTATGGAATCAATTTCAATAGTCGTGGACAAAGTATAGTATTCTACTCGCGAGTTTTTTGTTTTCGAGTTATTTTGATTTTAAGTTTTTTTTTTTGTAAATTTCACCATACTCTCTAAAACCTCATATTGTTACAGCTGTATTTGCTATTACCAGTTCGATATTGTAGTTTTTTTTAATAGGTTTTGTATTTTGAGTGAGCAATAAATTTAATATTATTATTATTATATCCCAGCCAAAGTTCATTCAAAAAACTCTAAATTGTCGCGATTACTGTTCAGATGTTGTCAAATAGATTGTGATTTGTTGCATCAGAGTATCTTATACAGCTGGTCAAAAACTGAATTATCTTTTCTCCATATTCAATTGGGAGAATGTCGAAAATTTTAAATGGAATACCTATACAGGGTGATTCATTAGCTCTATGACAAACTTTGGCAGATGAAAGGTGATGCGATTCTAAGGAAAAAATGTTATATGAATATGGGTCCGATTCATTTTGGTTAAAGAGTTACAAGCCTTTGAAAATTTTACACAGTTTAATAGGCAAATGAAAATGTAACATAAAAAATAAGTTTAAAAATTACAAAAATTGTTCGAAATGTCCGCCTTCAGCTATCACACGACGTTATTTGAATCATTCCGTATGCTATTAGCTGCATCTTGAATTCTGTCCAATAGTTGCTGACGGGTAGTAATTTCTACATGTTAAACAAGCTGCTTCATGTGTCCCCAGAAATAATAATCCAGCTGATTTAGATCTGGGGATCGTGGTGGCCAGACTACTGGACTTCCATTGCCAATCCATTTGTTTGGAAAATGTTCATGTAACCA
The DNA here is from genome assembly GCF_036711975.1 of Onthophagus taurus. Lineage (NCBI taxonomy): Eukaryota > Metazoa > Arthropoda > Insecta > Coleoptera > Scarabaeidae > Onthophagus > Onthophagus taurus. Next base: position 28,511,311 of record NC_091972.1, on the reverse strand, counting down.
AGCGATGACTTCTCTTCCTCGATGTGGTGGTGCACCATCGTGCTGATACCACATATTTTGAACGATGTTAAGTGGTACGTCGTCGATAAAATCGAAAAGGTTATGTCCCAAGAAATTTCTGTACATATTTGCATTTAAGCGTTCATTTATTACCCATACAGGTAGCAATGAATTGTTAAAAATGTCACCCCAAACGTTTACACTAAACCGTTGCTGAAATCTTCCTGGTCTAATTGCATGTGGATTTTGCAAGGACCACACATGTTCATCAGACCACAGAACTTGGGAAATGAAGTTATTATTTTGAGCATGTTGCTGAATAATCCAGTGGCAAAATGCTAAGCGTTGCTCAGTATCTCCAGGATGTAATGCTTGAACATTTTGGCGATGTAACATTTCTCGATTCAATACATGTCATACAAAACTTTGGGATATTTGTAACATGCTCGCTATACGCCGAGTACTAATTGAAGGGTCGTCAAGTATTAAATCAATAACATGTTCTTCATTTTGTACATTCACATCATGGGGACGAACGGAATGTAGTGGAGTGGGGTTAACTATTTCTCTCAGTCTGCGAAATGATGCACTAAACACTGTATGGGCAGGTTGATGTCTATTTGGAAACCTACGAAGGTATTCTCTTGCTGCTTGCTGAGCGTTTCCGTTACAAAGCCCGTGTACAAATATAATATCTGCATATTCTTCAGTCGTAAATACATGCATTTTCGTTTTCGATCAAAACTCTGACAATTATAAACTTTGAAACACAGAGAATAGAGTAAATTGAAATGTTTGACATAAAGAACTCAGTTTTGTTATCACAGCCAACTCTGTATTTGTGTTTCATAATTATTGTTGCGATTGTTGCAAATCTTTACTTCGTCGATGTGAAGTGTGCCTTCAAGCTGAAGGAGGACATTTCAAACAATTTTTGTAATTTTTAAACTTATTTTTTATGTTACATTTTCATTTGCCTATTAAACTCTGTAAAATTTTTAAAGGCTTGTAACTCTTTAACCAAAATGAATCGGACCCATATTCATATAACATTTTTTCCTCAGAATCGCATCACCTTTCATCTGCCAAAGTTTGTCATAGAGCTAATGAATCACCCTGTATTTTATAAACCGGGGAATTTAAGGGAATTTAATTCTCTACAAACTATCTACAAACACTCCTATACCTATTTATTATAGTTCCTGTCATATTGGAAAATTTATCAAAACATGCAGAAAATGCTGGAACCCGTTTGTATTTTTATTGGAAGGCCATGTCATTTTGCCAGTTGGTTTAATTTATTTCTATTATTATTTGTATTATTAACAGTATTAACTAGGATTGATAATCTTTTAGTTTACTATGTAGCTTTTATTTACCAAAAATAACAAACACAAGATCAAATAAATGAAACAATGAAAACAAAAAATTAATGACAAAAATTAGATTTGGATAAAGAATATAAATTTATAACATATAGAGTGTCCCGCAACGATTGTACAATACTGCATCAGCGTACTCTGTGATCGAAAATAAACCAAAAAAGCGTAATAAACATAGGTCCGAAAATGGACAATTTTCGAGATATTCAAAGATTTAGTTTCATAAGTTGATAGCATTGTGGAACGATTTGCTTGCTGTTGTTCGCAATGCAGCTAGTTTAATAAGTTTTAAAAATGCCTTGAGGCGCCATCTGCTATCTCTTCAACTATCTTCTTGACTTATACGTGTTTGTTTTCTTCTCTAGTCTGCCTTTCATCTATCTTTTACTGCACTTTTTTGTGTCTATTTCCTTCCTTGTAGTAACTGACTGTCGATCCGTTACATAACTCAAATATGCTCATTCGCTCAGTCCTATTAGCACATCATTTAGTATTACTTTTTTGGTAGCCATAATTATTTATTTAAAATTACATATACACTGTTACCAGTGGGGTCTCTTCGAAGATATCGCTTATTGCGATAAATTGATCCGTTTGAATTGATGTCTTTATTATGAATGTATATATTTATGTAAATACTTGTTTTTGAGGCAATAAACATTATTATTACTATTATACATAATACTTAAATGGTAATATTAGACTTTTTGGGGCCCAAAAATATAGAGCGGCTCGGGCCCACAAAAGGTGTGATCCGGCCCTGCTCACAACACTATAGTAAGTAGAAGGGTTATCGCAACAAAACATCGTAGAAAAGAAAGAAGCTTACCTAGTTTATCACAATCCCTGATATTCAGTTAAATATTTATACTTTCAAATAAAAAAATTATATCTAATGAACGCTTATGCAAATGGTTAAGTGTTAATTTTAAATATTTTGACAAATTAACGTGGTGCCAACCCTAAATAAATAAACGATAGATTGTTAGATTAATCTAATTGAAAGCAAATTCAATTAAAACCAAAGTAATAACACTTCTATTTTGTTATAAAGTTATAATAATTAAAAAGGTTTATTTTCTCAACGTATTTGTACTTTTATCTTTTTTTAAATATAGCGCCGTGTCAGACGAGTGTCAGTTTTAAATAAAAAGAGGAGTTATAAAAAATATTAACTTATATTGAAAATTCTCGACATTTCCAATTAAATCAGCACATACATTAATTTTTACTTATTTTATATTTATAAAAATGATTATTTGGGATAAAATATTTTAGTGAGTTACAAAATTAGGATAAATGACACTTAAAATTTTTAATAACGAAATAAACAAATTAAAGCAAACTTAACTAGTTTTAGTTTTTTGCAACATCATTAGTGTTTATTTAATACTGTTAATGTTGATTTTAATTTTTTACGAGCAAAGATTAATGTATAATCTATACTTTTTCAAAGAATATTTAAATTTCGCGCCATTAGATGAAGTAAGAATAAGAGACGTTAATGTGCGCGTTTGCCACTTTGGCATTACGTCAGTGTATAAAGTTGTTGCGATACGAACGGCGGTAGCCATTGTTCCAAAATTTGTCTATTTGTTTAATTTACAATAACGTGAAGGTGACTTTAGGGTAGTTTGACCGCATTAGTGGTATCGTGAAACTTCCTATTTTCTTGTGGACTTTAAGGCGACCGTCTCAACCGAAATAGAAATGAATCCCGAGTAGTAAGTATTGATTTATTTACAACTCAACTTGTTCCTGCGAACACCTAACTGTTCTTTTTACAAAATGGTGTTTTACCAACTAAATTACATATCTTTCGTTTTAAGTCGTTATTTCGATAAGTTATTAACTTATAAATGAAATCCGTTTTGAATATTTGTTGTAAAACACGTTGACGGATGATTTTCCACCCACAAAATTTTTACAATGTTGGGTGTCAACGTCATGACTCAACATGCATTTTAGATTTACCTGTTTATCGTCTCCTTTGGGTATTCATTCCTCGTAATATAGTTAATTAGACGGGAAGGATGACTTGGCATTGAAAATATTAAAATATAAAATGAAAAAACGTCTTGTTATTTATAGAATTTCAGAGTAACAAAGAGAGGTTGTTTTGTGTTTTTCTAATGGAACAAGGATTTGTTAATAACCGTAAATTGGATTGCATATTCATTGTCAAACATGGGAGTATATTTATTAATAAAAATGGTGCCTTTTGTACTTTTTTCTTGTTTTTAATATAATGCAAAAACGATTGTCATGACCTAACTAAGATAAATCTAAATAATCTTTGAACAAATCTAAGAACATGAATTGGAAATTTATATTTTATTTTTGTGCAAACGGTTTTTATGTCGTTAATTTATGAGTAATGAACCTTGATAAGGCGCAACTTAAGTTGACTCATGTGCGAGATGTTTACAAAATAAAGTTTCAACAGAACCATTTCATATTACAAGTGAATTTGTAATTTCATGAACACATTATTAATCTGACATTAACATTTAAATCACATCTTCAAGGAAGCATTTACAAAAAAAAAATGTCTTATAATTCATTCATATAATACCAAATTCAGAATTGCAATTTTAATTTATTTATTTTTTATTTTTCAGTGATTATTTATTTAAACTGTTGCTGATTGGGGATTCAGGAGTAGGAAAGTCATGTTTACTGCTTAGGTTTGCAGTAAGTTTATCAACAAAAAGGTTTTTTTACGTTTATTTACTCTTTTTGATTTTAGGATGATACTTATACAGAAAGTTACATTAGTACAATTGGAGTAGATTTTGTAAGTCAGCTTACTATTGTAAAGTTATTAGATTTGAGTATATCTAATCAAAAATTTCTTATTTTTAGAAAATCAGAACAATAGATTTAGATGGAAAAACCATTAAACTACAAATCGTAAGTATACTAGCAAAAAAATTAAACCAGAAACATCAGAATATAGTTGTGGTTTCATTGCAATCTTATTATAATTTTTTTTTGTTACTGCCCGGCTGAGGGGAGTGGCCCCTCTCATCACTGAGACCTATACTGCCCTATTAAGCATAAGAGTCATATCTGCATTCTTACTCAGGAAGTCGAAATTAGCAAAATCTGTTTATTTTTTGACATAGAATCAGAATACAAACTTTTTTTGTTTCAAATTAGAAGTTTAAAATATGTTTTTGTTAGTTACAACAAATTTACTTAACAGTGAGCAACTAAAATATTAATGATGATTCACTTATTAATCATAAGTGAACATTTTCTGTTTAGGAAAACTAGAAATACTACCTCTAAAAAAATGTTTATTGTAACTTCAGGTTTTCCACACATGTGAAAATAATACACATAATAATAATAACTAATAAAATACAGTGTGACTTAACAATATTTTGTCATTGTAACTAAAAGCAAAAAAATGTAGCTTACAAATTCGCAGCAATAGTGTGTTAACCAAAACTTTTAGTAATATACACTCAGCAGCATAAAAAACGCATCACCTAACATGATGACCAGTTTCAAACTGAAATAACTTTTGAACCTATTGCTCAATTTGAATAAGGTTTTTTTTATTTGAAAGATCTAGCCTGTGCCAATATTTCTGTATGTGCCTTCCTCATTTTGGTATATCTTCAATTTCAGCAATGGTGACTAATGCTAATGCGTGTTTTCTTCCTACACTTTGAATCTTGCTGTGGAATGCACCTACAAAAGAAATTAATTTTACACATAAGGAGTTTGAAGTCTCGTCTGTTCTGATCACTTCTGTTTTTTATTCAAGTTTATATTTTTGTTAACACCAAAGTTACAAGCTTTAAAAGATAACGCAGCTTGAAACTAAAGCAATGCAAGCTTGTATTAAACTGTGACAAGTAAATCAAACAAAACATTTATAACGGGTATTTCCTCCCCTCACTTCAAGACATACTTCAAATCAGGTTTTTCATTTTAAGAATCTGGTTCCACTCTTCTTCTAGCGCCATTCTCGTTTCCTTGGCATATCCCACATGTGTTCTATGGGATTTAAATCAGAGCTATGTGCAGGCCATTCCATTCTGCTGATATGCAAATCATCCAGGTATTGGGATACAATGCGAGCTATATTTGAGCGTGCATTATCGTGCATGAACAAGAAGTTGTCACCAACAAATGGGCGAAGGAAACCACGTGTTAAGCCAAAATTTCTTCAATATAATGGGCCGCGTTTAATAAAACAAAGCTTCGTACGTGCTTCGAAGCAGATTCCTCCCCAAACCATTACATATCCTCCCTGGTATTGTATTTTTTCAGAAAAGTTGCACTGAGCATAACGCTCTCCTGCTCTTTTCCAAACTCTCTCTCGACCATTTGGAGATTACAAGCCGAACCTCAACTCGTCTGAGAACAGTACGTTTCGCCACTCCTTATTGATCCACTGAACATGATCTCGTGCAGATTGTAATCGAGCAACACGATGTTCTCGAAGCAACTGTGGACCAGTTGCTGGTCTCAGGTCCCAGTCTGTCGAAATCTTTAAATGGCGCGACAAACCGTACTCTGTATCGCTTCAAGAACAAAAACGCTGCGTTCATCTTCCACCAAAGCCACTGCCTGAGCAACTTCTGCAAGACTTAAAGGTATTTTTCTTGTCTAGACGACGTTAACGGCACTAAACGTCAATGAAATGTTTTCGTCAATTTCCATGGATTGCTTTAATTTCTGATGGCGCTGCTGAAGAAGTTGCGTTATACTTTAGTGCTTGTAACTTTGGTGTTAACAACAATAGAAACTTGAACAAAAAACAGAAATGATCAGAACAAACAAGACTACAAGCTCCTTATGTTTAAAGTTAATATCTTTTGTTGGTGCACCCCATAGCAAGCTTCAAAGTATAGGAAGAATAAACGTATTAGCGTTATTCAGCATTGTTGAAATTGGAGAGTATCAAAATGGGGAAGGCACCTACAGAAATATTGGCAAAGTTCAAATAAATAAAACCTTATTCAAATCGAGCAATACGTTCAAAAGTTATTGCACTTTGAAGCCTGTCATCATTTTAGGTGATGCGTTTTTTATGCCGCTGAGTGTATTAGTCATCATCCTTTATTGGATTTTTGGAAACAAGCAAATTATTCCAAATGTTCATTCTGGTAATGGGAATAATTCCACGAAGATGGTTTATAAGTGTGTCCTTTCTATTTTGACTTATGCCGCGAAAATTAGTCTTGCATTTAGGCCTTTCCAAACCATTCAATATTGTGGCCTTCTTATTGATTAAACTTGCATTTGTAGAATAGTGACTGCTTCCCTTATTCAAAATAAACTTAACTATTTTGCTTAAATAGGGCCGAGGTTTTATTCTGCTTAATTTATACTGAGAACTCTTGTCACTCTTGTTCACTTTGGATAAGGTAGCTTTTTGTATGGCATCTTTGAAATTCTTGAAATCATGAACTTTTTTCATTTGCTTCAGAGACTTTTCTACCTGGTGGTGAAACGAATCCGCTGACATAAATATATGTCCCGGTTCAAAATATTTCAGAGTTAAAGATTTTAAAGCGGCTTCAGAGGAATTTACCAGATACACACAGAAACCAAAGAAGGTCCAGTTTTTATTTTGGGCTGCACAGTTGTCCAACCACAAAATAATATTTTCCACATCTCTATTATCGAGAAAAAAGGCATAGAAAGTACTAATAATATCTTCTTTAGATCGTCCCGTCAACGCTTCATGCCAAACTCCTGCTGTGGTATTTTTTTTTGTGTTTTCGTCCTATTGAAACAATACTTTCATTGAATACTATGATACGAGGTACGAAAATCATCTCCTTGAACATTTCGATATGCTTATTCCAAGAAACACGCTCAACGCCATTTTCTAAATTTTTGGAATCATTTATTAGTGCTTCTTTCATGATTTTTGAATGTTGCGCAAGCAAAGCAGTCTTCGCGTCCAAGTGCATCGAATGAAATATTCATTTTACTGACTACTTCTCTACACAAATAAATAATAGGAAAAATTAATAGTTGGATGTTTTGCCTTGAAGTTATTGTACCATGGTGCTCTCTCCTGTAATGAGAAATTGTAGAATTGAACGACACTATATGCTGTCTGATTATAGAACGATCTATCATTTTCGATGAACTAAAGCGACCTTTTCGGGATTTTCTGCCTGTGTCTACGACGCAGTAGAAGAGTTGCCAAAGAAAATATTTTATACCACTATCATCTTATCTATCAATTTTCAAAAAACCTTTCTTTTAATATTTTTCTTTTGTGTCATATTTAACACAAGTTTTTTGGTCAAAATCCGTTAATTACCAAAATTTTAAATGTACATTTGCACGTTGTTCGTTTGAAATTTTTTTATTACAGTATTTTTTGCACATGGATTTTTCATTAAATGCTGGGTTAACTATCATATTGCGCGCCTAAGCTGTTGTTATAGCGATTTATCGTATCTACTTCATTGTTAAGTGAAAACATCGTATGTGCGATATGTTAAGTTTATCGTATTTGAACTGCAGATGCGACATATAAACTTAAAAATAGGCAGTTTGGACACTTTTGCTTAACAAAACAATAATAATTTCATATACGACAAATGAATAACATGTTTTTCTGGGTAGTTGTGAAAGCTCTACGACGTTTTGACATTACAAATACATGCAAAACCTTGACATGATATGATATACCCGAAAAACACAAAATTTGCAAAAGATGCAGATATGACTCTTATTCTTAACAGGGCAGTATAAAATCTATTGTAACTTATACCTTCCAAAGGTTTAGAGCAGATGTAGGTCCTTGATGAACTTTTGTTTTGCTCGAAGGTATTGTTCCTTTATGTCAGTAGATATCAGGCAAACCTTTCTGAAAATTTTGTGTCTTAAATGACTTGTGGCGACTAAGTCACACAAAATATTTTCAGTAGTCTCTAAAAAGTCGACAAGTTTGATCCTCAGCTCGTCCAAAGTTGAGAGATGGTAATTTAGGGACGTGTGGCAATTGAGGAAACTTGAGAGGGGCCTTAAGTCCCCTTTGTTGAGGTATATCCTTCGCTTGTCTGTATCTTGGAAGTTCTTTTCAGTACAATGCTACCTTTAGTCCTCCTATGTGTTAATCACCTGTTTGAAGTGGATTCTTTGTTGTCCACAAACGGGTTGGGGTCCAATAAAGGGCAGCCTCACTGCCCCTTTGCCAGCTTGTCTGCTTTTTCATTACTCACAATATTTTTGTGATCTGGAACCCACTATAGAGTAACTTCATTACCCCTGCCAACTTTCCACAGGTTATTGATACATTTCCTCACCAGTGCGGATTTAGACCTGTAAGCCTGAATAGCCTTTACGGCAACCCGATTGTTCATAAAGATATATTTATCGATTCCCTTTTCTGTCTCTTCCCAAGATTCAAAACGGTGCAGAAGTTTCTGGCAAGAACTTAAGCCTGAAAAATGGTTGTATCCGAGCTTAAGAGCATCTTAATGCGGCTTTTTGGTCCGCTGATGCCCATACCTATTTTGAGTTGAGGCTTACCCTTTGACTATTCTTCCCTGCTTTTAAACATGACTTTATATGGCTGGTCGAAATTATATTTTGTCGGTATAAGATCCGTTTTAATTTGAATCGTTAGAACTTTTTTAGGTTCCACTATTCGTACAGTTTTGAAATTTAGTTGTAGGGGTTAATCATCCGAAACTTTCGATCTAAAATACTTTCAAGATGGCCGCCACTTCCGGTCTACCGGAAGACAAGTTCGTTACTTTAAATGAAATGCTATAGTTTCCACTTTTTAATTACATGCGAAATAATATGTTGACTTTGATAAAAGTTATTACACAGCGTTTTTCGTTTTCGAGTTACTTTGATTTTAAGTTTTTTTTTGGCAAATTTTACCATGCTCTATTATAAAATCCCATTTCTCAGCCAATGTTCATTCAAAATAGCTTTATATTCGCACGATTACTCTTCAAATGATATCAAATAGATTGTCATTTGTTGTATCAGAGTAATGTAAAGAGTAATGTAAATAAATTGTAAAGTCGAAAATTTTAAATGGAAAATAGACGCAATTATTTACTTCGATGAAATTTGGTATGCGGCTATTAAATGAAGACTGTTGATCTCTATTAACTTTTGGGGCAAATCTGTCGACCGGAAATAGCAGTTTACCTTAACAGATTTCGAAAATGAATCTGGATAAGAATGAATAACTTTCAGATACAAAATTGTGGTAAATTTTTCTCACATAACAGGAAGTAGTACTTTACCTGAACCTATACCCATTTGTTTCATATAAAGTGGTACTTAGTAAAATTTTACTTAAAATAGAAAAACTTCAACAATTATTTTGAATTTAGTGCCCTTTTTAAAGACATTTTTCCAAAAATTTATTTTTCACCCTAGTTTCACTAGGTAGATCACCCTAGTTTTGGTATTATTATGCAATTTAAGAAAAAAATGCTTTAAAATGTATTATTAGTTAAACAACAATAATAATAAACAACATATGTTTAACAAAATTTAAAATAACATGTTAAACAATTTTATATGTACATAATTATATGTGTATTTTATTCATTTTTTATGAATATTTGAACCCTAACAGATTATAATCTCTATCTATCTGAGCTATAAACATTATAATACAATGGTAAACCCATCACTTCAAAATCTACATTTTTAATTAATTAATATACATATAATAATGTGTAACTCGTCCACTATTCGGCACAATCGGCATTGTGACTCATAAAATCGACATTTGGACCATTTAAAAAATTGTCCTCCACATAGACACTTTTAATAAAGTGTCTAAAAATAAATTACATGGTAGTATTAGCGCTTAATTACATAATAGCGGAAAAACGAAATAAAGAAAAACTTTTTAATTATATTTATCGATTAATTTCGTTCAATAACTGCGCGGCGGCAGCGCAATGTTTGAACTCGCCTTCCGTTTCTACATAAAATGAACTTTCCATCGTCAGCTGTTCAATAAATAATTAGTTGTGTTATCTGACGTTTTAGCTTCGTCACGAATTTTCTGTAACAGGGCAAAATAGGTAGTGGAGGTTCTTGAGAGAGGTCCTAGATATTTTATCGTCTATAGTTGCCAAAATTCTTTTTTTATGTTTTCAAGGTTTACTCTAATAGCAGGATCATATTGCATTATATTAATATGCCTTTTCAAGTGTGTTGCTACAAATCAGCGATATCAATTTGAACGTTAAGCTATTTCCGTCGCGAAAATAATTTTAACATTTAATTATCGTCATCATACCAGGCTCTATAGATCGTTGTGAACCTTGGCCTGCCTTAACAGATCCTTGCAAACTCGTCTATCTCAACCCTTCTTCGACAAAGCGTCTCTTCAACCTCCCAGGTGATCTGCTACTTACAGCTCCACGGCTATCAAAGATAATACTTGTGATACTTTTTATATCCATTCTGGTTGCATGGTCAATCCATCTCAACCTTTGCACTTAAATTTACTTCTCTCTGGTTCGCAATATAGAAAACGCCGACGCTATACAGCATGTCCCGTATCTTTCGCATCAGAGCATTATAATAACCGCACAGGAACTGTTTAAAAATGTCCAATAGCACATTCAGGAATTCATAAAAAAAAGTTTATTTCTCTTTCCCTGTCGAATCTATCTATTGGTGAGAAATGTGTTATGAGCGACGCGGCGGACCGGGCCACAGTGGGGCGAAACACTATTTTGCTGGCCAAAACTCAATAACTTTTAAATACATTTTTTTTTGTCGAAAGTCATATATATAAACTGATATTCATTTTTAAAGAGCTTTCCATTGATGTATCACACATGTGCCAGAGGGTTGCATGGGGTAAACTACCTCTTTTTTGCTTTTATTTAAAAATTACCTTATCGATTCTAACGACATTTAGTACCCTTATAGTATGTTTAAAAGTGTTAGTTAAGATGTTGTCCCATTCGCCCAATAGCAACCCTGTGAAGTTTCAATAAATAATATAAACGGTATAATCATTATCCTAGAATTTTATGTATACTTTGCAGACAAATCATAAGTTAGTCACAATTTTTCTTCTAAAATAAGACACAGATGATATTTAAATATAAATTTATTGTTAAGAAAAAATAATGCTTGCTTAATTGTTAAACTACCCGTAATAATGCTTACACTTATAATGGAAAGTTAATAAATATTTATTTTAGCAAATCAATTTCTTCTGAATCTAAGTCTAACTTGCTTTTTTCTACATCTAATTGATGATATATAAGGATCAGAGGTGGTGTATAGTAACGTATTGAAAACATCTTGATTGGTGGCAATCCTTGAATATTTCCGAGCGTCATCTAACCGGTATTTTTTATAATTTTTATTTCTAGCTCCTTGTGCATCTTCTGAAAGTTGTCCTATTGGTAATACAGCATATTGTATGATGCTTTCACCGTGAATAAGTATTTTGTGTACTGAAACAGGCATGTAGTAGCATTTATATAGCTCTACATACAGTTCTGCTGTTTTATATGCGTATTCCCCAAACTTTTTGGCATCTATAGCTAATGTTTGAAGAATTATGGAAAACTTTTCAATTAAATCATCATCTACTCCTACAATATCTGCTGTGCAAAAAGGATTAGAAAAGAATCTTCTAGCAGTGTCACCATCGTTTTACCATTGTAGGTATAATAAGTTTATCTCTAAATCGGTCTTGTACTTGTTTTTTCTTTGTTTTGTACTTGTTTTTCAATCTTGTGTAAAGGACCATTCTTTAAATACTATGATAAGGTTATTGGGTGTAGCGGTCGGTATAAGAAAAAAAGAGAACTAAATTTTTCTTTGCTATATTTCGAAACTAATTGTTTTTTCTACAGGCAAAAAACTGTGAACAAATGTATCAAAATTAACACTCAAACTAACAATGGCTTACATAAAAAGGAAGAAACTTACAGGTTAGTTGATAAGCGGCACGATTGCGGAACATTTCAACGGTCCACCAAGAAACATAGCATCATTAAAACCCAAAAAGGGTGACTCGAATTAATAAATTAAAATTAGCATACTTAAAATACAAACTAAAATAACTGACGTTACAAAAGTAAAAATCTTATGATGACTAAACATGGCGAAGAAACCAGATCTAGCAAGAAAATTAGCAAAGATAGCGACATGTTCTTGTATAAAATGAATAGAACATATATGAAAGTTAGTATATACAAAAAATCAGAAGTATTTCCGAAATGGTTTCTAAAATAAAAAGTTTTGAAGTTCCGCTAAATTTTCGGATTGTCCGACAGCGCGTAACTCTCTCGACTTTAACGGCGTTTTTTGCATACTTCTAATTTTTTACGGTTTAGTTTGTGTACTAAAATTGTCATTCTTTTTAGTAGCAATAATTATCACTTCCCCTTGATTTGAAAATGTTTGATAAAATAGGTTTTGGCCAGCAAAACAGCGTTTCGCCCCACTGTAAGGCCGATTACCTGAATTTGATTTACGATCTGCTATTGGACGTCGTTAAACAGTTCCCGTGCGGTTATTATAAACATTTCGAAAAAAATTGATTAGAAAAATCGCTTTAGAATAATGTATCCTACAACCGTATAATGCTCTGATGCGGAAAATACGGGACACCTGTATACCGTTATCTTTACCAGTGTCATATATTCTTCTAAGCACTTTCCTTTCAAATCGGCTTAGTGCTTCTTGGTCTTCCTGCATTAAGGTTCATGTTTCCGACCGCTTGGTAGCGTTTGTTGGCTTTTGGATTATTCTCTTTTTTATTTCCTCGCTGACGGAATTTATATTATCAGAATCCTAACCATACGAACCTTCTAGCCCTCTCTATCTTTTGCCAGCCTCAACTTCTAAATCTTTTGGTATGTTTCCACCAGCCTTTGCCACCATATACTTAGTTTTTATAATATTTATCTTCTTCGCCTCGCGTTTAACCTTGTAATGTCACGATCTGCGTCGAATATTGCTTGTTGAATATTGTTCCAGATGTTTGCATCTGTTACTACCTTTTCCAGGACAATGTTAGAAAGCAGACATGATAGTCCATCTTCCTGCCATAGACCTTCGTGGCTTTCAAATGTTCTTTCCTTGTATTCTGATTTTACAGGAAACTTTCCTGAGAATTGAACTGCGACATTGCCTCGATTAATTAGTTTATCATAGTGGTGTATGCACAGAAGTCCACGAAAATATGTTTGTCTGCATTGTACTACATTACTCTAATATTTCCCGTAATGCAAAGAGATTATATAGAAGAGAAAGATTATAATCTTTAATAAAAGTTTTATAAATATTACCGAATTTGATTAGAAAACATTTAATCCTTTCTAACAATAGAAACTAACATGCTAATTGTTTACCATTGTAAAGTGTAAAAACGCACTTTTATTTCATCATGATTGTATTAAATGTATATGAATCATATAGACTTTTTTATAAGAACTGTATTGAGTTTATTTTGTTGGTTTAGTGGGACACTGCTGGCCAGGAAAGATTCAGAACTATCACATCGAGTTATTATAGAGGTGCGCATGGTATAATTGTCGTCTATGATTGTACAGACCAAGATACATTCAACAATGTAAAACAATGGTTGGAGGAAATTGATCGTTATGCATGCGATAATGTTAATAAGCTTCTTGTCGGCAACAAAAGTGATTTAACCACGAAAAAAGTCGTCGATTACACCACAGCCAAGGTAATTATTAACCAATCAAATTTAGTCCCAGTTTTTTTCATGCAACTATTTTTATTATACATAATAGGAATATGCAGATCAATTGGGAATACCATTTTTGGAAACATCGGCGAAAAGCGCAACGAATGTCGAACAAGCTTTCCTTACCATGGCGGCGGAAATTAAAAACAGGGTGGGCCCGCCATCATCGGCGGTTGATCAGGCGAGCAAAGTGAAGATTGATCAAGGTCGCCCAATTGAGAGCACCAAGTCGGGTTGCTGCTGAAGAAGCTTTGCTCCCGAAAAAAGCTTCTCCGGTCGGCGCACGTACGTTTAGGTAAAGAGACACAAAAAAATCATCGTAACGTCGCTCGCATAGACTTAATACTGAGATGAATTTAATAATTATGGTTAATTAATATTTATTATTGTAACTACTTTTGTTACGTATAATTATGGTTTATATAAATTAAAGTATAAAGAGGTTTTGATTTTTTTCTGTTTGGTTGATATTAAATAGTTAAATAATTTTGCAGTATATTTTCTGGCAATCTTTGTATATTATTAATGATTAATAAATATTTTACGTCAAAATTTTAAAGTATTTTTAAGAATGTATTAATACTTTTTGGTTTTATTCTTTCTTTTTTGCTTATTATTAGATGGTTTTTTTGTTGCAGATGTGGGTGCGGATGTCAAACATAAAATTTCTTATTTTGTACCAGGTCCATCTTGGACAAACATCTATATTATTATCAAAAACTAAAAAAAATATGAATATAATAATCCGTCTATGTATAGTAAATTTATTTCGTTTTACGTTTTAGAACCCATTAAGTTGCCCTAAAAAATTACTCTCTTTTAGTGAGACCTTGAATACGTTTTGTAATTAAATAATTTATGCACATTTGTGTATATTAAATCCAAAACTGAAAAAGTTTGTAAAAAACCCCTTTATTTCTGTCCAATTGTGTTTACATCTTTTGTAATTTATTATTTTCTCGTTTTCGTTTACTAAGAGTTAAATATCCACATTTCATATTATTTTCTATAATTTTAGTTAATTTAAAAAAATACATGGTGGGGTTATTAGGAAAATTCGAACGGTCTTTTCTCTCGCGCGTTCCCTTAGGATCATTTTTTTTTTGTTTTCCCTTAAATCTCGGTAGTTTTTGCACTTTGATCTGACGCGCACTTGTAGGAGTTCAGTTTGTGTAACATATTTCCAAAAATACTAATAATTACAATTAAAACTGATAACGTTTCCGATTTTTAGAGTGATTGAAATAAAGAAACGTGCAACCGAGAGCGTTATTTTTTAATTGAAACAACAAAAATAAATAAATCTTGTAGCTTCGATTTTTGTAGTTCGTATTTGTATTGAGATTGTAACTGAATGAAAAACTATTGAGTAAAAGTCAAATGTGATATAAGAACGTGTTTTTATTCAATCATTAAAAAAAATGTTATGGTATACAGGTGAGTCATAATTACGTGTAAAAAGAATATTTTGGATTATCTTTGGCCATTTTCTTATTAGTTAATAACAAAATATAGTTATTTTCGAAATAATTGCCCAATAATATTAAATAAATAATATGAGTAAATTTAAATAATTTTATTTATAATTTACAAATCGATTTGTTTATATTTCCTTTTGGGATATAAAGCAAGTAATCACCTAGAAAGAAAGAAATCAAATTAAAATTGTTGCAAAAAACTTACTAAAGTTATTACAGTAAAACCTCGATATAACAGACAAAATATTTTTAAGTGATACTATTAATATTATCTGTTTATATACATAAGTATATTTAAATATAAATGTTAGCGTTCATAGATATTAATTGAGCTGAAATTCTTGGTGTTGCAAAAAGAGCAGTTCAGATAAGTAAAAAATCAAGAAGAAAAACCAAAAGAAGGGGAATGTTAAATAAATTTTTTTTTATTTATATAGCTCTGCGGGATCCCAGCCGATAAGCAACAGTGCAAAACGACTCTTCCTCATGAAAACAAAAATAATTTTAAAAATCTCAAAACAATTTCAGCTTAAAATCGTCATAACATCAAGTGGCAAGGAGAAACCGTGCGATAGCAAAGAACTGATGAATTCCAGTCGATATGATTCGAATTTATCGCAGTTGAAAAATAATATTAAGTAGTAATGTAAGTAGTAATGTTTATCTACAACTATTGAATTATCTATTCGTTACACATTTGATTTTTGACGGGTAATGACACGCATTACTCATGACTGACAAAGTGTTGAATAATGAAGCTATTATTCCACAGTTCTGACACGGCCTACTAATCAAAAAATAAAATATTAACAGAAATGACAGCTATCTTATATTGAGGTTATGTTTGAAATGTCTATCAAGTCTATTTTTTTTCCTTTTTTGATTTTTTTTTTCAAAATTAAATAGTTGTAGATAAAGTATAGTATTCAACTTGCGTATAATGGATGTTACCCACTCAGATTACAACACTCGCTCGCTTCGCTCGCTCGTGTTGCAACTTCATCTTTGTGAGTAACAGCCGCCATTATACGCTTGTTGAATAATATACTATTATCTACGACTGCTTGGATAAGTCATCATTACCTCACTCATTTGAGGTGATTTGAGTTACGTAATGAAGTTCATTACCGCACTGATTTCATTACGTAACGCATTTTTAGCCTAATCAGAACAGACTTAATTTATTGAAACGAGCAACAATACAAAAGAAAAAGTGCTATCTACTTACAGAGCAACAATACTATTTATTATAAACATTAATTGTTATGTTTTTACATTTCGAAACACTTATTCCAGATGAGTAAACATGTTGTTGAAACTAACAATTCAAAATTGTCAACAATCATTTCAAAATATTTTTATAAATGTCAAATAGACTTTTTGAAAGAAATTGATTTTTTAGTAATTTTTAGCAGTCGTAGATAAAATGCTGTATATCATACGTGGGCTAGAGCATAATTACAGTACTCGTGTGATTACACGACTCGGTCTACGACCTCGTGCAATTCTCCACACTCGTACAGTAATTATGTTTCTAGCCCACTTATAATATAAATAACTATTATTAACCCATAGCACCATTATAAAACCCTATAATACCTAAAACATATAACGTATACAAAATACCTAAAAACAAAAATTTGATTGCCATGAGTTAAAAAGGACCAAGTCAGCTGTTTTTCATTGGTCATTTTTTACATTTTGTATATCGGGTGTTTCATTTAAAATGACATGATTATATCTCAAAAACAAAACCTCGAATCGAAAAAAGTTTCAAGTAAACATTTTTTATATACAGTGTGTCCCCGGATAGGTGAAACGACTCTTATAAAATGTAGATTTTTTTCGATATTAATTGTCATCTTTTGGGGTTCAGCCCTCCTTGGTTAAAGACTAATTTTGAACATATTTTCAAATTTTAAAAAACAAGTGAGTGGTGACACTGAAGCGAAAACTTCTTGTGTTTACAGTATGGTAAAATGTTACTAAGAAATTTTATTCAGAATGAAAAGTTATGGCCATATGCAAATTTTCGGAATCATCGGCCTACTTTGATAAAACCCATTGTTCATTATTTTCGTCAATAGTACTTTATTACGATTTTTGTTTTGAGATTCAGATTATTCGGTAGAAATAAACAACATGTTCAAATCAGTTTCATCATAATTTTTTTTTCTTAGAGTGAATATTTCCTGCTGTAAGAAACCTTTTGATTAAACGCCAACAAGTACTTCTTTTAATTCCAGTATTTGGAAATTTTTCACTAAATAAAGCAATAACCATATTTATCGGTTTTTCCCCGGTTCCATAACACTGAATCACGTCAACTTTTTCCTCTAATGTTAACATTGTATTTAAAAAACACTTTAAGTTTACTAAATTACAGTTTGGCAGATTAACAGTGACAGGAAAGCAATTTTGTTTTTCCATGGCAGTCTTTGTTAGAAATAAAATTGTTTGATATGGATTTTTTCAAAGTAGGCCGATCAATCCGAAAATTTGCATATGGTCATAGTTTTTCATTCTTAACAAAACTTCTTAGTAACACTTTCACGTACTGTAAACAGAAAAGGTACTTTACCTGCCACAAAAAGAGTTTTTCTTTCACTGTCAAGGCTCACTTGCTTTTTAAAAATTGATAATATGTTCAAAATTAGTCGTTAATCAAGCAGGGCTAAACCCCAAAAGATGACAATTAATATCGAAAAAATTTTACCTTTTATAAGAGTCATTTCACCTATCCGGGGACACACTGTATGTTGGTTCACATTCATCACTATCCACAGCTTTTCTCTTATAGAAATTTGTAATCGGCACCTCTTTTTGATGACTTTTTACACGCTTTTGAAATGAACCATCGCAACATCATTAAATAAATCACATAACCACATTGAACTATGAGCTTCAATCTCTGCTGTTGATAGTTTCTTTTTCTCCCTCTTATCTTCCTCTGCTCCCGACAAACCCTCGTTTAGCTGATGGTGTTGTTCATGTAATTGCTTCAACTCCTGGACGCTGAGGTCCTTGCTATGTTCTGCAATGAGTTCTTCGATGTCAGTTTCGTCTATCTCAAGGCCTAGAGATTTGCCTAGTGACACGATTTCTTCGACAGGGTCATTTTTACTCATAACGTCCTCTAAGTTTCCTTCTAAAATCACCTCAGGCCACAACTTTCTCCACGCACAGTTTTTTTTGTGACCACACAGCATGGCAGGCTGTGTCGATGAATTTTAAGCAACGTACAATGTCGAAGTGATTTTTCCAAAACTTTTGTGGGGTAAGATGTGTAACCTCGGTGACGTCGAAGCAGAGTTTGAAAAGCCCTTTAGCAAATTGTCTTCCCATTTTCTTTAAATAGCTCCAAGTTTTCGGTCTTCACAAAAAAGCTAATAAGTTACAGATATCGGGAAAAATACGAAATTATGAGGAATTTCGTTATTTTACTAGTTGTTAATGGTAATAGTTGGGAAATGAAGCATATTATAATCAAACTTTTAGTTCATTCTTAACAATATTGCTCTCTTACACTTTTGTTATCAGATGTATAGATATTGCGAAAAGTAGGAAAAATTTGATGAATTTCGTTGTTTTATAAATTGTTAATTAACACCCGGGATTCAAAGCATATCACAAAAGAACTTTTAGAGTAAAAGTTGTAGCAAATCTTACTCTTAACAGTATTGCTCTCTTGCATTTTTGCTATCAGGCAATTGACAATTTCTTGAAGTTAGGGATAACTTGTTGATCCATCTGCATCCAGGCTGCAGGATGGGAGTTGTCTTGGGTAGAAGGAATACAATTTTTATAAAACTAAACTCCTCCAAAATGTTATCCTGTACTCTTTTTGTGTGGACAGGAGCATTATCCATAAGTAGCAAGGCTTTTAGAAGATTATTGTATAGGAGGTATTTTTTTAACTCATGCTTGATCCACACTCTCGCTCATCTCGCCTCGACCCTCCTTATCTCGCCTCGGCTGCGCTCCATCCGGAGTCGGTTTTTTTGCACGAGTCAAAAGGCTCTCGCCGAGTCTCGTTTCGATGAAAAAATAACCCCTACACATTCGGACAGTCTCGCCGAGAGATCTCGACTCTGTTTAACCATTGAGTAAATAGCTCTCCGTTGATCCATGCCCTGCTGTTTGACCTCCACATAACAGGCAGCTTGCTCTTTTGCACATTACATCTCTTGAATGTTCGCGGGTTCTCCGATGAGTAAACAAGGAGAGGCTTTATCTGCATGTCGCCACTCGCATTTGCACAAAAGAGAAGAGTCAGATGATCTTTCATTGGTTTGTGGCCTGGTAACTTGGCCACCTCTTGTGTTATATAGGTCCTCTTCGGCATTTTTTTCCAGAAGAGGCCTGTTTCGTCGCAATTAAAGACCTGCTGGGGGATGTACTGGCCCGAATCTAGCTGTTTCTCCGTGACGAATGAGGCTATGTATGCCCGTCCATCTCTTAAACTTCTCAAACCATCTTCGCCTTGCTTTAAATTCTGCTAGCTGCTTTTCGTTTATCCACACCAGCAACAATTTTTCTTTTCAACTTCTTCTATCACACGTGGTCGCTGCCTCGTCGACACGTTATTTGTGAGACCCTTTGCTGCATCTAAGCTTTTTATTTTCTCTTTACTCTTGAGAATGGTGCATATTGTAGATGTTGTCTTATTATATAACTTTTTGCTCGTAAACTGAGACATGAGTTTCAGCTCGTAACCCGAAAAACTCGTAACCTGAGGCACTCGTAACCCAAGGTTCTCATGTTTCATTTGTGAATGGAATAGCAGAGCAAGGAATAAACACTGGACTAAAAAAATATGGCCAACCCAACAAACATTGGGGCCAGGTGAAAAGAACGTTTACCACGAAGCTATAGTTGATCCCAGAAAAATTTGTCTCCCTCCTCTTCAGATCAAGTTAGGACTCATGAAACAATTCGTCAAAGCTTTACCTAACACTGGTGACTGCTTTCAATTCCTCTGCACACAATTTCCAGATTTGTCAGAATTTTTGTGGGTCCTGACATACGTAAACTAATATTTGATGAAAAATTTGAAAAAGGTAATCACTAGATTTTTAGGGAATGAAAAAGACCTTAACTATATCAGCATTGTCGATGATTCTTCTCAAAAAAATTGAAAAACTTGGCTGCTTGATGAGCATAAAAGTTCACTTTCTACATTCTTATTTGGATTTTTCCCTGAAAACTTGGGTAGTACCAGTGAAGAGCAGGGTGAACGTTTTCATCAGGATATTAAGGTCATGGAGAAGAGATATTAGGGTAGTTGGAACGTCAGTATGATGGGTGACTACTGCTGATCGAGGGAATCGAGGGATCGAGGGAAAAGCTGTTGTCATTTTCGGATTCAGCACCTTTCAAAACTGTTGTATCACCCTAAATAATCTAAAAAGTTTTTATGAAAGTAATTTTTGCAGACCTGTGTAATTTATTTAGACGAAACAAACTTTAATTTCTTTATCTCGCGAAGTCAAGGTCGTTGAAAAAAAGGAAGTCGTTGTACTTTCATTGCTTCCGGTAGTTGGGGAGCAAATGTGTATCTTATCGGATGTATCAATAGCTTGGGATTGATTTATCATGAATTAAGAAGGGGATCATTTAAAAGAGAAGAGGCTTAGACCAAAGAGTTGTCCACCCATTCGTGACGTCACGAACGGGCCTTTGAACTGCGCACTTATTCCCGCGATGTAGCAGTCCTCTGAGATTCTATCGTCTTTGGTATAAAGTTAAGTAGATTGAACGCAGCGGTGTGGATAGCTGTCCGAATTTGTGTATATTAAAATTGTTCATTCAAACAGTTTAATCTAAATCAAAAATTTTGTATACAACGGACTTTTAACTATAACGACCCTTCCCCGTATTAATCCGTTATATCGAGGTTTTACTGTATTTAGTACTTACATATTTGATTCCTTAAGTTTTCAATTAAATAAAGAGTAGTTTGGTAAAAATACGTTTCGTCCCTAAAAATAAAAATCGTATAAAATAATTATGATAAATCAAAATTCGTTTCTTTTACCTTTTTATTTTTTGTATCATTTTTAAATCAACCATATTTTGTAAACAATTCGAAATGGTGTCCAAACTAAGGCTGTAAGGATGAATATATTCATTTATATGATCGTTGAATAATTTTTCGATTTCTTTCTGAGTTTCTGATATTATATCACTTTCTGTTTCTTTCCGTAAATTAGCCTAATAAATTAATTATTAATAATATAATAAAACTATTCAATTTATACTAACGTTAGTTAAAACATTACATAAAATGTAATAAGTTAAAAGGAACGGTTCTAAAATGTGTTGAAATAAATGATAAAGATCATTATCTGTTGTTAAGCTAATGAGGTTCCCATCGATGTCAATTGAATTTAATTCGTTTAAACGATCCAAAGTTTCAATAAAATCCTGGAAATAAAATTATTTTAGATAATAAAAACTTAATTTTTAAAAGAAAGAATATTCGATGGTGCAGTTAAAAATGTTCTATTAAATCAACATGAATAATAATAAGAAATAAATGGAAATATAGAAAACAGATGAAAATAAATGAAAAAAAAAAAAAACTAAACAAACAACACAGCCAAACGCACCCGTGTTGAGTTCTCAGGAAACAAGACAAATTCTCTAGCAAATACAGATCTGAGAAAGTTAAACTCGTCGAGGAGTTTGTCTAGAAATAAAGAAATAGAAGGGTGATAATTCTTATTAGACATTTTTGATCGCATCTATTGAAAAATGTACTCATTTCACGTTATACAGGTTGTTATTAAAGATTTATTCGTTTTTAAATGCTATATTATCAAAATTATTATGAATCAAACATCAAAATAACCGGAAAATGTCCAAGTTTTTTTGCACACTCACAAATATTCTATGTGGACCAGGGGGCTGAGGGAAGTCGCACGACATATATCTAGCCGATAGTTTAATTCGTTCCATACATTTTATAACTTCATCTTAATTGCCATCACTGCAGGATTAATTCTTTCAGTGAGTTCTTCTAATGTATTTGGTAGTAGGGGAACGTAAATAAGATTCTTAATGTGCCCACGCAGAATGAAATCACATGGTGTTATGCCTGGTTGACATTATTCCACTTCAATAATCTAGCGAATCAATCCAGTCCAGTGCTGGACTAGATCATATTGCTTACATTATTCCAATCATTCAAAAGCTGTTGAATCGGTAATACTGTAATAACAATGATTTCAAGAAAGGAGTTCAAAAATTGCTTCAAACCAATCAGTTACTACTGTTAGAATAAGTAACTGATATAGTGGAAGAAGAACTAAGGAAGGTGGTGAGGAAACTGGATAAGTGAAATACAAATTAAGGTTCGATTCTTCTTCAACAGCTCAAGTCAGATGATCCCTCTGCATACAAGTTGGCAATGAGAATGACGGCAGAAAATCTTAAGGAGTTGTTATCATTAATTTCTTGTAATATTCAACGTAGCGATACGTTATTCAGAGATGTTATACAGTCACTGAACTGGAATGAGTGCATTTCAGTGCTGGTTTACATTATTCCAGTAGAATTCTAGCTTTGGGTTTAATCACTGGACTGGAATACTACTGGAATTATGTGAACCGGGCATTAAGTCAGGTAACCTAGGCGGCTAAGAAAATAATGGTACGTTATTCGCACTAATACGCTCATCCAGCGACGCGAAAGATAGCGTTTTTCTTTTAAAACTAATTTAATACAACTGTTAATTTACACCATTATTAAAAAAAAAAACACTGACTACAGCATAGCAGTGATCACTGCTCGAGAAATAGCAAATCAAGAGGGACATAACGTAGTTTATACTATTAACCTAGCTACTATGCGTCAAAAGTTGTAATACATTTTCCGAAGGTACTAAAACGTTATAAAATAACGAAAACAACTTTTTTTTCAAAAATTATAAGCGATCGTGAAAATTTTTTCAAGTAAAAGTAATGTGAAATTATACTATCAACCCAACTGAAGAAAAATAGCGAAATTAGTACTCACATCCGGTGTAACCGGAAGTACAAAAAGAATGATTTCATGTCGTAATAATCCATTTTAGCGACCTAACTATGCATTCCAAATGGTTTTCTTATATCACCAATAATAAAGAAAAATATGGGGGTGAACCACTTTTGAGGGACACCCGGTATATGTATAGTATATATACAGGTGTCCCGTTAAGCGTACGGAGCGGCTGTATCTCTACAACGGTAAGGCCTAGAGGTTTGGGAAAAAAATCCTTATAAGCAATGTGACCAAGAGAAATAGCTGGAAATTATTTTGAAGTTCGTAATTCAACCGCTAGGTGGCGTAACTGCCATAGAGAAACATAAAATTCCCGCTATCTCAGAAAGTTAGACGATGAGCTATAACTTTGACAACATCATTTAATAGCTTGGATAATACCGCATCGCTTTTGTTTTGCGATATTTCTCATATCTCTCATAATAAGGGAGGAGGAGGCCAATGCGTTTTCAAATGTTTACATTTTAATATCTCCTGGACCATTCAACCGATTTGAATATTTTTTGTCTTGTTTGAAAGAGCATTTCATGCTCTTTTAAAAGATATTTTCAGTAAGCCCGCTTGGTTTAAAACAAATAAGCTAGAGGGCGTTATCTGCAGCGGTTACATATTTTCGTGATTTTTGAAAAAAAGTTAAATGGAACGGTACTATTTACTTCACAGACCGTTAATCACCATAAAATTTGCTAAATATTAGTGAAAACCGCATCTCGATATCTCCATCCATTCTCGAATTATAAAAGAAAATGTTAAAAAGTCGTATATCTTAATCGGATCAAGTTACCTTAGGAAACAAATAAGAGAGAACAAAAATTTTATTATCTAGAACCTTCCTTCACACTTTATCCAAGCTTAGAACTGCTTCAAAACTACTTGTGAGGCGTGTTGAAAAGCCAACGGATCAATGAAACATCAACAATGATAATAAAACAAAATAAACCAAAACACTTAGAATAACTTAAATTTTTGGCAAAAATAACTCACTAATGTGCGAAATGCCTTCCATAAACCTTGATGCATTTATTTAATCTAGTTTCGACGAAAAGAAAGCGCTGCTTAAGTCTCGGCCCTGGACACGTTTCTAATGGTATTTAGTGTTTTGTCATATTTTCCCTGGTTATTGGTTTTTTCTTGAAAAGTCAGGTCGTTTAGTCTACCCAATAGATAAAGGGGTGATAAAATGTGGGTTTTGCTCGAACCAACAATGCATATTATGCAAGTTTACATCAGCTTGTGGACAGATGCTTCATGCATCCATAGCATTTATGATAAAAGGTTTGGATTTGCCCAAATCATATTTAAAAGTCAATGGTAATAGTTCAGTCTGTTATCATAATCGGTATCTGTTAAGGCCTGATGTAAAACAACGTGGTGGAGATATTATTCTCTTGAGAACTCTTGTGGACAATTGTTTTCGGAGTTCCCAGATTATGTGGGATCACATTGCGCACCAATGTGATTTACGAATTCATAGAGATGTCTGAATGGGCTACACGTTGCCAGTTTTCCGTAATCGCTAAGTCAATCTTAAAAACACTTCTAGAGAAAAATGTCTTTCTTTGTCGTAATTGCATTGCACATTTTTGCCATGCAGTTGCATCGTATTCGAAACATTGAAAATAAATCATCATACGCTCTATCATACGCTTCTGCGTTAGTAAATGACATGTTTACAGTTACCATGGTTATGTGATTTGTTTTTCACATTTTCTTCTATAACTCGAGAACGGGTGGCGATATCGAGATGCGGTTTTCACTAAAATTTAGCAAACTTTAAGGTGACTAAGGGTCTGTGAAGTAAATAGTATCGTTCCATTTAACTTTTCTTCAAAAATCACAAAAATATGTAATCGCTGCAGATAACGTCCTCTAGCTCATTTGTTTTAAAGCAGACGGTCTTACTGAAAATATCTTTAAAAAGAGCATAAAATGCTCTTTCAAACAACACCGAAAATATTCAAATCGGTTGAATGGTCTAGGAGATATTAAAATGTAAACATATGAAAACGCATTGGCCTCCCCCTCCCTTATTATGACAGATATGAGAAATATCGCAAAACAAAAGCGATGCGGTATTATCCAAGCTATTAAATGATGTTGTCAAAGTTATAGCTCATCGTATAAGTTTCTGAGATAGCGGGAACTTTATGTTTCTCAATGGCAGTTACGCCCCCTAGCGGTCGAATTACGAACTTCAAAATAATTTCCAGCTATTTCTCTTGGTCACTTTGCTTATAAGGATTTTTTTCCCAAACCTCTAGGCCTTACCGTTCTAGAGATACAGCCGCTCCGTACGCTTAACGGGACACCCTGTATATATGTATACATAAATGAATTAATTAATAGTGTATGTTGACAAAAGGTCAGTTTATCGCCAAGAGCGATGTCTTCCAAAAGACCCAACCAGCAATGTATGTAAAAAGAAAATAATCAATATGGCATTATTAAATAATACAATATTTAAGTAAAAAGAAGAGAAAGAGCAGAGGAAAAGGAAAAAAAAAAGAAGAAACACAACTAGTACAGTTGATAGAGAGGAGGAAAAAAAAAGAGAAAAGAAAAAAAAAAGGAAAAGAGAAGAGAAGCAGGTGACATCAAAAGTTAGATTCAGATAATTGCAGTGTTAATAGATAATCCCTTAAGCAGACCTTAAATGTTAGAAAACTCCAGCAGTCTAGCTGTTTTTTTATTTAAGCAATAATTTTTGAGTTATGACTATGACATAAACTTGTAATTTTTCTAATGGAAATCATAGTTGGCCATGACTTTATAAAAAAGACCTTTTCTCAACGATTCATTCTCAACGAATGATATACCACTTGACATGGATATTTTTATTAATAAATAAATTATAGCCATTTATTCTTTTACTTTGCAAACTGTTCAGGTAGTATGCTATGGAAACAATTGATAGATATATTTGCAAACGTAAGTTTCCATGATTTCGTACCGCTACCTTATTAAGTGGTGGTGCACAATCGTGTTGAAACCATTTAAGCAAATGACGTGTCTGCAAGAGCAATTCATCCAACATAATATCGAACTCGTTCTGTAGAAAGTGAAGATAACGATCTCCATTTAACGTATCATAAAAAATGTACGGACCAAGAATTCTTGAACAAATGACACTGCACCAAACATTAAATCCAAACTTAACTTGAGGTCTCCTCTCTTGAACATGGTGTGGATTTTCCTGCATCCATAAATGTTGATTATGTCTATTGAACATGCCGCAATTTGTAAATCGTGTTTCATCTGTCCACAAAACTTGAGTCTAAGCTATGATTAGCTTCACGCATGTTAATAAACCACGTACGATATTCTACACGCTTATTGTAGTCATCTGGGGGTAGTGTTTGTGAAATTGCCATTTTACATGAGTGACATCTATGCTTTTTTAGTTCTCTTACGACAGTACGTTGTGACGTGCCTCCTTCAGATGCAACTTGTGTTGAAACCGATGCATCTTGATGGATTCGTGCTAATATATTTACTTCTGTGTTGCATCTTTAGTTGGTTTACAGAAAGAATCATACTCGCCCAAATTATTAGCCTCTTCAAAGTAGGTAAAGAAGGCTGGCGACGATCAAAATACTGTTCTGCAGCTTGTATTGCATTTTTATAGCATAAAATGTAACACTCAATGATATCACGCTTTTATTGATTAGAAAAATTCATATTAATTATAATTTACAAAACCTCAAACAACGTTAATTAGAAACTAAACGAAACATACGTTTGCCTGAAGCTGTCATATCCAAACGTATCTATCAATTGTTTCCATAGCATACTATCTGAACAGTTTTCCAATTAAAAGAATAAATGGCTATAATTTATTTATTAATAAAAATATCTATGTCAAGTGGTATATAATATCATTAGAATCGCTGAGAAAAGGCCTTTTTTATAAAGTCATGGCCAACTATGGTTTCCATCAGAAAAATTACAAGTTTGTGTCATAACTCAAAAATTATTGCTTAAATAAAAAAATCAGTTAGCCTGTTTTATTAAACATGTAATACCCTACAAATTCTAACGATATAACAAAAAAACTGTTTTTTCGAGATATCTATTTAACCATGCATTTTATCCAAAAAACAAAAAGCTCATTAAATTGAGTTCATGAAACTGCAATTCTTTCCCTATTTAATCGTCTCTCTATCTCCGCTAGTTTTCAAGATCTCTATACTAAACATGGAAAAAAAACTCACCTGTATATGCCATAAAAGATACGTATATGCAAGAAAGTTAAATATCATCTGTAAAACCTTCTCTTAGTAATTACTTTCGAACCTATGTAGTTTTTCTCATATGAGTACATTTTACAATAGTCGCATATAAAGCATAGCATATTTAATTATATCAAAACAGTTCTCTGTAAAATTATAGAATATAGTAAATACAACAATAACAAAACTTATTTCACCATGAAATGTGAGACTTTGATTGCGTTCATACACACATTTTGATGTCGCATTACTTAGAGACAAACAACTGAGAAGGTTTTAGAAATAGTACCTTTGAAATGATTCTTATTATTTTATTCACTCTATGCTATAATTTTTCTGCCTGCTGTTAAAACGAGTTAAAATTAGTTGATTATAATTACTATCATTATAGTCGTTAAACGCTATGCTTAGTATAGAAATTTAGCAACTAATCTAATTTTTTCTTAACCATTTTCTTCTACTCTACAGAATAAAACAATTACCTTTATGTCTTTTAGAATAATTTCTTCTTAATATTGTAACCACTATTGCTGGATTAATAAAATAATGAAGTATAGGATTAACATAAAGTTGTAACATTACTAAAGGTACAGCATTCAACATGGTTTTTTCACTTAATTGATGTCCTTTCATTTTAGTTTTGTCAACATTTCGCAAATCTATCGCATCATGAACCAAATAACATTCTCCCTTTGTATTCCATCTAATTAAATTGTGATGAACTTCAATTGAATTTAATAAACATTCAATCGTTCCATCAAAATCGCACACGGCGCCAAAATTTCTTAAAATTGAATCCATCCATTTTACGTGCGATAACAACGTGTTTACATCGATGGATGTTTGCCATAAATTTAAATTATTTGCAAAAACGGTCGATATTAAATTAAACGTTGTAACAGTACAGAGTTTTTGTTGTGATTCGACAATTTTTTGTGCTAAAAGACTTGTCGCTCTCCTTTCACTTTCTGTTATTTTTCGAAGATAAACTGGGTCTAAATTGTGACAAGATCGATCAATTTTTCCATTAAAAAAATCATGAGCTGATATCGCATCACCAAAATTTATAAAAACTTTACCAAAGTTTTCATTAATAATGCTCAACGATTTAAAAAATCCCTAAGGCAAAAAAATTAGTTAAAAAGTTTTTTATTATTCTAATGAAACTTACCGAGGTACTTTCTTTCGGTTTTGGAACCCCTAATAACTCAAATCCAAACAATTTCTCTTCCATGATTCTATCGTAACTTATATTAATTGGTACAAACAAAATATCTGGCACTTCACTATTAAAATACGCACGAAGAATCATCGTTAATAATCCAAATTTTGGATATAAACTTTTGCCGGTTCTACTTCGAGTTCCTTCGACGAAAAATTCAATTCCTTTGTCACCTTTTGTAACTAGTTGGTGAACGTATTCTCGAAATGAATCCCAATAAATACTATCGCTATTGTATGATCTTCGCATAAAAAATGCACCCGTATTTCTTAGAACTGTTCCCATACCTTTCATTCCGTGGAAGTCTATAAGTAAAAGTTAAAAACATTTCTTTAACGATTAGAAATAAATATAGGTGATTGAAAAGTAATGTGTCAAATGAAATTTAAAAAAAAAACTTGGTTTTCGTACAAACAGATTTTTTTCAGAGATTTTGTAGTCCATTGACTACACAACTCGTAAAATTGAAAAAGAAAGTTATTAAAGAAAAGACACTAAGGCTGTTTTATTCAATTTTCCTTCAAATTTAGTTTTCTGTTCTCCATCGATTGTAGAACACTTCATCAGTGTGTTGTGATACTTAAAGATGATATTAAATTTCATAAGTTGACTTAACATTATTAATGCTATTGGGAAGTGGTATTATCATAACAGAAGATCTCCTGAAAGATATACAACTAAAACAGAAGAACCTAGTCCCAGCAATGAAAAAACTTAGAGAAAATGGAGAAAGAGCATTCATAAAATATGATAAACTTATTGTTAATGGAAGAGAAATACAAGAGGACATCCAAAAGATACTTCATAAGAAAAGACACAGGTCAGAGGAGGAAGAAGAAGAAGAAGAACACCAAACTAAAAGCATGGTAATGGATGTGGCTGAAGTTAGATTCATATTCGAATCTGTACCAGATTCAGATTCATAAAATTACAGTTGACCAGACAAGTATTGAACATATCAATTGAAAAATCGTTTTCTGAAACTACAGAAGTTGTAGCAATCTGCGACTACCCTGGATAATTCGAATAGACCCTCTAGTATGTTCCCTGTCTACCCTCACCCTCAGATTTGCCGTAGGGGCCGAGGGGTTCCTCGTTTTCAATAGCATACTTAGATATTATTTTCTCAATAACTAGAGACTGCAGCACCCTGATAGTAGTCTAGATTATTGCATTAGGTCCTCTGGTATCTTTCTAGCCCACCAGCACCCCCAGATTTGCCGTAGGGGCCGAGGGGTAAATTTTTTAATATTACTCGTTTTCAATATCAAATGTAAACATTATTTTCTCAATAATTAGAGACTGCAGCACCCTGATACTAGTCTAGATTATTGCATTAGGTCCTCTGGTATCTTTCTAGCCCACCAGCACCCCCAGATTTGCCATAGGGGCCGAGGGGTGAATTTTTTAATATTACTCGTTTTCAATATCAAATGTAAACATTATTTTCTCAATAATTAGAGACTGCAGCACCCTGGGACTAGTTTACATTATTGCATTAGGTCCTCTGGTATCCTTCTAGCCCATCAGCACACCCAGATTTGCCGTAGGGGCCGAAGGGTGAATTTTTCAATATTCCTCGTTTTCAATATCAAATGTAAAAATTATTTTCTCAATAACTAGAAACTGCAGCACCCTGGGACTAGTCTAGATTATTGCATTAGGTCCTCTGGTATCCTTGTAGCCCATCAGCACCCCCAAATTTGCCGTAGGGGCCGAAGGGTGAATTTTTCAATATTCCTCGTTTTCAATATCAAATGTAAAAATTATTTTCTCAATAACTAGAAACTGCAACACCCTGGGACTAGTCTAGATTATTGCATTAGGTCCTCTGGTATCCTTGTAGCCCATCAGCACCGCCAAATTTGCCGTAGGGGCCGAAGGGTGAATTTTTCAATATTCCTCGTTTTCAACATCAAATGTAAAAATTATTTTCTCAATAACTAGAAACTGCAGCACCCTGGGACTAGTCTAGATTATTGCATTAGGTCCTCTGGTATCCTTGTAGCCCATCAGCACCCGCAGATTTGCCGTAGGGGCCGAAGGGTGAATTTTGTAATATTACTCGTTTTCAATATCAAATCTAAACATTATTTTCTTAATAACTAGAGACTGCAGCACCCTGGGACTAGTCTAGATTATTGCATTAGGTCCTTTGGTATCCTTGTAGCCCATCAGTACCCCCAGATTTGCCGTAGGGTCGAAGGGTGAATTTTTCAATATTACTCGTTTTCAATAGCAAAGTTAAAAATTATTTTCTCAATAACTAGAAACTGCAGCACCCTGGGACTAGTCTATATTATTGCATTATGTCCTCTGGTATCCTTCTAGTCCACTCGCACCCCCAGATTTGCCGTAGGAGCCGAAGGGTGAATTTTTTAAAATTCCTCGTTTTCAATAGCAAAATTAAAAATTATTTTCTAGACTAGACTAGAAGAACTAAAGACTACAGCGCCCTGGGACTGGTCTAGATTATTATATTCAAAATTTATTCAATATTTAGTTTGATTTGAAGGTATAATTTTCATATGGCTTTTACTTCTTTATTAATGAAACTTGAACGACACTTTTCAAAATTTTTAGACATATTAAAGCATTTAAATTAATTTTTTATATTGTTTTTTGTATTTGTTTTTTATATTATATGTTTTTTATATTGACACGGCTCTACCTGTAACGTCGGTAGCTGTGCCTTAGTTATAAAGGTTTCATTATCAGTAGAGGGTTCTGATAAATGTTCTTCATCTAATCTATCATGAATATTACTAAATAATGAAACGTTAGAAACAAGTAGCTGCGATATAGTTGGCGACGAACGTTTTAGAATGGGGCTGTTACTATGCAGTATTATAGTTTCATTTGCATTAGTAGATCTTTCTTTTATTTCAATGTTATTATATAGAAGTAAAAGCAATACGAAATTATAATATCAAACTAAATATTACATCAATTTTAAATATAATAATCTAGACTAGTTCTAGGGTGCAGCAGTCTCTAGTTATTGAGAAAATAATGTTTACATTTGATATTGAAAACGAGTAATATTAAAAAATTCACCCCTCGGCCCCTACGGCAAATCTGGGGGTGCTGGTGGGCTAGAAAGATACCAGAGGACCTAATGCAATAATCGAGACTAGTATCAGGGTGCTGCAGTCTCTAATTATTGAGAAAATAATGTTTACATTTGATATTGAAAACGAGTAATATTAAAAAATTCACCCCTCGGCCCCTACGGCAAATCTGGGGGTGCTGGTGGGCTAGAAAGATACCAGAGGACCTAATGCAATAATCTAGACTAGTATCAGGGTGCTGCAGTCTCTAATTATTGAGAAAACAATGTTTACATTTGATATTGAAAACGAGTAATATTAAAAAATTCACCCCTCGGCCCCTACGGCAAATCTGGGGGTGCTGGTGGGCTAGAAAGATACCAGAGGACCTAATGCAATAATCTAGACTAGTATCAGGGTGCTGCAGTCTCTAGTTATTGAGAAAATAATATCTAAGTATGCTATTGAAAACGGTGAACCGCTCGGCCCCTACGGCAAATCTGAGGGTGAGGATAGACAGGGAACATACTAGAGGGTCTATTCGAATTATCCAGGGTAGTCGCAGATTGCTACAACTTCTGTAATTTCAGAAAACTATTTTTCAATTGATATGTTCAATACTTGTCTGGTCAACTGTAATTTTATGAATCTGAATCTGGTACAGATTCGAATATGAATCTAACTTCAGCCACATTGGTAATGGTGGATAATAATTAAAAAAAAAAGAACTATAATGAAAATGAAGAAACGAAAAAAGGGAGACAACAGATTAAAAAAATGAATGAGAGAACAGAGAGTAATAAGAGGAATAAGCACACTTGACCTCCAGAAGCAAATTGATAGTTACTTTATGAGACCAAAGTCGCACTCGTTCACTGCAGGGGACTTAAACAAGCAAAACACAAAAGCAGAGAGAGCAACGAAAAACACACAGAATGACAATATCTAGCAATTAAACTATAATACCAATCTTCATTCAAATATAACGACCATGGCAAAAATAAGAAAATTGAAAATGGAAACCATATATATACTATCTCCTATATCGCTGACTAAGGCAGCAAAAGAGTGTAAACACTAGAGTGCAGATATATATATATATCTGTCTCTGTCGTGCCCCCGTCTACTCAAGAGACATGCGTGAACACGTGGTGAGTACGCTTTTATCTTATTGGACGGTGAATTCAAAATTAATAGCAGCTGATGACCTTGATGTTTATAAATCACCAAATAAATGTTTGACATAAACATAACCTAAAATCTAAATATTTAGTTATATATATTATAGGTTTCATGTGTATAATAACATAATTATTAACATATTTTAGGACTAAGGCCCACTTTTACCACCTCTTGATAAATTTAACCGATAGGTAATTACCATGGTTACAGCGGTTTTAAGCGCTCTCATTGGCTAAAACCGCCAATTTATCAATCGGATAAATTTATCAAGAGGTGGTAAAAGTGGGCCTAAGCAATTTAAAATGTAATTATTATTTGTTAAGAAAGTGAAGAAAATTTGTTAAAAGATATTTTTGGGGCCTAAAAATTGGTTGAGCAGGTAGAAGGAACGATCTCAGTGTAATAAAAAAGAATTCAAAGCCCTCCTTTTCTTGAAACATTTTTCTTAAAAATTTAATTAATAATTACATCGATATGATGAAAATTTTATGATAGAATATTATGTACATTAAATAGTAAGTACCCTAAGTACATATTTTATATCTTTAATTAATGTAACAACTTCATTAAAGGGCGTGAACTCACAAATTATGTTAAAAATTAATAACTATATTTTGGTACACATTTTTAATAATTACTATGTATATATGTATTAATTTAATTTTAAAGAATATAATGTTTAATGAACAACCTACATAAAGTTGATATTTAAAGCAATATTCAACGTCAATTTCACACAAAAGTACATATATTCTAATTTGTTTGATGCATCTATGATAATTTATAATTAAAGTCAATTATCTACAATAATTGCATTTCAAAGCTGCATAAAATACGCGCGAAGCACTTCAAACTCTTTAAAATTTACAATTCGCGCAAGCGCCTTCGCGACATGGGGGCACGACAAAGACAAAACATATATCATTCCGTCTGCTTTTGATGGAAACGCTCGCCACTCATTGCTTAGATAGGGAGTCAGCGATATAGGAGATAGTATATATATGATGGAAACATACTACCCTACAACCTGGCTAAACACACAGAATATACAGAATAAAGGAGAAAAGATGCAAAAGATAAATCGACATCATAATAAAAAAATACTTGAAATACTGACCTATAACTGTAGAACTTTGAGAGAAGATGAGAAATTAGAGGAATTGCTAGAAGAACTAAAAAACACAAATTGGCATATAATAGGATTGAGTCAGGTCAGAAAAAAAGGAGAGCGGTGTATAAATGTAAAGGAAACAATATTTTACTATAATGGATTAGGAAAGACAGGTGGACCCGGATTTTTAATAAATAAAAGATGTATAGATAATATTACCTCCTTTAAAACATATTCACACAGAATTGCGAAGATTATATTAAACCTCGAATATAAAAAAGCCGGGAGAATACAAATCATACAAGTATATGCACCAACCTCTACCGCAAATGAGGAAGAATGAGACGAGTTTTATGAAAACCTACAGATGGCAATTGAATATGATAAATGTAAATATACCATGGTCATGGGAGACTTTAATGCAAAGGTTGGTAAACAAAAAAGGACGAATCATGTATTGGTAATTTCGGCATTGGGAATAGAAATGAAAGTGGAGATAAGTTGGTGGAATTTGTAGAGGGAAATAAATTTTATACAGGGTGTCTCACGTAACTGGTTCGTTAGAACTTTTTTAAGTTCCAGTATTCGTACAGTTTTGAAATTTTTCTAGTATGGATTGTTCAGTCGGAACTTTCGATCTAAAATATTTTCAAGATGGCTGCCACTTCCGGTCTACCGGAAGTAGACCATAACTTCGTTATTTTAAATGGAATGCTATAGTTTTTATTACACCTTTTAATTGTACGTAAAAAAATATGTTGACTTCTTTGATTATATATAATATGGATTGAGCCAACGAGAGAGATAGCTTGCGCAAGGTGATCGAACCGAGATAGACATAGAGGATTATTGACATATAATGGGCGTGCGTTAATTTATAAGATAAAAAACTATCAATTAGAAATAACATTTATAATACTTACAGGTGATGTGAAACTGTATTATCGCGAACTTTGCACACGAAACAATACATTTCTAAACATAACGGTGTGACTGGCTGTGACACAACAAAACGATAAACGTCAAATGGAAGAGGTTTGACACTTTTGTGCGCATGCGCCCGTCTGTTTAGTACCGTTTTATGTCTATCTTTGTTACACTTTCACATTATCGCTTTCCATCTGCGTCTATTCAACTTGAGCCACATTTTTGTTAGTAGATATATTCACTTAGCTCAATCCATATTATATATAATCAAAGGTTGACTTTCATAAAAGTTATTGGTACCTAGCGTTTTCCGTTTTAGAGTTATTTTGATTTTAAGATTTTTTTGGCAAATTTCACCATGCTCTTTAAAACCCTATATCCCAGCCAACGTTCGTTCAAAAAAGCTCTAAATTGGCACGATTACTCTTCAGATGCTATCAAATAGATTGTCATATATTGTATCAGAATATCTTATACAGGATGGTCAAAAATTGAATTACCGTTTCTCCATATTCAATGGGGAGAAAGTCGAAAATTTTGAATGGAACACTCCATTTTTTATTAGCCTACACGAAAGGGAATTTAATTCTCTACAATTTATCTATAAATATTCCTATACCTATTTATTGTAGTTTCTGTCATATTCTTAAATTTATCAAAACATGCAGGAAACCGTTTGTATTTTTATTAGAAGGCCATGACATTTTGACAGTTTTTTGTTTAATTTATTTCTATTATTATTTGTACTATTAACTACGATTGATAATCTTTTAGTTTACTAGCTTTTACTTACCAAAAAAGTAAACAGAAGATCAAATAATAAATTAAACTATTAAAACAAAAAGTTAATGATAAAAATTAGATTTCAATAAAAATATAAATTTATAATATAAATTTGTTATAAAATTGAATTTGGAAATGCAATAAAACACGGTAAAATATTTATTTTGTTGTCTTCATCAGTGGTGACCGGAAATATGCGATTTCTTTTGGTCTCGATATATCCAGAACTAAGAAATTTTTCCTTGTGATGGGCGTTAGATTTGTTAGGCATCTCTCATTAAGTGTTTGACACGTCCTGTCCAAAAGTTTATTACATTCGCCATCAATACAAAATAAATTTCAAATATCGGCGTTGGAATACCATGATTTTTTTACCATGATGTTCAATGACTTACACCCGTCGTCAAATGTAACTAATGACAACAATAATACAAACATGGACCAAAAACTGTCAAAAATCCATAGTTTTCTAATAAAAAAACCTGGATTTCGTGCATGTTTTAATAAATTTCGCAATATGAGGCAAACTACAATAAATAGGTATGAGAATGTTTATAGATAATTTGTAGAGAATTAAATTCTCTTCCTGATAGGCTAAAAAAATATGGGGCGTTCCATTTAAAATTTTCGACTTTCTCGCCATTGAATATGGAGAAACAGTAATTCCATTTTTGACCAGCCTGTATAAGATACTCCGATACAACAAATGACAATTTATTTGGCAACATCTGAAGAGTAATCGTGCCAACGTAGATCTTTTTTGAATGAACGTTGGCTGAGATATGAAGTTTTAAAGAGCATGTTGAGATTTACCAAAAAAAGCTTAAAACCAAAATAACTCGAAAACGAAAAACGCTAGGTACCAATAACTTTTATCAAAGTCAACCTATTTTTTTACGTACAATTAAACGGTGTAATAAAAACTATAGCATTCCGTTTAAAATAGCGAAGTTATGGTCTACTTCCGGTAGACCAAAAGTGGCGGCCATCTTGAAAATATTTTAGATCGAAAGTTCCGAATGAACAACCCATGCTACCAAAATTTCAAATCTTTACGAATAGTGGAACCTGAAAAAGTTCTAACGAACCAGTTACGTGAGATACCCTGTATAATGAATACATTTTATAATAAAGCTAATGATAAGAAATGGACGTGGATTAGCCCGGATGGACAAACAAGGGACGAAATTGATTTTTTCATAGTAGACAAGAGAGAAATCATACAAAACGTAGAAATTGAACAGAAAATAGATATCGGTAGTGATCTCAGAGCGATAAAGATGACAGTACAGAAAAACACGAAACGACAGATACCGTGCGTAGAGACAATGATAAGTTACAAATCTACTAATGAATTAAAAAGAGAAAACTTTGAAGACCGAATAAAATGAGAATTAAGTTTGGAGGAAATTCAAGCTAACCCTAACATAGAAAACCAAAAACATATAATAACTAAGGCAATAACAAAGGTTACAGAGGATATTCAAAAAGATACAAAAAAAGAAAAACAGAGGTCAAATTTACCATGCGATATACGTAAACTATTAAATAAAAGAAAAACAATAAAGAGATCAGGAAGAGAAAAGATTGAGTACACAGTAATATAAAGGACAAAAAAGGACAAGTGTAGTACCATTAGTAGCATACGAACTCCACAGAACTCAGAACTAAAACGCACGACAAAGTAAACTACAGCTAGAGCTGATGTGGATGAAAAGCTGGTGTTAACTGATCATGCAAATTTTCAGGCAAAGGACGGGTTGTTTGCTAAGTAGTTTTTGTTGGAAACTTCATTAGAGATCTCAACCACTGCATAGTAGACTGCCACAACAGCGGCATGCAAAAGAAGTTACGCATAATAAGTTAAGCACTTATGGGAAATCGCATACAGTGCTAGCGTAAAGTAACCCCCCCCTGTTTAACTTCCGAACAAATTGAGATATCACTATGAACAAAAAAACGTCAGTTTCTATATTTTATCAGCACAAATATTTTCTTATGGAAAATTTTGCCATCACTTTTAGTTTTTCCGGAAAATAGATCAACTTTGTTTTTTTAAATGGAACACCCAGTATATTATGGTATCTTCCGAAAGATGAAAACAAAACGAATCCAACGGTACCTCACAATCAAATATCGGTTTATTAGTTTTTCGCATAAAAATTAAACAAAATGCGGAATTTTGCCGGAAAAACCAACGTATCTTCGTCGACTACCTGTCAAAATGCAATCGGCCAGGTAAATGGTGGACGGTCGGTATACGCTCGAGCTAAGACGGATTTAAAATTGCAAGTTCAATTACTTATTTTTTTTAGAAATGAAATAAAAGTTGTTTGGAAGTATATTAAATTTATGAATTAATAATATTTTATCAAAAAATATTTATAAAAAAAAAGTCAATATAAGAAATGAAATTTTCTTATTAAAGATTTTGCTAGTATAGGTAACGGTTGAAAAATTTGCTTAGTGTTGTTATTGAATAATAAAAGAATTTTTTATTTATTAAGAATCAAATATTAAGTAAATTGTTCGATATGATTACCTTGAACTTCTAGGCAGTGGTACCATCTTTGTAGTGTTTCCTCTCTCACACGGCTTAACATGTGATCAATATTTTGGCAGACGTCAATAATTTTTGTTTTAAATCCTCAATACTACCCAACGGAATTTCATATACCTTGGATTTTAAATAACCCCATAAAAAGAAATCTAAAGGTGTCAGATCTGGTGATCTTGTTGTCCATTAAAATTTTTATCAAGATAATTTCGTACCATTGGCGCATAATGTGGAGGTGCTCCGTCTTGATGAAACACTAGTTCCATTTCAAAATCGTCAGAATTCTGTTGTACAATTTGCAAAAGTCTTGAAAAAAAAACATTTACTTTCTAATGAAATTGAGTGATAACGTCACGATATTCATGTGGATTAACATCACGCCGATGCAATTTTCCACCCAAAAAGAAAGTACATTCATCACTGAAACAAATATGTTTCAAGTATAATCGATTTCGTTCAACCATATTTGTCATTAGCTCACAAAATTCTGTTCTTCTATATCAGGGTCATCTTCTGTTAATTCATGAAGCATTTTTATTTAAAATGGATGATATTTATTCTTCTTTAAGTATTTCCACGTCTTCCAACAACGACGCGGAAATATTTAACACATCACACGTTGATGCGATAGCAGCAGACGACATCATGGGCATATTAAATACTTCTGTTAATATCTGACGACCAGTTCTTTTGCGGTCTTCGACGCTTCCAGTTTCCAAAAACTTATTCACAAGCTCTCTTAAATATTTTCGACTAATTGGATGTTCAGGAAATCGTTCCTTAAATTGTCGCCCTGTTTCATGTAGATTTCTGTCAGCACGAGCGAATATTAAAATTGCTTCGATATTGTGCTCTAAACTCCTTCTAGCCATTTTGATCTCGCCTTTCTTTGGTTATACTTGGTCGGGTAGAATTCAAAGATAGAAATGAAGGAAAATATTTGCATGCTGCCTTAAATACAAAATTTCAAAGTACCTACAAACTTTAAAATTGTTGTTATGACTATTTTTTCTTAGAAGTTTTAAGAAGAACTTTCTTTTTAACCTTTTCTTACATTGTTTCATAAAAACATTCTAAAAGAATTGCTGATTTTAACCCTGCTTAATCCGAGCGTAGACCGACCTTTAACTGACCGTCCACCATTTATCTGGCCCATTGTATCTCGACAGGTAGTCAACGAAGATACGTTGGTTTTTCCGGCGAAATTCCGCATTTTGTTTAATTTTTATGTAAAAAACTAATAAACCGATATTTGATTGTGAGGTATCGTTGAATTCGTATTGTTTTATTCTTTCGAAAGATACCATAATATTCTGGGTGTTCCATTTAAAAAAACAAAGCTGTTCCATTTTCCGGAAAAACTAAAAGTGATACCAAAATTTTCCATAAGAAAATATTTGTGCTGATAAAATATAGAAACTGACGTTTTTTTGTTCATATTGATATCTCAATCTGTTCAGAAGTTAAACAGGGGGGGGGTTACTTTACGCTAGCACTGTATGTCTAAGCAAAATACATTATTAAACCAAAGAGCAGCTAAAATAGTTTATATTGCCCATAACCTGAAACTAAAATCCGAAACTCCAAAGAGAGACATATGCACAAATAATAATACTAGTACTAGTATTGTTGATCACCAATACCGACGTGGAAATGGCAATTACAAGTGGCTTAGCAATACTTAATGTGGAGCATCTATATTATAGTTCTGACAATTATTTGTCAGGTACTTTTGAAGAATTTTCTGTACGATACTGACACTTCGGAAGAACTAGAAGAATATGACGTTGATCATGATTATTCTGATTCTACCGAAAAACACTACAATTTCAGCGTCAAGTTTCTAGAAGTTTCTGATTACATTACTAATTATTTGTATCGATTTCGAGTCATTTTATTACAGTATCGTTGAAGTCGCGTAGCGTTGGTGTGCGAGCTCCTAAGTGATCGGTTGCCGCGTGGTCGCTTCTAATAAAATAGAGTCGCGGTCGCGTAGCGTTGGTGTGCGAGGGGCCAGGCCTGAAAGTTTGTCAGCATATTTTGTACAATTTCTTCATAATTTGGTGCTTTATGGTTACCTAGGTAATTTTCGACTACCAACACAAAACATTTCCAAGCTTTACTTTCCGGAACAGTCATAACTTTAATAAAATCTGTGTCTTTCATCAATTGCCGTATTTGAGAACCATTCCACCTTTCAACTATTCCATACTAAGCTTCGGAAATTTTCTACAAATGTAATTAAAACAATCTCCTTCCTTGTCCAACGCTTTTACAAATTGCTTTATCACTCCTAACTTAATATGTAATGGTGGAAGTATGATTTTGTCTCTGCTCACCAACGGCTTTATTATTACATTGGCTACCGACAGTTAAAGAATTTCTTACAGGCCAAACATTTTGTTCCCAATGAAGTTGCTTTGCTCATTTTCCCACATACAAATGAAGCAAGGGTAGTTCGTGTATCCACTTTGTTGACCAAGAAAAAAATTAACCATTTTCAAATCCACACAGATCGGCCATTGATGCCTAAACCTAATTTTACATTTTCATATTCTTCTTTGAGTTTTGTTAAATGGGCAATTGGAATCGATGCAAATTTATTTCCATTGTGCAGTAAGACGCGTGTAAAACTTCTTTTACAACTGTCAATAAAAGGACTCCACTCAGTAGGTTTGTATTCTTTTAAACCCATGTCTAGAAGCAGCTTCGCGATATCATCATCAATGTCCTTCATTTCGCGTTCTGTATGTTGTAATTGTTACTGTTGGAGCCAATAAATTTTTTCTTTCAATCTTGCGGCTAACAGTTCTGATCCTTGCTTTGATAAATTGAGATCACGTATTAAATCACTGAGTTCATTTTGAGAAAATAACTTCGGCGTAGATGTTTCACCCTCCCATTCACTACCACTGGTAGACTGTCTCGATTTCTGTGAATTTGGTAACATCATTGTTTCTGAGGGCATGTGAATTACTTTTGAAACGTACATGGGCCGAGGGAGATTTTCAGTGTGTAGAACACGACATTTTGTAGACTGTAAGTCTGGATAACTCCATGTTTGATTTCGTTTAGCTAAAGGTTTAGCATCTACTACGCAAAAGTAACAATCACTGAAATGATTCTTAGGCTAACTCCAGATCATATGAATACCAAAGTCTAATCCAGAACGTTTTTCTTTTTTCCACAACCGTAAAGACTCAAGACAGGACTACAAACTTTATGAGGAACCCATGATTTATCTAGTTTGTTCATTTTAAAACCGAAATATTCAGCATAAGTTTCTTCGACAAAGTCTGTGATATTTCTATTTTGTTTTTTGTTATATAAATACCGCAAATATAACAAAATAAATCACTACTATATTTACACTTTCTTCGTGACGAACTCATGTTTTAAAAGACAAGACAAATACATTAGAATGGACATTCAGTAATTGAAACAAAATATTAACACATGACAACTTATCCAGATGTGTAGGTACTTCAATATTGTCAAATAACTGAGATCTCAGCTGTTTTACGGAGCAAGGGGTCTGAGAGTGGGGATCACGTGATGTTTGTATGCACGAAAAAGTTGCGTAGAAGCCTAATCATAATAAGTCCTTGGTGGTCGAGATATAGCTCGACTTAGTGATCGGGATATGTCAACTCCCAAAACTACAGAACCTGACCCACCGAAAACCCCAATCAATTTATGGAAACGGATCTTCATCCAATAAAGGTTGGCATATGGGTCGCAATGCCAAGATGACGAATTATTGGACCAATCTTTTTCTATGATTCTATTAAATTTCGATACCGAGAAATTTTGAGCAATTTTATAGAACAACTCTACGATGACGAGCTACAGGACGGATATTTCCAACAAGATAATGTACCACCCCAAGGTCCGTTGATTAAGCATACTGTATAAGGTTATCCAACTCCCTATGAACGCTGTTGTTATGAACGTATCCCCTCCACAAAGGCCTTGTGACGTCATTGGAAGAATTGTCATTTCTGTTTTCATTTATATACGTAAACCAACACAAACTCTTTATTTCTTCAGTTTAATAACACTTGTTTAATTTTTAAATAATTATTAACATAAATACTCAACGGACCTTGGCACCACCCCGCACGGCGATAGATAACATACAGGAGTACCACATTTATCGGAGTACTTTGGGGATAGAACCATAAGCACAAATCTATGGCCACCGCGGTCACCAGATCTAACTCCGCTTGATTTCTACTTGTTTGGAAATTTAAGAAATAAAGTTTATGAAAATGGACCTCAGAATCTGCAGCATTTAGAAGCAGCAATTCGAGAGGAAATTAATAATATAACTGTAGAAGAGTTACAGCGAGTCTTTGGTAATTTACGGAGAAGAATAAATGTTTCTTTAGAAAACAATGAACAGCATTTTCAACACATGCTATAAATTACCTTTTTTCTATTGTAATAATTATAATTTTTTTTAATAAATAAATAACCCTTCTTTCAATAGTAATTTCAATCTACAGGGTGTTTCATAATATATGCGCAGAACTTCAGGATGTGATAGCTCGTCCAAAAATTTGAAAAAAAGTTACTATCAACTTGCCCTATAAAATGCACCATTTTCGAGATACAGGGTGTTGAAATTTAATAAAAAAAATCGTTTTTTACGAATATCTCCGGAACCGATTATCGTACAGAAAACAGCGTTTGTAAGCATTTTCTACTTATAATAAGCTAAGTTTTGTGCAAAAAAATTTTTTTTCAAAGTCATGATTGGTGAAGATTTTTAATTGGGGTAATGGTTGTTTTTCTACCCAACTTCTACGCTACTGGAAAAAGTACGGTTTTAAGACGCCCATTTGAACCGTCAATGTTTTCTACACAAAAAAGATACTGTAGGTCATGAGCTCCAAAGTTGACCGTTTTCTAGGAAAATCAACTTTTATGTTGAAAAACATGGTCATTTTTTGAAATAAAAATTTTATTTTACAATTAAATAAAATGCAAATTAAGAAAAATGAAAAAATTATACAAAAGTTGTCTTTTCAAAATTCTCCAAACCGTAAAGGTTGTATAATTTATTTTTAACAAGTAGGCTTTAAATTTTATAACAAAAGCTACCTCCTGTCAAAATAACAATTAGTTTGTACCTGCAAAAAGTAAACTTATATTACAAAATTAAAAATGAATTACACAAACGCTGAAATGTGCGAAATCCCTTTACGGAATGGCGTGCGGTAATTCGGCAGAAGCAAGGCGGTTGTATCAAGAAAGACATCCTGATCGTCCTGTACCACATTATAACTTGTTTCTACGCATTCACCAACGACTATGGGAAAAAGGAAGTTTTAAAAGGAATACTGCTGATAATGGGCGGCCTATGGAAGTTGTAAATCCCCAAGTAGAAGAGGCTGTCCGCAACGAAATTGATGAAAATCCGACCACAAGTACCAGAAAAATTGCTTACAACTTAAACCTATACTTTTGTATCCCTACCTTATTCAAAAAGCACAAGCCTTATTGCCAAGAGATTTTCCGCCAAGATTTACTTTTTATACATGGATGCAAGACAAAATAGCTCCAAATCCTGAGTTTGGAGCTGAAGTTCTGTTTACTGATGAAGCATCCTTCTCGAAGGATGGTATTTTCAATTTTCACAATAACCACATATGTGCAGAAGAAAATCCACATGAAATTGCAGAAGGCCATCATCAGCAATAATGTTCCGTAAATGTTTGGGCTGCTATCGTAGGTGATCATTTGATAGGCCCACATTTTTTACCGAACAGATTAAAAGGTGCAGATTATCGACAATTTCTAGAAGAAGTACTGCTTCAAGTAAGACAAAAAGTTTT
This sequence comes from Onthophagus taurus, assembly GCF_036711975.1. NCBI lineage: Eukaryota > Metazoa > Arthropoda > Insecta > Coleoptera > Scarabaeidae > Onthophagus > Onthophagus taurus. The sequence continues at coordinate 28,466,801 of NC_091972.1, read as the reverse complement.
TAGGGTCCACTATTTGTACAGTATTGAAATTTTCGTAGCATGGGTTGTTCATTCGGAACTTTCGATTTAAATAATATTTTCAAGGTGGCTGCCACTTCCGGTCTATCGGAAGTAGACCATAACCTCGTTATTTTAAATGGAATGTTACATTTTTTATAACACCTTTTAATTGTCTTTAATTGTTTTTTAATAGTCAATATATTTTTGTATGTACAGGGTGGTTCAAATTCTCTGTCCGAATAGGCTAACTCGGAAACTATAATGCCGAAAACCTCATAGCGCTATCGTCTTTTATTTTTCCCTTAGACTCCTTAGAGGCCAAAATTGAAAATATCGCAAAACCAGCAAGTGCAATTATCTTCGTTATTATTCTAGGTGGAGTTATAGTACTAAGACATTATATGGACACTTTTTTACAGAGAATTTGATGACGTAGTCAAAAGAATTTTTTCGGTTTTAGATTTTGAGATATCATGACAATTTTCATTTTTTAAAATGGAAACAACCACTGATTATTCGCTTATTAAATTCGTTATTTTTTTCTGATTACAAAAATATAGGGTTCGACAGGTCTATTTCTTATTGTTTTAGAATAAAGCTAAAAATAAACTTTTTTTATAAAATTTCCATCTAGTGTCGTCGAGGAAATTAAATTTACAGTTTCCTGTAAGTTACGGGGCGGTAGGTAAAATCTAAAAAGTTAACGATTAAATAAGAAAATAACTTCTGGTATTTAAAAACAAATAATTTTTTTATATGTAACATTCTAACAAGTCAAACTTTTCAAAATTTTCGCAATTCATCTTAAAAACAGGATTTTTAAAGTGACACTTCAGAAAATTTTTGAATACAAACAAATGTAGCTATGTATATTTGAATTCAAAAAAAATAAAGTCCCTAGATTTACAAAGTACCGCGGTTTGCCGCCATTTTGGCTCGAAAGTCAAGCGCGAAATTTAAAACTACAAACCAAAACATTACGCCAAATTTCCTTTCTTTTTTTATCGTGGTACTCGAAAGTCCTTCTTACTGCCATTTTTGCAACTCCAAAGGCAACAACACGGAAATATTTTTGTAAATAAATGGTGAGATGCAGTGACAAGCTGTCAAACCGCCATTTTGGCTCGAAAACAGGCTTCATGAACCGCGGTACTTTGTAAATCTAGAGACTTAAAAAAAAAACATATGAGCGCCATCTATCAATAATTTATTAAGTCATTTAATAATAATATTAAATATTAATAAAAAATGTGAAATAACGCAATCTATTCCAACTTATGTGTAAAACGTATATAAATTAAATAGTTCAACAAATACATATTTGTTTCAAATATCAGAAATGTTTTTTTAATTTTTAGTTATAGTACCGTAATTTACAGGAAACTGTAAATTTAATTTCTTCGACAACACTAAAAGAAAAGTTTATTTTTAGCTTTATTCTAAAACAATAAGAAATAGACCTGTCAAACCCTATATTTTTGTAATCAGAAAAAATAACGAATTTAATAAGCGAATAATCAGTGGTTGTTTCCATTTAAAAAAACGAAAATTATGATAATATCTCAAAATCTAAAACCAACAAAATTTTTTTGACTACGTCATCAAATTCTCTGTAAAAAAGTGTCCATATAATGTCTTAGTTATAATACTCCACCTATAATAATAACCAAGATAATTGCACTTGCTGGTTTTACGATATTTTCAATTTTGGCCTCTAGCGGAAAAACAAAAGATGATAGCGCTATGAGGTTTTCGGCATTAGCAGTTTCTCGAAAAACGAGATCATGACATGTAAGCTACTTTTCTTCTAACTCTTATAGTTTTCGAGTTAGCCTATTCGGACACCGAATTTGAACCAACCTGTACAACCTACGCTACCAAAATTTCAAAACTCTATGAATAGTGAAACTTTAAAAAGTTTTAACGAACCAGTTACGTGAGACACCTGTATATATTATAGTATATAAGTATACAGGTGTATCTGAATGACTGCAACAAACTTCAAGGGGTGATTCTTTAGTGAATTTTAAGGGTACTTTCATATATGAACTATGGGCGACTTCGGCTCCCCTAAGGAGCTACACCCCTCCAAAAATGGCGGAAAATTTTGGTTTAATTTTTTTTTCTCGAAAACCATAAACGCTGGGTAAATGAAATTTGGGGAATATGTTTAACTCATAATAGAGCACGTTTTGATGCTGTTTGTACTTTCAACCTACCCTTCTGAACTACTAAACGTAACCGAGTAGAAACGAGTAGAAAATGCTTACAAACGCTGTTTTCTGTACGATAAACGGTTCCGGAGATATTCGCAAAAAAAGGTTTTTTTATTAAATTACAACACCCTGTATCTCGAAAATGGTGCATTTTAGAGTTAGAGGGTAAGTTGATAGAAACTTTTTTTCAAATTTTTGGACAAGGTATCACATCCTGAAATCCTGCGCATATATTATGAAACAGCCTGTATACGCTAAAAATTATTTTAAATAAATAATAATTCTATTTTAAGATTAAAATAATTTTTAATTATTAAAATATATCTAAATATTTTTTAAACGGCTTTTAAAGTTAATGTATTGTCGCCATCGTTTTTCGGAACTTTCGTCGCGTTGCAATACCAATACTGTGATATTGGTTGCATACTTTCCATGATGACGTCGGGTACGATAATTAATTAACACACTGTACAGTGTAGAAAGTGGTGAGTTAAACAACTTTTGTTTAAAACATTTTTTTCTATCTCAAAGGATTTAATAACTATCGACGGGCGGGATACCAATAACTCATCTTGTATATTATACTACTATGTATAAAATCAACTAATATACCAAGCCAAACATTAATAGAAAAATCTATGTTGGTATCTGCATTCCCATAATTAACATATAGATATTTCCAAAATAGAATATTAAGTATGGAATAATTTTCCTTGTATAAATTGTTGTCATTTCCCAATATTATCAAGATATCTGCCATGACAGCTAAAATCACTGACATTGTATATTCTATGTAATTTCCTTATAATAAAAGTACTTATTAACTATACTACTTATTGCATTTTAAAAACGTATTTTTCTTACAAACGCATATTAATTGAGCAGTTGGTCATAAGTACATTAGTATCATATCTCTGTATGATGATTCATTACTTTAAAACGAGATTTTAGAAATGTTTTTTTTAGAATTGACAACATGACTATAATCCAAATAACCCAAATTTATGACATATTAAGAGTGAAAATTCAAGTTGTGTAAATTGTCAGTGTAAAAATGGTAGAAGTAGAAAAAGAGCTAGGAGATGGTGAAACAATCAGGTAAATATCAATAGTCTCTTACCCATTCCAGCAGCAATAGCAGGGATATCAATATCATAATGATATAGAACATAAGACATTAAAATAAAATCAGCATAGCTCCGGTGACTAGGAACATACATAATCCGAATATTTCCCATTCGAGTCTTTAGCTAAAACAACAATATAATGCCTATTACTTTAAACAAAGAAAATGTTATCAGATAAAAACAGATAAAATTAAAATTACTTTGTCAACAGCATGTTTGTTCACATAAATTCCTTGACATATTCTTGTGGTGATTTGAGCCAAAAAGAAAGCTAAAATTCTCAAAGTCAACACACTTCTACAATATCCAATTTCGTTTAAAATGTCTAGAATTTTATTGATAATATGTTCCTTTGAAAAATCATTTTGAGACTCCTAAAACCAAAAAAAAAATCAAGTTTATTTTTTTAATTCTCAAAAATAAATCAATACTTTTTTAAGGTTACCCTGTCAATTAAAGTGACGATTTTGTGACTTCGTAATACTTCTAATTTTATTTTTTCCGGAGTATATATTTTATTTTCTGCACATGGCAATACAGGATTTAAATGTCTCAAGGCCCATACCCAATTACTTATTTCTGTACGCCTCGGTATCAAAATGTCTTCGAAATCGTCGAGCATCCTACCCATGTTCATTCAATTCAATCAAAACTATCGCGTGCACTCAATCGTTTGTTTAAAATTGTTCATATGCCGCCACAATTTTAAAACTTGTTTGAAAACCGCTTCAACATAGGCTTTTATAAACAAAATTGGATCCCCGCTCCTAAAATGCGTGACTAATTTGTGCAGGAAGTATTGAGCGTTTGAAAACCTTAAGGTGAATTCTCAGCGCAAAACTTTATTCCATTTAAATACTTTTTCAAAATGACGTAAATCAAATAGGAATATTTTTTTAATTTTGTATTGATTATTTACGATTTATTTATATTTAGTATTGCGTATGTAGGGAAAAAAACGGTGTTCGATAAGAAAAACAAGAAAAATACATAGTCGTTATGTTAAATGTTACTTAGGATTACATAAATAAAAAAACTATTTACATAATTTTACATTTATTTTGAAGATACACGATAAACAAACTTTACTTATTTAAAATTAATTGCAAAAGTCGATAGAAATTAATCAAAAAAGTAATTAAATTGTTTTTAACGTTGCTAATTTTTAATATTGACATTAAGTGTGTATATTTATTTAAGTATAACGAAAAGTTTCTCAATACAAAATAAATAAAATAAGATTTAAATGTTACGATAGAGAAATTATTTTGTACTGGAAATGATATATGTATGTAACAACAATTATTATAATATGTACAGGTGGGTCAAATTGGACACTTTTAAAAGGCAACTCCTATTTCTATAAGAGATACACGAAAAATGATATCAGTGTCTGAGGGTCGATTTTTATAAGAAACTTAATGGCGAAAACCGGATATCGATATCTATTACAGTTTCCGAGATACAGGGTGTTTTTCGAAAAAGTGCATTTTCGAAAAGTCGTCATAACTTTTTTTTTTATTGATAAATCTTCCTTTCTGTGAAAACATTTCCAAAGCAATTTTTTAGGTAGAATTCGATGGAATAAGTTAGCTTTCCCTCAAAGCAATATTTTAGCAGTTATTGACATAAAAATGATTTTTTTAAATGGAACACCTATATATTTTTGCTAATTCGACGAGAGCATAAAATTTCCTTCCTAAAAATGTAGCACACTTGATATTTCGTTCAAGTCTTCTTTAAAATATACAACTTTAAAACTTACAGTAAACCCTCTATAGATATAGCGAACACCGATATATCGAAATTGTCGTTATTGCGAACCAAAATTATGCCACAAATGTCTTCAACACAGTTTATATGGCACTTTTTTCATTATAACGAAATTTCATTATAATGAACTACGAACTATTATTTCATCCGTAGAATATGATTTTAATGCGAACTATTATCGTAATTGCGAACACGAAAATTTTCCTTGTCTACTCAGTCTAGATTCAAAAACTGTTATGGGGGCACTAAAAGCAAAGAAAGAATAATAGCAGTTTTATGCTGCAATGCTGACGGAAGTGAAAAATTAGAACTATGGATAGTAGAGAAATCAAAAAACCATGATGTTTAAATAAATTCGATCGTTCCCATTTGCCATGCCGTTATACCGCTCAGAAAAATGCCTGAGTAACTTCTGTAGCATTTCGAGAATGGCTTCTTAGTTTTCACCGCAACATGGCAGCTCTAAACAGAAAAGTGTTGTTAACAATGGACAATTGTTCAGCACATAACGTTATGGAAATTGATTTGCGCAATGTTAACGTCGTTTATTTTCCGACTAACACAACAAGTGCACTGCAACCTCTTGATCAAGGCATAATTGCGGCTATGAAGAAAAGCTGTCGTGTACGACTTGTTAGAGCAGCAATTTTGGCAATAGAATCAAACCAAGAAAAGCCAAAATGGAATATTTTACATGCGATAAGAGCGTTGTCAGATTCGTGGTGTAGCTCGTTAGTAGCTTTTTACTTATAAGCTTTACTCATTGATAGGCTGAATTTGCTGATGTAGAATGGGAAAATTATCAGTTTAACTGATACAGGTTAGTTTTAATGGTTATGTCAGCGTTGATGGTGCGATAACGACTACAGAAGCAGTAGACATAGACTTAGCAATAGTGAATGTAGACCAAGAAACCGAAGACAAAGAAGAAGGCGAAGAACACGATGAAGAAGAAGTTAACATAATAGCACCTTCAAGAGCTGAAGTTTTAGCCGCTCTCTATACAATCCAAAGGTAACACAAATATTATCTGTTATCCAACGATGTAATTATTAACATCACAATTTCAAGATTTGCTGATTCAGTAGGGAATGTTTTGTGAAAATTTCATGGATTCTTTGAATAAAATAGATGAGGAATCCCTAAGACGAACAATGTCCATTCTGATGCAAATAATTACACAGTCGAGGCTAATATGTTTACGTAAACCTACCTACCCCTAGAGCCTACCCATTATCATTCATTATAACGAATTAGTTCGTTATATCGCAAATACCAACATCTCATTATAACGAACGGTTTGCTTTCCTCCCTGCGCGTTCGCTATATCGAGGGTTTACTGTATATGTGCAGATTTTGAAAAAGTAGGCTTTGGAAATAAAAGAAAAACGAGATTATATTTATAAGTAGTATCAACATAGTTACTTATAATGAGTTAAAACATAAACTCATAAACAAAAAACTGATTAAATTAATATAACTTATCTTATTATAAAACAAGGGAACAAAAGGGATCTATAGAACAGGGGTTTAGTTCTATAGAAAATGTTCAAAATGTTCCCAAAATGGTTTGTGTTATACACAGTCGGCATCTGTTTTAGCCCTTTTTGCCGAGTTGATAACCTCAATGGGAATAAGTGTTGCAAAAGCGTTTACAACTGCGGCTTCTAATTGCTGTCGGGAATTTATTTGCTGTTTATAGATAACATCTTTCAATCTTCCCTAAAGGAAAAAATGCATAGGTGTTAGATCTGGCGACCAAGTCGCCCAGCGAATAGAACCTTGATTACTTAACCAACAATCACCAAAAGCTGCGGTTAAAATATTGGTGACAATAGCAACATTGTGAGCAGGTGCTCTAGAGGTAAATCGTCAACAACAGGTTCGATTTGTTGCCTAAATATGTTCAAATATTTACTCACATACGCTTCATCTGTCCAAATACAATTTAAAGAAAAATTGCGTGCTTCGTCACATTTTCCCAAGAGCCATTACCAAAAATTCATTCTCTGAAACCGTAAGAGATATCGATATGCCATTTTCGCCATTAAGTTTCTTATAAAAATCGAGCCTCAGACACCGATATCATTTTTCCTCTATCTCTTATAGAAAGAGGAGTTTCCCTTTAAAAGTGTCCAATTTGGCCCATCCTGTACAGAGTGGGCAAATTTGGGTGTTATAGGCTATCTCAGAAATTATACGAAAAAAGTAGGTGCCATGTCCCGGTCTCTTTTTTCGAGACTAATCCAATCCCGCAAAGACCAAACCTCTATCTTCTTTTGTTTTTAAGTTATAGCCAAAAAGTCAAATTTTCGCGATTTGGAAAAAATGCTCATATTTCGTTTATTTTTCAAATTAGAGAAATGGGGTTGGTACGTTCTTAAGACACTTTTTAAGTAGAATATACTGCCGTTGAAAAATGTTGAACATACTTGATGATTTTTGAGATACAACACAAAGTTGTATTATTTTAAATACAAACTGTACTTGATTATGATGATACTGAAAAGAGCATATTTTTAGCTTTCCAATCGCATGTATGGTGTATTTGCGAAAGATAAGCGTTAATTTTCAATTCCAAAATAGTAAGCGCTAATGTTCAAAATTTTGATTATAGTAGGCTGGTTCAGACAGGTAAATACTACCTAGTTGCTATATGGTTTTGCACGAATATAACAGAATAAAGTTGGTTTTGTACCATTATGCAGGATAAAGTTGGTTTTGTACCAACGAATAAAAACTTTGAATAGTTAATTTAAATATCTCAGCGTCTTATCCCTGACTTTGTTCACTAATAAGAAATGGTTAGTAGGTAAAGTTTGTTTATTAAAAATACAAGTTATACCCTTGTATGGCCAAAACTGGGTCAATAATGACCCGAAAACAATAATTTTTTACATAGCATACGAACTCAAAGTTTGATGTTGTTGTCCTTTCATATATTCTCTAGTATTATTATTTTCATGCGATATGCAATTAGTTAATTTAGCAACTAGCCGAATAAGGTATTCAACCGTCATATTTACCCCGTAACAATGAGCAGAAATAGATTTATAGATATTTTACATTCCATATGATTCGACAACCTAGAGACCAGGCCTGAGAGAAAAATAATTGATAAGCTTGCATTTCTGCGAGACGTTACTGATATTTTTTCAAAAAATCGCAGAGAAGCTTATGAATGTTCTGAGTACGGAACAATTGAGAAGCAATTAGTTTCCTTCATGGGACATTGTCCATTTAACAGGTGGACTGCCATATGTACTGTGTCTGGTACACATACATTGGGTTGGGTAAATACTTTGGTTTATGCAAGCCACTGTATTTTGTTTTAAGTATTGTCTTTGAGGCCATGAGGTATATTTACATACAACGCTTTTATGGTGCTAGAAATATGTTCTTAGGTGCTTTTTATTAATGAATATGAGATCATCTTTCACCAAATTTCCAAAAATTCAATAGCTCCTATCGGTGACAGTCTTTAAATTTAAGCAAGTACCTATTCCTAAAAAGTGTCAAGATTTTTAAATTGGGCACTAAAAATTTCTACACCCTGCAATTTAAAGTATATACCGGGAAGGAAGCAATGCAAGGGATATCCGTGTCTAACAAAGTTGTTGGAATTAATGCAAACATATTTAAATTTTGGCAGAGCACTCTATCTTGATCATTGGTATAACAGCGTACAATTGACAGAAAGCTTGCTAGAAAAAGGTACATACCTTGTAATATATTTTTTAATAATTTCTAGTATTTGTTATGCCAGTTGCTGAACTCAGCACAATAGTCCGTGAGGCCACAGAATTCATTTCACCACATAAAAATTGTTGTATGTGTATCTTTCTAGGAGCATCATATATTTGATGTGTTCGGTTGAGTAGCTACAATGGTGCTCATTAATTCGAAAAAGAAATTGAACGGGTACCACATAGTGTACACAAAATAATTTTGGCAACGCAATATAAATAGCTGTAGTAGTAGTCAAATTGCCAAATTATTTTGCGACGCCAAATTATTTTATTGTGCAAATTTCGAGATTTATTTAGGAAAAGTTGGGAATAAACCTGAAAAAAAAAATAAAGGACAACGAGTAGTAAAATCGTTATCAGAATTTTAGAATGATAGTGGACGAAATATTACTACAGACAATTTTTTACTAATATTTCATTAGCTAAAGAACTTCTCGCAAAAAATTTAACATTACTTGGGACTTTTCGTAAAAATAAAAAGGATTTGCCAAAAATATCACTTGAAATAAAAAATTGATGTGTTTGTAGTTTCTAACAAAAAAGACCTAATTGTGCTGGAAATGTTTCTGCCAAAAGTTGAATGATGTCATCAATATCGAGAAACTGACTTAAACCATAATTATTATAATAATTGTAATGATATATCATTGGAAAGCTAAAAATATGCTCTTTTCGGCAACATCATAATCAACTATACCTAGTTTGTATTTAAAAAAATATCTTTATGTTATATCTCAAAAATCATCAAGTACGTTTCAAATTTTTCATCGGCAGTATAACTCAAAAAAGTGTCTTAAGAATGTATTAACCGCTTTTCTTTGATTTCACAAATAAACGAAACATGAGCATTTTTTGAAATCGCGAAAATTTGACTTTTTGGCTATAACTTAAAACCAAAGAAGATAGAGGTTTGGTCTTTGCGGGATGGACATGGCACCTACTTTTTTTGTATCTCTTAAAGTTTCTGAGATAGTCTATAATAACACCCAAATTTGCCCACCCTGTACACAAGAGCGCAAATAACAGAATTCTTGAAAGACTCCTAAATTAACGAAAAAAGGGAAAAAGTGTTGCCCACGGATTTGAAAATCTAAATGGTATCTAGCAATTATATATAACCTATGCCACTTTATCCTTTAAAAACTTAAACTTCATGTAGAAATCACAATTTAGCAGAAATCTTTGTTTTCTGAAATCGATACTTTGTATTCCGTCAAATAACGAGAAATAATAGGGGAATGAGAATGATACATTTCATGAAAAATGTTTTAAAATAAGTATCTTTATTTTCTCGAGTCACAGAAATACCTGTATAACATACACTGTTGGAAATAATTCACGAGCACACCCTATATAATCTGAACGCGTGAAGATAAATCCATAATATTTGCGGAGCACAAAGGTTTACTGTAGACGAGTTTATTCAGGGAGTTTCGAGTTGTTCCGTCGCGGCATTTTTGACTGAGCCGCTCTTCCAAGTGGAGCATTCCGTCGCTATGGAGACCGAAGTGGATGGAAAATACCGGTCGTTTTTAGTGTGGTGTGAGAGACCACATTCTTATCGTACTCTGTGCGCAATGGATGGGCGATCGCGTTACTTAAGCGAGTTTGAGCGAGGAATATTTGTGGGTATGCACATTGAGGGTGTATCGTTCTGTGAAATTGCGCGTCGTCTCGAGCGGTCGTTATCGGTAGTGCAACGGGTATGGTGAGAATGGTCTGAGGTAGGACATAGGTACCTTTACGCACTGCCGGGACGGCCCTGCGCGTCCCCATCACACGAGGATCGCGCTCTTGTGCTTAGCGCTTTAGCGTCGTGTGTGTCCTCCTCAAGGCAACTTGGAGCTGTTTAGCCACTGGCAGGGGAAGGCGCACTCACTACGCGAACTGTACGGCGGCGTTTGGTAGATAGTGGACTGGCGCGCGCGTCGTGCGATACAGCGGATTCCAGTAACACCCGAGCACCGCAGCATACGTCACTAGTGGGTCGACGCTAGGCATTAGTAGGTTGCCGAGTAGAGGGACATTTTGTTTTCCGATGAATCAAGATTCGAATTGAGCACCGGTGATGCGCGAATTTTAGTTCGTCGGAGCCGTGATGATCGTCTACTCGAGCAGTGTGTGCAAGAACGCCCTATCCACCGACAACCGAGCATTATGGTATGGGTGCGATTACATGGTGGACGTACACGTCTGCTGTGTGTATAGCAGACCATGACGGATCAATGATACGTAGATGAGGTGCTACGGTCCGTTGTGCTTCCCTATGTTTGGCGGCTCCCATGTCTGCTATACATGCACGACAACGTACGACAGCACATCGGGCGTGTTGTACAGACCTTTGTGGAAGAGCACCGTATACGAATACTTCCATGGCTAGCTCGGTTTCCGCATATGAATCCGATCGAATATGTTTGGAACATGACTGGTCAGAGACTTCTACGTTATTCGGCTTCCTCGGCTAACGTTGAGGAGCTATGGAGGCGAGTTGAAGTGGCATGGTTGGCCATCCCTCTCGCTACAATATAGCGACTTATAGACTCCATGCCATGTCGTGTAGCGATGGTACGCGAAGCTCACGGGGGATACTCTCGCTTTTGATGTTTCTCCTCCCAGCAGAGTTGTGCCGTTCTCCATGTGAGAGTAAGTTATGCTACTTTAGTACTACTTCCATACCAAATTTTATTGCACTAGACACACGCGTTCAGATTGTACAGAGTGTGCTCGTGAATTATTCCCAACAGTGTAATTTTATCAAATTTCCCATGATAGAAGAACTGGACTGCTTGCAATTAATTTAATACGAAAATATTCACAAATGATATATGATATGGAAGAATTCAGATAAAATGTAATAGTCTAAATCTTTTCAAGAAATAATCCGTTCTATTCTCTTCTTCTTTTATTAAGACAAAGTCTTGTGTTTTATGTTATATATAAATTATTAAGCCTCTTGAGATGCTGATAAAACAAACTTTTAGAAACACTAAGTGCATCTGTCATCCTCCATTCTATCGACATGGTCTCTCCTGTACCTTTGTCTTGATTTTGTGAATGTAGTAAAATCCTCGATATCTAGTTCTTTTCGTGTTCAGTTCTACACTTCCATTATTTTGTTTTTTAAGACTCTGCCCGAGTTTCCAGCACGTACATATGTTAGAATACTGAGCATCTTTTTCTCTTAATTGTTGCACTTGTGTGAGCGGCTGGCGGACCACATATATCAATAAATCTGCTCATACACTCCCGGACAGCACGCCGTAGGTTAGGGTTAGTAGATCTTCTCTGCATATGTGGTATCACTAGTTCCTTCGCTAAATCTTTCAAAAACATTTTGCATTTGTGAATCACTCCTATGTTGTAGTTTGGATGTTCCTTCGTAAAGACTATATATGCATTGAGCGCTGCAACATCAATGATGTTGAAGAAAAATGTCATGGGCCATCGTTTACTTTGCCTCTAGCACGTGTATGTCGACACCATTTGATCCATGATGTCAACACCGCCCTTTGTTTTATTATAATGAGAGATGATTTCAGGGTTCCTCTTAGCGTCGTCATTGATAGATGCGTCGTGGTGCATGGTGCTTAGTAAAATTACGCATTTGTTTTTTTTACGTGCGTAACTTACCATGGATACGTTATTTTGAAAACAAAACAATGAAGAGTAGACTACACGATCTTTTGAGGCTTTCATTTCTTTCGGAATGTCACGTAGTGTACCCACAACAGTAATATTTTTATCCAACATATAAGTTGCTAGCGGAACACTAGTGAAGAAATTGTCTATCGTGAGATTGCGACCAGAATTATGAATGCCACGCACAAGAGTTTGTACTACTTCAAGCCCCAGGCTTTTATGTGGAGGTTCTCCGGGCTGGCAACCAAAATAAACTAAACCATCCAAAGCATAACCAGACGTAGATTCACACATCCAAAATATTTTAAATCCATATTTTGCCGGTTTACTTGGCATATATTGAACGAATGTGCATCTACCTCTAAACCCAACGAGTTGTTCATCAATAGTTACATTAGTATCAGGTATAACGCAGGTTTTGCATTGCTGAATGAATAAATCCCAAATGTAGGACACCATTGCTAACTTATCGGTTTCCAAACGCGCATTCCGGGTTCTGTTATCGTCAAATCTGACGAATCTTCGTATTTCTTCAAAGCGAAATATGGTCATTGTGGCTCGGTATACAGGATTGGCAAATTCATCACAAAATAATTCTCTCGCAGGAACATTCAAGCTTGTGACAACTCCCGCATGAATAAGTAAACCACAGAATGCAAGAAATTCATCAACAGTTACATCTTTCCACGGTTTTCCTTTTGCTCCATAAACTCGTTTGCCCTCTAAATTAGTACAGTTCACAATTTCTTGTACAATAACTGGAGTTACAAATGACTGAAACGCTTCTTTTGGTGTTGCAGCCATATGTTTTCTTGCTAGTCCTGGCGCACGCCGAATAATGTTGTGTGATTGAATTTTATTTTTTGGTGGAGGTTCCAAACTTCATACCAGACCACTTGGAGCAGTGTTACCGCTCGTTGAAGGCTTCATCATCAACATCATCCTCTGAATTATCGTCACCATGATCAGAACTGGATCCAGAATACTCGTCAGGAACCGATTCGAAATTTCTATCTTCTGTGTCATCATTTTCTGCTTCTGACACATCACTTTCTTCAGAAGGCAGATCATCACATTCAGCTGCCCACTGAACCAATATTTCTTCAAATCGGGGTCACCAAATTTCACGCTTTTCACATTCCTTTTTGACGCCATTATCATATGTATCTCACAAGTTCACTCAATCCAACAACTATTCCAACTGAATGAAAAACAGCTACACCTACTTTTATACATACAACAGTAATGCACGTTTTAACTTGCACAGACACGCACAATTCCGTGCAGCAGTGTTTGACAAATTATAATAACCCTCAACCTGTAATGAACAAGTTGAAACTTGTTCTATAGTAACTAGTAGTACACGGGCTTCGGAAGCCCGGTTTATGTAAATACTTGAATGTTTTTGAATCAAGTCTGTATTGAATAAAGCCGTGTTTAGAGCATATCTAAATGCTCAAGCCGATAGAAATTATTTTAAGAAAATTATGAGTAACTAAAATCTCGCCGGGCCTGAGAGGCCCGGTTTATGAGTGCGGGAAGTTAACCCCCCATTTTTTTATTTTTAAATTTTTTATTGTTGTTCTAGATTGGTCTAGAGTTGTTCTACATTGTTCCAAAGCGGCAAATCGAAAAAATAAAAACTCCACGAGAAAACCGAAAAAACAGGTTTTTTGACTAGCCCCCCATTTTTGGAAAAATCAAATTTTCTTTGTTGTTCTGGGTTGTTCTAGTTATTGTTCTAGAAAATCAAAATTATGGGATACAGCATTACGAAGTTATAACTAAAAATAGGTTTGGCTGCCGAAATGTCTAGTTGATTGCTGTGACCATAGTTTTTCTATTATCAATTCCATATTACAAATATATACTTATTATAGCTAACGCAATCTGGAACAGCTATTATTTTCACTAGAACAACTCTCTAAGGGGCACTTTACTCTTTGAAAATTAAAGTTTTTCGAAGTTTCAGTCAGTAATTCTTGTGTCAGCGATTTTGTATTACACAATAAGAATTAAAAAACATAGAACAATCTAAAATAACTCAACCTTTGCCGATTCAAATTGTTCTAGATGTGTTTTACGTTTAACACGAACATTAATTTTGCAAAATCACATAAATTGTTCTTGTTGTTCTAGGTACTTAAAAAGTTTATTTAATCACTGCGGCTGTAGTTCTTTTAAAGTTTTATATTAAAAATTAGTACTTACAACAATTAAAACAATTCAAAACAGCTGTTATTTTCACTGGAGAAACCTTAAATTTGAGTTGTTGTGATATCGGACAGGTTTTGTTGAATAAAAAATTAAAAAATATGGAATAATCTGACCATCTAATTTCCTAAAAATCACCTTTCTCTTTAAACTTATAATAATAAAACATAAGTTGCGATTTAAAGTGTATTTTATTTTGTAAAACAAAGTTATAAATTAATAAATAAACTAATCTAACAAAAGTAGGTTGGGCTGCCAAAATGTCTAGTTGATTGCTATGACCATAGTTTTTCTATTTTCAGTTTCATATCACAAAGCGATACTTATTATATCTTAGCAATCTGGAACAGCTAATATTTTCACTAGAACAACTCCATAAAGAACACTTTACTCTTTAAAAATTAAATTTTTTGGAAGTTTCAGTTAGTAATTCTTTCATAAGTTTATAAGTAAGTTTCATTAATATCTATTTCAATAAAAAATATAATGTTCAAAATACTTGCGGATTCAACAATATATTTCATAGTTTAGCATTTGCCCGCACACACCATTTAGAAATCATGTTGAGAATGTTTGCACAGATTGCTTTAGTTTCCTAAAATTATTTTTAAAAACCGGTTCTAGTAAAGCAACATATAAAAAAAGAGCTGAACTATTAACAGGAATAAATTATTTTGGAAGCCAGAATATTGCTGGCGTGATAATAGTGAATGCTATGTCAAATATTGCGTTTCTTTGCACACAACTATTTAAAGAAGAATTTAGTTATTGTAGGACTAAAAGCTGCAATAATTGTTTAAACGTTACTTTCCATAAAAACATAATTTTACCAATCGACATTGACATCGTAACAATATTTGGCTATGCACAGCTAAAGCAAGTAATAGAAAACTACATGCAAACTCTAAGCAACAATTGCAAAAAATGTGGTCTGTTTATAGAAACAACAAATGGAGAGAACAATAAAACAAAATTGAGTGATTACGCATGCAATTTGTCTTTGAATCTTTGAAATCTTTGAATGATGTAGGACACTATCCGGCATTTGTGCCCAACAATGCTAATTGGATATTATTTAATGACTTACGAAAAAAAAAAGCGTACAAGTTGAAAAAGCTACTGAAATAAATGCACAAATGTGCATATATGTTTATAAATGAGCAAAGTGATGTAACCGTATTATTCCATGATATTAGTTTATTTACATAATTTAGTTTATTTAGTTATAGTTTACCTTAGAATAAGTTATTGTACTGATATAGTAATACTGATCGAATAGTTATTGTTTTATTTGTTAGTTTATTTATTAATTTATTACTTAGTTTATACAAAATAAAATACGCTTTAAATCGCATTTTATGTTTTACTATTATAAGTTTAAAGAGAAAGGTGAAACTTGTGATTTTTAGAAAATGAGGATGGTCAGATTATTTCATATTTTTTTAGTTTTTTAAAACTATTATTATATTAAAGATTGGGTTCACTGATTCAACAAAACCTGTCCGATATCACAACAACTGAAATTAAAGGTTTTTCTAGTGAAAATAACAGCTGTTCTGAATTGTTTTAATTGTTGTAAGTACTAATTTTTAATATGAAACTTTAAAAGAACTAAAGCCGCAGTGATTAAATAAACATTTTAAGTACCTAGAACAACAAGAACAATTTAGAGCAACAAAAAATATGTGATTTTGCAAAATTAATGTCCGTGTTAAACGTAAAACACATCTGGAACAATTTGAATCGGCAAAGTTTGAGTTATTTTAGATTGTTCTATGTTTTTTAATTCTTATTGAGTAATATAAAACCGCTGACACAAGAATTACTGACTGAAACTTCCAAAAACTTTAATTTTCAAAGAGTAAAGTGCCCTTTAGAGAGTTGTTCTAGTGAAAATAATAGCTGTTCCAGATTGCGTTAGCTATAATAAGTATATACTTCTAATATGGAATTGATAATAGAAAAATTATGGCCACAGCAATCAACTAGACATTTCGGCGGCCAAACCTATTTTTAGTTATAACTTCGTAATGCTGTAACCCATAATTTTGATTTTTTAGAACAATAACTAGAACAACCCAGAACAACAAAGAAAATTTGATTTTTCCAAAAATGGGGGGCTAGTTAAAATCCTGTTTTTTCGGTTTTCTCGCGGAGTTTTTATTTTTTCGATTTGCCGCTTTGGAACAATGTAGAACAACTCTAGAACAATCTAGAACAACAATAAAAAATTTAAAAATCAAAAAATGGGGGGCTAACTTCCCGCTCTCCCCGGTTTATGTATCCTAGGATTAACTGCAATCTTTCCTTTTGACTGAAAGATAATTATTTGGGTTCCCTCAAATTTCGTTCATTTTCAAACTCTTTCAAAAAACGTATCATCCATCACTTCTTTCAAAAGCGAATTGTGTATTACTATAAATTTCAGAAAACTCATTTACAAAATTTTCGGTTAAAAATTCAATTCACATAAAATACTCTTAAAAACCTTGCATTATAAAAAAAGATTAATTTCAATATTTTTTTTTACTTTTCTTACCTTTTTTTTAAAACTTTATTTTCTTGTTTTAACAATAAATTAACTATATTTATAACCATCAATTAAAAACAGTTTCAACTTAATTATTTGTATAATTGATAGTTGACGTGAAATTAGCAATCATTTGTAGTTAAGTTGGTAACACTCGTGAACTGAACAAAATATAAATCCCTGTAAACCTCAATTTATGTTTTAGCCGATGAGCAATTTTTTAATGTGTTAAGATAGTATTTTAATTAAGTAATTTTATTGCTTTTTGTTTAAACAATGAGCTCGGACACGCAGGAAGGCGACACGGTTTCTCAGGAAAACGTCGAAAATGCGGAAAAATATAAAGCGGAAGCAAACGATCTTTTTAAAAGTAAGTAACCTTCAAATATATACATACAACATTTTTAATAAAAAATCTTTCAAATATTACATAATTTTCTGGAAAATTAATCCTCAACTGCATTATATTTTAATTTCCCTTAATATTTTTTTCGAATTATCTCTCCACATTAAAATAATAATGTTAATTAAGTGAGAGTGTGACATAACCTCATATTTATGCACATTTAAATTAATTTTTTTTATAGAGCAAAATTACAATGCTGCCATAGACTTATACACAAAAGCAATAGTATTAAACGATAAAGTTGCTATTTATTATGCAAATCGTAGCTTTGCCTATCTTAAGACGGAGTGTTTTGGGTATGCTTTTTCTGATGCATCCAAAGCCATTGAATTGGATAAAACATACATTAAGGGATACTACAGGAGGGCTGCTGCTAATATGTCACAAGGCAAGTTTAAGGAAGCTTTGAAAGATTATGAATATGTAAGTTTCATTTCATATTTATTAAACAAAAATTGTTTATTAAATAATTTCTTTAAGGTTACGAGAGTGCGGCCTACAGATAAAGATGCTCGAATGAAGTACAATGAATGTAATAAAATTGTGAAAAAAATAGCGTTTGAAAAAGCAATATCTGTTACGGCTGTTACAAAAACCATTGCCGATTCCATTAATTTAGATGCAATGAGTAAGAATATTTTAGTTCAGTTTATATTTTTCATTGGGATTAAATTATTTTTTATGCATTGAATTTACTTTTTTAGCAATTGAAAATGAGTACAAAGGTCCAGAGTTAGAGGATGGAAAAGTAACATTAGAGTTCATGACTGAACTGATGGAATTATTTAAGAACCAAGGAAAGCTGCATAGAAAATACGCTTATAAAGTAATTATAAGTACATGTGTACTTAATTTCATATTTTCTAATTAATTTAAATACATTTTCAGATTTTATTAGACGTAAAAACATACTTTATGGAGCAATCTTCTTTAGTCGATATTAAAATAGGTGATGAAGACAAATTTACAGTTTGTGGGGATATTCACGGTCAATTCTATGACCTCATGAACATTTTTGATCTCAATGGATTGCCCTCAACCACAAATCCATATGTATCCTTAAAACAATTTTTTCATAGAAATTAATTTTTATTCAAGATACAAGTACATGTTTTAGTCTGAGCTTTTTAAAAGATTTCTTTTAAAAGAATTAAACCAAACACAAAATAATTTTAAACTTCCATGGTCAGTTTTTAACATGATAATATATTATCATGATAATATTCATCTAAATTAGTAAAAAGTATGTGCTTTTTATATAATTGATACTAAAACATCAATTTTACTCCTATAATGAAATTTGAGGGGTAAGAAAATGTCATTGTGACGTCCTTGCACATCCTAAATTTTGATGAGTAAATTTCAACAATTGAGAAAATACAGGGTGGTTGAGTTTTTAATTGGGAAACTTTACTAGGATGTAGTACTTAAAATAGCACCAAAATAACACAAATTTTTTATATAAACATAGGGTCGCAACTCTTTTGTTTTTGAGCTATGAGCCATTAAAGTTGAGAAAAAAATTTACATTTTGTTTTGTATTTCGGCTGTAAGTAAACTGTAGAATTTAAAACTTTATACGCATGTACTACTGGTTAAGACCTTATTTTCAACCATACCTTAAACTTCCCCAGCGCCCTCTAAGGGGATGAAATTCACCACCCCCTTGATATTTTTTATAATAACTTTTTAACGCTATGGAATATTAACATAAAAAAATATGGGTTGTAAAGCTCATTCTTTAGTGGTACTTCTTTGTCTCTTTAGTATTTTCCTTAAAGTTAATAGTTTCCATGTAAAAAAATAAAATATCGTACCATGTACCGCTATGTGCCGCCATGTTTAGCTAAAATTATTCTAAAAGTTGGCTCTGAGAACTTGTAAGTTTCATTTACAGTGAATCCTCATAATTATTGCGGGTTATTAATAATTTTTGATGGTTATTAAGCAAGAGTATCAATTTTTTAATATTGTTTAAAACAACGTAATTTGTTCAGACAGGCATTAATCTTATTTATGGTTTTTCTTATGAAAATCACAATTAATTGGTGTTATTTAGTTAGTACTAGATCCTAGTAAGTGCACAACTTCCATAGCCACCTATAAAGAAAAAAAAAATTTTAATAATAGCAGTGCTTTACAGTACAATGTAACATATTTTATTTTTTTACGCTAAAACTATTATATTTAAGGACAAAACTAAAGAGACAAAAAAGTACCAATAATGAATAAGCTTTACAACCCATATTTTTTTCATCAAAGGGGTTTGTGAATTTGATCCCCCTAGGGACGTTTAAGGTATGGTTGAAAATAAGATATCAACCAGTAGTACATACATACAAAAATTTCCAATTCTGTGGTTTACTCATACCCGAAATAAAAGATAAAATGTAAATTT
Source organism: Onthophagus taurus (assembly GCF_036711975.1). Lineage (NCBI taxonomy): Eukaryota > Metazoa > Arthropoda > Insecta > Coleoptera > Scarabaeidae > Onthophagus > Onthophagus taurus. The sequence goes on along the minus strand of NC_091972.1, from coordinate 28,446,749 downwards.
TTAGCTCAACTTTGACAGCTCATAACACGAAAACAAAAGAGTTGCGACCCTATAAATTTTTGTTACTATATGGTCATCTAATATATCATATTATCTAATATATAATCTATGGTAATAACGTTCATCTTAAAGAAATTTATTTGTGCAATTTTGTGTCAAAAGTATTGTCTTCTATGATAGTTCTTTTAAGATTAAGATACCAGAGTAACAAATGTTAAAATCTACATTCTAGTTAGTAACAACCATATACAGGATGGTCCATTTAACTTGAGACAAGCGATTATCTCAAAAACGGTTCATTTTACATAAAAATGAACCAAATGAACGTTGTTCTGTGTGAAGGGAGAAACCATATATGACGATAACATTTTTTGACCTTGACCTAATTTCAAGGTCATATGAAGGTCACGGCCAATTATTTAAATGGCACCCTATGTTTTTGATTGCAAAATCTGATTCTATGGATAAAAGTAAAATAATTAAAAACAAAAAAAAATACCGTGTGGTTTTGCCAGTAAGATGACTAAACATCTTTTGTAGACAAAATCTAAATAATTTTTTTATTCAAATAGTTTTAAATATTGTTTATTTATAAAAAAAATGATTAAACTATACTATTAATCAACAAGTATAAAATTTATAATAAATGTTCAAATATTTCCCCACCCACTTCAATACATTTATTAACCCTTCTACTAAAACTTTCTTTACATCTTAAAAGGTTTTCTTGGCTACTATTTCTGCATGCATTTCTTATCCGCTATTTCATGTTTTCTGGCGTAGTCGGTACTTGGCGATAAACATTATCCTTAAGAAAGCCTCACAAAAAAAAATCAAGAGGTATTTAATCAGGTGATCTGCCGGGCCAGAAAATTGGACCACCCCTTCTAATCTATCGCCCAGCATAATCCCGATCTAAAGCTTCATATGCAATATGTGAAAAATGTGCTGGACACCCATCATTTTGCAGCCACATATTTTGTCTTTTTTCCCTGCTCAAATCTACAAGTAACGTTGGTAAGACGTCATCTAAAAAATTTCAGTACTTCTCCCCATTCAGCATATCATCAATAAAGTATGAACCGATTAATTTATCACCAATTATGCCACACCAAACATTAATCGACCAAGGTCGTTGATGTTCTACTTCACGCAATAATTTCGGATTTTCAACGCTCCATTAGTGTCCTTTGTTTGTAAAAGTAGACCCATCCAAGAATAGTACGTTACCAAAGAAATTCACGTCCAACCGCATTCGTTCTTGTGCCCATTGACAAAATATTAATCGATTTTCAAAATCACCTCCATAAAGCTGTTGATGCAATGAAATGTGGTATGGGTGATACTTGTTGCGCTTTAATATTGTTAAAATGCTGTTCTTCGATATTCCGGCGTCAATTGCAAGTCGTCGAGTGCTAACTTGAGGATTTACCTCAACGCTAGCAAATACCGCAATTTCCTTTTCTTGCGTAGTTACAGTTGCTCGCCGAGTTCTTTTTCTTGATTCCACATTTCCAGTCATCAGGTAAACATTCTCGATACAAAGCTATACTATTAGCAACTTTTCTGCCACTTTCTCCATAAATAAAAATCATTTCGACTTTTTCTGCCACACTTAGGGTATCCATGATTTAATGACTTAGTTTCAGGGGTGGGCTGCGAAATTTTGAACAACCGGCTTCGCTATTATTTTGAAGCAAAAAAATAAAAGAAAATGGTAAATGTACAGGGTGGGCAAATTTGGGTGTTATTATAGGCTATCTCAGAAACTATAAGAAATACGAAAAAAGTAGGTGCCATGTCCCGGTCTCTTTTTTCGAGGCTAATTCAATCCCACAAACATCAAACCTCTATCTTCTTTTGTTTTTAAGTTATAGCCAAAAAGTCAAATTTTCGTGATTTCAAAACATGCTCATATTTCGTTTATTTTTCAAATTATAGGAATGGGGTTGATACGTTCTTAAGACACTTTTTTAAGTGGAATATACTGCCGTTGAAAAGTTTTAAATATACTTGATGATTTTTGAGATACAACACAAAGTTGTGTTTTTTTAAATACAAACTATACTTGATTATGATGTTAAAGAAATGAGCATATTTTTAGCTTTCCAATGATGTATCGCATTTATGGTGTATTTGCAGAAAATAAGCGTTAATTTTTAATTCGAAAATAGTAAGCGCTAATGTTCAAAATTTTGATTATAGTAGGCGGGTCCGGACAGTAAATACTACCTAGTGGCTATAATATATGGTTTTGCACGAATATGACAGAATAAAGTTGGTTTTGTACCATTATTCAGGATAAGTTGGTTTTGTACCAACAAATAAAAACTTTGAATAGTTAATTTAAATTTCTCAGCATCTTATCCCTGACTTTGTCCACCAATAAAAAATGATTAGCAAGTAAAGTTTGTTTATTAAAAATACAAGAAATGTATTTATTAATGAATAATTAAATATGGACTGTCATCTTCTTCTACTCAACTTACTGGTTGTAAGATTAGTTGTAAGACAGTTCGGTATCAATGAATGAAATCTTCGGTAGTATTTTCCCAGTTTTCCCCAAACATAAGATGTAGAAGTTTTTTGATATCAGCAATTTTTTCTTTTGAAATTGGGTGAGATAGAGGAAAATTAGGGATCATAAACTGGGAGCGGACTTTCCATTGAAACACCGTTTGAATGGGGATATGAAGACTTATGTATCATCTTCAAAGCGGACTCCAATATATTCTATATTTAATTTTATCGTTTTATTTAAAGATAATGCGGAACTTCTTAAACGGGAAACTCGTTTCGCAAAATTCATGAATGAAATGACAAGTAAACTCACGTTGCTATAGTAACTAAGTAGTATTTAGCGTTTTCCTCGCCTACTATAATAAAAAATTTGAATTTTAATCTTTAATATTTTAAAAATAGAAAAATAACGCTTATTTTCCGCAGAAACATCATGCGTGCGATACATCATTGGAAAGCTAAAAATATGCTCTTTTCAGTAACATCATAATAAACTATAGTTTGTATTTAAAAAAATACAACTTTATGTTATATCTCAAAAATTATCAGCTATGTTAAAAATTTTTCAACGGCAGTATATTCTACTCAAAAAAGTGTCTTAAGAATGCATTAACCCCATTTCTCTAATTTCAAAAATAAACGAAATATGAGCATTTTTTTAAATCACTAAAATTTGACTTTTTGGCTATAACTTAAAAACAAAAGAAGATAGAGATTTGGTCTTTACGGGATTGGATTAGTCTCGGAAAAAGAGACCGGGACATGGCACCTACTTTTTTTGTATCTCTTATAGTTTCTGGGATAGCCTATAATAACACCCAAATTTGTCCACCCTGTACAGTGGCCTTACATGTTGGGAATGATGTGGTGGACATGATAAAGTATTTTGCCTAGCTCTGTATGTAGATATTTAAATATGGACGACTTAACAACCTTACCGTTCACACCACTTGTGAACTGAAAGTTTGCCGTAAGCGCAAAAATTGTGGGATGCTTTTTGAGACTACCTCATGTAGAGGCCAATCTGAAAAAGGGCTGTAAACTATTAGCCGTAAAATCGCAGATTTTTATTAGGCCTTAGTAGAGTTAACTAAATAACATCCCTTACAACAAAGTTTGATAAAATATGTGTTGCATACGATATTTCTCACAAAAATAAGTGTTTCAAAATATTTCATGTACTTCACAAATATTTATTTTCTAATTACTAACATTACAAATTAATTTTACAATTTTTTCTTAACAAATTGTAGCTTTTTAACGGTGATTTTGTGGATAGAGGTTCATTTTCAGTTGAATGCATCTTTACATTGTTCGGGTTCAAACTACTTTATCCAAACCATTTCTACATGTCGCGTGGGAACCACGAAAGTATCACGATGAATCAAATTTATGGTTTCTACGGCGAAGTGAAAGCGAAATATACCGCACAAATGGCTGATCTCTTCACAGAAGTCTACAACTGGTTACCATTAGCTCATTGTTTAAACGATCGTGTTCTGGTGATGCACGGTGGTTTATTCTCGCAAGATAATGTGACTTTAGAGACTATACGTACGATCGATCGGAATCGGCAACCGCCGGAAGATGGACCAATGTGCGAATTACTGTGGAGTGATCCTCAACCGCAAAACGGAAGGGCGCCAAGTAAACGCGGTACAGGATGTCAGTTTGGACCGGATGTTACCAAGGCCTTCCTTGAGTTGAACAAGTTGGATTATATCATAAGGAGCCATGAGGTTAAAAATGATGGGTATGAAGTGGCTCATGATGGAAAATGTATTACGGTGTTTTCCGCTCCAAATTATTGGTAAAGATGATTGTTTATTAAGGGTTGAGTTCATTAATAAGCTGTATATTATTTTTAGCGATACAATGGGCAATAAAGGGGCATATATTACATTGATTGGTAAAGATATGAAACCAAAGTTTACTACATATGAAGCAGTTGTAAGTTTTACAATCTTAACTTATTTACTTTTATTAAGTCTTAATCAAGTTCTTTACAATTAGATATGCATCAGATAAGAATATTGTTATAAATCACATACCAAATATTTGGCGTGAAAATTTTAAGGCTCTATTATTGTTTTGAAAATATATATTTGATTTGATTCAAAGTAATTTTTAACACTAAATTGCGGCATTCAAACATGAAATGATAAAGTGATATATATTATTTTAAAGAGATACTTTAGATGTAATTTGATAAAAAATCCACAATCGTGTAACAAACCGAAATTATCAAATAATTTTTTGCAAATGTTGGTTTATCAGTGCCATATCAACTAATATGATTAGCGTCAAGTTGCAGTCGCACTAGAATATTTGGAAACGTATGCGATTTCATGATTGTTTATTTTCAATAGATTAATTTTGAGTTGACACATAAGATAATGCACCTGGTTTCCAACATGCTTTTATTTTTCCAAGGTATTACATAACTACTTAAAGTAAACTAAGAACTACTTCATACCCACCTATTTTTATTTCATGCATTTTTTGTATAACAACACTTCTGTTTTTGATCACTGCACTGCACTTACTGCAAAGAATGCAGCATAGTTAAGTCACTGAACTATTTACAAACGGACTTGCGCACTAATAGCATCGCTTACATAATCTCTGTCGGGGAATAACCGAACCGAAAACGGCTTCTTACAATTAGACGCTAACAGTTACAGTTAGCTATATTTAATTCGTATCGTAATTCCCTTTTATCAAATTAACTACGACTATATTTTTTTAAATATATAAACAAAACTATGATTACATTGTGTTATTTTGACAAAATCGAAAGAAACTTCAATGGGTAATTCTTTAGTGAATTTTAAGGGTACTTTGATATATGAACCATGAGCTACTTCGGCTCCCCTGACGAGCTACACCCCTCCAAAAATGGCGGAAAATTTTGGCTTAATTTTTTTTTTCTCAAAAACCATAAACGCTAGGAAAATGAAATTTTGGGAATATGTTTAACTCATAATAGGGCACGTTTTGACCCTATTTGTACTTTCAACATACCCTTCTAAACTACTTAGAATTCATTCTCCCCTTAAAATTCACAAAAGAATCGCCCCTTGACGTTTGTTGCAGTCATTCAGATACACCTGTATATTCGCTTACAGCCTGAAGACGAAAATAGCTATCGAACTGTGGTACATGTAAACTCATATTCATTTTCAAAGAGCTTTCCATTGATATATCACACATACAGGGTGTTTTAAAACAACTTTTAAATATTTATGGGGGTGGTACTACAGTCGAAAACAAGTCGAAAAATATTAATGAACCGTATCATACCGAATCATATTACTCTCAAAAAGAGATAGTTTCATACTGTATCGATTTTCCAAGTATCAAATCTGTAGTAGTTACAGTTTAAAAGAAAACCGTAGAGTCCCAAAAAATTTGATCATCCTGTATCTCGGAAACGATTGATTTGCGGATCCATGTTCATTAACACTTTTTGACTTGTTTTCGACTGTAGTGCTACCTCTATAAATATTTAAACGTTGTTTTAAAACAGTTTTTTGGAATATTTTAAAAACTACCGTGTCGATTTTGGCGATATTAAGTATAGATAATTATAATTAGAATCCATTTTACCAGTTGTTTAATTTGTGCAAAGGAAATTAAATTTAATTTTCTCAGTATTGTACTTTTGAAACTGGTTTTATTAATTAATTAAGTCTTACTAGTTTCGGCCCATGGCCATCCTCAGAAACTAATTTTACAAGAGTTCACAAAAAGGTCATATCGCAAAGTATTAAGTTCATAGGCGTATTTATTCAAATAAAATTCTTTTAAGTTTAAGACTAAATAACAAGTTAACACGTTAAAATTGAAGAACGTTCTTCAACAATCGTGGAGAAGACAACTGGTTATGCATTAGGGATTACAATTTTAAAATATTATCTCGCTGATGCATATTGACATCGTACTGGTAGAGAATAACTTGATCAGAAAATCTTCTAATGAAATTTTTCCATATTTTAAAACCAAATACATCTAGGGGCTGTATTTGACCTGTTGTCCCTGCAGGTATAGACCAATGTTTAAACTTAACATCCGATGGAGTTACTTCACTAATAATTTCAAGGCAGTGGCCACTCCAACAATCCAGTAATAGTAATGATTTGGGTCCAGTGTTTGGGAAATAGAAATTTTTTCATATGAGCAGAAGTCAGTCAACCAGACTTTGATGCCAAGACGAATATGTTATCTGCTTTGAACGTTGTACTACCTAACGTATAAAAAGATCATCGTGGTAAATTACATCAAAATCGACAAACAATTTTGAGCCACCCCTAAATGTCATGTCAGGGTTTATTTTACTGCATAAATCTTAATTTGCAACTAATTTATGGTTTTCTTCAAAATATTGTTCAAAACTGTAACAATTTATCACATTATTCTTAAGGAAAGGGGTTATCTATCATACCCCATAACATTGCAGGGGATAGTCAGAGGAAAATAAGAAAAAGCACGTAACTAATATTTTTAAACGTACTATAAGGATACTTAATATCGCCAAAATCGATACAGTAGTTTTTAAAATATTCCAAAAAAGTAGGGGTAGTTTACCCCTTGAAGCCCTCGGATATATGTGTGATATATCAATCTAAAGCTCTTTGAAAATGAATATCAGTTTACATTTACCACATTTCGATAGCTATTTTCGTCTTCAGGCTATAAGCGAATATATATCTTTCGCCCCGATTTCCAATTCTTATAACTCGCCCCAGGGGCTTTATTAATACGTATAAAAAAATACGTAAACCTTATTTTTGGCCATACTATCGCTGTACCAAATTGCAACAAAATCGGTGAGGGACAGTTCCCTTGTTAGAGTTAGAAACGGTAAAAAATAAATTAAATAAAAATCTTAAATATGATGAAAATGTTTGATTTTATTTATATATCGGTGCTACAAATTGTTTCGGAAATCCTTTATATAAAAAAGAGAGAGCAATGTTAATTTATTTTTTTAACAAAAAATGTGTAAAAAATGTATAAAAAATATACAGGCTGTACAAAAAGTATGGAATAATGGTTTTACAGCCTAAATTTCAACTTATATTAAAAAAGTTTTAAATAAAAGTTACTTGAAACTATTTTCCGCATATCTTGGCGTAGAAATAAAATAAAAATGATGACGGCAATCTGAGTTACGACATGGCGAGTGTGTTTTTTAAATAGAACAGCCTGTATATTTTAAGGTTTTCGAATTCCTTTTGATAAGGTGTTGCGAAATGCCATAAGGTTTTAATGCTTTAAACTGCATAGTTTTCCAGATATTGTAACTTTTATTTAAAAAGATTTGATGTAGCGACAACCAAGTTATGGCGTCATTATGGAATAGACAACCTAAGCCTTGACGTCACAGAGATGGGCTGACTCCAAACAATTTCGTTGCTAACTGTGTTGCTAAAGAAAAATCCCCATATGCAATTTTTCAATAGACTGCCTAAGTCTGACGTCACAGAGATGGGCGGAGCTTACACTGACTCCAAACAATTTCGTTGCTAACGATAAATCGCCAAAAAATGTCATCACTTAGTTTATTTTATTTTAACACTAATTGAAAATTGCATATGGTGATTTACCGTTAGCAACGAAAATGTTTGGAGTCAGTATAAGCTCCGCCCATCTCTGTGACGTCAAGGCTTAGGTTGTCTATTAGCAACGAAAATGTTTGGAGTCGGTATAAGCTCCGCCCATCTCTATGACGTCAAGGCTTAGGTTGTCTATTAGTGTTAAAATAAAATAAACTAAGTGACATTTTAGATGACATTTTTATGGCGTTTTATCTTAGCAACTGTGATATAACCTCCACCTCTGTGACGTCAAGGCTTAGGTTGTCACTACATCAAATCTTTTTAAATAAAAGTTTCAATATCTCGAAAACTATGCAGTTTAAAGCATTAAAACCTTATGGCATTTTGCAACACCTTGTCAAAAGGAATCCAAAAACCTTAAAATATACAGTGTTCCATTTAAAAAACACACTCACCATGTCGTAACTCAGATATGCGGAAAATAGTTTCAAGTAACTTTTTTTAATATAAGTTGAAGTTTAAGCTGTAGAACCATTATTCCACACTTTTTGTACATCCTGTATATTTGAAATGATTTAATTTTTAAGAAAAATTTTTACGTTAAGAACGCTGAGTAAATAACGTCCTTTGACATACATAACTGGTTTTTCTAATAATAATGTTTTTGATCCACGAAAATATGGCTAAATCTATGAATATCACGTTTTCATCATAAACACTTGACGGTAAAGTTTATATACATATTTATTTTTTATACATTTTTTACACATTTTTTGTTAAAAAAATAATTTAACATTGCTCTCTCTTTTTTATATAAAGGGTTTCCGAAACAATTTGGAGCACCGATATATAAATAAAATCAAACATTTTCATCGTATTTAATATTTATTTACTTTATGAAATTTACGATGAACCTGGATTCTACCATTGCTAAACGGTAAAAGATACTCAGTTGATAAAATTTAAAATAACGATTTTGAACACAACTTCTCTAATGAATAATGTTTGTTTGTTTGATTTTTTGACATCGTAGGATTTAAATTAATTAAAACACTTTTGCACATTAACGATGGAATTAATTATTATTTATTCTACTAGTTTCGAGGACTAATTATCCCCATCTTCAGGAAAAAAACTGGATACAAGATAAACGTATTAAAATTAAACATCATTACAACATGTACACTTTTTATAAAAATTTTAAGTTAAACACTAAGGGCCGGTTGTACCATCCTCCTGATAAACTATCTAAGAGATAACTACCATGGTTACAGTGGTTTTAAGCGCTCCCATTGGCTAAGGTCCATTACTACCATCCTTTAGTTCAATTTATCTTATAGATAAACCCATGTACTAGCCAATCATAGCGCGTAAAATAGCCGTAACCATGGTAATAATCCCTTAGATAGCTTAATTAGAAGATGGTAGTAACGAGCCTAAGGCCCACTTTTACCACCTCCTGATAAATTTATCCGATAGATAAATCCGGTTCTTAGCCAATGAGAGCGCTTAAAACCATGGCAACTATCCTCTAGATAGTTTATCAGGAGGATGGTAAAAGTGCGCCAATTTATCTATCGGATAAATTTATCCAGAGGTGGTACAACCGGCCCTAAAAATATCAATAATATAAAACTTACGTCAAATAATGAATACAATTTACAATCGCAGACTGAAAAACTTCCAAGATCAACTGAATTAAATTTAGAAATTAAACTATTGTTGAATATTGAATCAACTAATTATCGGAACACTTCTTTATAGCACATATTAAGTTTTCACGTGGTTAAATGTGTACAGAGCTGGATTAAAACTGATTTTGTTATGTAATATCAAAAACCCTATTAAAATTTAGGAAAATTTCTTATGGTTGGTTCAGAGCGGGAATAAAGAGAATTTCAAAAATAAAAATAAGAAATAAAAACGTCGTAAAAATAATTTTTTGGGTAAATATGAAAGAGACAGAAAAGAAAAGGTAATTAGGTTTGAGGATTGGTGGATAGCCAAGGAACTAGAAAAGTTGCATTGTCAGGGTGCTATCTTGTCGTGACGATCTCGTTCTTTTCTAGGTGGTGTAAAGGGTTTTTAGGTATGAGTATGAGTCGATTTATTGGTTGAATTTGTTCATTGAGACAATCGATATTTTGATAAAATTTTTCTTAAACTTATTAACCTCATATCCCGTCAGCAATTCCATTAAATAGCTTTTTTCTACATTGTGGATCAAAGTCAGGTTTTTGTTTTTATCAAATTCATGTGCTGTATTAAACATTATGTGTTTGCCAAAGTTTGAGTTGTTTCGTGTTAAATAAATTTGATAGGCTCTTTGTTGTTGATTAGGTTGTTCTTTGTTTTGAATGTAAGTTTGATGTTGTTCCTTTGAAATACTTTTTTGTAAAGATATTGTATAGTTCTGTATTTAGTTTGTTCCTTATTGTTAAGTATCATGTGTTAATGATGTACCATTGTTTAATTGATTTTTGTAGGATTGTCTATTGATCATTTTGGTAATGATATTTATTGGAAATTTATTATTTCTTGCAATTTATTTGATAATAATAATTAAGTTTATTGCTACAAAATCAGCATTCATTCCACAAACAATTAAATTTTAACAATACTACAATTACATATATCACATTACAATACAATACATTTTATTTCCTATCCCACCCCTCCCCATCTCCTCCCCGCATCTCCCTACGCTGCCTTGTCGCCACCACCTCCCTCATCCATTCTCTTCCCTCTGCCCTCTCCCCCAGCACCTGCTTCCAGCCGATCACCTCCTCTCTTAGCTCGTCACACTCCCTCAGTAGGTGCTCCAACGACTCCCACTCCCCCCCACATAGCCTACAACCCCTCTCATCATCTCTCATCCAATATCTATTCGCTCTCTCCTCATTGCCGCATCTGAATCTTGCCACCATCCTCTTCCCCTCCTCATCCCCCTCCATCGACAGGTACTTCGGCAATCCCTCCGTTATTATTTCCTCGTACTTAGGGTTGTACCTGCTCTCCCTTATCTGCCCCCTTCTTTCTTGCCTCTGTACATCTCTATCCCTGCTCTCCAGCTCTTTCCACATCTCAATCCCTTCTATCATCTACCGCCTTCACTGAGTACCCCACCCTTCTGAAATATTCCTCCCTTCCTCGTTGCCCGTAACCCCCTTTCCCTGCCTTAATCTCTTTCCAGCACTCCCCCAATATTTTACATTGAGACCTCCCTTCAGCCCTCTCCTCAAAACGTACCGCCCTTTTACCCGCCTCCACTCTTAACTTATCAACCTTCACCTCTTCTCTGACTATGTACTCCGGCGTCTCTTTTGCCAACCCCAAAACCCATCTCCAATACCTAGCCTGTACGCCTTCCAACAGCCCTTGCTCTTTCCACCCCCAAAGCTCCGCCCCGTACATCATAACACTTCTAATCAAGCACTCGAATATCATCTTCCTTTTTCCTATATCCCTTCCAAATAATCTCTCTCCCCACCCCCAGACCTGCCCCATCACCTTATTCGCCTTCTTGGCCATTGCCCTCACATGCGCGCCTTCCTTGTTGTCCTCTCTAAATCTGTACCCCAAATATGTGTACTCCCTCACCTCCTCTATCTCCTTCCCTTCCCACCTCCAATCTTCGCTCTTCCTTCTACCCCCTTTACAGAACTTCATAACCTTTGTCTTTCCTACATTCACCTCCAGAGCCTTCCCCCTAAAGTAACTCTCCAAACTCCGCATCATCGCCTTCATCTCCTTCGCCTCTCTCGCCACTACCACCAAATCGTCCGCGTAAGCCAGTGAATGCACCTTCCTCCTCCCTACAACCACACCTCCCATCTGCCCACCGGTCAATCTGTCTTCCATGTCTGCGGTATACAAGGCAAACAGATAATATTAATTTCCTTATTTAGTTCTTTTTGTTGGAGATTAAAACTTTAAAGCTCTATGTAGGTAGGCGTTAATGGCTGACATTTTGTGTTCATTGCAGTCTAATGAATAAAAGGGGGTGATATTATCGGTTTGTGTAGGTTTTCTGTAGATATCGAATTGTAGTTGTTCCATATTTTTCTTAATTTTGATGTCTAAAATCTTTATTCCCGCTCTAAATCAATCAAATTTAAATAGGGTTTTTGATTTTAAAAAGCTTGACATAACAAAACCAGTTTTAACCCAGCTCTCTACACAGTGTTTCGATAGTTAGTTGATTTAATATTCAACAATAGTTTAATTATCTAAATTTGATGCAGTTGATCTTGAAAGTTTTTCAGTTTGCGATTGCAATTTAAGTGTTTAACCTAAAATTGTTAAAAAAAGTGTACATGTTGTAACGATGTTTAATTTTAATACGTTTATGTTGTGTCCAGGTTTTTTTCCTGAAGATGGGGATAATTTGACGCCGAAACTAGAAGAACAAATAATAATTAATTACATTGTTAATGTGCAAAAGTCTTTCAATTAATTTAAATTCTCTAATGAAGGCACTTTAAGCTGTAAATTCAGGAGATTTCTAATGTACATTTTCATGTTCTTAACTTGTTAACCTTTACGCATTTTGTTAAATTTTAACAGAATCATTAAATGTTTCAAATCATAAAAATCTCATTTTGAAAAAACTTTTGAAACTCATGTTATAGTAAATAAAAAGTATTTTTTGTTTCTTATTATATTCCTTACTTTATAATATATGATATTTATGTTTTTTGTTTTAGCCACATCCGAAAATTCAACCGATGGCCTACGCTTATAATTTAGTTAATTTAATGTCCTAGTGCCTAATGAAATTAATATGGAAATATGGACCGTAGAAAATTTTTTTAAAAATCATCATAATTATACACCAATGTAAGAGTCAATACATACTAAATTTCTATTTAGTACAAAAAAAAAAAAGAAACAAAAAGATTCTATACAAATTGTAATAATATTCCTTTCCTAATCGACCTCCCTTTACCATGTTGTAGGTAGATTTATGCTATTTTGTTGTTGTTAATTTTTTTCAATTGATTTTCATCAATTTCCTTTTTTTGTCTGAAAATCAAAATAAAGCATTTATTTTAAAAAAAGTGTTGTTGTTTGTTAAGTTATTTATTTACAGAACTAATTATAATAATTAAGCTTAACAAAATATCAAAAAAAAATCTGGTCAATATAAAAAATAATCTATGAGCGTATATTATTTAATAACTTTTCTCGTTTTTTCTTATTCATTTCCAATCGTTTTAAAGCCTCTCGCCTATTTCTCTCAATTATATCCTGTTTTTTTTTCGCCTCCAATTTTGCTAAAGCCTGTAGACGTTTCTGTTCGATTTCTTCTGGAGAGCATTTAATTGGCGACTCTTCTACTATAAAAAGAAATTTATTAAAACTATTCGTTTTTTTAAATATTTTCATTACCTTTAGGTACTTTTAAAGGAATTGTCTCACTAGTCGATTGAAGATTATCACCACTTCTTTTTGACGGAGATATCACTAAAGTAATAATAAGTAATAAAGGGTTTAATATAAAAACAACATAGATATTATATTATATTTAAGTTATCAACATGCATAAAACAAGCTAAAAGAAAGAAAAAACGTAAAACTGAAACCTCGTCATCTAAACTGTCTTCGGAAATTGAAAGCAAACCTGAAAAGCAACCGCAAAACTAAAACTGAATCTAAATTCGGAAGAAAAGTACAGAGAATTTGTCCTGGTTAACTTATGAAAATAAGTAAGTCAGAAATCTGGTCGCTAAAAAGATGCATAAAAGCTGTGATGTTAATGATATCAAAGATGATCTATTGATGATCTATGAGCGCAAGTATAACATTTGTAAAGTAACCCAAATGTTAAAATACAAAACAAAAGATCATCTTCCTTTGTACATCTTGGATTTTGCACCGTCAGAGGATGTAAAAAGAAGCCATGAAATAACAAACATATTAGGAATGCGTGTCAAAATCGAAGAGTATAGAAAGCCAAAACAAATGCCCCAGTGCAAAAGGTGTCAAGGTTGGAGCCACACCAAAGCTTACTGCCACAAAAATCCGAGATGTGTTAAATGTGCTGGAGCATACTGGACCAGCGAATGCACTAAAGCCAAAGAAATCCCGGCAAAATGTTTCAACTGTGGAGAAAATCATCCAGCGAACTACCGAGGATGCATTGTGATTAAGGAACTACAAGTTATCAGGAATAAGAAAACAGTAAATTCAAATTCGTTCAAAAAACGAGTGGTGAACCTGCAGAGAAAACTGTCAGTACATTAATCGATAAGAAGGCTGACAGTAAATTAGATCTAATACTACAAAAAATACTTCAATAAGAAGAAACAATAAAAAGATTATATGCACATCTAGATTTTATTGAAAGCAATTTAAACCAAGGAGCAATTCAAAAAAGACATCAAAATGTCTAAAAAGCAGCAACTAAAAATAATGCTGTGGAATTCCAATAGTCTTCGACAGCCATTACAATATTTATCACACAATTCACCTGAGTAATGCGGCTCGAGGTGGAAGTGCAATTATTATTAAAAGTATGTTGACCACTATTTGAACAATACAGTTAGTACTGAACAACACCAAACTACAGTGGTAAAAGTTCAAACTGCTAATGGCTTAATATCTGTAGAAGCAACGTATATACCACCGAGACATAATCTCAAAAGGGAAGATTATCAGGAAATTCTACTACATCTTGACAACAAATTTATACTTGGAAGAGACTTTAATGCAAAACATATCTCTTGGGGTTCTCGCTTGACAAATACAAAAGGAAGAGAACTGAACCATGCAATAGAGGCCCTAAATTGTGAGGTGCTCTCCACTGGGAAGCCAACTTACTGGCCAACAGATAGAAGTAAAATTCCGGACCTGTTTGATTTAGTAGTAGGAGGTAGATCGCCCCTTTTAACCCTCTGCTCGTGATACATCAAAAGAAAGCTCTTTTAAAATGAATATCAGCTACAATTTACGAAATTTTGATAGCACTTTCCGTTTTCAAAATATAAGTGAAACGAACTTTTTCTCCAACCTTTCAACCCCTATAACTCGCCCCAGGGACTTTTACCGCACGTATAAAAAAATGTGCGAACCCTATTTTGGCCCATTCTAAGACTGTACCAAATTTCATCGAAATTGGTGAGACACAGTCGTGACACTTCCCTTGTAAGAAACAAGTTGCTAATATACAAGCAAGTATTAAAACCAAAATGGACATACGGAATCCAACTGTGGGGTGGTAGCTGCAAGACAAATGCAAGTCTGATTCAAAGATTTCAGATTTTTTTTATGCATCTTAGCATAGTGCAAATGCACCCTGGTATATAAGAAACTTCGACCTCCATCGCGACTTGAAAGTAGCATTGGTGTCATCAGAAATTGTATCATTCGCATCTAAACATGAGAAGAGAACGCACGATCATCTCAACATCGAGGCCATCCAGCTTCTCGACAATGAGAATGTCCTGCGTCGCCTTCAGAGGATGAAGCCGTTCGATTTAGTGACCTAGTGCCTTAATCGCGATTAGTAACTCAATCGCGAGCAATAGTGCGGAATTATAACAAAAACAATAAGACCCTAAACGTGTGTTCCGCGTATCACAGTGTGCGCGTTTTTGTGTTTTGGTCTTAAAACGGTAAAAATATGATAATATTTATCAATTATATGTAAAGCAGCTTGGACCACTGGGAAAAGCTGCAAAACATTATCTAGTTTAATTTGGTGTTAAAAATAAGTAACTAATTAGTATGTATTTACTAGGTGTTATACAATTGTGCTATGCATAATATACACTACTCTCCAAAATTATCGCACCACCTAAATTATGCATTAAGTTTAAAGGTATTTTTTTTTGAATCAACGGATGGATTTTGATGATTCTTTCTTCACGGTATAGGTTGATTCTTAAGGAAGAAATGTGTTGATTTCTGACAATTGTCAACGTTTTACCCATATACGGGGTGTAAAAAGAAATTTATGTTTTTTCTTCTAATTTTGCAACACCCTGTGGAATTTATCAGAAAGAACCGCTACATTCCATTTACATTACGTTAGAATGGCAACCCTTCTCTACATTTTCGTTCAAGAATCATCTCGATATCTCTTTTATCAAGGAAAATACACATTTTTTAAGTTTGACTTAATTTTGTTGAAATAAAAAAAAACATGAAACAAGCAGGCTATGAAATATCAAACAGTTTGACAGAAATGCTTATCAATTTTATTTACGCATTTAGCAAGTTGCTGCTTTGGGTTATTAAGTGTTTATTTGATATGGACCGTATTTCAAGACGTTTAAACCGCGATGAGTGTGTAGAGGCAGTGACTTTAGCCAATGAAGGACTAACTTATCGTGAAATAGGCTTGAGATTAGGAGTTTCTCATACAACAATATCACGTGCCGTTCAACGATTTCAAGAGACAAATGATCATACAAGACGACCTGGACAAGGAAGAAGGAGAGTCACAACACTACGCCAAGATCGTTTTATTAGACTTCGTGCTTTAAGGGAACGTTTTGTTACAATGAGAAACTTACAGATACAAGTAGCAGATGTTCATAATATTCGAATTAGTACTAACACTGTACAAAGGCGTCTCGCCGAAGGTGATTTGCATGCAAGGATTCCTGCCAGAGCACCAAACTTAAACGCAAATCATCGTAGAAGGAGATTGCAATTTGCCAGAGAACATCTTGACTGGAATGCTGATGACTGGGAACAAGTACTGTTCACAGATGAATCAAGGTTTTGTTTATACAGCTCAGATAGACGTTTAAGAGTAATTCGACGGCCCAATGAACGCTATGCACAGTGCAACATACGACCGACAACTTTATTTAATGGAGGATCTGTAATGGTTTGGGGTGGAATTTCGCTTACAGCACGAACAGACCTTGTTTCTTTGCGAAGAGGTTCATTAACAGGTGAAAGTTATATTACAGACATTTTATCGGAACACGTGGTACCCTTTGCTCCTTACATAGGAAATAATTTTTTATTAATGCATGATAATGCAAGACCTCATGTTGCCTATACGGTCCGTGACTATTTGGATGAAGTTGGTATACAAACCATGGACTGGCCACCCTGTAGCCCTGATCTCAATCCAATAGAGAATTTATGGGATAATATTGATCGTCAGTTAAGGGGCCGACATCCACCACCTATCGCTTTGGACGACGTTGAGAGGATGGTAAGAAAGGTTTGGGATGCAATTGATCAAGATCAAATTCGACGCTTGATTTTAAATGCTTCGTCGCTGGATGCTAAGAAATCGTTGGAGCTCCTACTGAGTACACACTTTCCTTCCTCAAAAGTCTGCCCCCATGCAGATGCCGACCCTGAAGTAATGGACATAACCCGTCCATCAGGTAGGGTTCGCAGCACAGCTGGGAATATTTTCACACACAACAGAGTAAGGTGGGCTATCTCGAATTTCAAGCCCCTAAAATCGCCTGGAGAGGCGGAATTCTGCCTATCTTTCTGCAAAAAGGCTTAGAAGACCTTCTCCCAATAATAATATCCATATATATAGCTAGCTACAGCTTTAGCTATATACCCACTCTATGGAGGAAAGTAAAGGTGGTCTTCATACCTAAAGGTGATAGGCGTTCAAACGCGGACCCCAAGGCGTACAGTCCAATTAGCCTAACTTCATTTCTCCTCAAAGGGATGGAAAAGGTAATCGATCAATACCTAAGGAATGGAGTGCTTGTCACAAATCCACTCCACCCTAGCCAACGTGCTTACCAGAAAGCAAAATCAACAATTACCGCTCTCCATGCTTTGACTAGCACCTTAGAGGAGGCAATTGCAACCAAAGAGATAGCCCTTTGTGCTTTCATAGATATAGAGGGTGCGTTTGATAACACCTCATATGAATCCATGGAGAAGGCTCTAAACGTAAAAGACATACATCCGTCGACAATCAAGTGGTGTACAGCCATGTTGAAAAGTCGGCAGATCACAGCCAATCTGGGAGGCGAGTCGCTGACTATAAAGGCGCTAAGAGGATGTCCCCAAGGGGGAGTGCTATCACCTCTATTATGGTGCCTGGTAGTTGATGACTTGATGAACACCCTAACTAAAAACGGATTTAAGATACAAGGGTATGCTGATGACCTGGTAATCACAATCCGAGGTAAGTATGATTCAATCATAACTCAGCTAATGCAGAAAGCCCTACTACTCACCAGTACTTGGTGCAGAAGCAATGGGCTCAGCATCAATCCCAATAAAATCGAAATAGTCCCTTTCACTCGGAGAAGGAAGCTACAAATAAAAGCACCCTCCATTGAAAGCAGAACTATTAACCTCTGTTCGCACCAAAACGTAAAATAGGCGAACTAATAAAGAGGTGCTGGTAACACCCAAAAAAACCAGAAGGAAATTTGAATTAAAAAAAAAAATTAAATTGTATTTAAAAATAAATTATAAAAAAAATAAAATAATATTAAATGTATAAATCAAAGTTAAGAGAGAAAGGTGACAAGCGAATTAGCGATATTAATAATTGGTTAACGTACCAAGCACGTAGCGAATAAAATCTGGCACCTGCGACTACACACAATTGCGGACAGCGAGCGAAAGAGATCTCGATCAACGATCGATCGAGACCAGCGATCGCGACAGCGGCAGCGGCCTCTTCCGCGTGAAAAGGGTTTTACAATTTGCGCGGTCATTAGAAAAATATAATTGTCGCAGAGCGAACAACCTCAAAACAGAAACTAAATACCTAGGGGTAATACTTGACAGTAAACTAAACTGGAACTCACACTTAGATAAGGTGAGGAAAAAGGCCATCATAGCAAACCAGATCTGCTGCAGGCTCCTAGGAAGGAACTGGGGTCTCAAACCACGAATGGCTTATTGGGCCTACGTAGCAATAATCAGTCCCATGGTCGCCTACGCCTCATTGGTTTGGTGGCCAAAAACAAAACATAAGACAGCTCAACAACAGCTGGCACAAATCCAGCGGTTAGCATGTCTTAATATAACGGGTGCAATGAGATCCTGTCCGACGGCTGTTTTGGAAGCCCTACTCGGTCTCACACCGCTCCACTTATATATACAAAAGGAGGCAGCCTTAAGTGCCTTATCACTGAAAACAGTTTCTTCACTCAAGTTGATGTAGGGTAACTTCAGAGGACACCTCGAGATCCTCAAGGACCCATGTCTAAATCACCTGATTGAAATTAAAACGGACCTCATACCGACGGAATACAATTTCAACCAACCGTACAAGGTCATATTTAGTAGCAGGGATGATTGGGCGAAGGGAGGACCTCAACTAAAAAGAGGAGCCCTAGCCTGGTACACCGATGCTTCAAAGACAGTAAGATCTGGAGTAGGCATGGGCATCAGTGGACCAAATAGCCACATCAACTTGCCTCTCAGCTCGGATTTAACAATTTTCCAAGCAGAAGTTCTTGCTATAAACTTCTGCACCGCTTTGAACCTACAGAAGGGACAAAAAGGTGCATCCATAAACATTTTCACAGACAGTCGGGCCGCCTTAAAGACAATTCAGGCCTACACGTGTGGCTCCGCACTGATCAGAGAGTGTACCAACAACCTGAGAGAACTCGCTAGGGGCAATTATGTTACCCTATGGTGGGTTCAAGATGGTGGGTTCAAGCTGGCCAAAGAGGCAGCAAACACGCCCTTCATTGAACCCCAACCTGCATGTGGACTACAAAAAAGCCACCTAAAACAAATAATCAACAACTGGGAGGCTTCAAAGATAGCCTTACGCTGGAAAGAACTTCCAGGTCACAGACAAGCGAAGAGTATGATAACTCCGTCGCAAAACAAAACCAAAGAGGTTTTATGCCTCAGCAAAGGGGATCTAAGAACGCTCTCAGGCTACCTGACCGGCCATGTGCCCTTAAAATACCACCTCTTCCACATTGGACAAGCTGAGGATCAAACTTGTCGACTATGCAGCGACGAGTCAGAAACTGCTGAACATATACTGTGCAATTGCGTCGCCAGAGGCCGTCTAAGGCACAACGTCTTCGGTAAAACTCCCCTGTTACCTACCGACATAAAGGTTCAAGACCTCAGGACAATACTAAGGTTCATTAAGGACCTACATTTGCCCTAAACCTTTGGAGGGCTAAAGTTACAATAGATCTTATAGGTCGCGGTAACGAGAGGGGCCGCTCTCCTCAGCCCGACAGCAATAATAATAATAATAATGCCTCGTCGCTGTGAAGAACTGATACGTAAGAGAGGCGGAAATACACGTTATTAGGTGATTTTGAGAGAATTGATTAAGGATTATGTAGAGTTTTTTAGTTTTCACCTACTTGTTTAAAATGTTAATAAAAATTCGTTACATTTAAACTTGTGTATCTTCCTTGATAAAAGAGATATCGAGATGATTCTTGAACGAAAATGTAGAGAAGGGTTGCCATTCTAACGTAATGTAAATGGAATGTAGCGGTTCTTTCTGATAAATTCCACAGGGTGTTGCAAAATTAGAAGAAAAAACATAAATTTCTTTTTACACCCCATATATGGGTATAACGTTGACAATTGTCAAAAACCATCAACACAATTCTTCCTTAAAAATCAACCTATACCATGAAGAAAGAATCATCAAAATCCATTTGTTGATTCAAAAAAAAAATGCATAATTTAGGTGGTGCGATAATTTTGGTAAGTAGTGTAGAAAAAAAAATCAACATGCAATAATATGTATTGTGACAATAATATTAATCTTATTTGGGACCCAATTACCAAATATTTTTCAATATACAATTATTAGAATACATTTTTGCATGCTAAGAGTAATTAAAAAAAAAAAAAAAAATACAAACCATATTGTAATTTTTTCGACCTTAATTTAGCTAAAGCCTCTTGCCTCTTTCGTTCTATTTCTTGCATATCATACACACTAATATTTTCCTCAAAACTCATTGATAAACTAACATTACTTTTACTTCTGAGACTTAAGGAATTATTTCTAGAATTATTTAATTTTAAATCTGAATCTCTAAACGTTTGCATGGCCATATCAAAGGAATCATCAAACGCAGCTTCAAACTTTGTTTCTAATTTTACGCTCACTGATGATTTTTGTAGTGGTGAATCGTACAAATCCCCGCTTGAGTTACTTTTTGTTCTTAATCCCTTTCTATTATCACTTGTGTTTAAACGATCCTCACTTTTAAATTTACGAAATTCCAGCTTCGATTCAACACCAAAAGGAGTTTTATTATTACCACTATCATCTAATTGTAAATTAATTAAACTTTCAAACTTTTGAGATTGCAATATAAGTTCTTGCTCCATTGAGTCATCATTAAAAAGATCTTCTAACTCTTTCAATTCATCTTTAATTAAAAAAGTATTTCCTATGTCTACAGTTGATGTGTTAGGCAAAACATCTTTGGTATTATTTTTTGACACAGGAATTTTAGCTGTTGATTTAGATGATGAAGGTTTTAGCTCCGTTTCTAATTGATTTTTTAATTTTTCCAACTGGTTCTTTAAGTTTTCATTTACAACAGGTTGATTATGTGAATATTTTTTTACTATGGGTATTGGGGAATGTGCTTGTAAGCGTTTTGGTTTCTGTCTTTTAGGGAATACTTGAGATTTTGGCGAATTCCAATCCCACACCACATCTAATTCGTCCAATGCTTCTTGAGTGCATGGAATAAAAACAGGACTGTATTCATCATATAATGATGAAGTTTTTTGTTGTATTGGGGTACTTGAAGAAGTTGTAGCTGATGACATAAATTGTAATAACATTATTATTGTGGTTATTAAAAAAAATCAATAACTTACCAGATTTGGTGTTGATACATTCATTATTTTTAAGAGAAAGCTTTGAATATCTTTTCGGCGTTCTATCCATAATTAAAGATCATTTCTATCCTCTATGTTGCTTAATTTACTATGATAGAATAAAAAGCGGTATAATTAGTCCGAAAATGTGAGGTTATGTAAATTTAATGATGGCGCTAACTGTCAAATTTAAAGTTGGTAAGAAAATCACTTCAGTTTCAAATTAATAAAAAAACACTTAAATTTTTGATATATTTTTAAATTATTAATAACTATTAAATATGATTAATATTTTAATTAATAATTAAATCTCGATGATATGGGAATAAAAATGAATAGAAATTTGAGGTTATGTTTAATGTGCTAACTTCATGTTATAGTTTAAATTTTGACGTTTCCTACTAAAATTGGTTTTATTATTTAGGATTTATAATAAATAAGGATTGGGGTAACAACAAAAATAATTTGGTTATAAAGGAATTTAATGTGAGCCGTTATATTTGTGTAACCACGTAAGTACAAAATATTGATTCTTTTTTATGGTTGTTTTGCTCCAAACAACTATTTTCTTAATTATTCTCTAATTATGTTTTCTAAACATTAACACTATTAAACAATTACTCTAATCAACAATTTGGTTTAAAAAAATCATTTTTAGCAATTTCAGCCTGTTCTGGTTTTTCTAATTGAATTTCAGCTTGTTTAATATCGTTATGAATGGTATTAATTAAATCATCCATTGAGGCAAAGTTTAATTCAGGTCTAATGTACCCAACTAAGGCAACTTTAAGGTTTTTCCCATAAAAATCCGTCTCAAATTTGTGTATAATATGAGTTTCCATAGATTTTTCTTTATTTTTATAGTAAGGATTCCAACCAACACTCATTACCATTTTATAAACTGATGAATCGTCCACTTGCGCCCACCCATAATAAATGCCCGTGGTAATGCTATCTGGTAACTTATTGACGACCTCAAGGGGAAAATTTGCAGTAGGAATTCCAAGTTCTTTCGACCCTCTGCCAAATCCTTTAATTACTTCACCATTGATGAAAAACGGCAACGCCGTAGAATCGCACATGTTCCTGTCGGGATTCTGGCTGTGGCGCATGCGTATTCGTTTTTAATGTACTGTTTGACCTCTCCTGTAAAAAATCAACATAAGTTTGAAAGGCCGGTACGAAAATCGAGGATGGACGGTGATGGAACGAACAAAAAGGTACGTTTATTTAAATTATATGTTCCGAAACGGTTATGAGTGCTTACAAGATAATGTCCATTGATTAACGCCCCAAAGTGACCTTCCAACGCCCTACTACAACTCTTTAAAACATTTAGGGTTAAATTTTGAATGAAACTGAGTTTTTTTTTGTACAACGTTTTTAATATAAACTTTTCAATTATAATTTATTTGCGATTAATCTTTTTAAGATTAAATTGAAAACGAGCCATAACCTGATACAAAAAGAACATATTCTGACATTGATTAGTTTACTTACAAATTATTAAAGTTGATTTAAGCGATTTTTTTAATATGTAGAGCATCAACAATTTAAATTGCGACTAACAATTTTGCCTTTGTTAAATGAATTTTAATATTATCTAAATTAAATACTATTATGAGACATAATAATCTGTATAATGTACACGTGTCATTCAGCTGATTCAATTGGTGAAGCATCCTTGAAAACACTGGTATAATACATACTACATGTGTATTGTGATAGGAATAATTTGGCTAATAGATTTTGATTGCGGTTTTCGAATTTGAATAGCTTTAATTTAAACTCACTTACCTAATAACTTATTTATGGAGGCGTACACTGTGCAAGTGGATTTAAAAAAATAGTGTATGTGGTTCAAATAAAATATTTGTTAATACATTTTTATTGAACTTTACGTTATTTTGGTTGCCTGCTTATAAGATTAAAATTCTTATACTAATTTTTCAACTTCTAAAAATAAATAATTTTTTTTGTTATTTATAAAAGATATCTAAAAGATTGTGATGTAAACTTCTTTAAATTTTTGTAATTGTAATTACCGTATTTTTTCGAATCTAACTCGAGTGCAGATAACAATTGGGTGGTATAGTTGAAATTTAGAAAATATTAAAATAAAATGCCTAAATAAAATACCGGCGAGACGATACCAACAAACCGCCCAGGAACAAACTTTTTCCCTTATATTTCCACCTATTTCTCGGGCTTATATCTTCGTTATCTAGAAAGATAGCGAAAAACTAAACACACGGTTGGAAAGCTTGAGCTTTTCTCTATCCTAAACCGAGTTTTCGTCTTCCGATAAGTTGATAATGAGAGCAAAAAAAATCAGAAACGTCGCACTGCAATCAAATTACCTCAAAATTACTAAAGTTAATAATAATAATAATAACATATTCTTTATTTTCAACCATACAATACATTATTATCAAAAAAAAAATATATACAGGTGTTTCACGTAACTGGTTCATTAGAACTTTTTTAGGTTCCGGTATTCGTACAGTTTTGAAATTTTGGTAGTATGGCTTGTTCAATCGGAACTTTCGATCTAAAATATTTTCAAGATGGCTGTCACTTCCGGTCTACCGGAAGTAGACCATAACTTCGTTATTTTAAATGGAATGCTATAGTTTTTATTACACCTTTTAATTGTACGTAAAAAAATATGTTGACTTTCATAAAAGTTATTGGTACCTAGCGTTTTTCGTTTTAGAGTTATTTTGATTTTAAGATTTTTTTGGCAAATTTCACCATGCTCTTTAAAACCCTATATCCCAGCCAACGTTCATTCAAAAAAGCTCTAAATTGGCACGATTACTCTTCAGATGCTGTCAAATAGATTGTCATATATTGTATCAGAATATCTTATACAGGATGGTCAAAAATTGGATTACCGTTTCTCCATATTCAATGGGGAGAAAGTCGAAAATTTTAAATGGAACGCCCCATTTTTTATTAGCCTACACGAAAGGGAATTTAATTCTCTACAATTTATCTATAAACATTTCTAAACCTATTTATTGTAGTTTCTCTCATATTCGTAAATTTATCAAAACATGCAGGAAACCATTTGTATTTTTATTAGAAGGCCATGACATTTTGACAGTTTTTTGTTTAATTTATTTCTATTATTTGTACTATTAACTACGATATATAATATAAATTGCATATATTGCAGAAATTGCATATATAATATGCAATTTCTTTTTGTCTCGATATATCCAGAACTAAGAAAGTCTTTATCAATTTTTTAAAATTTTTCCTTGTGATGGGCGTTAGATTTGTTAGGCATCTCTCATTAAGTGTTCGACACGTCCTGTCCAAAAGTTTATTACATTCGCCATCAATACAAAATAAATTTCAAATATCGGCGTTGGAATAATTTACCATTATGTTCAATGATTTACACCCGTCGTCAAATGTAACTAATGACAACAATAATACAAACATGGACCAAAAACTGTCAAAATTCCATAGTTTTCTAATAAAAAACCTGGATTTCGTGCATGTTTTAATAAATTTCGCAATATGAGGCAAACTACAATAAATAGGTATGAGAATGTTTATAGATAATTTGAAGAGAATTAAATTCTCTTCCTGATAGGCTAAAAAAATATGGGGCGTTCCATTTAAAATTTTCGACTTTCTCGCCATTGAATATGGAGAAACAGTAATTCCATTTTTGACCAGCCTGTATAAGATACTGCGATACAACAAATGACAATCTATTTGACAACATCTGAAGAGTAATCGTGCCAACGTAGATCTTTTTTGAATGAACGTTGGCTGAGATATGAAGTTTTAAAGAGCATGTTGAAATTTACCAAAAAAAGCTTAAAACCAAAATAACTCGAAAACGAAAAACGCTAGGTACCAATAACTTTTATCAAAGTCAACCTATTTTTTTATGTACAATTAAACGGTGTAATAAAAACTATAGCATTCCATTTAAAATAGCGAAGTTATGGTCTACTTTCGGTAGACCGAAAGTGGCGGCCATCTTGAAAATATTTTAGATCGAAAGTTCTGAATGAACAACCCATGCTACCAAAATTTCAAATCTCTACGAATAGTGGAACCTGAAAAAGTTCTAACGAACCAGTTACGTGAGACACCCTGTATACATATTTATGTCAATAAAAAGCAGAACTAAAACAAAATAAATGTATGGCAGAAAAAAGGTGCTGGGTTCAAATTGTCACACAAGTGGTATTTGTTCTATCACCCAGCCCCATTATAAAAGAAAACAAAAACTGGAACAAAAAACAAACAATAAAAAAAAAATATATATATACAGGTGTCCCGAAACTCAACGTTAAGCGGGCACCGGGTGAGAAGCCAACCCATACCGGTTCTGGTAAAAATAAGAAAAAAATTCTATGTCTTAGTTAAGTGGTTATAGACATATTTTTGAAAATGTTAAAAATCATTCCCGTACATCATATCTTTAGGTACTACGGTCAGAAATGTTCGCAATTTAATAGTGATTTTTTTAATAATGTATTCCTCATGAACCATGCTACTATAGCAGTCACAAATCGAACAACAAAAGTCGTTAGTTTTGCAAGAAAAAGTATCAGTTTGATTGAGTTAAGGTTGAAAGAATTTATGTCTATTAAGTTTGACACACGATTTCTAAACAAAGGACTAGTACAACACCCTTGGCAAGGTATTTTAAAAGATGGCCTGTTTAGTCAAGATTCCAAAATGGTGTAACACTTACCATTTTTCTTTTCCTAAAAAATATTATTGCCTGTTTTTTTTGCCAAAAACGCATTATTTAAAAAATTCATACTTTCGTATGTTATTTGTATTTGCTTCAAAATGATTTAACAACTTTGTTAGAAGATGTGCCACTCAATATCTATAGAGAAATGTGGTTTCAACAAGATGGTTGCCCACCTCATTATGCTTGTCTTGTACGGGATTGCATACAGAATACCCAGAAAGATGGATTGGGCGTCGTGGTTCGATTACGTGCCCTCCTCATTCTCTGGGTCTAAATCCCCTTGATTTTCTTATTAGGATTGCATAAAAGAAACAGTGTATTAAAAACCGCTTGAAAATCTTGCCGAACTGCGCCACAATATTTATACAGCAACAAAAGAAATAAATGCAAAGAGATTTGGCCTTGATAGGCCTTTAAATTCCTATAACTCCTCAGGTGTACAACTTAGTATAGAGGTAAGTTACGTTAAATCATCTTAATGTATGGTCCTCCACATGTCCCTGTTCTGTGTCGGTTCTTATGTGAAGTGGGAATTACACTAAAACAAAATTGCCAAAGTAATAACAAACTTAGCTGTCATTGAATTTATTATCAGGCTCCTAAGCCACTCGACTAACCCGCCATGATGGAAGCCTTCAATCTTCGCTTAACGATCTGAATAGACATACTGGTCTTGACATGAACAGGAACGCCATTGTATATGTGAGCGATTTGATAACTAAACGTCTTTGTAAAAAATTCATGTTTGTGTTGTGGAGGAGTCAAATTGCCCTTAAACCATAAGTTCAATGTATGCACATCAGACCTAAATTTTATTTTATGGTAAAGATAAGTAGGTTTCCCGCCAATACCAACAGTGTGGAACAGCGTAGTGGTGTGAAGCAGTCTTCGATTGCACACATTTAACCCTGCAACAACTTTAAGCTTGTGAGATACGTGCTGCCGCCTCCTAATACCGTATATTAGCCGCAAGCAGGCATTTTGTATACTCTGCAGCTTACACCTATCTCTGGCGGAAATATTAGGTCCATAAACAACATCACAGAAACTCATATGAGAAAGGACTAATATTTCACATAATAAAATTTTAGTTCTCAAAGGTAGAAAACAGCGCGAAGCGTATATCATTTTTAATGCCGCATACGATGCTGCGTACACTTCTTAACGTGCTCCGAAAAGGTGAACCCCTCATCCAACAACAAACCTAAACTGCGGACGCAAGTTTTTAGTGGTATGCACTGACCGTCAATAACAACCCTCAACCTCTCTCTGAATGAAGTGTCACTTCTAGTTTTTTTTAGAACCAAACAAAATTAATTCGGTTTTCGCAGCATTCAACGTAAAGAATGTTTACGGGACAAAACTCTTAACTGTTCAAGGTCATCATTCAACCTATTGCAGGCAGTGTCTACCTCGTGGGGAAAAAATGAGATGTATAGCTGCGTGCCATCAGCATAAAAGTAACAATTAGAGTGAAACAAAAAGTTTGTGGAAGAAGACACATAAATAGAGTATAGAAGGGGTCCTAGAAGCGATCCGAAAAAGTATATCTAACCAACCTCAACACATTGTACCCGATCGCGGACATAGCTAAGCATGAAAGTCGAAGCTGAAGGACTTAAACAAATGTGTTGCAAAATCGCAAACATTATTGAATGATTCAGAGTATCAAGGTGATTTTACCCTCATCAGATGCCCGTAACACATCGTCGACTATGCTGAGCAGTGCTGTCGCACATCCATGACCCTTCCTGAAACCCGATTGTACGCTGGACAGAATATTGCAAATATTTACATATTCCTTCAGCTGCGCTTCAATAATTCTTTCCGCCAACTTTCCCAAAACAGGCGGAATACTTATTGGTCTTAAGTGACCAAACTCTGTAACATTTGACTTTTTTGGTAATGGCTTGACCATTTAGTCATAGGCACATGCCGATTCATCAAATCAATTAAAAGAGTATTAAGACAATCCGCCTTATCATTTATGTCCACTATATCAAATATATTAAAAAAAGGTAGTTGAAATAAATCAGATTGAAAGCGATCGTAATCAAAATTATTATAAGATCTGAAGGTTCGCAAATAGGAACAAGACTCTTTACGTTTTACATCTAGTAAACAATAGGTCAAGTCATGGTCAGATGCATTAAAGTAACTAACGCCACTATCAAGAACCAAATTAAGATCAGATATAAAAATTAAATCATTTAAAGTTGAAGAGGAAGCTGTAACGCGAGAGGCCGTTTGAATTATTTGAGTTAGACCAAAAGAATTCATTAAATCAAGCAGTACTGCAGGCCGGGAACCACCACAAGCCATATCAACATTAAAGTCGCCCACAGCAGTAACGATATCATGCTCAGAGCATATCGCACTTAAATCAATCTCTAATTCCGAAACAAAGAAGTTAAAATCACAATTAGGCCTATACACAACGCCTATAATTAAATCAGTTGTTCCACTATTAGTTGAAATCCAAAGCTGCTCCACACTGTTGCCAGAGGAAAGAACGCAAAATTTTAAATTTTTACTTATGTACGTTCCTACCCCTCCACCCCGCGATATCCTATCCCGTCTAATAAGTGTATAACTGTCGATAGACAGCCGTTCATTGTTGACATTATCATTAAGCCACGTTTCAGTCAAACCCACCACAGAGTATTTCTTTTCAAAAAGTACGTTAGATACCTCATCAAATCAAGGTCAGAAGATTTAAATAGCCAACAGATAAAACCATTTAACTAAATATTTAAAAAAAATAATAATGATAATAATAATAATAAACAAATACTTCACTATAACAGGACGAGGATGTTTACCATTCTTCTTCCGAGCTCCGACTCGATGACAGCAATCAATCTGCTCTACAAGAACCGAAATCCCCATATTATCATTTAAGGTCGCTAGTACTTTGTGTTCAACATTTTCCTATTTTTCCTCGTCAAGTCCAAATATCCGAACATTGTTATGGCGCGAATATTGCTCGAGACCATCAATTTTATGTTCAATAACTGGTTCTCCTTTTCTAAATAACTGATTTAGTAGATTTAGTAGAATAACTGATTAAATAACTGCCTGTTATTTAAAAAAGAAAGAAAAGTTGTGTTACTACTCGGACGACAGCATTCGCGCGAAATCCTCGGCCTAGTGCAGCCGTTATCAGAAGGAAATTCAACAAATGGTTTGCATATTCGGAAAGAGCTGACCTTGGACAAAGCCCCTACCGATGAAAACACGCAAATATTTCTTGCACTAATAACTTTCCTATTTGACAGGGAGAAAACTCTTCAACTATATTCAGCTTATGGGAAATTTCCTGCTCTTTCCAACGGTATGTGACACACCGTGATTACACGTTTGCACAATCTTTTTTTTCTGACTAAGAACTACCTAAACCACGAATTTTTGCTGCGGCTAAACCACGCTTGGGTCAATAACTCTCTTATCTGAAGGGGAGAAAACTTTAGAACTACATTCATCTTATAGGAAATTCTGCTCTTTCTAACGGTGTATGACACACTATTATTACACTACTATTATACACAATTACGCGTTTGCACAAACGGTTTCTTTGCCAAAATTTACCTAAAACCACGAATTTTCGCCGCGACTAAACCATGTTGGGGTGAACAACTTTCTTGTTTGAACGGGGAGAAAACTTTAAGACTATGGTCATCTTACGGGAAATTTTATGCTCTTTCCAACGGGTAAAAGATTCTCTCTCGGGTAAAAGTTTGTCCCAATTTTTCCTGCATCAAATAAGAAAGTTAGGGTAAGAAGTGATTGGGTTCTGCTACCTGTAGGTTGTCTTTCAGGTGCGTTTCTTTTATAGACGCCGGCAGATATTGACGGACGAAAACTCGAAATAAGACAGGCCAAGCTTAGCTCTCTTCGAATATATAAACCATTTGTTGAATTTCCTTCTGATAACGGCTGCACAAGGCCTTAAAGTGGGACAATTTTGAGCTGATTTAAATGTTCTGTGTCGAAACAAACGACGAAAAAAAAATAAGAAATTATTTTTTTCTGCTCTTATTATCAACATATCGGCGGACGAAAACACGGTTTAAGATATAGAAAAGACCAAATTTTCGAACCGTGTTATTAGTTTTTTGCTATCTTTCTAGATAACGAAAATATTGGCCCGAAAAGTAGACGGAAATACAAGGGAAAAGTTTGTTGCTGGGCTGAAAAACGATTGTGGAACGTGTAATTGAGATGTCTTATATACTGTTGAAAAGATCAGAAAATTTTCTATAAGATCAATATACATAGTTCTAGAGTCTTCTCCCCGTCATATAAGAGAGTTATTGACCGAAGCGTTGTTTAGTCGCGGCAAAAATTCGTGGTTTAGGTAGTTCTTAGCCAGAAAAATGGTTGTGCAAACGTGTGATCACGGTTGCAACTTTCGGCGGACGAAAACTCGGTTTAGGATAGAGAAAAGACCAAGCTTTCCAACTGTGTGCTTAGTTTTTCGCTATTTTTCTAGATAAGGGAAAAAGTTTGTTGCTATCGTCTCGCCGGTAAATAAAATCACTGAGCAAGTTCGGAAGCAGAAGCTTGTTCAATTCTTCCCGTTTTTGAAAATTGTTATCTCATGTTATCTTTAAAGGGTTTGTTAATAGATACATCCACAGTTTCTAGTACGGATGTCGTTGCACCAGGTTTTTTGTTATAATTCTGCACTATTGTTCACGTTTGAATCGATTACTATCCGTGCAAAAAGTCAAGATGGTGACTTGCACGGATAGTAAATAAACTAAATCATTTACAGCTGGTACGATATTTGTTGATCCAAATTTCTTAGAAAACTACTACGTCAGATTCTTGGAAACTATAACATCGGACACCCCGAAAGTCATTGGCGGCGGCATAGCAAGTGGGTGTTTATACTTGCAATGAGCGTTTATATATCGTGAATGGTTTAAAGGTACACCACTGGTTGCAAATATCAAGCCGTGATTAACCGTTGCTTTCTGAGAATAGAACGTCAGTGATTTTTTCCTTTCTGGAAATTTTGGCTCAACAAATATCGTATCGACTGTAAATAAACTAATTTCACGGACCAATACGGTTACATTACTTAGCTCATTTATAAACATATATGCACATTTGTGCATTTATTTCAGTAGCTTCTTCAACTTGTACGGATTTTTTTCGTAAGTCATTAAATAATATCCATTTGGCATTGTTGGGCACATATGGCGTGTAGTGTCCTACATCATTCAAAGATTGAGTACCTTCGTAACTGATGATACCTGCGAGGATTGTTGTGAATTTGTTGTGAAGTTGTAAATTGCTGGGGTAATCACTCAATTTTGTTTTCTCCATTCGTTGTCTCTATAAACAGCAATTCTCCATATTGAAGGTTAATTTACGTCAGCAATATTCTCGCTTACAAGATAATTTATTCCTGTTAATTGTTCAGCTCTTTTTTTATTTGTTGCTTTACTAGAATCGTTTTTTAAAAATAATTTTAGGAAACTAAGGCAATCTGTGCAACCATTCTCAACATGATGTCTAAATGTATTGTGTGTAATGGCAAAAGTTAAAGTATGAAATATACTGTCGAATCCGCAAGTATATTGAACAATTTATTTTTTATTGAAACAGATGTTAATGAAACTTACTTATGAAAGAATTACTGACTGAAACTTCCAAAAACTTTAATTTTCAAAGAGTAAAGTGTCCTTTATAGAGTCGTTCTAGTGAAAATAATAGCTGTTCCAGATTAATAAGTATATATTTGTAATATGGAATTGGAAATAGAAAAACTATGGTCACAGCAATCAACTAGACATTTTGACAGCCAAACCTATTTTTGGTTATAAGTTCGTAATGCTGTATCCCATAATTTAGATTTTCTAGAACAATAACTAGAACAACCCAGAACAACAAAGAAAATCTGATTGTTCCAAAAATGGAGGGGTACTCAAAAAACCCGTTTTTTCGGTTTTTCTCGCCGAGTTTTTATTTTATCTATTTGCCGCTTTGGAACAATGTAGAACAACTCTAGAACCTTTTTCCTCCCACTTGTATAGTAATTGTCACAGGTATAATGAAAAAATTACATTAAATAATAATACAACATTATATAAATATAGATAAAGGTGGATTGATACAGGAAAGCCCTGTGCAAGATACTACAGGTGGGGTAGCCAAACCGCACTATTTAAAACTATTAAAAAAATATAGAATATAAATTTCATCTTTTCTCTTAACATTTGTTGCAAAAAAAGAATTAAATTTATGTTTTATAATACTTTTTTAATAGTTTTAAATAGTACGGTTTGGCTGTCCCACCCGTTTTAAATGTCTATAACTTATTTATAAAATTTGTATACATAAGGATATAGTAGAAGAAATTCCAACTAAAACCTTTTTATTTTTTATCTGTAGACTCCTGACTTGCGGTAGACTTGAATTGGCGGTCATCTCGATAATATTGTTTATTCAATAAAAAATATACAAAATAATACAATAAAAATAAAGAAATTATACATTTTATGTAAAAATTACACAGTAAAGAAAAAAATAATAATTATTATTTCTGAATAAATATAGAAGTTTTCCACTGAAGCAGTATACTTAAATTGTTACCGCTTCTATGTGGTTTTTCAATCAATTCATTGGTGCAGTCTAGGTCGGTGTAATTTGTCCTATTCTTTGGGCTCATTGAGTTAGATGCTGATCATTTCAGAAAAAAACCGTCGTTCCGCATGGAATATGTAGTTTTTTATTTGTTTCTTTACTATGGCGTCACTCAAGTTAAATCTGCTTGTTAGTCCTCTGATTTTCTTTACAATGTTATCAGTCTGTAAATTCCAATTATGCCTAAATATTTTACCGATGATGCTTGTGGAATAAAAGTTTCTACCCAATTCTGGCAGATAATTCCTATATGAAGCGAAGCACAGATATTTAGTTTTTTCTATATTTAACGTTAATTTGTTCAATTGAAACTATTTTTTGACCATTGTGAAATCCCTTTCAGCTTCCATCTTTAGTTGTTCCCAGGACTGGGATCTATAGAATATAGCGGTATCATCAGCAAAGCTGATCACCGGTCCCCTCAGTTTAAGATTCATCAAACTATTTGTGTATATGCTGAATAAGAGAGACTCCAAAACCGTGCTTTGTGGGACACCATATGTAGTTGTTTTTGTTTCGCTAATCACACTATTTATGTTAACCATTTGTTCGCGATCTGCGAGATAGTTTTTAAGTATTTCGTACATGTGACTTTTAATCCCGTGTGCGTACAGCTTTTTTAGCAATATTTTGTGAGAAACCGTGTCAAACGCTTTTGAAAGATCGACAAAGATGCACATTGCGGGAATTTTTTTATCCATAGCTTCATATATTTCCTGGTTAAGGCACAAATTGCATCCTCCGTCGATTTTCCTTCTTTAAAGCCAAACTGGTTAGGTGAAATCACATTATTTTTATCAAAAAACTTTACGCTTTTACTTTAAGTCTACGCTTTTGAATTTTTTCAAACACCGTCAGATGTCTGTCACCATCCTTAAATATTGGCTTTATTACTCCGATCTTTAATGCCTTTGGAAAGTCACCAACAGCAAAATACCTATTTATAATTGCAAATAGTGGAGACGCTATGATATCTGTGACTTTGATTAAAGTTGCTGTCCTTATTTCATCGAAACCAGGGGCTTTCATTGGTTTTAGACTTTTAGTGATTTCAGCAACCTCCAACTCGTCTGTTTCAGAGAGGTATATTGAACCTTGTACATATGTAATGTTATCCTGAAAATCTATCGGCTGATCAATTCTGTTAGCGTACTCTCTTCCCAATCCACTGAAATAGTTACTGAATTCATCGGGCATCTTCTTATCTCCACTCACTACCCCAGCCTGTTCATTAATCTGTGTTATTTTGTCAGTTTTCTTTTTGTTACAAATATCATTAACACAAGTACCTTTGTTGAGTTCTTGCTTTTATTTATTATGTTATTTACATATTCTCTTTTGTGTTTCTGAATATCTCGTCATAACTTGTTTTTAAGTTGATTGTACTGTTCTTTAAGCAATTCATTATTTGGATTCCTTCGTAAGTGTAAGTATACGTAATTTTTCTGTTCAATCAGTTTGAGTAAACATTTGTCAATCGACGGTTTTTTTATTTTCTTTAAATTCTTTTTCTTTACAGTTTTTGTAGCGGTTTTGATGCTATTTTTCAATACGTGTATACATTTCTTGGTAATACTGTCCAAGTCACTTATTTCGCTTATGAAATTCCAATTTTCCAACCTTAATTTCTCTCGCATCTCTGTGTATTTAATGAATGATTTACACAGAGTCTTTTGCATAATGTTTTCCAAATTGTTAGAGCCACTCAGTTGAATGTGAAGAATGATAGGATCGTGATCAGTCTCGTCACTTATATCTTGCCGTAAGAATTACTTACCCTTCTTGTGGTCTCATTAATATATGATACAAAGTCGAAAGTATTCATTATAGTTTTGTATTCCTCTACATCAGGGTCATTTTTTTCTAAAAGGTCTATATTAATGTCTCCCGTAATGATATGTGTGTATTTTTTACACTTCGAAAGATATTCCAACATGTCGCTGTTAAATTTATTTACAGATCCGCTAGGAGACCTACATATTGCAGTTAATATTATTTCTTTAGTAAGGTTAGTAATGTGAATCTCCATTGCGCTTGACTCGCCTAACCATACGAGGGAACAACTATAGGTAAAAGCATTGCTTATGTAGACAACCACTCCGTCGTGAGCATTCAAGTTTCCAAATAGACGATAGACCTTTTCAAATAGACGATGTTGTATCCTTCAATTAAATACAGACTTGGATCAGTAATCCTGAATGATTCGGATAGCAAAATTTGATGTCATTGTACATCAAATTTTGCGTTTTAAGCTAGTTAATAACAGCAACAAATCATCGAAATATTTATGGAGACTTCGAATATTTTACGACTCAAGTGATTTGAAATTTCAGTGAGGTTACCGAATTCCAAGGTTTGTTCGAGAATTTCAGCCCTAACAGTATCAACATCATAATCCCTAACAAAGTCATTCATTTTCACCGGTTTAAAGTTTGTTACTATCTTAGTATTTGTTTCTGATATGTGTAAACTTCTTTTTTTTACTTTCTATTTTGTAGGCATTATTCCCTTCTTTCGGAGATTAGGACCGGTTCTCAAAATAGTTTGAGTTCTTTTGTACTGCAGTATTGTGAGCAATATTTTTTTGGTGTTCAATGGTTATTTCCCGCATGAAATTATTGTTGTTATATCGTTGACATACAACCTAAGTCCCTGCACCCGGGCTAGATTTCCACCCTGGATCAGTTGACGTTTAGTGTGCAATAGAATCTTTTTATCGTTTAGATCTTCTGGTATAAGATCGGAATCGATGCTAATTTTTTCCATGTTCTTTCTCACATCAGTTTAAAGCAGTTTTTTAGTATTTTGTTTTTAGTGGAAACATTTTTCAATTTGACTATAAAATAGGCTTATTTTCGGATTTTCCTATATTATAGCAGTCTGCTATATCATTACGCCCAATGTTTAAATCAAGTTTTTCAGAAACCAGGGATGAATGACTGAATCCAATAGAGTATCTGATTCATTTTGCGGCGCGTTGAAAATAATAAGATTGTTTTCTTTGGATTTTCTCTCTAGCGTGCGCACTCATTTCTTTAAATGTTCATTTTCGGTTGTTAATTTCTTGTTCATACTCAGTCAACTTAGCAATTGATTCCTTTATGTTAGTTATATCAGGGACAATAGCTTTTAGAATCTCGAAAATATCTTAAATAGTAGGATTTTTTTTTACCAAAATTAGCTCTACTTTACTCATAATAAACCAATATTCGTAAAAAGGATTATTACAGGGACACAATTTTTCACACCACCATCTAGAATATAGATCGAAGATCAGGCTGTATAAAAGCCTGTTATCTGAGTTTTAACGACGTAGAAGTACTACAAGCAGTGATGGGCGCTGGGTAAATACCCGGCGGGTAGGTATTTCTAAAATGGGTATTTATCCGGGTATTTACCCCGGCTCAGGGGAAATGTGATGGATGTGTGTCGATCTAAAGCTGTCAAACTACTTAGCAATGTTGTTACTTTTCGACTACAATCGGTTATAATGGTATAGTAATACAGGGTGTTCACGGTCTTGTGATTTCAGGGGCGGCACTCCGGTTTCCGTACCCGGGCGCTTCATTAGCTAGAGCCGGCACTGTGTGATTTTATTTTCAAGGGGTGCTTAAACATCGTAAAAGAAGGTTATCAACGTAGAAATGTTTTAACAAAAGTTATATAATAACAGATATATTACTGTTAAAATAGTATATTAAAAAACAAGTTTTGTAAGACACCAGTTTTGAAATGTACGAATCCAAGTTGAAAAACGAGTGGCGAAGCCACGAGTTTTTTAATGAATGAGTGCTTTAAGTCTTATGAAACGTGTTTTTTATGCTATTTTTTGTAATTCGCGTTTTTATCCTTTTTTTTCTCAAAAATATAATAACTTTTGACAATGTAGGGAAATAGGTATGTAGCAGTTGGTAACACCGTAACACTTGAAAATAGAAATTTGAATTGACAAATAGAAACTGTCAAAACACAAAATGTATTCACCTGACAAAAATGTTTCATGTACACCTCCCAAAATTGCTCAGAGTTCAATGTCCTCATCATTGTGGACCTTGTATTCGATGCTAAGAACGTGTTTAAACATCCATAGACAAACATTGTCACATTGACAACTAGAAAAATTAATGACCCAATGTCACCAACTTGAACTGGTTCCATAAAATGTTACTAAAATCTCATTATAGCATCGGATGCTGTAAGGAGTCTCATTGCATTCTAATACAAGTGAAGAAAAGTTTGGAATTGCAGTGTGTTTTTGTAGAAACCATTGTCAAAATTGTAAATGTTACGGATGATCTTCAGGTTGTAAAGCCTCTGCTTTTTGTACATGGAAAGGATACAATTGATTCTCGCGCGTTGCGAATGCAGGTTGATGACGCACGATGCATTCTAGGAGTGTCGCTCGGCGTATGTCGAATATAACTACCAAGTGACCCAAGTGACTTAACTTTACCTCTTCGTATTAGAGTTTGTACGTAAAGTCTTCTAATAATAACGGCTATATTAAAACATTTGTGGTTGAGTGTTCTTTGTCCATTGCTTTTTAAAACGCAGTTATAATTTTAAATTTAATTTAATATAAATAAATCCTAAAGCTTATCAAACCTTGAATCACTGCCACTACAAATTCTTCATAGCTATTGTACTTTTGCTTGGCTAGCTCCGTCTTTTTACTCATGTAAAATTCAGGATATATTGTTGAGTCATCTTCAGCTTTCTGAAGATCATTGTATTCTGTATCTTATGAACATCGATCCATTTCTTAATCGAATATTCCCGCTTTTCGTCATAACTGATACGAAATTCAGCACTTTAAGTTTTAATGCAAAAGGTTCGTTTCGGAATTTTCGGTGTAACATTCCACGTCAACCATCATTATCGTCAAAATTTTAATCTCTGGTTTCGTCTTCTGGTGTTTTATTTTTTATTCGTATTTATTTCTCTGTATTTTTGTGTTTTCTTCGCCATCTCTCTATCTCTTCAAATTCTTGCTCATTTGCATTTGACTTTTTGTCAATTTTGCAATTATTTAAATCTTAAAACTTCTGAACTTCCATTAAAGTCAAAACTAGAAAACTCGTTCACCACTAGAATATCTCTCGTTAATAAATCAAATTAAATGAAGCATGTAGCTTAGTCGCTGAAGCATGGTCACGTGGTTACAATTTATTAGTTCATGTAGCAAACTATTAGTTAAATGATTAAATTACTTTTTTATGTATATAGGATACGTCGTTGTCACGTTGAAATAATATATAAAAATGTATAAAAATATAATATAAAACATTGTTGCAACAAGTTAAAACATTAAATACTTCATGATACCTAAACATTGGATTTCATCGAATATTGTAATGTATCACTACATAAATGGTGACTCCGGCATGATTTAGAAAAACCCAACGTAATTTAGAAAAACCGACGTGATATAAAAAATACCCGACGTCATTTTCGACGTGATTCTCAACATGATTCCCGACGTGATCTCAAAGTAATTCCCGACGCTCAATTTTGAAGAGCGACTTTGTGTACTTGTAAGAAGCGAGAAGTAAATTTTTATAAGAAAAGGGAATAACTTGTAGCAAACTATTAGTTAAATGATCAAATTACCTTTTTGTGTATCGGGGATATCTCGTTATCACGTTGAAATAATATACAGGTGCCCATTATGTATGGAATATAGTATACATACAGTACGTTCACGATGAAAGGAATAAATTCGATAAAATTTTAGCAATTGCTCTTTGGAAAAAAAGCTCGAATTGGACAATTTTAAATTTTGATTTGTGATTTTTTTACGTACA
Source organism: Onthophagus taurus (assembly GCF_036711975.1). NCBI lineage: Eukaryota > Metazoa > Arthropoda > Insecta > Coleoptera > Scarabaeidae > Onthophagus > Onthophagus taurus. Next base: position 28,407,696 of record NC_091972.1, on the reverse strand, counting down.
GTACAACAAAATATCACTTCCGGTTTGGGCGAAAGTGATAGTAACTTTTTTATATCAAATAGAACAGCCTGTATATTAATAATCTTTTCAGTAAACCCCCCGTTATCAGGTTTATTATTATTATTAGGTTAATTACCACAAATATAAAAATTAAATAAAACAGATGAAAACAAATAATAACTAACGTGGAAAATAAACTCAACTTAAAGCAAATGCTCAAAGTGTCACCCATCTACATGATATTTACGAAGTCGAACAATTATTGACTCTCGGAAATTTTCCAACATTGCGGAAAAAATTGAACGAATCTCGTTACGTATCCGCTCTTTTAAAAAGTCTAATGGGATTATAGCGGGTGATCTAGGCGGCCAATCGATACTTCCCCTCCATCCGATCCATCTGTTAGTGAAAATCGCATCTAAAAATCGTCAAACATTGAGTGCATAGTGTGGAACCATCTTGCTGGAACCACATTCGATTATCTGGTAAGTCACGATCCTCTTGATTCGATCAACGTTTTTTAAAAAAAATAAGGTCCCAGAATTCGGGTATTAACAATTCCCGCCCATACGTTAACTTTCTGTGAATACTGAATATGTTCTTCCAGCATCCAATGTGGATTTTCTGTCGCCCACTATCTACAATTTTACCTATTAATAGAGTCATTAAAGATGAACGTCACAAAATTAACGTTGTTATTCTGTCATCTAATTATTTCCTTGCAGAATTTGACTGTTCGGTCAAAGTCGTCTTTTAATAATTCCTGCACCAAGTGTGGTTTTCATGGGTGGTACTTAGCCGCTCGCAACGTAGTTGAAACGGTTCCTAACCCAACATCAAAGTCTCGTGTTATTTCTCTCTGAATGACATCCGGATTTTCTTTAGTTGCTAAAAGGATGTTTAATTTAATATCTTCCAAAATCTTATCAGGGTGCCCTTTTGGTAAATCCCTGACGTGGCCAAACTCTCTAAATTTCTTTTAAATCTTACTCACAGTAGATTGGGCAATTGGCGGGCGGTTGAGATATCTTGCATCAAAATAAATTATAAATTATTGCATAAATCGTTAGCTTAACTATCCAAGAATACGATGTCAAAATTACAAACCGAAATTCGCATTCCTTTAGATTTTATGAGCATGAAACCGAGCGGTCTGCCGTAGCCTATACTAGAGATGTGCGCGTTAGTGATTTTTTATGCCCGCTCACGATCTATACCACGCGGGTCACGCATACCACTTACGTGAACATATGAATCAGGTGACTCACGCGTGATTTACTTGTGACATACTTAGCGAAAAAGCTCAGCACTTGCTATGGACTAGCGATTCGAAGACATACATCGATAGTGTAGAAAATGAATATGATATCCACCGATGAAAATCCTCGAACGAGTGTTGCCCATAGGGAGAAGACAACTGGTGCGTGTGGCAGAAACCGTCGTGCGTGTGGCCACACGCGAAACGCAAATGAAAGCTTTAATTTCACAATTTGGCGATCTTCATTTTAGCACTCCGGACTAAAAGTCATCGAATTGGCATCGTACTTAGCCGCGGGCTTATTCAATGCAGGAAATTCATCCCTTCTGATGATCATGAACAAAGCAGGAATTGTAGTAGGTACGCAAAGCTTCCAGTATGCTGAACAAATAGATAACCAGCGCGTGAGTCGACAGAATCGACGTAGTTCATTGAAGTCGAAGGAAGGTCGGGAAGCTCGAAAAGCACTGCTGCAGGCGCAAAATGAAGCCTATGAAGAAGAAGAAGGACTAATGTATGGTGCTGGAATCGCGGATTAATCGGTGACTACTTTTATTCTACTTTTTTATTATTGTTAACTTTTCTAAATTTCTAGTTTTCGAGTTTTTTTTTTCAAACGCGTTTTTCTCAAAATGGCTTTTTTCACATTTGCGGGAACTCTAACTCAAAAAGTAATGAACCAATCATTATGAAAATTGATAGTATGATTCTTTATGAAATTACGAAATATATGAACCAACTTTTGAGATGATATCATAATTTTAAGAGAGTTTTTTTTGCATAATTAGTAAAAAAAAAGTGAAATTTTAAGTAAATTTTTCCAATACCTGCAAAAATTCAATTCAATTTTCGTTATATTTACCTGCATTGAGGTTCATATTTTTAGAAAATAAGTTATTAACCTAAAATGAAAAGCTTTTCGATATCAGATGAAAATTGAAATGTCTACACGTCCCGCAATTGGAGAACTCTAGGTACGACGTCCAGCGGATATCAGTGAATAACTTTGTTATTTTTCTATAAAATTATTCAAAAAAATTCACAAAAGTTGTTCGAAATATAAATAAAATAGTGTCAAAATTTGATTAAATTCTAATCAATTCTTCCCACCCAAAAAAAATCCTAAAAAATCAATGAAAATGAGCCTCCTAATGTGGTTTCCCCCCTTAAGGGCTGGTTGTACAACATACCGATAAACTTCCCGACAGCGTTATCTGGTCGATAAGTTAGTCTGCCGATAAGACAGTTATCCGGCAGATATTTATGGTTACCAAGGTTTTTATAAAAACTTTGTATGGTTACTGCATAGGTTAGCCTATAACATTAACCGTTAACCCTATACGTACGTTGTGTCAGTTGTCTGTCGTGAAACATTTCTTTAAACAATTGTTATTGTCAAAATCATAATTAAAACTTCAAAGAAAGACGTTAGCGTTACCAACCTACGACACCAATCACTACAGTCTGTTTTTAAACTATAATCTGTTTTATACTAGGAGGAGCATTTTAAATTTCTCACCAGATTGACCTTGCACGTGATTGGTTGAATGCGAGGAAGTTTCACACACAGGCAATTTTGAATTTGACAGTTAGGTTATTGAGCATTCGACAGTTTCATTTTATTTTATTTTATTTACTTTTGTAAAATTATATTTTAAAATAAATACACTCATAACTTCAATGTTAATTTGTATGTTTAGTGTTGACGATAACAAACGAAAATATTAATTTAAATTTACCGCTAAAATATCTAGTGATATTTCCTAGTGTAAATCCAAGTTTCGGATTCACTCCTCTTGGTTTAAAAACAGACTATAGATATGAGGAAAAACTATTACCAACCGACTCTTATTTCGCCGATAGCAATCCTACCGACAAAGACAGTTTGTACAACATCGAATATCTTTATCCTCCCGATAAGTTTATCGGCCGGATAGTTATCAGGTAGATTTAGCGGCATGTTGTACAACCGGCCCTAAGTATTGTTTGTTTTCATTCAATCCTTGTACGAGAAATAACGTTTATTTAAAAAAAAACCTCTAGGGTGCTGTGGAAATGTTTTTTAGTAATACTAGCAATTTAAATTTAAGTTTCCATAGCTTTTTGCAAGTGATTTCTTTTTCAGGCGTTATTTTAAAAACTATTCATAAAGAGTCTAATAATGGGGGGTTTACTGAAAAGCTTACTTAAAGCTCTATCCAAATATTTTTTGCAAAAATTGTTTAATATTTTATTTGCCATAATAAGACAGCATTCAATTGTTTTTATTTCAGAAAACAAATGAGCAACGAATAACACTTGAATTTTTTTAAATGGCAATGTACCCTTCCGTTAGGCTCATTTGATATAAATTTTTTTACTCTTTATAATGTTTACGTCATTATTTTAGTACCCTTATATCAGAAACTGACAACAAACTGACAGTTCTATTAGTTGGACTGGAACTCGAATTGGTTGTTGTGACATTGAATTTTTTGAAGGTCTCTTTAGTTTTGTTTGAACAACGTTGTATGTTTTTTAAATAGAGTAGTTTTTGATTTCATAACTTAAATATATATTAAATAATAATTAAATATTTTTCGAAGAAACAATTTTTGATAACCTTCCACATAGTTTTATTTGACTTGAGAAGAATGATATCGAGATCCCAAATAAGTTAATTCACTTTCATGTGCTATCTTTAGTAAATTCTTGAAGTCGTACCTGATGACGAGATAAATTATCTCGAAACATGTGTAGCACCGATATCAAATATAAATAAATAATTTTCGCCGTACTCAATCCGAAGTTTCTTATTATTACTATATTTCACAATGAACCTGGATTATACGTTGGCTTCATTGTTCATAACCTTACTTAATATTTTTAATCGAAGGTTAGCTGGTATTATGCCACCTAATGGGGCTTATTGGGAATTTATGGTATATGTTATGCGAGAATATTGGTATATGAGTTGCAATAAATTGTTTGTTTTGGCTGCTTTATTACTTGAATTCTTGTAAGTTTGATTGAAATGACTGCTGCTATTTTTCTAGAGATAAGTAATGCATTTGAGTATGTCACGTTTTGAGTATTGTCAAATTGTTAGCAATGTTGGCAAGGACTTGGATAGATTTATTGATCAGTCACTTCATTATACGGAATTTAGGTTGTTGTTTCTAGCCTTCCGCGTTGGTGATATAGCACCCCGATAAGAAATGTAATGTGTTGAAATCTTCTGTGATGAGGATTTTGTTTGCCCCGACTTCCCATAGGAATTCCTGCGATCTTAATGTATCATTCTTAGGTACATTTTTGTAGCGCTGCCTACTTTTCTTAATCTTATTGATACCAAGTTGATTCCCATTCCTTATTTTTCCATCTCCCCAACTAATTCTTACTCTTTTCTAGTTTGTGTCTTAATGTTCTACGTTACAATTCTTAACCTTTTCCTTGCATTTTGGTTGCAATCCTATCTTCAGGGTGGCGAATTCAGGTTTCCCAACAGTTAAACATTTACATTTCACCTAAATACCCACTTCTAATATTTGATATGAACTTATGAATTATAGACATTGCGTTCTTAAAAGTTGGGAGCACAACAGCTGATTTCAATTTTATATATCTCTTTTAATATGTATTGATCAAAAAATATAGCTCTGAATTGTAGGTGATTTAATAACTGGCTTGGGTACTTAGCGAACTTCGGTGTACAGAACATTTCAAGACTGAGTTCTGAAATGTTCATAATTTGTGTGTGAGTTCTAGATTTTTCCAAGCACAATCTTGAGTTCTTCAATTCTTTACATCTCTTCTACCATGTACCATGTGTAATTTAACCATTTGAAGAACTCATAATTGTAATTGAAGTATCCTAAAACATAAAACTGATGACAGTGGTAAGCCATAATACTCAAAAATATTTGACGGAGTTGCGGTAAAACAGGTCTATTCCCATCACGCTTTTCATTAATAAAAATCTATTAGATATAATCTATAAATGTACGAAAGCGATGAGTGTTGGCCATATTAATTTATTTTAATTCTTCCATCACTAGATGATGGGCATTATGCTGATTATTAAATTTTAAATGAATTTCCTTATACTGAAAACTCAAAATTTGAAGTCCGAAACAATAAATGTATCTCGTTCCGTCAACCAAAGACTCACAAAGATCTGCATTAGTTTTATATTATCTTTTTGAAATTGAATGTTTATCTTATCTCTCATTACGAAATGTAATTTCCCCAATGTCGTTAAAATTTAACCTATTTTAACAAATCAACTTTTAGCAGTGATCCAATAACACCACGAAGTCGTAAAAACTTGTGACTTTACGTTTTGACTGACTCACTTTCATACAAAGTGTAAGCGCTTTTAAAATAAATATTCTTTCTTTTATTTTGTTATGTTATCGCCGGTATTCGAAACTAGTGCTTTGGACATGACGCAGTCGTTCAAAAGGCGCGCTACGATAAGGATTCGGCCGCGTTTGGCACGAAAAAGTTTTCAGTCGTCAACAGAACGCTGTTATTTAGTGACCAACCAAACGTAAACATATCGAGACAGGATGGACCAATTGGTACGTTAAAATGACATTATTACGTATTCACAATAGTTGTTTCTTGCTATTGTGTTAATTTTAAATTACAATTTTTTTTAATTTCATTATTTGTTCATTTCTAAAGTAATTTAATTTTAAATGTTGTAATTGTGTATAAGTTGGCTATTGAAAGTTTCCGTTTAAAGAAATCAGTGACACGTTTTTTCAACATGAGGATTTGATAATTGATATGTCGTGACCTTTTGATGTCTATTGGGATTTCAAATGATTGTATATTTTTTATAGATGTTCAGTTATATATTTTTATGTTATAATTTTTCAATATTAGATCTAACAGATTTGATTCTAATTAAATTTCAAATTAATATAACTAAATAATAATAATAAGTTAAATAATTAAGTATTTAAAGTATTACTACGACCTCATATTTGTTTAATAAACCCATTTCTCCCTTAATAAAGGAAACAATATCTACTTGAATATTTTTAAATTATCACTGCTTCAATAACCTTTTGATTATAACCTTTTATTTAACCATTTGATAACATCAATTCTATTGTCCTAATCAAATTAACTATGAAATAATTTTCTGCCAATAATTATTTCACAATTATTATTTGCAAAATCATTGGGTTAAAGATTAAAAAGATAAAAAAATAACTTATTTTCCATGCTGATTGTAAACAGCTCAGTTTTAATTTTTAATTTATGGTCACGCAATGATATTTAACATTATAGTCTTGAGTTTATTATTGCAATTTTTTTTAAATTCAACGAATAGCTATTTGAACACCACATTACAAAGATTAATGGAAATTTAGTGCCAAGGGCACAACTGATATATGGAATTATTTGCGATTATTACTTTTATACCATGAATTTTTTAAAACAATTATTTTTAAACAAACATATTTTTCAATAACAAAAGTAAAAACAATAATTTTTATGTGGTAGTACTCAAGCCGTACATTTTTCAAGCACTAACGTGTTATTGAACGTTCACCACTTCTATCCCGGTAATTTTAAGCATAAGTTTTCTAAAATGTTAGAAAAGGTCGTAGTATATTCAAGATTATGTAAAAATTACTGGAAAAAGTTTCCAACGAGATAACTATTATATTTTATCTGAAATCGCTTGTTAATATTCCTTCATCAAAATGCATTTAATTTTAACCTGTCAAGATGAGGTTTGTGTTATGAAATTAGTGTTATTATTTTCACTGGCTAGATAAATTTTTTATAAAGATATATTTATATTTTTGTTCTTACTACTTTTACAATTCATGAATATCAAATGAGTGAAGATGATGTTTAAGTATAAATTTCGAAAAAAAAAGTGATTATCAACCTTATAAATCTTTTAAGTACACATTTTACTTATCAATGGAATGCTATATCTCTTTAATATCACTATCTCTTAAGTTTTATTTTTTCGATTCATAAATAAACTAATTTTATATCGGTTTTAATCGAAGATTGTCAATTAACTTTAAATTAATAGGTGTGTCTTTTTATTAAAAAAAAACATAATCAAGTATTATTCTCGAGGGTCCTTTATAATACAAAAGCGATTAAATTTTATATTATCAATCTGTGGAAACAATTTTGTTACCTTTACGTTTTGTTGGAAGATAACATTTTGATTGTAATTAATCTGTAAAAATCTTTGAAGTTAGTTTCTACAACAATCTTTAAAAAACATATATTATTAAAATAATGAAATCATTCTAACAAGTTGTATTTGAAAAGTTAAAAAAATGATTTGAAAAATGCATTACACACAACGAAATTATTAATGTTATTAGTTGGTCTCGATGCTGCAACTCATAATAAGACAAAAGATTTCCTTTAAACGAACAAAACAGAAAAACTACAATAAATATCAAAAATTGGGCACCACCCAATTCCACGCAAATTTCAAGGCGACACACAATTAAGGCGATTGTGCACACTATTAGAGAGAATATCATTGTTGTTTAATAGTATAAACGACGACATTTCAGTTCCTACTTTGACTCTAGTTAGCTGATTAAATCTTATCAGAAAATTGAATTTTTTCTCGTTTTTAACCTGATGATGTGATATATCTATCAAATAGATCCATGAAATATGATCTATCAAAATATGCAAAAAAACCTATATCCCATTTAAGATAACAATGTTGATTACCATAGCAACGAAACTAAGTACAGTACAAACAAATATAGCCAGAATATGCGCCATAGATAACCAGGAAACTTTTATTTGAAACATTTTTCATTTAAATCATAAATGGCGTATTTACTATGTATATTCCATACTTTTGTTCCATCCTGTATATTACATTAAAACCCAATTACCCTTAGCTACACGCGCTCTATGTTAAGACCTCGTTATACAGGCGCGGTACTGCGTACCGCATTTAACCGTTTGGTCGGTTTACTGCAAAATATTAATACCAAAAATGATTCGTATGATCGGGAAATATCAATAACACTAGTTTACAAGAAAAATCTCGAAGACTGTGCTGTTTTTATAGCGTAGAATGTTGTGCTGATTCTGAAACTGTCTTCAGTTTTTCTCCAACACGTCCAGTTTTCGAAATACAGTAAAACCTCGTTAGAGCGAACTCGAAGGGTCGAAAGAATAACTACTTCGTGGTAAACGAATTCGTATAAATCGAGTAAACAATAAAAAAAAACGTGAAGTTTTTTGTTATCGAATATTTTTTTATTAATGAATAAACTATTATTTATTATATAAAAACATAACTAGGTAAATGTAAAAAGTTATCGATTATGACATAAAACTAAACTATTGATTATTGACTTTAAAAAAGTCAGTAATGTTTTTTGGCTTTAATTTTGAAGCCATTTTAATGGCACACTCAGTGGAAATTGTTTCCAAAATTGCTCACTTACATTCATAGTTGCTGAGAATCTAGCTAAAACTCGTAAAGCTGCATTAACTTCTTCTGTGGTGGGCTGGAGATGATCATTACCTTCATCACTATCTACTACAGATGAACTACATCACTACAGATGAAAAGGATGTAGTTGTAGGAACAGGAATGTCGTTATCGCTATCTTCAAAAGTGCTCAGGACTGGCTCTGGACAAATGGCCAAATCGTTATCGGCATTAACGAAATCATCAAATGAAATTTCAAGTGGCTGTATCTCTTGTAAAACAGTCCATTCTCTGGGTGCTGGTGGTAACAAATCTAAATTTTCTTCATCTGTTAAATCAGTATTCGGCCATGCTTTATTAAAACAACGTTTAATTGTTTGTTGATTAACTGCATTCCAAGACAAACCTACTGCTTTAATAGCTTGTAGCAAATCCCATTTAACATTTCCATTGTTTTCAATAGCAAAAATAGCAAATCTCACTAGTTTTGCCTTGTAAAATGACTTAAAGTTAGCTATTATGCCCTGGTCAAGTGGCTGCAATCGACTTGTAGTGTTGGACGGAAAGAAATACACCGTGATATTAGATAAGTTTAGGTTTTCAGTTTTATGTGCAGCACAGTTGTCTAAAGTTAAAAGAATATAACGATGTTGGGCACTCATCTTCTGATCTAGTTTGAGTAGCCATTCTCGAAACGCTTGAGCATCTATCCACGATGACACATGATGAGTATAATCACACGGTAAATGTGATTTATCAACATTTTTAAAGCATCGTGGGTTACGCGATTTTCCTATTACTCGCGCCTTGTACTTTTCAGATCCATCCGAATTACAGCATAAAACCACAGTCACCCGTTGTTTACTTTTTGCACCTCCGTGACAACGTTCTCCTTTAAAATGTAAGGTACGGTTGGGCATTAAGTTGTAAAAAATTCCGCTTTCATCCATATTAAACACATCTCGTGGGGCGTGTGAATTTTTAACGATTATAAAATTTGATAACCACAAATTTACGGAGTTTTCGTCTACTTTTGCTGACTCACCGTACATTTGTAAACCAACCATGTTGTGACGTTGTTGGAAACGCCATAGCCATCCTGAAGAACATTCAAAATTTTCAATTCCATATGTCGCGGCAATTTTCTTAGCTTTATCCCGTAATATTGGTCCTGAAAGCGCTATGTTAGAAGCTCTCATATGATTAAACCATTCCAATAATTCATATTCCACGTCTTCATATTTTGCAGTACAAAATCAAATTTTTTGGAATTTTTCCCATTTTTTTTATCACTTAATCGCGCCGTAACGAAAAAGAATTATATATGAACAAAAAAGTTAGCTATTCTATCCTGTTGAACATTTAATTCTCTAAATTTCGAAGCATTGGATACCATGGTCGAACGTATTTTCCCGGAGATATCGTTAATTTGCGAGAATCGTGCAAAATTTCATTTTTTGTCATTTTCACTGTATTGTTGAAACATTATTACGAACAATTTTTTTTAATAAAGAGATATTTTAACTGTTCCAGGCACTAAGTATAAACATTAAATTCACTGAAATCAATATTATTTTACCTGTTCTAAATGTTGAACATTAAGCATATCAAGTAATTAAAATTTATTGGCAGTCGTTGGTAGATGACATTTCTCCACTGTCACTTTTACTCTTATAACTTTTTTTTTACTCTTTTACTGGATTATATTAATTGGTCAGGCGGATTTGGTTTTGACAGAGTAAATGGATTTTGAGCGACATATTTGCATTTATGGATTCCTAATTGTGCAATAAATTGGAAATTATTTCGCGATAATTCCCCACCTTATGGTTTCCTAAAAATCCATGGATGGTTTGTTTGAAGCTAATCCACGCCGTTGCTTCTTTTGTTGTTAATGTTGACATAAATTCGTTGTCTATTAATTTTCTTATTTGAGGGCCAATAAATATGCCTTCTTTTAGTTTAGCGTACTATAGTTGTGGAAAGAGCTGGGTGAGATATTTAAATGCTGGGCCTTCTGCATTCAACGTTTTCAGAAAGTTTTTCATCAAACTCAGTTTGATGTGTAGTGGAGACAGTATTACAGATGCTGGTCTCACCAGAAGCTTATTTAAGACATTGAAAGCACCAGTATCGTAATGTTCTCTAGAAGTCCAGTCTTTGCGGACATAATGATGCTCTCTCGCTCGGCTATCCCACAAACAAAGAAAACAGCAATATTTTGTAAAACCGTCTTGTAACCCAGTAACCACAGCAATTACCTGAAAATCATTGAATACATTTCTATGATAGTCAATACTTAAAAAGTAGAAGTTAGTAAATTTCTTTATTGCGACAATTACCTTTAAATCTGCACAAACTTTCCATTCAAATGGGTTATACTGAATTAGAGTCAAAACCTCTGATATGCGCACATATGTTTCTTTAACATTGACGGCATGAGCAAGTGAAATAGTTGGTAGTGTGTTTCCATTATGAAGTAAAGACTGTTTTTAGAGCTATCGATAAAAAGACGCCATTCACTTGAGTTATGATCTATTTTCAATTCATCAAACAGTCTCTGAACGTTATTACAATAACAAATAACTTGATCTTTCTTAAAAAATGCTTCGCCTCTGTTTCGATAAACAGTTACACGTGTTGTAGGGTGTATATAATTCCATTGCTGTAAGCGGGATGCCAAGTCACTGAGTTTTTTCTGTGACAGTTTATGGTTTATTTTGGCATCATAGTCGCTGCTAGATGACATATCTTCACTTTCTCCTTTACTCTGATCACTTTCACTGGATTGCATTAATCGGTCAGGAGGATTTGGTCTTGGTAAAGTTTCGCTGTGCGGAATCGGCTTTTTTGCTGATCTTACTTTAGGATAAACCAAACTTTTCTTTGTTTTTTTGTTTATGCCGTCTAGGTTTATGTTACAGAAATAGCAATCGGAATGATCTGATATCTGTGACCATAACATTGGAATACCAAACTGTAAATGAAATGTAGATCCATCTATTCAAAGTTATACCCAGGGTTGCCAGGTTACACACGTAGAATGTCGTGCCATGTCATAAAAAATCGTGAGATGTTGAAATTTGTTTAAAAATCAGTCAATTTTAATAATATGTGTTACATATAGGTATATGATTCAAGTAAAATAGTTTAAACAATGTTTGTATATAAAAGTAATATAATTTACAATAACCTACAATTCGAGTTGAAAATGCTATGATTTTACTTTGATTTTATTAACACTAATTGTATTTATGTACACATTTCATTCAACACACTCAACCCAAATAAAATTATGCAGGCAAGACACGTCATCGTCTCCGAGTTGACCAATAAGAATTACGTTTAAAATAAGCTTTATACAGAGTGTCCCGCAACGATTGTACAATACTGTATCAGCGTATTCTCTGATCGAAAATACACAAAAAAAAAACTAGTAAACATAGGTCCGAAAATGGACCATTTTCGATATATTCAAAGATTTAGTTTCATAAGTTGATATTCTTAACATCGTGAATTTTAATCTGTTTTTATAATAATTAATGATTACGATAAGTTGTCTAATCAACAAAAAATAATAATTCTTTGCGAAGTAATTATTTTACTATTTAATTTAATAAAACTATTAATTAAGTTCCTGAACAAACGATTGGCTAATAGTCACACCTTTAGCAGACTATTTCTCAGATTAAAAGCATTGGGAAGCGTAACCCACAGCCATTCCACGGAGAGATATTACACAAGGCCAGTGGAATTAGAAGAAGCAGTTTTGAGAAGAATTGATGAAAATGCCTCAACCAGCATTAGAAGAATTTCTGCACGAGAAAACATTAACAAAACAACCGTTCACCGCATTTTAAGGGAGCAGTTGCTTTATCCTTATCATTACAACACCGTTCAAGCTCTAACAGAAAATGATGGCGAAAAAAGAGAGATTTTTTGTAGGTGGGCCATACAGGAAGAGGTAGTAAACGTCGACTTTCTCATAAACATTGTATTTACGGATGAAGCAACATTTACTCAAAGCGGAATTTTTAATATTCATAATGCGCACGTTTGGAGCGATGAAAATCCCCATGGAATACTAGAAACTCATCATCATTCAGTGTTAATGTATGGGCTGGAGTTATAGCTGATCAGTTATTAGGTCCATTTTTTCTTCCAAAGAGATTGACAGCCGTGCTTACATACATTTTTTACAAAATGAGCTTACAGAGGCATTTATTTTGATGAATTACCTCAACAAATTCTAGAAAATTGCTACTTTATGCACAATGGAGCACCAGCACATTATGCACGCGCTACTCGAGCACACTTAAATAACAGATTTGGTAATAAGTGGATTGGCTGGGGAGGTCCTGTCCCGTGGCCACCTCGTTCACCAGATTTAAATCCGTTAGATTTTTGGTTTTGGGGACATTTAAAACAAATAGTCTATTCTGAAGACATTCAAAATGTGCAGGATTTGAAAAATAAAATTAGTAATGCATTTGACGCAGTAAACTTTGAATATCTGGAAAATGGTCCATTTTCGGATCTATGTTTATTAGACTTTTTGTCTATTTTCGATCAGAGAATACGCTGGTGAAGTATTATACAATCGTTGCGGGACAACCTGTATAATGAAAAGTTGTTTATTTTATGTTGCATTTATTTATTTATTATTCTCTTGATGTATGATCTCTTTATGCATTTTTTCAGTTATAGTTAAAAAAGTAGTTAGATATTTAACTACTAACTACTTGGTAGTTAGTAATCTAAGTACCATATTTTAAAAGCAGTTTAACTACCAAGTAGTTAAACTACTTTTTGGTGAAAGTAGTTAGTAGTTGTACTCCACTACTTTTTTCAAGTAGTTTGCCCAGGTCAGGGTGAAATCTTGGGTTTGTTTTTCTTCATTGTTGCGATGAAGGTGAGTCCATTTTCTTTCAAATGTATTGCTAGCTCATAACTTGAGTAGTAGTTATCTATTGTTACATTCCTGTTGCTGTTCAGAATGGTTGCTACCAGTCGTTTCACTATGTCCATTGATTTGTTTTAAACTGAAAATGGCCCGTCAGTGTGTTTCCCACAATATATTTCAAATCTAAAGTCATTACATCAACATGTTTTGGCATCTGCCAACACATACAGTTTGAAACCGTATTTGCCAGGTTTATCAGGTAAGTAAACTGTAAACCCACAGCGGCCTCGGAACGGTTGAAACATTTCGTCTATTGTTACAAATTTTGATAGGCAATAATTTCATGTAGATTGGTGTAAAGTTCCTTAATTTTTGCCAATTTATCCGTAGCCCTTCGTTGCTGCCGTGTCCTTTTATCGTCAAATCTAAAAGATTGCAATAAATATCTAAATTTATTTATTCCAAATGTTCCTCTGCAAATTATCATTCCAGTCCCGTTCGTTTTCTAAGCTCGAGATGCGTTAGCTCGGCTGCTTTTGTTTATTCCTAAAAGGAATAAAATTCGTATTAACGCCATTATTTCGAAGCGTTATCTTGCCATCGTGTGTATACATTTGTGTGTTCTACAATTCTGTCAATCAAGTTTAGATCAAAAAATTTTAAAAACATCCATTTCGGTTGACGCATCTTTTGCATTGAGTGTAGGTCCGGGCAAAATATTTACGATATTTTTTGACTTAATTTTTGACCGAAGAGTTTAGGCGAGCTAAGCCAAAAAGTCACTATTTTTTCCTTGTGCCAAAAAAATTTCGAAATCAGATGTCATCGTCAGGTCTTGTTCACTTTCGTCTCCTGATTGTTCGTCGTCACTTTAGCCCCCTCCAAAATAGTTTCTTCTTCACCTTTACTGTTGTCTATGAAATCGTAAGCGTCCTCTTCTTACTGCTCTCGCATTTCCTCATAATCCTAGACCCACACTTTTTTACGCAAATTACGACTGGTCGGACGTAGTCCAGATGTGCTTGCTTTAAGAAAAAAAGAAATGCATCAACCTGAATGTATTCCTGAGTTAGGCCAAGTACTCTTTTGTGCATAGCGAGGACTACATTTTACTGCAATTACATGATTTTTTCGCTAGCTCCATACCATTAGATCGGTGAAAGATTGAGGGTGGACACTTTTCTCTGTCTGCGATACAGTAACCATGTAATCCGGACAAAGAAAACTGAACTCTTCGGTTATACTTATAGAAACTTGTACTTACATTTTATGCGTAATACACACTTCACTATAATTAAAAACTTTACAACTTGTTTCACACGCGCACGGTACTAGATACCGCCGACGACACCTTTGCAGAAAAACGTTCAAAACTCAACTGTACAGGCATATTTTTATGCCACGTGGTACATTAAGTAGGCATCTCATTTAAAGAATACCTAAACATCTCAGGGATGTTTCCAAGAGAGAAGAAAACCGTTATGGTTTTATGACATAATACTCTGTACCGCGGCGCATGTAGTTAAGGGTTAAAACCCAACAATGACAAAATACACTTTATGAGTAGATAAGCGCCAGATGAAACCAAGCCCCGAGAGGAAAGGGAAGAATTTTTCAACAAAATACAAGAAATCACAGATCACTCCTTTACAAATGAAAAGATATTTAGTATGGGGAATTTCATTTCCAAAATTATCAGCAACCTCATCATAAGTGTTATGCACAGTTTTAATGAAGAAATATTAATAACAATGACAAAATGTTCATCAATCTGTGCTTAAAATGAGCTATAAATCAACAATACGTTCTTCTCGCATAAACAATAATATAAACTTGTATTTTCCAACACAAGGAACCAGAGCTTTATTATCACTTCAAAATTACCAATAAACAAGTCAACCTCAGTTAAATACTGACATCGGCCAACATTTGAACTGACCATGGTACTTTGCAAAAATAGGGATGTTTCATTTAAAAAAACAAAGTTGAACCATTTTCCGAAAAAACTAAAAGTGGAAAACAATTTTTTATGGTAATATATTTGGGCTGATAAAATATAAAAATTTGACGTATTTTGACTCATGACAATATCTCGAACCGTTTTCCCTCTGTTTACAATTTCCTAGATTTTAAAACGTGTATTCAATAAGCTGTGAACCACTGCATAATGATTGTTGATAATTACTTTACTACACATATTTTATGTAGTTTGTACATTTTGTATTTTTTCTGGAGTAAAATTGCCACGCGATAGAAGTTCTTTTGAAAGATGTTGATCTAGCCAAACTTGTGGATTCGGGCTTTCGAAGTGATAAATCCTGATGTCTTCTGAGAAATTGTCTCAACCATTCTTTCCCAGCTACTTTTCCTAAGTCAATCCATAATGCAGCCGTGCAGCCGTTAAAAGATACTCTTTCAAGGTGGATTTCTCCTGGCTACTAAAAATTTGTTTCGTGTTATTACTAGCTTCATATCGAAATACTGTGGCTTCCGATTCTTTATAGGATTTTACGTGCCTAATCAGCGTGGTTTTAGATATATTAAAGGATTTTGCAGCTTCCCTAATTGATAATTCCCCGCTTAAACATTTTTTCGCCGCCGCAATTAAATGTTGAGAATTTATAGGTGCTCTTTTGACAACCTGATTTGCTTCGAGGCATCCTCAAATATTTATCTGAAATATTAAACTTACAAGGGAAGTGTCACAACTGTGTCTCACCGATTTCGATGCAATTTGGTACAGTCATAGAATGGGCCAAAATAAGGTTCGCACATTTTTTTATACGTGCGGTAAAAGCCCCTGGGGCGAGTTATAGGGGTTGAAAGTTTGGAGAAAAAGTACGTTTTCACTTATATTTTGAAAACGAAAAGTGCTATCAAAATTTGGTAAATTGTAACTGATATTCATTTTAAAAGAGCTTTCTTTTGATGTGTCACACATATAGCAGAGGGTTAAAAAGGGCGAACTACCCCTATTTTTTTGGAATTATTTAAAAACCACCCTATCGATTTTGGCGGCATTAAGTATACTTCTAGTGCGTTCAAAAATATTAGTTAAGGGTTTTTTCCCATTCGCCCTAGATCAACCCCAGCGAAGTTACGGGGGTTAACATGTAAGCACTTTTCGTAAGAATGATGTGATAAAATTGTCAGGTATTTTGAAAATACTTTAAACAAAACCGTAAATTAGTCGCACAATAAAATGTTTAGTGTAAAATAAGGCATAATACACCATATAGGGGTTGTTGGGGTTATCCACCCCCTTAAAAATTAATTCTATCCCGGGCGTTATTTGTCGATTACGGCGAAATTTGGTACTGTGTTTGTTTTATATTTGAAGTAAAAATTTTTGAAAATGGTTATAAGGGTTACAAATTAGGGGTAGTTTTTTGTTTATACCTCGAAGATGAAAACTGCCATCGTAACTGTGGTATTGTTTTTTAAAAATCTATCTATCGATGTTCCACGAGGTAAACTACCCTCATTTTCTTTAAATAATAAATATAAAACTACTAGATAAATAAGATATTTTATTTATTTATGAGTTAAAAAGCAACTGACAAAAAAAATAGTTCAATATACCAAAGAAGTTTATTCTACATTACTAATTGACGTTTTTTATGTATTATATTAATTTTCAATATTAAATTTATTTTTATTCTACGTAGTGTTGGCAAAAATGAAAGTCGTGGAAAAAATGTTTTAAACATAAGGATTTTTTACACCATGCACATGTTATGACCGCTATATCCCCACAGATATCACACGTTGGCTTCTCACTCGAAAAGCAAACTTCCACGGGATTTTCAAAATGGTCTGGTCTCTCCTCTATATAGCCACTTGCAAACCATGCGTATTTAAAAACATTTATAAACCGAGGGGAAGCCAACTGGTTATGCGTCAACGATTGCAATTTTAATATGTTATCCCTCTGATGTAAATTGACATCATACTGGTAAAGAATAATCTGATCAGAGAATCTTCTAATAAAATTTTTCCATATTCTGAAACCAAATACATCTAGGGGCTGTATTTGACCTGTTGTCCCTGCAGGTATAGATAAATGTTTAAAATTAGTACCTGATGGAGTTATTTCACTAATAACTTCAGGACAATGGCCACTCCAAGAATCTAATAATAATAATGATTTAGAACCAGTATTTGGAAAATATACATTTTGGAGCCAATTTTTCATGTGTTCTGAAGTTAACTTTCCAGATTTTGATGCCAAAACGTATATATTGTCTGCTTTAAACATTGTATTTGCTACCCTCGGTCCAAAGCTGCCAGAGGGTTCTTTTAAAACAATAAAAAGTGGAGAAAGAAGTTTCCCATCAGCAGATATTACGGGTTGAATTGTGTAACTGTGCGTTGTAGATGACACCGACTGGACCACACTTTCTACGGTTTTAACTCCTAAATCGCTTAATGTTCTTCCCGAATGGAATTCCAAGTTAAAACCGCTCTGATCCGAATTGTAGGTGTTTTCAGGTCCATATATTTGGATTTGTAGCTTTGCCTCTTTAACGAAATCTTTTGCTAAAGTTTTTACTCGATCAACATTTCCAATTTGTTTTTGGGATAGAAATTTTGTTATTTTTCGGCTTACTAACCGATTTGCTTTCTTAAAACGTTGCACCCAGCTATGAGATGCTTTGAACAGTTGAGGAGATAAATTCTTTTCATTTCTAGCTTGTATAGCCCATCTGCGTATATCAATATCATGTAGTGGCAATTTATTATCTACGGCGGCTCTCGCTTGATTAATTACAAATTCGGTAATTTCTGCTAATTTTTCTTTGTATGTCCCTCTTTCTTCAATATATTTAGACCATCTGTGCAATTGGGTCTTTGACGTTACTTTTCGGTATTTGTTTTTTACGGTTTCTAGTTTCAAATAACCTTTCTTCCCACTTGTCCAGTAATTTACCGCCTCTAATTTGTACTCGTAGTCGATGTCATCCTTCAATGGACAATGAGCATCAGTATCTTCTACAAACCTGTCAGTTGTATCCTGGTCTTCAATAATTTGCTGACCGTCATTGATGCCATTGGATGAATCGAAAATTAATACAGTTTCGTCTTCAATTTGCATATTGTAGTCTTCCATACTTTCCATTAAAATACGCTGTATATTTTCTTTTAAACTAACTTCTGCTTCATTTACAGGAGTCTGGGGAATATTCATAACAGTAAAAACTGTCATTAGCAAATTTAAAACGTTTATTGGGTTTATTGTAACCATTGCTTCTGTCAGTTGCTCTGAAACTAAAATCTACCCACTGGGCACACGTTCTTTTATACTAGAAAAAACTATTTTGAGAAATGACCTTTAGCAAGCGGCACTAAAAAAACAAATATTGTGCCAACATTTTTTTGGTAGGTGTATTTTTGGCAACATTATGTAGAATAAAAATAAACTTAACAATGTTAATGATGTGATAGAGAATTTCTATTTATTCTTTCATTAATTTTCCTTTATTAATAAAGGAATTTTATAGAAGATAGGAAAAAAGTGTTAAATTAATGAAAGAATAAATTTAACATTGAACATAAAAAACGTCAATTAGTAATGTAGAATAAACTTCTTTGGTATATTGAACTATTTTTTTTTGTCAGTTGCTTTTTAACTCATAAATAAATAAAATATCTTATTTATCTAGTAGTTTTATATTTATTATTTAAAGAAAATGAGGGTAGTTTACCTCGTGGAACATCGATAGATAGATTTTTAAAAAACAATACCACAGTTACGATGGCAGTTTTCATCTTCGAGGTATAAACAAAAAACTACCCCTAATTTGTAACCCTTATAACCATTTTCAAAAATTTTTACTTCAAATATAAAACAAACACAGTACCAAATTTCGCCGTAATCAACAAGTAATGCCCGGGATAGAATTAATTTTTAAGGGGGTGGTTAACCCCAACCACCCCTAAATGGTGTATTATGCCTTATTTTACATTAAACATTTTATTGTGCGACTAATTTACGGTTTTGTTAAAGTATTTTCAAAATACCTGACAATTTTATCACATCATTCTTACGAAAAGTGGTTACATGTTAACCCCCGTAACTTCGCTGGGGATGATCTAGAGCGAATGGGAAAAAACCCTTAACTAATATTTTTGAACGTGCTGGAAGTATACTTAATGCCGCCAAAATCGATAGGGTGGTTTTTAAATAATTCCAAAAAAATAGGGGTAGTTCGCCCTTCTTAACCCTCTGGTATATGTGTGATACATCAAAAGAAAGCTCTTTTAAAATGAATATCAGTTACAATTTACCAAATTTTGATAGCACTTTTCATTTTTAAAATATAAGTGAAAACGTACTTTTTCTCCAAACTTTCAACCCCTATAACTCGCCCCAGGGGCTTTTACCGCACGTATAAAAAAATGTACGAACCTTATTTTGGCCCATTCTATGACTGTACCAAATTGCATCGAAATCGGTGAGACACAGTTGTGACACTTCCCTTGTTAGTTGACTTCAGTTGATATTTTCCCCAAGTATTGAAAATAAGTAGTAATAGTTCTAGTGTTAGTTCTTATTTTAATTCTTCATAATATTGTACCTTGGTCCGGTCCAAGGTACAAGACCTTTTGGTGACCCGAGGTACAAATTTGTATAAATTAAACTTTTCTGCGCTTTATAATTTTAGGTTATGCATTAAACAAAAATTACATGCGGATTCAACAAGCCAACTTACCCAACTTTGGTTAAAAGTAGCTAGGATATGCAAATATATAACATGAAAACGGGATGATAACAAATTACAGAAACAGAAAAATTTACTTTTAGTCCTTTTAGTGGACGAAATCACAAACACGTTGCGGAGCACTTATAGGGTTACACTACTGAAATAATGATATACTACCATCTACGGAATAGACATTGACTTAACACATCACCATAAACTAATAGAAATAGAGATGACGTAAGTTTTATAAATCAAATGACCCGAGGTACAACACTCTCCCCTACCTGTTAAATTGTTGTAAAGTTGGCAAAATTAACAGGCAGTTTCTTTTATCATGTTTTGAAATAAATATGTCACACTGACGTTTGTTAAAGGTTCGGTTATTCAAAAAGTCAAAAGTAATAAAATTAAAACAAAATGAACGCAAGAAAAAAACACTGCTTATAGGGAGTCGAACTAAAACGATCATTACTAAGGTGCAAATTGGAACTTACAGATTTGAAGCCTGATATCTGAGAACAAGAACTAATCATTCGTCTTTGTAAAATATTTAATGTATTTTAGTATTTTAACAATTTCGTTTTCTTTAATTCAAAATTATTTATCAGATTACTAAAACTGTTATTTACAATATATACCGTAATAAAGAAAATTTGCAAAATGCACAAACCGGAAGAAAAACAAATGGATATGGTTCAACAATTATTATTTAAGAGAACAGCTTGCGGTTGAAAATTTTCAAAATTTAATTAGAGGGAAACATTTTAACCTAATTGAACTATTATATTTTGCAAAAAGGGATATCGAATTCACTGGTTCACGACATTTATTATATGCACTAATTCGAGGCAATGGTTTTAAAAAAACAAAAATTAATAATAGAAAAAAAATTATGGGGAAGAAATCATGTGATTACAGATAAAATAAAATTTTTGATGCGTTATCTACAGTTAAAATATTCGGGGGAAGATATAACTTTTATATTTTTAAACGAAACTTGTATATATAAGAATGATTTTGAATTACGTGTTGCGTTGGGAAAATAAAAGTGAAGGAGCTTTACGCTCTTGCTATTACTTTTTCATAGCAAGAATACTGACAAAGATTACCACAAGACGATGAATTTCCAAATCCTTTACAACTGAGTCACCA
Source organism: Onthophagus taurus (assembly GCF_036711975.1). Classification (NCBI taxonomy): domain Eukaryota; kingdom Metazoa; phylum Arthropoda; class Insecta; order Coleoptera; family Scarabaeidae; genus Onthophagus; species Onthophagus taurus. The sequence goes on along the minus strand of NC_091972.1, from coordinate 28,386,247 downwards.
AAAATCTAATTCCAGCAGTGCAACAGTTATCTGGCAAAAATGTAGTGATAATGGATAATGCGCCCTATCATTTAGTCAAAGAAAAGTGTTTTAATGCAATTTTTAATCGAATATAATGTAAATGTTAATGAACTCGAAGCAAAAGCTCATCTTTGGGAAATCATTGTGCCATTTTTGCAGCAAAATATAAAAAGATATGTCGTCGATGATCTTCTGCAGAATAATATTGAAGTGTTGCGACTTGCTCCTTAATGCAATTGAATAGTTTGGGCCTATTGCAAGACCTATTATAATAAACATGTCAACGATGTCCTTCAAAAAGAAAAATCGTGTCAGTAACGTGTCGCATACTGCTTTGTTAAATTGTACAGCAGAAGTATGGAAGATTTGTATAAATCACGTTGAAAACTTAATTGAAACAGACTGGGATATTCAAATGGATAATACTTCCTTTAAAGATCTTCCTCCATTCATCATAAACCTCGAAGACTGATTCAGAAGATAATAAACATGAATTTGTGTGATGAAGACGATGCATAAAAAATGTTTTGGAGTGTTTATTTGCCATTTGTTTACCTAGAAAAGGTGTTTTGTTCTATTTCATTCCTTTGTAGCACGTTTTTACAATAAATATGTACTTCGTTCAAATCGTATTTATCTAAAAATTTATTAGTATTCTAACCTCAACTATTTAGTTACTAAAAATCAGGAAAACAACATCAATTTTATAAGGGTCCTAAGTTATACTAACAGAAACCCTAAAAAAATTTACCTTGACAAACATTATAGAAAAAAAAAACGAACTATATGTTCCATTTTATGTGGAACAGTGCAAGTGCATACTAGTTTCCTAAAAATGGTTACTGCACTCATATATTGCGAGTTATATCCAGTTATATCCAAGTTATATGAAATTCCCGGTATGTAAATACAAAATTGCATGAGAAATTTCACATAATATGCATAAAACTAATTTATGTGTGTAAAATAAATAATCAGATGGTAAGGTTCAAAACAATAAATGTATTCATCTCCTTAACTTTTGTTCTATCTATGTGCCTAATAAAATCTAAAAATTGTACGCAAACAAATTATGGTGGCCATAAGCGGAAACTTTTATGGCCATAACAGCGGTTCTGGTGGCCATAAATGGAGAAATTGATTTACTTTTGAAAATTATTTTTTGTGTTTTAAAATACTTGATACGCAAGTAAAATGGGAGGTGCCTATATGCAACAAGAGCTAAGAAACACTATTTTGATTTTTTCTGGCATGTATTCCAATTTTTAACTAAGATACCGAATTTTAAAAGTTGAAGAGTACTAAATGTGGCCATAACTGGTTTCTCTACCCGACAAGAATGTTAGTTTATTTCAATTTGTTTTGTTCTTAGATTGTTAAAAAGATTATTGTTTTTAAAAAGTGAAAAAATGCATAAAAATATTCATAATCCACCTTTTCATACTACAGGTCACAAATTTATGCATTAATAAAATTTACATTCAATTGCTATAATTTAAAACAGCTTTAATAACGATTTTAAACACAGAAAATACAAAAAACCATACATTGCTGATCAAAATGAATAAGTGAATTAACAGAATAAGTGAGAATTAACATCCAAATTACAATAAAATTAACAATAAACAATAGAAAACTGTTAAAAATTAAAATTTACTGCAGTAGTGTGTACATGTAACATGTTAATTTTAATTATTAATTATATCTTTTGTAACGTTTCTGGTGATAACATTATATCGAAACATGTAAGTATATTGAAATAAAAAATCAGTAAAAGTAAAGATTATAATTTCATTTTAATAAAATAAATAAGATTTTTATTCGACATGAACAGATTATAAAACACAATCATAAAAAGTTATGTTTAGATCGATAATAAAGCATCAGCAAAATTGCACAAGAATAAGTTGAATAATATGTAAAAAATGCAATTTTTTAATAAAATTTATTTTTTACAAAATAATCAAATCAAATTAATTAACATATTAACCCTCATCCGCACTTTGTGTCAAATTGACACAATTTTCAAAATTAATTGATGATATTTTTGTTATTTACGGTCGAATCAACTAGATATTTTGGCTCAGTGAACGAATTCATATTTATTTTAAATATCCATTTTTGTTTTTGCCATAATTCTTACCTAGTAGCCGGAAAAAAAAGAATCCTTAATCCGGACTTCCTGTGTCAGATTGACACAGCGTAAAGTGACACTTTACTAGGTCCCAATTTTGACTTTGCAAGCAGATGTTATTGAACAGGTTGTCGTAACAGGTTTTTGCAATAAAAATTTCATTCTAAACAATTCATTTAGTGAAACGTTTAGAGAAATACGCGTAATATTTTTGGTTTGGTGATACACTTGAATTTATTATTCTACATTTACCAAATGGATGAATCGTGGTTTGATCAGTTTAGTAGTGATGACACTAACACCGAGGATGATGACGACTATATTCCAAGTGAAAATGAAGTTGAAGATGAAGCAAGGGATGAATATGATACCGACGATTCTGATGTTGACTTCATTGAACAAGAAACAAGAGAGGCGGCTGTTTTAGATTCAAATGTATTGTTTTTATCAAAAGATAAAACAATACAATATTCTAGACAATCAATGCCAATTGCTCGTTCTAATAGTTCTACCTCCTTTGCTCCTTTGCGATCTCCTTTGCAATGAATTGCTTGTGGTATAGGTCCAACACCGTTTGCTACCGCTCGTATATCAGGCACATTGTCTGCTTTCTTATTATTTATTGAACCATTTGAAAATACGGTCGTCGAAATGACGAATTTGTATGGCGTTCGTCGCTATAGAGAAAAATGGTTAGCTGTCGATGTAACCACAATGCGTGATTACTATGGATTGCTTTTATTAGCTGGTGTTTATCGTTCTAAGGGTGAATGTATTGAAGAATTGTGGAATGATAAACATGGCCGCCCAATTTTCGCTGCAACTATGGCAATTAGCCGATTCAAAGACATCAACCGTTGTCTACGATTCGACGATAAAGAGCAAAGAGAAAACCTAAAAGATAAACTTGCTCCTATTCGCTTTATTTTTGATAATTGGATTCAACGGTTGAAACAGACGTATATTCCGGGAGATTTTGTTACTGTCGATGAGCAATTGCTTCCGTTTCGTGGCCGTGTACCATTCAAGCAGTACATCCCATCAAAACCGGCCAAATATGGCATCAAATCAAAATATGCATATAATTTGCAAGTGTATACAGGTCGTGATAAAAATTGTGCTCGTGAAACAAATCAAGGGGAACGTGTTGTTCTTGATATGTGTGAAGGTAATTTCTTCGTATATTCTAGTTTTTTTTTATTTCGATCTTTTTCTTCCGTTAGGGCTAAATGGGAGAAATGTCACTTGCGATAATTTTTTCACATCGTATCGTTTGGCATGTGAATTGAAAAAACGCCAAATGACAATCGTCGGTACGATTCGCAAAAATCGAAAAGAAATTCCACCCATCTTGGTCAATATGAAAAGACGACCATTGCACCACACCGAGTTCGTTTATGACCACCATCTTCGAGCATGTATGTTGTCATATGTTCCGAAGAAACGTCGATTTGTTACTTTACTTTCGACGTATCATTCGACTGTTCGAATTGACATCAACGATTCCGCCAATCCTGAGAAGAAACCGGACATAATAAAATTTTACAATAAAACTAAGGGTGGCGTCGACGTGTTAGACCATATGGTTGGTACGTATCGATGCAAGCGAAAAGTAAATAGGTGGCCTGTTGCACTGTTTTGTAGCATGCTTGACATTTCTGCTTACAGTGCTTTCGTTTTATTTACCCAATTGAATACCAATTGGAATAGTGCAAAAAGAAGTTTTCGCAGAAGATTATTTTTGAATGAAATCGGCCAAGCATTATGTTTTCCTTATATGAAGCAACAAAACACCAGACCACGGGGTACAAATGCGCTGGCTGTTGTAGATAGCGTCCGCAAGCAATCAAATGAACAACCATCAACATCGGGTGCTTCAAATTCGCAAGATGCACATGTATCATCACCATTATTATTGGAACACGCACCATCGATCAAAAAAAGAGCCCGTTGTCACATGTGCGCATCTCGCCCAAACAGTAACCTACACAGCATTCGCTGCGACAAATGTGTGAAATACGTTTGTCCAGCTCATCGATTTACTGTTTATGAGGATTGTGTAAAGTTGATTAGCTAAATGATTTTTTGGGTTATTCTCCATTTTGTATATGAAATTTGTATGTATTTTTTTCAATAAAATAAAAAAAAGTAAAGAAATATCTTTATTTTCATCTATTCAAATGCATTCAATCAAACCAATCATAAGAAAAATAGACAGACAATTGTCTGCCATTGTGTCAATTTGATACATGAAGTCCGGATTTGGTTCTAGAAACGAAGTCCGGATGAGGGTTAAAGTTAAAAAATATACTTTTTAAAAATGACACAATAAAACATTAATAACCTTATTTTTCCTTTTGTAGACAACGTCAATAGTCATTTCAAACTTATGACATTTCTTATCAAAACTATCATTTTGTTAACATTATTTTTAAATTTTAGGAAAATTCTCGGTAAATTCTAGTGCATACAAATGATTTACTTCCATAGAACTTATGCGGTTAATCAATATACTATTTTCAAAAAATCAACTCAGATTCGGAGAATTGGTATTCGAAAAATTCTCAACTTAATTTTTCATTTTTATTTTCTTTTTGTTTAGATACGAGCACGAGGTGGAAGCGGTTCAAGAGAATTTAAAGAAGCAACCAAACGAGATGCCTTAAATCATTTACAAAAAGAATTGGAAAATCTAGTGGCAACAGTTTCAGCAGAAAAGAAACAAGCTACGATAACGGAGTTAAATGGATTCTCTACGTTATTTAAACGATTCCTCGATGAACCAACGGCCACAATTAATTGGGATAAAATACAAAAACTACCATCAACCGCCGTGCGCGATTACGAATCTTTAGAAAAACCTCATGAAAACAATGATGTTAAGGCTATGTTAGAAAAATTGGTCGTCATCAAATTGAATGGTGGTTTAGGAACATCAATGGGTTGTCACGGTCCCAAATCGGTGATAGCAGTTAGAAACGATCTAACATTTTTGGATTTAACCGTTCAACAAATGGAACATCTCTACAATAGCTATCAAGTTAAAGTACCCTTGGTGTTGATGAATTCGTTTAACACCAACGAAGATACGGGGAATGTTATTAGAAAATATCAAAATCTTAATGTTGATATACACACCTTTAATCAATCTTGTTATCCGCGTATAAATCGAGATACGTTAATGCCTGTACCGAAAAATTGTGATGTCGAAGGAAATCTTGAAGCTTGGTATCCACCTGGTCACGGCGATTTTTATCAGAGCTTTTTTAATTCGAATTTATTAAAGGAATTTATTAAACAGGGAAAAGAATATTGTTTTATATCAAATATTGATAATTTAGGAGCTACAATTGATTTAAAAATTCTTAATTTACTTCTACGTAAAGATAAAGAGAAGATTGAATTTGTTATGGAAGTTACTGATAAAACTAGAGCTGATGTTAAAGTAAGTTTTATTTAATAAATTTTTTATCCATAAACTTTTTTTTAACTTTCCTGGCAATTAAAGAAAGGTTATGCATTCTAGTAATTTAATTGATTTAAATATTTTTGTCTATAATTTTTTATAGGGAGGAACTTTAATTCAATATGAAGATAAATTAAGCTTATTAGAAATTGCACAGGTTCCAAAGGAACATGTAGATGATTTCAAATCAGTAAAGACCTTCAAATTCTTCAACACAAACAATCTATGGGCAAAATTAGATGGTAAAATTTATTAAAACACTTATATGATTAACTGAACAGTAATTAATTCTTTTCTTATTTTTTAGCAATTGATAGAGTGGTCCAAGGAAATAAATTAAATCTAGAAATCATTGCGAATAATAAAACTTTAGCTAATGGTCTTAATGTTATTCAATTAGAGACGGCTGTAGGAGCTGCTATGAAATGTTTTGAAGGTGGAATTGGTATAAATGTGCCGAGAAGTCGTTTTTTGCCCGTCAAAAAAACTTCCGATTTAATGCTTGTTATGAGTAATCTTTATACATTGAAGAATGGATCTTTAATGATGTCTCCTCAAAGAATGTTCCCGACGACTCCACTTATTAAGCTCGGTGATAATCATTTCGCAAAAGTACGCGAATTTTTAAATAGATTTGCTAACATTCCTGATTTAATCGAGTTGGATCATTTAACTGTATCTGGAGATGTTACTTTTGGAAGAGGAGTTCAATTAAAGGTAGTATTTATGATCTTAATGACTAGAATAATGCTGTAATTTCTATTTTTTTAGGGAACTGTTATAATTATAGCCAATCATGGAGATCGCATTGATATTCCAAGTGGTGCTATATTGGAAAATAAAATCGTTTCTGGTAATATGCGAATATTGGATCATTAATGGTTTACAATATTAGTTTGGTTGGGTGCTGTTGTAAATTGTATATGTTATATAATTGAACATATTAACGCCACTAAATGGTTCCTTCTTAAGAAAAACATTGCAAAAGTGTATTCAATTAATTGCTGTTTTAGCAAATTCTGCTCTAAATCTAAATGTCTATATATTTTTATGTCAATAAACTATACTTATAAAAAACGATGTGATGTAATGAAATTTTATTTTTGAAATAAAAAATATGTAATTTACAGAACTATTATTCTATTTTTTCAACGCGCTTCTTGGATTAGTATACATATGTCTATATCTTATACCCCCTCCCCTCCCGCATAGGTTTTGTTCTGACGTCATTGGAGGAATTGTCTATGTTTTCATTTATACCGGGAATTTCAAATAACTCGCAATATGTATGAATACACTTGCACTGTCCCACATAAAATGCAACATAGCTTAATAATACAGGCATTGGGTAGTTTTGCAGAGGAAAAGTTTTGCTTGGAAAAAGGTAACGTCCTTATGATAACCCTGAGTTTTCGGCCGTCTTAAGAGACGCACACCTAAACCCGAATGTTAGTTCTGGTGCAAAACCAGAACTAACACTAGATCTAGAACTAGAAACATCTTAGGCTAAACACATACTGGAGCGACGAGCAAAGCGGCGAGGAGAGCGGTGAAGAAAGCGGCGACCGAGAATCGCGGTAATAAAAGAGTTGCATTCACATAGTGGCGCGTCTAATAAGGAGGTATGGATTTATTACTATTAGAAAATTCTTCCCTGAAAATTTGGTATTTATTAAAATATAAAAGAGAAGTTGTAATGTACATGAAATAAATAAAAGTAGACATATACATGGCGAATTTCATCATTTGTATGAACAACTACGCCATTATTCAATGATAAATTTTACCAATACAATGAGGGTCTTCCAATGGGATCCCCCTTGAGCGGTCTACTCTCCGACATATTCCTTAATAATATAGAAAACAAAATTTTACACAAAGATAACATTAACAATAATAATATAGTCCTGTGGCTCAGATATGTTGATGATATTTTGATAATTTGGGATGATGACGGATTCAATTTGATAGATGATTTCCATAAATACATTAATAACCTCCATAAAAATCATAAATTTACTATAGAAATTGAAAAACATAAACAACTAAACTTCTTAGATCTCACCTTAGTTAATACCGATTATTCTATTCAATACAAAATTTACAGAAAACCAACACAAACAGACACCATAATCCCATATTATTCTCATCACATTACAACACACAAATTAGCTGCCTTTAATGCTTATCTATATAGATGTTTCAACACCCCCCTTTCAAACGAAGATAGAAACACAGAAATTAATATCATTAAGAGTATAGGTATTAACAATGGTTTTCAATTATCCCAAATTGACAAAATAATTAATAAATTCATTTTTAAACAAAACCTTAACAACTCTACAGGTCTTCAACCTATAACTCAAAACTTTGATACATACAGATCAATTACTTATCCCGGCAAAATAGCTCACAATATCAGAAACATTTTCAATAAATATGGAGTCAGCATATCTTACAAAAACAATCACACCTTACAAAAACTTTTGCATAATGCAAAAGATAAGCTAGACTTGTTGGAACTTAACGGTGTTTACAGTTTAGAATGTAATATTTGCGGAGCCACATATATTGGCGAAACAGGGAGAGCCCTAAAAACAAGAATTAGAGAACATTTAATAAAACCCAACTCTAATTTTGGTAAACACCTATCTCTGCACAACCACACTTTTGATATTAAAGAAAATGTAACACTGATACATAAACAAAATAAAGGCCACAAACTTGAGCTTTTAGAGAGCTATGAAATAGACAAATTCATAAAAACTAATACAAGACTTGAGTGCCTTAATGACCAGGTCCTCCCCTTAAAGCCACCCTTATACAAATGCCTCAATAACCCATTTCCTGAAAATACCGAGGATCGGTGTACTTAGCCGCACACACTGTTCGCAGATTTTGGGGTCCCTGCGGCAACACCCAACTCCTGTCTACACCCTATCCTTGTATTCCCTATCCTATATTTTTCTATTAATTTAAAAATCCAAATTTTATTATCCCCTTCCCTTACCTTACTATTCAACGCCTGGAAATATTAACTACAAAATACAAATTATATACATTACATACATTTTTAAAAAACAGATTTTAGAGTTGTTGCCTCGCAGACAATTATACTCGCAGAAGGGATTTGTTTCATCTGAACACCCTCTATGTAATTTTATTTTATTTTCAACACATGCGCATTTATACATTTTATTTCTGGTTTTCGCGAACTCATAAAAAGTGGTTACCTCTTGCAATTTCTCAACCATTTTATTTTATTTTTGTAACTTTTCATGTAACTTTTCATGTATTAAAGCTTCAACATCCATTTTGTATCAAAGAGGGGAGCGGAGAAAACAAACTTGCTTGAACGCACCGCTATCCTCTCTTATGACCACACTGCTACTTGGCGCCGCGCCGCACCACTATGTTCTACTCATTTGGATATGTATAGTTTGTTTTCGCCGCTTTCCTCACCGCTCTGCTCGCCGCTTTGCTCGTCGCGTCAGTACAGTTGGCGTATCATTTGCGATGGCCAAATATAGGATTGCACTGTGGGCTGAAGAAAGACTTAGCCTACTGTGGACCAGATCTCCTCGAATGAGACATGCTAAGGTGTTTATTAACATCGCCACTGTCAAACCCGGGAACTTTTTAGGACTTGCTCGTAGCAGCATAAAAGTTCTAATGGGTGTCTTTACTGAGCATATTCGATTAAAAGCACACCCGACCTTGTTTTGTTTAGCCGACGATGTTGAATGCCGACTTTATGCGGAGGAAGCAGAGACGGTTGAGCACGTTTTATGCCACTGCCCTGCTGTCAACCGTATCAGATTCTCGATTTTTGGGTCGCAGCTTATCTCCTCGAAGGATCTGATTGACGTTTCACTGAGCAAGGTATTAATGTTCGTTAAGAGCATTGGACTGCACGGTGAAATTTGATAACGATATCTATCGGGATACAATAGATTCTTAGGGTCGCGGTGCAAGGTTGGTTGGTCCGCCTACCCGATATGTAGTCTGTTTAATGTAATGTAGTTCTAGTGATAGTGTAAAACTAGAACTAACATTAGACCTAGAACTAGAAAGCATCTGAAGACGCATGGCTAAACAAATGTTTCTAGTACACTGAGAGAAATATATTCTTGAATGAAGATTATTACTCTTGGCTCAAGCTTATCATATTCTTGTATATCCACAAGAAGATCATTTTGTTGAGTGAAGAAACACCACATATTCTCAAAGTAAGTATACAAATATTCTTGATTCTCAAGAAAACAAATTCTTAGTGAAAGTAAATCAATAATCTTGAAAAGGAGTATCTTAATGTTGCGTCAACAATCCCATTTTCGTATCGAGAATAGATTTCTTAAGTTAAGAACAACGTATTTTTCTTTTTAGAAAAACTTATTCATGTAACAACAATCTTGTATAATTCTTCATTTGAGTATTATAAATTATTGACGCAAGAATGAACTTTTTGATACAAACAATTGATAATCTTCGATGCTAAGAATATGATATACTTCATTCGATAATATTTCTATTTTTAAAACAAAAAAATATTTCTGTTTTAAGAGTATCTTATACTTGTTTCGAAGAAATACATTCAAGAATAAATGTTTCTTGAAAGTCAAGAATAATTTCCCTCAGTGTACTAGGTCTAGTGTTAATTCAATAAAAATATGGAACGTAATGATGTCTTATTATGTTAACTAGCGCTACCTACCACTGTTACTAGAATTAACATTAGACCTACAACCAGAAACATTCAGACATGTTAGATTTTATGTGGAACAAAGTAAGTAGGTACGCTCTGGTTTTTATGGAAATATATTTTTGTATATTGCATTTTAAGTGAAATTCACTTACAATTAGTAGGAGTTTAATAACACTTGTTTAGTGTTTAAATAATTATTAATATAAATATTATTATATTTATATTAATATTAAATTTATATTAATATTATATTTATATTATAATATTATGTAATGTATTTTTCCTCCAATAACGTCACGTTTCCACCTCATCACATCAACGTCAATTCGTTCAACTTGGATAACCTTATAACAAATACTCAACGAACCTTGATCAAATCATAAAAGTGTTTCGATAAATTTGGGACACCTATACATACATACTAAAACTAACGTCAAAAAATAAAAAATAATTAAAAGATGTATTTTAGTTTAATTTATTAGCAATTTTATCTGAACATCACAAACAAATAATCCTCATTAAAAATCGTTCAACAATTCCAATAAATGCACACTGAAAATTTAAATGAATTAAAATAAATTCACTAAATTATTTTAAGGTTGGTAGTAATTGACTTTGACGTTTGGTGACAGGAGAAAATCCGAAAAATTTAGGGAGTTTGATCAGCTGTTGTATTGTTAAGTTATTGACGTTTAGAAATATTTCAAATACATTTATAAAGAACTAAAACCGTTTTCGTTAATCAAACCGCAATGTTTTCCTGGTAAATTACGAAAGTAGAAAACAATGTGCGTTTTACAGCCAGGTTGAAAGGCTAAAGGTCCCCCAATCATGAATGGTACACTTGAGAACGGCTCGTTCGTGGACCGTCGACCGATAATTACTTGTAAATTAACCGCCAAACTCCTCTGACGATCCCTTTTTTAATATTAATAATTTATTTATAGGTGCTGGTGAATTAGAAGTATTTTCTTTATTAGAAGATGGGTTATCACAAGCTTTACCACAAGATCCGTGTGATTGGAGACGTTCTCTCGGAAGACCTATACGTTCCGTACATATTGGTGCTAACTTTGCACCTTTTAGTCCATCTGCTTTACCTAAAATCACACAATGGGACTTGATAAGACAACCATTGTTCCATATTTATTGGACAGAATGTACGGTAAGTATCTTTAACAGAATGTTCTTTATTTATATCTTTTATATATCATTATAACCATGTTCAATTTTAATAGGATATAGATTTATATAAAGCTAATATAAAAGATGATATTGAATGTTGGTTAAAAGAATTAACATCACACGAAATTCCTGATTGGTTAATTGTTGTTGTTGAAAATTATGATGGAAAAAGAGCCAATAAATTATTACCTAGAACAACTGTTTTAGATAAAATAAGAGCTGATTTTGCACCAAAACAAGGTAGGTTTTTACTTTTATTTTTTTCCCACCTTAATAAATTAATTTTAATTTATTTTTAGGAGATCGTTGTATATCTGTGATAAATCCTGGTAAAGGTGAATCACGTTCAGCAGATTCTTGGCGAGGTTTAGTTAGTAGAATACGGCATTTAGTCTTAGTAGCATATGCAAAAGCAGTTGCTCGTTTAGAAGATCACGTTCGTCAGCAACGTGAAAGACGAAATGAGCTAGGTTGGAATTTCATGCATTACTTTAAATTACAAGAAGAACTCGCACAAGTTCTCGAAATGCTTGGCCTTTATGATGAAGCTCTCGTTCAATACGATGAATTGGACGCGTTGTTTTCCCAATTTGTAATTAACGCACATTCTGGAGAAACAATAACATGGCTATGCAACTATCAAAAGCCCTTAGAAAGATGGCATGGATTTCAATTAGGTGCGAATAAATTGCCGGAAGATCCATCAATTTTGGAACTGAGGGCGTATTTATTTGCGAATCAAGCGCATATGTTGTTGCTGACAAATAAAATTTGGGAGATAGCGTCAAGATGTTTACCATTTTTGCATAATTGTACAAGAGAAATGAGCTTGTTAGAGATTGTCGCTCCGGTTGGGGCGCAATCTTGTTGGTTATTTCTTGCTTGTATGGAAGTTTTGCATAAATGTGAAAAATTTAATCAAGCAGATCAAGTTGAAGCTTATTCATTAAATACTGCGTCATTATGGGCATATGCTAGTCATAAGGTAAGAATTTTTTTTTTGTTTTAGTCAATACAAAATAAAGTTGTAATTAAACAATGTAACAGAATCTTGATTAATTGGTTTATTATCTTGTTTCATTTAAATTTATCTTAATTAAACTGGATTACCTATATTTCAACTTAATTTGTCATCTGATATGGTACATTTTTATCATCTCCATTTATTATTTTCATAGAAGTAACATATTTTGTGATAATTTACAATGCTACTGATAGTAGTAGTAATGATAGTTTAGAGATTACATCTTGAGATTTATATTCATTTCTTGAAATAGGATACACACTGTGTACTATTCTTCCAGAGAAATGCTTTGACATCTATGCTATCTTTTTAACGTGCATTTTTTGAGATAAAATTGAAGTGTATAGGTGTCCCAAAATTGAGATACGATCCCTAAGTTGACATTTTTAAATAGGAATCTCCATTTTTGGGTGCATTTATAGATTCTATGTAAAATTCTGAGTATTTTTAATGCTGATATTTAGATGTCTTCAAAAAAAATGGCGTTTAATAGACAAAACTTTCGGTATTGGACAAAAAAAAACCCAGATGGATAAGAAAACAACACATCCAGTGTCCTGAAAAAATAATAATGTATGGGCAGTAATTGTTAACAATCAAATCATTGGACTTTACTTTTTTGTAGTGACTTAAATTAAAGTTAATTGTCCTATAAATAACTTGATAACTATTGCAAATAGGTATAGGACATACTTTATAAAAAAGAAACCTTATTACTTGGCGAATAATTTAAGATAAAAAAATATGAGACATTCCATTTAAAAAAAATGAGATATAGCTATTTCAAGTTTCTGGTATTGAGTACAATATTACGAACACCCTATAGAACGTTACCAGATTTTTATAGGGGCATGAAGTTACTGTAACTATGCATCAATAATCTACAAAAGATTTGCTTTGTAGTGTCTTAAATAAATTAGGTATGTTTTCTTTTATAGACACGTGCAGATGGAGATTTTTTCACAAAATGTTAAATATTTCAAAAACTGTAAAATTTTGGTATAGGTAATGCTTAACAAAAAGTATGTCGAATTTTAAGGGTAATTCAAAAATGTAATAAAATATGGGATGTTCCATTTAAATTTACGAAGTTCTACCTTGTACTTTGTTGTTGCAACACTCTGTATAAACAAAAATATTTTTAGGTTATGCACCTTCGAGCACCAAACAACTTTATACAGGTGTCTCAGCGAGACCGGTCATGACGTTTCTGGGGTTCTGGCCAAACAAAAAATTTGAGTATGCAGACTTAAGTATTATCAATTACGTTCTCTTCATCTAAAATATTTTCAGATTTCTAGCACTTCCGGTTATACCGGAAGTCACCACCTACTTTATTTTTTTAAATGGAACTAGCAATTCTCGAGTTATTCGAATTTTTCTAGAAAAATTTGTTCCAGCGGACTTTTGTTCAAAAAATCATAGAACACTCAATTTTTGAGATATCAATTTAGGATTCAGAACATGCTTAAACAACATGATGGAGTATGTTTTGGTGCCGAGAACGGCTGTTTAGATCGTTTGGTCAATTTGCTATGATACGTTAACTTTTCGAAATTTGGAAGCACCATAACTTAATTTTTTTAAATGGCACCCCCCATATTTTATTACTTAGTCGTCTTCCGCGTCTCATTTTACATCTTTTATATTCCATATGTCCTATGCCTAACATTAATAGTTTGAGAAATAACTAGGGTTTTTTGAAAAATGCTCACATATCATATGGATATTAACCTAGTGTGCCATGGAAAACAAATGTTTAATGACTTATTGATAAACGTCAAAGTCTAATTTAGGTTGTTTGATGCTTGTGAGTCTAAAACCAGTTAAAATGGATATTAATAACGTAAATAATGTTTATACAAATGAAGAAATCCATAATTTATTTTTTGTGCACGAAAAGTGCGACAAAGTTCTTAGTAGAACTTGCAGAATGTTTAATGAAAATTATCCACATTTATCTCCGATGACAAAAGGTAAATTTAGAGGAATAGAAACAAATTTTTTGCATTTTGAACGAATAATCACGTGTTAAACTGACCAAAAAATGTTGTAGATAATGCAACGGAAGAGGTGAATACCTTGGCTTATTTCGAGCCCAGTCCCAACACCTCAATTCGAGCTGCCAAAGAAGATCTGGGAATCATACTACGAACTTTGTCGCGCTTTTCATGCAAAAAAAATTAAATTAACAATTTCTTGATTTGTGTAAATATTACTTTCGTTATTGTTATCGATTTTAACTCGTTTCAGTACTAATATTAAGGGACATAACAGAGAATTATTAGCTCACATGCATCAAGTGACGTAAACAAGTGAGTCTTTGACAAGAACTTATTGAGAAGGCTTGTTTTTCATGGGACACTAGGCTAAATATCCATATGATATGTGTGCAATTTTCAAAAAACCCGAATTATCTCCCAAACTATTAATATTAGGTATGGGCCATATGTGATATAAAAGATGTAGAATGAGCCACCGAAGACGACTAAAAAATAAAATATGGGGGGTACCATTTAAAAAAATTAAGTTATGGTACTTCCAAATTTTGAAAAGTTAACGTGCCATAGTAAAGTGATCAAACGTTCTAGACCGCAGTTCTCGGCACCAAAACATACTCCATCATGTTGCTTAAGCATGTTCTCAATCCTAAATTGATATCCCAAAAATTGAGTGTTTTCTGATTTTTTGAACAAATGTCTGCTGGAGCAGATTTTTCTAGAAAAATTCGAATAACTCGAGAACGACCTAATCAAATTGCAAAAAGTAAAGTTATTTATAAACCTTGAAAACAGACAAATCCAAATATGTAAAAATATACAGGGTGTTCCATTTAAAAAAATAAAGTTGGTGGCGACTTCCGGTATATCCGGAAGTGCAAGAAATCTGAAAATATTTTAGACGAAGAGATCGTAATTGATAATACTTAAGTCTGAATTTTCAAATTTTTATTTTCGCCAGAACCCCAGAAACGTCTAATGACCGGTCTCGCTGAGACACCCTGTATACAAACATTTTTTTCTAGCGACACCCTGTAAGGAGATATCGTCCGATATCGCACTAATTGGACACCTGTATATGAATATATTTATATAAAAATTAATTGTAACTATTTAATCTAAGAAGCAAGATATCTTCCAATAAATTTTTTTTTAAATTCGTCCTTTGACAATTTAAAATATGTTTCAGTGCTGAAAATGCTCGTTCAACACTCACTTGTGTCATAGGTAAACCAATAATTTGTTTTGCAACGTTATACAATTCATTTGATGACGTTTCTTTTGCTGCCCAATATTTTCGCGCGGTTCTTCATAATAACGATCTAACAACCATCGAATATCTGCTGTATTATGAGATTTTGAAGAAATATTTTCTTTTTGTTTTACAAATTGCTCTATTTCATCTTCTTCTGTTGAAGTCGACTCTAGAGATGACTCTTCAACGAAGTTGTGAATAGAAGACCGTGAATAGAACGTGAATAGAAGACCCTTGCATCCCCGATATGTCTACTAGGAGTAGGTTACAAAAATATTGTGTCATTAAACCGGTTAAAACCGGTAACTGAAATTATTTATTTCGTTTTCATTCATGAACGAAAAATAAAAATTTCGTTTTCGTTTCCGTTTTCGTTCTTATAAATTATTCGGTTAATTTCGTTCTTTCGTTCTCGTTTTCGTTCCGTTCTTAGTCCCTGATTAAAACTATTCTTGAAGCTATTAAATATAAACAGCACAAATGGAATATACAGGTTGATGAACCAAATGAAAGTTCTTCTGTGCGAAGGGGGAAATCATATGACGATAACATTTTTGACCTTGACCTTATTTTCAAGGTCATATGAAGGTCAAGACCGATTTTTTAAATGGCACCCCATGTTTTTGATTGCAAAATCTGATTCTATGGATAAAAGTAATAGTTATTTATATTACAAGTGGGCTAGAAACATAATTACTGTACGAGCGTGGAGAATTACACGACGAGGTCGTAGACCGAGTCGTGTAATCACACGAGTACGTCGAAATTTTTTATGACAAATCCTATCGAACATGTCAGAAAAACTTGTAGATGATTTTTGTTATGAAAAATGCTTGAAAGTTATATTTCCAAAGTTTTGGTTAGCGTCTTCCTTGAAGGTATCAACAGTTGTTATGTTATTTAATTTACAAACAATTTTTATAATGGGCAATTATTGTTTGATAGTTGTAAACGAAAGTCATGTAAAACATATCATTTTGTGTTCCTGAATGCAAACGTGTTTTTGCTATCAAAAATGTTTATAAAGCTTCGCCCAATAAATGAAGCAAAATAAATAAATCGATATATCCATTACATTTGTTATCGACTTCATGCACTATGATAACATTTTTTTACAGTTAAAAGACTTAGGAACATTATGTGGGTTAATGCCAGGTGGAACACCAACTTCAGAACAACTACATTTAGTTGTTGGTTTATCAGCTGGTATGGGGGATAATCCAGGACCTCCAGGTGCGCCAACGCCAACTGATAAGCTCAAAAAAGCTTTATGTTCGCAAGATGCGTTTAATAAAAATTATCTAGTAAGTTCATCACAACCTATATAAATATTTGTAACAATGTCTGTATTTGTGTTCGCATTAGGAATTAGCGGAATTAGCAATGGGAACCTATAAACACATTGGACGCTTACGTTCAGCCCGTTTAATCGGTCGTGAGTTGGCATTTTTCTACATGCTTCTAGGCGAAACGCAAAAATCGGCCGCGTTTTTAAACGACGTCTTAAAAACATTTGAACAAGACAACTGGAAAGAATTGGCGGCACAAACACAAGTAGATTTAGCAGAATGTTATAAGAAATCAAATGATACTCGAAAATTTATTCGCGCTTGTACAGCAATAGCATCATCTCCAGATATCGATACCTTAATTCGTTGGACTTATTTCGATGAAATGTTAAAAAGTCTTGAAAACCTAGACAAGCCTCTACTAGTACCTTTTAAAGATGTAGTAAAAGTAATAAATGTATCGGTAAAAAATGATCAACCCTTAATGCAGGATCGCGAATATGATATAGAGGTGACTTTGGAGTCGAATTTTCCAAGAGAGGTATTGTGTGGAAAGATCTTGGCTTCATTAGAAGGCGAACAGGAACAAAGAAAGGGCAAAGAGAAAAATTCTAGGGGTTTGAATAATTATCGAACGCATGAAGTCGCTATGCAAAGAATGAAAATTCAAAGACATATTGATTATAAGCAAGATAAGCAGATTTCTAGCGCAAGTGTTGTTTGTGGGAAGCATGTTTTGAAAAGGACAGATAGTGGTGTTGCAAATAATGGGCAAAATAGTGATTTTAGTTTTAGCTTGGAATGTACTAAACTGGTAAGTTATATAAATTATTTATTTAAAAAGAACATTCAATAAATACAGTTATATATCAACAAAAATTAGCGAATGAAACAATTTATATAAATGATAACAGTATAGAACAGAAGGTTGATAATGTGAAGGTAGGAAAATTAATATTACCAAAGGAATGTCAATAAACAGAATTGGATAAGCGCGAATACTGTAACTATGAAAACAAAAAGAACAAATGTATAAACTGCCTAAAAGTGAATTGGTAAATGCACAAATCTGCTCTAAAAAGAGTACCAAAAAAGGGTTAATTGACTAGAATCACCTCCATTACTATTTTTCTTTTAAAATTACCGCGCACTTAATGAAAATAGAAAGAATTGTAGATACCTACTTTCACGCTTTCCACTTATGCAAGACGCTCATCTTAGAGAAATAATAATTAAGGCACTAACTGTTACAAAGTGTACATTACAAAGAACGCCACAAAATAATGCTTTCAACTATTTGTTGACAAACGAATCTGCGCTAATTGAAAGGTTACTTAGTTATCACGACTTTGACATTTTATGTTGTTTTTTTCTTCAACTTCCTCTTATAACAGACGATAGCCTTGTCTTTCTACAATAGTTCACAGCATAAACTGGGATGCTGAACCACAGAACATTATTGTTCTGTGGCTGAACTCTAGCTTTCCTATCACCTCTTTGGGGGACGCCCATCTCACTATGTCCTGTACCCCCATGTTTTCCTGATGTTTTCGCTTCTTATGCCATCCAGCTAAGAGTAGTCAGCAATTGCTAAGAGTTTTCATTTCTGTGTTTCTTAGAAGCCTTTGGTTGTTAATTAATTAATTAATCACTATTTGATTGTGGGTATAGAAGGTGTCACCAATTTTATAGAGGTAGTTTCTTAGCTTTTAATTTTATAATATATTTTTATTAATTATAAATTGTAGTTAATTAATTCGAATAATAATTTACGAGCTAAATGATATGTGTATGATCTTTATGATGTTAATGAATTGTTTATTTATTTTTTATTCATGTCTACGACATAACAACTATAAAATACTTATCACTAGATTTTTAAATTGTGGTAACGCCACAAATATTCCCCAACCAAACACTGAAGATGAATCTTTTAGATCAAAGTCCAAAAAATTTTTCAAACTCCAAATTGTGTTCCAATTTTTCGTCTTCGTTTTTTCTTGTCGATGGAATTGTCAGGAAATGTTACAATGTGAGCGCTGATCAAAGGAAAATCCAAACTATTCATGCCAGAAATTTCAAGTAAATCTTATATGCGGAACCAAGGTGGCTTGGCAATATGAGGAACATTACCAATTCAGCAATAGATTATTATTATTGCTGCTGCCGGGCTGAGGGGAGCGGCCCCTCTCGTTACCGCGACCTATAAGATCTATTGTAACTTTAGCCCTCCACAAGTTTAGGGAAATATAGGTCCTTGATGAACCTTAGTATTGCCCTGAGGTTTTGAACCTTTATGTCGGTAGGTGTCAAGAGAGTTTTACCGAAAATTTTGTGTCTTAGACGGCCTCTGGCGACGCAATTGCACAGTATATGTTCAGCTGTTTCTGACTCGTCTGTTGCAAAGTCGACAAGTTTGATCCTCAGCTTGTCCAATGTGGAAGAGGTGGTATTTTAGGGGCGCATGGCCGGTCAGGTAACCTGAGAGCGTCCTTAGATCCCCTATGCTGAGGCATAAAACCTCTTTGGTTTTGTTTTGCGACGGAGTTATCATACTATTCGCTTGTCTGTGACCTGGTAGTTCTTTCTAGCATAAGGCTACCTTTGAGACCTCCGAACTGTTGATTAGCTGTTTTAGGTAGCATTTTTGTAGTCCACAACCAGGTTGGGGTCCAATGACGGGCGTCTTCACTGCCTCTCTGGCCAGCTTGTCCGCCTTCTCATTGCCCTCAATGTTGCTGTGACCTGGAACCCACCAGAGAGTAACATCATTGCCCATAGCGAGTTCTCTCAGGTTGCTGGTACACTATCTGATCAGTGCGAAGTCGTATGTGTAGGGCTAAATTGCTTTTAAGGCGGCCCGTCTGTCTGTAAAATTGTTTATGGATCCACCTTTCTGTCCTTTCTGTAGGTTCAAAGCGGTGCACAAATTTATTGCAAGAACTTCTGCTTGGAAAATTGTTATTGTTCGAGCTGCGGGGCAGTTTAATGTGGCTATTTGGTCCACTGATGCCCATACCTACTCCGGATTTAACTGTCTTTGAAGCATCGGTGTACCAGGCTAGGGCTCCTCGTTTAATAGATAGGGAGAAGAAGGCGTTTCTGGAGCATGGGACACTTGGCGAGCCTACATTAGGTGTACATAATTCAAAATCCACCGTGATACCTGCGAGTCTTTGTTGTCCAAACAAAATCAACAGATTTTTTTATAGACTCTGTATCTGATAATGTGACTTTGCTGGATGATGCGCTTTATTATTTTTATCTAAATAATAGACTTGTTCAGTCAAAATTTTTCTTTAGTCCTTTTGCATAGTATGATATTACTGCAATTTCTTCAATTAAAAGTAATGCTGCAGATATTAATAATCTAAATATTATCATGCCCACACATTATAGATTATTTGATACATATACTTAATACTTGTATAAACCATGGCGTATTCCTAGACGCATGGAAGTGTGCTTTGGTGAAACTAGAAATCCTACTGAGTTTGCTCATTTAAGGCCTATAAGCATTCTTCTAGTTTTGTCTAAGGTGGCTGAAAAAATTCTTATTTTTCCGCTGAGTAAATTTATAAAAATAATATTTTGCCAGAGACATAATCAGGCTTTTGGCCTGAATATAGCTGTACCAGTGCGGTAATTCATATTGTTGATGATATTGTTTCTGGCCTAAACAGGGGAAATGCGACCTTATTTTGCCTTTTAGACTATTCAAAAGCCTTTGATACATATAAATCATTAATCACGATTTGTTGTTTTCTATTTTAATGTTTGTTGGTTTGGACGACATGACAAGTGCGTTGTTACGTGATTATTTGAGAAATCGTCAGCAGAGTGTAATAAATTGTTGAAAATGAATCCTCCGATGCTCTCCATTTGTCATCCAGTGTTCTACAAGGCTCAGTACTTGGACCTCTTCTTTATACTATACAGGGTGATTTATTAGCTCACCATCAAACTTAGACATATGATATGATCCAATTACCAAAAATTTTCCTATTTCAATTATTTACGGAATTATAACACTTTAAAGTTTTAATTTTTATATCATAATTAACACAAATATTACAAATATTGTCCAAAATAGCCTCCGTCTGCTAGAATACATGCTTCACAACGATGAATTAAAGAGTTCTTCAGCCGAATTAAAATGTCTGGTTGATTTCTTATTTCAGTAGCAGCTATTTGTATTCTGTTTAATAATTTCTCGTGTCTTAATTTCCACTTGATACACAATTTGTTTTCTATGACCGACCCCATAAGTAGAAATCCAATGGATTAAGGTCGGGGATCTAGGTGGCCAAGCAAATGGACCATTATTACCAATGCACTTGTTTGGAAAGTATTGGTTTAACCACTCGACAACTACTCTTCCGCGATGGGGTGGGGCACCATCGTGCTGGTACCATATATTTTGAATTACATTAAGAGGTATATCTTCAAGTAAATCAAAAAGTGTATTGTACAAAAAAATCTGTAATTTACAGCGTTCAAATGTCCGTCAAGTACATGCAAACCTAGTAAATTGATGTTAAATATTCCACCCCAAACGTTGATGCTGAAACGTTGAAATTTCCTTGGTCTAATCGCATGCGGATTTTGTAATGCCCAGATATGTTAATTATGGTAATTATTTATACCATCTCGTGTAAAACATGATTCATCTGTCTAGAGAACATTTGAAATGAAGTCATTATTTTGAGCATGTTGCTGCAATAACCATTCACAAAATGCTAGCCGTTGCTGATTATCTCCTGGCTGTAGAGCTTGAACATTCTGTTGACGATACGGATGAAGGACTTCGCGGTTCAATACCCGCCATGCAAAATTTTGACTTACATGTATGCTGTGTGCTATTCTTCGAGTGCTGATGGAAGGATTATCAATGGCAGTATTAATTACAGCTTCTTCGTCCTCTACGTTAACTACATGCGGTCGAATAGCTTTTGCTGGAGCAGGATTACCTCGAAGTCTTCTGAAAGAATTGCTAAAAACTGAGTAATATGACAAATGACGCTGTGGAAATCTTTCTTGATATTCTCGTACTGATTGTCGAGCATTTCCATTGCAAAAACCATACACGAAAATTATATCAGTATACTTTTCAGTGCTATAAGCGTACATTTTGAGTTTCTTCTTGTAATAATTAAACCTTATAACAAACTGACATATTACAATGAAAACTTTGTTTTTGTTAAATGTTTCATTTTACTGAGTATTAATAAATTCGCTGCAGAAAACTTTAAAGTGTTATAATTTCGTAAATAATTGAAATAGGACCTTCGATTATATATAATATGGATTGAGCTAACTGAATATATCTACTAACAAAAATGTGGCTCAAGGTGAATAGACGCAGATGGAAAGCGATAATGTGAAAGTGTAACAAAGATAGACATAAAACGGTACTAAACAGACTGGCGCATGCGCACAAAAGTGTCAAACCTCTTCCATTTGACGTTTATCGTTTTGTTGTGTCAAAGCCAGTCACACCGTTATGTTTAAAAATGTATTGTTTCGTGTGCAAAGTTCGCGATAATACAGTTTCACATCACCTGTAAGTATTATAAATGTTACTTCTAATTGATAGTTTTTTATCTTATAAATTAACGCACGCCCATTATATGTCAGTACGCTTCTATGTCTATCTCGGTTCGATCACCTTGCGCAAGCTATCTCTCGTTGGCTCAATCCATATTATATATAATCAAAGAATAGGACATATGAGCTAATAAATCACCCTGTATATACGAGTCAGTTTGTTACATACAAACTACAATACATAAAATATTGTAAATCTCATTTTTATGCTGGTGATACCCAGTTGTATTATTCATTCCGGCCGGACGATGTGCGATTTGCTTGTGAACGTGTTAATGAGGATCTGTAGAGTGTGGCCGATTACTCTAGACGTCATAGTCTTCGGATTAATCCTGCGAAAACTGAAATGATTTTCTTTGCACCTCAGCGGCAAAAACAAAATATACTTGCTCAACTTAAAATTTCTGTAGATAATACATATGTCCCTCTTAACGAAGTAGTAAAAAGTCTTGGGTTAATTATTGACAGCGGCCTTAAGTTTGCAGAGTTTATTAATAAATGTTGTATAAATGTAATATTGTAATTTAAAATTAATTTATAATAGCAGACACTTTTTAAATAGAAAAACGAATGTTATGCTATGTGAATGACTGGTGTTATCTAATTTCAATTATTGCGATGCTGTCTATTCATCTTTTATTTTCTATCTGTCTAAAAGAAAGATACAAAAGGTGCAAAATTCGTGTTTGCGGTTAATTTTCGGGATTAGACGTCGACAGCATGTTGGTCACCGGTTGTTTGATTTGAATTGGTTGAATACACAGGATTGTCACCTATCAGAAAGCCTTCATATTTGTATGATAAGATTACATTCCTATCTGACGTGCATACATTGAACATAAGATTTAGAGGCACGCTGACTCCCCCGATACATAGTCTTCAGCTCTTTAAGAAATCGTTTTCATACCAAATTGCTAAAATATACAATGATATGCCGTTAGATGTAAGGTCGTCTGCAACCGTTTACACATTTAAACGGAAATACTCGAGGCATTTGTTTGGCTTAGCTTGAGGTGTCCTGGTCCATCGCATTCGCATTTTCATCTTATCAATGACTAGGACGATAACTTTCTTTTTCTCTTCATTTGTTTATTATTTGGTTAGTATTCAAGTGTGTGCAGGTTTCTTGCATTGTGTTTTTTAGTGCTGCTGTTTTCTTTTTGTTGTTTTTTATTTTTTTTTTCTTTTGTTTTTGGCGTAGTTGAAAACCATGTTTTCTACCGAATTACGCCATTTTCCCAGAAAGAATCTTTTGTGGTGGAAATTAATGTATTGATTTAATTTTTTTTTCTCTTTCTGGAAAATAAATGCATTATTATTATTATTATTATATGAAGTAGTTACTTCTCTTCGCTTTCCAAAAACTTCAAAAGCTCCATCTCAACTAATCTTGAAGACGTGAATAAAATTATCACGTCGGGTTCACCAATTTTATAGAAGGTGTTACCAATTATAAAAGATTTGTACCAATTTTATAGAGGGTTGTTTCTTGATTTTTACTTTTACAATATTTTTTTATTAATTTTTAACTGTAGTCAATTAATCCGAATAATAATTTAAGAGCTAATTAAAATGTGTATGCTCTTTATGATGTTATTAATGAATTGTTTATTTATTTTTAATCATGTCACAACTATAAAAAACATAACTAGATTCGTATTTTTTAGCTATATAAAGTATGACATTTTAAGGTGTCATCAGAAATATAGGTTTTTAAATTTTGGTTATATCTGGATTAATTTCAATTTTCATCATACAATGCCCATTTACACAATACATTTACATTAGTGATGGAACGGATATCCGGCAACTATCCGGTATCCTGCCTATCCGGCCATTTTTTAAAATCCGGCCAGATACCGGATAGTTACTTAGTACTCCACCATTCACAGGAATTAATATTTCCTTTAGGTGTTGGACACTGCAGATAATAATCAAGTTCAACCCCAATAGGACTTTTTCATTGAAAACAAATTTATTTATCATTAGCAACCTCATTGTAACAATCCCAATACGATATATAAAATCTTTTGTTGCAGTTTCGTCTAGTTTTCTTCTCTTCGCTTATAATTCATCATCACATTCATTACTAACAGAACTGTCGCTGTTATCACTTTTGATTATTAATTAAAGTATTCTCTTTTTAATGCAAAAAACCGTTTTGAAACATAACTTTTATTTGTTGAGAAATAAATTTTTGAAATCATTGACAATTTTTTTGAATTTTGCAATTTTCGCCGATTAAATTTTAAAAATTCGTATAAAATCGAATTCTTGGAATATGAGTAAGAAAATTTCCCAAAGTGTTAAGAAAAGTGTCTTCTTTCCAATGAACCAACTCGTTTTGAAAAATAGCTTTTAGTTTTTGAGAAAACAATATTTCAAATTTTGATAAAATTTTCAAATTTACAATTTTCATCGATAATTTTCAAAATTCGCTATAAAATTATTTTCTTGAAGGATCATTGTGGAAATATCGCCAATTATTAAGTAAAGTAATTCTCTTTTTAGAGTTGCTTCGTGAGTTAAATCAGCATCAAAAAAGTTCATTTTGTATCGTGGATCCAAATAAGTTGACATATTATAAGCTGATAAAGCTACATTATCAGCTATCTTATTAATTTCATTTTTATTCAAATATCGCAATAATGTGGCAATGTAGGGTATCACATTAGAAATGCACCAGAAGTTATAACTAGGACTCGGATTTTATGCAAAATGCATCTTGTTTATTTTCTGGGATATTTCTTTCAAAATTGGTTTCTGGGCGAATTACATAAAAATAAGGCAGATGGTACAATAAAAAAATTGCATATTTTGCATATTTTTACAATTTTTTTGGTTGTTACATAAATTGGCCTTTTACTGCATATTTTCGCATATTTTGTCATTTTACTAGATTTGTTTCTTGGTGCTTAATAAAATTTAAGCACAATACAGGATATTTTTTGACAAAATTTCACAGAAACATGCGGGGAATCTCTAGCGCAGTTGAGTTTAAGTTTAAGGAAATCCCCAACCATAGTTACTGTGGCTGTGTTCAGTGTGAGTGAACATTAATCTACCAATCTATAACAACATTGCCTAAACTGAAATCGTGTCGTGGATAAAAAGTTATCTCGAACTAAATTTAAATAATGAGGAATTATTTTGTAAAGCTTGTGCCAAAGTTGTAAGTATTTTTTTTTTAAATTATGTCGTAACGTTTTAACCAAAGATTTAAGTTAAAAATTAGAATTTTCGGCGGAGTTACCAATGGTTTGATGACAACGAAATTGTATTTCTCATTGACTTTTACACTAGTTTTAAAACGAGTTAAAAAAATGGAAAACTGTTAAATTAAAACTATATTAAATTTGGTGTCCTATTTTCTTGGGATATGTTTTTACATATGATCGGCAATGAAAAATAGGCACGAATCTGTTTTATAGTCTGAGATTTATATTTTTAATCTGTTAAGTATTTATGGCTAACTTTTTGAATTATTCTTTTTTAACATAACGTGTGAGAGGAAGTCCCAAATAGAACAATATGTGAAAATTGCAAAACATACAAAAATGTGATAGAAATAGATCGATTACAACTATAAGAAAGGTATATTTTTATGTATTTCCACATATTTTTTGCATATTTCGGATAAAAAACTTGCATATTTATGCACATATTTCCTATAATTTGACTTCATAAAAATCCGAGCTCTAGTTATAACCATAATGGCCGGATAGATATGCCGAATATCCGGTATCCGACTTTTCGCAAAATCACTATCCATTCCATCACTAATTTACATCCTTTTGCAGTACATAAACGTTTTGCTGTAATATTTTAAAATATAACATTTATCTTTTACTATTTTAATATGATGGTATGTTGAAAAAACATTATGATCAATTTTTATTATTTTATTATTCACAATCATAGCCAATGCGTGTATTGGTGTCTTAATCTTTGTTTTTCATTAAAAGCTGTTCTGGCGTTCTTTATCTGCGTAGCTCGTTATGTTGTTTTATGTGACAGCTTTTTAATAATATTTGCAGAAAATTACTTGTCAATAATGGAAAACCGAAATACTCACTTGGTTGACGTAAGAGATATATCTGAATCGAATAGAGTAGATGAGGCATAAACCAATTAAAAGTAAAATATATGATAACAGGAGATGTTTACAGAGCAAATACGCAATCTTTGTTCTTCTTCTTCTTCAGAACAATACTTTGTTCTGAACAAATTGTGTATAAATTGGTCGAAAAGCTATGCGTGGCGACACTCTTCGTTTGATTCTGAAGTGAAAATCTTAATGTAAAAATATTGTATCGCGCTTCGTACGGTTTCAGGAAGCACTTAATCCTTTCCTATCAAAGCGCGGAATATTCTGCGGGCATGCGACTGTCTCATAAAACGAAGCGCTTGAAAAATAAAAAGAGATTTCGTATCCAAACATTCTTTTAGCTATGCGCCCTGTTCCTCATGGACCTGATTTACTTGTACCTTGTCCTCCAGCTACATTTGAAAACATGTTGGATGATGTCGATCAGTTGTTTCAAGGCAGTGATGACGGCGATAATGATGGTACTTACGAGCCCACCTACAATGAGCCAAAACTTCACGCAGTCGGAACTAAACGATTTGGTTAGAGACTTAGGCCTTCCAAAGGATACAGCCGAAGTTTTAGGTCGAGGTTGAAAAAAAAAACATTCGTTGGCTCCTGGAACATCCTTCTCTTGGTACAGAAGTAGAGAAAAAAGAGTTTGAGTCTTTGTTCTCTCTCGAAAGTGACCTTGTTTTTTGTACTAATGTTCCTGGGTTGATGGAGACATTCAACATAAAATACCACCCCGGAGAAAGGAGACTTCATTGATTCTTCTAGAAGAACTCTGAAAGCTGTTCTTCTCCGCAATGGCAACCAATATGCATCTGTACCAGTAGGACGTTCAGTTCAGAATGTTACGAGAACCTCAAATTGGTACTTAACAAGCTTAAGTACTCTGATCATAAGTGGATTGTTTGTGGGGATTTGAAGTGATCTCTATGTTACTAGGCCAACAGATTGGCTACACAAAGTTCCCCTGCTTCCTTTGAATGGAATAGCCGTGACCGTAAATAACACGTAAAAAAGAATAGCCAGTAAGAAAAACTTTGGTTCCTGGAGTTAAGAACGTTGAGGATATCTCTGTGAGCAGTTTCCCGGCCACTCTGGGGCAAAACTTAAAGAAGGGGTATTTGTTGGTCCCGATATAAGGAAACTTATGATGGATGGAAACTTCTAGTTGAAAATGGAAGACCAGGAAAGGAAAGCATGGAAGTCTTTTAGACAAGTAGTAACTGGCCTCCTAGGTAATAAGAAAGACCCAAACTACAAGAATACTGTTGCCAATCTGTTAAATAACTATAAACTGTTGGGTTGCAACATGAGTGTTAAAGTTCATTTCCTTCATTCTCATTTGGACTATTTTCCGGAAAATCTTGGAGCAGTAAGTGAGGAACAAGGAGAACGACCAAGGTATAAAACCAAGGTACCACCATGGTATAAAAGGAATGGAACGCAGATATCAAAGGCACAGGAACGTTAACATGATGGTTGACTACTGCTGGATGTTAAAAAGCGAAAATCCTCAACCTCACAGCAGGAAAAGTACCAAACGAAGTTTTGAAGGAATTACTCATGACTGACAAACTGTTGAATAATAAAGCCATTATTCCACAGTTCTGACACACCCTACTAATCAAAAAATAAAATATTAACAGAAATGACAGCTTTCGTATATTGAGGTTATGTCTGAAATGTCTATCAAGTTTATTTTTTCCCTTTTTTTCATTTTATTTTTCAAAATTAAATAGTTGTAGATAAAGTATAGTATTCAACTTACGTATAATGGATGTTACCCACTCAGATTACAACACTCGCTCGCTTCGCTCTCTCGTGTTGCAACTTCATCTTCGTGGATAACAGTCGCCATTATACGCTTGTTGAATAATATACAATTATTCCACTAGTGGAATAATGAAAAATATAATCTTAAATCCTATTCACATCCTATTTATTATTTATATTAACATTAACATTTATATTAATAAACATTTCATTCCTTGATTTCAAGCCCTTGTCAAAAACTCTTCGCCTTGTATCCTCTTGGCTGATTCTTCAAATAGGCTATAAGCTTACTATATTTTCCTATGTCTATGTTTTTATAGACCTTTATAGCGGCTTTCAGCACCGAATACTTCGATCACATGGATAAAATTGCATACCTCTTCTTCAAATTTAAGAAATACGATAGCAAGACTTCCTCATTTATTGTTATTACGCCCCGTTTTTCTTTCACTTCATTAAACACGGAAAATACTTTTTCGTAATGTTCCCTGGACATTGCAGGCAATAATTGGACAGTTGCTTATTCAGCTTCCTCAAGAATTATCTTGGGAACATAATCACTTTTTTCCATTTTTCACCAAGTTTACCTTTACAACCTTTACAACTTTCACATTTTTACAAATATGTTGCAAATGGAGTCGATAAACAATCGAAAATAAATAGCAACAATTCAACACCTCCCATTTGTTTTTGTTAATTGCAATGATTTTTGATCATTTTTTGATAACATCAGATGAAATTTTGGCGATTCTGATTCTAAATGAGTGTGATTGTGGATAAAACATTGTATTGCATGCGTGTTTTAGATGCATTTTATTCACTTAAGAAAATTAAACATTTTTCGAAAACTGCTATTAAAAGTTGACTTTTGCGTAGTATTTAGCGACCGTCAAAACGATAGTTTTTTGTCAACAGCTACGACAATCAAAGAATTCTCGAACGATTTTTTTTGCTGGCTAAAGCTCGCAAAAAAAACTTTCGTTCTCGAATGCAAAAGTGTCATTTCGCTATCTTGTATCAAAAATAACTATTTTGCGTGGATAAAATGCTGTCTAAAACACTTATGCAATAAATAACTATTAATAACATATACATAGATAATATCGATATAAAATACATATGATTTTCCTAGAAAGTTTTACCTCATTTTGTAGACAAACCTTACGCGATAGAAAAAAACCAATATTATTTCTGAAATCATCACCAAAAACCACATAAAAATCAGTAATTAGAACAACAACAATTTTAAAAAATATTTTATTTGCAGGCCTGTGTTATTATAAAATTCAAAACTTACAATATTAATACATATTAATATTTTTTAATATATAAGTAAATCTTAACAGACCAATTCTGACTTTAAAATTATCTGTTACGGTATAAATAAACATCTATTTTAACAAATATTTACTACTATCCGTGCAAAAAGTCAAGGCCCTTCACTTTAGAGATCGATATCTTCGCAACCGCTCGATAAAAAAAATTGCGACAAAGTTTGCTGTAATCAGTGAACATTTTTATGTAACATATGTTAATTTGAAAATTTTCGGATTCACGGTTTTCTTTTTATCGCGAGTTAAATAAAAAAAGTACCCGATTTTTGAGAGTGCCAGCAACTTTGCGATTTTTTTCCTTTCCAATCGGTCCAATCCTGTCCAATCTGTCCGGGTTCTGTCCAATCGGAACAGATGGTGCGTCCCAGATAGGACGTCGCACCTTATTTCTTTATGTAGGTAAGATAAAGGCGCAACGTACGTCATTTTCGAGATTTTAGACGTAACTTTATTTTTTAAATGGAAACCATAGTTGGCTATGACTTAAAATAATTTGTTATTTTCTTCTGATAACAAATATATATAGTTTGTGGGGTATATTTCTTATGGTTATTGAATAATTAACAAAAATTCATTTTGTTCTGTCTAAAACTAATGTATGTATTTAAAAGTTAATGTTGCTATGGTGATAACCATACATACTATGATGGAACATAATGTATCAAATAATTACCAAAGTTTGTATTTAAAAATTCGGTAACAACTCTGGCATTATGTGCTGGTACGATGCACCAGCATGTTAAGAGTCAAAGTATAATAAAACTGAATAAAACTTTACAATGAATTTCGAAAATTATGCGACGTTAGCCGCGGAATTTTATTTCACAAGATATCCAGAAAGAAAACAACCGCACGTAAAAACCTTCAGTCGGTTAGCAGACAATTTAATAGATATTTGGTCCTTCCCCAAACTACATACAAAAACACCAAAATGACCAAAATTGACCAAAATGAGAGTGGGTTATGGGAGGTTATGTGATAGACATTAATACGTCTAAAAACATAAAACTTCAAAAATAATATGAATACGTCTAGGATATAACCTCTAAAAATACACAGCAAATACATAGACCATAACAACAGCAGGGCGTGGAAAATGGTGTGACGTAGTTTGCGGGCAGGTTGTCACAACAATGGATGTAGCAGTCCTGTTAGATTCTACTGTCCTTGACCTACGCCACTGAATTCTTCGTAAAAAGTTGCCCATATAATGTTTTATTTATCTTTGATAATAAGTGAGTTCAGTTTTTGCCGATAGGGCGAAAACAAAAGACGATAGCTGTTCGCAATTTTCGGCATTAGCATTTTCTCGAAAAACGAGATCATGACATGTAAGCTACTTTTTTTCTATCTCTTTTAGTTTCGGAGATAGCCTATGCGGACATCGAAATTGGGACACCCTGTACACAAAGTTGCTGGCACTCTCAAAAATCGGGTACTTTTTTCATTTAACTCGCATAAAAAGAAAACCGTGAATCCGAAAATTTTCAAATTAACATATGTTACGTAGAAATGTTCACTGATTTCAATAAACTTTACCGTAATTTTTTCCATCGAGCGGTTACGAAGATATCGATCTCTAAAGTGAGGGGCCTTGATTTTTTGCACGGATAGTAGGTGTTAGTGATGTAAAGTTTAGTTACTTTTTAGTATTTGTAACTATCCGTTACTTTCAGAAAAAGTATTCGTTACTTTGTACTCGATACTCGTTACAAGTAATCGTTTGCATTTGCATTCGAGTACTCGTTTGCGCTCGAGGTTCGAGTACTAGTTTGCAATAGAGTACCTAGTCGTTTTAGTTGGACTACATACTTACATAAATTTATTTTATATTACACTTATTTTTGAAAATAAATACTGTACGTATATTATATCGTGTTTGTTACGCTACTATGCACTGTGCACTAATATCAAAAAATAGAGTGTAGGTTATGAGATTTACTTTTTCACTGCATATTATAACGAAGAATTGTTCTTAATTATTAATAACTTACGTTTCTCTTATTATATAACAAAAATATTTGAAAGTAGTAACACATTAACAATGGAAAACAAAACTTCTTCTATAAAACAGGCAATAATAAAATAAAATAACAATAAAAGATATTACAGCTTATTATTGCAATGTAAGTCGATTTCGCCTATCCGACAATACTTAGCCAGCTTTGAAAAAAGTAACTGTTAGATTCAAAGTAACTGGTACCGATATGATACAGTAACAGTTACTTGTAATCGCGCGGAATAACGAGTATTCGCGTAACGAATAGTTACTTTTTTTACATCACTAGTAGGTGTTACGAACTTTATAACATGAAAATAAAAATAAATTTTGTCATGATGACTCCCCTGTTTATTCTTATTACTGTTATTTTTATAGCCTCTAATGCTAACTCCCGGTATAAATATAATAAGACTGAAGAAAAAAGCGACAATAGTGGGAAAACGCTCCATAGGTCACATAGCTATTTACATCGGCAAATTAGAACTAGTTTCCACTCCCGTTTCACCAAAAATCACAATAGAAGTAAAACGGGAAGAACCGTCGATAAGATTAGACGAAGGACAATGGCCGTTACTTTTTGGCCTAGAACAAAGACTCGAACTAACCATCACCATAGGAAGTTATAAAATTGATCCTGTAAGATTTTTAAAATGATTTTTATTTATTATTTATTTTTCTTTCTTTTAGAATTGTGTAGTTAAATTAATAGGTTCGAGAGGCGTTTCGATTCAACACAATTTAGATGCCCCTTTACAATCAACTATAGAAATACCAATCGAACAAACCGAGCCAGAGCAGAAAACGGTTACTACTCTACGAGTTTTGGCGGATCAATTCTCAAAAGACCAACAGATTACAATTCGATGGCCGTTTTCGCAGAAACCCATCCCCGTAGCTTTAAGTTTTACAACGCCCATGAGTTGTACAATGAGGCTACATACAGCTCGTCATAGGAAATTTGTTCAAATATCCGTTACCGGTCAATGCGATTTACAATTGACGGTTACAACTCCTAAATTATTACTTGGGGATGGTATTAATGTTATTACTCATAATATCCCTTCTAGTCAAGTAAGAAATAAATGGTTTTAAAATGTTTTTTTTTTTATAAATGATTAAAAGGTTTATTAACTGAATTTTTTTAGATTATTACTAATGGTATTTCAATTTCTTTTATGTGGGAAGTAGAAATACCATCAACGAACGATGGTGGGCCTTTAAAAGGTGAATTTAGATTACATTATACCGTTCATTCTGATAGTAAAAGTAAAATGTACCAATATTACTTTGATATAACCGATTACCAGGTAAATATTAATAAATTAAACAAAATAAAATTTTTATTTCCTTTTTTTTTTATTGTTTTTAGACTTTATATATTGTTGAAGCAAACGTGGAACCAACGAAAGGTAATGAATTCTGTAGGGTTGGTGCTGTTTGTAATTTACATTTGTCCATTAAACCGGCAAATCAATCGTTACAAATCGTCGGTACGAACTCGCTGATGTACGAAGTATTGGCGGAACAAAGTGTTTGGGCCGTTTGTGGAAGAACCGCGGGTGTGGTGTCTTTCATATCCGACCCTGAACCTCAAACAGTTACGTTGGAAGTTATGCCTTTAACCAGTGGTTATCTTCCTCTTCCATTAATTAGATTATCGAAGTACATTCCTGCCGAATTTACCGTTTCAGGTAAGAAACATTTCGTAATTATTTCTTAATATTTTTAAGGTTATTAAAAGTTGCATTAATATGTAATAAAATTTTAATTGTGCTGATCAACTTACAAATAGTTTTAGATTTTTATAACAAAATTAATCTATTTTAAGATTTGAGGTAATTTACGTTAAAGTTTGTTTTGAGTTATCCACATTTATTGCGTGTTTGGCAACATTTATTTTTAAAAGGAAGAATGGAACCATACACCGAGAGAGAATTAGATCATTTATATGTCCTGTGACAAATTAACAGATAGAAAAGTGCTGGGAATTTGCTATAGACATTTACATGTGGTTTATCGATTTTCGACAAGCGTATGATAGCATAAGAAGGGATAACATAAGAATGATCTTGTAAAGTTTTGGAATACCAGCAAAACTAGCTAAATTACTTATGCTAACTATTAATGATATTGCCAATCAAGTTAAAATCCAAAATAAGCTTACAGATAGTTTTATACGTAAGCAGGGATTGAAGCAGGGTAACAGTTGGGCACCATCAGTGTTAAAACTGGTCCTGGAACATATCCTGAGGTAATGTGAAATAGATGCTAAAGCATATAAAATAATACAAATGATGGGATACACCAATGACATGGTAATTACATCTTGATCCATAATAGGATTGAAGGAAGCCTGTAAGGAGATAGGTTTGGAGGTCAATGTAAACAAAACTAAGATAATGGTCCAATCACATAGACACCAAATACAACCGACGCATAAAGATATACAGGGTGATTCTCAACTTATAGGCATAAACTTGGGGATTTATTTCTCATGATAAATAATGAGTAATAGGTGAAAAAATTGTACTCAAAGTTTTTTAGTTTCCTAGATATCCATGACATTTACTTTCAAAACAAGAATACATACAGGGTGTCCCGTTAAGCGTACGGAGCGGCTGTATCTCAACAACGGTATGGCCTAGAGGTTTGGGGAAAAAATCCTTATAAGCAAAGTGGGCAAGAGAAATAGCTGGAAATTATTTTGAAGTTCTTAATTCGACCGCTAGGGGGCGTAACTGCCATTGAGAAACATAAAATTCCCGCTATCTCAGAAAGTTAGACGATGAGCTATAACGTTGACAACATCATTTAGTAGCTTGGATAATACCGCGTCGCTTTTGTTTTGCGATATTTCTCATATCTGTCATAATAAGGGAGAGGGAGGCCAATGCGTTTTCAAATGTTTACATTTTAATATCTCCTGGACCATTCAACCGATTTGAATATTTTTGGTCTTGTTTGAAAGAGCGTTTCATGCTCTTTTAAAAGATATTCAGTAAGACCGCTTGGTTTAAAACAAATAAGCTAGAGGGCGTTATCTGCAGCGGTTACATATTTTTGTGATTTTTGAAAAAAAGGTAAATGGAACGGTACTATTTACTTCACAGACCGTTAATCACCATAAAATTTGCTAAATATTAGTGAAAACCGCATCTCGATATCTCCATCCATTCTCGAATTATAAAAGAAAATGTTAAAAATTCATATATCTTAATCGGATCAAGTTACCTTAGGAAACAAATAAGAGAGAACAAAAATTTTATTATCTAGAACCTTCCTTCACACTTCATCCAAGCTTAGAACTGCTTCAAAACTACTTTTGAGGCGTGTTGAAAAGCCAACGGATCAATGAAACATCAACAATGATAATAAAACAAAATAAACCAAAACACTTAGAATAACTTAAATTTTTGGCAAACATAACTCACTAATGAGGATTTAAGGATTTTTTTCCCAAACCTCTAGGCCTTACCGTTGTAGAGATACAGCCGCTCCGTACGCTTAACGGGACACCCTGTATAAGATTTTAGAATGACATCAAAGCAAGTGTTCGAAGTTGTTTCCAATATTTTATATACACAATTGGGTTCGCTGAATCCACGATGTCCCACTAGCGCGGCCTATACCAGTATCTGATTTTATAATCCTTGCTCATTATTAACTTCCTCAATATTTACTTCCTTAGCTGCAATGTTAAATGCCTGTATAACCACTAACCACTGTATGCCATCCTCAGTATCGGCCAAGAGGACGGCATCATCTGCATAGCACTCAATCTTGATTTTGTACTTTGTAATGTTTGCCCTGTTCTAATTCTTTTATCCTTAGTTCGAACGTTTTGGTTAAATCAACGAAACAGAGGATGGCTGCCTGACGTTTTTTCGCCGCAGTTCTATCTGATTCTCTTTGATGCTCTCAACATTTTCCACAACATTGTGTGATCTGTACATATCATTCTTCATCTCGGTACTAAATTTCGCCATGCGTCATTTGTGTAGGCATTTCTTGCAAGCAGGAGAACATGAGAAAACGACCCACTCAAATGTATGTAAACATTTTTTTGCAGAAGATGAAATAATCATGGTGGTATCAGTTCTAAACAGATGAGATAGTTTGGTGTTGCTGTGTAAGATGATAGCGCGGCCTAAACCACGGTGTTGGCAGATTGTCTTGGCAGCAGTTTGTATCTGATTTCGCAATCTTTGCTCAGTATTAACTTCGGTGACGTACACTATGCTTTGTAAGTGATCCCAAAACAAAAAAAAAACAAGAGAATTGAGGTCGGGCGATCGAGATGGCCAGGCCAATAGACTACCTCGACCTGTCCATCTTCCAGGAAACACTTTATCTAGATGTCGCCGCATAAATCGGATATCTAGGAAATGAAAAATTTTTTGCTACAATTTTTTTTTACCTATTAGCCATTATTTGTCGTGAGAAATAAATCCCCAAGTTTATGCGTATAGGTTGAGAATCACCCTGTAGAAGAGGACTCCATACAATTGGTTGACGAGTTCATATATTTGTGGTCCTTGGAAGTTTTTGAGAAATCATCGAAATGTTTGGTTTACGCTAATCTTATGCGATTATTATGTTTACCCTTTTAGGATCAAAACTGGCAAGGTTATAGATTTATATATGGTATTGCAAGTGAAAATGTGGTGTATTTATGAAAAGTTTCGTCGTTAATAAAAAGTGGGCTAAAGATTTTTCTGCATGCAGCTTAAAATGTCCCCATTAATCGTTCATAGCCATACTCGTTTTATCTCTGCTAATATTGCATGGTACTAGGTTAATAATATGTTATTATACTTATTTATACAACTACGAGCGAATACATGTATTTTACTCAATAATGGGTGATCAAAATCGTATCGTTTTTGTAGTTTCTTGCAAGTAACAATAAGAAAGTTTTGCTCATTCATCAAAAATTCATCAAAGGCTATTTTATTTAATTTGATTTTTTGACCCACCACTTTGGTACCTAAGTGCATTTTAACAGGATTGATAAAGTACGCAGTATTTACTAACAATAAGTAGTGATGAATCGATCTGAATAATTTTCAGATTTTGTAAAGGAATATTTTGGTTTTTAAATAATGTACAATCTTAAAGCTAAAGAAGAAATATATTATTATATTATAATAGCAATTTTTCTTAGAAACATACTGGTGGCACCCTCATTTGCAACTTTAGGATTGTTATCAGAAAAAACCTCTATAAACTTAAATGTACGAGTACCTATTTTTCTAAGCATCATTAACTATGATTTTATTTATAAATTTGTAACGTAATGTCTCGGCCGCAAGCGACCTCGCTAAATAAATTGAAACTCACGTTGTCACTCTATTAAATCGATGACGCTTGCAGCTGAGTTGCACTGTACCTCAGCCGCAAACGACCACACGGCGAGTCATACATTTGGGATACTAATAACGTAAATTAAACAACGATTTGCTGAATAATCTCTTATCGTAATATTTCGACAAACAAAATGTTACTAACCCTTCACACTTGACCAGTCGATATTACAACGCCTCGGCCGCAAGCGTTTCTCATACTTAATTGAAAGTAATTATATTATTTTGTAATTATTTATGCTCAGAGAGCAAGAACCTTTTTATGTTATATTATTTTATTGAAATATTTTGTTTTATAATATTGTGCATAACAACTGTACTAACATATTATTAACATCAACTATCTTGATAAACTAAATTCAACATCCTACAACCTTATGGATTATAAGTAACGATTGTAATCGTTAATATTAAAACATTTTGGTTGTATGTTTAATAAATAAATTTCTTGGTAGAGGTTTTGTTAGGATGTCTGCGACATTTTCAGCAGTAGGTACATATTGCATGTTAATAGTTTTATTATTTATTATATTCCTTAAGAAAATAATTTCTCATATCAATATGTTTAGACCCTCTGCGAATTTTCAAACGAATTTGCCATAAAAATTGTGCTTTTGTTGTCGCAGTACATAATTCCATTTGTTTGTACATCAAAATCCTCTAATATTCCTTTTAATTTAATTATTTCTTGTGCTGCTAGGGCAGCAGCCATGAATTCGAATTCGACAGTTGATAAAGATACAGATTTCTGTTTTCTTGAAAACCAATGCACTACATTATTTCCATAAAATAAGAGTCCGCCACTGATACTTTTTCTATCTGATTTATCAGATGCCCAATCAGACTCAGTATAAGCAATCAAGTTATTGCTTGTTTTATGTAACTTATAGTTAAGGCCTAAATCCTTGGTTCCTTTTAAATATCGAAGAATTCTCTTCGATGCTTTCCATGTTTGGTTCGTTGCCCTGTTTAAATATCTGCTGAGAGAAGACACTGAGAACATAATATCTGGTCGTGTGGTCACTGCAAGGTACATCAAACTTCCTATAAGTTCTCTATGAGGAACATTTTTCATTTCGTCGTTATCTTCAATTACATTAAAATTCGTTTCCATCGGCGTTGTAACTGGGTTTGAATCCTCCAAGCCAAATGTTTTGAGAATCTTATCTACCATATTTGTTTGATTTATATTTAAACTTTTATCTGTGCACTATATTCACTTCTAAAAATGGCCCGGTTGTACAGGCCCTGATATGTCCGTGTGCAATAATTCTCCAATTTGTCGAGTTTCTTTATCGAATCTCGCGAATGCTTTTCTTGTCGATTTTCTTTCTATACATATTCTGCATCTTTCTTCACTTACTGGTAAATTGAGTAACTTTAACCCAATTTTATTTAGATGTCCTAATCTTCTATGCCACACATCTTCATTTTGTATTATATTACAACACATTTCTGGTTGAGCATTTTTAAATATTAATTCTAATATGAATAACCCTTTTAATGTCTTACATTCAATTTCGAATCCATTTGAATATAACTTTATAAAATTTCTTGTAAACGTTACTTTTATTCCTTGAGAGTAGTAACGGTCGTTACTGTTAGGAATTAGAGTAAGTAGTCTCGGGAATACACGACCAAAACGACAAAGGTTAGATAATTGAAAAGGCTTCCTTTTATCTCTACCAAGCTTTCGGAAATTTTATTTTTCTTTCCTCAGGGTAACTACAAGTTTGAAAACAACAAAAACGTTACACTATGTATACAAAATTCATCTTAAATTACTTACAAAAGTGGATTGCGCATAAAACTGAGCCAAAGTTAAACATGAGTTCGCCATAATTGAACGTTAAACATCTCTAAACTAACAAACATCTCCAGCATCAAAGAGTAAAATTTCAAATCAGATACAACTAAAAGTATGAAAGTTAATATAAACTTGAAAGGTTAAATATTACTTACAATATCAACATAAAGGAAAGCCTTTTCAATTATCTAACCTTTATCCTTTTTGGTCGTGTATTCCCGAAACTACTTACTTTAGTTACTTTTATTCCTTTTTTAATTAGTTGTGAAACTGATAGCAAGTTATGTTTTAATCCTTCTACTATTAATGCATTAATTGTAATTTGTCTTTCTTTATAATATGCATTTATAGTTGCTTTCTTCTTTGCCAACATATATGCAATAAAGCTGATATTATTTGTATGTACTTCATTTGCAGTTTCGACATTATATCCTCTTCCTCGTCCACGATACTTAAAATCTCTACCACTTCGTCTTCCTTTGAACGAATAACATGGAAAAAGAAATGCTTTGAAAGTTACTTCTTCAATATTTCTTTATTCACCTTTACTTTTCTGTTTTAATTCCTCATCTAACAGTCTTGATTTTACAAAATCCATACTAATTTCTGTATTTAATGTTTCTATAGCTGTAATAACTTGATCAATGACAGTATAAATGACAAATCTTATCAGATTCATCAATTTTTGTTCCTATACTTTCCAATTCTCTAATATTACTATCAAATTTTAAGAAATAATCTTCCAGTTTTTCTTGTTTTTTAATTTTAATGTCAATAATTTCCTTTTAAGTGTTAACTTTGTAAATACACTTTTTCTTTGAAAAACATCTTCTAAAGATTTCAACATTTCCTTTGCTGTTTTTGAATCGTTTATTGCACTGAATTATTATAGATTTCGCACGAGCATCTTTAATTTTAAATTCAGATTTTTCTTTATCATCTTTTATATTTTCTATATCTTTCTCTAAAGTATTTTTCTCTAAATAATCTTTCTTCAAGTAATGCTGCTACTAGGCGAAATTTCCAGTTATTAAAATTTTCAGAATTTAGTTGTTGTATATTTTGACTCATTTTTATTTTATACCTTTTTAACACTTTCTTTATTTAATTGTTTACTTCTCTGAGCTCTGGGTCCATAACCTGTTGTAATTGTTTATGCTCAGACAGCAAGAACCTTTTTATGTTATATTATTTTATTGAAATATTTTGTTTTATAATATTGTACAGGGTGGGTAAATTTGGGTGTTATTATAGGCTATCTCAGAAACTATAAGAGATACGAAATAAGTAGGTGCCATGTCCCGGTCTCTTTTTTCGAGACTAACCCAATCCCGCAAACACCAAACCTCTATCTTCTTTTGTTTTTAAGTTATAGCCAAAAAGTCAAATTTTCCTGATTTCAAAAAATGCTCATATTTCGTTTATTTTTGAAATTTGAAAAATGGGGTTGATACGTTCTTAAGACACTTTTTTAAGTAGAATAAACTGCCGTTGAAAAATTTTAAAAATATTTGATGATTTTTGAGATACAATACAAAGTTGTATTTTTTTAAATACAAACTATAGTAGATTATGGTGTTACTGAAAAGAGCATATTTTTAGCTCTCCAATGATGTATTGCACGCATGGTGTATTTGGGGAAAATAAGCGTTATTTTTTAATAAAGCGATTTGCGTATTGCAATACGAATACTGTGATATTGGTTGCATACTTGCAATGATGACGTCGGGTACGATAATTAATTAACACACTGTATGTCCGAAATATCAGTATGGTAACTATTGGTATATCATGATTTATTATAAAAACCATAATAAGAGACTTTGAAGTAATAACAAATAGACACAAACAAAGTAATATTAATAATAAATCTACATGTACTATGGCACTTTGAATTGCACAAGAGTCTTTTGCATTTACAGCTACA
Source organism: Onthophagus taurus (assembly GCF_036711975.1). Lineage (NCBI taxonomy): Eukaryota > Metazoa > Arthropoda > Insecta > Coleoptera > Scarabaeidae > Onthophagus > Onthophagus taurus. The sequence continues at coordinate 28,345,256 of NC_091972.1, read as the reverse complement.
TTTAGTCGTTATGATTTTATTTTACTTTATGCACTTACAACGTATATAGCCTTATCCTCCACTTTTCGGATTAGCTGAAGCTGCCAGCGATATTTCTCGATTAGAAATTTCATCTAGGGCAAGTAACTTTTCTTTACAAATTACGAACTGATTACGGGTAAAATGCTGCTTAAGGGTCCAATTTTTATTTGCTAATTTATAAAAATCGGAGTCATCTATTCTAATAACTACCGCTAACACATTTCTGTGGTCTGTACGTCCATGGTCGACACGAGGAACTTGTATTTGTACGGTGTCACAAATTTGGGCAGGCGGAAATTTTCTTTTTGAGGTTTTGCGGTTGACCTTTTAGCAGAAATTAACTCGTGATGTTCAGTTAATGCTTCAAATGAAGACATGCGAGGTTGCGGCTCCTGTTCAATAGAATTTTGGTTGTCCTCGTGTTGTTGTTCCGTCAATACTTGAAACTAAGACATGTTATGTTGCAGCTCCTCTTCAATAGAATTTATATCGTCATAATATATGTATATGCTATATATGCTATCGTCATTTCCAATTGGAATATGATCACTGCACAAATTTTTTTCGAAATAATTAACGATTTCTTCTAACTGTTCTTCAGTTTCAATATTTGTAAATTGTTTTCCAGGTAGACATGATGATGCTATGCCTCTTTTTGGTTTAACGCCAAACAAGGCTTTATATAGGCTATGGCGTATTCCTTTGTGGTGAGTTATGTTCTTGGCAAATTGGACAAAAGGCAAACCTTATGACCATTTCTTTGAATCATTATCGTTCATTCATGCAGTTAACACATTTTGTATATCATGATTGGGTCTTTGGACTGAGTCTTCTGTTTGGCTATGACGAGGCTTTCCATGAACTATCTGTAAGTCTTTCCACACTCTGCATAGTTCGGATACAACTCGATTACTAAATTCTTTACCATTATCCGAATGTAATATCGCTGGGGCATCAAATGTTACGAAAATATGAAGCAAGTGGTATGCTACTTCTTCCCCTCTCTTAATTTTTAATGGTCCTAGCTGGACAAATATTGTTAAGTGATCCTGATATACTAATATAAACTTGTAATCGTCCCTGTACGACTTCAAGTCGATCAGCTCCACTTGATATCTTGAGATTAACTCCGAACTGACCTTTTTAGCCACTTTGCTTCAGTTCACATTGTTTACACAAATTTAAATACAACTTCATATGTTATATTTTTGTATTTAACTTGCATTTCTTTAAGCATACGTGTTCTTCCTCCATAACCTGTTCTGATATGAGTTTTGGAAAGTCAACAATTCATCATTGGTAACGTAATAATGGATAGTCCTTTCTCCTGATTTTAATGACACAATCGCCTTCATTAGAAGTTTTTAAAATGTTGAAACGTTTTAAACGTTGATAATCCAAAGGTGTACTTTATCTATTTAACCAAACGTTTTTGTGTTTACAACTTTACTATTTTTACAGAATAGTGAAGTTTAGTGATTAATTTTATTTTTTTGTTTAAGATAAAATAATGAAACCGGAAACTCACCCACGTTTAGAGCCGTTTAGTGCAGGTCAAGTGTACAATAGTAGCAAAGGACAGCAAGTTCACGTGATAGCCGCTTCAACAGACACCCACATTCAATAAAAAAATCTACAAAGCTGCTTTAAGCCAATTTTTAAAATCTAATTTATCATAAAAAATATTTTTTCGTCTCAATTTTTTATACGAATTTTTTTTAGTTAAAAGAGCCATATATTGTAAATAATATCTATTTTGTATATTTGATGTAGCCTTTAAACACGCTGATTAAAAAACAAATTTATTGTAGTATAATTAAGTTTTTTTCATATAGAAATTGAATCTGTAATCATATTCTATTTCTCATTTTGTACTCTTATTATTGTGCCAACATCCACGCGATTATTTAATTTAGAAAAAAGCAAGTAAACACTACTCATCACGTTTTCGGCCAAATCGCGTTACTTTTTTGACAAATATCATGAATACTCAGACGAAAGATATTGCTATACGTTTGTTTAAGTGAACAATGATGCTAAGTAGAGGGTTATTGTTAATATTTTTGTTGGATTCAATCTAATTGAATTGTTTTATTCTATAGAATATATTGTTCTTTATTTTTTCATTCTGTTTTTTTTTTGGTAGGAGGTTTTTGTATATTCTAAGTGCAAATTATATTTTTTACTGTTACAGGTTTTTATTTATAAAATAGTTCATGTGTATACAATGTATATTGCAGGTGTATATATCTTATACTGTGTAATTATTACTTCAATAAAAATAAATTAAATGGATGATAGTTTTTTTAAATTCTTTAATGTCCTAGCTACTAGGTAATATAAAATTTATATAGAGAGTGCTGGAAATTCACTCTACGCCTTTTTTTTATCGAGAACAATACTGATATAGTACTTTCTGGCAATAAATATTGGTAAATAACGCAACATAAGTAAATTCAGTTCAGTTAACTCCGTTGGGTTAATTACGTTCGTTTTATCGCTTGACCAAAGAAGAAATTCCCAAATATTATCATTTATGAAAACTTTAATTTCAATATTTGAAGATTGAGAACACGAAAAACCTTTCTATTTGGATAATATTATCAAAAAAAATCCGAATTCTGTTAACGCAGTAATGCAACACGCGAAAACGGCTCTTGGTAATATTAGTTATTATTACTGGCAAAGCGCGGATCAATTGAAGAATTAAAAGGAAAATCTTTAATCGATTTAAACATCGATGACAACATAGAACCAAATGAAGATACAGATATTGGTGAAACAACTGATTTTAATCAATTGGATGAAGCTACAGAAGGTACTAAAAAAGTGCAAAACAAACAATATGAACAATTAAATAAATTTTTTTTCTATATTATGCATAGCACAATTGTGTAACACCTAGTAAATACATACTAATTAGTTATTTATTTTTAACATCAAATTAAACTAGATAATGTTTTAAACTAAAATTAGAACTAAAACTAGAACTTAACACTAGAAACTTTCGGGTTTTGCCGTGCGTCTTTTAATAAAAGGTTTGACACTTCGAACCAGTTGAAGGTAGCAGTTGCGGTATCTAACGATATAACAAAAAAAACGGTTTTATCGAGATATTTAGTTAGCCATGCATTTCATCCAAAAAACAAAAAGCTCAATAAATTGAGTTCATGATACTGCAATTCTTTCCCTATTTAATCGTCTCTCTATCTCCGCTAGTTTTGGAGATCTCCATACTAAACATGGAAAAAAAACTCACCCTGTATACCAGGGTGCATTCACTATGCACCTTAGTACTTTGTTCTGGAATCTTTGAGTCAGACTTGCATTTGTCTTACAGGTACAAACCCACAGTTCGATTCCGTATGTCCATTTTGGTTTTAATACTTGCTTGTATGTATATATGTATGGATTGGGGAGTGCATGCAAAACCGCACGCCACAGTTAGGCCCCATTGGGCCCCTTGTGCCGGGACACCTACAATAGGTGTATGAGAAAAAGGTGGGGAACGACTAACGTAGTCCAGTTTACGCCCTAAGAATGATTTTTCATTTTTAAATTATAAAATACGGGTTTAAGCATAGTTTTGACCAAACTATGAACATTATTTTTTTAACAACTATTTTATAAACAATGTTTACTTGGTAAAAGGAACAAAAATTTAAATTAACAACGAAATGAAGTTTTTTATTACTTACTACTTTTTATTACAATCAATAGAACTGAAAAAACAACTCCAGTCTGAGATTATTCTGGAGACTCCAGAATAACTCTTTAACATATCCTAAAACTAAAAGTATGTAAGCGTATTTGTAGCTATCTGAAATTAAAGTGGACTGTTTGAAAAAAGTTAAAACCACTCATATTTCTCGGAGGATTTGGCAGCTTTGAGAAGGTCTTGTTGACCTTGAACGTAGCTATGAAACTCGATACAAGTTTTATTAAAATTATATTGGCAGATCAAAATATTTTGAACAGAGAGCCGGTTGCGTTCGTCAGTCCACTGGTTTGACATCATAGAAAACACTCTTTCCACGTTCGCATTGTGATCTGGTATTGAAAAACATATTCACACATTTTCAAAAAGTGGGAGTATTGGCTTTTGTCCATAGTATTGAAATACTTGACCCACTTTTCACTCGAGCTTAAATCCTTCCACTTACTTTCTTCTTTGTCTTGCTTGTCTTTTAACAGTGTGATATTGTTTTTAAGACAAGAAAATTGGTCGAAAACTTCACTTTCTGGGAAGGATATTTCCTTGCCGGTAAAGTAAGCAAGGGTGTTTTCGATTTGTTTCCATTCAGGAACTGTGTCCAATGTGGTCCATTCAAATGTGGCCAAGTGCTGGAGGGACTCACTCCATTTTCTCAAATAACCATGGGCAGTTTGGAAAAAGTCCTTGCATTCTTCTACGAACTTATCTCTGACAGTTTTATCTTCTTTGTCTACGATTTGTTTAGTTTTCAGGCCAATGAACAGAGATTATTCTCGTTCGTTCACACTCTTCAAAGTCTCGTCCAATATTAATTTGACTTCAATCACAGAAATTTTTGAAGACTCAATTCTCTTTATTTTTCGGTGGAACAATGATAGCTGGTTGTGAAGGAACCAGAGATAGGCCTCACTCAGTGAGTTTGAGAAAAGATCTACAAGCAATTTTGGAGACTTTTCCTGGCTTAGAAAATATGATTTCAAAGCTTCCCATAGGTTTAATATACGCTGAACAGCAGGCATGAGTGATACCCATCTTGTCCTTGAGTGGTACAGTAACTGTTTGTAAGTTATGCCAACAAACTCACAGAAACTTTTAAGTTCTTCAGTTCTGATGGTATAGATTGAGAAATAGTTGAACAGTTTGACAACTATTGTTTCAACATCAACAGCAAGGACATCAGCTGCACAAGAAACTGTATTGTGCAATATGTGTGCAGGACACCCAATTCCTTCTAGCTCTTTTTTCAAAACATCTTCCAGTTTGTGGAAAATGTTGTTCACTCCTCTGCGGTTCACCCCTCCGAAATTAGTATTTGTGTTATCACCACAAAACGAAGAGCACTTGTCTAGAGGAAGGTTTGCGTCAGTTAGACTTGTTAAACAATAGTTTGTTATTGTATCTGATGTTTCATTTTTTAATGAGGAAATTTTGATGATTTTACTTGTAATACCTGAATCTTCTTTAAAATATTGAATGATTAGCGGAAAGATTTTTTCTGCTTTGTGGTTGTTAGCGTTGGTTGATATCCCATAAAATGGGATTTGTTCAAGTTCTGATACACAAGTACTAACTGAATGAGGAGCAAGTACGTTGTTAATTAGCGCTGTGGCTTTAGTACGTGCCGTAGATTGTTTGGCTGCAATTTTAGAATCTGAATACATTGTTGGATTCAGCTTATTTGAACAATCAACTGACTTGAACGAATGGTGATGTTTAACAATATAATATGCTGTGGTTGGCCCGGCAGCAGCTACCAAAACATCTTCTTTGGAATTCTTCTTTACAAAGAAATCAGCGATCGGCTTAGAAGAGGTTGCGCCCTGCATACCTTTTTTATGTTTGTTTGTTTTTATGTGGTCTAATAAATCAGCTCTACCACCATGACTTATGGAAATATAGCCGTTGCAGAATGAACAGTATACTTCTTCCTCATTCCTTCCCTTCTTAATAAAAGTCCACTCTTTAGAATACTCATCGCGGAAGTGACACTTTCGTTTCGACATTGTTCACACCCACACGGAAAATGAATCACACAATCACACTGAATAAGCACAGTATAATAGTAAGCAGCTTTTAAAACGTGAAAACACCAACCATCACCTATCAGTATGAATGATGAACTGGTGCGGAGGTACGGCCGGGCGCCAGTAGTTGCCAACCTCACGCGTGAAATTTCCCTAAAATCTATTGAAAACTCCCCTACTTCTAGAACGGGACCTCATATTTTTAAAACCGGTACAATACCATGTCCCGAAGAGCTTTTTCGGGACACTGGGACTTTGATGACAAAACCGGTGACAGTCCCGGAAAACCGGGACGTATGGCAACCCTATCCTAGAGGTGCATTCCTGATGTCATCTGTGGTTGGCCATTCCTCCCCGAAGGTCCTCATTCTGAGGTCGGCCAGAGAGGGGCAATCACACAAGATGTGTTTAGCCGTCTCGTCAAGGCTCGACAGAGAGGGGAGTCAGCAAGCTTCATGTGTTGAAGGTGTTTATTTACTTTACAGTGTCCCGTGAGGAGACCTGTGGCAGTGCGAAGGGCACTTTTATCGAGCCCTACGAAGAACTGGGCTGTTGCGGCTGAAGGATATTTTAACAATTCCTTGGCTAGATGACAGCCCGGGGTACGGTCTCATTTGTTTAAAAATTTTTTGTGGGTAATGCGCTTTATTAATTCGATATGAGTGGCTAAGGAGGGGGTAATTATCGGCTCGGGTGCACAGGGCGCTCTACCGGCAGCACGTTTGGCTACTTGCTTGTATATTAGCAACTTGTTTCTTAGTGGTAGCGTTGATTTTCTGCCAATAAGCCAATATAGGTGTCTAAGTTTGATATCAAGTTCCTCACGTTTTTTATTGACTTGAGCTTTCCATTTGAGTTTGGCATCCAGCGTCATACCAAGATATTTTGCGATATCAGCGTAAAGGACTGTATTGCCATTTATGTGTATACTGGGACATAGTTTACTTTCTTATAAGTAAAGTTTATGTACATATGTTTATTTGTATTTTTATTAGTTTATTGTTTATTTTATTAGCCATCGTTCGGTTCAGTTTTCTATTGAATTTAAGGCCAGTTGTAACTTATTTGCTGCCACTACTTCATTTTCTGCAAAAGCCAAAATCGCTATGTCATCATCAGTTCAAGTGTCTGGTGCCTGACGAAGGTCGAATGTGTAGAGTAAGTACAGTATTGGGCCAAGCACACTACCTTGAGGAACTCCGGCTCGTATTTCATGTAGTGGTGAATAAGCGTTTTAGTATTTTACTCTAAAATATCGAACAGAAAGATACGATTTTAATAGTTGACTATACGTTGATGGTAGTATTTGGTGTAGTTTGTAATTTAAACCATCCAACCAGACTTCGTCGAAAGCTTGTGCAACATCCAGAAATACGGCGGAGCAGACTTTATTTTCTTCCATTGCTATTTCGATAGTATTCGTTATTCTATGCACTTGGTCTATTGCTGCATGTTTATTCCGAAACCCAAATTGATGTGTTGGTATTAGGGCCTTTTCTTCTATGACAGGTTTTAGTCTTTTTAATAGTGAATTTTCAAGCAATTTTGATAGTAAGGGTAATAATGAGATTGGCCTATATGATGTAACATCTGTGGGGGTTTACTAGGTTTTGGTATCATTATTATTTCAGCAACTTTCCATATTCTTGGGAAGTATTTCTTTTTAAATGCAGCATTAATTATGTGTAATAGTTTTGTAATCGCCCGTTTTGGTAGATGTTTCAATGTTTCTCCATTAATTAGGTCATAGCCTACTGATTTCTTTATTCCGTGTGATGATAAAGTTTGGAACATAATTCATAATTACATTATTTAATATTTTCAAGAAAAACGCTCGGACAGGTCAATTTTATTTTTAAAAAAGCCAACTTGTGACATAAAAATTTCATGTATGACGTGACCTATTTCGGAACCGTGACTTCATCATGACTTTTTTTAAATGACAACCCCATTTTTTTTTTGCTGTTTTTTTACATAACAATTTTTTTGAAAAAATAGCACATTTACTTCAATATGCAGATGACACGGTGTTAATATCTCATAACCGTACTTTGAATGGAGCAATAGAAAATCTTCAAAATGTGACGGAAAATAGGACGTGGCGTATTCAAATTAACCCACAAAAAACACAGTTATTATTACCATTCCATAGAATATCTGATAGATCACCTAAAATATCGATAGCTAATATGTTGATTACTCCAATTAAGGTGTGCAAATATTTAGGGATTGATCTAGATAACAAATTAAAATTTAATATTCACACTAAAAAATCTACAATGAAATCTAACGCTAGGGCGAAATATTTTAGATGTTTAACATATAAAAACAGAGGCATCAGTTTTAAATTCGCAGCCCACGTTTATAAAACCATCTGCAGACCGATTTTGGATTATGGAGCATCAATTTTGTGCGACGTAGGAAATCAAGCCAGACGAAATCTTGAAGTTGCCGAGAGAACGTGTTTAAGATGCATAACAAAACTAAGAAACCCTAGAAATCCACATTATAACCCATCGAATGAACTTGTTTATGAGATATGTAAAAGAACACCAATTACAGATCGAATAGTTGCACTTGCTAATAAAATGAATTTAAAAATAACTGAAAACCACAGTCTCTCATCGCTATTTCTTTCGGATAACAACCCTTTAACTAATGTCAATTAGTTATTTGTTGAAGGATATGAAGTAAATTATAATTATTATATGGATGTGAGTTCAGCATGGGCAGGAGGACCTTGGTCGAGAGCCCGTTCCGGAGAATATGAGAATATAATAAATTTGAAATATAATTGTAAATAATGTTTGTATAATAATTGTAATTCCGGAATAAATACTTTTACTACTACTATCACATTCACTTTAAAAAATAGAAAAGTAACTTTAATGGGAAAAAACTTGTTTTTACATTTTCTTTCAATATTTTTATGTTTTCGTTTTTCATCCCTGGTTTTGGCACGTTGTCATGTACTATTTGACAGGTACAAGGAATTCAGTGAATCAACACCTTGTTGCATGTTAAATCGTTAATTAATTTCAATTATTTTACCTGCCATTTCAATTAACAAAATAATTAAAGTTGTGCTTGCTTATTATCAAGTTCTTAATACTCGTAGTGGTGAAAGTGTAGAACTTCTTAAAGTAATTCCATTCGAAGTTAACAAAAAATGGCACATTTAACCGAACGTGAAAGAATAGTGATATTAATGATGGTTGGATATGGCGACAGGCTTAGAACTCATCAAGAAGCATGCGAGTTATTTAACCAGCAACATTCGGATAGGGCGCCAATTGTAAGATCTACGGTAACTAAATTGGTTGCTAAATTCACAGAAACGGTATCCGTAAAAAATTTGCCTCGACAAGGTCGACCTCGAGTAAGTGAAGAAGTCAGGTTGGATGTATTGGTTGAAGCTGAAGAAAATCCTCACCATTCTACAAGGCAACTAGCCCTAAATAACAACGTGGACCAATCTTTCGTGGTAAAATTATTCAAAGAAGAGAAGTATCATCCTTACAAAGTGCAATGAGTTACACGAGGATGATTCAGATCGCCGTTTACAGTTTTGTGAACAATTAATGTTACGATTATCCTAATTTTCTTAACAATATTCTATTTTCTGATGCAGCCACTTTTTGCCTGAATGGAACAGTACATCGTCACAACTCCAGATATTGGTCACGAGAAAATCCTCACTGGACTCAAGATTCCCACAGTCAACGTCGAGGCAAAGTGAATGTATGGATGGGACTAATCGGACGGCGTTCCATAGGGTCTTTCTTTTTTCAAGGAATTCTTACAGCAGCAAGTTATCTAAATTTCTTGCGAGTAGATTTAATGCCAGCTTTGGCAGTAATTTTTCCAAATGATCACGAGGTAGATGTGCCGTATTAGGATATTTGGTTTCAACGAGATGGGGTGCCTTCTCACTTTAGTGTAGACGTCCGTCAATATCTAAATGCCACATTTCATGAAAGATGGATAGGGCGTCGAGGAGCAATTGAGTGGCCACCACGTTCCCCTGACTTGATTCCTTTGGATTTTTTCTGTGGGGTTACTTATTATCTAATGTTTGTTGAAATAGATTCCAATTAGTGAGTTTATTAGTTAGTGATAAAAAGGGTTCTTTGTTACATACTTTGTTATTTAGGGTAATAATTACTGGTGAGTGATCTGAGTCCAGCTCTAACTCTTCTTCTATAAGTTTTGATTTTTTTAACCAAACGTCTTACATTCTAATCAACAATTTTACAATCGTAATAATTTTATTAACTTTTTTGTTTAATTTTGTTTTTCTATTCATATACCTAAACAAATTAGTTAAAAATAATAATTGTAAAAATATTTTTAATTTTCTAAGAAGTTATTCTACTAATAAAGAATATAATTTCTTTTAATTTGAAACTTAAAATTAGTGCATGTCATCGGTTTTGCCTCACTATCAGTCCTACAATAAGTAAAAGGAATAATTATCCTTTTAACGTTTTTAATACAAATATTGCTGTATATCACTTTGCTGGATCATAGCTGTTCAACTGTATAGATGATTTTGTATTTTAAGAAAATCTTGAGTTGCGACTGTTAACTATTAAGAAAGTGAGTAATTCGTGTTTACATGACCTGATACGTTCACTTATATCTAAGGATTGGCCAGCTTTTACTTGTTCTGTGTTGTATTTTTACTTATTGTTTTGATGTATGCTGTCCAAAGTTACATCAAAGTACTGTTAGCGTTAGAAATGTTGGAACTGGGCCACAAATTCCTAATACTTCCAATAGGACTCGATGTTTATGGTATCTTAGAAATGTACATTTAGGCAAGGATAATACTGTGAGGATAATAATATTGAATGTTGAAGGGGATGAAATTTCTGACCTAAAACAGATATCTGACTGCTTTCGTCAGTACTTTCAACAGTGCTGCCTGACATTGTGAGATCTTTGTATTGATTCTTCTTTTGTGGATTTATGCACTTTAGGTACTTACTTCCGTTCTCTACAATTTGTATTTTTGGCCGACATCTCCTCGAAATGATTCAGTCAACCAGTACGTTACAGAATGTGAGCAGTAGCGGAACTGATGGAGTTGGAGTAAGACTTCCCAAACATGTAGCCACTGTTGTTACAAACCTATAGCAATTCACAATGATTTTTCTAAAGTACTTGAAAAATTTTTTAGTAACAGGATTCTCGATTTTATTAACATATTGAGTGTTATCAGTTGTTACCAGCATAGTTTCAAGAACTCAGCTTATTATGCAAAGTCGCTGTGTTACGCTGTTTACTTATATGTTATAACATACTTGTATCGGGTGCTACGATTGAGTAGAACCGCGTGTTTGTGTTCCTCTTAAATAGCTTACGAAGTTAAGCGATATATTTCTCGTAATAAAAAAATCAAGCAGGTCTGGAATTTTACTTCTATCTGTTGGCCACTAAGTTGGCATCCCAGTGGAGAGCACCCCACAATTTAGGGCCTCTATTGCATGGTTCAGTTCTCTTCCTTTTGTATTTGTCAAGCGAGAACCCCAAGACATATGTTTTGCATTAAAGTCTCCTCCAAGTATAAATTTGTTGTGAAGATGTAGTAGAATTTATTGATAATCCTTTCTTTTGAGATTATGTCTCGGTGGTATGTATGTTGCTCCTGCAGATATTAGGAATTACAGAATTAGATAAAAGATGAAACAAAATGTAAAACGGAAGAAGAGGATATCACCGAATAAAGTATTTGAACTCATATAAAGGTAAAGAGGGCACTAAAAGTGATGAAGTGATGTGGTTAATTAATAAATGTTCAACAATTTTTTTATAATAAAAGTTTAAATGTGATTACGGTATGTATTCATAATTAATACAGAAAAAAGTAAAGACGGATTTTGCATTTTTTTCAATTACAATAGGTATATGTAAATATTAGTATGTTAGACTAAGTCTGCTAATTAAGGACGGGTGAATTACTCCAAATTAGGGAAACAAAGTTGACTAGTGTTTCATTCAAAAAGTCTTTATTCAAGTTGTGTCAAGCTTTCCGCTTTTTTGCGGAACTTTGGATACAAAGAAAATTTTATAAATTAGGAATTTAGTCACGTTCTTATTTGGTAAGATGTTTTAAATAAGAATTAACTAACAAATCGCGAACTTGGTAGAAGGTTTGGCGTGGCTCATACAACGGTCGGTAGGGTTCTGCAGAGATTTGTAGAGACCAACGATTATGCTAGACGACGTGACCAAGACAGGCCACGAGCTATAAATGTGGTGGAGGATCGATTTTTGATGCTTGGAGCACTTAGGAACGGTTCACTACTGCACGAAAGCTCCAAATACAACTAAGCGAGGTTCATAGCACTGCTGTTAGTCAAGGTACCATAAGAAGAAGACTTCGTACTCAAAATTTCCGTCCTCGGGCAGCAGCTACTGGTCCCAGATTATCTGCAAACCAATCATCCGGAAATCCATCATTGGGAGCAGGTGTTATTTACGAATAAGTCACGGTTTTGCCTTGTAAGTTCTCATCGTCGTCCAAGAGTGTACAGAAGGGAAAATGAAAGATATTTCACATGTAACATTCGAGAAACCACATTATACGGAGGCGGTTCAGTGATGGCATGGGGTGGAATATCTTTAACAGCTCGCACGAAACGTTTTATCGTTGATGGTGTACGTCTGAATTCTGAACGATACATAACAGTCATTTTAGAACCTTCTGTGATACCTTTTGCACCTTACATTGGCGATGGGTTCATTTTTATGCAGGATAATGCAAGGCCACATGTGGCACAAATTGTTACTGAATATTTAAATTATGTTAATATTCAAGTCCTCGAGTGGCCAGCCTGTAATCCAGACCTGAACCCAATCGAGCATCTTTGAGACATAATGGGACGGAGGATTAGAAGTCAGCATCCACCACCTAACAGCTTGGACGAGCTGCGACAAAGTCTTATTCGCGTATGGGATGATGGAACCATCAGATCTCTAATTGAAAGTATGCCACGACGATGTCAGGCTACAATAACAGCCAGAGGTGGTAACACTAGTTACTGATAACCTAAATACGATTCAAAACAAGTTCTTTGTGTTCGTAACAATAATGATCATTTTACATGATTTTGCTTATTTCCTGTTTTCGTTTATTTCCTATAATTCATTGAAGTCAAACTTATTGTTATTATCGAAATAATTCTGTTTATGTATTCTATTCTTAATATGTCTTTCAAAATGTACAATTTGACTGAAATGATAATTTTGACTTTAATTATAATAAATTGAAATATAAGTTAATTTTGCGGTTAAGTGTAGTTATTGAATATCGCTTCCAAGATTTCCTATTCTTGCTTGTATATTATTGAAAAACATTGGAATTTGAATTTATGTTACATTGTTATCTAAGTATTCGATACCATAATGTTGAATTGAATTAAGCTTTAAATTTGTAATTAAATTAATATTTTGAACATTTTTTTAATACTTTAAGAATTAATACTATTAATTCTATTACGTCTTGAAATGTATTTATATTCCCATTGCAAAAATGTTTACAACTTACACATTAGATTAGATAATATACACATTATTGCAGCATGCTCAGCAGAACTACAATGTATAAGAAACCGACGAATATAAATTGTTGATTGTTACTGGAGAACGTAAATAAGCCGTTGTGGAACAGACAATGCTAAATAATGCTAGTGAGTTGCAATAATAATATGCAATAATTTGCTAATAATTTATAATTAATGCTAATAATTTGGTTGCAATTGATTAACATTGTATTTTAATATGATGTTAATCTATTTTAGATTAACCACAAATAGGTTTTAAAGTTTATTCTATCAAATTTTTATGTAACTGATAGGATAAGAAAAAGAATATATCAAACATATATCAAACTAACATACAAATGAGAGTAAGAAATAACGGAGTTACAACGTAAGACTTAGTCTGCTAATTCGGGACGGGTGAATTACTCCAAATTAGGGAAACAAAATTGACTAGTGTTTCATTCAAAAAGTCTTTATTCAAGTTGTGTCAAGCTTTCCGCTTTTTTGCGGAAGTTTGGATACAAAGAAAATTTTATAAATTAGGAATTTAGTCACGTTCTTATTTGGTAAGATGTTTTAAATAAGAATTAACCTCAAGATTAATTTGTAACGCTTGGTTTTCATTGTTTTTAGTCTTGAGAATGAGCCCATTTTGGCTTGAAAGCTTGACACAACTTGAATAAAGATTCAACATTATAGTATCGAATACTTAGATAACAATGTAACATAAATTCAAATTCCAATGTTTTTCAATAATATACAAGCAAGAATGGGAAATCTTGGAAGCGAAAATGTTGCTAGACAGCAAAATATGATGATTGATACCAACACATAAGTACCAATGCCAGTGGTTTAGGAGATACAGGGAGTTCAATAATAGGTTGTTTCTTTAATTTCTAAACGTAAAGTTCGGTGTTTTAGATTTTCATTTTTAATTAAAAATTCGCGGAAATTACTATTGAGAACATTTCTGCTCCTTGAGAACATAGTCATTGAAAACGACTTTTCACATTAGCTAAAGCAACACACCAAGTATCATAGTTATTATCATGTTAAGATACTCTAATTTATGTGTGTGGGTTTCTTGTTAATTGCACTTGCGATCGTACTAGGTTAGTGTAAATGTAGTAGGAGGAATCGTGAAAGCCTTGTGTACAGGTTTCCCAAATTAGAACAAAAAAAATTTTTACTAACTATTCAATCTACACTTAACCGCAAAATTAACTTATATTTCAATTTATTATATGTAATTAAAGTCAAAATTATCATTTCAGTCAAATTGTACATTTTGAAAGACATATTAAGAATAGAATACATAAACAAAATTATTTCGATAATAACAATAAGTTTGAATTCAATGAATTGTAGAAAATAAACTACAATAAACTAAAATAAAAATTGTAAATAAAGAAGGCGAAAAGGTTATTGCTTTGAGATGAATATATGGCAATATATGAAGTTGAAATAATGGATATATCTCACCATATTGCATGTTATTATTATATCCGGATCTCAAAATTTACTAAAGTACTGCGTACAGCCATTCTAATGATCCCGCGAATCTGCCGACTGGAAGTGTAGCCCCCAATAAGAAAAACTTAATTTTGATTACATTCGCAAAAACTAAAGCACGGTTTCACGGATTTTAATGTTTTATATCTTAAATGAAAGCTTGCGTCCGGCTGAATGCATATGTCAAAATGCCCGATTCGAAATATTTAAGGATTTTGAATAAAACACAAAAAATTAATTAATCAAATAAGTCAATTATCTCCTTTATTAACTGACCAATTTTAGTCAATTTTTTGTAAACGGATTACTACTAGAGAACAAATGAGTGTGAAATGTAAAATTCTATCTAATTGGGGGCTAGAAAAAATGTGGTCTAACTTCGCATAGGTACTAAGAATTGAGCACAACAATGTGGCGAATCAGATACTAGAGTGAAATCCACAGCCGGCGAAGAGGAACAGGACAACATGGAGGAGTACTATAATGAAGGAGTTGGAGGGACAGGGAAAGGCAGGGAGCAATAAAGTTAATAGCACGGAACAGAGACCGATGGAGGATGTATGTTACGCACGAGTTAAAGGATTTAATATACAGTACGGGTGATAAGATTGATAAGTAACCCCCTCCTATTCCCTCCTATATAATTCTACTAAAATGTCTTTGCTTTTTTTGTGTATTACTAATGCCACTGCTTGTTGTGCATGTTCGTCCTTATTCACTCCACTATATACTGTTATGTAATCAACATCCTTTATCCCTTTCTCTTTTTTTTT
Source organism: Onthophagus taurus (assembly GCF_036711975.1). NCBI lineage: Eukaryota > Metazoa > Arthropoda > Insecta > Coleoptera > Scarabaeidae > Onthophagus > Onthophagus taurus. The sequence continues at coordinate 28,329,664 of NC_091972.1, read as the reverse complement.
TGATTTTTTCTACTGCACAGATATCGATATTGTGCTCATTTAGCCGTATAATAATCTCTCGTTTTTTGTCGTTATATGCAAAACATCTGTCTTCCTCCAATTCATCAACCTTTTACCTGCCTGGTTCGTCATTGAATCAGTCCTGTTCCGAGGCAACTTTGTGGGTCTGTGAACTATAATTAGTTTTCCTCTGGGTAGACTGCTAACCCGTTCCACCAACCCTCCATATTTTCCCGGGATTTTAACCGGCAACATGACCATTTAGCATCTTAATGCACCAAATGTTCATGCAGACGGAATTAATTTTCAATATAGTAATGAATTTTAATTTGGTTATTTAATTTTTCCATGAGAAATTTTAATGCCATAGAAAAAGCTCGAAACCAAAATTACTCCAATATGTTACTAATATTTCAAAGATAAACATAGAAAATTCTCTAGTCTTATTCCATAACAGTAGCACATTACTTCCAAATAACATTAAATAGTAATTAAATAGTAAAATATTCTTAAAGGTGCTCCTTTATTTGTTGATTTTTTATAAACACTCTGTATAACGTTCGATATATTTGAAACGCTTTGATGTAGCTCACCTATTGCGCGTTGTTATAAGAAAAAGATAAAACGTTCGTCCCGTTGCTAAATTTCGTTCGTTGTGTCCAGAGGTCTCCTGCGGTCTCCAATTACATCCACTTCAAAGTATTCCAAAAGCGCCCTGTCCCGCGTGCGTCTGAAGCTTCCGTAACGATGCGTCCTGCAGTTCGGAAATTTACGGTCGAATTGTAATTGCGAAGTGTCGTGTTAACTCCCGTTTTTGTGCAACCCTCCTAGTTCTTTCTTTAATTGACGGACCTTTTCAACCAACAAAAACCATCATTTAAAATTTTCGCAAATAAATAAATAACAGGTGATTTCAAAAGAATGCTCTTGGTAAATGTTAAAAAATAATATTGACAAGATTGGAGATAAAGACAATTATGTTTAGGACGTAGATAAACGTCCGGCAAATATCGCGGATTTGACGGTAATCCTGCGGGAGACTTGCGGCCGTATTTTCCCCCTTCGTTCCAATATTAATCGGGGTCCTTTGGGGGTACAGAAGCCACTTAGATGCCGGTGTTGTAATTGGAAAGCCGGTGAAATGTTTCTAAGTGAATTTTTTTGACGTCATTTCGTCTATTATTAGTAAAAAAACCTCTAAATTTGGGCATCTTTTTCTTACTTTTAGTGTCTTTTTAATCATAGTTAATAAAAGCTGCAATGTTAATTAATATTTAACAAAATTAACATATACGGAATATTATTCTTGAAAATATAAAGAAATGTAATATCTTCCATTTTATTTAATTTACAAAAGGGATGCCGATCAGTTCTTCTTATTTCCTCCTAAAAATATTAACTAATGTTTAATTTCACAATTTGAACTTAGAATTCTTCTGATTAAAAGTGACTATTTCAGATGCCCAAATGGTTTGCCATAAAAATAATAATAATAACAATATTTATTAACCTCATATTATACATTGAAAAAAGAAGGGAAAAAAAATCAATTGAGCAAAGGAAAGTATGTGTATAGACTACTAATAATACTAATAAATAATTCATTGGATTGACGTTTTTTACACTTCGAAACCCCATATGGTCAACGTAAGTGGTGTGTATACAACCCATGGTATCTCAGACCACAATATAATTTATTGTAACCTTAAGGGCGCAACAAATATGAAATCAAGCTTTCAAAATATAGCCAGGTCATTCGGAAACTTTCATTACGACAGTTTTTTAAAAGATCTTCGACAAGTTCCTTTTTTTTTATATCTTTGACATAGAAGATTCTAACGCCAAAGCCGAATTCTTAATGGAACAGATAACTAATATCTTAAATCTCCATGCACCCGTCAAAGTAAGTACACATACTGGTCCCCCGTCACCTTGGATAACACAATATAAAATTTATGCAAAGCTTAAGAGATAAAGCTTTTACAAATTATCAGTCAAATCTGATAAAACATCTGCTAAATGGGATTATTACAAGTCATTGCGTAATTTGGTTAATAAATCAATAATTCTAGAACGTAAGGCATACTTTGAATTTCAATTAGGAATTACAAATAACAGCTGGAAGAAATGCTGGAATGTTTAAAAGAAATATTATTTCAATACCTAAACACCTTGGTTCCCCAAACGCTATTAACAACTTTTTTATCAATGCAATACCCAGAAGCCATAGTCCTGATCTTGAATTACTACACTTTTATAACAGCAATAAACTAAATAATTTAACCTTCGGTTTTCATACTGTTGATGAGTTCGAAATTGAAAAAGCTATCAGCACTATCAAAAGCAAAGCTTCCGGATATGACTACCTCAATATTAAATGTATTGATTTGTGTTGTCCACATATTACGCCTTACCTTTGTAATCTCATTAATACTTGTATTGTTAGTGGTGTATTCCCTACCATCTGGAAAAAAGTTTTGATAAAACCCTTGCCCAAATCGAACGCACCAACTGCTTTAAGTGATTTGAGGCCAATAAGTGTGCTGCCGGTGTTGTCAAAGGTTATGGAACGAATTTTATTTGAACAAATAAATAGTTATGTGGAAGATAATAATATTCTACCAGTAAACCAGTCCTATTTTAGAAGGGGATTTAGTTGTACTACAGCACTAATTCACATTATCGATGATATCCTGCGGGAAAATGATAGGGATAGGATGACGGTACTCTGTTTGCTGGATTATTCCAAGGCATTTGACACAGTTGATCATGAAACACTTACAGCAATACTAGGTTATATTGGTTTCGAATATAATGCAAAAAAGTTATTAAATGATTTTCTAACAGGTAGAGAACAGGCAGTATAGGTGGGGGTTGATTGCTCTGATTTTCTGGAAGTGGGATCGGGAGTACCGCAGGGATCGACTATTTCGCCTTTTTTGTATGCATTATACACATCGAATTTTATCAAATCCATTTCACATTGTAAGGCGCACTTTTACACAGATGACACTCAGTTGTACTATTCCTTCCTTCCGTCTGAGGTGGTTAAAGCGAGTATAGATATAAATAGTGATTTGCAAGCTTTATGTGATATTTTCGACCGCCATGGGCTTCATATAAATCAGAGTAAGTCTCTTGCCATTGTTTTCGGCCCAAAGAGCCGCAGACAGCAAGTTGCAGACAGCCTCCATCTATTTGTGAACAATGAACCGTTACAATTCCATAAAACAGTAAGGAATTTGGGTGTCTTATTAGATGAGAATTTGACTTTTAATGATCACATCAACAAATGCATACAAAGGGCATATGGGAGTTTGAAGGTTATCTACTCAAACAGACATTATTTGAACCGTAAAACAAGGAAATGTCTCTGTGAGAGTCTGGTCCTGTCACTTTTTAACTATGCAGATGTTCTGTACTCTCCTTTTTTGTCCTATGTCTTAAAAGAAAAAATTCAAAAAACACAAAATTCCTGTATACGTTTACTGTTTGGTCTTCACCGAAGTGATCATGTAAGTGATAAGTTGCCGGAATTAAAATGGTTAAACATGCAGGGAAGGACGGTGCTGCACTCTGTATGCCTCTACCACCGGGTCCTCCATCTTTATAAGCCACCTTACCTATATAAGAAAATAAGTTTTCGCGGGGATATACACACCGTAAATATTAGATTTAAAGGGAGATTATCTCCACCTATTTTTCATACAGCTTTTTTCAAAAAGTCATTTTCCTATCAGATCGCTAAGACAATGAATGAACTTCCTCTTGAGTGGACAGTGTGTGCATCATCAATAACTTTTAAAAGACACATGCTAAATTATTTGCATGAACGGCAGTGACCTTCACGTTTGTAAAAATGGCTTTGCACCTGCATAATGTTTTTTTGTTGTATGTTACAGTTAATGCGCATTCTATTAATGTTTAAATTCTCTATGGTATGGTGGAAGAACAACATGAGTTGAACCATGCCATAAGATTGTTCTCATTGTACGAATTTTTTATTTTCTTTATTTTAATTATTGAATTTACTTTTCTGTTTTTTCTTCTATTATTTTCAATGATTTATTACAATGATTTTTTTTTGTATGCTATGAGAACAATAAAGCAATTTATTATTATTAATGGAGTTAAAGAGGGCCAAGTCAATTAGCGAAAACGCAAACTGTTTTTCATTGGCCCTCGAAAGTTTTAAATGAAATTACATCCAAAACCCATCCTAGCACCAACCCCAAGTGCAACGCCAATTCAAAGTTTTCAAGGTTTCATAAAATTTGTGATATGCCTACTGATTGCCTGCAGTTCAATTTTTAATTAGTTTCTGAAAGCGCGCACATTCTCCAGCTTTATAGTAAGTGGGATATTGTTATAAATGCTAGGCATACAGTAAGAAAAGGCTCATTTAAACAGTTCGAGCCAGTGCTTTAGTATTGTTAACGTGTAACGGTGCCTAACATTTATATTATGAATATCTGTCCGATAGCAAATTTTGTTGTATAAATAAGGAGGGGTTTTATATGTAAGGATTTTATGTTACAGACAAGCGGAGTGTAACATAACCGAGCGTATGAGAAGTTCTCTCACGTCCTCTGATACCATAGATAAAGCGAAGATAAGAATTCTACACCCGCTGAATACGACATCTATTCGCAGCATCGATGCAAGAGTGGTAAAGAGCATCCCCATAATAAAAGATAGATAACACAAGTGACTCGTATACATGAATTCTTAATTGTTGATGCAGTAAGTTTTTACTTGAATACAAAAGCTCTCTGAATTGAAGAATGTTCAAGGATTGCTTAGCCACATCCGCGGGAGCACCGGTTCCGAAAATAATGACAGATGATGTCGAAGCATTAATAGATAAGCACATATTATTACTCCCCTAACACATATTTTCAACTGTTCTTTTGAACAGTCTTTATTTCCGTCAATCTGGCGAATCGCCCATGTTATTCCTATCCCAAAAATTAAATCTCCGTCCCGTTAAATCTACGTTGTCAAAAGCTATTGAACGTTTAGCTTATTTACAGATTCAGACATATCTTGAGGAGTTTAATCTGATTAATAAGTTCCAGTCTGGTTCTCGTGAAGGGCGTAGTACTACTACAGCACTGATTAAGATCACCGATGATATTAGATCTGCTTATGATAAGCGTTGTGTTACCTTGCTAGTGTTACTTGATTTTAGTAAGGCCTTTGATTCTGTGAACCATGCCCTCCTGTTAACTATGCTTTCTGCTATTGGTCTTGTGTATCTTGGTTCCAGTCCTACCTTTCCTATCGGTCTTTACGTGTCCGTGTGGAATCTGTACTCTCTTCTCCTGTTGACATCAAGTGTGGAGTTCCTCAGGGCAGTGTGCTGGGTCCTTTGCTCTTCTCAATTTTCATAAATAGTATTAGTGATGGTATCTCGTGTAACTATCATTTGTATGCAGATGACCTTCAACTTTATATATCGTCAACTGTTAACAACCTCTCGGATGCTTTGTTGCATCTTAACAACGATCTCTCTACCGTACTTGACTGGTCTAGACGTCATGGACTTAACCTGAATCCAGGTAAAACGCAAGCCATTGCATTTGGCACTCGCCCCTTGCCGACACCGTTATTCCGTTTTCTAATACGGTAAAAAATCTTGATGTGGTAATGGATTCGGCGATGTCTTGGCGGCCACAAGTGCAGGGCGTCTGTAGGAGAGTTTACTTCTGTTTTCATACTTTGAAAAAACTTCGCTGCTACCTTCCTCCTGTTGTCCGACGTAATCTTTGTTATTCTCTCATTTTCCCACACATTGATTATGCCGATGCTGCGTATCCTGATCTTTCCGCAGCCCTTCGGGGTAAATTGGAAAGACTGCAGAACAATTGTATACGGTACATTTTTGATTTAGGAATGTTTCAGCACATTACTCCATATCGTAACAACCTGCAGATGATGACTTGCCGGAGTCGTAGATCATTTCGTATGCTTATTATGTTGTACAAAATTGTCCATACCCGCACTCCTGCTTATTTGTCTGATTCCTTTCACTTTTTAGCATCACATGAATTGCCCACTCGATCAATGTCCGAATCTACGCTAATGTTTCCAGTCCATAGTACTGAAATCTACCACAGATCTTTTACAGTGCAGTCGATTGCGTTGTGGAACGATTTGCCTGCCATTGTTCGCAATGCAGTTAGCTTAATAAGTTTTAAAAATGCCTTGAGGCGCCATCTATTATCTCTTCAACTATCTTCTTCTTGAACTTTACGTGTTTGTTTTCTTCTCTAGTCCGCCTTTCATCTATCTTTTGCTGCACTTTTTTGTGTCTATTTCCTTTCTTGTAGTAACTGACTGTCGATCCGTAACATAATTCAAGTATGCTCATATAACTGAGTGAATATTAGCACATCATTTAGTTTTACTTTTTCTTTAGCCATAATTATTTAGTTAAAATTACATATACACTGTTACCAGTTGGGTCTCTTGGAAGATATCGCTTATTGCGATAAATTGATCTGTTTGTCTTGATGTTTATATTTGTTTGAATGTATACAGGGTGATTCACATAAGAACCGACACAGAACAGGGACATGTAGAGGATAATAAATTAAGACGATTTAACACAACTTATCTCTATACTAAGTTGTACTCCTGAGGAGTTATAGGCCTTCAAACTTGGGTCTTAAATTTTTAAAACATTGAATATCTTCGTAATACATTAAGTTAGAAAAACCAAATTTGGTATACGTTATGAGTGTACCGAGGGTATTAATTGGTAGCAAGTTGAGACCAATTGAGGCATTTGAAAGGGTTGATTACGGGTGATGGTCCCCTAAATTTTGACAGATTTTTTTAACCTTTTGGTGGATTTAACACATTATTACCTGATTTCATGTGGAATTTAGTTCTAAAACTTTTTCTACTCTTATTATTTTTTAAAAAACATTGTTGTTTTAGTACAACATTGTAGTTAACATTGTAGAAGTTAAAGTAATGCTTTTAATTGTAGAACGATGCAAATCAAAAGACAAGGTAACAAACACAAGTGAGTGATCAGCAATGTTATGTATAGTTGTCACACCCGATTCAAGAACAGGAGCATCTACATTTAAAATCACAAAGTCAATTAAAGTGGCGGAGCAGATGGTGACACGAGTTGGGCTCGAGATAATTTGTTGAAGGCTAAACTGTTCAATAGTAGGAATGAACGGACTGCCATAACAGCCATTAATATCTAAAGCCGACGTTACACGTCGCAATTGACTGCTATGGCGGCAACTACGGAGGAGCGTGGTTTGATTGTTCCCGTCAAAATTTGCGTGTAACATGTCTATTACCATAGTAATGACTGCGAGCATAGCTACTGTGAAGGCTAAAAAAATTTCTACTTTCGGTATATCACGGAAATTTGACGATTAAACACGCCAATTTGACGCTAGCAGTCAAACCACACCCAACTACACCCCTCCGTAGTTACCGCCATAGCAGTCGATTGCGACGTGTAACGTCGGCTTAAGCCATTAATGTTAAAATCGAGAAATGTGTCTACGTAGTATATAATCTTAATACCACTGAGTTGTGCCATTTTGTCTTGACAAAGAGTATCAATAGTTTTGCCAATGGTGTACAAAAAGTGGAAGAAGACGTTGTGCTGGCATATTTTTGGGACGTAATAAGTTTCTTATTGTAAAATCATTGTGTTAATCTTTGTATAATGATTTTAAAATAACTGGTAAATTTGGTGGTAAATTATATAGGTGGTTGCAATCATAGGAATTTCGGTAGGTTGTCGACGCGAGGAATTATATTCATTGTCCCTAAGTGGAGGACATACCTCGATTATACTTGGAAAGATGCTCATCCTTTTTAAATTTAGTCACAGCTAGGCTCACCATACCTTAGCTAATGACTTGGCGATCAGGATATGTTGTATTAAAGAGGTCAACTACTTACTAAATCTGTTTTTGACACTTAGAAAATTGTTTAAAATAATTGGTTACCATAGTTACTCATAAGATAAAAAGATGTTTAGGTTAACGATGATATAATTTTATTATTCGCAATTGGTGCTACAAATGTTTCGACAGCCTAGCTGTCTTCTTCAGGCACTACGTCAGATATGTGGGGACCTTGTGACATCTACATGTAGGCAATGTTAAAACAGTTTTCTTAAACTCTTTACAATCAAATGACAACAAAATGGTTAACATGTATAGGGTTATACTTTTAGAACTGGATGGAAACAAAATTCATATCAGTCTCATCCACGAGAAAATGTCATTTTTTTGAGGATTGACAATCCTCTTTTAGTACGGACTGTGGACACCTGGTTTTGTACTCAAGCTCTTACTTCTGGAAAATTATATTAATTTTTAATAAAGAATTTAGTCAACAATACGCCGACGAAGCGTATATTCTCATACTATAAAATAAAAATATATGTAAACAACCGGTTTTTCGTTATAACGGACAAATGGTGTTCTTATAAGTTTGAGTTCTCGTTGAAATTTAACTTGGTTTGAAAAAAAATGACATTTTCTCGTGGATGAGACTGATATGAATTTTGTTTCCATCCAGTTCTAAAAGTATAACCCGATACATGTTAACCATTTTGTTGTCATTTGATTGTAAAGAGTTTAAGAAAACTGTTTTAACATTGCCTACACGTAGATCTCACAAGGTCCCCACATATCTGACGTCGTGCCTGAAGAAGACAGCTAGGCTGTCGAAACATTTGTAGCACCAATTGCGAATAATAAAATTATATCATCGTTAACCTAAACATCTTTTTATCTTACCTATAACGATGAGCATGGAAGCCATCATAGCCAAAATAGTTGCTCATGGCTACTGCTATTATTATCATGAAAGAAAATGTGAAGTAGTTAAACTTTATAGTAATTTTTCTCATACATTTTATATTAATGTTGACTATACTTGATTCAGAAGAAAATTCTCTTTCATATTCCGACGTCTTAACTCGTTTAAAAATGGCGGAAAAAAATTTAAATCTTTAGACCTGTTTTAGGGATTTTTCCGTAAACCGTTTATAATGATTTTATAGCCTATATCCGCTACTTTACGGACACACTGTATAGAAAATATAATGTAAATGAAAATAAAAATCAAATACTTTTCTGGTCACTATCTATTTTATGCGTTAAACTACATTATAAAAACTTGGCGATATGGATTAAACCAAAGAAATTGTATGTACCGGCAGTAAAGTGGCAGTATCTGGAAATGCAATTGCATTAGATCATACTAATATTTTAAATTGTTCAGCAATACTCAAAAATAAAAATGATGAAATTGAAACACTAGATATTATAGACGTTGCGAACTTAGACAACACGCATTTAACTACTATTTAATTTGATATAGCATACATAGCAGGTTTAATTGTTAAAAAACTAAAAACTAATATTACTTGCTAATTTTGTTTAAATATAGTAGAAGGCATATTTCAATGATATTTCAATGCTGCAGGTGCAAAAGAAATATTTGGGTTTTGACTAAAGCTTCTGAATTTGTAGTCAAACTTTTCATAATTAGCGAAAAACTTATTAGAGACTACAAACGACAAAATGTATTGTTCAATAACAAGGCAAACATACTTTTAAAGTTAACTAATTCCATTTTATTAAATTTACCTCAAAGCATTTATGATTTTTTTTGAAGACTATGCGTATAATGATGTTATTGATGAGCATGAAATACAACTTATAAAGTTAATAATAACAAAATTTATTAACATAAATTTATTTCATGAAACCAAGTTAATAAATCAAGAACCTAGGCTTTGACATCTGTTAAACAAACAAATATTATTTTCAAATCAATGAGAGTTATTTTAAAATTTATAATTTAATTTTTAAGTTTTTTGTTATGTAATTAAAATTTTGAAACAAAATAGGTACCAATGTTATTTTGCAAACACAATATTTTTTATTTGTTCTCAACTTACAATTTACTTAACAATTTACTTCACAATAATAAATTAATTAATTGCAATGTTTGTTGCAAATGATAAAATGCAATTAATGTTAATTGCAAGGTTTAGATTCGTTAATAAACATTTCAATCAATATAGCATATAAATTGCTTATAAAATTTTGAAAAACCTGCTCAATAAAAAAATAATGATAATATACATTTCTTCATGTACGCTACTGTGTCTATCTGATTTTACCAAATCGCCACTGCCAGTGGGACCAATACCAAAACAAACACTAGAACGTTGGCTTCAATCGAATACCGCCAAGAAATATACATTTCACAGAGCGTCGGAATTTATACTATTGGAGGTACACCACCGAAAAGGATTGCCCAACATCTTAAATTAAAACATCCTGAGAACTACACGGGAGACTGTTTCCGACGGACGTCCGCAACTATTCTTGCAAATGCTGGTGTAGATTTATCAGTGGTGAAGCATCATGGTGGCTTGAAGAGCTCGTCGGTAGCTGAAAATATAAATATATACCAAATATATTAATATTAATATTAATTATAATAATATACATACAGGGTGATTCAAAAAACCGCTGACAGACTTCTAGGGCAGGTAATACATCAAAAATTAAGATGAAAAATCTTAATATAGATGGGACGAGATATAGCGGGTCAAAGTTTCTTTAAAATTAAACATTATCTGTAATAAAGAGCCCTCTTTTAAAAATATTTTCAACTCCACTGCTAATTTTGTCAAACGGGCAGTATTTTCGTGTAAAGTGATCAATTATCTATTAATTGGTCTCTTACAAATCTTTGATTACAGCAACAGTTTTTAATTGAATTAACAAATTTTCTACAAACGTAAAAACTTCTTAAAAACTATTGCTTTGATCAAAGTTTTGTAAGAGATCAATCGATAGATAATTGATCACTTTACACGCGTAGAGAGCAATGGCATAGACAATATTATAACAGATAATCTTGAATTTTAAAGAAACTTTGATCCGCTATATCTCGCTAACGAGGCATTTGTGACCCCATGTATATTAAAACTATTCATCTTAATTTTTCATGTATTATCTACTCTAGAAGTCTGTCAGCGGTTTTTTGAATCACCCTGTATATTAGTGTATACCAAAAATTAACTTCATGGGAAATTCAAATTGTACTATCACTGTAAATATTAATTAGCTTCTAAGATTTAGGAAATATTTATTGGTTTAAAATTTATTGAACCGTTTATATTTTGTACTTACCGTATTCGTTCGAATCTAAGACGCACCCTATTTCTTTGAATGATTATATCGAAGAAAAAAATTAGTCTTAAAATAAAGATGGTAAATAAGTAAATTACTTTATTACACAATAATGATAAAAACACAAACTTAACTTTATTTATAGTACCTATACAATATAAAAAGAACATTTTTATTCGCTATCTGTGTCTGAGTTATTTTCCAGTTCACTTACACTACTATTGCAATCCGATTCTGAATCAGTGCTATCTTCTTCCCACAAAAAATCATCCTCTGAACCATCTAAGGCGTTCGTAACACAATATTTTTTAAATGAATGCTTGATTATGTTTTCTGGAATTCGTTTCCACACTGATGAAACCCATTTCGCAACTATTGACGCACTAGCTTTTTTCATTTTTCCGGTTAATGTCAGTAGATGGCCGTCACTCATTAACCATAATTCGTATTCTTTTCTTAAATAATCCTTGAAGGGCTTATTAATTGAAACGCTTTTACATCTTCTGTTGAATGACCTCGAAATCCATCTAGTATTATCATATTTAATGGTTTATTTAGATATCCGCGTCGTCTGTTCCATACCACATTCACCCAATCTTCCATAAGGCCTGCCGTCATCCAGCCTTTCTTTTGCGTTCGAACTATAACATCACTAGCGAGTATTAAATATGGCAGTAATTTTTTACCATCAGCAGTAACACATAACATTACAGTGATTCGCTGTTTTTCGTAACCAGTTGTTATCAGTTTTACTTCTTTTTGTCCTTTCTCATTAATTGTGTAATTAGGAGGCATATCGATATATAAATTGGGGTCTCATCAGCGTTACCAATTTGACTAAATTCATATTTTTTTTCTTTCTAAGTTCAATTACGTATCTTTGAAAATTTGTTAATTTTTGTTCAAAATCTATTGGAAGCTTTTGGCATATTGATGCACCGACGACCTATGTAATTTCTAAGCTCTTTAATTACATCATCTGCCTTGTTACTGATAGTCCTTTTGCACGTTTTTCTTTGATAAAATCAATTACAGCATCATCGATGTGCGGAATTTTTTTTCGTTTAGGACCAGTAAGACCCTTGGTCGTTGCTTTGCATAAGAATATTGCCGAGCGGTGTTTTCTCCAACGCCGAATATTTGATTCGTTTATGTTGAATTGGCGGCTAGCTGCTCTATTACCGTTACTTTCCGCAAATATAACTTGTCGCTTTAATGCAGCGTCGTAATGAACCCTTTTTGTGGCCATAATAGATTGTTAAATTAATAAAAGTTGTATCGAATTTAGAAGGTGACACTTACACTGTTTAGGTAACAGAACCTATATGACAAAGTATGCTCGGAATTCACCCCAGTGAATTAGTAGGTTAACGCGATAAGAGAAAAAAATCCTATTTTTTATTATAAACAACAAAAATAATTGTTGTAAATTATTTTTGTTTGTTTGATTTAATTAGTTTTGTGGTATTGTTTTATTTTGTGTTTGCATCATATACAGGGTGATTTATTAGCTCACCATCAAACTGTGACATATGATAGCTAATACAATTACCAAAAAAAAAATTTGAATGATCATATGTCCGATTTCAATTATTTACGAAATTATAACACTTAAAGTTTTAATTTTTATATCGTAATTAACTGCAACATTTTTTTAAAACATAAACATTACAAATATTGTTCAAAATAGCCTCCTTCTGCTAGAATACATGCTTCACAACGACGAATTAAAATGTCTGGTTGATTTCTTATTTCAGTAGTAGCCATTTGTATTTTGTTTAATAACTGTTCTCGTGTGTTAATTTCCACTTGATACACAATTTGTTTCATTTGACCCCATAAGTAGAAATCCAATGGATTAAGGTCGGGGGATCTAGGTGGCCAAGCAAATGGTAAATTATTATTACCAATTGTAATTCGCGTTCTTATCCTTTTTTTTTAACAAAAATAAAAGAAATTTTGACAATGTAGGGAAATAGGTATGCAGCAGTTGGTAACACTTGAAAATAGAAATTTGAATTAACAATTAGAAACTGTCAAAACACAAAATGTATTCACCTGAAAAAAATGTTTCATGTACACCTCCGAAAATAAGAAAAATTGCTCAGTGTTCAATATCCTCATCATTGTGGACCTTGTATTCGGTGCTAAGAACGTGTTTAACACGGTGTGTTAACTCAATACGTATAAAAAAAGACAGATATTTAATGGGTACCACGGACGGCTAAATGGCACTGTAAGCACAAATTGCTTAAAGTCCCTAGATTTACAAAGTACCGCGGTTTGCCGCCATTTTGGCCATTTTGAAAGTCAAGCGTGAACTTTAAAACTATGTCGTTCTATTGATGACATTACGCCAAAATTCCTTTCATTTTTCTCGTGGTACTCTGAAGAGTCGAAAGTGCATGCGTTTTGTTGCAGACAAATCGAAGTGAAAACAAAATTCAAATTTTCACCAGTCAACATGAAAATGATACCTTTACTGTTATCATTTTCATGTTGACTGGTGGAACTTTGAAATCAATAATTAATAACCATTAACTGAATAGAAAACTTTTAAATTTCGCGCTTTATTAAATGTAGTAGGTACCACAGACCACTAGAGGTGTTGAAATCAATTTGACCGAAAAAATAGTGGGGAGTAATGCTTCTATATATACCGGGTGTCCCTCAAAAGTGGCTCACCCCCATATTTTTCTTTATTATTGGTGATATAAGAAAACCATTTGGAATGCATAGTTAGGTCGCTAAAACGGATTATTACGACATGAAATCATTCTTTTTGTACTTCCGGTTACACCGGATGTGAGTACTAATTTCGCTATTTTTTTAAATCTATAATTTTTTTTCTTCAGTTGGGTAGACAGTATAATTTCACATAACTTTTACTTGAAAAAATTTTCACGATCGCTTATAATTTTTGAAAAAAAAAATTATTTTCGTTATTTTTTAACGTTTTAGTACCTTCGGAAAATGTATTACAACTTTTGACGCATAGTAGCTATGTTAATAGTACAAACTACGTTATGCCCTTCTTGATTTGCTATTCCTCGAGCAGTGATCACTGCTATGCTTTAGTTAGTGGTTCTTTCTTAATAATGGTGTAAATTAACAGTTGTATTAAATTAGTTTTAAAAGAAAAACGCTATCCAACAGTTAAATTTAATTCAATTGTAACTTCAAAAAAACTAATTTCATTTTAATTCCAACGAGTCGGTACATCATTTTTTAATTTTAAAGCTGGAAGCTCCATTCGTTCTTGCGTTTCCCTTAGTTGGCTATACGCATGAGTGCTTTTCTTGATCTTACAATTTTTTTTAATTTATCCACTATTACGCGTACTTCTTTGAAGCCAGATTGCACGACAAGATTTAAAGAATGCGCGAAACAACCCCAATGCTTCCAACCCTCAATTCGTATTGCCAATTTCATATTTAATGCATTATCTGAAATGATTGCAGTAATCTTCTCACTTATCTCCCATTCATTCAATATAATTTTTAATTTATTAGCGATATTCTCTCCGGTGTGCTTATCCGCAAATGACACGCATCCCAACAAATCTGATGCTAAATATGTGCGTTTCTCCTCTTCAACGACGTAATGCGCGGTAACGCTATAAAAACTATCTTGATTCCTGGATGACCAACCGTCTACTGTTAGACAAATTGCAGTCGCCAGGAAAAGGGACAATGGTGAACAAAAAGTAGAAGAAAACGTTATGCTATCATATTTTTGGACGCAATAAATTTCTCAATGTAAATTTATTGTTTATGTATAGAGTAAAGTGGGGAAATATGCCACAGTTCAGTAAGTTTCGTCTAAATCGACACTAGATGTTGGTGTTAGCACCAAAACATTAGGTAGTGCAAGGTGGCAAGCACGTGTACATTATCTACAAATCAAATTAATCAAGTTTTTAGTAGATAACGTATAAAGGTAAGTACCCTTAAGAAAGTCTTCTTATGTGAGGTTATATGTAGCGATGAAAGCAGTTTTAAATCTTTTTGATCTAATTTGAATAGGGGTATGCCAAAGTATATAAAGAATATATTGAAACAAAAATCTAATAAAATAATTTTATTTCAACAAGAATCGCATGTAGCCCTATTCCTCAACACATGTTGCTATATTACCCAACTGCAAGGGGAATATAGCAATTTGATTTTTCCTGTTAATTTAATTCCTATTAAATCTACAGTCAATTTAACCTGGAGAGATGATCTACTGCATTTGTCTAAACGCCTAAAGAATGGCCTGTAAGCATTGTTTTATCACAGCATGTACAGGCTATGAAGTTATAAACGACCAAAAAACAAGTTTGCCACATTACCCCAATTTACTTTAATGATTTTTAAATAAATTTGATTTGTAGTTGAAAAACATGAGTAGTGGGTCATTATGGGCCCAATATTCCATGCAAAAATCGATGCTACTTGTTAAAGAGAAAAAAACACAAAATTTAATAAGCTGACGTCGTTTTTCAAGAAAAGATATGTATCAAAACAGTTTTATACGTAAATATTAGCTTCTAAGATTTGGGAAATATGTTATTAGTTTAAAATTGATTTAAAAGTAAGGTACAAGAGGGTAATAAGGGCCACCTAACAATTTTTTTAAATTTTTTCCGAATGAAACTCTTTTAAATAAAAATAAAATATATTCGCTTATCAAACTATTTATAAAGTATAAAATGTAACTAAAATAACGTCGGTTGTATACATAGCAACCCTGTAAAAAAATATTATATATTCAACATATGCGGTTGTTATTCTCCGGATCGGCTGAAAATAAAGCCCATCATTAACATTACTACAGTTTTTTTTGATTTAAACAAGTCTTTTGTAACTTCTTGAGCCCTATAGTTTAAGGCCTTTTTTCTCGGCCTAGTACACTTTTTTTTCTGGTAATTCAGGCGTTTTCAGTATATTACTGAACGCATTTTTTTCATTTGATTTTGAAGGTCCAGGCAGATCTTCGGCTCTCTTTCGAGTTATGTTGCCCATCAAACGTGTACGAAGTACAGCCAACGGTATGTTCGCGTCATCGTCAGAACTGCACGACTCCTGGTTGCCGACAGCAGGACTAGTTAACAAAGAAGTCGATGAAGTTTGATTTTCAACAGGCCTACATACCGAAGACGGTGCATACGCCACGTCTGGAATAGCTCGAGGGTTGAAAGGGTATATGCCAGTAACTCTAAAGCCACTGGTAATGTTGGCTACGGACATACACTTTTCCCATACCGGTGTAAAGATATGTGAAAATCTGTCTTTAGTCAGCTTACGATCTGGTGTTTGATCCCAATACGTCATCAACTCCTCGTCCCAGAAATGTTCAAAGGACCTAAACACTGCTCGATCCAGCGGCTGCAATTCATGGGTGGTATTGCTAGGTAAACAAAACAGAGGAATCTCCAATTCTTCAGCCTTCTGTGCAACCATCATATCAAGATTCGACGTAGCACCATCAAAAATCAGAAGAACTTTGCCTGTGGGTTTGTACTTTGCAAAATGTTCTAGCCATTTACAAAACAGTTTGGTAGTCATACTACCTTTTGGGCTCATTAACACAGCTGACCCAGCAGGAAGACCATCTTGAAAAGTAGGTTTCTGACGTATGCCCTTAAAAAGAATCATGGGTGGTATTGCGTTACCCAAAGCGTTAACGCATGCCACAACAGTTGAGTTTTCCGCATGTTCTTGGGCTACAAGATGAACTCTTTTGGTTCTTTTTAGGACCAACACGGATTGCTGATGATGCAATGTTAAGCGGCAGCCCTTTTCATCCATATTGAAAATTCGCTCAGGTGTATGTAACATTTTATTCTTTTCAAGAGTGAACCGTAATTTTCTGAAATAATCGTTAACAATAAAACGATTTAATTTCTGAGTTCTTGCTGGATTCATACACTGTGCGCGACGCTTACTTAAACGTGGGTGACGTTTTTGGAAGGCGCTGAACCAATCCTTTCCAAGAATTTGGTTATTTTTCTTTTTTTTCAAGTTAATTCTGTTTGCCTTAATGAAACTGTATATATTTCTCCGAAGTGATTTAGGTGTCAAGGGCATACCAACTTCCGCCAGTCGGATTATTCTATTTTCTAGATCTTCCTCCTGTTGCTTTGATAAAATTGGTTTCCTTCCCAGTGATCTTTCTGTAGATCCACTCTGCATATGAGCTCTTAACGTACGCCGCGGAATTCCCGAACGCCTTTCAACTTCCCTCTGGGAAAGTCCTTGTTGAAGGAGTTGAAGGGCTTCTTCCATCATTTCTGAGGTCCAATTGGCTCGGATACCTCTACACGGTTTTCCCATCTATTTATCAAAACACAGTTTCGGAATGTTAGCGTGTTGTAAAATAAGGCCTAACTGCCTAGAAATACGGCCCATACTACTTGTACTATATATTTTGTACTTTTTTGATTTAACAATAAAAATGCAACTTTTAAATATTTGGATTTTTATTTACAAAGGAGAAACAGTCCTAAACGGAAACGTCCCTAAGTGTTACTAAGTAACACTTACTTACCGGCCTTGTGATGTTATAGCTCACTTACCGGACTCAAATTAATGATGTAAACATTAATATAGCGGACAGCATAAAATAAACATCAATATAGCGAACAGTACGAAATAAATATTATTCTTACTTTTACTCTAACAAAATGACATTTAAAGAAATCACTCAGTTTGAAGGCTGACAATGAGCGATTTCACGACTGCTTAACATGACAACCTATGATTTGCGGAAACTGGAATAAAACTTGCCGAGTTATAAAATTATAGAAAATTCCACCGTCTACGAATCCGTTTTATGTTTAATGTAGTTTTGTTTTTTAACGTAGGATACCACCGATGGAAATTTTTTATCGTTGAAATTTAACCATTTGTAGCAACCCTTCTTAGGCAGGAAATATTCCGTCTATGACGGAGATTGAGTAATGTTTAAACAGTCGCCGCCAACTTCCGTATGTCCTGTTTGCACGTAACATCTGCCACGGGGAATAAAAGTATGTCACGTTACTAGATATCGTGAGTAAACAAAACGATCAAATCACATCCGTATCCTTTTTTTAACATCATTATAGACAAGAAAAAAACGCCGGAAATTTAAATGCCTCAATATATTAATTTATCAATAACAGCTCAACTCTAAAATCTCATTATTAAGAATTTCTTCAATAAAATATTTCCGTGTATTGAATTTCTATAAGTATTCTATTCCAGATCGGGCGATGATATAGTTATTGAGAACGTCCGAAGGGGATTACACCCCATATTCCATTATGTCACCGGTCAGAGACATCGTTGTCGTAGGGAACCGAATCCGAAGGTCGCCGCTTTGTGCCCTTTTAACCCTCCGTCCACCGTTGTCGACGTTGAAAATCGTAGAAGAGACGCGACTATGCTTTCGTTCCGGTGAGCGAAGCGCTAAAATTGAGTTTTTATTCCGGCCTATTACCGGGTCCATTGTCGGGAGCGGTTCGCAAAATTGGGTTTGAATTGAATTTCTCTATAAGGTGTGCGAGAGAAAAATCTCCTTAGCGTTTACTTCGGGGGCATCGAGCGCACCACTGTTGCGAGTCGTAAAGATCACGGAGTAGGATGAGGGAGACGCAGAAAGAACGAGATTTTAGGATGAAAGGCTAAAGCCACGTCGAATCCTCACCATTGTCCGGGAAAAGAAGGTGGAAAAAGAAGCGGCATTGGCAATGGTGTCGTGTACAATTTAATTTCGAGGGAAAAGTGACATTTGTCCAAAAGAGATTCAGACAAGTTTTAAAAGATTACCACATACTCACGATAAATCGGCCTATAATTTATAAATATTAATGAAGCTTAATTGTAATAAGCACTTCTAACAGGATAAGAACTTACTACTGTTGTATTCGTATTTGCAAATACAGTAAAACCTCGATATAACGGACTAATACGGAGAAGAGAGTGTCAGTTATGGCCAAAAGTCCGTTATATGAAAAATTTTTAATTTGCACTTTAAACTGTTTGAATAAATAATTTGAATGCACACAAATTCAAAAAGCTATCCACATAGTTGCGTTCAGTGTATCTGGCTTTATATTTATACCAAGGATAAGGGGACTGCTACATTCCGGGATCAGATGCACAGCTCGAAGGCCCGTTCGTGACGTCACGCTTACCTATGCGCAACTACTATTTCACACTTTAACCCTTTGTGTCCCAAGAAGTCAAACATTTTGAAACTTTGTGACAGAATTAAAACGCTATCAAAATGCACTCAGTAAAGGCCTTTGGAATAAAATTTTAGCAAAATATGCAATCCCCCTATTTTCGCATAGTCTAAGTGTCAAAACAGATGCTAATTCAAAAATTCCTGGAAAGCGTGTTTATTGAAATTAAGAAATAAAACTTATTTTAAATTGAAGCTTAAAGCTTTCTGTTTAAATCGATGTATAACAATCGATAGGTTGAATTAGAAAAATATTGAGAAAAAGAGTGTTAACTAACATTTTCGTATAACCTAAAAGTGTCAAAAAAGATGCTAATTTAAAAATTTTGGCTAAAGTTAACAATACTACAATTCATATTGGATCTATGATGGATATTAGTGACGTTGATCCTTAGAAGTAAGATTAAACATGTAAAATAGGACTGTACTTTTTCTGTTTATGTTGGCAGAGAACAATAATAACTTACTCTTATCGGAGTTAATAACTAAATTATGCTTTTCTGAAAGGCTAACTAGAACATCCAGGTCTTCGTTATGTATTTGCGAAACAGCAATATCTTTTTCATTAAAAGATGAATATATCTGAGTATCATAAGCATGATACTTACAATGACGCAAAAAGTCGTATAACCGGCATGTATACGCCGTATACAAAATGGAACCCAATACAGAACCCTGAGGTACACCAGATATAACTTGAGTGGGTCTAGATCTATTTGCATGTATCATGGCACTTTGTGACCTACCCCCCAAATAGTCAGCGAACAACGATATCGCACCACACCCAACGCCCATGTAGTGCAAATACTCAACAACAATGAATGATTGATAGTATCGAAGGCGTTCGAGTAGTCCAACATAACAAGCGCCGACATACTAATCGGTCTTAAATCCGACACCGCATTAGGATTACTTGCTTTAACGATAGGTAAAATGATCGACTTTCTCCAGCAAGATGGAAAAACATGTTTAGTTATACAAAAATTAAAAATGTGTCTGATGAAATTTATGATCAAGGGAGAACATATGTTTATCATAGATATAGAAAGATGGTCAGCTCCCTGAGTATTGGAAGAAACAGCGCTTAAGGCATCTCCTACCTCCCAATACTTCCAACAGTGCAAAAATTACAGTAAGCAGCACTTGCAGAGTTAAATGCATCTATGTTAAAGTACGGCATAATCAAAGAAAGTGCATTTTCAAAGCTATCCAAAAAACCATTAACATTGTTATGAGGTCTGTAAATAACTCCAACTGTAATATATTTTTTATTTTTGATATGTATATTAAACCACAATTGCTCAATGTCATCCACCATATCCTCAAATATGATTGTCTACTTATAATTATTTTTAATATAAAACCCCACACCACCACATCTCGTTCGTTTAGGAACGTGATAAAAGTGTAACCTACGATAGCTAAAAAAGCAACATCGACATGCTGATCCAGCCATGTCTCCGAAACTTCAACCACATCATAACCATGTAAAAGAATTAAATGCTTAAATTTATCAAAATGCGAAAAAATTGACCTAACATGTGCAATTGTAAAATTCATTCAAAATTATAATAATTATACAAAAATAATAGTAATCGATAATGGAAAAAAAGCAAGAATCAAATGCCAATCTCGCTCATTGCAGATACGCATTAAATACAAAATTAAACATACAATATATGTATATACATTAACACGACGACTGCCGAGATTTTGTGGAAGCAGTATAAATCTACTGTTTTCGCGTGAATTATGTCGTAATCTGGCAGTCAACATGTTCATCTATCGTAAAGACCAACAAGACAGAAATAAATATAAATATTTAAAAAAAAACAAGATAATAAATCAAAACAATATAAACAAATAGAATAATAAAGAAAAAGGATACAAACAAAATTTTTTCTGTGTCAACATAAACAGAAAAGGTACAGTCCTATTTTACATGTTTAATCTTACTTCTAAGGATCAACATCACTAATATCCATCATAGATCCAATATGAAATGAACTGGTTCAGAACCAGTTCCCGAAGAAGGTTGCAACATGACATCCGTAAAGTCAAACCTTTTCTTAAAAGACGCACGGCGAAATCCGAAAGTTTCTAGTGTTAGTTCTAGTTTTAGTTCAATTGTTCATCTGTGATTCTGGATTGGCAATCATATATTACCACTGGTCTAGTAAGACTTTTATATAAACACTTTTATATAAAGTGGTGCAACTTGAGCAATATACACGCCGCAATAATTTACGTATATATGGAATTTTTGAAAATAATAATGAAAGTGTTGAAGAAAATATCTTGCAGATTTGTAAGGAAAAATTAAATGTTGACCTTCCTTCTACATCTATCGACAGATGTCATCGTGTTGGTGCGCGTAGTGGTTCTAAACCGCGCGGTATTATAGTGAAATTTATCAACTATAAATATCGCAATAAGGTTTTTAAATCCAAGCGGCTGCTAAAGGGCTCTCAAGTTATAATCAATGAAGATTTAACCAGGAAAAATTACGAGTTGTTGATGATGGCTACAGAGAAATATGGTCGAAGAGAAGTTTGGTCACGTGATGGAAAAATTTTGGCTAGAGTTAACAATATTACAATTCATATCGGATCTATGATGGATATTGGTGATGATGGTGTGAACTTTAGAAGTAAGATTAAAAATGTAAAATAGGACTCTACCTTTTCTGTTAAAAAATTTTGTTTGTATCCTTTTTTTTTATTATTCTTTTTGTTTATATTGTTTTGATTTATGATTTAATGTCTTGTTTTTTTTTGTTATATTTATATTTATTTCTGTCTTGTTGATCTTCACGATAGATTGAAATGTTGACTCCCAGACTACGACATAATTCACGCGAAAACAATAGATTTATACTGCTTCCACAAAATCTCGGCAGTCGTCGTGTTAATGTATGTATAGGTGTTCCGAAACTCAACCTCAAGCGGGCACCGAGTGAGTGGCCAACCCATACCTGTTCTGGTAAAAATTAGAAAAAAATTCCATGTCTCTTAGTTAAGTAGTAATACTTAATAATATAATAAATTTGTTTGTTTAATTTTGTTTTTAGGTTAACCTTACTTGAAAGAGTCTTTTTGCAAGACATAAGGGCAACCATCTTGTTGAAACCACATTTTGTAGTTTGTAGATATTGACTGGCACATCTTCTAACAAAGTTAAGAGGAAAGAAAAAGTAAATACAAATAACATACGAAAGTATGAATTTTTTAAATAACGCGTTTTTGGCAGAAAAACAGGCAATAATATTTTTTAGGAAAAGAAAAATGGTAAGTGTTATACCATTTTGGAATCTTGACTAAACAGGCCATCTTTTAAAATAACTTGCCAAGGGTGTTGTACTAGTCCTTTGTTTAGAAATTATGTGTCAAACTTAATAGACATAAATTCTTTCAACCTTAAGTCAATCAAACTGATACTTTTTCTTGCAACGACTTTTGTTGTTCGATTTGTGACTGCTATAGTAGCATGGTTCATGAGAAATACATTATTAAAAAAATCACTATTAAATTGCGAACATTTTTGACCGTAGTACCTAAAGATATGATGTACGGGAACGATTTTTAACATTTTCAAAAATATGTCTATTACCACTTAACTAAGAGACATAGAATTTTTTTCTTATTTTTACCAGAACAGGTATGTGTTGGCCTTTCACCCGGTGCCCGCTTGACGTTGCGTTTCGGGACAACCTGTATATATTGTATGCTTAATTTTGTATTTAATGCGTATCTGCAATGAGCGAGATTGGTATTTGATTCTTGCTTTTTTTCCATTATCGATTACTATTATTTTTGTATAATTATTATAATTTTGAATGAATTTTACAATTGCACATTTAAATGTTAGGTCAATTTCTTCGCATTTCGATAAATTTGTGGTTGGAGTTTCGGAGACATGGCTGGATCAGCATGTCGATGTTGATTTTTTAGCTATCGGAGGTTACACTTTTATCACGTTCCTAAACGAACGAGATGTGGTGGTGTGATTTTTTATATTAAAAATAATTATAAGTAGACAATCATATTTGAGGATATGGTGGATGATATTGAGCAATTGTAGTTTAATATACAATTACAATGAACACGTGAGTTCGTTTGTTTTTAAAAAGTTTATTTAAGCACAAAATTATTAGAACAACATTAAACGAATTAAAATGAATGAATAAATGAATATTAAAATAGTTAAAACTTTAATTATTACTTATAATTAATTACAATTAAACTTTCTTTCAGATTATAACAAAGAGTTTGATTTGTAATAATCTTCGCGACGCGAATTGCACCGATGCTAGATGACAATTAAAATTACATTGTGCATTCGCGGTGTTTTATATCTTTTCTTCTCGTTGATAGCGATTTCCAGGAATTCCTCCGGGATCCTGTGTCTCTAACCGTGTAACTATACATATCAAAAATAAAAAATATATTACAGTTGGAGTTATTTACAGACCTCATAACAATGTTAATGGTTTTTTGGATAGGTTTGAAATGCACTTTCTTTGGTTATGCCGTCTAGTGACGCAATATTTTGCTTGGGGGACTTTAACATAGATGCATTTAACTCTGCAAGTGCTGTTTACTGTAATTTTTGTGCACTGTTGGAAGTATTTAGTTTAAATCAATTTATTGATGAGCCCACTAGAATTAACCTTCGTACAAGTACGCTAATTGATTTTGTGTTTGCGGATGACGGTGCTCCTGTTATGGCTTCTGGTGCGGTGGCGGTTCATGACATTTCTGATCATCATCTCGTTTTTTGTACAATTGCTTTGACAAATTTCCTCCTTCCTCCCGTCGCAAGAACTTTCCGCAGTTTTAGAAACATTGATAATGAATTGTTTATATCCGATTTAAGAGAAGGTTAGTGGCACTCCATCTTTGATTTCAATGATATTAATGCTAAACTGAATTTTCTAAATAATAATATTGTAAATTTATTTGATCGACATGCGCCTATTATAACGCACACATTTACAAAAAAAAACCACCTTGGCTAACAGATAATTAGCATCTTTTATGACACTTTTAGGTTATACGAAAATGTAAGTTTTGTTTCAACATTTTTTTTTTAACATTTTTCCAATCCAACCCAACGATTATTATATATTGGTTTAAGCAGAAAACTTAAAGCTTCAATTTAAAATAAGTTTCATTTCTTAATTTCAATAAACACGGCTTCGAAGTTTTGAATTAGCATCTTTTTTGACACTTACAAGATTAGGCGAAAATGTTAGTTTTTGCTCAATATGTTTTTTCTTAATATTCTATTAGATTTTCGTCGTTCTGTAGCTACAGGTCTCATAAATAAATATTCAAATTTACCGCGTCCATGAAAATGGTGTATCGCAAGTTCAAAAAAAAAGAGGAAGTTGTGAAAATTGTTCTGCCAAAGCTAGACCCTACTCAAAATGTACTGTGTGCAATGTTTATTTATGTTGTAATGAAAGAAAGAACTGTTTTTTCTGAATATCATAATGTGATTACTGAGTGTATTTTGATAGCGGTTTAATTCTGTCACAAAATTTCAAAATTTTTTACTTCTTGGGACACAAAGGGTTAAAAGACAAGATAAGTATATTAGAATGGACATTCAGTAATTGAAACAAAATATTAACACATGACAACTTATCTAGATTCACGTGTAAGTACTTCAATATGGTCAAATAACTGAGATCTCAGCTGTTCTGCGGAGCAAGGGGTCTGGGAGTATCACGTGATGTTTGTATGCGCGAAACAGTTGCGCAGAAGCCTAATCGTGACTGGGAAAATAAATTTTATTACTAACAAGCCGATAGTTGTTCAAAATATAAGATATGTAAAAATCATAAAACACAAGAGCACATTCAGTACTTTCATGAATATATTCGTAATCTAGGCACTTGACAACATAAAAATTTGCAAAGATTGTTGTAGAGCTTGTTAATAATAATAATTATTATTATTATTAGTAAGACTCATAAACTTGAGTCGAATTAAAGACTAGTTTAAAAGTACAAAAAACATTTTATATTATTTCTGCTAAAGATTCAATATTAGTAAAAACAATTTTGAGATGACCCTTTAAAAAATAATCGAAAGGATTGAGATCGTGGCCATTCAATTGATCCGCGCCTTCCAATCTATCTGTTAGGAAATGCAACTTCATCGAGATATTGCCTAACCGGAACTACATAATGTAGTGATGCATCATCTTGCATGAACTATAAATTTTCAGGTCACTACCACTGGGAAATGAATTTCTTAAATTAGTGATTAGACATTGTTTGTAAGAAATCAAGATAGTGTGGACTGTTCAATGTCTTCTCAACAAAGTGAGACCCAATGATTTAATTTGATTAATGCTAACAGTTTTTTCTAGTAAACGCCATTTTTACGAAGACAGCTGAATAATGGCATAGTATCTACTAATACATGAGAAATACTCAAAATCCATAAATGTAACAAAAAATGGAGATTGTCATTTATAAATTTCAACTTACGGGTCGTATCTCAATTTTGGGAAACCCTGTACATTTAATTTTATCTCAAAAAACCTTAGCGAAAAAATAACAGTTGTCCGAGAGTGTTTCTGAAAGAATATTCCCGGAATTTTTGTTGAATTTATTCCTTACTTTATGTACACGGTATATACTCATGCTACAAAGTGTATTAGGTAATATATTATTAATGTTCCCTTTTTAATGAAATTCCACCCAATTATCTTCCTCGAATGTTTGAATATTTCGAGTAAAGCGTTCCGAAGGCTCTTTGTACCAATTATGAAAGAATTCAGCACTGACGCCATCATCTACTCACGCTTTATTTAACTCTTGGTATTCCAATATTGACGCTACATCCTACGCGGGGACAGTTACCCTGCTAATGTTTCAGCTATGCGCAATTTACGCCACTTTATCACCCCACCTTTCCTTTCACATTCAAGACATTTGTACAGATTGATATCATAATTTTAGTAATTTTAGTGCACATACGTTTCGGTGGCTCAAAACTATCATTTTATCGAACTGAAATTCCGGTTGGTCTAAAATTTGTCGAGAAGTGTATTGCTGTGTTGGTTAAAGGGAGAGACCCAATACCAATCTGATCGGCTTTGCTTCTCTCCGGTCGGCAGCCTGATAGATATTTGATATAATTTATTCATAGAGCGAGTGCAGCGGCTGCGGGGCAATAGAGCACCATAAGAGGCTTACGACTCGAGACACATTAAAATCGCATCAAATATGCATATCGCAGCCGCCGCTACGTGGGTCCTGCATTTACTTCGGATTTCCAGATAGCGTCGCGACGCCGTCAACAGCGGAGGCTCACTTAATATTTTAACGTGTCGAGAGGAACGTTTTTACTAGAGGATTTAGCTTTTGGCTATAGTAAAACTCCTTTCATGTTACTTCTCTTTGTACAAACGCCAAACCTTTTCCTTTTATGGACTTATATTTTATCTATTAAAAAATAGTTTCTGTATGATTTTAGTAGTGGTAATTAAAAATAAAGATAAAAAAAAAAATGTATAAGTTGAAATTAATTGAAAAGTGGAAAAGCGTTTATTATCTATCCATTCCTAATTTTAGGAATCAACAAAAAATGATTGATATATAGTTAATAATTAACTAAGGGCTACATTGTTAATTAACATTATTTTCCAAAGAAGAAATGTTTGCTGTATGTTCTTGGTATAATGTTATTCATATGTTTTACAAAATTGGTTTCGAAATACTTCTAGACCTGCCACATCGAAAGAGGCACCAACACTCTGAAAAGTTAGAGAAACTAGTCTATGCTTCTTTTCTGATCTGGAAAGATGTCCTCGTCCTCAGCCTCGTCGCGGTGTGACTACTAGGAGTGATGCAGCGGTTGAGCGATACATGGCGAAGTCGTCTCGGGTCTGTTAGCTTATTAGAAAAAAAGCTGAAAAATTCCTACAACAAGTTATTACTTGGCGTTTTTTATTGTCCTCCTCTTGTTAACTACTTTGATCAACTGGAGGAAACCCTTTTAGGCACTCTTTTAATTATAAAACTATTCTCCTGATGGGAGATTTCAATACTTGTCTCCTAAAAAATGACTTACGCAGTGATAAACTTCGCTTCATTGCTTCCTCATTAAATTTGTCCATCCTGTCCTCACAACCAACTCATCATCTTCCTACATCGAATTCGCTTCTGGATCTTACTATTACGACTCGTCCGAGCAGCATACTTACGCATGGTCAGCTCCCTGCTCCTCAATTTTCCAATCACGATCTTATTTACTGTGCAATGCAGATGGAACATACTTCCTCGCAACGCATTATTTCCGTTCGTGACTTGGGTCGTATTGACAACGATTTGCTATTGTCTGATACGCAAAAGATCGATTGGCCGAATTTGCTGGAAAGGTTGACTTCAACTCTAAACTTATCAATCTCTATGACCGCACCCTGGTTAAGTGATGAAATAAGATCATTGATGAGAGACCGTAACCGTGCAAAGCTATTATTTAAACGTATTCCAACTACTATTAATCGTGAAAACTATAGGATCTTGCGTAACCGTTGCAATCACCAATGTAGGAATGCCAAAAAATTTTATTTCTACCGGAGACCATCCAATGCTAGTCCGAGGACGTTTTGGAGCATTACACATTCCTCAGGGGCGGTTGAGTCTCCCTCTGTTCGGGCTGCTTTCGATGGGGATTCATTGGCGAGGTTTTTTGTTGACCCACCTCTGCTCATTAGTGGTGAGACTAGGATGACTACTATTACTGAAATTCTTGCCTCATCTAAATCCTCCTCTTTCTCCTTTGTTCTGGTCACAACATCAGAAATCCGCGATGCCTGGAATCACTCGAGGTCTACTAATGTGAGAGCTGATGGAGTTGGTCCCATACTTCTTCTTCCTATATTGGATATTGTTTTTACTCCTATTACTCACATTTTTAACTTCTCCATTGAACCATCCTCAGTCCCTTCAATCTGGAAGGTTGCTCATGTTGTCCCTATACCTGAATCCAAAAGGCCTTCAAGTTTCAATGATTTTCGCCCTATTTCCATTTTATCTGTTCTATCCAAAGCACTCGAGCGCCTTGTTTACTTACAAGTTCAAGAGTATTTACAAGAATTTAATTTACACAACGAGTTTCAATATGTGAACAGCACTCTTAATTTTGCTTCGGTTGTATGGAATCCTGCGTATGCTGTATACATTGACCGCATTGATTTCAATGATTTTCGCCCTATTTCCATTTTATCTGTTCTATCCAAAGCACTCGAGGGCCTTGCAGGTCAGATTTGTGCGTTATCTGGCTCATAAATTCGGGTTGCCTTATTGATCCTACGAGCAGAGGTGCACTATTCAGTTTTCGTACACTGCGTGGACGTCGAACTGCTACGGATTTGGTATTTTTGTTTAAACTAATGAACGGTTTTGCCGACTCGCCAGTACTTGTGAGACACATTCCTTTCTTAATTCTTAGCTATCCCACTCGAGATTAATGTCTTTTCCTCTCTTCGACTACTAATTGTTATTATAACTCGCTTTTACCGCGACTGATGCATTCTTACTATCGTCATTGTTCGTTGTTAGATATTTTTGGTTCTTCGTTAGTATCTTTCCGCAAGAGTATATTAAGTTTGTATATCTGGGTAATTCAAGTTCAATCTGGCTTGTATTATTAATTAGGAACACTATTTTTTGTTATATCTACAATTTGTTATTTGTTTTGCTATGATACTAGATTTTTATGATGCATTGATTTGTTATATTTATTTGATCTTGTTATATGTTGATTTCTTTTTTTGTTGTATGAATTCTGTTAGTGGATACTTGTGTGGCAAACCCTGTTGTATCCCGAATAAATAAATAAATAAATAGGGATCGTATCTCAATTTTGAGACACCTTTACATTTCAATTTTATCTCAAAAAATGCGCGTTAAAAAAATAACGTAGATGTCCAAGCCTTTTTTCTAGAAGAGTATCCCTCTTTATGTGCACAGTGTATATCCACAAAAACTACGCACCACCGTGAAACATAAGAAACAGAGTCACCAACCGCATCCGCGATATGTAAAGAAGACACTGGCCGGAGTTCAATAGAGAGGATGTAGAAGCTACTGTGTAGTTTCAGGAAACTGGCGAAAACAAATACCATTGAACCGCAGAAAATGGGTAAGTTCCTCACATAACTTTACTCGCAAAGTGAGCAGGTAGTGGAAAACACACAACTCTCACTACGGACAGCTAGGCATTATACCACATAACGATAGAGGACGTAGAAGAAACAATCAAGAAAATCACACTCGGAAAAGTGCCGGGCCACAAGAAAATCATAAGAGTAACACAAGAAATTATGGAGGGAGACCGTTAGCTGATAAACCAGAAAAACTATTTAACAATATCCTCATCACTAGGCAAATGCCAAAGAATTGGAAGCAGAGTACAAGTATTGTCCTGCACAAGAAGGGGAACCTAGATGACCACCATCACAAAGCTTCTACCTAACAATATCATCAAACAAGTACCCGCACGTGAGGAATAACAAGGGTTCCGGAAGAACCGGTCCACAAGCTATGCTGTTTCAATAAACCAGCATATCTTTGTATCGCGGACGTGCTAAAACTTTTCATTGCAAAAAACATACACCCGAACGTAATAGAAACGATCAAACGGTTAAACACAGACAACAACACAAAACTAAGAACCCCGGTCCCCGTCATGCTAATGCTAATGGATAGTGTAATCTAGGACTTAGACGGAGTAAATGAGGGATAAATTAATAAGTTCGAACCATGTGAAACCAAACAGGTACAAAACAATATCGCAAAATCACAAATTAGATGCAAAGTTTTAAAGCAAAAGCAGATCATTGAGCAGGTGTTGCAATTGGACTACTTCGGAAAACAAATTAATGCATATGAGAATCTAAAGGGCAGCGTCACAAACCAAGCCATAAAGACAAGAAGAATATTAGGTACACTTTGCAACCCAATATGAAGGAACAAACATATACAAAATATACAAGGCATACTTATGGGCCGTACTTATGTAAGCGGCGGAAGCTAGAGCCCACACAGTTGAGATAAAGTGACGTCTGAGAACAATCAAAATGAAAACGCTACGTACAATATCTGGATATACTCTAATAGATCGTAAGAGAAACACAGAAATAAGAAAAAAATGCAACATTCCGTACATCGTCAGATGAGTCCGGCAGAGACGACGATAATGGAATCAACATGTATCAAGAATGGATTGGGTATGCCTGGCAATATATACAAGAGATAGCAAAACATATACAAAAAGACCTATAGGAAGACCATCAAAGCGATGAAAGCTGGACCTCAGTATTACAGGAGAAGAACCAGGAATGACGAAGCGTCATAACAAGTCATAAAGCTTTCGATAAGAAGAAGAAGTTTTCAAAATAAGGTTTTATACTAGTTTGAAATAAAATTGATTTTAAAATGATTAAATTGATTTTGAATTGGTAGATATTGAGGAAAATACGAAGAATGCATCTTTAACTATTGTGTTTTTGGCTAAGTTTTCTTCGGTAAAATATTTAGGTTTCAACGATGTGTAATAAAATTAGGCTTTGGAAAGTGGTTTCTATGCAATTGACTGTTTCCCGCACAAATACATAAAGCCACTTCGGGTGAAAGAGCCTTGGTTAAATATAATGAATTTAATCTGACGGAGGATGATAAAAAGGATTGCAATAAGGTTATCGACATTATAAAAAAAAACTGGGAGGTGAGAAAAATGTAATATATTTACGAGCTCTTTTTAATAGTGTGAATCAAGCAGATACAGAGACTTTTGAAGAATATTTAGTTAGATTGCAAACGTTGATAGATCCTTGCGAGTATAAACATTTTCACGGCGATTTACTACGAGATCGTATAGTTCTTGGCATACGAAACCGAGATATAAGAAAGAAATTAATGTTAAAAAGTGATTTAACTCTTGCACAGGCGATCGATATATGTAAAGTTGATGAAATTACGTCTCTAAGACTCAAAAACTTGGAGCATAACGAAACAGGATCCATAAATAAGTTAATAAATAAAGATAAAGATAAAACCTGCTCATTCTGTGGTAACAAACATAAGTTTGTGGAAGGAATGTGTCCAGCATATGGAAAAACATGTGCGATATGTAAGGGAAAAAACCATTTTGCAAAAGTTTGCAAGAAGAAAAAAGAAAATGATAAAAATACAAAGAAATTCAAAAAAGTTAAAGAAATAAAAGAGAATGAATCAAGAACTGCAAGGTAGAAATTAAGAAAATATTAGACTATTCTTCTAAGGGAGGATCAGTTAGAGCTGAATTATATTTCAAAGTTAGCATCGAATTTACTAAATTATTATGTGACTTAGATACTGGAGCTAATGTTAGTCTCATTGGAATCAACTTACAGCACTTATGAAAATGAAAGAAATTGAACTTGGTAAGTCAAATCATAACCTCTATGGTTTTGCTGGATATAAAATAAACGTGATCGGAGAAAAACGATTAACATGTAAGCACAAGGTTGTGGTACATGAAATCAAATTCAGTTCATGATTGTAAGAAACTGGGATTAATACAATTTTGTAATTCTATCATAAATGATAAATCACAAGCAGATGAATCATCATACGATTTAATATAGGAAGCTAATAATTTAATTGATAATTATAAAGAAGTATTTCAAGGACGGATGTTTTAAGGAACCTGTTAATTTAGAGATAAATAAAGAAATAAAACCGAGTATTCAAAAAGCGAGAAGGATACCAATCAACTTAAGAGAAAAACTAAAAAACGAATTAGACAGACTGGAAAAACATAACATCATACAAATAATTTGTTTAGATCCAATTCCACTTAATAAAGCTCTTCAAAGAAATTTTACCTGAATTGGGTAAAGCAAACATTTTTAGTACGATGGATATGAAGAAAGGATTTTGGCAGGTTAAATTGGATAACGAAAGTTCGGATTTAACAACTTTTTGGGCACCTTATGGACGTTACAATTGGATGAGAATGCCATGAAATTTTGGTAGATTTAGATGGAATTGAGATACTAGCCGATGACATTTTGGTTATTGGTCGTGGAATTTGGAACGATTATTGATTCGTTTGAGAAAAGCAAATTGTAAATTAAATAGAAGTAAATTAAATCTCTGTAAAAAATCAGTCAAGTTTTATGGTCATAGATTAACACATATGTTTTTTTATTTTTAGTAATAAGAAAGATCTTTATCGTTTTTGGGAATGATTACCTATTTAAGTCGTTATATTAATAATTTGAGTAGTAATACACATAACTTAAGAAAATACGATAATGTGAAAAAAAAAAAGATAATGTGGAATGGACTCGGAATGAACCGAAAATACAGGAATTTGAAACTATAAAGAACATGATTGCAAAAACAAGTTCTGTGAATTACTTTGACAAGAATAAAGGTGTAACTATTGAGTGCGATGCTTCAAATTATGGACTCGAAGCTGCAGTATACCAGGAAAATTGTATCATTGGTTTTCCATCCAGAACTTTAACCAAGACGGAACAAAACTACGCTCAGATCGATAATGAATTGCTTGCGATTGTTTTCGCTTGTATTCGTTTTAATCAATTAATACTAGTTAGATCAATTACGACTATTAAAACCGATCATCGACTTTTAATCACGATTTTTGAAAAACCTCCATTAAGTATACCCAAAAGACTTCAGAACATGTTGATGACTCTACAACGATACAACATAAAATTAAAATTTGTATCTGGTAAGGAGAATGTAATTGCTGATACCTTATCGAGAGCTCTGATAAACTCTAAATTGGAATCAAATGATGAAAATTTATCTACGGTATATCAGACTTCTGAAAAGAAAATTTACAAATATTTAGAACAAGTACACATGGAATACCGCAAAGAATCTGTACAGATAATGGGACGAATTTTGCAAGTGCAGAATTTCAAAAATTTGTCAACGATTGGGACATATGTTATATAACTTCGTCACTACACTATCCTCAGCAAACGGCAAAGCAGAATCGGCTGTGCAAATTGCAAAGAAATTAATAAGGAAGACCGAAAACAATAAAGAAGATTTATGGCTTGGTTTATTACATCTAAGGAACATATCAAACCACATGGGATGTAGCCCTGTTCAGAGATTGTTCTCTAGAACCACGCGAACGTTAATACATTCAGCAAAAATTAAATACTTACCTGAAATAGTAAATAATGTACCGGAAAGCATAGAAAAAAATAGACAAAAATCCAAACAATATTATGATAAAAATAGTAAACACTTGCCGCAACTGGAGATAGGTCAGCCAGTGGTTGCTCAACTACAACCAGAAAAATCTAAACTATGGACATCGGGGAAGATAGAAGAAAAGCTTTTGTGACAGATCCTGCATAGTTAACGCAGATGGTAGCAAATACCGCCGTAGTTTAATTCATATTAAACCAATACCTAAAGAAATTACTTCAGAGAAGACAATTCCGAAAAGCTCTGTCACAGATACTCAAGATAGAAGACAAGAAGAAATAGATGTTGAAGAACACACGAAAGAAAACCGAAGAATGGAACACAGGAAGAAGAAAACCTTTGACGATCTCCAAACCGGAGAAGACAAAGGAACCAAGAAAGAAGACTAAGTAGTAAGAAGGAGTTAGTTACCAGCCCATTGCCACGTCCGAAGAGAGTTATTAAATTACCAACTAAGTTTAAAGATTACGTAAAATAAATAACTAAATTATATTGAAAAATAAAAGAAAAGAAGCATGTTATAGAATGTATCCATTTTTAGTAACTTTCAATATATCGAGGTTGGTAACAGGGAAAAGAGCTTGAGAGAGGCAGTCACAGAAAGAGGCGTTAAGAAAAAGCATCTTGTACGTTGTCGTTATAAAAGTTATATTGTAGCAGTAAAATAGAAATAAAGAATTCTTTTATTTAAAAAAGAATTTCTATTAACGTGTTTTATGATACGTTAACAACTTCCTTATTTATTGTTTGGTGCAGCTGATTATGGTCGCTCTCATTAAGGACTTGCTAACACCTGTTTTGAGTCTTCTTTAATATAGTACAATGTTTAGATAACCAATGTCAGGACTGTTACCACTTGATTTTCATACAATAAACCGATCTTTGAAAAAAAGATGCCATTTGTGCGGAATTTAGTCATTGGCTGCATATTCAGATCTTTTATTTTGACGATACACTTGGTCGATATCCTTCTCATTCGCCTTTAGTGCTTTGAGAGACCTTAAATCTCATGCCATTTCCAACAGAACCAATTTTTTTAACAACTTCCGGAAATTTCCTACATAAATCGGAGTTATTGATCGGAAACATGTGTTGTGTTATAATTATAAGCGCTACTACTTCTCCCTAGTCTTGCAAAGTTTAGTAGATGCCAATTACAAATTTATTATTTATTAGTATTGAAGTTGGAAGTTACAGAAGTTGAAATTGATAAACAAATTGAAAAAAAAATTGGATATTCTCAAAATCTCTTCAGCTTACACAAATATTAGTGTTCCGCATGTTTTTGCAAAAATTGCAGTAAATTGAAACTTTTGATAATTAATTTTTTGAAAAGATTTAAAAGAAACTTTGCATCCACTATCAATATTGCTAAATTCCTGTCAAAATTATAGTCCCTGTTGGGCGGCACTACAGCCTACCATACCTCTAAAATAGGTAACTATGTAACATTTATGGATAACAACATCAGCTTTTGAAACAATCTTCAAACATTATAAAAAGTGTTTTACTATAAAAAATATAAATAACCTTCTATAAATTGGTGACCCCGACGAACACTAACCTTCCATAAATTAATTATTAATTGATATCGGAAATCTACGAGTAGTAGAGTGCCACATCAATATTTGAAAAATAAAGCGCCCAAGAAAACCACCACCGTTACTACAAGTCTCCAGACAGCACATCGTTACTAACCTGAAACCGAAATCTTTACTAGAAGAAAACCGAATTTCCAATTAGACAGCTGTCGTTTCAACATTTCATTAGAGAAATTACCCAAGATTTCAAGCTTTCAACGTCATTTTTGTTTGTATACAAGCTGTTGGTGAGTAGTTACGTTATTTTCTCTGTCATGGAATAGTTAGAGTCAAAGGTATCGCTTCAAAATTCGATATTTTTCAAAATTAATTATTATCTTTCTTACGTTCATCTATTTAAAATGCAACAAGACGATCAATGCAATGGCGACAACTTAATAGACAATATTTCACATGTGAAATTACCTCCTTTCTGGGTCAACAAACCAGAAATATGGTTCGCTCAAGTCGAGGCACAATTCACCATTTCTATAATTGTTAATGATAAATCAAAATATAATTTAGTTACTGTAAATTTACCAATCGATGTAATTTCCCAAATTTATGATGTAATCAGTAATCCCCCTGAAAATGATATGTACCATTTTCTAAAAACAACATTAATTAATAGACTATCTCTCAGTGAAGAAAGGCGCTTAGATGATTTATTGTCAGGTTCTGAGATGGGGACGCAAAAACCGTCCGATTTTTTTAGAAGTATGTTACCTACTGTTGGTGATTCACAAGTAGTAAGTCGAGATTTGCTGATCAAACTCTGGAAATGTAGATTGCCGAACACCATTTCCATTGCCCTTCTGGCGTCTGAAAAGAATGATGTTACTGATTTATTAAATATTGCAGATAAAATTTGGGACTCTATGAAAAGCTGATCTACTCACACATATGGACTCGCAGGTGTAAATCATTTACCAAATAATTCACCCAATACTAATAATTCTGATATTTTGAAAGCTTTTTCAGATTTCACTTTGACTTGTCAGTCAATTCTTAATAACTTCACTCAAAAACAGGTGTCAATAGAAAGAATGAATTGATTTCATTACAAAAACAATTTAATAATTTTAATTCTTCGCAATGCTGTTCTCATAACACTTCACATTCCGGTTCACGTCATCGTTCACACTCACGTGGACGCTCTTAGTCAATTTATTCTTATCATGCACGGTTTGGTAATAAAGCTTTCAAATGTGAAGGATCATAGTGCAAGTTTTATAATCTTGCCAATAATAGATCAAAATCACCTTTTAAATCCGAATCAAAAGACGAGTAAACGTTTCAATGGATAATTAGTTAGGATATAATAATAAAAAGAAATCAATTAATCAAATAAGTTCACGTCTTTTTATTTTTGATAATCAAAATGAATCAAAATCACTTTCATTTCTTAATAGACACAGGAGCTGACATTTCTGTTATACGTCGCAATTTTTTTCCTAATCAACAAAAAGATGCAGAATCTTCTCTTTCACTGCAAATGATTCTCCAATACAGACCTATGGTAAAAAGATGTTAACGGTATCGTTAAATTTGCGACGAAATTTTCCATTCATTTTTACCATAGCTGCCAGACACCTCTAATTAAGCAAACTTCCAGACTGGGTACGTACTCTACTGTATTCCACGCGGAAGTATTTGCTATTGACATGGGTGCTAAAATCCTTCTTGAAAGTGGGGTGAAGAACATGACAGTACGAATTTTCTCAGACAGTCAAGCCGCTCTACAGGCGCTGCAAGCCGTGAAAACGGTGTCGGCTCTGGTTAATGATTGTAAGAGAACATTAACACACTGAGTTGTGATAACAGAGTCTCTCTGATCTGGGTCCCGGGTTACTCTGGGGTTGCTGGCAATAAAGCGGCAGATAAGCTAGCACGAGAGGGCAGCGCTGAAGCGTTTGTGAGGCCGGAACCTGCAGTTGGTGTATCATGTGCGATGGCCAAATAGAGGATTGGACTATGGGCTGAAGAGAGACTTCGCCTATTGTGGACCAGTTCTCCTGGAATGAGACATGCTAAGGTGTTTATTAACATCGTCACTGTCAAACCCGGGAATATTTTAGGACTTGCCCGTAGTAGCATAAAAGTTCTAATGGGTGTTTTTACTGGGCACTGCCGATTAGAAGCACACCTCAACTTGTTGGGTTTAGCCGACGATGTTGAATGCCGACTATGTGCGGAGGAAGCAGAGACGGTTGAGCATGTTTTATGCCACTGCCCTGCCGTTAACCGTATCAGATTCTCGATTTTTGTAATGTGATGATTCAATGTAATGTAATGTAATGTACCATAGCTGATGTTAATAAACCTATTATTGGAGCTGATTTCCTTGAAAAATTTGCAATTTTAGTAGATATCAAAAATCGCCGATTAATCGATTAATTAACTAAATTAGTCTCTTCTGGTTCTTTAGTTAAAGCAAATATACCATCTCCTAAACTGTTTTCCATAGAAACTAAATATTCACAACTTTTAAAAAAGTATCCAAACCTA
Source organism: Onthophagus taurus (assembly GCF_036711975.1). NCBI lineage: Eukaryota > Metazoa > Arthropoda > Insecta > Coleoptera > Scarabaeidae > Onthophagus > Onthophagus taurus. The sequence goes on along the minus strand of NC_091972.1, from coordinate 28,291,907 downwards.
ATTTCGACTCCAGATTTTTCACTACCTGTATAGTATTCGACATCACATTATTACAAATTCTCATTTGCCATTTTGTAGACAAAGACGTTTGATGCTACAAAATTCGCAATTGCTAAGAAAGAATCAAATCGATCAAATGATCTCTCTTGGAATTTGTCGTCCTTCATCGTCTTCTGCTGCCTCTCCATTACACATGGTACCTAAAAAAGACTGTGAAGATTGGCGTCCTTGCGGTGATTATCGCCAGTTAAATTTAATAACTGTTCCGGATCGTTATCCGCTGCCACACATACAAGATTTTAATTTAAATATTCACGAGTGTAAAATTTTTTCAAAAGTTGATTTAGTTCGAGCTTACCATCAAATTCCTGTAGCAGAAGAAGATATTTTTAAGACCGCTATCACAACCCCATTCGGTATCTTCGAGTTCACTAGAATGCCTTTTGGCCTTAGAAATGTGGCACAAACTTTCCAACGCTTTATTAATGAAATTACTATCCTTATTGCGAGTAAAGATGAAGATACACATATGTCACATTTGCAACAACTTTTCGAAAGGTTAAACAATTTTGGCATAAACATCAAAACCTCAAAATGCGTTTTTGGCGTACAATCACTTGACTTCCTCAGTCACAATATTTCATCAGAAAGAATTCGTCCTTCACTAAGTAGAATAAAAGCAATCAATGATTTCCCAAGATCAAAAAGTCTTAAAGAATTACAAAGATTTTTGGGTATGATAAATTTTTATCACCGTTTCGTACCCAATTTTTCTCAGACTCTTGGTTGTTTGTATAATCTTTCAAATTCTTTACACAAAAATGGTCAAAAACAAATAGATAATTGGTCAGAAGAACATGAACATTCATTTTCATCTGCCAAATCACTTTTAGGACAATCAGCTATTCTGGCCAATCCTTCACCTTCATCGAAATTATCATTAACCACTGATGCTTCATCTACAGCCATTGGTGCAGTACTTTCCCAAACTATAGATAATTATACACAACCTATTGCATTCTTTTCTAAAAAACTTTCGTCATTCCAATTAAATTATTCTACGTTTGACACAGAACTTTTATCAATATATTCAGCAATTAAATTTTTTAAACACTTCTTGCACGGACACCAATTTACAATTTACACCGACCACAAACCATTATTATTCTCTATACATTCTAAATCAGACAAAACACCTCGTCAAATTCGTTACTTACATTATATTATTCAATATACATCCGATATCAGATTCATAAAAGGATCTTCTAATATAGTAGCAGACGCTCTTTCACGGGTAGAATCTTTAACTTCCTTTTATCCTGATATAAAGAGTATACGCGCTGTACAAGAAGATGAATTACAATTAAAAAAGCTTTTACAAAAACAATCTTTGGGAGTCAACAAAGTTATCCTTTCACAAGAAGAAACTTCATTTTCTAAATTGAACTCCTAGAATTTACATCCTTGAAAAATTCCGTCATACTATCTTCGATAAATTTCACAACATATTCTCATCCAGGAATTCGTGCGACTCAACATTCACTCAAAACACGGTATTTTTGGCCGCGAATGAACAAAGACATATATCTTTGGACAAAATCTTGCCTTCGTTGTCAAAAATCAAAAATATACAAACACACAAGATCACCTTTCAAAAATTTATTGTTCCGAAAGATAGATTTGAACACATTCACATAGATCTCATCGGTCCTCTTCCATCTTCAATGGGTTACTCTTATATTCTGACGATTTTAGAACGCTTTACACGTTGGCCAGAAGCTTTTCCTGTAAAAGACATATCAGCAAATACAATCGCTATTACTCTTTTTCATCAATATTTTTCCAGATTCGGCATCCCACACACCATCACACACGATAGAGGAAGACAATTTGAGTCTCAACATTTTCCTCAATTTAATAAACTATTAGGATCAAAACAGATCATATATCTTCTTTTCATCAGCACAGTAATGCCATTTTAGAGAGGTTCCATAGAATCTTCAAAACGTCAATTGCAGCCAAAAGTAACAATAATCGCTGGTGCGAAGAGCTTCCAATGATCCTTCTTGTACTCAGATCTACTATTAAAGAAGATTTTGGATGCTCTTCCGCTACGTTTACCAGGAGAATTTTTTATCAAATCCCAAAATTTTATTGACTTTATTTATTCTTATTAACTTACGTGAAATATTTTCAAAATTAAAGCCGTACACAGAGATTTGTTCAAATCCGACTATGTATTCCTTAAATTGGAAGGTATGAGAGGTGCATTGCCCCTAGATTTGAAGGACCAATCAAAGTTGTTAAAAAATACAAAAAACATTTCACAATTTTTCGAAATAACAAAAATTTAACAGTTTGCATCGATCGTCTTCAACCCGCATTTGTTTTAACTGAAAAGTTGCATATTTCTAGCGTTAACAAACAGAATATTAAAAATGATTCATTTTCTTTTCATTAAATTAAATACTTTTGATAACTTCTTAAATTAAAAATCTTTGTTTTGAATTTTGAAAGTTTTACCTTTTCCTCTGATTATTTATTTTACTGAGAGGGGGAGTATCTGTGGCGGCACCACAGCCTACCATACCTTTAAAATAGGTAACTATTTAACCTTTATGGATAACAACATCGGCTTTTGAAACAAAAACATCTTCAAACATTATAAAAAGTGTTTTACTATAAAAAATATAAATAACCTTCTATAGTCCCTATTCAATATCATTATGTATTTATTTTAATTAACATTTATTTTTACTTTCTTATAAACAAAAGGTTTAAATGTTTAAAATCTTAAAAATACCCAAGAATGATGAAATCTTAATATTAAATTTAAAAAATGTAATTCCCGTACTGGTATAATACTAAAAAAGAGATAATATAACGACCCGGTTATGCGTTCGAAAAGGTTTCAAAGAATCCGCATTCAACAAGTAACCGACAAAGCGTCGTCGTCGTTGACGTGGCCCTGCGAGTTATTAGATTCGTTTATACCGAGGGGAAGTATACCTTTCAACGGGAATTAGGTTTTCCTAGAGGGGCTCTTTTAGAACGTAGTCGTCGGCATCGCGTTCTTTAGGGATTTCGTACCGAAACGTTCTCCCATATCTCTTCACCCGATAATAGTCTATTGGAGATCTTTTCGCTACGACGTTCCACGTATATCTGATTAAATCCCATCAAACGCCAAAGAAAAAGCGAATTTCTATCACACATCAAAAAAAAGTTAATGCAAAACTAATCCAACGACAAAAAAGCTTACTGCCAATTTGGAGTAGGTAACATTTTTCGTCATTGATTAGAATCTATTATCTAATCTTTTAATTATTTTATGTTGATTTTTAGAGTTAATATTGAATTTCTAATACGTTCTGTAGGCTTTGTGCGAATCGGAAACGAGGAGATGAGTTTTCATATTCCGTCCGGAGCGCACTGAAGAAGCTGAAATAAAACGAAAACTCTGCGGGTAACCGGTTGGTCATATCAAAGAGCTAAAGGGATGGACGGAAGTTTCAAAGGGTGCAATTTCGCACACCAGAATTTGATTAAACTTATGAAAGACGAACAATGGGATGAACCGCACTGGAACAGGTATCCTATGGTTTTTGGTTCTTTGAAACAAAACAGTCAGGGATAGGTAGTTATTTTTAATCAAACAAGAAATATTAACAAGAGAAAGGAAAAAACATTTTTGAACATATAATTTATTTAACCATCCAGTGAAAGTGTGTAGTTTATGTACAATGTGACACAAAGTTAGTATAAGGAATTTCTCACCGTGTCTAAATAGACAGCTTTTTAAACCTCAAAAATAGTATTCTTTGTGCATCAACACCGAGACTTGATGATGAAAGATTGTAGCCGATGTTCCTGTCAACTGAGGTAATAACACACAAATTTACATTATATAATAAATATTAAGCAAAATAAATACTACTTTAATGGATTTCAGTCGGGTGTTCTGGGATTTCTAGATTGTGATACATGAATTAGAGCAGAAATCGTTCTTATGGAGTACGACGCAACAGTCGATGCTTTCATTCATCGAAAAAAAGGATTAAAGAACACAGGAATGGAATGAAATTAGCACAATCGAGAACACCAAAGAAATACCATATTACTTACAAATTACAATTTGCCTGTAAATATTTAGTACCTTAATTTATGGTGTTTCAGAAAAATAATTTACATGAATAGTATCTATAGTTTAAAGTTTAACTAAGTGACATCAATAATAAAACATTGATGTCGATCATCTTAAAAACAAACCAGAAAAGAAATAATGTTATTGTGTCATTTCGAGTTGAAATTGATTGTTTTACGTGTGGTTTTAGTTTTATTGCTCATTTTTAAATCATCGTGTATAAGAAGTATACATAAAACATTTTGAACAAACATGATAAAATTAATGACCCCTCAAATGTTTCAAGATGTTTAAAGGCGGTTGATGCTGCAATGTTATCCATTCTGTTAAAGAAATATTTTAATTTGTAATTTGTGGATATGTCGTAGGTAATTGATAAAAACAGGAATTTAATCAAATCCCTAAGAGATTTGATCAATTCACTGGAGATGTTAAAATGATAGTTAGTTAGTATCATTTCACTAAGAAAATCAAAAGATTTGATCAAATCCCTAAGCTGATTTGGTGAAATGACAAAAATTTAATTTTTAAACAGTTTGTTTAAAGCGTTTAGCGTTTTAAAACATTGTCCCAAGTTAGAGGGCGCTGCTAGAACAACTCACACACCAGTTAGTCCCGAGTAAATACTACGCAAGGTCGTTCAATTGCACGCATGGTAAAAAATGGATTCGTATGAAGGGAAAAATCAAACACAGACCGCATTTGTGTGTGAAGAACAGTTTGCTGACGTTATTAGAACGATTTTAGAAAGCCGGGATAGTAAAGAAAAGCCGTTATGGACTTCTGTAAGGATAGAAGAAGCTATCACAGCCGTTGAACAGTTTAAATTAGCACCAGTGTTAAAAATTCAACGAACAAATAAACAGTATTACTACGGAAAAAAATACGATTTAATGGAAGTAGGTAGTAAAAAAACTTTGATTTTGAAGAGAAAATCTGACTCTGATCCGGTTGTGAGAATAGTACCGACGGAAGAATTTTATCACATTCTTCGAGACACCCATCAGTTAACTGGACACGGAGGCCGCGACAAAATGCTGTATAGTTTAAAATCCAAATACTTCATCCCCACTTCCGTCGTACTAGAATTTTTGAAACTGTGCACGGTATGTCAATCCAAAAAGAAATTTCCAAGAAAGGGAATCGTTGTCTGTCCAATTCTGTCTAGCGACTTCAACCATCGTGGTCAGGTCGATTTAATTGACTTACAATCGACCCCTGATAGACATTATAAATGGTTATTACATTATCAGGACCACGGGACAAAATTCAGCTTCCTACGTCCTTTAACTTCGTAAAGAGCTGCAGAAGTAGCAATAGAGCTATTAAAAATCTTTCTGGAAGTTGGTTGTCCTAAAATATTACAAAGTGATAACGGCCGTGAGTTTACGGCTGCTGTTATACAAGAACTAACCGCTATGTGGCCAACATGCAAAATTGTTAATGGTAGGCCTAGACATCCAGCAAGTCAAGGATCGGTTGAACGGTCGAATCAAGATGTAGAAGCTATGTTACGAGCTTGGCTAATAGACAATGGTACAAAAAACTGGGGCATTGGTTGTTTGTAGTGGAATAAATAAAATTAGAATTAGAAATTAATTAGAAATAAGTGTAAATTATAAAAAATAGCATAAGTAGCATTAAATAAAAGACGATGAACTGTGCGGCTCGTGGAGTAAGCATTTTTGGTCGTTGACCGATTGCCTATTGATGAGCACGCACAATGAATCGTTCGAATAGTGTAATAATTAATATTGCAAGGAGTATTATTTTAGCTATCAATAAAGTTAGTTGTTAAGCAAATTCTTTTATGGTTTTTAATGAAACAAAGTTAAATATCCTATATGAAACCCCAAAAGGGACCAAGTTATTACATGGCGATCCTGCCAGCCGTTTGAAAGAAAATCGAAAATTTATGAAAACGTAATTATGGGAACCAATCAATCTAAGGAAGAGAAAGAAATCATAATATCGCAAGCTGGAAACAGTGGTGGATCTACAGCATCTACTGGAATAATTTTTACATTATGGGAAGTTGGTATGGCATTTCTGGTTTTCGTTGTAATCTGCGCATTGGGATACATCATATGGAAAAAGTGTAATAGGAATATGGAAAGAAAAATCCGACGAGAAGTTGCGAGAAGTCATGAACTCCTTTCGCTCAATATCGGAAGTGCCCGGTGTAACGATAAATAAAATGTGATTTATAGTGTGAGTAAAAAACTTCATAATATTATGACAATCATAGAAGAATTACAATTATTGCTGGTAGAAATTAAATCATTTAAAACTAATATTTTAAAGGATAATAAAGAAAGAAGGAAAAATTTAGAATCCACTCAAAAACGTTTGAATGAATTAAATAAATTTAGAGTTAGGTTAGAATCATTAAATATAGAATTAAAGAGGGATACATCAAATGTTGATAAAATTGAAGACATTAAATATTATAGTTCAGGGATAGATAATATAGTTCTAGAAATTCAGGGTATTTTAGATGATAGGTTAAATATAAATAGTGAAGCTTTAGAAATAAGTATGGGGGAAACTTTTGATCTAAAAACAGCAGGTAGTTTACTTCCATTAATGGATGGAAAAGAGGAAACTACAAAACAATTAACAGATTCAATTGAATTATATTCTGAATTGTTAAATGCAGATGGTAAAAAACATTTAATTAATTATGTTTTAAAAACCAGACTATCTGGCAATGCTAAAGTAAGGTTAAATAAAAAGTATGATACCGTTGAAACGCTTGTAAGAGATATAAGAGAAAATTTTACAACTCGAAAATCTGCCACTACTCTGTCCAATCAACTCCATAATTCCCGGCAACAGAGTAAAACAGTTGATGATTTTGGTAGGGACATTGAACAGTTACTTACTGATTTAACTTTGGCACAAGCGGGTGATGATGAAAATTTACTAAGTTCGTTACGCATTGTTAATGAAAAACTCGCGATAAATTCGTTTTGTAACGGGTTGAAAAATCATGAATTAAGAACAATCCTTAAAGCACGAAATTGTAAAACCCTAAAAGACGCAATTAACGTTGCATTAGATGAGGAAATAAATAAACCCTCGTCATCTACTGTTTTCCAAATGAATGGTAGAGGTAATCAAATCAGAAGAACAAATTTTCGGAATTCTAGACCATTTAACGGGTATAACCGAAACAATCGAGGAAGTAATAATTTTGTTCATCATAACAATAATCGCGGATTTAATAATTTCAATAGCCACAATAACAACCGAGGTAATTATGCTGAATTTAGAAGTAACGATCGTGGTAGTCAGAGAGGATCATATCGCAGTCGCGGTAACTTTCGAGGTCATAGAGGAATCTCAGGTTCTTTTCGTAGAAATCATGCGTATTTTGCAGAATCTGACGCGATGGGAATTCCTGAGGTTACCAATAAAAATACAGCCAATGACATAAACGAACAACGGTTTTTTCGTGAATAACTCTACAGATGAAGTAATATGTAGTATGAATGGTATGAATTATGTGCGAATGAGATACGGTACGGATGATCTATTATTTCTTTTGGATACGGGTGCAACATTAAGTGTAATTTTTTCAAAATTTTTACACAAAAATGAAATAATTGATACCACTAAACAAATAGATATAAGAGGAATTGCAGGTTCAGTAAAGTCAATGGGTTTAGTAAACATTCCTTTAAACATTTATAATTATAATATTACTCATGAATTTGTTGTTATGAATGATTTTGATTGTGGTGTGAATGGCATCATAGGATCGGATTTTTTTGAAAAATATCGTGCAACCATAGATTACGAAAAATTTTCATTTTCATTTTGGATTAATTCTTGTAAAATTATGATCAACTTAGAATCTAAAATTGACAGTTTTGTAAGTATACCACCACGTTGCGAAGTTATAAAGTATTTCTCGACAGATTCGTCTGGAGACTGTGTGATTTTGCCAAGTGAGACATCTGAAGGTGTCTTCACTGCAGGAATCATTGTTCGACCAGATTTGAATAAGGTCCCAGTTAGAATTTTAAATACTAACGATAGGGAAGTTAAAATTAAAAATTTTAGACCTTCAAATGTATGTTTATCAAAATTCGAATTGCTAAATTTTGAAAACACTAATATAAATTTAAATAGAGTAAATAAACTTTTAGATTTACTTGATGTAAAACATTTAAACAAAGAAGAGGTAGACGCAATTCATAAAATCTGTGCTAAGTATGCAGATGTTTTCTTATTAAAAGATGATCCTTTGAGTGTTACGAATATTATTAAAGAAACTATTAAATTAAAAAAAGACGCACATCCAGTTTATGTCAAACCTTATCGGTTACCTCAAGCGCAAAAAAACGAAATTGACTCTCAAATAAATAAATTGTTAAATGACGGAATAATTGAAGAAACAAAGTCAAGTTGGTCCTCACCATTGCTAATAGTTCCTAAGAAAAATGATAGTCAGGGAAACAATGGCGAATTGTTATCGACTATAGGTTGTTAAATAAAAATATTGAGGATGACAGATTTCCGTACGGTATTAGTACGGTATTCCACAGGAAATTGTTACGGATCAAGGTACTGAGTTTTTAGCAAGTGTTTTTAAAGAATCAGCAAAGGTTTTAGGTATAAAACAATTACATTCATGTGCTTATCATCATGAAACTTTGGGATCTTTGGAAAACACACATAAAAGCTTAGGCGCATATTTGCGAATTCAAACTTCCAAATTTCAAGATACTTGGAGTGCATGGGTACCGTTTTGGGCATTTGCTTTTAATAACACCGTGCATTCCGAAACAAAATACACACCGTTTGAATTAGTATTTGGAAAAACATGTAAATTGCCAACTAGTTTGCTTAATAACAATCAGCCAGTATATAATTTTGACGATTATAACCATGAATTGAGATTTAGATTGAAATCTGCATTAGACGATGCTAGGACGAATTTAATTGAATCTAAAAATAAGAGAAAATGTAGGTTAGATAAAAATTGTAAGGAAATTAACTTTAAGTTTAATGATAAAGTATTATTAAAAAGCGAAACTAACAATAAACTAGAAGCTATTTATAAGGGTCCATACAAAGTAATTAAAGATGAATCCCCTAACATAATTATAAAAATTAACAATAAATTAGTAACTGTGCATAAAAACAGAGTGAAAAAATACAGTGCATAAAAAAGAGACTGTTACGTGTAGTGTTATGTAAATTTAATTATAATAGATTATAGAATTTAAGATTTAATTGTTATAGAAATGTAGTGGAATAAATAAATTTAACATGAAAATTTAAAACATTAAGATGTTTAAATTTTCTTTAACAATAAGGGAGATGTAGTGGAATAAATAAAATTAGAATTAGAAATTAATTAGAAATAAGTGTAAATTATAAAAAATAGCATAAGTAGCATTAAATAAAAGACGATGAACTGTGCGGCTCGTGGAGTAAGCATTTTTGGTCGTTGACCGATTGCCTATTGATGAGCACGCACAATGAATCGTTCGAATAGTGTAATAATTAATATTGCAAGGAGTATTATTTTAGCTATCAATAAAGTTAGTTGTTAAGCAAATTCTTTTATGGTTTTTAATGAAACAAAGTTAAATATCCTATATGAAACCCCAAAAGGGACCAAGTTATTACATGTTATTTTGTACAATTTCAGAAGATCTCCTCTTTTCACCGCACTATTAAACGATCACCGTACAAAGCGTTATTTGGAACAGAGGCAAAAATAGGCCTACACTCTACTCATATTCCAGCAGAATTACTTGAAAAGCTTGTTATTGAAGAAGACCTAGACCAATTTCTTAAACAGCAACAAACTGACGAAACTGACAATTCTGAAGATGTTCCAGCTACTGAAAATAATGATTTTTCAACGCAAGTTTCAACAGAGAATTTATTAACAGCGGAACCAACTTTTTCGATTCAAGAACTCGATCCTGTTCTTGACCCTACTTCAGCTCCCATATCGGCTGATACAACACCTGTATTGTTAGGTGCATCAGAAGGTGCAGCACTAGACGGAGAAGAAAAAACGCTTTGTATTGTTTGTGAAAATACGGTAGAAGGAGGAGACGAGTCAGCAGTTTTATGCTATTTATGCCAAAATCAAGAAAATATAAAAGAACAAAGGGAACATGCCGCCCAAAATCTAAAAAGATCGGCTGAAAAAATGAAATGTACTTCTTCGAAGAAATTTAAAGATTTGTTAGTGGGTTCCGCCGTTTTGATTGATGTTCCGAAGGTTGACAGAGGTCCATTGGATGCGAACAACATTATGGGTATCGTATTAAATACGAAAAACAATTTTTATTTCAAATTGGTACTTCGGTAAGAATAATAAAAGATTGGCTTCCTAGAAACGCTCTTCAAATAGCTACTACCACATATAATGATTCCGTCCCACTGATTACGTTGAGTTTGCGTGAAATCGCTAGAAAATTGTCCTTATTCGGAGGTCAAGGATCCAAGAAGTGTTTTTGTGAAAAATCAAAAGTACAATGTAAAACGAATAGATGTATGTGCAAAAAAAATAATATGCTTTGCAACTCGAGATGTCACAAATCCACAACATGTGCCAATACAAAATAAATTAATATTTTAATTATTATCATGATAAATCTTTTAATATACTTAACTTAAAAATTAAGTTTTTGTCATTTCACCAAATCACATTAGGCGTTTGATCAAATCCCTTGATTTTCTTAGTGAAATGATAATAACTAACTATCAATTTAACATCTGCAGTGAATTGATCAAATCTCTTAGGATTTTGATTAAATCTTTGTTTTTATCATTTCCCTGCGACAGATATACCTTAAACAGACTCAAAAGTAAAGCGGGAGACAACGGTAGATGGGTAATGAGTCGAAATACTGATGACCAGCAAGTAATAGAAAACACGAGAAAGCTAAAAATTGGAAAATTCCCAGGCATGGATAATATAATTAACGAGCTATTAAAGAACGGTGGCGCAAGTTTGGCAGGGCAACTAATTGTACTTTTTAATATCATTTAGGAAAGTACTGCTGTACCTACTAGTTGGATGATCAGTACGACCATACCGATGCAAAAAGAGGGATGTGACACCAATATAGATAATTATCACGGAATTACTCTTTTAGCAGGCTATTGCTGAAGATATTTACCCGATTCTGGAATTGACATATCACTAATAAAATCCAAGTAAGTGAAGAACAAGGTTTTAAAAAAAATTGTATAACAAACCTGCCATAATCTGTTTCGTTGATCTAACCAAAGCGTTTGATAGAGTACGGTTGAAAGACGTGATAAAAGAATTACAACGTAACAACTCACATCCAACATAATTACGACAATAGAACAACTTAACACTTGTAACACAACAATAATTAAAATTAATACCTAAAATCGGAGCAAGTGAATGTGCATATAGGCATTCGACTATTCGACAGCCTCAGACCCTTGTAAAGTGAACTATGGTGGACAAAAAATCGAAATTGTGTGCTATGCAGATGATGTCGTCCTACTAGTTAATAGTGAGAATATTCTACAGTGGGTTAATACAGGCATTTAACATTAAAGCTAAAAAATTAAATTTACTAATCTCGATGAGCAAGACGAAGACCATGATGATAGCAAAAATACCTCGTAGATGCGCAATAGTAGTTAATAACAAGATCATTGAACAGTATCGAAACTTAATTATCTTGCAACTAGTATTTCGACCTACAGGAATCTCAGCAGTATTGTAGTCAACAAGGCCCAAAATTGCTGGTACGCTGAGACACACAATCTGGAGAGATAAGCTCAGAACCAAATAAGAAACTTACTTGTTTTAAACAAGTAATATGTTTGGGATTCATGTTGCAAGTTTTAAATTTAAAAATTTAAGCTATATAAAAAAGCTTCTTATTTGCTTAATATCAATTTATTAGGAACCGGTTTCGAGATTAGCTCATCATCAGCCGAATCTATGTAAAAAAATGTTACATTATGAACAAATAAACATAATGAAAAACATAATAAAAATATTATATTCGTAAACTTACTGTCAAATAGTTAAAAAAAAAACCCACGAGGTCATTAAAACAAAAATTATGAAAAGATACATATTAAATATTTAAACAATAAAGATGTATGTTATTGCGAAGGATTAAAGTCAAAAACACAGTGATCAAAATCACTTTCTCGAGATAGAAGAAATCGTTTCAAATCACATGCACATGCCAAAACCATTAAAGAAGACGACTTGAGAAAAGAGAGGCGAAAGCTGGATAACCTAAGAAAAATAGAACATGTGGCATAGAGCCTGAATCTAATACATCTAAATGCTATAGACTTTGATGTTGCTATCACAGGAACATCAGAAAAGAAAATCATTAAAAATGAATTAATTACCCTCTTAAAAAAATCAGAAAAGAAAATGAATAAAATACATATAAATAAAACTTCGAACACACTTTATTGGAAGATCATATAAAAAATAAACTTGAAGAAAACAACGCAATATTTGTGAAGGCACACAAAGGAGCTGGAATAGTAATTATTGATAAAGACTCCTACATTCAACAAACTGTAAATTTCATACATAACAATAATCACATAAAGCTGACTTAAAAAAAAACACAATTAACAATATTAATAGGAAAACGAAAGAAATAATAAATACCTGTAAAGGAACGCTATACATCATATGAAACCTGAAATCCCTAGACTGTATTCACTACCAAAAATTCATAAAACGAGTATGCCAATACGACCCATTATTTCTTTTAGTAAAGCCCCTACTTCAAAGTTGGCTAATTTCATGTTCAACATTTTCAAGCTAATCGACTTCCAGCCTAGTTTTTCCAGTTCCAATTCACTGCAATTCATTAATAATACCAAGAATATTGAAGTTAATAATAAAATCTTTATCTCCTTTGATGTCACAAATCTTTATTCAAATAATATCCCCATAGAATATACTCTTCAACTTACATCTCATATTTTCGAAAAATTTTGTAACAACAATAATATTGTGAATCACCTAAACACAAGTCTGAGACACATTGTTACACAGAACTACTGCCATTTTGATAATAATTATTACAAGATTAACGAAGGCCTGCCCATGGGTATGTCACTCTCAGGGCTTTTATCTGAAATATTCCTCGACCACATTGAAAATACTTTTATCATTAATGACTGTAATTCTTTTAAACAATACATAACCTTTTGGGTCAGGTATGTTGACGATGTTTTTTGTATATGGGATGCTGATCTCCTCTCACTGGAGCTCTTCCATAAGTACATTAATCAGCTACGCCCTAATTTGAATTTCACTTTGGAAATAGAAAAAAAAACAAATCATTTAACTTTCACGACTTACATCTTAAGAATATGGATAATAAGATCTATTTTAATATCTTTCGCAAACCGACTAATGTTAATACTACAATCCCATATGACTCTTCTCATCCATTATCTCATAAATTGGCGAACTTCCGTTTTTTATTTAATAGAGCCCTCAACTACCCACTTTCAGATGAAGATAGAATGAAAGAATTTACCTATATCTATAAACTTGCCATGGTCAATAAATTTCCAAATAAAATTATTGATAAATTCCTATATAAAATCAAACTTCAGAAAGATCCATTATACTCAAAATGTACTGAACCTAAGATGTACAAACCTATCCCTTTCAATAACATTACATTACAATCCAAAAATATTTTTTCTAAGTATATAATATATCATTGGCTTTTTCCAATAGTAATTCTATTCTGAAATTACTCTCAAACTGTCATATGGAGAAGATAGACACTCTTGACAAATGCGGTGTTTATTTTACAGTGTTTCGGTGAATCGGGGAACAAATTTTACCACATATACTAGAGTGAAAATGATGACGATTCATTTAAAAAAATTAGTAAAAGTCTTCAAATTTCAAAGATACAGGCCATCAAAATTAGGAAATTTTAACACATTTTTCTTTTTTTTTTTACTTTATAACCTTTTTTTGGTACGAACTATTCATTTCTTCCGATACAGACTCTTATCCACTTCGTCTCTTTCGCTAGTTCTTAATCAGTTTGATATTGTATTTCCTCACTTTTTTCTGCATGGATTCTTCTATAAATCATCGAATTGAATACTTTTTTGATAAGTCTGCAAAATAGGCTTATAATTACAAATAATTACATTCCATATTTTTAACTCTACTTTCAGCTTGAACCCAAGCATTGTAAAGTGTCTCTTCATTATTTGATATAGAAATATAACATTATTGGTTGCACTCCATTTTCAGAGAATGCCACATTAATATTTCACATTTGTTTTTTTGATTTTATTTTAATATTACAATTAATGTTATAATTATTTATTATTAAATGTTTTATTTGTGATAATTTATTTATGTCGTAGCATTTGCGCATTATGAAAATATACGTGTTGATTTATTAAAACATCACAAAGCTAGTTTACCATACGTCAGTACTCGTTCGCGTTCACTTTTGAACCCAGTAATCCAAACAAAGCATTGATAATAGAAAAATGTCATCCGTATAAAACTCACTTAGTACTAGAATTGAATAATGGGCATAATAGATTAAATTACAAATCATTAATGACATTAATATTTTTACATAGTAACGGGGGTTCTCACTTTTTAAGCTATTTCACTTCTTTCAGTTATCCGTGACGATCATCCACTGACCATCCCTTATTAAGTAACTTCAAGTAGTTTCCCCTTTCTTTTATTTCAAAGATATTGTTTTCAACAAAGTTATATCTATCTTCTTTTTAAGTTCGAGAGGTTTAAAAAATTATTAAGGTTTAAGCAAAAGTTTATCGTATATGTACATTAATACGAAAGCTGCCTTAAAATAATTATAAATGAATCAGAATAAAATTTATTCGAGTGCGGGAAGTTAGCCCCCCATTTTTTGATTTTTAAATTTTTCATTGTTGTTCTAGAGTTGTTCTACATTGTTCCAAAGCGGTAAAATAGAAAAAATAAAAACTCGGCGAGAAAAACCGAAAAAACGGTTTTTTTGACTACCCCCACTTTTGGAAAAATCAGATTTTTTTGTTGTTCTGGGTTGTTCTAGTTATTGGTCTAGAAAATCAAAATTATGGGATACAATATTACGAAGTTATAACTAAAAATAGGTTTAGCTACTAAAATGTCTCATTGATTGCTGTGACCATAGTTTTTCTATTTTCAATTCCATATTACAAATACATACTTATTATACCTAAAGCAACCTGGAAGAGCTGTTATTTTCAGTAGAACAACTCTATGACACTGCAGCAAATTAAAGTTTTTGGAAGTTTCAGTCAGTAATTGTTTCATAAGTTGATAAAAGTAAGTTTCATTAACATCTGTTTCAATAAAAAATAAAAAGTCTTCAAAATACTTGCGGATTCGACAGTATATTTCATATTTTAACATTTGCTAGTACACACAATACATATTTTAGAGATGATGTTGAGAATTGCTGCACAGATTGCCTTAGTTTCCTAAAATTATTTTTAAAAAGCGATTCTAGTAAAGCAATAAATAAAAAAAGTGCTGAACTATTAACAGGAATAAAGTATTTTGTAAGCGAGAATATTGCTGACGTAATAATAATGAATGCTACTTCAAATATTGCGTTTCTTGCACACAACTATTTTAACCCTAGGATTTACATAATCCGGGCTTCTGAGACCCGTTATATAAAATCACGTGTAGTCAGAACAGAAACAAAATTATTGAAGTAAAATTTTATTTATTTATACATATGTACGTTACAAACGTGAGGTTAAATATGAAAGTGAACATTATTGTTAAAAAAACATTATTGTTTATTGTTTTTAGGGATTAGAGAAGCATTTAGTGCACATTCTAATACTATGCTCATTACAGATATTATTTTTACAAGTAATACATATCATTGTGCTTTTACGATCAATACTTGCGGGACATACTGAGCATCATTTTCTCTTAATTATTGCACTTATTTGAGCGGCTGGCGGACTACATATATCAATAAATCTGCTCATACACTCCCGGACAGTACGCCGTAGGGTAGGGTTCGTAGATCTTCTCTGCATATGTGGTATCACTAGTTCCTTCACTAAATCTTTCAAAAACATTCTGCGTTTGTGAGTCACTCCTATGTTGTAGTTTGGATGTTCCCTCGTAAAGGCTATATATGCATTGAGTGCTGCAACATCAATGATGTTGAAGAAAAATGTCATGGACCATCGTTTACTTTGCCTCTTGCACATGTATGTCGACACCATTTGATCCATGATGTCAACACCGCCCTTTGTTTTATTATAATGAAAGCTGATTTCAGGCTTCCTCTTAGCGTCGTCATTGATAGATGCGTCGTGGTGCATGGTGCTTAGTAAAATTACGCATTTGTTCTTTTTACGTGCTTAATACCATGGATATGTTATTTTGAAAACAAAACAATGAAGAGTAGACTACACGATCTTTTGAAGCTTTCATTTCTTTCGGAATGTCACGCTTATTCTGACGTAGTGTAGCCACAGCAGTAGTATTTTTATTCAACAGATAAGTTGCTAGCGGAACACTAGTGAAGAAATTATCTATCGTGAGATTGCGACCAGAATTATGAATGCCACGCACAAGAGTTTGTACTACTTCAAGCCCCAGGTTTTTATGTGGAGGTTCACCGATCTGGCGACCAACATAAACTAAACCATCCAAAGCATACCCAGACGTAGATTCACACATCCAAAATATTTTAAGTCCATATTTTGCCGGTTTACTTGGCATATATTGAACGAATGTGCATCTACCTCTAAACCCAACGAGTTGTTCATCAATAGTTACATTAGTATCAGGTATGACGCAGGTTTTGCATTGCTGAATGAATAAATCCCAAATGTAGGACACCATTGCTAACTTATCGGTTTCCAAACGCACATTCCGGGTTCTCTTGTCGTCAAATCTGACGAATCTTCAATTTCTTCAAAGCGAAATATGGACATTGTGGCTCGGTATACAGGATTGGCAAATTCATCACAAAATAATTCTCTCGCAGGAACATCCCAGCTTCTGTCAACCCTCGCATGAATAAGTAAACCACAGAATGCAAGAAATTCATCAACAGTTACATCTTGCCATGGTTTTCCTTTTGCTCCATAAACACGTTTGCCCTCTAAATTAGTACAGTTCACAATTTCTTGTACAATAACTGGAGTTACAAATAACTGAAACGCTTCTTTTGGTGTTGCAGCCATATGTTTCCTTGCTAGTCCTGGCGCACGCCGAATAATGCTGTGTGGTTGAATTTTATTTTTTGCTGGAGGTTCCAAACTCCATATCAGACCACTTGGAGCAATGTAACCGCTCGTTAAAGGCTTACCAATATGATCAACATCATCCTCTGAATTATCATCGCTATGATCAGAACTGGATCCAGAATACTCGGCTTCTGACACATCACTTTCTTCAGAAGTCAGATCATCACATTCAGCTGCCCACTGCACCAATATTTCTTCATAACCGGGGTCACCAAATCTCACGCTTTTCACATTCCTTTTTGACGCCATTATCATATGTATCTCACAAGTTCACTCAATCCAACTTCTATTCCAACTGAATGAAAAACAGCTGCCCCTACTTTTATACATCCAACAATAATGCACGTTTTAATTTACATAGGCACGTACAATTCCGCGCAGCAGTGTGGGGTGCTAATGGAAACGATTTTTTTTTCGATTGCTAATTACACTGGAATGTTTTTGAATCAAGTGTGTATTGAATAAAGAGGTGTTTAGAGCATATCTAAATGCTCAAGCCGATTGAAATTATTTTAAGAAAATTATGAGTAACTAAAATCTCGCCGGTTTATGCATCCTAGGATTGAGAAGAATTTAGTTATTGTAGGACTAAAAATTGCAATAATTGTTTAAACGTTAAACCAATCAACATTAACATCGTAACAGTATTTGGCTATGCACAGCTACAGCAAGCAATAATAAAACTACATGCAAACTCTAAGCAACAATTGCAAAAAATGTGGTTGTTAGGCTAGCATTAATAATAATAATAAACTTTATTGAGAAAGTAAAGAGACAAAAATAACAAAAAATGTACATCTCATTACTACTCACCTAGCGTCAAAAAAGAAAGCGACATTCAATGGTTATTATAAAATTCGTCGAGCGAATAGGTTGGTAAATTCAAAGTAAATATCGCATATTTGTCTTAAATAAGTTTAACCTAGTTATTTATTTGATTTCTACAGGGATGTTTGACACAAAAAAAATATATGTAACCCTATTGCGGGTGCTTACGGCTAATTCAGTGAAGACGGGTGTGAGTAAATAAAACAGTGATGTAAAAAAAAATATAATACGAATTAAATTTATTAAATGTTGAGCGCCAGAAATTTTTGAGAGAAATTTTAAACTCCAAAGCAATGCAAAATACCTTTTAAAATCAATAACAAAAATAAATAACTCTGGTCCGCATAAGCTTATGTTTCCCCTCACAACAACATTAAGAAAATGCATAAAAAAATTAAATAATATCTCGAACAAAATAAAGAAAACAAAACAAAAAAATATTTACTAAAAAAAAATCAATTAATACTCCAAATCAAATAAATGATATACTTCGAAGAAAGAAAAAAAAATCATTAAGCTATTCAACTCAGATGTTGAATTCAATAAACAAATAAGGTAAGTACAATCACGATAATACCGAAATAAAAAATCTTAGTTTACTCGACACAGGTAAGTTGATTCGTAATTTAAAATGGTTCACCAGGTTACCACGCTAGCGATGACGTAAACACTTATGAAGATCTCCAATTAATCTGCTCCTGATTAATTAAGTACGGTGAGTACTCGAACATTAGTATAACAGTAGTTTTATAAATTCGAAAGTAGTACTATCTTGAAAACTAGTATAAGTTGAAACCTAGATAGAGTTAAATATATTTAAATTAATTTTTGTTTCCAGATAAATCGATAATTCACGCCAAGATGGTGTACAAACCTTAGTTGTTGGTCGGTTTCCACAGATTCTTTTCGAAAGGTTATAACTTCCGCATAAGCGAATGGTGATGATGTTTACCAAAAATACTCAAAAACACACCACACTACACTGGGATAGAATAATCGCTCAATAAATTCCCTTTTTCTAAGGTAAGTAAGAACTTTTTACTCTAAACGAACGTCTTTCCCAAAACCTTTCGTTCAACTCTTCTTTTCAGAAAAATGCACCAATCGTCCACGCGCAAACTGGTTTTCCGAGTTCGACGTCACGCCACATGTTTTCAAACAAAAATAAAATACAATTTTTCAATTTTGCATCGAGCAATAAAATAAACGAATATAAACCATTGCGCTTTGAATATCATTTAAAAACCCTCAAAAAAAATCAAAATCAACTCCAACCGTAACATGTTATTTCAGATTTTCACACATGAATACAAGGGACCTTTTTCATATAAATTTAACCTATGTTTAGGCAGGCTCTTATCGCTTTTTTCTGAAGTTTACAGACATTACCGAACTGTACAGATGCTCCCCACGTAATTATTCAATAACTTAAATGTGATTCGATGTTACTAGAATAAAAAATCTTGGCAATCTTTTTGTTAGTTGTATTTTTAATCACTCTAAGACCAAATATAGATTTTGATAGCTTATAACAGAGTTGTTCCATGTGACACTTAAACTTCATAGAACTATCAAGATGAACACCCAAAATCTTGATCTCCTGTCACAGTGGTCCGAAAACACTCAAAACCCGATCGAAAATCAATTAAAAAAAAAATTTTATAGTGTTGTTTTTTTAAATGTTACATATATTTTAACTATTAATAGACTCTTAGTGAAGTTTATGAAGTCTTTGGTGTTTTATAATAGCTACTGCGCGAAATAAATTGCTATTACAATTACCTTATTTTGTATAAGGAAATTTTTTAGAAAACGACACAACTTTAGAAAACAAAACAAGATGGTATATCACTACTTGAAAATATTGTGTCTTGCGCCAACGTGCGCCTTAACCAAAAAATTGGCAGTCAAAGATTACTTACCACATAATTGTGGATCTTATTTATCCTTGTTATGATTTTCGTTATTTTGTTGCTATGTTTTGGTTTTTATATTATATTATTCGCATTTTCTAAACACATTTGAAATGCACTTTCACCACTCTTCCGGTTATACCGCAAGTACCGTAAGTGTTTTTTTATTTTAAGTGTAAAAATTTATTTAGTAGTTTACTCTATTTAGTAGTTCTACTTCTAATTTTACTGCTACGATTAAGAAAAATGTTCAAATTTGAATTAAATTCTTCATTAATGTAATAAAATTTAGAAAAATAAAAATAATAATTACATTTTAATTATTTTGTTACCTGATTTTATTTGACTGAGTTTCCTTTATTATTTCAATTAAAAAATTAAATTTATAAAAACGTTTAAAATCAAATCTTCCATGAGTCCACCGGTTGCTACGGGTAACGTCTTCATTCAGTAATAACAAACCTAATTATCAAATCTGTGGTTTAAGTAAATCGAGTGTTTTGTACTAAGCAGGGATTGTTGGTGATTATTATTGTTAGTTATTGTCAGTTATTGTTAGTTATCGTTAGTTATCGTTAGTTATTGTTAGTTATCGTTAGTTATTGTTAGTTACTGTTAGTTATCGTTGCTTGTTGATTTTTGTTAGTTTTTATTAGCTTTAGTTAGCGTTAGTTTACGTTAGATTTCGCTAAATACTTGCAACATGTCGAGCATAACACGCGAAGCGCTTCACGACAGAATAAAATCTTGTGGGAATCAGCCGATGATTGAAAAAAAAAACTGTTTTAAAATTGATAGACAATTATTATTTAACCACTAACAACATGGATACCGAAAACCTGCATCGGTGTGTAGAAAAACAGCTTTTTAGTACATATTATCGGTTTTGGAAAAGTTGTGGTCGTAGCGACACAAAATTTCGCGCTAAACACAGCGAGTGGTTGAAAAAAAAAATAGTTTTTCTCCAAGTGTTCGAACTGTAAACCGACCATCCGCTGAATGTGCTTCTGGTAAGTACCAATGATATATTTAAACAATGTATGATCTATGATTCTATATTCGCTGTAACATAAAATAGGTTTTCGTGGTCGTACCAAAAAAGAATTTGAATCTTCGTCAGTTATTGTAAAACGAAGAAGGACAGAACAAATGCGCAAGACCGTAACTTCGGCAGAACTATCATTTGCCACAACGATGAAACTGCGTGAAGAAGGGAAATCGGCTGAAGCTGCTTTGCTTAAGGAGGCAACGACAACAACTCCAAACAGAGCAAAAAAAATGTTAACAATGTGGAAATCGGAAAAACCAGAGCAAACTCGATTGACTGCCGAGGAAGCTCTTAACTTAATAATATCTCTTAATTTAACTAAGAATCAATATTTAAAGCTTCGAGAGACCGCTATTGGACATGGATATGACTTATACCCCCCATACTGTGACGTTTTAAAATGCAAAAAAGAGGCATACCCAGAAGGGATAAAAATTACTGAAACAGTTTACGAAATTGATTTGCAAAGTTTGTTGAACAACACATGTGAAAAAATATTGAAATGTTCAAACGTGCGTTCAGAAATAAAATGTAATTTAACGTTACATTGTAAATGGGGGTTTGATGGTAGCGGAAGTCATGCTACTTACAAACAAAAGTATCAAAATAATTCTGAGGGAAAAGATGACTCTCTATTTCTATCGTCACTAGTTCCATTACGACTAGAAGACAATAATAAGAAAATAGTGTGGAAGAATCCGCGACCATCATCCATACGGTTTTGTAGGCCAATTAGGCTGCAATGGGTTCATGAAAATAATAAAATTATAAAAAGCGAAGAGAAGTATATTTCGGACCAAATAGAGAAAGTTCAACCATACAATTTCAATTGTGGAATTGTAAACTTTTCTCTTTATTTGACGATAGTTGATGGAAAGGTTCTAAACTACTTTGTTTTCTTAGAACTTTATTTGAGTTGTTTGTTTATTTTGTAGGTTTGTAATTCCTTAATGGAGTCATCTGGCATGAAATGTTATATATGTAAAGCAAAAATCTCAGAGATGAATAATCTTAATGATTTGCGTGCAAGAACGTTAGACCCAGAAGGTTTTAAATTTGGTCTGTCAGTTCTGCACGCTTACATTCGATTTTTTGAGTGTTTGCTTCACATAGCCTACAGGCTAGAAATTAAAACTTGGAAGGTAAACAGTTTATCATACATAGCTTTATGTGTAACATATGCCTAAAGATGTTTTATGTTCAGATTCCCAAAGCACAAAGAAATAAAGTGGAGGATCGAAAAAGATCTATACAAGAAAAATTTCAAAACTATGGAACATCGAATGATGGAAATACTGCGCGACGATTTTTTGCTAATCCGGAATTATCGGCAGATATTACAGGTAAGTTGCTAGATTATAGTGTAACTGTATAGAAATTAATTAATGGAATTTAATTGAAGGAATTGATGCGGAATTAATCCAGCGATTTGGAGTTATTCTGCGTATTATAAATAGTGGGTATAACATAAAAGAAAATGAGTTTGAAGCATATTGCTTTAGTACCGCAGAGAAGTATGTTAACCTTTATGGGTGGTACTACATGCCTACTAGCGTGCACAAAATTTTAATTCATGGTGCTGTAGTAATTAAAGAGTCGCTATTACCCATTGGAGAGCTTTCTGAAGAGGCTCAAGAAGCAAAAAACAAACAAGTACGCAGATTTAGAGAGTGTCACACAAGAAAATGTGGTAGACTTCAAACAAATGAAGATTTATTTAAAAGACTATTACTGAGCTCCGATCCATTTATTAGTAACTTTTATAAAGAATGTTCAGAAAGATATAAAAATATGAATGAAGACATGAAAAATTTACTTATACTGGACAAATCTCTAGAAGAAGAGGAAGGTAAAGAAGAAGATGATGATGATGAAGAAAGTGAAGAAGAAGTAAATATAGAGGAACAAGACCTAGAAAATGAAGAAGACTCACACAAATTGAGAAAAATTTTGTTATGTTGGTGAATATAACAAAATATTTTATATTATCTCGAATAATTTGAAATGTATGTGGACTATTTCAGTATCATGGGAAAATTCTACTATAAGTAGGCATCAATCTTACGTATTATGGTCTCCAATATCACTTCAAATTAAGAGCGATGAGTTTATTCTCGAATAGTTCTTAAAAGATTTTTAGTAAAAGCTAAGTAAAATTGAGCTATCTAACCAACTGATTCTGCCAATTAATTTTGCTACATTTTTATCAAATTCCATTTCTGATAGGGTAAAAAAATATGGGCGTTCCATTTAAAATTTTCGACTTTCTTACCATTGAATATGGAGAAACGATAATTCAATTTTTGACCACCCTGTATAAGATACTTTAATACAACAAATGACAATCTGTTTGTCAACATCTCAAGAGTAATCGTGCCAATTTAGAGCTTTTTTGAATGAACGTTGGCTGAGATATAAGGTTTTAAAGAGCATAAAGTAATTTGCCAAAGAAAAACTTAAAAACAAAATAACTCGAAAACGAAAAATGGTAGGTACCAATAACTTTTATCAAAGTCAACTTATTTTGTCGAATATAATTAAAAGGTGCATTAAAAACTATAGCATTCCATTTAAAATAACGAAGTTGTGGTCTACATCCGGTAGACCGGAAGTGGCGGCCATCTTGAAAGTATTTTAGATCGAAAGCTTCGAATGAACAACCCATGTTGTCAAAATTTCAAACCGCTACGAATAGTGGTACCTAAAAAAGTTCTAACGAACCAGTTACGTGAGACATCCGGTATAGGTCCTCTATAAAACAATTTAGATAGGAATTTGCGATCACGTAATTACACAAAAAAATGTGAAGTAATATACGTCTAATGTTTTGCACAAAATTTTATAGTAATATTCTTCTTTAAAGTCCTAATTTATATGAAAAAAAATGAGTATGAATTTAAATAAAGTACTGCTTCCGTAGTACTACTTCCGGTTGAAGAATTTAATTCAAATTTTGACACAACATTATCCTTTTGGTCTTATAATCATGCCAAGTTTCATAAAGCTAGCTAATTGCTAACACCAAAATAATATTTTCGATCGGGTTTTCTTACCGCTCGGACCACTGTGATGTCGTACCTCAATATCATAGATTGTAGATGGTTTATTAACCAATTTATTATCAAAGGCTATCACCCCACTTTTATCTTCGTTCATTATTAGATTATTAGTATCAAACCACTTTTTAGAGCATTCAACGTATTACTAGCTTCATCCATCATTTCGTTTAAAGTTGAACTGGTGACTGATACGGTAGTATCGTCTGTATAACTTGTGAAATAACAATTCAAGTCGTGTAATAGTAGGTCATTAATAAAAATGACGAAAAGTAGAGGACTCAGTATACTACCCTGTGAGACTCCATACCTTGTATACTTCGTAGTTGATATTACTGGAGCATCTTCGTAACTTATAACTTTCGTCGTATGTGATCTATTATTTAAATACAAAGTAATTATGTGTTTTGCAGGACCTCTAAACTCGTAACGCTCAAGTTTGGCCACCAACAATTATTTATCTATACAATCAAAAGCCTTAGACAGATTCAAGCTTATAGTACAAACGTGTTCATTTTTTTCGTAGGCATCTAGAATATCAGTAAAAAGTTCAACGAACCCATTCTGTCTTTCACTGAGTAAAGAATTACCTTTTGTATACCCCAAAAAGCGTACGTAAATAACATTCTCGATAATCTTGTATAGACAAGGGAGCATACTAATTGATCTATAGCTACCAGGTACCAATATGTCACCTTTTTTGTAAATGGGTGTTATAATTGAGTGTTTCAGTGAGTTTGGAAATATTCCATGTGCAAGGCAGTTGTTCACAATAGAGCGTAAAAGAGCTAAAATATATAAAATACTTTCTTTAATTATTTTTATTGGGGTTTCATCATAACCGTAGCTCCGTTTGTCTTTAAAACTGTGTAATAATATTAACAATATTAAAAAGTTCACTTTTTAGGTATGTTACCCAGATCAGCTGGTGAGTTATTATTTATTTTGGACACAAGATTGCTTGCAACAGAGGCAAAGAAGTTGTTGAAAGATTCCGCCATCTTGTTTGGGTGATCAAACTGTAAAAGGTTTTTAGGTTTGTAAAGGTGTTTTTAGATTTTCGCGCTTGAAATTTACACCCTGCTTGTTGCATCTAAAAGTAGATTTTGTTTAACTTTGATAGCTTTTGATAAGGCATTCTTTGTGAATTGCATTTATTTTTGTTTTTGAATAACTAAGGTGATTTGTTGTGTTGTCTCATTTTTTTTTCCTTTTCTCTTCTTTAACTTTTTTTTGAACAAGCACTTTGTTTTTTTTCCTTAACTGTTGATGAAGTTTGGTCATTTGAATGTTAGGTCACTTCCTGCTCATTTTCCTGCTGTAAGAGACCTGATTCTTCTGGGTGATTTTGATGTTTTTGCAATATCAGAGTCTTGGATATATCTGGATACTGATATCACTCCTTATTCTATAGTGGGTTATCACAGTTGTTTTGTTGGGCGATCTAGAGTGGCACCCTGTGGAAATCTTGGTGGAGGCGGTGGAGTTGGGTTCTTTATTAGACATAATTTAACTTACGTTACTCGATTAGAAATGGTTTCTCAGCATATTGAATACCTATGGGTCGAGTTAACCAGTGGCGTTGCTCCGACAGTGGTGGGAGTGTTGTACCGTCCCAATGGTTCTATTTTGCAGTTTCTTATGAACTTGGAAGACCTACTTCCCACTCTGATCCCAACATCTGAAAGATTTTTGTGCCTTGGTGATTTCAACATTAATGGATTCGATTTTAGTGGTATTTATGGGAGCAGATTTCTTCCTTTAATTGAACAGTTTAGTTTAAAGCAAATAATTACGTCACCTACCCGTGTAACCTCCTTCTCGGCGACATTAATTGACTTTCTTCTTCATATGGATGATGATGCTCTTATTGAGGATCATGGTGTCATTCCTGTTCATAACGTTGGTGACCACAGCATGGTTTATGTAACCTTAGGTAGTGATATTCCTCGGGGAGTTCCACAGACATTGACTTTTATGGACTTCAGGCATTTTAACCACCAATGCTTATTGGATGACCTAAACTATCTAAACTGGCACAACTTTCTAATTTCTGATTCCATTGATGATAAGGTAGATTTTTTTAATAATTCCATATTATCCTTATTTAGAGCTCATGCACAACTCCGAGCAGTTACACTGCGAAAGAATTATCGCCCGTGGATAACCGATACTATTAAAATTCTTATTAATTTACGAAATAATGCCTATTCGAAATACAAGTCTACCAGGGATCCCTCTCATTTTGAGTCGTACAAAGACTTGAGAAACTATACTAACTTAGAAATCCGTCGGGAAAAAAAGGCTTACCTTTCTTTAATATTTCATAACAATAATTCTCGTAAACTCTGGTACAATCTCAAGTCGTTTGGAGTATGTGGTGCTAAAACGAAGTCAGTTTCGTCTACTGCTACTTATCAAGAAGGCGCAGAATATTAGAGTTGACAGGTGGAGGATGGGGATAATATGCCCACTGTATAAAAAGGGTAGTAAAAGGGTGGTAAGCAATTATAGAGGGATTATCCTGTTGGACACAGCTCTCAAAATTTATGCAAAGATACTGCTGGGGAGGTTGGAAGAGGAAATGGAGAGGGGAGAACTGTTGCCGGATGAGCAGGCGGGATTCAGGAAGGGAAGAGGGGCAATTGACAATGTATACATTCTGAAACACCTGGTAGATAGGGAGTTGAACAAGAAGGGGGGAAAACTGTATGGATTGTTTATTGACTTGAAGGCTGCATTCGATAACGTGGATAGACAGAAGTTGTGGGAAGAAATGAGGAGGAGAGGTATCACAGAACAACTGATAGGGAGGGTAAAGGAGATGTACATGGAGACGATGGCCAAGGTTAAAGTGGGGGAAGAGTTAAGTAAAGTATTCTGGACGACAAAGGGATTGAGACAGGGGTGACCGCTTAGTCCCACACTATTTCCAATATATACATATACGGTGGACTTGGAAAAGAGACTTGTGAAGGGGCAAATGGGTGGGGTGGTGATAGGAGGAACAAAGGTGCGCGCCTTGGCGTATGCGGACGATTTGGTGGTTGTGGCTAGAAAGGCGGTGGAGATGAAGGAGATGATGACGTCCTTGGAAACATATTTTAAGGCGAAGGGGTTGGAGGTAAACGTCGAGAAAACAAAGATAATGAAGTTCTGCAATGGGGGGAGAAGAAGGAAGGAGGAATGGAGGTAGCAGGGAAGAGAGATAGAGTAAATGAAAGAGTCGACCTTATTACTTCCCGCACGTGAGGGCGATGGCAAAAGGAGCGAACAGAGTGATGGGGATGGAGAGAAAGAACATTCGGGAGGGACGTGGGAAAAAGAAAGGTTATGTTTGATGGCTTGGTAAGGAGCACAATGATGTACGGCGCAGAAGTATGGGTATGGAGAGAACTAGGGTTGGCACTGGAAATTGGAAATCACAATAAACGCAGTAATGGTCAGAGATGTCGCCACAATCGAAAGTTCCATGAGATTTCAACTCAGTTTCCTCATTGGTAATGATGAACTCAAGTAGGGCAATACTTGTCTGTGTAATGCGAGTGGGAGAGTCGATGGTTTGATAATATTGGAGCGATTCTAATATATCGGTAAAACGCATCACACGGCTGTCGCCGAGAGCCAAGTAATCCAAATTGAAGTCACCGGTACAAAATAATTTATCATATTTCCAAGACATATCCGCCGACACCGCCTCAAACTTCTTCAGAAACCCATTAAAATCCCCCCGCTGCTGCCGATAAACCACACCAATCGCAAAAGATACACTTTTATGCTTAAACACTACCCACAGATATTCGATGTTTCCAGAATTAAAATATGACACCTTACTTGCTCCGAGATTCGAATTCACATACACAGCCACACCCCCGCCCCGACCGGCGCGATTACAAACGAAGAAATCATAAGAAGTTACACAATAAGTGTCAATTCTGTGATCATCAGAGAGCCATGTCTCTGTTAAGGCGAAAATGTCATACTCACCAAATATTGCTTGAAAAAATGTCAATATTGAGTTTGGTTACTTAAGGTAGAAACACACTATGCTCACGTTGTATGAGCTTACGTGACAGCATATGACCTCACAATTGTGTGAGCGTGTTGTTTCGTACTATTTCTTATGTATAGGAGCAGTTACATTTAAGGTATCCTATCATGTCCAGCACGTGTGAGAGCACGATTGTATTATCCCAAAATCCGCACATCGTAGCTCACGTGCGAATGCAAAGAGGTTTTAAATTGAGGTTATAATAAAAATGAAAATTGAAGGAAAACTAATAGAAAAAGTAAGACAACATGACGTGTTGTACAATATTCGGTCCCATGACTACAGATAGTTTTTGCTATCTTTTTTTTGTGTTTCTTTTTCAATTGTTTTCATTTACAATGTTTCCTCTACGAACTATATCTGTTTGCCAAGGGACACCTGCTGTTCGGGAATTGAAATATTCCTTAAAATTCTCTCGTACCAGAACATCCTCCTAAAGATACACAGAAAGATACGCAATCCGATGTGTAAAATTTGGAAAACCACGAAGTAATCCAACGTACGGAAACTATAAGAAAACGAAAAAGGGATGCAGAAAGAAATTCGGCATATGAGATGATCAACATTTTAAAAGACAATGCCGAACTTCGTAAACGAAAATACGAAAATAAAACTACAGCATCAAAATCATCTAGTTTGGAGAAATTAGATGAGATGGCCATGTTTTTTTTTGAGTATGGCAAGGATGACCAAAAATTTACCTAAGATCGAACAAGCGAAAATAAAATTAAATTTTAGTAATGCGGTTTGTCAAGCGAAGATTCACCAACACAGCCATATTGCTACAGGAGAACAATGTTCGAGTCATTTTTCAGTGGCATCTACTCATCAAATTTCATCCTATACCAACAAACTTTGAAAACATATATTATCAAAATTGTTAATATATTTTTTAATAAAATGTGAATGTAGATTATCACTACTTACCTTCAACGAACTGCCAGTCTTTCCCGTGTACTAATTGGTTCTCTAAACTGTGTACTTTTCTTTTGTATTTTATTTTTAATACTATCATGTACAAACTCAAATTGCTCTTTAGACATTCTAAAGTACATATGAAACTTTTTCGGATGTTCTTCCAATTCTTTTACTAATCGATGACTTTCACCGAAATTATTTCGTTTTTTGTTAATTTCATGTACCCAATATGACCTTTTCTTTTTACTTTCACTAATAACTAGGCATGTAGCCATTTTCTAAATCTTCTTCCCATTCTGAAGAACTTGAAGAATTGCTACTGTACTTCATCGAATACATTGTAAATCGTTTCACAACAATGCGATATTAAACAGTGTGCATGAAATGAGCACGAAATTGTACGAAATGTGTGTAACAAAAATGTATCTCCTATGCTTCATATCACATGATATCATGCTTATATAATAGCACGAAAGCTCACATGACGTGAGTATAGTGTGTTCCTAACGTTAATTTCTTCTTTAAACGAATTTTGCGAATCTTCACTAAGAACACAAATACTTATAGATTTAAAAGAAGAAGTAGAAAAAAGAATTAACTTATAACGGCAAAGTAGTCGCTAAGAAACAAAATAGGAAACATAAAAATCCCTCAAATGAGTAATATTACCAACCCCCATACTCAAAATGTCCTAGAAAAAGTTACATATTTCTTCTGAGAGTAATATTAATCTTTAATATAATCTATGTATGGAATTAGTTAATTTCGTATGTTGTAGTTTAAATTTTTACTTTTTTGTCTACATTATTTTTTACAAATGCGCCATGAACCCCCAGTATTGTGGCAGCGGACCCCTAGGGGTCCAAGCAACCCTTATTAGGAATCGCTGCTGTATCCCATAATTTTGATTTTGTAGAACAATAACTAGAACAACCCAGAACAACAAAGAAATTCTGATTTTTCCAAAAATAGGGGGCTACTCAAAAATCCCGTTTTTTCAGTTTTTCTCGCCGAGTTTTTATTTTTTCTATTTGCCGTTTTGGAACAATGTAGAACAATTCTAAAACAATCTAGAACAACATAGAAAAATTTAAAAATCAAAAAATGGGGGGCTAACTTCCCGCACTCAATTTATTCTGGTTTTTCAAGGAATACTAAACTAGATGAAACTTATTTTGTCGAATTTGAAACCGTCGATAATGTTTCTCGGCTGTAATAAATAATTATTATAATCATATTTGATTTAGTAATTATAATGAAAACTGTAGGTACCACATGGTACTTGTTGTTCATAACTTTTAATTTTTATAATTAAAAAGTTGCATTCTTAATCATCTACAATTTCACATAACAAGCGATTTTTTTTTGCTTCTGAAAATATTGCTTTAAACACGCACAAAGGGCGTCGTCGGTTACGGCCGAGTGGACGCAATTAAGCGTTCCACCCTCGGCGTTGCCGTCGCGTCGTACGCTCAATCTGCAGGGTGGTTTTCTGATAGTTACCATGCGAAAGAATCGGATGCAATACCTAACAATCGGTGCACGCAACCCACGTTTCCACAACAGATGCGTTGCAACGCGATGGTAGTAGGTCGTAAACGTGTCCGATTTGGGGTGGTGTTCCTAACGAACCTGGGGGACGTCAAAACACTGTGATAAATTGAAAAACGAAGCATCACTGTTATAATAAGTCGTCGTTAAAAACAAAATAAGGCAAAAAGAAAGTACAGATTTTATTTGTATTATTGTATGTATTTCAGTCGTTATTTTAGGCGGCGTGTTTATTTTTCTAAAAATAATTATGAAATCGTATATAAACTTGGCGCCTTAAATGAGTAAGTACTACGCACCGATGTAGTGGGCGATAGAACGACGCCAATCATCGCGACGCGGCGCCGACGCAACGATGAATGACGCCACACGCAAACTGTTAGGGGCGCCGATGGTGATCGCATTCCCTTGACTCACGTCGTGACGCCACACGATTGCATTTTTAATGAGACCTTGATGTTTAAAATAATATGTTTGGTTAAATATAGGATCTAAAGTTATTTTATTGTTAGTTTTATTCTTTTTGAGTATAGTTTTTAATTTACAATCTCAACATTCTTTATATGAGGTAATGTATTCATCCAAGTGGAACTTGAGCAATGAGACAAGAGGAACCTGCCTAAATGGAAGCACAGATTTATTCGCCAACAGTATAGAAGAACTTTTATTTGTAAAATAAATTAAAAATAATGATTAGTTATAACGCCTACGAAAGCTCTTTACAGCGTTGAAATTAAAGTTACTTTATTATCAAATTTAGGGCGAAAATGAATTGAAAATTGTGTTAATAGGAATTTGTGAGAGCATATAAACGGAAGAAATTCCGGACAGCCTTAGGGGCAAGGGCATTCCCTTTGAATATCATGAAGAGGATTGTAAGGTATGCCTAATTGTTATGTTAAATAAATGTTATTAATATTAAGTAGGTTAGGAGTTATAAGGTTATTTAATAGGCTTAGCACAACAAACCTGGTTACGCTAGCAGTAAGTTTAGTACAAGTATAGTGTAATTAATTGTAAGAGATATAGTTGAAAGAAGTCAAATAGAAGTTAAGACAACGATACAGTCTTTAATTATTAATTGGTTACCTTTACCAATCTTCCCAATACGCAATAGAAAAGAACATTATTAAGATATTACATGGCGATCCTGCCAGCGCGATTGCCTGCGCGACTCAATTAACATCTAAGAAGACAGAAGAAAAAGAAATATAAAGAAGAAAAAGAAATATGAAGAAGAGATGAAATATAAAGAAGTAAAAGAAAATATAAAGATGAAAAAGAAAAGAAAACAGGAAGATTGTCAATTAGTCGATACTTTTCGCCTAAAATCACATGACTAAGCCCTACACCGCTAACTTCACCATCAACATCATGAAACTATACAATTTCTTACTGGATGAAGATAGAAAAAAATATTAACAGAAAAAACTACAAACAGTTGTTACAAAGAATGTTTACAAACAAGCAATTCATTTACAAACACCAACAAAATCTATTTACGTTAAATCGTACTGACTACCTCAATCATCAAAACAACATGGAAAAATGACACCAAGAAATTTGATCTAATACTCCACTAAAGGCTTGATCACCCTGGTGTGGTGAATTGATTAAAAACCTGAAATATGCCAATAAATAATCTTTAATGATTGAAACAGAATTTGAGGCCTTAAGGAAAAATAATAATTGAGAAGATAATGTTATATATTATATATAATGAGAATAAAGAAGTTCTACAAAAATGGGATCCTGGATCAGCGTCAGCATTAAATGCGTCGTTGACAGACCTTTTTAACATATGTAGAAGGAAAATGTAGAAAGTAAAGAATCAAAAATTATTTATTATTAAAAGTGATGCGCATCGCTATTACAAGAATAGGGACAAGAATATGGTAAAAGATGGCCCAAGAGTGTAAGGTATGAAGAGATGTTAAAGTATTGATGATTTGAGGACTCTATAGTTAATTTTGATAATAGAAAGAACAAGAAAAATTATTATTACATAAACAAAACATTTTTTTAAATTTAGCGGGGAAGGTGTAAGGTATGACTAATTGTTAAGTTAAATAAATGTTATTAATATTAAGTAGGTTAGGAGATAAAGTTATTTAATAAGGTTAGTACAACAATCATAACCAGGTTTGTTGTGCTAAGCAGTAAGTTTAGCATAAGTATAGTGTAATTAATTGTGGGAGATATAGTTGAGATAGTTGAAAGAAGTCAAATAGAAGTTAAGACAACGATACAGTCTTTAATTATTTATTGGTCACCTTTACCAATCTTCCCTACACCCAAAAGAAGAAGAACCTTAATTAAGTTATTACAGGATGACTGGAAGGAATTGCTGCTGGTATTGACGACTGGGAATGAACAAATTTTACGAATTTAAAGAAGAGTGGCAATTAAGGTTGAAAACTGAACTCAAGGGGAAACAGTTGGGTATAAGACAGTGCTTTCGACGTCAACTATTTAAGCACGTTGTGTTCAATTGTTCGGCCGAATACTGATTTGTTCAATATGGGGATAAGCATCCATCATTTGAATACTCGAACGCAAGAATTTCGCCGTTCAGAATCTGAATGGCGAAGTATCTGAACTTTAGATACACAATGTAGCACTTAGAAATGTCTTTGTTCTGTCTCAAGACGAAGAGACTGAAGAACAATGTTGTTCCAGATGGTGTTCTTTTTTTTTGTGTGCAGAGGAGGGGAAAATGCATTTCTTCACCCGGCCTACTGTTGGCGCCTAAAGATGTCCGTAAGGTTTATTTCGGCCGGGAGTCTGGGACTCTCTGTGCATACCCAGTAAAACTCTTCTCCGGTACCACCCCTCAAGGTATTTCTTCGGAGGAACTGCGAGCGTTGGATGGTAGCTCGCTCATCTCCAATGGGAAGTATGAAAGTGTAAAATTTTCCACTTACTTTCATCACGTCTTGGCTGGGTTCAGGTATGCTCTGTCTTCTACTATTTGATGCAGTACTCATTATATTCGGGTAAGTATACAATAAAAGGTACAGATTACCCACCTGCTGGTTACACCAACTGCTGGTTCCGGCCCCACAAAGGCTTTAGTGCTGCCCTCTCGTGCTAGCTCATCTGCCGCTTCATTATCCCAGAGTGACCTGGGATCTAGATCAGAGAAACTCTGTTA
This sequence comes from Onthophagus taurus, assembly GCF_036711975.1. Classification (NCBI taxonomy): domain Eukaryota; kingdom Metazoa; phylum Arthropoda; class Insecta; order Coleoptera; family Scarabaeidae; genus Onthophagus; species Onthophagus taurus. Next base: position 28,257,951 of record NC_091972.1, on the reverse strand, counting down.
TCATAACTCAGTGTGTTTAATGTTCTCTTACAATCATTAACCAGAGACGACACCGTTATCACGGCTTGCAGCGCCTGGAGAGCGGCTTGATTGTCTGAGAAAAGTCGTACTGTCTTGTTCTTCACCCCTTTCTCAAGAAGGATTTTAGCACCCATGTTAAAGCAGCTTTACTTCATAATAAAAACACACTACCAACTATTCCACTTGCTCATACCGTCAATGTTAAAGAAACATATGTGCGCATATCAGACGTTTTGACTCTAATTCACTATAACGCATTTGAATGGAAAGTTTGTGTAGATTTAAAGGTAATTGCCGCAGTAAACAAATTTACTAACTTCTACTTTTTAAGTATTGACTTACATTTCTATGATTTTCAGGTAATTGCTGTGGTTACTGGCTTACAAGGCGGTTTTACAAAATATTGCTGTTTTCTTAGTTTGTGGGATTTTCTTTGTAGTGAGAGACCATCATTATGTAAGACTGGTCTTCTAGAGAACATTACGATACTGGTGCTTTCATTGTCTTAAATAAGCCTTTGGTGAGACCAGCATCTGTAATATGCCCCACTACACATCAAACTTGGTTTGATGAAAAACTTTGTGAAAACGTTGAATCCAGAAAGCCCAGCATTTAAATATTTCACCCAGCTCTTTCCACAACCATCGTACGCTAAACTAAAAGAAGGCATATTTGTTGGCCCTCAAATAAGAAAATTAATAAATGACAACGAATTCATGTCAACATTAACAACAAAAGAAGCAACGGCGTGGATTAGCTTCAAACAAAATGCAAATATGTCGCTCAAAATCCATTTTCTCCATTCGCACTTAAATTTTTTTCCAAGCAATCTTGGAGCGGAAAGTGACGAACAAGGCGAGCGGTTCCATCAAGATTTAATGACATTGGAAAGACGTTATCAAGGTTACTGGGACGCAGGGATGATGGGAGATTATCTCTGGAGTGTTATCAGAGAAATCGACCCAAAGACATACAAAAAATTGTCGAAAAGTAATCATATCCCGCACTATACTAACAATAAGTAAAGTCTTATACAGGATGATTCACATAGAGGACAATAAATTAAGATGCTTTAACGCAACTTATCTCCATAGTAAGTTGTACCCTGAGGAGTTATAGGCTTTCAAAGTTAAGTCTTAAATTTGTAAAACATTGAATATCTTCGTAATACATTAAGCTAGAAAAACCAAATTTGGTATACGTTATGAGTGTATCGAGGGTATTAATTGATACCAAGTTGAGACCAATTGAGGCATTTTAAAGGGTTGATTGAGGGTGATGGTACCCTAAATTTTGACAGATTTGTTTAACCTTTTGGCGGATTTAATACATTATTACATCATTTCATTATAAAACCTTGTCGTCAAATAACTTTATAACCTATTTGTCAAGTTTGACGTACAATTTCATATGTGTTTATAAGTTATATTTAAATTTTGAATTTTAAATGTCAGGTTTGAAATTAACTGAAGAAGATTCGTGACATAATATAGAAGGCTTTAATAGAAAACGACGAATTGGATCAGTGAGTTCTAATAGTCCAATATTTCCACGTTTGATAAAATAACGTGGTACACATCAGCAACGGCTGATGATATCTAGCTATAGGTTCGAATATATTCAGTTTGATTGATGGACATATCTGGATAGACTTTCACGTTAATTCAAGGTGATTCCAATAACATAGAAACAAGAACCCACGCAAAACTTCTCAGCTCCAGATGAATTTCTAATTTCACACATTTAACACTTATTGGCACTTATGGCGATTACCTATTCGCAACAATAACTAAATGGAAGCCCTCCCTGGTGAGTTGCTATTACTTCGAAAAAGAACAGGAACTAGAGAATTTGATGAATTATGTTTAAGACCTGAAAAGACTTTCCAAGATCTGTAACACGGGTCTACGAGAAGAGCAACAGCCAACTTTAAAAGCATGATACGCTAAGATGTAGAAACGATTTAAGAATCACCATTTGGAACATGAACGGAATCCGTGCACGAAAGTAAGAAATATAAATCTTGAGGCCCAGAATAGGTTGATTTTGGCAAGGATTGTTGATATTTTCTTTTAGCAATAATTATCAACGTGTTTTTTTAAACTATATTTCTCAGCCAGAAAGGCAGATGCAATAAAACCAAGAAAAGCATGGTGTTGCTGACTTTGTGGTGGATACTGTGTATCGAACAATCTGCTAAAGGTAAGACATATTTTACAAAGGAGATAATTAGGACCAACTTAAGCATGGGTAAGTTTTGCTTGGGTAAGATAAAGTTTTTGCTCTTCTCGTGTTATACTATATCCAAGGATTTGATGCCTGATTTTGAGATTCTATAACCTTTGATGAATATTAAAAAATTTCAGTGAGAAGTAGTTCTAAACTCATATCTGAGATGAGATTGTACATATCCATCTTAAGCATTTATGGAATAAATTACAATTCCTTATTTATTGGATTAGTCTTTTATAAGGTATGGGAATCAGCTAGTGGGTTACGTGTTAAAAATGATATTGTTTAAACATAAGTGTATTACTTTCGTAACCATATTCAGAAAGCCCGGGTACTTCTTTTGCTACATATTATTATTAGAATCCATGTTGCGAGATTAATAAATATAAGATATAATAAAACAATAATGTGTTTTAACTTCAGTTTCTCGCGTTTATTTTTAAATTTCCTCGGTACCGGTTTCGACGCTATATTAGGTCATCATCAGCCGAATCTACAAAACAATTGAATTACAAAAAATCCTGTATGAATGAGAATAATTAAAACTATATATAAAACAATATAAAATCTTATAAAATATAATTGTTTACAAACTTACGGTCAAAAATAAAAACTAAATTAAAATTGGAAACATCTGTTTGGTCATTATAGATAAAATTTTTTTCACACGTAACTAACAATTTAAAATTATTTTCACGAAAAGGACAACACTTGACATGAGACATGAAACACAAATCAAGGACTCAATACAATAATACAAGTTGTGAAATGCACTTTTTAAAAAACGGGTTTGAGAAAAAAGGGAAGATTAAATTTAACAATTCGCCGTTTCAGAAATCTTTTAAACATTTAAATAGGGGTGTAAAATTAAGATCTATTTGATCGTTAAGGAGGGTGTATTTTTTCTTTTTATATTTATTAATTTCATAAGCCTCTAAAAGGTCTAATTTAAAACCTTTGCTGCATTTGTGTAGAAGTTTAACATTACTATATTCTATATTGTGACCTGTTTCGTTTCTGTGTTTATAAATGTTAGAATTACTTTTATTTTTATGTTCTGTTATTCTACATTCCAACTTTTACATAGGACAAACAGGCCGAAAGTTTTTATTTTTGACGTAAGTTTGTAAAAAAATTATATTTTATAATATTTTATATTGTTTTATATATAGTTTTAATTATTCTCATTCATACAGGATTTTTTGTAATTCAATTGTTTTGTAGATTCGGCTGATGATGACCTAATATAGCGTCGAAACCGGTACCGAGGAATTTTAAAAATAAACGCGAGAAACTGAAGTTAAAACACATTATTGTTTTATTATATCTTATCTTTTGCTACAGATTTACATTTTTTTACAGGATTTGCAGTTTATTTGAACTAAAATTAGAATAAACACTAGTACTATTACTAAAAGTAACAAGAGGCATACAACTAAAAACTTTCGGGTTAAGCCGTGCGTCATTTGGGTTTGATGTTTTGGATGCTATGTTTTTTAGGATTCGATTTGGAATCTCCATTTACCAGAGTATCTGTCAAATATGCCGTGGACGATCTTCGCCAGAAACTCATCCTGGAGAGAATACCGAAGTGTGTTGCAAGGCTAGTTATGTACTGTTTAAGATCTACATATTTTAGCTATGGAGTCATCTCCGTCATCGGTAATCGCCAATTTCTACATGGATATGTTTGAGGAAGAAGATTTAAGGAAGAGTCCGTTGAAACCGAAGCTAGCTGGCTTTGTTATGTGGATGATACTTTTGTGATTTGGCAGCATGGGAAAGTGCGTCTCCTAGAATTAGTTGACTACTTGAGTTCGCAACACCCCATGATCAAATTTACCATGGAAACGGAAGCTGCAAAACAGTTAGGTAATCATCTTTCCTGGATGTTTTAATCACTAGGAAGACATATGGGGGCATGGAACTGGGAGTGTATCGGGAGAAGACACACGAACAGGTATTTACAAGCTTCTTTTCATCAGCATCCACAGCAGAAGAGCTTAGTGATGCAACACTTGTTCCAGCGAGCAGAAAGGATATACGACAAAAAGAATCTAAAGAAAGAAACTATAATACTTCATCAAATACATATTCAAAATACATATTGAAAATATCCAAAAGTATCATAGTTTCAATTGAACATTATGTTACAACAAAAATTAGGTAAGTTATATTTCTATTAGAGAAGACATTTCAAATATATCGCCTATTAGAAATAACTATCATTCTTTGTCAGCTAATTTTAGATTTTATAAATTATCTTTTTATTATCTTGACTTTTTATTTGAATCAATTTTGAATCACTCTTTATAGTTCACAATTATTATAGATTTAAGTGACTTATTTTCTCATTGCATTAATATTTTTGATTCCGTTACTAAACCTAAGAAATATTGTAATCTCTGGTTTTTATCTCTAAGAGTATTATTAGAAGCAGTGGGGGATGACTCACATCAGGTAACGCACCCCTCCAAGTATGCATGACTACCTGTGCCAATTAACTTACGCGTGCATTCCCTTCGAATCGTCATCACCCTCCTCACGTGACTACGAGCAGTCATATGAGGAATATACCTATGATAAAATACACCGTCGCGACGCTCTACGTAAACCGATTGAATCATGAGTTGCATTTAAACAGAAGACAAAAAAATATGCTTTTTTATGCAAATGAAAATATATGGCGACTTTGTGACTCAAAATTTATAATTGTCGTAAAATTAAAATAAAGTAAAACAGTGGATATATTATTATTCTATTTAAGGAAACTATTCAATTAAAATGTTCTAAAATTAAACTAATCTCTAGCAATAAATCAAATAATTTGTGTCATAATTATATACCTTATTTTACAATTGGTTCGAAACCTATATCTGGAAAGTTTCCACCTATAGTAGACGAAGAAAGTTTGTCAAAATATGAGGGCGTTAGGTTCTATTGCTGATGAACTTTAAATCCGTGGGACGTATTAAATTTCCCTTAAACTGCATACATCGTTATAAAATCAAAAATTAATATTATTTTGGTAATGAAATCAGATTATTTTTGATATTACTTGATAATTTCAGGGAAAAAAGTTACTAAAATTGATAGTTATAGTCTTAGGAAAATGTTTAAAAAAAAAACAGTATAGAGTAGTAAGTGTTTTATCCATATGTTCATTTTGTATACACCACGTTATGTGGAAATTGTAAATGACGCATTGCTAATACACTAGCACTTCATTTGCTATTGTTATGTTAAGGTTGGAATACTTACCCAAGAACGTTAACATATTAATCACATTTCTTTATTTAAAGCGCAAGTTTATACGAAAATATTTCAGATGTATTGTTGTAAGACGACTTAGAGCACTACTTTACTTTATGTTAGAAGTCCTGAAGGTTTTAGCTGATAGCACCAAATTTTAGTCGAAGTCATGTAGCTTATGGTAATGAAATCCTGTAAGCCTGAGGTAATTTTTAATTTTCTTTCAAACACAGGATATCAAATACTCCCACAGAAAATGATTGGATATTCACAGATACTTAGGTCTAGGTATCTGGGAGGCAATGACATATATTCAAATCTAGTCCTGTGTCTATTCATATTAGTCTATTCATTGAATTATGGAGAATATAATCGATCGTCCAAACTGGTGAAACTATACATACTACTTCAACTTAAATATACAGAGTTATGAGAGAAAAAGAGTGTATATGATTAACACTTTATTTTTTAACTATAGTTACGCCGTGTGCAGAGATTGTTTCAAGTTGAATCCAAGTTTGAATCCTAATGTTGTTCTATTTAAGGTGGCTACTTGTTTATAGTAACCCGACAAATTATTTGAAATTGTGACGTGGGGACACATTTTCTACATTTAGGTGTAGGGTACATTACGAGAAAATACTAAACTATATACGGTTGTAATGTTTATCGCTGGCAAGTTCAAAATTATCCAAAGCATGAGTTGAAGAGGAAGGAAGTTAGAGACAATATAACGTCGTTCTATACACAAGCACGAAATAGTAACTTACCCGTACTTCTATTCCATCAATCTAAAAACTCTATACGTCTTAGTTTTTTGATCATCTCAATATAAAATATGATACTATTATGAGATACAGTGCATAATCCATAATCCATAATCAGCGCAGAGGTAAGTTTATCCCAAGCTGAAACAGATTGTCTACTGTCGGTAAAAATTGTAAAGGTCTTACCACAGAAATTGGAGCTAACAATATAGTAAGCAGCAAATTTTATAGCGACTAATTCCGCCTGCTTGACGGTGATGCGTTTTGGTGACGGTGAGATGGAGCCGTAAATCATTAGAAAAGACTCCCGCTCCTGCACCAGTCCGTCTACAAGAACCATCAGTGTAGATTTTATGTTATAATAATAATAATAATAATAATAATAATAATAATAATAATAATAATAATAATAATAATAATATATCTTTATTGTGCCTTCCACGGAATACAAATAACATTCTGTTTCATAATATAAATTAAAGAAGGAACACAATGGGCGGGTTCCAGACAAAGTCTGCTCATACCAACCCAGTTGGTTGCAAAGAAAAAAATAAAAATTAACCGAAAAAAAAACATGAGAAAGAAAATAAAAGAAAAAAGAAAAAAGAACATATGATATGAATTATAAGATACTTCAACAATTAAAGCAAAAAAAAAAAAAAACACAAATTTATACTGCCTTCACAAACTCCAACCTGCCAATGGTAAATATCCCAGCATCAGATATTATTCTCCCCCTTGCTGCTGAAACCACAGTCGCATCAAACACTTTTTGAATGTGCATAAGCTCAGAGTTCGTATATCACTTGGCAATTTACTATAAGATTTGTAAATGTGATAGCTGAAGCTTCTTTCAAATAGAGACGTTCGATGTTTTGGTGGATATATAGGATTGCTTAATCTCGTAACATATGGGTTTGTTGCCGGTTTGAACTTAATTTTTTTATACAGATATTCTGGCTTACATGAGATTATAATTTTATGGAAGAGACATAAGCTATGAAGGTCTCTTCTTTGTTTCATTGACAACCATTTTATATCTTTTAGCTTATGAGTAACTCTATCAAATTTTCTAATACCATAAATATACCTCAGACAACTGTTTTGCACTCTCTGTATGCGGTTAGAAGTTACCACATCAACAGCCGGGTGGTAGAGTGGCGCCATATAATTAAACTGGGATAGAACAAAAGACTCACACAGTTGCTTTTTTAGATTCACCGTAAGATAGGCTCGATGAGGATAAAGTCCACGCAAATAAGAATAAGCATTTTTGATGTAATAGCCAATCTGCGATCTGTATTTAAACGTATTATCTATTCTTAACCCTAAGCATTTGGATTCCTGAATTAAACTGATTATTTCACCATTCATTTGTATATTTAACACAGGTCTGCTACTAGCCCTGGCATTACCGAGACACATATACATGGATTTACTTGGGTTGACTTTCAATTGATAGTTAGCTGCCACACGATACATTCTATTTAAGTTGCTATTTATTTTAGCTTCAGCAACATGATAATCAATACCTGGGAACGAAAAATATAACTGTAAATCATCAGCATACATATTAATTTTACAATACTCCAATTGTTTTGCAAATTGTGACGTGTAAAGCGTAAACAACAACGGCCCCAGACCTGACCCTTGCGGGACACCTGTGGTAATCCTCACCACGCTGGACACATCGTGACACACCATTGCTGTATTATTTCCATCTACATTCTGTGGAACCACAATGAGTGAGGTGTTTCCTTGAAAATATGAATTTAGCCGGTATATAGTCCGTGCTGCATTCCAATAGAGTTGTGTTCATTAACGCCTCCATCCAGAGCGCAGCACTTTCTCCGGTTTCCTCTCTCTTGAAAAGACATGGTAAACCACCGATAAGCCACCTCCTGAATATATAAATGTAGAGGTGGCATGTTTAGCATGTTTCCATGGTCGCAATGGGGGTCATCCGCGTGGCACCTGTAACATACACACACGCAAGTCTCTGTATTCTGTTTAGTGCAGTAGTGGCTGTAACCTGTAAGGTTTTAGACCACCACACTACTGCACCATAAGTGTGCATAGGTCTTATTACAGCCGTCTTCCCAATCGTACTTCGGCACTGACCGAAAGCGACACTAGCCTTCTTGACTCTATTATCTAGCTGTGATTTCCACGATAGTGCTGGGCTTCCCCTAGGCAATGTTAACGTATTATGCTTATTTTCAAAGCATATTACAATATGGAATAGAGTTCTGGGGTAATTCCTCTTCTGTAAAATCAGTCTTTATAATACAGAAGCGCGCAATAAGAGCCCTCTGTGGTCTTAAAAGTATGGACTCCTGTCGTCCGATCTTCTTAAACCATAAAATACTCACTGTTACTAATTTATATATTCTTAAGATATGTATCCTTATCTTCAAACAACAAAACGACCTTTTACGATCGAGAGACTTGCACCATCATGGTACGAGAGGTAGAAATCAATTGGTGGTTCCTAATTTCCGATACGAGATGAATAGAAGAGACCATCTGTACGCTGTGGTGGTTGTATTCAATGGTTTGCCGGGAGTTGTGCTGGAGGCTACAACGCTACGCATGTTCAATGATTTAATCAGTAGCAAGTTTTACCGTGACAAGTTCCACCTTGTAAAAAGAAATTTTCCGTGGATGTAGAACGAAGTGTTTCATCCGAAACGTTTTGCAAAACCGTTCCACACCCGGAAGTGATTATACGGATTCCATTACAATTTTATGTGTTCATAAAATGAGGTTTTTTACAAAAAATGCATAAAATCAATTGATTATGAAAGAGACCTTTAATCAATATATCCTACAATGTTAAATGAGTCATTAAAACTGTCTTTTACTCATATTGATTAGCATTTTATTGTTGTTACTAATCCAAATGGAATTGGGTATAATTAAACTTGTTATCTACAATCAAAAGGATCTAGCATAAAAATGACATTAAAGACGAATATAATTTCTATATAATCAAATTTAATGTTTGAAAATAATGGATTCAATCGCTTGGTACATAAAAGTTTGATTCTTGTAGCGTAAATAAGCTGGTTACAATTGTAACTCTTCCGGAAAATTACCGATAAGCCACTTATCGACGAGATTAGGCTCTCGATGAATATTTTAAGAACCCGGGTTCGTTCTCCCCCAACCGAAACTCTTAAAACCCAAGGACCTATTAGCCGACAAATTGGGCGGGGAAAATCGCGACTTCTGCTCGGCCAATTTAAAATTTACATATTCAATTTTTACCGGCTTATTACGTTACACTCGAGTCGAGATTGTTTTGTTCCCGCACGAAAATGCCACTTGATTATAAATGATGCAACCTAGTTGACGTTTTGTCGTTGCTACAAAATTGGATTTTATCTATTCAATAACGTGACAATAATATTTTTCATTCTCCGAAAGCAAAACCACAAACGCTTTTAAATAAAAAACAAAGCTTTATTCTGGGAGCATCTGGCCATCTTTAGCATATTTAAATATTAATTATTAATGTTTTGACGTATTATACGAGTTTTGTAACTTAAACTAGTGCAAAAATATTATTTTCTACCTTCGTGATTTTTGAAATCCTTCTTATAGGTAATTTCAGACAAGTTTTTCTTCTTGTAGAGTGGAAACTAATTTCAAGTCATTTTTAAATTACTATATGAAATTATAATTTTCTATACTATACAACAGTTATTTTCAACTTGTGGGGCACCCCTCCCCTCAAGAGGGCTTAATACCTCTAAACAAGGGCGCGACCATATTAATTAATAAAAGTAAAATGTAAATTTCCACCGATCTACAGGGTGTTTCAGGTTTTTGTAGCAGGACTTTAACAGACGATAGATCTTTTAAAATTAGCACAAAAACTTTATACAGGGTGAATAAAAAGTCTGGAACACCTGAAATATCTTCAAAACGAGTTTCTTTTTAAAAGAATGCTTCCAGGTGTCAAAGACTATAATAAATTTGTCGTCTTGTCCTATGTCTAAATATTTTTTACAGTGGCGTACATTTTCGGGGTCAAAAGGGGCAACATTTTTTAAATGGCAACCCCAATTTTTTATTCGATAATCTGAAACTACACATTTTTTTGAGTATCTTAGAGCAAATTTTGAATTAGGTTGCATAAGAAAAATTTTGCGAAAAAATTTTTTTTATTAATAAATATTTGATTCGTAAAAATTTCTAGTAGGTGCTGAAACTAATTGAAAATACTTTCAAACTATCGCGATGGCATGAACTTATCGAAATAATCCAAGTGGTTTTGCTTTGTTCGTAGCTATGGTTACGTTGAATGATATTTTTACAAACAAATAAATAGTTGTTTGGTAATTTTGAACGTTTAACGTTCAAAATTACTTTAATGTTACGTTAGTTAAATCAAATTTTCTTTGGAAATATACAGGATGATTCAAAAAGCCGCTGACAGACTTCTAGGGCAGGTTAATACATCAAAAATTAAGATGAAAAGTCTTAATATACATGGGGTCGCAAATGCCTCCTTAACGAGATAGCGGGTCAAAGTTTCTTTAAAATTGAACAGATATGAGAAGAACCACTGTGGAAGTCTGCGCATTTTTTAATGTAGTACATAACGATCGCCCAGCAATATCACGATCCACGGTGAGTAAAATTCTTGCTAAATACAGAGATCATGGGGATGTGCGCGACTTGCCAAGATCTGGTCGTCCCACAATCGATGAAGATGGGCAACTTGAAATTTTGTTAAGAGTTGCTGATAATCCTCATAAGGCTTCTCGTGAAGTAGGTTTACAAATGAATTTGACTCAAAGTACTGTTCTCAATGTACTACACCGACATAAATTCCATCCTTATAAAATTTTACTAATTCAAGAACTAGTAGAAGATGATTTTGACCGTCGACTGCAATTCTGCGAATAAATGCAAATTTTGTGTAATAATGGCCGCAAAGATTGCGAAATATGTTGTTTGTTCGGACGAAGCTACCTTTTCTTTAAGTAGAACCGTAAACCGACAAAATTGCAGATATTGGGCATTATGGAATCCCAGGTGGATGCAGGAGACTCATACATACTTTCCAAGAAAAGTTAATATTTGGGCTGGTATAGTGAGAAACAAAAGATTGGGACCATTTTTTTTATGAAAATTTGATGGGCGCTAGATGTTTGCAATTTTTACAGAAAGGTATGATTCCAACACTAATAGCGATATACCCAGATGCAGATCAACCGGACGAATTCGATAAACAACTATGGTTTCAGCAGGCCGGCGCACCACATCATTATGGCCTTGCCGTTCTAACGTATTTGGATCATATTTTTCCACAAATATGGATTGATCGACGTGGGTTTTTAGAATGGCCACCTCGTTCCCCAGACTTAACTCCCCTGGATTTCTTGTTATGGGGTCATTTAAAAAGTAAGGTATACGTTAATAAACCCACGAACATTGACGATTTAAAGGTACGAATTCTGGAGGAGATAAGAAAAATTGATCCGGACATAATTGATAGAGGTTAAGGCACTGTCAAATAGTAAATGGACAACAGTTTGAGCATCTTATTCATTGACATTTTCTGTTTTGTTTTGCATGTAAATAAAATCAATTTTTCTGCTTATAAATGTATTTCTTTTCATAAAATTATTACATGGCAACGTAATACAAAGCTATCTCTTAAAATCAACTGGCCTTGCATGCTATGGAACAAAAAATGGGAATTGCAACGCCTACTAGAAATTTCTCCAAAACAAAGATTTATTAATAAAAAAAAAATTTCTCGCAAAATTTTTCTTATGTAACCTAATGCAAGATTTGCTCTAAGATACTCAAAAAAATGTATTCTTTCACATTATCGAATAAAAAATTGGGGTTGTCCCAATTTGGGTTGCCTCAACAAAAAAATTTTAAAAAATGTTGTCCCCTTTGACCCCGAAAATGTACGCCACTGTAAAAAAAATTAGACATACGAAAAGACGACAAATTTATTATAGTCTTTGACACCTGAGGTGTTCCAGACTCATCACCCTGTATAAACATAGGTCGACAAACGCTTTGTTTTGAAGATACAGGTTGTTTAAGTTAAATTTTTTAATTGATTTTTATTTAATGTTACACGACGACCGTCCATTAAAACTATATAGAGAACCAAAGCTACTATATAGCGGACTTATGATGTTTGATGCGAGCTTTTTAACTAAAATATTTTTAGTTGCGTGGCATTTGTGGTTACACCAGAAGTGGTGACAATTTTCATATTTAAAATGGAACACCCTGTATTTTATTACATTTTTGAAATCTTTGTTCAATTTTAGACCACTTGTATTATACATACTTAGATTCTAAGTTGAGTCATTTTTGAGATATTAACTTTTTTTTAAACAAAAATGTCAGCTACACCGTTACTTTCAATAATTAAATAATTAATTAATTTAAAATAATATAAAAAAAATAATAATTAATTTTATCTACAACTATTGAATTATCTATTCGTTATACATTTGATTTTTGACGGGTAATGACACGCATTACTCATGACTGACAAAGTGTTGAATAATGAAGCCATTATTCCACAGTTCTGACACGGCCTACTAATCAAAAAATAAAATATTAACAGAAATGACAGCTATCTTATATTGAGGTCTGAAATGTCTATCAAGTTTATTTTTTTTTTTCCTTTTTTTAATTTTTTTTTGTCAAAATTAAATAGTTGTAGATAAAGTATAGTATTCGACTTGCGTATAATGGATGTTACCCACTCAGATTACAACTTCATCTTCGTGGGTAACAGCCGCCATTATATAATATAATGGCGGCTGTTACCCATGTAAAATTTTCACATATTAACTTTGTATTAACGACGTTTAAGGTTTGCTATAATTACACCACAGGGTTACTAGAAGAACGAAGTACAGATTCAAATCACTGTATTTGTATTAGTTACAGTAATTTGATCAATGTGGAACCACTATATCATTGCATTTCAGAAAATTCTAACCTATATTATTTCAAATCAGCCCCATTTGAATGTTTTTAAATTTACATTTTTAATTACCGTAAACTGGAGTTATTTTGTGTTGAATCGGTTATTTTAAAATGCCCACATGTCCGTATTTTGAAAAAATTATGATGCTTGAATAATATAATTTATTAATTTATGGTAGTGTTTTTATGGTGGTGTGATGTTTGTCTTTAACGTGTCGACAGATAAATTGCAGTCGATACATTGCAATCGCGAATATTGATGTCTTGTATTTTTGTTTTCGATTTTTTATTGTTTCTCAGAAATAAATAGGCTTGGAGGACTTATGAAGTGTCTAAAATAGTTCAATTACTTTACAATAAATAATGGTATTTAATTTTTATAGCTGATTGTCTGACGGATCAAAATATGACGTCTCATTTATTCAAAGTATGGGACTTTCGAAGAGAAAACCGCGTGATAGTACTTATTAAAGATGAACATGACGTCTATACACAACTTATCTTAAAAGGTATTATAAAATTTTTCATTTTATGGTGACCGCATTTTATTACTGTTTACTCATTGTCAGTTATTTTGTATAACTGTATATCATATTCTCCACAATCACCACAATTCAAAGTGGCAAATGTATAGTGTAATCTAGTAGATTACACAAAATTTAGTAAGTTTAAATTTTTTTCAGCATCCATGAAGCTTGAAATTAATGGAGAAATGTTGGTTTTAGAAAAAGATGGAAGTCGGGTGGACGATGATGAAATACTATTGCTCTTAAAGGACGAAATTTTTATCCTACTTGAGAAAGGTGACAAATGGAAGAATCCAAATGATGAAACAGATTCGCTACCAACCACAATAAGTCGTAGTAGTGGATTCAATGATGATGAACTTACTGGTACTTTTCATCTTGAGGACAGTACTCCACTTGTACTCAGCCCGTTAGCCCAATCGACGTTAAATAAGGACAATATACTTACGATTTCGCTAGATAATAACAACTATAACGATTCACAGAAAGGTTCGGATACAAAAGACATTGACAATACCACTAATTGTGCTATTACTACATCGTGGCCTGCCTCACAAACCACTCGAAATCAAGTTAGTTACGAAACGTGGAATGCGTTAGATATTCCGTGGGATAAAATGAGAACCTTGGCGACGCATATTTCCATAGGTGTTTTTAAAATTATAGCGGCTAAAGTAATCGCAAAATATCCATTTATATTTAAAGATACTGATAGAAATAATGTGACTATAGGCACAGGGGACCATGGATTAGTTTCAAAATTAATTGATAGAAATAACTATTTAAATAGGCAACATAAAAGATCTATTACCCCTACAACAAAGATGCCAAAATCAAAAATTAGAAAGTTAATGAATATCAGATCTGGGTGTGCACGTAACTGGAACCCAGAGGCACTCAACGTATCCACTGATGTAAAGCACTACTTACAAAATGCTCAGGAAATGGATGATAGATTTTGGGGAAAAATGGAAGAATCATTTGCAGAACAAAGATCTTTTATTAACAATTTTGAGAATCCGAGTATTCAAGTCATCAAAACAGAATGGCCAGTTTTGTTAAAGAAAGAAGTAATCTTCTGGCACTTTGAAAAAATAACGGGTTGCAATCTGTCGGACGTAAAGAATAATTTAACAGAAAAAGTCCAAGATATATTAAATATCAAGACCAAGAATAACAAACTAGGTGATATTCATGATCAACTATTATCATCGCTGCAACTTGTTGCTACCCACTTTAAGGAACACTTAACCTTTTTTGTTGATGTAGTGGTAAGCTTCTTTGCATACTGAAATAAACAGTTCAAATATAGATATGGATTATAACGACTTTCAAAGATACCATGAAGATACGTCGTTACAGTATACAGAGTGATTCAAAAGTAATGACCAAAACTGAAACCTCATGTAAAATGTCCAATTTCAGGTTGAAATGTAAGAATTTTTTTGCATCGGCTTTTGTTTTCGAGATATTCGCTTCAAAATTGTAAACTCATTTACCTCTAAATCAATAAAACAAATAATATCGATTATCTGGAAAACAAAAACCGATCACATAGATTGAAAAAAAAAATTGTTCTCAATTTGATTTCAAATTGAATGTTCTACGTGGGGTTTTAGTTTTAATACTTTGTAATCACTTGTATACTGTATATTAATGTAGTTATATCCAATATCTACTACAGTAGGGGATGAAATTTGTTCATGTTTTGAAGTTTTAACAATATTTCTTTATCTATTATTGCAGGATCAAAATGAAACAAGTCGTAAAACAGCAAGTCCTTGTATTATTAAGAGTGGTGAGTCATTTTTATGAATAATTATTTATTTGATATTAGGTACATTTGCTAATTTTATGTTTTAGGAACTGATGAAAATCAATATTTTGGCGTATACCTCGAAAATGAACTAATTTTACAAGAAGTCAACTTAACGGAGGCTTTTTTTTTTAACTTTTTGTATGCTTTATGTCTTTAATCTTGAATATCAGAAGGAAACAAGTTCACTCTTAGACTTTATTCAACAATTTTTCTTTTGTATTCATCCACCAAATAATGGAAGTCGTTCAAAAAAAACCAAACTCAAAAAATAAAATTTTAAGTTTTATAAACAAAATTTGTAAAAAGAATAAAGTAAAAAATAAATTGGTAGGCGCCACCCATTTATTTTTTTAATTTAACATTAGATTTTTTAGGTACTTACTGGTATCTTTTTTTTTATTTTATAAAAATTATAATTAGTTAAACTTAGTTAAATTTAGTTTTGTACTAAATTTCAACAACAAAATTTTGATCTAAATTTAAGATGGTGTAACAGATTGTAGAACTAAATTTAGTATGAAAAATATTTAGAAACTATTTAGTAGTTTTATTCAATCACAATTTTGTCGTCGAAATTTAGTACAAAATTTACTATCGTGTAAGACTGTTATTATAATTAAATAAATATGATTTTCTAAAATATATGGTTTTTATTTTTTTTTAATAATGTAAACCTATAAATTGTACTGGAGGTAAGTAAACTAATTAGTAATGATTAAGCTAATTAGATATTTTTGTTATACAGGTTTTACACAAAGTTTTTGTGTTCCAAGTTTACCATCTGTTAAAATTGTAAAAGTTTACACTTTTTCCACTATTCTGTTAATGCTTTTGTAGTGTAAAACAGTATAACAATGGTGGAAAAACTATTGGCTTTCATAATTTTGACATAAAACAAATTTGGATATGTAGAACTTCCATAATGACATTCGTATTTTTACATTTATTTAAGCTTAAAATTATGTAAATGTACAGGGCTGAATAATGAATTATTACATAGCAGACGCAGTACAATATTCATAGCACAAGTAATTTTACATATAAATATAGTTATTTTTACGTGTTAATACGTGTACATTACCTGGGTTAAAAAGTAAAATTACATCAATCACAAACGAAAAGTACAAACATAGAAATGGAAAATGCACTTGTTTAGATATGTATTTATTTTACTATTACATACGTGTAACTTTTTACATGAATATCCATGGCAATAAATTACCAGTACTGGATCATGTAATTATTTTTTACTGTGTACGCTTGTTGAATAATATACTATTACTTAATTATTTTTTATTTTTATTTATTTATTTTTTTTTAATTAACCACATACGTTGACCGCCGGAAAGAAAGATTTTGTGTTAGCAATATTGTGGTGGTTATGTATTATCGAAAGATCAGTAAGGTTCTTCGAAATGCTATACAGGATGTTCAAATTATAATATCAAAGTTGAACTTAAGAAAAGTCCTAAAAGTAAATTTTTTCAAATGGCAATCCTAACATGAATTAATTTTTGAATTTTATGAACAATTTTGGATCAACTTTATGTAGAACGTCCTACGCGTAAAATGTTTGTTTGCTAT
Organism: Onthophagus taurus; assembly: GCF_036711975.1. NCBI lineage: Eukaryota > Metazoa > Arthropoda > Insecta > Coleoptera > Scarabaeidae > Onthophagus > Onthophagus taurus. The sequence goes on along the minus strand of NC_091972.1, from coordinate 28,240,771 downwards.
GTTAAAACGATTAAACGGAATCACAAGAAATATCGCCACAAGATTGACGGAAAAAATAAACAGTTTGACATTTGCTAAGGGTATGGTTTATTTCTGTTGGTGTGATGACTAGGCTACTTTTTGTAGTGATAGGAATATCCTTCTTAGATTTAATGAAACTGTAAGCATTTTTTTACCATATGTACTAATTGTAGTACCATTAGCGGCAGAAAGGTTTGAGTTGATACCTTCGTTTCAGATATAATGTGTGAGGTAGAACCGAAATGTCAGCTCCAGTGTCAATTAAAAAATTTAGGTTATTTTGATTGTCAAAATGAAAAGTCGCGAACTGACAGAATTTACCGTAAATTCAGGTTGATTTTTAGTCAAAATTTTGAATTTGGAAGAATTTTGCTTTTCTTTTGAAATCTTTATTAGTTTTTTGACGTCGAACTAAAATTTTTATTTTTGTCGGTGAAGGAATTATAAAATTTGTAAGATGTTCCTTCACATTTAACCGCGTTGTCTCTACATATATTTGCGGTGATACCAACAAATAGTCGAGTAACTCGTAGAATTGGATCTATTCTTCGAATGACTACTAGACTAGGAACGACGTTTTCCTCGTGAGTTATGAATACAATTACAAGTGCAACTTTTCGACGTATTTGTTGGTATAAAACTTTGAAATTCAGAAGTTAAATAATTGATTTGATTTTCTAAAGTTTTTGTCTTGTCGCTGTTGCGTAATAGTACTTAAAAGTGTTTGACACGTTAACGTTAGATTTTGAATTGTTGTTAGTAGTTGGTCGTGTTGTGATGTTGTGGTGCGATGTTTTTGAACTTCCGAGAAGTGTGTTGAGATCGACATCAAATTCATTGATTTCCACACCCTGTCGGCAATAGAAAGAATATTTACAACGTCCTGTTTGCCAGAAGCGACGAGTACCACAGAAACAACACGAAGTAATGTCCTTTGCCATTATTTCAACAATAAATTGAGACTAACTACTTGAGAACCACCAACCGTGGTCAACATCGCTCTTTTTTTGTTTTTAAGTTATAGCCAAAAAGTCAAATTTTAGCGATTTCAAAAAATCGCTCAAAAAACTTTCTTAACACACTTTCTTGAGTAGAATATACAGCCGTTGAAAAATTTTAAACATAGCTCATAATTTTTGAGATATAACAAAGTTTTATTTTCTTAAATACAAACAAATATTTTGTATTTAAAAAACTACAACTTTGTACTGTATCTCTAAAATCATCAAGTATGTTTAAAATTTTTCAACGGCAGTGTATTCTACTTAAAAAAGTGTCTTAAGAACGTATCAACCCCATTTCTCTAATTTTAAAAATAAACGAAATATGAGCATTTTATGAAATCACAAAAATTTGATGACTTTTTGGCTATAACTTGAAATTGAATTAGTCTCGAAAAAAGAGACCGGAACATGGCACCTACTTTCTTCGTATCTCTTATAGTTTCTGAGATAGCCTATAATAACACCCAAATTTGCCCACCCTGTACATAAATTATTAATTCGTGGGGCGGTTATTTGCAAACATTTTTCAATTTTACCTTTTGCAATTTTAGGAAAATTATCAGAAGAAGCAGGGGAAGCGAGAAATAAAGATTTTAGAAAATTCCGAGAGGGTTATTCCCGGAAGCAAAGTAAATTCTTAGCCAATGAAGATGTAATGCACAACTTCTTGATATCATCAGATCCCCTTATATCAAGTATTAGACCGAGATATTCACGACATAAACCATCAAATTTATTTCCGGAGAGAGAGCAATTGTTGGAGCATGATGAAAAGGGCGAGGAATATGATTCAGAAGAAAGAAAATTTTTAGAATGAACATTGAGTTGGTTCCATCATTCATTGACCGCTTGTTTTTATTTTTCTGTTTATACTTTTCTGATTAACATTCAATTTGTTGTATGTCTTTTGTGTAATTTTGTGTTTTAATACGTTTGCCACTATTGCTACTTTTATTATATTTGTTTCAAGTATTTATTAAACTAGTTATCTGTTCAGTTGGAAATTGGTTCATCATTCATTAAGCGTTTTTCTTTATTCTTTTGTTTTTACTTTTCTTCAACAAACAGTTTCAAATCTGCATTAATTATTTACCAATTAACATTCAAGTGTTGAATGTTTTTGTGTTGTTTTGAGTGTTAATACGGTTATCACGGTTACACCCTCTATTACCGTTTGGTGTAATAGTTTCTTATTGCTATTTTTTATTACTATTATTATATTCGTTATATTTATTTTGTTTGTTAACTCTTTTTTTTTGTGATAGCGGATTTTCTACCATAAAAACTCCGCATAATACTCGCTTAGGTTTTAATCATTTTCTCTGAAACTGTTCAATTTATGAGAGAAGTAATGAACTGAAAGACAATCTAAATGCTGTGTATATGTTACAGTCAAAACTCGTTCTCCGTCAAAACTAGTTTTAACCATAGAAATCGTTCAAAATTAGTTTTGACTGCAAGCTTCGGTCAAAATCCGTTTTGACTGATATAAATATATCGGTCAATACTATTTATAACTGAAAAATAGCGGTCAAAGAGGGTTTTGACTGAGAGTGTCAGTCAAAACCACTCACATTAAATGGAACATCCTATAAAAATTTGATGTTCCTTTTAAAAAACAAAAGCTTTCCTATTTTACGGGAAAACTAAAAGTAATAAACGGTTTCTGATAAGAAAATCTTTGGATTTATAAAAAATAAAATTCGACGTGTTTTTGCTCATTACGATATTTCAAATCGTTTGGAAATTAGATTGTGGGGTTACATATGACGCGCACTGTATATAGCGTTAAGCAAGTTATAAGTTAACCTAAAAAAGTAAAAATAGTAAGTGAAAATAAACGGTAAGTGTTTGTAAGAAAAAATGAGTGAAAACGAGAAGAAGGAAAGATTTTTACATAAACTTTTAACAACCGAAGAAACGAAAGATAGCCATTTTAATGTGATGACAAAAGAAACTTTTGAAAAATTTATAATGGAGATTGAAGATATTAATTAACAGAAAAAAAGACTACAAAACAATATAAATAGATTAAAACGTTTTAATGTTATAAAAGTTTGTGGAATTAAAAAATTAGTTACAACAATGAACCCATGAGGTACTTTTTACCTGCTGAAGAAATTTACGACATAATTGATGCTGCCCATATTTCTATTGGACATGGCGGCCATGACAGACTTAAGAATGAAACAGCAAAGAAGTGTGCTAATGTAACAAAAGAAATGATCAATATATATTTATCCATGTGCGAAGTATGTCAGAGGAAGAAAAGTAAGAGCAAGCAAGGACTGGTGTCAAAACCAATCCTCTACATCGAAATGAACAGTCGTTGCCAAGTCGATCTCATTGACATACAATCGCAAGCAGACCGTGAATACAAATTTATTATGGTCTACCAAGATCATTTGACTAAATTCGTGGTTTTACGATCTCTTAAAACAAAAAGAGCTACAGAAGTTGCGCATCACTTGCTGGATATTTTTTTTAACTTTTGGAGCTCCATGCATTCTTCATTCAGACAATGGCAGAGAATTTGTGAATTCAGTTTTAAAAGATCTTACTGGCGTCAATTAAAGTTAGTTAATGGAAAGCCGCGTCATAACCTAAGTCAAGGTTCTGTTGAACGAGCCAACCAAGATGTGGAAAATATGTTGACCTCTTGGATGCAGAACAACAAAACAACTAACTGGTCTAATGGGCTCAGATTCGTTCAATTTATGAAGAACAGAGCATTTCATTCTGGCATAAAACAATCTCCATATCGAGCAATATTTGGATCTGAACCAAAAGTGGGACTAATGACATCGAATTTACCTTTAGAGGTGATTAGTAAACTAGAAGATGAAGAACAATTGCAGGTTGCAATCACTGAAATAAATCAGAATTTGAAACACAATAAAGAAAACGAAAGTGGAGAAGAAAATGACGAATATTACAAGGAAGATGAAGGAAATAAAATAGAAAAGGAAGGCGAAATTGCTGAGGTATAGAAAGATCAAGAGAGAGCCACACCTTATACTAGTGATGAATTATTAATACTAACAGCAAGGGAAGATGCTCATTACAATTTGGCAAAGCAGGCGGAAAGAATGAAAAAACCAAGTGATCAATCACATCCACCATTGAATGTCGGAGATAACGTTACTATACCAGTTTCAGACCTGGACAGAGGAAAGGCGGAACTCCGTAATATTATTGGAATTGTACTAGAAGTGAGTTCAGAGCAACTATATAAGATTGGTACAAGGGATGGCATATTGGACAAATTATACGGCAGGTGAATACTCATACATACAAGGCCAGCCATACACAGGTAACATTAAGTCTGCTATAAGCAATGACTGCATGGTGAACCTCGGATATATTACTCCAGTCACCCGTGTATGATCGGCTTAAGTAGACGTAAATGTGTATGGTCGTGAGTTGTGAAGAATGCGTTTATTTTTATGATTTTCTTCTTGTTCTTTAATAGGTCAGAATTTGATGGCTGTAGCGAAAAATTTATCCGTCGTGATGAAGTGCCAAACGTTACAATTACTTTAAGAACTGCTGCCAGGAAAGCTTCTATAAGAACAGGGCAAGGTTATGCAAGATGTGTTTGTTTTAAAGGTTGTACCAATAATAAATATTTATGTAAGAAAAAAGGACTATTATGTAATTCTAAGTGCCATAATAGCTTAAGTTGCGCAAATAAATAGTTTCGTTTAGATGCCTGTAAGATTTATTTAACCAAGATTTCATGCAAAAAAAAAACATAAAAAAGCAGAGGTTTTTCTTCCTTTCCTGTTGCTCAAGCATCCACACTAGTCTATCTCTCACCTACTAATGCTTCTGCTCTCCCCCTCTCCTCTAACCGAAAAAGAGTTTTGTCTAGCAATTACTGGTGAATATACTTTTAACTAACGCTCTCAGTCAAAACCATTTTTGACCGGTATTTTTCAGATAAAAATAGTATTGTCAGTCAAAACGTATTTTAACCGTAGACTGCTGTCAAAACTAGTTATAACTGAATTTTGTGGTCAAAACTAGTTTTGACCGAAAACGCGTTTTAACTGTAACATATATATTATATAAGCAATATTATATAATAGCAATATTTTGCCAATACATTTTTGGTATTATTTTCATTTTAAATGAAAATCGAATTTGTAGTTACTCTATGGTCAATTTATTACCGACCACCTGTACAACACTAATGTGTGTATTATGAACACACTGTATATGACTCAATTATTTTATGGTTTAACATTTTATAGTTTATGGTAGCAACAATCTGTAAAGAAGAGCATGGTATAAAAATAAAAAACACCCATGTCCACCCTATTTCACTTTCGTCCCACTCCGGCCGCTCCGGTAGCAACAAAACGAAATGTGAATAGATTAAAAAGGCGTTGTTTTATCAAATTCCAAAACATACAATACTCTAACAATTTTACGTTTTTGATTGTTGTTATAATCTGTGAAGAAAAAATAATAAATAATAATCGTGTTTAAACAGGCGAAGTGTACAAATTTCGTTACAGTAATAGAATTTCGTGATGTAACAAAATTATAGAGTGGGTGTATGTGCAACGGCAATTTGATTCTCTAATTAAAACGGAGCTGTATAATTCTGTCCCATTCACTTCTGGATACAACTTTACTCCGGCGAAACGTTTAATTTGATTTGCCCTTCGTGCTACCTATCAGTAAACGTTCAATTAGGGAACGCTTGTTGATTAAATAGCAAATTTATTACTCGGTAAACTGAATAAAATACATTCATATACAAAAGCGAAACAATCTCAGTGTACTAATAATATTAAATACATCATTTACGTATCAAAATTTGAAAATTAGACAAAAATTAGAAACCTATTGCATTTTCAATAATAAAATCTCTTAAAATATATTACTACATTTTGTGAAAGAATTTCTTAATCTCTTAGAATTCTTTTTAAATCATTGGAACGAATATTAGTGTCACAAATTTTTGGCTTTACATCTATTTTGTAATCTCTTAACTCCTTATGTTTTTAAAGTTAACCAATTTTCCGCATATGCCATAAGTAAACGAAACTTCAACATTGTTTGAAAATGTTTGTAATCAACAAACCGCCATCATCAAAGATATTCTCTCTGCTTACTTTACCAATATTTGAATAGTACCTAAGTAGTGGCTCTTCGGTAACCATCGGTTACGCAACGAATCAACAAACTAAACGTTCCCCTTGTATGTATTGAAACTTTTTCTGCGCCCTGAATGCAATTACATCGTCAAAGCCCGGACCTTGCGTAAATTGAGGGTCGGTCACCGCGCTGGGGCGGAAAAACTCTGTGGGAAACGGGACGCCGACGTCCGCACACGAAGATTACGGCGTCGGCACGTGACGGAGAGTTCGCGACGCCACGTGCCGCCTCCGCGCGCTGCCTTTCAATTCGCCCTTTCACCGGGATTCCCCTGCGAACAACGTTACGTTCACTAGGGAATCCCCTAGAAAAACCGCACTACACGCACATATTTTCTATATGGACGGAGATGAGGACGTGAGAATTTGTCGAGCGTGGTGGTGTCGCTATGGGATTTCGAAACGACTGCGTTTCGTTATGGGTTATTGAACGATGACAACGGAGGTTTAAATCATAAATTAATTTTATTATGGATTGTTTATTTGATTACATAACGATGTGCAAATTTGGAATTGACCTTAATAATATTTATTTTGATAAATCTAACCCTAATTATATTAGATTTTTAAAGTGATTTTGACTTCCGTGCAAAAAAGTTTAATCGAAGTGCACTCTTGTATATTACCAATTTTATTATTAATTACTTTGTAACGTTTGTCACGTATTCTATGGCCAAAGATTTAATGCTATATTGTTGCTCTGTATCTTGCCGAAAATAACCGATTTTATTAAAACTTGTACCCCATTTTGAATATTTTATATGAGTTAACCATTTAGAGTTGAGTATTTAATATCACATCTTGTTATCTTCCTTTTTTGCTACATATTCCAGAATTAATAAGCCTAGAATTTGAAGAAAATAATGCAAAATAAAACAAAGAGTAAACCCTCGATACAACGCACTAATACGTAAAAGTCATTATAGCCAAAAGTCCGATACATGAAAAATTTTTAATTTAGACTTTAAACCAGACTTTTTCAAACTAATTTATTTTACCGCCCACTTTGAGAATCAAATATTTTCTAGCCCCCCTTAAATTTTAATTTTATCTCAACTAGAAAATAGCTATGCAATTATTATTATTAGTATATTCCAGTAACGAACTGTTAAGACCAATAAAACGCAACTTTGGAAACATTATTTAGCAAAACTTTTCTGCAAATTGAAACAAATATTCCAATTTAAATTTTAAAACCAATCTAATGTGAAGGATAAATCTGATGTTTTTTTAACAAGTTTGTTGATATCAGGCTCAAATTTAGTCAAAAATAACCGCAAGTCGCCGCGTTCCGTAACATGTAAACGATTTCTTTTCTTAGTTAGAGTTGCCACAGCACTAAATCCATGTTCACACAAATACGACGATGGAAATGCTATCAAAAATCGTTGAACAATCGACCACAACCCACGGTACAATTGCGGTATTGGCCAAAATTCTTGGTAGCCGTTTTTAAATTTGATTTTTATTTCCTTATTTGTTATCAGTTCTATTAGTTCTTGATAGAACTATTAAAATTCTAGGTTATCGATGAAGCTATATTTTTTATTAAAATTTATTTCGGTGCAACAAGTTTCGGAATAACTTATTCCTTCATCAGGCACGACTGAAAGTACATTGTGTAAGTTAAAAGAGTTGGAATTTATAAAACCACATGCGCAATCGGATTGAAAACTGGAGAATTAACAAATATTTCAAAACCATCACAAAACCATCAAAAAAACTCAAACAAAAGTCAATAATTTGACTTTTTTAACGATGAAACACGTGAGTCATAATAACTTTTTTAGAAATATTTATACTAACCTTGAAATTTTCAGAATTTATTATAAATATATTATAACACGCCCTTCAGGATTTTAAATTTTTAACTTTTGGTTTTTACGAAAAACATTTTAAGTTTCTAAATTTCACATGTGATGGTTTTGGAATATTTGTTAATTCTCCAGTTTTCAATCCGATTACGTATATGGTTTTACAAATTCCAACTCTTTTAATTTGACGGTAACTTAATTGTATATTTTCCGTTTAATTAATTAATTAAATTACACAATGTACTTTCAGTCGTGCCTGATGAAGGAATAAGTTATTCCGAAACTTGTTGCACCGAAATATATTTTAATAAAAAATATAGCTTCTTCGTTAACCTAGAGCAGTGGTATTCAAACTATGGGTCGCGACCCAAAATGGGGTCGCGAAAAGTTTTTTCGGGGTCGCAAGGTGGATGAAATAATGAGCTATCGTATAGCAAAATCTGGCAAACCGTACACAATTGCTGAAGACTTAATTGCTCCAGCAGCCCAAGATATAGCAGCCATTATGTTTGGCGAAAAGGAAATGCAACAATTATCTCAAATACCACTCTCGGATACAACAGCCGCAGAATATTTGAAATGGCAGAAAATGTGGAAAACGAAATTATAATGAGAATTCGAAAAAGTAAATTTTTTAGTCTTCAATTGGATGAATCTACGGATTGCCAAAATGCTGCACAACTAATTTGTTTTGCAAAATATGAATACAAAAATGAAGTAGTTGACGACTTTCTTTTTTGCAAGGAACTACAAAGAACTACGGGTGAAGAAATTTTTAAATCGGTAAACTCTTACATCACGGGAAACAATATTTCTTGGGAAAATTGTGTGGGTGTGTGCAGTGATGGAGCTCGTGCCATGGTTGGAAAATACAGCGGACTTCTAGCCCGAATCAAAGAAGTTTCACCCAATGTAACATGGGTTCACTGTATGATTCATAGAGAAGCGCTTGTATCGAAAAACATGCCACCGAACTTAATGTCTGTCTTAGATACTGGAGTTAAAATAATAAATTTTATAAAGGCGCGTCCTCTGAACTCAAGGATTTTTGCGCACATATGCAAAGAAATGGGTAGTGAGCATCAGCATCTTCTTTTACATACAGAGGTTCGTTGGCTTTCGAGGGGTAGGGTTCTAACGAGACTATTTGAACTTAAAGAAGAAGTGTTTGTGTTTTTAAATGATAATGATAAAGACAAAAAATTTACAATCTTTTTAACCGATGAAGAATGGCTATGTAGGTTAGCTTACTTAAGTGACATTTTCCTCAAATTAAACGAGTTGAATTTAAGTCTTCAAGGTGAACAATTAAATATATTAGTGGCCAATGATAAAATTAAAGCCTTTACAAAAAAAATAGATTTGTGGTGCTCATACTGCAAGGAGAATAATTTTGCAGCATTTCCAACATTAGAATGTTTTGTTATAGAAAACAAGTTCAAAGTTATTCAATCGATTGTTAAAGATATAACATCTCACTTGACAGATTTAAAATGTCAATTTAGTACTTATTTTTCGGAAGATTTTTCTAACTTCTTTCGAATCCAGTCAAGATTCGAAATCCCTTTCAATTTAAATTACCCCAAAATGTGTCATTTCATTTTAGTGAAAAACTAATTGAGTTATCATCTGATGGAGAATTAAAATTAATTTTCAAAGAACTTAAATTGAGCAATTTTTGGCTTAAAGTTCGAAATGAATATCCAGAACTGTCTGATGAAGCTCTGAAGGTATTATTACCATTTGCGTCATCTTATATGTGCGAGTTGGGATTTTCCCAATTTCTCTACCTAAAATCGAAATACCGAAACAAAATAGCAATAGAGCCACCTTTAAGACTCAAATTGAGCAAAATAGAGCCAGATATATCAGCACTTGTAAATAAGAAACAGGCTCACAGATCTCATTAAATATTTTTCTTTTGTATTGATTTTTGATGAAGTTCCTACGTGTACGCCATATTATAATTTTAATAGTTATAAATCGTTAATGTTGATTTTGAACCTAATATTTGTTAACTGCAGAGTTGATATTCTGTTTATTGTAGGTACTTGTTTTAACATAATATATTTGCTATGTATGAAACAAAAAAAATAAAAACAAATTAACATCTTCTTGATATAATAATACCTCTCCCAATTTTTGGAACAACTAGAATTAAATTATTATTTTAAGTTTGGGTCGGCATGTCACCTCTGTGTACCATTTGGGGTCATGCAGCCAAAATGTTTGAATACCACTGACCTAGAGTTTTAATAGTTCTATCAATATTGAACGATGAATATTGAATCTACAATTGCTAAACTATTAGTTCTTCTTCCAGCTGGGATGATCCTGTTGTGTTAACATCTGAGAAAAGATCCAACACCCAATCTGATATTTCCAATTTTAAAATGTCCTGGAATAGTTCTTGGAAATCACTGTGATGGTTCTCCAAATATTGGCAGTAAACAAGGAAATCGTCGTTGTTAAAAAATGCCAGTGATAAATTAGGGAAATTGTGGAACTCACGTCTGCCAATATTTTTCTTAGGTAAAAGCAGTTTGGCTACGAAAGCAGCAACGACATTTTTTGTTTTAATCAAGTTTAAGTCATCACCTTTAAGTTGGAGATTGATATCATTAAACAATTTATACAAGTCTGCCAAGTACGCGATATCATAGTTTGATGTGATTAGGTTGTCGAGCAATTCTGTGTCTTTGTTTTCCAAAAATACTATCACAGGGTTAAAAACAGATTGTAAAAACGAGTCAAATAAGTACCTCTTGATAGCCAACACACTTCTGTATGAAACAACAATCGAATGAAATCTTCGTCATTAATAACACAAAGCTGATTAAATAATCTGTCATTTAAAGAGCTGTTTCGGATTTTATTGACTGCTTTGATGACATGTTCCAGTGATTGATACAGCCGTTCACTCAAATTCCTCGCAACCAAAGGTTCCGATGGATAACGGAACCTTTTATTTTTTAAATATGCTACGAACCCTTTGTGACGATAGAATCTAGGAGGACTGCTACATCCCGGGAACAGATGCACATCTCGTAGGCCCGTTCGTATATAATGTTGAATAACAACTAAAATAAGAACTAACATTAGCATTACAACTAACACTAGACCTAGAACTAGAAAGTTTTGGGTTTAGCCGTCTTATAGACGCACGGCTAAACCCGATTATAAATAGTCTAGTGTTAGTTCTAGTTTTAGTTCAATGAAAAATACACAACAATTTAACGCTGAAAAGCAACTGCAACTAGATCTAACACTAGCATTAGAACTAACACTAGGTCTAAAACTAGAAACATTCGGTATTAGGCGTGCGTCCCTTAAGACGGCAAGACGTCAATTAATGTACGCAGATTAGTAATCTGAGAAAACTTGCCAGGGGTAATGAAATTACTCTATAGTGGGTTTTAGGTCACACAGACATTGAAGGCAATGAAAAGACGGTCGAAGAGGCAGTGAGGAAGCCTTTTATTGGACCTCAACCCGATCGTGGACTACAAAAAAGCCAAACAACAGGTAATAACACAGATAATTAATATATGGGAGGCCTCAAAGATAACCTTGCGCTGGAAATAAGTTCCAGGAGACAGACAGCCGAAGAGTATGATATCTCGGTCGTGACGACAGGCATTTTTATTAAATTATCAAATTATCTTTTTTTTAAATCCAGGATACTTGGTTGTCACGATTTCTTATTACAAACAAAAATATTAATATACAAAATTGCCCATAAAAAGTGAATCGTTGTTTTAAATTGATACCTAAAATTTTATAAATATATGAAGTGATTTGAAGAATCAGACACTCGACGTAATCAACTTTGAAAAATTTAACTATTTCTGTGGCCCTTCTATCTTCGCGCTAACAAAAACTGCAAAATTTGTTATCTATAGCCGATAATGTTTGGGAGTCATTAAGCGCCTCCTCTTTCTAACTTGATGACATAGAATTTAACAAATTGGATGCTGCAGCTCTACATATTCTGCAAACAGAACTGATTAAATTAATTAAGGATTTATCAGCAACTGTTAATGCAAATTCACTCACAACATTTGCTACAATAGCAGCTGTAAATGCAATCCAATATTATATATCATTGGGTCCAATTTAGTACCGTCTAACACACAAGAAAGCACAACAGTAAACCTGTTTTTTCATTGTCAATAGTTAAAATTAAATGTTTTATTTTATCATTGGATCAAATTGGCAATGTTAATTAAACGCCTGTAATTATGGACATGATTGGCTACAGAACTGTCCAACTGTTCTGTTGCCAATCATGTCCATAATTACAGGCGTTTAATTGATATTGCCAATTTGGTCCAATAAATAACTTTCTTTTCTGCATCATAAATTTTTTGAAGTTTTGTATCTTCCCGTGCAAATACTCTGCCAGCTATTGTGAAATTTTTGTTTTCTATCGATGCACCAAGTTGTTGCGATTCATAAATTTTCCAAATCAACTTGAAGATGCTTCAAATTGATATTTTCTTTCTTGTTACATTTTGCTCATTTTTTGCTTGTTTACATTTGCCATTGACTTATGGCTTTTATGACTCTCTCACTTTGATAAACCTATCTCACCCCTAAACATTAACGTGTTATCATTATACTTGTGTCGAACCTCAAGGTTAACGTGTTTATGAAATATACATATTAGTGAACGCACAAATAACGCTGGTCTACGGTGGTTTTGTTGCCCTAGATATAAGATTGATTTTGGATATATTTATGCTCACAATTCATGAAACTATCAATGACTTTGTAAGATTTTCCCTCGTTTTTTTTTTTTAAATCTTTAGTTTCATTTTACATTACAAAAATCGGAAAACAAGAAACAAAATAACAGATATATTTATAATGTCAGTTTTGTTTTGAAAAATTAGTATACATCGAAGTAAATAGAGAGGAAAATGCCGAAAACATGTGTTATATTTCCATAAAACACCTTTTATGAGCTTTCATTTTATAATTTTTCAGGGGACAATCTCTTTTTAAAGACCAGCAGTAATCTGCCATCATGTGACAATCCCATAGACCCTGATACCTTTCCTCCATAAATTTTAAATCCTGATGGAATCGCTCTTCCTGTTCCTCACTATAATTTCCTAAATTATCCGGAAAAATATCCAGATGATTGCGGAGATAGTGTAACTTGATACTCATATTTGCTCCTAGAGTCTGAAAGTTTGTCAGCATATTTTGTACAATTTCTTTATAATTTGGTGCTTTATGGTTACCTAGGAAATTTTCGACTGCCAACACAAAACTTTTCCAACCTTTACTTTCCGGAACAGTCATAACTTTAATAAAATCTGTGTCTTTCTTCAATTGCCTTATTTGAGGACCATCAAATATTCCACCTTTTACCTTTTCCGTACTAAGCTTCGGAAATTTTCTACAAATGTAATTAAAAAAATCTCCTTCCTTGTCCAACGCTTTTACAAATTGCTTTATCATTCCTAACTTAATATGTAATGTTGGAAGTATGCTTTCGTCTCTGCTCACCAACGGCTCCCTTATTACATTGGCTTTACCTACAGTTAAAGAATTTCTTACAGGCCCATTTTGAACATTTTGTTCCCAATTAAGTTGCTTTGCTCTACTGTCCCACATACAAATGAAGCAAGGGTATTTCGTGTATCCACTTTGTTGACCAAGTAAAAAATTAACCATTTTCAAATCCACACAGATCGGCCATTGATGCTCCGAGTAATTAACTTTTTCTAAAACAAATTTTACATTTTCATATTTTTCTTTGAGTTTTGTTGAATGGGCAATTGGAATTGATGCAAATTTATTTCCACTGTGCACCAAGACGCATTTAAAACTTCTTTTACAACTGTCAATAAAAAGGCGCCACTTAGTAGGTTTGTATTCTTTTAAACCCATGTCTAGAAGCAGCTTCGCAATATCATTACATTGTAATAACTCACTTTCTTCGCGTTCTGTATGTTGTAATTGTTACTGTTGGAGCCAATAAATTTTTTTCTTTCAATCTTGAAGCTAACATTTCTGATCCTTGTTTTGATAAATTGAGATCACGTATTAAATCACTGAGAAAATAACTTCGGTGTAGATGATTCACCCTCCCATTCGCTTCCACTGCTAAACTGTCCCGATTTCTATGAATTTGGCAACATCATTGTATCTGAGGACATTACTTTTGAAATGTAAATAGGCCGACGGAGATTTTCACTGTGTAAAACTGGACATTTTGTAGACTGTAAGTCTGGATATCTCCACGTTTGATTTCGACTAAAACCTTTAGCATCTACTACGCAAAAGTAACAATTATCGAAATGATCCTTAGGCTCCATCTAGATCATAGGAATACCAAAGTCTTATCCAGAACGTTCTCCTTTTTTCCACAACCGTCAAGACTCAACACAGGACTTACAAACTTTATGAGAAACCCATGATTTATCTAGTTTGTCCATTTTAAAACCGAAATATTCAGCATAAGTCTCCTCGATAAAGTCTGTGATATTTCTTTTTTGTTTTTTTGTTATATAAATACCGCAAATATAACAAAATAAATCACTACTTTATTTACACTTTCTTCGTGAGGAACTCATGTTTTAAAAGACAAGACAAATACATTAGAATGGACATTCAGTAATTGAAACAAAATATTAACACATGACAACTTATCCAGATTCTGCGGAGCAAGGAGTCTGAGAGTAGGGATCACGTGATGTTTCTATGCGCGAAAAAGTTGCGCAGAAGTCTAATCATGACTGCGAAAATTTTTTTGTTGTAGAGCTATGTAATCGAACAAATAATTTACATATCTCAGATTTTGATTGTTTTGCATAACATTTTCGAATCTCCACACCAATAAAAAATTATGTGCGATCGGCATGCTGAACAGTAGATGGTATAATCACATTTATGATAATTGGATGTTTGACTCCCCCTTCCATAATAGTGCTACATAGGCGAGATGTCACGAGTTAGCCAGTGTGATTTGACTACCACTCATACATTATATAATAGTTTAGCTTTTGTAATAAACTCACGTGGTCCATACCATGACACTGTTAGTAATTCACGCAAATACGGCGGTAGTAAAGTTGTCAGTTCTACACTAATTCTTATTATGGAGCTAAAGACTCTGCTGTTTAAAGTACGAAGTTATTCTGGTTTTAGTAATCCTTCGTGAGAAGTATTAGAACGATTTTATAGTTCTACATCTGAGATGAATATTTTCCTTCAAACTAATTATCAAAGAATGTCCGGAATTAGAAACAAAAAGAAATATTTAGATTTAACGAACACTTTCTACCGCATTACGACTTGGTTCCTAATAGAAAAGGTTGTAATAGTGTTGTAAAGCACCCTTTATACTTTACACCCTTCAATTTAATAGAATTGTTTATAATATTTTCTAGTTCATAGATGTTTGTTTATATAATTAATTGTTTACTAAATTGTGTAAAATAGCAATGGCATCAGAATTGGTTACTATAATTGTTTTTATTACTAAATTGCTGATTCTGATATCGATGGTCTTGAACTCATTATTTTATATGTCATTCTGGGATTGGTCGATTGAATCGTCACAATCACGTGTCCGGAACAATTATAAAACATAATGTAAGACACAAAAGGGGGTCAATTGAATGCAAAATCATCTATCATCAATAACTATTCAATCTATTGTAATTACTGATCGAACGGGTACGTTACACGAAGAGTGCTGGAAATAAAGTTAAAGTTAATATAAGCAGAAGAAAACTGTCTTTTATTTGGTTTGACCAACACCCACATAACAATAGAAAAATAAATGTATTCATAAATAATAAATAAATAATAATTGTATTTAAGAATACATTGTAATCAATTATTTCATTTCCATTTACAATGGAATGTATGAATCTTTGATCGAAGATTCCAAGTAATTTATAATAACGGTTTTCAGTATTACTTTATCAAATAACATAGGACTATACGCTATTAAATTCCGTTATTTCTCTCTATATCCATCGATAATTTTCCCAGTACAGGTCGCCGTTTAATTTATAATTAAAGAAGAGTTGTGGAATAATACGCGAATGCGTCACAAGAATAGTTGGGTTGGATCGAGTAGAACCTGGTGGAACGTGTTATTAAAATGGACACCGTTGTCGAAAGTGATGACCGCCTCTTATTAATTATTTGCAAAACGGTCCGATCGTTTAGGTTTAAATTGTAATTTAACCGCGTCGATTCGGAACCCGTTTTCATCAATAATTACTATTTATAATTACGCATCCGGTGCAGATTGGCTACCGTATAATATTCATTGTTGAAGTAACGGAGATAATAAATTCGTAATTTATGTACTATTCTACCATTCTATACATAATTGTACTAAACTTGTGATTATTAATAATGTTGAGTCACTTCCTCCTTTTTCTACAACATTATTAAAAGGATATTGTAAACAAAATTAAAAAATTTTTAATAAAATCTGAACAGGAAATATATTAGTTAGAAATGTAAAAGTTATGAGTTCTCTTTTGGATAGCACTATGAATGTTAAACGAAAAGTAGGAGAACGTTTTAAAATTAATATACATTACAAGAAGAATTTAATTATCTCGAAGTTAATTTCATTTCAGAACACTTCAGTTCAACTTTTCGCGCTGAGTAACTCCTTGGGTGGACGGTTAGGTTAATATTGCATCTGCTTGAAATTGGCGAGAATTTTAAAGGGAAAGATGCTTTGAATGGTATATTAAAACTTGTTGAACGTATTTTATGGAATACTTTGTTAATTTCACTGGAAAGTAAAAATATAGAACAGAAAAATATGTGATAACTACTAGCTATAATACAAATTCACACACCTTTTTGATTAATAATTCTAAGTTTCTTATACAGTAATTAATATTTCTTGCTTTTTTCAACTTATCTACCAGTTAAAAGCAACTAATTGTTAATCTATTTCCTAACAATATGATGATCCTCTAAAAAGTTGCAACCCTTTGAAGTTACATCTAAGTAACTGCAGCTTGAAAACCGTTCATTGATAGATGTATGAGTATTGAAAAATACTAAGATGTTAAGGTGCATTTAAACCAAACGAACAAAGAGCTAGAGCTAGAACAAGAGCATTCTTTCTTGATCTTAGGGCCGATTTACATCAGACGAGCGAATGCTCATTCTATCCCCACTCTATCATATTCTTTTAGTGTAAACAGATGTAGAACATTCTTTCGTTGTTCTGTCTATGTTCTCAAAGATTCTAGAAAATATTCTAGAAATGTTCGATCGCTTGATGTAAACGGCATTAGAGCGTGCGAACAATTACTTAGAGCCTTCTTGCGTGTTCGGATGTGCTCGCTCATCGGAGTGGTCTCTTCAAAGCGTTCTTGTGTTCTAGCCGAATGAGCATTCGTTCGGCTGATCTAAACATCTATGTGCAAGAATTCTGATTCTTGATTCTCATTTTTGCTCGTTGATATTTTGGTGTAAGCGCTAAAAACGCGATTTCGTTTACACTAAAAGATCAAGAAAGAATGCTCTTGTTCTAGCTCTAGCTCTTTGTTCGTTTGGTTAAATGCACCTTTATAGTGTAAACGAAAGCGCGTTTTTAGTGTTTACACCAAAATATCAACCAGCAAAAAATGAGAATCAAGAATTAGAATTCTTGCACGTCTGATGTAAATCGACCCTTACACCAAAATTGCTCTTGAACTTCGAGACTAACGATCTTTTATGGCAAATCTATCCTTTACGTTTTCTCTTTTTTTATGGCAATTCAACTAAATTAAAGAAAACTAAGATCGAACAGATATGCTATTTTAATTTTCTCTTCAACGTGCCACTCTTCCGAAGGATATTTCTCACGGAATGAAATTTACATTGTATTTATAACAATATTATTTTAGATAGCAACTGGGTGCTCCTTAACTGATCATCATTGTACATTCCGAATGAGGAGATCTACTGCTAGTTATATTGTTAAAGAAGTGTACTAAGCAACACTAAGCATAACAATGCCGGCCTTAAGGTGCATCTCCACTATGCTGATTGGCAATACCGATCGGCAAATCGCTGAAATTTTAGTTAACGTCCTCACAACACAGAAAGTGAGTACGTGCCGGACTATTTACACCCGATTCTATTTGCGTTTATTTATCCCTGAAAATGAGTGATGAGGAAGACCAACTTTTATTAGCAGCTGCTGCTGCTGCAATTATTGTTAGTGAATGTGTTGTTAAAAAACGCACGAAATTTAAGAGAAGATTTTGGATTCGACCAAGCCTTCGAAACAGAAATAAATATCGGGGAAGTGATTTAATAAAAGAATTAATATTGGACGACGCTGATAATATAAACTTAGAATATAGAAGTGATGTTGGATTCATAAACTTTTTTCGAATGACGAGTTCGGATTTTGAAGATTTACTAAATATGATAGGACCCAAAATTACCAAGAACGATACAAAATTTAGACAAGCCATACCAGCTAGCGAACGTCTAGCAGTAACATTGCGATTTCTTGCTACAGGAGATTCTTACCACTCTCTTATGTATACTTTTAAAATTTCAAAGCAAGTTATTTCAAGAACTGTACCGGACGTTTGTGAAGCATAAATACACTCACTTCGAGATTATGTTAAGGTAAGAAATACAATGAGATTTTTTTATAATTTATTCATAAATAAGAAAATAAAAAACTCTATAATTGGCACAAAATTGAATCAATATCATCTGTTACTGACGTTGTGGAAGACATTGTGTCCGAAATCAAATGCGCTTCTGAAGGAGTAGTAGATGTGGTTGGAGGTCTTAAATTTGTTGAGTAGTTTGCATGAACCATTGGTTGGGGTTGTGGGTAATGATATTGTTGTGACCCAAAAAAAGGTTTGTCGTATTTTCCCATTTCCGCCTCAAAGAGAGTGTTAGCGGTTATATGTTGTACCATAAATCGAGCATGAGGGCATGGTAATTTCCTGACTTTGATGGCAACCTGCTCGCCAAATATTGCGAACTCATCTTTTTCCTGCTTCTTTGTGTTTAATGACCTTAAAATGTTCATGGCTTCGTGTAGTACAGGCGTAGTAGATGGAGATTCTCGTTTTCTTTTAAAAGATCTACTTGAAGGTGATGTAGAAGATGCAGGTGTAGGTGGATTCTCTTCTGTTGGTGCATGTATTGAATTTTCTTCTATTGTCTCATCTTCTTGTTGAAGTGTTTCCTTAATCTGAAAGAAATTTTTCGTTACAGATGCCAAAAAATGAAAGAGATTGGGAGATTATAGCCCGAGAGTTCCAGGATAAATAGAATTTTCCACATTGTGTTGGTGCAATGGATGGGAAGCACATAACTCTACAAGCTCCTCTGAATAGTGGTTCCGATTTTTTTAACTACAAGTCATTCTTCAGCATTGTACTATTTGCAGTGGTTGATGCAAATTACAACTTTATATATGCAAACGTTGGTTCTCAAAGAAGAATATCAGATGGTGGCGTATTTAATGCAACACATTTCAAGAAATGTCTTGAAGAGAGCACATTGAATCTGCCTTAAGCCCTAGTTTTACCGGGACGGCACGTGGAAGTTCCATTTGTCTTTGTTGGAGATGACGCTTTTCCACTATCATGTAATATTATGAAACCTTTTCCGGGATTACAAGACAAAGGATCTAAAACAAGGATTTTTAACTATCGATTAAGCAGGGTAAGAAGGGTTTCGGAAAACGCGTTTGGAATATTGAGTTCAGTTTTTCGAATACTAAGAAAACCTATACTATTACAACGGGAAACAGCAACGAAAATAACATTGACTTTAATACATTTACATAATTACTTAAGGAAAAATAGATCAAAAAATCTTTACAGCCCCAAAGAATGCTTTGATTTAGAATCTACGGATACTGGAGATATTACTGCAGGACTATGGAGACAAGATGTTGCGCATTTCCAAATGATGAGTATTCCAAAAATACCTCGAGGGAGCACAAATGCAACACAAGCTGTGAGAAACGAGTTTAAGGAATATTTTAATTAACCGGAAGGAGATTTACCATTTCAGCGCAAGCACAACTAATAAATTATTTTGTACTCTATACACTTAGTAAATATAAAATTAACTTACCTCTGTATCTCTAGTTTTTTTGGTTTATTTCTATCCCTAAGAAATTCCATACTTTTATAGGCAAACCATTTGCTTTTATAGGAAGAATCTGAACCAGTGCCAGACTTATTACATTCATCTTCTTTTTTAATTTCTCTTGAAAAATGGCTCAATAAATTTTTAATTTTTCTTTCAACTTCAGTCCTTTCCACTCCAAATAAAACAGCAATTTCTAAAAGCGCATCATGCCTCTTATTTTTATTCTTATAATCTGCTGAATTGCAATCCCATAGATTTGTACGCTCGCGGTACATATCAATAAGAATTATTGTATCAGAATTGGTCCACTTCATGTTGATTTAAACTCTTAATGAATTGATAAAAATGATGTGTCGGTGGTCAGTACGTACACACTACTCGCATCGGCCCGGTTTTCTTTGATAAAAACCGACAAGAGTCGGGTTCGAATCGGCATGCCGGTCTGCTGATCGGCAAGGCCGCATAGGATGTCCCCACCACTGCGGATTTGCCGGTCGGCATAGTGGAGATGCACCTTTAGGCATCGGAGCGCCGCGGGCAAGATATTTTTTGGCGCCCTTTATTTCTTACTGTTCTACTTGACTTTTCTTTACTACCAATAGGTACTACTACTAACAATAAGTAGACGCATGAAGAACTTATTTAAAGTTTTTATTCCCAACACAGTTTTTATATAAACGGAAAAAATATGTCAGCGATTCAAATTTTTTTGATATCAAAGAATGTGTAATGGAAAAATATCTATAAATTCTATAAATTAAACCATATGCAATCTTACGCCAAAGAAAGGAAATATCGTATATTGTTGACGACAGCAATTCGACCGTCGACGTAGGTAATAGGAATAAGTAGATAGAATAGAATTAGAAGTTAAGCAAACTCTCATCGGTTAAACTCGCGACCGGAGTAATTGTACACTTTGTGTTTAAATTAAACTCTCATAACCGAAGCAGACTCAAAATAAATGTGTAAAGTAAAGACATTAAACTAAAATTTGTTATCCAGTTACAACTGTTACTGGTGTTGTTAGCAGAATACGCAGAGTTATCCAGGTGTTAGGAAACAACTCTTAGTCAACACCAGGTGCTTTTTGATCAAATTCAATAAAATTTGATAGGGGTTGTCTTTCAGGTAATGTTGCAGACTCAAGATTTCGTTGCACAATAAGTCTCCATTAATATGTGATTTAGAGTTGAATGTTAGTTTTGTTTTGCAGCGCAGAACCATGAGTCAACAGTTGTTCTTTATTTTGATTTTCTTTTATGTCAAACAAAAAATGCCAAAATGTTTGTAGACATAAGTACCATGTTTAAGAGATTATTAAGAATTGTACTTCAAATATTTTTTGGGGTCATTTATTGATTCATCACGAGCCTCTTCGCCCGGTTGGCTTTTGGAGTTTAAAAGTTGGCTGTACATTTAGTTCTGACGCTAGTTCAGTTGCTGTTATAAAAGCTTGTTCGAAACCTATTTGTTGCTAATTTTCCAAATACGAACAATGTTTTTTAAGTATATCTGTAAAATGAACGAAGTCGATATTGAGTAATTGACTTGCTTTGCATACAACATTGATTTAAAAAAGAACATAGTACCGTGTTACAAGAGAAATTGTAAAGTTAAAGTTGCAAGTGTTGTCACTTCGTGTGATGTCGTAGGATCGTATCTTCAGCCAAAGACACTAAAGCATCATGGACGTCATGAAGTTGTTATCTAACCACCTTAACGCTTTCGATTCGGGATTCTTAATTTTTGTCCTCTGTTATGTCAGTGTACCTTAATGTTTGGGAGAGTTGCTCATATCTGCTTATATCAGGCGTACAGTCAGCTATGATTGCAAAATACATATTTTGAATTCTTTACGTGGGATAATATTGTGGATTTAATTTGCAATGCCATTAATTCTATCAATTCATTTTGTATATTTATTTATTGCTTATTTAATATGCTCCTCCATGACAGGGTCAAACTTTGCTAATAATTCTACGATCCTTAGAAATTTCCCATTATTTGAGGTAAATAATTTATCAGAAGATCTTCTGAAAGCCATATTATTTTCAGCTAAATTTAATGTAATCTGCATTAGTCGTTGAAGCGCATTTATCAAGAGCCAGAACAAGACACATCAGCTCGTGCTCTTGGGCTCTCATGCAATAATCACGAAGACGTTTTAATTTTCACTATTAATGTATTAATCACTATCATGAAACGCGTATGCTTATTTACAACACGTCCGAGCCACCTAAGAGGATCGGAACCCTCAGTGGACTTTCGTTTTTCCATTATTATCTATTTAAGCATAAATTTTACTATTCACTTTCTGCACTGTAAATTGTCCTTTATATAAACACTAGAACTTAGTCCGTACTTCATTTCTTAAGGGAGGAGATACATTTAGACTCGCAAAAATAAGTGCGTTTTCAACATTTTTTTCATTAAGACGTAATTAATTTCAAACATTTTGTTCACTACACTTACTCATGTTATATATTGTAAAAATATATGTTCACAATATTCAAAATTAAAAAATGGACGGCATATAGCTATTGCCTTAGGGAAGGTTACGGCGCGGGTTGCTTCGCTTTGAACAGTCTAGGGTTCGTTACAGTGGTTAGAATTATTTGGGAATACATATAAATTGTTTCTAACATTCATAAATGAAAAAATTTAAATTCAAATACTAATTCATTGATGAATTATTCAACAAAAAAGCACTTTCTTTTAATAATTCATATAATTTTTTAGTTTCAAATAGAAAACAACTTCACTATTTATATGTGTTTCAAATTTCAAGAAGATGGGATGAGTAATTTTTGAGATATGGTGTACAGGGTGGGCAAATGTGGGTGTTATTATAGGCTATGTCAGAAACTATAAGAGATACAAAAAAACTAGGTGCTATGTCCCGGTCTCTTTTTCCGAGACTAATCCAATCCCGTAAAGACCAAATCTCTATCTTCTTTTGTTTTTAAGTTATAGCCAAAAAGTCAAATTTTAGTGATTTCAAAAAATGCTCATATTTCATTTATTTTTGAAATTAGAGAAATGGGTTTAATGCATTCTTAAGACACTTTTTTGAGTAGAATATACTGCCGTTGAAAAATTTTTAACATAGCTGATAATTTTTGAGATATAACATAAAGTTGTATTTTTTTAAATAAAAACTATACTTTATTATGATGTTACTGAAAAGAGCATATTTTTAGCTTTCCAATGATGTATCACACGCATGATGTTTCTGCGGAAAATAAGCGTTATTTTTCAATTTTTTAAATATTAAAGATTTAAATTCAAATTTTTAATTATAGTAGGCGAGGAAAACGCTACATACTACTTAGTTGCTATAGCAACGTGAGTTTACTTGTCATTTCATTCATGAATTTTGCGAAACCAGTTTCCCGTTTAAGAAGTTCCGCATTATCTTTAAATAAAACGATAAAATTAAATACAGAATATATTGGAGTTCCCTTTGAAGATGATACATAAGCCTTCATATCCCCATTCAAACGGTGTTTCAATGGAAAGTCCGCTCCCAGTTTATGATTCCTAATTTTCCTCTATCTCACCCAATTTTAAAACAAAAGATTGCTGATATCAAAAAACTTCTACATCTTATGTTTGGGGAAAACTGGGAAAATACTACCGAAATTTCATTCATTGATACCGAACTGTTCTAATCTTACAACTAGTAAGTTGAGTAGAAAAAGATGACAGTTTATGACTCTTTAGTTCCTGAAGTTGTCCATATTTAATTATTCATTAATTAATACATTTCTTATATTTTTAATAAACAAACTTTACTTGCTAATCATTTTTTATTGTTGAACAAATTCAGGGATAAGATGCTGAGAAATTTAAATAAACTATTCAAAGTTTTTATCCGTTGGTACAAAACCAACTTATCCTGAATAATTGTACAAAACCAACTTTATTCTGTCTTATTCGCGCAAAACCATATATTATAGCCACTAGGTAGTATTTACTGTCCGGACCCGCCTACTATAATCAAAATTTTGAACATTAGCGCTTACTATTTTCGAATTGAAAATTAACGCTTATTTTCTGCAAATACACCATACATGCGATACATCATTGGAAAGCTAAAAATATGCTCTTTTCTTTAACATCATAATTAAGTATAGTTTGTATTTAAAAAAACACAACTTTGTGTTGTATCTCAAAAATCATCAAGTATATTTAAAACTTTTCAACGGCAGTATATTCCACTTAAAAAAGTGCCTTAAGAACGTATCAACCCCATTCCTATAATTTGAAAAATAATTGAAATATGAGCATTTTTTGAAATTACGAAAATTTGACTTTTTAGCTATAACTTAAAAACAAAAGAAAATAGAGGTTTGATGTTTGCGAGATTGAATTAGTGTCGAAAAAAGAGACCGAGACATGGCACTTACTTTTTTCGTATCTCTTATAGTTTCTGAGATAGCCTATAATAACACCCAAATTTGCCCACCCTGTACAAGAATTATAAAACCGTAGTTTTGAGAAAATCGCGTTTAAAGTTTCGACTAGTAACTGATTATTTTCTATTTCCAATGATTTCCCGGCTAGTCTGCAATTCCAGGACTGTACAATAAAACCTCCGTTTCTTCACAAAATGAACTTTCCTTCGCCAGCCTTTCTTTCCGAGCTTCTATGGACAGCGATTCGTTACATCGCCCTTGCCAAATAATTTGGTGTTTATTCATTATTTCTGAAATGGCACTGGATCCTTCACTAAACAGGCTAACTGCTATATAAGCAGAAATTTCGACTATTTTCAAGCCGGAATGTAGGTGCTTTGGGGTCAATCTCCAAACCGTCGAGTTAAAGCACTCGTTACAAATCTGAGTGTGACTTTGCAAACAACTGACTAGCAAATTATCTTGAGATATGTCTTCATAAATTGCCAGTACATATTTTTTTACATATGGATGAAGTGGTAGAGTATACTTCACTAAATGCTCCGCCTCAGTTGCTTTAGCTTTTTGCCTCTTGCATCAACTTTCAGCTCCTAGCGTATAGTACTGATGTTTTAGATGTTCGTTTGTAGAGCATATGTGACCATAAGTGGCCATTATCGGTCATTTCATATTCTCTTTACTCTCTATATTTGTCCACATCATGACAAACTTGATCATTATTCTTCACCTTCTTTCGAAGAACACTTAGCATGCACACTACACTCAATCGCTGGTCATTAGTTATAGACTTGACACATCCTCAGTCACCTCAATGTGCTAAAACTTTCAACGGAACAAGTCATTAGCGGAAATGTCATAGAAGTAATGATTGTTTTAACTACCACTGAAAAAAAATCGGTTTCAGCTATCCTTCAAAGCATCATACAGTGTTAAACCTGTTGAAATTTGCTTCCCTTACCAATATTCTAGCCATGTATCAGTTGATTCACAATGCTTATGTATACAATAGAATGGTTCAGCAGATTATTGTTCAAATGTGTTGAACTCGCGAATTTTAAACATTTCGGATGTAATATCCGAGTTAGCAAGCTTCAAATTGTGAAGGTGCTTATTTACCTTACAGTGTTCCGTGAAGAGACCTATGGCTAACTGAACGGCGTTTTTTCCAAGCCCTACGAAAAATTGAGCTGTGATTTCTGAAGGATATTTTAGCAAATTCTTGGCAAGGCTGGGGATCCCACGTGTTTAGGAAATTTTTGTGGGTAATGTACTTGATCATGTTGATATGAATAGTTAAAGAAGGGGCGATTATCGGCTCGGGTGCACTGTGCTATTTGCTGACTCTGCAATGTGAGCACCAGGAATCCCATTCTATATGACTGTCTACCTCTGCGGGGGAGAATAGAATAAAACAAAATAGAAAGTCACTTTGCTTTTTCTGAGTAAATTTACATATTATACATTTTTGTTTTTTTTTTTTTTAATTTTTCTATTTATTGTTGGGTCTCGACCGAATTTAATAATTTAATAACTTATTTACCGATTTGATTTTTCATTTTGCTATCCTTTTATTTTTTTTTATTTTTATTTCTTAAATTTAGTCCCTTTTTGTATATATATATATATATTTTTTTTTGTATATGTTTTTATTATGTTTCTTTTACGTTTGAAGGGTTAGGTGGAAGATCAGTCCTCTGGCTGAACCTCGCCCTTCGTCGATTATGTAATTCTAATTGTATTTGGTTTAGAGAGAAATAAAGACCTTTATTATTATTATTATTATTATTATCTCTGCTGACAGCTGTCTGTCCGCGTGTTTGTTACCCGTAGAGCTGGAATGCCCCGATTGGGTAATGACAGGATTATATTTCGTGGCCATCTCCAGTGCTAGGTGACAGTCCATTATTAGTGCAGACGTTATCCTAACGCTGCTTAACGCAAAAACAGATTGCCTACTGTCTGTGTAAATAGTAAAACACTTACCGCGCTCGTTGGAATCCACAATATAGTCAGCAGCAACTTTGATAGCAGTCAATTCCGATTGTATGACGGTGGTACCAGTACCTAGAGGTCCAAGAGGCGGATCCGAGGATGATGGGAAAAGACGAAATTTCGAAAAGCTATACCTGTACATGATCGCTTAGCATTAACTTTACGATTCCTAGCTACAGGAGACTCCTGTACCAGTTTGCAAAATTTATTCAAAATTTCCAAGTAGCGCATCACAATTATATCGGTGTCACAATTATAGAAACCTGCGACGCACTAATTCAAGGACTAAAGGATCAAGTAAAGGTATGTAAGCTTTTCATATTATGTTATTATCTTAAAGATTATTACAATAGTAGTTTTATACAATATTAATGGTAATAATTCACCAATCGTGAAATCTCGTGGACTCATCCAGATCTAAAATCGTGTTATCAAGGCCTTGAGTGGTGAGGGTATCGGATAGGTTGGTGTACAACCTATTACGTGATGTTGTCGACGTTTGTAAATTTGGTAAAGGGGTAATACACATTTGGTAAGAAGTATTGCAAGAAGAGGGCGAAGGAGAAACTATTGTGGTTTGAATTTGTGGTGAAGATAAGGGTGTTTGATTGGCTGAGGATTGGTTTGAAGATGGGTATGGCGATTCAACATGATTGTAATATCCTATGTCAGCATTAAACAATATACCATTAATATGGTGTTCTACTATATTTTGCACCCTTTTCGTGTAGCTTCTTAAATTATTAGCCACGTGCTGTCCATATATGCAGCATCCATATGTCTTAAGAACACTAATTGCAATCGCGTTTCTTAAAATGCCCAAAGCCTCATCCATCTTTTGATTATCATCCGGTTCACGTTCTAGTCTTTTTCTTAGTGTTGTGGTGGATGTAGCTGCTCCCACTGTCCGAGGCGTAGAGGTAGTTATTTCCTGTGCTTTGGTGGCTGTTCCTTCAATATCTTCTTGAACATTCACTGCAGTGCCTTCATTTTCCAAGATATTTCCAGTTTCCAATACAATTTCTTTTTCTGATTCAGTATTTTCATTCTGAAATAAGAAAACCTAGGTTTGAAAAACGTTTAAAGGAAAATATGTATAAGGTATACCACAAAAACTAAAAGCATAAATTTTAATTTTGATTCTCTCTCAGATGCCAACATGTTCAGAGGAGTGGTTGAGCATATCCAATCAGTTTGAAAGATTATGGCAATTTGCTCATTGCGTAGGATGCATGAACGGAAAACACATAGTAATCCAGGCCTCTTTTCAAAGTGAAAGTGATTTCTACAATTACAAATGTTTTTTTGGGAGACGAAGCTTTTCCATTATCAAATCATGTACTTAAACAGAGAAACAGACACGTGAGTCTCTGTATTCTATTTAGTGCGGTGTTGGCGGTAGACTTGGAAGTTCTATTCCACCATACCACCGCACCGTAAGTTAGCATTGGTCGAATTACAGACGTATAAATCCATAGGGCTATCTTGGGGGACAATCCCCACGTCCTCTCGACAGCCCTGCAGCACTGGCCGTAAATGACGCAAGCTTTTTTAACTCTATTATGTAGGTGGGATTTCCACGTTACTTGCTGTCTATTATTAAGCCCAAGTACTTATCCTCTGTAGACAGTTTAAGTGGAGTGTTAGCGAGCATTGGCAGTCTGGGATTGCCTATGTTACGCATGCGTGTAAAAATGACCATCACTGTCTTCTTGGGATTGACGGAGAGGGATTGTTTATTACACCAGTTCTCAGTTATATTGAGTGCTTCCTGCATCCTCTCAAGGAGTACATTGACGTACTTCCCTCTTATAAGGATTTCCCGGTCGTCTGCGTAGCCTGAACAGTACTTTGACAATGGCAATATTGAAGTTTAATTACGAGGCTGTCAAATATAGTTGATAGGTTTTTGATCTGCAAGTTGTATTACGCTCTAGAGTTGTAACAAGATATACTGTTGGAAATAACTCACGAGCACACCATGTATAATCTGAACGCGTGTGTCTAGCGCAACAAAATTTGGTATGGAAGTAATACTAAAGTAGTGTAACTTACTCTCACATGGAGAGCGGCACAACTCTGCTGGGAGGAGAAATATCAATAGCAAGAGTATCCCCCGTGAGCTTCGTGTACCATCGCTATACGACGTGGCATGGAGTCTATAAGTCGCTGTATTGTAGCGAGAGGGATGGCCAACCATGCCACCTCAACTCGCCTCCATAGCTCCTCAACGTTAGCCGGGGAAGCCGGATAATGTTGAAGTCTCCGACCAGTCATGTCCCAAACATGTTCGATCGGATTCAGATCCGGAAAACGAGCGGCCATGGAAGCATTCGTATACGGTGCTCTTCGACAAAGGTCTGTTCAACTAGCTCGATGTGCCGTCGGACGTTGTCGTGCATGTATAGCAAGCCTGGGCGCCACCGAACGTAGGGAAGCACAACGGACCGTAGCACCTCATCTACGTATCGTTGACCCGTAATGATCTGCTATATGCGCAGCAGACGTGTACGTCCACCATGTGTAATCGCACCCCATACCATAATGCGCGGTTGTCGGTGGATAGGGCGTTCTTGCACGCACTGCTCGAGCCACGTCTCGCACCACGTCTCCGACGAACTAAAATTCGCGCATCACCGGTGCTTAATTCGAATCTTGATTCGTAGGAAAACAAAATGACCCTCTACTCGGCAACTCACTAATGCCTAGCGTCGACCCACTCCTGACGTATGCTGCGGTGCTCGGGTGTTACTGGAATCCGTTGTATCGCACGACGCGCGCGCAGTCCATTATCTACCAAACGCCGCTATAGAGTTCGCGTAGTGAGTGCGCCTTCGCTTGCCGGTGGCCAAACAGCTCCAAATTGCCTTGAGGAGGACGCATACGACGCTAAAGCGCTGAGCACAAGAGCGTGATCCTCGTGTGGTGGGGTCGCGCGGCTGAAGGTACCTATGTCCTACGTCAGACCATTCTCGGCATGCCACAATTTCACCTAATGATACACCCTCAATGTGCACACCCACAAACATTCCTCACTCAAACTCGCTTAAGTAACGCGATCTTATGGATTTATCTTCACGCGTTCTGATTATATAGGGTGTGCTCTTGAATTGTTTTCAACAGTGTATATTTTGGCAAAGTTTTTGGACGAAGTTTTCTCTGGGGTGATCATTATAAGTGCAATAGAAAATTAGATAATGCGTATAATGTATATTTTTTATCAACGTACCGAATGCCGATGTACAATTAAATTTTTTCTATAATGTCAAATCATAATATTTATTTATCTCACCACCGATTTGTTTTCTAAGAATCTAGTCGTGGTTTCGTCAATCAGTTCATTTTGGATATGAAATGAAGTATATTTTGCATTATGGGCACAAAATTTACAGTGATATTGTGACACACGGTTATTTGCTGTATTAATACAGACCTTGGAATTTGCTGATACTTATTTAATACTTTATTCTGATGTCATCTGTAACTCGAGTCTTCTCTACTTAAAAGCTCAAATCAATATCTTTATTTTTATTGATTAAGATGAAGAAGTGTCAGTGGCTGCTATTGATAACACCAGTCGAGGAAGAAGGTTTTTTGGGGTTTTTCTGACCCGTTTATTTTTATTAAAACCATTGTTTGTTCTTTGTAATACTGCCAAAATCTAAATAATTGTTTCGTCTCTTTCTTCTTGTTCCAGCACTACAGTTCTGTGGAAGCCCACTTGTTTCACACTATTCTGATCTGTCACACACTGTATGCTTTGTCAGTGTGTTGATGAATTTACACATGATATGCAGATTATAACATTAATTGGCAAAAAGTGTAATGTCGATTTGTAAATTTGGTTATTCACTACAAAGCCCACGCCATAATCTCGTTGTTATTCCGCTGCATTGTAGAAAAACGAATAATTTCTTTATTTAATTCAGCCACTCCATCTTACCTCCTACACTGTTTTTAGAACCATTTCATATTTACTCAGTTCCTCTCTCACATTTTACATATTACCTGCCTTAATATCCTTACATTCCATCTTCCAAATTGCAATGACATTCTCTTAGTCGTCTTCCAGTAATCAGTTAGGGCCAACCAGCATAAGGTTGGCCCTATGCCTAACCCCCTACCTGGAGAACCTGGTGCTCTTCTATCGGTATTATCATACCTTAGCCGTAGTTGGCCAGTTGTAGGGTGTCGGACACTCGCCTTTCGCCCAGTGTTGCTGAACCAGACTTGCCGATTTAGCAGCGTTTAGCGCATCTGTTCGGGGTTGTAAGCATTTATTGGTGGCATCAGTACGGCTTCAATACTACCACTTATTGTTAGTCTCTCCTTAGCCAGCTTTTTGACTTGTTCCTTAGGCCCCGTTAGCGTCAAGGTCTCAGAGCTCCTGGGGGGAGAAATAATTGATTAGAGTTTATAAAAACATATGAAATAGCTGCTGGGCTGAATTTAATTCTTAATAATTAGTTACGGTAATTAAAACTAATTGAAAATGACGTAAACTAAATTAATTATAAACATCTACTATATTAAACTTATTTAAAATAGTGTCATACAAGAAAAAAGTTGTTTTTATGATATAAATAGAATATGATTATTTTAAAACAAATTTTTAATTATTTCTACGTTAACAAAATAGTCAAAACCGCAAAAGTAATTAAATATTGATACACGCAAATACATTCAATAATGGACGTCGACGCACAGCATGCATTGAATATTTCAATCTTTTTTAAAAGCCTTTAAAACCACCGATGCGCTCCGCCCATCGTGCTCGCCGACCTATACATTAATAATGAGGCTTTTGCAATTTGTTGCTTTTTGAACCAACTGTATATAATTCCAAAACAAAAATTCCGAGGATTATAATTACAAAAAAATATTTAACCTACAGTGATATGTAATTTTAATTTTGTTTTGAAAATTTTGTGCTATAAGCTAAGCACGTCAACGTTTCATATCTAAATAATCGTCAGAAATAATGAAACAGAGCTTGATAATAAAGTGAACCTCGCCGGAATGTATCTGCGCGATGGTGAAATCCAATACATAGTAGGCCCGCGGGTCCAATTTGTACGCATTAAAGTATCCCATTTCAACTGAAAGTCTTTAAAGTAATGTTTATTCCGGATTTAATGGAATAACTGTTTTAGCAACGAAGTTTGTGCTTTCTAATGGTATCTATAATAGTTATGGAATTCATCAAAATCACGTTATATAATTTATGTTTAGAGAAATCGAGAGAGTATGCGATAACGCACGCAGCTAATTTTGTACATTGTGGAAATTAAACCAGTTAACAATGCATTATAATAGAAAATATTCCAAAAAATAATAGATTTTGAATTTTCATTTTGAGTGTTATCAACCGTTTAAATTGTTTTAAAATGGGATATTTATTTTAAAACATTGTTTACAACAAAATAGTGTTATTAATTTGTTATAAATCGGTTACATAGTTTGTTTTGGATTATCAAAATAATAACAACAATAAAACTTTTTCCGATCGATATTGGCTGGTGGAATCACCCCTTTTTGGTAAGAGTCTCCAGCAGAAATCGGGGCCACCCTAATACGGTTATTTGTCCACCGTCTGTCTGTCGAGCTCCAGGTAAAGTTAGGGGCGAAAATGATTCATACTTAGGGTTTCGTCATCGATTTTATTGCCTAAAACCTCTACAAGTTTTTTAAGAAACAATTTCAATGAATGCAGTTTCAGTAAATTCTTAAAATTACCCTGTTTGGTGATTATCCAAATAGTACTGTTAAAACAACTACAATAATTAATAACAATAATAATCTCTATTTACGAATAAATTGACTTTAGTCTCATATCGACTCAACGAATAGAATTATCTTATCACATGAATAACCCGAGTATCAGAGAATAATAACAATTATTGTAAAGTTTAGGAATGGTACTCGACTTACACTTAAAGTAAACTCGAATACAGTAAAGATCTTTTACATCATTATTGTTAGTTTTATTCCTACGATTATTATTCTTTAATTTCAGCGTCTGAAACTCTTCACCACAGCCTCGACCATAGTCATACTTAAATTTCATTTCATGAGCTATCTCTGACAAAAACTGTACTCCTTTTACCTTGATTATTTGTTATCTTCTTTTGATTGAAGTATGCAGTGGCTTCCTAGGCAAAACTCACAAAAAAAGGAAGAAAATACCTGCGCTGAATGCGGATGAAATTCGACAAGATATAGCGAGAGTAGGGTCGGTGTATCAATCATAGCCACTTTCCAGGTTGTTCCCTTATACCTAAGAAATGTGCTTTATACTGCCTTCGCTTAAGGTTTAAAATCGTTAATCAAACAATCTAGCCTGACGTCACACAAGCGCATAGCAACAGAGAGTCTAACCTAAAAATTTATGTGGTTGTGTTTCCAATCCGGTCGTGTTTTCACTAAATTATTGTTGATTTGCTTAAGAATACGTTTATTTTGTGGTTTTTGTTCACGAGTTTCTGTAAATTAAAAGTGGCTATAAATAGAACACATATAAAATATGTTTCCACGTATAGTCACTTAGATGGCTATATTTAGACAAATGTTGTGCCAATTTTAGCCAGGATATGGCTATATTTAGACCATTGATGTATCAATTATAGCCAAGTTAGTTTTTAGCTTTGGTATTTTGTTGAGAATGGCACCATCAAAAAAGAAAAAGAAAACAAAGGAAAATATTAATAGATCTATGCAAAGAAATAAAGGTCCTATTCATCAATACTCTTCAGAACAACTTGCACGCGCACTTCAAGCAGTAGAACAAGATGGAATGGCTGTGGCAAAGACCAGTAGTAGTTTTGCAGTGCCCTGAACAATTTTGCGTGATAAGTTAAGTGGTAAAACTTCAGCAAAGATGGAAAAAGTTGGAAAAAAGTGTTTTCTATCTAAGAATAATGGTAAAGAAACTACAAGTTTACTTGGACAGCAGTGTTTATAGCCAATCAATGTCAAATAGTAGCCCATGTTTTGGCAGTTTGATTCCTATATTATTTCTAAGTAAGGACACTGGATTGACAAACGCGAGCCATGGATTTCCAGTGAACAAGGAAGGACTAATATATTCTGTTCAGCAAATATTGGAGAAGAACCGTCTAGACACTCCTTTCACAAACAATAAACCAGGAAGGAAATGGTTCGAATCCTTTTTGAAACGTTATCCTCGAATAAGCCAAAAACAACGAAGAAAAAATTAGAGCTTGGTTTGCCGAAGTTCAAGAGGTACAATTGAAGACAGTGACGTTTTTAGTCACGCAGAAAGAGTCTGGATACACATATATTATATACATCTATCTAAATATACATATATTATAATTATTAATAGTTGCACTTCTTTTTCAAATCATTACATCTTTATATAGTAGTTTTCAATCAATTAAATTCCCAATTTATCAATAATTTCAGTTTAGATTAAGTATGGTGGCTAAATATAGTGCATACACCTACATAGGGCTATAAATGGTGATCAAGTGGCTATAATAGGAATAGCTTTTTATGTTTTTTGTTGAATTTACGTTTTATTTTCTTAATACTTTTCCACCAATTATCGCAAAAAACTATATTATCTATCATTAAAAATCATAGCACCTAACGACAATTCAATTCTTTGCAAAATATAAGACATGGAATTCAAAACAATCCTTAAATTGGCTATAAGTGGTACGCCGACCCTACTTAAATCCGCATTTCGCAACTATAGTTGATGATATTGAGGGTTATCTGGTCTTTGGCCGTCCTCTAAGTCTTTTTCTAAGACATTCTTCTTTTGATCTCTTCGGCGGTGTTGATTACCAAAGTGACCGGACATGTGGATGTCAGAAATGAATCCGTGAAAAGCCTTTACAATTCGAGAAGGCAAGGAATGTTTGTAACCCTTACAAAGAGGCTTTCTCCGGGTTATGGAAGGACACACACCATATCCACACGACCCAATTTCTACGCTTAAACCCTCAAAGGTACGAGACTGCCAAAAAGGAGTTCGTGATTATTCTGCAATTGAAAATAGCCCTCCCATCCAAAAGTAGTTGGTCATCACCTCTACACATGGCCCCAAGAAAGGTGAGCAGTGACCAGGTGACCACCTTGCGTAGATTACCGCGCATTAAACGCGAGAACGATGCCGGACAAATATCCGATACCGCACATGCAAGACTGTTCGCAATCCCTTCATGAGAAGAAAATCTTCTCGAACATCGACCTAGTGCGAGCTTACAACCAAATTCCTGTCGTCCAGGAGGATATCCCAAAAACGACTACAAAGAAAAACAAAAATATGTATGACTATAACCACACCCTTTGGCTTGTAATGGACGAAGTTCTGCGAAGCCTGGATTTCGCCTATGTATACATCGACGATATCCTCATCGCTTCGGCCTCGGAGGAGGAGCACCTGGAACATCTAAAGCAGGTTTTTCAACGCTTAAAGGAATACGGAATCCTCGTGAATCCGGTCAAGTGCGTCTTCGGGAAACTGCAAAAAAATTGCAGAGATTCATAGGAGTGTTCAACTTCTCAAGGCAGGCCCTACCGAGAACGGCCGAACTACAATCGCCCCTGAACAACCTGTTACCTAAAAGGGAAGGCACCCATCGTCTGGACGAAGGCAGCCGTTCAAGCTTTCGGCGACTGCATGAAAGCGTTGGCACAAACTACCCTGTTGGCATACCTAACACCGGACGTTCCGCTTGCCATCTCGTGCGATGTCTCTGATTTTGCCGTTGGAGCAGCCCTGGACCAACAAGTCGAGGAAGTTTGGGAACCACTGGGTTTCTTCTCTAAAAAGTTAAGTGCCGCGGAAAGGAAGTACGGTGCATACGACAGAAAGTTGCTAGCCATCTATAAAGCCATTCGGCACTTTCGGCACATGGTGAAAGGGCGAATGTTCGTAATATTCATGGACTATAAACCGATTACGTTCGCCTTTCAACAAAAACCAAGCAAGTGCTCGCCGCGACAGTTCCATTACTTAGATTTTATCGGACAATTTACAACGGATAAAGACAATGTGTTAGGCGTCTAAAAGAATAAAACATTTTTTATATAACGTACTACAGCGGGTGTAGAAGCAGTATTCCATACTAATTGAACACTATATAAATAAAATTATGTACATACCTGTTTTTAAGACGATAAATAATAATTTGGTATTTTTCATCGATAAAATTTTTACAACTCACACAACTTGAAATAGTTTCTCAGACATAGAGAGATATGGGGTTTTAAAGAGCATAGTGAAAGTTGCCAAAAAAGTTTTAAACCAAAATAACTCGAAAACGAAAAACGCTATGTACCAATAACTTTCATCAAAGTCAACATATTTTTTACGTACAATTAAAAGATGCAATAAAAACTATAGCATTCCATTTAAAATAACGAAGTTTTGGTCACAGAATAACCAGAAATGACACTGACGTCAATTCGTTTGATGTTGGCGGCACCTCGTTTTGAAAAACAATACGTTATTTTCAAATTTACAAACACCTAAAATAAGGAAGTTGAGCGGCGAACACGTAATAACAAATATGAATACAAATTTTTTTATTAGGGTGTCATATTTAGCATAAGGCTAGGTAACTTGTTAACGGCTGAGCATTTTTAACTGCGCCAAGAATTTTCTATTTGCCTTTTACTATTGTGTACACAGTAATATACGTTAAGCTGAATTTATATGCTTATGCACATGTTTTCAGACCACGTTCTAAATTTCAATGTACATATATATTAGGGTTTTGCGTTTAAATTTTTGATTTATGAAATCGAAGTTATTAGATTGGCTGAATATATAATAGTAGTTAAACATATTATGTATATGCATTTCGGATTTGCATCAATCCACTTTTGTAATTTACATTATGCATTAATATTTAATCGAATTTGCAGCATATCTATGTTTCTATTACAGTCGTGTTCATTAATTGGCACAAATGGTCGCAAATAATCAATTTCATTTTGTAATTCATGATCTAATCCTAGTTTGTATATATACAGGGTATTTAGTCGTGGGATCATTTTAATCGGAAATACTAGAGTAAAAATCATGACGATTCGTGTAAAAATTTTTGGTCTAAACCCACAAATGGCTAAGATATAAGCCCTCAAGTTACGAAATTTTTAAATATTTACAATATGATTTGTATTAGAAAGATTAAATTTGTCAAACAGTGCAATGTTATCATAAGAAATCGTTTAAGATCACTTTTGAAAATATGCAACCATGGGATCAATTGGGCTATTATGTCGTAAACTGGTAAATTTTCTAACTACATAATTCTAAGAGCCTGTTCCATTTTAAAATTATTTACGTTCTTAGAAATTTTTGATTAGACGCATCGTTCTCAAGTTATTCGCAAAAAGATACAACCTTGATTTTGAAATGTTTTTCATAAGTAAAGCAATAAACAAATTTGTCAAATTATTATTCATTTCAAAATCGAGGTTGTATCTTTTTGCGAACAACTCGAAAACGATGCATCCAATCAAAAATTTCTAAGGCCGTTGTGCGCTCCAAAAATACGAGCCACAATAAGTGATTGTGAAGGTGCTGGATACTCAATGAATTAATTAAAAAAAAAATGATTCTAAATAAATTGTTTCTTTAATTAGTAACAAAGGTCGAAATAATAATAAATAAAATAAAGAAAAGAAAATTACCTTAGAAAATGCGAAAAGAAAGCGTAAGAACAAAACGAGACGATGCGGCACACGCGCTGCGAAACGCTCGAGATCGTGGTGAGTGAGATAATGCCCCCTAGCGGGGGTGGCATCTCATATTTGCGGAAATATCTTAAGCGGAGCGAACAATCACCCGCCAGAAAATAACGAAATTTTTTTTTTTTTTACTATAATAAGAAATTGAAAATTTACAAAATTAAATATAGTATAATGACAAGATTGAACGTGAAATTACAACGATGTAAAAGAGAATAGAATGAATTAATTAAAAATGTTACAATAATAATTAGATAACAAACAGTTCTTGGGTTTACATTTCTGAAGGTAATGGGCAGATTTTCGTTACTGGGCGTTGTAGTTCCCCTTGAGCGGTGCGGACGATAACCACCCGAACGACGCCATCCAAACCGGGATGTGTTTGAATAATACGTCCCAACTTCCAACATCAAGGAGGCTGTTGATCGTTTTTTATTAGTACGACGGTGTTTAGCGGTATATTAGCTGTTGGAGTAGTCCACTTGGCCCTTTGCTGCAATGTGTGTAAATATTCTAAGCTCCACCTCTTCCAAAAATGTTGTATCATCTTCTGGAGCAAAGCCCATCTAGACAAACGGCCATTTGGGACATTCTGTAAATCGACATTCGGAATTTCATTAGATGCTGGTGATAATGTAAGAAAATGACCGGGAGTGAGGGGCTGAAGGTCATTTGGATCGGATCCAAGTGGACATAGTGGGCGAGAATTAAGGATAGATTCAATTTGAGTAATTAAAGTATAAAGTTCTTCAAATGTTAACACCTGGTCTCCAATAACCCTCTTCAAATGGGTTTTTGCGGACTTGACACCAGCCTCACTCAGTCCGTTAAAATTTGGTGCCGCGGGAGGGTTGAATAGCCACTCTATACCCAACGTTTCACCAGCCATTTGGGCGTACTCGTTTAATTGGCGGTATGCTCCCACGAAATTAGTGCCTTGGTCTGAAAACAGTCGAATACATGTGCCTCGTCGAGCAACAAATCGGCGTAAAGCGGCTAAGAAAGCTTCGGCGGTTAAGTCAGAGACTAATTCTAGATGAATAGCCTTGGTTGCAGCACAAACAAAGAGTCATATATACGCTTTAAAGGTTTTTGCTCCTCGATGTCTTCTGGCAGTTACAAAGAATGGGCCAGCATAATCAACACGAGCCGTAGTAAAGGCCTTCATCTGCTGTATTCTAAAAGTAGACAAATCAGCCATAAATGAATTGATTGATTTGGGACGTGCTCGAAAACATTTTAAACATCTGGATATCACTCTATAAATTACGGTGCGAGGTGACATAATCCAGAATTGATTTGCTATCAGCGCATGTAACGTTCTATAACCAGGGTGCAAATTTTCTTGATGTAAGTGTTGAACAATTAATTCGCTCAGACGATTTTTACATAGTAACAATATCGGATGTTTCGCATCGTAGACCAGATCAGAGTGTCTCAAACGTTCACCCACTCTAATCAAATTTCCCTCGCCAATGAATGGTGCCAATTTACGATATGGTTTTGCGGGTAAACTACCAGTGTGTAAACTTCGAAGGACATCCGGAAAGTGTTCCAATTGAACTTGACGTGCCAAAGTATGAAGTGCGGTCTGCTTCTCCAACATTGATATAGGTAGACGGCGATGTTGATTCAATTTTCGACAACCTGCAACGAATCTCAACACATAAACTACTACATTTTTAATCTTACTTAAAGATGAACAGCGTTCCATCAATGTAAGTAAAAAGTTGTCGGTTTTCGTCGTTGTATTAACAGCCACTACATGTTTCTCTTCGGGTAATTTCTCGGCAAGGGTTGCGATTACTTGGGTAGGCCAGTCGGACGATGGACATGATAACCAGACTGGACCATTCCACCATAACTGACATCCAACCATTTCCGCCGGAAGTAGACCACGGGATCCAGGATCCGCTGAATTATCCAATGATGACGCATGACGCCAACACTCGCCAGGTATTATATTTTGAATGTGGCTGGTGCGGTTGGCGACAAATGTCTTCCAACGATGTGGAGATGACTTCAGCCAACCCAAAACTATTGTGGAGTCACACCATGCGAACACCTTAGGTTGAGCGATGCAGGATAGATTGGAGATGAGAAACGCAGCCAAATCAGATAACAGAACAGCACCACAGAGTTCCAAGCGAGGTAACGATGTGATTTTAATTGGTGCTACTCTAGACCTTGCACAGAGAAAATTGACTTTAATAGAATTATCTGGTAATATTAACCTGAGATACGCCACCGCACAGTATCCGACCATAGAGGCATCGGAAAATAAATGAAGTTCTATGGATCTATCATCTGCCAATTGAACGGAACGAGGTATTCTTAATTGTGATAACTGTGGCAGCTGCTCTTTGTATTGGATCCAATAAATTTTGATTTTTTCAGACGGTGTATCATCCCAGTCACACTTTTCCAGCCATAATTGCTGAATTAAATATTTTGCGGCCAATATGCATGGTGTTATGAATCCCAAAGGGTCGAAAATACGGGCATTGTTTGAAAGTATTGCCCTTTTTGTGCACGAGTCATTTCTTGGAAGACTTGAGAACCCAAAGGTGTCGATCGAAGACCTGTTGTTGCTTTCTTACTTGCTGCATGGTATTCTTTAATATTAACTGCTACATTTAGAATGTGCCTAAAGGTATGTCCACACCAAAAAAACACTGGGGAACATTTTGCTCCTGATTGTCGTAACCTGTTTAGGAAGCAGAAACAATAACAAACATTCTGTCCACACCAAGATAACTCATTTTAATCGCTCATCACCGTGTTGCCGCCACAAAAAACTTTTCGTCTACATCAGGTTAGTGTATGTTACAGTATTTGAATACAATGTGGTGCGATGATGATTTACAGGCAGCAGTGGCTGAAATTATTATTATTTTACAAAAACAGAAAAAGAACTGTGAGAACTAACGCCATCTGTAGTGCGAAGCTAGCATCTTCCTGCAACACTGGTGGGGTGTCGGGTAGAGACATTAGTTGACAAAGAACCGTACGAGTCATTACGTGCCAAATAAAAAGTTCTGTTGTATTTCTTTATAATAAATAATTAATAAAAGAGTGAAAAACGTAAAAAAGATCACTCTCTTATTCTTTACAACAAAGTAGCGGTGGGATAAAGAAAATTAAAAATGGCCAGTGCCGAGCCCAATGAAATGGACAACGCCGGTTTTGAGGTAAACATGGAGAAATACGCAAGTTCGACAAGTGACCTTGAGAGAAAATATTTCGCAACGATGGACAAAACGGGTGATTTAAATATGACGCAATCTTTCATGTGCGAACGACGAATGCTGGAAAGAGAAAAAACCTAAACCGAATGAGTATAAGGCCAGGCGCGCACTAGCGATTTAGTTGCAGCAACTTAAAAATCACCAAAATGAAATACACTGAGTTGTATGAAGCGGCGCGCACTAGCAACTATTTAATCACGGCAACTAAAAAATTACATCTTGCCCTACTTTCAAGGCGACTCAGTTCCCTGAGGAGAGGTGAAATATTTTGCAAAATAGTCTCTAATGTGAATACCTCTAACGGTACCTCTTGTTCCAACGGGATTCATGTTATCTAAATGACATTCGTACAAACTATCTTCGAAACAAACTCCATCGTGCTTCCTAACAAAATTGTGGAGAATGCAGCATGCTTTTATAATGATATCGGATAATTCAAGACTGGTATCTAATGGCCTATTCAGTATCCTCCACTTGCCAGCTAATATGCCAAACGAGCACTCCACCATTCTACGGGCTCTTGATAGCCTATAGTTAAAGACACGTTTCGTAACTGACAAATTTTTGCTAGGATATGGACGTAGAATATGTTCTGAAGTAGCAAATGCTTCATCGCCTAAAATTATAAACGGCATGACAGTTCCGGTTTCCTCATTTGGTAGCAGTGTTGGGCCTGGTATATTTAACTGTCCTTTTTCAAGTAAACTGCCAAATTTTGATTTCTTGAAAATATTGGAATCACTTGCAGAACCATAGGCTCCAACTTCTATTGAAGTAAAACAGTAGTCGGAATCTGCTACTCCAAGCAACACAGTTGAAAAGAAACACTTATAGTTGAAGAATTCAGATCCACTGGAAGCAGGTTTTTTTATTCTAATATGTTTGCCGTCGATGGCTCCAATGCAGTTAGGAAAATTTGTTCGCTTGTAAAAATTGTTTGCTATTTGTAACCAATCATCAGTATTTTTTGGTGGCATATATACAGCGTGTCCCGTATCTTCCGCATCAGAGCATTATACCTTGACCATGTCTTTCCCTTGGAATGGAAACGCGCAGAGGTTATTCCTCTGCTCAAAAAGGATAACCCACGTGAGTATAGTGACTTGCGACCAATAAGTATTCTCCCTGTTCTTTCTAAAGTTTTAGAAAAGGTTATGAAAGCTCAATTGGTGGAGTATATGGAGACCAATAGTTTGCTCCCTTCAGAACAATCGGGTTTTCGATGTGGGTATAGTTGCACAACATCAATGTTAAATCTAACTGATGATATATTGTCCGCTATTGACGTGGGAGAGAGTACTGCTGTGGTTTTTTTAGACTATTCAAAAGCATTTGACACTGTTAACCACACCATTTTGAGCAAACTACTTCGTTATCTGGGTTTTGGTGAAGGCGCAGTAACACTATTGAGTAGCTATCTTAGTGATCGCACACAGAGGGTGAAAATTGATGATGCCATCTCTGGTGAACTCGCACTTTGTAATGGTGTTCCCCAAGGATCTGTGTTGGGACCTATTTTATTTTCTATCTATACGTCACAATTTAATAAATTTATTAAATTCTGTAAAATAAGTACATATGCGGATGATACCCAGCTTTACGCTTCATACGCGACAGCGGGCAGTGGTAGTGCCGAGGCTGGTATTAGCGGTGACCTTGATACGATTTTTGAATTAGCAACATACCACCAGCTTAAAATAAATCCTGACAAATCTATGTGGATGAGTTTTAATGGGCAACAGCGCAACCCTACTTCGCACTTAGCCATTAAGATGAATAACACCTTAATTAAAAAGGTCTCTGAAGCTAAGTGTCTTGGTATGATTTTAGATACTAGCTTAAGATTTAGAAAACAAATTCAAACATATATTCAGAGATCATATTTTTTTTTGCGTCGGCTGTACCCGCATCGTTCATGTTTACCTTTGAAATTAAAAGTGCTCCTCTGTGATATGTTTGTTCTTTCACAATTTAATTATATGTCTGCTGTATATCATAGGGCTATAGATGCAGTCACGTCACGAAGTATACAAAAGGTTCAGAATAGTTGCCTCAGATTCATTTATGGGATTCGCAAATTTGATAGAGTTTCTTATAAACTTAAGGATGCTGGGTGGCTGAACATGAGCTCTCGACGGGAGTTTCATAGTTTGTCTCTCTATCATAGAATCGTTACCTCTGGAGTCCCGGAGTACCTGCATAATAAAATTAAATATAAACCACAGTGCGAGGGAAGTCAGACAAGGTCAGGTATTAGTTTCTATCCTCCAAAACATAGAACATCACTTTTTCAAAGGTCATTTACATATCATGTTTATAAATCGTATGGAAGCTTGCCACATGCACTACGTCAACTGAAATATGACCAATTTCGAATAAAATTGAGGAATATGATTTTTCAGCAGTCAACGGGTCTTGTCTGATGTTTGTTATTCTTTGTTTCTCTGTGATTTTTTTGTGACCTTATTCTTATTGATATTAAGTCATTGTTACGATGTTAACAGTTAAGCCATCAGTTATTACACTGAGTCCTTTTTTAATTTTCATTATTGTTTTTTTTTTTTTTCTTTTTTTGCTCCTCATTTCTTTTTTTTTCTCTTTCATTTAATTTACGTTTGGGTCTTTTGGGCCCTTTCATTTAATTTAATTATGTTTAAATTTAGATTTGATATGATGCGGGTGATACTGTATTAATGATTTCAAGATTTTGCCTTTGTTTTTTTTTGTTTTTATTTGTTATAATTCATAGAATTTTTTTTTTTATTTTACGGTTGGATAGAACAGACTATTCTGGATCCCGCCGTTTGATCTCCATACATTATGTATATATTTGTATTGTAGTTTCTTTTTTGTAATGGAGACAATAAAGTCATTTATTATTATTATTATACTGTTGTAGGATACATTATTCTGAAGCGATCTTTCTAATAAATTTTTTTCGAAATGTTTATAATAACCGCACGGGAACTGTTTAAAGGAACTGTTTTTCGTCCAATCAGCAGATCGCAAATCAGACTCAGGTAATCGGTGCCACCCTCGGCCGGTCTGCTACGCCGATAATAACTCGTTTCCCACGTGTACTCACCAATAAATTCGTCATGGAAAGAGAAATAAACTTTTTCGATGAATCAAAGTTGTCCGTTATTGGTCGTCGTTAAACAGTTCCCGTGCGGTTATTATAAACATTTCGAAAAAATTTTATTAGAAAGATCGCTTCAGAATAATGTATTCTACAACCGTATAATGCTCTGATGCGGAAGATACGGGACACGCTGTATAGACACTAAACATTCCCAAATAGCGATACATGTATCTCTCACAATTTCTCTTATTGTTGTTTGGCCAAGTAAATATTCAAAATGCAAAGAGGCGAAGCTGTTGCCTGTTGCCAAATATCTGTAAGAAACAATGTTATTATGGTAAACACATTTATATATTTTATAGGTAATGATATACAATCGAAATGGAAGAATCTGAGAACATGTTTTAGACGTGAGTATGAGGCTCAGAGAAAAGCTCCGTCCGGATCTGGAGCGAAAAAGAGGAGAAAATATTTGTATTTCGACCAATTATTATTTCTTGCAAATTCGATCGAAAACAGAGAAACATCAGGTAACGTAATGTCACCAGTTACCACAAACACAGATACGGATATTGGAGAAGTGGAAATAATGCAGCCAGATTTGGAAAATCCAACACCAAACAATCGTAATTTTATATCGAGTACACCTAAAAAATACAAATCGACAAAGAGCTATGAG
Source organism: Onthophagus taurus (assembly GCF_036711975.1). NCBI lineage: Eukaryota > Metazoa > Arthropoda > Insecta > Coleoptera > Scarabaeidae > Onthophagus > Onthophagus taurus. The sequence continues at coordinate 28,196,497 of NC_091972.1, read as the reverse complement.
GAGTCATTATTGGACATACTACGTGAAAAGAAGACGGAGGAAGTAGATGAAGATAGATATTTTCTTCTATCGCTACTTCCAGCGTTTAAAAAATTCGATGAAGAGCAGAAATTTACAGCTAAAACGGAAATTATGAATGTAATGAGACGCGTCCGGTTATCAAAAAACGCAACTCCTATTCCGTCTGCACCGTTGAGGCAATACTTCACCAACTTTACATCAGGACCCCCAGACCAGCATGCTACATCAGTAGCGTCCATGTTGAAATTTAAGACTGCAGCAACTATCTAGTCGATAGTGCGCTGAGCGGAAATCTAATGGCAACTTTTTAATCGAGCGATTTTTAAGTTGGTCAACAATAAAGTCGCGAGTGCGCGCCTGTCCTAAATGTGGGTACACAACGTGGTACTAGCGTGACGTCATCATATTTGAGTAATATATCGATTTTACCGGAATTTAATCCGGATTCATCTAATTCGCTTACCGCACCACAATGGGTAAATAAATTAGAATCGATGTTTTGCTTTTTAACGGAATTCCAAATTGGCCACTTATTTCTAATTGGATATCTTTTAAAACCCTATTATGTAAAGATTTTCCTACTTTAATTGATGACGCCGACTTACACTACGAATTGGCAAAAAGAAAGAAAAAGTTTTCTGAATCATATGAGCATTATGTGTATGAGATGAAAGCAATCGCAAGTAAAGGGACCATAAGTGAGAAAGCGGTTATCAAATATATTATTAATGGAATACATGATAAAGACTTAGCAAGGTCGTTAGCGTTGAATGCTGTTAATGCTGTGCGCGATGTACTTATACAAATTAAACAGTATGAAAGTGTGATGAAAACGTCAACATCCACCTACAAACATAACTCTCCGTACCAAAAGTCAAAACAAAACGATAAACATGAATATCAGAAGGATGGAAACGAGACACAGAAAGAAAGAAAATGCTACAATTGCAACGAAATTGAGCATCTCTCGATGAAATGTCCAATGCCACAGAGGAAACTTAGATGTTTCAAATGCAACAAGGTAGGACACGTTGCAAAAGATTGCAAAGAAACAAAAACTGTGAATAAAATTGCAAAATTAGAAATTCCCGACGAATACCGTAACATGGTTAGCGTAATGGAAAAAAAGTAAGAGGATTCATAGATCTAGGCAGTGAAGTGGTAACAATGAGAAATCACTACGCACACAATCTAAATTTAGGGTACATTCCGTACGCAATTCAATTGAAAAGATTTGGCGGAATGAAGAGCTGCACAATTGGTAAACGTCAAATAACTTTAAAAATCGGCGATATTGATGTTGATGTAGAAATGTATGTAGTACCAGATGAATGTCAAGACGATGCAATGATTATCGGGAATTCAGCCTTTAAGGATCCAAACATCCTAATAATTAAGCAAGGTGACACTTTAAGGATTCAACGTACTTTGCAAACCATTGCTAATAAACAAAGAGAATGAAAATGTAAAAGTGAACGAAGGCGATGAAGAAGAGAACAAGATGGCAGATGAAGAAGAGAGCAAGATGGAAGATGAAGAAGAGAGCAAGATGGAAGATGAAGAAGAGAATAAGGTGGAAGAAGAAGATGTTGAACAAACGATTAGTACCAACAAATCAAGGGAAGAAGAAGACAACGTGAATGAGAACCTAACTAGAGAACAAAGAGAAGAATTGAATAAAGTTTTGCTTCAAAATGACGATACATTTGCCAGAAATTTCAACGAAATAGGACAAACTAAATCGACGGAAATGGTCATTGAATTAACCAACAACGAACCAATAACATGCAGACCATATCGTACACCTTACGCGAAACGCGATATCGTGAGCAAAATGATTCGTGAACTTTTGGATGCCGGTATTATTTGTGAATCGGCGTCAGATTACGCAAGTCCGGCAGTCTTGGTAAAGAAATCGAATGGTGATGAACGTTTATGTGTAGATTATAGACGCTCAAACCAAATAACAAAGAAAATGTATGTGCCGATGATGAACATTGACGAGCAGCTAGACAGGTTATCGGGAAATAAATATTTTACTATATTAGATTTGTCAAGCGGGTATTACCAAATTCCTATCGCGGAAAAGTGTCGAAAGTTTACTGCTTTTATAACCACGGACGGACAATACTAATTTACGGGCATGCCTTTTGGACTGGTTAACGCGCCGAGTGATTTCTCAAGGTTAATGACTCATGTGACTAATAAACTAAAATCTGGGTATGTTTCAGTATACATGGATGATGTGTTTATCCAGAGCAAAACTGTAAAAGAAGGTATAGAAAAGTTACAACAAGTGTTGCGCGTATTTCAAGAAGAGAGGTTAACGCTCAACAAAACAAAATGCCGATTCCTGCAAGAGAAAGTTAATTATTTGGGTTTGGAAGTGACCGGAGATGGAATTCGTCCTGGAACGAGAAAAACCCCACGTCAGGTTAGACAGTTCTTGGATCTAACCGGATTCTTCAGAAAGTTTGTGCAAAACTACACCTTGATTGCAAAACCGCTTACCTTATTAACTAGAAAAGAAGCGGATTGGACTTGGACCGAACACCAGGAGCAGGCATTTCAGGAATTGAAGACTCGGTTAACACACAAGCCGGTACTAACATTATACAACCATGAAGCCGACCTAGAAGTACACTCAGATGCGAGCAAAAATGGATTGGCAGGAATTCTTTCACAACGAGTGCTGAAGGGAGCCTTACAACCAATAATGTATTACAGCAGACAGACGACAGAACTAGAAAGCAAGTATCACAGTTTTGAATTAGAAGCATTGGCAGCTACTGCAGCTATCGAAAGATTTAGGATGTATCTTTTGGGTAACAAATTTACATTGGTCACCGATTGTAACTCTCTCAAAACAATGATGAAGAAGAAAGATCTATCGCCGCGAATTGCCAGATGGATCCTTAAACTGCAAGAATTTGATTTTGATGTCGTACATCGACCGGGCGAAAGCATGAAGCATGTGGATGCCTTAAGCCGATCACCACACGAGATTCCCAGATTCACGGAACCGGTAAGTTTGAATGTCTTAAACATTAAACCAAAAAATTTTGACTGGCTAACTATGCAACTACAAGATACTAAAATTGCGAATATTAGAAATACTCTAACGAACAAACCAGGTACCAATGAAGAGCGACAAATTCACAAAGACTTTAGTTTCAAAAACAATGCACTGTACAGAGTAATTGACAAGAAATTAAAATGGGTAGTTCCAAGGGAAATTATTTGGCGAGTAATAAAATCGAGTCATGATGAGCTGGGACACTATGGAATTGAAAAGACACTAGAGATTATAAAGGAACATTACTGGTTCCCAAAGATGCGGAAGAAGGTTACAAACTACATCAAGTCTTGCGTAGAGTGCTGTTATCATAAAACGAAAAGTGGAAAACGAGAGGGAGAGCTACATATTATTGAAAGAATACCGATACCGTTCCATAGCGTGAATATTGACCACCTCGGACCTTTTCCTCAAAGTTCCAAAGGGAACGCATACATCGTTGTCTATGTGGACAATTTTACAAAGTATATATATATGGAGGCAGTACGAGACACGAGCGCTAAGTATGTTATCAAAACGTTGGAAACCGTTTTTTCAATTTTTGGACCACCTAAACGACTGATATCCGACAGGGGGACAGCATTTACGGCAAAACAATTTGAGAATTTCTGCAAAGAACACAATGTTACTCATATCAAAACTGCTGTAGTCACACCACGGGCAAACGGACAAGTTGAACGTTTTAATAGAACCATCACCAATGCTATTACTACCACTTGTAAGAAACCAGATGGAAAAGATTGGGACCTGGGGCAAAACTGATACAATACGCAAAGAATTCTGTTAGTAATAAAACCACGAAAGAAACACCTCATGATTTATATATCTATTTGGTTTCCAATCTAGAAATATCTTAGAATAGATCAAACGATTTTGAGATTGCAAGCTTTAGAAAGAATCAAAGACGAACAAGTGAAGCAGAAAGAGTATTTTGATAATCACAGAAGGAAACCTATGAAATATCACGTGGAAGATCTTGTTCTGATCCAGAAAGATCCTGTTCCTACGGGGGAGCCGAGAAAACTAAAACCACACTTTAAAGGACCATACCAGATAGCCGAAGTGTTCCCAAACGATAGATATAGAATCGTAGACATAGAAGTAGCTGAAAATTCTCAAAGGAAATTCAACCAAATTTACTCAGCTGACCGCCTAAGAACATGGTGTGCACCCTACGATCCGAATGAAGTCGAGGACGACTACAACAGTAGCGAAGCCGAATGTGAGAACTAACGCCATCTGTAGTGCGAAGCTGGCATCTTCCTGCAACACTGGTGGGGTGTCGGGTAGAGACATTAGTTGACAAAGAACCGTACGAGTCATTACGTGCCAAATAAAAAGTTCTGTTGTATTTCTTTATAATAAATAATTAATAAGAGTGAAAACCGTAAAAAGGATAGCTCTCTTATTCTTTACAACAGAACGTTGGTAAATGTTGCACTAGGCCAACCCTTTTAGAAAGAAATACACATGGTATCATGCATGAGTTCATTAAAGAAAGATTATTTAATATCAGAATCCAGGATCGACAATGGAAATATAAAGAAGTAGCTTTAGTCGTATGAGTAACATTGATATATATGAGTGCTTTACTAATCTCCACCCACAAATCTTAATTACTATAAGGATCTTTAAAATTTTTATCCCGTGGGTTCCACAAACACTCGGCATTTTTGTATATCTCAATTGTCTGCTTTTAACAGATGTTTACGCTACTCGGCACACTGCGCCCGAAACAAAAATGTTTACAGATGTTTCTAAATTTCCTAATGCTATTTATCGCTAAATACGGAAACAAGCAACTTGTAAGAACAATTCTTTCTGAAACCATAAACAATAAGGAACATCCAGAAACTTTGAGATACAAGTTCTAAGAACAAGCAACCTAAACACATCCTTTCGATGTAGACGTAGCTTAAGAAGTGCATCCCTAGTGTCAACTTTGACTTTATATACTTCACTTTTGAACCAGCCCCACAAACAATAATTAAGTACTATGAGATCTGGAAATCTTGGAGGCTAACTAATAGGACCACAACGACCAATCCAACGCCCTAGACAACTTTCGTCCAAATGTTGCTTGACCTGACGAGAGAAATGCGCCTGAGCTTCATCGTGTTGAAAGTACCTTTGCCTTCTAATGTTTGCCCGCACCACACATTTACTGGAAACTTGTGTTGAAAGTTGTTTTCACGACGATAATGGACACCATTTTCATACTAGTACAACTCTTTATCTGCAACAGCATAGTCCTTGTATGAACCATTTTCAAGTAAGCTAAATATTAGTTTCAGCGTATCGTCGGATCTTTGAGCATTTCGATTCGATCTCTTCTACCTTTGATGGAGGTTAACATCACTGGGTAACGACTGAGAGCATCAACATGCTTCGTACGTTGTCCTGGTCGATGACGAATGATATATTGAAATTCCTCTAATAAAAGTGCCCATCTTGCAACTCTAGTACATAGATCTTTTTTCTCTAATGTTTTAGTAAATGCTGAACAATCTGTAACAATTTCAAAGTTAATGCCTAATAAATAAACTCTAAACCTTTTGACGCCTTCAATAATAGCTAGTACATCCAGCTCGGAACTGGAATACTTTTGTTGAGCAGGTGTTGTCTTCGGACTCATATAATACACAGGATGTAATTTTTGGTCATCTTCGCTTTCTTGCATCAGTATTGCACCAAATCCAAACTTAGAAGCATCACAATGTAATTCAGTTTTAGCATTATTCGTTGATGCAAATAAGGTTGACTGAGCTTCCAGTATCAATCAAGGCAGTTATCGTCCTTTCTTCTAATATCACTTCTTTATAATTCTTCGCTGTTTCATTTTCGATATAATTTGCTTCGAATCTCTTTTCCTTATTACATTCTCTCGCTTTATGCCCATAATTGTTGCATTTAAAGCATTTCTTTGAACTGTCATTGGATTTGTGACCAACTTGACCACAATTGTAACATCGAATTATTGGTTTTGTTGTTGATATGCTATCGGTTCTGGTTCCCCATCCATTACCAGTTGTTGATGTTTGTTGTGTTTTCCCGCTAAACTTGTTTGAATTATTCTCGAATCGTTTCACGGCATCAGTCATTTTCTTCATCTTTTTGTTCATTTTTTCATAGACGTGTAACTTTTCTTTGAATTCTTTAATTTAAGTTCTTGCGCCATAAAGAACAGTTTTATTGTTTATATCGTCGGGAATTCCATCAATAACAGATTCCATTAGCGCATCATCGTCTACTTTTCCTCTACTAGCCATTACCTTCATTTTTAGAAAATACTCTTGTATGGTTTCATCTTTTTTAATTTTTTTATTTAACAACATTTCATATAAAGTAGCACTACTAATCTTCTTGGAATACTCGCCCTTCAAAGCTTTTTTCAATTTGTGCCATGAAGTTATTCCCCTTTCACTTTTGTCAAACAATTTTGCTAAACCAGTTAATGACTTTTTGGCATATAAAAACATTTATAAGTCATTCCATTCCATCATTATAGCCATTTCTTCAAAATCTGCTATCCAATCAGTTACCTGCATTTCATCTTCGCCAGAAAATGTGTTTAAAGAATCTTCTACATCACGGAACGATAAGGCAAATATCGGTTTCGTTGAATGGATGCTGGCTATGAAATGTTTCTTATCGACATCTTTTTCATCATCAGTATTATCTTCTGTGTCTTCTTCGTCGCTTTCACTGCTTGATTCTTCACTTTCTTCGTATAACTTTTTCGACTTCATTCTTGTCTTTATTGGTTTCATTGTTTCTTGGTCGTCATCGTCGTCTTGAACGCAATCTACCCTTTTCCTGTCTTCAGCACCGCACTGGTATTCTTCTTCATTTCTTACACGTTGTGAAATGGAATGGGTATTTTCTTTCTTCATATTCTTTATTTTCATCGTTTTATTTTTCTTCGTCTTTCTTACGTCATCTTCTGCGGAGGAAATTGTAGTATTATTAAATTCTACAAAATCCTTGTCATCGTCTTTATTCATCATATTTTCGTTTTTTTTTTAGATGCAAAAAATTCTCGTAGAAACAATCGCCACCGTTATCGATTGGTAATGAACACCGTCCGTCTAGCAAACATGTGTTACGGCAAGATAGAAAATTACATGTTTTAAAAGTAACAAACCAAAATATTTATTTTAATGTAAAGTGACAAACTATTAAATATTTGATTAAATTATCCATTAGCAAGCGTTCTTTAAGTCAATTTAAATAAAAACAAATTTTTCCTCTTTCTTGCTTTTTTATTTTATTGTATTTCTATATCGATTTCGAGGAAACAATCCTCATCTTCAGTAGAATCTTACATAAAAATTTTAAACGTTATGATATAAAATCAAAACTTATAAAATTTACTTACTGTCAATTAAGTTGAAAAAATATTAAACGTTAAATCCAACACATCATCCAAAGTAAAACTTCAACAATTTTAATCTAAACTTGAAACTTTTTCTTTTTATATAATTGAATAAATATAATAGAACATCAAAAATCTAAATTCAAAAATCAAAACACATTTAAGCAAAATCCAAAATAATACAAAACAAACCACGCGTTTACAGTTGACAAGATAAACGAAAAGTGACTGAAGGTCAAAAGGAACAAACAAGAAAGAAACTGGTATTTATCCTGAATAACACTATCTATATTTAAATTTAAAATCCTTTAGGCCCACTTTTACCACCTCTTGATAAATTTAACCGATAGATAATTATCATGGTTTTAAGCGCTCTCATATCTATCGGATAAATTTATCAAGAGGTGGTAAAAGTGGGCCTTAATAAAGCAAAAATAGGCTCTGTATTGATTTGTATTTGATCATTTAATAAATTATAATTTTGATTGTGTTTATAAAATGAAATTTATTAAAATTTCAAGCAAATCCAATCTTTGACCTTTATTACACTTGTGTATTAATTTAGTTTCTTTGTATTTAATTTTATGTCCTGTTTCCATTTTATGTTTATAAACATTAGAATTATTTTTAATTTCATGTTCTCTGATACGTGTTTCCAATCTCCTTCCTGTCTGTCCTATGTAAATGCTATTACAATTATTACATTCTATCGAATATACGCCACATTCTTTTTTAAATTTTTTTCTTTTTTATTGTTATAATTTGATAATAATTTTAAAATTGTGTTATTATTGGAATATGCCAGAGAGATATCATATCTGGAGAATAGGTGTTGCATAGTTGAAGTATATTGATTGTAGATTATAGGTTTATATGTCAAATTTGAGTTTTTTACCTTAGTATTTAACGGATCTTTTTGTTTTATAATTCTACAAAAAAGTCTATCTATAGAACTTTTTGGAAAACCATTATTGTTAGCCAATTTATATATGAAATCTTTTTCGTTTTTTAAAGTTTCTTTGTCAAGTGGATAATCTAATTAATCTAAGTTCTGATTGTGTGGGTGGTATGAATTGTAGGGGATTTCTTGTAGATTTCCTGAAAATACTGTATTTAATTTTGTTTTCTATTGTTTAGTTAAAGTGAGGTCCAAAACATCTAATGAATTGTCCTTTTCTATTTCCATGGTAAATTTTAACTTTTCATGTATGTTGTTTAGATACTTTAAAAATTGTTCCAATTGTGAAATGTCTCCCTTCCAAATGCAAAACACGTCATCTACATATCTACACCAAAATTTAATGTTTTCTTCAATTACATCTTTATAATTAAGAATCATATTTTTCTCAATAAAATCTAGATATATATCTGAGATTAATCCTGATAAGGGCATGCCCATCGGTAAACCATAAGGTATGTGATAATAATTATCTTCAAAAGAACAATAATTTTGAGTAACGACGTGTTTAAGAATTTTATTTAAATTGTCTGACGTATTTCGATCCGCAAAGTGGTTCTCAAAAATTTCTGAGACAATTTTAAGTGTAAACTCAATAGGTACATTTGAATATAAGTTTGTAACATCGAAGGAAACAAACAAAGAGTCGTCAATATTTAGATTTTTAGTTTTTTCAATAAAATCTGGAATCTTTAATCGTATATTTAGGTTCGAAATGCATGTGTTTGAAAATTTTTGACATGAATCCTGATAACTTTTTTGTAGGTGCATTACCGTATGCAGTAATAGGTCTTATTGGTATATTTTCTTTGTGAAGCTTAGGTAGAAAATAGAGTTTAGGTATTTCAGGTTTAATTTCCATGAAATAGAAGCTGTAAAAGTTTTTTTCCGAATTATTAAGAAAAGGAGTATATTTAATTAAAGTATCTTTACATTCTTTAATTATATTTCTAGTATTTTTAATGATCTTTTCTAAAGGATTGTTTTTTAGTTCAATATAATTATTTTTAATCAAGTAATCTATTGTTTTTTCCTGGTCCTTTATCACCTCTAGTAAATACAGCATTATTATTTTTGAGTTTATCTTTAATATCCTTAATTGTTTTCCAGTTCTTTTTATTTTCTATTTTATTGTTTATTGAAACTCTATTTTTTGGTTTTTTATTCAAAGTATGGATATGTAGTATGGATATTAAATATTTGGTCTTTAAACTTATTTAACACTCTTTTATTTACAAATGTATTAATCATTTATTTTATAAGAAAATAGTTCAATTACTCTTTACGTCTTTACTCGTACCCGTTCTTCTTCATACTGCCCCAGTCTTTCTCTACTGTTCTCCTTCTGAATTGTCCTCTTTCTCAATCCTACATCCATACATAAAGAAATTTTTAAGAGAAAAGAGAATTAAGAGATTCGTAAGAATTGATAACAATAAAGCTTTATTTAAAACAGTTATCCACAATTATGTTTTTATATTTCGTAATTAACTTAAACTATGTCCTCAACTAAAACAGTCTAATTATGAACCCCACCCTACATTCATATTCAACCATTTATCACACCTACTACTTCCCCGAGCAATAAGTAATTTTCGAAAAGGTAAAGGCCCCGATAAAATTCTTCTAACCAACCCGACCGTAAATATACAATACACACAAACGTAGGGCCGACAATAGCATAATTCACCGAAACGGACTCGTGCGGCGATAGTTCTGGTATCGGTCTCCGAGGTACTCTTTGGCAGCGTTCTTCACGCTCGGCTTCCTCCATCAGTTCAGCCCCAATTTGCATACAGGACCCAATATGCATACAACAAAAGGGACCTTAGGAGCGCGAACGCACGCCACCTCGCGGGCGGCATGTGCGCGCCGATTTCGTAACCGAGGGGTTGCACCCTCCTCCAGCTGCCTCTCTCTCCTGGCCACGTGGACTCCCGAACACCTGGCCCCGTAGTACCCCTCGATTCATCGCGCGATTACAAATAATAGTGTACGCGCGCCACGCATTTTTGCTTCCTTTTCTACTAAAGCGAACGCATAGAATGTATCGGTAACTAAGTGAGTTCGAAAGTCCTATCGATTTTTTTCTCTATTCTATACTCACTCTGTGTATGTGGGCCCCTTCCACATACGTGAAGTACTCGGCATGTGGACAAATACTACACCAAACAAATGCACTCGGATTTTTTTCGATTTGGTTACTATCAAAATGCATCTGTTTCGATTTGAACATATGCAAGATATAGAATTAAACAGTTTGTTTCTTTTTATTTCGTATAAATACAATATGGTAGATACATTTTCAGGACTTATTTATGATATTTCTTCAAAATTATTTCAGAAATCTTACACATATGATATGATCTAAATATGATATTTATAAGATATTTGGAATATAAGGATCACGTGATTTAAGCAACATGCTCCAACATATTAGGGACCTGGTAAATAATGTGTTATCTTTTTTGATTATATTTTATTTTGGTTACACCGACGCTTTGTAACTCCTAAAAATGTTTACATCGCAAATATTTACATTAATCAAAGTGCGTTAACGCGCCGCCACACATAACAATACATATCGATGATAATACGATATCGCAAAAAAAATCCGAAGCATCACGCGTAAATTTATGTATGTACATAAATATTGTCCCACAGCATTTCAGTCGGTATCTTTGATATCCTGGGGTTTGGGGATCCTACTGGTTGAATGAGACTGAGGTACGCTTGATCAAGCAGGAATTGACCATATGGTTCCTCTTCACTACCACTCAATTACGTCGTTCTGATTCTATCTTTTTTTTAGATTCGCTTTCATCATGATTCATACAAAATGATTGTATAGTCGTGATCAACATTTTTTCTTAATAATAGAATTATGATTATTTCATGTTTAATTAGATTAATCACATTTAATTATGCGTATTAGACTATTTTACGAAAATCTCTTTGCCATATGGCTAAAAGTGGGGTGAATTCCATTTCGTACGGTTCGACGCTTCTCCTACGTTCTGAACCATGAAGTGGTCGGAACCCTATTTAATATACATATAGTCCCTTGTTACGAAATGACACCCTTAATTATGATTCTAATGCACGAAGGTGTCATGTTAAGGAGAAGTAAATTTTAACACAAGTTACCAAACATACTTAAATAAAATAAAGAAAACTTTAAATCTTTATCATCAATCAGGAAATTTTTCTTTTTAATTATTAAAAAAATTAGCAAACAAAATTAGATAATGAATAATCTAAATCTTAGACAAAATTAAGAATGTAAGAAGAAACACATCAGCTTTATTATGCATGACGCACTACTACCAGAAAGTCGTGTGGCGTAATAACCTGCGTACAGATACTTTAAAAAACAACACTGGACTGCCTGAATCATTAGTAGATGAGACATATAAATTTGATAGGTGTCATTCGCAAAAAAATGTTATAGCATGTATCACCACTATATTATTTTTATTAGAGTTACTGTTATTAGAGTTTGCAGAAAGAAAAAAAATATGGAAAACGGCATAGAGAATTGTGTTTTTGACGGGTTCAAATGTCGTATTCAAATACGACACTTCCGGAATCAATTATCCGTTTCGTCAATATATACCTAGTACCTTGTGGGCCGACGATGTAATGTATGCGTTTCATGAAGACTCATATTGTTCAAGCTCTTCATCTAGGATTCCCCCATCTTCAGGTGTAATCACAAGTGAGTATTACGTATTAAATTATCTTTAACATACAACATCGGCGGGATCTTCGTGTCGCTGGAAACCTTACTCTATCTTCAGTCACCCGTCCAGATTGGTAACGTAATCTAATACACCTCAGTTACATTTTCAGGACTCCGAGAAGGTTGCGTCCCATGGCAATCTTCCTCCATCATCAGTCTCCAGCTTAGAAAGGCGTAATGGAAAAATCGAAGGAGGAATCTTCATCTCCATGGTGATCCAACCTCCGCCAGTTGTTAATACTGCCTTATTTACAGTTAATCGGGCCGGTAGTCATACTCCTCACGTCAACTCTCTCTCCATAAAACTATATACACTTCTAGCCAGTGATGGGCGCAGGGCAAATACCCGGCGGGTAGGTATTTCTAAAATGGGTATTTATCCGGGTATTTACCCCGGCCCAGGGTAAATACCCAAACAGTACGTATAAAAGTGATACTAGTGAAAATATATCAGACAATCAAAGACGTATTATCATCAGACGAATCTGTCGTAATTTAGATTAGATCAAGTTATTATGATTATTATGATCAAGCAGCCCTCTGCGTCCATTGTTGGACATAGACCTCCCCTATTCTGTTCCATTCGATTTTATTCTGTGCTGTCTGGATCTTCTTGTTGGTCATTCTTTTCAAGCAACCGTTTTGTCCACTGCTCATTCTTCATTCACACGACATAACCCGCCCAGTTCCACTTCAGCTTTGCCACAATGTTGACCACATCAATTACGCCAGTTCTTCTTCATAGGTCTTCATTTCGTATATAGTCCCTCAGAGTTACAGCCAGGATCGACCTCTCCATCTAACTTTGCGCTACTTGGATCCTCCTGGCAGTGGTTATCGTTAATGTTAAAGTTTTGGAGCCGTATGTCATAACCCTTGGCCTTTTCTCTTGAAGATGTCTCTAAGTTTCCCGTAAGCTGTTCGATCACGAGTGTGATCCTTCCGCTTGTTTGATTATCTCTCGATACACGAACCTCATAAGAGAGAGCCAAGATATACATAGCTGTCAACCCTCTCAATCTCATTAAACCCAATGTTGATGTTAGAGCTGGGAACAAGATTTGTCATAAATTTTGATTTCTCCTCGTTGATATTTAGCCCGACTCTTGCACATACCTCCTTTAAGTCCAAGGCTATCTGAACTAAGAACTAAATCGTCTGCGTAGCGCAAATTATATAGGAATTTGCCATCAATGTTTATGCCTTTTTGGATCCAATCTAGTTGGTTAAATGCACTCTTCAGGACTGTGATGAACAACTTGGGTTCAACAGTGTATCGCCTTATTTTACTCACAATCAGTACTTTAATCTCTTCAGTACTTTCAAGCAATTTTACCGTCATTGTAATATTCTTGTAGATATTATAAATAAGTTTGGTATACTCTGCATTCTTGAAGTGCTCGCAAAACTGCCATCAACTCAATTTGAATTATATTTTATAAATACCTCTAAATACCCATCTTTGGTACATACCCCGGGGTATATATCCAGGAAATTTACCCTTGAAAATAAATACCCGGGTATTTAACAACACTGCTTCTAGCTGTCGTAGATGCCCTCCGTTTGTTCCCCCACTCTTCACACATCCTTATTACTAATTCTGTTCCATACATACTCCTCATTTTCCGGATATTCTTATATCCCATAGGCATTATACCTTACTTATGTCTACTCATTCGTTTAATTTCCACATCACTGCATCTATACCGTATTCCATTCAGTAACTTAATAACCCTGTTTATCTCCACATTCCGCACCTTCCACACCTAGATATTAATCATTAAAGCTAACAAATCATCCCCTTCCCCTGGCTGACACCAATCAGCAAACGCAATGTATTGCACCTTCACCAAATACACTGTGGCATGACCTGCAATTTTCCTTCTTCCCGAGTCTACCACATTTCCATCCTTACTATCCACACTCTCGACATACACTCCATTTTGTCAGTTCATACCTCTTAAGATCGTACTTGGTGATCAGATATCGGCGGTATAACCGAAATATACCCGCTACCTTACCCCTAACATACTTCACATGCTGCAGGAACGGAAGCGGTCGATCCACCACAACTCCTGGTTACCTAATCGTATTTAACATTCTGACATTACCTATTTCAGTCCATAATAGGGCCCCCAATCGTCCTCTTGGAACAGAATATTTCTTATCCCTTGCATACTCAACCTTACATTCTTCTGCCCCTTCTTCACATGCTTGCCATATGCATTCCCACCTACTCTTAACTTTTATCAATAATACACCCACATGAAAATTTATCTGGTAATCGGCGTACCTATACCGGCACCAAGTCACTCTCACCATCCAAACCATTCCTGGCCTTAACAAACTCTATCCCTATGGGCATACCCGGTTTAATTTATATTCCACAAATTCACACCGCATTACTCTATTACTCAGGAAACTCTATATCGCACACATTAAGTACCTTGGACAATCTGTAAGTTCTAGTCCTTTTAAAATCCCCAGCAGCCAGATGGCGTTGAAGACATAGGAGGTATCAAATTTCACCACCACCGTATGCTAGCCATTATTCATCCTCTTACTAATCCATCCCGCGCCTGAATTGTCCCCTTTCTCTCCTAAACTGATACTAATTCTCATCCAATACTACCTTTTTCTCTGCGAAATTAACAGTTTCGCCGCAATCACTGTGTCCAAAACCTTTCCCACAAACAACACAAGGTATATCGGCCTGGCGCCCTCACTTCACTTAGGCATACAACTCTAGCAAGCTTTCATACAGCGGAATAGACACCTCTCAATCATCCCCATATTCCCTATGATACCATATATTTCGTCATTAGCCTGTCTGTCTATATCGTCTATATTTCGACGTCTTCGAGAAAAATACCTCTCAAATTACTGTCGTATTGTCCTTATATTCTTAGGTCATACACACTCCATCATCAAGGTCTGCTAATGGAGATACCGTACTTAATGTACTTCTACATATTTCTAATTTCTTCCCATTTGCTTACTAGGATTGGAGAAGATAGCTCCAAAGGTCCCATTTGGTAGAACCTCTGCAATGTTTTTCAACATTTTTCATTTTGATTTTTGTTAATGTAATTAGTTAAGCTTAAGAAAGTTTTAATAAAGTGTTTTAGGTTAATTTTGTCATTAATTTAATAAATAAGTTTTTCCTATTTATTTTTTTTTTCTATTTGTGAATTGACATGTGTTGTGTGAATACAAAATATAACCGTTTAATAACTTTGCAGGAAAACCGCCCCACTGTACTTTACTTACATGTAATAAATTAATATTTCTTGTAAAAACGTATAAATCACAAGACAATACCAATTATACCAATACTATTATGCATATCCTCTACATGATTTCGTTCCGCATTCATATCTACATGGGAACTATTATGTATCAATTGCGAAACGAGACGATCCGCGACCGTTAAATAATTGAGCTGACGGCGTGGGGTTTAGTAATAATTTAGGTTGGAAACGGGGCCTTATCGTGACGAGGGACGATTACGTATTGAAGATCTCGGCAATTTCAGACCCAATGCACTTACGGGGGCGCCTTTTAATATTTCCGCGGCGACGGGTATGGCAAACGGTAAACATAAATTCCTTCCCCGATCCTGTCACCTTGTAATTTCGACGGTCGTAAATTACAAACTCTTTCGTTAACGATTACCTACACAATTTGAATCGAAAAAAAGGAGGGCCTAAAATTACTACTTAGGTTTGCCACCATAATTTTATTAAGTATATATTAACACTTAATGTTAGTAATTTATTCACCTTAAATACTGATTTTTACTACAAGCGTTACAAAAATATAAGATTAGAAACCAGTTAATTGAAATAAATAAAAATGAAGAACATTAAAATATAATACCCATATTTTGCATAAAGATCTTTGTAAAGTCAACTCTAACTGAATTACTTTTTTTATCAATATTGAATCAGTTAGCAAGAACTCTTCTCCAAAAGTGGTAGGGAACACTTCATCTTCCTTAGTAGATTTCATAAAAAGAAGTCAGGAATTAATATGATTGAAAATGGTTGAATGAAGTAACGAACATATTTCTCGTGTCGAATTTAATTTATAACAGTACAATAAGGCATCTCCATGCATTCCAATTGTACAATTTTAGGCAGAAAATCTATACCAACTGCATATGGTAGTGCAAAAAAGATGATCAATTATCTGAAAATATTTATATTTATTTTTAAAATTTTAATTAAACCCATTAGTGTATTGTTGATGTTATAACAGTTTCTTTATTATTTGATTTGTGATACATTTATAAGCACACTATAAAGAAAATACTAATAATTAATAATTAGTAATAGATACTAATAATTTCAAAAATAATAACTTCAAATAGTAAATACCGTGGAAAAATGATACACTTTAATCGTTTTTAAAGATCAGAACTTCTTTTAATTCCTCGTTCCTAGAAATTAAATATCAGAAGTTATTGCTAGCAGTCCAAACGATTCTCCCGGATTTTAGCCACGTAGGTATCTGGCAATGCTTTTAAGGATTTGCTAACTAGGAGATGAGTCGGCTAATAGAAGGTAATCGTTGGGATCAAGGCAAAAACAAGGCAAAAGTCGAAACGTTAGGAACCTTTGCATATTTTAAATAGCTGTTCCCCATTATCTTCCTTAGCTGCGTATATTTTACCTACTGGATTTATACTTGTAATATGCCTTGAAAATCAGGTGATGAATAAGGTACTCGTAAAAACTCACTTCCTTTGCTTGTAATATTACATACTCCTCTTTTATTAACATTAAAATAAAATTATTGACTTTTAACATAAAGAGTCACTTTCATGTTTAATTTAACCTAAAATTGTAACATTTGTACCGTACGGGCAGGAACCAACTCGTTCAAAAGCGATTTTACCTCGCCATAAGGAAGTTTTAGAAAAGTATGTGTACTTTTTAAAAGTTTATTGAAACGGGGAATTATGGGCGCTTTTGATGCTTCAACTGTCAGAAAGTTTACAAATATACAAAGAATTGAGAGTTGTCGCACGGTAACAACTTTTAAATCTGTAATAAAACAGAAAATTGTCGTCAACAGATCGATATGTCCACTGCGAGACAGATGGAGGAAATGGAAAGAAACTCCCTTCTATCATTGCAACAATAATATTTTGCGGAACTGATTATCTCAGTCTTCATGAGAAGGATTTCTGCCAGGAAATGTTGATGAACTTCTTAAAATTTAGAATACAAATAGGTGATCATGTGATAATTGAGATCTGTAGTTAGGTTCTAAAAAAGTATATCGTTGATGAGGTAAAGACATATCAGGAAACAGATTAATTGTCCATCAAACAGTACGTTAAAACTAAACAAAAACTATTATTTTCATCCATGGCGAACCTCAACACACTATCTAGTTTTCAATCCAATATTAACAGACTTGTGAAACTAAGGTTTGATACATATGGAACAATGGCTAGAAAAGAATCGGGTATAATACAAGAAATTGTAGTGAAATAAGGCAAATTTCTTCCATTGTGCATCACACAGTCTTTATCCAATTATTTTTCTGGAAGCTTATTATGAATTTGTCAGGGAATTAAAGTATGATTTTTATAAAAGTGGACTAGACTCTAATCGAAAGAGTAAAAAGTGAAACGGTCGTTTGAATAACTGTGCGCAGTGAATCATATTTTCGAGTGATGTGTTGCCTAAAATGCCTAAAATTGGTTAAATCATAAAACAATAATGTATTTCAGTAAATTGTTTCTTATAATTTAATCAACATTGTCAGGATTTCGAATTGAGCATTTCCACTATCGTATTTGTAAAGGATTAACCTTTTTAATGGGGTATTGTTCATCGCAATCGGTTAAGAGATTCTCTTGTTATGTTCTTATGAAAATATCGTAACTCTTATTTAGAGTTTAGCCAACAAAATTTAATGCTGAAAAGAGACTACAATTTGCATTGTGTATGAAAGTTTGGCTATGGAGTGTCTTTTTCCAAGTAAATTAAAGTGCCATTTAGATGGTTAATTTTTGAAAGCTAAATATTGAAAAAATTCACTCAATTGTTGTAAGGAATACTGAGACCAAAAACTCTTTCCAGCATGAGCTGATGGAAAGTATAACATTGCAGTTTTTAATTTTAAAAACAGGTTGTTATGGAACGTCGTCACGTAGAGTTAATTTTATACAAAAATTAAAAAGAATAAAGTGATTTTTAAATAAAAAGTTACATCAAACTCTGTCTTTTAGTTGGGAAAAGCTTCGAACCAATTGCCAAGTTCTCTAGATACAATAAAACGGGCATAGCAAAGTGTAGTCAAAATAGTTTTGTTGTTAAACTTTATACATTGTCTGCTTATAAAATTCAGTGCATTGAGTTTGAGAACCTGATTTTACTATAGTGTTAATATTGCATTTAAATTGCAAATAAAACTTCCCCACAATAGAGAGATCTTGCATTTTGCTTTTGCTGTATACAGGGTGAGTTAATAGTATCCCGGCGATCGATAGTTACTAAACCGTTTGAAAAACAAAAAAATATTTTGTACAAAAGTTGTTTGACTCATCACTTTCTATTACGTAAAATTATTTTCACTTATACAGGATGTTCCATTTAAGCGTAACGGAGAGTACGTCAATTTATTTAAATGGAACGCCCTATTTATTTTATCATATAATAGATACAACTAAATTTGTTTATAGAAGCGTATATGTTACTATTTCACAGCGTTCATAGTTCCTGAGATATTCAATTGTTGTTCCAAAATGTGCCCATTACAGGATTTTTTTAAAAACGATGTACAAATCACATTTTTTCCGATTTTGCCTTGAAACTACGCCAGACAATAGTAAGCCAATAGGTAGATGATAGTATTCAAAGATATTAGATACACTATACAGAGTGTTTATAAACCTTAACTACTTTTGATGTTGTTCAAATGGCTTTTTCTTAAGTTTTTTAAATGGAACCCTTGTATATTGTGTGCTAGTTGAATTGCTCATCAAGTTCCCTTTAATTAATGATAAGTATGTCATATATCTAACTATAATAGTTTTCCTGATATTTAGAATTGAAAGAAAAATGTGTAATAAAATGTTATTTTTGTACTTAAAAAAGTGACAGAACGTAATATATTCTGTCCTTTCTTTGTCACTTTTTTTTTGTTTGTCTGTCATTTCTATATCAGTAATATTATATTAAAATACAATTAAAAAAAACTAATAATTAAACAATCAAAACGTGATAAAAATACAAAAAATACAATTAAATGGCGGAACAATAAATCCCTTCTGTAATTACTAAATTATTTGAAGGAAATGCAGCAACAAACTATAAACAATTACTAAACGTTGCTTAACAAGTAGGTATTAATTTAATTAATATTTAGAAGTTGTTCCAAATACCGCCCATTCAAAAGATCTTGAGGTATCTCTTAACATGTGCATCTTATTTTCTCTAAAGTTGTAAATTATATGGCAGAACAATTGCATATTTTATTACTTACATCTTTTTAAAATATCATAAAGTACTAAGTCGCATTAAAATCTGGTATATGCCAGCAAAATTATTTTACATTATAAAATATTAATCAAATAATAAAAGGAAGAACAAAAAAACTGATAAACATAGACAGAATATAATATTAAGTACAATAACGCATATTTTATTACACATTATTCTTTAAATTCTAAATATCAGGAAAGGTACTAAAATTGGATATATGACATACTTATCATTAATTAAAGGTAACTTGACGGGCAATTCAACCAGCTCACGATATACAGCGTGTTCCATTTAAACAACTAATGAAAAAGCCATTTGAAAAACATCAAAAGTAACTAAGCTTTATGAACACGCTGTATAGCGCATCTAATATCTTTGGATACTATCATTTACCTACTGGCTTTGACTATTATCTGACATAGTTTCAAGGCAAAATTGGAAAAAATGTCGTTCTTACATCGTTTTTAAAAAGATGCTGCAATGAGCACATTTTAGAAAAACAATTGAATATTTTAAGAACTATGAATGCTATGAGTTAATAACATATACGGCTATATAAAAAAAATTAATGCTTCTCATAATATGATAAAATATACAGGCTGTTCCATTTAAAAAAAATCGACATACTCTCCGTTATGCCTAAATGGAACACCCTGTACAAGTGAAAGTAATTTTACGTAACAGAAAGTTTTTTTCTTTCTCAAACGGTTTAGCAACTATCGCCCGCCGGGATACTAATAATTCACCCTGTATATGTGAAAATAAAATGTTTTGAAAATTAAAAAAATACTCAAGTTTTATTTCTTTCTCTACACTTTATCATTGCCCACTTAATTTCGAAAGCTTATTGTTAGCAGCAATATATTCGCATAAATGTTGAGGATAGTTCTTAATATAAGATTTTTTTGAACTTTCAACTATTTGTCAATTGATATGTAAGAAAATTTAAAGAAATGTAACAAAAGATTCTAAGAAATTACACTGAACCTGGAAACTCTGTTCACAGATTACAGCATTACTAGTACCCGCTGTTATTGTTTATCGTAGGCCCAACATAAATGCACTCTAAATCAGTTCTATTACATTTTCTTCTATACAAATATTCAATGCAATAAAGGTGATATTATTACTATACTTAAAATCTCTACCATCTCTCCTTCCTTTGAAATTGAATTGTGCTCGTTATTTACATTCATTACTTTTATGTCCGCTTTTACCATATGAATAACATGAAAAAGGAAACGTTTTGAAAGTTACTTCTTCACTATTTCTTGATTCACCTTTACTTTTCTGTTTTAATTGTTCATCTAACAGTCTTGATCTTACAAAATGCACCTTTATTGCATTGAATATTTTTAAAGTCTTTTTAAAATTTGGAAACCTTTGGCAAAGAAGAAAGCAACTCTAAACGTAAATTACAAAGAAAGACAAATTGCAATTAATGCATTAATAGTAGAAGGATTCAAACATAACTTGCTATAAGTTTCACAACTAATTAAAAAAGGAATAAAAATAACGTTTACAAGAAAATTTCTAAAGTTTCTAAAGTTCAAATGGATTCGAAATTGAATCCAAGACATTAAAAGGGTTATTTATATTAGAATTAAAATTTAAAGATGAAAATAAATATACTCAACCAGAAATGTGTTGTAATATAACACAAAATGAAGATGTGTAGCATAGAAGATTAGGACACCTAAATAAAATTATGTTATGTTACTAAATTTACCAGTAAGTGAAGAAAGATGCAGAATATGTATAGAAGAAAAATCGACAAGAAAAGCATACGCGAGATTCATTGAAGAAACCTGACAAATTGGAGAATTAATTTTCAAGCACTAATTGATGATTATTCTCATTTTGCTGTAGTACATTTATTAAACAGTAAGCAAGAAGCTGCACAGAATGTAATTAATTTTTTAAAATTAATTAAAACACAACATATAATAAAATAAAAATAACATAAAAAGGTACTTCCTCTTGTACAAGCTTTAACTAGCTCTCTGAGCATACTAATTATAACAAGTTCCTCTTCTTTACTAGCTTTATATGAATGCACATAACCTCCACCCGAATTACCACTTACTTATAAATACGATGTAATTAGATTTACCAGAATGTTGCCTTACCTATTTCTGATAAAAAGAATAATCGGATTCCACAAGACCGTTGATTAAAACCAAGACTTTCAAAACAAATAAAAAATTTATAAAAAAAACATTTCTTTTCACCTATTTTACATGTATTAAAAAAGAAACCATAAAAATCGAGCTTGACAAAAAAGGGTTTAACACCCTTCTTAAGAATTTCTTTTAAAACCATCTAAGCTTCTTCCGTTTCAAATTTGTATAAGACCTGTAGCCCCTTTTAGCACCTGCAAACATGTGCCGTTACGCACGACCCGTTCGAACAGGTCCGTCTTATCTCAAAAGGAATTCCCTATGTCTCGGCGGTTACTCCTTCGACTTTAAAAGGTCGTAAGCAGCAGTAGTACTACGACGTGACGTCACACCATTCAACCACCGTTCAAGTTTCATTCCTTCACTAAACGGTACGCCTCTATGAAGGGGAAACTTATACAAACGACAGATGTTCTAACCAGAAACCGCTCTCCGCAAGAAGAACAATGAGAAAGACCCTCACGAACCGATGGGTTGGACCGGTTCCTACTCGTTCGAATTAACCTATGCAAATGTACTGTTTGAATTTCGATGAGGGAGAAGTGATTTATTCATCAAAAAGTTACTTTGATTTAGAATCGTGAATTTATTACATTATCTTATTTTTTATCAAGTTCAATGAAATGAGTTTACGTTAAAGTAGACGATCATAAGCGTAGTTGATTTTGTTTTTCATTTTGGGGGAGAAAATTGAGCTGTTATACTATACACATTCCAATCCTTATTGGAGAAATTTTTCTCAAGGGTATAAAAAGAACATTCTTTGTTAAATCGAAAAACTCAGCCAATACCTAACTTGGTATTAAATTAATTTCATCTTCCATTTTTACGACATCGACATTAAAAAAGCAACTTTATTTTTTTGAATATCATGAAGTCATCATAATATCAACTCAATTCTATGGAATATTGCATGAAATTTCCAACATTACATCAGTATCACGTAAATGTTTTTATCTACAACTATTGAATTATCTATTCCTTATATATTTGACGGGTAATGACACGCATTACTCGCATGACCGACAAGTGTTGAATAATGAAGCCATTATTCCACAGTTCTGACACGACCTACTAATCAACAATCAACTTCATCTTCGTGGGCAACAGCCGTCATTATACGCTTGTTGAATAATATACTACTATCTAGGACTGTTTGGATAAGACTCATTACCCCACTCATTTGAGGTGATTTGAGTTACGTAATGAAGTTCATTACCGCACTGGATTCATTACGCAACGCATTTTTAGCCCAATCAGAACAGACTTAATTTATTGGAACGAGCAACAATACAAAAGAAAAAGTGCTACCTATTTAAGGAGAAACAATACTATTTATTATAAACATTAATTGTAATGCTTTTACATTTCGAAACACTTATTCCAGATGAGTAAACATATTATTGAAACTGACATTAATTCAAAATTGTCAACAATCATTTCAAAATATTTTTATGAATGTCAAAATAGACCTTTTGAAAGAAATTGATTTTTAAATAATTTTTAGTAATCGTAGATAAAATATTGTATATCACACGTGGGCTAGAACATAATTACAGTACTCGTGTGATTACACACATTCTCCACACTCGTACAGTAACTATATTTCTAGCCCACTTGTAATATAAATAGCTGTTTTCTCATACAATTTTATAGTATTCATTCCGTTGGACAATCTTTGATATCTATGATGCTATAAATATTGATCAATCAGGTATTTTTGATCGAATCAAACTTTTTTGAAAAGAGAATGAATTTGTTTGATATAAAATAAAGAAGACTTCCTAAAAACTAAATTGAATAGATCGCTTAATTCGAAGGGGGTTTCCCCATATGAACGCTGCTACCACCTGCACCCGTAAAAAGAACGGCGCGCGGCGTCTGGGGCGACGACGACGATACCTGGGGCCAGCTGCGTTCGCGGTACATCGTGTCGTGGATGACGTCACTAGCAGCTGCCGTGAGGGCTACTACTACTTCGCGATTAAATTCCTACCGTGCAACCAGCACATGATAACCTCTAGGGCACGCGTGCTTGTTTACACGCTTCGCCGACACCTACATACATTAGCATTTTGATTTTTTATTTTTAGGTACAAATGTGTAAACTCGATAAATTACTAATAGAAAATGTGCGGTGTTAATAAATACAGGGTGATTTATTAGCTCACCATCAAACTTTGACATATGATAGGTAATCTAATTACCACAGAAATGTTAATGAACATATGTCCTATTTCAATTATTAACGAAATTATAACACTTTAAAGTTTTCTGCAATTTATTAATAGTCAGTAAAATCAAACATTCAACAAAAACAAAGCTGTCATTGTAATATGTCAGTTTGCTGTAAGGTGAAAATGTACGCTTATAGCACTTAAGAGTATGCTGATATAATATTCGTGTATGGTTTTTGCAATGGAAATGCTCGACAATCAGTACGAGAATATCAAGAAAGATAGCGTCATTTACCATATTATTCAGTTTTTAGCGATTCTTTCAGAAGACTTCGAGGCACAGGTAATCCTGCTCCAGCAAAAGCTAGTCGACCGCATGTAGTAATTAATCCTGTCATTTATTCCTTCCATCAGCACTCGAAGAATAGCACACAACATACATGTAAGTCAAAATTTTGCATGGCGCGTATTGAACCGCGAAGTCCTTCATCCGCATCGTAAACAGAATGTTCAAGCTCTACAGCCAGGAGATAATCAGCAACAGTTAATATTTTGTGAATGGTTATTGCAGCAACATGCCCATAATAATGACTTCATTTCAAATGTTCTCTGGATGAATCATGTTTTGCACGAGATGGTATAAATAATTACCACAATGAACATATCTAGGCATTACAAAATCCGCATGCGATTAGACCAAGGTAATTGCAAGAACGTTTCAACATAACCTTTGGAGTGGAATATTTAACAACAATTTACTAGGTTTGAATTTGCATGTACTTGATGGATGTTTGAACACTGAAAAATCACAGATTTTTTTTGAACCATACACTTTTTGATTTACTTGAAGATATACCTCTTAATGTAATTCAAAATATGTGGTACCAGCACGAGGGTGCCCCACCTCATCGCAGAAGAGTAGTTGTCGAGTGGTTAAACCAATATTTTCCAAACAAGTGGATTGGTAATAATGGTCCATTTGCTTGGCCATCTAGATCCCCCGACCTTAATCCATTGGATTTCTACTTATGGAGTCATGTGAAACAAATTGTGTATCAAGTGGAAATTAACACACGAGAACAGTTATTAAACAGAATACAAATGGCTGCTACTGAAATAAGAAATCAACCAGACATTTTAATTTGGCTGAAGAACTCTTTAATTCGTCGTTGTGAAGCATGTATTCTAGCAGAAGGAGGCTATTTTGAACAATATTTTTAATATTTGTGTTTTAAAAAAAATGTAGCTAATTATGATATAAAAATTAAAACTTGAAAGTGTTATAATTTCGTAAATAATTAAAATAGGATATGTTCATTAACATTTTTTTTTTGTAATTGGATTAGCTATCATATGTCAAAGTTTGATGGTGAGCTAATAAATCACCCTGTATATACAGACTTTTTCAAAAATAAAATATTAAAATATAAATCCTCCACAAACATTTCATGTATCAAACATTACCGTTATAAACAAAACAAAAGTATTAAAAGAAATCTTATAAATTCCCTTAACCAAACATATTTTTTTTCTAAGGAAACCATAAAAAATAAAGTCAAGCTTCCTCTTCATGCCATAACCGACGAAAAGCAAACAAAGAGTCCCCTCGAACGAAAATAATAAAGCCTAATCATTCCGCGTCTGCCCTTCTTATTACCCGCATTGGACTCTAAAAATAAAAGATAGGGTTAACTGAAAAAAGAAGGGTCTTTTCACATGTCTCCTTAAAATGTCCCGCGGCGGGATATTTGCGATTATTGTTTCCTAAGTGCTTAAGAAATTTGTGTTTAATTCAAGATACCCGCACTGCTACTTACTCTTTTTCATTTCACAAAAGGGTTCGTGTATTGTAGCAGAACTCGAGGGGAATTGTTACTGTTATCTCATCGGAAAATTAAAAAAAAAATACTTGAGAGAAAATTATTTAAAAGAGATGAATATTTGAGTAGTAAGATGAAAGGTGAACAAGAGTACTTTTAAGAATAAGTAGTGAACCCGTATGAACTTTTTTAGATCGTTGTCTTTAGATTGTTTTAAAGTGGTTTATGTTCGGTTATGTCATGATTATTAAGTTGTTAAAAACATCTGTCTAAAGAGAAGTACATTTAAAATTCAAATTTTGAAATTTGTTTATAAAATGAGGTTGCTCAAAGTCAACTTGAAGGGTAAATATGAGAAAGTAAGAATATTATATTAAGTAAGTGAATAAAAATTAGGTATTTGTCGCAAAATTTAAAAACAATAGATTTTTAAAGACTTATTAAATAGAGTATCATTACAACAAGCTACCTGTAAGATCTATCGAATCAACTATGCAATCTAAGGATAAAGAAAAGTTACACTAACTGAAGAATAGTGGGCTAAATATAAATCCTTTGTTTCTCTCTCATCCTTATCATCTATCTCGTGATAACATTTCCCATGCAAAAACATTTCTAACCAAAATCTTCTTTTGCAACTAATAACCCATTAGATTTCGCTTTCCATCACACGTATGTTATTGTTACCAATGTTATTTAGTTTAATATATTCGATTCTGTCAGAAGAAGTAAAATAACTGGCTATTTTTGCTCGTCAAGTTTCTATACTTCCCATGCGAATTTTCATTTTGATGAATTTAACAATCTTCCTTGCTTTGTAGCTTTAGTTTGCAGTTATTAATTTTAACAGATGTCTAAACAACAATGAAATAACATAGGAGTAGTAAGATTTTTGCTATAAACCTCTTCCTGGAATCTTAAGGTTAAGGTTACGCGGTTTGACCTTAACATGCAGGTGACTTTGGTGAAAGGTTAAATACTTTTTTGCTTGTAAAATTTATATGTCGCCACCTGAGAATTATTTTGAACCAAATCGCTTACGTCTACAACGTAGTAATTTTTTGGGAGCTGCTTAAGTATTTTCCATGTGATAAGGTGGAAGCCCGATTTTTTTCTTGTATTTAGATTAGAGTTTATCCCTTTAGTTACTTCTTCCGTGGTAACTGGAGCAATGTTTCTTGAATTTAAATTATCTGTACCTTTAAAAGATGTCAGCTTTCTGTTTGGTTATTCTTGCTCATTCGCCTATTTATAATAGTAGTTAGTCTTGTTATAAATCTTTCAACCATATGCTACAGGAATCTTTTATAAGTTTCTTTTAAATTGTATTTTGTTTGGAAATAAATTCCTCTAATTTCCAATTTCGTTAAACTAATAACTATTTTGGCAAACTGTACTTCATCTATGAGCAATGCGAAGGGGCAGTAACCTCTGTCACTTGTGATCGCCGATTTTTACATGGAGATGTTTGAAGAGGAAGCGTTAAAGAAGAGTCCGTGGAAACCGAAGCTATGGCTCCGTTACGTGGATGACACTTTCGTGATCTGGTAACACGGAAAAGAGTAACTCCAGGAATTTCTAGACCACCTAAACTCACAACACCCCAGGATAAAATTTACCATGGAAACGGAAACTGCAAAACAGTTACCATTCTTGGATATATTGGTCACTAGGAAGACAGATAGGGGCATGAAACTGGTATATCGAAAGAAGACATATACGAATAGGTATCTGCAGGCTTCATCCCATCACCACCCACAACAGAAGAGGTCCGTGATTCAAGCCTTTTTTCAAAGGTCACCTTTTCAAATTTCCGATTTCACTTTACCGTTATTAATACGTTCCGGTTAACCTTTGTTTAATTTGTTTCTTTTTTTCGTAAATTTATGTACTGAAGATGAAACATTAGTTTCGAAACATGTCTACTTGAATAGAATTAAAACATTTTAGTATTTCTCAAAAAAGTTTTTACTTTTACATACATCCTATTTTATTATATTTAGAGAAATATGGAGAATTTCATCCCATTTATGGGACAATATTGACTCACGTTTATTTTTAGCTGCAAACAGGATCAACTTCGTCTTTGATGAATTTATCATTAGACTATGCCGCCGAGAAACGTCAACAACAGCCCGGATATCGCTATTAACATGATCACAGCCTGCTGCCACATCACTCGGCGAAAAAGAATAATACAACTGCGTGTCGTCAGCGTAGAAATGTGATTTACAATAATGCAAGGACTCCGGAAAACTTCTAATATAGATGGTAAACAAAAGCGGGCCCAGGACGGAACCTTGGGGAACACCTGATCCTATTTTGAGCGAATCAGAAACATTGTCATTCAAAATAACATGCTGTGTACGGCCAGATATATAGCTATACAGCAACTTAACCGCCATGTCATCCAACCCTACAAAATTTAAAATAGATTGCAGCATTGCATGGTTTATGGTATCAAATGCCTTTGAAAAATCTAACAAACATAAGAGAGTGGCCTTCCCCTTATCCAACTCTGTGACGATATCATCAATTATTGTTAATAGTGCAGTGGCGGAACCATAACCATTCCTAAAGCCAGACTGAGTGTCCGGGAGAAGATTATTGTCATAAATATATCTCTGTAATAAGAGTGATAATAAGCCTCTGAGTAATAATAATCCTTTCCGCCACCTTCGACAGCACCGGAAGAATACTTATTGGTCGAAGATGAGAGAATGCAGAAGGATTACTAATTTTTGGGAGAGGCTTGACCAACGCAATCTTCCAAGCTTCAGGAAATTTTCCCTCAGACAAACAAGCATACATATGTCAACATACGTTACAATATATCCGACTGCATTTGTTTTAATTGCGTTTATTGTCTGAAGCACATCCAGATTACTTACAGGTTGAAATGAAAAATGTGCATCACCTATCTTATTGTTTTTGTAATAGTTTAACAATTCCATCAGGTGAAAATGCAGCCAAGGTTGAATTTATAATAATAACTTAAATCATTAGGACGATCAAAATGTTGCAGTATTACATAATTTCCACGTGTACTCACATTGGTCTCTCTCAGAGCCTTCCAGGGATTATTGCGCTCGCATTGTATCCGTCTTTCCAAAAAAACTTTCTTCTCCTCATCAATCGCCGCATTGGTCAAACCACTCAGCCGTTTGTAATAATCCCATGCTTGTTTTGTTTTTGTTGCTTTAAAGTCTTTAAAGGCTTTATCCCTAAGTCTCTGCATCTCCTTAATAGTCGGCGTAATCCAAGGGGCTGCGGGTCTAGTAAATCTGTATCTTCTAAATGGAGCATGACAATCAATAACCGATAACATACTAGAAGTGAGGAAATTTACTTTGTCGTTTATATCAGTGAAATCAAATATTAAAAAGAACGGAATGCAATATAAGTCACCAAGAAAAGCTTCATCATTGAAATATTTGAAACATCTTACATTTTTATATAACGGAAACTGTGGTGGCAATACAAACCTGACATCGCAAAATACCAATATTAAATACCTTATCTCGTACAATCTCTAGATCTGGAACACAAATTATGTCTATCAAAGTTTGTGAACTTGCTGTAATTCTTGTGGCGGAAGGGACTATTTGAAAGAGCCCAACAGAACTCAATAAGTCAAGAAATGCGTCTGTAGCAACTGAACTAGTCTAATAAATTAATATTGATATCACCCATCAAAATTACTCTGTCGTGCGTTGACACCACATTGGAAAGAGTACTTTCCAGCTCATCAACAAAAATTGAGTAGTTAAATTTAGGAGGTCTGTAAATTACACCAAGAGCAAAACGCAATATATCCACCAGAACAGAAATCCACAGCTGTTCTATAGCATTTGAAATACCGCTGAATTTAAGAATAAAGTCCACTGTGCCAAAAATTGTCAAAACGGATACAGACAAAACGTATGGATCCATTAAAACCTTGAGGTCGAATATTTTCACGATACTTACAATACTTTCTCTTCATATATGCAGAAAACTAAAAACTTTCGTGAAGATGTGCACTGAAATTTCGTTTCATTATGACCCGGCAATTAACTGTTATTGGATAATCTAGTTGCGACATGACAAGAGATGATCGATTAAACACAAAAGCGAGTTTTATTAGTAATGGTTCATTTTGTCAAAAAAGTAACACGATTTGCCTTTTTACTATTGAAAGTATCGTGAATTGAATCCGAAAAGTGTTCAAATTTTGAGTACAAAGGGGTTGAAATTGGTATTATTATGGCATATTTCCAACAAGAGAGGAATGGATATTTTTACGACAACAATACCGGAAGAGTTTGCCAACAGCAGTAACAAAGTGTCTCCGATGGCTTAATTTGGACTTTAGTTTCAATATAAATCTTGCTTCAACTACTGTTACAAAGTTAAATACTATTCTATATTCATGAAATTCATTATTAAATTCAACATCCAAAAGTATTCATTAAATTCCACCGCGTTATTCAGATTTTTGGGTAGAGTATTTGATAATCACCAAACCACAGATTCTATCATAACCAGTTTATCTAACAGATACACTTCTTTCTCTCGAGTAACAGCCCTATTGTCTTGTTTCCGTTAATAACATTCTAAATAGTATTAAATTGTATTAATAAAACTCCTGGTAGATTGGATTCTTAATATCATCATCTAGCTGTGTCGATCAGCTTGACCTAACCCTGTTTGATACCTGAAGAAACAAAAACACGCAAATAGAAATATTATTTTAAATCGTCGATATTTTAATAGAACAAAATAAACAAATACTTTAGCTTCTCATTTATCTCTCCCTTATAAAAATATTAATATTATTAGAAAAGTAGTTTTCAATAAACTATAGAAATTTCGTGTAGGGTTAGTGGTACTTTTCTGGTTTCAAATGGTTTAGTTTGTATGGCTTAAGGTAACCCGGTGCTGTCAGGGATAAAATTTATGCGCAGGTTGTCAAAAAAAAAGAAAAAATAGAGCAGGGGTGAAAAGGCACATTGCTTTGGGTCGCGTGGCTATACACCCTTTGAACTCAATTTCCCCTTTTGGTAAGGTGACACAAAGACACGACAGCTGCGTACATTACTGAGAAAAGGCAAACAAGGGAGAAATTTCATTTTTAGTTTTTATAGTACTCTCTAGAGAGCCAATTAAAATTATTAAGTTTGGTTAATAATTTAACTGTAGATTCTGTAAAGATAGGTTTGCTACTAACATAAATAAAAATATGTACTTATTAAGCGAATAGACTATTAGGGTAGCAAAAAGCAAAACAATAGTAGCGTAACGGACCGTCGCGATTCGAGTAAGGGTGAATCGAGTTGTTAGATTCCTGAGCAGATGGCCCGACACCCCCAAAACCCCAATAAGGGGGAGAGGAAATTTTTCTATGTACGAATCCGTACCTCAAACTGGATTTAATCGAGTAACGGTCGACCGGTTTCCTGTGTTAGGGTCGTTTTTATTGATGTCCACTATCTATCCACTCTCTCCACCCCATATCGAGCATTTACCGACGATTTTCCGTTGTTTAATTTTCTACGTGCAATATCACTTCCGGTATTATTTTATGATTCACCGCCAGGTGCTAAACATTTTCAAACATCAAGCTTCAATCAATAATTCAAATAATATTCTTCAATAAGTTCACGTCGAAGCAATTTCAAGAGTCCTTACTTATTTTTAGCTGGTTATTTAAATATCTTTGTGCATTTTCTTTAAACAACCTACAATGGTATATCTTTCACGTCATTTTCAGAGACCCCAATTATGTACAATTCCTTAAAATCCAAACCCTTAACGATATTCCTAATTATCATCGCCCTCTAAATTCGAGGAAGCTTATTATTCGGCGGCTTCTTCAACAGGTGTCGTCTGTAGGCGCCGACGTCGTCACCTTATTTAAACAAGTTAAGGACCGGGGATTTCTTGGGGTGGTCTTGTTCAAAATTCAATAGAACGACTCACACCCCTAAAGGGCGACGTCTTCTCTCGTCGTTCCTATTCAGGAACGATTTGAAAGCCGCTTGCCTTGAAGGTGTTTGGTAAGGTGGTCGATTAGGGCGACGACAAATCTTTAAAAGAGGGCCTTATAGAAAAGTATAAGAGGGTACGTTGTTGTAACTGGGTGGTGTAGATAGAGGGTTATAAGGAGAGCTTCTTAATAATCTAAGAAGCGTATTTTGATAATTAGTGATGGTTCTTATGAATTAAAAACAACTTTAATTTTTTTTTGAATGCACTGTAGATAATCAAAAGATAATATATCATTTTTATGGACATACATACAAGTATGAATAGTATCAACATGAATTTAATGGTCTTTGTTGCGGTATCGCTATTTTAGGTGGTGTATGTAGACTTTTGTGACTAACTGTATTTAATTTTTACAGTATCTTGACAGCTGCCATATTATCCATATTATACTATTGTCGTGGCATTGTCGCTAAACACCAATAACACGATTTTAAAACATATTTATGCAAATGTCAATTACCATTACAATTTTACCATTTTACTTTAAAGTCGAAAAGATACAGTAAAAATCACGATGTTTGTGCAGCATTAAAAAATCGTTGCAAAACCTGAAAAATCAGCCATGTTTTTCTATTTAGACTAATTTCAGGCAATGAACACTACATGTTTACTAATTAGAGACGATTATTTGTTTCCATTTATTATATGAATGGCTTTTTTGTTAGAACTCTACTACTACAGCTTCATAGCACAAGTCAAACTGTTTCGTGATTTGGTTATGTCAAGCAAAGTAGTTGATGATGATCGTTCATCGTTTTTAAAATTGACAGCTTTTCTCAAAGGTAGTATTATAGCACAGTATACCTCTTACTTTTATGTCAACCTGCAAATATTTGATTGAACAACTGTTCAATATTGGACAAATTATTATCAGTAAATAATAAATATAACAGTGGTGCAAGATTAATTCCTTGAGGAAATGTGTAAAGAAGTTCAGAGAGACTTTCTGAAAAATAAAATTGATACGTTTCTTAATATTCATGGTGTCCATTATATTTTTGGGTGACAAATTCAGCAGTTTTCTTTATCTAACTCATTGAAAAAGATTCCGGAGGTTTAAATTGTTTCAAGAACAATAAAATTAATTCAAGATCGGAAGTCTATCTTGAACATAATATTTAAGGATTCTGTAACTCTTCCTAAGCACACGACGAAGTCATTAAAAGAATTCTTTTTGCTAAGAAATGCAAACAATTTTGTTTCTGGATTACATTACAGTATTTTAGCAAAAAATTAAAAAATATGTATATAAGTTCTCACGCATCATTACCATCAGGGGACTGTTTAGGCATAGCTTGTACCCTCGTCCAGTAAGAAAGATATAGAGTTAATATTTTCATTGCTCCAACTTCCAGAAATTTACCATATGCTAGACTGTACGGGGAGTCTGTTAGAATAAAAAAGTCGAAACCATGTGTATGGTAGATATAGATTTCAGTGATCTTCAATGTCAAGCACTGATCCAGGGGTATTCAGCGCGTCAGAACCTTGCTTTCTAAAGATAGGTATACCTCAAACATTGTTCTATAAGTACAATGTTGTAGAACATTGTAGAAATGTCGAAGTCAGTGGGTTGAAAAGTACATACTTTAAATTTCGCGTAGGAATTATTGTACAAAAAAATAATTATTTTAAAGTACAATTATAAACGTAGCCAGAACACTCTGCAGGAAAGAAGCATCTTGCTGGTTGTCACCATAACTCGCTTAACAATGACTACTTAATCCTTATTAGTGTGGCTTCAGTTAAACATATCGGATTTAAACAATAATAATTGATGTCAAAATTGCAGATCGTCAAGCAAAAGTTCAAAAAATCGGTTAAATTCCGTCTTATCAGTGAGCAAAATCATATAGTAAATAATAATATACAAAAAAATCAGTACGCTTAACTGAAGATAATTTTATGTAAATAAAGGACGTCAAAGAGTACTACAATAGTAAGGTAGGTAATTTTAAGACTTACTACAATTCATCAATTCCTAATCCATAATAAATAATTTGGGTTTTAGTAGAAGGTAAATCTAGCCCCTGGTGGACGTTTGGCTCGCTTCTACTTGAATACGCATCAGCTTAATTCATACGTTGCTCATCCTTCGTTGTGCAAAATGTAATCATTTGAGGTCCAACCTTAACTTGCATTGGATCTGCTACGTGTATTAAAGATAACATTCCGCTATTAAAAACGCAAACCACTAAATAAGTAGCGATTTGCACAATAATAGCCCCACTTGATGATGTCTTCGGAGCAAACTTCTAGCATTAAAGCTCTCATTGCAGTTTTGGGTAAATCCTTCTAAACAACGTTGTAGTAATTCTGGCTTGCTTAAATCTGTGTAAATGGGGCTATTGCGTCGATGACATTCTGCGGCAATGATGGTTTATCCCATGAATTTACACCTTTTGGGCTAAATGGTGTTTTGTCCAGGTATCATGGACGGTGTTAGTTCCGTATTCTGTATTGATGCTTCATTCGTAATTTTGTTTTCTTCCTCGATACTTTTTTGCATCAATGTTTCGGCTACTGCTGTCGAAATAGTATGTATACTATGAACAACGGTATCATAAAATTAATGAAAAACTAGTCTCGACATATCCATAAACGCACAAAATGTGAACATTGCGAATATAAATCTATAATTTACTTCGTAAGCGTTACCAATTAAAGGGCAGGAATTTATATACTTCCGGTCACATGATTGGCATTTTATAACTAATTTGAAACACAGTCCACGACAGCTTGATTCCTGGAAAGTTATGTTGCTACTAGAGTTTAAAGTCACTTTATGAAAATTGTAATCGCTAAAAATACAGTAAAGGTTATCAGTTTGTAGTTTATCGTTGAGTACACAGAAACGTCTGGAATATTGTTAATTTTTTTCTTTTGGTGCTGGACTAATCTTGTCTAGAAGAAGCCAAATGTTAATGAAACTAACAAGAAAAGATGTGTCGCTTTTGTAATGAAATACAAATATTTTGGAAGATTCTAGATCTAATGGAGAATAAAGATGAGACGCAGAAAAGGGTTGCACGACGGCGCCTGGGTTAAGCAACTTAACATTTGTAGAGAATACAAAAGATCACTCAACATATTTAAATGTTAAAAACGGGAGCAGTCATCAACAAAATGTATTTACCCCGGCATTTGTATTTTTTACTAGATAAGAATCCTAAGCTATAACGTGCCCCATCAATTGCATTCGCTAATCCAGTAGTCCGCTTTAAATTGCATAGAGCATTTGTGGGACGAATTAGAGTACACCAGAAGTAGCTTAGATTGCTACCTCTGATTAATGAGTAGAAAATGATGGACAATCCGAAATAATATTCCTGAAATTAATACCTTTAAATATAGGCAAGGTTCGCGCACGTTGACAGACTACGGAAGAAATACCCTTCTTGCAAGAAATTAAAAAGATTTTAATTAGAAAGCTGTGGAGTTACCATCTAGCGACTACCCCTTATTACTCAATCAAAACTGAGGGTAAACTCTTACTCTTATTAGAATTATGACACGAGAGACTTATGTTATACCGTTGATGAATCTCAGGCATGTTAGTCTTTGCATATTTGTAATCTATCGGTGTGGATATCTGCAAATAATCTGATTAATATAGTAACAGTTTACTGCACTATATTAGATTCTCTATGAACGTAACGTATGTACAAAAATATGTATATAAAAATGAACGTAACCTCAAAACATTCACCAAAGTGTCTAGAATAAGGAAAGTTTATTTAGACGATTGTAATACAATTTTGTTGTTGTCCTGGTTTAGCTACACAGTTTAATTGAATTTTGTTATGAATGATTATCGTAATACCACGATTATTATAATACTATGTATGTCAATACTATCAACCCCAACTACATTTAAAACCCCTATCTTACTCCTATGCATCTTTTAATCATAGATGGGATAGCTTAAATCATTAGTTTATACAATAAACGTGAATTTAAGAGAGTCTAAGAGAAAAGCCAATCAAATTGTCATTTTTTACAGCCATTTTACAGTCATAATCAAAAATCATCTTACATTGCAATGATCTAGCAATAAAATTCACAAATGAATTGAAACGCAGGGTGGTGTATGTGAACATTTAATTTAATTTTCAACATCGCGTGGGGAGCTGGAGTGTAGATTGAGTAGTTTACCAGTTGTCACTGTCGGTCACATGCCTAGATAAAGGAGGAGGGTTTGTGAATAAAAAATTGCTTAACTTGCTGAACAGAGAAAAATACTACTTTGGAAATCTAAAATACTATGAATGGGCAGTTGGAATATAATAATATATAATAAATAAAATTCGTTTTTGCACTTAAATGGATTTTTGTTGATTTTGTCAAAATCAACTTTGACAACAACTCGCATGACACATCAATTCTTAACACAATTTTTAATCCTCTTCAATCATAATTCAACAAAATTCTCTGCGTGGTTCAATAATACAAATATAAAAAGAAATACCAAATGACTCATTTTATAGGACACGTTTGTAACAAAATGACGTAATCTCCTGAAGATGCTGTAAATGTATAGCGAAACCGGTTGAGAAAAAAATTAAATAAAAAACCATTTAAGTGCAAAAACGAATTTTATTTATTAGACATAAAATGGAAAGAAAATCATCAAACAATATAATAATATATGACTTAAATAAACATAAATTGATAAACGCGCGATATGGGAATAAAAGAAAGCAGGAAAGGGAAATATTAGGAACCAGAACTACATACAGTTATTCAGCGGAAAAATAAAAACCAAACAACTCAGCCTGGTATATGAATACTTGTACATGAATGATTTGAGCAACACACAAAGAAAATGCTTGTGATCAGTAAGGCACGGAACTTTTGTAACAAAAGGATACGATTTCCCCCCTCCACTTGTTCTCAGTAGCTTCCTAGAAAACAAATGGGGACATCGTATCGTTTTGTTACAAAAGTTTCATGCCCTTACTGATCATTGATCAGGTAAAGTTTTATCAGGAAAAAATATACTTAATTAGTATACAGGGTGATTTATAGCATACGGAGCAAATTAAAAGGGTAGGTACTAGGAGCTAAACTGAAGATATTTTCTTAATAATGTTTTGACTACAACGTAATAATCATCAAGATATAGAACGTTAAAGTTGTATTAATGGCTGAGCATTTCTTACGATATACGCTATTACACTACGTTTAAATTCAAACTGCGAATATTTCGGGGTTACTTAAACAATGCATAATGACCACCAATAATAAAATCTTTGTAATATGGCAGTTAGGGCTATTTAAAAATTTGTTAAAACGCGCAAAAACTGGTGTTTGTATGTTCAGAACCGCTGATACCATGTTTTTATTGCTGCCAATACCGTTGATTTGGCTACCTAACAGCGGTCATGTCATTTAGCAAGTATTTTAATTGTTCTTTACTGTATATCAGCGGTTCTCAAAAATGGACGATAACTTATTTAAAAAATTAACATGGGATATCTATGTAACTATTAAGTTTTTAACAAAACATTATTAAGAAAATCTCTTCAGTTTGACCCCAAGTACCTACCCTTTAGTCTGCTCCGTATGTTATAAATCACCCTGTATATGCCGAATATAAGTAAACCTAAGCTAAGGTGGAAACCATATGTTTAGAAAAATACTATGCTATTGGGCAGACGACATTTAGCCTTGGAAACTCGGGCGTAGACTTCTAAAACAAAAAGTCAATGTTTCGTGACCAGATTAGGAGTGCCGTCACATGCCCTTTCCATAGATATTTAAAACAATATTAGACTCACAAGATCAAGACGAAAATACTGGAGAGGTGATATCGGTAGAATTGAGGATAATAGATATGTAAAATGGGCAAAGGAAAACCCCACATCAAAGAGATTTCCTGGCTAACCAGGTACGAGATGGCATGAAAGCTGCTCATCCGCGTCTCAGGAGGCTTAATACTTTATCACAGAAAACACAAGACTTTGTCGTAACAAAGTCCAAAAAAATCCAAAGTAAATACTGTTTTCCCTTGCTTTCTAGCTTACGTATTTTATTTTAAGAATATGTTGGCGTTTTTGCATTAATTTTTAAAAATTTTTAAATCCTGTGTCTTCAAATTCTTTCGTATATACTTAATTAATCTGATAAGTATGGTGTAAGAATAAATGTATGGTGGCTAGAGCCAGTTTCGTATATCTAGCAACATGTTTGAATTATATTTATTAATAACAATATTTATTATATATCCATAGATATATAATAAACAAATTGTTTACACGTACTTCTCCGCTGATAGTTAACACAGAACTAATACCTATGTCTAACAGAGTTTGGATTATTTACTATCAATGTGGAATTTTTTATAAAATTATGATACATCATTCATCAAGCCAAACTTCATTATTACTATCAACTACTAGGTCTACTATTTACTTTGTATTTACTCATTTAACAAAATTTGTAAACTATTCTCCAAGTCATGGATCCGTGACAGAGCTTGCTTCGAGCGTTCCTTTCTGCAGAATCTAATCGATCTTTAACTGTAACTGAATAGTACGTAAAGTAGTGAATAGTACGTAATAGTATGAAACATATTTGGTATAATCGAATATTCCTTTTATGCTTAGAACCCTTTTGAATCTTATCATCATGATAATACAATTTAACTAAACATGCCAGGAATTTTTATTTGTATTTTTTCAGTTGATACGAAACTTTTCGATATGATTTATAGGTATAGTAATATGACTATAAGAAAGATATATTGAATAATTTACTTCTATCCTATTGGATATAAATTCTACTCTGTCGGAATGCTGCGTTTCAATTCGCGTATCCGATCGGCGATCCGTTACGGCGTCTTTTCTCTTCTCCTGCCGTTCGCATTTGTCCCGAGCTTTCGGCGTGCCAATGGGGTAAAAGATACCAAAGCTGGGCTCCAATGAATAGTCGAGCTTACGCCCCACCTCGCGCATCCTCCCTACCGAAAGCAAGCCTCCCCTCGCCGACCATTGGATCCCGGAACACTTTATATCGGACCGGAGCAATGCCAAAGCTCAGTCGTCGGGCGAGCTTTCACTGGTAGCACTGGCATGCCCAGGGCCCTCTATCACCATGAAATGGAACTCGCCTACAGGCCCTATCATTACCAACCGTCAGTTTTGCAAAGATTGGGGTTCGAACAACCTCTTCTATCCGCCACGGCGGTTCTTCAACATCATCTACAGTATTTGAGGTATTCCGAACCTTTGGAGTTATCGCCTTGTCCATTGGATTTATCGTTGAAATCGTCTGCACAAATTACACCACCATGTACGCCGTCTCCTGGGAATACCAAAAGAAATTCTTCGCCAGTTCCTGATCAACAACAACAGCCATCAAAAAAGTTAAAACCAACGCCGATTGTAACTACAACAAAAAAATCAAAAGCGAACAGAAAGTTAAATTTTGACGAAGATAACACATCGCCGGTTTCCGGTACTATTATCAGAGAACTTCGTCCGGATGAGACTTTAGTGGTTCGTAAAGGAGATATCGATCCGGCATTTAACGTAGTCGAAGTAACCGAAGAAGCGAAAGCCGAATTAGCCAAAATTGAAAATCACATCGGCGATTACGTTTGCAGACTATGCAAGGAATTATACGAAGACGCTTTCGGCTTGGCTCAACACCGCTGCTCCAGAATCGTTCATGTTGAGTATAAATGTCCGGAATGTGACAAAGTTTTCAATTGTCCCGCTAATTTAGCGTCACATCGACGATGGCACAAACCAAGACCGCCGAAAGAAACGAAATCGGAAGAATGTTCAGAAACGGATTCGGAACAGTTTCCGTGCAACGAATGCGGAAAAAAATTCCGAAGGGTTGCTTACTTGAGAAAACATCAAGCGACTCACCAAGCTGACTGACAAAGACTGATACCAGTAAGACCAATCCCGAGGATGCCACCGAGATTATGGAGACCTCCCCCGTTACCATCACCGTCCGAGCTTCTTGGGATTGAGAGGTATGTACCCAATATGAGTTGGATCTCTCCTTATTGAGAAAATCAATTTTTTTGAAAAACTTTTGTAAGAAGAAAGTTTAATTGTGATATTTGTAAATATTAAGAATAATTTCTGTCTTGTAAATTATAGAAAAGTATTGATTTTATAAATTTTAAAAAAGGCGATGTTTTAAAAATCTATTTCTATTTTTTTCTTCCATATTGGATAATCTAGTCGATTTCTAGTCATTAACAAAAAATGGGTACATAGTACATATATTTTTTAATGATCATAAATTTTAATTATAAAAAGTCTTTTAAACTAAATTTTAATAATAAGAAAAAATAAAAACAATCATTAAGGTAGATTTTAATGTAAATAAAGAAAGATTTGGATATAATTTAGTCATCTTCTAGTCTGGGTAATAAAATTTCTAGTCATTAATTTAGTTTTTTCTAGTCAAACTATAAGTCAGTTTTATTATTTTATTTTTATATTTAGGTATTTATTATGTATTTATAGGTGTCCCAATAAATAATATTCTGGATGTTTTTTGCAACATATTTTCAAATACTACATAACAAAAACTACCGATAAAATTTAATAATTTACAATAAACAATTTTGTGTTAAAAAATGTTGATACATCATTGGGAAACGGGACACTTGTATGTTATTAATTCTAGTCAATAAAATTTAGAGTTAAACGCTTCTAGTCATTTATAGGCATATCAAAGAGATTTATTTTTTTTATTCCAAGTCTTTCTTAATGTAAAATAAGATTTTATTTATAATAATTTAAATTTAAACAAATTTATTTTAAGTTTTAATCTAGTCTTACTTATTAAAAGTCATATTACATTTCAGTTCCTTTAATTAAGTAATCACGAGATTAAGATCTCAACACTTTTGTAAAAATGTTGATTTAATTTTTAATCTTCACTTTCATACGTTTTTTAAGCTCAACCGAATTATATGCGGGCTTGGGATAGAGTTTGCAATAAGCTCGCCATAAAACTTTTTGTGTCCGCTTAATTTAATAATAACATATTTTTTATAAAGTATTCTCTTTCTTTTGGGATAAGCGCCAGTTATTGCTCTACTTAAGTATACGATTAGGTTTATGACTCTATTTTTATATTTACTAGCATTGACAAAAAGAAGTAATCAAATGAACTTGTTTATGACGATGCTAGTACATTATTTAAAGTTATCTTCTAAGAAATTTGTGATATTAATTCTAATACTACATTATGTACTAATAAATCTATTTATTAATAATTGATTATAATAACAAATCTTCTAGTCAGTAATATTGTACAAATTTAAACAGAGAAACTGTACGAGTGTTTTTTCTAGTCATCTGCCACAAACGCAAATCGGTTTTTAATAGCCAATCTAATCGTAAAAGGATCTCATTGTGGACAGGCCCTTAGATTTTAAGCATAGTATTATCACGTCATATGTATAAAAGGAACGTATCTTGTAAATATAACGATGCTGTGTACAAAATTAATTGTCATTTCTAGTCTATTAAAGAATTGTAAATTTAATGTATTAAGTTAATATTTAGATTGAACGAGTGGAAAAATTGTAAAAAATAGTTTATGCAGTGTATATTAGCTAAATAAAAAATAACGTAAATATGAACATTTATTTTTATTATTTCTCATAAATAAAGTAACCCATACAGGTGTCCCGGAATTAATAGACATCCTTCTACGTTTGTTATGCCAGGGTTGGCATACCATTAAAATTTGGTTACTAGATAATATCATCGGTATTGTTGATGCAAAAGATAAATTACTACAATAAATCAAATCTAATTGAATGGTGATTAAGATTTTATACGAATGCCGAAGAACAAATAAGTCCTCGAGAAAACAACCTACTACAACGTAGCTTAAGTTTTTTTCCTCCAAAAGCTTTTGAAGGAAATGCCTCAAATAATTGCGTAACCGATATCTAAAAAACATTTCCAAAGAAATTTTAAAGTTCTGCCTTTCTACCTTTTTTTGGAGCTATTTACGTGAATTATAAATGAAAGAGAAACAGAAATAGACGTCGCGTCTTTATTTCTTTGTGTTGATATACAAGGACGATCGACATTGTAAGACGACTTAAACGCTATTAGTAGTTGTCTTTGCTAATACCCTTGGTATTAAGGGAATTGATGATAAATCAAAGGAGTTTTTAGCGGTTATGGAGAATTGTTGGAAGTATTTTATTGAGGAAGTATGATTTAATTTTTGTGTTTAAGGGATTGGTGATTTTTTGTAAAGTTAATGATGGAGTTTCGAGGAAGAATTCATTTTGTGTTTGCAAGTTGTTTTTGCTTTTGGCATGAGTGAAGGTTGGGGTTGTGTTCTTCTTACTTGCCATGGGTTATTCTGTTATGCAAATATACCACGTAAGCGGCAAAGTAAATAAATGACATTAAGGAGCCGAGATATACAGTTCTTCTTTAGAGAAATGTAGGAACTTTACCACACTATAAATGGAAAATATTTGTATACATACAGAATGTTCCATAACGAGGTACGGACTTTTCACTTTTTTGGTCGCATGTGCTTCTCCCAAGATTCCACATTTGAGAGTCATCGCATCTATAGCATTGACAGTTAAAACATTGGTTCAAGGGTGATGATTGCATTACACATTTCTTTAATGTTAAATACCTAGAGTTTGCTGTAGGTGTTAATTCAACTGCACATAGCGGCATCGGATTTTTAGTTTTGCTTAATAAATGGGTCACTGTTATTATTGATGGCTTATGGGAGACGAATTCGTCTTTGATTTCGTTTTCTGTTATTAAAGGGGGAGTGGTGCGAAGAACTACGACGAGAGCTCTCTTTGATGGATCTTGGAAATTGTGGACTTCTAAGTTGTTTTCTATGTATATAACATTGTGATTCCCGGCATTGTGTACAAATATAGGAAGAGTACTCTTTTTCTATTTGCAATGAAGAGTTATTGTATTCTAATAGGTTCTATTTCATAATAATAATAACCATTCAAAATATGGTTTCTGTTTTGTGTTATTAGATCTTATTTTAAAAAAACTATCAGTTTCATAGATGCTGATAATACTTCGCAAAAGGTGGCTTTCTTTAAGCTTGTTTTCGCTCGTTACATTCAACGTTTTAATTTTTTTCATTAAAAGAAGATGTAGGCCTCTCATCATGTAAACTTTTAGAATCTACTCCATCAAGAAGTTTGTGTACCAAAAGTGGTAGAGTAAATATTTACTTATATTTTTCTTAATCTACAATATCAGCCAGAAATAAAAGTTATACTAATAAAAAGTTCGTGATTTAAAAATACACCAACTTCAGACATTGATTTAAAAGAGAAGACAGAAGAATTTTAAATTATGACTCTAGATAGCGGTGGTTCACTTTTTTTTAACTATCAAAATTATTTTTCAACAATGATCTTGGCTTTTGTTGGGGCTAATTATAAGTTTCTTCAATTTACCTCCACCTGCGTTCCTTCCCCGTTCTAAAAACACTATTCTGTCGTATTTTATTGTTGGAGATGATGTATTTAAACTGGATAAACATATTATAGAACTTTACCTAAAAAAGCAAATTTTTGAGGGACCAAATATAGCAGTTTCCTCGAGCTCAATAAATAACAGAAAATGCCTGTAGTATACTTTGTCACGTATTTAGAACTTTTTTTCTTCCTATAAATATGAAACATACTACTGTTGATCTAATTGTTAATGCTTGTTGTCTACATAATGTATTGCATAACAAATATACAGGGTGTCCCGTTAAGCGTACGGAGCGGCTGTATCTCTAGAACGTTAAGGCCTAGAGGTTTGGGAAAAAAATCCTTATAAGCAAAGTGACCAAGAGAAATAGCTGGAAATTATTTTGAAGTTCGTAATTCGACCGCCAGGGGGCGCTATCTCAGAAACTTAGACGATGAGCTATAACTTTGACAACATCATTTAATAGCTTGGATAATACCGCATCGCTTTTGTTTAGCGATATTTCTCATATTTGTCATAGTAAGGGAGGGGGAGGCCAATGCGTTTTCATATGTTTACATTTTAATATCTCCTAGACCATTCAAACGATTTGCATATTTTCGGTGATGTTTGAAAGAGCATTTTATGCTCTTTTTAAAGATATTTTCAGTAAGACCGTTTGCTTTAAAACAAATGAGCTAGAGGGCGTTATCTGCAGCGATTACATATTTTTGTGATTTTTGAAGAAAAGTTAAATGGAACGATACTATTTACTTCACAGACCCTTAGTCACCTTAAAATTTGCTAAATATTAGTG
The DNA here is from genome assembly GCF_036711975.1 of Onthophagus taurus. Lineage (NCBI taxonomy): Eukaryota > Metazoa > Arthropoda > Insecta > Coleoptera > Scarabaeidae > Onthophagus > Onthophagus taurus. The sequence goes on along the minus strand of NC_091972.1, from coordinate 28,152,358 downwards.
TAAACCGCATCTCGATATCGCCACCCGTTCTCGAATTATAGAAGAAAATGTTAAAAACTCGAGTGCCATCAATCGGATCCAGTTACTTCATCGACAAAAACAAATCACATAACCATGGTAACTGTAAACATGTCATTTACTAACGCAGAAGCGTATGATAGAGCGTATGATGACTTATTTTCAATGTTTTGAATACGATGCAACTGCATGGCAAAAATGTGCAATGCAATTACGACAAAGAAAGACATTTTTCTCTAGAAGTGTTTTTAAGATTGACTTAGCGATTACGAAAAACTGGTTACGTGTAACCCATTCAGACATCTCTATCAATTCGTAAATCACATTGGTGCGCAATGTGATCCCACATAATCTGGGAACTCCGAAAACTATTGTCCACAAGATTTCTCAAGAGAATAATATCTCCACCACGTTGTTTTACATCAGGCCTTAACAAATACCGATTATGATAACAGACTGAACTATTACCATTGACTTTTAAATATGATTTGAGCAAATCCAAACCTTTTATCACAAATGCTATGGATGCATGAAGCATCTGTCCACAAGCTGATGTAAACTTGCATAATATGCATTCTTGGTTCGAGCAAAACCCACATTGCTTTCACCCCTTTATCTATTGGGTAGACTAAACGACCTGAGTTTTCAAGAAAAACCAATAACCAGGGAAAATATGACAAAACACTAAATACCAGTAGAAACGTGTCCAGGGCGAGACTTAAGCTGCGCTTTTTTTTCGTCGAAACTAGTTTAAATAAATGCATCGAGGTTTATGGAAGGCATTTCGTACATTAGTGAGTTATTTTTGCCAAAAATTTAAGTTATTCTAAGTGTTTTGGTTTATTTTGTTTTATTATCATTGTTGATGTTTCATTGATCCGTTGGCTTTTCAACACGCCTTAAAAGTAGTTTTGAAGCAGTTCTAAGCTTGGATAAAGTGTGAAGGAAGGTTCTAGATAATAAAATTTTTGTTCTCTCTTATTTGTTTCCTAAGGTAACTTGATCCGATTAAGATATACGAATTTTTAACATTTTCTTTTATAATTCGAGAACAGATGGAGATATCGAGATGCGGTTTTCATCGGTAAACATTTCATCGGTAAACATTTGAAAACGCATTGGTCTCCCCCTCCCTTATTATGACAGATATGAGAAATATCGCAAAACAAAACCGATGCGGTATTATCCAAGCTACTAAATGATGTTGTCAAAGTTATAGCTCATCGTCTAACTTTCTGAGATAGCGGGAATTTTATGTTTCTCTATGGCAGTTACGCCCCCTAGCGGTCGAATTACGAACTTCAAAATAATTTCCAGGTATTTCTCTTGCCCACTTTGCTTATAAGGATTTTTTTCACAAACCTCTAGGCCTTACCGTTGTTGAGATACAGCCGCTCCGTACGCTTAACGGGACACCTGTATACTTATAAATCAAAAAAAATTAGGAAGAAAACCCATTTTTTCTACCTACTGAACATATGATTTCTCTGTTAACATATGATATATCTCAGGATGCTGAGATATGAAATGAACAAATTGTTCGACTTCGACGGTCGAAAAGTTATCCATGTTTAAACACAACAAATAATGTTACTTGCAGCAAATTTGAAGCCCTCGCGCATTAAATCTGCTGTTAATAGCTGAACTTCACCTTCGACTTTCCCAATCGTCCTCATCCAAAGGAATTTTCTCGTACCTATTCATCGATGTCAATCGTTTGTATGTTATTAAAACCTTTGCCACCAATTATATTTGCTAGTTATAATTTCAGAACATACAACCGATTTTTCTACTACGAAACTTCCACTTTTAAGTATGTTGGCAACTATGTTTTCCAACAAGCAGTTAAGGTCGATTGGGCAACTGTTTGATGGCAAAAGAAACATGTATAATACATAATTGTAAACTTTCCTCATGTTTTCACAACAGTGAAATTTCTTCGTTCCATTGAATCAAAAATACAGGGCTTCCCAAAACTCCCGAGATGAAGCTATAGAGTGAAGAAAAAAATTTGAAATTTTGGGGATCACTAAAGAGTCATAAAAACTACATTCTTAGATAGTTTAGAAGTTCCATGCAATGTGGAATTTTTTTAAGGGATGACCACCCCTACATTTTTAAAAACATATTTATAAATATTTTTAAAAACATTTTTAAAACAAACTTGTTTTCTAAAATTTGCTTCTATTAACTCCAAAAAATGGCGCTTTCAATGATTCGTAACTTTGGGGATAAAACAAGATCTTACGATGAAGTGCGGCACGTTTTCAATGATTTTTTTCATCAACGACCACCGATTTCTAAATCAACAGTCGAAGAACTGTTCGAAGATTTCAAGAAGAGGGAACTGTCAAGGATCTTGCGAGAACTGGTAGACCGAAATCTGCAACAACTCCAGAAAAAAAAGGAAAAGTGTTGCTGTCTTTTATTGAAGAACCTTCAAGTTCCTCATTAAAAGCGTCTCAAGAAATATATGAAATTGGTAAATGTTCTGTCCACAGAATTTTGAAAAGAAATAAGTATTTCCCCTATAAGTTTCATCTAGTTCAGGAATTGAACGACTTCAAAAGAAGGTTGGAATTCTGTGAAATAGTACATGAAAAATGTGATGTTGACAGAAATTTTCTTTTGAATGTTGTTTTCTCTGATGAGGCTACTTTCTACTCGAATGGTAAGGTTAATAGGCACAATTGTCGTTATTGGAGTGAAGAAAATCCACGTTTAACAAAAGAAGATCGTACTCAGAGACCGCAGAAAATTAATGTATGGGCTGGTATTATGGGAGAGAATGTAATTGGTTCATTTTTTATTAATGGAAATTTGAACGGAGACAGATATCTGCAAGTGTTAGAAAATCAAGTGGTTCCAAGTGTACGGATAAGAGCATACGGCACGTTCTAATGGTATTGACAATAAGTGGTTCCGACAAGATGATGCTCCTCCATATTTCAGTCGCGCAGTCTGAGACTTTTCAAGCCGCACGTTTCCAAACCGTTGGATTGGTAGAAGAGGTGAAATGGACTCTTAATTATTGAAAGAATTAAAATATCCACTATTGGTTTATGGGGTTGTATTTCTTATCCATTACATTTAAAATGAGATAAAACTCGACAGGGGTTACTATTCAAAAATGTAGAGGTGATCATCCGCTAAAAAATCTCCATTTTGCATGGAAGTTCTAAACTGTCTAAGAATGTAGTTTTTATGACTCTTTAGTGATCCTCAAATTTTCAAGTTGTTTCTTCACTCGTTCAAAACTTATAAGCTCCATCCCGGGAGTTTTAGGAAGCCCTGTATATTTAAACGTTTGCTTTATGTAGTACATTTTAAATGCTGCTATAATACCGTAATCGAGTGGCTGAATCAGCGAGGTACATGATCTAACACTGACAATGAGTGGATGGGCGCATTATCAACGAGCAAAAGTATATGAATTTCCATCCTTTTTGTTTGATTTATGTAGGTTCTTTCTGGCATTTTGTTCCAAAATAATCCCGTTTCGTCGGCATTAACTATTTGATTTAGAGCATAATCGCCATATTCAATAATTTTTGCTAATATCTGAGATGATCCTTTGTTTTGTACGTATCTGAGAATGCTTTTCCTGTTTACATTGTAAAATGCGCGTCTGTTTAGATAACTTGTCAGCCATCTCTCACGTACATAAAATAACAGTTTCATTGTTGCCTGAATGATGTATATTCTAAGTGCTTTCTCTTCTTAAATTTTTACCAACCTGTAATTACCATGAATGCCAATTAAATGTGTAAGAGGTGACACCAATGGGAAACTATTTATTATGGTTTCTCGACATTATTGTAACAAACTACTAGAATATTTGATTGCAGACAGAATTTCGAATTTCTTTGAGAAAAACAAATTTTTCACTAACTACCAACATGGATACCGCAAAGGTATATCCGTAAATACTGCATTAGATGATACAATTCAAGATATCTTGAAGGCACTTGATCAAAGGAAATTTGTGGAACTAGCGAGTGTGGATCACTTACTAAACAAGTTGGAGTTTTATGGTGTGCGCGGAATTGCATGTGATATCCTAAAGTCCTATCTGCAGTATAGAAAACAAGTTGTGGTAATCGACGGGAGAATGCCACGAGAAATCGAAGTTCATACTGGGATTCCCCAGGGATCAATTATGGGCCCACTGCTATTTATAATTTTCATTAATGACATGCCTTACAACGTACCTAACAGTAGGCTTTGTTTATATGCCGATGATACCACCATACTTTCGGAAGGTGCTACGAACTTAGACTTGAAGAATAATGCAGATGAATCAATATGTAACAAGAAACAATGGTTTCACCACAATAGATTATTACTAAACGAGGATAAGACTCAATGTAGTACTTTTCATACAGAATTCGGCAGTTCACATATTAGATCGGTAAAGTTTCTGGGGATTCATCTTGACGAAGAACTAAAGTGGTCAATACATATTGAACATCTGTCGAAGAAACTTAATGGCGCGATCTTCTGCATTCGTAGAATTCGTAGCATTAGTACCTTAGAAACTGTAAAACTCATCTATTATGCCAACTTCCATAGCTTGATTTCCTACAGTATCCTCTTCTGGGGAGCTTCTTCGGCAGCCGAAAGAGCATTTACACTTCAGAAACGAGCGATAAGGGCTTTGTTCAACCTGGGAAGCAGAGAAAGTTGTAGAAGTTATTTTGCTCAGTATAAAATACTTACCTTACCTTCATTATATATATTCAACTGTATAAAGAACGTTCACCAGAAATTATACCTTTTGCCAAAAAACTGTGATTCCCATAACTATCACACTAGAAACAAAAAGGAACTGCGTATCCCCACACATCGTTTGTCTAAAACCCAAAACAATGCCAACTATTGGGGCACTACTGCGTCGGTACGAGATCTACCCTTTGCAAGAATGAAGAATGCTGTAAAGAACCACCTTTGCCAAAACGCGTTCTATACCATTCAAGAATTTTTTGAGAAAATCTTCTGTGTAGAATAATATCTTTAATTTCGTTATTATACAATTTATTATAAAACTTTGAATTTTTTTTTTAATTTGACATTTAAAAGATTTTTTTTGCAATAAACTTATTATTATTATTATAAACATGTTTCTTTTTATCAGCAAGGTTTAATCCAAGTGAAGGAATATCAAGCGATTTAACAAATTTTTATGGGTGGCTCACTAATAGATTACTCATCGTGTTAATGTAATATAGTTTAATGGTAAAAATAATTATTTAAAATCAAGTTTAATATTGTATTTAAAATTCCAACTTAAGATTATACATAGTTTTTGATTTAACCTTTACACTAACTAACATTACAATTAAAAAAATATTAATACTACAATTTCCCAATAGCAGTATCATCCTGAAGTATGTCAGAAAGTAATTTTTTATCATTTAAAACATCGGTAACTTCTTCTTGATTCCATTCCAAGTTCACTTTATGCAGTCTAGGCTCTTTTTTACCCGTAACTTTTAAAATTCCCCTAGTTTCAATTAATGAACACAACCCGCCGAATTCCGCTTGATCAACCGCTAAAATATTTCTTTTCTTACAAACTTTCCTATATACATCATGCAATCTTCCAATCGTTACATCTTTATTCTTAGCTTTTTGTAAAATCAATAATAGTGTGCATAAAATAATCTTTTGTTGTAAGGGAAACGTATCATCCCCATCGTCTTTGTTAAAATTATTTGTCGTCCCATAAACATCATTTAAAACATTCATAACCTGTTTTAATTCAACACTTGGTTGAGTTTCATCAATCAACTTTACGTCCCCATCGAAATTATCAAGACATTTTAATACATCCCGTTTGCTATCCTGTTCCACCAATTCAATGACCCTTCTTCCAATATCCAAAGCACGACGAACATCACCCGAAATCGCGGCTACTTTTCCAGCGAGCATTTGCAAAGCGACCGGATTAAATACTTTCGTAACGCCCGCTTCCTTGAGTCTTTCAGTAAATATTTGAACTATTTGTTGTTTTGAATACGGAGCGAAATGCATAAGCTGTGGTTTTAAGGAACATCGGGAGTGCAATCGAGGTAATATTCGATCTGTTAGATCTAAAGCATTTGCTATACCTATTAGGACGGTTCTTGAGTTTTCTTTTGAAGGCCATTCAAATATTGTGTAAAGAATTGACTGTTTCTTACTGTCCAGTTGATCGATTTCGTCTAAAACTAAGAGTCTGTAAATAAAAGAATAATATAAGTCATAAAAATTATGAAATTAAGTGAATCTAATTATAACAAAAAAATTTTTTAATATACCATTTTCTAATTCGTGACGGTAATGAAAACTATAACAGAACTCAAACGGGTGCTGTAAGGCTCCTTACAGCATCCGATGCTGTAATGAGATTTTAGTAACATTTTATGGAACCAGTTCAAGTTGGTGACATTGGGTCATTAATTTTTCTAGCTGTCAATGTGACAATGTTTGTCTATGGATGTTTAAACACGTTCTTAGCATCGAATACAAGGTCCACAATGATGAGGATATTCAACACTGAACAATATCTCTTATTTTGGAAGGTGTACATGATTTTTTTTCAGGTGAATACATTTTGTGTTTTGACAGTTTCTAATTGTCAACTCAAATTTCTATTTTCAAGTGTTACGGTGTTACCAACTGCTGCATACCTATTTCCCTACATTGTCAAAATTTATTTTATTTTTGTTAAAAAAAAAGGATAAAAACGCGAATTACAAAAAATAGCATAAAAAACACGTTTCATAAGACTTAAAACACTCATTCATTAAAAAACTCGTGGCTTTGCCACTCGTTTTTCAACTTGAATTCGTGCCTTTCAAGCGTGTTTTACGAAACTTGTTTTTTAATATACCATTTTCTAATTCGTGACGGTAATGAAAACTATAACAGAACTCAATCGGATGCTGTAATGAGACTCCTTACAGCATCCGATGCTGTAATGAGATTTTAGTAACATTTTATGGAACCAGTTCAAGTTGTTGACATTGGGTCATTAATTTTTCTAGCTGTCAATGTGGTAGCCATAGTTTGTCTATGGATGTTTAAACACGTTCTTAGCATCGAATACAAGGTCCATAATGATGAGGACATTGAACTCTGAGCAATTTCTCTTATTTTGGGAGGTGTACATGAAACATTTTTGTTAGGTGAATACATTTTGTGTTTTGACAGTTTCTAATTGTCAATTCAAATTTCTATTTTCAAGTGTTACGGTGTTACCAACTGCTATATATACCTATTTTCCTACATTGTCAAAATTTATTTTATTTTTAGAAAATAAAAGGATAAAAACGCGATACAAAACTTCAAAACTCATTCATTAAAAAACTCGTGGCTTCGCCACTCGTTTTTCAACTTGAATTCGTGCATTTCAATCTTACGAAACTTGTTTATTAATATACTATTACGTTTTTTTTGAGTGTTTTATTATTCTGGACAGATGACAGAATTGTTATTTTATTTATTTACAAAAACAGAAGATGAAAAATTTAGTAACAAATATATTATTTTAGTACTTCTCAACATTCTCCCCCGCCATGAAAGGATTGATTTCAATATCCTTCAAACCTGGTAGTGGACAGATATCAGCCGCTGCTCTTAGGTATTCCTTTCCATTCACCATAACTATTACTACCCTTTTTCTGTTGTCGTTGCCAGGGTGGAATTCAATAATTCGTCCCAATGGCCAATGTTGTGACGGTGAATTTAATTGTTTTACCAATACAATATAACAACTTCTGGATCCGCGGTGTCTCTATGCCATTTGCCTCTTTGTTGAAGAGTGGTGAGGTAATCTTTATAAAATTAAAGTATTTTAGTACTCCTCAACATTATTTGTGGCCCGTCAAAAATTCCCGCTTTTATCTTTTCTGCACTCAGTTTTGGAAACCTTTTTGATAGGAAAAGGAAACAATTTCCATTTTTGTCACCTTTTATAAATTGTGTTCTAGTTTTATATGTAACGGGGGCAAAATTATACAATCCCTTGATACTAAAGGTGGGTTTATCACGTTCTGTTGTCCAACAACTAGCGCTTCCCGAGGAGGCCAATCTTTTTTAATCCAATGTTGATATTTAGCTCTACTGTCCCACAAGCAAAGAAAACAGGGATATTTTGTATAACCACCTTGTTGGCATAAAAGAAAGTTGACCATTTTTAAATCAACACATATGAGCCAATTGTGTTCCACATATTTAATTTTGTCTAAAACTAGAGCAATAGTTGTATATTCTTCTTTTACATTTGTGGAATGTGCAATAGGCAACGACCCTAATTTATTCCCATTGTGTAAGAGAACACATTTTAGACTACATTTTGATGAGTCTATGAATAGACACCACTCACTAGAAACGTAATTTTGAAGTCCCATTGCAGCCATTGAAACAGGTACATCTTTACAAAATACGAAATCATTTTCTTCAGCAAAATATTTGAGGAGATTTTGTTCTCTTGTGCGGTAAAAAGAAATTGTCTAAGATCTATGACAAGGTCGTTTAAATCATCTTGGTTGAATAGTTTTGACGCTTTCAGGTCACATTCAAAGTCACTATCACTACTGTCAGTTTTCGCCTCAAAATGCATAGGCTCCTCCTGTGAAGCATCAGCTTGAGGTTCAAGCGATATTTTAGGACTCAAAACACGTCTATGTGCCGACCGTATGGAAGGATATTCCCATTTGGCTGATGGAAGGATTATCAATGACAGCATTAATTACAGTTTCTTCGTCCTCTACATTAAGTACATGCGGTCGAATAGTTTTGCTAGAGCAGGATTACCTGTTTCTCGAAGTCTTCTGAAAGAATTGCTAAAAACTGAATAATATGACAAATGACGCTGTGGAAATCTTTCTTGATATTCTCGTACTGATTGTCGAGCATTTCCATTGCAAAAACCGTACACGAAAATTATATCAGCATACTCTTCAGTGCTATAAGCGTACATTTTGAGTTTCTTCTTGTATGTAATAATTAAACCTTACAGCAAACTGACATATTATAATGACAACTTTTTTTTGTTGAATGTTTGATTTTACTGACTATTAATAAATTCGCTGCAGAAAACTTTAAACTGTTATAATTTCGTAAATAATTGAAATAGGACATATGTTCATTAACATTTTTTTTGTAATTGGATTAGCTATCATATGTATGTCAAAGTTTGATGGTGAGCTAATAAATCACCCTGTATATATAATTTTTTATTCTTAATTGGGATGATTTTCAATTCTATGTCAATTTTCCTCAATGAGTCACTGACATTTTCAATATTCAAGTTAGTTTCTTTTTTTACGTCAAAATCATTACTATGGTTGAAATCATTCAATGATTTGTTGAAGAATTTCTGTGACGCGTAAGTAGGGCTATTTATATTGTTAACAATAGGTCTTAATGGTTTGTCATTTTTATGGGCTTTTAATAAGCCATGTATTCTGGGTGTAACGAAATGAGTCGGGGCCAGCCCTAGTTTCTGTATTTTGTCGATGAAACCATATTAGATAATCATTTATCTTATTAATTAAGGGTAGACCTGGATCAACACGTGTGCCTCTATATGTGTCTTTATCACTCACCAAGGAATTCATTTTATTTTCATAATTTGTTTTATATATTATTGCAATTTGTTTAGACTCAAGAATGTCTTTGTTGAGCATGTTGTGAAAATTAGCTAATTCTCTATTATTTATCAAATGTTTGTTATGATTATCTTTATTTAAACAATTAGGTATTTCGTTTATAATAGCACTTCTAGTGACGTTAATATGGTTTTCAGATGATTTTAAACTAGTAAATATCTTTTAGATATCAGTGATTAAGGTTAAGATGTCTTTATGATGGTTAGTATTTCTGCGATTGTCATAACAGAATTTTTCACATAGCGACAGTAAGTTCTGTATGTTAATAGGTATCTCTAAATTAGTTAGATTGATACATCTATTCTTTTTGTATAGTGCAGCGTATTTGTAGAATGTTTCATTATTTTCACATAAACCTATATTGTTAAACGCGTGTGAAGTTGGCCATAGATTTCAGCCATAGATTTTAAATTGAAAAAAATGCGTGATCGGGGTTTTTACTCGATCTAATTTCAACGGCATCGTATTTCTGGTGGCCTCTTGCTTTAGATTCGAAAAGAAACATTTTCTAACCATTTCTTATATTCCGGAAAAATCGATTTTCTTCAAACATAAGCAAATGTTCGGTGTTACTAATCGATCCCATTTCAACGGCATTATATTCCTGGTCGCTTCTTGCTTCAGAATCAAAAAGAAAACTTTCCTAACCATTTCTTATATTCCGGGAAAATCGTTTTTCTTCAAACAATCGCAAATTTTGCGATTCGAAACCCCGAAGCCTGTTCGGGGTTTCTTCTTAAAGAAAAAAGTGGTGGGCTTGAAATGTGAGTCTTCGATAAAGGGTTTAACAAAACACGGTCATACATACACAAAAATATTTTGGTAACATGAAATGTATTGGCTGTAAGTCGCTGAAGACTACGAAAAAGAAATAATATACTACTTTAAGAAAATTCAGGACAATTGCAATCAGTGTAAAAATGAACAATACTTAAAGAAAAACGATTATTTTTTAAGTCGATTTGGACAGACGTTTTTACAGCATGTTCCATATATGCCGATGTGGACAAGTTTATTAAAACCAATACGACACAACAATTTGGTTGAAAACTGGTTCAACATTGTTAAAAGTTAAAAGCAATATTCTCAATCAAAATGAATTAAGAAACAAACCGTCCAGATTTATTCGTAAAATCAGAAATTATGTTCTAAGTGAATACAACGAAGTCAGATATAATATTAAAAAAACTAAATGAGCAACGCGCACACGACAGCCTGCAAAAGAATTTGAAGAATCTTGGGTAAAACGAAAAAAAAAGACGTATGTCGTTGCAAAATTTAATAACGCAAAGCTTTGCTACGAAAGCTTTGACACAATCAATTGCAAAATGAATAAACAAGACATGTGGTTGGATAATTTAGTCGTTGATTATGCATTGAGAATATTGGCAAAGGATAAAAACATTAAAATATTTCGTCAGGGAGAAGTAGAAAATATTATAAACGGATTTTTACCAAAAACAATTAGCAAATTCCAAAAATATTTTTTCCCTATATTACGTAGTAGTCATTGGATGCTAATGGTAGCAAATGTTGAAGATCAGCAAGTTTTTAATTTTGATCCAACTATTGAAACTAGAAAAGCACAAACTTATTATGAACAATTGTCCAATCCAATTGTTGTGTTATTGATTGTTGGATTGGCGATTGTTTGAACAAAAACGATTTTCCCGGAATATAAAAAATGGTTAGGAAAATTTTCCTTTTGGATCTGAAGCAAGAGGCGACTAGGAATACGATGCCGTTAAAATTAGATCGATTAGAAACCCCGAACAGGCCAAAATTTGCGATTGTTTGAAGAAAAACGATTTTTCCGGAATATAAGAAATGGTTAGGAAAATTTTCTTGTTGGATCTGAAGCAAGAGGCGACCAGGAATACGATGCCGTTAAAATTAGATCTGTTAGGAACCCCGAACAGGCCAAAATTTGCGATTGTTTGAAGAAAAACAATTTTCCCGGAATATAAGAAATGGTTAGGAAAATTTTCTTTTTGGTTCTAAAGCAAGAAGCGATCAGGAATATAATGCCGTTGAAATGAGATCGATTAGAAACCCCGAACAGGCCGACATTTGCTTATGTTTGAAGAAAATCGATTTTTCCGGAATATAAGAAATGGTTAGGAAAATTTTCTTTTTAATTCTAAAGCAAGAAGCGACCAGAAATATAATGCTGTTGAAATAAGATCGATTAGAAACCCCGAACAGGCCGACATTTGCTTATGTTTGAAGAAAATCGGTTTTTCCGGAATATAAGAAATGGTTAGGAACATTTTCTTTTCGAATCTGAAGCAAGAGGCCACCAGGAATACGATGCCGTTGAAATTAGATCGAGTAAAAACCCCGAACGGGCCGAATTTTGCGAAAGTTTGAAGAAAATCGATTTTCCCGGACTATAGGAAATGGTTAAGAAAATTATCTTTGCGAATTTGAAACAAGAGGCGACCATGAACACGATGCCGTTGAAATTAGATCGATTAAATACCCCGATCGTGAATTTTTTTCAGTTTAAAATCTATGGTCAACTTCACACGCGTTATTGGGTAAAGTAATTCTATGATTATCTTTTAATGATTTAGGATTTAGTTTATATTTCATCAATTGAAATTTAATATTCGCTTTTTTATTGATTAATGATTTTAAAGAGTCTTTTAACATTTTTTTATATTTCGTGTTAATTTGAATTCGTTGATCAACGAATATATGTGATTCAATTCGACTTATAAGCCAATAAGTTTGTCTGATTTCGTCTTTAAGAATATTGCGAGCTAGATTTTTAATTTATCTGGTGTTTTTGGGTAAGTATAAATTCTCTATAGAACAGATTATTGATGTTTTGTAGATTTTTACTGATATGATTAGGGATATAATTCCTAAACAACGATTCCTTGAGAAATAGCAACTTCAATCTGCCATTAATCAACTTGATAATAGGTATTCTTAACCTGGTTTCAATAGAAAAACAATAGAAGCTATTCACATTACTAAAAATATGAATAATGTGGTCAACTTCAAATCAGACACAGGCAATATAGGTAAAATACACGTGGGAATAGTTGATAAGCTTGATATTTAGATTAAATTGAAACAAATAAGTAATAGATAAATTGAGAACCACATGATACTAGACTAATCCTTATGAAAATAATAACTCTCCCACTGTTTATTCAACAATGGTACATTTTTGAATTTATATATACTGATTTATAAGTGTAGGATTTAAAAAAATTGTAAATGTATTATTTCTAAATTTTTCGTCGTTGTTTTTGGCTTAAAATTGTAATTTATCTTTTAGATTTATATTAAAATCCTGATGATGGGCTTATAATAGCCCAAAACGTCCATTCAACATGTTTGAGTAAATATAATTAATCCATGAAGAGTGTGTTATCTTCCTGCAAAATTATCCTTATAATTCAATAATTTTCTTTTTTCGGTGGTACAAAGGATTAAGATTTTAAATAATGATTTATTTAATGATTAATCATTAATTTTGTTATTAAAACAATTAACTAATATGCAAAAAAAAATTGTTAAATCAACATTCCACTAATTGAATGTCCTACTTTTAAATTAATTACATGAAATTCAACACTCACAATATTCTTTGTTTTAATATACTTACATCATTTTATGATTCTTTAAAAGGTAATTTTCAATCACTTGCATGTTATCCTTTTCTGACCGCCCAGCTGCCTTAATATTAAGATCTTTAACTATCCTAGCAAAAATAGCTCCTGATGATTTAATACTGGTACAGTTAACATAAACTTTTTGAAAGGACGCTGTTATCTATTAAAACATATCATTATGATAAGAAAAATAAGACCTGTTTTTAAAGAATAAATATCTTACATGTGAATCATTTAAAATTGAAGTTAAAGCTGCAGTTTTACCAGTGCCAGGTGGTCCACTAATATACATAGTTCCAGACTTAGTTTCCTTTAAATGTTTAAGAATAAAGCAGCGTAACTCTTCTAATTCTTTTTGTCTTCCAGGCATAACGCTTGGTGTTGTACTATGTAATGCCTTTCTTGCATTTTGATAAACCGTTTTATTTTCAAATTTATTTTCCTCTTTATTTTCATTAAGAACTTTTTTTGGGGAGTTTAAACTTAAACTTTGAAACAATGTGGATGGAGATTTAATCTCATTCTCTACTACCTTTTGTTGCTTTGGTGGAGTTACAGGACTATCCAAATCTTCTTTTAATTTTACTTTACGAGGAGTCAAAACTTCCGATGAAATGTCTTTTTTTACAGTTTGTTTTCTTTTAGTGGATTTTTTCGGTTCCGTAAATTCTATGGAAGTTGTGCTTGTTTTTCGTGTTGAACGCCTCAATCTGGTATTTATCACCTCTTTTTCATTAACAGGCATTTCTAAATGATACAATTATATTTGGATCGCAAACGAACTGCACAATTGTCAAAGTGATCGATAGACAGATGATTTAGAGGTTATGGTATGATACACAAATGCCGCCTTTTTTCAAAAAGATTAAACTACTAAATAATAGATGTCGCTTACATTCTAAAATAATTTATTATTTTTTAATTCTTTATTGTTAATACTTTAGATCACTGAGAATATATGTTGATAACTAAACAAAATCTTAAAGGAATTTAAAAAATACTAATACGAATCTAAGTAAAATGAAATGTTAGAATAACCTGATTTTATTTTGTTGTTTAGTTGATAGGTGGCACTAGTATATCACGCCTGATAATGTTTTAAAAATATAGGTTAGTTGTAGCCGTTGTAGGTGAATTGTATTTATTTTGAAGATTTTGACGCCAAATCTGTATAGAAAACCGTTCAACGTAAATGGCAAGAACTGTGGAGAAGGAAATGAGCCTTTCGGATTTACCAGTCGTAAGTAAGTGTAATAATTGTTAAAATCATTAAAATAAATGACAAATTTCAAATCATATTTCGAAGGAACCTATAGAAGAAAAGTATAATAGATATTTTAGAGACACAGAAGTTGAAACAAAAAGGCTTATTCATAACTATCTTAATATGTTAACAGCCGTAGACAATAAGGCTCAAGAAAATAAAAAGCAAGAGGGTGAACATGTAGAAGTGGTTAATCAAAATAAAGAAAATGAGACAAACAACAAGGATGGAGACAATTTTAAGATGATTGCAAAAAAGAAAAAGAAAATTATTGAGAAATTAAAATATTTGGTTAACAAACTAAAAACGACACATTATTCGGAAACAATTAAAAATACCTTAAAGCAGTATGTGTTAGCAGAACCTCAAGCAAGGCGTGTACTTGTGGATATAATTATGGCCACTAATGATAAGTATTTTAAAATTAGGCTAAGAGCTTTTATTCAGGAAATGAATGAAGAAGCATTAGGTATGTATTACATATGATTAATTGTAAATGTGACAAACTTCTTTTATTTGAAATTTCAATGGTAATTCAAGAGATTGACTCTTAATGGCTAATTAATAGTTCAGAATAAGAGTAGTAATGTTTTAAAATACTTTGGGTTATGTAGCTTATTTTTGTTGGGATTATTGCATATACAGGTGTCTCGAAACTCCATGTTAACCGGGTAGGGGCGAGACTACAACCCATACCTGCTCTGGTAAAAATAAGAAAAAAATCCATGTCTTAATTCAGTGATAATAGACATGTTTTTGAAAATGTTAAAAGTTGTTCCTATAGATCAGGTGTGGGCAAACTTAATGCTGGTATGATCAACATTAATTTTTCATATTTATGCGCGATCAACTTTGAAAAATGGGTTAAATTAGAAACAAATAAAAATTTAATTAAAGTCTTTATTGATAATAATACAGGGTGATTCACATAAGAACCAACACAGAGCAGGAACATGTAGAGTACAATAAATTAAGATGATTTAACGCAACTTATCTCTACACTAAGTGGAAGCCCTGAGGAGTTATAGGCCTTCAAAGTTGGGTCTTAAATTATTTTGAAACATTCAATATCTTCGTAGTACATTATGCTAGAAACACCAAATTTGGTATACGTTATGAGTGTACCAAGGGTATTAATTGGTGCCAAGTTGAGACCAATTGAGGCATTTCAAAGGGTTGATTAAGGGTGATGGTCCTCCAAATTTTGACAGATTTGTTTAACCTTTTGGCGGATTTAATACATTATTACCTCATTTCATTATAAAACGTTGTCGCAACAACAAAAAAAATCTAAATTTTCGCTTATATTAAGCAACATTAACGAAATACATGTCTTCAGTTAATTAAGCTTTTTATCAAAACGATAAAATTTTTTAAAAAATAATAAGAGTAAAAAATGTTTTAGAATGAAATTCCACATGAAATTAAGTATAACTCCTCAGAGGTAAACTAAGTATAGAGGTAAGTTACGTTAAATCATCTTAATTTATTTTTATAAATAATTTTTTGTCCTCTACATATCCCTGCTCTGTGTCGGTTCTTATGTGAATCACCCTGTATATTAAATACATTGTATTTACTATTTTGTGCAATGTACTTTATTGATAAATGTTTTGGATTAATTTTTTGGTGTAGATACGTGACATTCCATTTCATCATCATGTCTTGTAAAGTTAGGTTTGTAATCACTGATCCTTAATCGAATAGATGCTATTAAGTGGTCATCAGTCAGAGAACTCATATATTGCCATGTGATGTTTTTCATTTGAGAAAACGCTGCTTCACATAGATAAGTGGAACCAAAAAATGCAAATATCCTCATTGCCACCGATCTCAATAATGGATATTTTTCTTCTGGTAATAAATTCCAAAACTGATTTATATTTGCACGTGGTTTCACAATTACAGTGAAATTCCCCTATCTCGAATCACTAAGGCTCGTTACTACCATCTTCTGGTTAAGCTATCTAAGGGATTATTACCACGGTTACGGCTATTTTACACTCTCTGATTGGCTAGTAGATGGGTTTATCTATAAGATAAAGGTCCGCTTTTACCACCTCTTGATAAATTTAACCGATAGATAATGACCATGGTTACAGCGGTTTTAAGCGCTCTCATTGGCTAAAAACGCCAATTTATCTATCGGATAAATTTATCAAGAGGTAGTAAAAGTGGGCCTAACAGAGCGGAAGAAAACTTCGAGTTATGGAGAATTCGAGTCAGAGAAAAATTAGTAGAATTTCAGCTCTAAAGAAAAACATTAGCAATGTACCTATCTAATACGTATATTTAAAACAGAAACCTTCTAAGGCCCACCTTTACCACCTTTTGGTAAATTTATCCGATAGATAAATTGGCGCTCTTAGGACCGGTTGTACAATATACTGTTAAATCTACCTGAGTCGCTGTTGTATAAACTGTTTTTGTCGGTATGATTGCTATCGGCGAAATAAGAGTCGGTTGGTAGTACTTTTTCCCCATTTCTAGTAATTTGTGCCCTAGTTTGGTAACTCTAATGTCATTCTTTGAAATTTGAACTATGATTTTGACAATAATAATTGTTTAAAAAAATTTTTCACGACACACAACTGGCAACGTACGTATAGGATGTTATAGGTATGGTTATAGGTAAACCTATGTAGTAACCATACAAAGTTTTTATATAAAATCCTGGGTAACCATATATGTATATCTGGCAGATTAATGTCTTATCGGCACTGCTGAGTATCCGATAAGTTGTCCTGCCGATAATCTCGCCAACAAAAATATCCGTACATTGTAATACAGTACAAACTAACTTATCGGCGAGATAACGCCGGGAAGTTTATCGGCATATTGTACAACCGGCCCTTAGCCAATGTGAGAGCGCTTAAAACCGCTGTAACCATGGTAATTACCTATCGGCTAAATTTATCAAGAGGTGGTATAGTAGACGCAACGAGAGCTGGCAGTAAATCATCGTTTTCCGCTCTTACAAATGCCATACGTAGTAAATTAAAATTCACAAACCGCTAGAGAGTAATGTGTGTTAGAAAGAGATAGCATTAGTTTAATATGTCTGCTGTATAATTCAAATAGCCACGTCGAAAAAGTACGTCTGTTCTTCTAAGGGATGTAACCATTGAGGTCTTATATATAATCTAGAGAGCGTATGTGGTGGTGGTGGGGGTAATCAGAAAGTCAGACATGTTGGATGTACCGACCTGAACTTAGCTATAGTTTCAAGTCTCTATTGTACCTACAATTATAACCTCACAATTCTCATAAACATATTGTTATTTTTATTAAAATTTGATTTTTGTTGAAAGTTTTCGAATTCTTTTCGTTTCACATATGTTTTTTATAATTTGATAGGTTGGACGATTATTTACAACAGTCCATAAAATGTTTCTGGTTACTTGACTTGGAATTAACAATTAAAGACCTCGGTATAAGAAGGGGACAACTCCTTCTCTTGATAAATGGAGCTACTCCCTTCTTGCAGCAAGGTCTTTCAATTGAAGTTCAAGTAAAGTTTATTATTAAGGACTGTTCAGTTTTTTTTAAATAAACTAACAATTATTTATAAGCAAAGGTTAACGTGATCAATCGGAATTGCTTTAAATATTTTCTTTTTAGTTTTTGTTAATTATAAGGGTTATGGCTAAAAATTATTAAGTTCTTTTAAAATATCATATAATTAATAATTATTTATCAATAAAAAATTAATATTTTGTTATGGTTATTATTTTCTGCCTTTCCAGTTTATAATAATGTAAATTCTTGCATAAGTATATATAAGAATTTCGAATTTCCCGTTAAGTTGGTACATCTAACATGGCGACCTTTCTGGCTTCATTTTAGGCGTGGTGGGGACAACAGCATACGCACTCTAGATTATATATAAGAACTCAATGGACGTAACTCTATAATTATAACCTCAAATCTGCATCGCTATACCAGGCAAGGACTCCTCTTTTAAGTTGAGGATCACCCTTCGCCCAATCATCCCTCCTTCTAAATATGACCTTATGCAGCTGATCGTATAAATTATGTACTGTCGGTATAAGGTCCGTTTTAATTTCAATCAACTGCATCAACTTGAATGAAGAGCATGTTTTCAGTGATAAGGCACTTAAAGCTGCCTCATGTACCTGTCATGTTTAAACCATGTTTGTGTGTTATGATAATTACCAATTATCCCCCGCTAGAGGATTAAGTAGTATATTGATAATATATGACAATATTTTTTAGACTGTCTAGAGAAGAGATATCGTACGATAACTTGTGCATTTAAGTTTGTTGTCTCTTTGTACATCTTTGATTGATTGGTTCTTCCTGCCACATCTTTGTCCTGTTAGAAGAGTGGCCTAACCCACCCCATCATCAATTGCGCATTTATTACCATATTCAGATTATCCATAAAAAGCCAATTATCTTACACTTCATAAATATAAAATACCACATTAATTTCCATCGCAGAATTGCTACTGCTTAAGTTTGTCACATTTGTAACTTGTAACTAATCTTAAGAATATACACTCCTATACATTTCTTGTAGATCCAGGAGATAAATCCACTCCGATAAAATTAGCTGAAAATAATAATCAACCAAAAACTCCCGAAACGCCAACATCATCTTCTGAAAATTATAATAATGGTAGAAGAAGATCATTAAGATTGTCCAAACATCCCCCAGGATCCTTGCGTAAGATTTTTTGTAATAATATTTCAAAAAAATTATTGTAGTCTCTGGTCTGTTATATACAGCATGAGTTATAAGTATCCCTGCGGTCGATAGTTACTTAATCATTTGAGATAGAAAAAAATGTTTTAAACAAAAGTTGTTTGACTTACTACTTTCTATAACGTAAAATTTTCATTTCAAGCGTCAAGTATGTACATTTTTTCAAATGAAACGCCTTGTATATTTTATCATATTATGAATCTAACCAAATTTGTATATCCAACCGTATATGTTGCAAACTCACGCGTTAATACTTCCTGAGATATTCGATTGTTTTTCCAAAATACGCCCGTTGCAGGATCTTTTTAAAAACGATGAAATTCAAATATTCGTTTTATGAATACTTAAATAATTTTTTAATAACTCATTATTTATGTTCATATTTTAAGTCGGCTTGCCTTGGGCTTGCCTATTAATTATATTAATAGTTATGTACAGGCTGGTTCAAATTCGATGTCTGAATAGGCTATCTCCGAAACTATAAGAATTCGAAAAAAGGTAGCTTACATGTCATGATCTCGTTTTTCGAGAAACTGCTAATGCCAAAAACCTCAAAGCGCTATAGTCTTTTGTTTTTCCCCTAGAGGCCAAAATTGAAAATATCGTAAAACCAGTAACTGCAATTATCTTGGTTATTATTATAGGTAGAGTATTACAACTAAGACATTATATGGACACTTTTTTACAGAGAATTTGGTGACGTAGTCAAAAAAAAATTTTCAGTTTTAGATTTCTAGATATTATGACAATTTTCGTTTTTTTAAATGGAAACAACCACTGATTATTGGCTTATTAAATTCCTTATTTTTTTCTGATTACAAAAATATGGGGTTATATAGGTCTATTTTTTATTGTTTTAGAATAAAACTAAAAATAAAGTATCTTTTAGTGTCGTCAAAGAAATTAAATTTACAGTTTCCTGTAAATTACGGTACTATAACTAAAAATTATTCTACTAAAAATGTATATAAAATTTACTTTATTTTCTAATATGTAACATTCTAACATGTTAAACTTTTCGTAACTTTCGTAATTCATCTTAAAAAACACGATTTTTAATTTGACACTTAAATTTTTGAATACAAACAAATGTTACTATGTTTATTTGAATTAAATAAATATATGAACGCCATCTATCAATAATTTATTAAGTCATTTAATAATATTAAATAATATTAATAAAAAATGTGAAATAATGCAAAACATTTTTTTTTGACTACGTCGTGAAATTCTCTGCAAAAAAGTGTTCATATAATATCTTAGTTATGATACTCCACCTATAATAATAACCAAGATAATTGCACTTGTTGGTTTTACGATATTTTCAATTTTGGCCTCTAGGGGAAAAACAAAAGGCAATAGCGCTTGAGGTTTTCGGCATTAGCAGTTTCTCGAAAAACGAGATCATGATTACTTGTCATGATAATTTTTTTCTAACTCTTATAGTTTCCGAGTATATTCGGACATCGAATTTGAACCACCCTGTACTTACTTGTGCAATGTTTATAGTTTGTTTTTGCATTTGCTTCAAATAGCTTACTGAATAAAAAAGGAGTTTATTGTTTAATAAATGCTAATAGGATGAATTAATGTTAAATTAAAGTACTGTTTAAGCTAAATCAGTAATCATTAAAGTACTGATTTATAAATGAGAGAGAAACAAAAAAGAAACAACAAAAATCTGGCCAAAATAGACAGAATGCAATATTAAGTACAATAATGGCAGATTTTATTACACATTTTTCTTTAAATTGTAAATATCACGAAAACTACTTAAGTTAGACATATGATGATATACTGAACATTAATTAAAGGGAACTTGATGGGCAGTTCAACCAGCACATAATATATAGGTGTTCTATTTAAAAAAATTATGGAAAAGCCATTTGAAAAACAACAAAATTTATAAAGATGAACACGCTAATGAATACGCTGTATAGTGTATCTAATATCTTTGGATGCTATCATCTACCTACTGGCTTTGACTATTATCTGACATAGTTTAAAGGCAAAATGGGCAACAATGTCATTTTTACATCAAATGATTTTTTATCGTCAATTATAAAAATTGCAGAACAGAGTGATGATAAAGAAAAAATAGTATGTTAAAGCACTAAATTTGCTTATGACTTAAAACATACCTGCACATATACCAATACTTATGCAAATATGGCATTAAAACATACAGTGTCCAGAATCTCAATGTCAATCGGGTGCCGGGCGAGAGGCCAAACCATACCTTCTCTGGTAAAAATATAAAAAAAAGAACCATGTCGCTTAGGTAAGTGGTGAGAGACATATTTATAAAAATGTTAAAAATCGTTTATGTAGATCATATCTTTAGGTACTACTATAGAAGTCACAAATCAAACAACAAAAGTCGTTAGTTTTGAAACGAAAAAAATATTGGTTTGAGTTAATGTTGAAAAAATTTATATCTATTAAGTTTGACACACGATTTCTAAAAAAAGGAGTAGTACAGCACCCTTGCTAAGTAATTTTAAAAGATGCCCTGTTTAGTGAAGATTCCAAAATGGTTATAACATTTGCCATTTTTCTTTTCATAAAATATATTATTGCCTGTTTTTCTGCAAAAATATATGTTATTTAAAAAATTTATACTTTCGTATGCTATTTGTATTTTCTCTTAACTTTGTTAGAACATGTGTCACTCAATATTTACGGAGATATGTGGTTTAAACAAAATAGTTGCTCTTATGTCTTGCAAAAGGTCTGTTGGCCTCTCACCCGCTACCCGCTTTACGTTGTGTTTCGGGACACCTGTATATTAGCTTAAACAAAACCTTTGTTTCATTTTTATTTACAAATATTTATTTCAAAATCCTATATTTTGTTTTAAGCACTGTTTGTAGATGAAATAAATGTTAACTAATCAATCTAATCATTAAGGAGATATTATAATGGTATTAAACCTTTTCAACTTAATTTAGTTGTAATTAGATTTTTGGCCTGATATACATAACTTCCTAACACTGTGATTTTATCAATGGGTGAATTAAAACATCGGGTTTTTCGAGAAAAACCAACAACCAATTTTGTTTTTTGTCATTGTTGATGATTTATTGGCCTTTAAACACGCCACAAAAATAGTTTTGAACCAGTCCTATTCTTGGATAAAGTGTAAAGGAAGGCTGTAGGTAATAACATTTGGTACTCTGTGATTTGTTTGCTAAAGTAAACAAATCCGATTGATTAAAGTATCTTGATCCGATTAAAGTATACGAATTTTCAACTTTCTTTTATATTCGGGATGCGATTTTCACTAATATTTAGCAAATTTTACGGTAACTAATGGTCTGTTAATAGTAGCGTTCCATTTAAGTTTTTTCAAAAATCACAAAAATATGTTATCGCTGCAGATAACGCCATCTAGCTTATTTGTGTTAAACCAAACGGTCTTACTAAAAATAGGGTTAAAAAAACATTAAATGCTCTTTCAAACGAGACTAAAAATATTCAGATTGGTTGAATTGTCTATCACTCAGTATTTAAGAATATATGTAATGAGAATATTCATAAAAGAAAAGTTTAGTGCACACATTTCTTGTAGATTCAGAGGATAAACCTGCTATGACAACAACATCTGGAAATAATAACCAGCCAAAAACTTCCAAAACGCCAACATCACTTTATGAAAATGATAATAAGGGTAGAAGAAGATCATTGAGATTGTCCACACATCCCCCAGGATATTTTCGTAAGATATCTTTTAATAATATTTCAAAAAAATAATTGTAGTTTATGTTATATACATAAGATTAAACTAAAAGTGCTTTAAATTAAAAGGTTAAAAAGTACAAGAAAAGTAACTTCTCACCTTTATAGCACACAATGGTGTAGATAAAATTGTGACACATGGTTAAATGTGCTGACAAGCATTGTATATTTGTAGAAACATTGGTAATTTTAAGGATAAAAATGTACAAAGTTTTTACAATCAAAATTTCAACGTCCCAACATTAATAAAGTGTAGTTTTATCGATATGAGAAATCTAATTAGAACCTTACCGAACATTTTGTGTCTTAGGCAGTCTCTAAGTTGCAAAGTCGACAAGATTGATTCTCAGCTTTTCCAATGTAAAAAACCACCTCTTGTATTTTAGGGGCGTATGGCCGGTCAGGAAGCCTGAAAGCGACCGTAGAACCCCTTTGCTGAGACATAAAACCTCTTTGATTTTGTTTTGCCACGGAGTTATCATACTCTTCGCCTGTCTGTGACCTGGAAGTTATTTCCAGCGTAAGGCTACCATTGAGGCCTCCCATCTATTGATTACCTGTTTTAAGTGGATATTTTGTAGTTCACAGCCGGGCTGGGGTTGCGGTCGTCCTCGATTGATATCATTAACATAATCCATGTGTGGCCCTTATACATTGTAGGTTACTAAAAGGTCTGAAAATTCTGTTGATGAAACCTAAACACCTATTAAGCTTAGAGATTAACTCTTACGAATGATTAAAGTAATTTAGAGTCGAAAATGGCATCATTTTTCACATTAGAAGTAACTCTCAAGGACCCCGATCCAAGCCTGTAAAAGATTAACCCGTAAAAGCTGTCGATAATTAAACTGATAAAGAATCACCAAGGCAGGATGATTGACATCAATGCCAACAAGCGGATCATCGCATGAACGCACAGAATATACAGTATCAACATTACACAAAATTAAATCAAGCGTTCTACTATTATAGTTAACAATATTATTTAATTATACAGGGTTACCATAAGATAACGTTAACAGAAATTCCCGTGAACGAGCATTATTACCGCCCAAAGGAACCAGATTTCCAGATTAAGATTTACGGCACGAAATAGTAGGTAAGGTATAGTACTTTACGTACTTTGATAAAGGTCATCAACGTGTTGCAATTGTTCAAAAAACACAATAAAAGGAACTGGATCACTGGGCGGAGCACAAGAGCAGTCGTTTATCACCAACTTAGACGGACAGCCACTAATCTTCAGCACCGATAGTTAATTCTGATAGAGCTACAAGCCGCAAGAACACTACCACCATCCCCCTTATAAGAAACTAAAGACTTTCTGTCTCATCTAAAAATGATATAATCACTGCAAAGCAAGGGAGTTGATTAAGGGGTGGTATTTAACGAATTCATGTAAGCTGTTTCCGTTTCACTGCGCTAGACATAAAATAGACCAGCAGGACCATAATACAACGATCCAAGAGTTAAAGTTTTAGCAAATCAGTTTCAGACTTGATTACCGTAGCTTTTACTTGATCACCACGACATACTTGAATGACGCAATTTTTCAACCACACATATTTACGACAAGCCGCTTTCGTTGACTTCAACAGTCCACTATTATGTATATTTAGATGTGCGTTGACGAATAACCTTTCAAAAATATTGGGAATGCTTAAACCAGGGGAGCCAATATGTTTGTTTTTGCGGTACTACTTCTATGCCGCGAGAAAGCGATAGGAGTTTAACCACACTGTTTTTGCGCTTGGTGAATTGCAGCAATGCCGTTTGGTTACTTGACAGTTTATTACTTCGACAATTTTTGATAATGTGGAACAAAGATCTTCATCCTGCTTTTCAGCAAACCCGGACAGGATTAAGTTGTTTAATTTGGAGTACTGTTCCAGATGCTCCACCCACAAAGTTACTACAGATCTAAGCTTTACATTTTCTGCGGTAACAGACCCAAGCCGGTTCACCTTACCCCAGAATTTTCTAAGCGTGTTTTCAAAATCCTTTATTTTATCATAGACGGAAATCGATTTAACCAATTCGGTGTTGATCTGTTTAACTTCTGTCTGAACAGACATTAAAAGTTATGTTACCTCAAATGATGGCGGAAAAGAAGTGGACGCCGGCGTTGCAGCTGTTTAAACTTCATTAATAATTACCGAATGATCAGATTCTTTACAGGAGCAACATTTCCAGAACGTTCCCTTCACAAATGAAACGTAATTATTTGTACCGGTCTATCTTATACAGGTGGTCAAAAATTGTATTATATAAAATTTCAGAAAATGTTTTTATTTGTTATTGGCCATCGAATTTTGACGTTTGTATTGTTGTTGTTCTTATTTGTGCCCTCTCATTACCATTATAAAAGCTATGGCGAATTATAAAAGCTAGTAAAATTTGTTAATTACATTGATATATTTCCTACTATTTATTAAAAACCATAATAATCTGGTGAAATTAAACCAATGAAATACAGCAATCGTAAGTCGTAAGTTCATACATATTTCATTCGGAAAAAATTAATTTTGTAAGCCAAGATGAATAAATTGAAATAGTTTTAATTGTTGGTGCCAACTACAAGTCCTATCGAGAGGCTGCGGCAGTGTTTAATGAACGACATCCCGAGAGATACATTAGCCCATCAACGGTAGCTAGAATTTTACAAAAGTTTAAATCTTTTGAGACTATTGTAAATTAATTCATGAAGGTGGTAAGGTAAGGTGGAAGAAAGGCGAATGGCTATTATGCAGACAGTGCCACAAAACATCACCACGCCACAACCATCAATTACACATTTGCTGAAATAAACTAAGTTAGCGCATCTACAGGAGGAAGAAGGATTTTGAAATATAACAAATTTATAGCATACAAGCCAAAATTTGTCAATACCTTGCAAAATTGTGATTTTGGTTCTCAATTAGATTTTTATTTTTGGTTGCAAGGGCAACTGGAAGAAGACCGCTCTTTCATAAGACATGTGCTATTTTCTGATGAGTCCACATACCCTGTTTTTCCGTTAGAAGCCGCGGTTTCGTATGAAGAAAAAGTGGTTTCAAAGCGCGGCTTATAAAGAAATGCGGCTTATAAAAGGTTGCGGCTTGTAGATATGTACAAAATGTACCTAAGTATTTATTAGAATTATATTTACATTATATTTATCCATTTAAAATGTCATTCATTTTAAAAATGTTTTTCTGATCGGTTTTCTTTGACGGCTAGAATTTAAATATCAAAATATAGCAAATAGTTGCAAAACATTTCAAAAATAGTACTTTTTTATTTTTAATAAAACTTTATTTACGTAGATATCTAAGTAATTAAAAAAACCCAAATATATTTTAATGAAACAATATGATATATTCTACATTAAAACAAAAGATATATTCTATGAGAAATAAAACAAATTATGTACCTACTACTATGTGTAGGTAGATAACTATTCTATGAAATCATAAAATCCATGTCTTCTTCATCATGTCATTCATGTCTTTCTTCCTGATCGTTTACTTCCACTTCATTTATAGGTTCATCTTCTTGTAGTTGCTCATTTGGAATTATTTCTTCATTGTAGAATTTTATTTTAGTCTCCCTAAATCCGTTTTTAATGACGTCGTCAGAAATATTTTGCCATGCTGTGTCAATCCAATTAACGATTTCTTCATAAGACACTCGCTTTATCGGTTTTCCTGTTTCTTTATAAGCATTATAAGAATTGATCATAAATTTCTCCCACAATTCTCTTAGTTTTGCTTTAAAAGATTTATTAACTGAAATATCCAACGGCTGTAACAGTTTCGTTAATCCTCCAGGTATAACTGCAGGTATTATTTGATTTTTTTTAAATTTATTTTTTACAGCATCGGTGCGATGTCCAGGTAAGGAGTCCAATATTAATAGGCCATTATTCCTTTTAAAAAATGATCCAGGCCGTTTATTCCAAATTTCATTTAGCCATAGCTCCATTTCATTCGAAGACATCCATCCCTTTTCATTAGCCAAAATAATAACACTTTTTGGAAAATTTCCTTTTGGGCGTGTTTTTCTTTTAAATACGGTGGCAGTTTCTTGCCACTAGCAAGAACACTTAAAGCCACTGTGAAATTAGCTTGTTCATGTCCAGTAGTTACAATTTTTATGTCATCACTGCCTTTTTTTGCAAAAGTAAATTTTGATGGTAAGTCAAAACTCACTGGTACTTCATCCATATTCCCAATGTTAGGTAAGTCCATGTTTGTTTTGTTTTCGGTTACGAAATGTTGAAATTGTATTAAATTTTCCTCCCAATTTGCAGGCAAATGTTGTCCCACCGATGTTGCAACTCTTCTTACAAAATCATTTCTTTTCATGAAATTATATACCCATTTTGGAGATCCTTTAAATTAATTTCTAACTCCTCGGCCACTAATGTTGCTTGTCGCAGAACCTGTTTACCAGTAACTTGTATTCCATCCTTTCTTTTTTCAGTTATCCAATTTTTTAATTGAATTTCTATTTGTGGCCAACGTGTTACTGCTCAACACATCAGAATGTGTGCGACTTATAATCGAGAGCGGCTTGTATTTGAGTGCGGCTTAGTAGGGATAAAATGTAGAAAAAAGTATAACATTTAATAAGCCGCGGGCTTCTAGCGGAAAAACAGGGTACTCGTCGAACGGAATAGTAAATTCACAAAACTGTCGTTGGTGGGCTGATGACAATCCACATTTTGTCATAAAAGCAAGAAACCAATATTATTTTAAAACAAATGTTTGGTGTGGGATTTTTAACAACAGCGTTGTCGGCCTTTTTTTTCGTGATACTCTCAAGTCCCAAAGATATTTAGAATTTTTAGAAAATATTTTGTTTAATATAATAACGGATATGCCATTAAATATTAGACGCAAAATGTATTTTCAACAAGACGGTTTCCAAGCGCACAGTACACAAGATGTAAGAAATTATTTGGATCATTTGTTGAAAATGCAGAAATGAGAACACAAACCATATAATGCAACCAATATCTGACACATTTCGTATGATTTTGATAAATCCCTTATAAAATAATAACTGTAACAGATAGGTGTACGGGCTGCTGTTAATAAGTTGTAGAGAATTAAATTCTGCATTTGAGAGCCTAATAACGTATGGGTGTTTCATTTAAAATTTTTATTTTTTTTTGCAATTGAATAACGTAAATTGGTAACTCACTGGCTTGGTTGACCAGCCTGTATAAGATAGACCGGTCAACTAATTACGTTTCATTTCTGAACATTTGAAGCGTAATTATACAAATTTTCTTTCTCACATTTTTTTTTTGTTGCTTGTACAAATTTCGATGGGTTTGCAGGGTATCTAAGTTATTATGAAAGATAGAAAGTTGCGGTTTTTGCTACTTTTTTGTGAAGCTTACAATGCCGCAAACCAAATTTTCTTAGCCCTCTTCGTTTTTGATATACAGGGAGTGTTTAAAAATTTACGATTTTCAGACACCCTCTGTATCTGGGCTATCCGAAAACTTAGTAAAAACGGGTTCTAATAGCTTTTTTCACATAGAATCCACGTTGAACTTTTCTAGCCTTCACGGTTTTTTAGTTATAAACACAACTTAGGTTTTTTTAAATGGAACCACCTATACATTTTATTTTTTTATTGAACTAGAATTATAAAGCTTTTCAAAAATGTATAATACTCTACACTTACCTTGATAATTAACCTCGAAATTTAATAAAATACATTATTTTATAAGTAGGCTATGATAAATTAAGTGATCGCGTTGCTAGGATACCGGAATAAACAGTAAATTTAGTTAATTACTGTCAAACTTGATTTTGGATTCTGTCCTCACAATAAGTCGAACAAAATAAAATGTGTATACATATAATTAACAACAATTAAACAGTTTATTTTGTTTAATAATTTTGTTTAAATTTGATACCGTAAACGCGTAATTCGCAATAAACATAAACATTTCATATTGTTTAAAACGTTGTGTAAAATTTCCGAAGGGAGTAATGATTTGGGGCTGTATGGCAGCTTCGGGATTAGGATGCTTTGAATTTATTGATGGCACCGTGAACACCGCAAAATGTCAACAAATACTACAAAACCGCTTACTACCAAGTATCGTGTTACCGAAAATTACATATTTCAGTAGGATGGACTTGTCAACAGCCAAAACTACAAAAAAGTGGTTCAAATATTAATGTTCTGTCTTGGCCTTCCAACAGTCCAGATCTGAATGTAATTGAAACAGTGTGGTACAAAATGAAATAAACTTTGAGGAACAACCCACAACGCACATTGCCAGAATTTAAAGCCAAAATAAAACAAATTTGGGATGGATTTACTCCTGAACAGTGCAGAACCTTGGTGAATTCAATGCCCAACCGGATTCAAGCGGTTATAAAATCTAAAAGCGATGTTACTCCATATTAGAAATACAAATCGTGCCATGTCCCATTATTTAGTTGTCAGGCAAAATGTACCTTTTTCTAGTTTAATTAGAAGTAATAGGAAATGTATTTTGTTTTTTGTGTTGTTTATTAGACAAAACTGTTGTTAATTGTCTAATCAAATGATATTCATTTTAAAAATTTATTAAAACAAAATAATCTGTTTAATTGTTGTTAATTATACAGGTTGCCCATTATATATGGAATATAACATATGTATATCTTGGTAGGTATCAACATTATAAAAAAATATTTTATGCGAAAGTTCTTTAATATTTTATTTGCCATAATAAGACTGCATTCAATTGTTTTTAATTCAGAAAACAAATGAGTCACGAATAACACTTGAATTTTTTTAAATGGCAATGACATGTACCCTTTCGTTAGGCTCATTTGATAGAGATTTTTCTTCTCTTTACGATGACGTAAAATTTTAGTACCCTTATATCAGAAAATCAATAAATTAAGATGATTTAACGCAACTTATCTCTATACTAAGTTGTACCCCTGAGGAGTTATAGACCTTCAAAGTTGGGTCTTAAATTTTTAAAACGTTGAATATCTTCGTAATACATTAAGCTAGAAAAACCAAATTTGGTATACATTATGAGTGTACCGAGGGTACTAATTGGTAGCAAGTTGAAACCAATTGAGGCATTTCAAAGGGTTAATTAAGGGTGATGGTACCCTAAATTTAAACCTTGTCGTCAAATAACTTTGAATTTTCGCTTATTTTAAGTATCAATACGAAATACGTGTCTTTAGTTATTTAAGTTTTATATAAAAATGACAAAGTTTTTTAAGAAATAATAAAAGTAAGAAAAGTTTTAGAATTACATTCCACATGAAGTGAAGTAGTAATGTATTAAATCCGCCAAAAGGTTAAAAAAATCTGTCAAAATTTAGGGTACCATTACCCTTAATCAACCCTTTAAAATGCCTCAATTGAGTTCAATCTGCTACCCATTAATACCCTGGGTACACTCATAACGTATATCAAATTTGGGTTTTCTAGCTTAATGTATTACGCAGGTATTGAAGTTTTAAAAAATTTAAGAGCCAACTTTGATGGCTTATAACTCGTCAGATGTACAACTTAGTATAGAGATAAGTTGCGTTAAATCATCTTAATTTATTGTCCTCTACATGTCCCTGCTCTGTGTCGGTGCTTATGTGAATCACTCTGTATACTATATTCCATACATAATGGGCACCTGTATATAAATTCTATTATGTCCCAATATATAGTTGTTAGGGCTCGTAGTAGTAAAAATATTATAGTATTTTCAAAATTCTTTGTTTATTCCGGTGTTCTAGCAACGCGATCACTTAATTTATCATAGCTTACTTATAAATAATGTATTTTTTTTAATTTCGAGATTAATTATAAAGGTAAGTGTAGAGTATTATACATCTTTGAAAAGCTTGAAAAAAATTTAGTTCAATAGAAAAATAAAATATTGGTGGTTCCATTAAAAAAAAACTAAGTTGTGTTTATAACTCAAAAACAGTGATGACTAAAAAAAATCTACGTGCACCATTGGATTCTACGTAAAGAAATCTATTAGAACCCGTTTTTAATTTTTTACTAATTTTGCGGATAGCCGAGGCACAGGGGGTGTCTGAAAATCGTAAATTTTGAAACACATATCAAAACCGCAACTTTCTATATTTCATAATAACTGAGATACCCTGCAAACCCATCGAAATTTGGACCTGTTCAGTGGCTGAGAAATATGATTATAAAAAACACATATTGATAATTGCAAAAAAAACTTAAAATCGAAAACGTAAAAAGGGTGTTTACCAATATCTTTTATTGAAGTCTACTTATTTTTTCGCATATAATTAAAAGGTGTAATAAAAACTATAGCATTCTATTTAAAATAACGAAGTTGTGGTCTACTTCCAGTAGACCGGAAGTAGCGACCATCTTGAAAATATTTTAGATCGGAAGATCGGTATGAACGTAGATGCAATGGTCCAAAAAAAAACGGGTGTTGCTGATTTTTTGGCGGATTTTTGGCGGATATAGTTTACTATATTAGTTTATTGTCTTATGTTTTCAGAAACTAAACCAGCTATGGTTTTTTATATCCTACCCGATGATACTGTCCGCGAACGAGAAAATACTTCAAGGATTAAGAAGTTAACACATACCGTTCCAAAAAGTAAATATTTTTTCTTGGAATAAATACGGAAAGAATTTTTAGTAATCTAAGTGAAAAACTTTTTGTTTTCTGTATTTATTAAAGGAATAATTTAACATTTATTCATATCTGCCAGATTACATCTTAATATTTTTATTTCAGTTAAACGAAGGAAATTGTATAATCCCAATTCGATTTAGTTCAAGATATTTTTCGTTCTCGTTTATTTTAGTTTTTATTAATATTTTATCGAAAAAATACTACAAAAATTAAAAGTGACGACTGTGATAACACCGAAAGATCGCCGCTTCAACATACCCTTCTATAAGGTACATACTTTTCATTGTTAATAAATATGGATTAGTAATTAGTAGATATATTAGTATCTCTAAAATGTACATGATTTTTTATTTTAGTTAAATGGTACAATCAGTTTTATTTAGTTTGAAGTATTTTTTCATTTTTGTTAATGCTGGTTTATATTTGATTTCAATAAAATGTATTTATAATAATTACGTTAGCTTTGTTAATGAAGTTCACTAATTTGATAATATGGTTTAAATAAATAATAATAAGTAAAACTTCACGTTTAGTTTGATCTTTGATAAATTCAACAACCCAATTTAAATTTCCGTTAATATCTATTGTTCCAACTCAAAGGTGACCTCCAAACCGTTCGTATTAAAAATAGTAGCACGAAACTGGAGCAAAGGATTGACACGAGAAATGGTTTGACCTGCAAAATAGGAAAAAGATTACACAGTCATGTAGGATGGGGAAGTAGATATGAGCATCCTGTCTACGCATCCGTTGAAACACAAACATTGTTATACACGACAAGGGGATAGCAAATTCATTCATTACTCACTCATTTACTAACAATTTACGACATTTTTATCTTAAAGAAATACAAAAACCGTAAAGCCATAAAAATTTCGCGTTTATCTATTTTTAAATTTAAATCTTTACGAAACCCAAAGCGCAGATTTCGTGTACAGTAAAAAGAAACCAGACCACCAGAACTGAAAGATCAGCTATTACAAGCTGTAATTGTTTGTTCGAGTGTATTTTTAGATCCTTACACAAAAAAAAACTAACCGTTTCGCTTTTACATTTTTTCTTCTACCACCAATTATTTAGATTTTATTTTTTTACATTTCTTTTTTCGTTTAATCTTATTCTATAATTATATTTTGCATTTACTTTTTAAAAAGTACTATACTAAAGATATTTCTATTAGTTGATTTACCATGACACTTTTTATGGGTAAATCTAATAATTAAAAAAATTAAAACGCCTCGTTTTAAAATTGTTCATTTCAAACTTCCTTATTAAGGCGGTGGCGCGTGTTCGCGGTTCTAACTCGATATCATCCTCGTTCCTATTAATACAATTTTAATTATCATTGTATTCGCCTATCCCTATCTTCTGGTTATTTTCATATTTCCGCGAATGATATGTTGCGATTTTAAAACGAATACGTATAATAGTAAACATTCTTATACTTCGTTATTTAGATTATACAATTTTAGTATTTAATTGTTTAGCAATTAATAATAAAGTTAATTTGTCCAATACATTTTGGAGTCAGATTACAATCTATATAAAACGTTGAGAGGACCCAATTGTTTCTTTTCGATTTACGAGTTATTTTAGGTGTGTTACTGTGACTTTAAATAGTGTATTTAAAACCTAATATACTGGAAAACTGGTAAGTAATTTACTTTACTAATAATACGGTGTCTTTCTTTGACCAAATACTGCTTTTTCTCTTTTTATAAGAAAAACATGTGGTAATTAATTTTAACAGAGAAAGAGAATCTAACAGCTTTAAAAGATCTTCAAATTCTAGTATTTCTTGTGAACAATAAGGCAAAATTGTCAGAAAATGTAAGCAAAGAAAGTTATAGCTGGTTGTTATATTCCTGTTAACAAGAAATGAATTTAGTCTAAATATTGTATTTTTTTCTTTTAGGACATGGAAAAGTTTCTATTGCATTGGAAATCATAATACCATAACACATCTTTTGTGGATTTCTATTTTCTTCTTCTGTCAAGCTTTTATGCCATCCCTTAGGTTAGGGATGGCGCACCTTTACGTATAAAAAATGTTTAATGTGATTATAGACGTGCCATAAAAAATTTTGACTGTGATTATTGGGAATATAATAGTAATAAATACTGTCAACTCAAAACTCTTTATTTACTACAAAAAAAAGGATCATTTTGCAATGTTTTAATTATACGCGTAATTTAAATTAAAGTAAAATGAGTGTGACTTCTGTTGTTGCAGATTAGATGACAAATAACATATGTTAGGGTTGTAAGATGTTACTTTTAGCAGAATGCCTGCTGAACTGGAGTCATCTGTCAAACAGTTTCTAACCGAGTCTTTAATGTTATTTATCTCTGAAAATAATGACTCGCATGAGCCAGCTTCTTCAAACAATTAAATGTGTCTGGTAACGCATTCCATATTTCCAGAATTTTGTTATTAGCATTTTCACTTATATTACTTGTCACTCTTTCTGTTTCAATTAATTCTAACTTTTTCAATAAATTTTTGAATCCATATTGAACAAGACTGGAAATCAATCAGCTGCATTTCAAATTCTTCAATTTCCAACCAATCCAATTGGGACAAATTCAGTTTATCCAATGACGTCACATCAGGGTACATAATAAGCTTGAGTATTTCCGATAATTCTTTAAGAAAATCTCGATGAACATTCCCAGATTGAAGAATCAATCACAGAAATAAATTGTTCACCAATTTTTTCTTCGTGTGGTTTCTCATGTATTTCCAAATCGTTGATATATTTTTTAAAATTTGGAAAATACTTAGGTTTGTTCTGATAACATCGTTCCTGAAAACTTGCAGGTTAGTCTCAAAAGCGCGAGTGAGATCTACCATGACGATAATTGTTTTATTTATGCCTTGAATGTTTAACTTAAGGTGAGCTTAGACATGCATGGATTTAGTGGCTCCAGTAGTTGCGCCAGTTCTACTTGCATGCCAGTAAAGGTTTACATTAGATGTGCCACGCTAGTGGCACATGTAAAAAATACGTTTCATTTTTAAAGTGTATTGCACAGAGTGCAATATGTTGAATGAGCTTTACGAAACATGCAAAATAGTAGCCAAACTTTTAGTGGAAAAAAAGATAAAGGAAATGCAGAAAAAGAAACGAAGAAAAGGTCGTCTGGGTTAAACCATGGATTGGTCGTCGACCTACTTTGGGTGCTTCTGCAAAACTTTTACCAGAACTCGCAGCAGAAGATTCAAGATGCAAGCTATAAAAACCATTTACGAATAACGAAGCAAAATTTTGATATTCTTCTGGATTGTGTGACGCAACGTATTATAAAAATGGATACCCACATGAGAGATGCGTTAACACCACAATTAAAATTGGAAGTAACATTAAGATATCTCGCAACAGGAGATTCTTTCGCTTCATTGCAATATTTGTATCGTGTCCCAAAATCCACAATTTCAAATTTTATCCCTGAAGTTTGCCAAGCCATTTATGATGCGTTAAAAGACTTTATTAAGGTAAGCAGATACATAATAAACCACAGAAGATAGAAATCCAACGTTTGTAATTGCGGTTAAATAATGCTAACAAATACAAAAATTTCTTAATTATTGTCGTCATACGATGAAGTATTTATTGCCTGTAAAAGCAGATCTGACTGTTCTTGCTGAGGATTGAAACGTAAATTAAAGTCATCGTCAACCGTCGTCGTACAAGATACGATTGTATGTACTCCATTGATTCCAAAGCAACTGATTCTGGTAGCTTTTTCAACGAAGAAGCCACTGACTTGCCAAAACAATCAAACTCATTGTCCTCTTCTCTCTTAGGCTTTTCATCTAATTTCTGTACAATTTCCTGTAGCCCTTGTATAGCCCGATCGGTGCTACTTGTCCTTTTTCGAACTCTCTTTGGGACTGCAAAGTTCGAAGTTAGTTTTTGTGCGATTGGTTTTCTGGCCACAGATGACTCATTCGGGGAAGACGGCAGTATCTCGATAGTTGCTGACTGCGTATTTTCTAGAAAATTATTCAGTTGTGATTCTGATTCAATTTCCTAAAAATAAATACATAATAAAAACTCGATATCTTTAAAAATAAACTTTAGTAAGTATTTTTAAAGTTATTATTTTCAGGTGCCAAGCTCTGAACAAGAATGGAAGAATATTATTCAAGGATTTTCCACACGGTGGAATTTTCCAAAGCTTTAGACCTTTCCATTCAGGTTCAGAATTTTACAACTACAAGGGAACGTTCAGTATTATACTCCTTGCATTAGTTGATGACCAATACTGTTTTGAATATATAGATGTGGGTGCAAACGGAAGAGCATCTGATGGATATATAACCAGAAACAGTGTAACCGTTGAAGATTTTGAAAATGGTAGACTAGTAGAAGGTCTGTGGAGACACGAAATTCAAAGTCAAGGACTCACAGATTTAAGATCAGAGCGGAGAGCCGTAATTATTCTAAAAAAGCTGCAGAGCTCAGAAATAAGTTAGCTGATTGGTTTATAGGTGACGGAGCTGTCCCTTGGCAAATGAAAATCATAAATAATCAATAGAATGTAAATAATTAAATTTTTAACAAATTTTTTTTGTTAAAAAATTGTTGTGATGCCTGTGTTTCTCTTATTTGTACAACATGCTTCAAAATTCTGTCCGCTACCGCAAACCATGGCACTTTTGGTTTGTATGATTCATCCGTACCTGCTCCGGAATGTTGGCTTTTCTTAATTTTCGCTAATTCTAAAGCATACGCATTTCTAATAGAACGTATTTTTGCTTCACTTCAGCAATTTCAAAGCCTTCAATATCCATTAATTCGCAAAGTTTTTGATACGCGTTTTCTCGACCGTCTTTGTTTTTATAAGCACTGCTATGTACATCCCATAAACACGGATAAGATTCATAGTTTTCAAGAAATTTTATTACAGTATAATAAAATGTATATAAATTATATAAACTACAACTATATACACAAATTAGAACCTAAACCGAAAGGAAAATAGATATATTCT
This sequence comes from Onthophagus taurus, assembly GCF_036711975.1. NCBI lineage: Eukaryota > Metazoa > Arthropoda > Insecta > Coleoptera > Scarabaeidae > Onthophagus > Onthophagus taurus. The sequence goes on along the minus strand of NC_091972.1, from coordinate 28,115,685 downwards.
AGGTTTAAGGTGGATAATTATACGTTATCGTTGAATGTGTTAACGTAATTGGGATTTAATTTGAATGCAATGAAACATAACCTAAATTTGACATTAAAAAATTTTGTATTTTTGTGGACACTCACCTATGTTGCCATGGTTACATGTTTTAGACTCATCACTGGTGCCAGTAATTTCAGAAGGGTGCAGACTTTTCCGATCCATGCATGCATGGTTTCAACTTGCATGCCAGTTGATGTTTACACATGCAATTTAAATTTACTGGCGCGCCAGTTTTTATTGGCGCCACTAAATCCATGCATGTGTAAACTCACAATTATTTAAATGTTGGCATAGATCTGTAAAAAATATCAATTTTGAAAGCCACAACTATTCTTCAACTTTTCCCTCATTTTGCAGAAACAGTCTGATTTCTTCCAAGCAATCAACAAATCTTTTAAGTACGTTCCCGCGACTCAACCAGCGAACATTATTGTACATAATTAAGCCATTGTACACCGAGTTGACTTCATCTAATAAAGCATCGAACTTTCGCCTGTTTAAAGCCTGCGACGAGATGAGGTTGATTATTTTTGTGATTGCCACTATTACATTATCAAGAGATGTTAAACCACTCTTAGCACACAAGGCTTGTTGGTGAATGATGCAGTGGAATAATTGAAGAATCGAATGCCCTACGTCTGTTTGAAATAAACTTATGAAACCATTTCTTTTACCCACCATACTTGGAGCAACATCAGTTCATCAACGATTTGATCGCAATTAATTCTTCCTTTCCAACGTAATATTGAGCAAAAACAGCTAAACGAGCAGAATTAGCGACGTCAGTGCTTTTGTCGAGACATAGCGATATAAAAGAAGCAGAGCTAATGTCATTTTTTTGTTGATCTGTTACATTTTCGGCCAGTTTTAAGATTCTTTCTTTTATTGTGTTTCTGGACAGAGGAGTATCTTTGATGCGCAAAATTATCTTCTCTTTATTATCGAAATCATCAAAAAAGAGAGGGCGCGCATGCTAACCAGACTTCCTTCGAAAACTCTCCTTCTTGAAAAGGTTTACGCCGAGCAATGACATTTGTAGCCGCGTAACTTGCCGCGCTTGTATGACAATTTTTGCGAACATATTTAGTCATAGATGTTGACTGTTTATTTCTGTCTATCAATGCACTTGCAATTAATTCTTTTTGCTCTGGTTCGCTTTTTTGACTAACGGATTTGTGATTTGTTTCAAAATGCCGTTTCACAGACGATGTTCCAGAACATAAAACACAAACCGCATTGTCACCTTTACTAATCATGCCATATTTCTCTGTCCACCAAGTTTGAAATTCTCTGATACTCTTTCTATCTTGCACTTTTTGTTTTTTTGCTGAACTAACCATATTAAATAACAGTTAAAATCATAGATAAAACTCAAATAAACTTCAAATGAAATATTCACCATTATGTTATGCATAAACAAACTATGCGTCATTAGCAATAAAAATTCGTGATGTATGTAGATTCTAGGGATCACTCGCGTTCGCTCGCATATAATACCTACTTCAAACTTTTTTGTAGTGCATCATAGTTGAAGTTGGATCACTTATATCGGTGATTGCTCGCTCTCTACTTGCGTTAATGTTACTCACCTCTTTGCGTGGAGGTGTTAGTTTCAACTTTTCCTTCACTAGGAGTAGGACCAAAAAGCATTTCCTAATTCCTCCGAGCTTTAGAAGGCATTTTAGCAGGCGTTTTCAGTATAACATTTACTATATCTCAAGAATTCCCGGAGTGTTTGACGTTTCGAATGCCATGTTGCAACCTTCTTCAGAAATAAGATCGAAGTGATTTAACTAACTACATTTTCCAGGATGTCCGCTGAGCCCAAGTCTGTTTGCACTGTATACGGCGGACCTGGAGGATAGATTGGGGAAGGGGCAAATGCGAGGGTTGGTGGTGGGAGGTAGAAAGGTGCTGGCTCATAATGGGTACGACTCGGCCACACCTTTCTCACATAATGATGATCAACTGCACGGCTGTCCCACGGACACAAAAAATAGCAAAATATCGTGAATCCAGATTGCATCCCAACCAATAGACCAATGACCCATAATGAATGTATAAATAGATTAATATATATTTCGAAATTAAGTACAATTAATTTATTTCTCAACCTTTAGATCGCTTCAAATTTTCCAGTGATGCTCATTGTATTTGATCTTGGCCAAAATTGTACGCATTGTGTCATAGGCTATGACACAATGCCTACTCGGGAATGCTATGACTCATAGCATTCCCGAGTTTGTACTGCATGATAAGCAATCGGAATGGATGGTTTGAGCCGCCTTCAAACTGTAGTTAGAACCATCTATGATCAAACGCCATTCATTTCGATCATATGGTGTATTCATCACATCAAATACACCTTTGATGTCATTGCAGAAACACATGTCGTTTTCTTTTTTGAAAAACAGTAAAATCGCGCGGTTTCTATTTCTGTATATAGTGACTTGTGTTTTAGGGTCAAGATGTTTCCATTCCTGCAACCGTGATGCAAGCAACTCTGGTTTTTGTTTCGATAAATTCAAATAGCGAATCAAATCACTCAGTTCACTTTGCAAAATTAAATGCATTTTTTCCATACCGAAATCGCTTTCTTTGCTCGCTAGTGATGAAGACGTAGTTCTTAGGGCATTTTTTGCACTTATACCTAGACAAATTGGCAATAGATCACTGTCCGTACGTGGAACTGGCTTCGACACTGATGATACGTCAGGATATTTATACTGTGCTAGTTTTTTTGCATTTATATCGACGACATTCATCGAGCAAAAGTAGTAATCATCTAGATGATTTTTCTGTTCTCTCCATAACGTTGGCACAGAAAATGAAAAGTATACATTTTTCACCAAGTGACCACTTGTACAGCTTTGTTGTGCACGCGTTACAAAACAATTTCGATACCCATGGCTTGTCAGTGTTTACTACAGCAAAACCAATGTACTGCAAATACGCATCTTTGAGTGCATTTGTCATGATTTTTCCACGTTTTCCGAGCATAGAACATCTACAAACGTAACAAAAACACTTTGAAGCGACTTTGCAACGTTGTCTCTGCATTTTCACACGTTCCCAAGCTAAATCACAGAAGGTCAGCTGACAGCCGTTATAAGAGCGCAGGCGCAAACTCGAAAACTAGAACCAATCTGGACACACAGATTGAAGATCTGAGTTCAGGGCATCAAATAACGAAATAACGTTAAGAATCGTTCTCATCTGCTCGGGTCCAAAAGTTGACCCGAATTTGTAAACTTGTGTTATTTGGCTCTCCAATGCAAAGACAACTGCTCAATGGCTCCCGTTTTTTTGGAAAAGGTTTAAAAATGTGTCTTCAGTGTTAAGATGAAGATAAAGTTTCGTTGTTGGGACTTTACTGACAACTTCTGTACTTCAGTGAGTGCTTAAACACAATGTTTTAAACTGTGTTTATGATTGCAACCTACGCGCTTTAAAACTAAACGTTAAAATAGTTTGTAATTGGTTAACGTCTTTAAAATTGGTCTAAAATGTTTACATATCGGATTTGTAAACTCTAAAAAACAATACAAAATCATCACTTAGAGCATCAATATAGTAGTGTCTAAAGATATTTTCACAGCACCATGCCTTTGCAATTTGAATATCAGATCGTATGCTGAGGCGAACATTGCGAGCTGTATAAAAGTACACCTTCACAAAATTACGATTGCCCCAGAATGAAGTTATTGAACTTGTTAAAACGTATAGATTATTGATTATGGCGTACCTGTATATTAATAATCGGTCTCCACATTACTTAGTCATATACATTGGGACTATTTCTTATGTAAATCAGCTGTCAGTATCAGATTTCAAATGCTTAATATGTAAATGACCAGAATCATCTTTTGCATGTTACCATAGCTTATCTTTAAAACAGTTTAATAGCTAATTTAAATAAAAGATGGTCGGTCTATACATAAATTAGCTTTTCGACTATTAGGTATAGTTTTTAAATGTTTTTTGAGGAAAATACTTATGGTTTTCCTTAAAATTTAATTAAAGATTTAATTAACTTTCATTTTAATTGGTACTACACCTGATGAACATAATAAAATTTTTATGAACAATTACTTGTAACAAATATAATTTTATGAATGATGTGTTTTTAGTTTTAACATCTGGGAACATTTTGATTTTGATCTTATTGAAAGGTTAAACTTGAGCATTTAGTAATGCCACTAAATCTAAAAACAGGATAACCGATGTTTTAAGTTTTTTTAGTTTGTGTATGGGCGTATTAATTGGGGTAATAAAGCAAATTGATATAGCGCTGTTCGAAGAAAGAATGACAGGCGAATCGTTAACGATTTGGTATTCACATACGTAACTTCTGTGATGTTTTAGGAATTTAAAATAAATTGGCTTTTAATATTACTTTCACCAACATTCACTGTAAGTCTCAATTCATATTTAACAAAGCTCCCGTCATTGTTTACGACCGAGTACGATACGTATAAACAGTGTTATTGACTGGTTGCATTGATGCATACCAAGTATGTATGAATAGTCGAAAATGCCATAGTCTTCTTTTCATAAAAAATACTATTAAATTTTTATTGAAATTTAAATTGCCTACATCACGATTAAAACACAAATTTGGTATTAAAAGTCATTTGAAAATATAATTCTGTTTCAATTATCTGAATCTAAATTTAATTTTTCCCAACTTAATCATCGAAGTGAAGCAACCAAGCCAAATCCAACCCTAAAGCCTTGAACATCGGATCATTTGCGAATATATATTTGCACCTGGAATTCGAATCAGAAAAGATATTAAGTCAACAAACATTTTTAGTACGTTTTTGGGTTGTTGGAGTATTTTTCAAATGTCTGTCTCTGATCTAATTTGTAATTTATTAAATAGTTTAGAGAAAACATTATTTATTTGGTTTTATTTCTTTTTTATTCTGAAAGAATCTATAAAGGGGGTTGAACCATTATATTGTTGGTATTGTAACACATATCTGGTTCTGTAGCGTTTATCTGGATTGCTACAAAAAATACACCACATATCGAAAAAGTAAATTTAACGTAAATAATTCTGTTTCAATTATCTGAATCTAAATTTAATTTTTCCCAACTTAATCATCGAAGTGAAGCAACCAACATAAGCCAAATCCAACCCTAAAGCCTTGAACATCGGATCATTTGCGAATATATATTTGCACCTGGAATTCGAATCAGAAAAGATATTAAGTCAACAAACACTTTTTAGTACGTTTTTGGGTTGTTGGAGTATTTTTCAAATGTCTGTCTCTGATCTAATTTGTAATTTATTAAATAGTTTAGAGAAAACATTATTTATTTGGTTTTATTTCTTTTTTATTCTGAAAGAATCTATAAAGGGGGTTGAACCATTATATTGTTGGTATTGTAACACATATCTGGTTCTGTAGCGTTTATCTGGATTGCTACAAAAAATACACCACATATCGAAAAAGTAAATTTAACGTGATTTGCGAGGGTAACCATTTGTAAATAAATATTCACCAAGAGCAACCTGGAATGATTCTTTCACTCTCGCTACCACGATCAAACCCCCAAAGACATACCTGTATGAGTGAAATTTTAAAGGAGTTCTATTTATCCATGTTCGACCATATTTCATCCACCACCTCATCCATTGACCGTAAACCAAACCTAACCCTCACAACGCCGACTTAAATTAACACAATAGAATTCATATACTTCCCACCATGTTGATAGAATACCACCCACAAGTGGAAAAAAATAAATTTCGCTCCTATTAAGATAAGGTTGGTGTTTCTAATTTTATAAACTGAATGATTACCTCAACATTTAACAAAACAAAACTTGCCAAGATTGAAAATGTCAAAAATTGAAAAAGTATATAAGATAATAATAATAATTAGTGATTCATGAAAAGTACAAGTTAATATCTAGACAATTATTTCTTAATTTTATTCAAAATTGCTGTATAGTGGCTGTTTTTAGAAATAGTTTGTAGATATGTAGATGTTTGTATAACAATTTTGTCATGAATCATTAAAAGAAATTGTTTTAGAACAATGTAAGAATAATGTAATAACAAATTCGCTGTAAGACATCACAAAAAAACCGCTTTACTACATTAAATGTATGTTAACTGGATATACTCTACGGTAATAAGATTGTCCATCCAATCTCTGAATGAGATGTTGTTGCTACAATAAGTTATAGTGAAAGCACTTAGTTTGTTAGAGCATGTGTGATATCTACTTGTGCTCATTCTGTGTATCTTTATATTGTGTATCTACATCCTGTGAACATTTACAATACCTTTTGTGACGTCGAATCTTGATATCTATCCAATAATGAATGTTTTTGCTACATCTTAAAAATTGTCAAAATTGTTAAAAACGGTCTTAGTGATTTTATACACCACCTAAACTTTTAATATGCACAATTAATTTGAAATTTCTATTGATGGTAATTCTTTTTATCAAACCTGACTATGCCTACAAGACGATGAAGGGTAGTACATGTAAAGTTTCCCATTTAATTAATTTGTTATAAAACATTAAAATTGCCTTGTATTTCCTATAGATAACCACACCATCGCAGCTACTTTATAAGTTATAAAATCTAAATAACAAAATACTACTTGCTAATATTGCAGTAGCTAATGCAGTCATTTTATACTACCTAAATGCGTTTCGCATCAAAATTTAAAACATAATAACATTAGAGGCCCACATAAGTTCTTCTTCAAGCTACCAGGATGACTACAACGTATTCCACATAACGATCATCATTTCTAGCATATGCCAGCAACAATAATTAAACTGCATGCTTTAACCCTTGAAAAAGAATTCTGTTATTTTGTTAGTTGTTTCTTAGTAAATAAGAAAGATCCTTAAGAAACTACCGATCTGTTAAGATTTTTAAGAAAATGGTGAACTTTAAACATATTCAGTGAATAGACTTGAATAGAGCAACTATTAATAATATAGACGAAAAAAAAGAATTATAGGGAGCGATTGTTTTCAAGAACTAAGACAATATCATTGGTATCGACCAAACCGCATTTTTATTTGATGATGATACTAAAAGCAGTAATCAGTTGTTCTATTCTACACTTTTTCATGGTTCCAAGTTATTGTAGTCGAAGCAAGTAGAAATGCAACTTAACTAAAAACTAAAATCACACTTAAGATGTAGCTGTAAAAATATGTCAATATCTATAATCAGGGATGATATTGAGAGATCAAGAATGATGCTTAATGATATCAAGCATAAAGTTGATATTGGGGAAGATGTTGAGACCGATCAGTATAATGCCGAGAAATCTGTAGGATAATAAGTGATGAAAATTTTTGATATTAGAAATAATGCTGATAGATATCATGAATAATGATGAAAGATTCAGAGACACCATTCAGCAATACCAAGGGCTATGTTGATAATTGATGGAAAATTTGTCGCCATAGCTGATATTCGAGGATATTAATGACTAACAAAATCGAAACATTCCCTTTCACTCGGAGAAGGAAGCTACAATTAAGAGCACCTCCACTGAAGACAGAACTATTAACCTCAAAACAGAAGTCAAATACCTAGGGGTTATACTAGACAGTAAATTAAACTGGCACTTCCACATAGTCAAGGTGAGGAAAATAGCCATTATGGCTAACCAAAGATAAAGACCTCAAAGACAGTTGGATCCGGAGTAGCCATGGGCATTAGTGGACCAAATAGCCGCATTAAATTGTCCCTCAACTCGGACATAATCATTTTTTAAGCAGAAGTTCTTGCTATAAACTTTGCGCCGCTTTTAACCTACAAAAGGGACAAAAAGGAGCATCAATAAACACTTTCACAGACGGTCGGGCTGTCCTAAAGGCAATTCAGGCTTACACGTGTGATTCCACACTAATCAGAGAGTGTACCAGCAACCTAAGAGAACTCGCTAGGGGCAATGATGTTACTCTATGGTGGGTTCCAGGTCACAGAGACATTGAGGGTAATGAGAAGTCGGACAAGCTGGCCAAAGAGACACCGAAAACGCTCTTCATTGGACCCCAACCCGGTTATGAACTACAAAAAAGTCACCTAAAACAAATAATCAACAGTTGAGAGGACACAAAGGTAGCCTTACACTGGAAAGAATTCCAGGTCACAGATAAGCGAGGAGTATGATGACTCCGTAGCAAAACAAAACCAAAGAGGTTTTATGTCTAAGCAAAGGAGATCTAAGGACGCTCTCAAGTTTCCTGGCCGGTCATGCGCCCATAAAATTCCACCTCTTTCGCATTGGACAAGCTGAGGATCAAACTTGTCGACTTTGCAACGACGAGTCAGAAACTACTAAACATATACTGTGTAATTACGTTGTCTAAGACACAAAATTTTTGGTAACGCACTTTTGACACCTACTGACATAAAGTAACAAGACCTTGGAGCAATACTAAGGTTCATTAAGGACCTATATTTGTCCTAAACTTTTGGAGGGCTAAAGTTACAATAGATCTTATACGTTGAGGTGACGACAGAATAATAATAATAAGGAAACCAAAGATCGTACTGCTAGACGATGACAAAAGGTTATGAAAGAGAATAGAATAGTATTGGGAGATGCCAAGAAATATATTATTAGGAGATGGTCGAGAAATCTCAAGATGCTATAGAAGATGCTGCGAAAGATCAGTGAGGATGTTGGAGGGTGATTTTAATAGATTTTGGAAAATCTGTTAATGGCTGTCAGGATAATGTTTAAACGACACGTAAGGGAAATTCTGATGTCATAGACAATCTTGAGGGAGACCAAGGGTGATATTGAAATATATGTATATCAGAGATGATGTTTACATATAACAGGGCTTATATTGAGAAATATAAATAGACGATGATGGTAAGGAACTATATATGTATAGAGAGGAAAAGATAGTATTAAGAGATGTCAACAATTATGTCGGAAGATGCCATTGACGATGTTGAGAAAAATAGCGACAATGTTTAAAAATATCAAAGAGAATATCGATAGAAGATAGTGACGATAGTCAGAATACGTACAATAAATTCCTAATAACCAGTTATGTCTAAAAACAGATTTAAAGTCCTTTTTCGATCTTGAAACTTTTGAAATCATGAAAATATGTTGGTGACAGAAAAACATGAAACCGTATTTAATTAAAGCTTTTGATGAAACTAGGATACCAAATATAAGTACGAAGGTTTTCATAGTTGTTAATCAAGAACGAAGTGAACTCGAAATCACGTCGAATTTGTTTCTGAAGAAGGTTGCAACATGGCATCCGAAACGTCAATCACTTTTTCAAAAGACTCACAGCTTGAGCAGAAAGTTCCTAGTTTTAGGTCTAGTGTTAGTTTCTAGTTTTAGTTTAGGATTCCAAATGTTTAGAAATGGATTAAAATTTTGAGGGGTATAAACCAGACAAAACATTTCTCTGGAAAAAATTCAATTGGAAATGAGCTAACGAAAAAATTTTGTATTAATGCATGATATAAATACAGTTTACTAGGACTAAAAACGAAGTTTTGATTCGATCGAGTAATATAAAAGGTACGCGTAGGAAAATAGGGGACACTTTCCAAAAGAAATGACTTCTAAATGAAAGAACGGTAATATATTGTTAGAAAATTAAGTCAGCGAAAACTTGTTGCATCTAAATGGAAAAATAAAATAGACATTTTGAAGTTGTTAATAGCTTTATTACAACAAGCGTTTCTAACTGGTAGGAAACTCACCATTCAAGTTATACATATTAAATAATGCCGTCACATTTCGACAGATTTGATTGCATAATTTGAAATGGACAACTAAAATAACGGGTTCTCAACCACTCAGAAACGCTTGTTGGAACAAAGCTTTAACGTCATAAATTAGGTGTCATAAATACAGCATGAATAAAGCTAGAAAAAAATGAGAATATAATGAAACCAAATTAGTAGGTAATTATAAACCGAAAAACCCATAAGATGATATCATGAAATAACCGCTAATAATTTTGAATCATAGGTTGTTCTTTATTTATTCTTCATAAAAAACTAAATCCATATAAACAAATTTCGATAATAAAATCCGGGGAAATGTGATAGAAATAGATTCTTTACTACAGGGAAATGAATAATCAAAGTATCATTGAAGATTAGAAATTAGTGACAGTACCGCTATTTGCAAGAGAGAAAGGCTGGCGATAGCAATTGAAGAGTTATGAAAAGGTGTACTAGTTATTATATCGAAATACTTGCGCTACCGTGTATACAGAACGGATACGTTTTGGGATATTTAAGGAGAATACGCATTGAAACATTTTAAAATGCGAAAGAATGAACTGATATCTAAAGTTTGCCATTCATATGGATTTAGAAATAGTTGCTATTGAATGGAGCGGTACACAGAAATAAGGATTTTTTCCTATAGTGCTAATTTTTTTTTAATGTAGCTTTATAGAGTTGTGAATCACTTAACACCGTTAAACGTTGACGAAATGACTATATTTATAAATAATAAAAAAATAAGACGGAAGTGTTCTTATTGTTAGATTTATTAAAAAAATAATATCAATAGATTGTTTAGAAATTGAACCGGCTTGTTTTACATGTATCGATAATGACAGCCATCTAACTTTTGAAACTGTTATCTTATATTCGCGAATCACCGAGACACTTATATTGGCACGAGAAGACTGTACAGACCATAAAAAAAGAGTACCATTGAACAATACGCGACAAGAAAATGAAACTATTATCAATGATCCGGGCAGCAAATAACGTTTGATTTGGAAAATAATAAGAGGCATCAAGAATAGCTCAATTAACAGTGCTTACAAAAATACTTTGTGGAAGTGGTTGAAAAATGTATAAATGCTATCCTGTTAATTAACTGATTACTGTCTAAAAAGTTTGAAAGTAACAAATTAATGTAAATTCATTTTTCTCAATAAATGACAACAGTACATCAAATAAAAGTAGGCACGCAATACACAAACATGGGTTAATATGTAATTTGTCATATCAGACCATATAAATATTCAAGAAATGTGATAGCGATAGATTTTTTATTTTCAGCTAGCAAAATTGCTGCTATCATTTTTAGACCATACAAAATATTGGCAGCAATGGATATATAGAAAAAGAGTACCTATATTATTAGTATATTGGATAGAATGGACAGCAGGGGGAGATCAGCGTTTCTCAACGTTTCAGTATTCGGGCCCCAATTTTCAATAACAATTTTTATGGCGCCCCTCTACCTTTCTTTTGAGTCATTTATTTAAAAATTTTGGCAGCTGGCAGCATGAAACCTAATAATCTTAGACGCCATTTGGAAACACTTCATAGTGGGTACGTTAACAAGCCCCGAGAATTCTTTGAATTAAAATTAGTCATCAAAAAAACTTTGTTTGTGAACGAAAAAGTTTTACTTGCCTCTTACAAAGTATTATATAAAATAGCCAGATATAAAAAGGCTCACACCATTGGTGAAGACCTTATTCTGCCAGTTGCGATGGAGATTGTAGAAACTATGTTTAGAGATAATTTTGCCAAACAATTACAATCCTTTGAAAGAGGTATCTCTTTCAAATTATACTGTTGTCCGCCGAATTGGTGATATAGCCGAAGATGTACAGCATCAGCTTCTTGAAAAGTTGTGTGACAAATTGTTTTCGATTCAGCTTGACGACGCAACAGATAGCAATAAAGACGCTCATTTAATTGCCGATGTCTGGTTTTGTGATCGCATATCGATATAACTCAAAGCAACAGCACTCGCTTTGTTTGATATTTTAATTGATTATATTAATGAGGCAAACATAGAGTGGAAGAATTACGTTGGAATATGCACCGATGGTGCTTGTACAATATCTGGAAGATTCCAAAGCGTACAAGCACTTGTGAAACAAAAATCTCCGCAATGTGCCTGGACACCGACCATCTATAGAAAGGCTCTGGTTTCCAAAGAAATGAGTTTTGGTCTCAACATTGTTGTTTCGAGATGCTTTATTTGTGATGAAATTGGTTATATATTCGAGAAATTAAATACCCTGAATCTACAACTCCAAGGAGCAAACACGCAGAGCTGTGGAGCAGAAATGTGAAACAAAAAAAAACTAGAAATGTTTGCAAATGTGAATGAGTATGTCAAAACATACAAGGAAGAAGAACAGTATGTGAAAGTTGTTCTTGTAACAATAGAAAGTCATTTAGCCATGTTGGCACAGAATTTTGAAAAGTATTTTCTTGCTGACGACAAATTGGTAGCAAGTTACGAATGGGTTAGGGATCCATTTCGAACTACTCACGAAGGTCTCTCAACTGCAGAAGAAGAAATCTTCATACACTTTACTGCAAGCGGCGAAATTTAGTAATAGAGAGAATTTAGTAATAAATCTCTCTTGAATTTTGGACTGGATTGGATGATGAATTTTCTCCACTGAAAACAAGAGCATTTCGTATATTATTACCATTTTCAACATCCTACCTTTGTGAAGCCGGATTTTCTGCGGTGGCTGCTTTAAAGACAAAATATAGGTCTCGACTGAATATAGACCAAAGAACTGAGAGTGGCTATTTGTAATATAAACCTTCCTTTGACAAACTTTGCTGTGCGAGACAGCCCCAAGGGAGTCACTAATAATTATAATCATTATAGCTATTTTTAATTTAGTACTGATGAGTCATTATTAGTTTCATTTGGCATTTGACAGTACCTACTGATACAATTATATTTATAGTAATTAAATACCTAGGTAATAGTACGAGTGTATTAGTTTAAACGTGTACTGTACTTACTTAATTTTTTATTAGTAATTATCTTTTTTTTCATTTTGATGTGTTGGCACCCCCCATGTAGAATTATGCCGCCCCCCTAGGGGGGCTCGCCCCACAGGTTGAGAAACGCTGGGGTAGATGGAACAATAAAACCAACAAATAAAATACTTTATGATCGGTAACAGTTTAACTTATCGGTAAAATTTAATATTCGGGCAAATCGGTAATGACATGAAACAAAATATGATTCAGATCGATCTGTTGGACCTTGATACGATCTGTCATTCCAGTCTTCTGCTTGAACCTTACTTTTATGGCACTGGAGGCTTACAAAACAAATAAATGTAATAAAATATTCAATACATGTTAATAAATGAGAGATAAGCACATGTTAAGAATAATCGATGATCGTGTAATGTAAAAATCAAGCACGACGATTCTTAGGCACTGTCTGTTATTGAACCTTCTTTCATGTTTGTGATTTGTCCTGCAATATTAATTATTGCACATTATTATCTGCCCACTCGACATAAGAGAGAATCTGCTACTGCAAAATTTCTGGGGCTGTATCGGGATAGGACAATGGTGTCCACTAATTTTTGATGAAAATCGACTTTTTATATAAATACCAAGATCGACCTTTAAAATTTTTATTTATGTTTGAAAAGAAACTTTCCCTTTTTTTTTTGATCTGAGGCCCAGATATAGATATTTTAGATTCTAGATTTTGTTGGCATAATAAGCTAAGTTTTGTGCGGGAAAACATTTTCTTAATGTGATAATTGGTGAAGATTTTGAAGGGGTAGTGATTGTTTTTCTTTCCAACTTCTACGCCACTGGAAAAAGTACGGTTTTGAGACGCCGATTTGAACCGTCAATGTTTTCTACACAAAAAAGGCACGAGCTCTAAAGTTGACCGTTTTCTAAAAAAAAAAACTTTTATGTTGAAAAACATGGTCAATTGTTTGAAATAAAAATTTTATTTTACAATTAAACAAACTGTGTAAAAAATTGTATAATTTATTTTTAACAAGTAGGCTTTAAATTTTATAAGAATTGATATACAGGTGTATCTGAATGACTGCAACAAACTTCAAGGGGTGATTCTTTAGTGAATTTTAAGGGTACTTTGATATATGAACCATGGGTGACTTCGGCTCCCCTAAGGAGTTACACCCCTCCAAAAATGGCGGAATTTTTTTTTCTCAAAAACCATAAACGCTAGGAAAATGAAATTTGGGGAATATGTTTAACTCATAATAGGGCATGTTTTGACCCTATTTGTACTTTCAACCTACCCCTCTAAACTACTAAACGTAACCTCCCCCTTTACATTTTTGCTACTATTTTAAAAAAAGTTTTAGGATACTTTTATCTACCTAGATAACATTTTTTTAATGTATTTATCATCTGCATAAAAAAAAATATTAGCAAAAATGTAAAGGGGGAGGTTACGTTTAGTAGTTTAGAGGGGTAGGTTGAAAATACAAATAGGGTCAAAACATGCCCTATTATGAGTTAAACATATTCCCCAAATTTCATTTTCCTAGCGTTTATGGTTTTTGAGAAAAAAAAGTTAAACCAAAATTTTCCGCCATTTTTGGAGGGGTGTAGCTCCTTAGGGGAGCCGAAGTCGCCCATGGTTCATATATCAAAGTACCCTTAAAATTCACTAAAGAATCACCCCTTGAAGTTTGTTGCAGTCATTCAGATACACCTGTATAATTAAGAAAAAACTCTTTGCTTCCGGTAACATTTATTTAATTTAAATGACAGGACTAGATTCGAACTATGTTCATCATCAGCTGTCTTATCGTAATAAACAACACAAGTACAGAACACGTTAAAATGCTCAAAGCGAAATTGATATGTATATATCAAAAATATATAATAAATAAATATTACCGGAAGCAAAGAGTTTCTTCTTAATTATATATCAATTCTTATATTCCACTTCCGAAACATGGACCTACACAAATTTAAATTTTAAAAAAGCTATCTCCTGTCAAAATAACAATTAGTTTGTACCTGCAAAAAGTAAACTTGTATTACAAAATTAAAAATTAATTACACAAACGCTGAAATGTGCGAAATGCATTACCTTTACGGAATGGCGTGTGGTAATTGGGCAGAAGCAAGGCAGATGTGTCAAGAAAGGCATCCTGATCGCCCAGTACCACACCATAACTTGTTTCTACGCTTTCACCAACGACTATGGGGAAATGGAAGTTTTAAAAGGAATACTGCTGATAATGGGCCTATGGAAGTTGCAAATCCCCAAGTAGAAGAGGCTGTCCTCAACGAAATTGATGGAAATCCGACCACAAGTACCAGAAAAATTGCTCACAACTTAAACCTATCTCACTCGGCGGTTTGGAGAATTTTGAAAACGCAACTTTTGTATCTCTACCATATCCAAAGACTACACGCCTTATTGCCAAGAGATTTTCCGCCAAAATTGGATTTTTGTACATGGATGCAAGTCAAAATAGCTTAAAATCCTGAGTTTAGAGCCGAAGTTCTGTTTATCGATGAAGCATCCTTCTAGAAGGATGGTATTTTCAATTTTTACAATAACTACATATGGGTAGAAGAAAATTCAGATGAAATTTCAGAAGGCCATCATCAGCAACAATTTTCCGTAAATGTTTGGGCTGCCATCGTCGGTGATTATTTGATAGGTCCACATTTTTTACCGAACAGATTAAACGGTGCAGATTATTGACAATTTCTAGAAGAAGTACTGCTTCAAGTAAGACAAAACATGTACTTTATGCATGATGGAGCTCCGGTCCACTTTAGATTGGTTGCTCGCCAATACTTGGACGACGAATACCCAGACCGTTGGATGTGTCGAGGAGGTCTTAAGCACTGCGATCTGCCGAACTTAATTGTTTAGATTTTTTCTTTTGGGGCCATCTGAAAACCCTAGTCTATGCTACTCCAGTTGAAAATGTTGACCAATTAAGAGAGCGTATTGTTGTATCTTGTGACATAATTCGGAACACTCCGGGAATTTTCTTGCGTGTTAGACAGTCAATGCGTCGAAGAATTGCTGCGTGCATAGAAGCTAACGGCGGACATTTCCAACATTTAATTTGACTGTGTATGATTTGTAATTGTTTTTTTTTAATTGTGCAATTATGAAGTTAACGTTTGCTTTTGTTACTTATTAACGTTTTAGTAAAATAAAATTTTTATTTCAAAAAATTGACTATGTTATTCGGCATAAAAGTTGATTTTTCTCGAAAACGGTCAACTTTAGAGCTCATGACCTTCAGTACCAAGCTGTTACTTCCTGAGGTCCTACGCATATATTATGAAACACCCCGTATATCGGTAGTATTTTTATTGTTAATCCTTTTGGTGGAGTCTCTGATTACGTTTCTTCCACACTATCTTCAAAATCTTGTAGCAGAAAATATCTACTGGAAGTAGATGTTTGAGTTGGATTTCAACAATGTTTTTTTTTGAGTCCATTCTACTGGGGGAGATAATGCATAAGCTTTTCTTTTGATAGTTAATTGATCTTGATAGTTAAAGACTAAATTTATTTCTTTGTATTTTTTTTTCTTATTGTAATAACTTTATTTTTAATTGTTCAAAATAAATACTATACTTGAGATTGTACATGGTTTCAAAGACAAAAAGTGGTTACAGCTGTTCAATATTAACAGTACAGTACAAAACTCTACATTTCTGCATATGTACGATGTACAACTATATGGAAAACATAATAACTATCACCAATTTCATCGAAGAAAATGTCATTCAGCTCACCCACTTGTTAGCTTAAAATCTTTACATAAGTTAACAATGTTCCATTAAAAAATGCGTTTTATAGAATAGAATTAATTAAACTCTTTAATTTTTTAACATAAATTATTTATTTTTTTTGAACTCTTTAAACTTCTTTTGACCACGTGCGATTCCAACCGTCTTCAGTTCCAATTCCAACCAAAGAGACGCCACCGCGTTCCCCGGTCACTTTTACCGTTAACGGTAAATCGAAATTGGTGGGCCCCCGAAATGTTCAGCCCCGCGTGTTCGCCCTCGTATCACGCGAAGAAGAGACTCGCACGACCGAAACGAAACAACATCATCGCTGACCAGCAGCAGGCAAAAGAGGCTGGGGCTTGCTGGGGCTGCTGTGAATAAGCGCGCCTCCTCATATAAACACAGTGTACGTCGTCGGACCACGCTTAATCTTCGTACGTGCACCGCGAAGAGAGGACGAGAAAACGCCGGTCGTGTTCGGTCCGGTTGTGTTCGGTGCTTCTTTCGCTTTTGCGGGAGTATAGACTGCGGTGCGTTTGTCGTTGCGGAGGAGCGCGACCCGGCTCTTTGGCGGGCGGCAGTTTTTATTACTTTATTACTTTTTTTAAGACTTCTTCTCGTTTTAAATCAATTCAGTTTCGTGTTCATTTCATACAGGACCTTATAATTACTTCTTGTTTTAACTGAAGGAGGATGGGATTATTCTTCGGCAAACCCAATATGTAAGTTTTTCTTTGAATTTTTATTTTTCTTGCCTTTTATAAAATATAAGAAATAACGCGATTAAGATTTTATTATTTATAAAGTTTGAATTTTTCTTAACACAATATTTTTGTTAGAAAAAAATCATTTAGAAAACTATCTAAAAATTGATTATTGCAAATTAAAAATAATTAATATATCGAAAAAATAATAATAATGTTAGGATAGTTTGGAAATGTATGGGAATATAATATTTAAGATTGTTGTATTGGAAAATGAATTATTACATCAAATCGGTTTTAAAAATATTTCCTAGAACATTATCAAAAACTACTACAAAAACTAGTTTCTTTTTTATATTAAAACTATATGTTGTGAATCTATATACATTTTAATGATTGTTAATTATTTGATGATTATATCGATAACATTGGTAGTAGCGTTCTTCGTACTACTTAGTGATGGTTTATGTAGTACGATGCCATTTTCATGTCAGTTGTGGCGTCGCAATAATATAAAAAATAATGAAAGAAATACGAACAATTAGGTTCGTTTTGTTCGTTTAGTATGATTTACTTAAGTGAATATATCATCTTGTTGTTCTGAGTATGCTCGGCTTGTTTAATTTGATCGGAGAAACGTTCGGGGTTCTCGAAAATCCATGCATTATTAATTTTACTTAGAAATCGTTACATAATATATATATATAATTAATATTTTGTGGATGCTGAATGATACAACGTCAATATTAGCATTTCGTAGTTATGTATTTACATTTGAGAACGGTTTCTAAGAGCAATTTTTCATTGAAGTTTACCTTTCTTTATTATTCTCTCCAGATCAAAAGTTAAAATACCTAACTTATAAAAAAAAAACAATACATACTTTAAATTTTGTGTTAGGTGACAACAGAAAGTAATACTAGAAATGCTCAACATTTATATACTTACTGACATGGAAATCGTAACATCAAGAAGATAAACCAAACCGTAAACCTACCAGTATTGACTGTATCATTCCTAAACATTCATATAGTTGTTCAACTTTTTCTTCAGACGTGCTGTACGAACACCCTTGATAAAACTAACTTTACAAAAGAAATACGTAGGATCGCTGAGATTGGTTTGAGGAACGGTTTTAACATCGACGAAATACAAAGTTTTTACGACAAACTTCATAGAAATAATATAATCAAATTGATTTTTCCAGCCACTAGGTTGAATACTTTTTACATAAAGGTCCCTTTTCACCCTAATTTACAATATGTTTTCAAAAACAACCTTAATAAATTCAATATTACACCCGCATTTTCAAATTCTAATAAAATAAGTCAAATTTTAATTAACAATAAACACAGATTTAAGGAAAAGGAGAAAAGTGGTATTTATAAAATCAAGTATAATGAATGCGAATGTTTTTACATCGGACAAATAGGACGCAACATCAACATAAGATACAAAGAACACATAAAAAAAGAAAATTCAGCTTTTTACAAACATTTAATTTCAAAAAACCATTCACCACACCCTAACAATATCAATATTACCAAAAATTTGAAAAAATCAAAGATTATGGGTTTTTATGAAGAAATGTACATCAACCTATATAAAAAACATTTCCTGATTTAATCTTAAATGATGTCACTGATTTCGATAACCATAGATTCTATCTGAAATTTATTTGATTTTTTAAATCTCCATATAACGTGTTTGGCCTGTCACACAGTAAATTTTATTTTGTCAAGCTCGCATTCGTAGTGAATTTTTATTTCTAAATGTTTTATTTATCTTTCTCTCCATAACATGACTCGGTGAAGAATTTAGGTAATTACTCTTAATTTCAATTTTTACGTTTTTAATTTTTATTCTCATCTAGTTTTCAGAATTTTTCTTTTTGTTTTGTAACATCATGTTGTGGAAAGAAATTTAAACATTTATTTTTATTTTTAATTCTCAGAATTCTTTAATTTTATTTTAATCATTTAAAACATGCGCATGTTACATTTTTGAGTAGATTTTTAGTTCAATTATTTATTCTTTTTCATTTAAAGTTGAACTTATTAATTATCGTTCCGAATTAGTTTTTATTTTTTTACATTTTGTTTTTTTTATATCTTTTTCGTAAACTTTCCAAATTTTTATTATAAAGTTCAAATTTTCATTATCTTTTCACTTAACTTCATTTTTTAATATTTAACCCTTTAAAATTTAACTTGTTATATTTTCAATTTTGTTAGAATATTTTGAATTTTTTCTTTCTTTCTCTCTGCAACATTGTGCTATTTTACTGAAGATTTTTGTTACCAATCCAATGTACGTACATCTTACGCAAGTTTTCCTCCTAAATTTACGGCGGTAAATATTTTTATTATAATTTTTCTTTAATTAAGATTTTATTATTTTATAATTTAATTTTACAGTCGTGCCTGAAGACGACTCATTCGTTCGAGTCGAAACAATATTGTAGCACTGAAATTTATCAATAAATTTTCATCATAATAATATTACATTTTTCAATTTTCAAGAAGATCTTCTTGGGTTCTTCTTGAGATATTGTATTCCAAGTAATTCGTGTTGTAGAGCTTCTCAATACTGTCCTAAAAATACTGGACGAAAAGATCGAGGTGAGCATGATAAGAGATTGATGTTACCCTCTATAAATCGGTTAGAACATCTGAAATTGAACATCTTAGAAAATGAGGATTAGCATTATCTTGTTGGAAAAGTGAAGCTTCCAACTTCTGACGAAATAAAAGAATATGAGTTCTCAACCATCTCATCCAAAAATCGCTAGGTGGTTATATTGCCTCACAAAATACCAAACCGGACCTACTCCTATAAGTTACAACACTCTATATCATATTTTTCATAGTTTCTTAGTGCACATACATCGCAACAGAAAATTCAACATTTCGGTGTTTCCACGTCTTCGACTAAATTTCCAATAGAATTCGGGATTCATTGCTGAACATCACAATGTGCCATAATGACAGAAAAAATCACAGTCAATAATGACAGAAAAAGCGTTTAAGTTTATGTTTGGCGAATACTGGAGCTCATGTTTAAAACCATTAAAATATTCTTATTGCTATTGATATTATGGTTTTGTTGCTATTTGTCCAAATAGTGTGTTTACAAAGTAATTCAAAATATTAAGATGTAAGCCATATTTCTTACCCAATTGATACTAAAAGTTGCTTTACAAAAAAAGATAAACAATTCTTATATTAGGAAAAAGTATCTTGCTGATATAATATAAAATTAACCGCTATTATGGTCGTGTCGACACTTAGAATTGGATAAGTAAGATGTCCTTTATATCATTTTGCCAAACAAGTTGAGGTTATAAATTTTTAAGTAAAACCTCTGGGGCATCGAACATTTTAAACATTCTTTATTCTCTACATATGATATTAACTTGACATTCTTTGTCAAAGGCCGTAAGTGAAATGAATGCAGTTCAGACAGCAAAGCCAAGCGACCAAGGTGATTGTTCATAGGCTTAAAACACCTTCAGCCTCTTGCAAATAAAATGGGCAATAGATAAATGTATCATCTGCGTACACATGGTACTTAAAGAGAGAGACTTAATTAATTTAACAACATTATTGTTGAATCCGACATAATAGAAATATAGCTTTCTGTGCCTAACGGTGTCGTATGAGAGATTACCATCAGGTGTTCTAACGAGTTACATTTTGTTTGGAATAAGCTCGCTGCCCATATCTCGCAGCATCAATAGTAAGATTACGTAAGATGCTGTCCTGTTCACCATATTCAGGATCACCTTTATAATGCTTTATTTCTGAATTTAATCATAAGTTTTACATTATTCCCAACGGTATAATTAATGATTAATGATGTAGCAAGGTATTCATTAACCCTTGGCGTTCCAAGCATTGAAAAAAATGAAAAGTACGATAATTTGTGCATAGAAGTTTATAATTCATTGTAAATTATATGTGTTTGTATTTTTTGTCACCTCTGTAAGTGGGTTGGGGATGGGGTCATAAAAGTTCCATCAAATTCAAAAAAAAACATTTTATTGAGGGGTAAAATCATAGTTCAGTGTTTTTATTCATTTTAAATAGTTTTACATCATGGTACTAGAAGAAACAGTACTTTTGTGGTACTGAAGTACAGGTAAAAGCATAAACTGGCACTTAGAATGTGATACTCCACCCTCCTGTAAAAATGAGAAATCCTCTGTTTCTAAGTTTTACATCATTTGATGCGCTATAGCTATACTTAATTTTTTTTTTGAATATGTCTATTACATGGTCTATTACAATGTTATGGTTCCGCTATTCATTTTCCGATTAATTATATAAGTATTTGTAAAAGCAAAACAAAAACACAGTCAATGTTACAATTTCGTTAATCGTCTACCCATGTACTAAGCTCAATCAAAGTCAATCAGCAGAATCCCATCTAATCAACTGCATCAAATCAAATCTCTTCATTTAATTTTCTTATACACATTCTATACATACATTCATTCTATACACACTTTTAACATATTGCCTTTTTGGTTAAGAAAATTACATTCTTTTATTATGCCTTTATAGCCGTTCGAAAATTGTGCTTCAATCCTGCTTCAGAACATTTTGTGTGTAAGACACGTTATATTGAATCGTCTTATTATGACGCCTACTTTATCGGTTCAAAGATTGCTTTCCGACTTACCTACCTGTATATTAGCGATCAACCACTAAATTATTTAATGATAGCAATTTAGAATGTTGTTGATATGAATGTTAGAATACAGAAGCTATCTTTTAAGATATAAAAAATATATCTATGGAAACTTGACAATAAGTGGACCATTCTGCTATCACACTTTAAGTAGTAGACGATCTTCATGGATTTCCTTCGCACATTGTCTTACAGGCAAATAGTCTGAAGGTAGTGTTGTGCAGATGTCTTTTTTCCTCCATTTTCTGCCCACTACTTTATTTTTCGTTAAAATTGGCTCTCACATTTCTCCCATATATGAGCTACATGGTTGCTCTCTGATTCTTTCAGGTATTTTAACTTATATCATTTTTCATTTATCTGAATATTGTTGGCAAAAAATTCTAAACATCTTATATTATTTCTTATATTTACTTCAGTTCCTATTTATTACCTAACCTATGTAACACAAGGATTAATTATATTTATTTAGTTTTTATAATACTGAGAAAGCAGTTTATTTAACCTATTAAGGCTCGTTACTACTATCTTTTGGTTAAGCTATCTAAGGGATTATTACCACTGTTACGGCTATTTTACGCGCTCTGATTGGCTAGTAGATGGATTTGTCCATAAGATAAATTTAACTAAAAGATGGTAGTAATGGACCTAAGGCGCGTTACTACCATCTTCTGGTTAAGCTATCTAAGGGATTATTACCACGGTAACGGCTATTTTACGCGCTCTGATTGGCTAGTAGATGGGTTTATCTATAAGATAAATTTAACTAAAAGATGGTAGTAATGGACCTAAGGCTCGTTATTACCATCTTCTGGTTCAACTATCTAAGGGATTATTACCAAGGTTATTGCTATTTTACGCGCTCTGATTGGCTAGTAGATGGGTTTATCTATAAGATAAATTTATCTAAAAGATGGTAGTAATGGACCTTAGGTCCATTTATCTTATAAATCTATCTATAAATTTATAATAAAATAAATTTATCTTATAGATAAACCCATCTACTAACCAATCAGAGCGCATAAAATAGCCGTAACCGTGGTAATAATCCCTTAGATAGCTTAACCAGAACATGGTAGTAACGAGCCTAAAACAAACTCCTAAGTTTTAAGTTATTCACCTAACTATTTCAAGAGGCACGTTTTGTACACAGTTAATATTATTAGATTTAAAGATTATCTTTTATTTTAAAAAATAAATAAAATGAATTTCATGTTCAAGACATTGTATTTATTTCAAAATCAAGTTTCTATTATAACAAAAACAAATTTTCCTATTTTTTAAGAACCCACAATTCTTCCTCTTCTATAACGTTTTCCACACTTCCTTGGTATCCTCGTCGGCTCTTTGTGATACAACAAACAAGGAAAACTATGAACAATTTCAGCCTCCTCTTGAATAACTGGAAGCAATCTCGGTACGGTCAGCTTCATCGAATCTTCCATTTGCGCTACCGCCTTAGTTACACTTTCGAGGATCTTTTCTTCGACAACTTTATTAACAGTTTCATTAATTTTCTCCGCGATAACTTTATTAATCGCCGCATCTAATTTTCCTGCGACTTTTGAAGAAATTTCTTCTTCCAATTTATTCAACATCATAGTTTTTATGAAATTTTCAATATTTTCATGAGTGTTTAATTCCGATCTTGAATTTGTAGTCGAATTAGAGGAGGTTGAAGTGGAATTAGATTGAACAACATTCGAATTTGAAGTTGTAATCGGTTGACTTGTGTCGGATAATTTGATTTCTTCTTTTTGTACATTGGGTTCCCTGGTCTTTGTCGATGATGGTAAAAGCGGTTGAGATATCTTCTTCGTTTTGGTCACTTTCACCGTTAGCTTTTGTGGTATAGTGCTCCTCGTGTAATTGGTTTCTTTAGTTTTTGACGAACTGTTAGATTCGTTCGAGTTATAACTGCTTCTTGACATAACATTTGTTACCGGTAAAAGAATTGAGACATTTTTCTTCAAATAGTTTTGTTGGGATATTTGTGTTTTTCTAAACGAATCTCGTATTTGTTTATTTTCTGCTAATTTGGCTGGTTCACCTAATAACAAACATTTAAAATAATTAATAAACTTAGAAGATTGGTAAATTAAAACAAACCGATTTTATTATATTTTTCGTTTTCTATTTCGAGACATTTATCGAGGATGATTTCGTCTTCGGGTGCATATTGGGATAATTGTCTAAAAGCTAAATCATCAACAAAACAAACTTCGTGTTTATCTGGATCGGCAAGAATTAAAACTCTAACGTAACATTTTCCAGGATTTACTAAGGGAACTAAAGGAACGAGAATTTTGTAATGTTTGTCGCGGATTCTCTCTTCAATTTCCGGTTGTTGATAATACGGACAAGAAAAACAAATTCTTCCTGCTACATCACCGCGTTGTATCTTTTGATCGATCTCTTGAAATTCAATTTTTACTTCATTACTTTTAAATCCAACGGTAACAGATTTCTTTTTATTATCTCGTTCGTAAAGAATCAGGCCTAAAATTGTATGCCAATAATAAAGGGTTCTCTTATAATCGGTACAAGCTAAAGTGATTTTAACAATTGGATCGTATTTGTTCGGTTGCCGTTCATCTAAAATGTGAAATCGGTAACCTCCTGGTGCTTCGAGAACGTTTCCGTCTAAAATGGGCCAATGATGCGATTTAGCCCTTTTAATCGCTTCTTTACTTTTAATGGTAACCGAAATAACATCATTTCCTTTTAAATAATTATGAATCGGGTAATTATAAATCAATTCGAAAGCGAAATAATCATCTTCAGCCCCATAACCGACCATCGTTTTGCTCCATCTTTCTTCGTGACTTAATTCTCCACTTGAATTATCATAAATAGACTCGTCGTGTCTTAAAATTTTCATCCCCAGGATGTCTCTATAAAATTTAATTGTTCGCTTTCGATCTCCGATCTTTAAGGAATAGTGCAAATTTCTTCCGTGAATTTTAAAATTGCCATTACACATTGTTTGATCGATCAAACTATTTGAATTTTGGATGTTTGTAATACTTGAGCTTAAATTTTCTTTTGGGAGCCATTTAGTCTTTAATAATTCGTACAGTAATAAGTAACAGTTAATTTTCATTATACATTTTATTCGATATTTTAACCAAAAGGAATTGTTGAGGTTGACATTATTGACGTTATTTTTGTCAAATTAGAAATTTGTAGTTTTATTTTAAATCCCAATTTTAAACAACCCAACTTCTTCGCCAAAATTTTACGAAATTGTTTCGATTTATTTCTGTGATAGTTTTAACACTTTTACATCCTCAATTCCAAAAGCTGGTCGTAATACTTAATTTTTATAATAAAAGTCTCTTGGTTTAACTTGAACAGTAGCTAAAACGTTTTGTATTATTACATTTAGATATCTCAACATCTACTTCCATCAAAGTTTTCTTATTTATTCTTTTTTATTTTAATGGTTATAGTTGAAGAGCTACTTCTAATATCCTCAATACTTTTAAAGACTTCATCTCTTCGCTTTGATTCCATTTCAACAAGTTCATCAGCAATTCTTTTTTTACGAAACGAATTCGATGCATTTTGGAGAAGTTGTTTATTTTTTTGTGGATCTTTATTTGCCTTAACACCTTTTGGATTAAGTGGTTTTTTTAATTCTAATTTTTTTCTTTCAAGATCTTTTTGTTGATTTTCTGGTTTAACTTTTTTTGGAACAATCTTTATTTTTTCCTTTAGTGGTTCTTGTTTTTTATCAACATTTCTTTTTCTTGCAGAAGCTATAGATTGATCACTAGGTGTTTTAAAATCCAATTTCGAATTATTCGAAGTACACTTTTTAAAGCGAGGCTGTTGAAGTGAACTGAAACTGTCTAAAGAATTGTATTCGGACGATTTTTCAGAAATTAACGTATTTAAAGTCTCTTCAGAATTCTGTTCTTTAAGTATTTTTTTAATAAGCCTTATTTTTTCTTTTTTAGGGTCATTTTCTTTTTCAATATCCGTGTTATTACTAGAGGATGAATAATTTGAATCTTTTGTAGATAAATCTTTCTTATTTTTTATCGATTCATTCAATTTCTTCTTGTTGTGCACATTTTCTTTTTTGATTTCTTTCTGGACATTAATTTTTCCTAGCTCCATCCCACTAAATGAATCATCGACACAAAGAGTGACGCTTTTAAGTCCTCTCACCGTGTCATCGAACTTCGACAAAGTTTTGTTTTCTTCCTTCTTTGTTTCTTGAACCTTTTCAGCGTTATCTGACCTCATATCGCGACCTTCAGTGTCTTTACCAGCTTCTTTCCTTTTTTTACCAAGATTATGTTTCTTTAAATCATCCGGATTAATCGCAGCTTGCATATGTGATGAGGTCGGTTCATTTTTTGAATTTTTTGATCGTTGTTGAATGTTTTCAGCTTTTAAGGGAGGTTTAGATGTTTTGGTATTTTTATTCTTATTCGCATCATTTTCTTCGGATTTTTTTACTATGTTAGCTGAGGTTTTAGATGATGCTGATTGTCGAGGACTTAAATTATTTTTTGTTAACTCAGAATGTTCTTTCATATTTTTAAATCCTTCTTTAATTATATTAGTTATCGAATCGCTTTTTGAAGATTGTATGTCTGGCGAATCTTCATCATATTCTTCAAATGAATTTCCAGAATCAGATGGAGTCTTTATATTTTTATTTTGTTTGTAGTAACCCTTTTTTATAACACCATCACTTTCTGAATCTACATCTAAATTAGTTAACCCCAATAGATTTTCTTTTTCACTTGTAGTACCAATTTCAGTGTTTTTTCTTGGAACTATTTTGGATTGTTTCCTTTCTCGAATGTCTTGAATTAGAGAATGAGCTTTGTTTTTTAATAAGTTTACAGCACGAATTCGTAACGATTCAGTCGATTTATAAGAAGCTTTTGATGGAGAATCTCTTACATCTCTAGCTAACATCAAACAAATTTGTTTCTCGACGCCCATCATTTTATTTAATAATTTTTCATCATTCGGCGAATATTTAGAAATGCTTAAAAATTCATTCTTTTCTAAAAAGTAATTTTCATGCCCATCTGAATCTGCTAAAGCTAAGATGTTCACTTTAGCTCTTCCAGGTGTTTCAATCGAAGTTAAGGGAATAAGAATTTTTCTGTTAGATTTATGAGCTTTTGCTTCCAAATCTTTTAATCGATCGTAAGACATCCCTAAAGCTAATCTTCCTGTATTCTCTCCTTTTATAATATAACTATGAATTTGTCTTAATTCCAACTTAGTTTCTGTTCCATTAAATCCTACCAATAAATTATCTGGATTATCCTTAAAAACCGTTAAACCTAACAATTTAACCCAAAAGTCTATAGCTTTTTTCATGTTATTAATTCCAAAAGATATTTTAACAATAGGATCGACATTTGGTAATGGCGTTTCGTTAATTATGATAAATTTGTATCCTCCCGGTGAGAACAAAACGTTTCCATCAACGATGGGATATTTCTCAATTCTAGCTCTTTGCAAACATTCAACGTCTCTAATTGTTATTCCAATAAATGCATTTCCTTTTGAATAATTCTCAGTTTTATAATCGAAATTTAATTCTAAGGCAAAGAATTTATTTTCGGGTCCATATCCAACCATAGTTTTACTCCAACGGTCTTCACACAAATCTACATCTTCCGAAGATTCCGTGTGTCTTAGTACTTTCATGCCGAGGATGTTCTTAAAGAAATGAATGGTTTCAGTTCTATGGATGATTTTTAATGAATAATTCAGTAATCTTTCCGAATACATTTTTTATTAGTTAAATTTTTAGTTTATTTTACTTGTAAATAATCATAATTGTTGAAATAGTGTGTTGATGGATAAATTTTAATACAAATCAATTTTGATAGAATGTCGTAAACTATCAAAACGTTGACGTCAAGAATGTAATCATTTTAGGTATTTTTGATGTCACAACTCTTCAAAACTACATTTATTAACCCTCTTCTAACCACCGACAAATGTTGAAAAGAAATCTTATACTCATTTTCATTGAGCAAAAAAATTATATTTCAAAAATTACTGCTTAAAATATATATTTTTTTAGATTCTGGCATATATAAAGTATATAAGGAATTTGTATATAATACCGTATATAACTCTGTTAGCTTTGAGTGCCTTATCAATGAAGACATATTCTTCACTCAAGCTGATGCAGGGTAACCTTAGAGAACACGTCAAAATCCTCGGGGACCCATGTCTAAACCACTTCATTCAAATTAAAATGGATCATATACCGACAGAATATAATTTCGACCAGCCATATAAGAAAGGGTGAGCCTCAACTCAAAAGAGGAGTCACAGACAGTGAATTCGAAGTAGCTATAAGCGGACCAAATAGCCGCATTAAGATGCCCTTAGGCTCAAATATAACCATTTTTCAAGCTGAGGTTCTTGTTATAACCTTCTGCACCGTTTTGAACATTGAAAAGGGACAAAAAGGGACATCAATAAACATCTTTACGGATAGTCGGAAATGTAATTCAGGTACCGATAACCTAAGAAAATTCGCCAGAGGTCATAAAGTTACTCTATGGCGGGTTGCAGATCACAAATATATTGAGGGCAATAAAAAGGTGGGCAACTTGGCTAACGTTATTGGACCCCAACCCGGCTGTGGACTACAAAAAAGACACGTAAAAAGCACGATTATTTGTGCTCCCAAATATTTGTACTTCATGGTATATTTTATGCACATCCCAACATTCAGGTGAACGTTCTACTGATGTTCTTCCCATGAGTAGGCCCCATTTCCTGTATACCACTCTGAACTTTCAATTTTGATATTAGCTGTTGCTTGTTCTTTTTGATTGCTTCTTATAACTTGATTTATGGGATGCTGTCATACGTTTTTTTACTAACTAGGAGATTAAGAATTGTCTCTTGTTGATCTTCCTGCGCAAAATCCTGTCTGCTCATCTGCTTCCATATCTTAGTGTTCTAGGTCTATTTTGTTAGGCGGGATCTTGTCATATACTCTATATAACGTGCCCATCTCCTTTTTGTGTATGGTAGATATAACACCTGTATTCAATTATTCTGGAATTGGTTTACCGTTAAGACAGTTTTAAAATAGTGCCTCAAGTTTTGTAATGTTTTGTTGTTACACATTTTGCAAGCACTGCTGGGATGTTACCGAGGGTCGGGTCGTTGCTTTCGCTTTCCTCGTTTGGATTTACATGCATTCTTTATGGTTATTCCGATTGGGGTGCCGTTAGGTATAGACTTACTTCTCTGGTTCTTAAAGAAGTTCGGTATATCTTCTGTTAGTAACTGCTTAAAGTAGTCGTCCCATTTTCCGAGTGTTATTGCTGTATTTTTCTCTCTTGTCTGTTATTGCATCGTTTATTTCTTCGTTCCAGCAATATGGTTCCCTAATTTGTCGGTTCTTCGTTGTTTTTATATTGCATGTTTTCTAGTTTTGTGTAGCATTTGAATGCTTTCATCAGTTAAACTATATTTGTTTGGTTCACTATATTTGCTCTTATCAGGTGGTTGTGGCTACCGTATGTCGCTTCTCTATACACTTTCACATCCTGTACATTTAGATTTGTTTTTATCTCGTTATTGTGTACTCTATAATGGATTTTTTTATGTTTCCTCTTCGTTCTGGTCTACCACTTTATCCTGTTTTTTTTACCTGTGTTGCATTGATATCTCCAATTATTTCGATTTCTTATGATCTCACCACTCTTATTATGTCATTATTTACTTGTTCATAGAATTAGTCGTTTTTACCAACCATAGCAAGAGAGGATGAACCCTATAAGAAACTAAAAAATTCTGAATGACAAAGCATGGTACAAATTCGTTCATGAGCAAGAAATGTCAAAATCCGAATGTCCCAATTTCATATAGCCTAAAACGAAAATTCTTAAGTTTGGTAATTTTGTCAAGTTTCAAAAAATTTTAAGGGTAAAGTATCCCATCCCTTAATAAACTGGAAAATCCGTATTATTATATGCATCTGCAAAATAAAGTCTCAAAGAAACTGTGTTAAAGGACATTGCATCATACTAATTTGTAGAATATATTGATCTTGAGTCGAAGCGGTCGAACCTGTGTGGTATAGAGTGGTTTTCTAAAAAACTAGACAAGTTGAAGTGATCCCATTCTAATAGGGTTGGAGAATGTTATGTCTTTCTACATGAACGATATGCTTTGATCAGCTCTTTGGTTACCGCTGAATAAGACTGCTTTCATGGGGAAAATACCCAAAGGTATCATAGCGGATGGGCGGATGCTGTTGAGCAGAATAACCTTCCATATCGTAAAGTTTCATAATAGAGCTCTTCCAGTTGATAACGCAGGAGAGAGACAAACGATCGACGTTATTTAAGTTATGGACTCGCTTTGCTTCGGATTTCGAAAAACAATCAGTACTTGCGGAATGTTGTAGTGAAGTAGGTTCCCTGACGGAAGTTAAATTACAGAACAGTAACTATTTTTTTCGTGAATAATCATCTCTGATCGCCAAGAAAGCAAAAATCAGCTTCCCATGTGAAATTGTTGTTAATTGTCGCTTATGATATCAGGAATACTACAGCTTACAGTAATTGTTTGCCCCTACGGCTTACTATGGCTGATGTAAAGCGGTAACAGTACCGCTGGGGATGGGTATGGGATTGTATCATACTCCCATGTGACCTTGACCTCATACTAAAGGCAAAGAAAATGAGTATTATGCATTAAACTAATGTTAACAGTTGTTTAGAATAAATAAGAGAAACATAATCCATAAACGATTTAATTCCAACTATTTCATATTTCTTGTATAACTGTAATTGTGAAATAGTTATAAACAAAATGTAACATTTAACAACAAAATGGTTGATATGAGAAACGAGAATGATATTAATAAAAATTGTTTACAATAAAATTTAAAAAAACATTATGTATAACGATGGAACTTGATATTACTCATGAATTGTTTCAACGACTAAAAACGAAATAAGGCGTGAATCATATAGAAATGGAATAGCAAGCGGGAATGATAACCCTTCGATGAATATTGAAGAATATCAAATTTTTCATTAAACTTTAACCAAATTTGTTGGGCTAACTCTTGTACATGTTCGGAATGATGCATCTGTTTATGACATTAGTGGAATTCCCAGGGCGTTATTATTTATAAGAGAAACGAAGTTTTCCTTCTTTCTATTTCAATTAACGAGTGATTTCCACTACAGCCAATGGTGTATGGCCATTTACAATTAGTAATTATTTTTAATAATTTATAAATGGGACTTTTAGTTTAATATCCAAAGACAGCCTATCATCGTTGCTTATCTTTTTAGATTCGTTCCACATCATGCAAATTGTTACACTTTCACCATCACTAATTGAGTAATTGTAGGTAATACTTTAGGATGCTTCCTATAACTTCCTATGACTTAGGAAGATATTCATATTTTCTGCTATTCTATTCGCTTGCTATTTATCTTGGCTTTTGAAAACCTATTAAACATATTGTTGGAATGCATTTTCACATTCACAATATTGCAATATTGCTCAAGTTTAATAGACATGTGGAAAATTTGAACAATATAGCTAATTTCGTCTTTTAGTTATCACATTTACATACACCTATAGTACATATACATGTTGATTCATCTATATCGCAATGTAAAATTTTTGCATTGATGCAATTTTTTCTCTGTATGCGCATATACATATACAGGCTGATTGACAAATAATGACTAAAAGATGAAAAAAAATTGTAGTAAAACTTTTTTAGTTTCCTAGTTATCCGATATAACCAGCGACATCTAGATAATGTGTTTCCTGGAAGATGGATAAGTCGAGATGGTCCAATGGCCTGGCTACAGCGATTGCCCGGCCTCAATCCTCTTGATTTATACTTTTTGGGTCATTTAAAAAGCATAGTGTTTGCCACAGAAGTTAATACTGAGCAAATATTGCAAAATCAGATACATGCTGCTGCCCAGACAATCCGCCAACACCCTGCTTTAGGCTGCGCTAGTGGGAGATCGTGGATTCGCAGCCTAATTGATAGAAAAGATGGGATATAACTTTAAACACTTGGTGTGAAGTTATTTTAAAATGTTCTATGTATTCTTAAGTAGATATCACAGATATCTATGAAACAGAAAATCTTTTACTACACATTTTTCGCCTATTAGTCATTATTTGTCTTGAGGAGTAAATCCCCAAGTTTAAGCGTATAGGTTGAGAATCACCCTGTATAACAAAACTCTTATGATTATTAAAACTTATGCCAACAAATCGATTTAGTTCTAAGAAAACACCATCTGACTTTGTTAGTCATATACCAGATTTAAATGTTGCAAAAAAACTTACCAATATTCATATTATTAATTTTCTTTTTCCACTTCTTGATTTTCTGATTGTTCAGCTGCACTTGTTTTGGAAGTTTCTGATTTTACAAAACTAGGAATTTTATAGGGTGGAATAATATCGAAGTTAGCATTAAAATATAAATGGCCATCAACCATCAAGTCTTCAGATTTTCTGCATTGCTCGTTATTGGATCGTCGAATCAACGAAGAAGTTTTTCGTAAAAGATTTTTAATACTATCCTTAACAATGTTTTTTGTATCATCGCATTTAATGTTCACACATTTAACATCTTCCTTAAACGGATTATTTGCGCAAGTAAAAGTAGATTTAAAACTTTTTTGATTTAAGTCATCTTCAGTTGTTGAGTCAACTAATCTTTGTTCCGAATTTGTCCCTCTGGATGTTGTTTTAATTCTTAATCCAGTGTATTGAGCCGATTTATTTGCTTCGTTTGATACACCCCTATTCATTTTCAATTCTTTTTTAGCGGATGCTTGAACTTCGATTGCGACCGGCTCTTGAGTAGCCACTGAATCTTGGGCATTCGATTCATCTTCTTGGTAAATTTGTTCTGATCTACTTATTGTTTTATCACCTAAGTGATTTGCTTCATCTTTGTTAATCGAGAGTTTTTCTTGTTTATCTTTACAGTCTTTACAACAAATCATATCTGATCGACTTTTTAATAATCGCCCAAAATCTTTAATGGAACCAAGACTTCTCGAGATTCCTTTTAAAACAGTCGTTGGACATTTTTCCACTTTTGAACTTCCCCCTGCTTCTGGTTCATCGTCCTCTAAATTTTCCTGTGAATCTTTCGATTTATGTGGGCGCATCGATCCTAAAGACCTGGTGATTTCTTTTATTTTTAATTTAATCGCTTCACAAGAAACCTCTTTGCTTAATCGAGATTTAGACGTTTTTTTTCCAAAGGATTTCTTAGAATCCCAGTTTTTATTGTCCTCGGGAATTTCGTCATCTTCGAATAGTTTAACCATGCGACTTTCGTCTTCGGGTGAGTATTGAAAGACATTTTGATAGGGGGTGAATTCGTAAAAGATAATTTCATGCCCGTCGGGATCTTTTACTTTAAAAATTGCCATGGTGGATTTATCGGGAGTGTCCATTGGAATTAATGGGATAATTATATTTTCCTTTTTTTTGTTGATAAATCTTTCTTCGAGAGCTATTTGTTCGTTGTACTCAGCTCCAACACCTAAAATACCGGTGTTTTCACCTTTGATGGCACCTTCGTTTTGTGTTAGTTCTAATTTTGCATCAAATTGTTGTAATCCAAGAATAGCTATGTTTGGATTAGAAGCTTGATAATAATTCTCACAAAATCGGAATCCAATTAAACCGTTATAAAACGCTTTCGAAGCCTTCAAATCGGCTACTGCAAGACTAATTTTAACAATAGGATCCGTTCGAATCGGTTGGGGTTCGTCGAGGATGTAAAATAAGTAACCTCCCGGTGATTGTAGGATATTTCCCGGAAGAACCGGCCATCCTAAGGTCTTGGCACGTTTTAAACATCTACTACATCTTATTGTCATTCCTTTAAATATATTTCCCGTTAAATAAGATTTTTTGTTGTAAATATAAATTAATTCCAAATTTAAATAGTTATGTTCTTTTCCATAAGAAAGTATTGTACTACTCCAACAACTGTCGTGGTTTATGTTTAAGTCGTTTCTTAAATTGTTTCCTTGTTCGTATTCCCGGTGGCATATCACTCTCATTCCTAAGATATTTCTAAAGAAATAAATCGATTTGCTTCGTTCGATAATTTTTAGAGTGTATGAAACGATAGATCCATCGAGTTCTTCTCCTATTCCACATCCTTTTTCTAATCTTGAAAAACCGCCTTTAAACATTTTTTTTTATTACTTTGTATTGATTACATGAATACTTTTAATTTTGATGTAGAGTGTTTCAAATTGATGTATGGTTAATGAAATTGACAAAATTAGCTGACAGATAAATGTCAATTAAGTAACTTAAAGAATCTACTTTTGGAATTTGTGGGTTTTAATTTTTTTTAGACATTGACAAAATTTTTTTTATATATTTTCTTCTTTACGTTTTGTTTCACGCTCAATTTAGTCTTGATTTTAATTATGTCCTTTTGACAAACACTTTTAAATTTATTTTATAATAATTTCTTAAACATCACCAATTATTTTATTTTCGTTATTAACTTTTCTACATTGATTTTTCTCGATTTTACATTGACTCTCCAATAAAATATCTTTATATGTACTTTGTTCTACCCAACCTTTTAGTTTTGCCGAAAAATTTTCTTTTTTATCCTCTTTCAAAATTGATTCAATACTTTTACGTGTTATCATTTCTTTGCTTTGTTTAATTCTCGCTCCATCATTAATCGTTTCAGTTTCTCTTTCATTTTCTAAGTTATTATATTCGAATTTATCGTCTTTATTATTTTTGTTATGTTCTTTAGAATTGGCGTCGTCATTGAAAATAAATAAATCGCTAACTTTAAAATCTGAAATTCTTGCTTTTTCATAATCGGAGAGTTCTAAACTTTTCTTGTTGTCTAGATCCATAAAACTGTTTTTGAGGTTTTCAAATATTTTATCTTCTTCTAAGTCAACATTCATTTCTGTAAGACATATAAATTCTTCGGAAGTGTTACTATATTTTGAAGAGACTCTTTTTGGTTGATAACTATCTAAATTTATTGCGTTTAATTTAATTGTTTTATTATGATTTGCGTTTTGATACTGTTCCTTTGCATAACCACCAGCTTTTGTGTTTTTAACGTACTTTTTTTCATCTTTTTTAGCGTGGAACTCATTGTTTAATTTTTTTTGTTGCACCGGTTTTTGAAAACCGGAATAATTTTCATAATGCTTCGCACTTTTTTCTTTTCTTTCAGATTTTATATTTTTCTTTGTTTCATGGGGGCTTTTTAGTTTTTCTGAATCAATTCCACCGTTATTTTTATTTGGCGTCCTTGTTCTGCACTGAATATTAGGTTTAGAACACTTTCTGACATCTTTAGAAAATGTAACATTTTGTTTATCAAATCTTGAACATTGAAGATTATCATTTCTGATCCAAGTACCAGCACAATCCCTTGATTTTGATCTATGTACTTGAGAATAATTAAAGGTAGGAGTTGTTCTTGATGGATCTGGAGATTTCGATCTATACTCTTTTAATTTTGTTTTACAAAAAGTTAAGTCATCAAATAATTGATTAGATTCGTCCATTGATTGACTATTAAATTCTTCATTCTGAGTTTCTGTATATTTATCCTCCAAATCGATTAAAGCATTTTTTGAGTCAGTATTGGTCATACTTTCATCTTTGGGGGTTTGCTTATAAATTACAGTTGCGGATGTCAACATAACAAGTACAGATTTATCTTCAGTTTTATTAAGATCTTCTGATTTCTCTTCAATAGATTTTTCTGAGACTTCTTGTTTTTGTTCTCTCTCGTTAGTTTCTAATAAATTAGTTTCACTTTTTGATTTTTTTTCTTTAATAATTGAATCTTCAGATGACACAGAAGTCACAATTACATCTTTAGAAATATTTTTAATTAAAAATCTCTTTTTAGAATAGAACTCTTTAAACTTGTTGCAATAACTTCGCATTAAATCATTTTCGCATTGTCTTAATAGTTGATCTGAAACTTGCTTTCTTCTCATTGATTCAAGAATTTTTCTGGATTCAATCCTTTTTGCCGGTTCGTCTTTTACCTCGATTTCTTTTTCTACGGCAAGCATTCTGTCCAAGATTTTTTCATCGCTAGGGGAATAAATCGCAATTTTACCATAACCCTTCTTATTGTAATAACCAAGTTCATGCCCATCCGGGTCTTGCAACAACAACAATAAAAGATCATTTTCATATGTGACAACAGGAACAACAACTTTATATCCAAATTTTTCAAGTTTATACTCTAAAAATTCTTGATCTTTATCCGGTAGAGATATAGACAATCTTCCTCCAGAATCACCATGTTCAATAGGATGTTTAATTTGTTTTAATACAACCACCGTTTCGCAATGATTATATCCAACAATATTTGTTTCGATTAAGTCCATCCCTAGCATATCGTGCCAATACTTAAGTGAATGTTTAATTTTAGATACTGCCAAAACAATGTTTATAATAGGATCTGTTTTAGTTGGTTGAGGTTCGTCTAAAATTTGAAACTTAAATCCATCTGGAGCTTCTAATCTGTTACTCTCAATAATTGGCCATCCATTCTTTTTTGCTCTTTTCAAACAATTACTACTTTTTATTGTAATACAAATTAAAGCATTTCCTTTATCGTAATACTGTATTGGATAATTATAAATCAATTCTAAGGCAAAAAACTTATCTTCAGGACCATATCCGACCATCGTTTTACTCCAACGAGCTTCACCGTAACCTCCACCTACTCCTTCGTTTCTATTACTATCTTCTGAGTATTCGTTATGTCTAAGAATTTTCATTCCCAAGATTTCACGAAAAAAATACATCGTACGTGACCTGTTAGTGATTTTAAGCGAGTAACTGAGAATCCTTCCGGGAAGTGCGGTGTCGCTGATGTCTTTCTTAAATTTATCTGGGTTAGGAAGGCACCATTTCAAGAACAGCATCGTTGGTAATTTTTACAGAAATTTTGAGATATTCATCACAATGGAATGTTTTAAACGTCACGAGTGTCATATTTTAGTACCAACTTTATAAAAGTATTAGTTTTATTTATATACATACATGTTTGACATGTTTAAAATTTACGGTATACAGGGTGTTAAAAAAAGAATATAATATATTTAAAGAAGTAATAGTATGAAAAAGTGTGAATAAACATGGGCCCGCAAATGAAATGTTAAATAATAACTTTTTTTAAAAAAAAATTCATTATGTACAAACAAATAAAAGAAGTTTGTAACAAAAACAAAAAATTAAGTTAAATAAGATGTTCGAAATGTTCTCCTTCCTTATCCAAATAGGCACGAACTCTTTCTAAAATCTCCTCATTGGCACTGTTGATTAATTCGTAGCGGCAACTCTTCGAAGGTATTCACAGTAGTACCATAAACTAATGTTTTCAAATATCCCCAGAAAAAGAAGTCTAGAAGGTGTAAATCAGGCAATCTTGCAGGCCGTAGTACAGTATCACCTCTTCCTGTCTATCTACGTGGAAAAGTTTGATTTAAATGTTCTCAGTTTCTCATGCTGAAACTGTTCATTTGCGAGATTTCTTAAGACTTTTTTGTATATTTTGGTCTATACTATTACCTCTTTAAATATTTTACATTCTTTATTTAACACCCTGTATACCTGAAAGTTACAAGTACTGCATTTGAGCTGTCAAATAACTATAAGATTTTACTCCACCTAATTAAGTTCCTACAGGATAAGCTCTCCCACCTCTGCAAATTCGATTATTTAAAAATTTTTAGAAAATAAATTTAAAAAATCGTATCGTAAGAACGAATTGAGATATTGTTATGAAATAACGAACATTTTAAAGCAAATTTGATTCAGAATTAATGTGCCTGTTTAAGAAAAATAGAAAAGCTCTCATGATAATCTCGAAATTTCGCAGTGTCTTACTTTTTTGTTGTTGTTGAGCTGCACTATTAGATTAAAATGGTTCACTATTTTGAGGTTTTAATTGAATAGTGCCGTAAACATTTCCTTATTTTTTATAAACAGATATCTTATGATTTTTTAACTCACCTCTACAGATTTAATTATTAAACTTTTTAAGGAAATATACAGGTATTTTAAAACAATGTTTAAATATTTATAGGTAGTACTACAGTCGCAAATAAATTGACAAGTGTCCGCAAATCAACCGTTTTCGAAATACAGGATGTTCAAATTTTTTGGGACTCTACGTTTTTTCTTTTAAACTATAACTACTACAGATTCGATATTTGGCAAATCGATACAGTATGAAACTGTCTCTTTTACACCCTGTATTGTAAGGGAATTTAAAAAATCGTAAAATTGAGATATTATGCCTAAGTTGACATTTTTAAATAGGAACTCTCCTGATTTTGTTGCATTTATGGATTCTACGTAAATTTTTGAGTATTTTTTATTTAGCACACCCTATGTCGACAAAATTATCGGTATTGAGCAAAAGACAATCCCAGCTGGATAAGAAAACAACATATCCTGAAAAAATTATGTTTGGACAGAAATTATTAACAATAAATTACGATATTTCGGTCCCCAATTTAAGAAATTCATTTCCCAGTGGTAATGACCCGATGTTACATGACGAAAATTCATGGTTCATGCAAGATGGTGCACCACCACATCATCCAGTTCAGGTTACGCAATATCTCGATAAAGTAGTATTTCCTAATAGGTGGATTGGAAGGCATGGATCAATTGAATGACCACTAAGATACCCTGATCTCAATCTTTTGGATTATTTTTTATGGGGTTATCTTAAAACTAATTTTAAATCGTTTGACGACTTAGTAAAGATACAATCATTATGATTCCGCATGAATTTATCAATTGTTTGGGATACTGCCAGGCACAAGTAGTTTTCAGTCTTAAAATTTAATTAACCAGATAATTTTATTATTAGTAGATATTAAAAATGTTAACTTGGGGGTCATATCTCAATTTTGGGACACCTGTACATTTCAATGTTATCTCAATCAATGGCCTTGAAAAGGATTACATAGATGACCAAGCATTTATCTGGAAGAATATTCCCCGAATTTTTATCGAATTTATTCCATACTTTATGTACACAGTGCATAAAAAATACTGAGCAAACATAAATCATAGATTTTATTTAGTTAACATTCTATATTACATAATCGGAAGTTATAGGACTGCAGCCAAGGAATTATTAAAAATTGTTTTAGAACTGAAATCGGACTAATTAACATTTAAATATTAGAAATGCAATTTAATTTAACTTCTAATCTATGTTCTTTCATATTAGGGATTATTTTGGACATTTGGTGCGATACTACTATGTAAAGCTTACGTTGTTGGTTTAAGAAGTTTAGAAACATAGTGTGGTACAAGAATCGTTGGCAAATTACAATCTCATCATATTGATGCTTGTGTCTTGTGATACAATCAGGAACAAGGCACTAATTTATTTCTGATTATCTGTAGGAACAAAGCTCATAACTTCAAAATTAGGTAAATCCATGATAATCATAATTTTTGTTTGAAAAATTGATTAGATAGGTTCAAAAAATGGCTAAGCGTTTGAAATTTTGGCATTCTTCAGCCTGTATATGTTATATTGTAAAAAATCGATACAAGCCATCTTCTCTTTTTGTTTATCACTTGGCTGTATTCGAAGAAGCTTGTCCAAGATGTTGACTTGTCATACTTTTACCATCAAAAATTATATCTAAATTATACTTATCTTTCCTCCTCATGCAGTGACTAATTATAGACCGATTTTTCTTTTCTAATTCTTTAACAAGAAGAAAACCTATATCATCAAAAATGAATAGTTTCTAGCCATGATCTTAACGAATATAGAGCGTTCATTACATTCCATAAATTCGTAAATCCTTGATTATGGGATTTTCAATTTTCTGTTACTATCAAATGTCCAATAAAACGTAGAAACTCCTCCGTATCAAGTTTTTTCCACAAATAATCATGTTTTACGTGATGATATATAATTGATGTTCTGTTTCTTTTGTTAGTTATAACAAATTTATGACTATGATGTTCACATCTCTTTTTTGTGTATATTGATCATCCGATGTTTTTTTATATTTTCTGGTATTAAATAAATAATCTTACATAAAGGAAAAACTTTCAAATAAAATTTATTCATCAGGTCTTGTTGTTCATCATTGTTATTGCATTTATATTCTGTTTCAGACATGTTTTCGAAAGTGTAAAATAAAATCTTTTTGATTGCTAATATACATTGCTATCCACCTCATTTCTTCTTCAAATTGCCGTCGAAAAATGTTGCTTTTATTAGTTAACGAATCGAACTTTATCCAACCATGATGACAGATCGATTGTGTAAAGCGTTATGAATTGAATGAACGCAAAGTTCTCAACAATTTATGTTAAATTATCTGGATTTCTTAATAATAAAGTGAACGTTAACATCGCCATCGATACACACACACACTGCATGAGCATCGTTCAAGAAAGAAACATTAAGATTAGGTACATTATAAAAATGAGCTATTTAATAATTGGGATCACTAGTAAGTCCAATGTGTGCTACCATGGGAAATAATGTAATATTTTAGAAGAAATTTTATAGAATTTCACAAATATAGTTTTAGTTATTTGCGGAGAAAATATGGGTGGAAATTTGTTTCTTGAATAAACTGTCGGTATTGAGCAAAAGAAAATCCCAGCAGGATGAGAAAACAACACACCTAGTATCCTGAAAATATTTTATTTGGACAAGAATTATCAACAATAATTCTTACAACAATGTCTGATCCCAGATATCAATTGATATCAAATTTTATAGAATTTCACAAAAACAGTTTTAGTTGTTTGCAGTGAAAATATGGATGGAAATTTGTTTCTTTGAATGTAGAAGATTTCACACGAGACGTTTCACACAACGTCTCGTGTCATTGTGAACAAACAAACTTTCATAAAACTCTGAAATCTACCCTGTAAATATAAGAACAACAAATGAATCAACATTTAATTTTCTTGCTTACATGTTATTTTTTTTTGACAAAGTTTTGGCACGCTAGTTGTTGCTGCTAAGTTGAACCACAAAATTGAAAATTTGAAACGTTGATTGAAAAATTCTATTGAACACAAGTTTGATGTTACTTGGAGTCGACGATCACTTAAATGCTTTATCATCTTATAAATTATAATAAGTATATCTGAGTGATGTAACAACCAAGAATTTACGACTCGATCATAATCTAAAATTAGTATTACTAAATTATGGCATCCGAAACATCAAACACTTTTTCAAACGGCTTAACCCGAAACATTCTGCTGGTTTCTTTCTAGTTCTACATACATAGGTCTAGTTTTAGTTTAATTAACACCGGCTGTGAAAGCCTTCGTACTTATAATTTATGAATATATTCTCCATTTTGTCGCTACTGGAATTTGGAATGGTCTCTATTTACCATCATTCTATTCTCTTTTACAATTTCCAAAACACGTAGAGCATGAATATCTACTCTTTTTAGCAAAAAGTAGTTTTGGAATTTTTAATCTAATTACCTCAACTTCGTGTAGATTAAAGATTCTCGTATCGCCACTAAAGTGAACTATATGGGTTAACATTCTACAGATAATTAAAGACATTACTAATGTTATATTTTATTAAAAAGGATTATGGCTGTCTGAAACATATTTGATTTCAGCCTGAAAATCCAGTCAAATAACTTATAACAACTACTTTGTTTTCCCCCCAATTTACGAGGCTAGCAAAGTTACCCTGATCATTATTTGTACTTATCTTCAAAATTATGAAATTTAAGTTTCTGTATAATATTTAGCTATAATTTTAATCTTATAGTTAATTTAATGATTTTTATGGAATTATTCTTAAACAGTTTGATATCCTTGATAATTGTTTTATGTATCGTTTTATTATGTATAAAAAGAGGCGATATTTTAGGAATGTGTGGTAGAGAGACGAATGACATACTTATTATGCGGTAATATATTGTGAATCAAAGGAATAACGTTGGTTAGAGTTCTCTTCTAATGGTGGTAATTGATCCGGTCCTCATTTTTCGCACACAAACAGTCGATAACTAATTCAACAACACGCCCGAAGGCAGCTTTTCGTAAATATATTTTCTCTCAATGATTTATTTATATCGTTAAATCAATAATAGTATGAATTGAAAAACATAATTGATTTCGTGTACAAAACTCGTTATGAAATTCGCAATACTCATTTAAACCTGTATCTCCTTAACCATACATAAGTTTGAATAGTAGTTTTGAAACTTAAAACCACTGTTAAATATTCTTGGTTATTGTTATTACCCATACTTGGAGAAAACTTGAACAGCCCGCATGCTAAACTTAACTTTAAGGGCTTCGTGTCTTAAGCTTTGTGATAATTGATAACAACATTTTCAAGATACATGTTATAACAAAATGATTTAATGTTGTGTAACTATGTAAATTATACACAATAATGAAAATATTATGTTAACCGCCTCTAAGGACAAGCGTTTATATGTAATGAAGGTTGGTGAAGTTATAGTAAATGAGTCTCATGGTGCTGTTCTGTTAGCAACTCTCCAGCTTTTGTATAAAATACTTAATCTTTTTTGAATGTCGAATTCTTGTGAATAATAAAATAAATATTATTACATGTCAAGGTAATCCACAACCTTAAACATGCCATTTTAGCTTTAAATTATAAAACGTACTGACTCTTTCACTCATGACAAGAAAATATATAATGTGGTAAAACTCCGTTAGTTTTTCGGTGTCTATGTTTTGTGTTCGCAAAAGATATTTCAACAGAGTTACTGGTCAAAATTTAGCCTCAATCACCGAAAGAGCTTATAGATATGACATAATTTCGCTAATCCAACTCTTAACCAGCTTACTCATTTCAAGGAATATAAAGAGTGCTGAACTGATATTAAGTACTAAATTTGAACAAAATTAAAAATCAAATCAGCTCTTGTCATTAATCGATGTGGAACATCATCCGGCTACACAGGAATTCTTCTTTGGACGGCCTTCTGATTGAGTGATTTTTCTTTATCGTTTTGGCTATTTTGAAATATTTCATTTAGCGATAATTGTTTATAAATTTAAACAAAATCACCATTTACAAAAAGCTCGTTTTGGTATTAAAGGTGATTGTCCGACATGGTAGCTAAATGGACGTTCACATTTTAATGATTTTACTTTGAAAACAATTTTACCTAAATTTCAAATATGTTTGTACTGATAACTCATTTAAATAAAAATTGATCGCCATGTAGAATCGAAGCCAACCCAAATCAACCCAAAAATGCTTGAGAATAAGTTAAATGGAGGGAAGAACAGCATTGCCATCGATATTATTTTGTACAAAAAAGTCACTATATATACATACAACCAAACTCACAATGTCACCTTGACATTAGATTTAATTCACAAAATAACCTATGAATTTTAAATTAATGTGTAATCTAATCATTACATTCTATATGACATAATTTGACAATCAATATGGTTGAATGAATTTATCTCTATACAAGAAAATCACAAGTTTATATTGATGGCACAAGTTGAACTCTCGATGTTAAATTATATTATTAAATGTATGTATTTGAGTAAAAAGGCTGAATTGTTTATTTTAGTTACAATTACATTTACCTTAAATTATTTAATTTAACTTTTTTTCCTTTTTTCCCCTTTTCTTTATTCCTTTTATTTCTATGCGTCTGAGGTATCTCATTCGAATGATGTTCCTTTTCTTTCAACCATTCTTCAAATAGATGAAAATGCTTTGCTATAGAATCGCCGGTTTGTGCATCTTTATGAAAAGCATGGTGTCTAGTTTGAGTTTCTGCTATACCTACACTGGCAATTTTTGAATCCCTTTCTTTCATTGAAATTTCGCTTTGATAGCTTCCTAATGGGGACTCTGGTTGATTGACATTAGCAGAAACAGGATCCATCCTAACAGCCGACATATAAACACCTTTCTTAGCCATTTTACTGATAACTATTACAATCATCTTATCTTTTTTAGAAACTTCCCGTTCGGCATCGGCTCTAGCTTGTTTATCCATGCATGGTTCACAATATACATTTGATTTCGACTGTTTCGACCCAATACAACAAAATTTTATAATTGATTTAATCATTATCGGACAATATCAGATGATAAAAGCCACATGATGTTCAATTTACCAAATTGGCTTTGGTCAAGCGTCAAAAACTTAAGACATTTACGTCAAAATCCATTACCAACAATCAAACCATCAATAATCCCCCAAAAAATTAATACAACAACCATCATGATCTTAGTCTTCTTAGACCACTTTTAATGTCTTAACCACCAGCCTGGTCTTTCCTTTTACGAAATGATTAAAACTTTAATAAGAATCTGCTGCATCGGAGATTCTAAATCGAAGCAAACATGTGCTTGTCCCACAGCTAAAACAAAAAAATGCCACGAATCTGCAGATACAACTGGTATGTGTACGAACGAAGAAGCCGATGACAGGAAAAAGGACAAGAT
This sequence comes from Onthophagus taurus, assembly GCF_036711975.1. Classification (NCBI taxonomy): domain Eukaryota; kingdom Metazoa; phylum Arthropoda; class Insecta; order Coleoptera; family Scarabaeidae; genus Onthophagus; species Onthophagus taurus. The sequence goes on along the minus strand of NC_091972.1, from coordinate 28,071,195 downwards.
GCTTGTCATTGTCATAAGTAAGATGGCGAAGAAGGGTGTGTACATGTCTGCGGTTCGTATGGATGAGTATTGTCCAGCAAAATCGGATGTTTTAGACGACGTTGGTAGACATATTGCAGCAGATCAACAAGCAAGAAGTCAAGATAAAGAATCTCGAAAATCTCAAAAACATAAATATCCAAAGGAACAAGGGACGACGCAAAAGTGGAAACATAAGGATAAAACAGCACCACCAATAGCAAGAAGATCACCTCCACCGGAAAATAAAAATCCTAACATTGATAGTCAACCGAGAGTTGATTCAAGAACAGGACTGTCATTCCAACAAAAGCAAGATATGGTTTCAAAAGTTTACGAACAACCGCAATTTCCTCAAGCTTATTATTGACTCGTACCCTCTTTGCCGGTATTGTTTGGAAATTTAAACCGTTTTTATTTATACAAATTTAATTAATACCTTATAAAATTGTTTGTTTGATGGTTGTTTAATTGACAAATTTTTACACACTCTTATTAGATTTCGAATTAGAATCTAATTTTAATGCTGAACACATAACACCTTTCTTCCCCAATTTAGTAATGACTAAAACAAGATTCTTTTGGTTATCTTCATCACCTTCATTTTGATGCTTTAAATAGTTCTTCAGCTTTATTTTCTTAGGAGTCTTCATTTTATCCTTCTTTGGTGTCTCATGATGATCTTGAGTTTTTAGGACATTTTTGATAATAGATTTGTGCGTATCTTTATGGGCATCTTTGTGGGTATCTTTGTGATCATCTTTGTGAATAACTTTGTGGGTATCTTTGTGATCATCTTTGTGAATAACTTTATGCGATTCAGTTTTATGTACTACTTTTCTCTTTCCTTGTTTCTTATTATCGCTCGCTACTAAATGTGGGTCATATTGGGTTGCTTTATCTTTTGTACTTGGTTTTTGAGGTATTACATGATTATGCTTTTTATTTAGTGGCGAACATATTCCTCGGCAACATGCACAGAATCCAACCTCGGATTCTGTCCCTGTAGGAGCCCCTGGTGACATTACCGCCAAAAATGTCTAAATCTTAAGTTGTTTGCGCCATTTGAAGAGTTGGTTTACTTACATACAATTTTACATGTTGACAGAAAATGTCAGTGTTAACCAAAAAGTGACAACAGTAGATTATTTGTTAGTTCTCGTATCGGGTTTAGAACTTCCATCTCTACATCCAGGTTTACAAGGATCATCACGTTTTCGTTTCAACAATCCGTGTAAGATCAATTTTGGCGGTTTTGGAGTTTTTGGACGTTTTGGTTGAACTACTTGACAACCCGGTTTGCATAATTCATTGTTTTTATTTTTTTTATCTTTGGGTTTATTCGAATTTGTGGCCGATTTTTTTCTAAAAGTATTAGCTGAAAATTGGTTGTGTTGTTTCGGGGATTCATTACGAGTATTTGATGATTTTGGTGATTCTGACATTAAATGAATGGAAATTTAGGTTTATTTTCTAACGAGATTTTAAGACACCACATGACGGATTAATTGACAATTATATAACATGGAAAACGTTTTTGGGTAATCTTAAGACTTTTCTTTCTTGAAACAACGATTCATCGTTTTTTGTTTTTTCTTATCGGTTGGTGTATCTGATGACTCTTTCTTTTTTACATTGGGATTTCCTTCATTTTGATTATCTTCAGGTATTTCCTCAGATTCTAGTTCCGTTTGTTGTGAATGATGTATTCCTGGACAAGTTTCACTACATTCTCTTTTAGGCTTTAAGAAAATGCCATGAAAACATTTACTAAACATAACTTTTTTCTGTTCTCTATGCAATAATTTTGTATTTAGACAAACTACTAAAATTTAAGTGTCATGAAATGACTGAACTCGAACTGAGTTAAAATCACCATTTTGAGTGTCATTAAAATGTAATTTATTTTACTTCTTTTATTATTAAAATTACAATCAATTATCACAATAAAATGAACATTAAATAAATTTTTACCAGTAAATTTTTGTTTTATTAAGTTTTTATTAGGAGTTTCTTCCATCACAACCAGGTCTACAATAACTACCAGGACCAATATTTTCCTGACTATTCGCTTTACGATGCAATCTAACAGATTTATTCTTTCTACCATGAAATTCTTCGTGGTTTGCTTGTTGAAAAGGATGAGGTTTCCCAAGACAACTATCATTGCATTCTTTTCTTACAAATAAGTTACCAAAAACTCCTAAACATTTTGAATTGGACGGTGAATGTTTGCGACTATGCAATTCCGTATGGCTTGTATGCGTGTATTTTTTCCTTTTTGAATGTTTAAATAATCGTTTCTTTTCTGTTTGGGTGCTGCTACTTTCCCCGAAAATACTGTGAGTTTCTTCGGATGAAGAACAAGAACAATTGGTGCATATTTCAGGAGTTTCCTCGTAATAATGTAAATCTTCTTGACTTATATTAATTGGTGATGAACCAGTATGTCTGAAATGTCTTGATCCCATTGAGTCTGATGAATGCTGAAGAGGTAGATTAGAATCCAAAATCCTTTCACGCTTTCTACCTTTTTTCGAAGTTCTTTTTGTACTATCAGTGCTATGTTTTGGAGAAACTTTACGTTTTGTATGCTTAGACTTTCGTGCATCACTTTTGGAACTGTCAGTACTTTCATCAGAAGTTTTTATGCTGCTATCATCATCACCATGTTTTGATGATTTATTATGTTTTTTGGATTTTTTTGTTTTATGCTGAATTATTTTATCATCAGAACTACCATCAGAAGTATGTGAATGACCTTTGGAACCATCAACTAAACTTTCATCAGAATGTTTGTGTTTTATCGTTGTTTTATGTAAATCAAGCGAATCAATGCTATTAACATCGTGACTACCATGATGAGTGCTCGAAGACTTATGATGACCGTGATGTTCGCTGGAATGTTTCTTTTTATGATGAAATAAATGCTTGTGCTTTGAATCATGCAAATCTTCTTCCACATGTGATATTTCTGATTCTCTTGTATCAATATTTTGGTTATTATGGTTGTCTAATTCATGGTTGTCTGATGCCTTATGATGATCGCTAGATTTGCTTTTTTTATGATGAAATAAATGCTTGTGCTTTGAGTCATGCAAATCTTCTTCCACATGTGATATTTCTGATTCTCTTGTATCAATATTTTGGTTATTATGATGGTCTAATTCATGGTTGTCTGATTCGTTATGATCGTCGCTAGATTTGCTTTTTTTATGATGAAATAAATGCTTGTGTTTCGAACCATGTAAATCGTCTTGCACATGTGATATTTCTGATTCTCTTGCATCAATATTTTGAGTATTATGGTTGTCTAATTCATGGTTGTCTGATGGCTTATGATGATCGCTAGATTTGCTTTTTTTATGGTGAAATAAATGCTTGTGCTTCGAACCATGTAAATCTTCTTCATGTGGAATTTCATATGATATTTCTGAATCTATTGGATCAATATTGTTGTTATGATTGTCAAGTTCATGGGTGTCTGATGACTTGTGATGATCGTTAGATTTTCTTTTTTTATGATGAAAAGAGTGGCTATGCTGTAAACCATCCAAACCTTCAACATGTATTGATTCTTTCGACGTTGATGATACCGACGAATCTTCACTCGAATCTTTAGATTCCCTTGATTTTGTCGAATCTTTTGAAGATTTCTTTTTTAATTTTTTTTTCTTCTTAGCCCCCTTTTTCTTTGTCTTTTTAGGTTTAACATCAGAAAACGACACTTGCTTAATATCTATAGGGCTGGTTTGAATCTCAATTCCTTTCGAATTTCCCGATTTTATTATTACCGCTTCTATCTTCGAATCCTTTTTTGGAAATAAAGAGAATATTCCTTTTTGATATTGATTTGCTGGAGTATGAACTTCAACTTTTACGACAATCGGCGGAGCTGGTGCTGGTCTTTTCGTTGTAGTATATTGTACTTCTTCAGGTGGGTTACTTTCTTGCATTCTTATTTTAACATTTTAACGTGGTTTTAGAAGCGTAAACATTTTTTGGGGTGATGTAATATTTTTTGGTTTTTAAAACTGTAATTTTTTATTGCGATTATGAAACATTTTTGACAATTTTGACGTTGTATGGAATCAAATTGATATTTAATGCCATCTAACGGTTTCTAACTTTTGACTAAAAACCATGAATAACTCCTTTTAAAAATAGCGCGTTGTGTAAACTTCTTTTTAGCGCATTCTAATGCTAAACAATATATTCGAAGGTTCTAACGTAAGCTATATTATAATAAAAACTAACACAATAAGCTCGAGTTATTAATAGATATTTTCATGAACTTTATAGAAACATACTTTCATTATATTCAAGATTTTATTACGGTATTTGTTTATCAAGGTTGGGTATTTTACAAGTTTCCAATCTTACATTTCAAAGAAGCATTATTTTCTTGACGCAAATAAGCGTTTTTTATTCTAAAGGTTATTGTTCCCAATTTTTTACTCTTTACGTTGATATGATTAAATTATAAATTAAAAATTCCATTTAATAAGAAAATTAACACATAGAAAAAGTACCATATCTAATTCAAAGTGCGAAATTTAATTATTTCTGGTCGAACTTGAGTTCGACCGGAGTCCAAAAAGCACTAAAAGAATATTTTGGACGGTGATTGCCTCGAGGCGATACTACATCGACCCGTAATTAAAAGTATCAATCTCGAAGGTTCGATGCGGCTTTTTCGATCCTCTGAGCTGTTTCTAACGGTTCTAGATTAAATTTTTCCAGCTTTGTAGAACGGTTTTTAAAAAAGATATGAAATCCTGGGAAGGAGGAGGCTGAGAGAGAGATTTGTGTGTACACGACTTTGAGATCGACCAGAGATGCTGGACGTAGGACAAAAAAAACGAGAAAGAGCTCTCTGTGCCCAGTCAGGGATGACCGAAGAATTTTAATGACCACCACAGAAAACCATGAAAAAGGTTCGGTCACATTTTTCTACGTCCGAACGTTACCTATCGACAAAGAGACACGGTCGATCCATTTTCGCGTACGTGATAATTTTCGGAACGTGTGACGATCTTGTTTGCCATACCCATTTTGAATAGTTTAAAGATTACACCAAATTGTTTGAGTTTAGAGTTAGCAAAGATTATATAACGTTCACCAATCCTAAATTCGTTTAAGCGACAGTCGTTGTGAATGAATCAACCTGACCTTCACCAGTGAAAAATTTGCGCAAACATGATATAAAACATTTTGCGTTAGTAAATCGAACCAATAACACAAGAACGATAAAGAATTCTTCTTTTTTGAATGTGTGTGATTAAAAATAATCGGGAACAAAGTACTCGTGTATTTGGTTTCTCACAAAGACGTCTCATGTTACGTTTTACTTTTTTCTTTCGGGCACAAAGGCGAGGAGGCAGTTTGCCACCACATTGTCCTTGACGTCCAAAGGGATTTTCGTTGGAGATAAAACAACGAGCGACGTACCTTTGAAAGATAGCATCTGGTGCAAATCTACGGTATCTAACAAGCCCATCAATTACAGGGAGCTTGTGACTTAACTAGATTGTCACACGTTAACGTTATTTGTCACAGATTATAACCTGGTTATTGCAAAACCAACAAAGGATAATTTACGATTAATGAATTTATTGTTTCTATAATTGTTTGACTGTGTTAGTCGATTACTTATTTCATTACCAATAAACGTTCAAAGCTTCAATTACAATTGGTATATTTCGATTTATAAATACTGTAATAGAAAAGTTAAAAAAGAAAAATTTTTCGATAGCCTAATAGAACTAACATTATCTACCAAACACATAAACGGAAACACATAGTGCGATAAAACCTGACAATGAAATATAGAAATTAAAATAATGCTAACTAGAGGAAGTCAACAAAGTGTTATAAATATAAAATAATACAATTTCTATATTTTTTATCTATCAAAGTTCTCTTGTAAATTACTCGTCGCTATATCGTCACCATTTTCAAATCCCCCTTCTTATAATTTTGATATAAGCTTGGAGAAATAATAGGTTACGTAAAGCATATTAATCATTAGATACTTTAAAATTGCAACGTGAAAGAAAAATGTTGTCTATTTCGTGATTTACGAACTATTTAAAGAAATACACCATTCTATTCCGACTATGTTCACATTATAAGAGCAAGAATAAATAATAATGAATTAGATATATGTATCTTCTTCTTCAGGTATACTCTCCGTTCCGAAAGTCGGCAAACTTTATCAACTTTTAAGACTACAACTCTAAATAGTTACTGGCGCATCTCAACTGTTCCCTAAGATTCCAAAGCCATGAGTTTCGTCTTCTTCTTATGGATTCCTTTTTCTGATTTTTTCTGCACAGTAATTTGGAGCATTAGAGATTTTTCTCCTCTTATTATATGTCTTATCTTATGTATTTTTTGTTGTTTCACAGTCATAATTAATTCTTCTTTTTTTCTCGCCCGTCTCATCACTTCTATGTTGGTTATATTGTCCACCCATCATATCCTCAGTATTTTCCAACTTGCTTTCAGTCTCTTTGCCTCAGTATACTTTTCTCTCCTTCGATTCTAATTCATATAATATTTGGATTACCGGTTATAGACGGCTGTCTTGAGTTGTTTGTATCATCATATATTTTGTTTTGCTTACTTTCCACGATAGTCCGTATTCTTCACTCCCTGTGACAATTTTATTAATAAATCTGTATGTCTACGAGAGTTCTTGCTAAAAGAATTCTATCGTCGGCATACCTTAAAATATTTATTGCAATAAAGTTAATTTTAATGCCTATCTCTTGTTCATTCACTTACTTTTTTACTGTTTTCTGCATACAAATTAAAAAGTATTACTGATAGTACACATCCTTGATGTACTTCTCTCATTATTTCTATTTATGTCTTTAAGGTCTGTCTCTTTATTAGTGTTTGTATGAGTTGGTCGTGTCTAATTTTATCGAAGACTTTGTTATAGTCTAGCAGGAATACGTATAGGTTCTGGTTTATGTCTGGCGTCTTTGTGCCATGACACTGAATCCAAACAGAGCTTTCCTTGTTCCTAGACCATTAAGGATTCCAAATTTTATATCGCTGATGTCTCACACAAGTTTTTCTATATATTCTATTATGGATCACTATTATTTTTTGGTAAGGTAATGTAAGTTAAGAGCATCCATTCATTTGGTATATTTTCTGTTCTGTATATGGTATTTATTAGTTATTCCAAAATGTTAAGAAATTCATAATAATAATAATAACATTTATTGAGCTTTCAAATGTTTTACAAGTAATAAGAGAAAGTAAAAAACTGATAAAGCACCGTCAAGAGAAAAAAAAGAAAAATTATATAAATATATACAAAACAAAAGCAATGTATATAAATAGAAAAGAAAATTATATAATTTACAAAACTAAACATAAACTCCATCTCCGAAGGTGGTAGTTGAAGAAACTCCTCCAAAGCATAGAAAGCGCCAGCCATCAGGATACGCCGTACAACATTACGGCTAAGTGATTAGTGTTTGTGAGGTATTTATGCGATGATAGAGAATCTGATAATGTGATTTATAACGGGTTTCGTAAATATGAATATCAGAACTTTTTAGAAATGAGGTTTTAGAGGAATGCACGTAAAGAAGATTCCTTAGGATAAAGATAGAGGATAAGGTAAGTATCTGATGTTGTTGAAAAAGTGGTTTGCAGCTTGTAGTACTATTTTCACCTGCTAAAACCCGTAATACTTTCATTTGTTGCATGAAAATATCTTTGGCCGCCGGAGAATTCCCCCAAATCAGTATTCCATACGACGCGACGCCCTACTATGAAAGTTGGCAAAGTAGGTTGTTCTGGCAGCCTCATATCTAGCTATAGCCCGTATGCCCCTGGCCGTAAATATTGCTACAGCCAGGCATCTTTGAAGATATTCAACATGAGTGTGCCAGTTTGGGTTTGACATAACATATATCTTCAGGAATTTAATAGGTTCTTGCTCCTGTCCCTCAATTTTAGTTGTTAATAGTAGTTTTTGCGTCTTTTCAACATTAAGTTTCAAGCTGTTGGTCCCAAACCATTTCGCAGCTTCGGCTATAACAACTTCTGACTTATTTTTAATTCTGAGGCAGTTGGTGCATATATTACTTCGTCTTTAATTATTTTCGCGCCCAACTTTCCTTCTATATTTTCAAGGTTAATTTTCATCTTTAAAGAATTGTCAATACTATTCTTCCATATTTCTAGTTTTTGTTTTATTACTGTGATTATTTTCCCATGGTCGTTGTACAGCACATTGGGTTGTTTACTTTTACTGGTGCCTGCCAGTTTTTCCCTGATCATCGTACTGAATATCTGTTGTGTTACCTTATACCATTGACCACTCTTTCCTTTGAAGTTTCATCTCTTATCCATGAAAGTAAAAGCTTCGCTAGTTATGCATTTCTGCTTTGCTTTAAACCTGTCCTTCTTGTGAATGGATATCAGGTAGAAGACTGATTTGATGGCGCAACATTTTGCAGTTACACTTCTGCAGTTTCGGATTTTTCGTTATTTTTCAATATTTTCAAACTTTATGGTGCATTAGGAGTTCTACATTTATCCGGTTTTCTTCTTTCCCGCATAATCTTTTAAGTATGATGCGCATTTAGACCACTAGCAGATTGTGATCCGAAGAGATTTCCGCGCTTTGATGCAATTCATATTTGTTGCGTTTATTAAAATGTAGTCTATTTGATTTCTTATACTCCGTGATTATAGTCGTCATTTCGAAAGCTCGTAGAAGGTAGTCGCTGTCAAATTAATCCACGTACTTGTCACATCTCGCAGGTATCTTGTGATATCTCTTGACCTTGTTTTTGGTCTGCACTTATAAGAGAAAGGGATAAAATTGATGACGGGTGCCATAATATCTTTTGCAAGACTAAATGAAACACGATGATTATCTGTATTTCCGGAGAAGTACAGCATGCTTGTCTTTGGTAAGGACTTGGTCAGTACCTGACCATTTTGTTTTACTGATTCCCAAGATGTTTAGCTTCAGTCTTTGCATTTCGCGTATGACATATATTTTTCTCGGTTCATATCTCACGTTTCATGTGCCAATTTTAATTTTGTCTGTTTTCATAGTTTTAATCGTCGATGTTGCCCCCGGAGATCCAATTGGAATTTATTACTCCAGACAATTTAATTCTAGTTTCTTATGATTTAAATGATCTCCAAAACTTTAAAATCGACTGTTTAATTTGTGATACTATTTCAAACAGCCACGTATCAAATCATTCAATAATATCTTTAGCACCTTTCAAACATGTGCATTATAGCTTTCCGATTAGATCTTATCATTGCGACAAGATCTGAGAAACCCCATCAAACACTTCAAACACAAAATGATAAAATAGAACATATAATATAATGTATCTAATTCTATGGGTCGACTGATATCCAAGAATGTGTACTTGGTTCTTTGGTTATTGTTAGGTACTGCATTTTAGTTAGTTTATTGGGTCGAAATGATGTTTACAAATTACACTGTGGCGCTATGTATATTGAGGAAATGGTTAACATGTATGGAAAAGCCGATGGCAATTCATGTGAAGCCCAAAGACTTCTCATGACACAATTTCCAATCGGAAGAACTGATAACGCTTTCTTTATTGTATTGGAAGTTTACAGAGCAAGGTTTATTTTACGATTATAGAAGAAAAGGAACAGCAAGCAAGGTGATCAATGAAAAAAGAGTAAACTGTTGAAGAAAATATTATGATTACCACGGGAAAGTTCGCATTTATTTATTTATCTATTTGGGAGGAATTACATCAAGTTTACTGTATTCTCTTCAAAAGATACAAGTTCTAAAGCTTTGTGATGCCCAATGAAGTTTATAGTTTAGCCATTGTTTGGTTCTAAAATGGGCGATAACCATTTCCTCGACATGATTCGGTTAAGTCATGTATCCTTTAAAACGAGACCGTCTATGTAACTCATGCTCGATGGTGCTCACCTCATTACAGTATTCTAGTTCGGTAGTATATCAACAGAATATTTCCTTGAAGTTAGATAAGACATGATAGATCAATTGCTTGAACACCTAATTCACCAGACTTGAATTCCTAAGGTTTTTTTGGAGTTATTTAAAGTCCCTATTATATACATTTGTTTATATTCCAACAGTAAAATATAATATCAAAAGAACCTTTGATAAAGTAGCATCTTGAAAGACCTTCAGTTACTTAGGAGACTTATTAAGGGCATCTTCATTCTAACTTTTTAATATTCTTTATGCTGAATCTAGCCTATATGGATCATATCATAACATTATTTGCAAACTGTGCGTATGTGGCGTTACATATTTCTTAACAAATATTGTTGCGAATTTAATTAATTTTATCTGGTTGGTTATACATATTTCTTTTTTAATTTTTTTTACAAATTTTGCACATAGTTACTATCATATATTTTTTATTTATTACACTTTTATATAACTAGTAGCCGTGTATAACACGTGTAGGTATGTTGTAGATGAGTGCAAATAAAATATGAAATAGTATGTTGTTTAAATTCTGGAAGCAATTGTTCTTCATCAACAGCTGTCACTAATTGTACATTGTTTTATAACTATAATAAAAAGCAATTGGGAGAAAATAAATGGGTCGTTGGGTATAAATTACTTTAAAAAAATGTATTATAATTATAGCAGAGATATTACTGTCGACTAAAGTAGATAATTATATATAATTAATTAGTACATAGTATTTTTAATATCTAGTATTCAAATATTTGTTTTTATCGAACTTCCACTAACAACAAATGAGTTTCTTCCTAAAGGTAGACATATACTCATATAATTTAGAATGCCAACCAATTTTTAGGTTTGTTATATCCTCAGTATCTTGCCAGGTTTCCAGGCATGCTTAATACAAAGGGATTTTCTATGCAGATAAAACAAGAACAGACACATAAATTTATCAGATACAATCTGGAGCAAATATACGGGTATCTTAGACACTCATCAATTAGAGAGAGTTTAAAACTTAATAAGATTGAGTTCGTTAATGTTATTCGTCCCAGATTTTAACCCGATTATTGCAAAATCTCTAAAGGAATTTTAATTTACGAATACCGAACGTATTACATTAACTTCCAAACACAGTAAAAAATAAATTTTCCACTCTTGAAATGTAAGATTTGAAATCTCCAGATTAACGACATCATAACTAGATAAAGTTTTGTTATTTCTCACAAATCATAACTGGATTATTGCGCAAGTAACAATAGACATTTCATTTATTATTTTATAATACCTTTTATAATTCAATTTATAATTCTAAAACTATTAAAGTTTTCATAGTCCATTATTTTCCTTGTAGAAAGGTTTACATTCTAAGTAGTGTGGTGAACCCCAAACGATCATCCTGATATCGACCAGATCTTATCCGAATAATAGCTCACGTTCGTCCATTCTCTCGGTCGTTTTAAGTCCGTGCAGGTAAAACTAACAAGTAGAAGACGACGAAAAACAAAGACACTAAAAACCACACCACTAAAGGAATTCGGTTACAAATTATTTACAGCTCACGTATCCGGTTTAGCGGCACACGTTTAATCTTTTCTTCTACTTTTTTCCCTCCTCCTCGAAAATGAAGTGGCCCTTGTTATGCCGAAAAAGGCAAACATTCAAAAAGAGGAGGGTTAGTTTTCAAGTGATAACTCGAGGGTAAATATTTTAACACTGTCGCCGCGGGATGTGTGTTCTTTTCAGTGGCTTGGAAAAGATTAAGATTATTGCTCGCGGAAACATTTTTATGGGGTACGGTTGTAAAACAATCGCCGCATTTGTAAACAATCGGGAAAGTTAGAATTGTGTGGTGTGAACGAGATAATTGTCGATTTGAAAGGAGAAAGCTCGCCAAAAATAAATGAGATCTTTGGTTCGTGTTTACGGTCTTGTCTCGGATAAGAGGGATAAATCACTTTTATTTTGTGCCTTCGAAAAGCTTCGAAGAATAGTTACAGAAACCTTGAGACGTCTCTGAGACGGATTCAATTTCACGGGACGCCCAAAGGCTCTCCTCTCTGCATAAATGTCCGAGAGACGAAGAGGTGATTTAATTGAATGGTGGACAATGGCTATTTTACGAGTCACGACTCGTCTTCTTCTGCGAAATATTCACTGAGAGTAGACAAACTTTATTCTTCTTATTTCCTAACACACGATTTCACCTTTTCTGTTTACACTTTCGATATTGAAAAGATAGAAGAAGAATTTCACATTGTTACCTAAACTTTAAATTAAACATTTAAACTTTTCTTAAAATGACAGAAACGTCATTTTGAAATTTGATTGATTTAGTCAATCTATGTCAACATCGCAATGTTACATGCGACACTCACATGATATAAAAATGATTCGATCTTCACCATAAGAAAAAATTTGCTAATGCCAATTAATTGTTCAGGTGTATTAAGCCACCTTGGCATTCGTTCTAAAAAATGTCAACATGAATGTAAAGACGACAACCAGGAAAAGAATCAGGAAAAAAAGAGTTTACATCACCTAATAAAAAGTCCGTTCCATAAAAATAAAATGGTTTGCAGTGAAGACTGCGAGGGAAGTAGCGAAGAGCCATGCGGTGGACACCGCGATCCAGATTCCGATCAAATTTCACACGAAAGCGAAAAAAAAGACAATGATAAAACATTTAGGAGTGGTTTATTCGGGACAAGAAGAAAAATGTGTCTTAAAGAATGTACTGGACAATTAAATGGGCAACAACAACAACATGAAGACGAACATAAAGCATCAAGATGTAGTTTATTCGGGGTAATAAAAAAAAATTTTACTGGACAACCAGAAGATGAATCGCATCATAAGAGCCATAAATTTAAAGAAGATAGAAAGACATTTTTGCATAAAAAAGGACAATGTAAAGAAGATTGTAAAGGTACTGAAATACCATGTAGTCTTCTTGATGATAATGATCAAAATAATGAAAATGAATCAAAGTCAGTAAGTTTTCATCCAACTGACCATAATGAAATACACAAGGATAAGAACCAGAAAGCTAATGCTAACATTTCAGGTGATACTTCATCAACTTCCTCTAAAAATAAAAAGAAGTTAAAGAATAATGCGGAAGTACGAAGTAGTGTATCAGAAGATGATCCTCAAAATGATAAAGCTGAAAATGTTAATATTTCAGCTGTAAGTTCAACGTCTGATTCTTCACAAAAGAAGTCAAAAAAGAAGTCTAGCAAAAAGTCTGCTTCTAGTAGCGAACAAGATGCAGTTTTAAATGACAACAAAGAAAATGATTCGATTGAAAGAAAACTCTCCAACACAATAAAGAATAAATTATTAAGTTTATTTCTTCGTCTTTTATTAAATAAATTTATTTTGTTTGTATAGTTCTCGAACTATACAACACTATACACTATTTGAAATTCAATATTAATATCAAAAAATCTTTCTTCATTTTTTAACCATTCATTAAATTGAACTTTACGCCTGATGATCTTAGTTCTTACCCTGATCCTCGGGGATATAAATTGTTTTCTAGATGCCAATGGTTTGATACGACGGCAGTGACATAAAACATACTTTACTATCATACTACCAAGTTATGTAAACATAGTCAGGGTATTTTACATCATGGGACAAACTCAATGTACTAAGGCATAAAGCATATTTATTGGAATTTTAGTGCTAATCGAATATCATCTATTTTAAACCTCTTGGCAAACCTCATACCAGAAAAATTGGTTCTTAGAAGTCTAAGTCTGCTCTCAGTCCGCTTTGCAGTTCTTTTCGTAACCGTCCTAGACAATATATTAATTGCAAGTTGTGGTCCTACGAGCACTGATTCTCCGTCAGTTCTTGGTACGTCATAAGCGGCTTCATTGCCAAGCGGTGTGACTGGGGCAACTCTGTTATTAGAACTCAAGTAGAACCCATTCTAGTGGCAGCCAGCGTCTGGAGAGCGACCATCTAAAAGAATCTTCTTTATGCAGTTGGCAAATACGTCCGCAAAAGTTATCAGTAGTTTACTGACTGCTTCTACTCTCGCAGGCGCTGTTTGACCCATCAGTATATAGACAAATGTTAGTTTGTTACAAAAAAAAGTTATCAGTCCAGACCTACCTTTCAGAAAGCAGTCCCCAATAGCAGTTATAATAAAGCGTGTTGAGATAACTCGTCTTTTCAAAAGTAGTTGGACTTTCCATCATCGATCTAGTGACGGCGCAATTTACATAATGATGCCAAGCAAGAAAATATAGCAAGATGTCCAGCGTTGTAATTGCCGTGGTACCTATTAAATTTAAAATTAGCCATTTAATATATGGTTGGGCACGTGAAATTTGTTTGATTATAGTTAAAAGTCAGTGATATAGAGCCATTGTAGCCTTTCAAGGTTCAAGCCCCAATACATATCACAGAGACTTCAGCAAGACCACAAATATAGCTTTGCATTCTGAAGGATTTTCTGAGAATGAGCATTAGAAGAAAGGATTATATTTAAGAGTGATCCCTAAATATGTTACGTTGAATAATTGTTAACCGAATTATCTCTTTTGTCCCATTCGTAAATAGTATCTAGCTTTATCTGGAGGAGTTTTCGTTTCTTCGGTATACAGAGCTCTTTTAACCATAACAGCAATATCATATATTCCGCATCAATAACCTTCCGATTTGAATTATATAAATATGTCAACCTGTCAACACATTGAATTGGGGTGTTGCATTACTAAATGTACTTCTCACTAAAGAATTTATATATTCCACTCTTCAGATTATATAGAGCTGGATTAGTTGACCTTCCTACATGCTATGCATACTGAAGGAGATTTAGCGGACAGCCAGTGTCAAAAACCACCAAAAATTATTATCATAGTACAGGAAGGATTTACCTCCTGTACCTCCTGTACAGAATAGTACAGGAGTACGGTTTAGAGTTTAGACGAAACAATTACCCGGTCAGGGGACGCAATTTCTTGAGTCTCGTTACATAGTATCCGGTTTAGCCCACAAGTATATTAAAATTTAAAGATGTTTACTGTTTGACAGTTAACAAAAGATCCTTCATGACGATATTCTTGTGCTGAATAAAATTAAGCTGAATATTATGTTAGTTTCTCCCTTTATGGTACTAATGTTGTTTCGTCGCTTACTTTACTAACAACAAGACTTTCACCTTATAAGTACCTCAAGAGATACTCAACTCTATAATTGTTGGTGCTTGGTGGAAGTACATGGAATAAATGACGTTTTGTGTCCAGTCCATCTTACCAAGAATTTTCTCTAGTGCAGCTGTACAATGATGGCCACGGTACTCTGAAACCAGAAAAACATTGATTTTTTCTCATATGCAGATAAGACATATATTGTTATAAGGACTATAACAAAAGAGAATGGTACGAAGTAAATTATCGAGACCACTAATACATCCGGCATTTGCCAGTTCTGGTTCCTCAATGAAGGCGACATTAATTCTGTCATCCAGGAATTGAGATTGAGCCTTTTCATACCAGCGAATTTTTTACTGGAAGCTATGATGGTGGTAGAAGGATCTTTCCAAACATTTTCTTGAAGTAGTAAAATGGACGTTTGGCCGTTATCAGCTCGAACCTCTGCTGAAAAACCAACCGATCCTGGAATTCCTTCCTATCTAGATTATCTTACTTATTCTTTAATTGGTATTAGACACAACAGTGGGTTCAGCATCTTTGTAGCACCGTAAAGTGAGTTGATGATAAAGTCACATCCATTATTTTCAGGTGGCGTAAGACTTATCTTTGGAGAGAGATGTGCGTCTTCCCTATCCCACGGATGACTACTAATGATAGTTAACGTCCCGTTAATCGAAACAGCATCTCCGCCGATGAGCCAATTTGAACGCGATGCTTAGCATCAGAATGCTCTTTATTTACGCATCCCAGACATGTAACCTCCCTCTATAATAACGTTAATACTGATTTCGCTCACATCCACTTTGTACAAGGCTGCTTTATCAGTCGTTTCGTAGCCGACTTCAACCTCTCTGGTTCCGGCGTTGAATCTTCCTAGTTCCTCCACACTCCTACCCATATAAAAAAATCCACTAATTTTGGAAGTGCCTATTATGGCGGTTTTGATAATAGCAGTCTTCACCGTCCACGTTACTTTCTGTCTCACAAACTCCATCTCATCCAATACATTTTTAAATCATCGTTCTATCATTAAATAAAGAACGTCGGGCGCATAAAACAAACATAACACAAATTTGTATGTTTTCAAGTGCCCAGATAACGAATATATTCATGAAAGTACTGAATGTGCTCTTGTTTTTTATGATTTTTACATATCTTATATTTTGAACAATTATCGGCTTATTAGTAATAAAATTTATTTTCCCAGTCATGATTAGGCTTCTGCGCAACTTTTTCGCGCATACAAACATCACGTGATCCCCACTCTCAGACCCCTTGCTCCGCAGAACAGCTGAGATCTCAGTTATTTGACAATATTGAAGTACTTATACGTGAATCTGGATAAGTTGTTATGTGTTAATACTTTGTTTCAATTACTGAATGTCCATTCTAATATATTTGTCTTGTCTTTTAAAACATGAATTCGTCACGAAGAAAGTGTAAATATAGTAATGATTTATTTTGTTATATTTGCGGTGTTTATATAACAAAAAAACAAAAAAGAAATATCACAGACTTTGTCGAGGAGACTTATGCTAAATATTTCGGTTTTAAAATAGACAAACTAGATAAATCATGGGTTCCTCATAAAGTTTGTAAGTCCTGTGTTGAGTCTTTCCAGTTGTGAAAAAAAGGAGAACGTTGTGGATTAGACTTTGGTATTCCTATGATCTGGATAGAGCCTAAGAATCATTTCGATGATTGTTACTTTTGCGTAGTATATGTTAAAGGTTTTAATCGAAATCGTGGAGATGTCCAGACTTACAGTCTACAAAATGTCCTGTTCTACACAGTGAAAATCTCCCTAGGCCTATTTACGTTTCAAAAGTAATTCGCATGCCCTCAGAAACAATGATATTGCCAAATTCACAGAAATCGGGACAATCTACCATTGGAAGTGAATGGGAGGGTGTAACATCTACGCCGAAATTATTTTCTCAAAATGAAGTCAGTGATTTAATACGTGATCTCAATTTATCAAAACAAGGATCAGAACTGTTAGCCTCAAGATTGAAAGAAGAAAATTTATTGGCTCCAACAGTAATAATTACAACATACAGAACGTGAGAAAGTGACTTATTACACTTTTTAAGTGAAAATGAACAACTGGTGTACTGTAATGATATCGGGAAGCTGCTTCTAGACATGGGTTTGAAAGAATACAAACCTACTGAGTGGCGCCTTCTTATTGACAGTTGTAAAAGAAGTTTAAAATGCGTCTCACTGCACAATGGAAATAAATTTGCATCAATTCCAATTGCTCTCATTCAACAAATCTCAAAGAAGAATATGAAAATGTAAAATTAGTTTTAGAAAAAATTAATTACTCGGAGCATCAATAAAAACGTAAAAAGTTAATTTTTTACTTTGTCGACAAAGTGGATACACGAAATAACCTTGCTTCATTTGTATGTGGGGCAGTAGAACAAAGAAACTTCATTGGGAACAAGATGTTTGGCCTGTAAGAAATTCTTTAACTGTCGGTAACGCCAATGTAATAAGGGAGCCGTTGGTGAGCAGAGACAAAATCATACTTCCACCATTACATATTAAGTTAGGAATGATAAAGCAATTTGTAAAAGCGTTGGACAAGGAAGGAGATTGTTTTAATTACATTTGTAGAAAATTTCCGAAGCTTAGTATGGAAAAGTTGAAAGGTGGAATATTTGATGGTCCTCAATTAAGGCAATTGATGAAAGACACAGATTTTATTAAAGTTATGACTGTTCCGGAAAGTAAAGGTTGGAAAAGTTTTGTGTTGGTAGTCGAAAATTTCTTAGGTAACCATAAAGCATCAAATTATGAAGAAATTGTACAAAATATGCTGACAAACTTTCAGACTCTAGGAGCAAATATGAGTATCAAGTTACACTATCTCCGCAATCATCTGGATATTTTTCCGGATAATTTAGGAAATTATAGTGAGGAACAGGGAGAGCGGTTCCACCAGGATTTAAAAGTTATGGAAGAAAGGTATCTGGGATTGTCACATGATTACTGCTGGTCTTTAAAAAGAGATTGTCCCTTGAAAAATTATAAAAGAAAAGCTCATAAAAGGTGTTTTATGGAAATATAATATATCGATGTATCCTAATTATTAAAAACAAAGCTGACATTATAAACATATCTGCTATTTTGTTTCTTGTTTTCCGATTTTTGTAATGTAAAATGAATCTAAAGATTTAAAAAAAAAACGAAGAAAAATCTTACAAAGTCATTGATAGTTTCATGAATTATGAGCACAAATATATCTAAAATCAATCAGAATTCGAATTCATACTCATTCTCTTACTTCCACACCATTTAACCGTATAAAATGGTGCAATTCATTGAATATATTTCCTCTTAGGTTCAATACTTTCATAAGGATTCTTGAGAGTTCCTTGTTTGATGTAGAGCGGTAGTAGCAAAATCTTCTCCATTGAAAGAAGTGCAAATTTAATAATTTTATTCCGACGCAATAAGATTTTCTCACATGAATACCAATCCAACAGTAAAACAGGTTCAGTTGGTACATAAATCACATATTTTTCTGATAATCTGTGAATTGCATTCCAAGTGTCAGTACAATTGGCACAGATAATTTTAATTAGTGACGCTTTCAAACTGCTTTTAACCGAATCTATAAGTAATTGCCAATTTAGAATTAAATTCATAAAGGATTATTGCTTTGTATTGTTAAAATCATAGCGGGATATGATTGCATAGGATTTTTGAATATGCAATATCTAACACACAAAACATATATTCATGAAAAAAATTAAAATTTTTTGTTAATGAAATTTTATTTGTAAATGATGAAGTTCTTTTATAGATATGTTACTATTTCACATCTTTTAATAAACCATAAAACAAAGAAAGTAGACAATTGTGGGTTCGGACAAAGTGTGCCCTTTGTTTCACTGAAGCTGTTACACGTTTGTGTTTTGCTGCCTCCTCAAGTGCCAGCTAATGAGACCGGTTAAAGATAATTTTTAACCCAACTGCGCAAGTGAACACCAATGGATACTTAACAGATCGCCCTCTACATTAAAACACCATTTATATTCACCCTGAGTTGGTTGGGAACAACTATTTAAACATTTAAAACTTCAAACTCAATTATTAAAAGGTTTCAAAACTATTCCGAATATATATTAAACTGATATTTAATTGGAAAAATCTATGTGTTAGGTATTTATTAATAAACACTTTTATACTTCATCCCTTATATATTTTATGAACTCGTTCCTTGGCTAGTTTGCTTAACATCATCTATAAAAAAATCATTAACAGTAATCACCATCGGAGTTCGTAAACAATAAACCATTCTTCGCTCGGTGACACTAATTGTGACGTTCTTCGATCGTGTTTGAGGGCTTAACAAACGAAGGCGTGTTCGGGAGAAAGAAAGACGGCTTGACCGCTTCATTCTTCTTGAATATATTATAGGTTATTATATATTATAGGTGTTGCGGCGGCGGCGTTGCGTGGATGCCTGGGGCGAAGGATTTATGGAAATTTTGGGGCCCTTATATCTTTGGTATTCGAAACGATTTAGTACGGGTTCGTATGAAACATACCCCAATCAACGCGATTAAATATTCAATATTGGTTTATTATCTCCATATTTTTTTATTCAGTTTAAATCAATCAGAAATGAAATTTTTTTTTCCGTTGGTGTTTTTCACATGTTCAGAAACGGAAAGATGTCATATATTTTTAGTAGGGTCGTTATAAACTTTTAAAATTTAAATTAGAAATGAAATTAGAAATAACAACCGTTTATTATGGACTATCATAAAATATTTAAATTAAAGTAGGTTTCCTGAAGATTTTTTCGTGGTTTTATTTTTTTCGGGTACAAAAGCAGTTTTAATACCGTTTAAACTAACCAGAGCTTTTAAAAGCGACCACTTCCTATTTAGCAACGTGCAATTGCGTAATTCTATTACACCTGTTCGAGTAGAAGTAATAACTGAAAATGACGGAGCACGGCGTCCGAGCTTTTAGCCGGTCATTATGCAAGCGCAGGTCTGCAATTCTTGTGGCTTCCAGCGTTGCCGAGGACGCTTCTTGCGGCGTCACCGAGTTGTAATTGCCTTCTACAGCAAAAAGACCTCACTACCATTATCCTTGGTGGAATAGCAGCATAATAACTGTTTAATTTTTAAGTGATAATTTGTCGCATTTAAATTCCGCGAGATTTAGAAATTTTTATTTATTGGAAAAATTAAAATTTTATACAAACTTTTTTCTAATTATTTAAAGTTCTAAGAAGGGATAAGTAACAATGGTATAGATATTCGTGGGATTCCTGGTAACCTAGTTAAAAATCCGGAAGACATATGTCGTAACAGCTGGTGTTGTTCCCTTAGGACAAAGACCTCTTCTGGCATGTTTTTCTTACCACCCACCAGACCTCGGGTTATCTTTTTTTTGACAAATAACAATAATACGTAATGCATTTACTTATAATAATCAACTATTTAAAAATAATGTTAATCTTTGTAGTTATATAAACTAATATCTCAGTGTTCTCTTATTTTAGTAGATAATGATTATGTTTAAAAGTTAATAGTTTCTGTTATTTTTGTTAATTATAATTTAATTAGTCGGCCGTTCCGTATTTTTTAAGTTTTGTAATTCAGTTGTTTTTTCTATAAGAGTTGACGTTCACGTGCAAGAGACCACGCGTCAATTTTCTGTGCTTAAAGTATTTCCGTGTTATTTCAAATAGATGTTCGTTAAAAGTGTTTCGACTTTTATTTTCTGTTTGAACAACCACTAAAAGATTCTACAAGAACTGTAAGACGTTTATATTTCATTTTCTTTATTTGACAGTTTTTCACCCGAACTTTAATTGACATTTATAAGTGTTTCAAATTTTCCCGTTTGCGTTTCTAATATTTTCTTAACATTTTTTTTTGTGTATTTTCTTAACAGATTATAATGATTAAATAACAAATATTTTAATTTATAATATTATAATTTAAAATATTCATAATAACCTATTAAATATATTTAAAAAAATCGTTTCGTTTTCCGAAATGAATAAGAAATAACCGGAGGAAAAGAAGATACCATCATCATCGTGTAGAGAAGGGCATTGTTAGTGTCAGTGACGGTCAAGTTCAAAGTCTTCGGCCCCCTTATTCTGTTCTTCCTTCTTGAAAAACTGGTCGACAGCCAGATTTCGAACATCAGTCCCGTCAACAATCGGACGCAAACGACCGCGGTAATAAAAGCAAAAGTCTTTTAGGCCCTCGGGTTAGACCCTGAACGGAAAAGTGCTCCTCTTCCGTCTCCAATTTCGCGCGGCGTCCGAAATTAAAGGCTCTACCAAAACGGAGAATTTCTTCGACGGTAACGATAATAGCCGACAGAATTTATGTTTTTAAACTAAAACGCACTTATCTCGGAAATTTTTATGTTTAAAAATTATGAATAGTACACAAAGACGTCTTTCTTCGTCCTGAAAGCCCCAAAAAATTCAGAAGTCAAAAACATGAACAGAAAGGCCTCGTTCTTGTGTTAGAGAACAATCAGTTTCATTGATCGATAATTAAGACGAGAGTCAATTCTCTTGCAAATAAAATTTAAAAAAATTTCTTTTACGAGGTGGTTTTAAAAGAAACGATTGTGACCTTTAACATTTCTGACAGCCCCTTGTCATTTGTTTGGGCTTTGCGTGTCTAATCGACCGTCTAATGATGCGCTTGATTAATGAAGGAAGCACTCGGAGGTATTGTGAAGAGGAAGGATAAAGGGTACGCCGGCTCTTACACGTTAATATTACATGCATTATTATTATTATTATCGTTAAGTTATTTGCTTCTCCTTGGAACATTTTAAAAACCGTCTTGAGCAGCATAGCAAAGGCGAATACAAGCGAACGATCTACATGGAGATCGGTGCACTTCGTGGGACTGTGAGACAGGTTTTTTGGTGTGTGGTCTCATAGCCGCAGAGGAAGAACTACCCAAGGGCTTCTCTCTCGGGTAACACTCCTCCCAACCCTAATTCCATGTAATTTAATACTTTAATTCCAGAAGTTTTTTGGGGAAGATTTGATGTTAATGATTGTAGTTTTTTCTTGGTAAGTAATCAAGCAAAAGTATGCAATTGATTTTTTTCTTCTTATGAGTGGTTTTGGTTTTATTGAAATAAAATAAACCTCATCAATCGATTAACTTCATTTGTATGGAACTGTATAATATTAGTATTTAATTATCTTAATGTTCTGAACAATGAGGAGAATTATTAATTTACAATAATGTTCAGAAAGCTATAGATATTGTTATGCGAAAGATTGAAGACAATTAAATTAAAAGTAAAAGCAGTTAAAAAAATAAAAGTGTTAAATAAGGAATATAACCAACTAAAGCAGCATGCGAAACATCATCCGATGTTTTATAAAAAGTAGAAACCTTGAATGTCATAACAAATAATAATTGATGTTTAAGAAAACATGTTAAAACTTGTTGGCTTTTGCCTAGCTGGAAAATGAATGTTATATAAATAATATAAAATTAACTGCAGAGTTTAAAGTATAACAAGTTCTACAAAAGAAAGACTGGATCGTATGAGTAAGGATTTCAAATTTTGAGGATTCAAGTTAATAACAGTTCTTTTAACATCTGCAAACGATCATATTAAAGTAATGCGTGCAAAGAAAGGAATGCTGCTGCCTCAATGAAACACACCTGTCAATGTATCGAAATATCATACCCAATCATATTATTATTAACGATTTTTTGGATTCGCACATCTGATTCTTATATTCACCTGTTTTTTTTGTTTATTCGTAATCTTGCGTACCAAGTTCTCAACTTGAGATTGATTTTCTCCTGATTCGTTTTCTTGGTTGATATTCGTTACGTTTATGTTTTTCAGTGGTGTTATTCAACGGTGCTGTTGTCGACAAATCGAATCTGTTGAGGCTAGGTATTGCAGGATTATTTTCACTATGCTATTCGAAATATTGTATGTAAATATGTATCTGGTATTGTCGATCACTTCACTGAAATTGAAATAGTTTAAATAAACTCATATGTGTGAATGAACGTCCTTCATCTAACCTCGCTCAGGTTAATTACTTGAGACCAATTTACCGTCTTGTCTCAGAAAAATAATTTAATTTCTACATGTTCTGTTTACGTACAAATATCGTATTTCAACAATCCTACTATCTAAAGCAGTTTCCCAGAAAGCAGTCTAAACACACGAGTTAATCAACAAAACGGCAGTATAGAGAATAACGCGGTAAAGGAAATGCAGTAAGAAGAGTTAATTTTAGTTAAGTTAAAAAATGTTAAATAAAAAAAAGTTTAAAAAAGCAGCAAATTTTTGCAGTTTCTAAGTCCTCTATATTTAATTGAAACAGAGTAAATTTGTATGAAATGCCATGATAATAATAAACGTTTGGTACACACGCAAGTATCGTTAGAGATCAAATCATTATTTATGTATTGGACATTCCTGGATTTAGTGATTTGGGGAAAGTGAAAAATTGTAGCATTTTATTTGTTGTTTATTATTTGTTGGTGTTAACTGCTTTATAAAAAAAACTTTTGTTACCGTTTGTTTTACATTTATTTCATCCATATTTTAATGTTCACGAATGTAGGCAAATTAATTAACAAGTCTCTTATGAAGATCCATTACCGAAACCTGTTAAACTACATACAACAAAAGTGAGTTAATCAGAAGTACCGTGCTTTCAATTAAATTTGTAATTGTACTATTTACATACTATTTTGCGATTCTGTCTTTTAACTCTTTAGGATTTGTGCCACATTGACATATAATATTAATTCAAATTGAATTATAATAAAATTAAATTCTAATGATAAATGTGATAGAAAAAATTTCGAATTTTGTTGTACTTTTACTGGTTTATTTATATTTTTGTTGTCTAACTAGTTTCGGCAAAATGCCATCATCAGAGACAAAAGTCAATGAATTTTACAGGAAATTAACATCGAAAACATAAAGCGGTGAACAAATTAAATTATTATTGTCACATAATTTACTTAAAATTCAGACCATCTTGTAACATCTGCCACAAAAGACGTCCATGCGGAGTTAAATCTATAAAGATTTTAAAAAATTTTACGTTTATTTTATAACATTAAAGCATTAAAGCAATATGTCAATTTAATGATCATCAATAAAAAGTATTTTTTCTAAACACGCAACATCAACAGTACATTTTTCCATCATAGTATGGCAAACCTGTACTCGCAACGGATGATCAGCAATTTTTAATTCTTATAAGGTTGGCAAGTGGTATAGATACAATTGCTGTTCGTGTGGCACACGCCAAGCCGTACTTTTGGATACTCAGAAATGTCTCAACTGTTGATATCAACAGTATCATCAGTTATTTGCAATATCATCTCACCACTGCGTTAGCATTGCCTAAACACTCTCCGAATGTTAAAAACGTGCTCACTAAAACTGTTGGGTAATGATTTGACAGTTGCCTTACTGCTCCAGTTACAATTTGTTTTCATAGGCACCTACGATTAATGACAACATTTCATAATCGAGGTTGTATCTTCATGCGAATAACTCGAAAACGATGCGTCTAAACAAAAATATGTATCTAAGAGTGGAAATAATATTAAAATGAAATAGGCTTGTAAAATATAAGGGTTTATGATATAATAAAAAAGTTTTACGGAAATAACTTTGTGAACATCTGTATAGCATTGATCCCCCCGTGGTTACATATTTTCAAAAGTGATCTTAAACGATTTTTCATGATAAAATTGCACTGTTTACCAAGTTTTATTTTTCTAAGACAAACGATATTGAAAATATTTAAGAAAATGTTTAAAAATTTCTTAACTTTGAAAGCTCATATCTTAGCGATTTATGGGTTTAGACCAACAAATTTTATACGAATCATCATCATTTTAACTCTAGTCGCCACGACTTACAGGAACATCCTGTATAGTATTATTATTGTAGTTACATAATTTAGGACAACGAGTTACAACATAAAGGTTTCCGCTAGAAAATTCTTTGCGAAGTGATAACTGAACACGGACAATATACGTTCTCAATTAATCAATGAATACAGGAGTTTCTCACCCAATATCAAAGAGCCGTAAATCATTAACTTGGCCCGCTAGCTATGAACACCAAATTGAAAATATTTACATCTCAAATTTCACGTAGAAATCTTTTGTGATTACAACAAACTTTACAAGAATTGTTTCTTACGATCCTTCAATTAGAAAGAAATGAGTTTTTGAGTTATAGTAACATACACTTAAGTGAAGTTTATCTGGTGACTGTAAAATCACCACTGAATCTAATTAAATAAAAACATTATTAAAAAAATAAAACAACATTGACCATAATCAGCTTTCAATTATGTCTCTGTATTGGAAACCTCTCTCACACGAGTAATCTGAACGTGACTTTTGTTATGTCCGGAGAAATTGACAATCGGACCAAAGTTTTCTTTGCAAATAAAAGATCCACAAAGTTTGATATAATTTTTCGTTTAAAAATTACTTCCCTTTATTCCCGTTATATACGATACTACGGTTCCTCAGCAATTATTCTTAAAAATTACTATTAAAAACTGCAATAAAATTTAACCTACGAGAATGCATTCGCCGCATTCTCCGTACGGTCGGTGATAAGGCAAACAAAGAAAATATAATCGCAACATAACACGCGTTTCATTATGCTTATTTGTATACTTTGTAGTTATTTGTATGGTAGTACAATTGATGATTATCCGGTAATTGAAGTACATCTGTATTATTGTACTTTTGATTTCTTGCTTGACCGTTGGGATGATTAGGCCTGGATGTAATTATTATTCTTTACATGCCATGGGGCATTTTATAACTCACATATACTATGGCTGGCAGTTTGAAATACTTGACTAGAAGCTGTCACGTTTAGTTTCACTGCAAGCAATGTTGTACAGTCTCCGAACATATCCAATGTTATCTGGTGTAGGTTTGGTATAAAAGACATACAGCAGGGAACTTTCCTGTGGTTCCTCCATTCAACCGTGCATTTTCTTTAAGTCTGAATCCTCTTGTTTAACTCTAAAGAGTGTTGGTTCTAAATCAAAAACTTCTACATCTGATCTTCGTGTTACTTGGTCGATTGCTGAATGCTTCTGTCTGAATTCAAACTGGTGGTCAGGTATTAAATTTGTGTGTTGTATGATTGATTTAATTCGTTTTAGTATCAGCTTTTCAAATAATTTGGAAACTATTGGCAGGGATTATATAGGTGTACCTACATGACTAGACGTCATACGACGATTTACTTGGCTTAGGTATAATAATGTTGAAATTTAGGGATTACAAGTTTCCTTGAGATGAAGAAGTGTAGCGGATCTGGGATCTTGTTCCTATCGGTGGATCAATATGTTCACTTGTGGAATGGAAATTTCTACCCACTTCTCCAATAGCTTTTCTCAGTTCTATTCCTTTAGTAGTAGTTACTCTCTCCCCAAAATCGCCTAGGTCATTGCCCATTATAAATCATTCGCCCATATGGTACAAGAGATTTTTATAGGTATCTATTATTAGGAATCTATCTCATAAATCAACAGCAAGTATGGTTAATTTATAGCAAGTATGATAAGGATGCTAAAAATATGATCTTAGAGGATGCAAGTTACTCTTTACTACTGTATATTAGCGATCCATATTTTTTTTTGTTAATTGAATTACGTTTAATTAACTTTTTCTTAAATATAATGTTTTTATATAATGTTTTTAAAACCTTTTCTATATGAAAATCATTAGAAAACAAATTATACAAATTTAATTAAAAACTTACCATTGAATGGTTTATAGCTAATAAATCTTTAATAACATTAACAAATTCTGTTAATTCTATTAAAAACATCCATTTTCAAAAGATTAAATTTTTGAGTTAATTATAAATTTAAAAAGAAATTGAATCGATTGTAAAATGAATCAACAGTTTTGTTATTGAGTTATGCTCATTATAACATGCACAGCACATAATTTACACCACAGTGGCACTCATTATAACAGGTTTTTTTCAAAAGGATCCAACGATTTATCAAAAAGGGATACAAAAATATTATTTGCATATATCGAAACCGACGAAGAAGTTTTGTTTTTGATTTTTTTTTCTTTCTTTTGCCGTGCAAATCGAAGCGAATAAGTGCGTGTGCCCTTTTCGATGACCCGCAGAGGAAACCCAACTGGGACAGTAAAACCTCGACCAGTGAGAGACTTTACTGCTCCCTTGATTTACAACGAAATAAATACACGACTTTTAAAAATAAAATAATCGTGCCTTCAATCACTTTCCAACTGCGAAAACTTTTTTTTGAACGGTTAAGGTCCGCTTTAAGGGTCGTACTTGTCGCAATTTGTCGGCATAAATTTCCTGAGGACTATTTGAATTCACATTTATATACTACATCAACTAGTTTAAAATTTAAAAGTAATATCACCAACTTTCATTCCATTGGAAATCGTTTAGGTGTATAGGGTTTACGAGAATTTTATTTTTATGGTTGGTAGACACTGAAGTGAGTTAAGAGATATGAATTACCCACGTGTTGGAAGAACTCGTTTTTGCTAAGTATACGGTGTGTGTGTTTTTAATTCTTTTTTCTTCTTCATAAAGTACACTTTCGCTTTCCGTCTGTCGTCTTCTTAAAAGCTTGTTAGGATTAAGATCTACGATAATGCAAATAGCGAGATGTTCTTCGCAGTGCTCACTTCGAGTTCTTCTTATACCTATCTATTTAGTTGACGTCGACAATTAAATGTTTATAAAGAATCAACGCAACCTTTCTATCTACAGGAATTTTAAAAATACTATAAAAATTGTGATTTATCAATAAAGTTGATCAGTAACATTCAAACGCCAAATAAATCCCATCTACAACATGGATAGCAGAACAAAAATATGCCAAGTTTCATTAAAAATTTGCATACAATACGGCGGTCTATAGATGACAAATCCTAATTCAGTTTTCTTATGCCAAAATTTTAATCGTTTGAATCTAGAAGCAGAAATCTTTGAACTTTAACGTTGTTGAAATTAAACAATGAGTATTGAATTAAATTATAAGTGAATGCGATCGAGTCTTTGTTTACACTGTTGCGTTAATTGAATCCATTCGAATAATTTAAAATGAATATAAACGAGAACGTTAAGTTCAGCAAATATAAGCAGTAGAAGCACACAAGAACACTCTGTTATACACCTGAGGTTAAAAAACTGACAAAAGAGAGAGAAATGCGCTGAAGTATAGAAGCTCACAAACATAAGAGGAAATAGAAAAATATGTAAGAGTACGAAATAAAATATCGAAATAAAGAACATTAAAGAAAGACACTGGGAAATGTTACGAAGAACATGAAATCCGATGTGGTTGGGTACAGATGATTGTAAATAGAGAAGAGTAGAAAAAATACTTTACAAGGCCACATGAAGAGAAGCAGACGTCCACACAGACGAAAGACTTAAAAATGTAATAGTACCGCAGCAACTCTTAATATGCCATAACCAGAATAAAGAAATATAAGGCTCTAACCAAATTAAAAAGGAGAAAAAGCCCGGATCTAACGGCACATGATACAAACATAGAAACCCTTTAAGAAAGTAATGTCAACATGTACGTTAAGGAGTCTCTTTGACATAACACATAACAATCCTGATATTAAAAAAGGCAGATAAGAGAAAACCATAAGCTTATAGAAGCATAATCCTATTGAACAAAACACCACGCTGAAACTATCATCTAATATAATACACCGAATGGTCCTGACGATAGATAAGACAGATCGCAGAAAAATCTATGGAATTCAATTGCCCAGCGTACTTTTTATTACTGGACTTAACAACAGCTTTTAATAGACTCTTTTGAGAAAGGCTCTAAGATTTTTGACTCTAATATAAGAGAGACTCTATTCTAGGTAGACTCTAGAATCTTTTGAGAGGTTAAAGGTCACGCCCGATATAGTAAACTCAGATTTCCCAGGGAACCACACAAAGCAATTCACTGATTCTGTTCCTCTTCAAACTAATTATGGAAAAGATAATAGAAGAGGTCAAATATTTACACGGATACAAAATGAGAAACGATAAGATAAATATGATCTGTTCTATAAATATAATCTGTTCTATGACGATGTTCTATTTCTATCTCCATACATTTTATGAAACATCAAAGAATACAATATAAGAATGATCAGTAGCGATGTCCAACGAGCCTCGAAAATGTGGAAGTCGAAATTTCAAGCGATCGCAACTTATACAAGGAAGCGCTAAACAGGGAGACAAAAGCATTAAAGATTTTCGCAGAGTTTCTCCGTACGCATTTTGGAGAAACAAATACTTACAAGTAAAGTCAAAATATACAAAGCGGTACTTCGGCTAGTGCTAGCTTATGGAACGGAGATCAGAGCAGAAACACAGAGAACAAAGCAGAAACTAAGAACAGTAGAATTAATCTTAGGATTTTCATTACAAAATTGACAAACAAACAAGATGATAAGAAATAAATGCGGTATAAAGGATATTGGCATGGAGACCAAGGAAATGAAGCGCTAATGGGAGAAAAAGATGACCGAAAAGATGGGAGACATCTCTTGGAATCTCTCTTGGAAGGAATGTGACGTTATTCTCGACGCTGGTTGATTGCCATAACATTTAAAGTGAGATGGTTGTTCATGAAATTGTTAACAAATTGGTGTAAACAATCTCGAAAAAACCTATAAGTTTACCAGAATTATTCATACCATTAACCAACATGATTAATTATAATATTTTTTTTTATATACGCATACCTTGTTCGACTACAAGATCCTTCAATCTGAAGGATGTGATATACATATTTGAAGAGATATAAGAGAAATTATTGTGGCATGACTTGATCAAATATAGGCATAATGGAGAGCAAGATTTCCACAAAAAATTATATAAAAGACAGTTTAACAGTTTTCTCTTGCATGGACTCTTTGTTTATAGCAATATATTTTTATATTATTAATTTATAGACACCCACACAACCATATGTAAATACATTTTGCATGATAAAGGAAACAATGCAGCTTTGTAGCTTCCAAACTTGTAAAAATACCTGAAGATATCGCAGAAGTCAAAATGTGAATAGAAAATCTCCTATGTTTACAGAATGTCTCTACACGTTGGTAATAACTTCTGAGAAGTGTCCCATCGACCTCTTCAATTCACGTTAGATAATTTTCCCAAAAAGGTTATAAACGTTGTAATTTCATTGACCTTGTGCTTGCATTGTCCAAGGTATTACCTATACGTTCTAAACCAATATTTCTCGCCTGTTTCTGGGTAATGTGATGTGAGTTCCCAATCAAAAGTCTCACTCACAAGTACCACTAGGGAAGTGCCATACGGCGATTTTCTTGAAACTTGGCATACAAGTAGTGTATGGAAAAATATTCGACACGTGTATCGTCATATCTACCCGATCGCCGTTTTAAGGGTAGAAATCATCCTTTCCGATTTTGGAGATAAGTTCGATCATTTTAGGAATTATTTTTACGATTGCTGCGAAATCATGTCACTAGGGGTTTTTGGGGTAGCTGATTCCGTTTGCGAGAATTCAAAATGGAGGACACAGAATGGCGGGCGCATTTTTTAAAAATTGTATACCCTTCTTAAAAGTTGCGAAAAATTTAAAAAAATTTTAGAAATGAGGATAATTTTAAGGCGGATTACTAGAAAAACGGTTAATATCCAAAACTAGCCTTAACAGTAACGAATCATGATAACTCATAACTATAAGTAGTGATGCACGTAAAAACTTTTGTTGAAACAAAGCAGACAATATTGCCGTATTTGCAACAAAATCAGGCAAATTAACATCCGATCTTGCCATTAATTGGTTTAAACACGTTTTTTACCAAACACCCGGGAAAACTCTGTTCTTTTGTTAGATTCTTGGACTGGCCAGACTGAAACAAAATTAACAATAAATTAATAAAAGCAATAAAAACATCCAATTCAATTTTTACGATTCCCGCTGGAACCACTGGATTCATTCAGCCTCTGGACGTTTATACTTTTAGGCCTTGGAAGAATATTTTAAGACAACTTTCTGATATTGTTACGTTGTAGGTATAATTATGATGTAAATTTACATTTACGGAACAACATCCTCAAAACACAATCGTTAATACACATCCAGTTTTTCTCACCGAGATTTAAAAATATATTACGATACGCTTGGTGTGTGGGTATATTGCAGAAGAACCCGACAAATGCGAAACCCCTCCAGACTTTTGTTTCAGGAACTGCAATAACTTGTGTGAACTCTGTGTTTGACATCAATGTTCATGGAGCACTTCTTTGCGGTAACAAATGACAACTTTCCACATTACTGTTTTAATTTACTAAAGTATAGATGAAAACAGGACCCCGATTAGTGAGAGGCAAGGGATAAGAACTCTATCACGTCCACGTCGTTCATCCTGGGTAGCGCTAATAAAAAGAAAAGTTTGATTGTTACATGCATCACTACTTACAGCGATGAGTTTCCATTCGTTACTGTTAGGGGTAGTTTTTGATATTAACCGTTTTTCTAGAAATCCTCCTTACAATTATCCTCATTTCTTACATTTTTAACACAATTTTACAATTTTTACAATTTAATTGTACAATTTTTAAAAAATGCGCCCTCCTATTCTGTGCCCTCCATTTTGAATTCCCGAAAACCATTCGTCATTAGCGACCCCAAAAACCCCAAGTGACATGATTTTGCAACAATCGTAAAAATAATTCGTAAAATAATCGACCTTATCTCCAAAATCGTAAAGGGCGATTTCTACCCTTAAAACGGCGATTGGGCAGATATGACGATATACGTGTCGAATATTTTTCCATACACTACTTGTATGCCAAATTTCAAGAAAATCGCCGTATGGCACTTCCCTAATGTTTAAGAATTTAAGTTATTGTGGAGGTATATTAAGAAATTCCTAAAAATAAACATTAAATTATTTCTGTTTAAATTGTACACGAATCTTACACCTAAATTAAACGACGCGAGATAAAAATACGATTAAAAAGAAAAGCACATTAGTAACATAAATTTTGTGGTCGTGCAATTTGAGCTGATCGCATCGCGTCAATAATTGCACCTGCTGTAGTACTCTAAAACACGAGCTCGGTCAAGATCACGTTTCAGATTCAGACAGTATAAATCAGAACGGGCCGAAGAAACGTGGGCGATTCCGAGAATTTTCGGTCTTGTAATTAAAACGTCCGACCGTAATACTTACCGAGAGTGATAATTAAGAGTGCCCCCAAACCAAATTTACGATGGCAATTTCCGAATGTAAGTATATAAATATTTTACGGATTAAAATCGAAATATTTACATTTTTATTATAACGTTTATATAAAAGGTGTAATTTTATGAAGTTAATTTTAAATCAATTAATACACACAATAAATGTGATAAATTTTCCTTCAACTGTTTAAATCTTGACAAAAAAAGCTTAATAGTATGGTTAATGAAAGTTGATATTTCTTAGCTCGATCGTTCTGTTGTTATGATCGTACTGTATTAAATACATATTAAATTTGCAATGATTCGATTCATTAGTTTGATAAAATGCATAATGAGCATAATAAATCTAATATATATTTAAATTATATAGTCGAGAGAGACAATGGATTTTTTTAGATATTTTAGACAATTAAAAGCAATATATAACATAAACAACAACATTCTATATTAAGTCTAAAAAGGGCTATCGACCTTTTCCTTCCGCCCCATCTCAATAATAATTAAAATTTTATCAGCCACATCTTGTTATCTTGTCACAATCCTTTTGTAAATAGGTGTGACATTTCTTCAGCCATCTTGCTCTTAGATTTGTTTGCTAAAATCAGAAGTCGCTCCGTCAAAGGCTTTATTTCGGTTTTTTCATAGAGCGTTTTATTTGCGATGTTGTGCAATGGATTGTTTGGGTGTCTAATTTTCGTTACAGCTCGGAAACTTGTTCTTTCGCCAACTTCCAAACTTCTTAGTGTGCATCGCTTGCTATCATAGGTCAATAGGCTAGCATACTTTAAAATTGGTCTACAAATAGTCTTATAAATATGCGCAGCGCATTTGATGTGAATGCCTTCTTTTTTGTGTGTATGTGGAAGTTCACTTTGCTGTCAAAGATTATACCCAGTTATTTGATGTTCGCTGAAGGACTGATTTGCGTCTGTCTGATGTATACTGTTGGAGAATTATCTGTTATCCTATCGAATGGTATTAGAAATTGTGTTTTTGAAGCTTTTATGTTAATTCTCCAGGAAGAGCACCATTTAGTTATTTTGTTAGTTGCTTCTTGTAATATTACTATGGCTGTTTCAAGTTTCTTCCCATGCGCTATTAGTGTAGTGTCGTCGGCATATTGCAGCATATATAAATCGGTAGACAGCGCGGAAATTTCCATTATGTCATATGCAAAAGCATTGTATAGTATTCATCCGAGAAGGTTTAATTTGTTCTTACTCAAAAAGAACGATATTTTTAAAAATTTGACAGTAATGTAAGTAACTCAGGTGGAACGTTTAATTTGTGTAATTTGTAAATCAGACCATTATTGCACACTGAGTCAAACGCTTTGTGTATGTCTAGAAAAAGAGCTGCTGATTTTATTTGCTGCAAGCGACAAGTGTGTAGATTTGAAGTAAGAATAGCTAGTGGATGTATAGTTGATTTCTCTGGTTTAAATCCAAACTGATGATGTGGAATCTTATCTTCAACATACATTAGCAGTCGTTTTTTAATAAAATTTTCAAACATTTTCCCGATGACAGGAAGCAACGTTATAGGACGATAACCAGAAGGCGTTCGTAGGTTCGAGTCTTTTTTTGGGATGCATACTACTGTCCCAGTTTTCCATTCACTACTATCCATGCAAAAAGTCAAGGCCCCTCACTTTAGAGATCGATATCTTCGTAGCTGTTCGATGTAAAAAATTGCGGTAAAGTTTATTGTAATCAATGAACATTTCTGCGTATAATATGTTAATTTAAAAATTTTCGGGTACGCGGTTTTTCTTTTATCACGAGTTAAGTAAAACAAGTACCCGATTTTTGAGACTGCCAGCAACTTTGTCTACTTTGCGATTTTTTTTTCTCCAAAACTATTTGACGAAAAAAATTCAAATTGCAACTGGTGGTAAACCGATGTGTTCTTAATGTGGGGCATATTTTATTTTTTCGATATTCCATATAGTTTCGCGGAAAATCGCGGTTTAATAGGATGCGGTTATTTCGAAAATGACCTGGCGGATTTCAACGCGGTTTTTACCAAAATATGTCAAATAATGTTAGTTGTCAGATTTCGTTACACAACAGTACGTCGCCCCTTTATCTTACCTACATAAAGAAATAAGGCGCGACGTCCTGCCTGGGACGCACCATCCGTTCCGATTGGACGGAATCCCCGTCACCCCGCAGAGCTTATTTCTGTTTCTCCATTTGTAATTCCATTAAATCGCTCTTAAAAAATTAGGGAGCTCAAATTTTGAAAAACTTATAACGGAATCCGACAACCGATATTATTTGACATATTTTGGTCAAATCCGCGTGGAAATCCACCCAGCAGTTTTCGACATAACGCGTCCTACTATACCGCGATTTTCCGCGAAACTGTATGAAATATCGAAAAAATAAAATATGCAACTTATTAAGAACACATCAGGCTACCACCTGTTGAAAATTAAAAATTTTTCTTGGATAGTTTTCGATAAAAAAAATCGTAAAGTTGACAAAGTTGCCGGTACCGTGAAAAATCGGGTACTTTTCTCATTTAACTCGCGATAAAAAGAAAACCGTGGATCCGAAAATTTTCAAATTAACATATGTTACGTGGAAATGTTCAGTGATTACAACAAACTTTGTCGCAATTTTTACTATCGAACGATTGCGAAGATATCGATCTCTAAAGTGAGGGGCCTAGACTTTTTGCACGGATAGTAGGAAAGTATTGATTTTGGAAACAAAAGTATATTGTCTTTTACAATGCATGAATGTTAGGGTGTAATTGTCTAAAAATTGTTCGTGACAGCTTATCATAACCGGCCGAAGTATTTTTCCCCTTGCTTAACAATTCCCAGTATTCATCTTCGTCGACATTCAATCTGTTACTAGAAATTTGTGCAGAGTTGTTAAACGCTGTAAACCAGTCTTCAATCTGATCGTGATGGTCTTTATCGAAAAAGTGATTTTCAGATTTTTTAAAACATTCTTCGAGATATTTAGCATGTACTTGTGCCTTTTCGAAATCAGTGTTACAACTGTTATACAGCGTGTCCCGTATCTTCCGCATCAGAGCATTATACGATTGTACGATACATTATTCTGAAGCGATCTTTCTAATAAAATTTTTTCGAAATGTTTATAATAACCGCACGGGAACTGTTTAAACGAACTGTTTTTCGTCCAATCAGCAGATCGCAAATCAGCCTCAGGTAGTCGGTGCCTCCTTCGGCCGGTCCGCTACGCCGATGATAACTCGTTTCCCACGTGTACTCACCAATAGATTCGTCACGGAAAGAGAAATAAACTTTTTCGGTGAATCAAAGTCGTCCGTTATTGGTCGTTGTTAAACAGTTCCCGTGCGGTTATTATAAACATTTCGAAAAAAATTTATTAGAAAGATCGCTTCAGAATAATGTATTCTACAACCGTATAATGCTCTGATGCGGAAGATACGGGACACGCTGTATAGTCGATTTCCTATAAATATTTTTTTTTTCATGGAACTCGATAACGAAGAGTTGAGATCGTGAATAACGATTTCTACGTACCTTGACAATAAACGCACCGCGATGGGCGCGTATTTGTTCAAATCGGCGAGGCGCCCTCGGGCACGCTAATTCGTTCTTGGAGTCAGACCATCGCGCGAAGTTCAAGTGTAAAGGTCACGAAGCGAGCAAGAGTAACAACAACAACAGCCGCAGCCATAAGAAGAACAAAACAAAAACAAGAAATAAAATTTAAAAACAAAAAGGTAAAGCTGGAGAGATGGGTTGAAATGTCGGAAGAGGAGGCGATTCGCGCCCCGCGGCCTCGAACCGAACCCATTGTGCAAAAGCGCGGCCTTTTAATAACCCGGTAACGGGCCGCATTGTTACCGTATCCGATGCAGATCGCATCCGAGACGGTATTCAATTCGCCCTCTCTTTTAAAGTCCGATGATCCTCAATATCAGATTTTGAAACAAAAAATAAGATCAAGGATTATCAAGATATCATAAATCGTATGTGTTTTATAACATAAAAAGAAGTCTTTAAATGTTATCAAGATATATTATATTGAAACTTAATATAATTTATCTATTTTCATATCCTGTAGTTTCTCATAATTTAAAATGATGGAAATGCTATAAAGGTATGTTGAGTATTATTTTCTTTTTATATTCTTATTTATTCAATGATGGGTCTTTAAAAAAATTTATGACTCAACGGGTCTTCTTAAAGAATACACCTATAACCATAACACCTCACCGAATATAAGGTTAATTGCACGTCGGGCAACTCGGAAAATACGATTTTGCGGTCACTAAATAATCCCCAATAACATCAACAACACCCAGTAATAAGATGGTAACCTCAGAAAAATTCAATCGATTTCAACACGTATAAACGTAAACGTTCTCATCAATTCCACCTTAATCTCTATTAAATCAAACGGATTCGTTTCTAGCTACTGCAGTTAGAAGTTTCTGTATTATACATTGTGTGTTCTCAATTGAATCGAATATTGAAGATGAGCAAGAGAGAAAATAGGAAAACGTTAAATGGAAAAAGACGGAAGAAGAAAGCACGATACGCATGAATCTGGTTGATTCACCGTGTCGCCTGGCAAAGTCACAGCAAGAGATAAGCCCGGGAACTGCTCAGTTAATTGGCAAGTCGTTGGTGGTCGATTGAGGGGGACCCTTTTGCCCTTTTTTTCCTTTGGCGACGCCGCACCATAATTTATATACGCCGAATAAAGACGTAAGTTCGGTCCTGTAATTGGATGGAAGAATGAATTGAAGTCTAAAGTATTCTCCTATACTCACAGTAGGAGAGAATATTCAAGTACAAAATGTTAACATGAAGATGAATATAAGACACAAATGTTATAACCATAATTTTCAACAATATCATTCGACTCAGTATTAAACGAAACGATCCTTGATAATAGATGTTCTTCGAAAATTGAATAACGGGTCGTGCTGTAAATTATGTGATTACGTAGTTCACCATAAGCTAGTGTATGCAGAAAACTATGTAGGGACGGTTAAATTTACTACCTTTAAACACAAAGATGTAAAACCACTTACTTTAAAACAGTTATAAAGTTAGTACTTGCATCTCGTGCTATTTACGTGTAAATAATATTTTAAAAGAAATATATTCTGTGTTAAGGTATACCTACATACGGTTATTTACATAGTGAAAAATTTCCAGCCTTGAATGAAATACCTTTCAAGTTCACCCACGTTAATCTTTTGAATCATTCAGTGAACGAACCCAAAAGAAGTATTTAATAAAACCTTCAAATAAAGACATTCGAACAAAAGCTAACTAAAAAATCTAAATTTATATACCAAATCAATTCAAAAATAAATTTATTTAAAGACGAAGAGATGTTTGAATAACCGTAGAATCGCATAAATAATGTTGACAAGGTAAATGACATTTACATTAAGCAAACTGTCGTTAGAATCTTTGCTGGAACTTCTTCAGTCCGATAATGTTTGGAACAAATACAAATTTCTATGAGAAGAATTTCAAATGATTATTTACTTTTCCGTGAAACTCACACTTGGTTTTAATATAAAATCGATCTTGACCTATATATTGTGATTGAAATTAGAATTTCCGCTTCTGTTGCCTCACCCAAACACAAACATATGCATATATAAAATATACATTGTATATTATAGATACACAATCGAAATAAACGATGAAAATTCTTAAGATATTAGCCCGAAAGGAATAAATTTTAATGGACGGGGAACATAAGGGTCGGGAATAAATATAGTAACCCATTAAAGCTAAAATTATTCCCGGCAAATTTTCGTTTTATGGGTACACAAACATAATTGAAATCCCGATATATACAGTGTGTATCAAAAGTAGTACCCCAAACCTTATGTAGAAAAATAAACGCATTTTCAAACGATAAATGGAAACTAAAAATAATTAACTAGGCATAATTGACATCGTCTTAACAATAAGTCCTAACTATTAACATATGGTCTAAATACACTATTGTGCTAATGTGTTATATAATACGGTTTTTATTTCAACAATTGTAGGGTTTGTTTCGGTGTAAACCAATTAAAACTGTTTCTATATAAAATCAATGAGATTTGAAGAAAAAAATAATCGCATTTCTTACCCTTTTACCGAAGACTAAAAACTAAATTATTAAACTAACTTCAACCTTGCAATCAAATCAATATAAATTCTTAACTGTTTTATCCACATGATAATTGCTGATGTTGATAAAAGTTGTCACATTTATAACGTTATCTAAATCGTTATGAATATGATCCCGTTTTATTTCTGTAGTGTAAAACGTTACAACCAAATAGTTATGTATTGCAAAGAGCATCTCGTATGTTGTGTTAGGATTAAAAATAAAAGTGAAGAAGTAAAACTTTTATGTAACTTTTTATTTGTGCTGCATAGTACATTACAGTTAAGTTGATGCGTGAGATCAATGTGGGTACCAATTTTAAGAATGGTACTGAACCGCGGCTTTGCTACTTTAATGTTTTTCTTCCACTTTCATTTCCTTAAAATATATAGTTTTACTAAACTGTAATTATATGCTGCATAATTATAGCATGAACACATAAAAACTTGCAAAAAATTGTAACAGCATAGTTTAACTTTAGGGTTTATATATTAATTTGTAATATCCACATTTACACATCGATTAGCTAATCGGAGCCGGTGGAGTTCGGTAACTCTGATAAGCAAGGTATAAGGGTGTTGGTAGAAGACAGGTGGTAAAGTTATAAGGGATATTTTTCTATAAATCGTAGTAAAGGCAGTCAGGAGATTATTTTCTTTACAATTAACACAGCATTGTCGAGCTTCCCTTAAAAGCAAGCTAAAAAAGTCTCACGATTGTTGGAAAGTTGGCAATACATACACTGTGTTAATTAATTATCCTACCCGACGTCATCATTACAAGTATGCAACCAATATCGCAAATCGCGTATTGCAATACCTATGCTGTGATATTGGTTGCATACTTACAATGATGACGTCGGGTACGATAATTAATTAACACACTGTATTTATACTAACTAATTACAGAAGTAATCACTATTTAACAATCACCACGCACGTGTCGCACTATATTTTTGTACTTTTAAAC
Source organism: Onthophagus taurus (assembly GCF_036711975.1). NCBI lineage: Eukaryota > Metazoa > Arthropoda > Insecta > Coleoptera > Scarabaeidae > Onthophagus > Onthophagus taurus. Next base: position 28,031,643 of record NC_091972.1, on the reverse strand, counting down.
TTGTTTCTACAGAATGTTGCAACATAGCAGCGGAAGCATCAATCACTATTTTAATAGATGTACACTAAACCTCGATGTTTTTGGTGTTATTTATAGCGTTAGATCTTATATTAGAGGGTATATCTAATAAACAACCAAATATAGTTTTTTGGCTTTCAATTACTTATCAAAACGATTTACTATTTGCATAACAATTCTACTGCTGGGTAGACTTGATTAAGCTATTTAACTAAGACAGGTACAATGTTGTTACTACTACGCCCGGTTCATATTATTCCAGTAGTATTCCAGTCTAATGATCGAATCCAGTGCTGAAATTCCACTAGAATAATATGAACCGGTACTGGAATGCTCTCATTCCGGTGAACAATCCAGTCCAGTAACTAGATTGAACGGTTTACTTTTTCACTCCAGCTCACCTATTCCAGCGTCACTGGAATAGTGTAGACGGTCAATCCAGTAGTGGATAAGTTGAACAGTGAACACGCGTCGTTGTGTTTTGGGAACACACATTGTTGTGGTTCCATAATTGCATAATAAAGTTAGCTGAAAACTAAACTGTTTCTTTATACAGAGAACAAGTATGTTAATGGTATATCTCATCCTAATTTAAAAAAAAACAAAGCCTTGCGCCAATCCACCCTGAAAAAAATTTGTGAGAATATGCAAATAGAAGGTTTCACAGTAAGAATAGAAGGTTTCTCATTGCCAACCAGTATTCAGAGGGTGTATTCAGCTGTTACAAAAACATTGCACCTCTCTTTTTATTTCTTTCGCTTATCTAATTTGTCACCCAAATTCGTTTTTCTGACAGTAGAAATTGAACAGTTTTAAGAAAATATTTGAATTACTTTCTTGAAATCATTACTTATTATCATCAGTTATTATAATGTACTGATTGAATGACTGGCATAATGTAAACGATATGATCTAGTCCAGCACTGGACTGGATTGACTCGCTTGATTACTGGACTGGAATAATGTGAATGATATGATCCAGGCCAGCACTGGACTGGATTGACTCGCTGGATTACTGGACTGCAATAATGTGGACCAAGTATTACTCTGGAAAGAAATATATCATCCTATTCGCTTGTTGTTATGGATTAATGATGATTTTTGTATACTTCTCACTCTATGTTGTATAATATATCGTTTATGTTCAAGAAAGTGTTATAATTGACGTCTTGTCTGAAAAAGAACAACCGTTTGCTCGAAACATATGTAGTACCGATTCCATAAAATAAAGTAATTCATCGTTTTTATCCTCTTTTATTACTTGGTGTTAGATCTCGGATTCATCTCCGATAAGTATTCCTATCTCTAGCCATTCTTCGTCCTTTGGGGACACTTTTCCCCCTTTTTAAGTACTTCTTGTATTACTTCTTCCCACTGGATTGTTGGTAAATTTATTAAACATTTTCTTTGGTGTTTCTTCCTCGTCCATTCTGTTCAGGTCATTTCAGCTATTTCTTTTCAATCTCCTCTACTGGTGCTCTCAAGACGCTCTTGATTCGTACTCTTAGAAGAGCGTGGGTATACCGATGGTGTTGTATAGATGTAACTTTGCTTTAGTGCTTAGTTCTCTGTTTCTTACCAGAATATTATTAATCTGATAATTGACTCTATCGGCTTGTGGTACACTGTTGTATATCTCTTACTTTATGTAGCCATCTTTACTAATTATGGTTCCCAGATATTCGTGTTCAACCAACTCGTTCATAAATAAATTAAGATCATTTGTAGACTTCAGCATTATAAATTTAACACTTCAATACTTCCACTTTAGGTTATACAAAGCCCAACATCATTTATTGGAATTGTGATTGTGTGGTATAGTCGTAACCTTTTTTAATATCCTGGTCATTGTAGCTAATACAATTTTCTAGGCATAATTTTTAGATCACGTTGAGTGAGTTGTCAATTTTTGCAATACTCAATTCTGGCCATTAAGTCTACTTGACTGCATAAATTAAAAACATTAACATCCAGATACATTTCTCATGTATCTGTTTTCGAAACGATTTTTCATTAATTTCTTTTACTACAGGATAGTATTCGCCATAGTCAGATGAAATATAGATTTTTTAATCAATGGGATTAATATTTTTGGAATTTTGTTACGACATAAAGCTTTTAGCATTGATGGTGTAAATAATAATCCCTTGGTTTCCTTTTTATTGTTTAATAATTGTGAAAAATCCTGAAATAATAATAAAAATACGAAATAATGAAATAAAACTTAAAAATCTTGATACGCCACTTTTGTATCTAAATCTTTAGAAGCCCACATAACGGAAGAATATTTTTAAACTAAGACACTGTATAAAATATTCTATTTTCTATTAATTATATTATAATATAAATATTTCCATGCCTACCACATATTCAAATTTACATATTCTGTACCAGTATATTACACTCACATTTTGTCCTTTCAACCTCTTCCTTATATCAATTTAATGTAATACAATTACATAATAAAATCATTTTGTAAATTCTACTCTTCTATACCTGTTTTTATTAACGAGCAAAAAAAAACAAATTGGAATTGTTGAAATGTTTAAATAATTTGTAAACAATTCAATTCTTTTTGGAACAATACCGATGAAATTCGATTTAGATAAAATGTTAAGTCTAAAGTACTAGATTTAGATAAGATGTTCAATTTTAAATGTTTCAAACCGTACAAAGTTCGTGTGATGTTTAGGGAAAAAACAAAAAAGTTCGTCTTCAAAATGCCATTGAACGCGGCCCACTCTCGACCACAAAAACCAGTCTAAAAGATTGTCCTGGTGTGGTTCTTGTGTAGTTGGACAGGAAGGGAACAATGCCTACGACTCTGACCTACGACGTCGTTTACTCGACCGTATATGGCCGTATTCCGAATGCATTAAGTGTCTCTCTTCTGAAGTGGAAGAGAGTGGGTTACTATGAATGCCGTTTGTATTCGACTAACACACTACCCGAGATATCGAAAATCTAGTTACATAAACTTTTAAATCGAATAGGTTTTCTCTACATGGTGTAAAGTCAACGAGTAAAATGTCTGAGGCTATTTTGAGTTTTTTTTGTAATATACACTATTCAGTAGCTATAAGTTGTTTAAAAAAAAACTAAAGTTTAACTATTTACATTTCTTCAAACTTAGACATTTTTTTAGAATTCGACGAGCATTATCTTAATCACATCTTATTTTCTCTATTTAATTCAATTTTGTTAATGTGATCACAAAATTCTCTTTCAGATTTCTATTTAATTTCTAATCCATTAGGGTTGTCCTTGAAAATGTGGTGCCACTGTTTTGTTGAAGGTCACTCGTTCATAAAGACGACTGCGACGCGAGAAAAACACGGTAAGGAAGACTATGAAGAAGACGAAGAAGTAGCAGCAAAAGAGAGTTGGTTCACGCTCGGTTCAGTTGAGCTCAGCTCACGAGCGGCTCTTTTATGCGCTTACCGGACAGCATATTTCAGATCCTTTCTTGCATATTTACCGCTAGGATGAATGGGTCCGGGCAACGCTGGACAGGTGTAATCAGGGAACAAAGATCCAGGTATAATTAATTCCCGGCCATTATGGAGCGCGCATTCCTGCGCGAGGTTTAACTACTAAAAAAGATTATGTGGGAACCAACCCTCCTCGCACGATTTCGTCTCTACACATTTCTTTCACTAGCAGCCTTTAGTTTTGGGTGGAGGAAAACAAGAAGACGAAGGGGGGCGTGTATTTATGGGAACCCATTTATTTTCCTATCACCGAGACTTAACTTTTTATTATACATCTTTTCCCTCTTCAGGCGCCAGTCTTAGATTAGATGAGACTAATTTAATTGTTAGTTCATTAAGGTTCTATCCGTTTTCTTTACGTTGATCGTATCAACGCTAAAACAATTATTTAGGATTTGTATCCGTTATTTAAGAGAATTTATAGAGGTTTTCTTAGTTATATATTTGTTGTTATTACATTTTGTGTCTACCTTGGAGTTTGAAGCAATTTATTATATGTAGATTTATTTACAAAGGATGATTGAAATGTAGTAAAAATATTTTTTATTACAAATAAATTTGAGGCCTTATCTTTTCATGTTATAAAGTGAAGGTACCTACATAGATATAATGAGAAGCAATTTGTCCAACAATAAGGCAGTTAATTATGTAAAGAAGACGCAACGCTCGAATCGTTTATCTTCCAACACTCGCTAACCATTTTTGGATTTTCTCTCTCACTTACCGCATAACGTAGGTACGCGACATTTTTCAAGATCGCAAGAGCTCTCTCTACGAACGTGACGATAAATCAAGAAAGCGCGTGCAAATTAAGCAAAAAGACCCATATATACGCTAAATATTTATTGCTGCTGAACACCTGCGGGGTGTCCACGATCAGTACGTCATACAAAGACGATTATTTGCAACTTCTTTTATTTTTTCCTTTCTTCTTGCGCCTTAAAAGTTTGCTTTTACATTTTTATTTACCACGCTAATAAAGTTTCATAGTTAAAAGAGAAACATAATGGATGGTTATAATGTCTATTTTCGATCTCGTATACACTTACGTCATTCCGTTTAAACTTAAACCGCCGAAACCGAAAGCTTCTGGTCCAAAAGGTTAGTAAACTATATCGATTTAAAGCGCCTACTAACGAGCTCTACGTGTATTTATAGAGGTTTTGATACGTGCAAAGTCAAAATGTTTGCTCTTCTAAAAAGCGTTTCAAGACACGAAGCTAAACAAAATTATAGACCGTCTTCTTCATAATCGCATATTATATCCCGAGACTTGCGGATTATTTTAGGTTCACGTCGAGTTAACTCGTTGTCTTCTTATGGAAACGCTCGGACGAAGCTTTAGGTGGGTTTCTGCTGGTTTTCTGCAGCGGTGTTGCTTATGCAAATCTTATAGATGACAATTACACGGTTCAACAATGGCAGCGGCGCCTCTAAAACCGAATAATGCCGGTGTTTTCCTAAGGATTCGCCCGATAGCGATCTTGAGAGGACGGGATTAAGGACTTCCTGGAAGCTATAACCACCGCCTCGCCGGCGAAATAATAGCCAATTGTCATAGCATTAAAGCTCTGTCTATTTTAGAAACTTACTAAAGATAAAATCCTATAATTCCAGCTGATTCTTTGAATACTTAAATAATATGTGGTTATGTACATGTTCTAAGAATTTGTTCTAAGCATCTTAAAAGTTATTTATGAATTTAGATGAAAGAAAATAAGATAGCAAAGAAAAACGGAATTAAAATGTGTGTGAAAACCTTAAAGTTCAATGTTTCATTTGAAGTATTGCCAAGATTCCAACTTGTATAAATAAATTATAAACAAACGCACTATGAAAAAAAGTTGTTAATTTGTTTAGCCTTTTATGTTTTCTTTTTGCAAATTGGTTTTGAATTTAATTTATTTCTTACAAAACTCATCAATTTGACAATTTCTTAGCAAATAAATATCTTTATGAATGTCCGTAAATATTTTACAAACACATTTCAACCACAGGATTTTGTTCTAAACGGTTGTACCACGTCATCAAAATTGTTCTCACGAAAGGCTTTTTTTACTAGCAAACGGTTTTTCATTTAAGGATTTTACGTTACTCGATAAGTAGCCTTTGCTGTGCGACAATAATTATTTAGCAAACTGTTTCTATACCTAGTTTGGTAATTGTAATTGTAGCTGTTAGTTTTCCACTTATTTATGTTATTCTTAATGAAATTTAAACTGGTATATGAATGAATTCAAGGATTCTTTTCTGACAATGAAACACATTAATTTTTTCACATACGACTTAGAAAGCAAATCAGATAATGTTTGGATTCTACTGACAACCAATTTTACTAGAGTTTACTAAACTTTACCACTAAATAATGAAGGACTTTCTTTAAGTCTGAATATACATCTTCTTGTTTAAGTCGAAAGAGTGTGTTGATTATGTACGATGTTAAGATATCTATAAATATATTGTTTTGGCAAGATTTTATGTAACCTCATGCTAAGCTGATTTTTGAGAGTTTTAATAAAGAAGCTGGGAATGTGGCCAAAGCTGAAATGATTATGCTTAGCATCGTAGAAAATGGATAGGCGGTAAATGTTGATAAAGAAATTAAGTCTTTTTGTCCGGAGAAAATCAAAGCAATGATAGAAGAAGGTGACTATATAAGGCAAACTATACTCAACAAGGATGAAACTAATCTATTCGGGAAAAAGGTATCTAAAAGAACTTTTACCGCGCGCGAAGGGAAAGCCTTTCCAGGTGTTAAAGCCGCCAAAGACTGATTGATGGTGTTGGTTGGCTCGAATGCAGCTGGTGTCTTTATCAGAAAATCGAAGAGGTTTAATCAACGCCAGATCTTGATCAAATTGATTACGTCATTGAAGAAGTGGTTGATTTTGCCTGGTAATTAAATTTAGAGGTTGATGAGTAGGTCAATCTTTTTTTGAAAGCGGTATTTGTCCTGTGATCGGGCTAACTGAAATAATTTGTTTGAATTTCAACTATCTATAGTTTTAACATTTTTTTTTTGATAAGATTCGGTGTAAAGACGTCTGCTAAATATTCTGCAAAGAATTAGCCTATTCACCTAATTCCTTTCTAATGGTAGAAATTGACGTATTTGGCCTTTTAATTCGCTTAGTACTATTTCACAATAAATAATCGTTCACCTTTTCACTTGTTAGTCTGAGTAAAAATGAATTCACAGAATCATCCTGCAATTTACGAACTTCACTTTACTATAGTTGTATCTCTTGGGTCGACTCTGTTGCCAATGTCTTTTTGCTGCTCTTTAACCAGGTCACATATTTTCAATATCCTGACCAATATGTCACTATCTATTACTTCCTCTGTCCGAAAATAATTGCTACATTTGACTTTAACTTTTGTCCGAGAATAGTTGCTACACTTTGTTTTATTTCAAAGAAACGCGAAAAATAAAGATTTAGGAAGCAAAACTATATTACTTATTTAAGTTGAAAATACAAAAAAACAATAATTTAAACTATTTATTTGTAATACTTAATTACTTCTATTATTTAAATATTCTTGAGCCATTTTAATAGCATTTTCATCGCATTTAATAGGTCCAATTAGAATGATTGCGTCTTAAATTCATTTTGTTTAGGTGTTTTAATTTATAACTATTACACCCTTTATGTAATAATGTACACTCCATTGCTTTTTGCAGTGAAATAAATGCATTATCTAAAGTTTCTCTGCTTATACTCCAGTAGGATTTTTTCACTACTTCAATTAATTCATCGATATTTCTTTATGGTAGTTGATGCTGAACTGATTGAATGGAATTGAAAAAACCTAAATCCAACACATTCAAATCGGGACTGTTGGGTGGTTGCGGTTTTAATAGTTAGTGAAGAATCGTTACTGTACAAATACGGCTTTGCATTATCTTGTTGAATATATATATTGTGTTTTTCTTAGAACCAACAGGCCACTTGTCCCGTATTGCAGGAATTACATTATGAAGAATCATTTTCCTTATTTCTTCTTTGTTAACAACTTCCACAGCTTTGGTTACGAAACTTCCCATTGGTCGATTCTTGCTATTTCTCTTAGCTGGAGAAGAAGATGCAAATGGCCAAATTCCTAACTTTCCATCAAAATACGGTTTTCTATGAAAATCCCAACGTGGACGAGCAACTACCGCCATAAACATTACCTTGGTAATAAATCTTTTTACTCTTACAAGGTCTATAAGGCTGTTCTTCTTCGTGAGTGATATAAAAGCTTCTTTTAGGTTTGGTTATATAGAACCATTTTTCGTCAATATGTATATAACTCAACAAATCTTCGAAATACCCTGACGGTAATAAAAACTTTAAACAAAATTCAATTCGTCGCTTTTTATTTTCTTCAGTTAACAATGGTTTAACAAAACTAGTGATTCTTTTTACTTCCTTTCCTTTCTTTAATCTGTCATGCAATGTACTTTTTGGCACCTTACATGCGTAAGCTAATGACCTTAATGTAGTTCATTTATACAAAGGAAGAGAAGAAATGTTTGCAATTTGCTGGCTATAATCTTTGACTTTCGGTCCATGTCTTTTTTTAAGGGAATCAACATTAATGACAGAATTGTTATTTTGACAATCTTTAGCTCGTTTCCACAATTTGAAGATCGTTGAACGACTGCAAGAAAACTTGCATGCGGCGGCATTTATCGCTCCTCGTTTAAGTTTTCCTTGACTGACATTTTGTAACAAATAATGTAAGATTTGTTTACGTTGGTCGTTGTTAAACTTTCTACAGTTTTTGCCACCTGTTTAAATGTATTCCGAAATATTTTTGTCCATTTTGAATGTATAGCGGTTAAATCGCTCAAAAAGTCAAATTTGACATAAGGAAACTAATTATGATAAAACAAGTGCAATAGCTAAGTCGGTTTTGGCCATGGCACACCTTGATTGTTATATTGTCTACCTTATGTATCTAGATAAATCGCTTGTGCATTTCATATTTACAATAATTTTTACATTAAACTGAAATGTAGCAACTATTATCGGACAGAGGAAGTATAATTTTTTCACGTATATGGTACAAGAATCTTTTATAGGTTTTTTTTTTAATTGTATTTTGGTGGGCAATAAATTGCTCCATTTCCTAATTTTTGTTTCGTTAAATAAATAACTATTTTCGGTTCGTTATGTGTGTTTCGGAAATTAGGCAAACGTCAATATATTCCATGGTGAAAAATACTTGCAATTCATATTTTTTATTAAGGATGCAATTGACATTCCATGCTGCAATCATCAGGTTTTCTTGGATCATTAGGATCGTTTTGGAATTGTACCGATCTTGCTTCTAAGCGATTTAACATTTCATTAAATTGATTCATCATCTCTTGAATGGTTTTCTCCTCGATTACTTTGTTTTGTTGTGACTGGGTTCCTTGCTTACTTTTACCTCCTTGTATTGCATCACCAAAGGTCATTTGATCAGTCGTTTTTCTCTACGTAAACCAATTTGGCAATGTCCCAGTCCCTATAACTTGGTAGATGAGCTCCAGTACAATTTGCACATTTTCTTGTTTGCAATTTTGACTTTGTTCAAGCAGTAGTTAGGTGATTTCCTACACATTTAACACATATAGGATTACATTCTAATATTCCTGTTTTAAACGTTTTATAAAAATCTATGTTTTGTCAAAAGTTAATATACATATAATATACTTCGTTTTCTTTGAGCTTTTTGAGTATATTTTCAGAGGACAAAATTATAGTTTTAGATTACATTAAAGTAATTTTAAACGGCTTATTATAAAAACAAATGCGCATTTATATTAATACTTGTTGATCGTCTGAATCAAGCTATAAAATTAATTGGACCAATCTGTTTAAATATAGATTGGGTGATTATAATCAAATTATTTAGTCATATCGTAAAAGTCTTCACTAACTTCTTTAATCTTATTTTGTGTTTAAATTTTGAAGATAACATCTCACTTAACGGTTCGTAATTTCAAAATGTAAATATACCACAATTACATCAATAGATGTTGAGTGAAGTTTTTATAAACTTTGAAAAATATTGAATTACAAACTCTTTTTACTATTTACATATAGATATAGATAGACGTAGATTTCTGCGTATGTTGTGTGGATAGCTTTCATTGTTTATTTCATATTTTCCACTAATGTGAAACAATACGATAAATTAGCAAATCTAATCTGAAATAGAGCACATAAAACTATAACGGAATGTAATGAAATGAAGCAGTTAAAGCAATTGAATTGATCGATATAGAGCAATTAAACTCAATCAAACCGAACTCAATTTTCTTTTTATATCCATTCCAAATGAGAATTATATAAAAAGATTAAAGTGTTTCCAATTTAATCTTAGTACACAGAATTCTAGTTTTCATTAACTTTTCTTTTCGCATTAACTTACTATTTTATTCCTTTTATATAAGTTAATTTGCGATGGATAAGTATACACCATAAAAAACTCATTGTATTTATAAACAATATAAATTTGTAAATCTAAAATGTAAATCAGTATTGATAGATAACGTACCTATTAATGAATATTACCTTTATGTAACTTACGGGTTTTATATGATTGTAATAGAACATGTTACAAGAAAACCTTTGTTTTAATATAGCTGCCCTAAAATAATGTTCCAAACTATATTTTTATGTCGTTGTTTATGTTTTGATATTCTTTTAAAGCAATACAAAAATTATACTGATGCGCTACTGTATTCAAGTATGCCAAAAGAACAATTTCATTACTATTCTCAAAAAGAAGCTATCAGGTGCATGTGTTGAAGGTAAATTGCATGGGCATACGCAAAAAGGAAATCTAATCTGTCTAAACGCCTAAGTAACTCTGCATGTTTGCCTATACAACTCATGATCCATGCCTATAAGATACAGATTTACACAACATATAGATTTTCTTTCTGAAGACGAAAATAGCTTGAATTTTAACAATTATCAAGTTGCTATTATTAGGCTCCCTAAAGAGCATTCACAAATTAACATTTCTAAAATGTATGTAACGAAAAGTAATCCTTAAATAAAACTTAATCAAAAAAACGTAATCATTCCATCTGTCATATCGGTACCAACCTAATACGATTATGTTATGTCATGATATAAGGACGAATTGTTTTTGTAGAAAACCGAATGCTTACAAATGTAAAGAAGATTGTCCAAAAATAGTTTATTTTTCAGCAGTTTTTTTTGTACATTGTTACATTTTAAATTTGAGTTAACAATCATCACATGATTTTACCGAATCTTTAAATTTTCATTTATGTGGTTTGGGTTTGAGGTACTGTTCTACTTCTTTCCTTGACCGATATAATCATTTTATCCATAATCAAATACAATATAAGTTTAAGTAAAGATGTGATAGTAAAGAGGATATCCACAGGGAGTCAGGGATGTTAGTGCCTATATTTCTTCTGATAATAATCTTAATCAAGGTCTTGATGCATTTTAAAGGATAACGAAATTAAGCTATGTAAATTAATTTGCCAAAAAATGTCCAAAATTTCATTGGCCAAATTCTAAAGTACAAGTTAATGGTTGAAATTACACTGGAATAACTCTAAATTGACTGCAAGAGAACATTAAACACACTTAGTTGTGATAATAGAATTTCTCTGATCTAGGTCCCAGGTCACTCTGGGGTAATGAAGCGGCAGATGAGCTAGCACGAGAGGGTAGCGCTAAAGCGTTTGTGGGGCCAGAACCAGTAGTTGGTGTATTATTTGCGATCGCCAAACATAGGATTGGATTGTGGGCTGAAGAAAGACTTCGCCTACTGTGGACCAGTTCGCCTGGAATGAGACATGCTAAGGTGTTTATTAACATCGCCACTGTCAAACTCGGGAATATTTTAGGACTTGCTCGTAGCAGCATAAAAGTTATAATGGGTGCCTTTAGCACACCTCAATTTGTTGGGTTTAGCCGACGATGTTGAATGCCGACTATGTGCGGAGGAAGCGGAGACGGTTGAGCATGTTTTATGCCACTGCCCTGCGGTTAACCGTATCAGATTTTCGATATTTGGGTTGCAGTTTACTTCCCAAAGGATCTGAATGACCTTTCACCGAGCAAGGTATTAATGTAACTTTAAACTGCAAGAAAAAATCTAGAATTCCCTAGTCAAACTTCAAATTTGAAGAAATAGTTTCGAATTATATTGGCCAAACTTTAAATTGTAAGAAACTTCTGCAAGTGTAAACTTACCCTGCGTAAAATTCAAATTTATGAAGTGACCTGAAATAACACGACATTACAGGTGGTAGCTTCCAAAAAATGGTGTAAAATTCCACTCACTAAATGTGAGATTGTAAGAAAATTTTTGGAATGTTTCCGCCTAGAATTTAGATTGCACAGAAAATCTAAGAAATTACTCTTGACAAATTCTGATATTTCATGAAAACGTTTGGAATTGTATCAACTTTAAAGTTACAAACAGAAATTTGATGTTACCCTAAATCTGGAAGAGTAAATATTGTGTAATATCTGTTTTTAGTCCTGAAGGATCTTGAATAACAAGATTTTCGTTCAGCCTTAATAAGTACTTATAGACACGTTAAACGTTTAGAATTATTCTTTAAGGTTCTTTTTGTTTGGACCATTCAACCAGATTATACAGATATAATTACCTGATTTATAATAAGGGATCTTTATAGATGTAGAATACCACCAACATACTACATAAAATGTAGCAGCGTACCTATTTAATTTGAGCCTATTTAAATTACCCTTGCAGAGGTTCTTCTAAATTCATAAACCTGCCGATAAAGAATTGGTCACTACATACATATTATTCCCAGCATTCGTTTCCTAGTGAAAAATGTCAATTACCTTTTATTTACATTGACAGATAGAGAGTTATGCTTACACTCATATAAAACTATGTTCAACTCACTCTGCCGCCTTCCTGCTACTTTCTTATACTAATAGTGAGCTACGTAAACTATAAGAGAACTTAATATAAATGCACTTTCTATATGAGGCTATACCTATAGGTGTGGCTAGCAATAATTGTATTAGTTATCACAAATAAGTAGAGCTAAAATGTTTGTGAGATCAAACTCATTCACTAACAATCATCTGTGAATGCGAATAAAGAATTGGTAGAAAAACTACCTGTTGTCTTACCACTAAACCTGCAAAAGAAATTTATCGACATCTTTTCAGATAAAATTATGGATATATTAAAACTAGATCGTCTTCCAATGGGTGTCTTTATAGAGCACGTTTAAAGATGCTATGCTTGAAGGACGTGGAAATAGTCATATTTTATATTCCTATTCTGTGCTTTGTAGTGTTAGATGCAAGATATTGACTTTGTAATTTATTTCTTCTACAGATCTGAATGGTGCTTTAAGATTTAACCTTTTGTTGTCATCATTGTTTTGCAAGGTGTAATCTAATATGGTTATCTACCAAGGTACAATAGATCATATTGATCGCGTGCAAAGAATAATTGGTCCACTCCGGCTACTCGATATGTTACTTGAAATTAATGTAATGTTGTTTATATTAGTTTTACTAACTTTCAATTTTTAATGTAATTTTTGTTGTAAGAAATCAGAAACTTAACCAACTTTTACACATCAATTTCTTTCTCACCTACAGACCTTAACCTAAAAATAATAAAATTCGATCAATAACCGTGAATTCCTGCTGTTCATTCACCTTTTGTCGCCGAAAACCCACCATTCATTCTCGTTACGTAAGCGATTTCTCCTCAAAGGTTCACGGGCAGCGCGGGCGTAGAGGTTGCTCCACCGTTCGTTCCTGTTGTTGTCGTCGCCGTCGACGATCTGATGATTCCGAACCGCTAATTGCATAATGCCTAGTCATTAGCACCTGGTAGAATTCGCTTTTAACATTGACTAAACGCTATCAGGACACCAGAAGAAGCCAGGTAAAAATCCCGGCGCCAACTCCAGGTATCCTATTACGTCTACCTTTTCGTTTCGCGTCTCACCTTTCGCGATATGCGTGGTTTTCAAAGCAACAGGTAGGCGTCTGATATCTCCTAAACGTTTTTGAACTCCTGATACAACGACGCTCATTCGCGACAGGTGAAACCACCGGAATTTTATTGAATAATGTACCTTTCGAAGAAGACGAGGACAACGACACTTTTTAATCCGGAAACGATTAAGTATTACTTCGTCGCCATGGCAAGAAATAGAAAAAAAGTTAAAAAAAAAGGAAAAATATGAATAAAAATGGGATGAGCTTTTTTTTTTGAATGGTAAAAGGGTATGTAAGTAAAGACATGGATGTTGCTTGGACAATTTCCATCAACTTATGATTATTCCTGGTAAGTATAATGGAGGTCGCGCCGGAGAAGGTTCTTGCTAAGTCTAAAAAATGGACTGTGGAGCTTCTTATAGAGCGGTCGTAACGTAACGGGCGTGGCAAACGTAAATTGAATGTTTTTTTATCGCTTTATAATACTTCGGTTTTGAATCTATTCGTGCGAAGAGCTATGCTTTTTTGTAATCCTTACTATGTTGGTGTACTGCATACTTTAACTATAATCTTGAGAGTTATGTACAGAATCTTATTTGTAGCTACTTATGAAGGTATACTTATAGGTATATATCTCATTATTATGTTGTACAAGATATAAAAATAATTTAATCTTCAGGATGAAAGTAGAAAGTACTTAAAATTGGAACAACTTATTCTATAATAAACCATGGAAGTTCTAATTCTATGCAAGGTTTAATTTAATTCAAATATTTGTTATCTTTAAACCCATTTTCAACAAACGTCAATTTTAAATTGTCGGCTTTAAACATTTTTATTTACCCGGAAGAACACCAGATTTTATTGAAGTTACACAATTATCAAACATTAATAAATTTTACGATCACAAAAATAATGATTCATTGAAAAAGAACACTTAAAAAGTTAAAGTAAACTGAATAATAATATAGTCGCTTAATTACTTTAATTAATTTAATTAAGTTCGAATCGAAATCAATCAAAGTCGGGACATTTTCTTCTTTTTCGATTCAAGCCGTACTGAATGTCTATTTATATAATTTTCTGATTTCCTCTAACAGGGTCATATAAAAATGTAAGAAAGTTTGTAGCACTTTAGTTAATTAGATGAACAGTTTAACCGCAAACATACGATTTACTCGAATGAAAATATAGATTCAGAGAAGATTATTCTATCATTATGACATGATTTTCAGTAGTTAGATAGTTGAGCTAAAGAAATTTTTATTTTATTTTGATTGTTTGTGTAGAATATTGCACCAACAACTGAATGGTGTCTTTTTGAATAACGAAAGTTTAAACGTCAGTTTGATTTTTAAACAATAATATAAATTTTCTGTTAATGTTGCCAACTTTACAACAAGTCACTGTCGTCAACTTAACGTTTGTGTTTTAATACGCGTGGTGTATAAAGGTGGGTTCTGGTTATAGTAGTACTGTTCATGCAACACCTTACGACTAAAATGGTTTTTGTCCTAGTCCCAAGAGTTGCCCAACTTTTAACTTCTTAAAGCTAAAACAATTGGTCGTAACGTAACGCATGCGCACTTTTCTCTTTTGTGTCTTTTGTTATTTTATAGAGGTTAGGTCAGTTAGGTTTTGTATTTTATTGTAGGGTTACTATCAACCTTTGAGCGGGTGAAATTGCACCTTTATTTGGTGTTTTGGCTAAAAAAGGTTCAACCAGTCTTAACAATTCCTTAAACTCTTCGAACGACATGCGAACATATTTAAAAAATTGCAAATCGTCTTCCTCTTTCTCCAACATGTTTCTAATCAGAGTGGCATAATTTCCCTCTAATTTATTTTATTGATTGGTCTTCTGCCAAAACGCCGTCGTCTTTTATTTCTTAATCTTTGTGCGATTAATAGAGCTGCATTCAAGCACATTACTCTAGAAACATTTTCGAACGACAACCACAAAACAATTTCACTCCCGATTTCTTTTTTTTTTTAATTTAGCACGAGTTGTGGCACGACTGTTTATATGTCAAAATCCTCCTTTAATGTGCTGTGCTTAAATATTGCATGAACCGATCCCTTTCCTTATAGCTACAGCTAAAGCAAACGCTTATGACTATGACTAAAACTAAAATACTTTGCAAAGTAGATTATGGCACCTCACTATCATTAGAGCCTCGACTGACATGAGAGCAGTCTCGGCTTCTGTTTCTATAAAGGAGTGTGTTAAGGCACCGTAGTTGCCATCTCATTAACGGAGTGGGTTGTAGCGCCTTAGTTACTATTTCTTTAACAACCTAGACTAGACTGTAGCGTCTCGGCCGCAAACGGCCTCGGGTATCTCTAACAAAGTTGATTGTGGCACCTCATTAACAAACTAAATTGTAGCGCCTCGCAAGCAATCTCGGCTTCTGCCTTTTTAGCGGAGTGGACTGTGCCGCCTTGGTATCCATGTTTTTAACAATCTAAATTGCAGCGCCTCCGCCGCAAATGACCTCTACTGTTATATCTCTAACTAAATTGATTGTGGCACCTCAATTACTATTTCATTAACAATTTAAATTATATCACTTCGGCTGCAAGTAACCTCAGCTACTGTCTTTTTAATGGAGTGGACTGTGCCGTCTTGATGATATTACAATATATCTTAAATGCAACAGATTGTAGCTTCTCGGCAACAAGCAACATCGGCTATTATCTCTTTAACTTTAATAATCTTAATTGTATCGCCTCGCCCGCAAGCAACATCGGCTGTTATATCTCTAATGAAGTTGATTGTAGCACCTGAATCTTTTAAAATCAAAATTGTGGCACGTCGCTTGCAAGTGACCAAGCAATAGATTATAGAGTCCTCGCCCGCAAACAATCTCGTTTGTTAGATGTTTAACGAAGATGATTGCGGTATTACTGTCTCTTAAACAAACTAAATTGTAGTTACTATTGTTCGTCGTATGTCGGTGAATTCAACTTCACCATGTTGAACATTTGAGCAGCAATATTCTGAATACAAGATATTATAGAAACGTTTTATCTGTCTGCCTTTCAGTATCATACCTTATTTCCCGAAACACGGAGTGGAGGTCTAGACATTGGTCATCCTGTTGCATATTCAAATGTATTAATTAGTGTAAATCACGATAGGTGTTCCGCCGCAGTACTTCATTACATGAGACTGATTGAATTCTTGCTAAGTGCTTATATGGAAGGCGCACTGCGTTTTTTCTTAAATCTATCTACAATACCTTTTGATGAAACTCACTGATTTGGATAACTTATTTAATGTGTCATAATACACAAAATTTTGAAGAATTATTTAAAGATTATAAGTATAAAAAATTAAAATACAGAAAATTGTTTTTTAGACAAAACACATTAAAATTTATGTTTTTTATTATTTATTAAGAACTCCCAAAGGACCTCAGTTTATTTCAATACCTTTCACTGACTCTCAATTATTCCGAATGGTTCTGTATGATTTCTAATTGCTTTTAATAACCCGTAACGTTTCCGAGTAAGGTCTAATCCTCCTCAATGACTTCCAAGTAAGAATAAAGTATATTTAAATATGACTTTCTAATTCTTAATTGTGTGTCACAAACAAAAAACGCAATGTTTACTATACTACAGTTTGGTATTGTAACTATTTAATTACGGTGATGTTCTATGTTACATTTACCTAATGATTAATCTGAAATACAAGCAACAGATACAATCTTATTGTTGATTTATTCCTCATTACTCAACATCGGCTATGGGATATTATTTTTTTAGACACATATCAATATTGTGATTTACTCTTAAACTCAACGGCTGCTTATTTATGCAAAACTTTTCTTATGCTGAAACTAACTTATGACTGCAATTGTGCATACTAATGTTTTTACTTATAAAGAAAATTATCCAGGAGGTCTATTGCTACCAATTCAGCTACCTCCATTTGTTACGCTTAAAAAATTAAAATGTGCTTGTGTGGTGTACAAATTACGTTGTAGTTTTTACTGCCAGTGGGAATTATCTAGAAACTTGCTTTCAACTGTACATTTGGAAGAAATACAGTTCCAATTTGCCTGTCATCAAACCCACAAGTTGTTTTTCTTCGTTCCATACGTAGTATTATAAAAATATCTAACTGAATTTCGTGAAAAAATTGTGCATCGCTAAAAAAAATCTGTGTTAATAGTTTCGGAATACAAGCACCTTATCATGCGAACATCAAGTCTCCATTCAGTCTTAGTTGAAATAATCCGTCTGAAATGTACATGTCTACATAAAGTCTTCAACATACCTCTATTACTAACAAGTCATGTCTCTATCAACTCTGCACTAACGATAAGACCACACCAAATATATATTGGGTCTGCATCAAACTTCATTAAAAATTTCACCATCATTCTACTTTCAATTTCTGTTGTGCGTGCATCTACTCTCTATTAAATCTGCATCGAGATAGCTCCATATAAAGTTTATAATATCTCTATATTGATTCCTCACCACTGAGTACGCTACATTTGACTCTGCTCACTGTTTCTTGAGTTAATATGTGACAAGTAAAGTTTATTCCATTTACGTCCACTTTTAACCATCCTCCTAATAAACTATATAGGGGATAGTTGCCGTGATTATACCGGTTTTAAGCGCTCTCGTTGGTTAAAAGTTGGATTCAGCTATAAATTTATCAAGAAGTGATAAAGAGAGCTTCAATGACTAGGCTTGAATTAACTTACAATTAGAGTAGGAGAAGAAGTTCTGAAAATAACTCTTAATAACATGGACCTTGTTAACATAAATTTTAAAATCGTCTAAATCACTGTCAAGTTAGAAGTTAGTACTCTATTCTAATTATATATATAATTTGTTATTTTCATGCTTTGTATTGTTTAAAACAGGTTATACCTATTATTATCATTTCCAGCAAATTTTAAATAATTAAACTCTAATTTCTAAATATAAATAATTAATTTGAATAAAATGATTCATATTAATTTCATTAATCCATAAGATCTAACGAAATATAGAAACCTTTTGATCTGTTTCACCGATCACTGTTTATCAACTTCTTCTGGTCTAAATCCGTCAACAGCAATTGGCACCTGAACTGTACAAATATTTAACCTATTTCATATAAACTTGCAATTTAAATTGATGTTTCATTAAACAATTTGAGCAATCGGAAGTAGTTCGTTATTAGGAACACAGATCCCTTTCTTTTTTACAAACTGCCACTTTAAATGGATATAAATGACTCACTTAAGTCATAATCTTTTATAATGTTATGCATTATTCACAGTCTGATATGATACTTTTGGAACTTCTTGTGATTCTCTATATACACTAGGAGTTAGCATGAAGATAATTTTATAAAATTGGATATTACATTTTGGCTGAGAGCATATATGCTCTTCGACCATGTGGAGTAACAAAACAACAATTTTAATTATAAAAGTATTATTATTACTATTGTTTGGTTGTATTTATTTTGTGGTCTCAATAAAGGTGCATTATTATTATTTTCAATTGATTGTGCTTTCTGTAGCTTAATTTTTGATCGATAGATAATATAATTTCTATCGATCTCTTAAAAACGTAAGATGGTATAAAAATTATATCAAGTCACTATATAACACGAGCTCGAGATGGTCTTTCGGACGAAATTATCACGATAGCTTGCTTACCAAGTACCTCGATTTGTCCTCCAACAAATGTCAAGTTGGATAACCGTTCTTTGCCGTATTCTCGCCTAAGGTTAGGTTCTGTTAGTAGAATATGCATAACAAAAAGTCTTCTCCAATAGATCATTTAATAACAAGTATCAGCCCGGTATTCGCTCTAACCGCTCAACTTCTATTCAAATATTCGTCTTAGGACAAATACCTACGTATACTACATAGATTTACATATATTTTATATGGAGACTTTAAACAAGTCTTCTAAGTGTTAGGAGGTAAGAAATGTCAAATCAAAATTCATTTACAGAAGAAACTTTAGCCAGCTAAAGAGCTGCAGTAAGAGTTGACGGAACATTTGGCATTGATACTGGAATGCGACAGGGTGATGCACTGTCGGTTACACTGTTGAATGTAGTGCTGGAAGTAGCGAGCAGAAAATTAGATACATGTGGGTATACTGGTACTAACAAAACAAGACAAAGTAGTGGTCATACGTTTGTAAGACGTGACAGATAACAAGAAAAGTTGCAGTTTGGAGACCGGTGGATCGAAGAGCAAAACGTAGAGCTAGAAAAAGAGAAATGGACGATGTGAAAGGAGATTGGAGAAGAATGGGAGTTAGGAAGTAGAGGTGGTTGTATGGGGAGAGGACAGAATGGAAGATAGATGGAAAAGATCCCACCAGGATATAGGTTTATTGTTTTATCTGTAAAGGTGTGTCCAAACATAGAGCGGCAAGTGTGCTGCAGCAACATATAGCACCCCGAGCTCGACTGTCGCTCTATGTTTGGACACATCTTTAGTAGTCCGATTGTCCAGTTTCTCTTCCAATTTATGTTCTGTTTTGTATCTTCGACGGTTTAGACGTTTTCTTAGATGTCAAAACTGTAATTTTTATAGCATTTCTCTTTGGCAACAAATTAGGGAATGTATTAACAAAAGCTGCTGAACGTAATCGTGACATGATAACCCAGTTCTTAGTACTTCAATCGTAAGATATTGCTATTGAAGGCATATGGTTTTAGTAGTTCAGTGCCGTTGCCATACCGCTGGTGACATATTGCTGATCTTGTGCCAGGATCATCTTAGCCCTGTTATTTCGTATTTTACTTATAAGAATTGGCCACCACGAAATTGCGACTTAAGACATATAAATTTCATTTTCTAAGACTAGGACATATATCAACAACCCCAAAACTCCGTCCATAAAAATTGCTATAGAAAAGTACGTGTTTTTCAGCAATATTTTGTTACAGGAAAAACTTATTGATATAGAGTGTACATCTTGTGCCGTGAGATACAGTTAAAATGTTGAAATAACGAGATATAGTAAAAACATATTTTATAAAAGTAGATTCACATATTAGCTTGATGATACACTAAGATCTTATGTCATTAGCTTGATGACGATTTATAGAACCTTGTCTAAATATAAGTATATGGACAAAAAAATGTATTAATTTAATAAGAAAGTAAGGAATTTTAAAAGATGAATAACGTGAGTCTCCAGTCTTTTCCAATCATATTGCTTATATATCTTAGTGTTACAATCATGTCATTTGGGATTACAACAATATTTTGGAAGAATTACACCTTTCTAAAAAATAATTTATTAATTCAGTTTATATTAAGACATTGTAATATTTCATTCTTGAAATATCGTTTAACTTTTTAATAGCTTATACAAACAAGACGTTATGATTACCTCTTCAAGTTTATCGGTCTTGTTTAGATACTAATAATACAGACAATAACGTCTTGACAACGGTGTCGACTCGACTTAATAATAACAATCATATTGATGGCTTACCATCTTACTAACAACTATCTACCTTACCCAAAACATTATCAACTTTCCACCATAAATACCTTCAGATACACGGCGGGTATAACATTACTTGAAAAACAATTACCTAGGCTAGTAATTTTCAAAATTATTAAAAAGGTATCCGTTGATCTATCTCCGTATCCCTTCTCGTTTAGAAAATATAGGCACATACATAGTTCTCTTCAATAAATAAATTAACCGTTCTCGTTTCTATACGGGTTTAATCTAGAAATCCTCTTCTTTAATTATGAAATTAGCGTTGGGATCATCTTCTCCGGTTATTTACTCGGCTCCGTTTTCCCATCGAGTGGCGGCGGCGTCTCGACGGACGTCCAAAACGTAATTGCACCTCAGACTCGTGCTATCTTGTAATAACTAATAGTTTTCCTAAGGTCGTGCCGTGTTATTATGCGATCCGACGAACGATTTTCAGCTTTCTTTTAACGTGTCTTCTTCAAACGAGTTTCTCTGTAATTTGGCTGATGGCGACAACATTAAATCGAAAAATAAATAGATAAAATAAATTTAAAAAAAACAGTAAATGGTTTATTAAAGGAAAATGTGTTTTCAGTGTTTACAGTTTTATGGCAGCGTTTATTGAGTTTGCTTAAAATCAAAGTCTTATCGGTTCTTAAGAAACCGTTAAAGATCGATTTCTTAAGCCGCTCGTTTATTTACGGGTTTCTGTTGTTTTAAGAAGGTTAAATAGGTCGCGGTTCGTTTCAGATTTTTGCATCGATTAGATGTGTTAATAAACTCGTTTCGGTTTTTCACCAAACAATAGACTATTTTCGTTGCATCTATAATTCATAGATATTATTAGTGATATAAACAGAAAAGAAACGGAAAATGTAAAGTGTATTTTAGACTGTCTAGAATGAGAATTCATTGATAGAAAAAATTTACTGAAAGTTTTTCTGTCTGAAAACTTCATTTCTGCAACTCTTGCACTACTATAGAGTAGTGCGTTTCTTCGCACTACTCTATCTATATAGTTTAAAAAGTTTAGAAGTTTAGAATTTTTTTTTCCTCGCATTGCAAAAAAATTTTCAAGTTATCTTTATTTTCGGGTTTCCAAGGTGGCATAATCCCTTAATAGAGACTAATAGAGTTTTTTTTACATCACTATAGATATTATGCTTCATGATGAAAACGACTAAATTGGTTAAAATATAACAGATGACATCTCATTCAAACCCAACTTAATGTCCCAGTAATCATTGAAATTAAACTCAACTACTTCATCTCTTTTATTTCTTTTAATGTGGATTTTAATTGCTTTGTGGTTTTATTATCTAAAATAGTTTTATGTTCACATAATTTTTTGTGATCGTAACATCTTTTTTTATCGAAACTAGGTCATTGTAACGTTAACATAAACTGTGAATCATCTCGATACTGAATTACATACATATCGAAAGCTAGCAGCAGGTTTTCGTATAGGTTCTACCCATTTTATAAATATTTAACATGTGCTGATTTAAAATTAGACATTGCCGGGTATTTCCGGTGTAAATGAACACCGTTCGTTGATATAATCCGGTTAAGCAATTTTTTTTTGATATGTTACTTGTAAATGTAAACAACTTTTTAGCAAAACTGTCCCAAGAATATTTTTATTATCAACAAACAATTTTTTTTTGATGTGACTGAGAAAATAAAAATTATGCCTTTGAAAAATTCCTTGAAATAAATTTCATGATTTATTGGAGTTTACTTTGAATTACAAACAGTCTTCCGAATTAAAATCAAGGACATTTAAAAAAAAAAGATAAATTATGTGTTCTATCTTAACAAATTTAAAAAGAAAACTTTTAACAAATAAATCCAGTTTGTTTGGAGAATTTAATGTTTTATTTACAGATAGCATGCATCATTAAATTAGGATCCTGTTACAGAAAATGACTGCAGGATACTTTTCAAAAAAAACTTGTTTCAAATCCCAATTAAAACTTTCACCCGTCGCATCGTCTAATGATTCATATCCAACATTCATTTTGATGATCGACTTCGTGACTTCGAGGTCGATTGTTAAAAGCCGTGATCGCTTTTAACAATGTCGAACTCGATGAGCCGTTTGTCGGGAACTTTTACGGTTGTCTGATTTGCCTCTAATTATAATTGATGGGATTAACAAGGTACCAATTTAACACAAATAGTCGGATTACCATATGGATAAATCACAATTTCTAAACCCTTCCATTGTTACATTTCTTTCATTGTAATAAATGTATCATAAAATTTGATTTTCAACGGTATTAAACGTATCTTCAAGATTATAATTATTACTATAATATTTCTTTAGTAGACAAAATAAGTTGATAGTGGATTAGTTCTTTTCATCTTTTGTGGAATAGAAAATATATGATTAATTCATCAGAAAAGGGAATAATCCTCATTCTATTCTATATTTAAACTTTTTCTGAATTGATTTGGTTCGTTCCGGCCAGATTATAAATATTTATAAGGTTATTCATAGTTTAACATCGAACTTTATAATTCCAGGCCTTTGTCTATTATTATTAGGTATTGCCTCTGGTAAAGGTTTATTCAATTAATTTTCAAACATTTTGTGCAATTATGTAATTATTATTTTAATACAGTTTCAGTGTCGCGCCTTTAACATAATGTTAACCCCAGTTTCATAGTAAATTTCTTGCACGTAGAAATAAGACGGAAGTTCGACAACCACCAACAGTTATTAATGAGTATCACCAATTCCTATTAAAATTGAAGGTTTTGTTAAAACGATCAAGATTTTGAAAATGGCGTTGAACTTAAACTATCATTAGAATAATATAGATATTTGCCTTATAATTTATGGTACTGACGAATAGGTAGCAAATGATAAACAACTGATTGTGAGTACTTGTTATTCTACCAATTATCAAGTATTATTATAGGGCATAATTACAGAATGTACCTTTTATGAATACCTCTCTTTGACATTCTGTGTATTATGATGGAAGCATTACAAGAACTTCCACCATGATCGGGAACATTTGAGATTGAGTTTTTCGATCAACATCTACTCTGCAGCCGTTAAAATCGGTTGTAATCGTTAGTACATATTTATTGATAGTAAGACCAAATAATAACAATCAACAATTATGCAACAATGCATAGTACAATTGTATTGATAATGAAAGCTAAGCTTGATGTATATCTTTTTCTCCACAGGTTTGAGTAATGATGGATTTTCATAATGAAAACTTTCATATTATCATGTTCTTTTGGTTAGGTTGTTTTTTATTGCAACTAATACTGTACCTATGACAAGTATGCCACTCTTTAAATTCGTATAAAATTGATTCAATGATCATCGTGATATTAATTAAATAAAATTCGTGTAACAATGATAGAATTATTTATTTATATTATTCAGTGCTTACTATAGTATTCGACCATATAATGGTCTTCCTGAGGCACAACTATAATAACAAAAATGTATTAGAAGGAACATAGAACAATCCAGAAATTACCCTAAATATTATGATATAAAATATAAAAGCAAAGAACATAATTACTGTCAAAATGTAATTTAAATATTAAATGACATCAATTTCTTTAGGATGAATGATCTTGACTCAAAGTTGTTCTAAAAATCAATAAAAAAGGAATACAAAATGGTCAATTGTACAAATAGTGTACTTACAATAATTATCCGTTAAAGAATATTTAAAAATCGATATGATGTATGTCGGAAAGTAAACTAAACGTTTAACAACAAAATATAACAAGTCAAAAAGAGTACTCTTCACACAAAAGGACGAAAAAACTGGTTTCGTTAAAGAATTATTGAAGAGAGAAGAAAGGCGATATCTTATTCTAGAAAGCGGAAACATGTTGTATCTATTTTATAACTTTTAAATTCTATTTCTCATCTATATAAATATGAAACATCTATCAATGAATTATATGGAAATCACTTATTACATGTATTTGATGAAAAGTCTATAATTATTAACATCCGCTAGGTCGTTCATAAGACAATTATTGTTGTTATTCTTATATATAAAGTATTCCTCAAATAGATCAAGTTTTTTCGATTTCTTTATATTTTTCAACAGACCCACATTATTAATGTCTGTAGTATGGTTATTAAGTTTTAAATGCTTAAAAACAGCTGAAGTATCTCTATTTAGCTGTTCTTTAAATCTAGTGTGGATACTTCTTCCAGTCTGTCCTATATAGTACATGTTGCAATTTGAACATTCGATTCAAATGTAAATTCACCGTTCAATGACGTATTATCAAATTTGTGTTTATTATTTAACAAATGTTTAGATATTTTTGCATTCTATGAGAAAACTGGCATAATGTCAACTTTACCAAGATTTTTCCTGATTTTTTACTGAATGGAAGGGACGAATAGTAAGGTTATATATTTAACGCTTTTCTTGTAGTGCGGAAATATTAGTTTAACGATGTTACATTTATGTACCATGTTATGAATGTCCTGTAAGTCTTTGATGTTGTATCCATTATTCAAACCGATTTTTACAATTTTATGGAGTTCTGTGAGATAATTGGAATCATTTAACGGTACTTTTTGTAATCTATTGAAAAGAAAACGAAATGATGCCTGTTTATGTTCAGTAGAGTTGAATGAATGTTTGGGAATTATTACGTCTGTGGTTGTATGTTTGCGAAATATATCAAAGTTCAAGCTATTATCAGGATCTCTTGAAATCACCAAGTCTAAAAGGTTCAGTCTACGGTCTGTTTCAATTTCAGATGTGAACTGCAGGTTATTAATATTATTAAAAATATTATTTAATGCAGAAAGTTTTGCTGCATTACCTTCAAAAATGATAAAGATATCTACTTATATTTATCAGAGAAAAGCTTGTTTTCGAAATGATTGACATAAATATCAGTTATTATACCTGAGATGGGCGAACCCATAGGGAGACCATCTTTCATCTGGTAATAATTATTATTAAAAATGAAAAAGTTTTGGTTGCATACCATTTTAAGTAACCTAGAAAAACATGTTATATCATCTTCTCTTTATCACTCTTTAAATGGTTGTATTGACTACGAACAACTAATCAGTGACTTGCAATGTGGTACATCGAAGTCGACACTCTCCGCAAGAAAAATCACGAATTAAACCAAAGATTAACGCTTTGACTACTCCAATCGAGAACATTACGAGCACGTATAAACTATCGACAGTGGTTTCGGCGTAACTTTGTTTTTCGTGGAAATGGACATAACTCACTACGTTCATAGCTAGATTACAGCAAAGGCTGCTGGTGATCTAACAATGTTTTTATGCGAATGTTATCATATAATACTCGTCATAAATTGCTACAAACTTTACCCAGAAGCAAGTTTCTGTGACGAAATTTAATAAAAAAAATCGTTTTTTGCGAATATCTCCGGAACCGTTTATCGTACAGAAAACAGTGTTTGTAAGCATTTTCTACTCATTATATGCTAAGTTTTGTGCGAGAAAATATTTTTTTAAGGTTATAATTGGGGTAGTGGTTGTTTTTCCCCCCAACTTCTACGCCACTGGACATGGACATGTTTTCTACACAAAAAAGATACTGTAGGTCAAAATGTTCTTAACATCGTTCTTAAAATATTACCCAGTTCAATATAAGGATTAGGTAAAGTACCGAACAGACGGAGAGGTAGAAAGGTTAGGGATTTACAGAAACACTACACATTGCCATCATATAAAAAGCGAATGACATACCGTTCAGGAAACGTTTACACCGATATTTCAAGTACAAAATAACATAATTGGGATCATTAGTGACCACAATGGTGTTCAATCTAGAAACGACTATTTTGGGGACTACCTTTACATTTTGAAGAAAATTAAATGGAAGTTTTTTGTGTGATCTTGCTGTGATTAAGGCATTCAATATGCACCGTTTTTCCTAAGCGTGTGAATAACGCCAATTCAAGCGAGACAGATACGTCTATCAGTGATTATCCTACCTAATGTAGTTTAAAACACTGCGAGTCGTCCTGCTTTTTACATTTAAATTTACGACAGTTTTCTATATTTCATGATTAAATTTGAGGCAACTCAAAATTATACATCAAACGATACAAATTTTTGCGACTCTCCACATTTTTATATAAACTCAATATCTATAATGATTTTTTAATTATTAATAGTTATTTATTGTGTAAGTGTTTTAGACAGCATTTTATCCACGCAGAATGTTTCCTTGCTGAGATTATCAAAAAATGATTTGACTTTTTACTCTGATAGCGGCTGTCACCTCAAAAATCATTACCATTACAATTAACTAAAAAAACATTGGGAGGTGTTGAATTGTTGCTATTTATTTTCGATTGTTTATCGACTCCATTTGTAATATATTTGTAAAAGTGTGAAAGTTGTAAAGGTAAAATTGGTGAAATATGAAAGAAAGTGATTATGTTTCCAAGATAATTCTTGAGAAAGCTGAAGAAGCAACTGTCCAATTATTGCCTGCATAGTCTAGGGAACATTACGAAAAAGTATTTTCCGAGTTTAATGAATGGAAAGAAAAACGGGGGTAATAACAATAAATGAGGAAGTCTTGCTAATAATCGTATTTGTGAAGAGATCAGAACCTGTTGGAATTAACACTTTGTCTAAAGTTCCTTCAACAGTTGCTTCGTTTTTGAATCTGGCAAATGCAAAAGTTTATAGCGGCCATAGTATGAAGCGCACTTCAACAACTTTACTAGCCAATAAAGGTGCCGACCTGGCATATATTAAGTGAAATAAAGTAACTTTATTCCACTAGTGTATAAAGTGGTACTTTATACGGTTCATAAGTGTGGATAAAACTTCAATTATAAGGTGATTGCGGATAATAGTATATTATTCAACAAGCGTATAATGGCGGCTGTTACCCACGAAGAAGAAGTTGCAACACGAGCGAGCGAAGCGAGCGAGTGTTGTAATCTGAGTGGGTAACATCCATTATACGCAAGTTGAATACTATACTTTATCTACAACTATTTAATTTTGAAAAAAAAATCAAAAAAAGGAAAAAAAATAAACTTGATAGACATTTCAGACATAACCTCAATATAAGAAAGCTGTCATTTCTGTTAATATTTTATTTTTTGATTAGTAGGCCGTGTCAGAACTGTGGAATAATGGCTTCATTATTCAACACTTTGTCAGTCGTGGGTAATGCGTCTCATTACCCGTCAAAAATCAATTGTATAACGAATAGATAATTCAATAGTTGTAGATAAAGTATATTTATACGAAATAAATTAGAAAACTAGTTCCTTTCATTTTATATATGCTTTGTCAACGATTTTTTATTACTATTTTATATTGTTATTAATCATTATACTTGTATGTTCATGTTCTTTTTAATAAGTAATACATTAATGAATAGAATTTCAAAAAAGCACGTATGAAGAGAACGAAGTATATTTAACTAATTTCTAATTTCATTGTCTGATTGGAGCCATATTTTCAATTCTGCCAAGAGAGTACATTAAACTCACATTAAAGCGTGCTTCTCTAGTGGTAGAAAGAATTAATATTTTCCATTCAACGAATGGAGCTTCACTTTTAATTCTATCCATCTAAAATTGGCAACGAATTGTAAGTTGAAATAAATTTTTAATGATATTTACATCATTATCTAGTATAAATTTTTTATTTGCTTTAATTCACTAATTCCATTTCTTCGATAACACTTAAAATTTCAACGAAATTTTCTTAACACCAGAATGTCAAGGTTATTAAACTTGTCCTCGAGGTCAACGTCAGGATTTAAAAATTATAATAGTTTCGGAAAGTTAAAAGTGAAAGTAGACTGGTAAGCTCTTGAAACGTGCTTTTAAAGCTCCGATCGATATCGTATGACCTGACCCCGATTCTCGTCGGCATTGTATTGCCGAATTCGCCGTGTAAGTGGCATCTATCTCCGGTGGTTATGGTCTCCTGGTAGTGAGAAGTAATAATAAACCGAAATTTAACCCCATACAAGGTTATTTGATACAATTAAAAAAGGGTGTAAAAAATGATCAAACAAAAATCTAAAAAACCGGTAGGTTCTTTCTATCGGTAAAAATAAATTAGTAGACAGATTGCTTGCTGTCAGTAATAAACTCTTTCGAGCGATGAAATTATATTTATTCGTTGTCACGTTCGATGTTCTACCGTAAAACGATCCCGAGAACCTCGAATGACAACAGGTGACGGATTATTTGCAATTCATGATTCCAGTGAAAGTAAACAAAAGTTACGAGAGGAACATTTAAATTATGAGTTAAACAGTAAACAATTTTTGTTTCTCCATTGTAATACAAAGAAAAACGATTTTACTTACATAAACATTATTATATCTAATAGTATATCTAAAAATAATAAGATGAGATTAGTAAGTAAAATCGATAACGAATGTTAAGCAATTTGTACAAATATTTAGACCGAGACCTTTAGCATTAAAATTTTTCAAACCAAGTATAAAAATATCTCCGCATCTTCGCCCCATATTTTTAACGCCCTTATTTATTTACATAAGTTGTTCCACTTTTTCTTGGTGCGATCGCGGTATTAATAAATTACTAGTATAAATAAATTCAAAAACCGCAAAGACTTTTATAAAAAAAAGTGTTTTATCTTCGCTTTTCAAATTGTTTACTCGTAACGTAACGGGCACTACATAAGTATAATCTAAAGCAATCAATGCTAATGTGTGTAACTTTAAAAGTGTGGCAATAAGAAAAATGTAAGAAAATTGAGTTTTGAGTCGTTGAATGTATATAATTGTAACTATTTTGAAGGCTAAATACACATTAATTTGCTATAGAAATGATTTTTTTTTAATTTTGTAGTGCAATCGTTTTTTATGCAGTATTAACAATAGGTAAGCAAGACTTCTTTTGGTAAAAGTGTGTATTTATTAGGTTTGGATTTTATTTGCAATTAAGGTTATAACACTTTTTCCTTCAACTTAGTTTGAACTGATCAGGTACAACTAAAAGCACCAAGTATCAACATCATCAGTTCCGGTAAGCAGTGACGGCCATTTTAAAAACATTCAGACCGAAAATGTTTATCTTTAACGGTTTGAGTTTTAGGAGTACTAGAACCAGTGGCGGATTTACAAATGTGCCGCCTATAAGCTGAACGAACTCGCCGCCTATGAATATCCGTAACAGAACAAAAAGTAGGAAATGAAATAAAAACTGCGAATGTTGTGCAAACATGTATTAAAGTCAAATAAAAAAACAACAAAAACTTCACTCAAATAAATAAAAATTAATATAAAAATTCATATAACAAAAAAACACAAATTTCGCCTGAATTTGTTTTCAACGAAAATTTTGATTACATCATCACATGATATCGAATTTGCAGTTTTCGATTGAATTGATAAAATTGCTACATCGTTTAATCTATTTTCGGTCATAGTTGAACGTAAGTATGTTTTTATTCGTTTCAAGCATGAGAACGACCGTTCAGAAGAGCAATTGCTTACTGCCATTGATTTATAAATTCTTAAAATTATATCAATATTAGGAAAAATATCAAGCAGATTCTGATTTCTGATCCAGTTGCACATGTTGTTGATATTTATATGTTTTTTGTCTTCTTGTGTCAAATACTCTTTAACATGTAACATCTCTTCAATAAAATTATCTGAAATATCCTGTGAATAAATTTTACATAATTTTAATGCTTCATTCTTTATTTCTTCAACTACTAGTTCGCGAAATTTAAACAGAACGTAAAAAATTTCTAATATTTTATCGTACATACATTTTCGACGGTCTAATTCCGAAATTAATCGATCCACAATTATAAGAAATACGTTTATTTTGAAATCATCCCTAGCAGCAAACAGAACTTCTTCATTATCGTCGTCTTCATCATAATGTCGCTTCCTTTTTCTGGCACGTTTTTCGCTTGCGGTGTAATTCTGTGTACCATTTAATTTCTTGGCCTCCTCTTAATAGATTTTAAAGTTTTCGCGGCAAGATGAAATAAATGAAATCAGGGATTTATACAAATCGATGACCAATCCAATATCTGCGTCTTCCTGCTGTAGTTTTTTACTTACTATATTCATACGATTGAGAACAGTGCTCCAGAAAACAATCATGAACGCAGTTTCTAATCTGGCCATCTTTTTAATTAATCCCGCTGCTTCTGCCTTCGAAATCCCCTTCTCTAAACTGTCATTGGAAATAGTTTCCAGAGTATTGTAAATACATTTCCAAGATTTCATTAAAGCCTTGCAGGCATGATCTCTGCATGACCATCTCGTGGATGACAGACTTTTTGGTGTTGTTTTTACATCATTCTTCTTCAATTTTTCCCAACGTACCGTAGATGCCGAAAAGAAATTGTAGATATCTTGTAGAAACGTAAAATAATTTGTTGATTCATTACAACAATTAGCTGCCGACGTACCAACTAGGTTTAGAGAATGAGCTGAATAGGGTATAAATTCCGCATATTTGTTTATATTCTTAATTCTTGCTTGGAGGCCGCTATAAAGTCCCGACATGTTCGCAGCATTATCGTACGACTGACCTCTACAATCATCCAAATTAATTTGAAAAGATGCTAAAGTTTCCGATATTATATTGTACAGTTGCTCAGATTTATGACCACTAGTCGGTACGAATTTTAGGAATACTTCTGTTGGTGATCCACATTCTTGGACATATCTTATGACAATCGACAACTGATCGACGTGGGATATGTCAGGTGTTAAATCCACAATAATTGTGGATTTACCCGCTACCTGGTCTTCCATAATTCTTTATATGTTCCTTCAAGAACGGATCAAATGCGGCTAATAGTTCCACTGCCATTAAAAAATTTCCATTATGACTTGATCCAAGATCTTCATCAGAACCTCTTAATGGAAGACCACGACTTGTTATTTTTTTTATGATAACGAGAATGCGACGTAAAACTTCAGTCCAATATTGTTTCTCTTGATCAATCTCTGCATTTAGCATATTATATTATTTAAATTTTTATTCGAAGTCCTTGCCCTGAGAGCAACCACAGAATTTTTGTGATTTATAGATCGTTCGTGCGATTCGACGCAGTGTTTAAGGTTTTTCCAATCATTGAAGCAAAAAGATGTGGCTGCTTTGGATAATAAACGACAAGGCCCACAATAAATACCATTTTTTTCAGAATATATTATCCATTGTTGATTTGAAACTTCACCATTTTGAAGCTCTCTTTTAAAAATTGATGAACTCATAAGACGTATTTGATCATTGTAGACTCTTTTAGAATTTTGATAATCAGACTCTGCATTTTGAGAATAGCCATTACGTGCAACAAAGTCTATGAGTTCAACATTAATACTTGCAGGATGTTTCTCAAATTGAAAAGGTGGAGGCAGAAATAGCGGTTGATCCTTCTTCTCCTGTCGTTCATCACTGTTTTCTGGAACATCTTCATCTGCAGACGAGGTCAACAGAACACTAGTCTCCTTTGATGCACAAGGCACATTATCTGCGAATGTTTCAATTGGTGGTTCCGGAATACTCTTGCTGAAGAAAGAATCATTTTTTGTAGTTCTTTTCAAGATTTCGGTTTGTTTTTTTTTGCTTCTCCTCTGCGATTTTTTTGTATTCCTATCCGCCTAAACGCTTTCTACCATCTGCCATTTGTACGTAATCTATAACACTATTGTTATTTAAAATAAAAATGCGTTAAATTTTAATATACTTACAAGTGCGATCTCAAAAAATCAATAAAATAAAAGGCCTGTAGTAATCGAGACTATTCTATTGTTTGTAATATGGTTATTAAATAGCTCAATTATGCATTAAATTATTTTAAATTAACTTTTTTATAAAAATCTGCAGATTAAAGTCGCTAAGTGTATCATGTATGATCCTGCTTTGCGATCAAACAAGGATTGAAGCAATATTATATCGATGATTTTTAAGAGAAAAATAACCGGCCGACGCGGCTCTACGACGCCACATTCTGCCACAAAGCCGTATTAAAGTCGTATTGTGGCGCCGTGTAACGCTTTGTTGACAAAAAAATTTAGAAAAAAAATATAAATTATAAATTGAAAAAATTCTGAGTAGAAAAGTATGGTAGAGTCCTGATTAATCAAATTTAGTTTAACCGAATAATGTTGACCGTCTAAAAGTAAAATTTTACTGGCCGCGTAAAAATTTTCCCATTCGAAAAGTTGCCGCCTACGAAAATTTGCCGCCGTAGGCTACAGCCTACCTAGCCTATTTAGAAATCCGCCTCTGACTAGAACCCAAAAGATCTACGGACCCACTTGTCTGGAAGAACAGCATAAATAACTATAACTATAAAACGTACAGGTGATCGAAACTTGATACTACAAACACCATTCTTCTAATTACGTATGCAAAAAAAACAACTTGTTAGTCCGATTAATGTAACACTTGTAATATTATAAATTATGAGTAAGTCTAATTTCAATATCGTTTAGCACTGTGGAACAAACCAACTTACTATAAGATCCACCAGTTAAAAACAATTTGTAATCAATTATCTTGATCCAAAAAGGAAAGACCTTAATTAAAATGTATCGCTAGGTATCATCAATAAACAAAAAAAAATGTTGCAAAACTGTTTTCGCCCGGGTTTGAACCGGGGACCTTCCGCGTGTTAGGCGGATGTGATAACCGACTACACCACGAAAACTACATAATTTTTAAAGTGAATGTATATGGCCTACCTCAGCATACATCTCTAGGTATCATTAACGAACAAAAAAAATTGTTCCAGAACTGTTTTCGCCCGGGTTTGAACCGGGGGCCTTCCGCGTGTAAAGCGGATGTGATAACCGACTACACTACGAAAACTATATAATTTCGAAAGTGCATTTTCGTGGTCTACCTAAATATACAGGGTGTTTCATAATCAAAGCTCGGATATTTCGGTACCGTCTCACCACGCGATCTACCGTTCCGATCGCTCACACATCTATAAGAATGCCAGGCCTGCATTTATCCGTGTTGCGTTCAGAGAATTCAGTACCAATTCATTTAATATCCTTTTT
Source organism: Onthophagus taurus (assembly GCF_036711975.1). Lineage (NCBI taxonomy): Eukaryota > Metazoa > Arthropoda > Insecta > Coleoptera > Scarabaeidae > Onthophagus > Onthophagus taurus. The sequence goes on along the minus strand of NC_091972.1, from coordinate 27,997,665 downwards.
ATTTATCGTTAAATTCATCATTTTCTGAATTAGAATTGTACTATTGTTTCAGTTTTTATAATTTCAAACCGAGTGTATTGAATATTTTATTTAATTTTCATCGAATATTTTCTTGATTTGTTTTAATTAAAAGTGCCTTGTTGTTTTAGGTTTTATAATTTAAAACTACTTCTATTAAGAGTTAATATTTTGATTTTTATTAATTGAATTACCCTATTGTTTTAGTTTTTATAACTTATTCCAATGGCACACTCAATAGCGATTTTTGGCGATACGTTCACATTAATTGACAACAATGTAGCATTTTGCAAAAAAGAAATATCTTCTAAATATGGCCTGTTAGTTCTAGCAGTTACATTTGTGCCAGTTACCAGTTGTGACGTCGAGTTAGGTCGTCAATTTCTGAAGTAAATTTAGAAAAAGTCATTATTATTCAATCATTTCGCCAAATAGGAACTGAGAGTCGAAAGAAATTATAATAAAGTACATAATTACTTGCTTATTTAGCGTTAATACAGACTCTTGCTAACGCGCGCCTATGGATTACCATGACAACGCTGCAGACCAGTGAACTCTGGACCTTGGCTATGCGTCGCTGGTCAATAACGCAACATTCGTGAACTGGGCGACTGGACTTGGGTACCGAAGAATCCGAGCTCTATTCATAATATATGCGCAGGAGTTCAGGATGTGTTAAAATTTTGTCCAAAAATTTGTAAAAAAGTTTCTATCAACTTACTCTCTAAAATGCACCTTTTTCCAAAAAAAAAAAAGCACCAAAAAAATAGGATAATTAATTCTGATTTCAATGATATGTCACATGTATTTCATTTAAAAAAACATTAAATTATTCAAAAAAAAGAATAAACCTGATGATAGTTTCACGAAAACCAAACGTCGGAGAAAATTTCTAGTTATGTCATGACATTTTTCATAAAAAGTTGCTTTAAGAATGATTTTTCAGATTCATGAAAAAACGAAAAATAAAGGAGTTATAGGCAAAAAACGAAAAATTATATTTCAAAAACTAAAAACGGCTCGATCCAAAAGGTCAACACGAAAACTATATGATTTCGAAAGTACACTTTTATGGCCTACCTAAATATATATCTAAAAGTATGATCAGTGAACTAAAAAAGAAGTTTTTGCAAAACTGTTTTCGCCCGGGTTTGAACCGGGGACCTTCCGCGTGTTAGGCGGATGTGATAACCGACTACACCACGAAAACTACATCATTTTTAAAGTGAATGTATATGGCCTACCTCAGCGTACATCTATAGGTATCATTAACGAACAAAAAAAGTTGTTCTAGAACTGTTTTCGCCCGGGTTTGAACCGGGGACCTTCCGCGTGTAAAGCGGATGTGATAACCGACTACACTACGAAAACTATATGATTTCGAAAGTACACTTTTATGGCCTACCTAAATATATATCTAAAAGTATGATCAGTGAACTAAAAAAGAAGTTTTTGCAAAACTGTTTTCGCCCGGGTTTGAACCGGGGACCTTCCGCGTGTTAGGCGGATGTGATAACCGACTACACCACGAAAACTACATCATTTTTAAAGTGAATGTAGATGGCCTACCTCAGCATACATCTCCAGGTATCATTAACGAACAAAAAATTTGTTCTAGAACTGTTTTCGCCCGGGTTTGAACCGGGGGCCTTCCACGTGTAAAGCGGATGTGATAACCGACTACACTACGAAAACGATACGATTTCGAAAGTATATTTTCATGGCCTACCTAAATATATATCTAACAGTATCATCAGTGAACTAAAAAAGAAATTTTTGCAAAACTGTTTTCGCCCGGGTTTGAACCGGGGACCTTCCGCGTGTTAGGCGGATGTGATAACCGACTACACCACGAAAACTACATAATTTTTAAATTGAATGTATATGGCCTACCTCAGCATTGATCTCCAGGTATCAACGAACAAAAAAAAGCATTCCGCGTGTAAAGCAGATGTGATAAGTGATAACCAGAGCCACGACGTTTCGGGCTGTTGATGTCACCATCTGTATAGAGCAGCGAACGGGTTATAGCGTAGTAGTAACATGCTTCTATCGAGCACATCGATGTGCCGCAACGTAACGATACTGGTTGAAAGCTGGCCCATGTAAAATTTGAGAGGGTTCTCTGCGGTGCAGCATTCAATCCGTGTTTGGCCGATTGCCCGACTAAAACTCAACCAGTGGCGTGGTATACTATATGTGGCGTGATGTGGTCCATGTGGCCCGAGTCTCTACCGTAAGGCGACGAGTCGCCAATGAGTTGCCCGACAACGTCGCGGCTCTGGCGATAACCCACTACACTACGAAAACTATATGATAGGGGTGGGCAGAGGTGAAATGAACAGGAGCCTTATGCAGGTTTAATATTTCATGTCATATATCTAATAAAATTGGATTCGATAGTTATTGGAATATTTATTGAAAAGTTAAAGATAATAGGAAAATAGCAAACAAAATACAAAATATTTAATAATTATAAACTCAGCCGATTTTTCTTTGATAATTTTTTAAAATGCAGCATATAATTTGTCAAGGCGATTCGCAAGAATTCTTTGAGACGTTGATTAGTTAATTGTGAGCGATATTTTGTCTTAACTAATTTCATGTGTGAGTATTAACTCCCACAAAAATATGTTGTACCAAAAATTGAAAATAGTCGACAAGCTGCTTTCTTTAAATTAGGATATTTTGTTTCTGGCACCAGTTTCCAAAGGATGGTCAGGGAAAGAGATTTGTGCTGAATTTGTAATGCCTCCTCCTTCATTTCTAGTACTTCTACTTCACCCGATGCTATGTCGGATAGTAATATGTATATCGGAAATTGAAAAACCATCTTGAATTATAGGAATTGCAAATGGATTGACACAAAATGAAATTGTTGATTCGAAATTTCTCACATCTTCAAATCTGGTTTTAAAATTCGTTTTCAACTCTTCAATTTTTTCTTGGTATTCATTAATTTCCGTAATATTAAAAACCCTTGCTTTTAATCGAGGAAAATGTTTAAATATTGTTGACTTGATATTGTTGAGATCATTTTGAAAAAACTAAAGTTTTGATTGAAGTTTAAATACAGTTTGAGACAAATCACTTATAGTTTTTTCTTTTCCTTGCAAAGCTAAATTAAGAGTTTGTAGGTGCTGCATGGTGTGAGTCAGAAACATTAAATCTTGAGGCCAGTTTTCATCGTCCAGTTTTAGACATTGCCTTCCTTGTTCTTTGAAAAATATGCAAATGGAAGTGAGTAATGCATTGAATCGGTTCAAAACATTATAAACTGATAACTATCTTACAATACAGTAAAATGATATATCATTTGCCCATTCATCTCCTTCCTGTTTCAGTTCTTCTAAAAAATTCCTGAACTGACGATGAGTTTTTGCATTTACACGAATTAAATTTATTATTTTCAAAACAATATTCCACACGTTTTCAAATTTTAAATATTTACTTATAACATGTTCGCGATGAATTGTAAAATGAACTGGTACAAACTTTTTGGATCACTTTTCAAAAGACTAATAAGTCCTTGGTTTTTTCCTAACATTACAGTAGCTCCGTCAATCGCAAGGCTTACAAGTTTATCAATATTTTATGGATGCCGCGAGTTGTTCCTCGAATTGTAAGAGTTACAAGATCTAGCATTCTTCTTTTATATGTACTTCTTCAGAAACGTAGCGGACAAAAATCGCTAATTGTGGAACATCTTGAATGTCTGCAGATTTTTCATATTTTAAATTATTCTCATTAGTTTTATTTATTACAGATTAGATTATAGATGAATATCGCAAAAATCTATTTATATACCGTAAAATAGTAATTATTGTAATAAATTTTATATTATAAATTATAATATACTGTCCCTGTAACAAAGATGGAGCCGCATTTGCCCACCGTTGCTCTATAGCGTCTTCTTTCTCTGCAACTTCTATAGGAATATTGTCTTTGTCACGAGAACAACTTGCTTTATTACCGTTCATAATAATTAATTGTTAATAGTTAACTTTGTCAAACGATAAACAACGCGAACTTATTTTGAGGTTAAGTTTGAGCACGGCATGGCACACCAGATCATCATTTAGAACAGAAACAGCCTAAGTCGGCGACTTATGTTGTTTAAGCAGTAAACGGCTGTGGCGACATGGCTGTAATTCGATAACAGTTATCAGCACATAAGTTCCTTCAGCCTGGGGAATGGTCGAAACTGTAAAGTTTACATGGATAACCCAAAATGGCCAAAAAGTGACTTAGGTTGTTTCAGCAATAAGCGATTCAACTGTTTTCGCCCGGGTTTGAACCGGGGGCCTTCCGCGTGTAAAGCGGATGTGATAACTGATAACTAACTACTAAAACTATATGATTTCGAAAGTACATTTTCAAGGCCTACCTAAATATACAGGGTGGAGCAGAATGCAGTCCCAAGTTTCAAAAAATCACTGTAGGGCGGCCAGACCGAACAGAGGGGTGGGGCAGGTGCCGCTAGGTAAGGGGAACAATACCGTTATCAATATCCACCATGCCGAGGTCCGGTGAGCAACGAGACTTTGTTGTGGATACGTTCTTTAAAAACGGGGAAAGTGTTATGGCGACGCAGAGGGCTTAAAACCTAAAACCACTCGGAAATGGATCAATAATGTAGGGGCGACAGGATCTGCAGTTCCTATAAAATCCGTTGGGCGACCTAAAAGTGTGCGAACACCCGAAAACATCACGGCACTAAGACTCAATTGAACAATCTTCAACCCGATTTGCGCGAAAACATGCTGCTGCGCTTCGAATATCGTCCAGATTTGTAAGGCGAATCTTACACTCAGACCTTTACCTGCACCCCTATAAGATGATATGTGCACAGGAATTGAGCCCACAAGACTTTGTAAAACGTGGAGACGCTTGCAATGCAATCCTAACTACTGTACCCCCCGGCACTGTTGTGTGGACTGAAGGTGGCGATTGAGGACGTCATCGCTGGAATGTCGCAAGATATTCTGGGAAGAGTTGCCGAAAACTTCTTTGAAAGACTTAATATGTGTGTTGCTCGCCAAGGCCTCCACTTGGACGCTATTATTTTTAAAACATCGTGAAAAAAAACGGTATTATATGTACTTTTGAGCAATAAAACCTTTTTTTTATTTATCTCGAACCGTTGTCTTACAATTAACCCTGCAAATCAGGGTTATGCCCCAGCCTGTATACCTAAAAGTATCATCAGCGAATTAAAAAAGAAGTTTTAGGCAAAACTGTTTTCGCCCGGGTTTGAACCGGGGACCTTCCGCGTGTTAGGCGGATGTGATAACCGACTACACCACGAAAACTACATCATATTTAAAGTGAATATATATAGCCTACCTCAGCATACATTTATAGGTATTAATGAATAAAAAAAGTTGTTCTAGAACTGTTTTCGCCCGGGTTTGAACCGGGGGCCTTCCGCGTGTAAAGCGGATGTGATAACCGACTACACTACGAAAACTATATAATTTCGAAAGTACATTTTTATGGCCTACCTAAATATATATCTAACAGTACCATCAGTGAACTAAAGAAGAAGTTTTTGCAAAACTGTTTTCGCCCGGGTTTGACCCGGGGACCTTCCGCGTGTTAGGCGGATGTGATAACCGACTACACCACGAAAACTGCATGATTTTTAAAGTGAATGTATATGGCCTACCCCAGCATACATCTCCAGGTATCATTAACGAACAAAAAATTTGTTCTAGAACTGTTTTCGCCCGGGTTTGAACCGGGGGCCTTCCGCGTGTAAAGCGGATGTGATAACCGACTACACTACGAAAACTATATAATTTCGAAAGTACATTTTTATGGCCTACCTAAATATATATCTAAAAGTATGATCAGTGAACTAAAAAAGAAGTTTTTGTAAAACAGCGAGGTGGCTTTCTATCTCTTCCAAAACTAATAAAAAACTCCAGGAAAGAAAAATTCAAGCGAATTATAATAATAAAGCAAATCGAAAAAGACTAATATCAACGAAGCTAATCACATACCAATAATTATCAATGCAGTTATGCTTGATATTATTTCTAAGAATATTCGTACTACTGTTTATCATTAAGACTTCTAATGTTTTTAAAACTTTGTTGTGACTTTTTTTCATAAGTACACATTCTTATTTCCTTCCAAAAATCTAACAACCTCTAACAAGGAAAGTAACACAACTGTAGCACACCGATCTCGATGAAATTTGTATAATTTGTATTTTTTTATACATGCGGTAAATGCCCCTGAGCAGAATTTTAGGGGTTGAAAGTTTGGGGTATAAGTACATTTTTTGCATATATTTCGAAAACAAAAAGTGCTAACAAAATTTGGTAAATTGAAACTGTTGTTTGTTTTTAATAAGCTTTTATTTGATGTATCATACCACAGGGTGAAAATGGGCGAACTACCCTTATTTTTTCGGGTTTGTTTAAAAACCACCCTATAGATTTTGTTGGCGTTAAATATGCAATTCGTAAGAATGATGTGATAAAACTGTCAGGTATTTTGATAATATTGTAAACAGAACCGTAAATTAGTCGCATTTGCCTCTTTAATGAAATCTTTCGCTAAAGTTTATTCATCCATTCCTTTTGTTAATTGGTTTTCAACTCATAAATAAATAATATGACTTATTTATGTATAAGTTTTATATTTACCTCTTCCCCAAGTACTTAACCGCCACTACCCCCAAATGTAGTATATGCCTTACTTTACACTAAAAATTTTACTGTGCGACTAATTTACGGTTCTGTTTAAAATATTATCAAAATACCTGATAGTTTTATCACATCATTCTTACGAAAAGTGTTTTAATGCTAATTCCCGTAATTCGCTGGGGTTGATCTACGACGAATGAGAAAAAACACTTAACTAATATTTTTGAATGTATTACCTTTTCAACCTATGGTATATGTGTGATACATTAAAAAAAACTAATTAAAAATGATTAGATGAAATACTGATGAATATCCGTCCTATCACACAAATAGGTCTAATGCATTTCCATAATGTTGTAGATGACGCAAATTTTGAATTCATCTCTGATAGTACAACCGATATGAATACTATTGCTGCTTGATTCATGCAAACATAGAGTAATGCTTTTGATATTAGTTTTTCGGAAAAAACCCCGCTATACTACTAACAATAGCTCTAAGGTTAAAGTTAAATGGTTTAATAATGATATTCGTGAAATACGGGAAACTTTACATTTTCTCTCTGAGCTACATAACTGCAATTGTGAATTGGTTTCGAAGCAATTTCTGCAACAGTATAAAAAACGATATAAAGCTTTCATAGTTGAAAATAAACGTAATGCCCATAATAATTATATCCTAAACCCAAAAAATAAGCCGTTGGCAGCATGGAATGTAATAAGAAATAACAATCCTCCTCATATAATCCCGCAATCGGATTCCCTGAGTGCGGATGTTTTTAATAACTTTTTCAGTAGGGTTGCTGAGAACATTATTTCAACGTTGCCGATATCCGACGGTAATATAAATAAGTGTCGTCCCGAGTTGATTGGTCAGGTAACTTTTAACTTTAGAGAGGAAAAGAAATTAGAGACATAATGGGAAATCTGAAAAATAATAGTAGTCAAGATTTTTACTCACTTAATAGCAAATTAATAAAAACAATAAGGCATATTATCTGTATACCATTATGTAATCTCATAAATAAATGTATATCCTCTAATATGTTTCCGGATTGCCTGAAAATTTCTAAGAGTGTTCCTGTGTTTAAGAAGTTTTAAGACGATTCGAATTATAGACCTATATTTATAATTTCTATCATAGACAAAATATTCGAAATAATATTAAAAAATAAATTAATTGATTTTCTTGAATGTGGAAACCTCTTGGACCGAGCGCAGTTTGGTTTTAGGAAGAACTGCTCTACTACATCTGCGGTAAACTGTCTGGCGGGTTATGTTCAGGATTGTTTTGAGGATAAATCATATGCGCAGTTCTATGACTTAACCAAGGCATTTGACTGTGTATCACACAGCTTGCTACTGCGAAAGTTGCATAACCTTAACTTTGGCACGGAAAGTGTAAACCTAATAAAATCCTATCTAACAAATCGGCTACAATACGTAAATTATAAGAATCTAACGTCTGCTAAACTACTAATAAAGTATGGTGTTCCTCAAGGGTCAGTGTTGGGTCCCATACTTTTTTTCATTTTTATAAGCGACTTGCCAATTTATGTACCCAATAGTAGTATACTTATTTTATTTGCTGATGATACGTGTACTCTTAGTAGTGCGACATCAAAAGCTGATTTGAAGCAAGAAGTCGATGAGTCTACTCATAATGTCTTGACATGGTTTTCCCATAATCGTTTAAGTATAAATGAAACAAAAACTCAAATGGTAAACTTCTCCTTGAGAAATTTGTTAGCTAAAACGACTTCTATTAAATATCTTGGCATTATTCTTGATGCGGGCTTGACGTGGAAGGACCTTATAATTAGTCTTAACAAGACTTTAAATCGCAGTATATTTTTGTTGCGTAATTTAGTAGCCACTTCCACCGTCATATATCATATGCCACGTTATGTTGGCGTCATTCGACTTTTACCACTTTATTATTTAAAACTCAAAGGAGGTGCCTCAAAGTGATGAGTGGCATTGGGTACAGACAATGCTGCAGAAATGAGTTTCTGAATTTCAAAATATTGACGTTTCCTTGTACTTATATTTTGACATATTTGATGTATGTCAAGAAAAATTTTAATAATTACAAAACTAATGGTAACTACCATGTTTATAACACTCGCAGTGCATCAATCATCAATTGGGTGATGGGGGATTTAGGGTGAGAGATGGAATCAACTATTACGGCATACATTTTATAACATATTACTCGGTCACGTCAAAAGTTTGAGTGCAAACACGTTCAAAACGAAGATTAAAAACTATTTATTAATATAAAATATTTTATCACTTAGATGAATACATGAATAATGGTTTTGGGGATCTTGTATGATTTTGTTGCTTTTGTCAGCCGTTGCCTGTACTCCTCAGGTCTCTATATGTATATTGATGTTGTGTTTTTACTTTTCTTTTCGCGTTCTAGTGATCTCGTGTTATGTAAGTCTGTATATTATATATATATGTATATAAGTAGATTATATATGACTTGTAATATGTATTACTATACAGCATTTTGTACTACTGACTTGTGATAATGCTTAATAGCATATTTTCATTAATAAAGATTATTATTATTATTAACTTGAGGTTTCGCGACACCAGAACTTTTTTAAATGTAGATTTAGATTCATTAAGACTTTACAATCAAATTTGAATTGAAGTTTATTGCAAGTAAAAATGAGAAACAAGTTGCAACATACCTTAATATTAGCCTTTTTAAGGTAGTGTGTGAATTATAACATTTTAATGGTATACTAAAGGTTTGTATTACATTATTCAAGATATGTTAGTGCAATTTTAAAAACATTAAAACGGCTATTGCAAGCAAAAAAATTCTTCACCAACATTTAAATTTATACTTTACCACTAATCCTTCAAACACATTGATTAAAATTGTTTTTGAATTTGCATTTAAGCACTTCTTAGATGGACGCAAATTTGCCATTATCATTTATTGTAAACCAATCATCGCATGTATTCCAAAATGCGATAAAACACAACGACAAACAAAAGTTCATAAAGCAATTATAAGAAAATCTCAAAAATGTAATAATTTCTTGTATATTCTGTAAATAATTTATCTACATCATAGTGTAAAGAGACCTCACGTAAGTTTCAAGATCGATGTTTAATTAAATCGTTCCTCCAATATTAAATTGAATACGCCTACTGTAGGTTTGAAAGAACAAGTACACGTGTTCATACTGCAAAACCGATACTTAATGCAGTTAAGCTATGTAATTATCGTAGTTGATCGGCAATAAATATCGTTCGTGCGGTATGGTTTATGGGGAAACTGATTTTTCTGTAACTCTAATCCTTTTTATTTCTATTTGCAGGTCGCCGCTACTCATTCTTCTCGTCTACCTCACATTATCATCACATGCTAAAAGTCATGTAAGTAGAAAAGCAATAATTTCTATTTCCTCGTAAATTAATTACACAGTTTAAGATACGGGTTAAAGTGGTTGTTAATTAAAAAAGTGGTTAAAAAGTATCTTAAAGAAAGATTTTCTTCAAGTTCTCAAGTTTCTTCAAGTTGTTTAAGTGCGTACTTAAAATATTTCACATAATCATTACAACGTACCCGACAAGTAAGTTCATTGTACCTATAAAACCGTTGACTTCATGCCGGAGTAATATTTTAAAAACCAATTTTAAATCGATTTTTTCGCAACGAATCAATCAAGGTCATTTAGGTTTATTTAAAAAATTTCATATTGGTTGATTAAATTTTTTATCAAGAAAAAAACTAGGTCGCTGATCTTTCCCACCATAAAAAAATAACCAAATTGTATAAACAACCGATTGAACTATTCGCGATTAAACGACGTTGTAAATGTTAAAATTAACTCTTACGCTAAACAGACAAATGGCTCTATTTCCAGTACGCCTGAAAATAAAGTGTTCATTCATGATGCGGAATTCTAGATTCCGAAGAAATGTTTACAAAACCTGTCTCTATCGGGATCTTTCCACAAATAATAACATAATAAATTTTCAAAGCTCACACCTTCACTTTATCTTCATTTCCGTTTTTTTACTTCGCTGTTTATTATGCAATTCACTTGAAACGGTTACGTCACTCGAATTAACCGTCGTATAACGTAAAAGTTTACGGTACACACATCGACGAGCAAAGTATTAATGATGCAACTTTTACTATTCCATTCATTAACTTATCCGTTCATAAAGCGCACGTTTTTACAACCGAACGGCAAATGAAACGTTTTGTCGCCTCATTGCGGTAATTGCTTAGTAATTTCTGTATTAGCTAACGAGTAAGAAAAGACTTAACAGCTTTTTTTTCTACGATAAATTTCGCATTGTCACTCTTATAAATTAATCTTTATAATTTTGAAATATAATATCATTTTTTTCTCGAAGTAAAATATAACTAAATTAGATATGACCAAGTCATCTTCGTTCTATTAACATACAGGTAACCCCCGTACAACACGGTATATACGTTCCTAAAAGACGCCGTGTTATTTAGGTTTCGCAATTAAAAATATATAAACTAATTTAATTAATAAATAAAGGAGTATTAAATGTACTTACTAAAGCAAGTTTACAAAAAGATTAATGTTAACATAATATTATTATTACATATTACATGTCTTCATCACTACGAATCACGCGAGGGCGCTTTCTTTTTGGCGAAACATCATCCTCTGCTCCTTGTTCAGCAGAGAATGATGTTTCATTATTTCTTGTTTGCAAAAAATCTGTTATTTTGGGTTGTTTCTTGTTGGCTGACAGATCTTTAAAAATTTCGTTGTATGGAGCCAAGCATTTGTGAAGTTCTCTTTTAAATTTTGTGCTTCTTTCAGTGGAAGGATCCTCACTGACAAAATATCTTTCCAATTGTTCAGCAATATCTAGGCCTTTTTTTATACCTTTTACAGTAAAATCTTTTACAATAACAGTAACATGTCTGCATTGTTTTCATCGTCGTCATCAGCAAAATCAGTTGTGTTTGTTTCTGATGCCATTTCCAGCAAACTTACCATATCAATTTCTTCTTGTACCAGTAATTCTTGAATATCTTCCACATTCATGTCGTCAAAACCCTCCCCTCCTGCAGACTTAGCAACTTCTACAACTGCATCTAATACTTCGTTATGATCTGGATCAATTAAGTTATCCTTTTCAATTGCCTCTGTCCATAGATTTTTCCAACAACTATTCAATGTTGATGGTTTTAATTCCTTAATGGATGAAGATATGTGATTAATACAGTCCAAAATTCAATAGAATCATCTTCAACTTTAATCAAAATCCATTGCAAAGATGTTCTTATGTAATAAGATTTAAACGTAGATATAATACCTTGATCTAGTCTTTGAAGTAATGAAGTTGTATTCGGCGGTAGAAATATTACTTCAACATTTGGGTGACTAAAATTTTTTGGATGACTTGGTGCATTATCCAATATTAGTAGAATTTTAAAATCTATTTTTTTTGCTTTAAGTACTTCTCCACGCTTGAAAGAAAACAGTTTAAAAACCATATGTAACCCAAGCTTTCTTATTTGCAGCCCAATATACCGGTAAAGCGTTTTTATTAAGTTTTTTCAATGCACGAGGATTGAGGGATTTATAAACTAGCATGGGCTTAACCACGTGATCGCCTGAGGCGTTACTGCACATAAGTAGTGTTAGTAGTCTATCTTTTGCTACCTTAAAACCCGGTGCAGTTTTTTCATTTTTTGAAATAAACGTTCTTTTGGGCATTTTTTTCCACCAAATGCCGGTTTCATCTGCGTTAAAAATCTGATGTGGTGTATATCCACCCTGTTGAATAATTTTTTCCAACTCTTTCGGATACTTTTTAGCAGCTTCACTATCAGCAGATGCGCTCTCTCCTTGTATTATCAGGTTTTGCAATGAAAACCGTTTTTTAAAACGGTCGAATCAACCTTTACTGGCAACAAAATCGGGATTAGTAGCAGATTCTCCACTTTCTATTAAAAAGTTGTAGATTTTTAAGGCTTTATTTTTAATAATATTTGTGTCTAGTGGCATTCGTTTATTTGAGCAATCGTCAATCCAAACACTAAGTGCTTTTTCCATTTTTTCAAGAATTGGTGCTCTACGACGAGCTGTCATATTTGCGGAGACGGAACAACCTGCAGTAACGGAAGATCTAATTTTTTGTTCATTTTTCTGTATAGTACGTATTGTAGCTTCATTCAAATTTAGGGGTTTAGCAACGTATGATATCTTCTCCCCCTTTTTAAGGCGATCCAAAATCTGAATTTTTTGTTCTAATGAAATGAAATCTCTTTTAAGAGGTGTTTTTTTCTTTATAGTAAACATTGTTTGAAGCTAGAAAAAATAATATTTAACATTTTTCAAAGTTTCAATAACAATACATACTTTCTATTACATATATGTAATAAATAAAAATAAAATTATCAAACGTCTAGATGCGCAAAGCTAACACGACTGACACGCTCGAATGAGAAATATCACATCACGAAATAATAGGGGATTTCCCTATAGTTGAAATAAAAATACCGTGTTATATGTACAGTGATCTTCACTACTTCTCGAACCGCGTTAGAGCGAAACCGTGTTGTAAGAAACTGTGTTATATGAAAATTCCTCCTAATTCTCGAATCGTGTTAGAGTGAAACCGTTTTATAAAGATACTTTGTTATACGAAGGTTACCTATAGTTTAATTATCGCTGGTTATACACAATTAATACTTGAACTGAAAATGAAATATATTAAATACAGAAATTTTTTATTGTTGGGTTTTATCTTGTACGACGTAACTGATTCATTAGAACTTTTTAGGTTTCATTATTCGTACGGTTTTGAAATTTTGGTAGTAGGGTTTAATCATCCGAAACTTTCGATTTAAAATACTTTCAAGATGACCGCCACTTCCGGTCTACAAGAAACAAGAAATAGACCACAACTTCGTTATTTTAAATGGATTTCTATACTTAGTTTTCATTGCACCTTTTAATTATATGCGAAAAAATATGTTGACTTTGATAAAGGTTGGTTCCTAGCGTTTCTGGCACTCCGTGCATGTTTTAATAAATTTCCCAATATGAGGGAAACTACGATAAATAGGCATAGGCATGTTTATAGATGATTTGTAGCGAAGTAGATTCTCTCTCTGATAGGTTAAAAAGGTATGAAGCGTTCCATTTAAAATTTTCGACATTCTTGCAATTGAATATAGAGAAACCGTAATTCAAATAGTCTAGCCATATACAACACGACAATTGCATACATTCGGCGGAGGTTTTTCGTGACTCCTACAATGTCTTTAGGTGTGATAGGCCTGTAGTATTCTGGGTGATGGTGCTCTGATCGCCATTACCTCTGCGTTTTCTGTGACAACTCATGGTGACTAGTTTGTCGGAATTAATGCTGTAAGCATAACAATACGCGGACCCGGCTCGTTGTTACATATTTGTTGTATCTATATTCCGCCTTCAGATAATTCAGTCTTGTATTCATTTATTGATCAGCTTTCCGCAATTATTCAGAAATATCCGAACGATAAATTCCTGGTGTGTGGAGACTTCAACTTACCGGAGATATAATGGGCCTTAGATCCCAATGTACACCAATGTGTTGCTTCACGATGTAATGGTAGCGCCCGATCTTTGGATTTTCTTGACGCTCTGTCCCTATGTGGTCCGTTTCAATTCAATCATCACGTTAATGCATTTCATAATACTTTGGACCTGGTAATTGCCAATTTTTATAACACCACTGAACTAACCTTGTGCGATAGCCATCTTATTCGTGAAGATATTGCACACACAACAATTGTGTTTTCCTGTGCGGTCGCCTCGTTACCTAACCTCAATTCCAGAACCTCGGTTTTTTACAATTATCGTAAGGCTGATTTTGGGTCTCTTAATGCTTATCTCGCTGCAATTAATTGGAAGATGGTGTTGAGCGAAGGTGACTTGGATGGCTGCGTTGAATTATTTTATAGTTATGTTCATGACGCTATTGAAAAATTTTTTCCCACATCACTTATCGTTAGACACAAGGGTGACCATACTTTGTGGTTCTCGTCCGATGCTGTACGGGTGATTGAAGATAGGCGATGGAGGCGGTTTGGTGATCTCATAGATTACCTCACATTCTCCCTTTTGAGAGGGAGAGCGAAATTACACACGCCGGGCGGAAACTAACATTACTTTAAACCCAAAACTTTTCTGGTCATTTGTTAGATAACGAAAAAGAGAGAATAATATTCCAGTAATTGTCTCACATAACGGTGTGGTTGCCACTGATGGTTCTGGTGTTTATTCGCTGTTTACCACCTCCGTTCACTCGGTATTTATCCCAGCTCGGCCTGGAACTGCTTCCGACAATAATTTTGATACTGACCATGTCTATGCGATGTACTTTGAGCGTTCAGAGGTTGAGGAGGTGTTGAGAGGTATCGATGTGTCCAAGGGATCGGGAGCGGACCGTATTCCAGCTATTATAATTAGCAATTGCTCGGAATCATTGCCGCTTCCTTTAACTTTTATATACAACCGGTCCATTCAATCTGAGGTTTTTCCACACGTTTGGAAGGAGGCTAATATAATTCCTATCTTCAAATCTGGAGATCGTAGTGAGGTTTCGAATTATACACCTATATCGTTACTACCTCTGTTCAGCAAAATACTTGAAAAGCTTATTTATGAAAGACTATTTTTCACGGTGAAAAGTAGATTAGACCGCAGGTAGCATGGCTTTTTTGCGGGACGCTCGGTCGAGAGTAACTTGCTGGAATATACGCACTACATATTAACGTCAATTGATGATTTTTATCAAGTTGATTCTATTTACACTGATTTCAGTAAGGCTTTCGACCGGGTATCGATCATAAACTTTTGCTTACAAAACTTCGACAGTTCGGTATAGATGAATACTTGGATTCGATGGTTTGCCTCCTATCTGCGTGGAAGAACTATGATGGTCTCGATCGGTGGTTATTTCTCCAACATTATGATGGTTCCTTCTGGCATATCGCAGGGTAGCTACTTAGGTCCTCTCCTATTTAATATTTACATTAATGACATCTTTGAGGTGATTCATAGTGCACAGTGTTTGATGTATGCCGACGACCTAAAATTATTTGCTAGACTGTCCCCACCTCTAGATTGCTCTAGGTTACACCGCGATATTTCTGCGTTGCTCCCTTACTGCAGTTCAAACTTTATTACGCTTAATTCTGGAAAATGTAATGTGCTCTCATTTACAAGGAAGGCGAATGTGGTGAGATATGAGTACGACATCGGTGGCATAACCATACCCAGAGTAACTCAGATTAGAGATTTGGGAGTCATATATGATGAAAAACTGATGTTTGAGGGCCACGTTGGTGCAGTGGTCGCCTAGGCATGGCGCATGCTTGGATTCGTTATGAGAACCACTCAAGCCTTTGCGGATGTCAATGCTATAAAAACTCTGTATTTTGCTTATGTTCATAGAATTCTGAATTTTTATAGCTCCGTTTGAAATCCGCAATATCAAACATATATTTCGAGAATTGAAAGAATTCAAAAGAAATTCGTAAAGTACCTTTGTCATAAGTCCGCAATTAATTATATTGATTACGATTCCACATGCTCATCCTTCAATCTTTTATCTCTTCGTCAACGCCGTCTTTGTAGTGATGCCTTAACATACCACAAAATTATCAATGGCAGCTTCGATTCACCAGCACTTCTGGAAACCATTAATATACCTCGCGTTCCTCCCCGATTGCTTCGATTAGATTATATATTTCACACTCCCATTCCTCGCACGAATGTCTTTCAGAATTCTCCTATGCTGAGTGTACGATGAGGTTCAATATCATGTACAATATTTTTATTAAATTTTAAAAATTATTTTTATTCTACCACGTTTTAGGTTGTTAATCGATAATTTTTTTAAATCTGTTTTTTGTTTTTTGTAAATTATATAACAAATCATTTTATTAAAAACAACTTTTCATGGCACACTTTGTGTGGTGCATGGCACACTTGTAAATTATATAACAAATCATTTTATTAAAAACAACTTTTCATTGCACACTTTGTGTGGTGCATGGCACACTACACTGAGAATGGCACACACTTGTGATCATTTTCGCGTTGGATGTAACTTTTAACTTTTAACGAGTAAGTAAATAACATTAAAATAAATTCATTATTGTTAACTTTTAATTAGTTTAAGTTTGGATTAAAACAATATTGTAAAACAAATATTTTTTCACTGTAGGGTTTCTGAAGATGCCTATAAGGCGATACTAGTCAGACGAATTATAAATAAAATTTTTTTAACCAGTTAAAGTACATTGAAATTTATATTTTTCTCTTGACCATTTATTTCTCCACTGGTAACATGGATTTAATCAATTTTACTTTGTAAAATAAAGAAGTTGTGGTCTACTTCCGGTAGATCGAAAGTAGCGACCATCTTGAAAGTATTTCAGATCTTAGATCTAAAATTTCAGATGATTAACTCTTACTACCAAAATTTCAAAACTATACGAATAGTGGAACCTAAAAAAATTTTAACGAACAAGTTACGTGAAACAACCTCTATAAATAATTTACAGCCCAATAACTGACAACTTGATCATTCTGATATTTCTATTATCTCTCATGTAATTTATAAACTATCGTGTTTCAATTCTATCATCCTATCCGCTGCTGCAAATATTCATGCATTAATAAAGCTCAATAAATATTTTAACTTTGGAGTTGGTTATATTATCCTAAAGTGGCCAGCTGTAGTGGGGTAGCTTATTCTCTGTTTTGTGTGTTTCATATTCAGGTGATGGTATGCCATCTTTTGTGCTTTAGTTATCAACTTGGGAGTGTTTTTTAACTGATACTTGTTAACTTTTCAATTATCATTTTTTTTGTTTGATCTTCTGTACATAATTTATTATGGTTTACATATTAGTACAGAGTAGGGAATTTATTGATATATTAATAGAAGGATTTGTACCGAAAATCACACGAGAGAACAAATATAAGTACGTTTGGACGAAGAGCTGTTTGATTCACGTAAGAAAAGATGATACGGCTAAGGCATTGGTAGTCAAATCCCTGTGAGACTTGAATAAATTACAAGACAGGACTCTTTATCGCTTTAGTTTTCTTTGGGAGTATCACTTCACTATTCATAGGCCTTAACTTCTACTACCAAAATGTCTGAGGCCTACGTTCCAAAATGAATACTATCGCAGTTAATTCTTAAGCGCTATCGACGGATTTTATTTGTCTTACCGAGATCTTTCTCAACCCTACGGTGTCCGACGCGGAACTTGTCAACTCTTCATATATTGTATTGACAGAGAATCAACAGCGTCTACCAAGCGGGATGGTGGACCTTGTCGCTGTCAAGAGCCTCCACTGCGGTGCCGAAGACTTGTGGTTAAAAGTGCGTTGCGGTCAGTATCATTTTCTTTTGTGCTGTGTTTATCTCCCTCCTAATGCCGAGGAGCTACTTGATCTCGTCTTATCCAGTGTATCTACTGTGTGCGATAAATATCTGGATCTTATGATCATTATTGTGGGTGACTTTAATCATCCATCCATCATATGAACTTCATCTGAATCTGATGTTTAATTGATCCTGACAGACACCACCCGCCTTTTGTATTTGTTATATCAGTCAAGTCAACTTACTTGACTGATGGCCCGAAAATTAGTTTTTCTTACTAGAAAGCAAATTCCTTGGGTATAAAGAACCATACCTTCCACGCATGCTTGAGATCTTTTACGCGCATGTTAACTTTGCTATTGATAGATATGTTCCGAAACGAATTTTACCTAAATAACGCTTCCCTTGTTGGTATAACCGTTCTACCATTCGTATTATTAAGGAAAAGCTACAATCACACAAAAAGTGGAAGTCCGGTGGACAGAACTGTGATTATCTATCTTTTTAAATTTTGCCCCGTAGATCTAAGAAATTATTACCTGCTGATTACAGAGCTTATCTGTGTTCTATTCAGTCAGGTGTGTTGGGGAAACCAAAGAAGATATGGTCATTTGTTAGTAACAAAAAAGGTTCCTCATCCAGCATGCCAGCCTCAATGACTTCCTTTGATGGAACCATAATTGATTCGTGTCCTACGATCTCTTGTGCTTTCCCGGATTACTTCTCATCTGTTTTTATAGATGGCACAATCAACAGCTCAGTGGTTGCCCATGGCTCTGGAGTTTTGCCGAGGTTTTCCGCTAATGCAATAATAAATGGAAGTGTTTACTGGTGGTACCACTACCCAAAAAATCTGGTTCCCACACTTTAAATTATATTAGACCCGTATCGGTTCTTCCGGTTCTGTCTAAGGTACTGGAAAAGATACTGGCATCACAGTTAACGGGTCACCTAAATTAGTTTGAAATCTTGCCCGATTTGCAGTCAGGTTTTAGATCTGGCTACAGTTGTGCCACTGCGCTGACAAACGTTATCGATGACATTGTTACGACTAGGGATACGGGATTAACTACAGTGCTTACGCTTTTGGATTTTTCAAAGGCTTTTAATACGATTGATCATAGGTTGCTGTTGTGTATGCTTCATTATGTGTACACAGAGTGTGTTGTGTGGGGGCAGTCGATCCAGCATCTTAAATGTGAAATCGGGCATGCCCCAAAGCTCAGTGCTTGGTCCACTACTGTACTCGATATATACACTGAATATTCAAAAATACATTCGTACTTGTCGCTATCATTTCTATGCGGATGATACACAGATATATTACTCCTTTAAGCCATCGAATGTTGCGTTGGCTTCTAGTCAAATCAATCAGGACTTGAGCGGTATTCTCCGCTTGGCGGATGATCACGGTTTAGTGGTGAATTCGGATAAAACTGTAGGTTTGGTCTTTGCGAATGGAAGAAATAAACTGGCTGCGCAGTGGAATCTTGGATTGCTTATTGGGGGGGCTGAGCTATTGTATCAGGATTCAGCCAGGTATTTAGGAGTCTCGATAGATTCAGAATTAAGATTGAGGAAGCTTGTGTCCTGCCTAGTCAGGAGGACATTTGCCAGTTTAAAGCTGTTATATTCACACAAAGCGGTTTTAAATGTCAAACTTAGAAAATTGATATGTGAGTCATTTGTACTATCACATTTTAATTACTGTGATGCACTTTATCATTCGTTTATAGATCAAGTTAGTGCTGGTAGAATTCAGAGAGTGCAGAATAGTTGCTTATCTATGGTATTAAACGTCGTCAGCATGTTTCTCATATGTTAGAAGCCGCCAATTGGCTAAATATGTGGATATGAAGGTTTTTACATACCGCTTTGTTTTTTCATAGTGTGGTGACTTGGCGAATCCCTCCTTACCGGTATAACTTACAGAACTGATATTCACAATCTCGGTACTCGATTCGGGGCTCAGGTCGCAATTCCAAGGCATAGGACTCAACTATTTAAGAAATCATTGTCATACAATGTTGCAAAGTATTTCATTGATCTTAATCGTTGCTTTTGTTTTGAGTCGAGATATGAATTTAAAAAGGCCGTCATAAAATATTTATCTGAGCTGCGGTCAGGGTGGGTTCGTTGGGTGTGGCAATGTTCGATGTGTTCAAATTGGTCAATTAGTGGTTCTGGTCAAAAGCTGTTTGAGGTATTTAATCTATCTATATTGTTATCTATCTATATTGTTTGAGTTTTTTTCCGGGCTGCGGAACCCAACCCAACCCCGTTCTATTGTAATACACATATATTGCTTTTGTAAAATTCTTTTTTGTTTGTTTGTTTCTTCTTTCCTTTTTTTATATATTAATTTTTGATATTTTTTTTATGTTAAATATGTAAAGTATGTGAGTTGTGCCAATAAATACTATTATTATTATTATAATATTCTGTTGCATCTTGACCTGTCTTCTAGTCCTGGTCCAACTTTATTCTTAGAAGAGTTTGCTATTGAGCTGTCTACGCCACTGTTTCGTATTTTTTTCGAAGTCTTTACTTGAAGGTGTTTTCCCAAGTAAGTTGGAATAACGAAAGCCGTTTTCCAAGCTTTCGTTATTTCAATGTTTAAATCCGGTGTTAAATAGTTGGTATCCAATTACCGTCCTATTTCTATACTTTCAGCTATCCCCAAGGGCTTTGAAAAAATTATCCACGAATATCTTAGTCTCTCTATTTCTCACTCTATATTCAATGAACATGGTTCCCTGTCTCGGCGATCGGTGGAGTCTAATGTTTTGTCCTATGTAAACTTTATTCATTCTGCTTTAAACGAGGATACTGAGATTGACGCAATCTACATCGACTACTTCAACTATCGACAAAATCGATCATACTATTCTTGTATAGAAACTTTTCTCCTTTAATATTCCAGATGGTCTTGTTCACTGGATTATGTCGTATTTATCTAACAGAAGTCAGGCGGTCAGGATTGGTAGCTTTGTATTTGGTTCACATCCGGTGTGCTTCAGGGCAGTCATCTTGGACCCTTACTATTTGTAATGTACATAAACGATATTTCTTGTTGTTTTAAATTTGCTAAGTTTTTAATTTATGCCGACGATAATAAGATATTCACAAGAATCGAGTCTAATCTGGAGTGTCTTAGACTACAGGAAGATCTTGACCGCCTGCATGACTACGGTCGCCTCAAAACTTTACCTAAATTACGACAAATGCCAAAAAATTACATTTGCTTGGAAACGTTATCCTCTCAACTTTCCTTACAACTTTAACGGTACAGCTATCCGGTCCACGGATAAAGCAAAAGATCTTGGCATCATATTGGATTCCAAATTGCGATTTCATCATCATATTGAATTTATGGTGAAGAAATCTACGTAACTTGGGGTTTGTTATCAGGGACAGTTAGAATTTCATGATTTTTTTTGTATCTAACACAAACTTTTATCAAAACTCGCCATTAGTTCGAATTCTCAATGCATATAACCAGGGCTTCAATCATGTATCTCTCTTTAACGTATAGCGGATGTTTTGTTGATCGCTTTATTGTTGTATTTATTTTAGTTTGACACAATTTTTACATTAATTTTCGTTATTATGAGGATCCTTTATTGGGGATACTCTCAATGTATGCATCCCGGATATGCAATAAATAAATACTGAAAGGATATAGGTTAAGTAACTGTAAGTCTGTTTTTTTTTCTTATTTTAGTATGTAATCTTTTTTAATTTATATTTTCTGTAATTTTATTGCGGTCAGATCGTGAATCTCTAATGACGAAAATTTTTCATGAAATCAGCAGTCAAGTCTATTTATCCAAATTTTTCTGTATGATATGTATGTCGTTTATTCTATTTTATTACAAAGTTATCAAAAGAGACAATGCAGTGGTTCGACGCTGGAGAATCATAAAAAAATTCTTTGGCTTTACTTTTTATCAAGAAATGTTGCATTATAATTCTAACTTTGCTCCAGTGCGGGTTATTCAAGCAAAGAATTACGAGAAATAAAAAAACTATAGTTTTTTTTTGTATTTGAGAACCTTTTAATTACGTTAAAAGAAACCATTAAAGTTTTTATTTTTGAAAGTATAAATACTTACTAAAATATTTTAAATTATTTGTAAAAATAAAAGCATTCGTGATGTTGAATGAAAATTAAATCATATAAATGAAAAAAATCAATATAGTATTGTTGTTTAATCTATGGTTTAATCTATTATTCAACCGACCGGATTTCTTTCTGAACGTTGTCGACTGCGTGTCTCCATTAAAACCTTCGCATTGAAAGTTAGCAGCAGACAGCACGTGTCTTTAAATTGCGGACGAGCAGAAATTCTTACGCGTCTGGCGGTCCGTCTGCCGTAAAGTCGACTCTGACTGAGAAACTCTTAAAACCGCTCAGAGCCATTCGATGACTCCGCTTATAAATCACGATTACGTTAATGGTAAGATTGCTATCTGTCCCTCGAAGAGAGCTTCAGCTCTCTGTTGCGGCTGCCGGCGAAGAAATTGGCCGTTTCTTTTTTCTTAGTATTACCATTCTTTGTCTCGTTCTTTCGTTCTCATTACGAAAAAGATAGGGAACTCAATTATTAAAACAATTCTCACGAGAATTTTGAAGAGAATGTCTTTATTATAACACAAATTTTTACACGATTCCTTTTTTTACAAGAATTGGGGTTTATTGAAGTTGTTAAACTTTTAAATAAAAATTTAAATAATTGGCTTCTATTCCATTTAATAACTCATCGTTGTCGTTAGTTTAGGTTGGGTTAGCCATACAAAATCATGTCATCCGTCAATTAAGATCATCATCTGCGAGCTTACTCTTAATTTTATTGCAACGTTACGCCGGGCACGCAGTTCAACTCGAACAATTCGCACTTAATTAATTGCTCGTCGTTTATATCGAGCCAACAAAAACTCAAGTATTCGTTTAAGTTTCCATCTGTGTAGATGTCTTTACCGACAAAGCTCTCTCCACATTGTATAACGACCATCTGGTTTATTCTTCATATGTATATCATATGTTACACAATTAATGGTAATAATTCAAAATTAAAATAACTACAAAAAAGAACATCACCAACAAACATACTAAAATAAATACAGAAATACACAAAAACAAAAAAGTAAAGTATTTATTGAAAGTACAGAACAAATAGTTTAAAAATCAGACAAATTCAAAATAATTAACAATGTGAAGTGCTCCATTTCGAAAATCGCATCCTTCCATCTATATCTAATTCATTATCGACCCTTTTTATTCTGGGTCGAAAATTTCGAACCCAATCAATGGTGGTTGAAGTTGGAGCCATCGTGTTTAATGGAATTAAACTGGGATCATTAAATATGGGAAAATTTAAAGATGTAGGCGTCTCATAATCAGATTCGTCATCGGTGTCGTAATTTTGAACAACTTCTGCTTTTAGAAGTGTTTTAATATCGAGATTTTGAAGAAATTTTTTTCTCATATTGTGAATATTCTCGACGTCGATTGATCTAGCAAAGTCGTCGTAAAGCTTTGAACATTGGTTGGCGTAGATGTGGGGATCTCGTTTAAAGATTTTAAAAGTAATTGGGGGATAAAATAACAGGAATGGTTCTAGAATTCGACCATGGTGCTGATAAAATTTTGGGACTTTTTTCCAAAATTCTTCACGAAATATATCGGAGTTTCGCCTTTCTAAAGGATAATCTGAAAATGTTTTGTTTTTGTCTCCGAATTCTATAATTCCGTCTATGGGAACACCACCTTTACAGCAACTCGATATAATTTTAGGATTATAAAATTGAATCAAAAGTATGTAAAGCTCTCTAAAAGGATCTCTAAGCTGATCTTTTCTTCTTTTTTGTTCCGCTTCATCTAAGTGAGTTATAAACATTAATTTGTGTAAATAATTAGGCGAATTAACTATTTCTTGATGCCGTTCGTAAATATCACATGTTACAACGGTTAATACTTTTAATTTAATAATTCTTCCAAGTAAATCAATTGGTAAATCTTTTCCTCTTTGCAAATATTTCCTGGCATCGTTACAAGCAGTTCTTATAATTTTCATTACAAATTCATCAACATGTAAATTTTTAATCTCATAACTGATTATAAAATCGTAAAGGTCATTCATCGATATAAATTTTAAGGTACCTTTGCCATCAGATTCACTATGATATTTTATCATTAATAATTTTTCTAAATCACTTGCAGTTTTTTCAACGACCAACAGCACATGAACTCTTCTTTTGTCATGAATATCCGATAATGAGATGTTTTCTACAATTTTCTGCCAACCGTTCACACCATCATCTCCGTGAGACATTATAGTAAAATTGATGCCTTTAATAATTTAAAATGATAAAAAAAATTATTAATAATTGTGTACACACGTTGATTTTGACAAATACATTTGACAGAAATCGAACAGAAACCTCTACAATGATTCTCTTGGTCCTATAGTTAATGTTGTACAAGTAGGTTTTCGTTGGTTCATTTATCAGGTTCCACGTAATAAAACTTGAAAGGGAATGGTCAAAATGACGGTCTTTCTAAGCGCCGCCAACCCATTGTTAACGGACGAGATGAATTATGTATGCATACGGAGATCGTATCCATAAATTCCATTTGCTTCACACGGCGTATTTTGATTTAGTGGTCGTATAACGAGATGATCATCACAAAACTTTAACTGCACCAAGAACGAGCTCGTTAAATTATGCATAATAGATGTCACAACCAACCATTTTATGGTTTATATCTTTTGTTGTTTTTAATTCATCGTACTTAATTTTGATATACGCATTCATCACGATGCAATCGAATAATTTAAAACTATCACGTCATAGCTTTTAAATAGATACTTTCAGAATATCTGTGCTTAATACACTTTGAAAAATAGATATTATTTTGTGACAACAAAGAATATCGTTTCACTTATTTATAAAAAAAGTGTTAAAATAGATTGTTGATTAATTAGCATACAAATCATCATTTGATGTTTTTGACTGTCATTCGTCATAAAGAATTTGATATAATCCTACATCACCGTCGTAGGATTTACAAAAGCCGAATTGTTACATTAATTTCATTCAGTTCTATTATGTTGACAGACCATGATTTAATATAATCACCCTATAAATCAGATTAGACCAAAACAGGGGGATCAATCACTTCATGGACGTGCCATCATAATTTAGATGTTTGACAGTATTTGTCCAACCTCACGGAGTAACCAACGACAACCTTAATGTTGTTGTTTGTTAGACTTTGTACACAAGAGGTTTATCACAAAGAGTAAATTGAAGAGGTCGAAAGTGATGCAATAAGATTTCTGGTAACAAAGTCCATACTGTGGGCAGTCAAACCCATAAAACACAAAGTGTTATTAACCATTTAAACAAGAAATCCGTTATTGTTGAAGGAATGGGCCAACAATCTTCACTTAATGTTTCCAGGGGATATGATATAATATGATATTTTGGAAGTTAAGCAACGACTTTAGTCTTAAATTGAAAGTAAAAGATTTGGTTTGGAGCTTAGGTTTGCATTTGTGTAAAAACTGAAAATTAAAAAAAAAAAATTTTAAGTTGTAGCCATAAAACAAAGCTACTGGTGTAGCTTTGTTTAGATGATTATAAGCCATCTTAATATATAGAAAAATGTAAGAAGCTTGAGGTACTAATGAAATAAAATCGACTAATCTGCTTTTATAGTCACAAGTCAATAAAGAAAAGCAATCGAATTTCTTGTACTGGTTTTCAGGGTGAATTGAAGATTGAAATTGAAATTAACAACTTCTTATTTACATAAATGTGACAAATTCAAGTTTATTTGTTTTGCAAAATAGTATTGAACACAAAAATTGAAGTGAATCCTAAAATCACGCATCAACTCTAGAAAAAATGTTTAAACGTTAATTTCAGAAAGTTTGAACAGAAACAGTTTTGGAACATAGTTAAGAAGCTGAAAGGGCAATACGATGCAAAAACATACTGAAAACATGGAAGGACAACTACGCTGCAAGATATAAAGAAGGAGAAAAAGAAGGAGATACCGAACAAAGGATAGTGACTTAAGCCCAAAATGGAAAGCTGCGGGCGATGATAACATACCACCAAAGCCAAAAAAAAATGGGGGTCAACAGTAGAACGGTGGCAGAAAAGATGTTCCACCAGGCTTAGAATATATGAAAAAATACCCCAAAAACATAATCGTGAAAAACCACAAAATGGAGAAACGACTAACTACGAAAATTACAGGGCAGTCTGACTGGCTTAAACTAGTTTTAAGGTGGTTTTAAATAAGTTATAGAGTGACAACGTTGTTGAATATCACATGCCTGTCCTCTATATTTGGCACATGTCAGACCTTGTATGACCGAATTTGATATTAAAGTTTGCACGAAAGTAACGTTGGTAGAAATGAAGACTTATATACTCATGTGATGACATTCTCTGGCGAGAAAAGTTTTTACATGATCATGAATCTTCTGACACAGTTCATCAATCAAATAATGCAAAATCTTTTCCACATGTTCGGATATGTTCTTGACGTCTCCGAAGTTAAAAGCCAATGGGGCCGTTACACATTTTTTGTATTGGCTTATTCGATAGTTTAGCAAAATTAAAAGCTCTTCTACTTTCAATCTCTGAAACACTATCGTCACTATTTGGTGTATAATCGTCGGATGAACCTGAAAATGTATCAAATTCCTATTGGCATACTCAAAAAAGCAAGTGGGCATCAAATGTGTTTGATATAGCGAATACATTTGAAATTTTAAATGGAACATACCCAATTTTAATACGTATTATAAAACTATAAATAAATCTAGTTACTACGATAAATCACATTATTTGTAAAATGCTCAGAATCCCGAGCGTTACTATTAACAATATAGAAAACTACGAATTCATATAATTTTCATATTATCGTATTTTTCTCAATATTTATGCATCTGAATAAAATTTACTGCAAGTTTTCTTGTACGAGGTTTTTTATAGTATGCTGCGAATCCAGACAGTTTTATCATGAAAAACTTCTTCATTTTAGTCGCTTTAAATGATAGTGTCTCTGGAAGTCGTGGCATAAGTTTAATCATAAATACTGGAGTAAAAATGGTGAAGATTCGTATAAAATTTTTAGTCTAAATCTAAACCTTGAATCTTTATGTAAATAACTCGAAAACGATGCGTCTAATCAAAAATTTCTAAGAGTAAATAATTTTAAAATGAAATAGACTCTCAGAATCAATTGGAAAATTTAACGGTATATGACATAATGAAAAAATGTTTTAAGGAAGTAACCTTTGCGAACATTGTGTATAGTATTGATGCCGTAGTTACATAGTTTCAAAAGTGATCTTAAACGATTTTTTATGATAATATTACACTGTTTGCCAAATTGAATTTTTCTAAGACAAACCATATTGAAAATAATTAAGAAAAAGTTTAAAAATTTTTTAACTTTATAGGTCCATATCTTAGCCATTTATGAGTTTAGACCAAAAATGTGTACAGAAATCATAATCATTTTTACTTACAAATATTTGTGATTAAAATTGCCACGACTTACAGATACACCCTGTATTAGAATGTTAGTTTCTTACCTTTGTTTGAAACTCAAAAATATAGATTATTGCTGTCAATTACTTCCTTAGATAACACCTTATTGATCAAATTAAAAATATTTCTAAAATCATAACCCCGGCTAATAGTCTCCGTTTTATAGAATGGCATAAAAGTTGATGTTCTAATTACATTTCGTTTGATAAGTTTCATTTCCTAATCCATAAAGACATTGTTTTGGACAACTTTTTCAATCGCGAGACAAAACCCTTATAGATTTTAATTTATAGTTTCAGATTTATAGTTTAAGCTTGTAATCGACAGTTACTCAAGAGACTAATGTAAAACCTTCTATGTTTAGAGATTCTATGGTAGTCACCAAGCGATCAAACAAACAGCACTGATTTTCACAAGTGCAAGTATGTTTACGATCGAACATTAAGTTTTTCTGCAGTTTAAGAAAAAAAATTAGAATGAACTATAATAGTGCTATAACATCTTTGCAATTTAGAAATCTTTTCAAACAAATCGTAATTAACCCTAATGAAAGGTTTATAAATAAGTGTCATAATTTATAGTTTATCTTCATAGATGTGTCATCAGCATGAATGCAAATGATTATCCATTCATGTATTACACGTCTAGCTTGTTTACATCCAACTATTTATAAATAGAATTATAATGCAGTAGCCATCTAATAACTGACGTCTTCCTATTTGAACTCATTTGCATGGTACGTGCCGACGGACCATTCTTCGCTATGAATCTGTAATGTTTAGAACTGGCCTCTGGTCGAAGCCGCGTATTTATAGATGGAGATGCAATTAAAGGGTTGTCCGGGCTACGGTGGGCTTCGTGTGCGATCCACCGGACATGTGTTTGACACGTTTGATTATTCGTCCGTTCGAACAACGGATGGCTTAGAATTTACCGCGCTTATTAAACAAATTCCAATCAAAATTATATTACAAGAACTTAAAAGATCTTTTATATTGTTGTTTTAGCACGTTCGACATCATAGAGATCGATTTAAACGACAACAAGGTGGTCAGCTTTATCTACCAGGAAGCTATGTAACCGATAATGATGAACCAGATGCCGGTCCTTGGCTGGACTGGTCATCGCCTAGTCCGTGCACCAGGACATGCGGAGGTGGTGTATCTACGCAAGAGAGGCAATGCACTTCAGGGTACTCGTGTAGGGGTCCGATGAAGAGACATTTCTCATGTAACACGCAGGTAAGTCGGTTGCTTCGTACTTTTAGTATAACTCTAAAACCCACGTGGGTGTTGAATAACTAACTTAACATGAATGCTTTACAATGCCCACGTAAACTAGAAGTTAATGTAAGTAGTTAAATTAGTTTTGAATACAATAGAACGAAGGAAGTGATACCATTTCGAACAAATATTTTTTAGGATTGTCCAGATTTAGCAGATTTTAGGTCACAGCAATGTTCGGAATACGATGCGATACCATTTGAAGATGTCTATTATCAGTAAGTTTTTTGAAACCTTAATGATCACGATTTAAATTCTTTAAAATAACAGATGGGTCCCTTATACAAAATCTCCACAACCTTGTGAATTAAATTGTATGCCACGAGGTGAAAGATTCTACTACAGACACAAATTACAAGTAATTGATGGTACGAGGTGTAATGATGAATCCTTAGACGTGTGCGTGGACGGAGAGTGTCAGGTGAAAGAGATTTCGATCAATCCGGTTCGATTTTAAAGATTTTTATCTCGTTTAGCCTGTTGGTTGCGACATGATGCTTGGGTCCAGCGCGAAAGAAGACAAGTGTAGAGTGTGCGGAGGCGACGGCAGCACCTGTAATACCTTTACTGATTTATTGGATATGCAAGATTTGCAGGCTGGTAAGAAAACTAAAAAAATTAAATAAGATTAAAATCTTCATTGTTTTAATTAATTTTTTTTTTGAAAAGGTTATAACGATATCTTATTGATACCAGCGGGTGCTGTAAACATCAAAGTAAGGGAAATCGCGCCGTCAGACAGCTACTTGGGTAAGATAAGCGGAAGTTATTACCAGTAAATTTATTGTATATTTACAAAATTCCTTTGGTGTTATAACATACGGCGACCTATAGTGAGTTATTTATTTTCTCAGCTGTCCGAAACACATCTGGATATTACTATTTAAATGGCAACTGGAGGATTGATTTTCCCAGGACTATAGATTTTGCCGGATCAAAATTTCATTACGATCGTTATCCTCAAGGTTTCAGTGCTCCCGATAGCATTACATGTTTAGGACCCACTGAAGAAGCGTTATTCATAGTTGTAAATATCACAAAAGATACATAACATTTTTATCATAATTATTTATCGATTTACCATATTTTTTAGCTTTTATTTAATCAAAAAGATAATGTAGGTGTTGAATACGAATATAGTACACCGAAAACAATTCATCATTTAGAAGATCCAGAAACTTATGCTTGGACATTTGATCAATTTACAACATGCTCTGCATCTTGTGGTGGAGGTAACTAATTTTGACTTAATATGGTATAACAAAAACTTAATTTTTTTTCGTAATATTTAGGATATCAATACAGAAATGTTACGTGTGCTGGAAGAATGTCTCTTGAAGAAGCCAGCGCCAATTTATGCGATGTCAACAACAAACCCGTTGAATCTCAAAGATGCGGCGAATCTCCTTGCGATCCAATGTGGGTAGCAAAAGACTGGGAAAAATGTTCAGAATCCTGCGGAGAAAATGGTGTTCAAACCAGAAAAATATATTGCGAACAAATTATCTCCGGCGGTGTTCCTAGTATCGTTGATGACCAACAATGTACTAACATTCAAAAACCGCCTTCACAACAACCCTGTAATCAAGGAGTGATTTGCGCAGAATGGCACACAGGACCGTGGAAACCAGTATTTACCTTTACTTTTTCCAAAATATTATTTTCTCATTATAATCGTTTTTAGTGTAACAAATTGTGTGGTAAAGGCAAAGAAACCAGAAAAGTAACCTGCTTCCGTAAAGAATCAGACAAAATCATAGCTTTACCAGATTCCGACTGTACTATGACTGAAAAACCAGTAACAGAAAAAGAATGCATGCTTCGTCCTTGTGAAGGAGTTGATTGGGTTACTTCTGAATGGTCCGGGGTAAGATGAGTTTTCCAACAAACAATTTAAAAACTTACCAAATATTTTTCTTTAAGTGTGAAGATAAATGCGGTTTAAGTGAAGAAACGCGATTTGTAAAATGTGCAACTGCAAGCGGAGATGTTTACGAAGATAAACTTTGCGAAGAAACCGAAATAAAGCCGGCGGCTACGAGAAAATGCGAAAAACAAGCCAAAGGTTGCGAATTTGAATGGCACGCATCTCAATGGAGTGATGTAAGTGGATTTATATTTATTGATAATTTGATTTTTCCAAAGGTCTGTACGTTTAGTGTTCGGCGAAATGCGGTGGTGGAATCCAAACCAGGAAAGTGGTTTGTGTACAAGAAACCGACGACGGATTTAAAAAAGTCGACCCCAACAACTGCGATGAAGGAAAGAAGTACGACGAAAGTAAAAATTGCACAGCTAAAGAAACTGTGTGTCCAGGCGAATGGTTTACTGGGCCTTGGACTGAGGTAATCCAAACATTATATATTAAGACAAGTTTTTCATAATAAATTGTTTTAGTGTTCTGAGAAGTGTGGAGGTGGTGTAAAAGCAAGAAAAGTCATTTGCATGCACGGGGAAACAGTGGTAACTATTAAAGATTGCGATGTAGATGCCACACCGCTTAGTACTGAAGAATGTAATAAACAATTATGTGATAAACAACAACCATCAAGTAGTTCCACGGAAGGAATAGAAATTTCTGAAGCTCCAGCTGAATTATCGACCCTCCCAGAAAAAGAACCCACAGATAGAGATGTTGAACTTGTCGAAGACGACTACGAATTAGTAGATGACGATATTTGCGAGGATGGGGAATTTGTAATGATTGATGATAAAGAAAAATACATAGAAATTGGAGTAGCTGTTGAATCGCACGTAGAAACGAAAGAAGCCACTCTCTCCTCAGATTATATAATGATGAGTGACTCCACTTACGTAAGCCATTCTTCATTTAGTACAGATTATGGTTCTGGTGATTATGAATACACAAAGTCAACAACCGGAGATTTAGGATCGACAGCTTTCGATACAAGCATATCTGAAGGTTCTGGAGATGACACAACTTACTTTAAATCTTCTGCAGGATTCACCGGTACAACAGAATTTGAAGGAAGCGGTAGCGTATTTACGGATGTTAGCGAAGCATTGACGACAACTCTTAGTTGGGAAATCACGACCGTTGAACCAGAGGGCGTTTCTGAAATCAGCACGGAAAAAGAAACCATTTTGTCGACTATTGATGAAGCTGAAACCACCACGACTCATGAAGTAACCGCTATGACTCAAGAAAGCACCAAAGAAACTGATGTAAGCCATGAAGATGATACAACGTCTGTGAAATCAACTGATGGAACAACGACTTTAAAATCAACTGATGGAACAACGACTCTAAAATCAACTGATGGAACAACAACTTTAAAATCAACAGATGAAACCACGCCTTTAAAATCAACAGATGAAACCACTACTCTTAAATCAACTGATGCGACGACAACAATCAAAGATAGTGAGGAAGAAACAACGTTATCAAGTATAAGTGAATCTGAAACGACAGAAGGAATTACTGAAACAACAACAATTGAAGTAACACAACCAACTGACGTAACAACTACAGAAGTGGAATCCACGACACATGAAACGGAACAAACGACGGAAAAAGAGATAACAACTACATCAAAAACAGATTCTACCACTCCAATAGAAGAAGAAACTGATGATAATATACCAGTTGAAGTCGACCCAGAAGACATTACAGAAGACACTCCAAAAACAACTGTATCTGAAAAAGAACTTGAAACATCGACTGCTATGTCGGAGATTCCTACCTCTACAGATTCAGATTTAACAAAAGCAACAGAAACAGAAACGACCATCATAGAAACAACGGGAACAACAGATCACGCTCAAACAACAGTAAGTGAAGCAACTCTTAAAGAATCTGAAAGTACATTAGGATCGACCGAAAGTACAACTCCTCAAACAAAAGAAACTGAAACAACCCTTAAAGAATCAGAAACTTCGTTAGGATCAACTGAAAGTGTCCCTACTGAAACGTCATCAGATAAAGTAACTTCAGAAGAAGATGTAACTGATAAAACAGTAACAACTGAGTCAGTGGGTACAGAAACGAGCGTTACATCTGTAGTTGAAGGAACTGATAAGACCGGAAAAACTGAAGAAAGTTCCACTGTTGATACTGATAAAACAACGATTGAAACGGATGGGTCTGAAGTTACAAAAGAATCAATAGGTACTGATGTTACTGAAGAGTTGCCGAGTACCACCACAATCACAACTGAAATTCCAATTGTGGCAACCACAGCTATGCCTCGTTCCACTAAACCAGGAATTGACGAAATCTTCCCAACCAAACCCAAACAAAAAATGTGCAAGAGAAGGAAGAAGTCTCATTGTAAAGAAACTGAATTTGGATGTTGTTCTGATAAAGTTACTGCTGCTAAAGGACCGTTTAATCAAGGTAAGATTTCATAAAGTTACTTACCAAAAATATTTATCTTTTTATATCTTTCCATCAAGGTTGTCCAACTCATGAAACGTGCAATGAAACTAAATACGGTTGTTGTGAAGATGGTGTTTCTCCAGCTGAAGGAAAAGGATTCAAAGGTTGTCCTGATTCCCAATGCAGTGAGACCCTATTTGGTTGTTGTCCGGATAATAGAACTCCAGCCGAAGGAAACGACAATGAAGGATGTCCACCTTTATGTGCATCATCACCGTAAATTTATTTTAAAAAAGTAGTGATATATTCCTTGCGTTTATAAATTTTAGGTTTGGTTGTTGCAAAGATAATACAACGCAAGCAACGGGTCCTAATGAAAAAGGTTGTCCCGAAGAAAAAGAAGATAAAGAAGTCACAGATCCTCTTTCAACAACGGAAAGTCTCAGCACCGAGACTACGGAAGAATCCGTCGATTGTAACATTTCCGAATTTGGTTGTTGTCCAGATGGAGTTAAAATCGCTCAAGGAGAAAACTTTAAAGGATGCGATATCTTTAAAGACGATTGTAATGAATCTCTATATAAATGTTGCCCTGACGGAGTTACTTCAGGTAAGAATAAAAGAAATTGTTACAGTTGTTATTGTATTTAATTTTGTGATTTTAGCTCGAGGTCCAAATTATAAAGGTTGCGAAACCGAATGTTCTAAATCTACATTCGGATGTTGCCAAGATGGTATCACTCCAGCTCACGGTTATCTTGAAGAAGGGTGTTGCCTTTCCTCTGCTTACGGTTGTTGTCCAGATAATATTAAAGAAGCCCAAGGACCCAACTTCCGTGGATGCAGTTGTCAAAATTCTCCGTATGGTTGTTGTCCCGACAACACCACATCCGCTAAAGGACCCGACAATACCGGATGCGGTTGCCAATATACTCCTCATGGTTGTTGTCCTGACAATTATACTCCTGCTACTGGAGCTAACTTTACAGGATGTCTCTGCCACACTTATCAATTCGGTTGCTGCGCAGATGGTGTCACCATCGCCCAAGGAATGTATCAGCAAGGTTGTGGTTGTAAAGATACTGAATTCGGTTGTTGCTCCGATGATGAAACTCCTGCGGAAGGACCTAACTTCGAAGGATGCAATTGTGCATCCTCTAAGTTTGGTTGTTGTTTAGATGGGGTTAGTGAAGCCCAAGGAGAAAACTTTGACGGTTGTAAAGAAATACCAGAAAATCTCCAAGGTACTATAATACAAATACAAAAAATGTTTGATTAAAAAAACTATATTAAATTATACTTTAGCTAGTTGTAGTCAAGAAAAAGAAAGAGGTCCTTGCAGAAACTATACTGTAAAATGGTTCTATGATATGCAGTACGGCGGATGTTCAAGATTTTGGTACGGTGGTTGTGAAGGAAACGGAAATAGATTCAAAGATAAAAGCGAATGTAACACACTTTGCGTCGAACCCAAAGGAAAAGATCGCTGCAAACTGCCGATGGTTGCTGGCCCATGCGAAGGATATTATCCTCAGTGGTATTATGACAAAGAACGAAATCATTGTGCGCAATTTATTTATGGCGGATGTCTTGGAAATAATAATCGGTTTGAAACTGTTGAAGAATGTAATAATTTATGTGTTAAAGATAGAAACATTGGTAAGATAAAAAATATATATTCTCATACAAACCATAATTATCTAATTACCTGTTATCACCAGACGCTTGTGATCAACCTCTCGAAGAAGGCCCATGTCGTGGTAATTTCTACAAATGGTACTTTAATAAAGAAGAATCTTCTTGTCAACCATTTAGATACGGTGGTTGTGATGGAAATAATAACAATTTCGATTCTGAGTTAGCATGTAAACAAAAATGTGATCAAGCAGGCCGGAAAAAAGGTACCTTTTTAATTATTTTAACACTAAGTTATGGTTGATGGATTATAAACAATAATAATAATTTTTGGTGATATGTTTTGTGAAATGCGTAGTTTAACTAACGGTAGAAATTAACATTATCTTTAATTGAATTTTGCCAGAGCACTGCTCGCTTCCAAGAGTACAAGGTAATTGCACAGAGCGTGTGTCCCGCTGGTACTATGACACGGCGGAAAAACGTTGCATGCCCTTCTATTATTCCGGTTGTAATGGTAATAATAACAACTTTGACAGCGAGTATCAATGTGAAATTGATTGTCCAAAAGATATCGGTAGGTACACTTTTATAGCATGATTCTAAATATTACATAATGTTGCATAAAAACTTTATTATGTTATGGTTATGGTTGTCAGCACAATATTACAAATTAAAGTTTCTAATAGTTTTCATATTATTAAATAGTTAAACACACTTGCCATCTTCCTGCTGACCTTGGAAATTGTAGTGACTACCGCGAACGGTGGTATTACGATACTACAAAGAAGGAATGTAGAAGATTTTATTATGGTGGATGTGGGGGAAATGGAAATAACTTTGAAACTGAGGAAACTTGTAAGGCAAAATGTCCTGAAGATACTCAACCTGAATCGACTTCAGTTGAACCAAAAGTAACCACTCAAGAACCAAGGAGTGAACAAACTGAACATAGTGAACCATTCCTATCAGAATTTTGTTTCTTACCGAATGAAGCTGGACCGTGTCGACAATCCGAAGCTCGGTGGTATTATGATAGAGACGGAGCTTGTAAACGTTTCTTATATGGAGGGTGTGAAGGAAACAGGAATAACTTTAAAACTGCCGAAGAATGTGAACAGAAATGTGATAATGTACAAGGTAACATTTTTGTTATTATTCAAAATCGTCCTTTTAATAATCTAAAATTGTATTCTTAGATTTGTGTTCATTACCAAAAGTTGTTGGGCCATGTAACGGAGAATACAATCAATGGTACTACAATCAAAGTACAGATATGTGCGAACAATTTGTTTATGGAGGCTGTACTGGTAATAAAAATAGATTTGAAGATCAACTTTCCTGTGAACAAAGATGCCGAAGAGGTCCTCCTACCGTCACCCAAGAACCACCCGATGCTGGCCCAAGAGAATCAGATATAGATTTAAGCACAATTTGTTATAAACCTATTGACCAAGGGTTTAGCAATTGTACCGATAACATCCCTGCATATTATTATGAGGCAAGAACTGGTAAATGTTTAGCTTTCACTTATACCGGATGTGGAGGAAACGCAAATAGATACAACACAGCAGAACAATGTGAACGACAATGCGGAACCTTTAGAGGACAAGGTAAATATTAATACAACGCAAGTATTATTAAATTATTTTAAAACCTAAATTTTTGTTTTTAGATGTGTGTAGTTTACCTAAAGATGTAGGTCCATGTCGTGCTCTACTTCCTAAATTCTTCTTCGATACGTCAATTGGTCAATGCGCACCGTTTTATTATGGTGGTTGCGAAGGAAACGGAAATAGATTTAGTACAGCAGAAGAGTGTCAAGCTATTTGTGTTGCAAGGGAAGAAGAAAAACCGGAAAAACCAAGCAGCGGTAAGTACTAAATCTTAGAAAAGTAATTGCGATTACTCCGCCTGAATATAATAAAATTCCAAACGATGTTGCCCCTTTGTAAATATGTACATATTGTTAATTTATGTAAATATATATAAAAAATAACACACCTCTACAGAAATATGCCTCTTACCTGCCGCAATTGGTAATTGTCAGAACGGTGATCATAAGAGATGGTTCTTTGATGAAGCTAGAGGCGAATGCATGGTTTTCATATACAGCGGATGTGGTGGTAACTTTAATAGGTTTACAAGTTTGCAGGAGTGTCAGGAAACGTGTCAGGAATATATGACCCCCGTCTACCATCGTAAGTTTTCTGGGCGAATTACTACTGCTGCAGCTTCATCGCTTTTTTTATAACAATAATACGCAATCTTTTATTTTAAGTGTATTTATCTTAGTACTTACAGAGTGATTCAGTATAAATGCGACAAATTTAAGAGGGAGTTGTATGGAACTCTATCAAAAATTAAGGACAGTTTCATAAAATTATAACATTACAAATAATTTTCTACAAATTATCACCTCTTTAACTTTGTCGCATAAAATATAATATGTTTAACTATAGTGACTATTTTAAACCAAATCTAAAATATTTCTGCTTTCCTAATTTCTAGCTCATCCACCAACACATCAGGAACCAACATCAATGGAAAACCCATGCCAAATTTACACTGATCAATGTAAAAAGATGGACTGTCCGTATGGAGTTAAAGCTTATGTTGATGACAATCAATGTAATCGTTGTAAATGCGATGATCCATGTGAAGGATTTTTATGTCCAGATAGATCCCTATGTGTAGTTGAAGTGAATCTACATAAAACAGATGGAAATGATGCCAACTTTATTGGAGTATGCAGAGAGTGTATGTGTTATTATTCTGATAAACCTTAAAGTTAAATATATTTTCCCGTTTCTAGTTAATAAATCTGGCGAATGTCCACCTATACCACAACACACAAATGCTTGCGACAGAGAATGTTACACTGACGCCCAGTGTCCTTCGATATTGAAGTGTTGCTCGAACGGATGTGGAACTCAATGTATTAGACCAATTGATGATGTCACACCTCCTGCAGAACTTAAGACACCTTCTTATCAAATACCACCAATCACAGAAATTCCATCTATTCCATCTCATTGTAAGAAGTTGGTGACTTGAAGAGAGGGGCGTGTTAATTATAAAATTGCTTATTTATTTACTTAGATTACCCTCCTCAAATTATCGAAAGTGAATTCCAACCGGAAATAACCGCTGGTGAAGGTGATTACGTGATGTTAAGATGTGCCATTTCTGGAAATCCAAATCCCACTATTTCATGGAAGAGAGGTGATTTAATGGTAAGGTCATGTCAAAAGAACCATTTTTTACGTAACTTTCTAAATACAGAAGTAATTCATGATATTCCTTTGATGCCCATGTCCAATTATTTTAACTATAACACGTTATGAGTAGATATTCAAGTACCTGTTTTAGTAGTTACAGTGTTAAATGAATAACGTTTACTAAACTTAAGGTTTTCAGCAAGAGAAATAATTTTAAATAATAACAAACGTTCAAATTAGTTACTCTGCTTATCAAATTTTTAATCAGTACATGTTAATGGCAATATAGCGATAAAAGCAGTATAATTGTATCACCGTCTCATAATCAAAGTCATACAAATTTATCGCCATTTGCTTAACTGACGTGTTGATTTATCTAGCCATGTTCAGACAAATTTGCTTATCTCTCTTACACCTACTAAGAAATATTCTTAGTGACCAAAACAATAATTTTTACACGGTTCTTATGAGGAAGAGAGGATTTCCCGAAAAGATTGCATTTAGACCCGATGTGTAATTTAGATTCAATTGTAATTAAACTTTTAATCTTTTTCTTTGTAGTTTAATATATCTGTGCTTTACTATCCATATACATGAATTTGTTCTACGAAACAGTATGTCGTGAAATTGCAGACACTTTATTCATATGACTTCTCAGGTCCATTGCGGGATCGTGAGTAGTTGAGATGTGCACACACAAGGAGGAACTCCATGACTTGTTCGATAGGGTGTTGTTGACTACCAGCTTGTATCTTATTGTCTCCATTGCTACCAGCATGCATTCAGTTTTTGAAGTAGAACATATCATGGTTAGGTATCCGCTCGCTTTAAGCATATAGCATATTATGCACATTTTCTTTTGGCCTATTTTGTATCCTAGGTTCGGTTATCATTTTCTCGATATTTTACCCATTAAGAAAGTGAACAAAAATGTGATGTGGATTTCACCTTGTCGGATGCCACTTCGTTCGAGGATGTCTTCAGTTAATTTTTTTCTGGGCTTTACTTTAGTCGTGTTGTTAATGTTGAATTTATGTATTATGTTTATGATGTCAACTAGTACTCCTCTTTGTATCAGCAGGTTCAGATTTTTTGTCTAAAAGTGCTATTCAAGATATCATCTTCATTCAAGACTTATTCCATTTGGATTTGCACTAGTCTGGGAATAAAGACTGGCAGATTTCAAAATACACAGAATGAATAATTGTAATACAACATAATAGTTTTTGTGATATAAAAACGATGTTTCTTTTTAAACGCAATAATTTATAATCAAAAAATAAAGAATATTTTTCAAAATTTATAGTTAGTTACAGTTTCCATCAGGAGAAATAATGAAATTTAATTTATGAAATTACACTGGCCAAAATTTAAATGCATGAAAATCGTAAGAACTAGACTGGCTAAACTGTAGTTTGATAGAAGAAATTCTGGAATCACGCTATAAACTGTAAAAAGAAGTTCGGAACTGTTTTAGACTTCAGCAACAAATCGAAAGTTACACTCTGCAACTTTACAGTCAAATCGAATATTAGATTGCATCCATTTCAGATTCACGAACAGGCTTGGAATCATACTATTCCGATTTAAACTGCAAGTAAATATTTGGATTTACTCTGACCAGACTCTACGTTACATGAAAATGTTTGAAATTACGCTGATTAATCTCAAAGTTGCAAGAAGTAGCATGGAAAATTATCTGTTATTCGGTTTCTTCTTGTCACCTATCATCTTCAACAATCATCGTTGTTAAATACAGTTGTAGTAAGATTTTTAAATATTGTTGCTGAATAAATTCTTCAACAACAAATTTATCTTCATAGTACATGAATGCTAACAATTCAGCAATACTGTTATTCGTGAAATCTTGTTAGTCTTAATAACTGCTTTTAGAAACTTTATTCAACGTTCTTTAATTTCTTTTTTTGCTTGGATTAATGGAATATAATTACATGTTTACTCTGCTAAAACGCAGTATTATGTATATTCAGTTAGGCTTTCTATTTCGAATTTTACTTCTAATGCTTCTTCTAAATTCAACTGTCCAGAAATGGCAGATTGATTAAGCAAAAGCAATGCCGACCACATCTGTGTTATCAGAAGTAGACATAGGAGTACCAGAATGATTCAAGTTTTGAATGGAAACAAATAACTCACTTGTAATGATTGCAGAAATGAGGAGGTAGTCCTTTTAGGTTGTCTATTATATCTTTAATGCCATGCACTTATCTGGTAAAGTGTTAATATATTTAAGAAAATTATCAGCATTGTTTCAACCAGTTGGCTGCACGACACCATTCAACCCTGGAGCTCTTTTAAGCATAAACAACTTAAAAATTTTACATGGAAATATGAGATATGGACGCAAAAATGTATCATTGTACTTAAAATGAAAAAAATGTATCGTAGTACTTGGCAAAATGGTAGTACTTTGGTTACATCTGCTTCTTTACACTTGTACATACTCTTGAATTTAATTATTCTACCATAAATTACATAAACTTTAAACGTCATTCTACTTACTTAGATTTCGCTATCTTTTGAATAGCACCAATCCTTTTTATTTATGCTGATATAAGAGACTTCTGTTTGTAATGAACAATCAATTATTTTTAACCCACTCTACATCCTGTTATAAAGAACGTTCTTAAAGTAACCCTAACACTTGAAATATACTTTTACACTTTAAACCGTGACATCATTTTAATTAGAATAGGTTATTTAAGTTGATTAGTTAAATTCGAATTTCCCAAATAGCCTATATTGTTTAATAAGTACTTATTTTGATTGTAAAATTTCTTTCAAGATTGATGGAACAGAACCAAGGTATAGGTTAACATTAGATGGTGCGGCACTTCAAATTATTTCTCTTTACAAAACGGACTCAGGATTGTACCTTTGTACTGCAGACAACAAAATTGGACGGCCATTAACAAAAGAAATTAGACTGGTCGTTGAAGGTAAGACTTTTATTTTTCAACTTAAAAATCTAATTGTTTGTACAGTATTAATTTAATTATCTTATATTGGTGATTAATTTTCTTTTTTCGATTTAATTCTTAACTTTTTCTGTTTTTATTTTTACTAACTTTCTTCTTCTACCTTTCTTAATAAACTTAGACCCAGTAGAAGGTCCCGCACGAATTCTAGACGATCCAAGCCTCGCCAGTGTAACAGTTACCTTAGGCTCACCAGCTACGTTAAATTGTTACGTATACGGCTATCCAAGCTCTGCGGTAGCATGGTTCAAGGATGCCGAGCTAATTCCAATGAAAACGGAAGAATTTACCATCAACAAAGATAGTTCATTATTTATTAACGCAGTGAGATTGCGAAATTTAGGTATCTACACCTGTCAGGCTTATAATGGAATTGGAAAAGCATCGACTTGGTCGGTAACCGTTCAAGCTTTGGGTCCAGTTTATAGTACAGATGCCAATGATAAGAAATATATGAAATATGTTATCGATCGACCGAAAAAGCCAGACGTTACACCTCATCCTATGTATCCTTTTAGACCCAATCGACCCACTGTTGGGTTTACTCCTTCTACTTATCGTCCTGTTCCTACCACTACTAGTATTATAACAACTACTACTACTACTCCAAGACCTAGACCTAGAATAGGTAAATGTTCGAAATTCTTAAAACTGCTTGTAAATAAACTTGAATTGTGAACATTGCTTGCTTGTATGAAATAAAAATGCTTTAGCTATGAAACATTGATTAAATCGGAAATTTTTAAAAGGGCTCTAAGTTCGTTTCTAAAACTTTTTAAAATTGCCGATGCCTTTTAAAATGATCTACTAACAATTTGTTATTAACATTATTATTTTTATTTAGTTCCTGTAACAGCGAACATCACATTAAAAGATACGAAGTTCCCATTAAACACCGACATCCATATTCCTTGTAATGTTGATGGATATCCATTACCGCACGTTCAGTGGTACAAAGATGGAGGGCCGATTTATCCGAACGATCGTATTGAAATAACGGCGAATTATCGATTGATTATAAGAAAAGCAACGGAATCGGATAGTGGTGAATACCGATGCGAGGCGAAAAATGAGCATAGTTCAGCAACAAGTACAACTCCCGTTTTAATTAGAGGTCAGTTATAGAATTTAACATATCAAAAATAATCTTTCATTTCATATTTTTTAGGTCAACTGATTCCAGCAAATTGCACAGATAACGCATTCTTTGCCAATTGTAAACTGATTGTGACGGGAAAATTCTGCAACCATGCCTATTATGCGAAATTCTGTTGTAAATCTTGTACGGAAGCGGGTCAATTGAATGAGCTACAAGGCGACCAACCTGCATCTCTTATAGATAGCAATTTAGTTTAACGGAGAATGATTAAAAAACCCTAGTCCGAATGATAAAGCTATGATTTGCCATCATTAACAGAACTAAGTAAAAGCCCCAAGAATCTATTTTTATAAGATTGTTACCTATAGTCCTCTTTTTTGTTCTTTTTGTAAGTCAATCATCGTCAACGGATGTAAATCGCGACACTTTGTAATATAGATATTTAATTATAACTGATATTGTAATTGTAGTAATTTTGTCCTGTGTAAGTTCACAATGACCCGCTATTATGTCTGTGCAATCAATCTAAGCGAATCATGTATATATATTCTATTATTATTTGAAACAATAAAGATTAAACTGTATAAAAAATGTGTGTTCAGGTATACGTCGTTATTAATACATTGTATTATTTAAAATTATATAAAAGAAAACAATAAGCTGTGTTTTATCAACTTTGGCTGTTTTATTTTCATCATAATATTCATCAAAACAACCAAATCACATTATTTTAAATAAAATTGTTACATTAACAAATAATTAAATTCTGACCTTTGTTCATGAAGAAAACTTAAAAAACTACTTCCAAATTAAAATATTTAAACCACACTATTTATTATTTAACATGTAATTTCTCATATTTATTAATTACATTACTATAATCAAAGCAAATTATTTTCAAAACACCTGTTACTTTAACATTTCTTATTAAAATTATCTCCACTCTCAATATACAGGGTAATTCACATAACAACCGACACAGAGCAGGGACATGTAGAGGACAATAAATTAAGATGATTTAACGCAACTTATCTCTATACTAAGCTGTACCCCTGAGGAGTTATAGGACTTCAAAGTTGGGTATAAAATTAGCTACAAAATCAAAATATGGTATCTATATGTATATTAAGATCTTCCGCTAGCGCAACAGCTATTGAATCTGAAAACTCACACCTAAACTTGAAAAAATAGTTGCATTTATTTTGTTACAGGCCAAGGTAGTTTAATATTGAAACAAGTAAATGCTTACAAATGGGCCAAAACTTGATGATTTACGTACGTTTAATGTTAGCCATGATACAAGATCGTACAAATCAGAGAGGTCCTGCAAGCGAGGCGGTTAGACAAAATGAGAAAAACTGTTAGAACGTTCATGCCGCCAAAATTCAATTTCGAGTCTCAAAACTACATGGAAATAATTAACTGGATGGAGAATAATAATATCTTCTCC
This sequence comes from Onthophagus taurus, assembly GCF_036711975.1. Classification (NCBI taxonomy): domain Eukaryota; kingdom Metazoa; phylum Arthropoda; class Insecta; order Coleoptera; family Scarabaeidae; genus Onthophagus; species Onthophagus taurus. Next base: position 27,953,972 of record NC_091972.1, on the reverse strand, counting down.
TGCACTATTAACACTGCAGTAATCGCGCCTCCGGTTATTACAAGAGTCATCTCTAAGATGACTATTCAATGCATGCAAAAGTATTAACTGATTAGTCCAGACAGACTGTCTACGTCATCTCTTAGATGACATGCGACTATTGGAGTGTTAAGAGTTATCCCCTAATTGGGATGTAATACACAATTTCCAGTTCACACATAAGCCGTTGAACGATGCGTGAAACTCGTCACAACAGCCTCAGGGAAAGTTTGCGGAGTGTGTAATATAGATGGTTTTTCAAAATGAGTTTCTCTAACTTACGACACTTCACACAAAACTTATTTTTTCTTTTCAACATACAAAATTTTTTTTTTGTATCTTCTTCTGAACCCAACCGATGACATTCCTGCTGATATCTTCAAACACGAAAAGTAGTAAGTTCGCCAATGGGTACATTGAAATGAAGGGGGGTGCCCCCTTAACCTTCAGCGTAATAATGCAACAGCCACCATAAATACATATTGTTACCACCCTCCAACCTTATCAAGTTCACAATATATACAAATTGAGTCAAGTTCGCAAAATTAGTTAGTGCTCCTGAGAGAAGCACGTAAAATTATAGAAAGAACAATTTTATTTTCGCCATTCTTCAGTAATGTTGCTGTGACAATGCTAACATGTGATGTGTGTGACAAAGTGTTCACCCTTTCTGATAACTTACGGAGACATCAACAAACAACATGCAATGGAAAACGTCAAAAGGTTGATGATGCTCATCAGTGGGATTATTATGTAAAGTATGTGATAAATATATATGTGGATGAAGTTAGATTCATATTCGAATCTGTACTAGATTCAGATTCATACAATTACAGTTGACCAGACAAGTATTGAACATATTAATTGAAAAATCGTTTTCTGAAACTACAGAAGTTGTAGCAATCTGCGACTACGCTGGATAATTCGAATAGACCCTCTAGTATGTTCCCTGTCTACCCTCACCCTCAGATTTACGTAGAGGCAGAGTGATGAATAAGTCAATTTCCTTGGAAAAACACATTAAATCAAACGAAAATTGATTAGGGGATATAGTTGTATAATCATATATTATACAACAAGACGATCGAAAATACTCGATAATACGAGACGTATTGGTTGAAACACCACGAGACCGAAGGTCGAGTGGTGTTTTTTAAGGCAATACGTCGAGATTCGAGTATTTTCGATTGTCGTGTTGTACAGAGTGTCCCGCAACGATTGTACAATACTGCATCAGCGTATTCTCTGATCGAAAACAGACAAGAAAAGTCTAATAAACATAGGTCCGAAAATGGACCAATTTCGAGATATTCAAAGTTTTAGTTTCATAAGCTGACCTATTGTAAACATCATTAATTCTAACGATTTAGATGCAGTAATTATATGATTACCATGGTTACGATGGTTAAGATAAAGTTTAATAAATAATAATATAATATTAAGTTAATTAATACAGTTCATTAATAATTTAACAAAACAAGTAACAAAGATTGTCGAAGAAAATCGTTCAACCAGCATAAAAACAACGAATATTTAACAAATTGGAAAAGATTCATGTTATAATAAATGTTCAATATGTGCACCATTTACTTCTAAACACAAACGGATACGTTTTCTAAATGAACTTCTAATGCGTTCAAAGATACCAGGAATTTGTTTTACTGTGTCAAATGCGTTACTAATTTTATTCTTCAAATCTTGCACATTTTGAACGTCTTCAGAATAAACAATTTGTTTTAAATGTCCCCAAAACCAAAAATCTAACGAATTTAAATCTGGTGAACGAGGTGGCCACGGGACAGGACCTCCTCGGCCAATCCACTTATTGCCAAATCTGTTATTTAAGTATGGTCGAGTAGCGCGTGTATAATGTGCTGGTGCTCCATCGTGTATAAAGTAGCAATCTTCTAGAATTTGTTGAGGTAATTCATCAAATGCCTCTGTAAGGTCATTTTGTAAAAAATGTATGTAGGCATCGGCTGTCAATCTCTTTGGAAGAAAAAATGGACCTAATAACTGATCACCTATAACTCCAGCCCATACATTAACACTGAATCGCCACTGATGATGAGTTTCTAGTATTGCATGGGGATTTTCATCGCTCCAAACGTGCGCATTATGAATATTAAAAATTCCGCTTTGTGTAAATGTTGCTTCATCCGTAAATACAATGTTTATGGGAAAGTCGACGTTTACTACCTCTTCCTGTATGGCCCACCTACAAAAAATCTCTCTTTTTTCGCCATCATTTTCTGTTAGAGCTTGAACGGTGTTGTAATGATAAGGATAAAGCAACTGCTCCCTTAAAATGCGGTGAACGGTTGTTTTGTTAATGTTTTCTTGTGCAGAAATTCTTCTAATGCTGGTTGAGGCATTTTCATCGACTCATCTCAAAACTGCTTCTTCTAATTCCACCGGCCTTGTGTAATGTCTCTCCGTGGAATGGCTGTGGGTTACGCTTCCCGTTTCTTTTAATCTGAGAAATAGTCTGCTAAAGGTGTGACTATTACGCAATCGTCTGTTCGGGAACCTTTGCGCGTAATGACGAGCTGCTAACGACACATTTCCATCAGCTATTACTATTTTTTTTTTGATTAGACAACTTATCGTAATCATAGTAATGACTTAATTATTATAAAAACAAATCTAAATTCATGATGTTAACAATATCAACTTATGAAACTAAATCTTTGAATATCTCGAAAATGGTCCATTTTCGGACCTATGTTTATTAGGCTTTTTTTGTTTATTTTTGATCATAGAATACGCTGATGCAGTTTTGTACAATCGTCGCGGGACACCCTGTATATGGCTAGACTATTTCATGAATAAAAATATACATACTTTTAGAATTTTTATATTTTTTTAATAAATTACATTGATTGTTATGGAAACATTCATGGATGTCTCGAACTTAATTAAATGTCAAACAAGCGATAATACAAAGTGTAACAAACCGCATTTTGGGATTCGAAAGCGATTAAAAAAAATAATAAAACGCAATACAGGCAGAACTTTGTAATTTAATTACGAAGTTGCGTCTTGAGAACCGAGGGTCCAGACTAAATACTACGTAGGCGGTTCTGGCAGGAATGTGCCGAGGTGGCAGTTAGAGTAGATGGAGCAGGGAAGAAATGAAGAAAAAATCGGGGAGTCGGTTACGGGATTGGAACAGAAAAGCATCGGGCGAAACCGGGAAATTAAAGTTTTTGTTGTGTTTTTAAATTCGAGTCGTGCGATTTGAACTTATAGCAATTTAGTTATAAAATTCGTTGAATTGGATTCTCTTTCTTCGATGAATATTTTACTTTAACAAACGGGTAAGCGTTATTAAAATCTTAAACTTCCGATTTCTCATTGAACCTGCTAACCACCTCGGCAAATTCCGTAATGATGTTGTTGAATAGCTTATGTCATGTAATTTTTACTTTTTAAAATCTTTGTCAGTTGTTTTTTTTTATATATATAATATAATACGTTCTTGTTCAAAAATAAAGCAAACTTATTCTTTAGCAGTGAAATTTCGTTTTCTTTCAATCTATTTTTATTCTTAATTTCAAATTACTGCCGTTCGCTTTCAAGTGAACGAATGCAGTGTGCCAAACCCTAACTCAGTCATTGCTAGCTATCAAGAAAACGGTAGTGCGTGGACAGTTGGGTACGCGAGCCGCTCCGTGGACCTAGCTAGGAAACCCACTACGGGAAACGAGAACTTCTCGAGAGCTAGTTTGTGACAAACTGGTGTCAGGTGTGGGGTTGGCACAATTTGATGTAAAAGTAGAAATAAAATCTAATTGTTATTTTTTTATTTTGTTTTTGTTACTATTTCGTGTTTCAAAATTTAAAGATTTCGAGTTAATTTTCTTTAATGTTTTGTCAATCATTCTTTTGTTTGTACGTATAAAGTAATAAATTTTGTCGTGCAGGGGTTAGTAGGTGAATATTTTGTGACTATCATTAAAAATAATAAAAATCTTAATCACTATGAACGCCGATGATAACGTAGCAGAAATTCCGGGCGAAGCTGAAGGTTCTATTCTAACAACACCAATGATGGTTACACCGATTTCTTTAGGAATGTTAGCAGGAACGGTAGAATCTTTTTCAGGTCGAGAAAATGTTAAACTGTATTTTGAAAGGTTAGAGCAACGTGCGATCTTAGATAATTGGAATGAAACACAAATGCTTCATATTGTTAGGTATCGATTGAGTGGAGAGGCTTATAAATTTTATAAGGCGGAAACAAACTTACAGAGTAATCAGGTCACATATGTAGAATTACGGGAAAAATTAATTAAAAAGTTTACCCCGCGAAAATTACCGGGAGAAGCACTAGGGAAATTAATGCGCGCGTTCCAAAAACACGATGAATCCGTGTCGTCTTACGTAACCAGTATAAAGTCTATCGCGAATGAGATTATCGAGGAGGACAAAGCGAAAGTAACAGCAGCAGAATTACCGGGAGTTATTATAAAAATTAATGAATTAGCACTAAGTCAATTTAAAGTGGGAATGAAACGTGAATTAAGTCAAATGGTAGGAACGTTACTTATGCGTGAAACGGATTTAACTCTAGATAAAGCGGAAGAGATCGCATCATTTGAAGAATTAAATCAGGCTACAAACCGAAATCGTCCAAATCGAATTAATATAGGAGCGGTGGATACGACTACTAGATTATGTTACAGATGCGGAAAGTCAGGTCATTTTGCGAAATTTTGTAATGCACAGACAACCGTGTTTAATTGTTATAATTGCGGAAAACCCGGTCATATTAGTAAACAATGTAGGTTACCTTCAAATAAAATGCAACCGAACTACGACCAAAGGCGTGACCTCCCACGCCGTGTTAGTTTTCAAGAGGGTCATTCATCCGATAAGGTAAACAACCGCGACCGAAGAAATTTTTATTACCAACAGCGAGATTATCAAAACGAACCGCGACGTAATGTAAACGATAACAATTATACGGGCCGACAATCGCCCCCGCGGGTTACTAGATCACCGCAAATTCCCGCAAATAACAGGTACAATGAGACGAACTCTTTAAACGCATATCGTCCTGCGGTGAATACCCGAACCGCAGGAGACTCGAATTAAAGGGTTACGATAGGTCAATAAAGCCTGTCGAAAATTATGACCCAACTGTAAATAAGATTATACCGCATATGAGACTCATTTTTGAAACACCTTTTTCTATTAAATTGTTCAATAAAACCAAACCAATAACGATGTTAGTAGACACCGGTTCTCCTGTTACGATAATTAAACATTCTTGTGTAATTTCGGAAGCAATTAAACCTATGTCGGGAGATTTTAGTATTTCGGGAATAACGGGACACGGAATTGACATGCTAGGTACGACTGAGTTAAATTTTTCATTGGGGAATGAATCGAATTTAGGAGATTTCTCGTGCTATGTATGTTTGGACAATTTGCCTTTAACCACAGATGGAGTATTGGGACGCGATTTTATGGAATTTCACAATGTAATTATTGATTTTAGTAAAGGTAGCCTAAATGTAGGAGGTATCGATGTTAGATTTTCAAGTATCATGAACGTCAATTTGGGGTCGCAGCGTATTGTGTCTACAGATTCCCTTGAATGTAGAGAATCCACCACATCAGGTTTGGGTGTAGGTCAGGTAGATAATTTGGAACTCGCGAATGATTATATATCAGAATTATCAACGGAAATAAATTTAATCGAACCGCAAGTAACAAGGACGGAGTATCTAATAAAGAAACGTGAAGTCGAAGAAAAGTACGTAACCGAGGAGACGAATCAACGAACGAGGTTTATGCCACTCGAGGTAAACGTTTTGGTAGAAGAGTTTGGGGAGTTAAGTTCAGATAGCAACGATGACTATGAAACCGGGTATCGCCGAATGATCGATGTAAATGTGGACAGGGATTGTCACGATAGAAGAATAGAAGAAGAAGAAAAAAAAACAGAGAAATTAAAGACTAAAGAAAGTCAAAGGGAGAGCCGAGAAGGCGAAATTCAAGAAGACCCCAGCGGAAGTAGTGGATTAGTGACGCAGAAGTCACGAATTGTTGCAGAAAATAATGAGTTAAGGGAATGCGAAAATGAAGAAGAAATTAAGGATGAAACTGATATGAAAGATACGGAAGAAAACGAAATAAACAATGATAAAAACTGTCAATGTAATCCTGTTATCACCGTTGAAGAAGATATCGTTGAACCGTTTACAGAGAAGGTGTTAGCGGTTGACGTGCGTAATAATAATAAAAAGAACGACATTGTAATTGAATCAAGTAAAACGCCCTTTCATCCAAATATATTAATAGGAAGATGTGCTGTTCCAAGAGGGGAAAAACCACGAGTATTGGTTGCAAACATATGAGAAGAATCAATAACGATTCCAAAGCATACAGAGATAGCTAGAGCGTATAGTTGTATAATACCGAATAAGAAGGTTAATCCAGAAGTAAAAAGCGAGATGGTTGCAATGATAAGAGAAAACGAAGAGACATCAACATTTTTGGAATCGATCTCATTGGCTCATCTATCAGAAACAGACAAAGAGAAAGTTGAAAAATTGTTATTAGATTATCGAGATATTTTCGACAATAGTGACGAAAGTTTTACGAAAACTCACAAGGTCAAACATCAAATTATTACTGAGAATGTACCACCAATTAGTAAACGTCCATATAGAGTACCAGTTCATCAACGAGAGTTCTTACAGGAAGAAATAGATAAGCTGTTAAAGAAAAATATTATTAAACCATCTCATTCACCCTGGTCGGCGCCGGTTGTAATCGTTAACCGGCAGATGTCAGACGGATCGATAAAACCCCGAGTATGTATAGATTACCGAGGACTCAACGCGGTAACTAAGAAAGATGTGTACCCGTTGCCGAATCTGCAAGAGACAGTAGATGTGTTAGGGAAGACTAATCTGTTTAGCGTGTTTGATGTAGCGTCGGCGTACCATCAAATAGAAGTGGAGAAGAATGACCGAGAAAAAACAGCTTTCTCCACGCCGTTCGGGCACTATGAGAGCAACCGAATGATGTTTGGGCTAGTAAATGCCCCCGCGACGTTTCAGCGCTTCATGAATTTTACATTTTCGGGATTGTTAGGTACTCATTGCCTCGTCTATTTAGATGATATAATAATTTTCAATGGAACGGGTGTCGACGATCATGTGAACAAACTACAAACTATTTTTGATAGAATCCGAGATGCAGGACTAAAACTTAAGATGGAGAAAAGCCAGATCGCGGTCCCAAAGGTGTCTTATCTTGGTCACATAATATCTGCCCAAGGCGTTCAACCGGATCCGGGAAAAATCAATTCGATACAGAATTTCCCCGTTCCAAAAAACGTTAGGAATTGTAGAGAATTTTTGGGGCTGGTGGGATGGTATAGGAAATTTATACCGGACTTTACCCGATTAGCGGCCCCAATTACGAAGTTAACGCGCAAAGATGTCGCGTTTAAATTCGAAAAAGAGCAATTGGAAGCGGTGGAAAGCTTAAAGGCCGCGATAACATCAGAATCGGTATTAATTTTCCCAGATTTCAATGAGCCTTTCATCTTGGCTACAGACGCGAGTAACACAGGATTAGGTGCTATACTTAGTCAGGTGAGAGAGGGAAATGAACGCCCTGTGGCTTTCGCTAGTAGAGGACTAAAGAAGGCTGAGCTAAACTATTCGACTACCGAAAAAGAGTGTCTTGCTGTCATATTTGGGATAAAGCAATTTCGGTGCTACTTATATGGACGCCGTTTCACTATCATAACAGACCACAGACCATTGAAATGGTTGATGAATATCAAAGACCCGAGCTCGAGACTAGCACGATGGGCTTTAATGCTAATGGAGTATGACTTCGAGATTATCCACAGACCGGGCCGAAAGCATGGAAACGTGGATGCTCTCAGCCGAAACAGTATAGTTTCCCTAATCCGAAAGGATGAGAAAGATAAGTTATGCATTAATGAAGTAGAGGGAAATTTGTTTGATGCTCCCCAAGGTTGGGTATTAGCTCATTGCGTTTCGGCTGATTTTGCGATGGGAGCTGGTGTTGCAAAGGAATTTAAAAAGCGATTTGGCTCCGTTGAAAAATTAAGATCCGAGGAGAAAGGAGTTGGTGACATAGTACCGCAAATAGCGGAGAAACGAAAAATATACCATTTAATTACAAAGGACGAATACTACCATAAACCAACGTACCACATGTTGAGACAGTGTCTAGAAACGTTACGGGAGGAAATGAATAAATCTGGGGAGAGATATTTGGCAATATCCAGAATAGGATGTGGTCTCGATAAACTAAAGTGGAGCCTAGTTAAAGAAGAATTAAGAGAATGTTTTGAGGGAACGAATACCATGATAATGGTATATAAATTACCTTTTGTTAAAAACAAAACACTATGTAAAATACAGGAAAATATAGCAACGCCAGGTTGGGATAAAAATGTTATTTTGAAAGAACAAGATAAGGACGAGTTTTGCATTGAAATACGGGATTCGCTTTCATCAAACAAAGATCTTAGGGATAGTTATTTCATAGATAATGATAAGCTCTTATTTAAAACTGATGAGTTAGGAAAAGAAGTACTAGTGTTGCCGAAATCATTTGTGCAGAAGGCTTTGCATGATTACCACGATTTACCATTTGCAGGTCATGGCGGTCAAGCGAAAACATTAGCTTTACTTAAGGATAGGGTATTTTGGCCGTCTATGACACGTGATGTTAAAAAGTATTGTTCGAATTGTGAGTCATGCAATAGACGTAAAACTTCCCCCCATATGTCTAGAGCACCCTTGCAAAAATTTACAACTGTTCGAAAGCCATTCGAAAGAAGTTCAATGGACATAGTGGGTCCGTTACCAACAACATACAAAGGAAACAAGTATATACTTACGTTCCAGGACTATTTCACCAAATATTTAGAGGCAGTAGCCTTACCTGATCAGAAGGCTGATACTGTGGCTCGAGCTTTTGTAACACAAATAGTAAGTCGCCACGGTACTCCTCTGCAGTTGCTCACCGATCAGGGTACAAATTTTGTGTCGTCACTCATGAAGGAAATTTGTAAGCTATTAAATATCGACAAAATACAAACCACACCGTATCATCCCGAGTGCAATGGTCTTATCGAGAGAAGTCATCGGGTGATCAAAGACGTACTATCTCACTATGTTAAAAAGGACCAAAGAACCTGGGATGAATGGTTACCCTATGTTCTTCTGGCGTACAGATCAACGGTGCATAGCAGTACGGGCTATACCCCCCACTTTTTGTTATACGGCAGGGAAATGGAATTACCAGTGGATGTTTTTCTCCGACCCTCCAGGTGTAAGTACGACTGTGATGAGAACTATGTGACGGAATTGGCAGCGCGAATGAACCACGTGTATGAGACGGTTTTTGAAAGTTTGCAGCTTGCCGCTCGAAGACAGGCTGAGTATTATAATAAAAGAAGTAAGCACAGAGATTTTTACGTAGGAGAGTTGGTACTCTTAAAAGACACATCTATAAAACCAGGTCTAAATAGAAAATTAGCCCAACCTTGGATAGGACCGTACATGATTACAAAAACTAAAGGACCAGAGAACTACGAAATTACATCAGTAAACGGAAAGCTAAAATCTATTGTACATAGTAATAGATTGAAATCATTTCGAACTAATAAAGAATCAACCCCGAAAGAGTGTAAAAGCCTAGATTCGAATGTACACCTCGAAGAAATAAACGAAGACCGGTATGTTGAGCCACATATGCCGATAATCAGTTTACATACACCGGATCTGACTTTTCGAAAAAATACAGGAGTAACAGATTTACTAAATGAGACCCCCTGCCCAAAAATTAATATATGTCCGAGACGATTAATTCTAGAAGAGAGTGATGATACTAGTACAGCAGAAAATCTGGAAGGGAAAAATGAATGTATGAGTAAGGAGTTGTTGGAGTCAATAGCTGAACCTTCTGAAAACCCTTCAGAAATAGAAAGAGAACGTGAGGACGATAGCATTATTATTAAGGCACCAGAATTAATAGATGAACCCCTTGAAGAACCGTTGGCAATACGACGGGAGAGGAGAGCCATAAAACTTCCAGCTAGGTATAGGTAAAGTATAAGGTATACAGGTAAAAAAAAAAAGAAAAAAAAAATAAATAACTAATAAATAAATAAAAATATTAATATTAAAATAAGTAAATTAATAAGTTAAATACTAAAATTAAAAAGAAAATAAATTTATTTATTTTTTTTTAAATAATAAAAAAAAAATATATAATTAATAGCTTTTATTGTCTATTCTGTTGTTGATTACTAAACACCGGAAAATCGGATTTTTGTTTTTGTTTGTTTCAGCGCTCTTAACTACTTTATTGGCGATTGGAGCCTACATAATTATAGGATTAACAATTTATTATCGCATACGATTGTAGCGCCCGTAGTGTTAATATTAGTCTCATATCGCTAAAAAAAAAAAAACGTTGGAGATTGTTCACAAATAAGGTCCAATTATGTAGAAAACATGTTACAAGTGCAAATAGTCCAAAGAGCCCGGATTCACCGACAAATCGTATATAGAAACACATAAAAATCGCTTATTGTTGGCCCCGTTATCACCAACCACCGTTAGTTTGCTCGCTAAGAATGAAACGAGTTATGTCGGCCGTGCAATCGGAGAAGTCCTGTACATATTGAAATGTGTACCAAAGAGAGTGCAAGTAAGAAAAACGTATACTTGTTACCATGAACTTCCTGTCTCTGATACGGATAACCGGTCCTATTTTGAGTCGCCAATGACACATGTACTCCTGGACTATGCAGACCAGGTTGACCGCAACCTCATTAATTCACCAATGTATCAGATTGAAAAGCCCTGGGTAGCCTTAACACCACTGCAGGTATCCCAGACACCACCTGATGGACTTCTACCTTATGAAGATTCAGAAATCAAAATTTAGTACCATTATGAATTTGGGAGTGGCCGAAATTTATAACAACGAAGACGTCAGACAAGCACAAGAAATAGTACAAGTCGGCTTGGAACGATCAGCTATAAACAATGTCATTATTAGAAAAATCCAGGGAAAGAAGACAGAAAAATAAGAACTGGATTCAACTATTTCATGCGGAAGAGTTGCGTAAATTTGCTAAGAGCACGTTATCGCACGAGTGATTGTTTTATTGTGTTTCGTAAAGGGACTCGCTAGCGTGATATTGAATGGCTACGCAATATATAAAACCTTGGGATGCGGTATCGTCATCTTGGCCAGTTGTGGAAAAATTTTACGATGTGGCTTCTTAATCAGAGAAGGGGTGAGGATCTTGCTTCGCCAGAAACTCCGACTAACATAGTTCCTGAGGCAACCAATTCCACAAGCCCTGAAGTGATGGTTTCAAATATATATTCTGAGGTACCGACCTCTCCAAGTTGGATGCGGAAATAAATGGTAACCAAGATTCAGACAACTTCGTCTGTTACAGATCCTATTAAACCAAGAATACTTACTCCGAAATTGTCCTTCATTCAAAAAAATCCTGAAATATACGATTCCTATCATTTGTAAATAAAAAAAAAACATTCTAAATAAATCAACAATGTCTTATCGTCGACACATAAATGGAGCCAGCTGAGAACATGTTTATTTTCCACCGAAGAAATGTAGTAGCACCCGTCAGGTCGCCCCGAGATGTGATGACAGCTTCTCTACTTCGACTACTTGACTGTGCGTGCGTGGTAGTTCTTAAACGTTTTGGTGTGAAGGACTATGTTACAACTTTTAAAATAATTTTTAATAAATTAAGTGTTAAAATCGGTGAAAGACTCTTAAGAAAGTGACTAAAATGCATATGTAAAAAAAAAAAGAAATTGACTTTTTGTTTCAAAAGAATATCAATAAAAATGTGTTTCCGTAATTAAAATTATGTGAAAATTGGACTCTATGTTACTGAGAAGTGTTTAGATGTAGACTTTTTGTAACGATTGAGATTGTTGATTCTTAAGATTTCAAGTAGATATCGGAAATACTAGAATGCGGTTTGTATTGTTCATTTTGGTATCATAAATAAGGCTCTTAGGGGAGCCTTCTTTTAAAAAGGTGGGAGGGATGTAACAAACCGCATTTTGGGATTCGAAAGCGATTAAAAAAAATAATAAAACGCAATACAGGCAGAACTTTGTAATTTAATTACGAAGTTGCGTCTTGAGAACCGAGGGTCCAGACTAAATACTACGTAGGCGGTTCTGGCAGGAATGTGCCGAGGTGGCAGTTAGAGTAGATGGAGCAGGGAAGAAATGAAGAAAAAATCGGGGAGTCGGTTACGGGATTGGAACAGAAAAGCATCGGGCGAAACCGGGAAATTAAAGTTTTTGTTGTGTTTTTAAATTCGAGTCGTGCGATTTGAACTTATAGCAATTTAGTTATAAAATTCGTTGAATTGGATTCTCTTTCTTCGATGAATATTTTACTTTAACAAACGGGTAAGCGTTATTAAAATCTTAAACTTCCGATTTCTCATTGAACCTGCTAACCACCTCGGCAAATTCCGTAATGATGTTGTTGAATAGCTTATGTCATGTAATTTTTACTTTTTAAAATCTTTGTCAGTTGTTTTTTTTTATATATATAATATAATACGTTCTTGTTCAAAAATAAAGCAAACTTATTCTTTAGCAGTGAAATTTCGTTTTCTTTCAATCTATTTTTATTCTTAATTTCAAATTACTGCCGTTCGCTTTCAAGTGAACGAATGCAGTGTGCCAAACCCTAACTCAGTCATTGCTAGCTATCAAGAAAACGGTAGTGCGTGGACAGTTGGGTACGCGAGCCGCTCCGTGGACCTAGCTAGGAAACCCACTACGGGAAACGAGAACTTCTCGAGAGCTAGTTTGTGACAAAAGGTTCGTATTACAGCGATAATACAAAGGTTCGTATTATCGTTCTCCATGGTTACGGCCAAATAACCGCTGAAATACTGGCAATTGCCGGAAAACCCCGAATTCTTATTGGCTGTTAACGTTATGAATGAAATAGTCACTATAAATGGCGACAAAAATTTGATGTATTAGCAAACCCATATATTTTCAAAGAATTTGTTTCATCTTCTGACAACAAATGTTCATTCAAACACAGAATATCAAAATTATTATCTTTGGCAAAAATTTCAAGCTGCAAGTTTTTACCATTAAGACCCTGTATATTATAGTGTAACATTTTAATTGTCTTACACGCCATCATCGCCCGGATTAACAAACTTAACACTAATTTCATTATCATATACGCCATAAGCTAGTTTACTGTTACAAATGGATTTAGGTAACAAAAATTATGATCAGAACAATCGATTTCAAATCTTTCTTTTCAAAAATCAACATAAATCAACAACATGTTAAAACTTCTTAGAATATTTACAAGAAACTATTACTTACACTAAATACTTAACCAAACATTATACGCTTAACGAAACAGAACGACTCGAAAGATTTGACCATTCGGCTGATTATGTCCTAATCTAAAGGTCGAAACCGGTACTGAGGAAATTTACAAATAAAACAGGAAAGAAGTTTTTTATAGTGTTTTTTTATTAATAATACCTTAATTAAAACCTGCAACATGGATTCTATCAAATTTACTTCTTAAGTTCTAAGGAACATGTAAAAATAAAATCATTTAATACAAGGAATAAAATTATAACATTAGCTTTGATCTTTACAATACGTATAATGAATTTGTAGATGAAATTAAGACGAAAATGTCGGAATTTCAAGAAAGAGACTCAGGTAAGTTAATATTCATAAATATTATCGACATTATGAGGTAATTAAATTATACAGAGTGGTCCGTTACTAATGGGACACAGAGTAACAGCGAATTCCTTACATTAAATTATTACTATTTAACCCAACTTATGTTAGTCTAATTGTTAATAATAACGAAGATACAGATGGTTACAGATTAAGACGTAAATGTCGGAATTTCAAGAAAGAGACTCAGGTAAGTTAATATTCATAAAATAAATATTATTAACATTACGAAGCTAATTAAATTATATAATGTTACAGGTTGGACTTTAATAGAGATTTTATATTTAGTAGTAAACTGCAACAAGTACAACCCTACTGGAGCATCTAGCTATTGCAACTGAATGAAAAAAAAACACAAAGAATTGAGTTTCACACTAAATCCACTGGTGCAACAGCAGCTAAACTACTGGGAGTACTCCTAGAGAGTTCTCTGAAATGGAATACACAGAAACATGAAGTTGGAAAAAAACTCAGTTCAGTAGTTTTCCAGCTAAGAATAGTGATGAGATTGATATATCGACATACAGCAATGAAGGTGTATTACTCAAATTTCCAAAGCATTATATCTTATAGTGTGTTGTTCTGGAGAAGTTCCCTAGGAGCTGAACCATTGTTTAAAGAATTAAAAATAATCACTGTCTATTTGCTGTATATCTATAGATGTTTTAGTTTCATAAAACAAATCATGAATGATGTGTCGTATAGAGCGCAATATCATCAATACAGTACGAGGAACAACGCATCTCTACAAATTCCATACCACCAACGAGGACGTAAAATTTTATAACATTCCATTACAAAAAGAGATTAAGGGAGCACTTTGGTGAAAACCCATACTGAAGCTGTAGAAATCTTGTCATATATTCTGTATTGTTATATTTTCTATAATGTTCTGAATTACATAATGAAATACAAATACTATATCTGACGACCTGTAACTTTTAAGTTTTTTGGAAATAAATTATTATTATATGCACCTTATATTATTAGTTATATAAGAGAGAGCATATCACACGCACTAGTGTGGGCTGGATGGCTAAATATGTCACGACGTAGAACTCTTCACTGCCTGTGTCTTTACCATAAAATTATCTTGCATAAAAGACCTCCTTATTTGTACAATAAAATTAAATTTCGTACGGATGTTCACCACATTAATGTTAGGCATAGGCATGCCTTGACGATACCTGTTCACCGCCTAGAAATGTTTAAACGTAGTTTCTCTTATTGTGTGCCTAACATGTACAATCGGTTACCTGATTCATTTAAGAATCTTGGTCTGCTTTCCTTTAAGGGCATGGTTAAGGAGTTTTTGTGTGGGTGAGTGAACAATGGAAGGATTTTTAAGATTTTTTTTTTCTTTTTTGTATACTATTACTGTCTTACTTTGCGCATTTAAAATTCATTTAAAATTTATTTAAATATTATTATGACTTGAATCATATAGTTATATTGTTTTGATTATTGTTATTATTATTTGTTGTATTTTTTTTTTCGATGGGTCATTGAAAAACAGGACGACCTCGGATTTTCTTTGGTCGCTCTGACATGACTCTTTTTGATTGGAGTTGTATTTTCTTCATATATTACTATGTACTTATGTATTTCGTTTATTACCTATCAATAAATATTATTATTATTATTAATTCAATGTATTTCCCTCCTTTAAAGCAATATTGCTATTATTCAAAGGTGGGCAGAGGACATCGGTGAAAGCTCGCCTGGGGACGAAAATAACCTAGATGACTACTTTGATTTTAATGAAAAACTTAACAAAAAACGTTAAGCAAACTAAACATCATGAACTAAAAGTTGAGTTAGAACTACTACGACGTTTAGATGATAAACGTACAAATTTAAACATTATTCATGAGTACCCAACATTAAAAAAACGGTTTCTAAAATACAATACCATCATCGGCACCTGTCGAAAAGTTATTCTCATTGGCCAACATGGTCCTAAATGTCAAGCGCTATCAGACGACAACTTTGAAATGTTAACATTATTGAACGCTAACAAACATTTATTAGACTTTAATTTATTATAATATAATATATCACATAAATAGTAAAATATACAATATAAGAAAATCTTTTTTGAAGGATGTAGTACAACCCAATTATCATTTTTATTTACAAGTTGTTCATTTTTAACACAATCGTAACTTTTTTTAAATACCCGTACCCGAGTACCCGCTAATAGTACCCGGGTACTGTACTCGGGTGCTTTAAATTGTGAAAACTACCCGTAAAAAGTATCCGATACCCGAATAGTATTAAAGTACCCGTACCCATTACCCGGGTACTTTCATTCAGTACCCGTGCCCACCTTTGCTATTATTTAAAATAACAATAAATGTTTTTTAATATAAGAACTTTTAATACACAGAATAGATAATATTGTACATATATTATCAATTAAATTATTAAATTACTATATTTTCAATTAAATTGTTTAAGTTGTTATAAAGCTTAATAATAATTTAAATTAACATTTCCTGTTTATACTAAAGCACAAACTCCTTTAGAAAAAACAAATTAAAACATACCAACTTCTTTACAAAAAACAAATAACAACAATACTCAATAAATCAATAGACCAATGATAATACATATTGAAAAATCAATAAAGAATAATTAACAATTAAAACTCAGAAAACGGTTCGACTTATTTAGAAAAATAATAAATAATAAAATAATAAAAATACTGTTTGTGATTACCTAAAATTTGAATGTCTACTCACAAAACTGTCTGTATGTCATAGGAACCCGTTATATAAATGAAACTGACTTCAACCACATGTGCTATTCGTGTTGTCAGCATTGTATCGTCACGTTCAGTCCTTTTAAAGTTATTCGAAAAATTAATAGTTTTAGTTCTAATCTTACTGCAAAATCTACAAAGAAAGGTAATATTTTAATTGTAAGATTAAAAAAAGAGGAATAAACTAGAAATTCGATCCTTATCTTTTTTTTTATAAATATTTTAAAACTACATTTTCCTTTTTTATTAGAATCATCATGCCGAACAAGGAGTACAACATTTTAATTCTCGGTGCACCGGGTGTTGGAAAATCAACGTTTATTAACGCCTTTTCTAATTACATTAACTTCCCAACACTTGATGATGCTCTAAAGGCTAAAGAAATTCATGCTTTTATACCATCCAAGTAAGTCGATTTTTATATTTTATTTTTAAATCTTAACAGGTGTTGAGGTTTAAAATAAAAAAAAAACTTTAAAACCAGTCCAAACA
Source organism: Onthophagus taurus (assembly GCF_036711975.1). NCBI lineage: Eukaryota > Metazoa > Arthropoda > Insecta > Coleoptera > Scarabaeidae > Onthophagus > Onthophagus taurus. The sequence goes on along the minus strand of NC_091972.1, from coordinate 27,936,896 downwards.
TGTCGTGTAAACAATAAAAAGATTTGTTGAGCTAGAATTCTCAGAAATCATAATATAAGGAATAAATTGCTTCTTATTATGCTTTTATTCCACCTATACGAAGTTAGCCTCCAATTTTTCTAGCCCCCAATTAGATAGGATTTTACATGTATAGTATTTTGATTATAACAAGAGAACCAGTCAACCGATTTCGATAAACAATGTCTCATTCGAAAGCTCAATCCTTGGCCAATATGAAAGTGGAAATGCCCGATTCGAAATCTCTCTCGTGTTACCCCCGCAACCCCCACCAGGGTGCTGTTCGGCCCACGCCATTGGTCCGGCAGTTCGGACAGCGGTGCCGCTCAGCGATTGGTCGCTTTTGTTCACCCTAGCCACCCTTGGGGTTAAAAGAAGGGTGAGGGCAGAAAGAAGTCAGTTCCAACCGAACAGCGACAACAAGACAACGTCAAGAAGATACAAGTCTCATATTCAAACGACGCCTGCCTTCGACGCTCTCCGTCGATGGTCGTCATTCGCCGTACCTGTACATATAATCCTTGTAAATATCCCTTGTACATAATTGTAAATAAACATATTCAAACCAACCGTCTGTTTTTAACACAAAAAAACACCCCGGTAACACTCGAATTCCGCTAAACCGCCAAAATAATGCGAAGGTACACGAAAATAACAGAAAAATGACCTTTTTTAAGTGGTGATAACTCGTAAACGATGTACCCGATGATCAAGATCTATACGTCATTCGATTCGTCATAGTTTCTTCTATCGAAATCACAAAATGCCCGATTTCAATTCTCTCCCGTTAACCTTGTACAGCCCACGGAATGACACCGTGTTCGGCTCGTTGTTTACGCACTTATGATCGACGGAAAGTCTAGCCCCCAATATAAAAAAATTAATTTAAACTAAATCGACTATAATAAGAGAACGGTTTGACGGATTAGTTAAGGAGATAATTGATGTGTTTGATTAATTCGTTTTTTGTGTTTTAATCAAAATTCTTAAATACTTCGAATCGGGCATTTCGACAACTGCATTCAGCTAGGCGAAAGCTATCGATTGACATATAAAACGTTAAAAGCCGTCAAACCGTTCTCTTATTATAGTCGATTTAGTTTAAATTATTTTTTTTTATTTGGGGGTTAGACTTTCGGGCGTTCATACGTGCGTAAACAACGAGCCGAACACGGTGTCATTCCGTGGGCTGTACAAGGTTAACGGGAGAGAATTGAAATCGGGCATTTTGTGATTTCGATAGAAGAAACTATGACGAATCGAATGACGTATAGATCTTGATCATCGGGTACATCGTTTACGAGTTATCACCACTTAAAAAAGGTCATTTTTCTGTTATTTTCGTGTAACTTCGCATTATTTTGGCGTTTTAGCGGAATTCGAGAGATTTCGAATCGGGTATTTCCACTTTCGTATTGGCCAAGGAATGAGCTTTCGAATGAGACATTGTTTATCGAAATCGGTTCACTGGTTCTCTTGTTATAATCAAAATACTATACATGTAAAATCCTATCTAATTGGGGGCTAGAAAAATTGGAGGCTAACTTCGCATAGGTTTTTATTCCCTACCTGAATTCTGGGCTATTTGGCTCAAAAAAATTTGTATATTTTACCCAACTTCTTAAATCAATGTCGCTAATTTAAAAAGTAGGTACATATTAACATATCGCACTTTTATTGAATAATTCTTAATTTTTAATTTTTATGCATTTCTGTTAACTTATTATCTAATTTCAAGTTAATTTTTGGTGCGTCTACACTAATTACTTTATAATGTTCCCTTACACCGGCTGTTTATGTGTTTCGTGGCATAATAATAATTTCATTTACTACAAGTATACAAAGTGATAAATAATAACTGTAAAATTAAATTATGACGTCTTCTTCCAAGAACTCATAGGTATGTTGGATACAAACTTTTAAATTCAAATAACGTTTAACGACTTACATTAAACAAACAAACGGTGTAAAACAAAAACAAATAGAATGGTACTTATATTATATTTTGCAAAGTAGTATTTTTTGTAATAGGAATATTTTGTTGCCTGCAATGATATTTTTTTGCCAATCAACATTCTAACAGTGTCGACGGCACACAAATAATGGGAACTACTGGTTATTATGTTTCGCATATAATTTAAGTGGATGATGAAAAGTAACGGTCCTAGTTTTGGGGCATACTCAGCGTAACATTCGTAATTTTTGACTTTTTATCACCAATCACAACAATTTAATTTCCCTTATGTAGGTGTGATTTGAAGATGTTGCGCTCCGAGCCATTCAGCTGTTCAGCCGTGTGTCCAAACTTGTTCAAAATGTATAATTCCTCACTACGAGTCAAACTTGATGTTTTTTATGGTTTTCACATATGATTTGATGATTTTTTTAAAATTTATTAACCATCACTGGCGGTCTTGAAGTATGCCTTGAAACGGAGTCCAGCCTTTCCCTTGGACTATTAATTTTTGCAGGTTATCTCTATCCCTTCTAATTATTATGTGCCTAAAATATTGTAGAATGAAGTACCGGCAAATAATGGAGAGTCTGTCTTTAATCTCGAGCTCTTTCAGTATAGATATGTTAGTGTATATGTTTGTCCAGGGAATACTTAGGTTTGACACAAGGACAGTAGAATCTAACAGGACTGCTACATCCATTGTTGTGACAACCTGCCCGCAAACTACGTCACACTATTTTCCACGCCCAGCTGTTGTTATGGTCTATGTGTTTGCTGTGTATTTTTAGAGGTTATATTCTAGACGTATTCATATTATTTTTGAAGTTTTATGTTTTTAGACGTATTAATGTTTATCATATAACCTCTAAAAACGCAGACAGTTACCAGGCGTGGCAAATAGTGTGACGTAGAGTGCGGGCAACCAATCCCTAGTGGACTACAAAAATACAATGGATGTAGCCAAGGACAGTAGAATCTAACAGGACTGCTACATACATTGTTGTGACAACATGCCCGCAAACTACGTCACACCATTTTCCACGCCCAGCTGTTGTTATGGTCTATACGTTTGCTGTGTATTTTTAGAGGTTATATCCTAGACGTATTCATATTATTTTTGATGTTTTATGTTTTTAGACGTATTAATGTCTATCATATAACCTCTAAAAACACAGACAGTTACCAGGCGTGGCAAATAGTGTGACGTAGAGTGCGGGCAACCAACCCGTAGTGGACTACAAAAATACAATGGATGTAGCAGTCCTTTTAGATTCTACTGTCCTTGGGATGTAGCAGTCCTCTTATATTCTACTGTCCTTGGGTTTGACATGGATTTGTTAATCTATCCATATGTTTGTCAACTTAGTCATGGCAACGTTTGGCAACATTCTTGTAACTTCTTTGTCACATTTTCCCTGACAGCACATGACTGATATGAATTCTGTGACTACTTCTAGTTCATTTACAACATTTTCCTGTGTTGGAGTATTGCCTCTGTCTATTATCATCAATTTCACCTTATTTAGGTTCATTAGTTGTATTCTCGAGATTTTTCAATTAATTCTGATATTAAAAATCTGATCTCGTGTCCTTTCCCTTGTAATTAGTAAGCCCTGTTTATTCGGGCGGCATTTTTTGTCATTGTAGCTATTAAGGAGATTTAATTATTTATTTAGTTGTTGTGTGTGAGAATAAAACTTGACATTTGTGCAATCTTTTGGTCATTTTCCCGTCCTCCATACATTGTTGCATATATATAAAAGCATTTCTACAGCAGCATTATCCAGCACTTAAAAATTTCTGCCTGGATTTGATCTGCACCAGAGACCTTATTTGTTTTTAGGTGACGTATCACTTCTTCTTTTAAGATATCTGGCTCACAATATATCTCTTCCCAATTGTTCCTCGCCTTCTGTATATATTCCTTGTCGGAATACAGCTCTTCACAGTACTGTAGCCATCTCTCTTTCCTGCTATATCTCCTTGACATCTAATTTCATTGTTACAGCGTTCTTCAATTTCTTTGCACATGTTTTTGGTAAAGTAGGTTTTATCTTTTCGCCATCTTTGTGTTTCTCCTTTTCTAGATTACACCCAGTATTTTATCAGTAATCCAATGCTTTTTGCCTATTTCCAATGTGTTCTTCCAGACATTAAGTATCTGGAATATCTTCAACCACGTTCTTAAATTTTAGCCACTACGTTTCGCTATCCTCGTTAATAATATTATTTTTGTTATTATTTGGGTTATTGTTTATTTCATCCTTCATCAGTATTCACTTGCTGTTCGTTCAGTTTATGTATAACTTTTTGCTCGTGTCTGATATTTTTTAATCTCTTGATCTCTGCTTGATGTTTTTTGTATTATATAATATATAGCATGAATTTTAGTTCAATAAAGTCAGGTTTCTGTATCTATCCCCCCGGTGACCTCCACGTATAGAATCGTCTTATATGATGATCAAATAGTGTGTCGCTACCAGTCCGTTTTCTAAGCAGAATTGAAGCATCTTGTCGCAATGAAGAGTAGTGTCACGACATCTTTCTAAGTTCTATAAAAATATCTTTCACAATTTGGTTTTTAATAAACTTCTTCAAAAAGCTAATAAAATACTTTTCTTTTTAGATTTATAATCACCGATGTAACATCGAAATCACAAACAATCGAAATAGGTATGGATAAAAATGAATCGTTTGAAGCCGGAAAATCGGCTACCCAATCCTGTCGATTATATTCGTTTGAAGCTGATGAGATTACCATCAGATTGATTGATACACCAAGTATCGGAGACACGGATGGAGTAATTAAAGAGCAAGAAAACTTTACTAATTTACTTTACCATTTAAGAGGGTTGTCAAAAATCAATGCCGTCATTATCATGTTGAAACCGAACGAATATCGATTAACGGTTTTCTTAAAATACTGTATGAAACAATTGTTATTCGCGTTAGAACGCAGCGCGATTAATAATGTTATATTCTTATTTACGAATTCTCGAGGAAATGTTTGTAATCTTGATCACACAATCCATCCTTTACGACAAATTTTAAATAAAATTAAGGAGATATCACCATATTTGGATGTACTTTTCGTTCCGGACAATACATTCTGTATGGACAACGAAGGGTTCCGATATCTATTGGCACAGAAACAAGGTCATAAATTTTCCGAATGCGATAAACAATCATTTCAAAATAGTTGGGATAATTCTCTTATCGCTTTAAAACGATTGTTACAGTATGTGTCCACATTAAAACCATATCATATACAAAGTACGATTTCAATTATGGATGCGAAACGATTAAGCAGTGAACCATTGGGCGATATTCTGCTTGTGATCGAAAACCATTTGAATAAAATTAAACGTTTAGAAGTTAATCTAAAAGAGGAGGAAAAAATCGCGGTAGAAGAAAGCGCGAAAGACCGCATTCAAAAAGATTTGAAAGGATATCGATGCGAAAGAATGGAGTGGGAGAAAGAAAAGGAAATTATTCAAAGATCGTTAGCGAAGTTTGCACATTTTTTAAGTAATTGTGCCAGTATTCCGTTTAATGATATTTATGAAGAGTATTTGAATAAGTTAATCAAAAAGTAAGTTTTATATTTATATCATAGTGTTATACATCAAGAATGAGTTATAAGATTAATTTAACAAATTCTTTAATGACTATTTTTATATGAATGGTAAATAATTTATTAAATTAAAACTATAACTTCTTCAGAAACAACAAGTTCAAAGTTCACTTCGAACAATCTGTGTTTCTCCCAATAATTCTCTCACTTCTTTATTTTACAATTTTTCACCCTTTCCACATCACTCTTATTTTATTTTTGTCATTTCTTTTAACATGTACTTTACTTTTCCGGTATACATCCATCCATGCTCTTCCCCTTACAGAAGTTTATGCAAATTGACAACGGAAGCGGTATCCCATCTCATGCATTTATGTTCCAAAAACTATACCGTTAATTAAATCTAATGTTTTCTATTTAAGAACACCATCCACAAACTATTAGCCATATTATTCAGCAATAATTTAGATTCGTTCATATGCTTTTGTTGTGTAGTAAATAGTTTCTCAACACAGTTAAGTGAACTTGACACCAAAGGTACAAACCTCATTATACTAATTTCCTAAATTAATTTTTTCTTTAACTCATACCAGTTTCTGGATTGATTGATGTGGTTTCAGCTTCAGGTAAAAACAGAGAAATAGATAAAATCAATTTCAGGCATCTAAATTCCAAATAGTTCCATTTTACTCCATTATTCAAATTGATATAATGTAATGTCAGTAAGAATCTTATTCCTGCATACACTAGAAATGTAGAATTAGAAATTTATGAACAAATCAATACAGAAACTTACCATAGATTCTTAAATATTGTAGCTAATAGTTATTCAACAGTTTCAAGTCACGACATGTAACCCACCGATTATAATCTTTCAGCGTTTGTTACACCTTGGTTTACGAGAATAGAAAATTGAGGATTTTCATTGAAAAATAGTCTTAAAATTGGTGGGTCGCATGCCATGATTTCTTTCCTTGTAACTTAAGCGTTCTTTTAAATTTGAAAATGTTACTTGTTATAGAGAAAAAGATCTTGTCGATCAAGCTAATCAAGACACAATCGCTAACTACGAAAATCTAAAAGCTATTTACGAATCTCACAAGGAGATTTTAGTGAAGGAATTGAAAAATATACAGTTAACTAAAGGAAACATTACAAGTGTCGTAGAGGCGCCTGAAATAGTAAATATTATTAAAGAGCTGTGCGATTTGAAGCATTTTGGGAATATAATTAAAGAAATGTGTGACTATCAACGGAAAAATATTGATCACGAAATTATTAAGAACACAGAAAAAGTCGTCAAACCGATTCAACTCAATAATGAAGATAAATTTTTCTTTAGTTCTTGGATTCAACCCGTTAACGATAATCAAAAGAAAACGTCTATTGTAAAAAAGGAATGCAACATTTTGCTCCTTGGAGAAACGGGCGTGGGAAAATCAACGTTTATTAACGCATTTTCGAATTACCTTAACTTTCCAACACTCGATGATGCCCTTGAAGCCGATAAAATTCACGCTTTAATACCATCAAAGTAAGTATATCCCTCGCAACCCTGATCGTCTCGTCCTCCCATCTTGCTTTCTCCTAGGTCTCACTCCTTGCATTCTCCTGTTAAACAGTTATATGGGTATCCATCCCTTCACTCTGACCGCATGTTCTGCCCACTGCAAGCCTTGGATCTGAATGTACTTTGAGGCCATTGGCTCCTTGTAGTAGCTATATACTGGTTATATTTTATTCTTCATATATTATTATCATACAGTATGGTTACCACTGGATTAAACACCTTTTGAAATGTGCATACAATATACACCAAATTCAAATTAAAAATAAAATGTTTTTTAACAATTTATTCTTCTGTATCGTTCTGCAACTTTTTGCTTAATTAGTTTTGAAATTGTTATGACAATTGAATTCGCTGATGTTTTAGATAAAATTGTCTCAAGGTTGCCTCTTGCTTTCAGCTTAATTTTGCTTTAGAGCAGAAAGATTGGAAAACTTTTCATTTCAAACATTTCAAACTTTGATTGTCTCAATTATGCGAGTAACGATTTGGCTACTAGAAAATAAAAGTATACCTTATGCACAAAAAAAATAAAGTGCGGTCCTTTATTTTCTTTGTGCATAAGGTAAGCTTCACTACTAACATTGCAAGTCCAAGCGTTTTCTTTTTTCTTGCTCCTCTAATCGCGAGTGAATATCCTTTACATAAAATTGGGGCATACTGCACTGAAACCTACGTTAGCATTAAAAATGGTAAATATACCCAACAGTGCAAAGTATTCGAATACAAACTCGATTTCACTGGGGCCCCTTTACCTTTTTTAATTCAATTTTTCTCTTACGGATTTCGCTTACCTTTCACTACTTGTTGCTTTTTGTTAAATCTTCCTGAGAAAGGTCAAATCTATTCATCGATGGAAACATTTTTGTCGCAAACATTTTCCCGATACGCTCTTTTATTTTCTGAAGCAATTCGACATATTTTCGAGCAGCAGTCATCAGATTATGTAGTGTTTGCAGGTACTACTATGTCGCATCTTATTTCTAAAGCCCACTACCGTTATATTCCTGGTATATCCAAAGTGGGTCTAAAGTGCTTCCAAATTACTGGCTTACCTGCAGAAACATACCTGGATTTTTTCTACGTATTACTACGTATTACTACTTTATTCTAAGTTTTGGAATCCAAAGATCACGTAAAATCACATCTTCAGTTTTTCTGATGGAAAAGTGCCCGTTACCCTCGTGCGTTCTCCTTATTATTTCCATTTGCATCTTATTTGGTATTACAACCAAATCTGTACCCCGTACAGTTTTATACAATATTCCGTACTTTAACTGCTAGTCTTCGTGTGGTTGATTATTTTCTAACAATTTTATCACTGCCCTGACATACTCATCATCAGCTTGAGCTCGTTTGAGCTGCTGTATTAATTCAGAATTAATGGTAACAGTTAAAATATTCCTTGAAAGAGCAGCACAATGCGCCATTTTCGTACCTGGTCTATGTTCAATTTCATATTGAAACTCTCCCAAAAACATAGCCCATCTCGCTAGTTTAGGTGACAAAGTCAGTTACAATTTTAAACTTGAGTCCTTGTAGATAGATCTTGAACTTCTTCAAGGCTGTTATCACAGCTAATGTTTCAAGTTCGTAACTGCAATAATTTTGTTCTACCGGAGTTGTTTTCTTAGGGTGCGTTTACGTTGGAGCTGCGATAAACGATAGTTTTATATGCAAGTGTTTATATTGGAGCGACGAATTGTCACAAGCTTGACAGCCGACTAACGATAAGAGCGACGCTAATTGTATTCCCTATTTTCTTTGCTGTTATCAGGTGTGGTCGGCATGGATATCGTCTGTTTAATTAGTGAAATTTTTGTTAGATTCCCCTTGTGGGACCAAAAAGATAAAAATCACCACAACAGATTTGTTCTGACAAATCATTTTCAATTCATTTTGCGCAGCTCTTATCGGTACTCTCATTGCTGCTCTTATCGTTTATCGCAGCTCTCGTTCCAATATAAACTCCTGCATATAAAACTATTACAACAATTTGTTGTTTTGCCAGTATCGTCGCTATTATCGTTTATCGCTGCTCCAACGTAAACGCACCCTAAGGGTTGCACCCGTTGATAAATAGGGGTTTCATCCTTTAGAATGATTTTAGTCTGAAGCTCAGTATCAAATACTTTATTTTCCACGGGATCATAATCTCTCTTTATACGTAATATTTGCTCTACAATGTCCTTTTCCTTAACATGATCCAAATTTAAATCGTCTTCCTCGTAATAAATTTGAAATACATTCGCTTCTTCGTCATTTTCCGTTGAGTCTCCTAATTTTTCTTCTTCAATTTCAATTTTCTTTACTTTTTCTAGATTTTCTATTTTAACCCCGGATGAATCTACAATTACTCGGTCTTCCTTCAACAAAACACCTCCCAAAATTACTGGAACTCTTAAAGCACTATCTTGAACAACAAGCATTTTTGTTTTATATTCGTCGCCATTAATCTTCACACATGTCGTACAGCTTCCAAATGATCTAGTTATTGTAGTTACCAATCCAAGCAGTTCAACTTCCTCAGATTGTAACGCAGGTTGCCAATTTTCAAATATACGCTACTTTGTATAAGGTTTACTGCCTGTGTCGATGAGTGCCTTAACCTCATGTCCGTCAATGTTAGTCATCACAACTGAAAAGACCGTAACCATAGATACACTCGCTCTATTATTACCAGTTGGATTCTTATTGGTACATTCGCTTGCAATGTGACCTGGTTGCTTACATGAAAAACAGCATCGTTTCTTTGGTCGGCTACAATTTACCGCTAAGTGTCCGCTTTCGTTGCAGTTGTAACACTTTTTGGGTAACCTATTATCCTCTAGCTTAAAATTCTGCTGATCTCTGTCAAGTGTAGGTTTTTCATATCATTCCGGCTGAAAAGTAGCTTCATAGTTTTTAATACGCTGTAATAAATCAATTGAATCCGAATAAAACTGTAGTGTTAACACCCTTGCTAAGTCTGGTTGATTTAATCCTCCAATGATGTATTTGATCACAGTCTGATCAGAGATGCACCCTTTCTTCGCTATAGCCACCATTTCGTAGAAATACTCCTCAAAAGTTTCTTCTTTGTGCGTCTGTAAAGTTAGCACCTCATTTTTTTAAAACTTCAAATTTCTCTTGAGTTCCCATTGCACCCCATTGAGTGTATAGTTCTCTACCATTTTTATTAAAAGTTCCGCTAAAATAGGCAAAAACATCGATATCCACTTTTTGGGGTGCTAAGTTCACAAAACGAGATCACAAAATTTGCAATAACTATTGAACGAATGCACGTATCTAAAAACTTTATTAAAATATCTTTTAGAACTCGTGAGGTGCTATTCAGAACTCCTGCCAGAACTCTCGGAACTTTTCAAAATTGTCACCCCTGCGGGACATTTACGAAATCTCAATGTGAACACTTGAAATCACGCACAGTTTCTTAAATATCAGAATTTTTACCCATGAAAATAAACCGAAACATTTAAGAAATTTAAGAAATAGGAGTTCTGGGTAGCACCGTAAAACTAATATTTAAGAAACTGCTCAATTTCAAATGTTCACATTGAGATTTCGTAAATGTCCCGGAGGGGTGAAAATTTTGAAAAGTTCCGGGAGTTCTGATAGGAGTTCTAGGTAGCACCTCACGAGTTCTAACGAAAATGATTAAGGCTCGAAGCCGTAAAACTAATATTTAAGAAACTGCGCGATTTTAAGTGTTCACATTGAGATTTCGTAAATGTCCCGGAGGGGTGAAAATTTTGAAAAGTTCCGGGAGTTCTGATATGAGTTCTTGGCAGCACCTCACGAGTTCTAACGAAAATGATTAAGGCTCGAAGCCGTAAAACTAATATTTAAGAAACTGTGCACGATTTCAAGTGTTGACATTGAGATTTCGTAAATGTCCCGGAGGGGTGAAAATTTTGAAAAGTTCCGGGAGTTCTGATAGGAGTTCTAGGTAGCACCCCACGAGTTCTAACGAAAATGATTAAGGCTCGAAGCCGTAAAACTAATATTTAAAGAAAGTGCACGATTTCAAGTGTTCACATTCAGATTTCGTAAATGTCCCGGAGGGGTGAAAATTTTGAAAAGTTCCGGGAGTTCTGATAGGAGTTCTAGGTAGCACCTCACGAGTTCTAACGAAAATGATTAAGGCTCGAAGCCGTAAAACTAATATTTAAGAAATTGCGCAATTTCAAATGTTCACATTGGGATTTCGTAAATGTCCCGGAGGGGTGAAAATTTTGAAAAGTTCCGGGAGTTCTGATAGGAGTTCTAGGTAGCACCTCACGAGTTCTAACGAAAATGATTAAGGCTCGAAGCTGTAAAACTAATATTTAAGGAAAGTGCGCGATTTCAAGTGTTCACATTGAGATTTCGTAAATGTCTCGGAGGGGTGAAAATTTTGAAAAGTTCCGGGAGTTCTGATAGGAGTTCTAGGTAGCACCTCACGAGTTCTAACGAAAATGATTAAGGCTCGAAGCCGTAAAACTAATATTTAAGAAACTGCGAGATTTTAAGTGTTCACATTGAGATTTCGTAAATGTCCCGGAGGGGTGAAAATTTTGAAAAGTTCCGGGAGTTCTGATAGGAGTTCTAGGTAGCACCTCACGAGTTCTAACGAAAATGATTAAGGCTCGAAGCCATAAAACTAATATTTAAGAAACTGCGCGATTTTAAGTGTTCACATTGAGATTTCGTAAATGTCCCGGAGGGGTGAAAATTTTGAAAAGTTCCGGGAGTTCTGATAGGAGTTCTTGGCAGCACCTCACAAGTTCTAACGAAAATGATTAAGGCTCGAAGCCGTAAAACTAATATTTAAAGAAAGTGCACGATTTCAAGTGTTCACATTGAGATTTCGTAAATGTCCCGGAGGGGTGAAAATTTTGAAAAGTTCCGGGAGTTCTGATAGGAGTTCTAGGTAGCACCTCACGAGTTCTAACGAAAATGATTAAGGCTCGAAGCCGTAAAACTAATATTTAAGAAACTGCGCGATTTTAAGTGTTCACATTGAGATTTCGTAAATGTCCCGGAGGGGTGAAAATTTTGAAAAGTTCCGGGAGTTCTGATAGGAGTTCTTGGCAGCACCTCACAAGTTCTAACGAAAATGATTAAGGCTCGAAGCCGTAAAACTAATATTTAAAGAAAGTGCACGATTTCAAGTGTTCACATTGAGATTTCGTAAATGTCCCGGAGGGGTGAAAATTTTGAAAAGTTCCGGGAGTTCTGATAGGAGTTCTAGGTAGCACCTCACGAGTTCTAACGAAAATGATTAAGGCTCGAAGCCGTAAAACTAATATTTAAGAAACTGCGCGATTTTAAGTGTTCACATTGAGATTTCGTAAATGTCCCGGAGGGGTGAAAATTTTGAAAAGTTCCGGGAGTTCTGATAGGAGTTCTAGGTAGCACCTCACGAGTTCTAACGAAAATGATTAAGGCTCGAAGCCATAAAACTAATATTTAAGAAACTGCGCGATTTTAAGTGTTCACATTGAGATTTCGTAAATGTCCCGGAGGGGTGAAAATTTTGAAAAGTTCCGGGAGTTCTGATAGGAGTTCTTGGCAGCACCTCACAAGTTCTAACGAAAATGATTAAGGCTCGAAGCCGTAAAACTAATATTTAAAGAAAGTGCACGATTTCAAGTGTTCACATTGAGATTTCGTAAATGTCCCGGAGGGGTGAAAATTTTGAAAAGTTCCGGGAGTTCTGATAGGAGTTCTAGGTAGCACCTCACGAGTTCTAACGAAAATGATTAAGGCTCGAAGCCGTAAAACTAATATTTAAGAAACTGCGCGATTTTAAGTGTTCACATTGAGATTTCGTAAATGTCCCGGAGGGGTGAAAATTTTGAAAAGTTCCGGGAGTTCTGATAGGAGTTCTTGGCAGCACCTCACAAGTTCTAACGAAAATGATTAAGGCTCGAAGCCGTAAAACTAATATTTAAGAAAATGTGCGCGATTTCAAGTGTTCACATTGAGATGTCGTAAATGTCCCGGAGGGGTGAAAATTTTGAAAAGTTCCGAGAGTTCTGAATAGCACCTCACGAGTTCTAAAAGATATTTTAATAAAGTTTTTAGATACGTGCTTCGATTCGTTTAATAGTTATTGCAAATTTTGCGATCTCGTTTTGTGAACTTAGCACCCGAAAAAGTGGATATCGATGTTTTTGCCTATTTTAGCGGAACTTTTAATAAAAATGGTAGAGAACTATAGAACTCAATGGGGTGCAATGGGAACTCAAGAGAAATTTGAAGTTTTAAAAAAATGAGGTGCTAACTTCACAGACGTCTTCTGCGTTTCTTCTTTCTTCGCATCAATTGTGCGTGAATCGCGGATTCGTCAAAGTTGGTAGGAAAAGCCTTTAAAAACTCGATTTTGAAGTTCTGCCATGTTGTGGCGCATTCAGGTACGCCATCATACCACAACCGCGATGTCCCACGAAGTTTGGTCGAAGCGTGCAGTGTCAAAACATCATTGTCAACGCCGTTTAAACTCCCGATTTGTTCGATCTTCGCCACCCATCGTTTTGAGGATAAGCTGGCCAGTCGCGAAGAATTAAACTTTGGTATCATTTGCACCAACTGTCGCAATTTATCGTTGGACGATGATATCATTATCATCGACCTATCCAACGTGCTGTTCATTAGTTCTCGCTCACGTTGTATCAGTTCTCGCTCGCACAATAACAGCTCATACTCTTTGTTCACATCGCATCAAATTATCGAATTATCGCCACTAGCGCCCTCGCCGTGCGGGTTACCGCTTTTATTCATTTTTTCAAAAATCTCAACTTCTCGGAAAAAACAAACGTCTTCACTTCAAGGTCACTCAATAAGCGTCGCACACCTGCGTCTCCCGTCTGCACACCCTATCCAGCTCCTTTAATTGATCAGAATCCAGGACGAGCCCCCAAAATTTGTAGGAATTGAATATTGTGGGAGAAAATAAAACACATACCCACAGTAAATCGATATTTAGTTCTTTACTATAACTTCAAAAATACACCAGTTTAGTTAAGAATCAATGTCTCTCTCTCACTGCTAGTTACTCACTGCCCGTAACTCCACTCCACTCTCACATGCAACACTCGCATCCCCTCTTCTTCCGCTCTCTTCTACTTCTTATCCGGTATCTACTATCCGTGCAAACAGTCAAGGCCCCTCACTTTAGAGATCAATATCTTCGCAACCAGTCGATAAAAAAAATTGTGACAAAAATTGTTGTAATCACTGAACATTTCTACGTAACATTTGTTAATTTGAAAATTTTCGGATCCACTCTTTTTATCGCGAGTTAAATGAAAAAAGTACGCGATTTTTTACGGTACCGGCAATTTTGTCAACTTTGCGATTTTTTTTCTCGAAAACTATCGTACGAAAAAATTTAAATCTTGAACAGGTGATAGCCTGGTGTGTTCTTAATAAGTATTTTATTTTTTCAATATTCCATACAGTTTCGTGGAAAAACGCGGTTTAGTAAGACGCCGTTATGTCGAAAACGGCTGGGTGGATTTTCTTGCGAATTTGACCAAAATATGTCAAATAATGTCGGTTGTTGAAGTCCGTTATCAGTTTTTCAAAATTAGAGCTCCCTTATTTTTTAAGAGCGATTTAATGGAATTACAAATTAGAGTGAAACAGAAATAAGCTTTGCGGGGTGACGGGGATTCCATCCAATCGGAACAGATGGTGCGTCCCAGACAGGACGTCGCGCCTTATTTCTGTATATAGGTAAGATAAAGGCGCGACGTACTGTCTGGGACACACCAGCTCCCTTATTTTTTAAGAGCGATTTAATGGAATTACAAATTAGAGTGAAACAGAAATATTTCACAACATCATACAAATCTCTTTAATTTGTAATTCCATTAAATCGCTCTTAAAAAATTAGGGAGCCCTAATTTTGAAAAACTGATAACGGAATCCGTTATCAGTTCGATTGATATTGTCGAGAATGTTTTATAATTCTTGCTACTGTATGCGGCTTACACACTTATGATCTGAGTTGTTCTCTCACTGACGCATGTTATGTTCTTTATGTTGTTTTTACTCGTTTTTGTCTTTGCATATTTACTATTCCCCTTTCCTGTCATTTTAATCTCCTCGACATCCTTGATAAAGTTTGCAGATTACTGATAAATGTTTGGCGAATTATGTGCTCTTCTAAGAATAAATTTTGTGTTTAAAAGTAAACGATCCCTTTTGAATTAAAGTACGCTTTTACCAGAACTTATTTTTTTTTTAGGTTTACAATCACAGATGAAACATCTTTTGATTCTCGAATGATCGAATTTGGTATGGATAAAAATGAATCGTTTGAAACGGGAAAATCATCGACACAAGCTTGCCGGGCATATACATTCGCAACGAAAGATGTGGCCATCCGACTAATTGATACACCGGGCATTGGAGACACAGGTGGAGTTACAAAAGACCAAGAAAATTTTTCAAATTTGCTCGAGTATTTAAGCGAATTCAGAGAAATCAACGCAATCATTCTAATGCTAAAACCGAATGAAGCCCGATTAACCGTTTTCTTTGAATACTGTATAAAACAATTATTATCATCATTGGAGCGAACTGCGGTCGATAATATAGTTTTTTTATTCACAAATTCTCGAGCAACGTTTTATAGGCCAGGCGACACTGTTGGTCCTTTACGGAAAGTTTTAAAGGAAATCAAAGGGACACCACCAAATGTAGATATACGTTTCGAGCACGAGAATACATTTTGTATGGATAGCGAGGCTTTTCGATTTTTATTAGCAACACGTCAAGGGTGTGTGTTTTCTGAACGAGTTAAGCAATCGTTTTATGACAGTTGGCAAACTTCGGTTATCGCTTTAAAACGTTTGCTACAGTACGTGGAGACATTAAAACCACATCGTATACAAAATACAATTTCCGTAATGGACGCAAGACGGTCAATCGAACGCTTAAGAAAACCGTTAAGCGAAATTTCTGTTTTGATCGAGAACAATTTAAATAGAATTAAACGTTTAGAAGAAAATTTATTGGATACATCGAGAAGTATCGATGATTTAAAACAATTTTTGTGTGTTCCAAGAATTAATTTGAAAGTTGTTGAATATCCTTATCCGAGAACAGTGTGTACACACGAAAATTGTACGGAACCTCATACGATTAGCGACGTCACTTCGTACCATTATAAGCAGGTCTGCCACGATCCTTGTTACTTGAGTGGAGTTCCGAGAAATATTACTGGCGATGAACGTTTACAGTGTTGCTCGGCGATGACACTAGTGAATGGTATGAAGATTTGCAACTGGAAAGAATGTGGGCACAGTTTTCTCCACCATATGCACGTTTATTATACAACCGAACCGTACGAGGAATCCGCAAAAGATTTACATATCGAAAATAAAATTACTACAAAAGAAGGCGAAAAAGAGTTAATTCAAAAAGAATTAACACGTTATCAGGGTGAAAGAATTGAATTCGAAAAGGAAAAGGATATCATTCAAAAAGCTGTAGCAAAGTTTGCACATTTCTTAAGTAACAATGTTATTATTCCGTATAATGATGCTTATAAAGAATATTTATATTACTTAATTGAAAAGTAAGTTCTTTTTGAAGTAAAAATTAAACAGGTATTACACGCGTCCCCTCATAACATTTATAGTCAAATATTAACAATTAATAATTATACACTACAATTATAACACTACATGATATTGATATTCATATAACAGACCTCGTTAGAACGGACTTCGGATACAACAGACAAAATATTTTTATTAATGTTAGGTTTCGTAGTCGAAATAATGCACCGGTTCACGTTTAACTTAATTATATTCGCATAAAAGGACCAAACTACAAAAATGCGTGTCTCTCGAACGACATTCATAATAGAACTCTCGAACGACTCGAGCGTACAAGTCGACAGTAAAATAATGCGTACATGGGTGTAAGTATGGTCGTCTAACATTTGGGTATAAATATTGTTGACTAACATTCGGCCTTGCTGCCTGTTATAAAAATACCTGTTATCTCATCTAAGGTTTCTTTGTTTTCGTGTCCCTGACAGCTTTCAAGTACACATACTTTGTAAAATTGTCGATGTAAACTAAAACATGAACGTTTCCTTTTCCGCTCTTTGGAAAAGGTCCAAGATGATCCATATTTGCGGTAGGGAATGGAATAGCAATTCGTTCGATGTTATGCAATCTAGCTTCACCTTTTCCACCCTTCAGCTTATGATAAGCACATTCCACACATGAAGTGATATAATTTTTCCCAATCTTTGACATCTTCGGGAATCAGTACGTTTTTCTCAAGTATCCCATACCTTTTTCGAACCCAAAATGTCCCATGTCATCATGACCACTCTTTATTACTCTCCATCGTATCTCCTTAGGTACAACCCACTTCAACTCATTTCCTACTTTTCGGTATAGTCTATTTTTATCTAATTTATAATCTAAATGTATCTGCTTGTC
This sequence comes from Onthophagus taurus, assembly GCF_036711975.1. NCBI lineage: Eukaryota > Metazoa > Arthropoda > Insecta > Coleoptera > Scarabaeidae > Onthophagus > Onthophagus taurus. Next base: position 27,919,329 of record NC_091972.1, on the reverse strand, counting down.
TTCATTTGATTCTGGTTTTCTTTTAAGTGTGTCGCAAATCATTTTCAATTTCTGATCTTGAAGTTGCATAGTTAAAAGCCAATCATCTTCATTTATTCGAATGGTCATCACGTCCATTCCGGCAGTGTCGACATCTTTCGGTGGATCATTCGGATTTCTACTGAGTGCATCCACATGTGCCATCCTTGTTCCAGGACGATATTCGATATCAAAGTCGTATTCCTGCAATCTAAGTGTCCAACGTGCAACACGAGGTATTGGCTCTTTTTGCTTTATTATGATTCTTAATGAGTTGCAATCAGTAATCACTCGAAATTTCTTTCCAAGAAAATACATGCGGAAACGATCCAAAGATTCCACTATAGCAAGAGCTTCTAGGTCCTAGCTATGGTACTTTTGTTCGATAGATGATATTTGACGGCTATAGTAAGATACCACACGTAACGGTTCATCGCCCTTCTTCTGAAAAAGTATACCTTCTAGGCCCGTCTTGCAAGCGTCGCTGTGGACTTCTAGTTCTGCATAAGGATCATACAACGCAAGTATGGGTGGTTTTCCCTAACTCCCCTTTTATCTTCTGAAAAGCATTCTCTTGATCTTCATTTCAATGCCATTCAATGTTCTTATGTGTCAAGATTGTTAAAGGTTTCACCATTGCTGCATACTGCAAAATAAGTCTTCCGAAAAATACAGATAATCCCAGGAATTGTCGTATTTCATGTACATTCGTTGGTCGTTTAAATCCCTTTACGGCATCAATCTTCAATTCCCCTGGCTGAATGCCATCGCTACTCACCTCGAACCCCAAATAATCAACTCTGCATCAGAAATTTACACTTTTTCAAGTTTAATGTCAGATTTTCTTCTTTTAATATGTTTAATACCCTTTCTAGCTTTCTTTTTTTTCTTATCCACTTGCAAGGTCCAGTGTGGTAAAATAATTATTTCCAGCCAACTGATCAAGGTTTTCCTCCAAATTATTTATGGGTACATACTCTTTTTTGGTGACTACATTTACATGAAGGTCCATGATATCCTCTTGTAATTTGGGGGATTCTTCTTTCTGCTGTGCTTCTTCCGCAATATTTAACGATTCTTCAATATCGGAATCTGGTTTGCGGCTAATTCGCAATTCTTTGTACGATTTAGTGATGTACAACCTAGGCATATCTAATAAACTTCTACCGACAATAACCGCTTTCTTTTGAGCATAATCAGGAACAATGAATACCACTACATCGATTTTACATCAACGATCACGTCATCGACTTTGATAGTACAACTTGTGCTTCCCAATACCCGACAACCATCACGACCAAATCCACCTAATCTCACTTCTGAAAGTCCGTACAAAAGGTTGGTTCTATGAGCGTCCACTTTTCTCATGGTGATAACATCGCTACTCATATCAATAAAAGCCATAAACTTTCTGCCATCCAATTCAATAATTTTATGGTATTCATCCACCGGTTCTAGCAATTTCTCAACAAGATGTACATTTCTATTGTCTTTACAGTCTTTTGCAATATGGCCCAACCGATTACATTTAAAACATTTTGGTTTTTTCGGTTTTTCACATTTATTTGCTAGATGTCCCGCTGCGCCTCAATTATAGCAGTTTTTAGTAGAGATAGACGGTTCTCCACTAGCCGATTTGTGAACAATTGGTTTTGTTGTACTCCGAATCATAGTTTCAAAATGTTTAATTTTAACCAGCGCATCTCGAACGGTTTCTGGTGCGCTCATTATAAGTGCCCTCGACAAATCTTTATCGTAAATGGCATATACTATATGCCATTTACAATGTATTTAACAACAGCTTTTTCGCTTACCAATCCCCTGCTCGCAAACGCTTTCAATTCAAACTTCATAACTTCGTAACTTTCATAAGATTCGTCTGATCGCTTCTTCTGGTTACTCAATTGAAAATGAATATCTGCCTCATCTATTATAGTAGGAAAATCACAAACAAGCTCAGTCTCAAAACTTTCCCAACTTTGAATTTTGCTTTGAATTCCATCATGCCACAATTTTGACGGTCCACCAAGCTTCAAAATCATTAAATAATAAGACATCTTGCTCCCGCCCAAAAACTGTGCTAGTGTTCTGTAGTTTGACCACCCATTGTGACGCGGTCAACGAATTTACCGTATCTGGATTAAATTCTGGCAGAACGGTCCCATTATTTATGTTATTGAATTGAGAAATCCTCTTCCCGGTAAAACTCGCATTCGAATGATCGCTACTTTTTCTCTCTCTAGCAACATTCGTTCTCGCATTAATAACTCTCTTTCTCTTTCTAACAATTCTCGCTCCCAACACATGCAACTAATTGTTTGTCCAGTTCTAACTATCGTTCTATACTCATCTAAAGTTGTAGAATTAGCACCTAGAAGGGAACATGGGAGTTCCCTTCGAAATCGCTTCGTTCAGGATCCATTTTTATTCTTTTACGCAAAAACCGCTTCAAACTTTGTTCTGTCTCTCCCAAGAACCGATAACATCACGCAAATGGCGCCAGTCCAGCCGTTGCGCTGACCCACTCAACGTTAACTTTTACGCACTTTTTACGTACTCTTTAACACCAATTTTCGCGAATTCTTTATCGCACCGCTGCTATGTTAGGTTTCGTAGTCGAAATAATACACCGGTTCACGTTTAACTTAATTATATTCGCATAAAAGGACCAAACTACAAAAATGCGTGTCTCTCGAACGACATTCATAATAGAACTCTCGAACGAGTCAAGCGGACAAGTCGACAATAAAATAATGTGTAGATGGGTGTAAGTATGGTCGTCTAACATTTGGGTATCGTAGATAAACTCGGGGTATTCCCCAAGTTGTCTATACGCTGTATAAAGCAAGGACGGTAGTTTTAGTTTTAATTGCTATTGATTGATATTTGTATTGAACTAAAAGTACAACTAACAGTAGATTTAGAACTAGAAACATTCAGGTTTAGCCATACGTCTCTTAAGATGGCGAATGTTTCTAGTTCTAGGGCTAGTGTTAGTTCCGATTTTAGTTTAATGAAAATATACAACTATAACAAAACTAACTATATAAAAAAATACGCAATGGTGTGCATCGAATTTGTCTGCATTCAAATTATTCATTCAAACAGTTTAAAGTGCAAATTAAAAATTTTTTATATACATAAAAAATTATATTTGGATAATGATATTTGGCTATAACGGTATTACTGCTATTTGGCTAATATTACTGTATTTAAAAATACTAAATATATTCTGTTGTAGAGAAAGAAATCTTGGAAACCTAGCAAGACCACAAGTAATAGCAAACTATGAAAGTCTCATAGCAATTTATGAATCTGAAAAAGAGATTCTAATGGAGGAGTTAAAAAATGTTCAAGCTGTTAAAAAGGATATTACAAGTATTGTAGAGGCACCGGAAATAATGAATATTGTCAAGGAGTTGTACGGTTTAAAGTTTTCTGGTAAAATAATTAAACGTATGTACGACGCTCAACAGAGACTTATAGAACACGAAATCGTTAGGAAAACTGAACGAATCATCAAACCGATTCCGGTTAAAAGAGGTCACAAGAATAATTGGAAAAATAAATTGGGAGATATGATAAAATATTTCGAGCCTATTTGGTCAGATAATTAAGTACAATAATTGTTAGTATTTTAATTTTATTAAAAAAAATAATAAATATATTTTTACTAGTAACATACTGAGATATGTTGTTGTGGTCAATCCGAGATTTCTTCTTGTTGGTTCACTTTGCAAAGGGGCAGACGTTTCGAAAAGATCTCACCTGGCATCTTCAGTGCGTTGTCGAAGTTTCCTGTCAGCAGACTGTCAGAAATCTCGGATCGACCACAATAAGACGTACTTCTCCATCCGTGAGATATATTTACCTATACACTGGATGAGTCAATAGCATATGTAATAAGTAATAATACTCTTGGCGCATTTACACCACCTCGGAACTCCTGCATTTTCCAGTACTGATCAATACTATTCCTAGTCACATGGGAAATTCTCGCCTTAATTAATCTTGTCTAGTTTTCCAGTCTTCATTTAGCTGAATCCCTATAACATAAACATTAAGTGAATGACATAACGTGTCTTTTATACATTAAGAAAGTGGATAATCTTAAAAATTAACTTCAGTGTCTAACTAGAAATGAGCCACTTCACAAGAAACGAATTAATGTTTTTAAAATAATCCGATTGCATAATTAACCTTCTTCATTTCATCCATGAATAGTTTGCAGAATGGAATTCTCGTTTTGGGTAGTGATGAACTTTTTGGTGTTGGGTATGTTGTAAACGTGATTTCCGTACAGGTTGGTCCACCAGCGTTTTGGTAGATTCAATATATCTTGGGTGCACACTTTTGACTAATCAGTTAAAAGTAAGATAAAGTTTTGACGTTTATGTCAAGAATGTTGTTCAACCATTTCCTCTCTATAATCAGTCTATAACCAGATATATTTCGATTAAGGTTTTTTGATGGGTACATTATTATCCACCATTAATCAGTCCACTTCATATGCCTTAAATACAGCTTATACCTTTTTTAACATGTTCACTGGCCGGTGCATCACATGTAATGCACGGGACGTTGGCTATGGACGCCCATGTACAGCTTCGACGTAGCAAACAAATATATATATATACAGAATGTCCCGAAACTCAACGTCAAGCGGGCACCGGGTGAGAGGCCAACCCATACCTGTTCTGGTAAAAATAAGAAAAAAATTCTTTATCTCTTAGTTAAGTGGTAATAGACATATTTTTGAAAATGTTAAAAATCGTTCCAGTACATCATATCTTTAGGTACTATGGTCAGAAATGTTCGCAATTTAATAGTGATTTTTTTAATAATGTATTCCTAATGAACTATGCTACTATAGCAGTCACAAATCGAACAACAAAAGTCGTTAGTTTTGCAAAAAAAAGTATTAGTTTGATTGAGTTAAGGTTGAAAGAATTTATGTCTATTAAGTTTGACACACAATTTCTAAACAAAGGAGTAGTACAACACCGTTGGCAAGTTATTTTAAAAGATGGCCTGTTTAGTCAAGATTCCAAAATGGTATAACACTTGCCATTTTTCTTTACCTAAAAAATATGATTGCCTGTTTTTCTGCAAAAAACGCGTTATTTAAAAAATTCACACTTTCATATGTTATTTGTATTTCCTCCAAAATGATTTAACAACTTTGTTAGAAGATGTGCCATTCAATATCTACAGAGAAATGTGGTTTCAACAAGATGGTTGCCCAGCTCATTATGCTTGTCCTGTATGGGATTGCATACAGAATACCCACAAAGATGGATTGGATGTCGTGGTTCGATTACGTGGCCTCCTCATGGGCCTAAATCCCTTTGATTTTCTTATTAGGATTGCATAAAAGAAACAGTGTGTTAAAAACCGATTGAAAATCTTGCTGAACTGAGCCACAATATTTATACAGTAGCAGAAGAATTAAATGCAAAGAGATTTGCACAACTAGTAAAAACATCTTTTCTGTTACGATGCAGAGCTTGTATTAGTGCCGACGGCAAATAATTTGAGCATTTGCCTTAGTTTTAAGAAAATAATACTGTAAAATTAATAATAAATAAATTTGTTTGTTTAATTTTGTCTTTAGATTAACCTCATTTGAAAGAGTCTTTTTCCAAGACATAAGGGCAACCATCTTGTTGAAACCACATTTTGTAGTTCGTAGATATTGACTTGCACATCTTCTAACAAAGTTAAGAGGAAATAAAAAGTAAATTCAAATAACATACAAAAGTATCAATTGCTTAAATAACGTGTTTTTTTGCAGATAAACAGGCAATAATATTTTTTATGACAAGAAAAATGGCAAGTGTTGTACCATTTTGGAAACTTGACTAAACAGGCCATTTTTAAAAATAACTTGCGAAGGGTGTTGTACTACTCCTTTTTTTTAGAAATCGCGTGTTGAACTTGATAGACATAAATTCTTTCAACCTTAACTCAATCAAATTAATATATTTTTTTGCAAAACTAACGACTTTTGTTGTTTGATTTGTGACTTCTGCAGTAGCATGGTTCGCAAGGAATAGATTATTAAAAAAATCAATATTAAATTGCGAACATTTCTGACCGTAGTACCTAAAGATATGATGTACGGAACCGATTTTTAACATTTTCAAAAGTATGTCTATTACCACTTAACTAAGAGACATGGAATTTTTTTCTCATTTTTACCAGAACGGGTATAGGTTGGTCTCCCACGCGGTGCCTGCTTGACGTTGAGTTTCGGGACATCCTGCTGTATATATATATATATATATATATATATATATATATATATATATGTTACAGACTATATATGTAAACAAGACCGTATACAAAAGGACTAGTCCATATGTAAATGGACTGAAATTATTAGTCTATATGTGTAAGAAGCTTGTTCTTTAATAAACGGACAAGTCGGTTTGAAAAAGGACTAGTCTATTTATAAACGGTCCATCTGCAAATAGACGATATACATATTACTGTAATATTTTAAACAAAGAAAAAAATGCATCTTTTATTTATTTGTACAAGTTAGACTATTGTGACATTTTGAGTTACATAATACATTATTTTTTCGACAAGCACATTTGTTTGACTGACATTTAGTCTTACAGTAACATTTTTTGAAACCTTGCCCATGCCCAGTAGATTGACTTGTAGCCACCGATCTAAGAGAAACTTCCTTATCTTTGGTGATTTCTTCAATTTTCAAAATGTTAGCAGGAGATATACTAAATTCTGAACGACTGTAGTATTTTGAAATGACTCCTAGTTTTGTACCCAAGCGGTAAAAACCATCTTCTGTAGCTTCTAACACTACCGCTAAAACTGACCGAGCATCTCCCCTGCCACGATCGACATCTGGAACAGGAATCCTCACAGTTGATCCAATCTGTGGTTTTGGATGGGTGCTATCTGATAATAATTTCATTCGTTTTGCCTGTGCTTGTAATCCATCGTAAGCGCACTTTCTGGCATTTGCTATGTTTCTGTTTCTATTGCAAAAATTGCAAATATTTTCCAAGGACGTGCTCTCAGCATGTGAGGCATCACGATTAGTGGGATTGAAACAACTACCGCATATTTCATACGAGAGTGTTTGAGTGTTATTGTTATTTTCTAGTGGTACATTTTCGGTCGTTGCTGTTTGGTGCAATTGGGATTGTCCGGTTTGTGTGTTTTCAGTAACAACCAACGTAACCACTTCTTCTAAATCTTTTTCTGTTGAAACACCTTCCAGCGCTGGTTGCTCTGTTTCCAGTTGAACGGTTTCTGTGTTTTCAATCAGAATAGAATTAATCACATTGCTTCTAATGGAATATTAAAAGTTTTTAATCCATATTTCGGTTTGTCCCCGAACATGGCCTCATATGGAGCCCTTTTTATTCCAGAGTGCAAAGATGTGTTCTTCATAAATTGTATGAATCGTAGACCTTGACTCCAATCTGTTTTGACTCTGTTTCGTTTTCCAACATCCAAGTTGTTAACATGTTCTCCACGTCTTGATTAGCGCGTTCGACGCTACCCTGACTTTGACTGTGACGCGGTTTTCCATGGACCAGTTTTAGTTCAGGCCACAAACTTTTTAATTCTTCAATAATTCTATTGCAAAATTCGCGTCCATTGTCAGATTGCAAAACTACAGGAGCCCCAAAAGTGGTAAAGATGTCTACAAGGTGGTAAGCGACTTCTTCTGCGCGTTTATTTTCAAGTGGTCGCAGAATAACAATTTTTGTTAAGTGGTCCTGGTACACCAGGACAAATCTCTATTTACCATCAGCATGCGACTGATAATCGATTAAGTCTACTTGACATCTGGAATTCAGATCATTGAAGATCATCGGTTTTGATATAATTCCCTTCTTTTCCCTTTTTTGTTTCATTTGACATGGAGCGCACAAGTTAATAAACAATAATATTTCAGTACGCATTATATTCTTGTATTTTTCCTTTGTTTTTTTCATCATGCGATCTCTACCACCATGACCTGCAAGTAAAAAGTGATTTTATTAATTACCTACTCCATATATGACTCCAATTACAGAACATACCTGTGGATGTGTGTAGTTCTTGAAGAATGTTAAACAACTTGTCGTCATGGACGTAATATATTACATCAACTAAATCATTGTTAAGAGGCACTATCAGTTTTTCTATCCCCTGAACAGATAACACATCATAATGCTTTAAGAGCCAGTGCATTCTTGGACTTTTTTTTTAGCAGCCTTAGCAATTTTTACTTCTTCAATGAGACTACTATATTTTTCTCTCGTTAAGCCGCGGTTGTTATCGGCAACGTCTTTTCTTCGTTCATACAGTTGTTCATAAAACCTATTTTATTTTTTTAATTTTAGGTTATATTACTATGTAACAAGTAACTATAATATTAACGTACCTTTGTTTGTGTAATTCCATTGTGGAAATCTATTGCATTAAACAGTAAAAACGTTTAAATTTTAACGAATGTCACCACTGTGCTTATTTTGCTGCAAAATATTTTGTAAATTGGAGCAAAACGAGACAAAAACTAAACAGCAACTAGACACTTGCGATTGAACATACAGTCTAAATTACGGTAGTCCGTATGTAAATGGTCTAGTCCGTATATAAAATACCTCGTCATTTCCATACGGTCTGTGCCATCTAGACCGTATAGATACCGCCTAAACCGTATACTTACGGTCTGATTTCATGTACGGCCTGTAACATATATATATATATATATATATACATATATAATGTTTTACTAAAACATTCCAGGCAGTACGGTTTTTTGCATGTGCAACATTCAGTAGACACTTGTTTTGTCTTTTTTCTGGCTATTTCAGTGCTATATCCCTCCTTGTTTATTTCATAACATTTATGACAACTCTTTCTGCATATTAGTCCGTAGGAATCTGTTGTAAATGATGTTTAGCACTTGACGGCGCATGATTTTGAACTGGCGTATTATTTTGAACTGAAACATTTACCAGCTCACGACTTAAATTTTCCGTAAATGTAAGTAGACTTATGCGGTTATTTGGATTTACTTCGTTGTATATATTATGGTTATTTACTACCACCGTGCCAAATATAAGTTCGACAGCAATGTTTTTATACCATACCAATGATTTTCGAAGAGCACTATAATAGCTGCTCATTTGGTCAGAAATATCTATGCCCTGCTTTCCTTTATTGTATTGTAACACCATTTTTGGTTTTACAATATTACCTCTTACCCTTGTTACTTCTTCCTGATCATCCTTATGACAAGTTGATAACATTAGGACGTCACGTTTATCGTGCCATTTCATGATAGTAATTGGCTAATTCATTGGCTTGCGTTGCTATAACTACTACTTTTTTAATTTTTATGTCAAAAGCTGCTTTGGAATTCCTTTCGTATTTTTTCTCAATGTTCCTAAATATTAGGCAAGCGGTATGCTGGTATATATAATAATTGTCTGTTATAAAAAGACGTCCTGCATGGAGCAAAGCTTTTCCTAGATTTAATACGACTGATCCTGGTTTATCTAAATTATGCAAGGATGGATCCTGACCAGAGTAAACGTGGAAAGACCAAACAAAACCATTAGTGGTACAAAGCTTATGAATTTAGAGGGATTGTACTGAGTAAACTTCAATCTGCCACAAAATGAAACCGTTGTTTTATTCACTACCACGGTATCACCCGGTATGTAATTTTTCTTGATATTTGCCATGACCTTTTCTATTATCGGGTTAATTTTATATAATGTATCAGCATTTTCTCTTATTTTACTGTCATCTACAAAATGTAAGCAACGTAAAAGTGTTGAAAATCGATTGTAACTCATCATATTGTTATGCAGTAATGGGTGGAAATAGATCTTTCTTCCAATATTCTTTCAATAATATTCTATTTTTTGGTATTTTACAATTCCCATAAACATTATGAGCCCAAGAAATTTTTTTATTTAATCTTTGTCAGTATCTCTCTCTTGCTGTTAATTAATTGACTTGCGTATCGATTTGTTTCGTCCACCATAAATTGCAACACATTATCATCAATTATACGCGAAAAAACATCCAAAGCTGATATATTCTCATCTGTTGTAAACGTAATTTGCACACCAGTAGATCCTGAAAAGGGCAATCGCTTTAGAATTTTGACGTGGGAAGACCACTCTGAAATATCTTCTTGAACTTCAGCATCATGTTGATTGCTTTCAAGATTTTCCTCTTCACTACTTGAATCGGGTATAGTATGTTGATCAGATACCCCTTTGGAACCAAAAACGTAGTTATGGTCTCTTACGCTATCTTCACTGTCTTCATCAAAAATTTCGTCAGAACTCTCTGTATCTATTGCGCCATCTTGTAAAATTTCTTCTTCACTGTCTTCCGTCATAATATCATTTGCATACTTTTGTAACTCGTTACGTGATTTATGATAGGCCCTCATAGCGAACTAGGTCCAGGGACGCACTTCTTTTTTTATTTTGTTTTAAATTTAAAACGCTTAAACAGTATTTAGAGTACTAATTATTGTTTACATTCAATTAAAAAAAATAGTTTTCGATCGGTTGAAATCAGATGTGGCATTAGAAACATTTAAATGTACTCTGAAAAATAGCAATTAAACTAATCAAAATGTAAACAAAGGAGTTAAGGTTTGTAGGGTATTGTGGCACCTGCATTAACATAAATGTTTAAGCAATTAATAAATTTTTTAATTCAAGAGTGTTATACATAATATAGATTGATGCATTTTTTTGTTCAGGAACTTGTAGATGTGGTAGTACACTAAAGTGTATTATAGAGGATTTAGATTCAGCCAATAATTGTGTAAAATTAAATTACACCTCTACAGAAGGAAACGCTGTTTGCGGAAAAAGATATTTACGAAATCCAACGTGGAAAATAATCGGCAAAGAACTGCTATGAAAAGCAGTTCATATCTATTGAACTGAAGAAGTGGAAAAATATTCCGCACAAAACGACGCCGGAAATGTCGTAAAACAATTACGTAAACCTGATGGCACAATTTCCAAACGTATATTTTTATACCATTGCGTGATTAATTGCAAAAATGGAAAGGTATCGGTTTGCCAAATGATAAGCGAAAATCACAACGTCAATGCTATTCATTTTTGGCTGACAGAGTGGGTACGTTCTGGTGCACCGATGCCCAAAGAAATTGTATGCGATTCGTCCTGAGCGCTTTTAATTGCAATTGCGCGAGCTTTTACAGGAAATCTTACCATAGACGATTACGCAGATGCATTTATAAATTCTAATTTACCGAAATGTTACATAAGAATTGACGTTGCACATTTTTTAAAAATATATTCAAATTATTGTAAAATTATAAATGAAAAAGTAAAATTTTTTTTTTGCAATCGGGCAATTAGTGCTTTCCAGAAATGTACAAAGCGGTAGCGCAACGCAATGCGATCTGGAACGTACAAAATTAATTAATTTAATAAGAACTACTAATTTAAATTTAGAAAATTTAATAAGTGAGTCTAATTATAGTATTGTTTTTAAAATAGAAAACATAAATAATGAATCTAATACTGATTTAAATTATTATTATTATTGAAAAAAAGAAAAAAAAAAGCGCTTCGACGTCAGGCCATTAGCACTCACAATAATTTCACTCAGGACCACATAGTAGCACATTAAGAGTATTCAAAGTTGGTCGAATAGTTGTATGTCTTTAAAATATTTAATCAGATTCAATGAGTTTTCATAGACAGACTCTATGCTTGTTATATTATAAATATTTCTTGCTTGTTCATATAATGTACATTCTACAATGATGTGTTCTAAAGTGAGTTCCCTATTACAATTTGAACACATGGGTCTCTGCTCCCCTTTTAACATATATTTGGAGGTCAACGATGTATGGCCAATGCGCAATCTACTTAGTTTCACTTGTTCTGACCTGCTTAATTCCCTTTCGGAACTTATTCGATAGACATGGGGTTTGATTTTTCTCAAGAAACTTGGAGTATTTTGCCATTGTTCTTCCCAGCTGTTATAAATCAAGGATCTTACATGTTTTGCAATATCTTTATGTTTGCAAAAGTTCACATTCATTGTTGCTTTATCTGCAGCCTCGGATGCTACACAATCAGCACGTTCATTCCCCCCAATTCCAACGTGACTTGGCACCCATATAAAAATAACTTTATGATTTTGTTTTGTGATACTGTCTAGTGTGCCTAAGATTTGTTGAAGTATTGCTTTTTTTGTGTACAGGTTTTGTAAGGATTTGATACTACTAAGTGAATATTAGAAACTTATTATTAGAAAATTGCGGTTATTGAGGTTCATATTTATGTATAGTAGTGCTTGGAATATTGCATATAACTCTGCAAGAAATATTGAGGAACATGGTTGAAGCGTCCAGGAATGTTCTGTATTATCGACTGATATTGCACTACTAACACCGTTTTCTTTTTTTGATCCATCAGTGTAAACACAAAAGGCATCAGGATAAGTATGCACTATGTTGTGAAAATCAGCAAGAAACATTGCATGGGGGGCGTTTGATTTTGAAAATTTAGTGAGATCCAACCTATTGGTAGGTAAATACCTGAGGTAATGCCATATCTAAAGATTGTATCAATTCTTGTGCACGAACGATAGTTGGTCTGGTAGCTGTCAATCTAAAGGTAAGTGTTTGTTGTTGGATTATTGCGAAAATTGGATTATTTGGTTCAGCTAGGAGTCTAAGATAGTAGTTTACTAATTGTATATCTCGTCTATAGTTCAAGGGAGGTAAACCTGATTCACTATATAGACTATTAATAGGGCTTGTAGAAAAGGCACCAAGTACATATCTTATACCCAAATGATGTATGGTATTAAGTTTATTAAGTACACCTTTTCTCGCTGAACCATAAGCTTCGGAACCATGGTCCAAGATAGGTAGTACTGTTGCTGTATATAGTTGCATTAATATCTTAGTATCTGCCCCCCACCTTGTACCTGACAGCATACGCAGTAGATTAAGTGCTTTATGGCAACGTTCCTTAATGTATTGTATGTGAGAAAGCCACCTTAATTTTGCATCAAAAATAACACCCAGAATCTTTATTTGTGAAACTCTATTAATAGGCGAATCGTGCAACTGAAGCAAAGGTTCTTCGAAGTGTCTATACAATCTAGAAAATATTATGTAAGCTGTCTTTTGTTTAGAAACTTTAAACCCCACCGATACTGCATTTTCCAATATAATATTGATGGATTCCTGAAGTTTCCCATTAATCTCTTCAGTCGAATTACCACTTGCATAGATACATAAATCGTCTACGTATAAAGATCTTTGTATTTCCGGATCTAAACGCGCGGCAATATCGTTTATTGCTATAAGAAATAGTGTTACACTCAAATTAGAGCCTTGAGGTACTCCATTTTCTAATGCATGTTCTGTTTATAAACAATTTCCTACCCTCACACTGAATGATCGATCCGAAAGAAATGATTTGATGAAAGTGGGCATATTTCCACGAAAACCCCAATCATGTAATTTCTGCAAGATACTTGGCCGCCAGGTGGTATCATATGCTTTTTCAATATCGAAAAAAACAGCGATTAGAATTTGACGTTGTAAAAAGGCCTTTTGAATAGCATTTTCCAGAAGCACAATATTGTCTATAGTTGAGCGCCCTTGTCTATAACCTCATTGATAACTGGAAATAAGATTTTGTTTCTCTAATGTATACATTAGACGATAATTAACCATTTTTTCAAGTATTTTTCCAAGACAAGATGTTAAACTAATGGGTCGGTAGTTGTTAGGTGAAGTAGGATTTTTATTTTCCTTTAAAATAGGAATAATTACAGCTTTCTTCCATGACATTGGGTAGATGCCCGCGGCCCAGATGTGGTTATAGATTTCAAGTAGAAGAATTTTTGCATTAAATGTCAAATTTGAAATAAGTGAATATGATATTTCATCTAAACCTGCTGAAGATTCTTTTAAATTTTTTAGTGCGCGCTCCAATTCACTAAATTTGAAAGGTAAATTGTAATCATATTCAGTGTCTGTTGTAAAATCCGGAGAGACGTTTAAATCAATCGTGCTGGACAAGAATTGAGGATTCAAATTTTTTGAACTACTGGCAGCTGAAGGTTAGCTATTTCTAAGTTGGAGGATAAGATGATGTTTTTGTCATCACTTAAGTGCTTTATTACAAACTGCGGTGTTGCATTTGATACCCTTTTCATTTTTCGCCATATTTCTTTATTAGGTGTACTGGTTGAAATTGTGGAAACATACTTATTCCATGAAAGTAAGGTAAGAGACCTTCTAAGATTTTACGTTTTGCTATTGCTCTTAATCGTTTTAATGTGATTAAATTTTCTTGTGTGGAATGTTTGCGAAAATAATTTAAAGCATGTTGCATTTTGTTGCGAATGGAAATGGCAATATCATCATTCCACCAGGGAACCCTTTTTCTAAATATTTTCCCCGAAGTACGAGGAACTGATTTCGTAGCTGCATTATTAATCATTGCGTTAAGATTCAAAATATTGTCATCGATAGAGTTAGTTATAGCAGGAATAATTAGGGATAATCTATATAGATCCCAGTCAGCTTTTTTGGTACATCATTCTTTACGCAGTGAAAGAATTGGTTGAGTATTATCATCCGCATTGAGATTTGAGGAGATACAATTGATAAGTCAAGCGCAGAAAACGTACTCGACCTCGCGGATAAGTGGGTCATGGAACCATTGTTTAAAAGAATTAAATTATCTTCTTCCAATAACTTTTCTATAATGGCTCCACGGGCATCTTTATTTTTAGAACCCCACAATGGATCATGAGTGTTAAAATCCCCAACCAGGCATATAGGGGGTGGTAGTTGTTCAATGAGATTGTGTAGATCATGGAACTGCCAGTCAAAATCTGGTAAATATATGTTACAAATCGTTAAAGTTTAAAGGGTACATCAATAGAAACTGCAACCGCTTGTAGGTCGGTGACTAGGTTTAAAGAATTTGCTCTGATTGTATTAGTAATCATGATGCTCCCCTTTAGCTTTAATTTGAGTTGGATGATCGTATCGAAACATATTGTAACCTTTTATATAGTATAACCTTTTATAGAGTTGATTAGGTTGTAAATGAGTTTCTAGTAAGCACATGCATAAGGGATTATATTCGTGTAAGATTAATTTAAGATCGCAATAATGTGCTATAATACCGTTACAGTTCCACTTTATTTATTATTTATTATTTTAGGATTATTTTAGACATTTTATTCATTGGATTGATGAAGAGGAAATAGAGGTTGATATCGGAAGGTTTGGTACAGTTAATAATAAGAAGCGTCCGATGAGACGCTCTCCTGGGAGCTAAATTCAAATTGCTCAGTTGAAGGATCCATAGGCAGCTTGTTAGCAATACGTTTCAAGCGTGATTTTAGTGTGTTATTTTTAACTGTTTGAATGACTCTAATTAATAGATCTTTTAAAGAGGGTAAATCTTTGCAGTATTTTAAGGCGTCCGGTAAGATGTCTTGTTTGCCGTTGGATTCAGTAATAAAATTGCAGAAGTGTTCATATGATATAAAGTCGAAACCTTCATCAAAAAGATTTTTAAATTCATGAAAGAATAATGGATCATTGCCAGGTTGAGTGTTAGGTTCTCCTTTCAATTTTTTTGCTTTGGGTTTTATAAATATGGCCTGTGATGATTCTAGGTTATCGGAAGCTAGAGAAATGGTATCCAAGTTGTTTTTTCCTAATGTATTATTAGAATCACATGTGGAGGAAGAAGGCGCTCGCCGTTTTTTAACAATTATAAAATCATTTTTCCCCGTCATAGCGTTTTCTTTTGTGTTAATTGTTGTTTCTTGTACAATATTTGTGTTAATTACAGGAAGCGTTGGTTCAGTAGATGAGGTTGATATAAGATCAATAGTTGTTATGATTGTTTCATTTTCGTTTTTTGACGGGAATTTACTAGCAATATGACCAAATTTTTTACAGGTAAAGCAGCGAATGTCATCAGTGGCTAAAAAAATTCTAAAAGAAAACTCTTTATGCTCTATTAAGATAGAAGATGGTAATGCGTTATTTTCATCAGGTACAATATAAACTTGACGGCGAAAACTTAGTATATGTTTATATTCAGGTTGACTTAAACCAGCTCCAATAAAATGTATTGGGAATATTAACTTTAAATTTAAGGAGGTGAGATGTTTTTGAATAACTTCGTGTGGTAATGAAGGTGAAACGTTTGATAGTACAACACGTTTTGCAGGTGAAACTAATCTACGAGCAGCGATAAATTGTTTATTCAATGACATACCTCCAAAGGAAGTCATAAATTCATCAACAGCAGCTTTAGAGTTGAGATAAATACAGATTCTATTATTTGAGATACGAGAAGCAAAAATAATTTTTGTTGGACCAATTCATTCTCCCACTGCTATAATGTATTCATTTTTTGTGATCATCTATTCCATCTAAGACAATTCCTTGTTCACGTTCAGGGAAAGCAAAACTATTTTCTTTGAGTACGGTTGCGAAAGATTGTTTTTGAGACATGGTAGTAACATCAGATGGTTGGTTATTTATAATAGATTCAGAATGATCCGCGTTACCTTCCTCCACGAAAGTAACCGGACTGGAGATGTTATCAGCGGTAAAACTCATACTGCAACGTGCAGCAGAGCACCGAAATAGGAAAACAGCTCCCCCACTCGTATCAATACGAGTGGAGGTGGAAAAAAGGAAAAACTCACCCAGAAAATTAAATAATTAGAAAATTAATTCGAAAATCGAATATTCAGCGTGAGAAACACTCACCAATTAGCGTTTATGAACGCATTTTCAACAACACCAATATTCGTAAGAATATTCAAACAAATACCCAATTTATAATGCACCAGCAGAAAACACGTGTGCTTTGCACAGCGATCAAAACCGGACTCCTACTGATTTAAATATCGTACCTGAAAATACTTGGTACGCGTGGGGCCAAGATATTCTATCTGAAGTGCAGTCTATAGTCGCTTCTGAAATGGGCAATAGAATTAATCCTCATTATTTTCCAGCAATTGTCCCATATCTTATGAATGATATTAAACTATTACCACTCTGGACTAACATTTTCAGAGACGAAATTGGTTACGGTTGCATACCAGCTTCAAGTGCACCAGTGGAAAGTGGGTTTAATAAATTAAAAACATTATTACTAAAAAACTGTTCATTACTACGCATTGATGCTTTTATACAGAAACACGTACAATATTTACGTGGTGCACTGAAAATTGTTGACGCGGAAAGCAATACTAACAATACATATATATCGCCTGCAGATTCGGAAGATTCCAACGTCAGTTTAACATCAGATCTGAATAATTCATGTCCTGCATGCAAAAATAATAATAAACCGTCCGGTACACACCTTTGTCAAATCTGTAAGAAATCTGTCCATGCATTATCTCAATGCTCCACACCGTATGACAATTTTGAAGATGGCTATGATCAATGTCGTATATGCATAATGTGCGAAATGCGAAAGTCATAATCGGAAGCCGTCAACAAGAAAATTGGCGTGGGCAGATAAAACAAAATAAAAATAAGAATTTATACCTTGGAAAAAATCCACATAAAATAAAGACGCAAAATTACCAGTTACACCGTTAGTAACACTTGTGCATTTGATAGCATATTCCAAATTTTATTTGCAGCGGGGCATGATTTGTCTAATATTTTTCAGAACATAGACGCAAATGAACGCAGAAACTTGTTTTTCAAATTAATTATTCATGCGATAAACAACGGCATTAGCCAGTATATTTATAAATTGCGCGCGCAAATTTTATTGGAAACATATCCGGTATCTGATATAGGAGAGTGTAAAAACATAAATTCTGAAACGAATGTAGGGTATTTAGCTGGCATATTATTTAAAGAAACAACTCAATGTAACTATGGTTGTACGCCACGATATAAAAAGTTGTCAATGATTCAAATAGAAGACACAAAAATTATGGACCGTACTAACTTTAATGAAGTTATCGCCCAAAGTTTACACCTACCTGATCACCGGTTCTACTCAGAATTCTGTGTTGGAATTGAAAAAACCACGCTGTCCGAAACAGGCGAGTATTTTACATTTTAAAATAAATATCAACCTTACAATAGCATTTAAAATTGTTTACATTAGTTACAATTTTATTGCTAAGATTTAAGAAAACCAATGGTTGGTTTCTGAAACGAAAGATATTGGACATTAAACCATATTTATTGAATATAGCGTTGTCTCTGTTTCCATTGACTATGAATAAGGACGTACTCCTTACTTAGTCAACACTGACTGGTATCGGTTAGTTAGCGGTTAATTTGTTTCAGAAACCAGCCGTAGTTCTGTTTCTTCGTTTACTAAAAAAATAATTTAATTACTTATTTTAATTGCGCTGGTTATATTGTTTCAGGAGACATTATAATTTTAGAAATATTCATATATTATACAACAAGACGATCGAAAATACTCGATAATACGAGAGGTGTTTTTTAAGGCAATACGTCGAGATTCGAGTATTGTCGTGTTGTATATGGCTAGACTATTTCATGAATAAAAAATATACATATTTTTCAAGGACAGTAGAATCTAACAGGACTGCTACATCCATTGTTGTGACAACCTGCCCGCAAACTACGTCATACCATTTGCCACGCCCAGCTCTATGCGTTTGCTGTGGTTTTAGAGGTTATATCGTAGACGTATTCATATTATTTTTGAAGTTTTATTTTTGTAGACGTATTAATGTCTATCATGTAATGTCTATCAACGACGTTCAATTCGCAATACGAAGCGTCGAAAACACCTGAGTTTACATTAATTGCAATGCTTACACTATCAATACTTAATATTAACTTATTTTACCACTACACACGGTTGGAGACAGAGTTGTAGTACAGTCACGACAAGGATTCGCGAATTTAATGATGCAGATTACTCGTTATGATTAAAAAAAGAATAAGAAATAGGCAAATAGCTTACGTTCTATGCTTGATCATTAAACTTTTCATACACAAAAATGTTTCACAAAACTGTTTCTTTTATTTAGGTATTATCTTGTTTACAATATGTTTAATTTTGGGTTTTATTTAGGAACAAAGAACAACATGTTCTTAACGATAACGTATTTTATTCTTTTCCGTTACAACTTGTCTCTATCATTCTACTAATTCACCACTAGATGGCGTTACAAATATACTATTTATTATAGCTTTGTTCGTTGGGACTGCACTCCTCTGCACGACATGGCACTCGTATGACGTCATAGTGCAATGAAGTGTAAGTCAATGCAATGTCATGTCAACTTAGTGCAGGTCAGAAAAGTGTATAAACCGTGGTCCCAACGAACAGATTTTTATAAAAAAAGTGTATAATATTTGAAATAGACGAACAGGAGGTTGTCAGCGAAATACTCGTGGAAAATGAAATTATCGCAGAATGTTTTTTTAGTAGCGTTTTTTAGTATTCATCAATTATTATTATTATTATCTTTTATTTTTTTAATTATTAGCGAAATATATTTTCTATACCAAACTACTAACCCTTATTAGTTCTTTCAAAAGTACTACTTAACGTATAAAGAAATCACATGCTAAATTGCACCAAAATTGATAAGCAGTACTTGCAAAAAAAAATTTGGGGTGGTGAGGGTATTTCACGTGGCGTTTCATTGTCACCGACGTGTCGAAACCCATCATTGGAGTCGACTTCCTGGACCACTACGGATTGCTGGTCGACGTACGCAATCGACGGCTGGTGGACAGCGTAACATCGCTGAAAGTCCAGGGACGCGGAACGGCTGGCGAAGGTGCTCATATCCGGGTTGTGGCGGGCGGATCCATTTTCCACAACCTCCTCGCCGAATACCCCGAAATAACGAGACCTTCCGGAGTTCCGCAAGGGGTTAACCTGAAACACGGAGTGGAACACTATATCCACACGACCCCTGGACAACCCGTCGCGAGTCGATTTCGACGCCTAAACCCCCAAAGGTACGAGGCTGCCAAGAAGGAGTTCGAGACCATGCTGCAGATGAAGATAATTCGTCCATCCAAAAGTAGTTGGTCATCGCCCCTGCACATGGTCCCCAAGAAAGGCGACCTTTGGAGGCCCTGCGGAGATTACCGCGCATTAAACGCGAGAACGGTGCCGGACAAATATCCGATACCTCACATGCAGGACTTCTCGCAGTCCCTACATGGGAAGAAAATCTTCTCCACCATGGTGCGCGCCTACAACCAAATTCCGGTCGCCCAGGAAGATATCCCAAAAACGGCGATAACCACACCCTTCGGCTTGTACGAATTTACGTTCATGTCCTTTGGTCTTCGCAACGCGGCACAAACCTGCCAGAGTCTAATGGACGAAGTTCTACGAGGTCTGGATTTCGCCTACGTGTATATCGACGATATCCTCATCGCCTCGGCCTCGGAAGAAGAGCACCTGGAACACCTGAAGCAGATTTTCCAACGCTTAAAGGAATACGGAATCCTGATAAACCCTGCGAAGTGCATTTTCGGGAAACCGCAAGTAAGACGGCAAAGGAACTGCGGAGATTCATAGGAGCATTCAACTTCTCGAGGCAGGCCGTACCGAGAGCGGCCGAACTACAATCGCCCCTGAACGATTTGTTAAAGGGGAACCTAAAAGGGAAACTACCAATCGTCTGGACGGAGGCAGCGGTTCAAGCTTTCGACGACTGCAAGGAAGCATTGGCACAAGCTACCTTGTTGGCATACCCAGCACCGGATGTTCCGCTTGCCATTTCGTGCGACGCCTCCGATTTCGCCGTCGGAGCTGCCTTGGAGCAACTAGTAGATGGAGTTTGGCAACCACTGGGTTTCTTCTCTAGAAAGTTGAGCGCCGCAGAAAGGAAATACGGTGCCTACGATAGAGAATTGCTAGCCATCTACAAAGCCATTCGATACTTTCGGCACATGGTGGAAGGGCGAACGTTCGTAATATTCACGGACCATAAACCAATTACGTTCGCCTTTCAACAGAAACCGGACAAGTACTCGCCGCGACAGTTCCGTTATTTAGACTTTATCGGACAATTTACAACGGATATACATCACGTGGCGGGAAAAGACAATGTGCTGGCCGACGCACTATCGCGAGTGGAAGAGTTATCACCCGCGTTGGATTTCGAGGCATTAGCACGGGCTCAAACAAACGACGATGAGCTGTCTCAATTCCTGGAATCAGATTCTGTTTTCAACTTGAAGAAGGTAACAATCCCAGGAACCAGTGAAAGTGTGTACTGCGACATCTCTACGCCTAATGCCCGACCTTTCGTCACCCGCGAATTCAGACGGGCAGCGTTCAATTCACTACATCAACTATCACACCCCGGAATTAACGCCACGGTCAAGCTCGTAACTCAACGTTACGTGTGGCCGTCGATTAAGGCGGATTGTAGGAAGTGGGCCCGGCACTGTTTTGATTGTCAGCGAGCCAAAATAACCCGACATACGTCAGCCCCCACTGGAAACTTTACATTACCCAGTGGCAGGTTCGAGCACATCCACATTGACCTGGTGGGTCCACTACCTATGTCAAGAGGATACAGGTACGCTTTAACGTGTGTGGACCGTTTCTCGCGCTGGCCCGAAGTGATCCCCGTCGAGAATATAGAGGCATCCACCATCGCAAAAGCTTTCGTGACCGGATGGGTATCCCGATTCGGAACGCCGTTGCGAATAACAACGGATCAAGGCAGGCAATTCCAGTCACAGCTTTTCATGGAGCTTAACGCCACGCTAGGTACCAAGCACTTTCGGACGACCGCTTACCACCCTGCTGCCAACGGTCTCGTGGAAAGATTCCACCGTCAACTCAAAGGCGCCATCCGATGCCAAGCCACTGAAAAATGGGTCGATATATTACCCGTGGTCCTGCTGGGCATCAGGTCAGCCTGGCGAGACGATCTCTCAGCAACGACAGCAGAATTAGTCTACGGCGAACCTCTCAGACTCCCGGGCGAATTCTTGGCACCTAGAGAATCGCGCAGGAACGAGGAAGGTGCGACGAACTTCACCCAAGAATTGAAAAAGCATTTTCAACAGCTTCAACCTGTTCACGGAACCAGGTACGGAAGTAAAAAGATCTTT
Organism: Onthophagus taurus; assembly: GCF_036711975.1. Classification (NCBI taxonomy): domain Eukaryota; kingdom Metazoa; phylum Arthropoda; class Insecta; order Coleoptera; family Scarabaeidae; genus Onthophagus; species Onthophagus taurus. Next base: position 27,897,173 of record NC_091972.1, on the reverse strand, counting down.
GTCTTCAGAGACCTAGCCACCTGTACACATGTTTGGATTCGCTTGGGTGGAGAACACCACTCGTCGTTGGAAGTCCCATACGAGGGCCCATATCCCGTCACCAACCGGAACGACAGGACGTTCACCCTGGAGAAGAAAGGAAAGGAAATTACCGTTTCAATCGACCGCTTGAAACCAGCCTACATCTTGTCGGGAGAGGAACAACGCCAGGAGGATCCACAACGCCCAGAGGCTACGCGGAATAATCCAGGACCCCAGCAGACAGACCTTGCTCCACCAACAACGCGATATGGAAGACGCGTTAGATTCCCTGACCATTTCCAGGCAGGTCTCTAGTATCGTGTTTCCCAATCCATGGTCAAACACTGGCAGGGGGGTCTCTGTGGCGAACATCTGGACGCCAGAGAACCTTCTAAACCGTTCAAAAAAATCTCTCTCCGGTCATCTGGGCAGGACACCCTTTTGGTCCAGGCAAAGGGTTCCCGGAAAACTTTCACCGGAGATATTACTGGACGCTCTCCGTGGCAAACATCTGGTCGCCAGAAAGCGTTCGAAACTATTTAGAAGAACTCTCTCCGTACATCTGGACAGCAGATCCTTTTGGTCCAGACAAGGACTCGAAGAGAGCTTTCACCGGGGATGTTACTGGACTCGGGGATAAAAGGAACCAGGATCGGCCCAGAGAGTTCAGTCAGTTACCATCAGTTATCAGTTGTCAGTTACCATCGGCAGATCAGTCAGCAGTAACCCTTTTCGCGTCCGCACTTACATTATTGTTATTATTGTTGTAAATAAAATTTTGTTGTTGAAGACATTGGTTTTCCTAAAACTTCCTCTCGCTACTATCAAAGCATTAGCCCCGCACTCTTCTTTTCTTTCCTTTATATGTATTCTGTCTCTTCGATAAGATGTTCCACCCACATCGATCATGAATGCTCTATCTAAAAGTTTTTCGTCTATTTTTCCTTGGTTATTTTTTCTACTGGTTGTCCAATTATTAAATCAGGCAAGTTTCTAGTTTCTTTATCATAATATAGTTTATTGTATTTCTTATTGAGTTCAATTTTTTCGGATACATCTTCTATGACAGTAGGTTTGTAATTAGATGTTTTTACTGGTAGGCTACATCTGGTTTTTCTTGACATTAACCTTTGAACTGGACTCGAATTCATTTTGTTTGGTGTATTTCTCCAATGAAGCAATGTCCAATAGATATCTTCACCACTCTTTTTAATCAGTGTTTTAGCAATTTTTACTGCCGATTCTGCTTTACCATTTCCTTGCTGATGATATGGTGATGATGTTGAATGTTTGAACTCATAATCTTTTGAAAAATCCTGCATTTGTTTGTTAACAAAATGCGTTCCATTGTCAGATATAACTAATTCAGGAACTCCATATCGACTAAATGTTTCTTTCATTCTAGTTATAACTGATTTTGGACTTAAGTCTTTTAAAAAATATATTTCGAAGTAGTCAGAATAATGATCTACTATGACTAAAACTTTTAATGATTTTTCTTGATATTTGACGAAACATATGTCCATAGAAATTATTTGAAAAGGATATTCTGGAATTTGGTGTGACATCATTGGTAATTTTTGTTGTGCTTTTGCATATTTTCCGCAAGCTTCACATTCTCTTATTGCGTTTATTATGGATTGAGTCATACCAGGCCAGAACACGTTTTGTTTCGCTAATTTTAAACTATTCTCCACTCCGCTGTGTCCTATGTGTAATTTTCCTGTAATTAGTTTTCTTAACGTTTGAGGTATTAACACTCTGTCTAAAATATTAAACCGTCTTGGTAAGCTAAATTGTCTTCAAATTTAAAATAAATTTTTATTTCATCCGGTATGTCTTTTATATATTTTGGCCAACCCTCTACAATGAATTGTTTCATTTTTTGTAAACACTGATCTTTTTCCATTTCAATTTTTATGCTGTTAAGTCTTTCGTCTGTAAAATGAACTACAGAAACCAATTTAATCTTTTCCACCATTTTCGTTACACGTTCATATGCTGTACCTTTAACTTCATATATATTAAATCTATTCATTTCTTGTTCACAATCTTTGTCTTTGTAATTTATAGTTGCTCTTGATAAAGCGTCAGCCACAACATTTTCTTTTCCTTGAATATATACCAAGTGTATATTGTACCTTTGCAATATCATTAACATTAGTTGCAGTCTTTTAGGTGCTTTTAAAAGTGGCTTCTGAAAAATATTTATCAATGGCTTATGGTCTGTCCTCACTGTCACCTTAGGATTTCCTACTAGTAGCTGATCAAATCGTAAACAACCAAAAACCACCGATAGAAGTTCTTTCTCTATCATAGCATAGTTTTTTCTGCTTTTGTAAGTGTTCTAGATGCGTATGCTACCACTTGATTTTCTTGAAATAAAACTACTCCTAATCCCGATGAACTTGAATCACATTCCATAACAATTGGTTCATTTGGGTTGTAATATTTTAACGTTTCAATATTTGCTACTTTCTTTTTAAGCTTTTCGAATTCTTCATCTTCATTTTTTCCCCAAATCCACTTTTGATTATTTTGTAATAGCTTTCGTAAATAAACTGAACTTGTACTTAGATTTTTTATAAACCTGCTAAGATATGTAACCATTCCCAAAAACCTATAAAGATCTTCTTTATTTACTGGTTTAGGCATATTTTGAATTGCTTCAATCTTTTGCTCGTCAGCTCTTAATCCGGAATTACTTAAAACATAACCATAAAATTTTACCGAATTTTGACACAATTTCAATTTTGACTTATTTAATTTACAGTTGTATTTTCTTAGTCTTTCGAACAATTTTCTAAGATTAGAATTATGATCAATTATTGCGTCTTTCATAGTATCTCCTGCTCCATAAATCAAAATATCAACGGCCATAACTTCTGCACCTTTTAAATCATGTGTAATTTCATACATTTTCATTTGAAATATTTCAGGATTTGTTGATAAACCAAATGGTAATTTTACCCATCTGTAACGACCGTAAGGTGTCCAAAAGAACGTTAATTTGCTACATTTTGTATTAAGTTTAAGTTGCCAAAAGCCTTTTTTCGTATCAACTGTCGAAAATACCTTCGCCTTACCTAACTCAGGCAGTACTTCGTCTATTGCCGTGAATTGATAATGAGGTCTTTTGAGTGCTTTGTTTAATGGAATCGGATCGAGACAAACACGCAAGGTTTTTTGTTTCTTTACAACTAAAAGATTACTCACCCAGTTTGTGTTTTGTTCTTCTTTAACAATAATTCCATCTTTTTCTAGTTTATCCAATTCTTCTTTAACTTCTTTACGTAAACTTAGAGTAATTCTTCTTGCTGGTTGGATTGTTGGTTTTACCATCGGGTCTACTTCCAAATCAACTTCCCCAAGTAATTCTCCATAGCCTTCAAATAGATCATCATATTCCTTTACAATGTTTTCAGCATCCTTTATAAGATTCTGGTTATCTTCCTGTTTATGAATAACTAGTCCCAAAACTTTACTAGCATTTGCAGATAATAACGGTCCGTGTTCCACATCAACAATTTGAAAAACAATATTATAAATTTTATTCTTATATTTGCAAGGTATTGTTGTTTCCCCTTTAACCGTTATTGGTCCTCCAAATCCTTTCAACTTGTAATTAGAATTTCGTAAACCTGGTTTTTCATTTTTAAATTGTTTTATTAAATATTCATATCCCATCAAACAAACATTTGATCCTGTATCAACATCGCATGAAACTTGTTTCCAAATGTTGTCAAACTTCAAATTTAAATTTGCAGTCACGTTTCCACCAATTGCAGAATTATCTTGAATTTTATAAACTGTAAAATCCTCTTCTTTTGACCCTTTTCTGAATTTCTATCATTGAATTTTTTGTTCTTTTGATAGCAACATATTTCAAAATGACCTTTACGTTTACAAATTTTACAAAAATGTTTTAATGCTGGACATACATCTTTCTTAACTGGATGTTGTTTACCACAAAATTTACATTTTCTGTCATTTTCCTGACTTCGTCTTTCAATCTTATTAACTTCATTTGTATTTAGACTCTTGAATCTGTCATTTGTGATTTCATTTATTTCACATGCTTTAATAACATCATCCAAAGTTAACTTCTCGGGATCATCTTTAAGAAACTTCTTTGTTAGTTCTTGATCTTTAATACCAAATGCAATACCATCTCTTAACATCACATCTTTAATTGTCGTAGGTTCTACCTTACTAAAATCACAATTATCTATATATCGGGATAATCTAATTAAATAATTATCAAAACTTTCATTATCTAATTGATTGCAGTGAAAGAAATTGTATCTTTCATACATTGTGTTTCTTTTAAGCAAAATTTTTTCAGCCATTTTGTTGAAAACTGATTTTACGGTACCTTTATCCTGTTCCGTTAATCCAAAATTATTATATTTTACCTTAGCTGCATCTCCGATTACTGCTAGTAATATTCCAACTTTTTGACCTTCCTTATCTACCCATTTAACCATTCCTGTGGCTTTTTCGTAATTTTCCCAATTATTTTTAAATAATTCGAAATTTTCTGTAAGATTTCCGTCGATCTGTAATGGCTTAGGCCAAGGAACATTTGTATTTTCGTTTGTTGAATTTAAACTATTTATTTGGCTCTGCATATCTTGTAATTGTTTGTTTAAGAGAGTTATGTTTTCTATCTGAACTTTTAGAAATTCTTCCATCATGAGTATACAGTTTTCACTCACCTTAGTTTCAAATCGTGTCGAGCGGTTAAGGTTTTTAAAAAGAGTTTATTTTATTTAAATTCAAATTAAGTCAAAACAACTTTTGAACTTGAAACTTATTTGTTTTATTTTATTGGAAAATTAACATATGACCCGACGCGCACGGTACAGCGATTAAAAGTAGACTTAATTAATTGTAGTGGTGCATCTAATTATATAGAAGCTACTTATCTCTAACTCCTACTTCTTATTTTATTGCAACCCTACAGGATTGGCGATGTGAGGTTAGAATTTTTTAATAAAAGGTTTTCGTTCGATTAATAGTTGATCGCGTTAAAACGTTTAAAAGGGTTTAAATCTTTTTATAAATTCTGTTGGGGTTGGTAATTTTATTTATTTACGGTTGGTATCATTGCTTTGATTTGTGTTGTCGAAAATGGATGACAGTTTTCTTTGTACAGGCTGTTCTACATAATTCAATTTTTCAAATAATTTTTTTTAATCTTCATTTAGAACCTCAAAGAGTATTTGAGAGTACAAACACCGGAGAGGAATTAAATTTCTTTAAACCTCGTTTATTATTGTTATTGTAATAATGGATCCAAATTGTGTTGAGGTGAGTACGCTTCTTACTGCGTAATTAATTACGTTAGATTTTATTACGTTTATTTAAAAAGAATTGGCCACTTCCATAATTGAGACGAGTGAATATGAATTGGACGAGAAAGCAGCTACTGCTGAAATGATACAGTTCTTTGCTGATGTACATACATATAATGTATGATAAAGAAATGTTGAAGTAATAATTTGTTTCTTTTAAATTATAACTCCATCTAATTATTTATTTTTAAAAGGATTCTGGTTATTTATTGATTAAGAAGGATGCCTGGATAAAGAAGATGACCTCAGCCTTTACATAAATCCAAACAAAAAGGAAGTAAAATGGATATTTTCAAGCGATCATCCAACGCAACTTGAGAGTAAGATTGCAATATTCCAAGTTTTTATCATCAAGGTTTAATTATAAATATATTTTATGAATGTTTTTGTTGTTTTAGTAGATCAAGTGATGAAACCGTACTACATGTATTTCTGGACATCTCCAATGCAGTGAAGAAAGGATTTTTATTCAGTCTTGTTTATTATCAAGTGGTATGTATTAAATATAATTTTTTTTTTAAATTTTTAATTTTCAGTATGCAATTTCTATAATGTTTTCTCGCCTCTAGAATTTTCAATCAAGTAATTTTTTTATATCAATCAATAATTTAAATCAAAAGAGAAATGAAAATCAAAATCTGGTAACTAAAAACTAATATATTCTTAAATAAAAACAAAAAAAAAGCAATGCATAAAGTTTATATAAAAATTCTAATCTGCTGACTTTTTTTCATTTCCAATTTGTTACTACTGAAGCTAAGCACACAGCACATAAAAATTGTTTTGGGAGAAGTTTTTCACTATCAGGCCATTGCACAGCAGTAACATTATACAGGGTGTTTCGGTGACTGGGGGAACAAATGTAACCACATATACTAGAGTGAAAATGATGATAATTCATGTAAAAAAGAATTAGTAAAAGTCCTCAAAGATACAGACCATCAAAGTTAGGAAATTTTAACACGTTTTTCTAAATATCTTAAACATTATTTATGGTAAAGCGTTGAAATTTGGTACAGTGTAAACTAATATCACAGAAAATCATTAGGCAATTTGTGAGTTGGATCGGTACTCGGGAACAATGCTAATCAAGCTGTTCCTAAAGTTTATTCGCTCAGAACTTTTTTATTCTATCATAACCCTACATTTATTTTTGCAGTTTCTAATAGTAAATTTAGTTTAGAAACTTTTATCACTCGTAGAGAATATTGATAAAAACCACGGTTTTCGCATTAAATGCAAAAATGTTAGGCTCTGAATTCAATAACACTAAAAAAAAAAAATAAATAAATCTGAATCTGAATTGGCAATGAGAAGTGAAAATCGAACTCAGCTGTCATAACTATTATGTATGCAACATGTCCAAGTGTAGATTTAGATAAATCACATTTTTAATTTCTTTTAGTTGGTTTAATAAAAGAATCCAAAAACAATAAATTAAAAATCAACAAAAAAACGACAACACTAACAGGAATAATAAAAAAAGTACATAAAATAACAAGATAAGTAATAAAAAATACTAAAGGAAATGTTCAAAAACTTAGATTTCTTTTGTTTTAGTGCTACTATTGAAACCGGAACAGAACATTTTTGCATTTAACACAGAAATGGTGATTTTTATCAATATTATCTAAGAGTAATAAACGTTTCTAAACTAAATTTACTATTAGAAACTGCAAAAATAAATGTAGGGTTATGACAGAATAAAAAAGTTCTGGGCAAACAAACTTTAGGAACAGTCTGTATAGCATTGTTCCCGTGGACCGATCCAACTCATAAATTGCTTCACAAATTTTACATGACATTGATTTATACTGTACCAAATTTCAGCGCTTTACTGTAAATAGTGTTTAAGATATTTGGAAAAATGTTGTTACATTCCGAAATTTTTATGTTATGTGTGGGTGACTTGTTTATGTGTAATGGGTTATGGGTTATGAGTTGCATACATTCGGAAACTTATTTATTATGTTTATTTACTTTGTTTACATTTTGTTTGTTTATAACATTTTATTGTATTCTCTTTCAGCAACATATTCTGAGTATTCCATATTCCTTTTTTTTTTCTTTTTAACTCCTATCACTTTAAAATTCTCCTTTTTGCTTTTGAGAGGGTGTCGTAAATTCATGATCGTTCTATCTTGCGCAGACGTAATTTTTTTTGATATTTTCGATTTTTGGGTATAAAAGACCACTGGCGGCAATTCGTACTTCTTATAAAGAATTTAGAAGTCGTCTTCAAATGTGTGCCGAATTGGGAGGAATAACATAGTGTGTTATTACATAAATTTACATTTAAAATATTTTATGCAATTGACCCTAATTGACCATATTTTAATTTGATTTGTCCGTATATTTTTCACTAACATAAGTTGTAACTTTTATTTTATTTTATTGGTTTCTATGGTTACATATTGTAAATTGAACTTGAACAATTTTTAATTTAGGAAAAGTATAATTTTTACACAAAAATGGGAATAAAAAACTTCTATAGTTAGAATATAAAGTTCGTGCGATTTAGTGGTTTGAGCATATCCGACGCATTATTTATGCTGCGATAAGTTTGAAAAATCAGTAATATATTTTTTTCCCTCTTTGTAACTCGATCCGGAGACATACTGTATAGCTGCAGCAAGAGCAGCACGAGCGATAGTACATTTGAAGGGAATCTTACAAAAGTTAAATGACTACATACTACAAATGAAAATTTTCCAGATGTACTAACAAAGGTTGTGACTAAAGGTTAAGACAGATTAGAATACTTTAAGACGGGAATACGTTTAAAACAATTGTAGTTTAACTTTAATACCAAAATTGCGGGGGAGTGTTTAGGAACGTACCCAATCTGTAGGGACTTATGGACGTTTAAGTTTTTGGGGTTGGATAAAATGGATAGAGATAACAAAATGAATATGGTTCTTATTCAATAAGTCAAAGAACATCGCGTTCAACAACCGACCCAAAAATTTTAAAAACCCCCAAAATGTCGTAAAATTGACCAAAACGATGTGAGTGAAATATATCAAGAAGGAATCTAAACTTTAGCCGATCATCCGCGACCTCTCGTAACGAATAGGGAAAGTGAAAGGAGTAGGAATCTCGAATTCCGTTGCTAGAAACATACAAAACAATAAGAGAATAAATATATAACATAAATAAGTAATTAAATTTTAATTAAAATTATTTAGTAGAAACTAAGGTGATTAAGAGAAACGTAATAGAATGTTGTTTTGTTTTTAATTTATGTAGTTTATAGTAGATATTAGATTTTCGTTTCCGTTCAATGTTACAAAATATGTTTAAAAACAATATTTTATTTATTTTAAAAGAAGGCAATATCAGAGTGAAGGTTTTTGAAATGAAATGTTTCTTTAATGTTGTTTTGTACCAAAACGTATCTTTTAGAATAAATGTTAGGTTAATATAAGTACGAAGGCTTTCACGGCCCGTGTGAATTAAACTAAAATTAGAACTAAAACTAGAACTAACTAAGTGAAGTCACTTCGAACCAGTTTCTGAAGAAGGTTGCAACATGGCATCCGAAACGTCAAACCTTTTATTAAAAGACGCACGGCAAAACCCGAAAGTTTCTAGTGTTAGTTCTAATTTTAGTTTAATGTTAGGTTAACTTTTATTCTTAATTTATTCTCTTTCTTTTATGCTGTTCTTAATGTGTGCCGTTTCCGATTAGTAGGGTCTACTATTACGATGTTTTAACTCCAGGTCATTTTCTAATTGTACCTTTTAAGAAGAATGGTTGAAGATTTCTAGAAAAATTGGCAGAAATTTTAAACAATTATTCCGTTCTGCAAGCGACTAATCTTGTTGGTTTATTTTTTTTTATTTAGGGTAATTTTCTATTTATTTTTTTGTTACAGCAACGGAATCTGAAACAATCCCCATCTGTACATTACCGTCGTTACCACATTTACTTATTTTTATTAATTAGTTTAATTTTTCGTGTTGATTCAAATTTTAAAGTTTAATTGTTATTTTTTTCTTCTTCAATCTTTAGTTTTGTAAAGTAAATTTATTAGGAAATAATTTAGGGAATATTATTATATTATGTCATTCATGAACTTTTTTTTAATTCCGGTTTTGGAAAAATTTTAGCGGGAGGTCTTCCTCTTTATCACCAGACTTCGTAAAGAGAAGAAGCATGGGTGAATTTTTGCTAAGTTATTAGTTCGACATTTTGGAATTTTTGGGTGGGCTATTTTAGCATATCTATGTACGTAGTAGAGTGATCATCCACTGAAAATTTTGTTTTCTTAACTTAAATTTAAGAAAAACACTTCAGAACAAGTTCGAAGTGTTTCGCTTCGAACTTGTTTCTGAAGAAGGTTGCAACATGGCATTTCGTCAAGCATTTTTTCAAAAGACTAGTAGGTCTAGTGTTAGTTCTAGTTTTAGTTTAATTAACACCGGCCGTGAAAGCCTTCGTACTTATATTATCAACCTTTATTTTGAGGATATTAACAAACAAATCAAAGATCTTGAACGGTGAACGTGGCCGTTTTCATCGGACCTAAAACTAACGGAAAATACATACATATGTTACATTGTATTCACTAATTTAGTGATATCGAAAGTGGAATTGGGAAGGACAGTCGGATTCCTGGATCGTCAGACGAGAAGCAGCCTTGGCCGTTTAGGGCGAAGGTGTTCAACGTTGTAATCCGTTAATCCCGCTAGGAGGGGATTGGGGTGGTTTTCGAGCCGCGTAAACTCGGTACTGGCCTTGTCACGAATGAATTCCTCGATGCTCGCCATCTGGGAATCATTGTGCAGTGTCACATTACTGACAAACCAAGGTGCATCAAATGCCACCCTTAGGACCTTGTTCTAAACAAGTTGGAGTTTTTGCACGTGCGAGTGCGCGGCGTAACCCCAGACGGAAGAGTCATCGTAGGAAGGATCTTGACAACTTATATACAACTTACATGGATCGCACTTATATTACCTACTATTAACCCGGCGACAGTGTGTTAGGGTATCATATACCCCAGACGTCTTAAAATGCGCGCCATTCAATTCGATGTGTAAATGTTCCACCAGGGAACGTTCCTTTAATAGCTTAAAGCATCTGTAGTAGTCAATATCTTACTCGATACCCCACCGCACAGGTAAGTGTTTATCAATATATATTGTGATGTTTATTTATTTTCTTTTACTTATGTATTGTGATAAAATTAACCATCGTTTAGTTCACCGAGAGAACATAACCTAGAAATTTTGACAGAGAGATTTTTTGTTGGTGGAAATCTTATCTAAAACCGTTTAGTTTGCTTCCAAAAGTATCAATTAATATAGTCCAGCTCCTAAAGCACATTTTTCATCCATCCTTTGATGTTTTAACGTTATTTTGAGGAGGAAATCCTTGATTTAAAATTGAATTTTTCTAACTTTGCTCATTGATGAAATTTGGCGTGTACTCCAATGTACGTCTGAAAACAAGAAAAGACAACGTTGAATATGAAGTTTTATTACGATTAATAAAGGAATAAGGGAGAAATCAACGGAAAAAAAAAATTTAATTTTGAAGGTTAGTTCCGAAAAAATACGAGAGATGACGCTAGTTTCGATGCAAGAATTTTGAATTTTGAAAAAAGGCGCGAACCTAAGAACCAATCAGAAACGAGGAAGAAACAGTTGGAGTGCCGGGGTATATAAAGAAATCGCGAACAGGCAGCGAGAGAGTCGTTGTCTGACCAGCGTCGAATCCACGTCGTCAGAAAAAAAAAAATTTTTAATCTCCGAGAGATATAACCTTTAAAATTAAAATAATTTTATAAAGCCAATTTAACCAACGATATAAAAAAAGAATCAACCTACAACTTATTCCGAGAACTCCTGAAACGTCTTCGAGATCATCCGAAATCCGAAGAACAGCAGTCCAATTTTCCATCAGAAGAATCCGTAAGAGAGACCGGAAACTACGAGGAATCCTGTAACCAATCCAGAAAACTAGTTCGTGCTCCGAAACCAAGAAACAATCCATTATCCTGATACCACATTGAATTCCAATCCTTTCTTTTTCGCAGTGAGTTGGATGATAATTTATTTTTCTTATTTAACATAACCTACAAAAGGAAAATCAACGAATCAAACTCAAAAGACACCTCACAAGAGTTTCCTTATAATTTTATCAATACTTACTTGTGGGTAAAGATTTTTCAGTTTGTCTTGTATAACTTTCTTTTATTTAACACTATTTTTCCAACGAGTTTGATTTCGATTTAAGGCGTTAGCCATTTGTTATTTCTAAGAACGGATATAACGAGTTTTTATCCTGCTCTCTCTCTCTCTCTCTCTCGAAAGAATAAACGTGTTCTCTCTCAGATCGATGTTTCAGTCGATTATCGCAGTTTTCTATTTTATTTAAAAGTTACCTCTAGTCAATAGGCATTGTTGATAAAGTAAATTTAGAAAAACAATTTTATTTTCGTTATTCATAAAACGTGTTAATTTTGTTTGTTTAATTAAAAGAATTTTTTGTTGAACCTTATTATTTTTTTTTTGAACCTGAACTTGCCCGAAACCCTGAGTTTAACAAGAGTCTCATAGCTAAAGAAACCCCAATATATAATATGTAATCAATCAAAACACTACAGTATTTGACAAATTTGCATAAACAGAAGTGGAAAATGACTGACTGCAGCTTCGACACGGTTAACATTTTTCTGCTAAAATCTATACAGACTCTGAATACAAATGTCGATATAACATTTCACAAGTAATTTGTTTTCGCCTTCAGTTTTATGGCAGGCCATTATGAACAAGAATAGGCACGATTATTAGCTCTCTGGGAAGAGGTTGAAGAAGCCGAAAATCCCATTGGCTCCGAAAGTGAAGACGAATCTGATTTTGTATGTGACAGTAATCATAACTCTGATGGTGAGGAGGATGCGAAGAAGTAACTGAAAGTGAAATACCAAAAATCTGTCGAAAATATTTAGGCAAGGATGGTACAACATGGGCTTCACAAGATTTTCCCAAGAATGTTCGCACGCGTACAGAGAATATAATCACACACCTACCAGGCATAAAAAGTACAACCAAGAATGCTAAACACCAATTGAACTTTTAAAAAAAGGACAACATTGGATTTGGTCTAAAGAGAACAAAAAAGTTTTTGAAGATTTAAAATTAGTTCTGTCTTCATCCGATACTCTTATTCATTATAACCCTCAATGGCGAATAATAATCACGAGCGATGCGAGTGACAGAGGAGCAGGTGCGGTTCTTTTTCATGAATGCCCTGATAGAAAATTACGTCCAATTGCATATGCGTTAAGAAAATTTACAGATGTTGAAAAAAGATATGCTACGATAGACAAAGAGGCATTGGCGATTATTTTCGCCGTCACAACATTTCACCAGTATATCTATGGTCGTAAGTTTTCAATATTCACTGATCATAGACCGCTTGAAAGGATTTTTGGTGAAAATCGTCAAACACCGAAAATAGCGAGTAACCGACTTTTACGATGGGCGATTATTTTGAACAGTTACGATTACTCAATCATTTACCAGAAAGGAAAAGACAACGCACCCACAGATGTTTTATCACGTCTACCTACTAATAATGACGAACCTTCTGAAATAGAAAATATAGGTGGGCCATCTTGCTGTGAAAAAGCGGAAATTAAAAGATGACACTAGTAAGGATGCTACATTTGAGAAAATATCTAGATTTGTTTACCAACATTGGCCAGAAAAGAAAGAGATTCCAACTGATTTACATTCTTTTTTCGAAAAGAGGGAAGAACTGTCAATAGAAGAAGGATTACTTAAGAAGGATCGGTGAAAGCAACGACCCCTGAGGGACGCCAGCAGTTAGGATTCGCTCTGTCGAACGCGTACCGTTCAATTTGATGCGCGCCTTCCCACCGCCAAGATAGGACGCAATCAATTGAACCAACGCCAGGGGCACGCCCGCTTCTAGCATTTTGAACAAAAGTCCTTCATGCCATACTTTGTCGAACGCCTGGGCAACATCGAAAAGCGCCGCACAAGTGCTTTGCTTTCGATTGAAGCCTTCGGTTATGTATTCGACAAGTCGCAATACCTGGTGTACGGTGGAATGTTTGGGTCAGGAACCAAACTGTTCGTCCTGAACGAGCTTAAGATCTTGAATTGATCTTTGTAGCCTCGTCTGGACGATCCTCTCGCATACCTTGCCGAGACAAGAAAGCAAACTGATGGGCCTGTAGCTTTGCGGGAACGTTAGGTTCGCCCCGGGTTTCGGTAACACGACGACGTCCGCGCATTTCCACTTGGTAGGGAAATGCCAGGATTCGTTTACTCCAAGCGAATATCTCACCATTGATGAAAAGTTAGAAGCATTCAGGGGTCGCTGTGCTTTTCGTCAATACATGCCCAAAAAGCCAGCACGTTATGGTTTGAAAATATTTACACTTGTAGATGCAAAATCATACTTTGTTCCCAACTTAGAATTGTACGTGGGACTGCAACCTGATGGTCCATTCAAGTTGAGCAATAAGCCAAACGATGTGGTTCTTAGACTTATAGCTCCAATTTCCGGCACAAAACGAAATGTAACGTTTGATAATTGGTTCAGCAATTATGATCTGATGCTAACACTGCTGAGACAACACAGAATTACACCCGTCGGGACGGTTAGGAAGAACAAACGGCAAATACCCGAGAGCTTCATTTTCAAGTAGTGAAAAACAGACCAGACCATTCCAGCAAATTTGATTTTCAAAAAGGTATCACTTTAGTTTCCAAAAAGGTAAAGTTGTACTTCTTATGTCTACTTTACACCATACTCCAGATATTGATGAAACTACTGGGGATAAAAGAAAACCGGAAGTAGTTTCGTTTTATAATGCTACAAAAGGTGGCGTAGATGTCGTTGATGAGCTGTCGGCGAGCTACGATGTACCTCGCAATAGTAAAAGATGGAAAACATTGGCCATACAACTGTTGACGGAGCACAAAGCAATCAGAGCTCTGCATAAAAGGCTCCCACGTGAATTGCTACTCCCCAGGCCAGTAGACGAAATGAACGTTTATGAACCACCGGGGAAACGACATAAACTATCTAGAAGATGCGAATTTTATCCTAGGAAAAGTGACAGAAAAACATTTTATAGATGTGCAAAGTGTAAAAAAGCTGTTTGTATAGAACATTCTGTGGTATCGTGTGATGACTGTATGACTGCTCGGGCATGAATAAAGGAAATCAGTTTCTGCTTTCTATTTTCCAATATTTCATCTTTCTTTTTAACTACTTATCAATATTTCTTTAGCTAACAATAAGTTTCTTTTAGTTACAAAAATTAATAGTCAATGATTTACTGCGTTATTTTTTGACAACTAGTCACTATGAACTGAAAATATATATCCTTATCAAGATATACTACAGTGAATAAAAGTTACTTAAAATATACACAAAAACCAGAATTTTTATTTATTCTGTCAATTTATTTTAGTGTATGTCATACCCCACCACAAAGGTTGTATGCAAAAAACCCACCACACTGTCGCCGGGTTAACTTAAAAATATTGTAAATTGCGATAATATTCTTTATTCAGATACTAATTTTTGGTTCTGAAAAGAACCGGTCGTTGTTTGGTAGGGAGGGGGGATGTTTATTTCGCCATTTATTTGGAACTTGTGTACTTAGTAACAGCCTTGGTGCCTTCGCTTACAGCGTGCTTCGCCAATTCTCCAGGTAACAGAAGTCTGACGGCAGTCTGGATTTCTCGACTGGTGATCGTTGATCTTTTGTTGTAATGAGCCAAACGGGATGCTTCAGCGGCTATCCTCTCGAAGATATCGTTCACAAAACTGTTCATTATACTCATAGCTTTGCTCGAAATACCGGTATCAGGATGAACTTGTTTCAATACCTTGTAAATGTAAATAGCGTAGCTTTCCTTCCTCTTGCGTTTCTTCTTCTTATCGGTTTTCGATATATTTTTCTGCGCTTTACCCGCCTTTTTGGCTGCTTTCCCACTAGTTTTCGGTGGCATTGTTGTTGTTCGTTGATTAGTTAATAAAACTTATCGGTGACAAGATTTTCGACAGTAACACAGCGTAGTACACTGCAGTAAGTATACAGTGTTATAAAAATGGCCTGTCTTTACCGTTTATGAAGTGGTAACGTCGTATCAGTAGGTGACGCCTCCCGTTGCTACCGCTTGGCTGACGGCCGCTATTGGTCGAACCGTCGGCGCAGTTGGGTATATGTATTTGAAAAACCTGTATTTCGCTCTGAATTGATACGTTTTGTTGAAGTTTTCGGCACGCTACCAAGTCAACTAAGCCATGTCGGGTCGAGGAAAAGGTGGAAAAGTTAAAGGAAAAGCAAAATCCAGATCCAGTCGTGCAGGATTACAATTTCCTGTTGGTCGTATTCATCGATTGTTGAGGAAGGGCAATTACGCGGAACGCGTAGGAGCTGGAGCTCCCGTATATTTAGCGGCCGTAATGGAGTATTTGGCAGCCGAAGTTCTCGAGTTGGCCGGTAACGCTGCGAGAGACAACAAAAAGACTCGTATCATCCCTAGACATTTACAACTGGCCATACGTAACGACGAAGAATTGAATAAATTACTGTCGGGCGTGACGATTGCTCAAGGAGGTGTGCTTCCGAACATTCAAGCTGTTTTGTTACCTAAGAAGACCGAGAAAAAACCTTAATTTAATTACAACTTGGTCACACCATATTAACAAAACGGCCCTTCTCAGGGCCACAAAAAATATAGTCGAATAATGAACTATCGATGTCTGCGGTTGTGTAAATGTATCATTTTCTTTTTTATACATATTCTTTCAAGTAGCATACGTATACGTATGTATGTATGTATATTTTAAACATGACCTGTAATATCAAGGTATTAATACGAATCACATTTTTTGTTGAATTTTATAAGAATCATCGTGTCGCTAAAAAATCAACGAAAAGTGAAAAACTTACCTTAAAGTAAAAAATAACTTTCGATTTTTAAAGTTTCCATGTGACGTCATCAACAATGATAACGATGTATTTTCACAGCACCACGGTTAGCACTGGTCCTATTAATTGTTTTTGCCACATCCCGCACACAACACCAATAAAACCAATAAGTAAAAATGAAACTTGTTGATACTATAACGCATATTTTCGTGTGAAATACCCTTGTTCTTTTGGTTACAATAACTAAAACGTCTTTATTTACCATCTACCTGCTTGCTCGTGTGGATCTGAATGTTAAAGTTTTTTTTTTTTTTCGACGGTCCCTCCAACCCGACTTTTTCAGGTAGATGGTAAACAACGACATTTTAGTCGTTGTGCGTCGAAAACCTAAGAAACAAGGGTATTTCACCCGAAAATATGCCTTAACAAATTGTTAATTCTTTCATACATTTTATCGGATTAATGTTATGTTGGTATATCGGCTGTGAAAATAGAAAAGGATAGGATTGATATTACCGGTGGGTTAAAGTTATTTTTCGGTAAGTTTTATACCTTGCCGTACTTTTTTTTAATTTGTAACGGCTTATTTGAGTGATTTCTCATCGACGATTCTTGAATTATACCTTTTTTATTCTTTGCGTTTTAATCCATCGTCACTAACTAACTGGGTTTCTAAAGCATGACTTGGCGCATTATCGATTAATAACAACGCTTTTCCAGGTAAGTTATTCCCTTGAGAATATTTTCTCACCTCTGGCACAAAACATTTCGTGAACCACTCCTCAAAAAGTATCGAGGTCATCCACGCGTTTGAAGTTGATCTGTAGATGACTGGTATTTCTTTGTTTTTGAAGGCACGTGGATTCTTAGCTTTACCAATAACGTGCAATTTTAATTTACGGTCTCCTTCTGTGTTGGCATTGGTGCTGTTTTTCGTGGAATCCCACCAAAGTTCTATCTGGAAGAAGCTTATAAAATAAAGCTGACTCGTCTGCGTTATATATTTGATTAGGGCATAAGTATTCTTTTCTAATGTGTAGAGCCAATTTTTTTTTAAAGGTGCAATTGCTTGAAAATTGTTAGAAAGCTTCTCGCCAGTAATTTTAAAATTTCTCAGGCTATATCTTTTTCTAAATTTTGCCATCCAACCTCTACTAGCACGAAAATCATCCTTTCCATAATGTTTCCGGTAAAACACCTTAGCCTGGTCAGCTAAATATTCACATGAAACAGTACAATGACGATATCTTTTTTTATTTTAAAAACTATTATCCATTTTTGGAAATTCCCCATCTTCAAAGTTTTCCTCTTCCCAGTACCATGGGAAGAGGTACTCAAATTGTGTATTATTCGAATGTAAACAATAATTTGGTACTCTAAATACTGTTTAAGTGCTTTTTCTTTTTTTTAAGGCGTAAATTCTTTTTTTTTTATTTCAAATTTATATTCTTAAAGTCTAAACAATTAACAATTATTAATTTTTTTTTTAAATCAGTCAAGTATAAGTAAATTTATATTCTTTACTACATTATTTTGTTGAATTTCAAATAAAATAAAAAAAGAAGTGCGGCCCCCTGGACCTACATAGTTCGTAGGAGGGCCTATCATAAATCACGTCGAGGTACTTTTTCGGGGTGATAATTAGTGCCACTACTGTTTCTGAGAGTCATAAAAACCACCAGAAATATCAGAAACTATAACAGACAGGCTGCACAATTGGAAATGAAATATGTGCAAGCGCCAAAGGACGTGAACCGTTCTTGGTCGGGACCAGGTACACGAACTTGTCCGACCGACGGTCGTTAGAACCACAGAATAACATAATATTCTGTGGTTGGAACGCTTGACAAAACGTCGCGGATCATCCTTTTCAAGGCAGCAGCGCACTTTTTAACTGTGCAGGCTTGTGACCGTCAAAAGTCTAAAGCGTGGTTGGAATGAACCTAATATACATACATACATATTACGTATGTATGTAATTGTCCGGATTGTATGTGAAAATATTCCTTAACTTTCATAAATATAGTGGTTCTGAAAAGAACCGGGTGGTCGTGTTGAATACAGAACAGTCGTCGTCAAAATTAAAATAGGTACATAATTTAAATTTCTTAACCCCCAAAGCCGTAGAGAGTACGACCTTGCCGCTTAAGGGCGTAAACGACGTCCATAGCAGTAACGGTTTTCCTTTTTGCGTGTTCAGTGTATGTGACAGCGTCGCGAATAACGTTCTCAAGGAAAACCTTTAAAACTCCTCGAGTTTCTTCGTAAATTAATCCTGAAATACGCTTTACACCGCCGCGACGGGCAAGACGTCTGATAGCTGGTTTGGTGATGCCCTGGATGTTGTCACGGAGTACTTTGCGATGACGTTTGGCGCCTCCTTTTCCAAGACCTTTTCCTCCCTTTCCACGGCCAGTCATTTTTCTTTTTATGTATGTATAACGACGACGAACTAACAAGCACCGACAGCGGACTATCGTTTTCGGGACTTTTCGCGCGCTTATATGGTGGCGCAATGGACACGCCTGCCGATTCTACGGCTCGACCAATCCGATGCAAGTCACGTACACGGGTATAAAGTAGCCTTCAACCGAGCGATCTCTCAGTTTACTTTGACTAACTATATCTTTGTTGTCGTACGGTACGTATCTCGTTAATAATAAACTAAAATGGCTCGTACGAAACAAACTGCTCGGAAATCTACCGGAGGTAAAGCGCCACGTAAACAACTCGCAACTAAAGCGGCAAGGAAAAGCGCTCCCGCTACCGGTGGTGTCAAGAAACCGCATCGTTACAGACCTGGAACCGTAGCTCTTCGAGAAATTCGTCGTTACCAGAAAAGTACCGAACTTCTAATTAGAAAGTTGCCCTTCCAACGTTTGGTTAGAGAAATTGCCCAAGATTTCAAGACCGACTTGCGATTTCAAAGCAGCGCCGTTATGGCTTTGCAAGAGGCGAGCGAAGCTTACTTGGTCGGACTTTTCGAAGATACGAACTTGTGTGCAATTCATGCAAAACGAGTAACCATCATGCCGAAAGACATTCAGCTTGCTAGGCGCATTCGCGGCGAAAGAGCCTAATTTGCATCAATCAACCAAACCTTCCCAACAAGACCGGTTCTTTTCAGAACCAATCACTTGTTTTATGAAAAAGAATTTTCGTTTTGCTTCCCTTCAATCGGTGTTTATTATGAAAGCAAAAATGCTCTTTCAGTATGGACTTCGGATAATGTGCATTTTCTAATTTCTAAACGTAATAGCGTGTAAAATTTTCAATGTGAACTTAAGATGTGATTTAATCAAAAAAAAATTAAGTTCTTTTTTAATTTATATAAAATAAATTCAATTATTTCATATAAGATTTTAGTAATTAAAAAAAAGATTATGATGTTTAAATAATTTAAACTTAATTTGCTTCCATATGCATTCAAATATTGATGATTACAACGAAAGCTTCCGTACGAATTAAATTTTAAAACTTGTACAATAAAAGTTAAAGAAGATGAAGGTGTATCTTCTTTAAGGTAATCAAAAACTTGTTGGGATTGATAAAGAAATATAAGGAATCCGAACTGTAACATTTATTTCCAAATTGAACGTTTTTGGGATTTATAAAAAAAGTAAATACAAGAAAAGGCGTAAATTTTACACACACCGACTACCTTAGATTCTTAATTCCATTCTTAAACTGTCTTAATTCCCTAGACGCGTATGTTCTTGCAAACAGACTACTGTAGTTTGATCTCGTATTAGTGCCATTCAATGTTTGGATATTTATTAAAAATGAGTATAAGAAACCGCCAAATTTCACAAAGGATTCGAGATTTGATTGTTAGTTTATGAAAAGATAGGATATCACTAGGTGAAATTAGCCAAATTGTAAAAAAAGCTCGTTCGTCAGTGCAGTACATTACACATTTCTAAAGACGATGAATTTTGGAAATTAACCACTTAAGGCATGCCTTATTTATTTAAATCATCGACTTTTTTAGATATAACAAGAGCGCCCGTATCAGACACGGGCACGTGAAAATCTGCCGGTGTCAGTCGCCCGTGTCACACACCATGCCTTAAGTTGTTACGTGATTTTTAGTGATGAAACTTGAAAAAATTGATTTATTTAATTGTGATTCGCGCACCAAAATTTGGCGAAAACGTAACGAAGCATTCAAAACGAGAAAATTTGTGCCCAACAGTAAAATATAGAGGTGGTAGTGCTATGTTGTGGGTGTACATATATGTCAGCTGCTCGTGCAGGCAATACGACATTTATAAATGGTATCATGGATAAACGATATTACCTTGATATTTAAAAAATAATTGATTAGAAAGTGCTAGAAATTTTTGGATAGCGAGATCATTTACTTTTTAACAAGACAATAATCCCAAGGACACGGCAGAAATCGTGCGCTTCTGGTTGCTTTATAATGTTCCCCGACACCCCGCTTCGGAGGGTAAAGTTTGGGGAATAATTTTGCTTCAAAAGTGGCCCTCCTGAGAAACAAACTTGACGTGTTTCAGGCCTTCAGCTCGTTTTCAATGGGCCATATATATATATATATTTCATGGCTATAACCAATTAATCCGTGGGTTGTATAAGGGAGGTGGTCTTAGGTGGCAGATATGTCATCGTAATCCATCCAACTTCTGCTCCTAAATCTGGTGAATGTGCCGGTGGGTTATCGAGAACGACAACACATCGCGAGTTACCCATGCCTTAGCGTTACAGCGCCACATCACTGGTAAACTATCTTTGCACACATTGAAAGACTTTTGGTGGTCTTTTGCGCTTTTGATGTTGCTTTGGGTGACGTAACAGGGGGGTTCGTCTCGTTTCTTTCGTCAATCGGAGTCATTTTCGCCTTGGCTGTTGTGCTCTTTTCGCGGAGGATTTCGCCGGTCATAATGTCGCCCACGCTCCCTTGCTCTTGGTTTGGATAAGAGCACCCCAAACAATGGCAGCGTTGAAGAATTTTCTTAATAAACGGTGTACTTTTTGATAGAACCGCCGCGCTCACCTAGATTCTTAATAGCGCCGTTAACCATTTCTGATGTCGGTGGTTTCGACTTCTGAATCTTCGCCTTTTTCGTTAACAGCTCCGTAGCTTTGGCCTTTAATGGTGTGTAACGACAATATGACAGCGGTAGAGTGGTTGATAATGAGTAAAAGAAGAAGTGTGGAGGTGAATGATGTTGTGAAAGTATTTAAGAGGGCGAAGAAAATGGGTAAGATAGTGGAATTGGGATGAGAGTTTAGAGATGATGTAGGGATGAGGAGAGCGGGTAAGACGGTAAGAGTCAAGGGAGTAAGTGTAGAGTGTGGCCATGTTCGGTAAGGGCATTCCGCTGATGACGGAGCATGGTCCATTCAATGTATCTTTGAGAGGGATATGAACGGGATGTGTCTGTGTGAGGTGAGTGAGGACACCCTGCAGCATATCTTGCAGGAGTGTCCGAAAGGGAGGAGAAGACAGAGACAGAAGGTAAAGGAGAATTGAATAGGATTATGGATGACAGCCATAAATCCATATGAATGATTGGAACTGGTTAGCGGCAGGAGCTGTGTTCGATTATGTAGGGGAGTAGTGCTAGTTTTTGGTGGGTTGGATTCGGTAGTTGGGTGGAGGAGTAGCCGCATACCGAAAGGCCTCCTCCTCAATAAGATCAGTTCTTTGCAGAACCAAGAGATTATTTTCTGAAAAACAACTATTGCGATAGTAATTATAATTGATTATTTCCATTGTACTTAAATTTGCTCTCATGTTTTAGGAGGGTTTGATATATTTCCAAGACAGAAATAATAATTGGTAAGTAATCCTCCGATTTGGTTTTCTAAGTAGAATTCTTCAGAGTTTTTATTGACCGCATTTAAATTTCACTACAAAAACTTTGTATAAACCAAGTTGCCTTTATGTATAATCGATATTATTACTTAAATGACCTATGTCGATTTCAAACCGTATTCAAAACATTTTTGTTTTTGTTCCTGTCGCAGTATTTGCTTCAAATAATCAATTAAAGCGGCAAGGAAATAACGCTTTTCATGCCATTCTTGACGTGTGCTTGACTAACGTGGTGTTAACCTTGTCTCTAACAATTGAACCCATTTGAAAGAGGGTAGAAAGGGATACCGTCGGGGGGGTCGAGTTGTTACAATGTAGGAACTGTAGAAAACTCTTGGGAAAATCGACCTACTTCAGGTTTTTAACTTTTAACGTGGTCTTTCTGTTCATTAATTCAATTTCAATAACTTTAATATGGATTTTGTTAGTTTGTTGTGTTAATGCCAGAAGACCAACCAGCCAGGCTTAACCTTGTCATTTAAATTGTTTTCCCTGCAGTAGGAATATAGTTATTTCCGAAAGCTTCCACATTGTAACGACTGTACTAACGGTCGTTCCTTTCTACGTAGTTTTCGATCGGACTCCAGCCGAAGAGTACTCTCATTTACCACCTTAAGAATACGCAACGCTGCACAAACCTTCCAACGATTTATAAACGAAGTTCTTTCTGGCTTAAATTTCCTTTTTTATATCTAGACGATACTCTCGTAGCAAGACTAGCAAGTCGCAATGAAGAAGACCATTATCATCATTTACAACAATTATTTGAGTATAAGTTGCCTTCATGTTTAATCGCTATTGTTACCTAATTAACCTAAATACGTTGATTTTAAAACGTATTCAAAACATTTTTGCGGGATAAATCTCATGTCGCAGTATCTGCTTCATGTTTTGTGACATTCTTCTCTAAAGGGAAACTCCAAATAATCCATTGAATTAAAATAATATTATTTAATAACGGTCAAAACAAGTTTCGTCAATAAGCTAAAACATAATCAATATAAAACACAACACTTAACAACATTAACCAGGTCTAAATAAGTTTACACAACACTTAGATATGATAAAGTGTGTGAAAGGAAAAATATATGCATATATTATACTATTAAGTATAGAATAATAGAAATTAGATTTGATATACATAATTGGTATCATATTGACCATATGAACCTAAAAACTAATAGCAATGAATGAATGACTTGAGTAAATGCGTAACGACCGACATTGGCGGTGTGAATATAACACTCGAATATTTCACTTTTCACTCACGTGAAGGTATTTGCATGATACGACGCTTACACGAAAACGTAATCCCTAAATTAGAGCCGCAATATACCACTTTTCTCGCGTCCTCGACGTCGGCAATAATGTTCGAAACAACGAGAAAACTCGCGACCAATGTGGAATTGCCGATCGCATCGTCCTCGTTTTAAGGATAAAAGCTTAGACATATTGATAAAATTTACACACCTCGTGGTTTTAAAACGTTTAAGAAAGCTATTCTCATTGAAAATTCAGTCCGTTTTTACATACGCGCGAAATTCGACGACGCTAAAGTTTACGACGACGGTCACGTCAATGACATCTTATACTTTCAACCGTCGCTACACAACGAAATCGTACCCCCACAAGTAAAATTTTTACGTAGACGACGAGTTAACTTCTTCCACTATACTGAAATACCTAACGGGAATATTTACGTCGCGACGCCAACACAAGCGGGTTCCTTTTTCTAGAAAGTTGCGAACACGAGACCGCCGTTGTGATGCCAGCAGTGCGAACGGAGGAAAATCGACTTTGGACGGGTTTTCGGCTTCGGTATGTACATTCAACGTTGGGTTCAATTTTCTGAGGAAAATGTTTGTGAATAACTTGTACGAAGTTGACATTCGTGCACGTGAGTTTTTGTAAAAAATATTTTTGTTACAAACTGCCGCTACAATGACGGATGTACAACAAACGGAACAGCAAACCCCCGTATCTTCCGAAACGGAAAACACTTCACCCGTAAAAAACAAAGCTGCCGGCGGTGGTTCCTCCTCCGATTCGTCGACGAAGAAAAAGAAAAGCCAACGATCAAAAGCCACCCATCCACCCACATCCGAAATGGTGAATAACGCGATTAAGACCCTTAAGGAACGCAACGGTTCGTCGCTTCAAGCTATTAAAAAGTACATGACTTCTAATTACAAAGTTGACGCTGAGAAGATGGCTCCGTTTATTAAGAAATTCCTGAAGACCGCCATCGCTGCAGGCGGTATTGTCCAAACTAAAGGTAAAGGTGCGTCAGGATCGTTTAAACTGGCATCGGCCTCTGCAAAAAAGTCAGGCAGAGTAACGACTTCCTCCCTTAAAAAGAAACCTGCCGCCGCCGCCGCCGTATCTAAAAGGGCCAAAGCTCGAGCTGCCTCTACGAAGAAATCCTCCTCACCTGCGAAGGCAAAAACAACGCCGGTGTCCGGTTCCCCTGTTGTTGAAAGCAAAAAGAAGGCTGCAGTAAAAGCCAAAAAGTCGCCAACGGTCGGAGAAAAGAAAGTAACCAGCTCTACTACTGCCGCAGTCAAAAAAACCACCACGGTTAGAAAAGCACCATCAAAAGCTAAAAAAGTTACCAAGGGACCAACGAAAAAGCCGAAAGCGCCGAAACCCAAAACCGCCAAGAAAGTCGCTGGTGGTGCTGCACAATTGAAATCGTCGTCCACGAAAAAGAGAAGTTTACCAAAAAAAAAATGAGCTCTGCAATTTATTACAATTAAGGGCTTTCTCACAAGCCGCCACACAAAGGCCCTTCTCAGGGCCAATAATGGTATAACGAAAAAGAATTCTAACATAATTTTAATCTATACATAATGTATGTACTCTGGCAGTATGCATCTTAGTTCCATTCGCAGTAGTTACCACTTACTTTTAGTAATTGAAAATTTCCAAAAATTTTATTTATCCGAAATAAAATAGCAGTTCTTTTTTAATTGCCATTTTTTTCGAAGACAGCTGAATTACGTGTAACATGAAAAATACTCTGAATTTTACGTAGAATCCATAAATGCAACAAAAAAATGATGGGGTTCCTATTTAAAAATGTCAACTTAAGCATGGTATCTCAATTTTGGGATACCTGTACATTTCAATTTTATCTCAAAAAATGCGCGTTCAAAAATATAACCTAAGCCTTTTTTCTAGAAGAATATCGCCCGAATTTTTATCGAATTGAAGTAATATATTAAACAATTTTGAAATTTTCTGTCTATTTCAATTTTGGGCCTATTGCAGACTAAGCTTTTTCGGTACGATCCTTTCTAGAGTATTCTAGTAAAGTATGATTGTATAACCATTGGTAATTTTCAATTAATTGAACAAATTTCACCATTTGATCACTTTCATCATCAATCTTTACTGTTATTATTTATACTGGGTACCGCACCGGGCAAAATGCAGCTCGCATGCAGTGGTACCAACACAATGTAACAAAAAGTCCTATGCGCAGTGCTTTAAAAATCCCATCTATTAAGCAAAAAAAAAACTACAAATAAATTTAAAAATTGTTTTTAAATAGAAAAGACTAACATAAAATTTCAAAGTAAGTAGTTTTTAACTACTAATACTCCTATAAAATATAAAACTTAATAAAAAATATATTTAAAATCAAACATATTAAGTTAGAAATCATATAAATATGTTTTCCGATAGTACTAATCAGTCCTTAAAACTATAAAATTCTTTATATACATATTTTTGTAATAAGTCGTTTGGGGTGGGATAATCAACGCATGTTTAATTATTCTGTTGTAAAGCGTTACGAATAACGCACATTGCATTTAATGTTTCCTCGCCCGTTCTATTTCCTTTTTTCATTTTAATATCTGTTACCATGGAAAAAATTCTTTCTGCTTCAGCATTTGTATGAGGCAATGTTAAAATAATATTGGCAAGTTTTCCTAAATTTGTAAATAAGTGGTCGTTATTAAAATTTTTTTTCATCCAATTTGAAGCCACATCGATTTCAGTTTCATCGAATGAAGTAGCTAGTTTCTGCCACTCAATTGATATGTCAGTGGCAATGAAATTAAAAAAATCAATAGCCAATCCAACTATATCAATATCAGAATTCTTCTTAATTGAAAATGCCACTTGGGGATCTAAAAATTCCATTGCTTTAAAAATGTGATTATTAAGTGTTAAGTGGAAATCGTTTTAAAATTTCAGTAGTTACGTAAAATGATAAACATTTTTTCGAATCTCCTGTTGACCGTCCAGTGGTAAAGATTTTATAAAGCTTTCACACTCATCACCTAATTTAATCTTATCTAATGGCAAGAAATGTTCAGTTTGACATCCGGTTTTAAATAATTAGTGCATAGTCGTATAAATAAAGTATTACAGTGCCCATGTAATTTATGAACTGACTATTTGATTGAAATAATGAATTAAGGGAATTTAAAAAACTTGGACCATACTTCATGATATATAAATACCCTTTTAAATACATATTTTTCATGTCATTGTGGATAGTTTCTGCACTTTTTAATTTATCCTCAGTTATTGCTAGTAAAAAGAAATGTTCTAACACATTCCAATTATTTAAAATTCGTACTACACAGTCGTGCCGACTCAACCAACGTGTAGTTACTAATTAAAAATTTTTTGTTTGCTCTGGTTAAAGTAATCTTGCAACTCCGCTAAAACAGCGCATCGTTTCGCACTTCCTGATACATTTTAACAGAGCTACTAAATGATCCACAACTTGGGTAGCAACATTGTGCTCCGCGAAAAATACAGAAAGTTTAATTTCAGCTCTTTTAATATTATAAACATGTATATCTTTATCATTACTAACAAAATAATTAGCCAATGGTTTTGTCGTTTTAACCGCTGACATATTTTCTCACTCTTACCGCATGTCAAGTCTACATTACAAACGGAACATCTAAAATTTAATAATGTTCACACAGAAATATAAATTATTTTATAATTAATTTAATTTTATTGATTAAAGGAAGCGCGACTACCTGCATTTATTTTTATTTTTCTTATCCGCTGTTAACTAGTTTTTAAAATGGGGATCCTGCAACCAACATTCATGGAAAACTTTGGTTCCTTTTTCTTGGTGGAACTTTTTTTGAGGAGGTTCTAAATGTTCCGTATCTGATGAAGAATCTTCCATTTTTTTAAACAATACACTCTATACAGTAAAGACAATCCGACTCGGTACTCTACACGGTTTACGATTCTACGCAGTTTACTCTCGTAATCAATTATTGAATATGACATAACATGGCGTAGCCTCGATGCGGTAAATACCCGAATTGTTTCGGATAGATTTATTACGTTCGGCAAATCTCTGATAGATGGCGCTATTACTAAATATTGATCGTCTTATAATTAGAAGATAGTGCAAATGTTAAATTACAAAAACATATTTAAATTTTATAATATAATAATTTTGAGAAATTAAAAATCTCTCAAAATAGACGAATATCCTTTGTTTCTAGGAATACTGAAAAATCTCCCGAATCGGGATATATCTCTCAAGTTGGCAACACTGCGAGTCGCATGTTTAGACGAAGTCGCGACGCTGCGTCGCCATATGCTGATTTTTATTTAAAAACACGTGAGATGCACTGAAGCGTACGTCTTCCTACAATTGCGTCTAATACTCGTCTATGACGAGCAGCTCCGTGTGCAGAAGGTCTTATACTGGTTAAATTAATAACTGTCTATAATAACAAACAAAAAAAAATTAGTATAACAAAGCTACAAAAAAATTCTCCTCAAAAAAAGAATTTAAACAAAATTATAACCTGAAAAGAAAAAACAATAACACGAAAATTGAGTCGGCTGAGTCAATATTGTAAGAGACACTCCTTTAATGTCAAAAAAATAAAATAATAAAAAAACTCAAGCGAACAGGTCGAAAACAAGAAAATAAACTATTAATAATTTAGATTCTATACAAAAATATTCAAACCTTATCTGGAAATCCTGTTCCTTCTTTTTTCATTTAATGCGACTGCACGTGTTGATTAAAGCGGAACCAGGAAAGCCGGAACAAACTTTACCAAAAATTAAACAAGCGTACTGCACTAACGCTTGAGAACAAAAGAGGAAGTGGTGGGAAGAGGAAACGCGGTACGGACGACCGATATCCGCATCCCCACCCCTAATATTAATGGATCTTAAGAATATCGATAAATTTACCAACGAACACTCAATGACCTTTAATAATCAACAACAAAAATAAATTAAGATACCCCGCGAGTGTATTAATAAAAATTAGATATCCATTAAAATCATAATAAACTGATTAAGGAAAGAAAATCAAATGAAAGTAATTACATATGAAATCACATACAGTGTGTCCGTAAGTAGCGGATAAAATCATTATAAACGGTTTATGAAAAAATCCCTGAAACGGGAATTATGCAGCTGCATCCCATAGCATTTAAGAAACTAATATGATAAGATTAGTAGAAGAACCGTGAGACTCGAAATGAAACTGTAACAAGATTGGAGACCGTATTGGCCGACTTCCAGCCAATTCCAAAGAGTCCATGGATCACATTTCCAGGACAATAAAATTGATGGCAACTCAAAATTCAAATCAATTCGCTCTTGTATAAGGACAAGAGCCTCCATAACTCAAACCGTAGTAAATATAATTCCAAAATTGAAAGGAGTACTGTGGATATATACCGTATATTCTCGAATCTAATCCGCACCCTTTTTACAAATTTTGTATGCTCTAAAATCAAATGCGGATTACAATCGGATGTGGATTACATTGGAAAACCAACTTTTTTTACCATCATTGCATTTTTAAAATCGAGGTGCGGATTAGATTCGAGTGCGGATAAGATTCGAGAAAATACGGTATGTATGTATCCACAATATAAATTAATATTTTAATAAATAATAATACGAACTACATTCACAGGACTGATAAAATCGATTGATTATTTTGAATGATAATAATATTAATAATTTTATATAGTAACGTTCTCCTTTGTTTTGTACATGTCGTGTGCACAGCATGCTACAGCCACTTCCCCTCCTATAATAAAAAGATTAATAAAAAGAGGAATATGGTGGTTAAAGAAAAAATAAATCATATTTAAAAATTGAAAGTAACTTTTTTTTGAATTTTTATATCATGAGAATTGATTGCCTCGCTGTGGTGACAAGTTGAATTTTCTTTTAAAAGAAATGCTGGTTTAAGGTTGTTGATGTTAACAGCTACTTCCTTGTTATTTTTAAAAATTACAAAATATTTCGGAAATGTTTTTATCACTTTAAATGGGCCTTCATATCTTGGTGTTAAAGAGGCTTGAATCCCATTAATTTTGACAAAAACAAATTTTGAAATGAATAAATCTTTATGAATAAATGGTTTTTGGTTGGAATGAAAAACTGTGTTTACTGGTTTCAAACAAGAGAATGTTTCTCGTAAACTAGATAGCAATGGATCAGATTCCAAAGGGTGTTGAATATTAACAAAAAATTCTCCTGGAAGCCTAAGTGGTTGACCGTATACAAGTTCAGCAGATGAACAACCTAGGTCTTCCTTAAGAGATGATCTGAGGCCTAGGAGAACCAAGGGAAGATCATTGTTCCACCTCGTAGTGTTACCTCTGGCAGTTATGGCTGTTTTTAAAGAACGGTGAAACCTTTCTAAAATTCCGTTGCTTTGGGGATGGAAGGTGGATGTATGAATTTGACGTGTTCCTAGAAGGGTGTGAAATTTTGAAAAGAGTTTTGATTCGAATTGTCGTCCCTGATCATGGGTTATAGTGCTAGGAATGCCAAATCGGCTGAAATAATGCCGAAACAAAGTATCCGCAATAGAAGAAGAACCAATATCTTTGAGAGGAAAAGCTTCTGGCCAACGCGTGAAACGATCTATTACGGTGAGCACATATGTGCAGCCAAGGGACGGAGTGAGAGGACCGACCAAATCAATGTGGATATGATCGAATCTTAATTTTGGTATCGGAATTTTACTAATAGGTGATTTTGTGTACTTTTGAACTTTTGTTTGTTGACATCGCAAACAGGTTTTTGTCCATAACTGAATGTGTTTTGTCATGTGAGGCCACAAGAATCGTGTTTTGATGATGTGTGTAGTAGCGCGAATACCAGGATGTGTTAAGTTGTGAAATTTGTTGAAAATTGTTTTACGA
Source organism: Onthophagus taurus (assembly GCF_036711975.1). Lineage (NCBI taxonomy): Eukaryota > Metazoa > Arthropoda > Insecta > Coleoptera > Scarabaeidae > Onthophagus > Onthophagus taurus. The sequence continues at coordinate 27,866,848 of NC_091972.1, read as the reverse complement.
AATTTTTGTGGTATGTATGTTCGAGGATTGTTTGTTGAAATGTCGCACCAAAGCTTTACATCTGAATGTGATGTTGTTTGTTGCGATAGGTTATATTTAGTAGTTTGTGTCTTTGAGTATTGTTTGTTTAGTAAATGTGTTAATTGTGTATCGTTAAATTGCGCGTTTTTTAAGGTTTGTGTGTCAGGGTACTGTGAATTTAGAGAATCAATATTTGTTCTGGACAACGTGTCCGCTACAATGTTTGATTCTCCTGTAATGTACCTGATATCTGATGTGAATTGTGTTATGTAAGTAAGATATCGTGTCTGACGTGGAGTTCTTTCTGTGTTAGAAAAAATTGTGTTGATTAGAGGTTTGTGATCAGTGTAAACTACAAATTGATGTCCATGTAAAAAATGTTTAAAGAATTTGATACTAGTGTAAATTGCTAACAATTCTCTATCAAAAGTTGAATAATTTATTTGGCTTGAAGATAATTTTTGAGAAAAAAACGCTAAAGGTTGTGTTTTATTGTCTATAGTCTGTGATAAAACTGCTCCTATACCTTTACTTGAGGCGTCAGTCGTCAGTGAAAGAGTTGCTTGTGGTGATGGGTGTGCAAGAGTGACGGATTTTGATAAAAGTTCTTTGGCTGTAGTGAAAGAAATGTCGTGATGGTGTGTCCAAGAAGTGATTGATTTAAGTTTTTGTGAATAAAGTGTTTTTGATAAATGATGTAAAGGAGCTAAAATGTTTGAGATGTTTGGTAAAAATCTGTGATAAAAATTTATCATTCCTAAGAATCGCTGTAATTGTTTTAGTGTGGTTGGTTTTGGAAATTCAGTTATGGCATTAACCTTAGATTGCGAAGGGCGAACGCCTTCAGCAGAAATTTGATGACTTAGGAAATTTAAATCTGTAACTCCAAAAACACATTTTGTTGGTTGTATATTAATATTACAAGAGCTTAACCTCTCAAACAATTGTTGTAAATGAAGATAATGTTCTTCTTCATTGCGACTGGCTACTAGAATATCATCTAGATATACGAATAGGAAATCTAAGCCAGATAGAACTTCGTTTATAAATCTTTGAAAGGTTTGTGCCGCATTACGTAAACCGAAAGGCATTCTCGTGAATTCGAACAGACCAAACGGTGTAGTGATAGCCGTTTTAGGAATATCGTCTTCTTCTACAGGAATTTGGTGATAAGCTCGTACCAGATCTAATTTTGAAAAAAATTTGCAATTGTGTAAATGTAAGTTAAAATCTTGAATGTGCGGAAGAGGATAACGATCTGGAACTGTGATGTTGTTGAGTTGTCGGTAGTCTCCACATGGTCTCCAATCGTTGGAATCTTTCTTAGGAACCATGTGAAGAGGCGACGCTGTAGAAGAAGAAGAGGGTCGGCAGATTCCTAATGCCACCATTTGTTCGAATTCTTTCTTTGCAATGTTGTGTTTGTGCACGTCTAAACGTCGGGGACGACAAAACGGTAAGTGTGAGTTGGTAACAATTCTGTGTCGAGTGTTATGTCCAACTGGTTTTGTAAAGTCCGGTGTAGACGTTAATTTTGGAAATTTTTTTAAGAGTGTTGTATATTTGGTTTCAAAAGAAAAAATTTTGGGAGTTGGAATAGTATTTTTGACAATGGAACCAATTGAAAACAAATTGGTTTTCGAATCTACCAATCGCTTCTTTTTTATATCCACCAAGATACCAAACGCATGAAGGAAATCCGCACCAATGATTGGTTTACTAACATTAGCTATAGTAAATACGAATGGGAAATTCCTTCTTAGATTTAATGAAATTGTAAGCATTTTTTTACCGTATGTAGTAATTGTAGTACCATTAGCGGCAGAAAGGTGTGAGTTGGTATCTTGGTTACGTTTCGGATATAATTTGTGAGGTAGAACCGAAATGTCAGCTCCAGTGTCAATTAAAAAATTTAGGTTATTTTGATTGTCAAAAATGAAAAGTCGCGAACTGACAGAATTTACCGTAAATTGAGGTTGACTTTTTGTCAAAATTTTGAATTTGGAAAAATTTTGTTTTTCTTTTGAAACCTTTATTAGTTTTTTGATGTCGATGGAAAATTTTTGTTTTTGTCGGTGAAGGAATTATAAAATTTGCAATATGTTCCTCCACATTTAACCGCGTTGTCTCCAAATTTACGGTGATACCAACAAATAGTCGAATAACTCGTAGAATTAGATCTATTCCGCGAGTGACGTGACGAAGAACGATGTCTATCTCGAGAATTGTGAAAACAATTACAATTACAATTCTTCGACGTATTTGTTGGTATGTTTTGAAATTGGGTAGTCAAAGAATTTATTTGATTTTCCAAATTTTTTGTCCTGTTGTTGTTGTTGTTGTGTAATGGTAGTCACTAGTGCTTGACACGTTAACGTCAGATTTTGGATTGTTGTTAGTAGTTCGTCGTGTGGTGGTGTTTTTGTGGTGCGATGTTTTTGAACTTCCGAGAGGTGTGTTGAGGTCGACGTCAAATTCATTGATTCCAATGTTTATCGAATTATGTAAACATTTTTTAAATAATTATTATAATAGAGTAAACCCTCATAATTCTATAAATCAATTTTTAATAAACATTATTAAAAGTCGTTTCGAAGGAGAAGATTTAAATTTTCTTATGCAACCAATATTAAAATTGACTGCACTAGATTCAGAATGCACTTGGATTCTTCCTACACGAAGAAATTGCAAAAAATTTAGATCTTTAGACCCGTTTCAGGGATTTTTCCATAAACCATTTAAAATGATTTTATCACACATTGACACATTGTATGCATGTATGTAAACAAGATAAAACCTAAATAAAAGAAACAGTTTTGTGAAACATTTTTGTATATGAAAAGTTTAATGATCAAGCATAGAACGTAAGCTATTTGCCTATTTCTTATTCTTTTTTAAATCATATCGAGTAATTTGCATCATTAAATTCGCGAATCCTTGTCGTGACTGTACTACGACTCTGTCTCCAACCGTGTTTGAAACGTCAAATAGAATCAAGTAAATGCAGTTGTTCCGAGTTTTAACGACCATTAAATAACATGTTGCGGCTTTGTAGATGTCGGAAAAGAACAAGCCAACAACTTTGTCGGGGGCTCAGTACTAAAAAAGAAAAGCCAGACAATTAGAAATTGATCAAGCGTTGGCTGGTTCGTTAAATAAATTTTTTACAGAATCAACACATTCACAAAAAAAAAGAACAAAAAGTTTCAACTCAAACTGATGCTACACTAACATCAGAGCAATCCGAACAAATAGGAAAAGTAGATACGCAAGAAACAGAAGCTGGAACAAACACAGTTGAAGATGAAAGAAATGTAGCTTCCTGTTCTAATGTATCCATGCTATCAATGTCTACTTTAAGTTTTGATGCAAACGATCCAGGTTCTTGGCCAAAAATTCTATCTATTAAAACAAGAGATAGATTAGTAATTTTCCAAAAGATGCTTTGGATCGTAAATGGAGAAAAAGTTAACAGAAATTATTTGCTGTACTCAATATCAAACAATTCTAAATGAAAGAGTAAGAAAATGTTTCTAAACTAAACGATGCGATTTCTTTATTTATCTTTTTCAGTACAACATGTTTCGGCTAACAAGTAGCCTTCTTCAGGTACAACTAAAGTTAAAATTAAATAGTTGGTAAAACAAATTGATACAAAGAACGGAATAGTTACCGTCAATGTGGTACACATATGAGTAATCGGGAAATCGTATACATATATATATAAATCATTTCATTGAAGTAAATTAGAAAAGGTCACTCAAAGAACATGTAAAAATCCTTAAGAAAAACAAAAGGGTCGAACCACTACAAGGGAATTTGAAAAACATAAAACATAACTTAATGAACAGAGTTTATGTAACTTACTTGAAAAGGACGAAAAACAATACTAACAAAATGTTCAAAGAATGTCAGTTGATCTAAAAGTATAAACGCGAAAGTACAACAGTTAAAGAACGACTGGTCTTAAAAATAAGAAAAAACAAGAATGGGATGCGTGAGTTATACCGATTGGTAACTTTAATTTTAGGAGATACACCCAACACGGACGTACGTATAAGTATACGTGTGTGTGTATATTCGGTGTCGTTAAGTGGGGGATAAACAAGCGTAGGGGTAATGCACAAATTGAATCGTTCATAGATTGTTGAGAGGCGAAGTTGGTCGCATCGCTTTGCAGTTAACCCTAGCAAAGTAAAACTAAGATGTTTACTGTAGCGGAAAAGGTACAGATTATAAAATGGTTTTATGGTGGCAATTCTGTAGCCCAAATAATTAATTTGTTTCCTGTGGCCTATGAAAACAGATCAATTCCTAGTCGCGGAACAATTTCAAATATTATTAAAAACTTTGAGCGACATGGATGTGTGTCTCCACAGAAACACAAATTACGAAGGGGTAAAAGAGATGAGTTACGTGATACGATGATATGTGCTGATGTTGAACGCAATAAAAATCAGTCAAGCAGACAAGTTGCGGAGACGTTTGCTATCAGCCATGTTGCCGTCCTAAAAACATTAAAGAAACACGAGTACAGGTCGTACAAGGTACAAAAAAGTCAGGAATTACAAGGGCGGAATTTTGCTTTACTATGATGGAAATGGCCAACGGAAATGTTGATTTTATAAAAAACATTTTATTTACCGATGAATCTACATTTCCTTTGCATGGTCGGCATAATCCCAGCGTTGCTCGATATTGGAGTCGTGACAATGAACACAAAGTTTATGCGGCTCGTACACAATATCCCCAAAAATGAAATGTTTGGGCTGGCTTAGTGTTTTTACGATAGATTGGGCTATTGTTTAGCACAGAATGGTGGTTTATTTGAACACCTAATATAAAAAATATTTTATTTTTATAGTTTTTTGTTTTATTTGTTGTTTTGCAAAGTTTATTTCAGTTACTTACGAATTGTTTTTATTTTTAGAATTAAGAATTTGCTTTGTCTTATTTGAATTTCATTTATTATATTAGTTATTATTTTTATAATATTTCTTATCATTGAACGATGTCAAACGACTGACTGCTCTCCGATCCACTACTCTTGCGATTCAAGTATACTTATACGTACGTCCGTGTTGGGTGTATCTCCTAAAATTAAAGTTACCAATCGGTATATTGTTCCCGGAATGACAGACACCCGACGATTCCTAGAATTAAGATTACTATTATTTTTATATGCTTAGTTAAATTTTTCTTTATTTGTTTCAATTTACGTTTATTCATTTTTTAATTTAGTCTGTACGAAACTATTGTAGTTAAAACAACAAGAAATAAAACTTTTTAAAAACGGTATCCGAATCTTATTGTTTATAATTCGTGCTATACAGGTTTTTAACAAAGAATAAAAAACCTATCGTTGTGAATAATAGACTTGCGCGCGAAGAAATTAAATGTATTTTATAAAGAATCTAAAATTGTTGATATCCGTTATGTTGTTAATAAGTTTGTTTTTTAAATTACCAGTGTAGAAGTTCCTCGTATAAATCTAAAAGTTTGGATTTTTTAATATTCTTTAGTATTTTTGTACAATTGAGACTGGTTTTATGATTATTTTCTTTTAGGTGTTGGTATATTGCGGAGTTATTACATTTAAGATGTTCCTTAAACCTGGTTTGGATGTTCCTGCCTGTCTGTCCTATATAAAACCGATCACAATCTTCGCATTCGATCCTATAAATTTTCCTATAACAGCCTCACCACATCAGAATCCGTAGTTGAAGTAAATTTTCAAAACTCTTCAAAAATTACCTTATATCATGTTACCAGAGTTAGATAATGTCAAAATTTTAATCGATACTGGTGCAACACATTCGGCTATATCTTCAAAATTAGCAAAAAGTTATTTTCAAGAGTATCATTATTATGAACCATATGTAGTAAAAACTATGCATGAATTAACAAAACACTATTATAAATTGAATTTACCCAGCTTTAAAACTTTTAATGATTACGAAAACAATTATTGTTTCAATATAATAGATTTTTCTGAAAAATTCGATGGAATCCTAGGTAGCGATAATTTAGAAATGATGAGAGCTAAATTAGATTATCAATCAAAAACGTTACAAACTAAAAATGCGAGTATACCATTTTATTTTAATAAAACTGTAATTAATCTACCCCAACGAACACGACAAATTGTTAAAATACCTGCAACTAACGAGGAAGGACAATTTTTAATAAATCATTGCGAAATAATAAAGAACGTAGAAATACCTAATGCATTAGTAAGTGTTAATAACTACGAATGTTTAGTAGAAATAACAAACTTTAACGAATATCCTGTACAACTAAATTGTAATCCTGTCGAACTTGAAGAACTTGACGTAAAACAATATGAAACAAACAAAACACTTACAAAACAACAAGTAATTAAAATTCAAAGAGAAAACATTAGTAAAAAGTTACGTTTAGATCATCTAAACAACGAAGAAAAATCGGTGATAAAGAACTTGTTACATCAATATCCAGAAATTATACATGATGAAAGAATTCCTTTAACATTTCATTCGGAAATAAAACACGAAATAAATTTATCAGATGAAGTACCTGTTTACCAGAAGCCATATCGACAACCATATGTTCAACAAAAAGAAACAAAAAGGCAAATTGAAAATTTAAAATCACAAGGGATCATCAGAGATAGTTGTTCCCCATGGGCAAGTCCAATAGCGTTGGTACCAAAGAAATTAGACGCATCCGGAATTCCTAAATGGAGGATGGTAATCGATTATCGACGTCTCAATGATAAAACAATAAAAGATCGGTATCCCTTGCCTAATATTAACGAGATATTAGATAAATTGGGAAGAGCAAACTATTTTTCCTGTTTAGATTTACCAAGTGGCTATCATCAAATTGAACTAAAAGAATCAGATAAATATAAAACTGCGTTTATTACAAATCTAGGTCAATACGAGCTCGAGAGAATGCCATTTGGGTTAAGTAACGCACCCTCAACCTTCCAAAGGACGATGAACAGTATGTTACGAGGACTCACCGAGGATATATGTCACGTGTATCTTGACGATATTATTATATTCAGTACCTCATTGCAAGAACACAAAGTACGGTTGCAAAAGGTATTTGAAAGACTAAAGCAGAATGGAGTTAAGGTATCTTTAGACAAGTGTGATTTCTTAAAAAAGGAGATCAAGTATTTGGGACACTTAATAACCGAAAAAGGAATAAAACCTGATCCTTCGAAAATCGAAGCAATACAAAAATTTCCCTTACCAAGAACTAAACGTGAAATAAAATCATTCACTGGGTTATTGGGATATTATCGAAAATTCATTAAAAACTATGCGAAATTATTAAAACCAATAACACAATATTTGGCCAAGGATAAAGAAATTGAATTCACATCCGAATATAAAAATTGTTTCGAAATGTGTAAAAATTTATTGTGCAACGATCCCATTTTACAATATCCTGATTTTACAAGACCATTCATAATCACCACAGATGCAAGCAACGTCGCAATTGGAGCCGTGCTGAGTCAAGGAACAATTGGCAAAGACAAACCAATAGCTTACGCAAGTAGAACCCTATCTAAAACAGAATTAAAATATTCTACTGAAGAGAAAGAACTATTGTCAGTCGTTTATGCTTGTAAGCAGTTCCGTCCGTATATCTATGGAACAGAATTCACTCTTGTAACCGACCACCGACCTCTATTGTGGATACATAATTTAAAAGACAATAACCTCAAGTTACAACGTTGGAAGATTTATCTCCAGGAATTTAACTACAAAGTCGTATACAAAAAAAGGTAAAATGAACGTTAATGCAGATGCACTAAGTAGAATCCAAATAAATCACATTGATAATGAAAGTATTTTGGCAAACAACGGATCAATAAACTTAGATGATGATAATGAAAGTTTAAATAGCAATCAAAATTCCGAAATAATTAACACAATTCCAATTACTGAAGAACCAATAGACAATAAAAATAATCAACTTTTTATCTATCTACATGAGAAACCAACTGAAGTACAAGAAGAAGTGAAAGAAAACAAAAGAATTTTAAACATCTATATTAATAAAAGAGAAATTGAAACGCATTTGCTTCTAATAGAAATGGATGTTTTAGAAACTAAAGACGGATTTCGATACAATCACCAAAAAAATCGAGGGAACATTAGAACGGAACATAAAAGTATCTTTAAGAATGAATTAATAGAGTTAGTGGAAAGCGAGGAAATGTGGTGCGAGTTCTGCTTGAAGCGCCCAAATTTTAAATTAAATTTAAGAGTAGAATGTTCTGAAGTGATTCATCGATTTTTAGCTGATAAATGCATGGTTACAAATTCTTAATAGTAGAAGTAGCTCGTTATTAAACCATTTCAAATAAGGATATTATAATAGTATACAAAAGTATCATTAAGAACATGTTTGTAGATTTAGTGTAAACCGAAACTACTATTTTTAAATAATGTTATATGTAGGGTATGGAAATTTGATAAATAAAACAAATTAAATTCAGGTCAGGGCATTTTAATCTAGATAAATTAAAAAATGAAAATTAATATAAATATAATAACAATGTAAAAAGATTAAACACACTTTCTAATTTATATAATATGGAGACATACGTCTCCCTATCTTTATAAAATAATCCTGGTCCGAGGGACGTATAACCCCTCGGACACTTGTATCGAGGTAGCAGCCTCGACGCGAAAATCGTTTTTGGCACCTTCTAAAATTAAAGATAGAAATGAATTAAATCAATGAAATTAAACCCCGAAGGGAGACTTACTTTTAAATGGGGAAGTAGAAGCCTCCCCGCTAACTCCTTTATTATTATTTTGACTGAAAAAAAAAAAAATATGAATTTTAAACTCAAAACTTAAACTAAACTTTAACAATTTAGAGCTCACCTCTTTTATTATACATTGTATAAGAGAAAATGCGGTAAAACGGTATTGCATAGGGCTTTATACCCTTTACAGTATACCCTTATCAAGTGTTTGTTTTCCTAAGGAAAGAACTTGGCTGCAACGTTCTTATGCAGCAAACCCTTATCAAATGTGGTTACTTAAGGAAAAGGAAACTCGAGTAAAATTCCATAAAATAGATGTTTAAAAATTAAATTTTATTTAAAAAATAATTCACAACGATATAGAGAAATTTTATGATATATCTTTATTTGATATCCAAGAATTATGCGATGAATCGAATCCCAACCATTTTACGTACAACTTATCCTTCTTCCTTTTCAACACCTTTTCAACGAGGTAAACGTTGGGTAGAGCGGTCCTTTGAAGTTCGAATTCGTAAAAAGCACCTTTAATCGGCTGGCCACGCACGTCCTCCAATAAATATGAAATTGGATCTGTTATTTTCACTTTAACGATTTTAAACAATTCAGCGGTCCAGTTGGGTAGATATCCTTTATCAAACACATGTTTATATTTACTGATACGAACGGTATCTCCAACTCTAAACTTTCCTCTGCCAGCAATTTTAATATGATTGTACACCGTATCGAGAAGTGTTTTCTCTACGGATTTCGAATTTATTTCCGATGGCTTCATTTTCGTAGTCGAATGTTTCGTACTGTTATATCGAGATGTTATATCTTTTAATAGGTGCACCCAACCCAACCCAACCCAACCCATTTATGATTTCCATATAGACTGAAGAACTTGTATATCCTCTGTTTAACGGTTCGAATTACACGTTCAGCCATCGACGCTCTCATAACGCTATACGTTGAAAAATGATTAATTTTAAAATCCGACATTAACCGCTTAAAGTGGCTGTTGTAGAATTCTTTGCCCTGGTCGGTTTGAAGATTTCGAGGTACGCGACCGTCGGTCACGAAGTCATACTGTATCCTAATACAGGAATCTATGTATACCCATAAACCGTTGAGTGGGGAGGTCTCAATCGTTATTAATTGAATCAATTTCGATCGCACGTCATAGTCTGAGTTATGGAGTCACGTAGAGCGGTAGTTGATATTCAGGGGTTTTATATTGACTCTGAATTCATAGTTAAAGAATTCACGCTTCTGGACCTGATCATCGCCGTACATCTCCACTTCAAGGCCGACAGACCCTTTCGATGCTTATCGGTTCAAGATCAACGTTCCGCCAGGTATTTAGAGCGAAATCACCATAAACTATCGTACATTGGAGGATGGATGGATCTGTCGATGAGGTTAAATTTACTGGATGATATACTGTCGTTCTATGATGAGGTGTATGTGAAGGGCAGCCAGAAGAGGGAGTTTTTGGAAAGCAGACCCTATTGTCGGTTCCGATGTCATCGGAATTTAACGGTCAGGGATATTGCCTCGGAGTTTTCCGAGAAGGAGGTTGAAGAAGATACTAAATTGACGGCAACTTCCAATCCATGCTGGTTCCACAACGATGCTCCCGCAGTTTGCTCGCAAAATAACGCCATAATTTTAAAGAATTTTTTATGTAATTTACATAGACGTGTTATATAAGAATTTGTTAAATTTTTATAATACATATATTAACTTTTATTTATTGTATTTATTTTTGAATCCTTATACATCCTTCACGCATTCACTGTCTAACCTCCATCACGCAAACATGTACATTGCGAGAGTTATTTTAATATATACGCTAGTATATATACGCCAGTAGAAATCCCTCCTCTCCGCAATAATTTCGACCAATCCCTCAATTCCCGTAAATTATTGAGATGGGGAGGGGGTAATTAATTATACGTACTCGCTGCATACATTTAAATTCAGTTCTACATTGGAAATGGACATCGAAGGAGTGAGCGACGTCTGCGAAGAGACGGACTTGGATTATTGGAATTCAGTCGGTACGCAGTGGAAACGGTATCTTAAACTAATAAAAAAGGAGACTAAATTTATCGGCGAAACGCAATTTTCAAGCGAATCTTTCAACATTAAAGTTGGGATTAGCGTCGCTAGAGAGGGTACAACCTGTGTAAAGTTCGTAGTAAGAACATGTAAAGGTTTGGAATCTCAGTCACATCAAATTACATTTTTACGTCAAGATTGGGAGCACCTAATTTCTACCCTTAAACTGATACGTTTCAATGTAAAGGTTTCCTCACAGACACTACCATTGGCCGAGGGTAATCTAAAGGTTGAATTTGACGATGAAGATTACCTGTATCTAACGTATGTGATTGAGGATTCTGAAAGTGGCGTATTCATACCGATTTTACTTCATTCAACGGATGTCGATAAGATTTTGGCAATGGAGAAGCTAATTACCTATAAAATGAACCTTTTGGATGGATTAAATTTTTGGGAATACATTAAATCCCTACAGCTAGTTGACGACGAAGATGATGATGATGATGAATTCTGTTTAAATAATTTATCGGAAATTAATTTTTATGTGATGGAATACTTGGAAATTATAAACTCCGCTACAACAGCTTCTATTTGATCCCGTGATCACCTCATGATATTGTCAGCCGCGCCTATCGGATCACGTGATCGCTTCGTGATAGTCTTTAAAATATCTTTTTTAAATTAAGATTTGTGGATTCATTTAGATTTATGGCATCTTCATTAGATTCTTTAGCCGGCAACCTCGAAATATATGACTTTAACAATATACGTAAATTCTTTCCACACCCGGAACATTTTAAATTGTTAACGAAAAAGGGTATATTTCCCTATAATTATATAACCTCTTTCGATAAACTAAATGATACATCACTACCACCTAAGAGCATGTTTTACAACAAATTAAATTTAGAAGATATAAGCGATGACCAATATTTGCACGCTCAATGTGTGTGGGAAAAATTTAATTGTCAAAATTTGAAACAATATTCCGACTTGTACTTAAAGACTGATGTTCTTTTATTAGCTGATGTATTTGAAAAATTCAGGCAAGTTTGTTTTAAAACGTACGGTTTAGATCCTGCGCATTATTATACGGCACCGGGGCTATCTTGGGATGCCATGTTGAAATTCACTAAAATTAAATTGGAATTGTTGACGGATATTGATCAAGTTCATTTCATTAAAAAAGGTATCCGTGGGGGCATTTCCCAATGCTCCCTACGTCATGCTAAAGCAAATAATAAATACATGGAAAATTATGATGCTAATTCGCCCTCTAAATTTCTAATGTATTGAGACGCTAACAATTTGTATGGGTGGGCAATGTCTCAATATTTACCCGTTTCCGACTTTAAATGGTTGACTGAAAACGAAATTCAAAATTTAGATTTTAATAATATACCCGATGATTCCGATTTCGGATATATTTTAGACGTGGATATTGCGTATCCCGAACACTTGCACAACCTACATAATGATCTACCTTTCTTAGCCGAGAATTTAATCCCCCCTAACTGTAAATGCGAGAGCGATAAACGATTAATTCCAAATTTATTTGATAAGACAAATTATGTAATTCATTACAGAAATTTAAAACAAGCCGTTGCGCACGGATTAATTATAAGTAACGTTAACAGAGTTTTATCGTTTAAACAATCCCCTTCCAAATTAAGGGGAAAAGTCATATATCGGTAAAAATACAGAGTTACGCCAATCGGGTAAAAATGATTTTGAAAAGGATTTTTTTAAATTAATGAACAACGCAGTTTTCGGTAAAACCATGGAAAATGTTGATAAGCGAGTTGACATCCGCTTAGTAACCAGTTGGGATGATATCAGGTCTGGCAAAACCGCAGGTAGACCTAGACTTGGAGCTCGGAGTTTAATCGCTAAATTAAATTTTAAAAATGTTAAAGTATTCACAGAAACGTTTTCGGCAATTCAAATGGAGCGTCTTCATGTATCCTACGATAAGCCTCTATACGTTGGTTTTACAGTTTTAGAACTGTCAAAATTATTAATGTATGATTTTTATTATGATTTTTTAAAACCTAAATACGGCGAGGACGTTCAGTTGTGTTACATGGATACCGACAGTTTCACCGTACTAATTAAGTCTGACGATGTGTATAACGATATTAAATTAAATTTAGATAAATTTGATACATCTAACTACAGTCTCGATAATCGGTTTGACATCCCCTTGCAAAATAAAGCGCTTTTAGGTAAGATGAAAATTGCGGAAACGTAATGGTTTAAATATATTTAAGTAGGTTAAGTAGAAAATAGTATCATTTTTTGAGTATGTTTAATTTAAATTTTTAATATATGTATTAACTTTAATTTTTTGTGATTTTCTCTTCCTCCTCCTCCTACCCTCAATCAGTAATAGAGAACCTATTTTAAGGTAAGTATTATTATTATTATTAATATTATTTCACGATATTGAGTTCAACCCCTGTTCAACCGACCGGTTTAACCCCTGTTCAACAGCCCTGTTCAACCCCTGTTCAACCGACCGGTTCAACCCCTGTTCAACCGGTTCAACCCCTGTTCAACCGGTTCAACCCCTGTTCAACCGACCGGTTCAACCCCTGTTCAACAGCCCTGTTCAACCGACCGGTTCAACCCCTGTTCAACCGGTCGACCGGTTCAACCCCTGTTCAACAGCCCTGTTCAACCGACCGGTTCAACAGCCCTGTTCAACCGACCGGTTCAACCCCTGTTCAACAGATGGGGTTGAAAGATTCTAATGGAGCGATTATACATCAGTTAATAATCGCATATAACAGTCATTCAAACGCGGAATTAGTATTAGAAATAGATTTAAGAAAAGTTATTAATACTATAAACACTAATTTTAATTTCATTAATTCAGACGTAAGATTTAGCAACCAAAGTGCAGAATTAATTTTTAAATTACATAATGAAATACGCGATAAATTGGAAATTTTGAGTTTAAAAGAAAGAAATAAAAGAGCACTAATAAATATAGCAGGGAAATTAATAAAAGCCATTACAGGCAATCTTGATGATTCAGATGCAGAAAGGTATGACAATTTGATAACAAAATTAGATAAAAATCAAGAAAAACTTGATCATAGTTTACATTATTTGGCAAAATTGGTAAATAAAACTAATATTCAAGTTCAAAATAATTTCGATCTGATTATAAATAAAATCAAAAGATTAGACGATAAATTAGGGTTATTATGGCTCGATAAAAATGTAAATGAAATTATTGAATGCTACGAAATGACAGCAAGAAATTTGAACGAACTTAGACGTATTAAATTATGCGAAAAGGAGAATTGTACACCCTCTCTTAATAACTCCTTCAAAATTGATAGAAGAAATTAAATTAATACACTTGGATGATAACCACAAATTTTCTTTCGATTTATTACTAGAACAAGTTGATATAATTGAACGATATTGAACGATAAATACACGATCATTTTACAGATACCTTTGATAAGTAATGAAATATTTCAGTATTACGAAATTCATCCATTGCCAACTATTGTCAATGATACCTTAATTCAAATTGAAAATCAATTTAAGTTTATAGCATCAAACGAAAATAAATACATTACTGGTAATACTATTTGTGAAAAATTATTTGAAGAACAGTATTTGTGTAAACAACAGATTGAAAGTAAAAATTTGCAAAGTTGCGAATATCAGTTAGTAGTCAGAAATATTGTAAATGAAAATTGTAAATTAATAAATTTAATGATAGTAGATTTTGAAATAATTGAATATGAATTTGGTACGGTAATTGTATTAATTAAAGAAACAGAAATGTCAGAAATTTGTAATAAAATGATAAAAATTCATAAATTAAAATGCACATATTTAATTAATCGAAAAAATCAATGTATTTTTAAGATAGCTGATATTATGATTCGTAATTTTTATACTGTTAGTATGGATACGCCATCAATATCAATACCAATTATAAATAAAAATGTATTAAATATAACATTTGATGAAAATAAATTAAAATTGGAGAATCTTACATTTGTTAACAGTAATAATTTAGAAAAATTGAATTCTATTAAAAATTTTGGCAAAACCCATAGTTATATACTCTATATAATTATTGTTATAATTGTTTTCGTACTAATTGTGTATTTCATGAAAAAGTTCTTTAAAAGCAAAAATTTTAAAGTTAAGAGAATCCAGGAGGATCCTCAATCTAGGCAAGGAGGAGTTACATTCGCCAATCCTGTAGGGTTGCAATAAAATAAGAAAGAGGAGTTAGAGATAAGTAGCTTCTATATAATTAGATGCACCACTACAATTAATTAAGTCTACTTTTAATCGCTGTACCGTGCGCGTCGGGTCATATGTTAATTTTCCAATAAAATAAAACAAATAAGTTTCAAGTTTAAAAGTTGTTTTGATTTAATTTGAATTTAAATAAAATAAACTCTTTTTAAAAACCTTAACCGCTCGACACGATTTGAAAATTTATAAACATTTTTTCGAATCTCCTGTTGACCGTCCAGCGGTAAAGATTTTATAAAGCTTTCACATTCACCACCTAATTTAATCTTATCTAATGGCAAATGTTCAGTTTGACATGTGGTTTTAAATAATTAGTGCATAGTTGTATAAATAAAGTATTACAGTGCCCTTGTAATTTATGAACTAATATGCTAACTATTTGATTGAAATAATGAATTTAGGGAATTTAAAAAACTTGGAGCATACTTCATGAAATATAAATACCCTTTTAAATACATATTTTTCATGTCATTATGGATAGTTTCTGCACTTTTTAATTTATCCTCAGTTATTGCTAGCAAAAAGAAATGTTCTAACACATTCCAATTATTTACTACACAGTCGTGCCGACTCAACCAACGTGTAATTGCTAATTAAAAAAATGTTTGTTTGCTCTGGTTAAAGTAATCTTGCAACTCCGCTAAAACAGCGCATCGTTTCGCACTTCCTGATACATTTTAACAGAGCTACTAAATGATCCACAACTTGGGTAGCAACATTGTTCTCCGCGAAAAATACAGAAAGTTTAATTTCAGCTCTTTTAATATTATCAACATGTATATCTTTATCATTACTAACAAAATAATTAGCCAATGGTTTTGTCGTTTTAACCGCTGACATATTTTCAGAAGTTTTTGTCTATTAGAATGCCTTAATAACTCACTCTTGCCGCATGTCAATTCTACATTACAAACGGAACATCTAAAATTTAATAATGTTCACACAGAAATATAAATTATTTTATAATTAATTTAATTTTATTGATTAAAGGAAGTGCGACTACCTGCATTTATTTCTATTTTTCTTATCCGCTTTTAACTAGTTTTTAAAATGGGGATCCTGCAACCAACATTCCTGGAAAACTTTGATTCCTTTTTCTTGGTGGAACTTTTTTTGAGCAGGTTCTAAATGTTCCGTATCTGATGAAGAATCTTCCATTTTTTTAAACAATACACTCTAAACAGTACACACAATCCGACTCGGTACTCTACACAGTCTACGATTCTACGCAGTTTACTCTCGTAATCAATTATTGAATATGACATAACATGAAGTAACCTCGATGCGGTAAATACCCGAATTGTTTCGGACAAATTTATTACGTTCGGCAAATCTCTGATAGATGGCGCTATTACTAAATATTGATCGTCTTATAATTAGAAGATAGTGCAAAGCAAATGTTAAATTACAAAAACATATTTAAATTTTATAATATAATAATTTTGAGAAATTAAAAATCTCTCAAAATAGACGAATATCCGTTTGTTTCTAGGAATACTGGAAAATCTCCCGAATCGGGATATATCCCTCATGTTGGCAACACTGCGAGTCGCATGTTTAGACGAAGTCGCGACGCTGCGTCGCCATATGCAGATTTTTATTTAAAAACACGTGAGATGCAGTGAAGCGTACGTCTTCCTACAATTGCGTCTAATACTCGTCTACGACGAGCAGCTCCGTGTGCAGAAGGTCTTATACTGGTTAAATTAATGACTGTCTATAGTAACAAACAAAAAAAATTAGTACAGTAAAACCTCGACTTACGCGACCCCGTCTTACGCGGTTTTTTTAACGGTAGCGCTTTTAGGTTTTCGAAATTGGAATTTATTTAACCCTCATAATATGTCAGATCTAGACATGTTAGCTGCTTTTTTCTAACTCTTACAGTTTCCGAGATAGCCCATTCGGACATCGAATTTGAACCACCCGTACATACATTTTTTTAACAAAATTAATGTTTATTAATCCTTGATTTTATAATATGTATTCATCGAATTTCGACTTACACGATTTTCGATTTACGCGGCTACTGTCAATCCCACCTATCGCGTAACTACGGGGTATTACAGTATAACAAATCTACAAAAAGATTCTCCTCAAAAAAAGAATTTAAACAAAATTATAACCTCAAAAGAAAAAAAATAATACGAAAATTGAGTCGGCTGAGTCAATATTGTAAGAGACAATCCTTTAGTGTCAAAAAAATAAAATAATAAAAAAACTCGAGCGAACAGGTCGAAAACAAGAAAATAAACTATTAATAATTATGATTCTATACAAAAATATTCAAACCTTATCTGGATATCCTGTTCCTTCTTTTTTCATTTAATTCGACTGCACATGTTGATTAAAGCGGAACCAGGAAAGCCGGACCAAACTTTACCAAAAATTAAACAAGCGTACTACACTAAGGCTCGATAGCAAAAGAAGAAGTGGTGGGAAGAGGAAACGCGGTACGGGCGACCGATATCCGCATCCCCACCCCTAACATTAATAGATCTTAAAAATATCGATAAATTCACCAACGAACGCTCAATGACCTTTAATAATCAACAACAAAAATAAATTAAGATACCCCGCGAGTGTATTAATAAAAATCAGATATCCATTAAAATCATAATAAGCTGATTAAGGAAAGAAAATCAAATGAAAGTAATTACATATGAAATCACATACAGTGTGTCCGTAAGTAGCGGATAAAATCATTATAAACGGTTTATGGAGAAATCCCTGAAACGGGAATTATGCAGCTGCATCCCGATAGCATTTAAGAAACTAATATGATAAGATTAGTAGAAGAACCGTGAGACTCGGAATGAAGCTGTAACAAGATTGGAGACTGTATTGGCCGACTTCCAGCCAATTCCTAGTCCATGGATCACATTTCCAGGACAATAAAATTGATGGCAACTCAAAATTCAAATCAATTCGCTCTTGTATAAGGACAAGAGCCTCCATAACTCAAACCGTAGTAAATATATTTCCAAAATTGAAAGGAGTACTTCCAATGTTTATCGAATTATGTGAACATTTTTTAAATAATTATTATGATAGAGTAAACCCTCATAATTCTATAAATCAATTTTTAATAAACATTGTTAAAAGTCGTTTCGAAGGAGAAGATTTAAATTTTCTTATGTAACCAATATTAAAATTTAACCAATTATCCATGTTGCAAGTGAAAAATATAAAAAAATTTTCAAAAACAGATAAAAACTTCTAACTTGCTTTATTGTAATATATAAATCGGAACCGGTTTCGGAATCAACGTTCCATCATCAGCCGAAAGCTAAGAAGAATTAAAAAAATAATTAAAACAAAAACTAATATTAAAATAGAACAACAACTTACTGTCAGAGAAACTAATAGGCGAGAAGAGATTTATTTAATGATGACATTTGTTGTTAAAGAAAAATATTTTTTAAAGTCGAATCGCAAAATTAAAATTTAAGTTGTTATAAAAGTTAAGTTAAATTAAATTGAACGATGGAAATTAAAATCTTAGTTAAAGTTACAAAAGTGCGAAACGTTGAATGTTATAAAATTGTGAAACACTAAAAATGTATATAAATTCTTTTGAATACGAATTTTATTAAACAGTTGATTAATTTTGTGTATAGGGAAGCCATTGTCGCGAGCCAGTTTGTAAATGAAGTTAATTTCTTTAATTTTATTACGTTCAGATAAAGGATAATCAAAAGCTCTGTTAATTAAGAAACGAAAATTAGCAAATTTGTGTTGATGTGGATGTAATGAATCGTAAGGAATGGTAGTTGATATAGTGGAGGGTTTCCTTAAGATATTATACTCGATTAGACCAACAGGATTTCTAGTTAAAGTTAAATCTAAAAAGTTAATCATTTTATGTTTTTCAATTTCTAGAGTAAAATTCAGTTTAGCATGTAAATTGTTAATATAATCATGAAAGTTGTTAAGAATGTTGATATCGCCTCTCCAAATGCAAAAAATATCATCCACATATCTGTACCAAGCTACAATATTCCCCAAAAGATGTTTTTAGAAGTTTTTATCTGTTTTTGAAATTTTTTTTAATATTAAAATTGACTGCACTAGATTCAGAAAAAATCCTACACGAAGAAATTGCAAAAAATTTAGATCTTTAGACCCGTTTCAGGGATTTTTCCATAAATATTCAGTACAACATGTTTCGGCTAACAAGTAGCCTTCTTCAGGTACAACTGAAATTAAAATTAAACAGTTGGTAAAAAAAATTGATATAAAAAACGGAATAGTTACCGTCAATGTGGTACACATATGAGTAATCGGGAAATCGTATATATATACAGGCTGTCTCACGTAACTGGTTCGTTAGCATGGGTTGTTCATTCTAAACTTTCAATCTAAAATATTTTCAAGATAGCCACCACTTCCGGTCTACCGGAAGTAGACCACAACTTCGTTATTTTAAATGGATAGCTATAGTTTTTATTACACCTTTCAATTATACATAAAAAAATATGTTGACTTTGATAAAAGTTGTTGGTACCTACCATTTTTTGTTTTGAAGTTATTTTGATTTTAAGCTTTTTTTGGCAAATTTCACCATGCTCTTTAAAAGCCTATATCTCAGTTAACGTTTATTAAAAAAAACCTCTAAATTGGCACGATTACTCTTCAGATGTTGCCAAATAGATTGTCATTTCTTGTATCAGAGTATCTAGCCATATTCAATGGCTAGAAAGTCGAAAATTTTAAATGAAATACCCCGTATTTTTTTACCCTATCAGAAAGGGAATTTAATTCTCTACAAATTATCTATAAACATTCCTATACCTATTTATTGTAGTTTCCCTGATATTGGGACATTAATCAAAGCATGCACGGAATGCGGGAAAACGTTTGATTTTTTTATTAGAAGGCAATGGAATTTTGACAGTTTTTGGTCCATATTTGTGTTATTGTTGTTGTTACTTACTTTTGATCACGAGTGAAAGTCATTGTATATCATGGCAAATTATTCCAACGCCGATATTTTAAATTTGTTTTATATTCATGGCAATGGCCTCCACGATCTCCAGATTTAACACCATTGGATTTTTATTTGTGGGGTCACTTAAAAAATCAAGTGTACAATTCACCGATCAACACACGACAAGAGTTGCGTGATATAGTGATGCGTGCACTACGTACTATTGATGGCGACCAACTTCTACGGGCCACAACCGTAGAAGTCGAAAGAAGAGTTGAAAAATGTTTAATGGTGAATGATCAGCATATCGAACAGTTTTAATTTTTTTATAATTTTAAGTTTTTGTTTTTTTATATGTTATTCATTCTAATTTCTGTTATTAAATTGTTGTTTTTCATTGTTTCATTTATTCGTTTTTCTGTTGGTTACTTTTGGTAAATAAAAGCGAGCAAGCTAAATGTTATTCAACCATAGTTAATTGTAGAAATAATACCAATAATAATTTAAATAAATTAAACGATGAACTGTCAAAATGTCTTGGCCTGCTAAAAAAAAACACAAACGGGCTTTGGGATTTTATGTCTGATTTTGATTAATTTTCCAATATCAGAGAAACTACAATAAATAGGTATAGGAATGTTTATAGATAATTTGTAGAGAATTAAATTCCCTTTCCTGATAGGGTAAAGAAATATGGAGTGTTCCATTTAAAATTTTCGACTTTCTCGCAATTGAATATTGAGAAACAATAATTCAATTTTTGACCAGCCTGTATAAGATTCTCTGATACAACAAATGACAATCTATTTGGCAGCATCTGTAGAGTAGTCGTGCCAATGCAGAGCTTTTTTGAATGATCGTTAGCTGAGATATGGGCTTTTAAAGACCATGGTGAAATTTGTCAAAAAAAAACATAAAATCAAAATAACTCGAAAACAAAAAACGCTAGGTACCAACAACTTTTATCAAAGTCAACATATTTTTTTACGTATAATTGAAAGGTGTAATAAAAACTATAGCATTCCATTTAAAATAACGAAGTTGTGGTCTACTTCCGGTAGACCAGAAGGGGTGGCCATCTTGAAAATATTTTAGATCGAAAGTTTAGAATGAACAACCCATGCTACCAAAATTTCAAACCACTACGAATGGTGGAACCTTAAAAAGTTCTAACGACCAGTTACGTGAGACATCCTGTATATAAATCATTTCATTGAAGTAAATTAGAAAAGGTCACTCACAGAACATGTTAAAATCCTTCAGAAAAACAAAAGGGTCGAACCACTACAAGTGAATTTGAAAAACTTAAAACTTAACTTAATGAACAGAGTTTATGTAACTTACTTGAAAAGGACGAAAAACAATACTAACAAAATGTTCAAAGAATGTCAGTTGATCTAAAAGTATAAACGCGAAAGTACAACAGTTAAAGAACGACTGGTCTTAAAAATAAGGAAAAACAAGAATGGGACGCGTGCTATACAGGTGTTTAACAAAGAATAAAAAACCTATCGTTGTGAATAATAGACTTGCGCGCGAAGAAATTAAATGTATTTTATAAAAAATCTAAAATTGTTGATATCCGTTATGTTGTTAATAAGTTTGTTTTCTAAATTACCAGTGTAGATATGAAGTTCCTTGTATAAATCGAAAAGTTTGGATTTTTTAATATTCTTTAGTATTTTTGTACAATTGAGACTGGTTTTATGATTATTTTCTTTTGGGTGTTGGTATATTGCCGAGTTATTACATTTAAGATGTTCCTTAAACCTGGTTTGGATGTTCCTGCTTGTCTGTCCTATATAAAACCGATCACAATCTTCGCATTCGATATCGCTAATTTAGCGAATATTAACTAATATATTTTCCGTCTGTTTTAGATCCGATGAAGAGGGTTAAGGAAGATTTCCAGGAACCTCAAGAAGCCCGTCAAGTTCACCGTTCGCATTCGATCCTGTATACTCCACTTAACTCGGACTTAAAACGGTGTTTGTTATTAGTTAGCATATGACCTAATTTCTTATTGGAAGAGAACGCCGTAGATACGTTAAACTTTTTGAGGTGTTTAGTGATTTTATGCTGTATGGAGGGCGCAAATGGAAGGGAGATTATCTTGTCTCTATTGTTGTGTCGGGGATATACCATTCTGTTAATTAACGATGAGTGAACTCTGTTGTATATGTTTTGCATGTCCCAGAAACTATAACCATTATTTGTTCCGATACTAAGAATTGTTTTAAGTTCTGAAATGTAGTTTGAATCATTGAGTGGTATGGTGTTAAACCGATTAAAGTAGAATCTGAAGACAGCTTCTTTGTGTGACGTTGGATTCAAAGAATTCTTCGGAATTATCGAATCTGTAGATGTTTGTAGGTTTTCTATATATATTAAAAGACAGATGGTCGTTATGATCTCTGGAGATACTGAAGTCGAGGAAGTTAATGCTCTTATTTAGTTCCTTTTCCATAGTGAATTCTAAGTTGTTGATGTTGTTGAAGATGTTGTACAATGCCCTAAGTTTAGCAGCGTTACCCTCATAATCGATAAGTATATCGTCTACGTGGATTTGTCCACGTAGGTAGACTTGTCCAAGATAACAAGACCTGAATTTTTGTCACCAAACGTTATTATGAGGTCATCGTTTTTGACCTTTTCTCTTATGGATTTTATGTTTTTTGTGATCTGTGGACATACAGGTATAGTTTGTGTCAGATTTAGATTCAAAATGGCTTCGTGGTTAGAATCAAAGATATGTTTAATATTGGGATTTTTGGAAAGTTGTGCTTCCATATGAATTGCAAAGTCAACGGACTTTACCTTGTTTGGTGATGCTAATTTATGACTCATGTTTAGGATCTTTAATTCAGAGTTGGAGAAAGCAGTATTACTAAAATTATTAGCTTTATACGATTATTTAAAACTAAAGTGGAGGTGGGCGCATTTGCGTTTAAGCTTGAAATGAACCTTGCATGTTCTTTGGATACGTCACTGGTTAAAATTTAATCAATTGGCTGGCGTGCTTTAGCCTCTCAACGGTTCAGGAAAGATTTCTGTTAGTATGGAAATCTCAACTGTAAATTTTTTACATCTGTTTTAGGGTTCTACGACTTGACTGACTTAATCTCTGTAATCTCTGTTGTCATTTTTCACAACTTCTCTATTTAATACTTCCTCTGACCGAAAATAAGAATCCCATTTAACACACAAATGTAATGGATTTGAAAAAGGGTATTTGAGGTATAAAGTTCTTTGTACATGTAAAATTGTTATGTCATAAAACCCTAAAATAGAAGGTTAAAATTTACAGGAATGGGGTTATGGAGAAATGTGTGTTGGAAATGATTTTATGTTTTTATAGCGTAAATAGTTTGTGTAAAAGGTTTATTTTGCTTGAATAATTTTATTCAATAATAATATTGTCAACTGCAGCAGTTGGTGTGACGAAAAAAAAACGCGTAAATACAGAAAAAAATACATAATATGTATACAGTATGTCCCCGGATCGAGTTACAAAGAGGAAACAAATTTTTATTACTGATTTTTCATACTTATCTCAGCATAAATAATGCGTCGGATATGTTCAAACTACTAAATCGCACGAATTTTATACTCTCACTATAGAAGTTAACTAATTATTCCCACTTTTATGTAAAAATTGGACTTTTTTCTAAATTGAAAAATTTTCAAGTTCAATTTATGATATGTAACCATAAAAGCCATAAAAGTTACAACTTATGTCAGTGAGATTAAGTCTTTTCATGCGATGCTAACCATGAAAGAGAGAATTTATTTAGTACTGTGCTATGGTACTAGTGAATCAATACCCGGTCACAAAAATATTTCATGTTGGGGCTCGCAAACTTATGAAAATATTTTTGGAAACGGGTTCTGTATTATCCATAAAGAAGCAGACAAAGGGACTAAATGAGGAAGACGCTGCTTCTCTAATAGCATTAAATTCCGTTCAAGAAACTCCAAAATTATCACTCCGAAGAAGAGCGTTACAAACTGAAATTAGTAAATCGCACCTCTCCAGAATTTACAAAATTGTACCATTTAGACTACGATTTAGACAGACTTTCGATGCCGGCGATGATGCTAAACGTTTGGATTTCTGTCTTGAGATTGGTAATGAAATATTAAATAACCGAAATTTTCATAAATTTATGATATTTTCGGGTGAAAGCACCTTTTCAATAAATGACATTGTTTCTTCCCAGCATTGTCGTTATTGGAGTGATGTAAATCAAATTACCCTTACATTTCATACAGTCAATGTACTTTCAGCAAGACAGTGCCCAGCTTACCATTCACACATTGTGCCAAATGGTTAAATTTACAATTTCGTCAAAAATGGATCGGATGAAATGGTCCTATTTGATGGCCAGCACGTAGTCCTGATCTTACAATTATGGATTTTTATTTTTGGGGACGATTGAAACAATTTGTTTACAGTGAACCATTACAAGACGATGCAGAACTATTAAAGCTAAGAATAATTAATGCGATAGAATCTCTACCACTGGCGGAAATTCGCAATTCTTATAAAGAATTTAGCACTCGTCTTCAAATGTGTGCCGCATTAGGAGGTGATTTGTTTGAATGAATAG
This sequence comes from Onthophagus taurus, assembly GCF_036711975.1. Lineage (NCBI taxonomy): Eukaryota > Metazoa > Arthropoda > Insecta > Coleoptera > Scarabaeidae > Onthophagus > Onthophagus taurus. The sequence continues at coordinate 27,842,172 of NC_091972.1, read as the reverse complement.
TTGATTTGTTCACTTACAAATAAATAATATTTATTACTTACATAGTGTGTTATTATATAAATTAGCCATATTTTAATTTGATTTGTCTGTTTTTTCAATAACATAAGTTGTAACTTTTATGGTTTCTATGGTTACATATCGTAAATTGAACTTAAAAAATTTTTAATTTAGGAAAATTCTAATTTTTACATAAAAATGGGAATAATTAGTTAACTTCTATAGTTAGAATATAAATTTCGTGCGATTTAGTGGTTTGAACATATCCGACGCATTATTTATGCTGAGATAAGTTTGAAAAAGCAGTAATAACATTTTTTTTCCTCTTTGTAACTCGATCCGGGGACATACTGTACAGGATGTCCCGTTAAGCGTACGGAGCGGCTGTATCTCAATAACGGTAAGGCCTAGAGGTTTGGGAAAAAAATCCTTATAAGCAAAGTGGGCAAGAGAAATAGCTGGAAATTATTTTGAAGTTCGTAATTCGACCGCTAGGGGGCGTAACTGCCATAGAGAAACATAAAATTCCCGCTGTCTCAGAAATTTAGACGATGAGCTATAACGTTGACAACATCATTTAGTAGCTTGGATAATACCGCATCGCTTTTGTTTTGCAATATTTTTCATATCTGTCATAATAAGGGAGAGGGAGGCCAATGCGTTTTCAAATGTTTACATTTTAATATCTCCTGGACCATTCAACCGATTTGAATATTTTTGGTCTTGTTTGAAAGAGCATTTCATGCTCTTTTAAAAGATATTTTCAGTAAGACCGCTTGGTTTAAAACAAATAAGCTAGAGGGCGTTATCTGCAGCGGTTACATATTTGTGATTTTTGAAAAAAAGTTAAATGGAACGGTACTATTTACTTCACAGACCGTTAATCACCATAAAATTTGCTAAATATTAGTGAAATCCGCATCTCGATATCTCCATCCATTCTCGAATTATAAAAGAAAATGTTAAAAATTCCTTCATACTTTATCCAAGCTTAGAACTGCTTCAAAACTATTTTTGAGGCGAGTTGAAAAGCCAACGGATCAATGAAACATCAACAATGATAATAAAACAAAATAAACCGAAACACTTAGAACAACTTAAATTTTTGGCAAAAATAACTCACTAATGTTCGAAATGTCTTACATAAACCTCGATGCATTTATTTAATCTAGTTTCGACGAAAAAAAAGCGCTGCTAAGTCTTTTCCCTGGACACGTTTTTACTGGTATTTAGTGTTTTGTCATATTTTCCCTGGTCATTGGTTTTTCTTGAAAAGTCAGGTCGTTTAGTCTACCCAATAGATAAAGGGGTGAAAGCAATGTGGGTTTTGCTCGAACCAAGAATGCATATTATGCAAGTTTACATCAGCTTGTGGACATATGCTTCATGCATCCATAGCATTTGTGATAAAAGGTTTGGATTTGCCCAAATCATATTTAAAAGTCGATGGTAATAGTTCAGTCTATTATCATAATCGGTATCTGTTAAGGCCTGATGTAAAACAACGTGGTGGAGATATTATTCTCTTGAGAACTCTTGTGGACAATTGTTTACGGAGTTCCCAGATTATGTGGGATCACATTGCGCACCAATATGATTTACGAATTCATAGAGATGTCTGAATGGGCTACACTTTGCCAGTTTTCCGTAATCGCTAAGTCAATCTTAAAAACACTTCTAGAGAAAAATGTCTTTCTTTGTCGTAATTGCATTGCACATTTTTGCCATGCAGTTGCATCGTATCCGAAACATTGAAAATAAATCATCATACGCTCTATCATACGCTTCGGCGTTAGTAAATGACATGTTTACAGTTACCATGGTAATGTGATTTGTTTTTCTCGATGAGGTAACTGGATCAGATTGATGGCACTCGAGTTTTTAACATTTTCTTCTATAACTCGAGAACGGGTGGCGATATCGAGATGCGGTTTTCACTAAAATTTAGCAAATTTGAAGGTGACTAAGGGTCTGTGAAGTAAATAGTATCGTTCCATTTAACTTTTCTTCAAAAATCACAAAAATATGTAATCGCTGCAGATAACGTCCTCTAGCTCATTTGTTTTAAAGCAGACGGTCTTACTGAAAATATCTTTAAAAAGAGTATAAAATGCTCTTTCAAACAACACCGAAAACATTCAAATCGGTTGAATGGTCTAGGAGATATTAAAATGTAAACATATGAAAACGCATTGGCCTCCCCCTCCCTTATTATGACAGATATGAGAAATATCGCAAAACAAAAGCGATGCGGTATTATCCAAGCTATTAAATGATGTTGTCAAAGTTATAGCTCATCGTCTAAGTTTCTGAGATAGCGGGAATTTTATGTTTCTCAATGGCAGTTACGCCCCCTAGCGGTCGAATTACGAATTTCAAAATAATTTCCAGCTATTTCTCTTGGTCACTTTGCTTATAAGGATTTTTTTCCCAAACCTCTTGGCCTTACCGTTCTAGAGATACAGCCGCTCCGTACGCTTAACGGGACACCTGTATATAATATACAGGTGTCAGATAAAAAACGCCCCAAGCTGTAACTGTGTCATTTACATTCCGATTTTCATGAGCGAGGTATCAAATGAAATGGTTTGAGAAATACTATGATGCATGCTACAAATAAATTTTTTCCAACGCCATCTTTAATTTCAAGCGATTATTAACTTTTGTTTTTCAAATGGCTGCGTATATTTTTCTTCGCGTCATTGGATAGAGTTCGCTTTTCTGAATCCATTGATGTACAATACATCCATTTTAAATGTAATATTAACAGAGAAAAGACACCTGTATATGCAGGTTGTCACACAAGGATGCCGCAAGCTGTAACTTTGTCATTTACATTCCGATTTTCATGAGGGTGGCATCAAATGAAAAGGTGTGATGAATACTATTTTTTCTATGGCACACTACAGTATTGCAGAAGTGACTAAGATAATGTTCGGAAAATGTTTTAATTGTTTTTCTCTGCTAAAATTACAATTAATGTTAATGTATTGTACAGCAATGGGTTCAGAAAAAAAATCTCTATCAATAACGTGAAGAAAAACATACCGAGCAATTTGAAAATCAAAACTTGATAACGCTTGAAATTGAAGCTGGCGTTGGAAAAAGTTTATTTGTAGCATGAATCATAATATTCATCAAACCATTTCATTTGATAACTCGCTCATAAAAATCGGAAGGTAAATGACAGAGTTAAGCTTGCGGCGTTCTTGTGTGACAACCTGTATATACAGGTTAACGTTCTCTGTTAAAATTATATTCAAAATGGATGTATTGTACATCAATGGATTCAGAAAAACAATCTGTATCCAATGACGTGAAGAAAAATATACTCAGCCATTTGAAAAACAAAAGTTAATAATAATAGTTGATGTAGAGCACAAAAAATATAAATGGATGTAAATTGAAATGAATTTGGTGGCAATGGTGTGGTCGAGCAACCGATGTACTTACAAAAAAATCAAAACTAATGATGATAATAATATTGAATAAGTAAAGTAAAAAAGTAAGTGTTTTTCTTTTAAGAAAAGAAGATAATAGAATACAAGGTTCTAGGACGATAACAAAGAAAAATAAAGTAAAATAATGTCCGATGGCGAAACACTCACACAACAGACAAGTTTGAAATCCTTCGGAGATTTCGTGTATTTTCAGTTTAAACGAAAATGAGAAGGTCACCATTTGAAGAAAAAATGGTGAGTTAAAACGCGTTAAAACGTTTAAAAGGGTTTAAATCTTTTTATAAATTCTGTTGAGGTTGGTAATTTTATTTATTTACGGTTGGTATCATTGCTTTGATTTGTGTTGTCGCAAATGGATGACAGTTTTCTTTGTACAGGTTGTTCTACATAATTCAATTTTTCAAACAATTTTTTTTAATCTTCATTTAGAACCTCAAAGAGTATTTACAACTCCAAACACCGGAGAGGAATTCAATTTCTTTAAACCGCGTTTATTATTGTTATTGTAATAATGGATCCAAATTGTGTTGAGGTGAGTACGCTTCTTACTGCGTAATTAATTACGTTAGATTTTATTACGTTTATTTAAAAAGAATTGGCCACTTCCATAATTGAGACGAGTGAATATGAATTGGACGAGAAAGCAGCTACTGCTGAAATGATACAGTTCTTTGCTGATGTACATACATATAATGTATGATAAAGAAATGTTGAGGTAATAATTTATTTCTTTTAAATTATAACTCCATCTAATTATTTATTTTTAAAAGGATTCTGGTTATTTATTGATTAAGAAGGATGCCTGGATAAAGAAGATGACCTCAGCCTTTACATAAATCCGAACAAAAAGGAAGTAAAAAGGATATTTTCAAGCGATCATCCAACGCAACTTGAGAGTAAGATTGCAATATTCCAAGTTTTTATCATCACGTTTAATTATAAATATATTTTATGAATGTTTTTGTTATTTTAGTAGATCAAGTGATGAAACCGTACTACATGTATTTCTGGACATCTCCAATGCAGTGAAGAAAGGATTTTTATTCAGTCTTGTTTATTATCAAGTGGTATGTATTAAATATAATTTTTTTTTAAATTTTTAATTTTCAGTATGCAATTTCTATAATGTTTTCTCGCCTCTAGAATTTTCAAACAAGTAATTTTTTTATATCAATCAATAATTTAAATCAAAAGAGAAATGAAAATCAAAATCTGGTAACTAAAAACTAATACATTCTTAAATAAAAACAAAAAAAAGCAATGCATAAAGTTTATATAAAAATTCTAATCTGCTGGCTTTTTTTCCTTTCCAATTTGTTACTACTGAAGCTAAGCACACAGCACATAACAATTGTTTTGGGAGAAGTTTTTCACTATCAGGCCATTGCACAGCAGTAACATTATACAGGGGTGTTTCGGTGACTGGGGGAACAAATGTAACCACATATAGTAGAGTGAAAAGGATGATAATTCATGTAAAAAAGAATTAGTAAAAGTCCTCAAAGATACAGACTATCAAAGTTAGGAAATTTTAACACGTTTTTCTAAATATCTTAAACATTATTTATGGTAAAGCGTTGAAATTTGGTACAGTGTAACAACTAATATCACAGAAAATCATTAGGCAATTTGTGAGTTGGATCGGTACTCGGGAACAATGCTATACAAGCTGTTCCTAAAGTTTATTCGCTCAGAACTTTTTTATTCTATCATAACCCTACATTTATTTTTGCAGTTTCTAATAGTAAATTTAGTTTAGAAACTTTTATCACTCGTAGAGAATATTGATAAAAACCACGGTTTTCGTATTAAATGCAAAAATGTTAGGCTCCGAATTCAATAACACTAAAAAAAATAAATAAATAAATCTGAATCTGAATTGGCAATGAGAAGTGAAAATCGAACTCAGCTGTCATAACTATTATGTATGCAACATGTCCAAGTGTAGATTTAGATAAATCACATTTTTAATTTCTTTTAGTTGGTTTAATAAAAGAATCCAAAAACAATAAATTAAAAATCAACAAAAAATAAACAAAAAAACGACAACACTAACAAGAATAATAAAAAAAGTACATAAAATAACAAGATAAGTAATAAAAAATACTAAAGGAAATGTTCAAAAACTTAGATTTCTTTTGTTTTAGTGCTACTATTGAAACCGGAACAGAACATTTTTGCATTTAACACAGAAATGGTGATTTTTATCAATATTATCTAAGAGTAATAAACGTTTCTAAACTAAATTTACTATTAGAAACTGCAAAAATAAATGTAGGGTTATGACAGAATAAAAAAGTTCTGGGCAAACAAACTTTAGGAACAGTCTGTATAGCATTGTTCCAGTGGACGGATCCAACTCATAAATTGCTTCACAAATTTTACATGACATTGATTTATACTGTACCAAATTTCAGCGCTTTACTGTAAATAGTGTTTAAGATATTTGGAAAAATGTTGTTACATTCCGAAATTTTTATGTTATGTGTGGGTGACTTGTTTATGTGTAATGGGTTATGAGTTGCATACATTCGGAAACATATTTATTATTTTTATTTACTTTGTTTACATTTTGTTTGTTTATAACATTTTATTATATTCTCTTTCAGCAACATATTCTGAGTATTCCTTTTTTTTTCTTTTTAACTCCTATCACTTTAAAATTCTCCTTTTTGCTTTTGAGAGGGTGTCGTAAATTCATGTTCTATCTTGCGCAGACGTAATTTTTTTTTGATATTTTCGATTTTTGGGTATAAAAGACCGTTCAACTTTCTTCTTGATCTCTCTCTTTCTTACTATATTACCAGAGCAATATGTGCTTTCGAGTGTTAAAGAAATTTTGGTTGGTTCGCCATTTTTGGTTTTGGTGTAAAATTTTGTTTCTAATCCATATTTGTGGGATTCATCACTCGAAATAAAGTTTTGGAAAAGTGTTTTTCTTTTACCAAATTGTACGGAGATTCCGGATTGCAACGTATTTCATTGCATTTTCTTCTGTCCTCTGGTTAAACCTCGAACATCAGAGGTAAGCATTTTTGTAAGGTCTTTATTAATTAGTTTTTGGCATATTCGTTCACCCTTTTATATTTTTCTTTTGATTCTTAAACTAACAATCTACTAAATCTATTTTTCAAAAAAAAATCTAACTACTTTAAAAAAAAATTTTCTAACTACTTAAAAAAAAATTACTAACTACTTAAAAAGAAAAACTATCCTACAAACAAAAATTCTTAAATCTAATATTTCCACGTTTCATTTTTTTAAATTTCTATATCCAGGTTTTTATTGAGGGGAGCAACTTTTGGCATCTCTTATTGGAACAACTTTTTTTGTTGGTATTTTGGAACCATTGTCCAAGGGTATAATTTCCATTACATCCTAAGGATTTTAATTATTTTTTTGGAACAAAACAAAGAATATTACCTTACCTTTCCTGAGTCATCAGAATTTGTTGCTGAGGATTTATTTCGAATCGGGCCGGTGATCAAGACTTGGAGTAAAGGTCAGATAGAACAACATACTATTATTTTGGTCATTGAAGAATTTGTATCTTATATATATTTTTTTTATTTGATTTTCCTTAAGAAAATCTTTAAATTAATTAATCATTGGAACATTAAACCTTTTTAATTTTTTTTTTATAATATCATTTCAATTTTTTTTGTAAATCCTTGTTTGGCGAGTTTTTTTTTAATTCTATTTTTAGCGTTGATGTTTTTTTTTATAATTTTTGATTTCACGTTGAGCTCAACCATACGGAGTCAGACGCGGGTTAATTTTTCATTTTTTTGGTATTTTGATTTAAATTTCCTTTTAGTTTTGACTTTCATTTTTTTTAAAGCTCGCAAACATCAATATAGTTTCTTTTGTTGTTTGAACCTAAAAGTTTACCGTTTTATAGTTTTGTTATTAGTTTATTTTTTTTACTTACCTGTTATTTACGGGAGTTTTTTTTTTAATAAATTTTGTCTGCAACTCAAAACCTATTTTGTTGAGCGTTTATGTTTTGTTGTGTTAGTTGTTTATATCACCATACTCCATCATCTCATGTCACAGTTCGTGTTGTACGCGGGGTTAACTGTGTGGCGCCATATAAATACCCCTCCCTTCTTCACTGAGCCGGTCGAGGACTCGCGTACATCTCAGGGTGATAAAACTAGTTTTGTCCTTGTTGAAAATTTCGTTATTTTTTTTTTTGTTTTGATTTAAAATCTTTTAACGCATTTGGCGTCATAATGTGTTAAAATTTCCTAACTTTGATAGCCTGTAGCTTTGAAATTTGAAGACTTTTACTAATTTTTTTTACATGAATCGTCATCATTTTCATTCTGGTATATGTGGCTAAATTTATTCCCCGAGTCACCGAAACACCCTGCCTGTATATATGTAACTTCCTCGGAGAACATGATCGTCTCAAAAAGTTGTACCTAATTAAAAATATTAAATTAAAAAACAAGGCTGCGTGAAGCATCTCTTGATTAATAAACTTTCTTTAGCACAACTTTCTCCTTCTACGAATCATCATTAATTGTTTAGTTCATTTTTTCTTTAGACCGATAAAATAACGTTATCATTAACAAAGATGTTAAAAGATGAGCGAAATACATTGAATGAAGTTGATACACAGGAAAAAATCGTGTCGTGTAAAAATTTTAGAGTAGTTGGTAAAAAGAATTAGAGTAAAAATTGTAATATCACATGGTAAAAATAACTCTAATGTACACTATATTTAAAATTAATATAGAGTTCATATATTATTCACTTAATAGAGTAGTTTTTACAGTTCTCTAAAGGAGAGTTCTTTTTTACTTATGTTAGTGAAGTTATGTAATATATAAAACATTAAATTTTACACTAGACGTGTGCTTTTCCTTCGGGTACTTCGTAGGCACCGCACTATTTTGCTCGGGGTTACTCGTCGGTACCACGTGATCAACATGTGGTGTGATACAGCTAAAATTTAACGGTCATCTGCTAAACGAGTCGGAACTCGATAGCGTCTCGAGACCTGATTTACGCGATATAGAAAGAAAAAACGATTATTTTTATTTTAATTATGTTTGCCAAAATAAAACATTCATGATGTGAAATTAGTGGAACTTCCGGAAGATTTTACATACAAGTTCCTTGTGAAGATTGGTAAGTATGTGCAACTTGGTGCAACTATACATATAGGAAACTTATAGAAGACTCATTAGATGCAGTTTTGATGGTGACTCGGTGGAAACTTTAAAATATATACATATGTATATAAACAGAATTTAATTTTTTTAAATTTAAGTTATTACAAGTAAAAATAAAAACAAATATTTTATAATTTTGATTTTTATTACAAACGTAAAACTTCCCTAAAAATACTCCACTTCCTATTAAAAATTAACACTAATAAGTAGAAGATACACACTATTTAGTGATATTTTGTCAATTAATAGAGTAAAATTAGAGCGAATTTTTAATAATTTACACTGATTAGATTAGAAATGTATCTAATTAGAGTCACGACAACATCTAGTTAGATTACATATAATACACTGTTATAGAGTAACGATTTTACACTATTTAATAAACACCATCTTCTCACTATTTAGTGTAAATTTTTAATCTATTCATCTACACTATATAGTGCAAAAAAAATAACTCTAAATAAATTGGACCGATCTGAACCATGTTTTAGAGTTGATTTTTACTCTATATTTTTTCCTGTGTAGTTCCGAGATAATCTTAAGACGGAACGGTAATTTTAATTTTATTTTTTTACTAACAAATCAATTTTAATTGTTTTCATAGATACTGACTATTTCCTATTCTTTCATGGAGAACTCAGATCCAAACTATTCCTCATAATGTATAACAAGAATGGTGTTTTATGCTTTCCCGGAGAAAAATCAACGTTCATGTTGAAGGAATATTAATTGATATGATAAATTATCGCATTTATTTTCCATTAACTAAGTGTTTTACTTGAAATTAATTAATTCAAGATTATTTAAAATATTGTTTTGCCCATGCGGTTATCATTAAAATGACTGGAACATCATTAAAACCAAGAGTTGATTCCAAAGAAATCACTTATAACCCGGTATCGGTCGTTGAAATCCTTGATGAAATACTGCCTTCTTATAACGGCGCGCGGCGTAAGCTTAACGCAAGCTTACACGATAAATTGTACCAAATGATTAAACTTTATCAAAAATTATTTGAAAACACGAATGATAAAATTCAGCTACAGTTCAATGCATAACCGAGTTTAAATGAGTCCGATTTAAATGGTCCATGGAACGATAACGCCCAATTACCGAAAGGAGCGAAATTAGCGGCTTTAACAAAATTCCATCCTCCCACGGAAAATGAAATTTTTACGCCATTAAGACAGTTGAAAGAGTATAAGGAAGAAGTGGTTGTTAACGAGTTGGAATACGAGGCCAATCCATAGCACTGCACTATAAATATTTTATGTTGTAATGTAAACATGGCCAATTAATATTTGACAATAGGCTAAAGCTAAGCTATCAAATGATAATTGTTAGTTCACTTAGGTCATTTGTATTTATTATAAAACGGAATATTAGAAAAAAATTTTCAAGAAAAAACTCATTTTTCTTTTATATGCTAAATTAATAAAATTCTGCATATCGCTATAATTTAACATAACAAACATTTTATCTTAATCAACTTTTGTTGTACATTGCTCAGAAAGACCACTTTACCTGCAACGGTTAACAAACTTCTTGCGTTATCTGTGGTACTTTGAGGAAATTTGACGTAAAACTTGGTTATATTTCGTTTTATGACATCCAGACTTTAATTGCAAAAGATGGAATTTGAATTCAAAAATTTGTTGTCAATTATACCTTTCGGGTTACGGGTACACAATCCGGGGACACATTGTATATATATCTTATAACTGAGTTTTCTAAAACAAAATGGTAGTCATTTTTCACAGAGTGAATAATAGCGGTGAATAATCATTATTCAATCATTATCATATATTAAAATTTCAAAAAAACGTCAATTTAATTCAATTTTTTAGGAGTTTCTAAAGGTTTGACATTAAAAGAACCTAAACAAATTCTTTTTTTCGTATGATTTAAGCATAAATTAATTAATTTTCGTAAAAAAACGTTTTATAAAATTGATATTTCATTTAGTATGTTATTATGTTATTTTAGTATGTTAGTATATTATTATATGAGCATATAATGAGGGCTATTATTCACGAAGGTTAAGTTTATGTCACGAGCGTAGCGAGTGGCGTAATTAACCTGCGTGAATAATAGCTCATTATATGCGAGTAGAATACTATTCTTTGTCCACGACTATTGAAATTGATTCCATAAATTTATTTTTTAAATAAATTTTTGAATAAAGGTTAAACGTCAATGTGACACAAATTCAATGTTACTAACTGTAACCAACTTCACAACAATTTGTCAAAATTAAGTGTCAGTTTTATAAAACGTCGTTTTCTTTACGAAAATTAATTCATTTATGCTTAAATCATACAAAAAAAGGAATTTGTTTAGGTTTTTTTAATGTCAAACATTTAGGAACTCCTAAAAAATTGAATTAAATTGACGTTTTTTGAACTTTTAACGTTTTAAATAATTATTATTAGTCTGGTCAAGATGGCTACCCGTGAATAATGATTATTATTCACCGCTATTATTCACTCCGTGAAAAATGACTACCATTTTGTTTTAGAAAACTCATTCATAAGGTATATATTATAAGGTAGTCGTGGACAAATAAATTTATGGAATTAATTTCAATAGTCGTGGTCAAAATTTCTACTCACATATAATAATATACTATTGTTAATTTAAGTGTTGGGTTTTAATTTTTGTGTACATCTTAAGAAGATACGGGAAAAAGCATAAGTAGTACTGGAAAGGCTTTAATGCTATCTTATATACTCTTGCCATTTTTCATCTCCAATGGCTCTATCCCACCAAGTCCAAACCAGCCCAAGTTTTTAATGAACGTTAATAGAACGGTAAACTTGACGTGCTTGCGTAACCTGCAGTGCGAGGGGTAAACCGCTGGGGAAGTAGGTGTACAAAATAGGGGAAATGCGGAGGAATTATGGGGAAGTTCGACGAATTACGGGGAAGTCTGGGGAATTATGGGGAGATGCGAGTAATTACGGGGAAGTACAAGGAATTACGGGGAATTATCGAGGAAGTTTGGGGAAGTACGGGAAATTATTTAGGGAAATTTGGGGATATATTGAACACGATCGAACACGATTAAACACGATATCTAACGATCGAAGTTACGATGTTCCATAAACAAGCTAGATCTAGTATTAGGTGCGCAGTTTCTGTTTCATAAAGGGTGTGTGAATTGTTACTGGTAAAAGCATCGTTTTCATTCAAAGGTAAGATTGAATGAGTATCATATTAAAATTTAAATTTATATTAACATATCGTGAAGAGTCAATGGTACTAAATTCGCTCGTAAATTGTTTTGTATTAGGCGCCAGGATGACGGCAAATCGCTATCGCTGTTTTCAAGAGGCCGAAAATTTTCTACAATTTCAATTAAATGAAAATGTTAAGGAAATTCTTACTATTAGCGGATTTGATAATGAGGTGCTGCATGGTACGATTGACGAAAATGATCTAGAAAAAATAGAAGCATTTATTAGAAATGACTACCATGAATTACTAACTTTGGAAGAAAAAAATTTGTTTTACGGGATTTTTAAAAATAATCCGCAGCAATTTAAATTGCTATCTGGCACGAAAAAACAAATAGTTTTAATTTCCAAATTTTATAAATCCAAATACGAGAGAAAAATATCGACTCAGTCTACGCAAACCGACATAACTGAAAACATTTCTGAGCAGACATTACCACCCCCCTCAGCACAACCATTAAGTGAGACTGCAGCTACAGATCAGGAAACAGAAAAGTGCGTTATATTAAAAGCTCTAAAGTGCTAGCTTAAAACAAAAGTTAGTCAGGAACAATGGTTAATATTTGAATCAAAATGTAATGGTATAAGCCTAAAAATTCAAAAAGGATTAGATAAACATTTTTCTTGCACTGTGACTTGCTTTTGTGGTCAAAGTTGCAAAATCCAAAAGGTGTCCAAAAAAGACACTTGTCAACCAAGATGGATATATGCTAATATTCATAAACATTTTTTAAGTAAACATATTACTGCGCATACGAACGATCAAATTAATGCGCCGGCAACTATTGTTGAAAGTAAACGCAGGGAAACATCAATTACTGATTATTTTACGTTGAACCCAAATCCGTGTTCTTCACGTGCAAGTTCTTCAGTTGAAAATAATTCACAAAAGATTATTATACTAGAAAATATTTCCGTAACACCTGTTGACCGTATTGACACATCTCATCATGAATGTCTGAAGAGTATTGAAAATATTTACTTTAATGAAACCGCCTCGGAAACCGATAAAGAAAATGTTTCCTCAGAAGTATCAGTCGGCGTAACCGAGTGTGTAACTCCAACAAAGACCGAAATCTCGACTGACACCCTTACACGAGTTCCTACACGAAAAATTGTTACTCGTAATAATTCTCCCCAGACTAGCTCTTCAAAATGGAAATTAGAAAAGTACGGAAGAAGTGAAAGATCTAAACGCAAAAGAGACAATATTGACAATAATCAACTGTTTATAACAGACTTTTTTTCTGTACTAAACAAACTTTACTTGGTAACGGTAATATTTCAAATTAGCAGACATGATGATGTAGAAATAAAGAAATTATACAAAGCTTTCAAACAAAATTATAAAAAACTTTAATACTGTTTTGTCAGTATTATTATTTTCTGTTTTTATATAGAAAAACTCAATGTTTTTATTTGCCAAAGAATATATGTTAATTTTTATTGACTTTTATTTGGGTGTTTTACTTAAATACACACGTGGATATGCCGTCCGAAGGGAGACGAGGTACGAGTATGTAAGAGGAATTACGGGGAAGTATAAGGAATTGTGAGGAAATACACGGAAGTACAGGAAAATACTAGGAATATAAGTAGGAAGTATAAGGAATTATTTGTCAAAGGGGAAGTAGGTGTACAAAATTTGAACTAGCGGTTTACCCCTCGCTGCAGTGTCCGGACAGGAAGTGGGTGAGGAGCCTCAAGTCACTTTTTGATTTTCTCAGGAACTGAGTAGATCTCTTCCGGTCAGGGTAGAGCAGAGTTTTCTTTGCAAAAACATCTACTGCAGTCTCATCCCATATTTGATGCTGTATTGAAAGTCAGAGGTACAAACGGTTCAGGGGAGACCGGTGACTTCTTAGCCGCCCGTTTCGCCAACCTGTCCGCATGATCGTGTCCCTTATTTCCGGTATATCCTTTCCGCCACTTTATCGTAACATTGTTATAAACGTTAGCCTCTTCAAGTGATTGCCGACAGGACTTCGCAAACGATGATGTAGTTCGATGCCTACCAACCTCCAGCATAGCCTGTTTGCTATCTGTGCAGATTACAACGTTTCTGCCAACTGTTTTGGTGTCGATAATCACATTGGTTGCTATATTTATAGCAGTTATTTCGGTCTGAGCAGTCGTGCAGTAGGACCCTTGCGAAGTGGATAGGTGTAGCTGGAGATCGTGCGAGAAAATTCCGGCGCCGGAGTCTCCAGCCTTCTTTGATCCATCAGTGTAGATGGTCAGCGATTTGCCCGTGCTTAAGTTACTCCGGGGTATCGTTTCAATGCCAAAGTGTGGTCTGTTTAAGAAAGTAGGTGTGATGTAGTCTGCGCGAGCTTCAAGGAAGGGTTGTTTACAAACAGCCTCACTCCAGAGTTCGCTCCAGACTTTTCCCATTTTTACAACCTGCTTATTATCCGCCACCGCGGCCACCTCCTTGATAAAAATATCTAGGGGCAGCACGTTCAGCATAGTCTCCAGCGCGATGGTGGATGTCGATCTCATGACACCCGTGATTAACAAGCAGGCCACTCGTTGCTGAGCACCAAACTATGGCTCCGTGAGCTACCATCTTAGTACAGACGTGTAGATCCCACATTGAATTGTCTTCCGACACTGGATGAGTACAATTGTTGCAACTAATGTGTGATTTCCAAGTCAGGCCTTTGTCAAGATAACTAAATTATTTAATACATTATTTTTTATAGGAATTATCATAGGGAAAAACATCTTTAAGGAAAAAACTAAAGAGACGAAAAAGAACCACTAAAGAATGAACTTTTCAACCCATATTTTTTTATGTTAACATTCAATGGCGTTAAAAAGTTGTTATAAAAGAATCAAAGAGGTAGTGAATTTCATCCCCTTAGAGGGCGCTAGCGAAGCTCAAGGTATGCTTGAAAATAAGGTCTTAACCAGTAGTAAATACATACAAAATTTCAAATTCTACGGTTTACTTTTAGCCGAAATAAAAAATGAAATGTAAATTTTTTTTTGATCGCTCATAGCTAAAAACTTGTGTTATTTTGGCAAGTACTACATCCCAGTAAAGTTTCTCGATTAAAAACTGAATCAATAAACCCAATTACTAAAGAAGGGTATCAATATTTTCAAATAATTTTAGATGATTATTCTCATTTTGGAATTATATTCTTATTGAAAAGTAAAGATGAAGCGGTACAAAATGTCAAAGTTACAAAAGTTACAACTTATGTTGGTGAGATTAAGTCTTTTTATGCGATGCTAACCGTGAAAGAGAGAATTTATTTAGTACTGTGCTATGGTACTAGTGAATCATGTTTTCGTGTAGTTATACAAAAATTCCAGCAAAAATATCCGGACACAAGAATATCTCATGTGGGGTTCGCAAACTGATGAAAAAAAATTTGGAAACGGGTTCTGTTTTATCCATAAAGAGACAGACAAAGAGACTAAATGAGGAAGACGCTGCTTTTCAGATAGCTTTTCAACAAATGACATTGTTTCTTCCCAGCATTGTCGTTATAGGAGCGATGTAAATCCAATTACCTTTAAATTTTATACGGTCAATGTACTTTCAGCAAGACAGTTGCCCAGCTTACCATTCACACATTGTGCCAAATGGTTAAATTTTTTTAAATGGTCCTATTTGATGGCCAGCACGTAGTCCTGATCTTACAATTATGGATTTTTATTTTTAGGGACGATTGAAACAATTTGTTTACAGTGAACCATAACAAGATGATGCAGAACTATTAAAACTAAGAATAATTAAAGCGATAGAATCTCTACCACTGGCGGAAATTCGTACTTCTTATAAAGAATTTAGAAGTCGTCTTCAAATGTGTGCCGAATTGGGAGGAATAACATAGTGTGATTTTCATAAATTCTCATAAATTTACATGTAAAATATTTTTTGTAATTCGCGACGGTAATGAAAGCTATAACAGTACTCAAACGGGTGCTGTAATGAGACTCCTTACAGCATCCGATGCTGTAATGAGATTTTAGTAACATTTTATGGAACCAGTTCATGTTGGTGACATTGGGTCATTAATTTTTCTAGTTGTCAATGTGACAATGTTTGTCCATGGATGTTTAAATACGTTCTTAGCATCGAATAGAAGGTCCACAATGATGAGGACATTGAACTCTGAGCAATTTCTCTTATTTTGGGAGGTGTACATGAAACATGTTTGTCAGGTGAATACATTTTGTGTTTTGACAGTTTCTAATTGTCAATTCAAATTTCTATTTTCAAGTGTTACGGTGTTACCAACTGCTACATACCTATTTTCCTACTTTGTCAAAATTTATTTTATTTTTGAGAAAAAAAAAGGATAGAAACGAGAATTACAAAAAATAGCATAAAAAACACGTTTCATAAGACTTAAAGCACTCATTCATTAAAAAACTCGTGGCTTCGCCACTCGTTTTTCAATTTGAATTCGTGCACTTCAAACGTGTCTTACGAAACTTGTTTTTTAATATACTATTATGCAATTGACCATATTTTAATTTGATTTGTCCGTATATTTTTCACTAACATAAGTTGTAACTTTTATTTTATTTTATTGGTTTCTATGGTTACATATTGTAAATTGAACTTGAAAAATTTTTAATTTAGGAAAAGTATAATTTTTTACACAAAAATGGGAATAAAAAACTTCTATAGTTAGAATATAAAGTTCGTGCGATTTAGTGGTTTGAGCATATCCGACGCATTATTTATGCTGCGATAAGTTTGAAAAAGCAGTAATATATTTTTTTTTCCTCTTTGTAACTCGATCCGGGGACATACTGTATAGCTGCAGCAAGAGCAGCACGAGCGATAGTGTATTTGAAGGGAATCTTACAAAAGTTAAATGAAGTGTATTGTTAACAGACAATCAAAGTTGGAATATACTACAAATGAAAATTTTCCAGATGTACTAACAAAGGTTGTGACTAAAGGTTAAGACAGATTAGAATACTTTAAGACGGGAATACGTTTAAAATAATTGTAGTTTAACTTTAATACCAAAATTGCGGGGGAGTGTTTAGGAACGTACCCAATCTGTAGGGACTTATGGACGTTTGAGTTTTTGGGGTTGGATAAAATGGATAGAGATAACAAAATGAATATGGTTCTTATTCAATAAGTCAAAGAACATCGCGTTCAACAACCGACCCAAAAATTTTAAAAACCCCCAAATTGTCGTAAAATTGACCAAAACGATGTGAGTGAAATATATCAAGAAGGAATCTAAACTTTAGCCGATCATCCGCGACCTCTCGTAACGAATAGGGAAAGTGAAAGGAGTAGGAATCTCGAATTCCGTTGCTAGAAACATACAAAACAATAAGAGAATAAATATATAACATAAATAAATAATTAAATTTTAATTAAAATTATTTAATAGAAACTAAGGTGATTAAGAGAAACGTAATAGAATGTTGTTTTGTTTTTAATTTATGTAGTTTATAGTAGATATTAGATTTTCGTTTCCGTTCAATGTTACAAAATATGTTTAAAAACAATATTTTATTTATTTTAAAACAAGGCAATATCAGAGTGAAGGTTTTTGAAATGAAATGTTTCTTTAATGTTGTTTTGTACCAAAACGTATCTTTTAGAATAAATGTTAGGTTAATATAAGTACGAAGGCTTTCACGGCCGGTGTGAATTAAACTAAAATTAGAACTAAAACTAGAACTAACTAAGTGAAGTCACTTCGAACCAGTTTCTGAAGAAGGTTGCAACATGGCATCCGAAACGTCAAACCTTTTATTAAAAGACGCACGGCGAAACCCGTGAAGTTGTGAAGTTTCTAGTGTTAGTTCTAATTTTAGTTTAATGTTAGGTTAATTTTTATTCTTAATTTATTCTCTTTCTTTTATGCTGTTCTTAATGTGTGCCGTTTCCGATTAGTAGGGTCTACTATTACGATGTTTTAACTCCAGGTCATTTTCTAATTGTACCTTTTAAGAAGAATGGTTGAAGATTTCTGGAAAAATTGGCAGAAATTTTAAACAATTATTCCGTTCTGCAAGCGACTAATCTTGTTGGTTTATTTTTTTTTATTTAGGGTAATTTTCTATTTATTTTTTTGTTACAGCAACGGAATCTGAAACAATCCCCATCTGTACATTACCGTCGTTACCACATTTACTTATTTTTATTAATTAGTTTAATTTTTCGTGTTGATTCAAATTTTAAAGTTTAATTGTTATTTTTTTCTTCTTCAATCTTTAGTTTTGTAAAGTAAATTTATTAGGAAATAATTTAGGGAATATTATTATATTATGTCATTCATGAACTTTTTTTTAATTCCGGTTTTGGAAAAATTTTAGCGGGAGGTCTTCCTCTTTATCACCAGACTTCGTAAAGAGAAGAAGCATGGGTGAATTTTTGCTAAGTTATTAGTTCGACATTCTGGAATTTTTGGGTGGGCTATTTTAGCATATCTATGTACGTAGTAGAGTGATCATCCACTGAAAATTTTGTTTTCTTAACTTAAATTTAAGAAAAACACTTCAGAACAAGTTCGAAGTGTTTCGCTTCGAACTTGTTTCTGAAGAAGGTTGCAACATGGCATTTCGTCAAGCATTTTTTCAAAAGACTAGTAGGTCTAGTGTTAGTTCTAGTTTTAGTTTAATTAACACCGGCCGTGAAAGCCTTCGTACTTATATTATCAACCTTTATTGGGAGGATATTAACAAACAAATCAAAGATCTTGAACGGTAAACGTGGCCCTTTTCATCGGACCTAAAACTAACGGAAAATACATACATATGTTACTTTGTATTCACTAATTTAGTGATATCGAAAGTGGAATTGGGAAGGACAGTCGGATTCCTGGATCGTCAGACGAGAAGCAGCCTTGGCCGTTTAGGGCGAAGGTGGTCAACGTTGTAATCCGTTAATCCCGCTAGGAGGGGATTGGGGTGGTTTTCGAGCCGCGTAAACTCGGTACTGGCCTTGTTACGAATGAATTCCTCGATGGTCGCCATCTGGGAATCATTGTGCAGTGTCACATTACTGACAAACCAAGGTGCATCAAATGCCACCCTTAGGACCTTGTTCTAAACAAGTTGGAGTTTTTGCACGTGCGAGTGCGCGGCGTAACCCCAGACGGAAGAGTCATCGTAGGAAGGATCTTGACAACTTACATGGATCGCACTTATATTACCTACTATTAACCCGGCGACAGTGTGTTGGGGTATCATATACCCCAGACGTCTTAAAATGCGCGCCATTCAATTCGATGTGTAAATGTTCCACCAGGGAACTCAATACCTTCCTTTAATAGCTTAAAGCATCTGTAGTAGGCAATATCTTACTCGATACCCCACCGCACAGGTAAGTGTTTATCAATATATATTGTGATGTTTATTTATTTTCTTTTACTTATGTATTGTGATAAAATTAACCATCGTTTAGTTCACCGAGAGAACATAACCTAGAAATTTTGACAGAGAGATTTTTTGTTGGTGGAAATCTTATCTAAAACCGTTTAGTTTGCTTCCAAAAGTATCAATTAATATAGTCCAGCTCCTAAAGCACATTTTTCATCCATCCTTTGATGTTTTAACGTTATTTTGAGGAGGAAATCCTTGATTTAAAATTGAATTTTTCTAACTTTGCTCATTGATGAAATTTGGCGTGTACTCCAATGTATGTCTGAAAACAAGAAAAGACAACGTTGAATATGAAGTTTTATTACGATTAATAAAGGAATAAGGGAGAAATCAACGGAAAAAAATTTAATTTTGAAGGTTAGTTCCGAAAAAATACGAGAGATGACGCTAGTTTCGATGCAAGAATTTTGAATTTTGAAAAAGGCGCGAACCTAAGAACCAATCAGAAACGAGGAAGAAACAGTTGGAGTGCCGGGGTATATAAAGAAATCGCGAACAGGCAGCGAGAGAGTCGTCGTCTGACCAGCGTCGAATCCACGTCGTCAGAAAAAAAAAATTTTTAATCTCCGAGAGAGATAACCTTTAAAATTAAAATAATTTTATAAAGCCAATTTAACCAACGATATAAAAAAAGAATCAACCTACAACTTATTCCGAGAACTCCTGAAACGTCTTCGAGATCATCCGAAGAACAGCAGTCCAATTTTCCATCAGAAGAATCCTGTAGACAATCCCGTATAATCCGTAAGAGAGACCGGAAACTACGAGGAATCCTGTAACCAATCCAGAAAACTAGTTCGTGCTCCGAAACCAAGAAACAATCCATTATCCTGATACCACATTGAATTCCAATCCTTTCTTTTTCGCAGTGAGTTGGATGATAATTTATTTTTCTTATTTAACATAACCTACAAAAGGAAAATCAACGAATCAAACTCAAAAGACACCTCACAAGAGTTTCCTTATAATTTTATCAATATTTACTTGTGGGTAAAGATTTTTCAGTTTGTCTTGTATAACTTTCTTTTATTTAACACTATTTTTCCAACGAGTTTGATTTCGATTTAAGGCGTCAGCCATTTGTTATTTCTAAGAACGGATATAACGAGTTTTTATCCTGCTCTCTCTCTCTCTCTCTCTCTCGAAAGAATAAACGTGTTCTCTCTCAGATCGATGTTTCAGTCGATTATCGCAGTTTTCTATTTTATTTAAAAGTTACCTCTAGTCAATAGGCATTGTTGATAAAGTAAATTTAGAAAAACAATTTTATTTTCGTTATCCATAAAACGTGTTAATTTTGTTTGTTTAATTAAAAGAATTTTTTGTCGAACCTTATTATTTTTTTTTTGAACCTGAACTTGCCCGAAACCCTGAGTTTAACAAGAGTCTCATAGCTAAAGAAACCCCAATATATAATATGTAATCAATCAAAACACTACAGTATTTGACAAATTTGCATAAACAGAAGTGGAAAATGACTGACTGCAGCTTCGACACGGTTAACATTTTTCTGCTAAAATCTATACAGACTCTGAATACAAATGTCGATATAACATTTCACAAGTAATTTGTTTTCGCCTTCAGTTTTATGGCAGGCCATTATGAACAAGAATAGGCACGATTATTAGCTCTCTGGGAAGAGGTTGAAGAAGCCGAAAATCCCATTGGCTCCGAAAGTGAAGACGAATCTGATTTTGTATGTGACAGTAATCATAACTCTGATGGTGAGGAGGATGCGAAGAAGTAACTGAAAGTGAAATACCAAAAATCTGTCGAAAATATTTAGGCAAGGATGGTACAACATGGGCTTCACAAGATTTTCCCAAGAATGTTCGCACGCGTACAGAGAATATAATCACACACCTACCAGGCATAAAAAGTACAACCAAGAATGCTAAAACACCAATTGAATGTTTCAATCAGTTTATAATTTCTGATATGGTGGACGATATTGTGATGTGCACCAATATAAAAATACGACAGAAATCTGTTTGCTACGATGAAAATCATCAATACGTTGTACGGGATACGAATGCAACAGAAATAAGAGCTTTATTCGAACTTCTCTATCTGGCAGTAGTTTTCAAAAGTTCTGGGCTAAACCTTGAGGAGCTTTGGTCGACAGATGGAGCTGGGATAAGTTAATTCAGAGAAACAATGTCTTTGCAACGGTTCATTTTCGTGCTGTCTTGCTTACGCTTTGACAACATAAATAATCGTGCGGAAAGGAAAAATATTGACAAGATGACAGCAGTGAGGGCATTATTTGAGAAATTCGTTGAGAATAGCCAGGATTCGTTTACTCCAAGCGAATATCTCACCATTGACGAAAAGTTAGAAGTATTCAGGGGTCGCTGTGCTTTTCGTCAATATATGCCCAAAAAGCCAGCACGACGTTATGGTTTGAAAATATTTGCACTTGTAGATGCAAAATCATACTTTATTTATACGACAAATACGACAGAACTTCGATCGTTTCTAGGAGCTATTTCATATTATGGAAAGTTTATTCCAAATCTTTATGTTAGATGTACACCTCTATATGAACTTTTAAAAAAAGGACAACATTGGATTTGGTCTAAAGAGAACAAAAAAGTTTTTGAAGATTTAAAATTAATTCTGTCTTCATCCGATACTCTTATTCATTATAACCCTCAATGGCGAATAATAATCACGAGCGATGCGAGTGACAGAGGAGCAGGTGCGGTTCTTTTTCATGAATGCCCTGATAGAAAATTACGTCCAATTGCATATGCGTTAAGAAAATTTACAGATGTTGAAAAAAGATATGCTACGATAGACAAAGAGGCATTGGCGATTATTTTCGCCGTCACAACATTTCACCAGTATATCTATGGTCGTAAGTTTTCAATATTCACTGATCATAGACCGCTTGAAAGGATTTTTGGTGAAAATCGTCAAACACCGAAAATAGCGAGTAACCGACTTTTACGATGGGCGATTATTTTGAACAGTTACGATTACTCAATCATTTACCAGAAAGGAAAAGACAACGCACCCACAGATGTTTTATCACGTCTACCTACTAATAATGACGAACCTTCTGAAATAGAAAATATAGGTGGGCCAAAACGAGGTCGTCTATTACGATTAAGACTACGACATCTTGCTGTGAAAAAGCGGAAATTAAAAGATGACACTAGTAAGGATGCTACATTTGAGAAAATATCTAGATTTGTTTACCAACATTGGCCAGAAAAGAAAGAGATTCCAACTGATTTACATTCTTTTTTCGAAAAGAGGGAAGAACTGTCAATAGAAGAAGGATTACTTAAGAAGGATCGGTGAAAGCAACGACCCCTGAGGGACGCCAGCAGTTAGGATTCGCTCTGTCGAACGCGTACCGTTCAATTTGATGCGCGCCTTCCCACCGCCAAGATAGGACGCAATCAATTGAACCAACGCCAGGGGCACGCCCGCTTCTAGCATTTTGAACAAAAGTCCTTCATGCCATACTTTGTCGAACGCCTGGGCAACATCGAAAAGCGCCGCACAAGTGCTTTGCTTTCGATTGAAGCCTTCGGTTATGTATTCGACAAGTCGCAATACCTGGTGTACGGTGGAATGTTTGGGTCAGGAACCAAACTGTTCGTCCTGAACGAGCTTAAGATCTTGAATTGATCTTTGTAGCCTCGTCTGGACGATCCTCTCGCATACCTTGCCGAGACAAGAAAGCAAACTGATGGGCCTGTAGCTTTGCGGGAACGTTAGGTTCGCCCCGGGTTTCGGTAACACGACAACGTCCGAGCATTTCCACTTGGTAGGGAAATGCCAGGATTCGTTTACTCCAAGCGAATATCTCACCATTGATGAAAAGTTAGAAGCATTCAGGGGTCGCTGTGCTTTTCGTCAATACATGCCCAAAAAGCCAGCACGTTATGGTTTGAAAATATTTACACTTGTAGATGCAAAATCATACTTTGTTCCCAACTTAGAATTGTACGTGGGACTGCAACCTGATGGTCCATTCAAGTTGAGCAATAAGCCAAACGATGTGGTTCTTAGACTTATAGCTCCAATTTCCGGCACAAAACGAAATGTAACGTTTGATAATTGGTTCAGCAATTATGATCTGATGCTAACACTGCTGAGACAACACAGAATTACACCCGTCGGGACGGTTAGGAAGAACAAACGGCAAATACCCGAGAGCTTCATTTTCAAGTAGTGAAAAACAGACCAGACCATTCCAGCAAATTTGATTTTCAAAAAGGTATCACTTTAGTTTCCAAAAAGGTAAAGTTGTACTTCTTATGTCTACTTTACACCATACTCCAGATATTGATGAAACTACTGGGGATAAAAGAAAACCGGAAGTAGTTTCGTTTTATAATGCTACAAAAGGTGGCGTAGATGTCGTTGATGAGCTGTCGGCGAGCTACGATGTACCTCGCAATAGTAAAAGATGGAAAACATTGGCCATACAACTGTTGACGGAGCACAAAGCAATCAGAGCTCTGCATAAAAGGCTCCCACGTGAATTGCTACTCCCCAGGCCAGTAGACGAAATGAACGTTTATGAACCACCGGGGAAACGACATAAACTATCTAGAAGATGCGAATTTTATCCTAGGAAAAGTGACAGAAAAACATTTTATAGATGTGCAAAGTGTAAAAAAGCTGTTTGTTTAGAACATTCTGTGGTATCGTGTGATGACTGTATGACTGCTCGGGCATGAATAAAGGAAATCAGTTTCTGCTTTCTATTTTCCAATATTTCATCTTTCTTTTTAACTACTTATCAATATTTCTTTAGCTAACAATAAGTTTCTTTTAGTTACAAAAATTAATAGTCAATGATTTACTGCGTTATTTTTTGACAACTAGTCACTATGAACTGAAAATATATATCCTTATCAAGATATACTACAGTGAATAAAAGTTACTTAAAATATACACAAAAACCAGAATTTTTATTTATTCTGTCAATTTATTTTAGTGTATGTC
The DNA here is from genome assembly GCF_036711975.1 of Onthophagus taurus. NCBI lineage: Eukaryota > Metazoa > Arthropoda > Insecta > Coleoptera > Scarabaeidae > Onthophagus > Onthophagus taurus. The sequence goes on along the minus strand of NC_091972.1, from coordinate 27,817,950 downwards.
ATACCCCACCACAAAGGTTGTATGCAAAAAACCCACCACACTGTCGCCGGGTTAACTTAAAAATAAATAATAAATTTTTCTAACTACCGAGTGACATAACCTAAAAACTTAACCGCGTGCGTCGCTTGACATCTCGTCAAGCTGACCCCGGTTTCTTTTTATAAAGGTTAAATACCCAATTGGGCACAATGAGCTCTTCTAAGAGCAAAAATCCTACCCCACTCGCTAGTGGTACGCCCTCAGGGGCCGATGAGCCGCCGCCGCCGGCAAGGTCGGACGACGCGCAGGACTTCACCGAGGTCCGCCGTCGTAACCGCCGCCATCGCGGTCCGCGCCATCGGTCTCGCGGCGCAGAGACTAGAGAGACAATGAGTCGGAGGTTCGCTAGGGAAGAGGAGGCCGGTACGGCCCCCACCCACAGCGGCTCCAGACGCGAAAGCGGCCGAGCACGGCCGAAAACCCACGACGGGTCGAGAGCGCGACCGCCGCAATCGACTAGTGGCGTGGCTGTCCCGAAAAGAGTACGACCGCCGCAATCCAGCGGACAGGGCGACTCAAGGGCGCGGCCGCCGCAGTCGAGAGGACAGGTCGACGCCCGAACCCGGGGTGAGGCTGGTGCGGGTCCCAAAAGGCTGAGATCCGCCAACTCTTCTGAACCTTCTATGAAGGTGACGAAGAGGCCGAGGCAGGACAAGCCCCAGGGGAAAGCGGCTCGCAAGACGACCGACTATAAGGATGCGCTTCTAGGGCATCTTAAAGTCGCGATTATCAACGGCCTCAACCAAGTCGGTAAACTTACCGAAGAGGAAGCTGATACCATAAAAGACAATTTGGTGCAGGCGCTCGCTCGAGACATCTGCATCAACATTGATAAACCTGAAGAGGAGGCACCGACGCCGACCTTTTCAGCCATGACTTATACAGGTCAGGTCCTAAAGATCGCCTGTAATAATGATCATTCGTTGGAATGGTTAAAGGCGGAGGTTAACTCGCTCCCACCCCTTGAAGGGGTAAGGTTGAGCGTGGTAAAAGACTCCGAACTTCCGGCCTTATCCAGAGTCCAACTCTGGATCCCGGACAATGGAGTTGAAGTCAAGGGTAAAGAACGTACCCTAGCTATCCTGATTGGACAGAATAAGCACCTCGACATCCGTAATTGGTGCCTTTTCCGCTTCGAGGTGAGAGAGGACCGTGAAGGTCGACTCCTCGTCTTTGGAGTTGGTCAAAGGGACGCCGATTGGTTGAGGGAAAACAAAGGTAGAATATGCTACCTCTTTAATACGCTCACGGCCAAAGTCAGTAGACTCAAGGACCCGGTAGCTGAAGACCCAGTCACAACTGGGACCCAAAAAGCTGTGGAGGAAATGGATGCCGCTGAGGCACCGTCCGCCAAGGAAGACGACGTCACAATCGTCAACTTGGCACCTTCAACGCCAGGCTCTCTAGCCCTCTCTGAGGTGGCTGATGAGTCCATTTTGGATTCGCCACCTGCAGACATGGTCGCTGATATTGACACCTCGACGCCAAAATGATGGGACTACGCAGAGGTGATGTACCAGAGGAGGGGGACGATCTGACGGTGGTTCAGTGCAACCTGCATCATAGCAGGGTTGCAACTGCCACCCTTTGTCGTCACCTCGATATGATGAGTAACGTTATCGCACTGATCCAAGAACCCTGGGTTAATAAATCCAGGGTCTGCGGACTCAGTGGTTTAAGCGGTTCTATTTTCAGCTGCCCCAGGGAAGGGAAGATTCGAACCGCCATTTACGTACCTAAACATGTGCGGAGCTATCTGATGCCCCAATTCACGGACACAGATGCGACGACCGTTAGGATACGTTCTACTGTCAACCGGAAGGAAACAGACATTCTGCTGACATCTGTTTATCTCCCCATTGAGGACCTGCCACCATCCGAAGGATTGGTGCGACTGGTTGAAGCCGCTAGGGTAGGTAAATGGAATCTTGTCATCGGCTGCGATTCAAACGCTCACTCAACGGCTTGGGGTAGTGCGAATGACAACACTAGAGGTAAGGCCCTCTTAGACTTTATTTATTGCAGTAATTTAGACATACTAAACCGAGGCACTGAACCGACCTTTGTAACTGCGAAAGGTCAGTCGGTAATTGATATCACTCTAGCCTCCTTTAATATTTCACAATCAATCCACAACTGGAGGGTTTCCGACGTTGTTTCAATGTCGGACCACAGGTGGATTACTTTTGATCTTGGAAACACTAAGATCGTAAACAAACTGAGTCGCAATCCCAGAAGGACGGACGTGGATAAGTTCAGGTCTACACTATCTGGGTTATTGACTAGACTCGGTCGACGAAAACCAGTGGACAGCTGCGAGCTAGAGAACTATTCAAAGTCTCTACACAATTCCTTGATCCTTGCCTATAAAAAGGCTTGTCCCCTCCGTAGGGAGCAGGTATCTGGGCGCGCTACCATCTGGTGGTGCCCCGAGCTTGCCTCACTGAAACGAGAGGTGCGGACTGCCTTCAACAAAGCTAAGGACTCCAGGATCGACTCTGACTGGCACCTCTACAAGAGGAAGCTGTCAGCTTTTAAAAAAACCATTCGTCGAAAAAAGCGAGAAGCATGGAAGAACTTTTGCGAGGAAATTACTTCCTCTGCAGAGGTCTCCCGCCTAAAAAAGGTGCTTGCTTCGAGCCCTGTTCAACGTATTGGCATACTAAAGAAGGAAGACGGTTCTTATACCGACAACCTTCAAGACAGTTTACAGCTTTTAATGACTGTTCATTTCTCAGGTTCGGACAACTTTAACGATGTCCAACAAGAGAAAATTCACGTACCTACCGCTGATGAATGGCTTCTGGCCAAAGTCATCTGCAAGAAGGAGAAAATACGGTGGGCTGTGAATACGTTCTCGCCGTTCAAAACTCCAGGACCGGACGGGATATCACCGGCCCTCTTACAATGGGGACTGGATGACCTGCTACCGCACCTGAAGAGTATTTTCCAGGGATGCCTGGCGTTCCGCTATGTACCGGGAGGTTGGCGTGAAGTCACGGTCAACTTTATACCTAAACCGGGTAAGCAAGATTACTTCCTTCCGAAGTCCTATAGACCAATTAGCCTCTCCTCCTTTCTATTGAAAACGTTGGAGAGGCTTTGCGATCGTTACATTAGAGACTCTTGTCTGCGCAGCAGGCCACTAGACTCTAATCAACATGCTTACACCCAGGGAAAGTCCACGCTGACGGCTCTTCACTCAGTGATCAGTTTCGTCGGTGGTGCGCTGGACCACAAAGAGTCCGCCCTCGGGGTTTTTATTGACGTGGAAGGAGCTTTTGATAAAACTACCTTCTCCGGAATTAACGACGCCTTGCTAGAGCATAACGTTCCTCTGGCCCTGTGCGGCTGGATTGAGAGCACTCTAAGACAAAGGGTCGTCAAACTAAGAGCTGGCCAAGCCACTCTTCAAGGGGCTGTTACTAGAGGCTGTCCGCAAGGGGGGGTACTTTCTCCACTTTTGTGGAATCTCACCCTCGATAGCCTCATGAAACGCCTAAAACTAGCCGGTTTTAAAACCGTTGGCTACGCAGATGACCTGACAATCCTCATTAGAGGCAAGTACGCTAACGTACTCCTCGATAGGATGCAGGAAGCACTCAATCTAATTGAGAACTGGTGTAATAAACAATGCCTTTCCGTCAATCCCAAGAAGACAGAAATGGTTCTTTTTACACGCAAGCGCAACATTGGCAATCCTAGATTGCCAACGCTCGCTAAAACTCCACTTAAACTGTCTACTGAAGTTAAGTACTTGGGCTTAATAATAGACAGTAAACTAACGTGGAAATCCCACCTAGACAATAGAGTTAATAAAGCTTGTGTCGCCTTCGGCCAGTGCCGGAGGGCTGTCGGGAGGACTTGGGGTCTGTCTCCCAAGATAGCCCTGTGGATTTACACCGCCGTTGTTCGACCAATGCTAACGTACGGTGCGGTGGTATGGTGGACTAGAACTTCTAGGTCTACCGCCACCACTGCACTTAATAGAATACAGAGACTCGCGTGTCTATATGTTACAGGTGCGCTGCGATCAACCCCCACCGCGGCCATGGAAATCATGTTAAATTTACCACCACTCAACCTACATATTCAGGAAGTGGCGTTGGTAACCATGAAAAGACTACAATCAGTAGGAACTATGAAGGATGAGGACGCTGGCAGCAGTTCAACACTCTGGAGGGAAGCAGTGTTAGACACACCCCTACTCGAGTGTAAGACTGATCACAGACCAGCAAAATATGTTTTCTCAAAGAAGTACCTCACCCACGTCAGTCCCACAGTAGTAGATGAACGAAGAACTTTTAAGATCTACACTGATGGTTCAAAAGGACGAAATGGTGCAGGCGCCGGGGTATTCTCTCACGATCCCCCGATTCGCCTCTCGGAACCTTTAGGGTCTAGCACCACCGTCATACAAGCGGAACTAACTGCTATTAAACTTGCTGCCGACTGCATTGTTGAATCCAACAAGCGGGGTAAGTGCTTCACTATTTTCACAGACAGTAAACAATCTCTTTTAGCTCTAAGCAGAGTTATTATAACGTCTGCAGTAGTAATGGATTGTCACAAAGCACTGGAGGAGGCCGCGAAATACAATCGTGTCAGAATCCAGTGGGTTAAGGGGCATTCCGGCTCCAAGGGTAACAACCACGCTGACAGGCTTGCCAAACGTGCTGCCGGTAGAGCGCCCTGTGCACCCGAGCCGATAATTACCCCCTCTTTAGCTACTCACATCGAGTTAATCAAGCGCATTACCCACAAAAAATTTTTAAACGGGTGGGACCGTACCCCGGGCTGTCATCTCGCCAAGGAATTGTTAAAATATCCTTCAGCCGCAACAGCCCAGTTCTTCGTAGGGCTCGGTAAAAGTGCCCTTCGCACTGCCACAGGTCTCCTCACGGGACACTGTAAGGTAAACAAGCACCTTCAAAACATGAAGCTTGCTGACTCCCCTCTCTGTCGAGCCTGTGAACAGGATGACGAGACGGTTAAACACATCTTGTGTGACTGCCCCTCTCTGACCGACCTCAGAATGAGGACCTTCGGGGAGGAATGGCCGACCACAGATGACATCAGGAATGCACCTCTAGGAGCCGTCCTAGCCTTTGGTAAATCCTTAGGCTGGTTGATGTGACCAGAGTGTGTAATGGGAGGATGCACAAGGGGCCCAATGGGGCCTAAGTGTGGCGTGCGGTTTTGCATGCACTCCCCAATCCATACATACATACTTAAAAATATTGTAAATTGCGATAATATTCTTTATTCAGATACTAATTTTTGGTTCTGAAAAGAACCGGTCGTTGTTTGGTAGGGAGGGGGGATGTTTATTTCGCCATTTATTTGGAACTTGTGTACTTAGTAACAGCCTTGGTGCCTTCGCTTACAGCGTGCTTCGCCAATTCTCCAGGTAACAGAAGTCTGACGGCAGTCTGGATTTCTCGACTGGTGATCGTTGATCTTTTGTTGTAATGAGCCAAACGGGATGCTTCAGCGGCTATCCTCTCGAAGATATCGTTCACAAAACTGTTCATTATACTCATAGCTTTGCTCGAAATACCGGTATCAGGATGAACTTGTTTCAATACCTTGTAAATATAAATAGCGTAGCTTTCCTTCCTCTTGCGTTTCTTCTTCTTATCGGTTTTCGATATATTTTTCTGCGCTTTACCCGCCTTTTTGGCTGCTTTCCCACTAGTTTTCGGTGGCATTGTTGTTGTTCGTTGATTAGTTAATAAAACTTATCGGTGACAAGATTTTCGACAGTACACAGCGTAGTACACTGCAGTAAGTATACAGTGTTATAAAAATGGCCTGTCTTTACCGTTTATAAAGTGGTAGCGTCGTATCAGTAGGTGACGCCTCCCGTTGCTACCGCTTGGCTGACGGCCGCTATTGGTCGAACCGTCGGCGCAGTTAGGTATATGTATTTGAAAAACCTGTATTTCGCTCTGAATTGATACGTTTTGTTGAAGTTTTCGGCACGCTACCAAGTCAACTAAGCCATGTCGGGTCGAGGAAAAGGTGGAAAAGTTAAAGGAAAAGCAAAATCCAGATCCAGTCGTGCAGGATTACAATTTCCTGTTGGTCGTATTCATCGATTGTTGAGGAAGGGCAATTACGCGGAACGCGTAGGAGCTGGAGCTCCCGTATATTTAGCGGCCGTAATGGAGTATTTGGCAGCCGAAGTTCTCGAGTTGGCCGGTAACGCTGCGAGAGACAACAAAAAGACTCGTATCATCCCTAGACATTTACAACTGGCCATACGTAACGACGAAGAATTGAATAAATTACTGTCGGGCGTGACGATTGCTCAAGGAGGTGTGCTTCCGAACATTCAAGCTGTTTTGTTACCTAAGAAGACCGAGAAAAAACCTTAATTTAATTACAACTTGGTCACACCATATTAACAAAACGGCCCTTCTCAGGGCCACAAAAAATATAGTCGAATAATGAACTATCGATGTCTGCGGTTGTGTAAATGTATCATTTTCTTTTTTATACATATTCTTTCAAGTAGCATACGTATACGTATGTATGTATGTATGTATATTTTAAACATGACCTGTAATATCAAGGTATTAATACGAATCACATTTTTTGTTGAATTTTATAAAAATCATCGTGTCGCTAAAAAATCAACGAAAAGTGAAAAACTTACCTTAAAGTAAAAAATAACTTTCGATTTTTAAAGTTTCCATGTGACGTCATCAACAATGATAACGATGTATTTTCACAGCACCACGGTTAGCACTGGTCCTATTAATTGTTTTTGCCACATCCCGCACACAACACCAATAAAACCAATAAGTAAAAATGAAACTTGTTGATACTATAACGCATATTTTCGTGTGAAATACCCTTGTTCTTTTGGTTACAATAACTAAAACGTCTTTATTTACCATCTACCTGCTTGCTCGTGTGGATCTGAATGTTAAAGTTTTTTTTTTTTTTCGACGGTCCCTCCAACCCGACTTTTTCAGGTAGATGGTAAACAACGACATTTTAGTCGTTGTGCGTCGAAAACCTAAGAAACAAGGGTATTTCACCCGAAAATATGCGTTAACAAATTGTTAATTCTTTCATACATTTTATCGGATTAATGTTATGTTGGTATATCGGCTGTGAAAATAGAAAAGGATAGGATTGATATTACCGGTGGGTTAAAGTTATTTTTCGGTAAGTTTTATACCTTGCCGTACTTTTTTTTAATTTGTAACGGCTTATTTGAGTGATTTCTCATCGACGATTCTTGAATTATACCTTTTTTATTCTTTGCGTTTTAATCCATCGTCACTAACTAACTGGGTTTCTAAAGCATGACTTGGCGCATTATCGATTAATAACAACGCTTTTCCAGGTAAGTTATTCCCTTGAGAATATTTTCTCACCTCTGGCACAAAACATTTCGTGAACCACTCCTCAAAAAGTATCGAGGTCATCCACGCGTTTGAAGTTGATCTGTAGATGACTGGTATTTCTTTGTTTTTGAAGGCACGTGGATTCTTAGCTTTACCAATAACGTGCAATTTTAATTTACGGTCTCCTTCTGTGTTGGCATTGGTGCTGTTTTTCGTGGAATCCCACCAAAGTTCTATCTGGAAGAAGCTTATAAAATAAAGCTGACTCGTCTGCGTTATATATTTGATTAGGGCATAAGTATTCTTTTCTAATGTGTAGAGCCAATTTTTTTTTAAAGGTGCAATTGCTTGAAAATTGTTAGAAAGCTTCTCGCCAGTAATTTTAAAATTTCTCAGGCTATATCTTTTTCTAAATTTTGCCATCCAACCTCTACTAGCACGAAAATCATCCTTTCCATAATGTTTCCGGTAAAACACCTTAGCCTGGTCAGCTAAATATTCACATGAAACAGTACAATGACGATATCTTTTTTTATTTTAAAAACTATTATCCATTTTTGGAAATTCCCCATCTTCAAAGTTTTCCTCTTCCCAGTACCATGGGAAGAGGTACTCAAATTGTGTATTATTCGAATGTAAACAATAATTTGGTACTCTAAATACTGTTTAAGTGCTTTTTCTTTTTTTTAAGGCGTAAATTCTTTTTTTTTTATTTCAAATTTATATTCTTAAAGTCTAAACAATTAACAATTATTAATTTTTTTTTTAAATCAGTCAAGTATAAGTAAATTTATATTCTTTACTACATTATTTTGTTGAATTTCAAATAAAATAAAAAAAGAAGTGCGGCCCCCTGGACCTACATAGTTCGTAGGAGGGCCTATCATAAATCACGTCGAGGTACTTTTTCGGGGTGATAATTAGTGCCACTACTGTTTCTGAGAGTCATAAAAACCACCAGAAATATCAGAAACTATAACAGACAGGCTGCACAATTGGAAATGAAATATGTGCAAGCGCCAAAGGACGTGAACCGTTCTTGGTCGGGACCAGGTACACGAACTTGTCCGACCGACGGTCGTTAGAACCACAGAATAACATAATATTCTGTGGTTGGAACGCTTGACAAAACGTCGCGGATCATCCTTTTCAAGGCAGCAGCGCACTTTTTAACTGTGCAGGCTTGTGACCGTCAAAAGTCTAAAGCGTGGTTGGAATGAACCTAATATACATACATACATATTACGTATGTATGTAATTGTCCGGATTGTATGTGAAAATATTCCTTAACTTTCATAAATATAGTGGTTCTGAAAAGAACCGGGTGGTCGTGTTGAATACAGAACAGTCGTCGTCAAAATTAAAATAGGTACATAATTTAAATTTCTTAACCCCCAAAGCCGTAGAGAGTACGACCTTGCCGCTTAAGGGCGTAAACGACGTCCATAGCAGTAACGGTTTTCCTTTTTGCGTGTTCAGTGTATGTGACAGCGTCGCGAATAACGTTCTCAAGGAAAACCTTTAAAACTCCTCGAGTTTCTTCGTAAATTAATCCTGAAATACGCTTTACACCGCCGCGACGGGCAAGACGTCTGATAGCTGGTTTGGTGATGCCCTGGATGTTGTCACGGAGTACTTTGCGATGACGTTTGGCGCCTCCTTTTCCAAGACCTTTTCCTCCCTTTCCACGGCCAGTCATTTTTCTTTTTATGTATGTATAACGACGACGAACTAACAAGCACCGACAGCGGACTATCGTTTTCGGGACTTTTCGCGCGCTTATATGGTGGCGCAATGGACACGCCTGCCGATTCTACGGCTCGACCAATCCGATGCAAGTCACGTACACGGGTATAAAGTAGCCTTCAACCGAGCGATCTCTCAGTTTACTTTGACTAACTATATCTTTGTTGTCGTACGGTACGTATCTCGTTAATAATAAACTAAAATGGCTCGTACGAAACAAACTGCTCGGAAATCTACCGGAGGTAAAGCGCCACGTAAACAACTCGCAACTAAAGCGGCAAGGAAAAGCGCTCCCGCTACCGGTGGTGTCAAGAAACCGCATCGTTACAGACCTGGAACCGTAGCTCTTCGAGAAATTCGTCGTTACCAGAAAAGTACCGAACTTCTAATTAGAAAGTTGCCCTTCCAACGTTTGGTTAGAGAAATTGCCCAAGATTTCAAGACCGACTTGCGATTTCAAAGCAGCGCCGTTATGGCTTTGCAAGAGGCGAGCGAAGCTTACTTGGTCGGACTTTTCGAAGATACGAACTTGTGTGCAATTCATGCAAAACGAGTAACCATCATGCCGAAAGACATTCAGCTTGCTAGGCGCATTCGCGGCGAAAGAGCCTAATTTGCATCAATCAACCAAACCTTCCCAACAAGACCGGTTCTTTTCAGAACCAATCACTTGTTTTATGAAAAAGAATTTTCGTTTTGCTTCCCTTCAATCGGTGTTTATTATGAAAGCAAAAATGCTCTTTCAGTATGGACTTCGGATAATGTGCATTTTCTAATTTCTAAACGTAATAGCGTGTAAAATTTTCAATGTGAACTTAAGATGTGATTTAATCAAAAAAAAATTAAGTTCTTTTTTAATTTATATAAAATAAATTCAATTATTTCATATAAGATTTTAGTAATTAAAAAAAAGATTATGATGTTTAAATAATTTAAACTTAATTTGCTTCCATATGCATTCAAATATTGATGATTACAACGAAAGCTTCCGTACGAATTAAATTTTAAAACTTGTACAATAAAAGTTAAAGAAGATGAAGGTGTATCTTCTTTAAGGTAATCAAAAACTTGTTGGGATTGATAAAGAAATATAAGGAATCCGAACTGTAACATTTATTTCCAAATTGAACGTTTTTGGGATTTATAAAAAAAGTAAATACAAGAAAAGGCGTAAATTTTACACACACCGACTACCTTAGATTCTTAATTCCATTCTTAAACTGTCTTAATTCCCTAGACGCGTATGTTCTTGCAAACAGACTACTGTAGTTTGATCTCGTATTAGTGCCATTCAATGTTTGGATATTTATTAAAAATGAGTATAAGAAACCGCCAAATTTCACAAAGGATTCGAGATTTGATTGTTAGTTTATGAAAAGATAGGATATCACTAGGTGAAATTAGCCAAATTGTAAAAAAAGCTCGTTCGTCAGTGCAGTACATTACACATTTCTAAAGACGATGAATTTTGGAAATTAACCACTTAAGGCATGCCTTATTTATTTAAATCATCGACTTTTTTAGATATAACAAGAGCGCCCGTATCAGACACGGGCACGTGAAAATCTGCCGGTGTCAGTCGCCCGTGTCACACACCATGCCTTAAGTTGTTACGTGATTTTTAGTGATGAAACTTGAAAAAATTGATTTATTTAATTGTGATTCGCGCACCAAAATTTGGCGAAAACGTAACGAAGCATTCAAAACGAGAAAATTTGTGCCCAACAGTAAAATATAGAGGTGGTAGTGCTATGTTGTGGGTGTACATATATGTCAGCTGCTCGTGCAGGCAATACGACATTTATAAATGGTATCATGGATAAACGATATTACCTTGATATTTAAAAAATAATTGATTAGAAAGTGCTAGAAATTTTTGGATAGCGAGATCATTTACTTTTTAACAAGACAATAATCCCAAGGACACGGCAGAAATCGTGCGCTTCTGGTTGCTTTATAATGTTCCCCGACACCCCGCTTCGGAGGGTAAAGTTTGGGGAATAATTTTGCTTCAAAAGTGGCCCTCCTGAGAAACAAACTTGACGTGTTTCAGGCCTTCAGCTCGTTTTCAATGGGCCATATATATATATATATTTCATGGCTATAACCAATTAATCCGTGGGTTGTATAAGGGAGGTGGTCTTAGGTGGCAGATATGTCATCGTAATCCATCCAACTTCTGCTCCTAAATCTGGTGAATGTGCCGGTGGGTTATCGAGAACGACAACACATCGCGAGTTACCCATGCCTTAGCGTTACAGCGCCACATCACTGGTAAACTATCTTTGCACACATTGAAAGACTTTTGGTGGTCTTTTGCGCTTTTGATGTTGCTTTGGGTGACGTAACAGGGGGGTTCGTCTCGTTTCTTTCGTCAATCGGAGTCATTTTCGCCTTGGCTGTTGTGCTCTTTTCGCGGAGGATTTCGCCGGTCATAATGTCGCCCACGCTCCCTTGCTCTTGGTTTGGATAAGAGCACCCCAAACAATGGCAGCGTTGAAGAATTTTCTTAATAAACGGTGTACTTTTTGATAGAACCGCCGCGCTCACCTAGATTCTTAATAGCGCCGTTAACCATTTCTGATGTCGGTGGTTTCGACTTCTGAATCTTCGCCTTTTTCGTTAACAGCTCCGTAGCTTTGGCCTTTAATGGTGTGTAACGACAATATGACAGCGGTAGAGTGGTTGATAATGAGTAAAAGAAGAAGTGTGGAGGTGAATGATGTTGTGAAAGTATTTAAGAGGGCGAAGAAAATGGGTAAGATAGTGGAATTGGGATGAGAGTTTAGAGATGATGTAGGGATGAGGAGAGCGGGTAAGACGGTAAGAGTCAAGGGAGTAAGTGTAGAGTGTGGCCATGTTCGGTAAGGGCATTCCGCTGATGACGGAGCATGGTCCATTCAATGTATCTTTGAGAGGGATATGAACGGGATGTGTCTGTGTGAGGTGAGTGAGGACACCCTGCAGCATATCTTGCAGGAGTGTCCGAAAGGGAGGAGAAGACAGAGACAGAAGGTAAAGGAGAATTGAATAGGATTATGGATGACAGCCATAAATCCATATGAATGATTGGAACTGGTTAGCGGTAGGAGCTGTGTTCGATTATGTAGGGGAGTAGTGCTAGTTTTTGGTGGGTTGGATTCGGTAGTTGGGTGGAGGAGTAGCCGCATACCGAAAGGCCTCCTCCTCAATAAGATCAGTTCTTTGCAGAACCAAGAGATTATTTTCTGAAAAACAACTATTGCGATAGTAATTATAATTGATTATTTCCATTGTACTTAAATTTGCTCTCATGTTTTAGGAGGGTTTGATATATTTCCAAGACAGAAATAATAATTGGTAAGTAATCCTCCGATTTGGTTTTCTAAGTAGAATTCTTCAGAGTTTTTATTGACCGCATTTAAATTTCACTACAAAAACTTTGTATAAACCAAGTTGCCTTTATGTATAATCGATATTATTACTTAAATGACCTATGTCGATTTCAAACCGTATTCAAAACATTTTTGTTTTTGTTCCTGTCGCAGTATTTGCTTCAAATAATCAATTAAAGCGGCAAGGAAATAACGCTTTTCATGCCATTCTTGACGTGTGCTTGACTAACGTGGTGTTAACCTTGTCTCTAACAATTGAACCCATTTGAAAGAGGGTAGAAAGGGATACCGTCGGGGGGGTCGAGTTGTTACAATGTAGGAACTGTAGAAAACTCTTGGGAAAATCGACCTACTTCAGGTTTTTAACTTTTAACGTGGTCTTTCTGTTCATTAATTCAATTTCAATAACTTTAATATGGATTTTGTTAGTTTGTTGTGTTAATGCCAGAAGACCAACCAGCCAGGCTTAACCTTGTCATTTAAATTGTTTTCCCTGCAGTAGGAATATAGTTATTTCCGAAAGCTTCCACATTGTAACGACTGTACTAACGGTCGTTCCTTTCTACGTAGTTTTCGATCGGACTCCAGCCGAAGAGTACTCTCATTTACCACCTTAAGAATACGCAACGCTGCACAAACCTTCCAACGATTTATAAACGAAGTTCTTTCTGGCTTAAATTTCCTTTTTTATATCTAGACGATACTCTCGTAGCAAGACTAGCAAGTCGCAATGAAGAAGACCATTATCATCATTTACAACAATTATTTGAGTATAAGTTGCCTTCATGTTTAATCGCTATTGTTACCTAATTAACCTAAATACGTTGATTTTAAAACGTATTCAAAACATTTTTGCGGGATAAATCTCATGTCGCAGTATCTGCTTCATGTTTTGTGACATTCTTCTCTAAAGGGAAACTCCAAATAATCCATTGAATTAAAATAATATTATTTAATAACGGTCAAAACAAGTTTCGTCAATAAGCTAAAACATAATCAATATAAAACACAACACTTAACAACATTAACCAGGTCTAAATAAGTTTACACAACACTTAGATATGATAAAGTGTGTGAAAGGAAAAATATATGCATATATTATACTATTAAGTATAGAATAATAGAAATTAGATTTGATATACATAATTGGTATCATATTGACCATATGAACCTAAAAACTAATAGCAATGAATGAATGACTTGAGTAAATGCGTAACGACCGACATTGGCGGTGTGAATATAACACTCGAATATTTCACTTTTCACTCACGTGAAGGTATTTGCATGATACGACGCTTACACGAAAACGTAATCCCTAAATTAGAGCCGCAATATACCACTTTTCTCGCGTCCTCGACGTCGGCAATAATGTTCGAAACAACGAGAAAACTCGCGACCAATGTGGAATTGCCGATCGCATCGTCCTCGTTTTAAGGATAAAAGCTTAGACATATTGATAAAATTTACACACCTCGTGGTTTTAAAACGTTTAAGAAAGCTATTCTCATTGAAAATTCAGTCCGTTTTTACATACGCGCGAAATTCGACGACGCTAAAGTTTACGACGACGGTCACGTCAATGACATCTTATACTTTCAACCGTCGCTACACAACGAAATCGTACCCCCACAAGTAAAATTTTTACGTAGACGACGAGTTAACTTCTTCCACTATACTGAAATACCTAACGGGAATATTTACGTCGCGACGCCAACACAAGCGGGTTCCTTTTTCTAGAAAGTTGCGAACACGAGACCGCCGTTGTGATGCCAGCAGTGCGAACGGAGGAAAATCGACTTTGGACGGGTTTTCGGCTTCGGTATGTACATTCAACGTTGGGTTCAATTTTCTGAGGAAAATGTTTGTGAATAACTTGTACGAAGTTGACATTCGTGCACGTGAGTTTTTGTAAAAAATATTTTTGTTACAAACTGCCGCTACAATGACGGATGTACAACAAACGGAACAGCAAACCCCCGTATCTTCCGAAACGGAAAACACTTCACCCGTAAAAAACAAAGCTGCCGGCGGTGGTTCCTCCTCCGATTCGTCGACGAAGAAAAAGAAAAGCCAACGATCAAAAGCCACCCATCCACCCACATCCGAAATGGTGAATAACGCGATTAAGACCCTTAAGGAACGCAACGGTTCGTCGCTTCAAGCTATTAAAAAGTACATGACTTCTAATTACAAAGTTGACGCTGAGAAGATGGCTCCGTTTATTAAGAAATTCCTGAAGACCGCCATCGCTGCAGGCGGTATTGTCCAAACTAAAGGTAAAGGTGCGTCAGGATCGTTTAAACTGGCATCGGCCTCTGCAAAAAAGTCAGGCAGAGTAACGACTTCCTCCCTTAAAAAGAAACCTGCCGCCGCCGCCGCCGTATCTAAAAGGGCCAAAGCTCGAGCTGCCTCTACGAAGAAATCCTCCTCACCTGCGAAGGCAAAAACAACGCCGGTGTCCGGTTCCCCTGTTGTTGAAAGCAAAAAGAAGGCTGCAGTAAAAGCCAAAAAGTCGCCAACGGTCGGAGAAAAGAAAGTAACCAGCTCTACTACTGCCGCAGTCAAAAAAACCACCACGGTTAGAAAAGCACCATCAAAAGCTAAAAAAGTTACCAAGGGACCAACGAAAAAGCCGAAAGCGCCGAAACCCAAAACCGCCAAGAAAGTCGCTGGTGGTGCTGCACAATTGAAATCGTCGTCCACGAAAAAGAGAAGTTTACCAAAAAAAAAATGAGCTCTGCAATTTATTACAATTAAGGGCTTTCTCACAAGCCGCCACACAAAGGCCCTTCTCAGGGCCAATAATGGTATAACGAAAAAGAATTCTAACATAATTTTAATCTATACATAATGTATGTACTCTGGCAGTATGCATCTTAGTTCCATTCGCAGTAGTTACCACTTACTTTTAGTAATTGAAAATTTCCAAAAATTTTATTTATCCGAAATAAAATAGCAGTTCTTTTTTAATTGCCATTTTTTTCGAAGACAGCTGAATTACGTGTAACATGAAAAATACTCTGAATTTTACGTAGAATCCATAAATGCAACAAAAAAATGATGGGGTTCCTATTTAAAAATGTCAACTTAAGCATGGTATCTCAATTTTGGGATACCTGTACATTTCAATTTTATCTCAAAAAATGCGCGTTCAAAAATATAACCTAAGCCTTTTTTCTAGAAGAATATCGCCCGAATTTTTATCGAATTGAAGTAATATATTAAACAATTTTGAAATTTTCTGTCTATTTCAATTTTGGGCCTATTGCAGACTAAGCTTTTTCGGTACGATCCTTTCTAGAGTATTCTAGTAAAGTATGATTGTATAACCATTGGTAATTTTCAATTAATTGAACAAATTTCACCATTTGATCACTTTCATCATCAATCTTTACTGTTATTATTTATACTGGGTACCGCACCGGGCAAAATGCAGCTCGCATGCAGTGGTACCAACACAATGTAACAAAAAGTCCTATGCGCAGTGCTTTAAAAATCCCATCTATTAAGCAAAAAAAAAACTACAAATAAATTTAAAAATTGTTTTTAAATAGAAAAGACTAACATAAAATTTCAAAGTAAGTAGTTTTTAACTACTAATACTCCTATAAAATATAAAACTTAATAAAAAATATATTTAAAATCAAACATATTAAGTTAGAAATCATATAAATATGTTTTCCGATAGTACTAATCAGTCCTTAAAACTATAAAATTCTTTATATACATATTTTTGTAATAAGTCGTTTGGGGTGGGATAATCAACGCATGTTTAATTATTCTGTTGTAAAGCGTTACGAATAACGCACATTGCATTTAATGTTTCCTCGCCCGTTCTATTTCCTTTTTTCATTTTAATATCTGTTACCATGGAAAAAATTCTTTCTGCTTCAGCATTTGTATGAGGCAATGTTAAAATAATATTGGCAAGTTTTCCTAAATTTGTAAATAAGTGGTCGTTATTAAAATTTTTTTTCATCCAATTTGAAGCCACATCGATTTCAGTTTCATCGAATGAAGTAGCTAGTTTCTGCCACTCAATTGATATGTCAGTGGCAATGAAATTAAAAAAATCAATAGCCAATCCAACTATATCAATATCAGAATTCTTCTTAATTGAAAATGCCACTTGGGGATCTAAAAATTCCATTGCTTTAAAAATGTGATTATTAAGTGTTAAGTGGAAATCGTTTTAAAATTTCAGTAGTTACGTAAAATGATAAACATTTTTTCGAATCTCCTGTTGACCGTCCAGTGGTAAAGATTTTATAAAGCTTTCACACTCATCACCTAATTTAATCTTATCTAATGGCAAGAAATGTTCAGTTTGACATCCGGTTTTAAATAATTAGTGCATAGTCGTATAAATAAAGTATTACAGTGCCCATGTAATTTATGAACTGACTATTTGATTGAAATAATGAATTAAGGGAATTTAAAAAACTTGGACCATACTTCATGATATATAAATACCCTTTTAAATACATATTTTTCATGTCATTGTGGATAGTTTCTGCACTTTTTAATTTATCCTCAGTTATTGCTAGTAAAAAGAAATGTTCTAACACATTCCAATTATTTAAAATTCGTACTACACAGTCGTGCCGACTCAACCAACGTGTAGTTACTAATTAAAAATTTTTTGTTTGCTCTGGTTAAAGTAATCTTGCAACTCCGCTAAAACAGCGCATCGTTTCGCACTTCCTGATACATTTTAACAGAGCTACTAAATGATCCACAACTTGGGTAGCAACATTGTGCTCCGCGAAAAATACAGAAAGTTTAATTTCAGCTCTTTTAATATTATAAACATGTATATCTTTATCATTACTAACAAAATAATTAGCCAATGGTTTTGTCGTTTTAACCGCTGACATATTTTCTCACTCTTACCGCATGTCAAGTCTACATTACAAACGGAACATCTAAAATTTAATAATGTTCACACAGAAATATAAATTATTTTATAATTAATTTAATTTTATTGATTAAAGGAAGCGCGACTACCTGCATTTATTTTTATTTTTCTTATCCGCTGTTAACTAGTTTTTAAAATGGGGATCCTGCAACCAACATTCATGGAAAACTTTGGTTCCTTTTTCTTGGTGGAACTTTTTTTGAGGAGGTTCTAAATGTTCCGTATCTGATGAAGAATCTTCCATTTTTTTAAACAATACACTCTATACAGTAAAGACAATCCGACTCGGTACTCTACACGGTTTACGATTCTACGCAGTTTACTCTCGTAATCAATTATTGAATATGACATAACATGGCGTAGCCTCGATGCGGTAAATACCCGAATTGTTTCGGATAGATTTATTACGTTCGGCAAATCTCTGATAGATGGCGCTATTACTAAATATTGATCGTCTTATAATTAGAAGATAGTGCAAATGTTAAATTACAAAAACATATTTAAATTTTATAATATAATAATTTTGAGAAATTAAAAATCTCTCAAAATAGACGAATATCCTTTGTTTCTAGGAATACTGAAAAATCTCCCGAATCGGGATATATCTCTCAAGTTGGCAACACTGCGAGTCGCATGTTTAGACGAAGTCGCGACGCTGCGTCGCCATATGCTGATTTTTATTTAAAAACACGTGAGATGCACTGAAGCGTACGTCTTCCTACAATTGCGTCTAATACTCGTCTATGACGAGCAGCTCCGTGTGCAGAAGGTCTTATACTGGTTAAATTAATAACTGTCTATAATAACAAACAAAAAAAAATTAGTATAACAAAGCTACAAAAAAATTCTCCTCAAAAAAAGAATTTAAACAAAATTATAACCTGAAAAGAAAAAACAATAACACGAAAATTGAGTCGGCTGAGTCAATATTGTAAGAGACACTCCTTTAATGTCAAAAAAATAAAATAATAAAAAAACTCAAGCGAACAGGTCGAAAACAAGAAAATAAACTATTAATAATTTAGATTCTATACAAAAATATTCAAACCTTATCTGGAAATCCTGTTCCTTCTTTTTTCATTTAATGCGACTGCACGTGTTGATTAAAGCGGAACCAGGAAAGCCGGAACAAACTTTACCAAAAATTAAACAAGCGTACTGCACTAACGCTTGAGAACAAAAGAGGAAGTGGTGGGAAGAGGAAACGCGGTACGGACGACCGATATCCGCATCCCCACCCCTAATATTAATGGATCTTAAGAATATCGATAAATTTACCAACGAACACTCAATGACCTTTAATAATCAACAACAAAAATAAATTAAGATACCCCGCGAGTGTATTAATAAAAATTAGATATCCATTAAAATCATAATAAACTGATTAAGGAAAGAAAATCAAATGAAAGTAATTACATATGAAATCACATACAGTGTGTCCGTAAGTAGCGGATAAAATCATTATAAACGGTTTATGAAAAAATCCCTGAAACGGGAATTATGCAGCTGCATCCCATAGCATTTAAGAAACTAATATGATAAGATTAGTAGAAGAACCGTGAGACTCGAAATGAAACTGTAACAAGATTGGAGACCGTATTGGCCGACTTCCAGCCAATTCCAAAGAGTCCATGGATCACATTTCCAGGACAATAAAATTGATGGCAACTCAAAATTCAAATCAATTCGCTCTTGTATAAGGACAAGAGCCTCCATAACTCAAACCGTAGTAAATATAATTCCAAAATTGAAAGGAGTACTGTGGATATATATGTATGTATCCACAATATAAATTAATATTTTAATAAATAATAATACGAACTACATTCACAGTACTGATAAAATCGATTGATTATTTTGAATGATAATAATATTAATAATTTTATATAGTAACGTTCTCCTTTGTTTTGTACATGTCGTGTGCACAGCATGCTACAGCCACTTCCCCTCCTATAAAGATTAATAAAAAGAGGAATATGGTGGTTAAAGAAAAAATAAATCATATTTAAAAATTGAAAGTAACTTTTTTTTGAATTTTTATATCACGAGAATTGATTGCCTCGCTGTGGTGACAAGTTGAATTTTCTTTTAAAAGAAATGCTGGTTTAAGGTTGTTGATGTTAACAGCTACTTCCTTGTTATTTTTGAAAATTACAAAATATTTCGGAAATGTTTTTATCACTTTAAATGGGCCTTCATATCTTGGTGTTAAAGAGGCTTGAATCCCATTAATTTTGACAAAAACAAATTTTGAAATGAATAAATCTTTATGAATAAATGGTTTTTGGTTGGAATGAAAAACTGTGTTTACTGGTTTCAAACAAGAGAATGTTTCTCGTAAACTAGATAGCAATGGATCAGATTCCAAAGGGTGTTGAATATAAACAAAAAATTCTCCTGGAAGCCTAAGTGGTTGACCGTATACAAGTTCAGCAGATGAACAACCTAGGTCTTCCTTAAGAGATGATCTGAGGCCTAGGAGAACCAAGGGAAGATCATTGTTCCACCTCGTAGTGTTACCTCTGGCAGTTATGGCTGTTTTTAAAGAACGGTGAAACCTTTCTAAAATTCCGTTGCTTTGGGGATGGAAGGTGGATGTATGAATTTGACGTGTTCCTAGAAGGGTGTGAAATTTTGAAAAGAGTTTTGATTCGAATTGTCGTCCCTGATCATGGGTTATAGTGCTAGGAATGCCAAATCGGCTGAAATAATGCCGAAACAAAGTATCCGCAATAGAAGAAGAACCAATATCTTTGAGAGGAAAAGCTTCTGGCCAACGCGTGAAACGATCTATTACGGTGAGCACATATGTGCAGCCAAGGGACGGAGTGAGAGGACCGACCAAATCAATGTGGATATGATCGAATCTTAATTTTGGTATCGGAATTTTACTAATAGGTGATTTTGTGTACTTTTGAACTTTTGTTTGTTGACATCGCAAACAGGTTTTTGTCCATAACTGAATGTGTTTTGTCATGTGAGGCCACAAGAATCGTGTTTTGATGATGTGTGTAGTAGCGCGAATACCAGGATGTGTTAAGTTGTGAAATTTGTTGAAAATTGTTTTACGAAATTTTTGTGGTATGTATGTTCGAGGATTGTTTGTTGAAATGTCGCACCAAAGCTTTACATCTGAATGTGATGTTGTTTGTTGCGATAGGTTATATTTAGTAGTTTGTGTCTTTGAGTATTGTTTGTTTAGTAAATGTGTTAATTCTGTATCGTTAAATTGCGCGTTTTTTAAGGTTTGTGTGTCAGGGTACTGTGAATTTAGAGAATCAATATTTGTTCTGGACAACGTGTCCGCTACAATGTTTGATTCTCCTGTAATGTACCTGATATCTGATGTGAATTGTGTTATGTAAGTAAGATATCGTGTCTGACGTGGAGTTTTTTCTGTGTTAGAAAAAATTGTGTTGATTAGAGGTTTGTGATCAGTGTAAACTACAAATTGATGTCCATGTAAAAAATGTTTAAAGAATTTGATACTAGTGTAAATTGCTAACAATTCTCTATCAAAAGTTGAATAATTTATTTGGCTTGAAGATAATTTTTGAGAAGAAAACGCTAAAGGTTGTGTTTTATTGTCTATAGTCTGTGATAAAACTGCTCCTATACCTTTACTTGAGGCGTCAGTCGTCAGTGAAAGAGTTGCTTGTGGTGATGGGTGTGCAAGAGTGACGGATTTTGATAAAAGTTCTTTGGCTGTAGTGAAAGAAATGTCGTGATGGTGTGTCCAAGAAGTGATTGATTTAAGTTTTTGTGAATAAAGTGTTTTTGATAAATGATGTAAAGGAGCTAAAATGTTTGAGATGTTTGGTAAAAATCTGTGATAAATATTTATCATTCCTAAGAATCGCTGTAATTGTTCTAGTGTGGTTGGTTTTGGAAATTCAGTTATGGCATTAACCTTAGATTGCGAAGGGCGAACGCCTTCAGCAGAAATTTGATGACTTAGGAAATTTAAATCTGTAACTCCAAAAACACATTTTGTTGGTTGTATATTAATATTACAAGAGCTTAACCTCTCAAACAATTGTTGTAAATGAAGATAATGTTCTTCTTCATTGCGACTGGCTACTAGAATATCATCTAGATATACGAATAGGAAATCTAAGCCAGATAGAACTTCGTTTATAAATCTTTGAAAGGTTTGTGCCGCATTACGTAAACCGAAAGGCATTCTCGTGAATTCGAACAGACCAAACGGTGTAGTGATAGCCGTTTTAGGAATATCGTCTTCTTCTACAGGAATTTGGTGATAAGCTCGTACCAGATCTAATTTTGAAAAAATTTTGCAATTGTGTAAATGTAAGTTAAAATCTTGAATGTGCGGAAGAGGATAACGATCTGGAACTGTGATGTTGTTGAGTTGTCGGTAGTCTCCACATGGTCTCCAATCGTTGGAATCTTTCTTAGGAACCATGTGAAGAGGCGACGCTGTAGAAGAAGAAGAGGGTCGGCAGATTCCTAATGCCACCATTTGTTCGAATTCTTTCTTTGCAATGTTGTGTTTGTGCACGTCTAAACGTCGGGGACGACAAAACGGTAAGTGTGAGTTGGTAACAATTCTGTGTCGAGTGTTATGTCCAACTGGTTTTGTAAAGTCCGGTGTAGACGTTAATTTTGGAAATTTTTTTAAGAGTGTTGTATATTTGGTTTCAAAAGAAAAAATTTTGGGAGTTGGAATAGTATTTTTGACAATGGAACCAATTGAAAACAAATTGGTTTTCGAATCTACCAATCGCTTCTTTTTTATATCCACCAAGATACCAAACGCATGAAGGAAATCCGCACCAATGATTGGTTTACTAACATTAGCTATAGTAAATACGAATGGGAAATTCCTTCTTAGATTTAATGAAATTGTAAGCATTTTTTTACCGTATGTAGTAATTGTAGTACCATTAGCGGCAGAAAGGTTTGAGTTGGTATCTTGGTTACGTTTCGGATATAATTTGTGAGGTAGAACCGAAATGTCAGCTCCAGTGTCAATTAAAAAATTTAGGTTATTTTGATTGTCAAAAATGAAAAGTCGCGAACTGACAGAATTTACCGTAAATTGAGGTTGACTTTTTGTCAAAATTTTGAATTTGGAAAAATTTTGTTTTTCTTTTGAAACCTTTATTAGTTTTTTGATGTCGATGGAAAATTTTTGTTTTTGTCGGTGAAGGAATTATAAAATTTGCAATATGTTCCTCCACATTTAACCGCGTTGTCTCCAAATTTACGGTGATACCAACAAATAGTCGAATAACTCGTAGAATTAGATCTATTCCGCGAGTGACGTGACGAAGAACGATGTCTATCTCGAGAATTGTGAAAACAATTACAATTCTTCGACGTATTTGTTGGTATGTTTTGAAATTGGGTAGTCAAAGAATTTATTTGATTTTCCAAATTTTTTGTCCTGTTGTTGTTGTTGTTGTGTAATGGTAGTCACTAGTGCTTGACACATTAACGTCAGATTTTGGATTGTTGTTAGTAGTTCGTCGTGTGGTGGTGTTTTTGTGGTGCGATGTTTTTGAACTTCCGAGAGGTGTGTTGAGGTCGACGTCAAATTCATTGATTCCAATGTTTATCGAATTATGTAAACATTTTTTAAATAATTATTATGATAGAGTAAACCCTCATAATTCTATAAATCAATTTTTAATAAACATTATTAAAAGTCGTTTCGAAGGAGAAGATTTAAATTTTCTTATGTAACCAATATTAAAATTGACTGCACTAGATTCAGAATGCACTTGGATTCTTCCTACACGAAGAAATTGCAAAAAATTTAGATCTTTAGACCCGTTTCAGGGATTTTTCCATAAACCATTTAAAATGATTTTATCACACATTGTATGCATGTATGTAAACAAGATAAAACCTAAATAAAAGAAACAGTTTTGTGAAACATTTTTGTATATGAAAAGTTTAATGATCAAGCATAGAACGTAAGCTATTTGCCTATTTCTTATTCTTTTTTAAGTCATATCGAGTAATTTGCATCATTAAATTCGCGAATCCTTGTCGTGACTGTACTACGACTCTGTCTCCAACCGTGTTTGAAATGTCAAATAGAATCAAGTAAATGCAGTTGTTCCGAGTTTTAAAGACCATTAAATAACATGTTGCGGCTTTGTAGATGTCGGAAAAGAACAAGCCAACAACTTTGTCGGGGGCTCAGTACTAAAAAAGAAAAGCCAGACAATTAGAAATTGATCAAGCGTTGGCTGGTTCGTTAAATAAATTTTTGACAGAATCAACACATTTACAAAAAAAAAAACCAAAAAGTTTCAACTCAAACTGATGCTACACTAACATCAGAGCAATCCGAACAAATAGGAAAAGTAGATACGCAAGAAACAGAAGCTGGAACAAACACAGTTGAAGATGAAAGAAATGTAGCTTCCTGTTCTAATGTATCCATGCTATCAATGTCTACTTTAAGTTTTGATGCAAACGATCCAGGTTCTTGGCCAAAAATTCTATCTATTAAAACAAGAGATAGATTAGTAATTTTCCAAAAGATGCTTTGGATCGTAAATGGAGAAAAAGTTAACAGAAATTATTTGCTGTACTCAATATCAAACAATTCTAAATGAAAGAGTAAGAAAATGTTTCTAAACTAAACGATGCGATTTCTTTATTTATCTTTTTCAGTACAACATGTTTCGGCTAACAAGTAGCCTTCTTCAGGTACAACTAAAGTTAAAATTAAATAGTTGGTAAAAAAAATTGATACAAAGAACGGAATAGTTACCGTCAATGTGGTACACATATGAGTAATCGGGAAATCGTATACATATATATATAAATCATTTCATTGAAGTAAATTAGAAAAGGTCACTCAAAGAACATGTAAAAATCCTTCAGAAAAACAAAAGGGTCGAACCACTACAAGGGAATTTGAAAAACATAAAACATAACTTAATGAACAGAGTTTATGTAACTTACTTGAAAAGGACGAAAAACAATACTAACAAAATGTTCAAAGAATGTCAGTTGATCTAAAAGTATAAACGCGAAAGTACAACAGTTAAAGAACGACTGGTCTTAAAAATAAGAAAAAACAAGAATGGGATGCGTGAGTTATACCGATTGGTAACTTTAATTTTTGGAGATACACCCAACACGGACGTACGTATAAGTATACGTGTGTGTGTATATTCGGTGTCGTTAAGTGGGGGATAAACAAGCGTAGGGGTAATGCACAAATTGAATCGTTCATAGATTGTTGAGAGGCGAAGTTGGTCGCATCGCTTTGCAGTTAACCCTAGCAAAAAAAAACTAAGATGTTGTTTACTGTAGCGGAAAAGGTACAGATTATAAAATGGTTTTATGGTGGCAATTCTGTAGCCCAAATAATTAATTTGTTTCCTGTGGCCTATGAAAACAGATCAATTCCTAGTCGCGGAACAATTTCAAATATTATTAAAAACTTTGAGCGACATGGATGTGTGTCTCCACAGAAACACAAATTACGAAGGGGTAAAAGAGATGAGTTACGTGATACGATGATATGTGCTGATGTTGAACGCAATAAAAATCAGTCAAGCAGACAAGTTGCGGAGACGTTTGCTATCAGCCATGTTGCCGTCCTAAAAACATTAAAGAAACACGAGTACAGGTCGTACAAGGTACAAAAAAGTCAGGAATTACAAGGGCGGAATTTTGCTTTACTATGATGGAAATGGCCAACGGAAATGTTGATTTTATAAAAAACATTTTATTTACCGATGAATCTACATTTCCTTTGCATGGTCGGCATAATCCCAGCGTTGCTCGATATTGGAGTCGTGACAATGAACACAAAGTTTATGCGGCTCGTACACAATATCCCCAAAAATGAAATGTTTGGGCTGGCTTAGTGTTTTTACGATAGATTGGGCTATTGTTTAGCACAGAATGGTGGTTTATTTGAACACCTAATATAAAAAATATTTTATTTTTATAGTTTTTTGTTTTATTTGTTGTTTTACAAAGTTTATTTCAGTTACTTACGAATTGTTTTTATTTTTAGAATTAAGAATTTGCTTTGTCTTATTTGAATTTCATTTATTATATTAGTTATTATTTTTATAATATTTCTTATCATTGAACGATGTCAAACGACTGACTGCTCTCCGATCCACTACTCTTGCGATTCAAGTATACTTATACGTACGTCCGTATTGGGTGTATCTCCTAAAATTAAAGTTGCCAATCGGTATATTGTTCCCGGAATGACAGACACCCGACGATTCCTAGAATTAAGATTACTATTATTTTTATATGCTTAGTTAGATTTTTCTTTGTTTGTTTCAATTTACGTTTATTCATTTTTTAATTTAGTGTTTACGAAACTATTGTAGTTAAAACAACAAGAAATAAAACTTTTTAAAAACGGTATCCGTATCTTATTGTTTATAATTCGTGCTATACAGGTTTTTAACAAAGAATAAAAAACCTATCGTTGTGAATAATAGACTTGCGCGCGAAGAAATTAAATGTATTTTATAAAGAATCTAAAATTGTTGATATCCGTTATGTTGTTAATAAGTTTGTTTTTTAAATTACCAGTGTAGATATGAAGTTCCTCGTATAAATCTAAAAGTTTGGATTTTTTAATATTCTTTAGTATTTTTGTACAATTGAGACTGGTTTTATGATTATTTTCTTTTAGGTGTTGGTATATTGCGGAGTTATTACATTTAAGATGTTCCTTAAACCTGGTTTGGATGTTCCTGCCTGTCTGTCCTATATAAAACCGATCACAATCTTCGCATTCGATCCTATAAATTTTCCTATAACAGCCTCACCACATCAGAATCCGTAGTTGAAGTAAATTTTCAAAACTCTTCAAAAATTACCTTATATCATGTTACCAGAGTTAGATAATGTCAAAATTTTAATCGATGCTGGTGCAACACATTCGGCTATATCTTCAAAATTAGCAAAAAGTTATTTTCAAGAGTATCATTATTATGAACCATATGTAGTAAAAACTATGCATGAATTAACAAAACACTATTATAAATTGAATTTACCCAGCTTTAAAACTTTTAATGATTACGAAAACAATTATTGTTTCAATATAATAGATTTTTCTGAAAAATTCGATGGAATCCTAGGTAGCGATAATTTAGAAATGATGGGAGCTAAATTAGATTATCAATCAAAAACGTTACAAACTAAAAATGCGAGTATACCATTTTATTTTAATAAAACTGTAATTTATCTACCCCAACGAACACGACAAATTGTTAAAATACCTGCAACTAACAAGGAAGGACAATTTTTAATACATCGTTGCGAAATAATAAAGAACGTAGAAATACCTAATGCATTAGTAAGTGTTAATAACTACGAATGTTTAGTAGAAATAACAAACTTTAACGAATATCCTGTACAACTAAATTGTAATCCTGTCGAACTTGAAGAACTTGACGTAAAACAATATGAAACAAACAAAACACTTACAAAACAACAAGTAATTAAAATTCAAAGAGAAAACATTAGTAAAAAGTTACGTTTAGATCATCTAAACAACGAAGAAAAATCGGTGATAAAGAACTTGTTACATCAATATCCAGAAATTATACATGATGAAAGAATTCCTTTAACATTTCATTCGGAAATAAAACACGAAATAAATTTATCAGATGAAGTACCTGTTTACCAGAAGCCATATCGACAACCATATGTTCAACAAAAAGAAACAAAAAGGCAAATTAAAAATTTAAAATCACAAGGGATCATCAGGGATAGTTGTTCCCCATGGGCAAGTCCAATAGCGTTGGTACCAAAGAATTTAGACGCATCCGGAATTCCTAAATGGAGGATGGTAATCGATTATCGACGTCTCAATGATAAAACAATAAAAGATCGGTATCCCTTGCCTAATATTAACGAGATATTAGATAAATTGGGAAGAGCAAACTATTTGGTATAATTTAAGAATAGACATCAAGCTTAAAAATAGCCAATTTTTTTTTACCCGTGTGAAATCGCTCAAATAAGCCGTTAGAAATAAAAAAAAAGTGCGGAAAATTGAAAAACGGACCGAAAAATGAGTTTGAAATTTCGATGTGACGTCACGTTTTCTGACGTCATCAACCATGCTCTACTCGTATATTTACGCAGCACCACTGCTAATTCCGATCGTTTCTTTGTTTTTCACAACCAATCACATTACATTTATTCCATAAAATTGGAAATTTAATAATTTAAACAAAAAATAAAGAATTAACAGTTTCTTAAAACGCATTTCGAGTTAAATAATCTTGTATCTTAGGTATACGACACAACGATTGAAATGTCTTTTCTTACGTTCTACCTGAAACCCCGTTCTCCAATCCCCTTTTTACGTCACATTCGGATCCACATAATTTACTACTTTATATCAGTATTAATTTTATTGATAAATTTGATTTTTTAGCAGAGGGTGGGTCAAATATTGGTATGGTCTTGTTGAAAAAAAAACGTTACATTCGGATCCACATAATTTACTAATTTATATCAGTATTAATTTTATTGATAAATTTGATTTTTTAGCAGAGGGTGGGTCAAATATTGGTATGGTCTTGTTGAAAAAAAACGTTACATTCGGATCCACATAATTTACTAATTTATATCAGTATTAATTTTATTGATAAATTTGGTTTTTTAGCAGAGGGTGGGTCAAATATTGGTATGGTCTTGTTGAAAAAAAACGTTACATTCGGATCCACATAATTTACTAATTTATATCAGTATTAATTTTATTGATAAATTTGGTTTTTTAGCAGAGGGTGGGTCAAATATTGGTATGGTCTTGTTGAAAATAAACGTTACATTCGGATCCACATAATTTACTAATTTATATCAGTATTAATTTTATGATAGATTTGATTTTTTAGCAGCGGGTGGGTCAAATATTGGTAATAATAATAATCTAATAATAATCTTTATTACCGTAATAACATATTACAAAGTCAAATGTAACAACATAATATTTCAATTCAAAAATACTTCTATTTACAAAATTATTTCAAAAAAATCTTCAATGGAATATAATGGTGCTTCCATTAGTACTTCTTTTATTACACACTGGAGCCGTTGTTGTGGTAGCATCCGTATGCGCTGGGGAAGGTGATTAAACAGTTTAATACCCCAGAAAATACTGTTGTCTTGCGTCTTTTTTAACCGATGCATCGGTATTGCAAGTTCTTCTTTTTGTCTAGTGTTGTATTCGTGCTTCTCATTATTGGCAATATGTTTATCAATATTTTGTCGCATATCTGTAATACAATTTAGTACATATACTGAATATATGGTAAGTATACGCTGCTCTTTAAAATATTGTTTGCAACTTTGAGTTGATTTAAGATTGCATAGCGCCCTCAATGCCTTTTTTTGGAGAAGAAAGACTCTTTCTGCTGCAGACGATGCTCCCCAGAATAATATACCGAAAGTAGCAATGCTGTGGAAGTTGGCATAATAGGCAAGTCGCGCTGCAAAGATGGTGGCTACATTTCGTATTCTCCTTACGGTATAAATTGCAGTGTTCAATTTTTTAGAAATGTTCTCTACATGTACTTGCCAGTTAAGTTTGTTATCCAAATAAATTCCCAAAAATTTTAGACTGTTATTCTCTGCCCCAACATTGTTTTGGAAATGCAGGTATTGAGTCTTCTCTTCATTTAATTTTAAACCATTGTTACCAAACCATTTTTTTGCTGCTACTAATGTTAGCTGAGTTTTAGTTTGCAGATCATCCATATTGTTCGCAGTGGATATAAAGGTGGTGTCATCCGCGTACAAGCACACATTGTCATTAGGTACAGAGTAAGGCATGTCATTTACATAAATTACAAACAAGAGAGGGCCCAGGATAGAACCTTGTGGTACACCAACGTTGATATCATACGTTTTAGACAAAGCTCCATCTATTATCACCGTTTGCTTTCTATTGCACAAATATGAAGTAAACATGCTAAGGGCTGTGCCTCTTACACCATAGCAATCCAATTTGTATAGCAGATACGAGTGGCTAACGCTATCAAATGCCTTACTTAAATCGATACTAATCAATTCAACATATTTCCTCTGATCGATTGCCTTGATAATGGATTGTATTATTTCATTAACTCCACTAGTAATAGATCGTCCTTTTATATAACCGTGTTGGTGATCATTGAAGAGCTCAGTCTTCTTAAAAAAATTTGTCAGTCTGTCGGCCAAAACGTACTCGAAGATTTTGGAAATTGTAGGGAGAATCGATATTGGTCTATAACTTGCTGGATTTTCCAGATGTCCCTTTTTGTAGATGGGGCATATTTTAGCAACTTTTAATTCGTCAGGGAACACACCATGTTTTAAACATGCATTTATTAAATATGCTATGTGTTCTGCAATCGCAGGTATAACTTTTTTTAGAAAAACTGTCGAGATTCCATGTATGTCTTCTGTTTTCTTAGATTTTAGTTTCATTGTTACTGTAATAACCTCGTCTTTGTCAGTAGGTCTAAAAAAGCACGAACTGCTATGTGTGTTATACAGAACATTTCCTTCATTAATAACATTTACTCGTTCACATTCTACAGAAGCCAAATAGGAAGCAAATTGATCCGGTGTAATTATTAAGTCTTGTTTTTTCTTCTTAATGCCCCTTGTCTCTGAATTTATTATTTCCCATGTTGCTTTTTGTTTATCATCTGCATTCAGAATCACAGATACATTATACATTTGTTTCTCGTGTTCAAATTGTCTTTTTAACTTCGTCTTATACTTATTGTAAATATCGTATGATTCTTTGTCTTTAAGAGTTTTTGCCATAATACTTCCTGGTATCTTCCTTGGTATGGTCTTGTTGAAAAAAAACGTTACATTTGGATCCACCTAATATACTGATTATTTTGCGAATTTTGTGTAGAAATTAGATTTTGAGTTAGGTTAATTAACATTTAAACTAGTGCGTAATCCCGAAATGTCGGGTCGGGTTCGAAGCAGGGGTAAAAACACAGATCTACACGAGCAGGTAGATGGTAAATAAAGACGTTTAGTCATTATGGGTCAAGAACCAAAATAACATGGGTATATCACCCCAAAATATGCGTTATAATACTAAAAGTTGTTAATTCTTTCATTAAATTTGAGAAAATGTTTTAATTTTTACTTCTTTATTCGTGTTGTGTGCGTGGATCTGGAAAAATAATTTTCTCGGACCTGGGTTATCCATACAATTGTGTTAAATACGTCGTAAGTAAGCTTCGTGACGTCACATTTTGTGACGTCACGTCGAAATTTCAAACTCATTTTTCGGTCATTTTTTCACTTTTCCGCACTTTCTTTTTATTTTTAACGTGTTTTTTAGGCATTTTTACGTCGGTTAAAAAAAAAATCGACGCTTTTTAAGCCTGATGTCTATTCTTAAATTTTTCCACTAAACGTGAAATAAAATCATTCACTGGGTTATTGGGATATTATCGAAAATTCATTAAAAACTATGCGAAATTATTAAAACCAATAACACAATATTTGACCAAGCATAAAGAAATTGAATTCACATCCGAATATAAAAATTGTTTCGAAATGTGTAAAAATTTATTGTGCAACGATCCCATTTTACAATATCCTGATTTTACAAGACCATTCATAATCACCACAGATGCAAGCAACGTCGCAATTGGAGCCGTGCTGAGTCCAGGAACAATTGGCAAAGACAAACCAATAGCTTACGCAAGTAGAACCCTATCTAAAACAGAATTAAAATATTCTACAGTAGAGAAAGAACTATTGTCAGTCGTTTATGCTTGTAAGCAGTTCCGTCCGTATATCTATGGAACAGAATTCACTCTTGTAACCGACCATCGACCTCTATTGTGGATACATAATTTAAAAGACAATAACCTCAAGTTACAACGTTGGAAGATTTATCTCCAGGAATTTAACTACAAAGTCGTATACAAAAAAAGGTAAAATGAACGTTAATGCAGATGCACTAAGTAGAATCCAAATAAATCACATTGATAATGAAAGTATTTTGGCAAACAACGGATCAATAAACTTAGATGATGATAATGAAAGTTTAAATAGCAATCAAAACTCCGAAATAATTAACACAATTCCAATTACTGAAGAACCAATAGACAATAAAAATAATCAACTTTTTATCTATCTACATGAGAAACCAACTGAAGTACAAGTGAAAGAAAACAAAAGAATTTTAAACATCTATATTAATAAAAGAGAAATTGAAACACATTTGCTTCTAATAGAAATGGATGTTTTAGAAACTAAAGACGGATTTCGATACAATCACCAAAAAAATCGAGGGAACATTAGAACGGAACATAAAAGTATCTTTAAGAATGAATTAATAGAGTTAGTGGAAAGCGAGGAAATGTGGTGCGCGTTCTGCTTGAAGCGCCCAAATTTTAAATTAAATTTAAGAGTAGAATGTTCTGAAGTGATTCATCGATTTTTAGCTGATAAATGGATGGTTACAAATTCTTAATGGTAGAAGTAGCTCGTTATTAAACCATTTCAAATAAGGATATTATAATAGTATACAAAAGTATCATTAAGAACATGTTTGTAGATTTAGTGTAAACCGAAACTACTATTTTTAAATAATGTTATATGTAGGGTATGGAAATTTGATAAATAAAACAAATTAAATTCAGGTCAGGGCATTTTAATCTAAATAAATTAAAAAATGAAAATTAATATAAATATAATAACAATGTAAAAAGATTAAACACACTTTCTAATTTATATAATATGGAGACATACGTCTCCGTATCTTTATAAAATAATCCTGGTCCGAGGGACGTATAACCCCTCGGACACTTGTATCGAGGTAGCAGCCTCGACGCGAAAATCGTTTTTGGCACCTTCTAAAATTAAAGATAGAAATGAATTAAATCAATGAAATTAAACCCCGAAGGGAGACTTACTTTTAAATGGGGAAGTAGAAGCCTCCCCGCTAACTCCTTTATTATTATTTTGACTGAAAAAAAAAAAAATATGAATTTTAAACTCAAAACTTAAACTAAACTTTAACAATTTAGAGCCCACCTCTTTTATTATACATTGTATAAGAGAAAATGCGGTAAAACGGTATTGCATAAGGCTTTATACCCTTTACAGTATACCCTTATCAAGTGTTTGTTTTCCTAAGGAAAGAACTTGGCTGCAACGTTCTTATGCAGCAAACCCTTATCAAATGTGGTTACTTAAGGAAAAAGAAACTCGAGTAAAATTCCATAAAATAGATGTTTAAAAATTAAATTTTATTTAAAAAATAATTCACAACGATATAGAGAAATTTTTTGATATTTCTTTATTTGATATCCAACAATTATGGGATGAATCGAATCCCAACCATTTTACGTACAACTTATCCTTCTTCCTTTTCACCACCTTTTCAACGAGGTAAACGTTGGGTTGAGCGGTTCTTTGAAGTTCGAATTCGTAAAAAGCGCCTTTAATCGGCTGGCCACGCACGTCCTCCAATAAATATGAAATTGGATCTGTTATTTTCACTTTAACGATTTTAAACAATTCAGCGGTCCAGTTGGGTAGATATCCTTTATCAAACACATGTTTATATTTACTGATACGAACGGTATCTCCAACTCTAAACTTTCCTCTGCCAGCAATTTTAATATGATTGTACACCGTATCGAGAAGTGTTTTCTCTACGGATTTCGAATTTATTTCCGATGGCTTCATTTTCGTAGTCGAATGTTTCGAACTGTTATATCGAGATGTTATATCTTTTAATAGGTGCACCCAACCCAACCCAACCCAACCCATTTATGATTTCCATATAGACTGAAGAACTTGTATATCCTCTGTTAACGGTTCGAATTACACGTTCAGCCATCGACGCTCTCATAACGCTATACGTTGAAAAATGATTAATTTTAAAATCCGACATTAACAGCTTAAAGTGGCTGTTGTAGAATTCTTTGCCCTGGTCGGTTTGAAGATTTCGAGGTACGCGACCGTCGGTCACGAAGGCATACTGTATCCTAATACAGGAATCTATGTATACCCATAAACCGTTGAGTGGGGAGGTCTCAATCGTTATTAATTGAATCAATTTCGATCGCACGTCATAGTCTGAGTTATGGAGTCACGTAGAGCGGTAGTTGATATTCAGGGGTTTTATATTGACTCTGAATTCATAGTTAAAGAATTCACGCTTCTGGACCTGATCACCGACTATGCCGTACATCTCCACTTCAAGGCCGACAGACCCTTTCGATGCTTATCGGTTCAAGATCAACGTTCCGCCAGGTATTTAGAGCGAAATCACCATAAACTATCGTACATTGGAGGATGGATGGATCTGTCGATGGGGTTAAATTTACTGGATGATATACTGTCGTTCTATGATGAGGTGTATGTGAAGGGCAGCCAGAAGAGGGAGTTTTTGGAAAGCAGACCCTATTGTCGGTTCCGATGTCATCGGAATTTAACGGTCAGGGATATTGCCTCGGAGTTTTCCGAGAAGGAGGTTGAAGAAGATACTAAATTGACGGCAACTTCCAATCCATGCTGGTTCCACAACGATGCTCCCGCAGTTTGCTCGCAAAATAACGCCATAATTTTAAAGAATTTTTTATGTAATTTACATAGACGTGTTATATAAGAATTTGTTAAATTTTTATAATACATATATTAACTTTTATTTATTGTATTTATTTTTGAATCCTTATACATCCTTCACGCATTCACTGTCTAACCTCCATCACGCAAACATGTACATTGCGAGAGTTATTTTAATATATACGCTCTGGATGCTTCCAACCCTAATTTTAATGCAAGATTTGGTGTACGATAGGGGTATGGAAATCTATAAATATCTCAAAGCATTTGGATATTTAAATGGTAATGTGAGCGGTTTTCATCATCGTCATCAAATGGGATATACAACAACAACAATGACGGAAAGGTTACGTAAATTGCAGGGATATTTTCAACTGCCAGTAGAAATCCCTCCTCTCCGCAATAATTTCGACCAATCCCTCAATTCCCGTAAATTATTGAGATGGGGAGGGGATAATTAATTATTAATTAATTAATATACGTACTCGCTGCATACATTTAAATTCAGTTCTACATTGGAAATGGACATCGAGGGAGTGAGCGACGTCTGCGAAGAGACGGACTTGGATTATTGGAATTCAGTCGGTACGCAGTGGAAACGGTATCTTAAACTAATAAAAAAGGAGACTAAATTTATCGGGGAAACGCAATTTTCACGCGAATCTTTCAACATTAAAGTTGGGGTTAGCGTCGCTAGAGGGGGTACAACCTGTGTAAAGTTCGTAGTTAGAACATGTAAAGGTTTGGAATCTCAGTCACATCAAATTACATTTTTACGTCAAGATTGGGAGCACCTAATTTCTACCCTTAAACTGATACGTTTCAATGTAGAGGTTTCCTCACAGACACTACCATTGGCCGAGAGTAATCTAAAGGTTGAATTTGACGATGAAGATTACCTGTATCTAACGTATGTGATTGAGGATTCTGAAAGTGGCGTATTCATACCGATTTTACTTCATTCAACGGATGTCGATAAGATTTTGGCAATGGAGAAGCTAATTACCTATAAAATGAACCTTTTGGATGGATTAAATTTTTGGGAATACATTAAATCCCTACAGCTAGTTGACGACGAAGATGATGATGATGATGATATCCATAACACGACGTCCATTGAAGAATTCTGTTTAAATAATTTATCGGAAATTAATTTTTATGTGATGGAATACTTGGAAATTATAAACTCCGCTACAACAGCTTCTATTTGATCACGTGATCACCTCGTGATATTGTCAGCCGCGCCTATCGTATCACGTGATCCCCTCGTGATAGTGTTCACCTACCACCATAACTCTAATCACACGTCTAGCTGCTTATCAGCTGAACGTTAGCGGTTGTCGCGCGCACATTTACACCGGAATTCAATTTTGCGATAAGATGTTTCTTTGCGAAGTGTGTAACGGTGCGTTTACCTTAAAGCGCAATCTTACCCGTCATATACGCGTAAAACACGGCGATGTGCGGGAATTAAACTTTAAATGCCATATCTGTGAAAAAGGTTTTTCAAGATCTGATAAATTAAAACATCATCTAAGAAGCGTCGATGGATTAAATGTTCAACGTTGTGTTGCGCCACCACCACCTTTACAAAGCACATCAGCCGGTCCGGTTCAACTTGCGTCATCATCACACCCACCACCACCACCTAAACAGCGGCCCTCCAAGCCTTTAAAAAGTATATCAGGGGACACTGTTCAACATGTGTCATCGCCATCAACATCATCGCGTCCTCCGCCTAAACAGCAACCCTCCAATTTATGTCCAATTTGCGGTGTTGACTTTATATCTACCATTCACCTTCGGACTCATCTAAGATTCGAACATGCAACCCCGGTGGAAGATGAAGATAACATCGATAGATTGGAATCCTGTTTTAAAGGTAGAGTTTGTACCTATAGAGTCGCAAGCGTGTTACCCGATGATGATATACCATCGTTCCTAACGAGATCAGAAGGAGCTGTTAAACGGATGATTGAGGTTAGTTTAGATCGATGTGGTCCCTCTATAAAGGTTCAGATTGAGTTTTTTGCGAATTATGTTAAAGCCGCGTATGATGAGAATGGGGATGAAGACGTATTAATGTCCGAGAAAAATTTTAATTGTAAATTTCAAGTTGTTTCGGTGGGTACGGATTTGCATGAGGTGTATGTTGGGATGTGTACGGAAATTTTATCTCAAAGCGAAGAATTTCAAGAACGCGACTCTGGGTGGGCCTTCTTCTCCGTATCTCACCTCCTGCTTAATATTAATAAATTTGAACCTATACCCGAGTCATCGTATATACGTTTACCTCAGGTAATTGCTGAAAAACATGCGTGCGTAAATATTAAAAACTATGAGGACGATGCTTGTTTAGCGTGGTGTTTGACGGCGGCTCTTCATCCTACCAACCTCCATCAAGATCGTACTACAAGCTACCCTCATTATAGTCAAGTACTTAATTTGCGCGGGATTACATTTCCAATAACTTTAAAAGATATCGTTAATGTAGAAAAATTAAATAATTTAAGTATTAATGTTTACGAATTGATAAGTAGTAGTAGTAGTAGTGGTAAATACACGGTGGAAGGACCAATTTATTTTACCAAACAAAGACGTGATATTCATATAAATTTGCTTTATTTATATGAAAACGGGAAAGGGCATTTTGTTTTAATTAAACATCTTTCTAGATTAATTTCAAGTCAATGTACGAATCGTAACGGCTCTATACATCTTTGCGATGGGTGTTTAACGCGGTTTTCATCCGCTGAAAATTTAATCGCACATCACAGTAAAGATTGTAATCACATCAGACCAATTATCCCTACTAAAAATTTAAAATCAAAACCTAATTGTTTCGGCCTATATACCCCCGAAAATATTTTAGAATTTAATAATTATAAATTCGCAGAGATGACCCCGTTCGTTATATATGCTGACTTCGAATCGATTTTACACCCCATCGACTTTTGTGAGCCCAATTCACCTAAATCTTTTTCTGAAAAAGTTGAGATGCATCAACCCTACAGTTTCGCTTATTATATCGTTTCCATGATTGATAGCAGTTTTAATAAATTTGAAACGTATACGGGACTTGATGCATCTCAAGTTTTTATCACAAAATTAATCGGTGATGTTAAATTTATTTATAATAAATACTTGAAAACCGTAAAACCAATGATACTTTTAACAACCGATGAGCAACGTAATTTCGATTCGGCTGAAAATTGTTTTGTCAAAATCCTTTCACATCTGACCAGATTAAGGGGCACGATCATTGTCATATTAGCGGTAAATACCGAGGACCCGCGCATACAAATTGTAATCTAAATTTCAAACTTCAAAATTTTATTCCAATATTCTTTCATAATTTTAGCGGTTACGATTGTCATTTATTTATTAAAGAAATGGCTGATGCGGATGACGATGGACTTGATGTATTGCCGAACAATAAAGAAAAATATATCAGTTTCAGTAAAAGAGTGTTGGTCGATAAAGTAATCAATAAAGATAAACCCGTTGAAAATATCTTTTTTAAATTAAGATTTGTGGATTCATTTAGATTTATGGCATCTTCATTAGATTCTTTAGCCGGCAACCTCGAAATATATGACTTTAACAATATACGTAAATTCTTTCCACACCCGGAACATTTTAAATTGTTAACGAAAAAGGGTATATTTCCCTATAATTATATAACCTCTTTCGATAAACTAAATGATACATCACTACCACCTAAGAGCATGTTTTACAACAAATTAAATTTAGAAGATATAAGCGATGAGCAATATTTGCACGCTCAATGTGTGTGGGAAAAATTTAATTGTCAAAATTTGAAACAATATTCCGACTTGTACTTAAAGACTGATGTTCTTTTATTAGCTGATGTATTTGAAAAATTCAGGCAAGTTTGTTTTAAAACATACGGTTTAGATCCTGCGCATTATTATACGGCACCCGGGCTATCTTGGGATGCCATGTTGAAATTCACTAAAATTAAATTGGAATTGTTGACGGATATTGATCAAGTTCATTTCATTAAAAAAGGTATCCGTGGGGGCATTTCCCAATGCTCCCTACGTCATGCTAAAGCAAATAATAAATATATGGAAAATTATGATGCTAATTCGCCCTCTAAATTTCTAACGTATTGAGACGCTAACAATTTGTATGGGTGGGCAATGTCTCAATATTTACCCGTTTCCGACTTTAAATGGTTGACTGAAAACGAAATTCAAAATTTAGATTTTAATAATATACCCGATGATTCCGATTTCGGGTATATTTTAGACGTGGATATTGCGTATCCCGAACACTTGCACAACCTACATAATGATCTACCTTTCTTAGCCGAGAATTTAATCCCCCCTAACTGTAAATGCGAGAGCGATAAACGATTAATTCCAAATTTATTTGATAAGACAAATTATGTAATTCATTACAGAAATTTAAAACAAGCCGTTGCGCACGGATTAATTATAAGTAACGTTAATA
Organism: Onthophagus taurus; assembly: GCF_036711975.1. Classification (NCBI taxonomy): domain Eukaryota; kingdom Metazoa; phylum Arthropoda; class Insecta; order Coleoptera; family Scarabaeidae; genus Onthophagus; species Onthophagus taurus. The sequence continues at coordinate 27,779,464 of NC_091972.1, read as the reverse complement.
GAGTTTTATCGTTTAAACAATCCCCTTCCAAATTAAGGGGAAAAGTCATATATCGATAAAAATACAGAGTTACGCCAATCGGGTAAAAATGATTTTGAAAAGGATATTTTTAAATTAATGAACAACGCAGTTTTCGGTAAAACCATGGAAAATGTTGATAAGCGAGTTGACATCCGCTTAGTAACCAGTTGGGATGATATCAGGTCTGGCAAAACCGCAGGTAGACCTAGACTTGGAGCTCGGAGTTTAATCGCTAAATTAAATTTTAAAAATGTTAAAGTATTCACAGAAACGTTTTCGGCAATTCAAATGGAGCGTCTTCATGTATCCTACGATAAGCCTCTATACGTTGGTTTTACAGTTTTAGAACTGTCAAAATTATTAATGTATGATTTTTATTATGATTTTTTAAAACCTAAATACGGCAAGGACGTTCAGTTGTGTTACATGGATACCGACAGTTTCACCGTACTAATTAAGTCTGACGATGTGTATAACGATGTTAAATTAAATTTAGATAAATTTGATACATCTAACTACAGTCCCGATAATCGGTTTGACATCCCCTTGCAAAATAAAGCGGTTTTAGGTAAGATGAAAGATGAAAATTGCGGAAACGTAATGGTTTAAATATATTTAAGTAGAAAATAGTATCATTTTTTGAGTATGTTTAATTTAAATTTTTAATATATGTATTAACTTTAATTTTTTGTGATTTTCTCTTCCTCCTCCTCCTCCTACCCTCAATCAGTAATAGAGAACCTATTTTAAGGTAAGTATTATTATTATTATTAATATTATTTCACGATATTGAGTTCAACCCCTGTTCAACAGCCCTGTTCAACCCCTGTTCAACCGACCGGTTCAACCCCTGTTCAACCGGTTCAACCCCCGTTCAACCGGTTCAACCCCTGTTCAACCGACCGGTTCAACCCCTGTTCAACAGCCCTGTTCAACCGACCGGTTCAACAGCCCTGTTCAACCGACCGGTTCAACCCCTGTTCAACAGATGGGGTTGAAAGATTCTAATGGAGCGATTATACATCAGTTAATAATCGCATATAACAGTCATTCAAACGCGGAATTAGTATTAGAAATAGATTTAAGAAAAGTTATTAATACTATAAACACTAATTTTAATTTCATTAATTCAGACGTAAGATTTAGCAACCAAAGTGCAGAATTAATTTTTAAATTACATAATGAAATACGCGATAAATTGGAAATTTTGAGTTTAAAAGAAAGAAATAAAAGAGCACTAATAAATATAGCAGGGAAATTAATAAAAGCCATTACAGGCAACCTTGATGATTCAGATGCAGAAAGGTATGACAATTTGATAACAAAATTAGATAAAAATCAAGAAAAACTTGATCATAGTTTACATTATTTGGCAAAATTGGTAAATAAAACTAATATTCAAGTTCAAAATAATTTCGATCTGATTATAAATAAAATCAAAAGATTAGACGATAAATTAGGGTTATTATGGCTCGATAAAAATGTAAATGAAATTATTGAATGCTACGAAATGACAGCAAGAAATTTGAACGAACTTAGACGTATTAAATTATGCGAAAAGGAGAATTGTACACCCTCTATTAATAACTCCTTCAAAATTGATAGAAGAAATTAAATTAATACACTTGGATGATAACCATAAATTTCCTTTCGATTTATTACTAGAACAAGTTGATATAATTGAACGATATTGAACGATAAATACACGATCATTTTACAGATACCTTTGATAAGTAATGAAATATTTCAGTATTACGAAATTCATCCATTGCCAACTATTGTCAATGATACCTTAATTCAAATTGAAAATCAATTTAAGTTTATAGCATCAAACGAAAATAAATACATTACTGGTAATACTATTTGTGAAAAATTATTTGAAGAACAGTATTTGTGTAAACAACAGATTGAAAGTAAAAATTTGCAAAGTTGCGAATATCAGTTAGTAGTCAGAAATATTTTAAATGAAAATTGTAAATTAATAAATTTAATGATAGTAGATTTTGAAATAATTGAATATGAATTTGGTACGGTAATTGTATTAATTAAAGAAACAGAAATGTCAGAAATTTGTAATAAAATGATAAAAATTCATAAATTAAAAGGCACATATTTAATTAATCGAAAAAATCAATGTATTTTTAAGATAGCTGATAGTATGATTCGTAATTTTTATACTGTTAGTATGAATACGCCATCAATATCAATACCAATTATAAATAAAAATGTATTAAATATAACATTTGATGAAAATAAATTAAAATTGGAGAATCTTACATTTGTTAACAGTAATAATTTAGAAAAATTGAATTCTATTAAAAATTTTGGCGAAACCCATAGTTACATATATACTCTATATAATTATTGTTATAATTGTTTTCGTACTAATTGTGTATTTCATGAAAAAGTTCTTTAAAAGCAAAAATTTTAAAGTTAAGAGAATCCAGGAGGATCCTCAATCTAGGCAAGGAGGAGTTACATTCGCCAATCCTGTAGGGTTGCAATAAAATAAGAAGTAGGAGTTAGAGATAAGTAGCTTCTATACCGATTGGTAACTTTAATTTTAGGACATACACCCAACACGGACGTACGTATAAGTATACTTGTGTGTGTGCATATGCGCCCGGAGTATGTTTGTGGGAGGGGAATCGCAAGAGTAGTGGATCGGAGAGGATAGGAGATATTTCGATTTTAAATATCCCCATAGAAAAAAATTATTGGGGGCTAAATCTGGTGACCTAGGCGGCCAAGTTAACGTTCCGCAAATAGATACACAATTTGGAAATTGTGCGTTAAGATACTCTTTAACTTGCCGGCTGTTGTGAGCCGGGCAACCATCTTGTTGGAACCAGATACTTCCAAATTGAACATTGTCTAATTGTTGAAGCGATGGGATTACGTCATTTTGCAAAATGTTTAAATACTTATGACCATTTAAATTTCCTTCTATGAAAAAAGGACCGATAATATGGTCACCTACTAAGCCAGCCCAAACATTTAATTTTTGGGGATATTGTGTACGAGCCGCATAAACTTTGTGTTCATTGTCACGACTCCAATATCGAGCAACGCTGGGATTATGCCGACCATGCAAAGGAAATGTAGATTCATCGGTAAATAAAATGTTTTTTATAAAATCAACATTTCCGTTGGCCATTTCTATCATAGTAAAGCAAAATTCCGCCCTTGTAATATTATCGTTCTCGCAGAGTTCCTGACTTTTTTGTACCTTGTACGACCTGTACCCGTGTTTCTTTAATGTTTTTAGGACGGCAACATGGCTGATAGCAAACGTCTCCGCAACTTGTCTGCTTGACTGATTTTTATTGCGTTCAACATCAGCACATATCATCGTATCACGTAACTCATCTCTTTTACCCCTTCGTAATTTGTGTTTCTGTGGAGACACACATCCATGTCGCTCAAAGTTTTTAATAATATTTGAAATTGTTCCGCGACTAGGAATTGATCTGTTTTCATAGGCCACAGGAAACAAATTAATTATTTGGGCTACAGAATTGCCACCATAAAACCATTTTATAATCTGTACCTTTTCCGCTACAGTAAACAACATCTTAGTTTTTTTTTTTGCTAGGGTTAACTGCAAAGCAATGCGACTAACTTCGCCTCTCAACAATCTATGAACGATTCAATTTGTGCATTACCCCTACGCTTGTTTATCCCCCACTTAACGACACCGAATATACACACACACGTATACTTATACGTACGTCCGTGTTGGGTGTATCTCCTAAAATTAAAGTTACCAATCGGTATAATTAGATGCACCACTACAATTAATTAAGTCTACTTTTAATCGCTGTACCGTGCGCGTCGGGTCATATGTTAATTTTCCAATAAAATAAAACAAATAAGTTTCAAGTTTAAAAGTTGTTTTGATTTAATTTGAATTTAAATAAAATAAACTCTTTTTAAAAACCTTAACCGCTCGACACGATTTGAAACTTGATAAACATTTTTTCGAATCTCCTGTTGACCGTCCAGCGGGAAAGATTTTATAAAGCTTTCACATTCACCACCTAATTTAATCTTATCTAATGGCAAGAAATGTTCAGTTTGACATGTGGTTTTAAATAATTAGTGCATAGTTGTATAAATAAAGTATTACAGTGCCCTTGTAATTTATGAACTAATATGCTAACTATTTGATTGAAATAATGAATTTAGGGAATTTAAAAAACTTGGAGCATACTTCATGAAATATAAATACCCTTTTAAATACATATTTTTCATGTCATTATGGATAGTTTCTGCACTTTTTAATTTATCCTGAGTTATTGCTAGCAAAAAGAAATGTTCTAACACATTCCAATTATTTACTACACAGTCGTGCCGACTCAACCAACGTGTAATTGCTAATTAAAAAAATGTTTGTTTGCTCTGGTTAAAGTAATCTTGCAACTCCGCTAAAACAGCGCATCGTTTCGCACTTCCTGATACATTTTAACAGAGCTACTAAATGATCCACAACTTGGGTAGCAACATTGTGCTCCGCGAAAAATACAGGAAGTTTAATTTCAGCTCTTTTAATATTATCAACATGTATATCTTTATCATTACTAACAAAATAATTAGCCAATGGTTTTGTCGTTTTAATCGCGGACATATTTTTCAGATGTTTTTGTCTATTAGAATGCCTTAATAACTCACTCTTGCCGCATGTCAATTCTACATTACAAACGGAACATCTAAAATTTAATAATGTTCACACAAAAATATAAATTATTTTATAATTAATTTAATTTTATTGATTAAAGGAAGTGCGACTACCTGCATTTATTTCTATTTTTCTTATCCGCTGTTAACTAGTTTTTAAAATGGGGATCCTGCAACCAACATTCCTGGAAAACTTTGATTCCTTTTTCTTGGTGGAACTTTTTTTGAGCAGGTTCTAAATGTTCCGTATCTGATGAAGAATCTTCAATTTTTTTAAACAATACACTCTAAACAGTACACACAATCCGACTCGGTACTCTACACGGTCTACGATTCTACGCAGTTTACTCTCGTAATCAATTATTGAATATGACATAACATGAAGTAACCTCGATGCGGTAAATACCCGAATTGTTTCGGACAAATTTATTACGTTCGGCAAATCTCTGATAGATGGCGCTATTACTAAATATTGATCGTCTTATAATTAGAAGATAGTGCAAATGTTAAATTACAAAAACATATTTAAATTTTATAATATAATAATTTTGAGAAATTAAAAATCTCTCAAAATAGACGAATATCCCTTTGTTTCTAGGAATACTGAAAAATCTCCCGAATCGGGATATATCCCTCATGTTGGCAACACTGCGAGTCGCATGTTTAGACGAAGTCGCGACGCTGCGTCGCCATATGCAGATTTTTATTTAAAAACACGTGAGATGCACTGAAGCGTACGTCTTCCTACAATTGCGTCTAATACTCGTCTACGACGAGCAGCTCCGTGTGCAGAAGGTCTTATACTGGTTAAATTAATGACTGTCTATAGTAACAAACAAAAAAAATTAGTACAGTAAAACCTCGACTTACGCGGTTTTTTTAACGGTAGCGCTTTTAGGTTTTCGAAATTGGAATTTATTTAACCCTCATAATATGTCAGATCTAGACATGTTAGCTGCTTTTTTCTAACTCTTACAGTTTCCGAGATAGCCCATTCGGACATCGAATTTGAACCACCCTGTACATACATTTTTTTAACAAAATTAATGTTTATTAATCCTTGGTTTTATAATATGTATTCATCGAATTTCGACTTACACGATTTTCGATTTACGCGGCTACTGTCAGTCCCACCTATCGCGTAACTACGGGGTATTACAGTATAACAAATCTACAAAAAGATTCTCCTCAAAAAAAGAATTTAAACAAAATTATAACCTCAAAAGAAAAAAAATAATACGAAAATTGAGTCGGCTGAGTCAATATTGTAAGAGACACTCCTTTAGTGTCAAAAAATAAAATAATAAAAAAACTCGAGCGAACAGGTCGAAAACAAGAAAATAAACTATTAATAATTATGATTCTATACAAAAATATTCAAACCTTATCTGGATATCCTGTTCCTTCTTTTTTCATTTAATTCGACTGCACATGTTGATTAAAGCGGAACCAGGAAAGCCGGACCAAACTTTACCAAAAATTAAACAAGCGTACTACACTAAGGCTCGATAGCAAAAGAAGAAGTGGTGGGAAGAGGAAACGCGGTACGGGCGACCGATATCCGCATCCCCACCCCTAACATTAATAGATCTTAAAAATATCGATAAATTCACCAACGAACGCTCAATGACCTTTAATAATCAACAACAAAAATAAATTAAGATACCCCGCGAGTGTATTAATAAAAATCAGATATCCATTAAAATCATAATAAGCTGATTAAGGAAAGAAAATCAAATGAAAGTAATTACATATGAAATCACATACAGTGTGTCCGTAAGTAGCGGATAAAATCATTATAAACGGTTTATGGAAAAATCCCTGAAACGGGAATTATGCAGCTGCATCCCGATAGCATTTAAGAAACTAATATGATAAGATTAGTAGAAGAACCGTGAGACTCGGAATGAAGCTGTAACAAGATTGGAGACTGTATTGGCCGACTTCCAGCCAATTCCTAGCCCATGGATCACATTTCCAGGACAATAAAATTGATGGCAACTCAAAATTCAAATCAATTCGCTCTTGTATAAGGACAAGAGCCTCCATAACTCAAACCGTAGTAAATATATTTCCAAAATTGAAAGGAGTACTTCCAATGTTTATCGAATTATGTGAACATTTTTTAAATAATTATTATGATAGAGTAAACCCTCATAATTCTATAAATCAATTTTTAATAAACATTAAAAGTCGTTTCGAAGGAGAAGATTTAAATTTTCTTATGTAACCAATATTAAAATTTAACCAATTATCCATGTTGCAAGTGAAAAATATAAAAAAATTTTCAAAAACAGATAAAAACTTCTAACTTGCTTTATTGTAATATATAAATCGGAACCGGTTTCGGAATCAACGTTGCATCATCAGCCGAAAGCTAATAAGAATTAAAAAAATAATTAAAACAAAAACTAATTTTAAAATAGAACAACAACTTACTGTCAGAGAAACTAATAGGCGAGAAGAGATTTATTTAATGATGACATTTGTTGTTAAAGAAAAATATTTTTTAAAGTCGAATCGCAAAATTAAAATTTAAGTTGTTATAAAAGTTAAGTTAAATTAAATTGAACGATGGAAATTAAAATCTTAGTTAAAGTTACAAAAGTGCGAAACGTTGAATGTTATAAAATTGTGAAACACTAAAAATATATATAAATTCTTTTGAATACGAATTTTATTAAACAGTTGATTAATTTTGTGTATAGGGCAGCCATTGTCGCGAGCCAGTTTGTAAATGAAGTTAATTTCTTTAATTTTATTACGTTCAGATAAAGGATAATCAAAAACTCTGTTAATTAAGAAACGAAAATTAGCAAATTTGTGTTGATGTGGATGTAATGAATCGTAAGGAATGGTAGTTGATATAGTGGAGGGTTTCCTTAAGATATTATACTCGATTAGACCAACAGGATTTCTAGTTAAAGTTAAATCTAAAAAGTTAATCATTATGTTTTTCAATTTCTAGAGTAAAATTCAGTTTAGCATGTAAATTGTTAATATAATCATGAAAGTTGTTAAGAATGTTGATATCGCCTCTCCAAATGCAAAAAATATCATCCACATATCTGTACCAAGCTACAATATTCCCCAAAAGATGTTTTTAGAAGTTTTTATCTGTTTTTGAAATTTTTTTTAATATTAAAATTGACTGCACTAGATTCAGAAAAAATCCTACACGAAGAAATTGCAAAAAATTTAGATCTTTAGACCCGTTTCAGGGATTTTTCCATAAATATTCAGTACAACATGTTTCGGCTAACAAGTAGCCTTCTTCAGGTACAACTGAAATTAAAATTAAACAGTTGGTAAAAAAAATTGATATAAAAAACGGAATAGTTACCGTCAATGTGGTACACATATGAGTAATCGGGAAATCGTATATATATACAGGCTGTCTCACGTAACTGGTTCGTTAGCATGGGTTGTTCATTCTAAACTTTCAATCTAAAATATTTTCAAGATGGCCACCACTTCCGGTCTACCGGAAGTAGACCACAACTTCGTTATTTTAAATGGATAGCTATAGTTTTTATTACACCTTTCAATTATACATAAAAAATATGTTGACTTTGATAAAAGTTGTTGGTACCTACCATTTTTTGTTTTTAAGTTATTTTGATTTTAAGCTTTTTTTGGCAAATTTTACCATGCTCTTTAAAAGCCTATATCTCAGTTAACGTTTATTAAAAAAAACCTCTAAATTGGCACGATTACTCTTCAGATGTTGCCAAATAGATTGTCATTTCTTGTATCAGAGTATCTTATCTTAGGCTGGTCAAAAATTGAATTACCGTTTCTCCATATTCAATGGCTAGAAAGTCGAAAATATTATTTATTGACTATTTATTGTAGTTTCCCTGATATTGGGACATTAATCAAAGCATGCACGGAATGCGAGAAAACGTTTGATTTTTTTATTAGAAGGCAATGGAATTTTGACAGTTTTTGGTCCATATTTGTGTTATTGTTGTTGTTACTTACTTTTGATGACGAGTGAAAGTCATTGTATATCATGGCAAATTATTCCAACGCCGATATTTTAAATTTGTTTTATATTCATGGCAATGGCCTCCACGATCTCCAGATTTAACACCATTGGATTTTTATTTGTGGGGTCACTTAAAAAATCAAGTGTACAATTCACCGATCAACACACGACAAGAGTTGCGTGATATAGTGATGCGTGCACTACGTACTATTGATGGCGACCAACTTCTACGGGCCACAACCGTAGAAGTCGAAAGAAGAGTTGAAAAATGTTTAATGGTGAATGATCAGCATATCGAACAGTTTTAATTTTTTTTATAATTTTAAGTTTTTGTTTTTTTATATGTTATTCATTCTAATTTCTGTTATTAAATTATTGTTTTTCATTGTTTCATTTATTCGTTTTTCTGTTGGTTACTTTTGGTAAATAAAAGCGAGCAAGCTAAAGGTTATTCAACCATAGTTAATTGTAGAAATAATAGCAATAATAATTTAAATAAATTAAACGATGAACTGTCAAAATGTCTTGGCCTGCTAACAAAAACACAAACGGGCTTTGGGATTTTATGTCTGATTTTGATTAATTTTCCAATATCGGGGAAACTACAATAAATAGGGATAGGAATGTTTATAGATAATTTGTAGAGAATTAAATTCCCTTTCCTGATAGGGTAAAGAAATATGGGGTGTTCCATTTAAAATTTTCGACTTTCTCGCAATTGAATATTGAGAAACAATAATTCAATTTTTGACCAGCCTGTATAAGATTCTCTGATACAACAAATGACAATCTATTTGGCAGCATCTGTAGAGTAGTCGTGCCAACGCAGAGCTTTTTTGAATGATCGTTAGCTGAGATATGGGCTTTTAAAGACCATGGTGAAATTTGTCAAAAAACACTTAAAATCAAAATAACTCGAAAACAAAAAACGCTAGGTACCAACAACTTTTATCAAAGTCAACATATTTTTTTACGTATAATTGAAAGGTGTAATAAAAACTATAGCATTCCATTTAAAATAACGAAGTTGTGGTCTACTTCCAGTAGACCAGAAGGCGTGGCCATCTTGAAAATATTTTAGATCGAAAGTTTAGAATGAACAACCCATGCTACCAAAATTTCAAACCACTACGAATGGTGGAACCTTAAAAAGTTCTAACGAACCAGTTACGTGAGACACCCTGTATATAAATCATTTCATTGAAGTAAATTAGAAAAGGTCACTCAAAGAACATGTTAAAACCCTTCAGAAAAACAAAAGAGTCGAACCACTACAAGTGAATTTGAAAAACTTAAAACTTAACTCAATGAACAGAGTTTATGTAACTTACTTGAAAAGGACGAAAAACAATACTAACAAAATGTTCAAAGAATGTCAGTTGATCTAAAAGTATAAACGCGAAAGTACAACAGTTAAAGAACGACTGGTCTTAAAAATAAGGAAAAACAAGAATGGGACGCGTGCTATACAGGTTTTTAACAAAGAATAAAAAACCTATCGTTGTGAATAATAGACTTGCGCGCGAACAAATTAAATGTATTTTATAAAAAATCTAAAATTGTTGATATCCGTTATGTTGTTAATAAGTTTGTTTTCTAAATTACCAGTGTAGATATGAAGTTCCTCGTATAAATCTAAAAGTTTGGATTTTTTAATATTCTTTAGTATTTTTGTACAATTGAGACTGGTTTTATGATTATTTTCTTTTAGGTGTTGGTATATTGCCGAGTTATTACATTTAAGATGTTCCTTAAACCTGGTTTGGATGTTCCTGCTTGTCTGTCCTATATAAAACCGATCACAATCTTCGCATTCGATATCGCTAATTTAGCGAATATTAACTAATATATTTTCCGTCTGTTTTAGATCCGATGAAGAGGGTTAAGGAAGATTTCCAGGAACCTCAAGAAGCCCGTCAAGTTCACCGTTCACCATTCGCATTCGATCCTGTATACTCCACTTAACTCGGACTTAAAACGGTGTTTCTTATTAGTTAGCATATGACCTAATTTCTTATTGGAAGAGAACGCCGTAGATATGTTAAACTTTTTGAGGTGTTTAGTGATTTTATGCTGTATGGAGGGCGCAAATGAGGTTATTATGAGGTCATCGTTTTTGACCTTTTCTCTTATGGATTTTATGTTTTTTGTGATCTGTCCACAGATCACAAAACTCGATCCGGGGACATACTGTATATAATATACAGGTGTCAGATAAAAAACGCGCCAAGCTGTAACTGTGTCATTTACATTCCGATTTTCATGAGCGAGGTATCAAATGAAATGGTTTGAGGAAAACTATGATTCATGCTGCAAATAAACTTTTTCAACGCCATTTTCAATTTCAAGTGATTATCAACTTTTGATTTTCAAATTGCTCGGTATGTTTTTCGTCATGTTATTGGATAGAGATTTTTTTTCTGAACCCATTGCTGTACAATACATTAACATTAATTGTAATTGTAGTAGAGAAAAACATTAAAATAGTTTCCGAACATTCTCTTAAAGTCACTTGTGCCATACTGTAGTGTGCCATGGGAAAAAATAATCATTTACAACTGCTTCAGGCATTGATATATCATTTAATGACTGTTATCAGTTTTGCACGTTATTTTTTTCTATGGCACACTACAGTATTGCAGAAGTGACTGAGATAATGTTCGGAAAATGTTTTAATTGTTTTTCTCTGCTAAAATTACAATTAATGTTAATGTATTGTACAGCAATGGGTTCAGAAAAAAAATCTCTATCAATAACGCGAAGAAAAACATACCGAGCAATTTGAAAATCAAAACTTGATAACGCTTGAAATTGAAGCTGGCGTTGGAAAAAGTTTATTTGTAGCATGAATCATAATATTCATCAAACCATTTCATTTGATAACTCGCTCATAAAAATCGGAAGGTAAATGACAGAGTTATAGCTTGCGGCGTTCTTGTGTGACAACCTGTATATACAGGTTAACATTCTCTGTTAAAATTGTATTCAAAATGGATGTATTGTACATCAATGGATTCAGAAAAACAATCTGTATCCAATGACGTGAAGAAAAATATACGCAGCCATTTGAAAAACAAAAGTTAATAATAATAGTTGATGTAGAGCGCAAAAAATATGAATGGACGTAAATTGAAATGAATTTGGTGACAATCTTTGATTATACAGCGTGTCTTCCGCATCAGAGCATTATACGGTTGTAGAATACATTATTCTGAAGCGATCTTTCTAATAAAATTTTTTCGAAATGTTTATAATAACCGCACGGGAACTGTTTAACGACGACCAATAACGGACGACTTTGATTCATCGAAAAAGTTTATTTCTCTTTCCATGACGAATCTATTGGTGAGTACACGTGGGAAACGAGTTATCATCGGCGTAGCGGACCGGCCGAGGGTGGCACCGATTACCTGAGTCTGATTTGCGATCTGCTGATTGGACGAAAAACAGTTCCTTTAAACAGTTCCCGTGCGGTTATTATAAACATTTCGAAAAAATTTTATTAGAAAGATCGCTTCAGAATAATGTATTCTACAACCGTATAATGCTCTGATGCGGAAGATACGGGACACGCTGTATATAATATGGATTGACCCAACGAGAGAGATAGCTTGCGCAAGGTGATCGAACCGAGATAGACATAGAAGCGTACTGCCATATAATGGGTGTACTGATAGAAGTGAGATAGATATAGAAGCGTACTGACATATAATATATCTATCTTTGTTACACTTTCACATTATCGCTTTCCATCTGCGTCTATTCACCTTGAGCAACATTTTTGTTAGTAGATATATTCAGTTAGCTCAATCCATATTATACATAATCAAAGGTGACAATGGTGTGGTCGAGCAATCCATGTACTTACAAAAAAATCAAAACTAATGCTGATAATAATATTGAATAAGTAAAGTAAAAAAGTAAGTGTTTTTCTTTTAAGAACAAAAGATAATAGAATACAAGGTTCTAGGACGATAACAAAGAAAAATAAAGTAAAATAATGTCCGATGGCGAAACACACCAGTGACTCACACAACAGACAAGTTTGAAATCCTTCGGAGATTTCGTGCATTTTCAATTTAAACGAAAATGAGAAGGTCACCATTTGAAGAAAAAATGGTGAGTTAAAACGCGTTAAAACGTTTAAAAGGGTTTAAATCTTTTTATAAATTCTGTTGAGGTTGGTAATTTCATTTATTTACGGTTGGTATCATTGCTTTGATTTGTGTTGTCGCAAATGGATGACAGTTTTCTTTGTACAGGCTGTTCTACATAATTCAATTTTTCAAACAATTTTTTTTAATCTTCATTTAGAACCTCAAAGAGTATTTACAACTCCAAACACCGGAGAGGAATTCAATTTCTTTAAACCGCGTTTATTATTGTTATTGTAATAATGGATCCAAATTGTGTTGAGGTGAGTACGCTTCTTACTGCGTAATTAATTACGTTAGATTTTATTACGTTTATTTAAAAGGAATTGGCCACTTCCATAATTGAGACGAGTAAATATGAATTGGACGAGAAAGCAGCTACTGCTGAAATGATACAGTTCTTTGCTGATGTACATACATATAATGTATGATAAAGAAATGTTGAGGTAATAATTTGTTTCTTTTAAATTATAACTCCATCTAATTATTTATTTTTAAAAGGATTCTGGTTATTTATTGATTAAGAGGGATGCCTGGATAAAGAAGATGACCTCAGCCTTTACATAAATCCGAACAAAAAGGAAGTAAAAAGGATATTCTCAAGCGATCATCCAACGCAACTTGAGAGTAAGATTGTAATATTCCAAGCTTTTATCATCAAGGTTTAATTATAAATATATTTTATGAATGTTTTTGTTGTTTTAGTAGATCAAGGGATGAAACCGTACTACATGTATTTTTTATGTATTTCTGGACATCTCCAGTGCAGTGAAGAAAGGATTTTTATTCAGTCTTGTTTATTATCAAGTGGTATGTATTAAATATAATTTTTTTTTAAATTTTTAATTTTCAGTATGCAATTTCTATAATGTTTTCTCGCCTCTAGAATTTTCAATCAAGTAATTTTTTTATATCAATCAATAATTTAAATCAAAAGAGAAATGAAAATCAAAATCTGGTAACTAAAAACTAATACATTCTTAAAAAAAACAAAAAAAAAAAGCAATGCATAAAGTTTATATAAAAATTCTAATTTGCTGGCTTTTTTTCATTTCCAATTTGTTACTACTGAAGCTAAGCACACAGCACATAACAATTGTTTTGGGAGAAGTTTTTCACTATTAGGCCATTGCACAGCAGTAACATTATACAGGGGTGTTTCGGTGACTGGGGGAACAAATGTAACCACATATACTAGAGTGAAAATGATGATAATTCATATAAAAAAGAATTAGTAAAAGTCCTCAAAGATACAGACCATCAAAGTTAGGAAATTTTAACACGTTTTTCTAAATATCTTAAACATTATTTATGGTAAAGCGTTGAAATTTGGTACTGTGTAAACTAATATCACAGAAAATCATTAGGCAATTTTTGAGTTGGATCGGTACTCGGGAACAATGCTATACAAGCTGTTCCTAAAGTTTATTCGCTCAGAACTTTTTTATTCTATCATAACCCTACATTTATTTTTGCAGTTTCTAATAGTAAATTTAGTTTAGAAACTTTTATCACTCGTAGGGAATATTGATAAAAACCACGGTTTTTGTATTAAATGCAAAAATGTTAGGCTCCGAATTCAATAACACTAAAAAAAATAAATAAATAAATCTGAATCTGAATTGGAAATCGAACTCAGCTGTCATAACTATTATGTATGTATGCAACATGTCCAAGTGTGGATTTAGATAAATCACATTTTTAATTTCTTTTAGTTGGTTTAATAAAAGAATCCAAAAACAATAAATTAAAAATCAACAAAAAAACCACAACACTAACAGGAATAATAAAAAAGTACATAAAATAACAAGATAAGTAATAAAAAATACTAAAGGAAATGTTCAAAAACTTAGATTTCTTTTGTTTTAGTGCTACTATTGACACCGGAACAGAACATTTTTGCATTTAACATAGAAATGGTGATTTTTATCAATATTATCTAAGAGTAATAAACGTTTTTAAACTAAATTTACTATTAGAAACTGCAAAAATAAATGTAGGGTTATGACAGAATAAAAAAGTTCTGGGCAAACAAACTTTAGGAACAGTCTGTACAGCATTGTTCCCGTGGACCGATCCAACTCATAAATTGCTTCACAAATTTTACATGACATTGATTTATACTGTACCAAATTTCAGCGCTTTACTGTAAATAGTGTTTAAGATATTTGGAAAAATGTTGTTACATTCCGAAATTTTTATGTTATGTGTGGGTGACTTGTTTATGTGTAATGGGTTATGAGTTGCATACATTCGGAACTTATTTATTATTTTTATTTACTTTGTTTACATTTTGTTTGTTTATAACATTTTATTGTATTCTCTTTCAGCAACATATTCTGAGTATTCCTTTTTTTTTCTTTTTAACTCCTATCACTTTAAAATTCTCCTTTTTGCTTTTGAGAAGGTGTCGTAAATTCATGATCGTTCTATCTTGCGCAGACGTAATTTTTTTTGATATTTTCGATTTTTGGGTATAAAAGACCATTGGCGGAAATTCGTACTTCTTATAAAGAATTTAGAAGTCGTCTTCAAATATGTGCCGAATTGGGAGGAATAACATAGTGTGTTATTACATAAATTTACATTTAAAATATTTTATGCAATTGACCCTAATTGACCATATTTTAATTTGATTTGTTTATTTTATTTTATTGGTTTCTATGGTTACATATTGTAAATTGAACTTGAACAGTTTTTAATTTAGGAAAAGTATAATTTTTTACACAAAAATGGGAATAAAAAACTTCTATAGTTAGAATATAAAGTTCGTGCGATTTACTGGTTTGAGCATATCCGACGCATTATTTATGCTGCGATAAGTTTGAAAAATCAGTAATATATTTTTTTTCCTCTTTGTAACTCGATCCGGGGACATACTGTATAGCTGCAGCAAGAGCAGCACGAGCGATAGTATATTTGAAGGGAATCTTACAAAAGTTAAATGAAGTGTATTGTTAACAGACAATCAAAGTGGGAATGTACTACAAATGAAAATTTTCCAGATGTACTAACAAAGGTTGTGACTAAAGGTTAAGACAGATTAGAATACTTTAAGACGGGAATACGTTTAAAACAATTGTAGTTTAACTTTAATACCAAAATTGCGGGGGAGTGTTTAGGAACGTACCCAATCTGTAGGGACTTATGGACGTTTAAGTTTTTGGGGTTGGATAAAATGGATAGAGATAACAAAATGAATATGGTTCTTATTCAATAAGTCAAAGAACATCGCGTTCAACAACCGACCCAAAAATTTTAAAAACCCCCAAAATGTCGTAAAATTGACCAAAACGATGTGAGTGAAATATATCAAGAAGGAATCTAAACTTTAGCCGATCATCCGCGACCTCTCGTAACGAATAGGGAAAGTGAAAGGAGTAGGAATCTCGAATTCCGTTGCTAGAAACATACAAAACAATAAGAGAATAAATATATAACATAAATAAGTAATTAAATTTTAATTAAAATTATTTAGTAGAAACTAAGGTGATTAAGAGAAACGTAATAGAATGTTGTTTTGTTTTTAATTTATGTAGTTTATAGTAGATATTAGATTTTCGTTTCCGTTCAATGTTACAAAATATGTTTAAAAGCAATATTTTATTTATTTTAAAAGAAGGCAATATCAGAGTGAAGGTTTTTGAAATGAAATGTTTCTTTAATGTTGTTTTGTACCAAAACGTATCTTTTAGAATAAATGTTAGGTTAATATAAGTACGAAGGCTTTCACGGCCCGTGTGAATTAAACTAAAATTAGAACTAAAACTAGAACTAACTAAGTGAAGTCACTTCGAACCAGTTTCTGAAGAAGGTTGCAACATGGCATCCGAAACGTCAAACCTTTTATTAAAAGACGCACGGCAAAACCCGAAAGTTTCTAGTGTTAGTTCTAATTTTAGTTTAATGTTAGGTTAACTTTTATTCTTAATTTATTCTCTTTCTTTTATGCTGTTCTTAATGTGTGCCGTTTCCGATTAGTAGGGTCTACTATTACGATGTTTTAACTCCAGGTCATTTTCTAATTGTACCTTTTAAGAAGAATGGTTGAAGATTTCTAGAAAAATTGGCAGAAATTTTAAACAATTATTCCGTTCTGCAAGCGACTAATCTTGTTGGTTTATTTTTTTTTATTTAGGGTAATTTTCTATTTATTTTTTTGTTACAGCAACGGAATCTGAAACAATCCCCATCTGTACATTACCGTCGTTACCACATTTACTTATTTTTATTAATTAGTTTAATTTTTCGTGTTGATTCAAATTTTAAAGTTTAATTGTTATTTTTTTCTTCTTCAATCTTTAGTTTTGTAAAGTAAATTTATTAGGAAATAATTTAGGGAATATTATTATATTATGTCATTCATGAACTTTTTTTTAATTCCGGTTTTGGAAAAATTTTAGCGGGAGGTCTTCCTCTTTATCACCAGACTTCGTAAAGAGAAGAAGCATGGGTGAATTTTTGCTAAGTTATTAGTTCGACATTTTGGAATTTTTGGGTGGGCTATTTTAGCATATCTATGTACGTAGTAGAGTGATCATCCACTGAAAATTTTGTTATCTTAACTTAAATTTAAGAAAAACACTTCAGAACAAGTTCGAAGTGTTTCGCTTCGAACTTGTTTCTGAAGAAGGTTGCAACATGGCATTTCGTCAAGCATTTTTTCAAAAGACTAGTAGGTCTAGTGTTAGTTCTAGTTTTAGTTTAATTAACACCGGCCGTGAAAGCCTTCGTACTTATATTATCAACCTTTATTTTGAGGATATTAACAAACAAATCAAAGATCTTGAACGGTGAACGTGGCCGTTTTCATCGGACCTAAAACTAACGGAAAATACATACATGTTACATTGTATTCACTAATTTAGTGATATCGAAAGTGGAATTGGGAAGGACAGTCGGATTCCTGGATCGTCAGACGAGAAGCAGCCTTGGCCGTTTAGGGCGAAGGTGTTCAACGTTGTAATCCGTTAATCCCGCTAGGAGGGGATTGGGGTGGTTTTCGAGCCGCGTAAACTCGGTACTGGCCTTGTCACGAATGAATTCCTCGATGCTCGCCATCTGGGAATCATTGTGCAGTGTCACATTACTGACAAACCAAGGTGCATCAAATGCCACCCTTAGGACCTTGTTCTAAACAAGTTGGAGTTTTTGCACGTGCGAGTGCGCGGCGTAACCCCAGACGGAAGAGTCATCGTAGGAAGGATCTTGACAACTTATATACAACTTACATGGATCGCACTTATATTACCTACTATTAACCCGGCGACAGTGTGTTAGGGTATCATATACCCCAGACGTCTTAAAATGCGCGCCATTCAATTCGATGTGTAAATGTTCCACCAGGGAACTCAATACCTTCCTTTAATAGCTTAAAGCATCTGTAGTAGTCAATATCTTACTCGATACCCCACCGCACAGGTAAGTGTTTATCAATATATATTGTGATGTTTATTTATTTTCTTTTACTTATGTATTGTGATAAAATTAACCATCGTTTAGTTCACCGAGAGAACATAACCTAGAAATTTTGACAGAGAGATTTTTTGTTGGTGGAAATCTTATCTAAAATCGTTTAGTTTGCTTCCAAAAGTATCAATTAATATAGTCCAGCTCCTAAAGCACATTTTTCATCCATCCTTTGATGTTTTAACGTTATTTTGAGGAGGAAATCCTTGATTTAAAATTGAATTTTTCTAACTTTGCTCATTGATGAAATTTGGCGTGTACTCCAATGTATGTCTGAAAACAAGAAAAGACAACGTTGAATATGAAGTTTTATTACGATTAATAAAGGAATAAGGGAGAAATCAACGGAAAAAAAATTTAATTTTGAAGGTTAGTTCCGAAAAAATACGAGAGATGACGCTAGTTTCGATGCAAGAATTTTGAATTTTGAAAAAGGCGCGAACCTAAGAACCAATCAGAAACGAGGAAGAAACAGTTGGAGTGCCGGGGTATATAAAGAAATCGCGAACAGGCAGCGAGAGAGTCGTCGTCTGACCAGCGTTGAATCCACGTCGTCAGAAAAAAAAAAATTTTTAATCTTCGAGAGAGATAACCTTTAAAATTAAAATAATTTTATAAAGCCAATTTAACCAACGATATAAAAAAAGAATCAACCTACAACTTATTCCGAGAACTCCTGAAACGTCTTCGAGATCATCCGAAATCCGAAGAACAGCAGTCCAATTTTCCATCAGAAGAATCCTGTAGACAATCCCGTATAATCCGTAAGAGAAACCGGAAACTATGAGGAATCCTGTAACCAATCCAGAAAACTAGTTCGTGCTCCGAAACCAAGAAACAATCCATTATCCTGATACCACATTGAATTCCAATCCTTTCTTTTTCGCAGTGAGTTGGATGATAATTTATTTTTCTTATTTAACATAACCTACAAAAGGAAAATCAACGAATCAAACTCAAAAGACACCTCACAAGAGTTTCCTTATAATTTTATCAATACTTACTTGTGGGTAAAGATTTTTTCAGTGTGTCTTGTATAACTTTCTTTTATTTAACACTATTTTTCCAACGAGTTTGATTTCGATTTAAGGCGTCAGCCATTTGTTATTTCTAAGAACGGATATAACGAGTTTTTATCCTGCTCTCTCTCTCTCTCTCTCGAAAGAATAAACGTGTTCTCTCTCAGATCGATGTTTCAGTTGATTATCGCAGTTTTCTATTTTATTTAAAAGTTACCTCTCGTCAATAGGCATTGTTGATAAAGTAAATTTAGAAAAACATTTTTATTTTCGTTGTTCATAAAACGTGTTAATTTTGTTAGTTTAATTAAAAGAATTTTTTGTCGAACCTTATTATTTTTCTTTTTGAACCTGAACTTGCCCGAAACCCTGAGTTTAACAAGATTCTCATAGCTAAAGAAACCCCAATATATAATATGTAATCAATCAAAACACTACAGTATTTGACAAATTTGCATAAACAAGTGGAAAATGACTGACTGCAGCTTCGACACGGTTAACATTTTTCTGCTAAAATCTATACAGACTCTGAATACAAATGTCGATATAACATTTCACAGGTAATTTGTTTTCGCCTTCAGTTTTATGGCAGGCCATTATGAACGAGCACAGGCACGATTATTAGCTCTCTGGAAAGAGGTTGAAGAAGCCGAAAATCCCATTGGCTCCGAAAGTGAAGACGAATCTGATTTTGTATGTGACAGTAATCATAACTCTGATGGTGAGGAGGATGCGAAGAAGTAACTGAAAGTGAAATACCAAAAATCTGTCGAAAATATTTAGGCAAGGATGGTAGAACATGGGCTTCACAACATTTTCCCAAGAATGTTCGCACGCGTAGAGAGAATATAATCACACACCTACCAGGCATAAAAAGTACAGCCAAGAATGCTAAAACACCAATTGAATGTTTCAATCAGTTTATAATTTCTGATATGGTGGACTATATTGTGATGTGCACCAATATAAAAATACGACAGAAATCTGTTTGCTACGATGAAAATCATCAATACGTTGTACGGGATACGAATGCAACAGAAATAAGAGCTTTATTCGAGCTTCTCTATCTGGCAGTAGTTTTCAAAAGTTCTAGGCTAAACCTTGAGGAGCTTTGGTCGACAGATGGAGCTGGGATAAGTTAATTCAGAGAAACAATGTCTTTGCAACGGTTCATTTTCGTGCTGTCTTGCTTACGCTTTGACAACATAAATAATCGTGCGGAAAGGAAAAATATTGACAAGATGACAGCAGTGAGGGCATTATTTGAGAAATTCGTTGAGAATAGCCAGGATTCGTTTACTCCAAGCGAATATCTCACCATTGACGAAAAGTTAGAAGTATTCAGGGGTCGCTGTGCTTTTCGTCAATATATGCCCAAAAAGCCAGCACGACGTTATGGTTTGAAAATATTTGCACTTGTAGATGCAAAATCATACTTTATTTATACGACAAATACGACAGAACTTCGATCGTTTCTAGGAGCTATTTCATATTATGGAAAGTTTATTCCAAATCTTTATGTTAGATGTACACCTCTATATGAACTTTTAAAAAAAGGACAACATGGGATTTGGTCTAAAGAGAACAAAACAGTTTTTGAAGATTTAAAAT
The DNA here is from genome assembly GCF_036711975.1 of Onthophagus taurus. Taxonomy (NCBI): domain Eukaryota; kingdom Metazoa; phylum Arthropoda; class Insecta; order Coleoptera; family Scarabaeidae; genus Onthophagus; species Onthophagus taurus. The sequence continues at coordinate 27,758,522 of NC_091972.1, read as the reverse complement.
TAATTCTGTCTTCATCCGATACTCTTATTCATTATAACCCTCAATGGCGAATAATAATCACGAGCGATGCGAGTGACAGAGGAGCAGGTGCGGTTCTTTTTCATGAATGCCCTGATAGAAAATTACGTCCAATTGCATATGCGTCAAGAAAATTTACAGATGTTGAAAAAAGATATGCTACGATAGACAAAGAGGCATTGGCGATTATTTTCGCCGTCACAACATTTCACCAGTATATCTATGGTCGTAAGTTTTCAATATTCACTGATCATAGACCGCTTGAAAAGATTTTTGGTGAAAATCGTCAAACACCGAAAATAGCGAGTAACCGACTTTTACGATGGGCGATTATTTTGAACAGTTACGATTACTCAATCATTTACCAGAAAGGAAAAGACAACGCACCCGCAGATGTTTTATCACGTCTACCTACTAATAATGACGAACCTTCTGAAATAGAAAATATAGGTGGGCCAAAACGAGGTCATCTATTACGATTAAGACTACGACATCTTGCTGTGAAAAAGCGGAAATTAAAAGATGAAACTAGTAAGGATGCTACATTTGAGAAAATATCTAGATTTGTTTACCAACATTGGCCAGAAAAGAAAGAGATTCCAACTGATTTACATTCTTTTTTCGAAAAGAGGGAAGAACTGTCAATAGAAGAAGGATTACTTAAGAAGGATCGGTGAAAGCAACGACCCCTGAGGGACGCCAGCAGTTAGGATTCGTTCTATCGAACGCGTACCGTTCAATTTGATGCGCGCCTTCCCACCGCCAAGATAGGACGCAATCAATTGAACCAACGCCAGGGGCACGCCCGCTTCTAGCATTTTGAACAAAAGTCCTTCATGCCATACTTTGTCGAACGCCAGGGCAACATCGAAAAGCGCCGCACAAGTGCTTTACTTTCGATTGAAGCCTTCGGTTATGTATTCGACAAGTCGCAATACCTGGTGTACGGTGGAATGTTTGGGTCAGGAACCAAACTGTTCGTCCTGAACGAGCTTAAGATCTTGAATTGATCTTTGTAGCCTCGTCTGGACGATCCTCTCGCATACCTTGCCGAGACAAGAAAGCAAACTGATGGGCCTGTGGCTTCGCGGGAACGTTAGGTTCGCCCAGGGTTTCGGTAACACGACGACATCCGCGCATTTCCACTTGGTAGGGAAATGCCAGGATTCGTTTACTCCAAGCGAATATCTCACCATTGACGAAAAGTTAGAAGCATTCAGGGGTCGCTGTGCTTTTCGTCAATACATGCCCAAGCAAAAGCCAGCACGTTATGGTTTGAAAATATTTACACTTGTAGATGCAAAATCATACTTTGTTCCCAACTTAGAATTGTACGTGGGACTGCAACCTGATGGTCCATTCAAGTTGAGCAATAAGCCAAACGATGTGGTTCTTAGACTTATAGCTCCAATTTCCGGCACAAAACGAAATGTAACGTTTGATAATTGGTTCAGCAATTATGATCTGATGCTAACACTGCTGAGACAACACAGAATTACACCCGTCGGGACGGTTAGGAAGAACAAACGGCAAATACCCGAGAGCTTCATTTTCAAGTAGTGAAAAACAGACCAGACCATTCCAGCAAATTTGATTTTCAAAAAGGTATCACTTTAGTTTCCAAAAAGGTAAAGTTGTACTTCTTATGTCTACGTTACACCATACTCCAGATATTGATGAAACTACTGGGGATAAAAGAAAACCGGAAGTAGTTTCGTTTTATAATGCTACAAAAGGTGGCGTAGATGTCGTTGATGAGCTGTCGGCGAGCTACGATGTACCTCGCAATAGTAAAAGATGGAAAACATTGGCCATACAACTGTTGACTGAGCACAAAGCAATCAGAGCTCTGAATAAAAGGCTCCCACGTGAATTGCAACTCCCCAGGCCAGTAGACGAAATGAACGTTTATGAACCACCGGGGAAACGACATAAACTATCTAGAAGATGCGAATTTTGTCCTAGGAAAAGTGACAGAAAAACATTTTATAGATGTGCAAAGTTTAAAAAAACTGGTTGTTTAGAACATTCTGTGGTATCGTGTGATGACTGTAGCTCGGGCATTAATGAATGAAATCAGTTTCTGCTTTCTATTTTCCAATACAGTAAAGCTCCGCTAATTCGAACACCCCCAAATCCGAATTCCCTTGTAATCCGAACAAAATTAGAAAACGTGAAATTTGCATTATGTCCCTTGCAATCCGAATTGCTAGAAGATTCGCTAATCGGAATTAACGGTCTTTTTGTGTGGCCGTTTAAACAAGTTGAAACACGTTTAGTTTTATAGTTTATAGTTACTTGTTTACGTTATACCAACCCAATTGTACTCCACTTATCCAACCTATGGATCAAAATGCAATTCGTTTAACGAAAGTGTATTACCGGAAAAGTCTCTTAGAACATGTTCTATCTATAGAGGAAGACGATATTTCCAAAGCACTGAAGAATATTTCTATTAAGGATACTGTGTTCATGCTTGCCAATGCTTGGGACAAATTATCGGCTAATTTAATAGCAATTAAAAGTAAAACATGAGAATGCTATTAAAAGCTTCAGTACATGTATTCAATGGGCGGAGGAGAATGCAGTCGATTTAAACACCGTAACAACCCTTAGAATTCTACGGCAACGCGCCATGAAATTTAAACAAGACTGCGTGCGACAAACAAAGTTGTTTGATTTTTTTAAATAAACTGTATAAAACATGTATTGCATATATTATCTAGTACAATAAATCTATAAATAAGTATTTATAAGACTTTTTTTGATAATATTTAAATATGACTTCAATAATCCGCATGCTTCCATAATCTGAATTGAGCTGGTTTTAATTGATTCGGATTAGCGAAGCTTTACTGTATTTCATCTTTCTTTTTGACTACTTATCAATATTTCTTTAGCTAACAATAAGTTTTCTTTTAGTTACAAAAATTAACAGTCAATGATTTACTGCGTTATTTTTTGACAAATACTCACTATGAACTGAAAATATATATCCTTATCAAGATATACTACAGTGAATAAAAGTTACTTAAAATATACACAAAAACCAGAATTTTTATTTATTTTTCTGTCAATTTATTTTAGTGTATGTCATACCCCAGCACAAAGGTTGTATGCAAAAAACCCACCACAAAAACCACTGTCGCCGGGTTAACTTAAAAATATTGTAAATTGCGATAATATTCTTTATTCAGATACTAATTTTTGGTTCTGAAAAGAACCGGTCGTTGTTTGGTAGGGAGGGGGGATGTTTATTTCGCCATTTATTTGGAACTTGTGTACTTAGTAACAGCCTTGGTGCCTTCGCTTACAGCGTGCTTCGCCAATTCTCCAGGTAACAGAAGTCTGACGGCAGTCTGGATTTCTCGACTGGTGATCGTTGATCTTTTGTTGTAATGAGCCAAACGGGATGCTTCAGCGGCTATCCTTTCGAAGATATCGTTCACAAAACTGTTCATTATACTCATAGCTTTGCTCGAAATACCGGTATCAGGATGAACTTGTTTCAATACCTTGTAAATGTAAATAGCGTAGCTTTCCTTTCTCTTGCGTTTCTTCTTCTTATCGGTTTTCGATATATTTTTCTGCGCTTTACCCGCCTTTTTGGCTGCTTTCCCACTAGTTTTCGGTGGCATTGTTGGTGTTCGTTGATTAGTTAATAAAACTTATCGGTGACAAGATTTTCAACAGTAACACAGCGTAGTACACTGCAGTAAGTATACAGTGTTATAAAAATGGCCTGTCTTTACCGTTTATAAAGTGGTAGCGTCGTATCAGTAGGTGACGCCTCCCGTTGCTACCGCTTGGCTGACGGCCGCTATTGGTCGAACCGTCGGCGCAGTTGGGTATATGTATTTGAAAAACCTGTATTTCGCTCTGAATTGATACGTTTTGTTGAAGTTTTCGGCACGCTACCAAGTCAACTAAGCCATGTCGGGTCGAGGAAAAGGTGGAAAAGTTAAAGGAAAAGCAAAATCCAGATCCAGTCGTGCAGGATTACAATTTCCTGTTGGTCGTATTCATCGATTGTTGAGGAAGGGCAATTACGCGGAACGCGTAGGAGCTGGAGCTCCCGTATATTTAGCGGCCGTAATGGAGTATTTGGCAGCCGAAGTTCTCGAGTTGGCCGGTAACGCTGCGAGAGACAACAAAAAGACTCGTATCATCCCTAGACATTTACAACTGGCCATACGTAACGACGAAGAATTGAATAAATTACTGTCGGGAGTGACGATTGCTCAAGGAGGTGTGCTTCCGAACATTCAAGCTGTTTTGTTACCTAAGAAAACCGAGAAAAAACCTTAATTTAATTACAGCTTGGTCACACCATATTTACAAAACGGCCCTTCTCAGGGCCACAAAGAATATAGTCGAATAATGAACTATCGATGTCTGCGGTTGTGTAAATGTATCATTTTCTTTTTTATACATATTCTTTCAAGTAGCATACGTATACGTATGTATGTATATTTTAAACATGACCTGTAATATCAAGATATTAATACGAATGACATTTTTTGTTGAATTTTATAAGAATCATTAACTTTCGATTTTTAAAGTTTCCATGTGACGTCATCAACAACGATAACGATGTATTTTCACAGCACCACGGTTAGCACTGGTCCTATTAATTGTTTTTGCCACATCCCGCACACAACACCAATAAAACCAATAAGTAAAAATGAAACTTGTTGATACTATAACGCATATTTTCGTGTGAAATACCCTTGTTCTTTTGGTTACAATAACTAAAACGTCTTTATTTACCATCTACCTGCTTGCTCGTGTGGATCCGAATGTTAAAGTTTTTTTTTTTTCGACAGTCCCTCCAACCCGACTTTTTCAGGTAGATGGTAAACAACGACATTTTAGTCGTTGTGCGTCGAAAACCGAAGGGTATTTCACCCGAAAATATGCGTTAACAAATTGTTAATTCTTTCATACATTTTATCGGATTAATGTTATGTTGGTATATCGGCTGTGAAAATACAAAAGGATAGGATTGATATTACCGTGAGTTAAAGTTATTTTTCGGTAAGTTTTATACCTTTCCGTACTTTTTTTTAATTTGTAACGGCTTATTTGAGTGATTTCTCATCGACGATTCTTGAATTATACCTTTTTTATTCTTTGCGTTTTAATCCATCGTCACTAACTAACTGGGTTTCTAAAGCATGACTTGGCGCATTATCGATTAATAACAACGCTTTTCCAGGTAAGTTATTCTCTTGAGAATATTTTCTCACCTCTGGCACAAAACATTTCGTGAACCACTCCTTAAAAAGTATCGAGGTCATCCACGCGTTTGAAGTTGATCTGTAGATGACTGGTATTTCTTTGTTTTTGAAGACACGTGGATTCTTAGCTTTACCAATAACGTGCAATTTTAATTTACGGTCTCCTTCTGTGTTGGCATTGGTGCTGTTTTTCGTGGAATCCCACCAAAGTTCTATCTGGAAGAAGCTTATAAAATAAAGCTGACTCGTCTGCGTTATATATTTGATTAGGGCATAAGTATTCTTTTCTAATGTGTAGAGCCAATTTTTTTTTTAAAGGTGCAATTGCTTGAAAATTGTTAGAAAGCTTCTCGCCAGTAATTTTAAAATTTCTCAGGCTATATCTTTTTCTAAATTTTGCCATCCAACCGCTACTAGCACGAAAATCATCCTTTCCATAATGTTTCCGGTAAAACACCTTAGCCTGGTCAGCTAAATATTCACATGAAACAGTACAATGACGATATCTTTTTTTATTTTAAAAACTATTATCCATTTTTGGAAATTCCCCATCTTCAAAGTTTTCCTCTTCCCAGTACCATGGGAAGAGGTACTCAAATTGTGTATTATTCGAATGTAAACAATAATTTGGTACTCTAAATACTGTTTAAGTGCTTTTTCTTTTTTTTAAGGCGTAAATTCTTTTTTTTTTTATTTCAAATTTATATTCTTAAAGTCTAAACAATTAACAATTATTAATTTTTTTTTTAAATCAGTCAAGTATAAGTAAATTTATATTCTTTACTACATTATTTTGTTGAATTTCAAATAAAATAAAAAAAGAAGTGCGGCCCCCTGGACCTACATAGTTCGTAGGAGGGCCTATCATAAATCACGTCGAGGTACTTTTTCGGGGTGATAATTAGTGCCACTACTGTTTCTGAGAGTCATAAAAACCACCAGAAATATCAGAAACTATAACAGACAGGCTGCACAATTGGAAATGAAATATGTGCAAGCGCCAAAGGACGTGAACCGTTCTTGGTCGAGACTAGGTACACGAACTTGTCCGACCGACGGTCGTTAGAACCACAGAATAACATAATATTCTGTGGTTGGAACGCTTGACAAAACGTCGCGGATCATCCTTTTCAAGGCAGCAGCGCACTTTTTAACTGTGCAGGCCTTGTGACCGTCAAAAGTCTAAAGCGTGGTTGGAACGAACCTAATATACATACATACATATTACGTATGTATGTAATTGTCCGGATTGTATGTGAAAATATTCCTTAACTTTCATAAATATAGTGGTTCTGAAAAGAACCGGGTGGTCGTGTTGAATACAGAACAGTCGTCGTCAAAATTAAAATAGGTACATAATTTAAATTTCTTAACCCCCAAAGCCGTAGAGAGTACGACCTTGCCGCTTAAGGGCGTAAACGACGTCCATAGCAGTAACGGTTTTCCTTTTTGCGTGTTCAGTGTATGTGACAGCGTCGCGAATAACGTTCTCAAGGAAAACCTTTAAAACTCCTCGAGTTTCTTCGTAAATTAATCCTGAAATACGCTTTACACCGCCGCGACGGGCAAGACGTCTGATAGCTGGTTTGGTGATGCCCTGGATGTTGTCACGGAGTACTTTGCGATGACGTTTGGCGCCTCCTTTTCCAAGACCTTTTCCTCCCTTTCCACGGCCAGTCATTTTTCTTTTTATGTATGTATAACGACGACGAACTAACAAGCACCGACAACGGACTATCGTTTTCGGGACTTTTCGCGCGCTTATATGGTGGCGCAATGGACACGCCTGCCGATTCTACGGCTCGACCAATCCGATGCAAGTCACGTACACGGGTATAAAGTAGCCTTTAACCGAGCGATCTCTCAGTTTACTTTGACCAACTATATCTTTGTTGTCGTACGGTACGTATCTCGTTAATAATAAACTAAAATGGCTCGTACGAAACAAACTGCTCGGAAATCTACCGGAGGTAAAGCGCCACGTAAACAACTCGCAACTAAAGCGGCAAGGAAAAGCGCCCCCGCTACCGGTGGTGTCAAGAAACCGCATCGTTACAGACCTGGAACCGTAGCTCTTCGAGAAATTCGTCGTTACCAGAAAAGTACCGAACTTCTAATTAGAAAGTTGCCCTTCCAACGTTTGGTTAGAGAAATTGCCCAAGATTTCAAGACCGACTTGCGATTTCAAAGCAGCGCCGTTATGGCTTTGCAAGAGGCGAGCGAAGCTTACTTGGTCGGACTTTTCGAAGATACGAACTTGTGTGCAATTCATGCAAAACGAGTAACCATCATGCCGAAAGACATTCAGCTTGCTAGGCGCATTCGCGGCGAAAGAGCCTAATTTGCATCAATCAACCAAACCTTCCCAACAAGACCGGTTCTTTTCAGAACCAATCACTTGTTTTATGAAAAAGAATTTTCGTTTTGCTTCCCTTCAATCGGTGTTTATTATGAAAGCAAAAATGCTCTTTCAGTATGGACTTCGGATAATGTGCATTTTCTAATTTCTAAACGTAATAGCGTGTAAAATTTTGTGAACTTAAGATGTGATTTAATCAAAAAAAAATTAAGTTCTTTTTTAATTTATATAAAATAAATTCAATTATTTCATATAAGATTTTAGTAATTAAAAAAAAGATTATGATGTTTAAATAATTTAAACTTAATTTGCTTCCATATGCATTCAAATATTGATGATCACAACGAAAGCTTCCGTACGAATTAAATTTTAAAACTTGTACAATAAAAGTTAAAGAAGATGAAGGTGTATCTTCTTTAAGGTAATCAAAAACTTGTTGGGATTGATAAAGAAATATAAGGAATCCGAACTGTAACATTTATTTCCAAATTGAACGTTTTTGGGATTTATAAAAAAAGTAAATACAAGAAAAGGCGTAAATTTTACACACACCGACTACCTTAGATTCTTAATTCCATTCTTAAACTGTCTTAATTCCCTATGTTAGATTTTATATTATATTGGTTAATTTATATTAGATTTGATAGGTTTATATTATATTAGTTCATTTATATTGGATTTATTTGTATCGCCTCATTTGTTTAGTCTAGATTTGAAGTGTCTCGAGTCGCAATATTAGAGTCTTTTATCGCATTATTTATTGGGTGGAGTTAAGTGTGGGAATGCGTTGGGGTATTTCGGTGTTTAGGTAAGGGTTTTTAGTTATGACCTAAAATAAAGAAGGAGCCTGCGAGCTCAACTCGTATCAGTTATTCAGTCTTCGATTTAACACCCACCGAAGCAGTACCCCTTCAATACACGCGGAGCAAGGCTCCCTATATAACTAATCGCAATTTATATGTATAGTTTAAGTGTAATTAATAATAAAGTTTATGGAAACGTAAAACCAAGATTTTGTTGTTAACCAGCGCCCACCAGATAAAAATAAATAATCATAAATGGTCCTTCGAGCCGGATAGGGAAAATATAAGAAGATTTAAGTGTCTTCGGTTCCTTGATGCGGCGTGTAAAATTAAATTAAATTCGACAATGTTGGCCCGCCAGTTACGCAGCTTTTTGGAGAATATTCGCCAGGAGTGTTCGAAGACCGAATTTCTACTTCATGCAACTCTCAACAAATTCGAGATAGAAGAAATTCGTCCATCACGTACTGGAAGCGACCAACGCCATTGAAACAAGTACCGTAAGTCCCTTTGCTTTCTCCTTTATCGTTCTCAATCTGAAACTTGTCAATCGCGATCATGAGTCAGTCAGAAAATTTAACTAAAAAACGAGGTATTGTCAAGGGCAAACTCACGAATTTTGCGAAATTTGTAATAAAATTTGAATCAAATATCAGAGAAAGCGGTATTAATCAGGAACTTTCGTTAGAGTTAGAACAAAGATACAATCGGGCAATTAATCTTATCGATGAGTTCGAGGAAATTCAGGGTGAAATAGATTTGTTAAGCGTTGATGGCGAGTCACAAAACGCGGAGAGGGAGACATTCGAGGCGAGTTTTTACGCAAATACGGCTAAAGCTAAGCGAATTTTGACAAATAGAAATATATGCGCCGATTCGTCGTTCATTTTAGGACCTTCCCCGGATCAACATGTAAAGCTACCGGTTATAGATTTACCAAAGTTTGACGGTGGTTACGACACATGGCTAGGGTTTAGAGACATTTTCGAATCATTAATTCATAACAACCCAATGATCAACGACATTCAAAAATTTCATTACTTACTGTCGGCACTGACCGGTAATGCTCGTCAAGTTATCGAAAGCTTAGAATTGACAAATTCTAACTATGAAGTCGCTTGGGGGTTGATTCGCGAGCGTTATGATAACCCGCGGATATTAATTCATAATCACGTTAAGGCATTGTTCGAAATTGAAGGGGTTTCGGGTGATAATCCACAGCCGATTCGAAGTTTTATTGACGACTTTCGTAAACATCTGCGCGCGTTAGCTGCATTAAATGAACCTACGGATAATTGGGACACGCTACTTATTTATTTAGCCGTGTCGAAATTGGACGCTGATTCCAATCGGGAGTGGGAAAGGAAAAAGTCCGGTTTAAAGAAAGCGAATTTAGAAAATTTGTTAGGGTTTTTGAAAGAACGCGCTGATTTATTGGAAACTTTGGAAAACGGTTCGGGTAAGCGGATAATCGATAAATCAAAACCGAAATCAAAAACGTTTTTGGTTGCTAATTCGGGTGTTAAGCGTTGCGTAAACTGCAATGGGGAACATTACATACAGGAATGTTCAAATTTCACTAAACTTACGGTTCAGGGCCGTATAGACCGGGTCAAACAATTAAAGGTGTGTATGAATTGTCTTCGGTCGGGACATTTTGTTAAACAATGCCGTTCGAGCTCTTGTAAACGGTGTAATTCTCGTCATCATACCTTACTTCATTTGACGCACGATCGCTCAGATTCACTACCACAACCAACGACATCCACCCAAGCACACAGTCTAAATTTCGCACAGCATGCAAATCATTCAAACATCTTACTCTCCACCGTAACTGTTCACGCATTCGATAGACATAACAAAAAACATTCATTACGCGCACTTTTGGATCCGGGCAGTCAAAGTAGTTTTCTTTCGGTAGAAGCTTGCAAGCGGTTAAGATTGTCTAGAACAGCAACAAACGTTAATGTAGCAACAATAAATCAAACACAGTCAACAATAACGAGTTCTTGTTCATTGCGAATACATTCACACTGCACGGATTTTTCACTTAAGGTTAATTGCTTGGTTATAGCAACAATCGCGAATGATTTACCCAATTTTGAAATAAACGCAAACACTTTAAAAATACCTACACACATTCGCTTGGCGGATCCATTGTTCAATAAACCCGATAAGATAGATATGCTGGTCGGGGCTGATTATTTTTGGAATTTGTTATGCGTTGGGCAAATCAAACTTGCAAAAGGGCCTATCATGCAAAACACCCGTTTGGGGTGGATCGCTTCGGGGCCGATACAAGCGAGCGCGGCACATTCGGTGCGGTGCAATTTAATTTATAAGGATGACAATTCCGTAATAAATAAGCAGTTGGCGCGGTTTCGGGAAGTCGAGGAGTTTGAAGGGTTAGTTCACTCATCGAAAAATGAAACATTTTGCGAAAATCATTTTTATAAAACCACTAAACGTGCAGAAGACGGACGATTCATTGTTTCGACACCGCTAAAGAAAGGTTTAGATTGGTTGGGCGAATCGCATAAAACCGCGGAAAATAGTTTGATGGGTATCGAGCGGAAATGCAAACGAAATCGTGAATTCGGTGAGCAATATCATACATTTATGCGAGAGTATTTGGAGTTGGGTCAATTAAGAAAGATTGTTGATACACGCGAGGGTTATTACATATCACACGGGGTGTTAAATGAAAATAGTGCCATCACAAGGGTCGTTTTCGATGCATCATGTCCCACGTCAATGGGATATTCGCTTAATAATTGTCAGATAGTGGGACCTATATTACAGCCTGACTTGTTCAGTGCCTTGAAACGGTTTAGGAAATACGCGCACGTAGCTACCGCGGATATACAAAAAATGTACCGTGCCTGTTTAATCAATCCAACCGAGGTTAGTAAAGAGTGTTTTATTGCTGCTCTTCGGCGGTTTTCAGCTAGGCGCGGGAAACCGAATCGAATGTTCTCCGATAACGGAACTAAGTTCGTGGGTGGCAATCGCGAATTACAGAAGCTAAGTCAGTTCTTGATTGATAACTCTAGCGAACTCAAAACACTGATTGAAAACGCTTCTATTAGTTGGTCGTTTATTCCCCCTAACTCGCCACACTTTGATGGATTATGGGAAGGCGGTGTTAAGTCAGTAAAATTTCATTTACGTCAGGTTACCGGCAATGCCTCGTTTACGTACGAAAATTTGTATACATTACTTGTTCAGATTGAGGCCATCCTTAATTCCCGGCTATTAACCCCATTATCCACCGATCCCAACCATACGACTCCATCAACCCCGGCACATTTTCTAATTGGTGGGAAACTTACTTTCCCACCAGATCCAGGTTTGAGTCACAACAATGAAAACCGCTTATCGCAATTCCATCGCGTCCAGCAGATTCAACAACATTTTTGGACCAGGTGGTCCAAAGCATATTTGTCTGAGCTGCAGAGGTACTACAACTGGTCTACGGGTGACGCTAACTTTAGGTTGGGCCGATTGGTGTCAATGAAGGAAGATAATTTGCCTGCCTTAAAGTGGCTTAAAGGCCGAATTATAGAATTGCACTGCGATAAGGATGGAGTCGCACGAGTGGTCACGCACACAAAATGGGATCATCAAAAGGGCCACGGTCAGACTGTGTCCACTACCAATGGAATAGCAGTCTTGGGTCTCATTAATGTGATTGCTTGTGATTGCGTGAATTGTGTGTGCGCGATTAATCACTCACGATCAGTCGTGTAAATTTAATTTTTCCATTTTTTTTTTCATACATTTGATGTTGAGTCCTTATTGTGAATTTGTGTTATTATTTGTTGAAAGGTAGTTCTTTCAAGGCGGGGAGCATGTTAGATTTTATATTATATTGGTTAATTTATATTAGATTTGATAGGTTTATATTATATTAGTTCATTTATATTGGATTTATTTGTATCGCCTCATTTGTTTAGTCTAGATTTGAAGTGTCTCGAGTCGCAATATTAGAGTCTTTTATCGCATTATTTATTGGGTGGAGTTAAGTGTGGGAATGCGTTGGGGTATTTCGGTGTTTAGGTAAGGGTTTTTAGTTATGACCTAAAATAAAGAAGGAGCCTGCGAGCTCAACTCGTATCAGTTATTCAGTCTTCGATTTAACACCCACCGAAGCAGTACCCCTTCAATACACGCGGAGCAAGGCTCCCTATATAACTAATCGCAATTTATATGTATAGTTTAAGTGTAATTAATAATAAAGTTTATGGAAACGTAAAACCAAGATTTTGTTGTTAACCAGCGCCCACCAGATAAAAATAAATAATCACCCTAGACGCGTATGTTCTTGCAAACAGACTACTGTAGTTTGATCTCGTATTAGTGCCATTCAATGTTTGGATATTTATTAAAAATGAGTATAAGAAACCGCCAAATTTCACAAAGGATTCGAGATTTGATTGTTAGTTTATGAAAAGATAGGATATCACTAGGTGAAATTAGCCAAATTGTAAAAAAAGCTCGTTCGTCAGTGCAGTACATTACACATTTCTAAAGACGATGAATTTTGGAAATTAACCACTTAAGGCATGCCTTATTTATTTAAATCATCGACTTTTTTAGATATAACAAGAGCGCCCGTATCAGACACGGGCACGTGAAAATCTGCCGGTGTCAGTCGCCCGTGTCACACACCATGCCTTAAGTTGTTACGTGATTTTTAGTGATGAAACTTGAAAAAATTGATTTATTTAATTGTGATTCGCGCACCAAAATTTGGCGAAAACGTAACGAAGCATTCAAAACGAGAAAATTTGTGCCCAACAGTAAAATATAGAGGTGGTAGTGCTATGTTGTGGGTGTACATATATGTCAGCTGCTCGTGCAGGCAATACGACATTTATAAATGGTATCATGGATAAACGATATTACCTTGATATTTAAAAAATAATTGATTAGAAAGTGCTAGAAATTTTTGGATAGCGAGATCATTTACTTTTTAACAAGACAATAATCCCAAGGACACGGCAGAAATCGTGCGCTTCTGGTTGCTTTATAATGTTCCCCGACACCCCGCTTCGGAGGGTAAAGTTTGGGGAATAATTTTGCTTCAAAAGTGGCCCTCCTGAGAAACAAACTTGACGTGTTTCAGGCCTTCAGCTCGTTTTCAATGGGCCATATATATATATATATTTCATGGCTATAACCAATTAATCCGTGGGTTGTATAAGGGAGGTGGTCTTAGGTGGCAGATATGTCATCGTAATCCATCCAACTTCTGCTCCTAAATCTGGTGAATGTGCCGGTGGGTTATCGAGAACGACAACACATCGCGAGTTACCCATGCCTTAGCGTTACAGCGCCACATCACTGGTAAACTATCTTTGCACACATTGAAAGACTTTTGGTGGTCTTTTGCGCTTTTGATGTTGCTTTGGGTGACGTAACAGGGGGGTTCGTCTCGTTTCTTTCGTCAATCGGAGTCATTTTCGCCTTGGCTGTTGTGCTCTTTTCGCGGAGGATTTCGCCGGTCATAATGTCGCCCACGCTCCCTTGCTCTTGGTTTGGATAAGAGCACCCCAAACAATGGCAGCGTTGAAGAATTTTCTTAATAAACGGTGTACTTTTTGATAGAACCGCCGCGCTCACCTAGATTCTTAATAGCGCCGTTAACCATTTCTGATGTCGGTGGTTTCGACTTCTGAATCTTCGCCTTTTTCGTTAACAGCTCCGTAGCTTTGGCCTTTAATGGTGTGTAACGACAATATGACAGCGGTAGAGTGGTTGATAATGAGTAAAAGAAGAAGTGTGGAGGTGAATGATGTTGTGAAAGTATTTAAGAGGGCGAAGAAAATGGGTAAGATAGTGGAATTGGGATGAGAGTTTAGAGATGATGTAGGGATGAGGAGAGCGGGTAAGACGGTAAGAGTCAAGGGAGTAAGTGTAGAGTGTGGCCATGTTCGGTAAGGGCATTCCGCTGATGACGGAGCATGGTCCATTCAATGTATCTTTGAGAGGGATATGAACGGGATGTGTCTGTGTGAGGTGAGTGAGGACACCCTGCAGCATATCTTGCAGGAGTGTCCGAAAGGGAGGAGAAGACAGAGACAGAAGGTAAAGGAGAATTGAATAGGATTATGGATGACAGCCATAAATCCATATGAATGATTGGAACTGGTTAGCGGCAGGAGCTGTGTTCGATTATGTAGGGGAGTAGTGCTAGTTTTTGGTGGGTTGGATTCGGTAGTTGGGTGGAGGAGTAGCCGCATACCGAAAGGCCTCCTCCTCAATAAGATCAGTTCTTTGCAGAACCAAGAGATTATTTTCTGAAAAACAACTATTGCGATAGTAATTATAATTGATTATTTCCATTGTACTTAAATTTGCTCTCATGTTTTAGGAGGGTTTGATATATTTCCAAGACAGAAATAATAATTGGTAAGTAATCCTCCGATTTGGTTTTCTAAGTAGAATTCTTCAGAGTTTTTAGTGACCGCATTTAAATTTCACTACAAAAACTTTGTATAAACCAAGTTGCCTTTATGTATAATCGATATTATTACTTAAATGACCTATGTCGATTTCAAACCGTATTCAAAACATTTTTGTTTTTGTTCCTGTCGCAGTATTTGCTTCAAATAATCAATTAAAGCGGCAAGGAAATAACGCTTTTCATGCCATTCTTGACGTGTGCTTGACTAACGTGGTGTTAACGTTGTCTCTAACAATTGAACCCATTTGAAAGAGGGTAGAAAGGGATACCGTCGGGGGGGTCGAGTTGTTACAATGTAGGAACTGTAGAAAACTCTTGGGAAAATCGACCTACTTCAGGTTTTTAACTTTTAACGTGGTCTTTCTGTTCATTAATTCAATTTCAATAACTTTAATATGGATTTCGTTAGTTTGTTGTGTTAATGCCAGAAGACCAACCAGCCAGGCTTAACCTTGTCATTTAAATTGTTTTCCCTGCAGTAGGAATATAGTTATTTCCGAAAGCTTCCACATTGTAACGACTGTACTAACGGTCGTTCCTTTCTACGTAGTTTTCGATCGGACTCCAGCCGAAGAGTACTCTCATTTACCACCTTAAGAATACGCAACGCTGCACAAACCTTCCAACGATTTATAAACGAAGTTCTTTCTGGCTTAAATTTCCTTTTTTATATCTAGACGATACTCTCGTAGCAAGACTAGCAAGTCGCAATGAAGAAGACCATTATCATCATTTACAACAATTATTTGAGTATAAGTTGCCTTCATGTTTAATCGCTATTGTTACCTAATTAACCTAAATACGTTGATTTTAAAACGTATTCAAAACATTTTTGCGGGATAAATCTCATGTCGCAGTATCTGCTTCATGTTTTGTGACATTCTTCTCTAAAGGGAAACTCCAAATAATCCATTGAATTAAAATAATATTATTTAATAACGGTCAAAACAAGTTTCGTCAATAAGCTAAAACATAATCAATATAAAACACAACACTTAACAACATTAACCAGGTCTAAATAAGTTTACACAACACTTAGATATGATAAAGTGTGTGAAAGGAAAAATATATGCATATATTATACTATTAAGTATAGAATAATAGAAATTAGATTTGATATACATAATTGGTATCATATTGACCATATGAACCTAAAAACTAATAGCAATGAATGAATGACTTGAGTAAATGCGTAACGACCGACATTGGCGGTGTGAATATAACACTCGAATATTTCACTTTTCACTCACGTGAAGGTATTTGCATGATACGACGCTTACACGAAAACGTAATCCCTAAATTAGAGCCGCAATATACCACTTTTCTCGCGTCCTCGACGTCGGCAATAATGTTCGAAACAACGAGAAAACTCGCGACCAATGTGGAATTGCCGATCGCATCGTCCTCGTTTTAAGGATAAAAGCTTAGACATATTGATAAAATTTACACGCCTCGTGGTTTTAAAACGTTTAAGAAAGCTATTCTCATTGAAAATTCAGTCCGTTTTTACATACGCGCGAAATTCGACGACGCTAAAGTTTACGACGACGGTCACGTCAATGACATCTTATACTTTCAACCGTCGCTACACAACGAAATCGTACCCCCACAAGTAAAATTTTTACGTAGACGACGAGTTAACTTCTTCCACTATACTGAAATACCTAACGGGAATATTTACGTCGCGACGCCAACACAAGCGGGTTCCTTTTTCTAGAAAGTTGCGAACACGAGACCGCCGTTGTGATGCCAGCAGTGCGAACGGAGGAAAATCGACTTTGGACGGGTTTTCGGCTTCGGTATGTACATTCAACGTTGGGTTCAATTTTCTGAGGAAAATGTTTGTGAATAACTTGTACGAAGTTGACATTCGTGCACGTGAGTTTTTGTAAAAAATATTTTTGTTACAAACTGCCGCTACAATGACGGATGTACAACAAACGGAACAGCAAACCCCCGTATCTTCCGAAACGGAAAACACTTCACCCGTAAAAAACAAAGCTGCCGGCGGTGGTTCCTCCTCCGATTCGTCGACGAAGAAAAAGAAAAGCCAACGATCAAAAGCCACCCATCCACCCACATCCGAAATGGTGAATAACGCGATTAAGACCCTTAAGGAACGCAACGGTTCGTCGCTTCAAGCTATTAAAAAGTACATGACTTCTAATTACAAAGTTGACGCTGAGAAGATGGCTCCGTTTATTAAGAAATTCCTGAAGACCGCCATCGCTGCAGGCGGTATTGTCCAAACTAAAGGTAAAGGTGCGTCAGGATCGTTTAAACTGGCATCGGCCTCTGCAAAAAAGTCAGGCAGAGTAACGACTTCCTCCCTTAAAAAGAAACCTGCCGCCGCCGCCGCCGTATCTAAAAGGGCCAAAGCTCGAGCTGCCTCTACGAAGAAATCCTCCTCACCTGCGAAGGCAAAAACAACGCCGGTGTCCGGTTCCCCTGTTGTTGAAAGCAAAAAGAAGGCTGCAGTAAAAGCCAAAAAGTCGCCAACGGTCGGAGAAAAGAAAGTAACCAGCTCTACTACTGCCGCAGTCAAAAAAACCACCACGGTTAGAAAAGCACCATCAAAAGCTAAAAAAGTTACCAAGGGACCAACGAAAAAGCCGAAAGCGCCGAAACCCAAAATCGCCAAGAAAGTCGCTGGTGGTGCTGCACAATTGAAATCGTCGTCCACGAAAAAGAGAAATTTACCAAAAAAAAAATGAGCTCTGCAATTTATTACAATTAAGGGCTTTCTCACAAGCCGCCACACAAAGGCCCTTCTCAGGGCCAATAATGGTATAACGAAAAAGAATTCTAACATAATTTTAATCTATACATAATGTATGTACTCTGGCAGTATGCATCTTAGTTCCATTCGCAGTAGTTACCACTTACTTTTAGTAATTGAAAATTTCCAACATTTTATTTATCCGAAATAAAATAGCAGTTCTTTTTTAATTGCCATTTTTTTCGAAGACAGCTGAATTACGTGTAACATGAAAAATACTCTGAATTTTACGTAGAATCCATAAATGCAACAAAAAAATGATGGGGTTCCTATTTAAAAATGTCAACTTAAGCATGGTATCTCAATTTTGGGATACCTGTACATTTCAATTTTATCTCAAAAAATGCGCGTTCAAAAATATAACCTAAGCCTTTTTTCTAGAAGAATATCGCCCGAATTTTTATCGAATTGAAGTAATATATTAAACAATTTTGAAATTTTCTGTCTATTTCAATTTTGGGCCTATTGCAGACTAAGCTTTTTCGGTACGATCCTTTCTAGAGTATTCTAGTAAAGTATGATTGTATAACCATTGGTAATTTTCAATTAATTGAACAAATTTCACCATTTGATCACTTTCATCATCCATCTTTACTGTTATTATTTATACTGGGTACCGCACCGGGCAAAATGCAGCTCGCATGCAGTGGTACCAACACAATGTAACAAAAAGTTCCATGCGCAGTGCTTTAAAAATCCCATCTATTAAGCAAAAAAAAAACTACAAATAAATTTAAAAATTGTTTTTAAATAGAAAAGACTAACATAAAATTTCAAAGTAAGTAGTTTTTAACTACTAATACTCCTATAAAATATAAAACTTAATAAAAAATATATTTAAAATCAAACATATTAAGTTAGAAATCATATAAATATGTTTTCCGATAGTACTAATCAGTCCTTAAAACTATAAAATTCTTTATATACATATTTTTGTAATAAGTCGTTTGGGGTGGGATAATCAACGCATGTTTAATTATTCTGTTGTAAAGCGTTACGAATAACGCACATTGCATTTAATGTTTCCTCGCCCGTTCTATTTCCTTTTTTCATTTTAATATCTGTTACCATGGAAAAAATTCTTTCTGCTTCAGCATTTGTATGAGGCAATGTTAAAATAATATTGGCAAGTTTTCCTAAATTTGTAAATAAGTGGTCGTTATTAAAATTTTTTTTCATCCAATTTGAAGCCACATCGATTTCAGTTTCATCGAATGAAGTAGCTAGTTTCTGCCACTCATTTGATATGTCAGTGGCAATGAAATTAAAAAAATCAACAGCCAATCCAACTATATCAATATCAGAATTCCACTTGGGGATCTAAAAATTCCATTGCTTTAAAAATGTGATTATTAAGTGTTAAGTGGAAATCGTTTTAAAATTTCAGTAGTGGCGGTTACGTAAAATGATAAACATTTTTTCGAATCTCCTGTTGACCGTCCAGTGGTAAAGATTTTATAAAGCTTTCACACTCATCACCTAATTTAATCTTATCTAATGGCAAGAAATGTTCAGTTTGACATCCGGTTTTAAATAATTAGTGCATAGTCGTATAAATAAAGTATTACAGTGCCCATGTAATTTATGAACTGACTATTTGATTGAAATAATGAATTAAGGGAATTTAAAAAACTTGGAGCATACTTCATGAAATATAAATACCCTTTTAAATACATATTTTTCATGTCATTGTGGATAGTTTCTGCACTTTTTAATTTATCCTCAGTTATTGCTAGTAAAAAGAAATGTTCTAACACATTCCAATTATTTAAAATTCGTACTACACAGTCGTGCCGACTCAACCAACGTGTAGTTACTAATTAAAAATTTTTTGTTTGCTCTGGTTAAAGTAATCTTGCAACTCCGCTAAAACAGCGCATCGTTTCGCACTTCCTGATACATTTTAACAGAGCTACTAAATGATCCACAACTTGGGTAGCAACATTGTGCTCCGCGAAAAATACAGAAAGTTTAATTTCAGCTCTTTTAATATTATCAACATGTATATCTTTATCATTACTAACAAAATAATTAGCCAATGGTTTTGTCGTTTTAACCGCTGACATATTTTCAGAAGTTTTTGTCTATTAGAATGCCTTAATAACTCACTCTTACCGCATGTCAAGTCTACATTACAAACGGAACATCTAAAATTTAATAATGTTCACACAGAAATATAAATTATTTTATAATTAATTTAATTTTATTGATTAAAGGAAGCGCGACTACCTGCATTTATTTTTATTTTTCTTATCCGCTGTTAACTAGTTTTTAAAAAGGGGACCCTGCAACCAACATTCCTGGAAAACTTTGGTTCCTTTTTCTTGGTGGAACTTTTTTGAGGAGGTTCTAAATGTTCCGTATCTGATGAAGAATCTTCCATTTTTTTAAACAATACACTCTATACAGTAAAGACAATCCGACTCGGTACTCTACACGGTTTACGATTCTACGCAGTTTACTCTCGTAATCAATTATTGAATATGACATAACATGACGTAGCCTCGATGCGGTAAATACCCGAATTGTTTCGGATAGATTTATTACGTTCGGCAAATCTCTGATAGATGGCGCTATTACTAAATATTGATCGTCTTATAATTAGAAGATAGTGCAAATGTCAAATTACAAAAACATATTTAAATTTTATAATATAATAATTTTGAGAAATTAAAAATCTCTCAAAATAGACGAATATCCCTTTGTTTCTAGGAATACTGAAAAATCTCCCGAATCGGGATATATCTCTCAAGTTGGCAACACTGCGAGTCGCATGTTTAGACGAAGTCGCGACGCTGCGTCGCCATATGCTGATTTTTATTTAAAAACACGTGAGATGCACTGAAGCGTACGTCTTCCTACAATTGCGTCTAATACTCGTCTATGACGAGCAGCTCCGTGTGCAGAAGGTCTTATACTGGTTAAATTAATAACTGTCTATAATAACAAACAAAAAAAAATTAGTATAACAAATCTACAAAAAAATTCTCCTCAAAAAAAAAGAATTTAAACAAAATTATAACCTGAAAAGAAAAAACAATAACACGAAAATTGAGTCGGCTGAGTCAATATTGTAAGAGACACTCCTTTAATGTCAAAAAAATAAAATAATAAAAAAACTCAAGCGAACAGGTCGAAAACAAGAAAATAAACTATTAATAATTTAGATTCTATACAAAAATATTCAAACCTTATCTGGAAATCCTGTTCCTTCTTTTTTCATTTAATGCGACTGCACGTGTTGATTAAAGCGGAACCAGGAAAGCCGGAACAAACTTTACCAAAAATTAAACAAGCGTACTGCACTAACGCTTGAGAACAAAAGAGGAAGTGGTGGGAAGAGGAAACGCGGTACGGACGACCGATATCCGCATCCCCACCCCTAATATTAATGGATCTTAAGAATATCGATAAATTTACCAACGAACACTCAATGACCTTTAATAATCAACAACAAAAATAAATTAAGATACCCCGCGAGTGTATTAATAAAAATTAGATATCCATTAAAATCATAATAAACTGATTAAGGAAAGAAAATCAAATGAAAGTAATTACATATGAAATCACATACAGTGTGTCCGTAAGTAGCGGATAAAATCATTATAAACGGTTTATGAAAAAATCCCTGAAACGGGAATTATGCAGCTGCATCCCATAGCATTTAAGAAACTAATATGATAAGATTAGTAGAAGAACCGTGAGACTCGAAATGAAACTGTAACAAGATTGGAGACCGTATTGGCCGACTTCCAGCCAATTCCAAAGAGTCCATGGATCACATTTCCAGGACAATAAAATTGATGGCAACTCAAAATTCAAATCAATTCGCTCTTGTATAAGGACAAGAGCCTCCATAACTCAAACCGTGGTAAATATAATTCCAAAATTGAAAGGAGTACTTCCAATGTTTATCGAATTATGTAAACATTTTTTAAATAATTATTATGATAGAGTAAACCCTCATAATTCTATAAATCAATTTTTAATAAACATTATTAAAAGTCGTTTCGAAGGAGAAGATTTAAATTTTCTTATGTAACCAATATTAAAATTGACTGCACTAGATTCAGAATGCACTTGGATTCTTCCTACACGAAGAAATTGCAAAAAATGTAGATCTTTAGACCCGTTTCAGGGATTTTTCCATAAACCATTTAAAATGATTTTATCGCCTATATCCGCTACTTTACGGACACATTGTATGCATGTATGTAAACAAGATAAAACCTAAATAAAAGAAACAGTTTTGTGAAACATTTTTGTATATGAAAAGTTTAATGATCAAGCATAGAACGTAAGCTATTTGCCTATTTCTTATTCTTTTTTAAATCATATCGAGTAATTTGCATCATTAAATTCGCGAATCCTTGTCGTGACTGTACTACGACTCTGTCTCCAACCGTGTTTGAAATGTCAAATAGAATCAAGTAAATGCAGTTGTTCCCAGTTTTAACGACCATTAAATAACATGTTGCGGCTTTGTAGATGTCGGAAAAGAACAAGCCAACAACTTTGTCGGGGGCTCAGTACTAAAAAAGAAAAGCCAGACAATTAGAAATTGATCAAGCGTTGGCTGGTTTGTTAAATAAATTTTTGGCAGAATCAACACATTCACAAAAAAAAAAAACAAAAAGTTCAACTCAAACTGATGCTACACTAACATCAGAGCAATCCGAACAAATAGGAAAAGTAGATACGCAAGAAACAGAAGTTGGAACAAACACAGTTGAAGATGAAAGAAATGTAGCTTCCTGTTCTAATGTATCCATGCTATCAATGTCTACTTTAAGTTTTGATGCAAACGATCCAGGTTCTCGAAAATTCTCCTTGTCAAATAGTTAAATGTAATTTTCCAAAAGATGCTTTGGATCGTAAATGGAGAAAAAGTTAACAGAAATTATTTGCTGTACTCAATATCAAACAATTCTAAATGAAAGAGTAAGAAAATGTTTCTAAACTAAACGATGCGATTTCTTTATTTATCTTTTTCAGTACAACATGTTTCGGCTAACAAGTAGCCTTCTTCAGGTACAACTAAAGTTAAAATTAAATAGTTGGTAAAAAAAATTGATACAAAGAACGGAATAGTTACCGTCAATGTGGTACACATATGAGTAATCGGGAAATCGTATACATATATATATAAATCATTTCATTGAAGTAAATTAGAAAAGGTCACTCAAAGAACATGTAAAAATCCTTCAGAAAAACAAAAGGGTCGAACCACTACAAGGGAATTTGAAAAACATAAAACATAACTTAATGAACAGAGTTTATGTAACTTACTTGAAAAGGACGAAAAACAATACTAACAAAATGTTCAAAGAATGTCAGTTGATCTAAAAGTATAAACGCGAAAGTACAACAGTTAAAGAACGACTGGTCTTAAAAATAAGAAAAAACAAGAATGGGATGCGTGAGTTATACCGATTGGTAACTTTAATTTTTGGAGATACACCCAACACGGACGTACGTATAAGTATACGTGTGTGTGTATATTCGGTGTCGTTAAGTGGGGGATAAACAAGCGTAGGGGTAATGCACAAATTGAATCGTTCATAGATTGTTGAGAGGCGAAGTTGGTCGCATCGCTTTGCAGTTAACCCTAGCAAAAAAAAACTAAGATGTTGTTTACTGTAGCGGAAAAGGTACAGATTATAAAATGGTTTTATGGTGGCAATTCTGTAGCCCAAATAATTAATTTGTTTCCTGTGGCCTATGAAAACAGATCAATTCCTAGTCGCGGAACAATTTCAAATATTATTAAAAACTTTGAGCGACATGGATGTGTGTCTCCACAGAAACACAAATTACGAAGGGGTAAAAGAGATGAGTTACGTGATACGATGATATGTGCTGATGTTGAACGCAATAAAAATCAGTCAAGCAGACAAGTTGCGGAGACGTTTGCTATCAGCCATGTTGCCGTCCTAAAAACATTAAAGAAACACGAGTACAGGTCGTACAAGGTACAAAAAAGTCAGGAATTACAAGGGCGGAATTTTGCTTTACTATGATGGAAATGGCCAACGGAAATGTTGATTTTATAAAAAACATTTTATTTACCGATGAATCTACATTTCCTTTGCATGGTCGGCATAATCCCAGCGTTGCTCGATATTGGAGTCGTGACAATGAACACAAAGTTTATGCGGCTCGTACACAATATCCCCAAAAATGAAATGTTTGGGCTGGCTTAGTGTTTTTACGATAGATTGGGCTATTGTTTAGCACAGAATGGTGGTTTATTTGAACACCTAATATAAAAAATATTTTATTTTTATAGTTTTTTGTTTTATTTGTTGTTTTACAAAGTTTATTTCAGTTACTTACGAATTGTTTTTATTTTTAGAATTAAGAATTTGCTTTGTCTTATTTGAATTTCATTTATTATATTAGTTATTATTTTTATAATATTTCTTATCATTGAACGATGTCAAACGACTGACTGCTCTCCGATCCACTACTCTTGCGATTCAAGTATACTTATACGTACGTCCGTATTGGGTGTATCTCCTAAAATTAAAGTTGCCAATCGGTATATTGTTCCCGGAATGACAGACACCCGACGATTCCTAGAATTAAGATTACTATTATTTTTATATGCTTAGTTAGATTTTTCTTTGTTTGTTTCAATTTACGTTTATTCATTTTTTAATTTAGTGTTTACGAAACTATTGTAGTTAAAACAACAAGAAATAAAACTTTTTAAAAACGGTATCCGTATCTTATTGTTTATAATTCGTGCTATACAGGTTTTTAACAAAGAATAAAAAACCTATCGTTGTGAATAATAGACTTGCGCGCGAAGAAATTAAATGTATTTTATAAAGAATCTAAAATTGTTGATATCCGTTATGTTGTTAATAAGTTTGTTTTTTAAATTACCAGTGTAGATATGAAGTTCCTCGTATAAATCTAAAAGTTTGGATTTTTTAATATTCTTTAGTATTTTTGTACAATTGAGACTGGTTTTATGATTATTTTCTTTTAGGTGTTGGTATATTGCGGAGTTATTACATTTAAGATGTTCCTTAAACCTGGTTTGGATGTTCCTGCCTGTCTGTCCTATATAAAACCGATCACAATCTTCGCATTCGATCCTATAAATTTTCCTATAACAGCCTCACCACATCAGAATCCGTAGTTGAAGTAAATTTTCAAAACTCTTCAAAAATTACCTTATATCATGTTACCAGAGTTAGATAATGTCAAAATTTTAATCGATGCTGGTGCAACACATTCGGCTATATCTTCAAAATTAGCAAAAAGTTATTTTCAAGAGTATCATTATTATGAACCATATGTAGTAAAAACTATGCATGAATTAACAAAACACTATTATAAATTGAATTTACCCAGCTTTAAAACTTTTAATGATTACGAAAACAATTATTGTTTCAATATAATAGATTTTTCTGAAAAATTCGATGGAATCCTAGGTAGCGATAATTTAGAAATGATGGGAGCTAAATTAGATTATCAATCAAAAACGTTACAAACTAAAAATGCGAGTATACCATTTTATTTTAATAAAACTGTAATTTATCTACCCCAACGAACACGACAAATTGTTAAAATACCTGCAACTAACAAGGAAGGACAATTTTTAATACATCGTTGCGAAATAATAAAGAACGTAGAAATACCTAATGCATTAGTAAGTGTTAATAACTACGAATGTTTAGTAGAAATAACAAACTTTAACGAATATCCTGTACAACTAAATTGTAATCCTGTCGAACTTGAAGAACTTGACGTAAAACAATATGAAACAAACAAAACACTTACAAAACAACAAGTAATTAAAATTCAAAGAGAAAACATTAGTAAAAAGTTACGTTTAGATCATCTAAACAACGAAGAAAAATCGGTGATAAAGAACTTGTTACATCAATATCCAGAAATTATACATGATGAAAGAATTCCTTTAACATTTCATTCGGAAATAAAACACGAAATAAATTTATCAGATGAAGTACCTGTTTACCAGAAGCCATATCGACAACCATATGTTCAACAAAAAGAAACAAAAAGGCAAATTAAAAATTTAAAATCACAAGGGATCATCAGGGATAGTTGTTCCCCATGGGCAAGTCCAATAGCGTTGGTACCAAAGAATTTAGACGCATCCGGAATTCCTAAATGGAGGATGGTAATCGATTATCGACGTCTCAATGATAAAACAATAAAAGATCGGTATCCCTTGCCTAATATTAACGAGATATTAGATAAATTGGGAAGAGCAAACTATTTGGTATAATTTAAGAATAGACATCAAGCTTAAAAATAGCCAATTTTTTTTTACCCGTGTGAAATCGCTCAAATAAGCCGTTAGAAATAAAAAAAAAGTGCGGAAAATTGAAAAACGGACCGAAAAATGAGTTTGAAATTTCGATGTGACGTCACGTTTTCTGACGTCATCAACCATGCTCTACTCGTATATTTACGCAGCACCACTGCTAATTCCGATCGTTTCTTTGTTTTTCACAACCAATCACATTACATTTATTCCATAAAATTGGAAATTTAATAATTTAAACAAAAAATAAAGAATTAACAGTTTCTTAAAACGCATTTCGAGTTAAATAATCTTGTATCTTAGGTATACGACACAACGATTGAAATGTCTTTTCTTACGTTCTACCTGAAACCCCGTTCTCCAATCCCCTTTTTACGTCACATTCGGATCCACATAATTTACTACTTTATATCAGTATTAATTTTATTGATAAATTTGATTTTTTAGCAGAGGGTGGGTCAAATATTGGTATGGTCTTGTTGAAAAAAAAACGTTACATTCGGATCCACATAATTTACTAATTTATATCAGTATTAATTTTATTGATAAATTTGATTTTTTAGCAGAGGGTGGGTCAAATATTGGTATGGTCTTGTTGAAAAAAAACGTTACATTCGGATCCACATAATTTACTAATTTATATCAGTATTAATTTTATTGATAAATTTGGTTTTTTAGCAGAGGGTGGGTCAAATATTGGTATGGTCTTGTTGAAAAAAAACGTTACATTCGGATCCACATAATTTACTAATTTATATCAGTATTAATTTTATTGATAAATTTGGTTTTTTAGCAGAGGGTGGGTCAAATATTGGTATGGTCTTGTTGAAAATAAACGTTACATTCGGATCCACATAATTTACTAATTTATATCAGTATTAATTTTATGATAGATTTGATTTTTTAGCAGCGGGTGGGTCAAATATTGGTAATAATAATAATCTAATAATAATCTTTATTACCGTAATAACATATTACAAAGTCAAATGTAACAACATAATATTTCAATTCAAAAATACTTCTATTTACAAAATTATTTCAAAAAAATCTTCAATGGAATATAATGGTGCTTCCATTAGTACTTCTTTTATTACACACTGGAGCCGTTGTTGTGGTAGCATCCGTATGCGCTGGGGAAGGTGATTAAACAGTTTAATACCCCAGAAAATACTGTTGTCTTGCGTCTTTTTTAACCGATGCATCGGTATTGCAAGTTCTTCTTTTTGTCTAGTGTTGTATTCGTGCTTCTCATTATTGGCAATATGTTTATCAATATTTTGTCGCATATCTGTAATACAATTTAGTACATATACTGAATATATGGTAAGTATACGCTGCTCTTTAAAATATTGTTTGCAACTTTGAGTTGATTTAAGATTGCATAGCGCCCTCAATGCCTTTTTTTGGAGAAGAAAGACTCTTTCTGCTGCAGACGATGCTCCCCAGAATAATATACCGAAAGTAGCAATGCTGTGGAAGTTGGCATAATAGGCAAGTCGCGCTGCAAAGATGGTGGCTACATTTCGTATTCTCCTTACGGTATAAATTGCAGTGTTCAATTTTTTAGAAATGTTCTCTACATGTACTTGCCAGTTAAGTTTGTTATCCAAATAAATTCCCAAAAATTTTAGACTGTTATTCTCTGCCCCAACATTGTTTTGGAAATGCAGGTATTGAGTCTTCTCTTCATTTAATTTTAAACCATTGTTACCAAACCATTTTTTTGCTGCTACTAATGTTAGCTGAGTTTTAGTTTGCAGATCATCCATATTGTTCGCAGTGGATATAAAGGTGGTGTCATCCGCGTACAAGCACACATTGTCATTAGGTACAGAGTAAGGCATGTCATTTACATAAATTACAAACAAGAGAGGGCCCAGGATAGAACCTTGTGGTACACCAACGTTGATATCATACGTTTTAGACAAAGCTCCATCTATTATCACCGTTTGCTTTCTATTGCACAAATATGAAGTAAACATGCTAAGGGCTGTGCCTCTTACACCATAGCAATCCAATTTGTATAGCAGATACGAGTGGCTAACGCTATCAAATGCCTTACTTAAATCGATACTAATCAATTCAACATATTTCCTCTGATCGATTGCCTTGATAATGGATTGTATTATTTCATTAACTCCACTAGTAATAGATCGTCCTTTTATATAACCGTGTTGGTGATCATTGAAGAGCTCAGTCTTCTTAAAAAAATTTGTCAGTCTGTCGGCCAAAACGTACTCGAAGATTTTGGAAATTGTAGGGAGAATCGATATTGGTCTATAACTTGCTGGATTTTCCAGATGTCCCTTTTTGTAGATGGGGCATATTTTAGCAACTTTTAATTCGTCAGGGAACACACCATGTTTTAAACATGCATTTATTAAATATGCTATGTGTTCTGCAATCGCAGGTATAACTTTTTTTAGAAAAACTGTCGAGATTCCATGTATGTCTTCTGTTTTCTTAGATTTTAGTTTCATTGTTACTGTAATAACCTCGTCTTTGTCAGTAGGTCTAAAAAAGCACGAACTGCTATGTGTGTTATACAGAACATTTCCTTCATTAATAACATTTACTCGTTCACATTCTACAGAAGCCAAATAGGAAGCAAATTGATCCGGTGTAATTATTAAGTCTTGTTTTTTCTTCTTAATGCCCCTTGTCTCTGAATTTATTATTTCCCATGTTGCTTTTTGTTTATCATCTGCATTCAGAATCACAGATACATTATACATTTGTTTCTCGTGTTCAAATTGTCTTTTTAACTTCGTCTTATACTTATTGTAAATATCGTATGATTCTTTGTCTTTAAGAGTTTTTGCCATAATACTTCCTGGTATCTTCCTTGGTATGGTCTTGTTGAAAAAAAACGTTACATTTGGATCCACCTAATATACTGATTATTTTGCGAATTTTGTGTAGAAATTAGATTTTGAGTTAGGTTAATTAACATTTAAACTAGTGCGTAATCCCGAAATGTCGGGTCGGGTTCGAAGCAGGGGTAAAAACACAGATCTACACGAGCAGGTAGATGGTAAATAAAGACGTTTAGTCATTATGGGTCAAGAACCAAAATAACATGGGTATATCACCCCAAAATATGCGTTATAATACTAAAAGTTGTTAATTCTTTCATTAAATTTGAGAAAATGTTTTAATTTTTACTTCTTTATTCGTGTTGTGTGCGTGGATCTGGAAAAATAATTTTCTCGGACCTGGGTTATCCATACAATTGTGTTAAATACGTCGTAAGTAAGCTTCGTGACGTCACATTTTGTGACGTCACGTCGAAATTTCAAACTCATTTTTCGGTCATTTTTTCACTTTTCCGCACTTTCTTTTTATTTTTAACGTGTTTTTTAGGCATTTTTACGTCGGTTAAAAAAAAAATCGACGCTTTTTAAGCCTGATGTCTATTCTTAAATTTTTCCACTAAACGTGAAATAAAATCATTCACTGGGTTATTGGGATATTATCGAAAATTCATTAAAAACTATGCGAAATTATTAAAACCAATAACACAATATTTGACCAAGCATAAAGAAATTGAATTCACATCCGAATATAAAAATTGTTTCGAAATGTGTAAAAATTTATTGTGCAACGATCCCATTTTACAATATCCTGATTTTACAAGACCATTCATAATCACCACAGATGCAAGCAACGTCGCAATTGGAGCCGTGCTGAGTCCAGGAACAATTGGCAAAGACAAACCAATAGCTTACGCAAGTAGAACCCTATCTAAAACAGAATTAAAATATTCTACAGTAGAGAAAGAACTATTGTCAGTCGTTTATGCTTGTAAGCAGTTCCGTCCGTATATCTATGGAACAGAATTCACTCTTGTAACCGACCATCGACCTCTATTGTGGATACATAATTTAAAAGACAATAACCTCAAGTTACAACGTTGGAAGATTTATCTCCAGGAATTTAACTACAAAGTCGTATACAAAAAAAGGTAAAATGAACGTTAATGCAGATGCACTAAGTAGAATCCAAATAAATCACATTGATAATGAAAGTATTTTGGCAAACAACGGATCAATAAACTTAGATGATGATAATGAAAGTTTAAATAGCAATCAAAACTCCGAAATAATTAACACAATTCCAATTACTGAAGAACCAATAGACAATAAAAATAATCAACTTTTTATCTATCTACATGAGAAACCAACTGAAGTACAAGTGAAAGAAAACAAAAGAATTTTAAACATCTATATTAATAAAAGAGAAATTGAAACACATTTGCTTCTAATAGAAATGGATGTTTTAGAAACTAAAGACGGATTTCGATACAATCACCAAAAAAATCGAGGGAACATTAGAACGGAACATAAAAGTATCTTTAAGAATGAATTAATAGAGTTAGTGGAAAGCGAGGAAATGTGGTGCGCGTTCTGCTTGAAGCGCCCAAATTTTAAATTAAATTTAAGAGTAGAATGTTCTGAAGTGATTCATCGATTTTTAGCTGATAAATGCATGGTTACAAATTCTTAATGGTAGAAGTAGCTCGTTATTAAACCATTTCAAATAAGGATATTATAATAGTATACAAAAGTATCATTAAGAACATGTTTGTAGATTTAGTGTAAACCGAAACTACTATTTTTAAATAATGTTATATGTAGGGTATGGAAATTTGATAAATAAAACAAATTCAATTCAGGTCAGGGCATTTTAATCTAAATAAATTAAAAAATGAAAATTAATATAAATATAATAACAATGTAAAAAGATTAAACACACTTTCTAATTTATATAATATGGAGACATACGTCTCCATATCTTTATAAAATAA
Organism: Onthophagus taurus; assembly: GCF_036711975.1. Taxonomy (NCBI): domain Eukaryota; kingdom Metazoa; phylum Arthropoda; class Insecta; order Coleoptera; family Scarabaeidae; genus Onthophagus; species Onthophagus taurus. The sequence goes on along the minus strand of NC_091972.1, from coordinate 27,727,742 downwards.
TCCTGGTCCGAGGGACGTATAACCCCTCGGACACTTGTATCGAGGTAGCAGCCTCGACGCGAAAATCGTTTTTGGCACCTTCTAAAATTAAAGATAGAAATGAATTAAATCAATGAAATTAAACCCCGAAGGGAGACTTACTTTTAAATGGGGAAGTAGAAGCCTCCCCGCTAACTCCTTTATTATTATTTTGACTGAAAAAAAAAAAAATATGAATTTTAAACTCAAAACTTAAACTAAACTTTAACAATTTAGAGCCCACCTCTTTTATTATACATTGTATAAGAGAAAATGCGGTAAAACGGTATTGCATAAGGCTTTATACCCTTTACAGTATACCCTTATCAAGTGTTTGTTTTCCTAAGGAAAGAACTTGGCTGCAACGTTCTTATGCAGCAAACCCTTATCAAATGTGGTTACTTAAGGAAAAAGAAACTCGAGTAAAATTCCATAAAATAGATGTTTAAAAATTAAATTTTATTTAAAAAATAATTCACAACGATATAGAGAAATTTTTTGATATTTCTTTATTTGATATCCAACAATTATGGGATGAATCGAATCCCAACCATTTTACGTACAACTTATCCTTCTTCCTTTTCACCACCTTTTCAACGAGGTAAACGTTGGGTTGAGCGGTTCTTTGAAGTTCGAATTCGTAAAAAGCGCCTTTAATCGGCTGGCCACGCACGTCCTCCAATAAATATGAAATTGGATCTGTTATTTTCACTTTAACGATTTTAAACAATTCAGCGGTCCAGTTGGGTAGATATCCTTTATCAAACACATGTTTATATTTACTGATACGAACGGTATCTCCAACTCTAAACTTTCCTCTGCCAGCAATTTTAATATGATTGTACACCGTATCGAGAAGTGTTTTCTCTACGGATTTCGAATTTATTTCCGATGGCTTCATTTTCGTAGTCGAATGTTTCGAACTGTTATATCGAGATGTTATATCTTTTAATAGGTGCACCCAACCCAACCCAACCCAACCCATTTATGATTTCCATATAGACTGAAGAACTTGTATATCCTCTGTTAACGGTTCGAATTACACGTTCAGCCATCGACGCTCTCATAACGCTATACGTTGAAAAATGATTAATTTTAAAATCCGACATTAACAGCTTAAAGTGGCTGTTGTAGAATTCTTTGCCCTGGTCGGTTTGAAGATTTCGAGGTACGCGACCGTCGGTCACGAAGGCATACTGTATCCTAATACAGGAATCTATGTATACCCATAAACCGTTGAGTGGGGAGGTCTCAATCGTTATTAATTGAATCAATTTCGATCGCACGTCATAGTCTGAGTTATGGAGTCACGTAGAGCGGTAGTTGATATTCAGGGGTTTTATATTGACTCTGAATTCATAGTTAAAGAATTCACGCTTCTGGACCTGATCACCGACTATGCCGTACATCTCCACTTCAAGGCCGACAGACCCTTTCGATGCTTATCGGTTCAAGATCAACGTTCCGCCAGGTATTTAGAGCGAAATCACCATAAACTATCGTACATTGGAGGATGGATGGATCTGTCGATGGGGTTAAATTTACTGGATGATATACTGTCGTTCTATGATGAGGTGTATGTGAAGGGCAGCCAGAAGAGGGAGTTTTTGGAAAGCAGACCCTATTGTCGGTTCCGATGTCATCGGAATTTAACGGTCAGGGATATTGCCTCGGAGTTTTCCGAGAAGGAGGTTGAAGAAGATACTAAATTGACGGCAACTTCCAATCCATGCTGGTTCCACAACGATGCTCCCGCAGTTTGCTCGCAAAATAACGCCATAATTTTAAAGAATTTTTTATGTAATTTACATAGACGTGTTATATAAGAATTTGTTAAATTTTTATAATACATATATTAACTTTTATTTATTGTATTTATTTTTGAATCCTTATACATCCTTCACGCATTCACTGTCTAACCTCCATCACGCAAACATGTACATTGCGAGAGTTATTTTAATATATACGCTCTGGATGCTTCCAACCCTAATTTTAATGCAAGATTTGGTGTACGATAGGGGTATGGAAATCTATAAATATCTCAAAGCATTTGGATATTTAAATGGTAATGTGAGCGGTTTTCATCATCGTCATCAAATGGGATATACAACAACAACAATGACGGAAAGGTTACGTAAATTGCAGGGATATTTTCAACTGCCAGTAGAAATCCCTCCTCTCCGCAATAATTTCGACCAATCCCTCAATTCCCGTAAATTATTGAGATGGGGAGGGGATAATTAATTATTAATTAATTAATATACGTACTCGCTGCATACATTTAAATTCAGTTCTACATTGGAAATGGACATCGAGGGAGTGAGCGACGTCTGCGAAGAGACGGACTTGGATTATTGGAATTCAGTCGGTACGCAGTGGAAACGGTATCTTAAACTAATAAAAAAGGAGACTAAATTTATCGGGGAAACGCAATTTTCACGCGAATCTTTCAACATTAAAGTTGGGGTTAGCGTCGCTAGAGGGGGTACAACCTGTGTAAAGTTCGTAGTTAGAACATGTAAAGGTTTGGAATCTCAGTCACATCAAATTACATTTTTACGTCAAGATTGGGAGCACCTAATTTCTACCCTTAAACTGATACGTTTCAATGTAGAGGTTTCCTCACAGACACTACCATTGGCCGAGAGTAATCTAAAGGTTGAATTTGACGATGAAGATTACCTGTATCTAACGTATGTGATTGAGGATTCTGAAAGTGGCGTATTCATACCGATTTTACTTCATTCAACGGATGTCGATAAGATTTTGGCAATGGAGAAGCTAATTACCTATAAAATGAACCTTTTGGATGGATTAAATTTTTGGGAATACATTAAATCCCTACAGCTAGTTGACGACGAAGATGATGATGATGATGATATCCATAACACGACGTCCATTGAAGAATTCTGTTTAAATAATTTATCGGAAATTAATTTTTATGTGATGGAATACTTGGAAATTATAAACTCCGCTACAACAGCTTCTATTTGATCACGTGATCACCTCGTGATATTGTCAGCCGCGCCTATCGTATCACGTGATCCCCTCGTGATAGTGTTCACCTACCACCATAACTCTAATCACACGTCTAGCTGCTTATCAGCTGAACGTTAGCGGTTGTCGCGCGCACATTTACACCGGAATTCAATTTTGCGATAAGATGTTTCTTTGCGAAGTGTGTAACGGTGCGTTTACCTTAAAGCGCAATCTTACCCGTCATATACGCGTAAAACACGGCGATGTGCGGGAATTAAACTTTAAATGCCATATCTGTGAAAAAGGTTTTTCAAGATCTGATAAATTAAAACATCATCTAAGAAGCGTCGATGGATTAAATGTTCAACGTTGTGTTGCGCCACCACCACCTTTACAAAGCACATCAGCCGGTCCGGTTCAACTTGCGTCATCATCACACCCACCACCACCACCTAAACAGCGGCCCTCCAAGCCTTTAAAAAGTATATCAGGGGACACTGTTCAACATGTGTCATCGCCATCAACATCATCGCGTCCTCCGCCTAAACAGCAACCCTCCAATTTATGTCCAATTTGCGGTGTTGACTTTATATCTACCATTCACCTTCGGACTCATCTAAGATTCGAACATGCAACCCCGGTGGAAGATGAAGATAACATCGATAGATTGGAATCCTGTTTTAAAGGTAGAGTTTGTACCTATAGAGTCGCAAGCGTGTTACCCGATGATGATATACCATCGTTCCTAACGAGATCAGAAGGAGCTGTTAAACGGATGATTGAGGTTAGTTTAGATCGATGTGGTCCCTCTATAAAGGTTCAGATTGAGTTTTTTGCGAATTATGTTAAAGCCGCGTATGATGAGAATGGGGATGAAGACGTATTAATGTCCGAGAAAAATTTTAATTGTAAATTTCAAGTTGTTTCGGTGGGTACGGATTTGCATGAGGTGTATGTTGGGATGTGTACGGAAATTTTATCTCAAAGCGAAGAATTTCAAGAACGCGACTCTGGGTGGGCCTTCTTCTCCGTATCTCACCTCCTGCTTAATATTAATAAATTTGAACCTATACCCGAGTCATCGTATATACGTTTACCTCAGGTAATTGCTGAAAAACATGCGTGCGTAAATATTAAAAACTATGAGGACGATGCTTGTTTAGCGTGGTGTTTGACGGCGGCTCTTCATCCTACCAACCTCCATCAAGATCGTACTACAAGCTACCCTCATTATAGTCAAGTACTTAATTTGCGCGGGATTACATTTCCAATAACTTTAAAAGATATCGTTAATGTAGAAAAATTAAATAATTTAAGTATTAATGTTTACGAATTGATAAGTAGTAGTAGTAGTAGTGGTAAATACACGGTGGAAGGACCAATTTATTTTACCAAACAAAGACGTGATATTCATATAAATTTGCTTTATTTATATGAAAACGGGAAAGGGCATTTTGTTTTAATTAAACATCTTTCTAGATTAATTTCAAGTCAATGTACGAATCGTAACGGCTCTATACATCTTTGCGATGGGTGTTTAACGCGGTTTTCATCCGCTGAAAATTTAATCGCACATCACAGTAAAGATTGTAATCACATCAGACCAATTATCCCTACTAAAAATTTAAAATCAAAACCTAATTGTTTCGGCCTATATACCCCCGAAAATATTTTAGAATTTAATAATTATAAATTCGCAGAGATGACCCCGTTCGTTATATATGCTGACTTCGAATCGATTTTACACCCCATCGACTTTTGTGAGCCCAATTCACCCAAATCTTTTTCTGAAAAAGTTGAGATGCATCAACCCTACAGTTTCGCTTATTATATCGTTTCCATGATTGATAGCAGTTTTAATAAATTTGAAACGTATACGGGACTTGATGCATCTCAAGTTTTTATCACAAAATTAATCGGTGATGTTAAATTTATTTATAATAAATACTTGAAAACCGTAAAACCAATGATACTTTTAACAACCGATGAGCAACGTAATTTCGATTCGGCTGAAAATTGTTTTATTTCTCAAAATCCTTTCACATCTGACCAGATTAAGGGGCACGATCATTGTCATATTAGCGGTAAATACCGAGGACCCGCGCATACAAATTGTAATCTAAATTTCAAACTTCAAAATTTTATTCCATTATTCTTTCATAATTTTAGCGGTTACGATTGTCATTTATTTATTAAAGAAATGGCTGATGCGGATGACGATGGACTTGATGTATTGCCGAACAATAAAGAAAAATATATCAGTTTCAGTAAAAGAGTGTTGGTCGATAAAGTAATCAATAAAGATAAATCCGTTGAAAATATCTTTTTTAAATTAAGATTTGTGGATTCATTTAGATTTATGGCATCTTCATTAGATTCTTTAGCCGGCAACCTCGAAATATATGACTTTAGCAATATACGTAAATTCTTTCCACACCCGGAACATTTTAAATTGTTAACGAAAAAGGGTATATTTCCCTATAATTATATAACCTCTTTCAATAAACTAAATGATACATCACTACCACCTAAGAGCATGTTTTACAACAAATTAAATTTAGAAGATATAAGCGATGAGCAATATTTGCACGCTCAATGTGTGTGGGAAAAATTTAATTGTCAAAATTTGAAACAATATTTCGACTTGTACTTAAAGACTGATGTTCTTTTATTAGCTGATGTATTTGAAAAATTCAGGCAAGTTTGTTTTAAAACGTACGGTTTAGATCCTGCGCATTATTATACGGCACCGGGGCCATCATGGGATGCCATGTTGAAATTCACTAAAATTAAATTGGAATTGTTGACGGATATTGATCAAGTTCATTTCATTAAAAAAGGTATCCGTGGGGGCATTTCCCAATGCTCATTTCCCAATATGGAAAATTATGATGCTAATTCGCCCTCTAAATTTCTAATGTATTGGGACGCTAACAATTTGTATGGGTGGGCAATGTCTCAATATTTACCCGTTTCCGACTTTAAATGGTTGACTGAAAACTTCAAAATTTAGATTTTAATAATATACCCGATGATTCCGATTTCGGATATATTTTAGACGTGGATATTGCGTATCCCGAACACTTGCACAACCTACATAATGATCTACCTTTCTTAGCCGAGAATTTAATCCCCCCTAACTGTAAATGCGAGAGCGATAAACGATTAATTCCAAATTTATTTGGTAAGACAAATTATGTAATTCATTACAGAAATTTAAAACAAGCCGTTGCGCACGGATTAATTATAAGTAAAGTTAATAGAGTTTTATCGTTTAAACAATCCCCTTGGTTAAAGTCATATATCGATAAAAATACAGAGTTACGCCAATCGGCTAAAAATGATTTTGAAAAGGATTTTTTTAAATTAATGAACAACGCAGTTTTCGGTAAAACCATGGAAAATGTTGATAAGCGAGTTGACATCCGCTTAGTAACCAGTTGGGATGATATCAGGTCTGGCAAAACCGCAGGTAGACCTAGACTTGGAGCTCGGAGTTTAATCGCTAAATTAAATTTTAAAAATGTTAAAGTATTCACAGAAACGTTTTCGGCAATTCAAATGGAGCGTCTTCATGTATCCTACGATAAGCCTCTATACGTTGGTTTTACAGTTTTAGAACTGTCAAAATTATTAATGTATGATTTTTATTATGATTTTTTAAAACCTAAATACGGCGAGGACGTTCAGTTGTGTTACATGGATACCGACAGTTTCACCGTACTAATTAAGTCTGACGATGTGTATAACGATATTAAATTAAATTTAGATAAATTTGATACATCTAACTACAGTCTCGATAATCGGTTTGACATCCCCTTGCAAAATAAAGCGGTTTTAGGTAAGATGAAAATTGCTGAATGAAAATGGTTTAAATATATTTAAGTAGGTTAAGTAGAAAATAGTATCATTTTTTGAGTATGTTTAATTTAAATTTTTAATATATATATTAACTTTAATTTTTTGTGATTTTCTCTTCCTCCTCCTCCTACCCTCAATCAGTAATAGAGAACCTATTTTAAGGTAAGTATTATTATTATTATTAATATTATTTCACGGGGGAGCAACTTCCGCTGATAAGCATACGGCGTCGACGGGGTCAATAGGGCACTAAGATGGGGTTGGGTTGGGTTGAAGGGGGTCAATAGGGCACTAAGATGGGGTTGAAGGGGGTCAATAGGACACTAAGATGGGGTTGAAGGGGGTCAATAAGGGCACTAAGATGGGGTTGAATAGGGCGCTAAGATGGGGTTGAAGGGAGTCAATAGGCCACTAAGATTATCTTGGGATGCTAAAAGTCACTAAAATTAAATTGGAATTGTTGGCGGATATTGAGTTCAACCCCTGTTCAACCGACCGGTTCAACCCCTGTTCAACCGGTTCAACCCCTGTTCAACCGGTTCAACCCCTGTTCAACCGGTTCAACCCCTGTTCAACCGACCGGTTCAACCCCTGTTCAACAGCCCTGTTCAACCCCTGTTCAACAGATGGGGTTGAAAGATTCTAATGGAGCGATTATACATCAATTAATAATCGCATATAACAGTCATTCAAACGCGGAATTAGTATTAGAAATAGATTTAAGAAAAGTTATTAATACTATAAACACTAATTTTAATTTCATTAATTCAGACGTAAGATTTAGCAACCAAAGTGCAGAATTAATTTTTAAATTACATAATGAAATACGCGATAAGTTGGAAATTTTGAGTTTAAAAGAAAGAAATAAAAGAGCACTAATAAATATAGCAGGGAAATTAATAAAAGCCATTACAGGCAACCTTGATGATTCAGATGCAGAAAGGTATGACAATTTGATAACAAAATTAGATAAAAATCAAGAAAAACTTGATCATAGTTTACATTATTTGGCAAAATTGGTAAATAAAACTAATATTCAAGTTCAAAATAATTTCGATCTGATTATAAATAAAATCAAAAGATTAGACGATAAATTAGGGTTATTATGGCTCGATAAAAATGTAAATGAAATTATTGAATGCTACGAAATGACAGCAAGAAATTTGAACGAACTTAGACGTATTAAATTATGCGAAAAGGAGAATTGTACACCCTCTATTAATAACTTCTTCAAAATTGATAGAAGAAATTAAATTAATACACTTGGATGATAACCATAAATTTCCTTTCGATTTATTACTAGAACAAGTTGATATAATTGAACGATATTGAACGATAAATACACGATCATTTTACAGATATGTTTGATAAGTAATGAAATATTTCAGTATTACGAAATTCATCCATTGCCAACTATTGTCAATGATACCTTAATTCAAATTGAAAATCAATTTAAGTTTATAGCATCAAACGAAAATAAATACATTACTGGTAATACTATTTGTGAAAAATTATTTGAAGAACAGTATTTGTGTAAACAACAGATTGAAAGTAAAAATTTGCAAAGTTGCGAATATCAGTTAGTAGTCAGAAATATTTTAAATGAAAATTGTAAATTAATAAATTTAATGATAGTAGATTTTGAAATAATTGAATATGAATTTGGTACGGTAATTGTATTAATTAAAGAAACAGAAATGTCAGAAATTTGTAATAAAATGATAAAAATTCATAAATTAAAAGGCACATATTTAATTAATCGAAAAAATCAATGTATTTTTAAGATAGCTGATATTATGAATCGTAATTTTTATACTGTTAGTATGGATACGCCATCAATATCAATACCAATTATAAATAAAAATGTATTAAATATAACATTTGATGAAAATAAATTAAAATTGGAGAATCTTACATTTGTTAACAGTAATAATTTAGAAAAATTGAATTCTATTAAAAATTTTGGCAAAACCCATAGTTATATACTCTATATAATTATTGTTATAATTGTTTTCGTACTAATTGTGTATTTCATGAAAAAGTTCTTTAAAAGCAAAAATTTTAAAGTTAAGAGAATCCAGGAGGATCCTCAATTTAGGCAAGGAGGAGTTACATTCGCCAATCCTGTAGGGTTGCAATAAAATAAGAAGTAGGAGTTAGAGATAAGTAGCTTCTATACAGCGTATCCCGTATCTTCCGCATCAGAGCATTATACGGTTGTAGAATACATTATTCTGAAGCGATCTTTCTAATAAAATTTTTTCGAAATGTTTATAATAACCGCACGGGAACTGTTTAAAGGAACTGTTTTTCGTCCAATCAGCAGATCGCAAATCAGACTCAGGTAATCGGTGCCACCCTCGGCCGGTCCGCTACGCCGATGATAACTTGTTTCCCACGCGTACTCACCAATAGATTCGTCACGGGAAGAGAAATAAACTTTTTCGGTGAATCAAAGTCGTCCGTTATTGGTCGTCGTTAAACAGTTCCCGTGCGGTTATTATAAACATTTCGAAAAAATTTTATTAGAAAGATCGCTTCAGAATAATGTATTCTACAACCGTATAATGCTCTGATGCGGAAGATACGGGACACGCTGTATAATTAGATGCACCACTACAATTAATTAAGTCTACTTTTAATCGCTGTACCGTGCGCGTCGGGTCATATGTTAATTTTCCAATAAAATAAAACAAATAAGTTTCAAGTTTAAAAGTTGTTTTGATTTAATTTGAATTTAAATAAAATAAACTCTTTTTAAAAACCTTAACCGCTCGACACGATTTGAAACTTGATAAACATTTTTTCGAATCTCCTGTTGACCGTCCAGCGGGAAAGATTTTATAAAGCTTTCACATTCACCACCTAATTTAATCTTATCTAATGGCAAGAAATGTTCAGTTTGACATGTGGTTTTAAATAATTAGTGCATAGTTGTATAAATAAAGTATTACAGTGCCCTTGTAATTTATGAACTAATATGCTAACTATTTGATTGAAATAATGAATTTAGGGAATTTAAGAAACTTGGAGCATACTTCATGAAATATAAATACCCTTTTAAATACATATTTTTCATGTCATTATGGATAGTTTCTGCACTTTTTAATTTATCCTCAGTTATTGCTAACAAAAAGAAATGTTCTAACACATTCCAATTATTTAAAATTCGTACTACACAGTCGTGCCGACTCAACCAACGTGTAGTTGCTTATTAAACATTTTTTTGTTTGTTCTGGTTAAAGTAATCTTGCAACTCCGCTAAAACAGCGCATCGTTTCGCACTTCCTGATACATTTTAACAGAGCTACTAAATGATCCACAACTTGGGTAGCAACATTGTGCTTCGCGAAAAATACAGAAAGTTTCATTTCAGCTCTTTTAATATTATCAACATGTATATCTTTATCATTACTAACAAAATAATTAGCCAACGGTTTTGTCGTTTCAACCGCTAACATATTTTTCAGATGTTTTTGTCTATTAGAATGCCTTAATAACTCACTCTTGCCGCATGTCAATTCTACATTACAAACGGAACATCTAAAATTTAATAACGTTCACACAAAAATATAAATTATTTTATAATTAATTTAATTTTATTGATTAAAGGAAGCGCGACTACCTGCATTTATTTCTATTTTTCTTATTCGCTTAACTAGTTTTTTAAATGAGGATCCTGCAACCAACATTCCTGGAAAACTTTGATTCCTTTTTCTTGGTGGAACTTTTTTTGAGGAGGTTCTAAATGTTCCGTATCTGATGAAGAATCTTCCATTTTTTTAAACAATACACTCTAAACAGCACACACAATCCGACTCGGTACTCTGCACGGTCTACGATTCTAAGCTGTTTACTCTCGTAATTAATTATTGAATATGACATAACATGAAGTAACCTCGATGCGGTAAATACCCGAATTGTTTCGGACAAATTTATTACGTTCGGCAAATCTCTGATAGATGGCGCTATTACTAAATATTGATCGTCTTATAATTAGAAGATAGTGCAAATGTTAAATTACAAAAACATATTTAAATTTTATAATATAATAATTTTGAGAAATTAAAAATCTCTCAAAATAGACGAATATCCCTTTGTTTCTAGGAATACTGAAAAATCTCCCGAATCGGGATATATCCCTCATGTTGGCAACACTGCGAGTCGCATGTTTAGACGAAGTCGCGACGCTGCGTCGCCATATGCAGATTTTTATTTAAAAACACGTGAGATGCACTGAAGCGTACGTCTTCCTACAATTGCGTCTAATACTCGTCTACGACGAGCAGCTCCGTGTGCAGAAGGTCTTATACTGGTTAAATTAATGACTGTCTATAGTAACAAACAAAAAAAATTAGTACAGTAAAACCTCGACTTACGCGATCCCGTCTTACGCGGTTTTTTAACGGTAGCGCTTTTAGGTTTTCGAAATTGGAATTTATTTAACCCTCATAATATGTCAGATCTAGACATGTTAGCTGCTTTTTTCTAACTCTTACAGTTTCCGAGATAGCCCATTCGGACATCGAATTTGAACCACCCTGTACATACATTTTTTTAACAAAATTAATGTTTATTAATCCTTGATTTTATAATATGTATTCATCGAATTTCGACTTACACGATTTTCGATTTACGCGGCTACTATCAGTCCCACCTATCGCGTAACTACGGGGTATTACAGTATAACATATCTACAAAAAGATTCTCCTCAAAAAAAGAATTTAAACAAAATTATAACCTCAAAAGAAAAAAAATAATACGAAAATTGAGTCGACTGAGTCAATATTGTAAGAGACACTCCTTTAGTGTCAAAAAAATAAAATAATAAAAAAACTCGAGCGAACAGGTCGAAAACAAGAAAATAAACTATTAATAATTATGATTCTATACAAAAATATTCAAACCTTATCTGGAAATCCTGTTCCTTCTTTTTTCATTTAATTCGACTGCACATGTTGATTAAAGCGGAACCAGGAAAGCCGGACCAAACTTTACCAAAAATTAAACAAGCGTACTACACTAAGGCTCGATAGCAAAAGAAGAAGTGGTGGGAAGAGGAAACGCGGTACGGACGACCGATATCCGCATCCCCACCCCTAACATTAATAGATCTTAAAAATATCGATAAATTCACCAACGAACGCTCAATGACCTTTAATAATCAACAACAAAAATAAATTAAGATACCCCGTGAGGGTATTGATAAAAATTAGATATCCATTAAAATCATAATAATCTGATTAAGGAAAGAAAATCAAATGAAAGTAATTACATATGAAATCACATACAGTGTGTCCGTAAGTAGCGGATAAAATCATTATAAACGGTTTATGGAAAAATCCCTGAAACGGGAATTATGCAGCTGCATCCCGATAGCATTTAAGAAACTAATATGATAAGATTAGTAGAAGAACCGTGAGACTCGGAATGAAGCTGTAACAAGATTGGAGACTGTATTGGCCGACTTCCAGCCAATTCCTAGCCCATGGATCACATTTCCAGGACAATAAAATTGATGGCAACTCAAAATTCAAATCAATTCGCTCTTGTATAAGGACAAGAGCCTCCATAACTCAAACCGTAGTAAATATATTTCCAAAATTGAAAGGAGTACTTCCAATGTTTATCGAATTATGTGAACATTTTTTAAATAATTATTATGATAGAGTAAACCCTCATAATTCTATAAATCAATTTTTAATAAACATTAAAAGTCGTTTCGAAGGAGAAGATTTAAATTTTCTTATGTAACCAATATTAAAATTTAACCAATTATCCATGTTGCAAGTGAAAAATATAAAAAAATTTTCAAAAACAGATAAAAACTTCTAACTTGCTTTATTGTAATATATAAATCGGAACCGGTTTCGGAATCAACGTTCCATCATCAGCCGAAAGCTAATAAGAATTAAAAAAATAATTAAAACAAAAACTAATATTAAAATAGAACAACAACTTACTGTCAGAGAAACTAATAGGCGAGAAGAGATTTATTTAATGATGACATTTGTTGTTAAAGAAAAATATTTTTTAAAGTCGAATAGCAAAATTAAAATTTAAGTTGTTATAAAAGTTAAGTTAAATTAAATTGAACGATGGAAATTAAAATCTTAGTTAAAGTTACAAAAGTGCGAAACGTTGAATGTTATAAAATTGTGAAACACTAAAAATATATATAAATTCTTTTGAATACGAATTTTATTAAACAGTTGATTAATTTTGTGTATAGGGCAGCCATTGTCGCGAGCCAGTTTGTAAATGAAGTTAATTTCTTTAATTTTATTACGTTCAGATAAAGGATAATCAAAAACTCTGTTAATTAAGAAACGAAAATTAGCAAATTTGTGTTGATGTGGATGTAATGAATCGTAAGGAATGGTAGTTGATATAGTGGAGGGTTTCCTTAAGATATTATACTCGATTAGACCAACAGGATTTCTAGTTAAAGTTAAATCTAAAAAGTTAATCATTATGTTTTTCAATTTCTAGAGTAAAATTCAGTTTAGCATGTAAATTGTTAATATAATCATGAAAGTTGTTAAGAATGTTGATATCGCCTCTCCAAATGCAAAAAATATCATCCACATATCTGTACCAAGCTACAATATTCCCCAAAAGATGTTTTTAGAAGTTTTTATCTGTTTTTGAAATTTTTTTTAATATTAAAATTGACTGCACTAGATTCAGAAAAAATCCTACACGAAGAAATTGCAAAAAATTTAGATCTTTAGACCCGTTTCAGGGATTTTTCCATAAATATTCAGTACAACATGTTTCGGCTAACAAGTAGCCTTCTTCAGGTACAACTGAAATTAAAATTAAACAGTTGGTAAAAAAAATTGATATAAAAAACGGAATAGTTACCGTCAATGTGGTACACATATGAGTAATCGGGAAATCGTATATATATACAGGCTGTCTCACGTAACTGGTTCGTTAGCATGGGTTGTTCATTCTAAACTTTCAATCTAAAATATTTTCAAGATGGCCACCACTTCCGGTCTACCGGAAGTAGACCACAACTTCGTTATTTTAAATGGATAGCTATAGTTTTTATTACACCTTTCAATTATACATAAAAAAATATGTTGACTTTGATAAAAGTTGTTGGTACCTACCATTTTTTGTTTTGAAGTTATTTTGATTTTAAGCTTTTTTTGGCAAATTTCACCATGCTCTTTAAAAGCCTATATCTCAGTTAACGTTTATTAAAAAAAACCTCTGAATTGGCACGATTACTCTTCAGATGTTGCCAAATAGATTGTCATTTCTTGTATCAGAGTATCTTATACAGGCTGGTCAAAAATTGAATTACCGTTTCTCCATATTCAATGGCTAGAAAGTCGAAAATTTTAAATGAAATACCCCGTATTTTTTTACCCTATCAGAAAGGGAATTTAATTCTCTACAAATTATCTATAAACATTCCTATACCTATTTATTGTAGTTTCCCTGATATTGGGACATTAATCAAAGCATGCACGGAATGCGGGAAAACGTTTGATTTTTTTATTAGAAGGCAATGGAATTTTGACAGTTTTTGGTCCATATTTGTGTTATTGTTGTTGTTACTTACTTTTGATCACGAGTGAAAGTCATTGTATATCATGGCAAATTATTCCAACGCCGATATTTTAAATTTGTTTTATATTCATGGCAATGGCCTCCACGATCTCCAGATTTAACACCATTGGATTTTTATTTGTGGGGTCACTTAAAAAATCAAGTGTACAATTCACCGATCAACACACGACAAGAGTTGCGTGATATAGTGATGCGTGCACTACGTACTATTGATGGCGACCAACTTCTACGGGCCACAACCGTAGAAGTCGAAAGAAGAGTTGAAAAATGTTTAATGGTGAATGATCAGCATATCGAACAGTTTTAATTTTTTTATAATTTTAAGTTTTTGTTTTTTTATATGTTATTCATTCTAATTTCTGTTATTAAATTGTTGTTTTTCATTGTTTCATTTATTCGTTTTTCTGTTGGTTACTTTTGGTAAATAAAAGCGAGCAAGCTAAAGGTTATTCAACCATAGTTAATTGTAGAAATAATACCAATAATAATTTAAATAAATTAAACGATGAACTGTCAAAATGTCTTGGCCTGCTAACAAAAACACAAACGGGCTTTGGGATTTTATGTCTGATTTTGATTAATTTTCCAATATCGGGGAAACTACAATAAATAGGGATAGGAATGTTTATAGATAATTTGTAGAGAATTAAATTCCCTTTCCTGATAGGGTAAAGAAATATGGGGTGTTCCATTTAAAATTTTCGACTTTCTCGCAATTGAATATTGAGAAACAATAATTCAATTTTTGACCAGCCTGTATAAGATTCTCTGATACAACAAATGACAATCTATTTGGCAGCATCTGTAGAGTAGTCGTGCCAATGCAGAGCTTTTTTGAATGATCGTTAGCTGAGATATGGGCTTTTAAAGACCATGGTGAAATTTGTCAAAAAAAAACATAAAATCAAAATAACTCGAAAACAAAAAACGCTAGGTACCAACAACTTTTATCAAAGTCAACATATTTTTTTACGTATAATTGAAAGGTGTAATAAAAACTATAGCATTCCATTTAAAATAACGAAGTTGTGGTCTACTTCCGGTAGACCAGAAGGGGTGGCCATCTTGAAAATATTTTAGATCGAAAGTTTAGAATGAACAACCCATGCTACCAAAATTTCAAACCACTACGAATGGTGGAACCTTAAAAAGTTCTAACGACCAGTTACGTGAGACATCCTGTATATAAATCATTTCATTGAAGTAAATTAGAAAAGGTCACTCACAGAACATGTTAAAATCCTTCAGAAAAACAAAAGGGTCGAACCACTACAAGTGAATTTGAAAAACTTAAAACTTAACTTAATGAACAGAGTTTATGTAACTTACTTGAAAAGGACGAAAAACAATACTAACAAAATGTTCAAAGAATGTCAGTTGATCTAAAAGTATAAACGCGAAAGTACAACAGTTAAAGAACGACTGGTCTTAAAAATAAGGAAAAACAAGAATGGGACGCGTGCTATACAGGTGTTTAACAAAGAATAAAAAACCTATCGTTGTGAATAATAGACTTGCGCGCGAAGAAATTAAATGTATTTTATAAAAAATCTAAAATTGTTGATATCCGTTATGTTGTTAATAAGTTTGTTTTCTAAATTACCAGTGTAGATATGAAGTTCCTCGTATAAATCGAAAAGTTTGGATTTTTTAATATTCTTTAGTATTTTTGTACAATTGAGACTGGTTTTATGATTATTTTCTTTTGGGTGTTGGTATATTGCCGAGTTATTACATTTAAGATGTTCCTTAAACCTGGTTTGGATGTTCCTGCTTGTCTGTCCTGTATAAAACCGATCACAATCTTCGCATTCGATATCGCTAATTTAGCGAATATTAACTAATATATTTTCCGTCTGTTTTAGATCCGATGAAGAGGGTTAAGGAAGATTTCCAGGAACCTCAAGAAGCCCGTCAAGTTCACCGTTCGCATTCGATCCTGTATACTCCACTTAACTCGGACTTAAAACGGTGTTTGTTATTAGTTAGCATATGACCTAATTTCTTATTGGAAGAGAACGCCGTAGATACGTTAAACTTTTTGAGGTGTTTAGTGATTTTATGCTGTATGGAGGGCGCAAATGGAAGGGAGATTATCTTGTCTCTATTGTTGTGTCGGGGATATACCATTCTGTTAATTAACGATGAGTGAACTCTGTTGTATATGTTTTGCATGTCCCAGAAACTATAACCATTATTTGTTCCGATACTAAGAATTGTTTTAAGTTCTGAAATGTAGTTTGAATCATTGAGTGGTATGGTGTTAAACCGATTAAAGTAGAATCTGAAGACAGCTTCTTTGTGTGACGTTGGATTCAAAGAATTCTTCGGAATTATCGAATCTGTAGATGTTTGTAGGTTTTCTATATATATTAAAAGACAGATGGTCGTTATGATCTCTGGAGATACTGAAGTCGAGGAAGTTAATGCTCTTATTTAGTTCCTTTTCCATAGTGAATTCTAAGTTGTTGATGTTGTTGAAGATGTTGTACAATGCCCTAAGTTTAGCAGCGTTACCCTCATAATCGATAAGTATATCGTCTACGTGGATTTGTCCACGTAGGTAGACTTGTCCAAGATAACAAGACCTGAATTTTTGTCACCAAACGTTATTATGAGGTCATCGTTTTTGACCTTTTCTCTTATGGATTTTATGTTTTTTGTGATCTGTGGACATACAGGTATAGTTTGTGTCAGATTTAGATTCAAAATGGCTTCGTGGTTAGAATCAAAGATATGTTTAATATTGGGATTTTTGGAAAGTTGTGCTTCCATATGAATTGCAAAGTCAACGGACTTTACCTTGTTTGGTGATGCTAATTTATGACTCATGTTTAGGATCTTTAATTCAGAGT
Organism: Onthophagus taurus; assembly: GCF_036711975.1. Lineage (NCBI taxonomy): Eukaryota > Metazoa > Arthropoda > Insecta > Coleoptera > Scarabaeidae > Onthophagus > Onthophagus taurus. The sequence continues at coordinate 27,710,442 of NC_091972.1, read as the reverse complement.
TGGAGAAAGCAGTATTACTAAAATTATTAGCTTTATACGATTATTTAAAACTAAAGTGGAGGTGGGCGCATTTGCGTTTAAGCTTGAAATGAACCTTGCATGTTCTTTGGATACGTCACTGGTTAAAATTTAATCAATTGGCTGGCGTGCTTTAGCCTCTCAACGGTCCAGGAAAGATTTCTGTTAGTATGGAAATCTCAACTGTAAATTTTTTACATCTGTTTTAGGGTTCTACGACTTGACTGACTTAATCTCTGTAATCTCTGTTGTCATTTTTCACAACTTCTCTATTTAATACTTCCTCTGACCGAAAATAAGAATCCCATTTAACACACAAATGTAATGGATTTGAAAAAGGGTATTTGAGGTATAAAGTTCTTTGTACATGTAAAATATCATTGTTATGTCATAAAACCCTAAAATAGAAGGTTAAAATTTACAGGAATGGGGTTATGGAGAAATGTGTGTTGGAAATGATTTTATGTTTTTATAGCGTAAATAGTTTGTGTAAAAGGTTTATTTTGCTTGAATAATTTTATTCAATAATAATATTGTCAACTGCAGCAGTTGGTGTGACGAAAAAAAAACGCGTAAATACAGAAAAAAATACATAATATGTATACAGTATGTCCCCGGATCGAGTTACAAAGAGGAAACAAATTTTTATTACTGATTTTTCATACTTATCTCAGCATAAATAATGCGTCGGATATGTTCAAACTACTAAATCGCACGAATTTTATACTCTCACTATAGAAGTTAACTAATTATTCCCACTTTTATGTAAAAATTGGACTTTTTTCTAAATTGAAAAATTTTCAAGTTCAATTTATGATATGTAACCATAAAAGCCATAAAAGTTACAACTTATGTCAGTGAGATTAAGTCTTTTCATGCGATGCTAACCATGAAAGAGAGAATTTATTTAGTACTGTGCTATGGTACTAGTGAATCAATACCCGGTCACAAAAATATTTCATGTTGGGGCTCGCAAACTTATGAAAATATTTTTGGAAACGGGTTCTGTATTATCCATAAAGAAGCAGACAAAGGGACTAAATGAGGAAGACGCTGCTTCTCTAATAGCATTAAATTCCGTTCAAGAAACTCCAAAATTATCACTCCGAAGAAGAGCGTTACAAACTGAAATTAGTAAATCGCACCTCTCCAGAATTTACAAAATTGTACCATTTAGACCACGATTTAGACAGACTTTCGATGCCGGCGATGATGCCAAACGTTTGGATTTCTGTCTTGAGATTGGTAATGAAATATTAAATAACCGAAATTTTCATAAATTTATGATATTTTCGGGTGAAAGCACCTTTTCAATAAATGACATTGTTTCTTCCCAGCATTGTCGTTATTGGAGTGATGTAAATCAAATTACCCTTACATTTCATACAGTCAATGTACTTTCAGCAAGACAGTGCCCAGCTTACCATTCACACATTGTGCCAAATGGTTAAATTTACAATTTCGTCAAAAATGGATCGGATGAAATGGTCCTATTTGATGGCCAGCACGTAGTCCTGATCTTACAATTATGGATTTTTATTTTTGGGGACGATTGAAACAATTTGTTTACAGTGAACCATTACAAGACGATGCAGAACTATTAAAGCTAAGAATAATTAATGCGATAGAATCTCTACCACTGGCGGAAATTCGCAATTCTTATAAAGAATTTAGCACTCGTCTTCAAATGTGTGCCGCATTAGGAGGTGATTTGTTTGAATGAATAGTTGATTTGTTCACTTACAAATAAATAATATTTATTACTTACATAGTGTGTTATTATATAAATTAGCCATATTTTAATTTGATTTGTCTGTTTTTTCAATAACATAAGTTGTAACTTTTATGGTTTCTATGGTTACATATCGTAAATTGAACTTAAAAAATTTTTAATTTAGGAAAATTCTAATTTTTACATAAAAATGGGAATAATTAGTTAACTTCTATAGTTAGAATATAAATTTCGTGCGATTTAGTGGTTTGAACATATCCGACGCATTATTTATGCTGAGATAAGTTTGAAAAAGCAGTAATAACATTTTTTTTCTTCTTTGTAACTCGATCCGGGGACATACTGTACAGGATGTCCCGTTAAGCGTACGGAGCGGCTGTATCTCAATAACGGTAAGGCCTAGAGGTTTGGGAAAAAAATCCTTATAAGCAAAGTGGGCAAGAGAAATAGCTGGAAATTATTTTGAAGTTCGTAATTCGACCGCTAGGGGGCGTAACTGCCATAGAGAAACATAAAATTCCCGCTGTCTCAGAAATTTAGACGATGAGCTATAACGTTGACAACATCATTTAGTAGCTTGGATAATACCGCATCGCTTTTGTTTTGCAATATTTTTCATATCTGTCATAATAAGGGAGAGGGAGGCCAATGCGTTTTCAAATGTTTACATTTTAATATCTCCTGGACCATTCAACCGATTTGAATATTTTTGGTCTTGTTTGAAAGAGCATTTCATGCTCTTTTAAAAGATATTTTCAGTAAGACCGCTTGGTTTAAAACAAATAAGCTAGAGGGCGTTATCTGCAGCGGTTACATATTTGTGATTTTTGAAAAAAAGTTAAATGGAACGGTACTATTTACTTCACAGACCGTTAATCACCATAAAATTTGCTAAATATTAGTGAAATCCGCATCTCGATACCTCCATCCATTCTCGAATTATAAAAGAAAATGTTAAAAATTCGTATATCTTAATCGGATCAAGTTACCTTAGGAAACAAATAAGAGATAACAAAAATTTTATTATCTAGAACCTTCCTTCATACTTTATCCAAGCTTAGAACTGCTTCAAAACTATTTTTGAGGCGAGTTGAAAAGCCAACGGATCAATGAAACATCAACAATGATAATAAAACAAAATAAACCGAAACACTTAGAACAACTTAAATTTTTGGCAAAAATAACTCACTAATGTTCGAAATGTCTTACATAAACCTCGATGCATTTATTTAATCTAGTTTCGACGAAAAAAAAGCGCTGCTAAGTCTTTTCCCTGGACACGTTTTTACTGGTATTTAGTGTTTTGTCATATTTTCCCTGGTCATTGGTTTTTCTTGAAAAGTCAGGTCGTTTAGTCTACCCAATAGATAAAGGGGTGAAAGCAATGTGGGTTTTGCTCGAACCAAGAATGCATATTATGCAAGTTTACATCAGCTTGTGGACATATGCTTCATGCATCCATAGCATTTGTGATAAAAGGTTTGGATTTGCCCAAATCATATTTAAAAGTCGATGGTAATAGTTCAGTCTATTATCATAATCGGTATCTGTTAAGGCCTGATGTAAAACAACGTGGTGGAGATATTATTCTCTTGAGAACTCTTGTGGACAATTGTTTACGGAGTTCCCAGATTATGTGGGATCACATTGCGCACCAATATGATTTACGAATTCATAGAGATGTCTGAATGGGCTACACTTTGCCAGTTTTCCGTAATCGCTAAGTCAATCTTAAAAACACTTCTAGAGAAAAATGTCTTTCTTTGTCGTAATTGCATTGCACATTTTTGCCATGCAGTTGCATCGTATCCGAAACATTAAAAATAAATCATCATACGCTCTATCATACGCTTCGGCGTTAGTAAATGACATGTTTACAGTTACCATGGTAATGTGATTTGTTTTTCTCGATGAGGTAACTGGATCAGATTGATGGCACTCGAGTTTTTAACATTTTCTTCTATAACTCGAGAACGGGTGGCGATATCGAGATGCGGTTTTCACTAAAATTTAGCAAATTTGAAGGTGACTAAGGGTCTGTGAAGTAAATAGTATCGTTCCATTTAACTTTTCTTCAAAAATCACAAAAATATGTAATCGCTGCAGATAACGTCCTCTAGCTCATTTGTTTTAAAGCAGACGGTCTTACTGAAAATATCTTTAAAAAGAGTATAAAATGCTCTTTCAAACAACACCGAAAACATTCAAATCGGTTGAATGGTCTAGGAGATATTAAAATGTAAACATATGAAAACGCATTGGCCTCCCCCTCCCTTATTATGACAGATATGAGAAATATCGCAAAACAAAAGCGATGCGGTATTATCCAAGCTATTAAATGATGTTGTCAAAGTTATAGCTCATCGTCTAAGTTTCTGAGATAGCGGGAATTTTATGTTTCTCAATGGCAGTTACGCCCCCTAGCGGTCGAATTACGAACTTCAAAATAATTTCCAGCTATTTCTCTTGGTCACTTTGCTTATAAGGATTTTTTTCCCAAACCTCTTGGCCTTACCGTTCTAGAGATACAGCCGCTCCGTACGCTTAACGGGACACCTGTATATAATATACAGGTGTCAGATAAAAAACGCCCCAAGCTGTAACTGTGTCATTTACATTCCGATTTTCATGAGCGAGGTATCAAATGAAATGGTTTGAGAAATACTATGATGCATGCTACAAATAAATTTTTTCCAACGCCATCTTTAATTTCAAGCGATTATTAACTTTTGTTTTTCAAATGGCTGCGTATATTTTTCTTCGCGTCATTGGATAGACTTCGCTTTTCTGAATCCATTGATGTACAATACATCCATTTTAAATGTAATATTAACAGAGAAAAGACACCTGTATATGCAGGTTGTCACACAAGGATGCCGCAAGCTGTAACTTTGTCATTTACATTCCGATTTTCATGAGGGTGGCATCAAATGAAAAGGTGTGATGAATACTATTTTTTCTATGGCACACTACAGTATTGCAGAAGTGACTAAGATAATGTTCGGAAAATGTTTTAATTGTTTTTCTCTGCTAAAATTACAATTAATGTTAATGTATTGTACAGCAATGGGTTCAGAAAAAAAATCTCTATCAATAACGTGAAGAAAAACATACCGAGCAATTTGAAAATCAAAACTTGATAACGCTTGAAATTGAAGCTGGCGTTGGAAAAAGTTTATTTGTAGCATGAATCATAATATTCATCAAACCATTTCATTTGATAACTCGCTCATAAAAATCGGAAGGTAAATGACAGAGTTAAGCTTGCGGCGTTCTTGTGTGACAACCTGTATATACAGGTTAACGTTCTCTGTTAAAATTATATTCAAAATGGATGTATTGTACATCAATGGATTCAGAAAAACAATCTGTATCCAATGACGTGAAGAAAAATATACTCAGCCATTTGAAAAACAAAAGTTAATAATAATAGTTGATGTAGAGCACAAAAAATATAAATGGATGTAAATTGAAATGAATTTGGTGGCAATGGTGTGGTCGAGCAACCGATGTACTTACAAAAAAATCAAAACTAATGATGATAATAATATTGAATAAGTAAAGTAAAAAAGTAAGTGTTTTTCTTTTAAGAAAAGAAGATAATAGAATACAAGGTTCTAGGACGATAACAAAGAAAAATAAAGTAAAATAATGTCCGATGGCGAAACACACCAGTGACTCACACAACAGACAAGTTTGAAATCCTTCGGAGATTTCGTGTATTTTCAGTTTAAACGAAAATGAGAAGGTCACCATTTGAAGAAAAAATGGTGAGTTAAAACGCGTTAAAACGTTTAAAAGGGTTTAAATCTTTTTATAAATTCTGTTGAGGTTGGTAATTTTATTTATTTACGGTTGGTATCATTGCTTTGATTTGTGTTGTCGCAAATGGATGACAGTTTTCTTTGTACAGGCTGTTCTACATAATTCAATTTTTCAAACAATTTTTTTTTAATCTTCATTTAGAACCTCAAAGAGTATTTGAGAGTACAAACACCGGAGAGGAATTAAATTTATTTAAACCTCGTTTATTATTGTTATTGTAATAATGGATCCAAATTGTGTTGAGGTGAGTACGCTTCTTACTGCGTAATTAATTACGTTAGATTTTATTACGTTTATTTAAAAAGAATTGGCCACTTCCATAATTGAGACGAGTGAATATGAATTGGACGAGAAAGCAGCTACTGCTGAAATGATACAGTTCTTTGCTGATGTACATACATATAATGTATGATAAAGAAATGTTGAGGTAATAATTTGTTTCTTTTAAATTATAACTCCATCTAATTATTTATTTTTAAAAGGATTCTGGTTATTTATTGATTAAGAAGGATGCCTGGATAAAGAAGATGACCTCAGCCTTTACATAAATCCAAACAAAAAGGAAGTAAAATGGATATTTTCAAGCGATCATCCAACGCAACTTGAGAGTAAGATTGCAATATTCCAAGTTTTTATCATCACGTTTAATTATAAATATATTTTATGAATGTTTTTGTTATTTTAGTAGATCAAGTGATGAAACCGTACTACATGTATTTCTGGACATCTCCAATGCAGTGAAGAAAGGATTTTTATTCAGTCTTGTTTATTATCAAGTGGTATGTATTAAATATAATTTTTTTTTAAATTTTTAATTTTCAGTATGCAATTTCTATAATGTTTTCTCGCCTCTAGAATTTTCAAACAAGTAATTTTTTTATATCAATCAATAATTTAAATCAAAAGAGAAATGAAAATCAAAATCTGGTAACTAAAAACTAATACATTCTTAAATAAAAACAAAAAAAAGCAATGCATAAAGTTTATATAAAAATTCTAATCTGCTGGCTTTTTTTCCTTTCCAATTTGTTACTACTGAAGCTAAGCACACAGCACATAACAATTGTTTTGGGAGAAGTTTTTCACTATCAGGCCATTGCACAGCAGTAACATTATACAGGGGTGTTTCGGTGACTGGGGGAACAAATGTAACCACATATACTAGAGTGAAAAGGATGATAATTCATGTAAAAAAGAATTAGTAAAAGTCCTCAAAGATACAGACCATCAAAGTTAGGAAATTTTAACACGTTTTTCTAAATATCTTAAACATTATTTATGGTAAAGCGTTGAAATTTGGTACAGTGTAAACTAATATCACAGAAAATCATTAGGCAATTTGTGAGTTGGATCGGTACTCGGGAACAATGCTATACAAGCTGTTCCTAAAGTTTATTCGCTCAGAACTTTTTTATTCTATCATAACCCTACATTTATTTTTGCAGTTTCTAATAGTAAATTTAGTTTAGAAACTTTTATCACTCGTAGAGAATATTGATAAAAACCACGGTTTTCGTATTAAATGCAAAAATGTTAGGCTCCGAATTCAATAACACTAAAAAAAATAAATAAATAAATCTGAATCTGAATTGGCAATGAGAAGTGAAAATCGAACTCAGCTGTCATAACTATTATGTATGTATGCAACATGTCCAAGTGTAGATTTAGATAAATCACATTTTTAATTTCTTTTAGTTGGTTTAATAAAAGAATCCAAAAACAATAAATTAAAAATCAACAAAAAATAAACAAAAAAACGACAACACTAACAGGAATAATAAAAAAAGTACATAAAATAACAAGATAAGTAATAAAAAATACTAAAGGAAATGTTCAAAAACTTAGATTTCTTTTGTTTTAGTGCTACTATTGAAACCGGAACAGAACATTTTTGCATTTAACACAGAAATGGTGATTTTTATCAATATTATCTAAGAGTAATAAACGTTTCTAAACTAAATTTACTATTAGAAACTGCAAAAATAAATGTAGGGTTATGACAGAATAAAAAAGTTCTGGGCAAACAAACTTTAGGAACAGTCTGTATAGCATTGTTCCAGTGGACGGATCCAACTCATAAATTGCTTCACAAATTTTACATGACATTGATTTATACTGTACCAAATTTCAGCGCTTTACTGTAAATAGTGTTTAAGATATTTGGAAAAATGTTGTTACATTCCGAAATTTTTATGTTATGTGTGGGTGACTTGTTTATGTGTAATGGGTTATGAGTTGCATACATTCGGAAACATATTTATTATTTTTATTTACTTTGTTTACATTTTGTTTGTTTATAACATTTTATTATATTCTCTTTCAGCAACATATTCTGAGTATTCCTTTTTTTTTCTTTTTAACTCCTATCACTTTAAAATTCTCCTTTTTGCTTTTGAGAGGGTGTCGTAAATTCATGTTCTATCTTGCGCAGACGTAATTTTTTTTTGATATTTTCGATTTTTGGGTATAAAAGACCGTTCAACTTTCTTCTTGATCTCTCTCTTTCTTACTATATTACCAGAGCAATATGTGCTTTCGAGTGTTAAAGAAATTTTGGTTGGTTCGCCATTTTTGGTTTTGGTGTAAAATTTTGTTTCTAATCCATATTTGTGGGATTCATCACTCGAAATAAAGTTTTGGAAAAGTGTTTTTCTTTTACCAAATTGTACGGAGATTCCGGATTGCAACGTATTTCATTGCATTTTCTTCTGTCCTCTGGTTAAACCTCGAACATCAGAGGTAAGCATTTTTGTAAGGTCTTTATTAATTAGTTTTTGGCATATTCGTTCACCCTTTTATATTTTTCTTTTGATTCTTAAACTAACAATCTACTAAATCTATTTTTCAAAAAAAAATCTAACTACTTTAAAAAAAAATTTTCTAACTACTTAAAAAAAAATTACTAACTACTTAAAAAGAAAAACTATCCTACAAACAAAAATTCTTAAATCTAATATTTCCACGTTTCATTTTTTTTATATTCTATATCCAGGTTTTTATTGAGGGGAGCAACTTTTGGCATCTCTTATTGGAACAACTTTTTTTGTTGGTATTTTGGAACCATTGTCCAAGGGTATAATTTCCATTACATCCTAAGGATTTTAATTATTTTTTTGGAACAAAACAAAGAATATTACCTTACCTTTCCTGAGTCATCAGAATTTGTTGCTGAGGATTTATTTCGAATCGGGCCGGTGATCAAGACTTGGAGTAAAGGTCAGATAGAACAACATACTATTATTTTGGTCATTGAAGAATTTGTATCTTATATATATTTTTTTTATGTGATTTTCCTTAAGAAAATCTTTAAATTAATTGGAATCATTGGAACATTAAACCTTTTTAATTTTTTTTTTATAATATCATTTCAATTTTTTTTGTAAATCCTTGTTTGGCGAGTTTTTTTTTAATTCTATTTTTAGCGTTGATGTTTTTTTTTATAATTTTTGATTTCACGTTGAGCTCAACCATACGGAGTCAGACGCGGGTTAATTTTTCATTTTCATTTTTTTGGTATTTTGATTTAAATTTCCTTTTAGTTTTGACTTTCATTTTTTTTTAAAGCTCGCAAACATCAATATAGTTTTTTTTTGTTGTTTGAACCTAAAAGTTTACCGTTTTATAGTTTTGTTATTAGTTTATTTTTTTTACTTACCTGTTATTTACGGGAGTTTTTTTTTTAATAAATTTTGTCTGCAACTCAAAACCTATTTTGTTGAGCGTTTATGTTTTGTTGTGTTAGTTGTTTATATCACCATACTCCATCATCTCACGTCACAGTTCGTGTTGTACGCGGGGTTAACTGTGTGGCGCCATATAAATACCCCTCCCTTCTTCACTGAGCCGGTCGAGGACTCGCGTACATCTCAGGGTGATAAAACTAGTTTTGTCCTTGTTGAAAATTTCGTTATTTTTTTTTTGTTTTGATTTAAAATCTTTTAACGCATTTGGCGTCATAATGTGTTAAAATTTCCTAACTTTGATAGCCTGTAGCTTTGAAATTTGAAGACTTTTACTAATTTTTTTTACATGAATCGTCATCATTTTCATTCTGGTATATGTGGCTAAATTTATTCCCCGAGTCACCGAAACACCCTGCCTGTATATATGTAACTTCCTCGGAGAACATGATCGTCTCAAAAAGTTGTACCTAATTAAAAATATTAAATTAAAAAACAAGGCTGCGTGAAGCATCTCTTGATTAATAAACTTTCTTTAGCACAACTTTCTCCTTCTACGAATCATCATTAATTGTTTAGTTCATTTTTTCTTTAGACCGATAAAATAACGTTATCATTAACAAAGATGTTAAAAGATGAGCGAAATACATTGAATGAAGTTGATACACAGGAAAAAATCGTGTCGTGTAAAAATTTTAGAGTAGTTGGTAAAAAGAATTAGAGTAAAAATTGTAATATCACATGGTAAAAATAACTCTAATGTACACTATATTTAAAATTAATATAGAGTTCATATATTATTCACTTAATAGAGTAGTTTTTACAGTTCTCTAAAGGAGAGTTCTTTTTTACTTATGTTAGTGAAGTTATGTAATATATAAAACATTAAATTTTACACTAGACGTGTGCTTTTCCTTCGGGTACTTCGTAGGCACCGCACTATTTTGCTCGGGATTACTCGTCGGTACCACGTGATCAACATGTGGTGTGATACAAGCTAAAATTTAACGGTCATCTACTAAACGAGTCGGAACTCGATACCGTGTCGAGACCTGATTTACGCGATATAGAAAGAAAGAACGATTATTTTTATTTTAATTATGTTTGCCAAAATAAAACATTCATGATGTGAAATTAGTGGAACTTCCGGAAGATTTTACATACAAGTTCCTTGTGAAGATTGGTAAGTATGTGCAACTTGGTGCAACTATACATATAGGAAACTTATAGAAGACTCATTAGATGCAGTTTTGATGGTGACTCGGTGGAAACTTTAAAATATATACATATGTATATAAACAGAATTTAATTTTTTTAAATTTAAGTTATTACAAGTAAAAATAAAAACAAATATTTTATAATTTTGATTTTTATTACAAACGTAAAACTTCCCTAAAAATACTCCACTTCCTATTAAAAATTAACACTAATAAGTAGAAGATACACACTATTTAGTGATATTTTGTCAATTAATAGAGTAAAATTAGAGCGAATTTTTAATAATTTACACTGATTAGATTAGAAATGTATCTAATTAGAGTCACGACAACATCTAGTTAGATTACATATAATACACTGTTATAGAGTAACGATTTTACACTATTTAATAAACACCATCTTCTCACTATTTAGTGTAAATTTTTAATCTATTCATCTACACTATATAGTGCAAAAAAAATAACTCTAAATAAATTGGACCGATCTGAACCATGTTTTAGAGTTGATTTTTACTCTATATTTTTTCCTGTGTAGTTCCGAGATAATCTTAAGACGGAACGGTAATTTTAATTTTATTTTTTTACTAACAAATCAATTTTAATTGTTTTCATAGATACTGACTATTTCCTATTCTTTCATGGAGAACTCAGATCCAAACTATTCCTCATAATGTATAACAAGAATGGTGTTTTATGCTTTCCCGGAGAAAAATCAACGTTCATGTTGAAGGAATATTAATTGATATGATAAATTATCGCATTTATTTTCCATTAACTAAGTGTTTTACTTGAAATTAATTAATTCAAGATTATTTAAAATATTGTTTTGCCCATGCGGTTATCATTAAAATGACTGGAACATCATTAAAACCAAGAGTTGATTCCAAAGAAATCACTTATAACCCGGTATCGGTCGTTGAAATCCTTGATGAAATACTGCCTTCTTATAACGGCGCGCGGCGTAAGCTTAACGCAAGCTTACACGATAAATTGTACCAAATGATTAAACTTTATCAAAAATTATTTGAAAACACGAATGATAAAATTCAGCTACAGTTCAATGCATAACCGAGTTTAAATGAGTCCGATTTAAATGGTCCATGGAACGATAACGCCCAATTACCGAAAGGAGCGAAATTAGCGGCTTTAACAAAATTCCATCCTCCCACGGAAAATGAAATTTTTACGCCATTAAGACAGTTGAAAGAGTATAAGGAAGAAGTGGTTGTTAACGAGTTGGAATACGAGGCCAATCCATAGCACTGCACTATAAATATTTTATGTTGTAATGTAAACATGGCCAATTAATATTTGACAATAGGCTAAAGCTAAGCTATCAAATGATAATTGTTAGTTCACTTAGGTCATTTGTATTTATTATAAAACGGAATATTAGAAAAAAATTTTCAAGAAAAAACTCATTTTTCTTTTATATGCTAAATTAATAAAATTCTGCATATCGCTATAATTTAACATAACAAACATTTTATCTTAATCAACTTTTGTTGTACATTGCTCAGAAAGACCACTTTACCTGCAACGGTTAACAAACTTCTTGCGTTATCTGTGGTACTTTGAGGAAATTTGACGTAAAACTTGGTTATATTTCGTTTTATGACATCCAGACTTTAATTGCAAAAGATGGAATTTGAATTCAAAAATTTATTGTCAATTATACCTTTCGGGTTACGGGTACACAATCCGGGGACACATTGTATATATATCTTATAACTGAGTTTTCTAAAACAAAATGGTAGTCATTTTTCACAGAGTGAATAATAGCGGTGAATAATCATTATTCAATCATTATCATATATTAAAATTTCAAAAAAACGTCAATTTAATTCAATTTTTTAGGAGTTTCTAAAGGTTTGACATTAAAAGAACCTAAACAAATTCTTTTTTTCGTATGATTTAAGCATAAATTAATTAATTTTCGTAAAAAAACGTTTTATAAAATTGATATTTCATTTAGTATGTTATTATGTTATTTTAGTATGTTAGTATATTATTATATGAGCATATAATGAGGGCTATTATTCACGAAGGTTAAGTTTATGTCACGAGCGTAGCGAGTGGCGTAATTAACCTGCGTGAATAATAGCTCATTATATGCGAGTAGAATACTATTCTTTGTCCACGACTATTGAAATTGATTCCATAAATTTATTTTTTAAATAAATTTTTGAATAAAGGTTAAACGTCAATGTGACACAAATTCAATGTTACTAACTGTAACCAACTTCACAACAATTTGTCAAAATTAAGTGTCAGTTTTATAAAACGTCGTTTTCTTTACGAAAATTAATTCATTTATGCTTAAATCATACAAAAAAAGGAATTTGTTTAGGTTTTTTTAATGTCAAACATTTAGGAACTCCTAAAAAATTGAATTAAATTGACGTTTTTTGAACTTTTAACGTTTTAAATAATTATTATTAGTCTGGTCAAGATGGCTACCCGTGAATAATGATTATTATTCACCGCTATTATTCACTCCGTGAAAAATGACTACCATTTTGTTTTAGAAAACTCATTCATAAGGTATATATTATAAGGTAGTCGTGGACAAATAAATTTATGGAATTAATTTCAATAGTCGTGGTCAAAATTTCTACTCACATATAATAATATACTATTGTTAATTTAAGTGTTGGGTTTTAATTTTTGTGTACATCTTAAGAAGATACGGGAAAAAGCATAAGTAGTACTGGAAAGGCTTTAATGCTATCTTATATACTCTTGCCATTTTTCATCTCCAATGGCTCTATCCCACCTAGTCCAAACCAGCCCAAGTTTTTAATGAACGTTAATAGAACGGTAAACTTGACGTGCTTGCGTAACCGGCAGTGCGAGGGGTAAACCGCTGGGGAAGTAGGTGTACAAAATAGGGGAAATGCGGAGGAATTATGGGGAAGTCTGGGGAATTATGGGGAGATGCGAGTAATTACGGGGAAGTACAAGGAATTACGGGGAATTATCGAGGAAGTTTGGGGAAGTACGGGAAATTATTTAGGGAAATTTGGGGATATATTGAACACGATCGAACACGATTAAACACGATATCTAACGATCGAAGTTACGATGTTCCATAAACAAGCTAGATCTAGTATTAGGTGCGCAGTTTCTGTTTCATAAAGGGTGTGTGAATTGTTACTGGTAAAAGCATCGTTTTCATTCAAAGGTAAGATTGAATGAGTATCATATTAAAATTTAAATTTATATTAACATATCGTGAAGAGTCAATGGTACTAAATTCGCTCGTAAATTGTTTTGTATTAGGCGCCAGGATGACGGCAAATCGCTATCGCTGTTTTCAAGAGGCCGAAAATTTTCTACAATTTCAATTAAATGAAAATGTTAAGGAAATTCTTACTATTAGCGGATTTGATAATGAGGTGCTGCATGGTACGATTGACGAAAATGATCTAGAAAAAATAGAAGCATTTATTAGAAATGACTACCATAAATTACTAACTTTGGAAGAAAAAAATTTGTTTTACGGGATTTTTAAAAATAATCCGCAGCAATTTAAATTGCTATCTGGCACGAAAAAACAAATAGTTTTAATTTCCAAATTTTATAAATCCAAATACGAGAGAAAAATATCGACTCAGTCTACGCAAACCGACATAACTGAAAACATTTCTGAGCAGACATTACCACCCCCCTCAGCACAACCATTAAGTGAGACTGCAGCTACAGATCAGGAAACAGAAAAGTGCGTTATATTAAAAGCTCTAAAGTGCTGGCTTAAAACAAAAGTTAGTCAGGAACAATGGTTAATATTTGAATCAAAATGTAATGGTATAAGCCTAAAAATTCAAAAAGGATTAGATAAACATTTTTCTTGCACTGTGACTTGCTTTTGTGGTCAAAGTTGCAAAATCCAAAAGGTGTCCAAAAAAGACACTTGTCAACCAAGATGGATATATGCTAATATTCATAAACATTTTTTAAGTAAACATATTACTGCGCATACGAACGATCAAATTAATGCGCCGGCAACTATTGTTGAAAGTAAACGCAGGGAAACATCAATTACTGATTATTTTACGTTGAACCCAAATCCGTGTTCTTCACGTGCAAGTTCTTCAGTTGAAAATAATTCACAAAAGATTATTATACTAGAAAATATTTCCGTAACACCTGTTGACCGTATTGACACATCTCATCATGAATGTCTGAAGAGTATTGAAAATATTTACTTTAATGAAACCGCCTCGGAAACCGATAAAGAAAATGTTTCCTCAGAAGTATCAGTCGGCGTAACCGAGTGTGTAACTCCAACAAAGACCGAAATCTCGACTGACACCCTTACACGAGTTCCTACACGAAAAATTGTTACTCGTAATAATTCTCCCCAGACTAGCTCTTCAAAATGGAAATTAGAAAAGTACGGAAGAAGTGAAAGATCTAAACGCAAAAGAGACAATATTGACAATAATCAACTGTTTATAACAGACTTTTTTTCTGTACTAAACAAACTTTACTTGGTAACGGCATATTTCAAATTAGCAGACATGATGATGTAGAAATAAAGAAATTATACAAAGCTTTCAAACAAAATTATAAAAAACTTTAATACTGTTTTGTCAGTATTATTATTTTCTGTTTTTATATAGAAAAACTCAATGTTTTTATTTGCCAAAGAATATATGTTACTTTTTATTGACTTTTATTTGGGTGTTTTACTTAAATACACACGTGGATATGCCGTCCGAAGGGAGATGAGGTACGAGTATGTAAAAGGAATTACGGGGAAGTACACGGAAGTACGGGGAAGTATAAGGAATTGTGAGGAAATACACGGAAGTACAGGAAAATACTAGGAATATAAGTAGGAAGTATAAGGAATTATTTGTCAAAGGGGAAGTAGGTGTACAAAATTTGAACTAGCGGTTTACCCCTCGCTGCAGTGTCCGGACAGGAAGTGGGTGAGGAGCCTCAAGTCACTTTTTGATTTTCTCAGGAACTGAGTAGATCTCTTCCGGTCAGGGTAGAGCAGAGTTTTCTTTGCAAAAACATCTACTGCAGTCTCATCCCATATTTGATGCTGTATTGAAAGTCAGAGGTACAAACGGTTCAGGGGAGACCGGTGACTTCTTAGCCGCCCGTTTCGCCAACCTGTCCGCATGATCGTGTCCCTTATTTCCGGTATATCCTTTCCGCCACTTTATCGTTACATTGTTATAAACGTTAGCCTCTTCAAGTGATTGCCGACAGGACTTCGCAAACGATGATGTAGTTCGATGCCTACCAACCTCCAGCATAGCCTGTTTGCTATCTGTGCAGATTACAACGTTTCTGCCAACTGTTTTGGTGTCGATAATCACATTGGTTGCTATATTTATAGCAGTTATTTCGGTCTGAGCAGTCGTGCAGTAGGACCCTTGCGAAGTGGATAGGTGTAGCTGGAGATCGTGCGAGAAAATTCCGGCGCCGGAGTCTCCAGCCTTCTTTGATCCATCAGTGTAGATGGTCAGCGATTTGCCCGTGCTTAAGTTACTCCGGGGTATCGTTTCAATGCCAAAGTGTGGTCTGTTTAAGAAAGTAGGTGTGATGTAGTCTGCGCGAGCTTCAAGGAAGGGTTGTTTACAAACAGCCTCACTCCAGAGTTCGCTCCAGACTTTTCCCATTTTTACAACCTGCTTATTATCCGCCACCGCGGCCACCTCCTTGATAAAAATATCTAGGGGCAGCACGTTCAGCATAGTCTCCAGCGCGATGGTGGATGTCGATCTCATGACACCCGTGATTAACAAGCAGGCCACTCGTTGCTGAGCACCAAACTATGGCTCCGTGAGCTACCATCTTAGTACAGACGTGTAGATCCCACATTGAATTGTCTTCCGACACTGGATGAGTACAATTGTTGCAACTAATGTGTGATTTCCAAGTCAGGCCTTTGTCAAGATAACTAAATTATTTAATACATTATTTTTTATAGGAATTATCATAGGGAAAAACATCTTTAAGGAAAAAACTAAAGAGACGAAAAAGAACCACTAAAGAATGAACTTTTCAACCCATATTTTTTTATGTTAACATTCAATGGCGTTAAAAAGTTGTTATAAAAGAATCAAAGAGGTAGTGAATTTCATCCCCTTAGAGGGCGCTAGCGAAGCTCAAGGTATGCTTGAAAATAAGGTCTTAACCAGTAGTAAATACATACAAAATTTCAAATTCTACGGTTTACTTTTAGCCGAAATAAAAAATGAAATGTAAATTTTTTTTTGATCGCTCATAGCTAAAAACTTGTGTTATTTTGGCAAGTACTACATCCCAGTAAAGTTTCTCGATTAAAAACTGAATCAATAAACCCAATTACTAAAGAAGGGTATCAATATTTTCAAATAATTTTAGATGATTATTCTCATTTTGGAATTATATTCTTATTGAAAAGTAAAGATGAAGCGGTACAAAATGTCAAAGTTACAAAAGTTACAACTTATGTTGGTGAGATTAAGTCTTTTTATGCGATGCTAACCGTGAAAGAGAGAATTTATTTAGTACTGTGCTATGGTACTAGTGAATCATGTTTTCGTGTAGTTATACAAAAATTCCAGCAAAAATATCCGGACACAAGAATATCTCATGTGGGGTTCGCAAACTGATGAAAAAAAATTTGGAAACGGGTTCTGTTTTATCCATAAAGAGACAGACAAAGAGACTAAATGAGGAAGACGCTGCTTTTCAGATAGCTTTTCAACAAATGACATTGTTTCTTCCCAGCATTGTCGTTATAGGAGCGATGTAAATCCAATTACCTTTAAATTTTATACGGTCAATGTACTTTCAGCAAGACAGTTGCCCAGCTTACCATTCACACATTGTGCCAAATGGTTAAATTTTTTTAAATGGTCCTATTTGATGGCCAGCACGTAGTCCTGATCTTACAATTATGGATTTTTATTTTTAGGGACGATTGAAACAATTTGTTTACAGTGAACCATAACAAGATGATGCAGAACTATTAAAACTAAGAATAATTAAAGCGATAGAATCTCTACCACTGGCGGAAATTCGTACTTCTTATAAAGAATTTAGAAGTCGTCTTCAAATGTGTGCCGAATTGGGAGGAATAACATAGTGTGATTTTCATAAATTCTCATAAATTTACATGTAAAATATTTTTTGTAATTCGCGACGGTAATGAAAGCTATAACAGTACTCAAACGGGTGCTGTAATGAGACTCCTTACAGCATCCGATGCTGTAATGAGATTTTAGTAACATTTTATGGAACCAGTTCATGTTGGTGACATTGGGTCATTAATTTTTCTAGTTGTCAATGTGACAATGTTTGTCCATGGATGTTTAAATACGTTCTTAGCATCGAATAGAAGGTCCACAATGATGAGGACATTGAACTCTGAGCAATTTCTCTTATTTTGGGAGGTGTACATGAAACATGTTTGTCAGGTGAATACATTTTGTGTTTTGACAGTTTCTAATTGTCAATTCAAATTTCTATTTTCAAGTGTTACGGTGTTACCAACTGCTACATACCTATTTTCCTACTTTGTCAAAATTTATTTTATTTTTGAGAAAAAAAAAGGATAGAAACGAGAATTACAAAAAATAGCATAAAAAACACGTTTCATAAGACTTAAAGCACTCATTCATTAAAAAACTCGTGGCTTCGCCACTCGTTTTTCAATTTGAATTCGTGCACTTCAAACGTGTCTTACGAAACTTGTTTTTTAATATACTATTATGCAATTGACCATATTTTAATTTGATTTGTCCGTATATTTTTCACTAACATAAGTTGTAACTTTTATTTTATTTTATTGGTTTCTATGGTTACATATTGTAAATTGAACTTGAAAAATTTTTAATTTAGGAAAAGTATAATTTTTTACACAAAAATGGGAATAAAAAACTTCTATAGTTAGAATATAAAGTTCGTGCGATTTAGTGGTTTGAGCATATCCGACGCATTATTTATGCTGCGATAAGTTTGAAAAAGCAGTAATATATTTTTTTTTCCTCTTTGTAACTCGATCCGGGGACATACTGTATAGCTGCAGCAAGAGCAGCACGAGCGATAGTGTATTTGAAGGGAATCTTACAAAAGTTAAATGAAGTGTATTGTTAACAGACAATCAAAGTTGGAATATACTACAAATGAAAATTTTCCAGATGTACTAACAAAGGTTGTGACTAAAGGTTAAGACAGATTAGAATACTTTAAGACGGGAATACGTTTAAAATAATTGTAGTTTAACTTTAATACCAAAATTGCGGGGGAGTGTTTAGGAACGTACCCAATCTGTAGGGACTTATGGACGTTTGAGTTTTTGGGGTTGGATAAAATGGATAGAGATAACAAAATGAATATGGTTCTTATTCAATAAGTCAAAGAACATCGCGTTCAACAACCGACCCAAAAATTTTAAAAACCCCCAAATTGTCGTAAAATTGACCAAAACGATGTGAGTGAAATATATCAAGAAGGAATCTAAACTTTAGCCGATCATCCGCGACCTCTCGTAACGAATAGGGAAAGTGAAAGGAGTAGGAATCTCGAATTCCGTTGCTAGAAACATACAAAACAATAAGAGAATAAATATATAACATAAATAAATAATTAAATTTTAATTAAAATTATTTAATAGAAACTAAGGTGATTAAGAGAAACGTAATAGAATGTTGTTTTGTTTTTAATTTATGTAGTTTATAGTAGATATTAGATTTTCGTTTCCGTTCAATGTTACAAAATATGTTTAAAAACAATATTTTATTTATTTTAAAAGAACGCAATATCAGAGTGAAGGTTTTTGAAATGAAATGTTTCTTTAATGTTGTTTTGTACCAAAACGTATCTTTTAGAATAAATGTTAGGTTAATATAAGTACGAAGGCTTTCACGGCCGGTGTGAATTAAACTAAAATTAGAACTAAAACTAGAACTAACTAAGTGAAGTCACTTCGAACCAGTTTCTGAAGAAGGTTGCAACATGGCATCCGAAACGTCAAACCTTTTATTAAAAGACGCACGGCAAAACCCGAAAGTTTCTAGTGTTAGTTCTAATTTTAGTTTAATGTTAGGTTAATTTTTATTCTTAATTTATTCTCTTTCTTTTATGCTGTTCTTAATGTGTGCCGTTTCCGATTAGTAGGGTCTACTATTACGATGTTTTAACTCCAGGTCATTTTCTAATTGTACCTTTTAAGAAGAATGGTTGAAGATTTCTGGAAAAATTGGCAGAAATTTTAAACAATTATTCCGTTCTGCAAGCGACTAATCTTGTTGGTTTATTTTTTTTTATTTAGGGTAATTTTCTATTTATTTTTTTGTTACAGCAACGGAATCTGAAACAATCCCCATCTGTACATTACCGTCGTTACCACATTTACTTATTTTTATTAATTAGTTTAATTTTTCGTGTTGATTCAAATTTTAAAGTTTAATTGTTATTTTTTTCTTCTTCAATCTTTAGTTTTGTAAAGTAAATTTATTAGGAAATAATTTAGGGAATATTATTATATTATGTCATTCATGAACTTTTTTTTAATTCCGGTTTTGGAAAAATTTTAGCGGGAGGTCTTCCTCTTTATCACCAGACTTCGTAAAGAGAAGAAGCATGGGTGAATTTTTGCTAAGTTATTAGTTCGACATTTTGGAATTTTTGGGTGGGCTATTTTAGCATATCTATGTACGTAGTAGAGTGATCATCCACTGAAAATTTTGTTTTCTTAACTTAAATTTAAGAAAAACACTTCAGAACAAGTTCGAAGTGTTTCGCTTCGAACTTGTTTCTGAAGAAGGTTGCAACATGGCATTTCGTCAAGCATTTTTTCAAAAGACTAGTAGGTCTAGTGTTAGTTCTAGTTTTAGTTTAATTAACACCGGCCGTGAAAGCCTTCGTACTTATATTATCAACCTTTATTGGGAGGATATTAACAAAGAAATCAAAGATCTTGAACGGTGAACGTGGCCCTTTTCATCGGACCTAAAACTAACGGAAAATACATACATATGTTACTTTGTATTCACTAATTTAGTGATATCGAAAGTGGAATTGGGAAGGACAGTCGGATTCCTGGATCGTCAGACGAGAAGCAGCCTTGGCCGTTTAGGGTGAAGGTGTTCAACGTTGTAATCCGTTAATCCCGCTAGGAGGGGATTGGGGTGGTTTTCGAGCCGCGTAAACTCGGTACTGGCCTTGTCCCGAATGAATTCCTCGATGGTCGCCATCTGGGAATCATTGTGCAGTGTCGCGTTACTGACAAACCAAGGTGCATCAAATGCCATCCTTAGGACCTCGTTCTAAACAAGTTGGACTTTTTGCACGTGCGATTGCGCGGCGTAACCCCAGACGGAAGAGTCATCGTAGGAAGGATCTTGACAACTTATATACAACTTACATGGATCGCACTTATATTACCTACTATTAACCCGGCGACAGTGTGTTGGGGTATCATATACCCCAGACGTCTTAAAATGCGCGCCATTCAATTCGATATGTAAATGTTCCACCAGGGAACTCAATACCTTCCTTTAATAGCTTAAAGCATCTGTAGTAGTCAATATCTTACTCGATACCCCACCGCACAGGTAAGTGTTTATCAATATATATTGTGATGTTTATTTATTTTCTTTTACTTATGTATTGTGATAAAATTAACCATCGTTTAGTTCACCGAGAGAACACCTTGAAATTTTGACAGAGAGATTTTTTGTTGGTGAAAATCTTATCTAAAACCATTTAGTTTGGGAATAATTCAAGATTAGGAGTCTCTCTTAAAAATCGATGATTTTTTGTAATCGATAGGAAATGAGTCAAAAGAGGCGTTAATGATAAAAAGAAGTGCGGAAAAGTGTAGTACTTACCGAAAAATAACTTTAAAGTTGCGATTTGACGTTTCTTTTTGGAAGTTCAAAGCAATGTTAAAATTGCATTTTCGTATTAAATCCTAACCTGAAATTGTTTAATTTATACCCACGCACAAAATAAAAAGTTATTTTCACTAAACTTGTTTAGATTACAACATATTTTCGGATGAAAACCTGGTTTCATAGGCTATCGATGCAGAACGACAATTAAATGTCGTTAAATAGAATTGTTTCTACCAAATGTGTATTAGTAGTTTGTGTTAATAGATTGCGTATCAATTGATCTGTCAAATGACTGAAAGCTGAAATATCTTTATGTTATAAATATAAATGATAAATAAGTATAGTAGCTTATTTAATAGTAGTTTAGTTAAATTAAAATAGTTATTAAAAAAGACATGCTTACAAAATAAAAATAAATAAATTATCCGTGTGACGATAGCAACAAACTGTGTATTGAACCAAATGACAATTACAACCATTACAACTGACAACACAAGCAATGTTAACCATGTATTTTCTCGTATTAAATCCTAACCTGAAATTGTTTAATTTATACCCACGCACAAAATAAAAAGTTATTTTCACTAAACTTGTTGAGATTACAACATAATTATTCATAATGACACCTATGTGAAGTCAGCCCCCAATTAAACAGAATTTTACATGTATAGTATTTTAATTATAACATGAGAACCAGTGAACCGATTTTGATAAACAATGTCTCATTCGAAAGCTTAATCCTTCGTTTGCCTTATATGTTAATATTAAAATCAATAAAAGATGAAGAACACCGCTCTGTACGTAAAATAGCTTAATATTACCAAACTTCAAGCCCTTGTGCAATTGTTATCAAACCGAATTTTAAAAAACTGTGTTCACAATCAGAAAGAACGCTCCTTCAAATATCTTAATCCAGGTTTTTGTCGGTCAATATCTATTAGCATCATGGTTAAATCACCTTTAATATACATCTCTATATACAGAAACGTTTAATTGCTCTACCTCTAAACAACTTTCTTATTTGATATGAGGAAAACTATAGAAGTATATCATGAAGTTATAGACTTACACAAGGACGTTTTTGGTCAAAAAATTACCAAATTCACACGTTTTAGCTACTTTTAAACATTGTTGGGATCAATAACTTTCTTATATCACCAGGAAAAAACTCTATAACCAAGCAGCGATAGCCGCGTGTTATACACCATTAGAAAGACCAGAAAATTGTAGATAAGATAGATATATACTTCTATAGTTTTCCCCCTATCAAATAAGAAATTTGTTTAAAGGAATAGTAATTAAGCGTTTTTGCGTGTAGGGATGTATATTAAGGGCGATTTAAGCATGACGCCGATAGACATTTCAACGAAAACCCGGGTTAAGATAATTTAAAGAGTGCTCAAAGGCTTGAAGTTTGGTAATTTTAAGCTATTTAATCTAAGTACAGAGCCACCGCTTTGTAGTCTAAGTACAGATTGATCTTAGTATTAACTTATCGACAGACAAAGACCGGTTTTAGATAGAGAAAGAATAAAACTAAAGAAAATTCCATTATTTCTAAGCACCACATAAAGACTGAACACAATATAAATTATGTTGCTTAAAAATCGTCAATCTTGCTTTTATCGATGTAATATCGCTCAAATAAGAATTTTGTGTAGAAATTAGATTTTGAGTTAGGTTAATTTACGTTTAAACTAGCGAAAATTTCCCAAATGTCGGATTAGATATGGAGAAGGGTGTGGGTCAAATATAAACACCAGCTATAAAAATAAAAATAACTATTTATACCCACACGAACAATTACACCAGTCCCACACGACTGGTGTAATTGGCAAGTACGCAAGCAGGCAAATATTTGTGTAAACATTGGCCTTACATTGTTAATTCACGTATAACATAAAAAATACCTATAACAATGTGAGCTCCCAGACGCTACGCAAGTGTATCCGAGTAGACGAATATATATAGACGGTTCGTTATCGGATGGATACTCATTTGCGATTTCCTCCAGGTCCCGTTGCTCAGCTGGCTTCATAGGGTCGTACTTACATAATCGCAGCTATTCGATAAAATTCCGCCGCCTTATCAAGCTTCTTCGCTGTGCACGATTTGTGGAAAATATATCTGGCAAGATTCCCTGGGAGATGACTTTTAGTACGGCCAGATGTTGACATACTACTCTTCGCATGACGTCAGGTGGATTCGATGGATTTGTAACTTAAAATATGTAACAAAGTTGCCTTTTCGAAAAGTAGTATAGAAACGCCGATTCTAGATAGGAAGTTGCTCCACAGCTCCACATCCGCTCCACATGACGTCATCAACCCAATGTAAAAGGATAGGGAAGGGTACCAACCTATGGCTGTGGAGAAAACAAAAATAGGTTGGTATTGGAAAAGTAACTAGATCTGGTGACTTTTAAAAAAAGTAACGCGCCACCTAGTGGCTGGTAGTGGAACTAAACCACTACCAACCAGGTAGACTGCTACTTTTTTAAAAAGTCACCAGATCTTGTTACCAACCTATTTTTTCCCTCAAGCGTTTGGTTGGCACCCCTCCCTATCCTTTTACATCGGGCGGATGACGTCACGGAGGAGCAACAACTTCCTGTCTAGAATCGGCGTTTCTGAAAGATGGCGCGTTGAACGCATAAAGGCGCGCCTTACAACTCTTGAATGCGCGTGCACAGGAACTTGGGAATATTCCGGAAAATAATAATAACACAATTTAACACAATTTAATTCCCCCCCCCAATCAACCCAATAAAAGTATTAATAAACATTTTTATAATAATAAACATTACATAATAAATAGTTACAAAAAAATAATAAAAACCTTAATGTTATGGTACTTTTTTTACAAATTCAATTATATGAGCGGGCTTCGGTTTACCACCATCCTTTATTATTATACACGATACATTGATCTTGTAACTCCAAAAAATTTCTTGATCGGTAGGTAAAAAAGAAACGTTGAGAAGCAAGCCCGCTTCTAACTCCACCACAACGGAAGGTGACGACCATACGCAGCTCGTAAGACGTTTTCCATTAACAATAAATATGGTAAAAGGGGTAAATCCAACTCAACTTCGAATAAATTTTTTCTTTGGTTTAAACTCACATTTTGCTAAGTTCCATAATTTCTTCGTCGGTAATATCTTCTGCGATGCGTCTTGGTAAATAAATTACGAATCCAGCCTCCAGTTCAAGTACCACGGACGGCCAAGAACACTTTTTAAGCCGTTTCGCACACTTAATCGGGTATGGAGTGTCTGTTTGAAGCGCAGAAATTGATTTTTTCGGTGGGAAATTGCACTGACCCAATTGACTTAGACGAGACATGATTTGTTTCGTAGATTAATAATAATAAAACGTAACCAGTTAGCTTGGAAATAGCTGTCATACTAAATAAATTATTTAGAACATGTAATTATATGTATGAAAATAATGGGGGTGGGGAAATGTGTAATAGAAGTTTCTAGAAGGATGATGCAATTCGCACGTCAGGTGTTATTGTTATCTAAAATGCAAATCAAGCAGTTTTTGTGTAATAGAAGTTTCTAGAAGGATGATGCAATTCGCACGCAGGTGTTATTGTTATCTAAAATGCAAATTAAGCAGTTTTTGTGTAATAGAAGTTTCTAGAAGGATGATGCAATTCGCACGCAGGTGTTATTGTTATCTAAAATGCAAATTAAGCAGTTTTTATTATTAAATCACCAAAGTTATGTAAAGTTCATTGAACCTCACCAACACTTGTTTCAACATGTTTAAACTTGTTTAAATTAAAATAAATATAATTTTTTAACGCAAGTATTCGTCAACATTCTTAATAGTAGTAAGTTTAAACTCATGAAATCATATCAATATATTCCATTAAGTAATAATTTATTTCAGATAAATTTTGCAAACAAAATTCTCGAATTAATTTTAACTTATCCTTCGAAAATTGAGTGTTCATAATAAAATCAATGTAATCATTAAAATGCAAATTGTCTAATACTTTTAATTTGTATGAAATTAAAAATTCCTTAGATAAAATGTCTTGAACTTCCATCAAGGTTAATATAATCGGAATAAAAAAATTATTTTCAGGGTCCATATCTTCATATGTGATGCACACACAATTCTCAACGTCTGCAGTAACTCTAAGAATTCCATCCGCTAACGGTATAATTTGGTCAGAAAAGTTCATTTTAAAACGAATGATTTTAAATACATTAATCAATTGTTCCCAATCTTCACGTAGAAAAGAGAGTATATGTGATTTCGATTCTACATCATTCCAAGATTTAAAAATCAATTTCACACATGTTATAAAACCTCTCGCCACACTAATACCAACTTTTATGTTAAATCTATCGATCGAATATAAGGTTTCACCAATAAATTTATTTTCTTTCTCTATATCATCACGAAACTTCTTCCATTGTTTATTAATTGATACCCAGTAAGGGCTTTCAGAAATTTCACACCCAGTGTTAACATCCATATTTCATCAAATTTAGTTGTAAACTGAATACATTAATTTTTTAATTATATAATATATCTCACACCCCCACCCTCTCCCAATAAATTTTACAACTATTATAATAATAAAACTACAATCAATTTTTTATTTAAAAATTATTATATTTACAACTTAAATACAAGTAACATTATTGTGATTATATAAAAATTTTTGTAAAATTAATACATTGTTTTGTGAACATACTGCTGGAGAGCCGGTGTGGAACCAACATTGATTGTTGGATGAATTTAATTTAGTCTCATCCTCTTCCGCAAATTCTAACGCAATATCCGTTAGTATTGAATTGCTTTTACGTGTTTTTAAAAACTGCTTCTTTTGATTTCCCTTAACAAATATTTGATCGTAGGAGGAAATTAAGGTATCAATTACATTTAGACCTTCTGATTGATTTATCCACCCATCGCTATATAGCAACCTGTGATGGTTGCGTTCCAAATATCTCACTGATCTTCGATCTCGAACGTTTAACTGTTGGAATGGTATACTAGCTTTTAAGTGTAAATGTATTATGTAGTCGGTGGTGATATCCACAAGAGTAAATTCTTTAACTTCGAATTTAGAATTGACGTAAAACCCCTGAACGTCTACAACCGCGATTTTGAACTTCATATTGTAAACTAACATATGACCTCATGTGTAATTTAATTTATAATTACAGATACCTCCCCACTCAAAGGTTTGTATGTATACATGGATTCTTGGAGTAGTATACAGTATGCTTTTGTATCAGGCGGAAAATCTTTACCGCTTTGAATTTCGATACGCACCTCACATGATGCGGATGGGGCGGCTTCTTCATCGTTATTCTTAGTGGTATCCACCACGAATAAAGGTCTTTTTTTAAAGCTTGCGAAATCCATAATCGGTTGTTTTCGAGATGTTTCCCAAATATATGGTTGAAATTCGGTATACATTTTATAGAGTTCAACATAATTTTCTTTCGCAAACTCCAAATTCATCGACTCGAATGGATAGCAGTATGAGTTTAGATAGACTTTAAGATCTATAATGTTCAAGTGATCGAAAAGTGTACAATCTGAATTCGGCTGATCCTTTCGATTGGTTTGGAATGCAACTATAACGTATTGAGGTCTACCTCTGTTAGTTGTTGACGTGACCGACCAAATCTCTTTATTTCCCTTTCTCATTGAAGGTAGCTCATAAAAAGACCACTTCCGAAACGGTACGGGAATGTTTGCGTTTTTATTTAAACCATCTAACAGCTTCATCTTTATAGATGGGCTTGGGTACACATGTTTCGCCAACAATGTAACCGTTTTTACAGTAAACTCTGCGGTGCTAGAATCGGCTTTTGATGTAGATTTATAACAATTGGAGTCAGTACGACTTCTAACAAATCTAAATTTGAAGCGACCTCTCATAACGTGATTATAGTCCCTAAATAATCCGAAAATATGACTTAATGGGATTTGAAACGTGAAATCCTTGTTCGCACTAACTGTAGGCAAATTTCCTTCGGGTGGCCATTTTAAACCAGCTATTTCTAAAGATTTGCATTCCACTTCGTTTTGTTGAAGTAGGGTTCGAATCAATGATGTTAAACCGGGTTCACGTACCCGTTCGATTTCAGTACCGTTATGCTCAAATGCGATATACTCAAATAGATATGTTGGTAAGTTGTGCGTTAGCTGGATAGTATCAGTTGGATCGTTTAATTTTTCTTTGTAATCTCCCTCAATACGTATATAACTTTCGAAGAACGAAAATAAAACATCTTCTTGGTTTAGTTCAATGGTGAATATATCGTTATTTTGAAAAGAATTTGTGGAAGGATGGTAACTATGCACTTCTTCTCTAGCGATCGAATTATCCACGATGGGTTCGCGGTATATATTTAACTTTTGTGTAGACATGATAACCCAACTGCTCGAGAAAACGTCTGTTGTCCGCTCGCAATGAAGTCTTTCTTTTAACTGATCTAGATGTTCTCTTTCCACCTGAGTTATAATGTTTTCTTTTGATAGATGAACGCTGTTGAGGATCGGTGGCTTTTAATTGGAACAACAGCCCCATTATGAAGTTCGTTTTAATTCTAATCTAATAACAATTTCTTCTCCACGAAAGTTTACCAATTTACCACGCTGATCAAGTAATCTTAGTGTAATGTTCGATATCGGACGATCGGTGTCCACTGGCAAATAAATGGGGTTCCTTGGCTCTATATTTATACTGAAACCAGGATCCACAGTTGGAGCGAATTCATATAGCGTGTGAGATAATTTGTTATTGTAATACGAGCCGGAAATTATATTACATTCCACTCGAACGGATGTCACACGTATTATATTTACCGGAAGATCTGATTTATGCTTTATCGATACATCTAGTTTACGATTGGAAAACCCCAATATAGAAGCTATCGTATTTGGTTGAGAGAAATCTATCTCAAAATAATCGCTTTTTATTTCACACTGCAAGGTGTTATTGTTAGCCTTGAGTGAAAAAAATTTTTCAGGATCATCAACCGTATTCAATCCGATACGACGTAAAATCTCTTTTTGTAAAAATTTCTCAATGTCCGTTATTTCATATGCACCAGTAGGAATTTTGATTTCCTGTGGTAATGCCCCCTCGTCTATAGTTGATTGTCGGCTTTTATTAATGGGCAATTTTTCGGTAAAGTAAAATTTATCGTTTACTCCTTGTTCAATGTTTGGTATACTGTTATACGTACACAGGAAAAAATATAGAGTAAAAATCAACTCTAAAACATGGTTCAGATCGGTCCAATTTATTTAGAGTTATTTTTTTGCACTATATAGTGTAGGTGAATAGATTAAAAATTTACACTAAATAGTGAGAAGATGGTGTTTATTAAATAGTGTAAAATCGTTACTCTATAGCAGTGTATTATATGTAATCTAACTAGATGTTGTCGTGACTCTAATTAGATACATTTCTAATCTAATCAGTGTAAATTATTAAAAATTCGCTCTAATTTTACTCTATTAATTGACAAAATATCACTAAATAGTGTGTATCTTACACTTATTAGTGTTAATTTTTAATAGGAAGTGGAGTATTTTTAGGGAAGTTTTACGTTTGTAATAAAAATCAAAATTATAAAATATTTGTTTTTATTTTTACTTGTAATATATTGTTATAACTTAAATTTAAAAAAATTAAATTCTATTTATATACATATAACATATATAATACTTAATTCATTTTAAAGTTTCCACCGAGTCACCATTAAAACTGCATCTAATGAGTCTTCTATAAGTTTCCTATTTGTATAGTTGCACCAAGTTGCACATTTTTACCAATCTTCACAAGGAACTTGTATGTAAAATCTTCCGGAAGTTCCACTAATTTCACATCATGAATGTTTTATTTTGGCAAACATAATTAAAATAAAAATAATCGTGTTTCTTTTTATATCGCGTAAATCAGGTCTCGAGACGCTATCGAGTTCCGACTCGTTTAGTAGATGACCGTTAAATTTTAGCTGTATCACACCACATGTTGATCACGTGGTACCGACGAGTAATCCCGAGCAAAATAGTGCTGTGCCTACGAAGTACCCGAAGGAAAAGTACACGTCTAGTGTAAAATTTAATGTTTTATATATTACATAACTTCACTAACATAAGTAAAAAAGAACTCTCCTTTAGAGAACTGTAAAAACTACTCTATTAAGTGAATAATATATGAACTCTATATTAATATTAAATATAGTGTACATTAGAGTTATTTTTACCATGTGATATTACAATTTTTACTCTAATTCTTTTTACCAACTACTCTAAAATTTTTACACGACACGATTTTTTCCTGTGTATAGAATCCAATAAGACCAAGCGAGTAACTCGAGTTAGGGTCTAATTCTATAGGCGGATAATAGTCTTCGGAGATTTCGCTTTTTGTACTGACCAGTGTGAACGTCTGTGACATTTTCACTCAAATGAGTTATTTCTTATGTTAAGTAGGAAATTTATACATAATTGACCGCAGTTATACGGGTTATCCTTTTGAAAATTATCGTGGTTATACACAATTTGACATTTTTTAAAGTATTTTAAAAGTTCTTTAGGTGGTTTTAGATCTCCATAACTGTCGAAATATAACACCCTATTGCCAATTTTTTTATAGGCTACCCAATGGGTTCCGCTACCTCGGTGATCATCTAAATTTACAACAGCTGACTCATAATATTTAGGACCTTCTTTAGGCAATCCATTTCGCATATACACTCCGCGAAAATTTGGAATTTTAATTGTTTTAGCGTATTTTATTATATCGAGATTTGTTAGAGGTCTATTAGGTAGCCTAGTTACAAGTTTTTTTGTTGCTTTTTACTTAAATATAAACCCAATCCTTTTTTATATTTTTTAATATAAAGTCCACTTCCGGTTTCGCCAATCGCGATAGCTTCCATCGCCTTATTGTGTCGTTCAGCTTCTTTCAACTTCTCTTTAGCCTCTTGACCACTCTTCACCGCGCGATACACACCAGCCGCGCTGCCTGATAACGCTCCGAGAGCTGATAGTCCGGCAAATATGGCTGGTAATATCGGTAGTATACCACCACTTGTAATAGGTAACGGGATTGTACGCGGAATTTTAACTTTTTTCTTTCCACCCGCGGATTTAACAGCTATACGAGCACTTTTCAAAGCTAATCTAGCCGCTTCCCGTAAATTATCTGTTGTTTTGGGTAAATCTTTAGCGATTTGCTTTACCAACACGCTTTTAAATGCTATCGGTTTATTTTTTTTATCTTTTAATCTTTTAATTATTTTTTGTCCCTTATGACCCATTCCCAATTTTCGTTTCACTTTCATAGCGTTTGTAACTAACCAAGCTGATGCTTTTTCCCCCAATGTCGAATCTTTCGCTTTCACTCTCTCCCAAGCGTTTTCCTCCAAACGTCTATCGGCCATGCGACGTTGTTCTAAAGAATTATTGTCCGAATACGCTATATCGTGTTCTCTACAAGCCCGATCTAATGGATTTATTCCTTTATCGCCTCTAGCCAAACGTTTCTTCAATTTTGTTCCTGGTCCACAAAATTGATAGCCTGGAACGTGTAACTCAACGGGTAGTTTATTGATAAGTGTATTAAGTATTCCGCTTCCCCCCGCCGTCGCAGATGTACTATCTCGAGTAAACAGCATACTCAACTGATGCGGTTTACGCTTTCACATCCCTTATATACCCGCACATGAAGATTAAAACTCATTTTAGTTTTATAATGCGTGTAGTGCAACACCCATCTCTCACAATGTCATTAACCGATCTCGATCGGTTAACGATGATGAAACCGATAACCAGTCGTAGGCATGGCGATCTCATACCGAACAGTATACGAGCAATAGTATGCGGTCCGAGCGGATGTGGGAAAACCAACTTGATGTTAAATCTCATTTTCGATAAAAATGGTTTAAATTTTGAAAATATTTATATATACTCAAAATCCTTACATCAACCGAAATATGAATTTTTAGAAATGATTATGAAACAGTTACCCGAAATAGGACTTTATAGATTCATCGATAATGATGCCGTTATAGATCCGTCTGAAGCTAAACAAAACTCAATTTTCATATTTGACGATGTAGCATGCGATAAACAGGATAAGATTCGATCATTTTTCTGTATGGGACGACATAATAATATTGATTCGTTCTACCTTACGCAAACCTATACGCGGATACCTAAACACCTAATACGAGACAATGCAAACGTCTTAATTCTATTCAAACAAGATGAGGTTAATTTAAAACATGTGTATGATGAACACGTTAACACCGACATGAAGTTTGATGTTTTCAAGGACGCTTATAAACGGTGTTGGAATGATGATAAATATAACCCTATGATTATTATGAAAGATTTTGAAGTAAAGGATGGAAGGTATCGTATAGGAATGGATAAATTTATTTACCCGGACTAAATTATTGCATTGTTATCTGGTATTTGTGAGAGTAAGCATGTCACATAACGATGAAATGACTAAGCGTTCCATACGTGAGAGGGACAAAGCTATAATTAACATAACAAATACTATTAAGAAAAAATATTTAGCGCTTAAACTCGGTCGAGAAAACGATGACCGTCTTATCGCTAAACTACATCAGCCTTTAAGCGATTCATTAAAAGATATGACTAATAAATTAAGTGAAGTGAAACCTTCTTCTTCTGTACATTACCATCACCACTATCAACCTACTGATGATGTCGGTGTTGACGTTAAAACGAAATTTGATGAAACCGATTTTAAAACTCCGGCATTTAGGAAAAAATTAACTTTTCCTGAAAGTGATGATGAATTTAAAACGCCGCCGGATGCAAAACAAAAATTGAAGGCGGAGGATTTACCTATAGAAAATCTACCGAATCAAATTCGGGATTTATATTATACGTTTGGTAAAAGAGGAGAAATTGATGAGAGAATGGGTATACGTTATGATCCTGATGAAAACGATTGGATGATTGGATCGAAGACTGTCCAGTTTAAACCTTCTCATATTGTTCTCGGAGGCGAAAAACGCATACAAGCCTCTACGGGGTTATATGAACTTATACAGTTAAAACGACCTACGAACTATACCGAAGAGGATCTACAACGTTACAAATCTGTTCTAGCGTATACGGGTGCGCATAAGCGAAATTTTACGGGTCCTATAGTTGGAAATAAATCGTACAAGTATACTAAAATTATTAAACCTTTATTTACATTTAATAAGTCGGGGGATGGATTAATACCCGGACGACATCTTGAAGTGAACTCGAAAATCGTTGAGTATAAATATTGGGATGATGTTAACGAATTGGTAGATCGATTGAAATTGTTGTACGCTTCACATGCGGCAGGAAACAATTCCCATATTAATGAAATCACATCCATTATAGAAGAACTGAAGGAGAGCGGCGTTATATAATAATAATAATAATAATAATAATTTATGCGTACCAATGAACGGTGGATCAAGCGTGAGTGGTGTGAGCATTGATAAGTTTGGTCGTACATTACGTTCTGCGCGGAATAAAGTATTGAATGATGAGAATTTAACTACATCTCAACGCCATATTGGATTCCCTTTAACCGTAGATGGAGATTATGATATCCAGGGGCGTAAACTATCTAACGTTCAACAACCGACGTATGAAAATGATTGTGCGATAAAAATTTATGTAGACGAAATATGTGAAACATTGAAAGCTACAATCTTAAACGAAATTAAGGTCATAATAGCGGACGTTCAAAGAATTATTGGAGATCATAGTAAACGTATACATCAGGTGTCAACAAAAATTGATATTAAAAACTCTACACTCTTACGCGACATTAAAAAAATTAACGCGGAAATCCTATTAAATGGTCAGCAAATTACAACTCTAACAAAATCATTCAACACTAATTTAAATGCATTTGATATACTCACAACAAATCTACGAAATGGGATACAGGGTGTTGCAGATCGTCTACTTGATATGGAAAGCACTATAAATTCACGACTAGATATATTGGAGAAAAAAAAGTTGGACCTAATCCATGAGCGTAAGAATGCAGGTATCGAAAGCGAAACAAACTATAGTTGTAGAACTTCATCGTCCCGCTAGACGTTTATTTCCTAGACGCAGAACTATATTGAAGGGGATCGATGATTTATGGCAAGCTGATCTTATTGAAATGATTGAATTTGGTAAAATCAATGTTGGACATAAATACATCTTAGTGGTTATCGATTGTTTTTCAAAGTATCTCTGGATGCGGCCGTTAAAAAATAAATCCTCAACAGATGTAATACACGCGTTACGTTCAATTCTCTCTGAAGGTCGTGTACCTAAAAATCTACAAACTGATCAGGGAAAGGAATTTTACAATACACACTTCAAAAAGTTGATGATGGAATTTAAAATTAATCATTATTCAACGTATAGCGTAATGAAGGCTGCAATAGCTGAACGCGTAATTAGAACCATAAAACAAAAGTTGTATAAAATGTTTAGTCTTTACGGAAATCATAAATGGTTACACTTATTGGACATCGAATTTGAACCACCCTGTACATACATTTTTTTAACAAAATTAATATTTATTAATCCTTGATTTTATAATATGTATTCATCGAATTTCGACTTACACGATTTTCGATTTACGCGGCTACTGTCAGTCCCACCTATCGCGTAACTACGGGGTATTACAGTATAACAAATCTACAAAAAGATTCTCCTCAAAAAAAGAATTTAAACAAAATTATAACCTCAAAAGAAAAAAAATAATACGAAAATTGAGTCGGCTGAGTCAATATTGTAAGAGACACTCCTTTAGTGTCAAAAAAATAAAATAATAAAAAAACTCGAGCGAACAGGTCGAAAACAAGAAAATAAACTATTAATAATTATGATTCTATACAAAAATATTCAAACCTTATCTGGATATCCTGTTCCTTCTTTTTTCATTTAATTCGACTGCACATGTTGATTAAAGCGGAACCAGGAAAGCCGGACCAAACTTTACCAAAAATTAAACAAGCGTACTACACTAAGGCTCGATAGCAAAAGAAGAAGTGGTGGGAAGAGGAAACGCGGTACGGGCGACCGATATCCGCATCCCCACCCCTAACATTAATAGATCTTAAAAATATCGATAAATTCACCAACGAACTCTCAATGACCTTTAATAATCAACAACAAAAATAAATTAAGATACCCCGCGAGTGTATTAATAAAAATCAGATATCCATTAAAATCATAATAAGCTGATTAAGGAAAGAAAATCAAATGAAAGTAATTACATATGAAATCACATACAGTGTGTCCGTAAGTAGCGGATAAAATCATTATAAACGGTTTATGGAAAAATCCCTGAAACGGGAATTATGCAGCTGCATCCCGATAGCATTTAAGAAACTAATATGATAAGATTAGTAGAAGAACCGTGAGACTCGGAATGAAGCTGTAACAAGATTGGAGACTGTATTGGCCGACTTCCAGCCAATTCCTAGTCCATGGATCACATTTCCAGGACAATAAAATTGATGGCAACTCAAAATTCAAATCAATTCGCTCTTGTATAAGGACAAGAGCCTCCATAACTCAAACCGTAGTAAATATATTTCCAAAATTGAAAGGAGTACTTCCAATGTTTATCGAATTATGTGAACATTTTTTAAATAATTATTATGATAGAGTAAACCCTCATAATTCTATAAATCAATTTTTAATAAACATTGTTAAAAGTCGTTTCGAAGGAGAAGATTTAAATTTTCTTATGTAACCAATATTAAAATTTAACCAATTATCCATGTTGCAAGTGAAAAATATAAAAAAATTTTCAAAAACAGATAAAAACTTCTAACTTGCTTTATTGTAATATATAAATCGGAACCGGTTTCGGAATCAACGTTCCATCATCAGCCGAAAGCTAAGAAGAATTAAAAAAATAATTAAAACAAAAACTAATATTAAAATAGAACAACAACTTACTGTCAGAGAAACTAATAGGCGAGAAGAGATTTATTTAATGATGACATTTGTTGTTAAAGAAAAATATTTTTTAAAGTCGAATCGCAAAATTAAAATTTAAGTTGTTATAAAAGTTAAGTTAAATTAAATTGAACGATGGAAATTAAAATCTTAGTTAAAGTTACAAAAGTGCGAAACGTTGAATGTTATAAAATTGTGAAACACTAAAAATGTATATAAATTCTTTTGAATACGAATTTTATTAAACAGTTGATTAATTTTGTGTATAGGAAAGCCATTGTCGCGAGCCAGTTTGTAAATGAAGTTAATTTCTTTAATTTTATTACGTTCAGATAAAGGATAATCAAAAACTCTGTTAATTAAGAAACGAAAATTAGCAAATTTGTGTTGATGTGGATGTAATGAATCGTAAGGAATGGTAGTTGATATAGTGGAGGGTTTCCTTAAGATATTATACTCGATTAGACCAACAGGATTTCTAGTTAAAGTTAAATCTAAAAAGTTAATCATTTTATGTTTTTCAATTTCTAGAGTAAAATTCAGTTTAGCATGTAAATTGTTAATATAATCATGAAAGTTGTTAAGAATGTTGATATCGCCTCTCCAAATGCAAAAAATATCATCCACATATCTGTACCAAGCTACAATATTCCCCAAAAGATGTTTTTAGAAGTTTTTATCTGTTTTTGAAATTTTTTTTAATATTAAAATTGACTGCACTAGATTCAGAAAAAATCCTACACGAAGAAATTGCAAAAAATTTAGATCTTTAGACCCGTTTCAGGGATTTTTCCATAAATATTCAGTACAACATGTTTCGGCTAACAAGTAGCCTTCTTCAGGTACAACTGAAATTAAAATTAAACAGTTGGTAAAAAAAATTGATATAAAAAACGGAATAGTTACCGTCAATGTGGTACACATATGAGTAATCGGGAAATCGTATATATATACAGGCTGTCTCACGTAACTGGTTCGTTAGCATGGGTTGTTCATTCTAAACTTTCAATCTAAAATATTTTCAAGATGGCCACCACTTCCGGTCTACCGGAAGTAGACCACAACTTCGTTATTTTAAATGGATAGCTATAGTTTTTATTACACCTTTCAATTATACATAAAAAAATATGTTGACTTTGATAAAAGTTGTTGGTACCTACCATTTTTTGTTTTGAAGTTATTTTGATTTTAAGCTTTTTTTGGCAAATTTCACCATGCTCTTTAAAAGCCTATATCTCAGTTAACGTTTATTAAAAAAAACCTCTAAATTGGCACGATTACTCTTCAGATGTTGCCAAATAGATTGTCATTTCTTGTATCAGAGTATCTAGCCATATTCAATGGCTAGAAAGTCGAAAATTTTAAATGAAATACCCCGTATTTTTTTACCCTATCAGAAAGGGAATTTAATTCTCTACAAATTATCTATAAACATTCCTATACCTATTTATTGTAGTTTCCCTGATATTGGGACATTAATCAAAGCATGCACGGAATGCGGGAAAACGTTTGATTTTTTTATTAGAAGGCAATGGAATTTTGACAGTTTTTGGTCCATATTTG
The DNA here is from genome assembly GCF_036711975.1 of Onthophagus taurus. NCBI lineage: Eukaryota > Metazoa > Arthropoda > Insecta > Coleoptera > Scarabaeidae > Onthophagus > Onthophagus taurus. Next base: position 27,673,572 of record NC_091972.1, on the reverse strand, counting down.
TGTTATTGTTGTTGTTACTTACTTTTGATCACGAGTGAAAGTCATTGTATATCATGGCAAATTATTCCAACGCCGATATTTTAAATTTGTTTTATATTCATGGCAATGGCCTCCACGATCTCCAGATTTAACACCATTGGATTTTTATTTGTGGGGTCACTTAAAAAATCAAGTGTACAATTCACCGATCAACACACGACAAGAGTTGCGTGATATAGTGATGCGTGCACTACGTACTATTGATGGCGACCAACTTCTACGGGCCACAACCGTAGAAGTCGAAAGAAGAGTTGAAAAATGTTTAATGGTGAATGATCAGCATATCGAACAGTTTTAATTTTTTTATAATTTTAAGTTTTTGTTTTTTTATATGTTATTCATTCTAATTTCTGTTATTAAATTGTTGTTTTTCATTGTTTCATTTATTCGTTTTTCTGTTGGTTACTTTTGGTAAATAAAAGCGAGCAAGCTAAAGGTTATTCAACCATAGTTAATTGTAGAAATAATACCAATAATAATTTAAATAAATTAAACGATGAACTGTCAAAATGTCTTGGCCTGCTAACAAAAACACAAACGGGCTTTGGGATTTTATGTCTGATTTTGATTAATTTTCCAATATCGGGGAAACTACAATAAATAGGGATAGGAATGTTTATAGATAATTTGTAGAGAATTAAATTCCCTTTCCTGATAGGGTAAAGAAATATGGGGTGTTCCATTTAAAATTTTCGACTTTCTCGCAATTGAATATTGAGAAACAATAATTCAATTTTTGACCAGCCTGTATAAGATTCTCTGATACAACAAATGACAATCTATTTGGCAGCATCTGTACAGTAGTCGTGCCAACGCAGAGCTTTTTTGAATGATCGTTAGCTGAGATATGGGCTTTTAAAGACCATGGTGAAATTTGTCAAAAAACACTTAAAATCAAAATAACTCGAAAACAAAAAACGCTAGGTACCAACAACTTTTATCAAAGTCAACATATTTTTTTACGTATAATTGAAAGGTGTAATAAAAACTATAGCATTCCATTTAAAATAACGAAGTTGTGGTCTACTTCCGGTAGACCAGAAGGGGTGGCCATCTTGAAAATATTTTAGATCGAAAGTTTAGAATGAACAACCCATGCTACCAAAATTTCAAACCACTACGAATGGTGGAACCTTAAAAAGTTCTAACGAACCAGTTACGTGAGACACCTGTATATAAATCATTTCATTGAAGTAAATTAGAAAAGGTCACTCAAAGAACATGTTAAAACCCTTCAGAAAAACAAAAGAGTCGAACCACTACAAGTGAATTTGAAAAACTTAAAACTTAACTCAATGAACAGAGTTTATGTAACTTACTTGAAAAGGACGAAAAACAATACTAACAAAATGTTCAAAGAATGTCAGTTGATCTAAAAGTATAAACGCGAAAGTACAACAGTTAAAGAACGACTGGTCTTAAAAATAAGGAAAAACAAGAATGGGACGCGTGCTATACAGGTTTTTAACAAAGAATAAAAAAAATATCGTTGTGAATAATAGACTTGCGCGCGAAGAAATTAAATGTATTTTATAAAGAATCTAAAATTGTTGATATCCGTTATGTTGTTAATAACTTTGTTTTTTAAATTACCAGTGTAGAAGTATAAATCTAAAAGTTTGGATTTTTTAATATTCTTTAGTATTTTTGTACAATTGAGACTGGTTTTATGATTATTTTCTTTTAGGTGTTGGTATATTGCGGAGTTATTACATTTAAGATGTTCCTTAAACCTGGTTTGGATGTTCCTGCTTGTCTGTCCTATATAAAACCGATCACAATCTTCGCATTCGATATCACTAATTTACCGAATATTAACTAATATATTTTCCGTCTGTTTTAGATCCTATGAAGAGGGTTAAGGAAGATTTCCAGGAACCTCAAGAAGCCCGTCAAGTTCACCGTTCACCGTTCGCATTCGATCCTGTATACTCCACTTAACTCGGACTTAAAACGGTGTTTCTTATTAGTTAGCATATGACCTAATTTCTTATTGGAAGAAAACGCCGTAGATATGTTAAACTTTTTGAGGTGTTTAGTGATTTTATGCTGTATGGAGGGCGCAAATGGAAGGGAGATTATCTTGTCTCTATTGTTGTGTCGGGGATATACCATTCTGTTAATTAACGATGAGTGAACTCTGTTGTATATGTTTTGCATGTCCCAGAAACTATAACCATTATTTGTTCCGATACTAAGAATTGTTTTAAGTTCTGAAATGTAGTTTGAATCATTGAGTGGTATGGTGTTAAACCGATTAAAGTAGAATCTGAAGACAGCTTCTTTGTGTGACGTTGGATTCAAAGAATTCTTCGGAATTATCGAATCTGTAGATGTTTGTAGGTTTTCTATATATATTAAAAGACAGATGGTCGTTATGATCTCTGGAGATACTGAAGTCGAGGAAGTTAATGCTCTTATTTAGTTCCTTTTCCATAGTGAATTCTAAGTTGTTGATGTTGTTGAAGATGTTGTACAATGCCCTAAGTTTAGCAGCGTTACCCTCATAATCGATAAGTATATCGTCTACGTGGATTTGTCCACGTAGGTAGACTTGTCCAAGATAACAAGACCTGAATTTTTGTCACCAAACGTTATTATGAGGTCATCGTTTTTGACCTTTTCTCTTATGGATTTTATGTTTTTTGTGATCTGTGGACATACAGGTATAGTTTGTGTCAGATTTAGATTCAAAATGGCTTCGTGGTTAGAATCAAAGATATGTTTAATATTGGGATTTTTGGAAAGTTGTGCTTCCATATGAATTGCAAAGTCAACGGACTTTACCTTGTTTGGTGATGCTAATTTATGACTCATGTTTAGGATCTTTAATTCAGAGATGGAGAAAGCAGTATTACTAAAATTATTAGCTTTATACGATTATTTAAAACTAAAGTGGAGGTGGGCGCATTTGCGTTTAAGCTTGAAATGAACCTTGCATGTTCTTTGGATACGTCACTGGTTAAAATTTAATCAATTGGCTGGCGTGCTTTAGCCTCTCAACGGTCCAGGAAAGATTTCTGTTAGTATGGAAATCTCAACTGTAAATTTTTTACATCTGTTTTAGGGTTCTACGACTTGACTGACTTAATCTCTGTAATCTCTGTTGTCATTTTTCACAACTTCTCTATTTAATACTTCCTCTGACCGAAAATAAGAATCCCATTTAACACACAAATGTAATGGATTTGAAAAAGGGTATTTGAGGTATAAAGTTCTTTGTACATGTAAAATATCATTGTTATGTCATAAAACCCTAAAATAGAAGGTTAAAATTTACAGGAATGGGGTTATGGAGAAATGTGTGTTGGAAATGATTTTATGTTTTTATAGCGTAAATAGTTTGTGTAAAAGGTTTATTTTGCTTGAATAATTTTATTCAATAATAATATTGTCAACTGCAGCAGTTGGTGTGACGAAAAAAAAACGCGTAAATACAGAAAAAAATACATAATATGTATACAGTATGTCCCCGGATCGAGTTACAAAGAGGAAACAAATTTTTATTACTGATTTTTCATACTTATCTCAGCATAAATAATGCGTCGGATATGTTCAAACTACTAAATCGCACGAATTTTATACTCTCACTATAGAAGTTAACTAATTATTCCCACTTTTATGTAAAAATTGGACTTTTTTCTAAATTGAAAAATTTTCAAGTTCAATTTATGATATGTAACCATAAAAGCCATAAAAGTTACAACTTATGTCAGTGAGATTAAGTCTTTTCATGCGATGCTAACCATGAAAGAGAGAATTTATTTAGTACTGTGCTATGGTACTAGTGAATCAATACCCGGTCACAAAAATATTTCATGTTGGGGCTCGCAAACTTATGAAAATATTTTTGGAAACGGGTTCTGTATTATCCATAAAGAAGCAGACAAAGGGACTAAATGAGGAAGACGCTGCTTCTCTAATAGCATTAAATTCCGTTCAAGAAACTCCAAAATTATCACTCCGAAGAAGAGCGTTACAAACTGAAATTAGTAAATCGCACCTCTCCAGAATTTACAAAATTGTACCATTTAGACCACGATTTAGACAGACTTTCGATGCCGGCGATGATGCCAAACGTTTGGATTTCTGTCTTGAGATTGGTAATGAAATATTAAATAACCGAAATTTTCATAAATTTATGATATTTTCGGGTGAAAGCACCTTTTCAATAAATGACATTGTTTCTTCCCAGCATTGTCGTTATTGGAGTGATGTAAATCAAATTACCCTTACATTTCATACAGTCAATGTACTTTCAGCAAGACAGTGCCCAGCTTACCATTCACACATTGTGCCAAATGGTTAAATTTACAATTTCGTCAAAAATGGATCGGATGAAATGGTCCTATTTGATGGCCAGCACGTAGTCCTGATCTTACAATTATGGATTTTTATTTTTGGGGACGATTGAAACAATTTGTTTACAGTGAACCATTACAAGACGATGCAGAACTATTAAAGCTAAGAATAATTAATGCGATAGAATCTCTACCACTGGCGGAAATTCGCAATTCTTATAAAGAATTTAGCACTCGTCTTCAAATGTGTGCCGCATTAGGAGGTGATTTGTTTGAATGAATAGTTGATTTGTTCACTTACAAATAAATAATATTTATTACTTACATAGTGTGTTATTATATAAATTAGCCATATTTTAATTTGATTTGTCTGTTTTTTCAATAACATAAGTTGTAACTTTTATGGTTTCTATGGTTACATATCGTAAATTGAACTTAAAAAATTTTTAATTTAGGAAAATTCTAATTTTTACATAAAAATGGGAATAATTAGTTAACTTCTATAGTTAGAATATAAATTTCGTGCGATTTAGTGGTTTGAACATATCCGACGCATTATTTATGCTGAGATAAGTTTGAAAAAGCAGTAATAACATTTTTTTTCCTCTTTGTAACTCGATCCGGGGACATACTGTACAGGATGTCCCGTTAAGCGTACGGAGCGGCTGTATCTCAATAACGGTAAGGCCTAGAGGTTTGGGAAAAAAATCCTTATAAGCAAAGTGGGCAAGAGAAATAGCTGGAAATTATTTTGAAGTTCGTAATTCGACCGCTAGGGGGCGTAACTGCCATAGAGAAACATAAAATTCCCGCTGTCTCAGAAATTTAGACGATGAGCTATAACGTTGACAACATCATTTAGTAGCTTGGATAATACCGCATCGCTTTTGTTTTGCAATATTTTTCATATCTGTCATAATAAGGGAGAGGGAGGCCAATGCGTTTTCAAATGTTTACATTTTAATATCTCCTGGACCATTCAACCGATTTGAATATTTTTGGTCTTGTTTGAAAGAGCATTTCATGCTCTTTTAAAAGATATTTTCAGTAAGACCGCTTGGTTTAAAACAAATAAGCTAGAGGGCGTTATCTGCAGCGGTTACATATTTGTGATTTTTGAAAAAAAGTTAAATGGAACGGTACTATTTACTTCACAGACCGTTAATCACCATAAAATTTGCTAAATATTAGTGAAATCCGCATCTCGATATCTCCATCCATTCTCGAATTATAAAAGAAAATGTTAAAAATTCGTATATCTTAATCGGATCAAGTTACCTTAGGAAACAAATAAGAGATAACAAAAATTTTATTATCTAGAACCTTCCTTCATACTTTATCCAAGCTTAGAACTGCTTCAAAACTATTTTTGAGGCGAGTTGAAAAGCCAACGGATCAATGAAACATCAACAATGATAATAAAACAAAATAAACCGAAACACTTAGAACAACTTAAATTTTTGGCAAAAATAACTCACTAATGTTCGAAATGTCTTACATAAACCTCGATGCATTTATTTAATCTAGTTTCGACGAAAAAAAAGCGCTGCTAAGTCTTTTCCCTGGACACGTTTTTACTGGTATTTAGTGTTTTGTCATATTTTCCCTGGTCATTGGTTTTTCTTGAAAAGTCAGGTCGTTTAGTCTACCCAATAGATAAAGGGGTGAAAGCAATGTGGGTTTTGCTCGAACCAAGAATGCATATTATGCAAGTTTACATCAGCTTGTGGACATATGCTTCATGCATCCATAGCATTTGTGATAAAAGGTTAGGATTTGCCCAAATCATATTTAAAAGTCGATGGTAATAGTTCAGTCTATTATCATAATCGGTATCTGTTAAGGCCTGATGTAAAACAACGTGGTGGAGATATTATTCTCTTGAGAACTCTTGTGGACAATTGTTTACGGAGTTCCCAGATTATGTGGGATCACATTGCGCACCAATATGATTTACGAATTCATAGAGATGTCTGAATGGGCTACACTTTGCCAGTTTTCCGTAATCGCTAAGTCAATCTTAAAAACACTTCTAGAGAAAAATGTCTTTCTTTGTCGTAATTGCATTGCACATTTTTGCCATGCAGTTGCATCGTATCCGAAACATTGAAAATAAATCATCATACGCTCTATCATACGCTTCGGCGTTAGTAAATGACATGTTTACAGTTACCATGGTAATGTGATTTGTTTTTCTCGATGAGGTAACTGGATCAGATTGATGGCACTCGAGTTTTTAACATTTTCTTCTATAACTCGAGAACGGGTGGCGATATCGAGATGCGGTTTTCACTAAAATTTAGCAAATTTGAAGGTGACTAAGGGTCTGTGAAGTAAATAGTATCGTTCCATTTAACTTTTCTTCAAAAATCACAAAAATATGTAATCGCTGCAGATAACGTCCTCTAGCTCATTTGTTTTAAAGCAGACGGTCTTACTGAAAATATCTTTAAAAAGAGTATAAAATGCTCTTTCAAACAACACCGAAAACATTCAAATCGGTTGAATGGTCTAGGAGATATTAAAATGTAAACATATGAAAACGCATTGGCCTCCCCCTCCCTTATTATGACAGATATGAGAAATATCGCAAAACAAAAGCGATGCGGTATTATCCAAGCTATTAAATGATGTTGTCAAAGTTATAGCTCATCGTCTAAGTTTCTGAGATAGCGGGAATTTTATGTTTCTCAATGGCAGTTACGCCCCCTAGCGGTCGAATTACGAACTTCAAAATAATTTCCAGCTATTTCTCTTGGTCACTTTGCTTATAAGGATTTTTTTCCCAAACCTCTTGGCCTTACCGTTCTAGAGATACAGCCGCTCCGTACGCTTAACGGGACACCTGTATATAATATACAGGTGTCAGATAAAAAACGCCCCAAGCTGTAACTGTGTCATTTACATTCCGATTTTCATGAGCGAGGTATCAAATGAAATGGTTTGAGAAATACTATGATGCATGCTACAAATAAATTTTTTCCAACGCCATCTTTAATTTCAAGCGATTATTAACTTTTGTTTTTCAAATGGCTGCGTATATTTTTCTTCGCGTCATTGGATAGAGTTCGCTTTTCTGAATCCATTGATGTACAATACATCCATTTTAAATGTAATATTAACAGAGAAAAGACACCTGTATATGCAGGTTGTCACACAAGGATGCCGCCAGCTGTAACTTTGTCATTTACATTCCGATTTTCATGAGGGTGGCATCAAATGAAAAGGTGTGATGAATACTATTTTTTCTATGGCACACTACAGTATTGCAGAAGTGACTAAGATAATGTTCGGAAAATGTTTTAATTGTTTTTCTCTGCTAAAATTACAATTAATGTTAATGTATTGTACAGCAATGGGTTCAGAAAAAAAATCTCTATCAATAACGTGAAGAAAAACATACCGAGCAATTTGAAAATCAAAACTTGATAACGCTTGAAATTGAAGCTGGCGTTGGAAAAAGTTTATTTGTAGCATGAATCATAATATTCATCAAACCATTTCATTTGATAACTCGCTCATAAAAATCGGAAGGTAAATGACAGAGTTAAGCTTGCGGCGTTCTTGTGTGACAACCTGTATACAGTGCTAGCGTAAAGTAACCCCCCCCCTGTTTAACTTCTGAACAGATTGAGATATCAATATGAACAAAAAAACGTCAGTTTCTATATTTTATCAGCACAAATATTTTCTTATGGAAAATTTTGATATCACTTTTAGTTTTTCCGGAAAATGGAACAGCTTTGTTTTTTTAAATGGAACACCCAGTATATTATGGTATCTTTCGAAAGAATAAAACAATACGAATTCAACGATACCTCACAATCAAATATCGGTTTATTAGTTTTTTACATAAAAATTAAACAAAATGCGGAATTTCGCCGGAAAAACCAACGTATCTTCGTTGACTACCTGTCGAGATACAATGGGCCAGATAAATGGTGGACGGTCAGTTAAAGGTCGGTCTACGCTCGGATTAAGCAGGGTTAAAATCAGCAATTCTTTTAGAATGTTTTTATGAAACAATCAATACAAGAAAAGGATAAAAAGAAAGTTCTTTTTAAAACTTCTAAGAAAAAATTGTCATAACAACAATTTTAAAGTTTGTAGGTACTTTGAAATTTTGTATTTAAGGCAGCATGCAAATATTTTCCTTCATTTCTATCTTTGAATTCTACCCGACCAAGTATAACCAAAGAAAGGCGAGATCAAAATGGCTAGAAGGAGTTTAGAGCACAATATCGAAGCAATTTTAATATTCGCTCGTGCTGACAGAAATCTACATGAAACAGGGCGACAATTTAAGGAACGATTTCCCGAACATCCAATTAGTCGAAAATATTTAAGAGAGCTTGTGAATAAGTTTTTGGAAACTGGAAGCGTCGAAGACCGCAAAAGAACTGGTCGTCAGATATTAACAGAAGTATTTAATGTGCCCATGATGTCGTCTGCTGCTATCGCATCAACGTGTGATGTGTTAAATATTTCCGCGTCGTTGTTTGAAGACGTGGAAATACTTAAAGAAGAATAAATATCATCCATTTTAAATAAAAATGTTTCATGAATTAACAGAAGATGACCCTGATATAGAAGAACAGAATTTTGTGAGCTAATGACAAATATGGTTGAACGAAATCGATTATACTTGAAACATATTTGTTTCAGTGATGAATGTACTTTATTTTTGGGTGGAAAATTGCATCGGCGTGATGTTAATCCACATGAATATCGTGACGTTATCACTCAATTTCATTAGAAAGTAAATGTTTTTTTTTCAAGACTTTTGCAAATTGTACAACAGAATTCTGACGATTTTGAAATGGAACTAGTGTTTCATCAAGACGGAGCACCTCCACATTATGCGCCAATGGTACGAAATTATCTTGATAAAAATTTTAATGGACAACAAGATCACCAGATCTGACACCTTTAGATTTCTTTTTATGGGGTTATTTAAAATCCAAGGTATATGAAATTCCGTTGGGTAGTATTGAGGATTTAAAACAAAAAATTATTGACGTCTGCCAAAATATTGATCACATGTTAAGCCGTGTGAGAGAGGAAACACTACAAAGATGGTACCACTGCCTAGAAGGTCAAGGTAATCATATCGAACAATTTACTTAATATTTGATTCTTAATAAATAAAAAATTCATTTATTATTCAATAACAACACTAAGCAAATTTTTCAACCGTTACCTATACTAGCAAAATCTTTAATAAGAAAATTTCATTTCTTATATTGACTTTTTTTCTTTATAAATATTTTTTGATAAAATATGATTAATTCATAAATTTAATATACTTCCAAACAACTTTTCTTTCATTTCTAAAAAAAATAAGTAATTGTACTTGCAATTTTAAATCCGTCTTAGCTCGAGCGTATACCGACCGTTAACCTACCGTCCACCATTTACCTGGCCGATTGCATTTCGACAGGTAGTCGACGAAGATACGTTGGTTTTTCCGGCAAAATTCCGCATTTTGTTTAATTTTTATGCGAAAAACTAATAAACCGATATTTGATTGTGAGGTACCGTTGGATTCGTATTGTTTTCATCTTTCGGAAGATACCATAATATACTGGGTGTTCCATTTAAAAAAACAAAGTTGATCTATTTTCCGGAAAAACTAAAAGTGATGGCAAAATTTTCCATAAGAAAATATTTGTGCTGATAAAATATAGAAACTGACGTTTTTTTGTTCATAGTGATATCTCAATTTGTTCGGAAGTTAAACAGGGGGGGGGGTTACTTTACGCTAGCACTGTATACAGGTTAACGTTCTCTGTTAAAATTATATTCAAAATGGATGTATTGTACATCAATGGATTCAGAAAAACAATCTGTATCCAATGACGTGAAGAAAAATATACTCAGCCATTTGAAAAACAAAAGTTAATAATAATAGTTGATGTAGAGCACAAAAAATATAAATGGATGTAAATTGAAATGAATTTGGTGGCAATGGTGTGGTCGAGCAACCGATGTACTTACAAAAAAATCAAAACTAATGATGATAATAATATTGAATAAGTAAAGTAAAAAAGTAAGTGTTTTTCTTTTAAGAAAAGAAGATAATAGAATACAAGGTTCTAGGACGATAACAAAGAAAAATAAAGTAAAATAATGTCCGATGGCGAAACACTCACACAACAGACAAGTTTGAAATCCTTCGGAGATTTCGTGTATTTTCAGTTTAAACGAAAATGAGAAGGTCACCATTTGAAGAAAAAATGGTGAGTTAAAACGCGTTAAAACGTTTAAAAGGGTTTAAATCTTTTTATAAATTCTGTTGAGGTTGGTAATTTTATTTATTTACGGTTGGTATCATTGCTTTGATTTGTGTTGTCGCAAATGGATGACAGTTTTCTTTGTACAGGTTGTTCTACATAATTCAATTTTTCAAACAATTTTTTTTAATCTTCATTTAGAACCTCAAAGAGTATTTACAACTCCAAACACCGGAGAGGAATTCAATTTCTTTAAACCGCGTTTATTATTGTTATTGTAATAATGGATCCAAATTGTGTTGAGGTGAGTACGCTTCTTACTGCGTAATTAATTACGTTAGATTTTATTACGTTTATTTAAAAAGAATTGGCCACTTCCATAATTGAGACGAGTGAATATGAATTGGACGAGAAAGCAGCTACTGCTGAAATGATACAGTTCTTTGCTGATGTACATACATATAATGTATGATAAAGAAATGTTGAGGTAATAATTTATTTCTTTTAAATTATAACTCCATCTAATTATTTATTTTTAAAAGGATTCTGGTTATTTATTGATTAAGAAGGATGCCTGGATAAAGAAGATGACCTCAGCCTTTACATAAATCCGAACAAAAAGGAAGTAAAAAGGATATTTTCAAGCGATCATCCAACGCAACTTGAGAGTAAGATTGCAATATTCCAAGTTTTTATCATCACGTTTAATTATAAATATATTTTATGAATGTTTTTGTTATTTTAGTAGATCAAGTGATGAAACCGTACTACATGTATTTCTGGACATCTCCAATGCAGTGAAGAAAGGATTTTTATTCAGTCTTGTTTATTATCAAGTGGTATGTATTAAATATAATTTTTTTTTAAATTTTTAATTTTCAGTATGCAATTTCTATAATGTTTTCTCGCCTCTAGAATTTTCAAACAAGTAATTTTTTTATATCAATCAATAATTTAAATCAAAAGAGAAATGAAAATCAAAATCTGGTAACTAAAAACTAATACATTCTTAAATAAAAACAAAAAAAAGCAATGCATAAAGTTTATATAAAAATTCTAATCTGCTGGCTTTTTTTCCTTTCCAATTTGTTACTACTGAAGCTAAGCACACAGCACATAACAATTGTTTTGGGAGAAGTTTTTCACTATCAGGCCATTGCACAGCAGTAACATTATACAGGGGTGTTTCGGTGACTGGGGGAACAAATGTAACCACATATACTAGAGTGAAAAGGATGATAATTCATGTAAAAAAGAATTAGTAAAAGTCCTCAAAGATACAGACTATCAAAGTTAGGAAATTTTAACACGTTTTTCTAAATATCTTAAACATTATTTATGGTAAAGCGTTGAAATTTGGTACAGTGTAAACTAATATCACAGAAAATCATTAGGCAATTTGTGAGTTGGATCGGTACTCGGGAACAATGCTATACAAGCTGTTCCTAAAGTTTATTCGCTCAGAACTTTTTTATTCTATCATAACCCTACATTTATTTTTGCAGTTTCTAATAGTAAATTTAGTTTAGAAACTTTTATCACTCGTAGAGAATATTGATAAAAACCACGGTTTTCGTATTAAATGCAAAAATGTTAGGCTCCGAATTCAATAACACTAAAAAAAATAAATAAATAAATCTGAATCTGAATTGGCAATGAGAAGTGAAAATCGAACTCAGCTGTCATAACTATTATGTATGCAACATGTCCAAGTGTAGATTTAGATAAATCACATTTTTAATTTCTTTTAGTTGGTTTAATAAAAGAATCCAAAAACAATAAATTAAAAATCAACAAAAAATAAACAAAAAAACGACAACACTAACAAGAATAATAAAAAAAGTACATAAAATAACAAGATAAGTAATAAAAAATACTAAAGGAAATGTTCAAAAACTTAGATTTCTTTTGTTTTAGTGCTACTATTGAAACCGGAACAGAACATTTTTGCATTTAACACAGAAATGGTGATTTTTATCAATATTATCTAAGAGTAATAAACGTTTCTAAACTAAATTTACTATTAGAAACTGCAAAAATAAATGTAGGGTTATGACAGAATAAAAAAGTTCTGGGCAAACAAACTTTAGGAACAGTCTGTATAGCATTGTTCCAGTGGACGGATCCAACTCATAAATTGCTTCACAAATTTTACATGACATTGATTTATACTGTACCAAATTTCAGCGCTTTACTGTAAATAGTGTTTAAGATATTTGGAAAAATGTTGTTACATTCCGAAATTTTTATGTTATGTGTGGGTGACTTGTTTATGTGTAATGGGTTATGAGTTGCATACATTCGGAAACATATTTATTATTTTTATTTACTTTGTTTACATTTTGTTTGTTTATAACATTTTATTATATTCTCTTTCAGCAACATATTCTGAGTATTCCTTTTTTTTTCTTTTTAACTCCTATCACTTTAAAATTCTCCTTTTTGCTTTTGAGAGGGTGTCGTAAATTCATGTTCTATCTTGCGCAGACGTAATTTTTTTTTGATATTTTCGATTTTTGGGTATAAAAGACCGTTCAACTTTCTTCTTGATCTCTCTCTTTCTTACTATATTACCAGAGCAATATGTGCTTTCGAGTGTTAAAGAAATTTTGGTTGGTTCGCCATTTTTGGTTTTGGTGTAAAATTTTGTTTCTAATCCATATTTGTGGGATTCATCACTCGAAATAAAGTTTTGGAAAAGTGTTTTTCTTTTACCAAATTGTACGGAGATTCCGGATTGCAACGTATTTCATTGCATTTTCTTCTGTCCTCTGGTTAAACCTCGAACATCAGAGGTAAGCATTTTTGTAAGGTCTTTATTAATTAGTTTTTGGCATATTCGTTCACCCTTTTATATTTTTCTTTTGATTCTTAAACTAACAATCTACTAAATCTATTTTTCAAAAAAAAATCTAACTACTTTAAAAAAAAATTTTCTAACTACTTAAAAAAAATTACTAACTACTTAAAAAGAAAAACTATCCTACAAACAAAAATTCTTAAATCTAATATTTCCACGTTTCATTTTTTTTATATTCTATATCCAGGTTTTTATTGAGGGGAGCAACTTTTGGCATCTCTTATTGGAACAACTTTTTTTGTTGGTATTTTGGAACCATTGTCCAAGGGTATAATTTCCATTACATCCTAAGGATTTTAATTATTTTTTTGGAACAAAACAAAGAATATTACCTTACCTTTCCTGAGTCATCAGAATTTGTTGCTGAGGATTTATTTCGAATCGGGCCGGTGATCAAGACTTGGAGTAAAGGTCAGATAGAACAACATACTATTATTTTGGTCATTGAAGAATTTGTATCTTATATATATTTTTTTTATGTGATTTTCCTTAAGAAAATCTTTAAATTAATTAATCATTGGAACATTAAACCTTTTTAATTTTTTTTTTATAATATCATTTCAATTTTTTTTGTAAATCCTTGTTTGGCGAGTTTTTTTTTAATTCTATTTTTAGCGTTGATGTTTTTTTTATAATTTTTGATTTCACGTTGAGCTCAACCATACGGAGTCAGACGCGGGTTAATTTTTCATTTTCATTTTTTTGGTATTTTGATTTAAATTTCCTTTTAGTTTTGACTTTCATTTTTTTTAAAGCTCGCAAACATCAATATAGTTTTTTTTTGTTGTTTGAACCTAAAAGTTTACCGTTTTATAGTTTTGTTATTAGTTTATTTTTTTTACTTACCTGTTATTTACGGGAGTTTTTTTTTTAATAAATTTTGTCTGCAACTCAAAACCTATTTTGTTGAGCGTTTATGTTTTGTTGTGTTAGTTGTTTATATCACCATACTCCATCATCTCACGTCACAGTTCGTGTTGTACGCGGGGTTAACTGTGTGGCGCCATATAAATACCCCTCCCTTCTTCACTGAGCCGGTCGAGGACTCGCGTACATCTCAGGGTGATAAAACTAGTTTTGTCCTTGTTGAAAATTTCGTTATTTTTTTTTTTGTTTTGATTTAAAATCTTTTAACGCATTTGGCGTCATAATGTGTTAAAATTTCCTAACTTTGATAGCCTGTAGCTTTGAAATTTGAAGACTTTTACTAATTTTTTTTACATGAATCGTCATCATTTTCATTCTGGTATATGTGGCTAAATTTATTCCCCGAGTCACCGAAACACCCTGCCTGTATATATGTAACTTCCTCGGAGAACATGATCGTCTCAAAAAGTTGTACCTAATTAAAAATATTAAATTAAAAAACAAGGCTGCGTGAAGCATCTCTTGATTAATAAACTTTCTTTAGCACAACTTTCTCCTTCTACGAATCATCATTAATTGTTTAGTTCATTTTTTCTTTAGACCGATAAAATAACGTTATCATTAACAAAGATGTTAAAAGATGAGCGAAATACATTGAATGAAGTTGATACACAGGAAAAAATCGTGTCGTGTAAAAATTTTAGAGTAGTTGGTAAAAAGAATTAGAGTAAAAATTGTAATATCACATGGTAAAAATAACTCTAATGTACACTATATTTAAAATTAATATAGAGTTCATATATTATTCACTTAATAGAGTAGTTTTTACAGTTCTCTAAAGGAGAGTTCTTTTTTACTTATGTTAGTGAAGTTATGTAATATATAAAACATTAAATTTTACACTAGACGTGTGCTTTTCCTTCGGGTACTTCGTAGGCACCGCACTATTTTGCTCGGGATTACTCGTCGGTACCACGTGATCAACATGTGGTGTGATACAAGCTAAAATTTAACGGTCATCTACTAAACGAGTCGGAACTCGATACCGTGTCGAGACCTGATTTACGCGATATAGAAAGAAAGAACGATTATTTTTATTTTAATTATGTTTGCCAAAATAAAACATTCATGATGTGAAATTAGTGGAACTTCCGGAAGATTTTACATACAAGTTCCTTGTGAAGATTGGTAAGTATGTGCAACTTGGTGCAACTATACATATAGGAAACTTATAGAAGACTCATTAGATGCAGTTTTGATGGTGACTCGGTGGAAACTTTAAAATATATACATATGTATATAAACAGAATTTAATTTTTTAAAATTTAAGTTATTACAAGTAAAAATAAAAACAAATATTTTATAATTTTGATTTTTATTACAAACCTAAAACCTTCCTAAAAATATTCTATACTTCCTATTAAAAATTAACACTAATAAGTGAAAGATACACACTATTTAGTGATATTTTGTCACTTAATAGAGTAAAATTAGAACGAATCTTTAATAATTTACAGTGCTAATTTTACACTGATTAGATTAGAAATGTATCTAATTAGAGTCACGACAACATCTAATTAGATTACATATCATACACTGTTGTAGAGTAACGATTTTACACTATTTAATAAACACCATCTTCTCACTATTTAGTGTAAATTTTTAATCTATTCATCTACACTATATAGTGCAAAAAAAATAACTCTAAATAAATTGGACCGATCTGAACCATGTTTTAGAGTTGATTTTTACTCTATATTTTTTCCTGTGTAGTTCCGAGATAATCTTAAGACGGAACGGTAATTTTAATTTTATTTTTTTACTAACAAATCAATTTTAATTGTTTTCATAGATACTGACTATTTCCTATTCTTTCATGGAGAACTCAGATCCAAACTATTCCTCATAATGTATAACAAGAATGGTGTTTTATGCTTTCCCGGAGAAAAATCAACGTTCATGTTGAAGGAATATTAATTGATATGATAAATTATCGCATTTATTTTCCATTAACTAAGTGTTTTACTTGAAATTAATTAATTCAAGATTATTTAAAATATTGTTTTGCCCATGCGGTTATCATTAAAATGACTGGAACATCATTAAAACCAAGAGTTGATTCCAAAGAAATCACTTATAACCCGGTATCGGTCGTTGAAATCCTTGATGAAATACTGCCTTCTTATAACGGCGCGCGGCGTAAGCTTAACGCAAGCTTACACGATAAATTGTACCAAATGATTAAACTTTATCAAAAATTATTTGAAAACACGAATGATAAAATTCAGCTACAGTTCAATGCATAACCGAGTTTAAATGAGTCCGATTTAAATGGTCCATGGAACGATAACGCCCAATTACCGAAAGGAGCGAAATTAGCGGCTTTAACAAAATTCCATCCTCCCACGGAAAATGAAATTTTTACGCCATTAAGACAGTTGAAAGAGTATAAGGAAGAAGTGGTTGTTAACGAGTTGGAATACGAGGCCAATCCATAGCACTGCACTATAAATATTTTATGTTGTAATGTAAACATGGCCAATTAATATTTGACAATAGGCTAAAGCTAAGCTATCAAATGATAATTGTTAGTTCACTTAGGTCATTTGTATTTATTATAAAACGGAATATTAGAAAAAAATTTTCAAGAAAAAACTCATTTTTCTTTTATATGCTAAATTAATAAAATTCTGCATATCGCTATAATTTAACATAACAAACATTTTATCTTAATCAACTTTTGTTGTACATTGCTCAGAAAGACCACTTTACCTGCAACGGTTAACAAACTTCTTGCGTTATCTGTGGTACTTTGAGGAAATTTGACGTAAAACTTGGTTATATTTCGTTTTATGACATCCAGACTTTAATTGCAAAAGATGGAATTTGAATTCAAAAATTTATTGTCAATTATACCTTTCGGGTTACGGGTACACAATCCGGGGACACATTGTATATATATCTTATAACTGAGTTTTCTAAAACAAAATGGTAGTCATTTTTCACAGAGTGAATAATAGCGGTGAATAATCATTATTCAATCATTATCATATATTAAAATTTCAAAAAAACGTCAATTTAATTCAATTTTTTAGGAGTTTCTAAAGGTTTGACATTAAAAGAACCTAAACAAATTCTTTTTTTCGTATGATTTAAGCATAAATTAATTAATTTTCGTAAAAAAACGTTTTATAAAATTGATATTTCATTTAGTATGTTATTATGTTATTTTAGTATGTTAGTATATTATTATATGAGCATATAATGAGGGCTATTATTCACGAAGGTTAAGTTTATGTCACGAGCGTAGCGAGTGGCGTAATTAACCTGCGTGAATAATAGCTCATTATATGCGAGTAGAATACTATTCTTTGTCCACGACTATTGAAATTGATTCCATAAATTTATTTTTTAAATAAATTTTTGAATAAAGGTTAAACGTCAATGTGACACAAATTCAATGTTACTAACTGTAACCAACTTCACAACAATTTGTCAAAATTAAGTGTCAGTTTTATAAAACGTCGTTTTCTTTACGAAAATTAATTCATTTATGCTTAAATCATACAAAAAAAGGAATTTGTTTAGGTTTTTTTAATGTCAAACATTTAGGAACTCCTAAAAAATTGAATTAAATTGACGTTTTTTGAACTTTTAACGTTTTAAATAATTATTATTAGTCTGGTCAAGATGGCTACCCGTGAATAATGATTATTATTCACCGCTATTATTCACTCCGTGAAAAATGACTACCATTTTGTTTTAGAAAACTCATTCATAAGGTATATATTATAAGGTAGTCGTGGACAAATAAATTTATGGAATTAATTTCAATAGTCGTGGTCAAAATTTCTACTCACATATAATAATATACTATTGTTAATTTAAGTGTTGGGTTTTAATTTTTGTGTACATCTTAAGAAGATACGGGAAAAAGCATAAGTAGTACTGGAAAGGCTTTAATGCTATCTTATATACTCTTGCCATTTTTCATCTCCAATGGCTCTATCCCACCTAGTCCAAACCAGCCCAAGTTTTTAATGAACGTTAATAGAACGGTAAACTTGACGTGCTTGCGTAACCGGCAGTGCGAGGGGTAAACCGCTGGGGAAGTAGGTGTACAAAATAGGGGAAATGCGGAGGAATTATGGGGAAGTCTGGGGAATTATGGGGAGATGCGAGTAATTACGGGGAAGTACAAGGAATTACGGGGAATTATCGAGGAAGTTTGGGGAAGTACGGGAAATTATTTAGGGAAATTTGGGGATATATTGAACACGATCGAACACGATTAAACACGATATCTAACGATCGAAGTTACGATGTTCCATAAACAAGCTAGATCTAGTATTAGGTGCGCAGTTTCTGTTTCATAAAGGGTGTGTGAATTGTTACTGGTAAAAGCATCGTTTTCATTCAAAGGTAAGATTGAATGAGTATCATATTAAAATTTAAATTTATATTAACATATCGTGAAGAGTCAATGGTACTAAATTCGCTCGTAAATTGTTTTGTATTAGGCGCCAGGATGACGGCAAATCGCTATCGCTGTTTTCAAGAGGCCGAAAATTTTCTACAATTTCAATTAAATGAAAATGTTAAGGAAATTCTTACTATTAGCGGATTTGATAATGAGGTGCTGCATGGTACGATTGACGAAAATGATCTAGAAAAAATAGAAGCATTTATTAGAAATGACTACCATAAATTACTAACTTTGGAAGAAAAAAATTTGTTTTACGGGATTTTTAAAAATAATCCGCAGCAATTTAAATTGCTATCTGGCACGAAAAAACAAATAGTTTTAATTTCCAAATTTTATAAATCCAAATACGAGAGAAAAATATCGACTCAGTCTACGCAAACCGACATAACTGAAAACATTTCTGAGCAGACATTACCACCCCCCTCAGCACAACCATTAAGTGAGACTGCAGCTACAGATCAGGAAACAGAAAAGTGCGTTATATTAAAAGCTCTAAAGTGCTGGCTTAAAACAAAAGTTAGTCAGGAACAATGGTTAATATTTGAATCAAAATGTAATGGTATAAGCCTAAAAATTCAAAAAGGATTAGATAAACATTTTTCTTGCACTGTGACTTGCTTTTGTGGTCAAAGTTGCAAAATCCAAAAGGTGTCCAAAAAAGACACTTGTCAACCAAGATGGATATATGCTAATATTCATAAACATTTTTTAAGTAAACATATTACTGCGCATACGAACGATCAAATTAATGCGCCGGCAACTATTGTTGAAAGTAAACGCAGGGAAACATCAATTACTGATTATTTTACGTTGAACCCAAATCCGTGTTCTTCACGTGCAAGTTCTTCAGTTGAAAATAATTCACAAAAGATTATTATACTAGAAAATATTTCCGTAACACCTGTTGACCGTATTGACACATCTCATCATGAATGTCTGAAGAGTATTGAAAATATTTACTTTAATGAAACCGCCTCGGAAACCGATAAAGAAAATGTTTCCTCAGAAGTATCAGTCGGCGTAACCGAGTGTGTAACTCCAACAAAGACCGAAATCTCGACTGACACCCTTACACGAGTTCCTACACGAAAAATTGTTACTCGTAATAATTCTCCCCAGACTAGCTCTTCAAAATGGAAATTAGAAAAGTACGGAAGAAGTGAAAGATCTAAACGCAAAAGAGACAATATTGACAATAATCAACTGTTTATAACAGACTTTTTTTCTGTACTAAACAAACTTTACTTGGTAACGGCATATTTCAAATTAGCAGACATGATGATGTAGAAATAAAGAAATTATACAAAGCTTTCAAACAAAATTATAAAAAACTTTAATACTGTTTTGTCAGTATTATTATTTTCTGTTTTTATATAGAAAAACTCAATGTTTTTATTTGCCAAAGAATATATGTTACTTTTTATTGACTTTTATTTGGGTGTTTTACTTAAATACACACGTGGATATGCCGTCCGAAGGGAGATGAGGTACGAGTATGTAAAAGGAATTACGGGGAAGTACACGGAAGTACGGGGAAGTATAAGGAATTGTGAGGAAATACACGGAAGTACAGGAAAATACTAGGAATATAAGTAGGAAGTATAAGGAATTATTTGTCAAAGGGGAAGTAGGTGTACAAAATTTGAACTAGCGGTTTACCCCTCGCTGCAGTGTCCGGACAGGAAGTGGGTGAGGAGCCTCAAGTCACTTTTTGATTTTCTCAGGAACTGAGTAGATCTCTTCCGGTCAGGGTAGAGCAGAGTTTTCTTTGCAAAAACATCTACTGCAGTCTCATCCCATATTTGATGCTGTATTGAAAGTCAGAGGTACAAACGGTTCAGGGGAGACCGGTGACTTCTTAGCCGCCCGTTTCGCCAACCTGTCCGCATGATCGTGTCCCTTATTTCCGGTATATCCTTTCCGCCACTTTATCGTAACATTGTTATAAACGTTAGCCTCTTCAAGTGATTGCCGACAGGACTTCGCAAACGATGATGTAGTTCGATGCCTACCAACCTCCAGCATAGCCTGTTTGCTATCTGTGCAGATTACAACGTTTCTGCCAACTGTTTTGGTGTCGATAATCACATTGGTTGCTATATTTATAGCAGTTATTTCGGTCTGAGCAGTCGTGCAGTAGGACCCTTGCGAAGTGGATAGGTGTAGCTGGAGATCGTGCGAGAAAATTCCGGCGCCGGAGTCTCCAGCCTTCTTTGATCCATCAGTGTAGATGGTCAGCGATTTGCCCGTGCTTAAGTTACTCCGGGGTATCGTTTCAATGCCAAAGTGTGGTCTGTTTAAGAAAGTAGGTGTGATGTAGTCTGCGCGAGCTTCAAGGAAGGGTTGTTTACAAACAGCCTCACTCCAGAGTTCGCTCCAGACTTTTCCCATTTTTACAACCTGCTTATTATCCGCCACCGCGGCCACCTCCTTGATAAAAATATCTAGGGGCAGCACGTTCAGCATAGTCTCCAGCGCGATGGTGGATGTCGATCTCATGACACCCGTGATTAACAAGCAGGCCACTCGTTGCTGAGCACCAAACTATGGCTCCGTGAGCTACCATCTTAGTACAGACGTGTAGATCCCACATTGAATTGTCTTCCGACACTGGATGACTACAATTGTTGCAACTAATGTGTGATTTCCAAGTCAGGCCTTTGTCAAGATAACTAAATTATTTAATACATTATTTTTTATAGGAATTATCATAGGGAAAAACATCTTTAAGGAAAAAACTAAAGAGACGAAAAAGAACCACTAAAGAATGAACTTTTCAACCCATATTTTTTTATGTTAACATTCAATGGCGTTAAAAAGTTGTTATAAAAGAATCAAAGAGGTAGTGAATTTCATCCCCTTAGAGGGCGCTAGCGAAGCTCAAGGTATGCTTGAAAATAAGGTCTTAACCAGTAGTAAATACATACAAAATTTCAAATTCTACGGTTTACTTTTAGCCGAAATAAAAAATGAAATGTAAATTTTTTTTTGATCGCTCATAGCTAAAAACTTGTGTTATTTTGGCAAGTACTACATCCCAGTAAAGTTTCTCGATTAAAAACTGAATCAATAAACCCAATTACTAAAGAAGGGTATCAATATTTTCAAATAATTTTAGATGATTATTCTCATTTTGGAATTATATTCTTATTGAAAAGTAAAGATGAAGCGGTACAAAATGTCAAAGTTACAAAAGTTACAACTTATGTTGGTGAGATTAAGTCTTTTTATGCGATGCTAACCGTGAAAGAGAGAATTTATTTAGTACTGTGCTATGGTACTAGTGAATCATGTTTTCGTGTAGTTATACAAAAATTCCAGCAAAAATATCCGGACACAAGAATATCTCATGTGGGGTTCGCAAACTGATGAAAAAAAATTTGGAAACGGGTTCTGTTTTATCCATAAAGAGACAGACAAAGAGACTAAATGAGGAAGACGCTGCTTTTCAGATAGCTTTTCAACAAATGACATTGTTTCTTCCCAGCATTGTCGTTATAGGAGCGATGTAAATCCAATTACCTTTAAATTTTATACGGTCAATGTACTTTCAGCAAGACAGTTGCCCAGCTTACCATTCACACATTGTGCCAAATGGTTAAATTTTTTTAAATGGTCCTATTTGATGGCCAGCACGTAGTCCTGATCTTACAATTATGGATTTTTATTTTTAGGGACGATTGAAACAATTTGTTTACAGTGAACCATAACAAGATGATGCAGAACTATTAAAACTAAGAATAATTAAAGCGATAGAATCTCTACCACTGGCGGAAATTCGTACTTCTTATAAAGAATTTAGAAGTCGTCTTCAAATGTGTGCCGAATTGGGAGGAATAACATAGTGTGATTTTCATAAATTCTCATAAATTTACATGTAAAATATTTTTTGTAATTCGCGACGGTAATGAAAGCTATAACAGTACTCAAACGGGTGCTGTAATGAGACTCCTTACAGCATCCGATGCTGTAATGAGATTTTAGTAACATTTTATGGAACCAGTTCATGTTGGTGACATTGGGTCATTAATTTTTCTAGTTGTCAATGTGACAATGTTTGTCCATGGATGTTTAAATACGTTCTTAGCATCGAATAGAAGGTCCACAATGATGAGGACATTGAACTCTGAGCAATTTCTCTTATTTTGGGAGGTGTACATGAAACATGTTTGTCAGGTGAATACATTTTGTGTTTTGACAGTTTCTAATTGTCAATTCAAATTTCTATTTTCAAGTGTTACGGTGTTACCAACTGCTACATACCTATTTTCCTACTTTGTCAAAATTTATTTTATTTTTGAGAAAAAAAAAGGATAGAAACGAGAATTACAAAAAATAGCATAAAAAACACGTTTCATAAGACTTAAAGCACTCATTCATTAAAAAACTCGTGGCTTCGCCACTCGTTTTTCAATTTGAATTCGTGCACTTCAAACGTGTCTTACGAAACTTGTTTTTTAATATACTATTATGCAATTGACCATATTTTAATTTGATTTGTCCGTATATTTTTCACTAACATAAGTTGTAACTTTTATTTTATTTTATTGGTTTCTATGGTTACATATTGTAAATTGAACTTGAAAAATTTTTAATTTAGGAAAAGTATAATTTTTTACACAAAAATGGGAATAAAAAACTTCTATAGTTAGAATATAAAGTTCGTGCGATTTAGTGGTTTGAGCATATCCGACGCATTATTTATGCTGCGATAAGTTTGAAAAAGCAGTAATATATTTTTTTTTCCTCTTTGTAACTCGATCCGGGGACATACTGTATAGCTGCAGCAAGAGCAGCACGAGCGATAGTGTATTTGAAGGGAATCTTACAAAAGTTAAATGAAGTGTATTGTTAACAGACAATCAAAGTTGGAATATACTACAAATGAAAATTTTCCAGATGTACTAACAAAGGTTGTGACTAAAGGTTAAGACAGATTAGAATACTTTAAGACGGGAATACGTTTAAAATAATTGTAGTTTAACTTTAATACCAAAATTGCGGGGGAGTGTTTAGGAACGTACCCAATCTGTAGGGACTTATGGACGTTTGAGTTTTTGGGGTTGGATAAAATGGATAGAGATAACAAAATGAATATGGTTCTTATTCAATAAGTCAAAGAACATCGCGTTCAACAACCGACCCAAAAATTTTAAAAACCCCCAAATTGTCGTAAAATTGACCAAAACGATGTGAGTGAAATATATCAAGAAGGAATCTAAACTTTAGCCGATCATCCGCGACCTCTCGTAACGAATAGGGAAAGTGAAAGGAGTAGGAATCTCGAATTCCGTTGCTAGAAACATACAAAACAATAAGAGAATAAATATATAACATAAATAAATAATTAAATTTTAATTAAAATTATTTAATAGAAACTAAGGTGATTAAGAGAAACGTAATAGAATGTTGTTTTGTTTTTAATTTATGTAGTTTATAGTAGATATTAGATTTTCGTTTCCGTTCAATGTTACAAAATATGTTTAAAAACAATATTTTATTTATTTTAAAACAAGGCAATATCAGAGTGAAGGTTTTTGAAATGAAATGTTTCTTTAATGTTGTTTTGTACCAAAACGTATCTTTTAGAATAAATGTTAGGTTAATATAAGTACGAAGGCTTTCACGGCCGGTGTGAATTAAACTAAAATTAGAACTAAAACTAGAACTAACTAAGTGAAGTCACTTCGAACCAGTTTCTGAAGAAGGTTGCAACATGGCATCCGAAACGTCAAACCTTTTATTAAAAGACGCACGGCGAAACCCGAAAGTTTCTAGTGTTAGTTCTAATTTTAGTTTAATGTTAGGTTAATTTTTATTCTTAATTTATTCTCTTTCTTTTATGCGGTTCTTAATGTGTGCCGTTTCCGATTAGTAGGGTCTACTATTACGATGTTTTAACTCCAGGTCATTTTCTAATTGTACCTTTTAAGAAGAATGGTTGAAGATTTCTGGAAAAATTGGCAGAAATTTTAAACAATTATTCCGTTCTGCAAGCGACTAATCTTGTTGGTTTATTTTTTTTTATTTAGGGTAATTTTCTATTTATTTTTTTGTTACAGCAACGGAATCTGAAACAATCCCCATCTGTACATTACCGTCGTTACCACATTTACTTATTTTTATTAATTAGTTTAATTTTTCGTGTTGATTCAAATTTTAAAGTTTAATTGTTATTTTTTTCTTCTTCAATCTTTAGTTTTGTAAAGTAAATTTATTAGGAAATAATTTAGGGAATATTATTATATTATGTCATTCATGAACTTTTTTTTAATTCCGGTTTGGGAAAAATTTTAGCGGGAGGTCTTCCTCTTTATCACCAGACTTCGTAAAGAGAAGAAGCATGGGTGAATTTTTGCTAAGTTATTAGTTCGACATTTTGGAATTTTTGGGTGGGCTATTTTAGCATATCTATGTACGTAGTAGAGTGATCATCCACTGAAAATTTTGTTTTCTTAACTTAAATTTAAGAAAAACACTTCAGAACAAGTTCGAAGTGTTTCGCTTCGAACTTGTTTCTGAAGAAGGTTGCTACATGGCATTTCGTCAAGCATTTTTTCAAAAGACTAGTAGGTCTAGTGTTAGTTCTAGTTTTAGTTTAATTAACACCAGCCGTGAAAGCCTTCGTACTTATATTATCAACCTTTATTGGGAGGATATTAACAAACAAATCAAAGATCTTGAACGGTGAACGTGGCCCTTTTCATCGGACCTAAAACTAACGGAAAATACATACATATGTTACTTTGTATTCACTAATTTAGTGATATCGAAAGTGGAATTGGGAAGGACAGTCGGATTCCTGGATCGTCAGACGAGAAGCAGCCTTGGCCGTTTAGGGCGAAGGTGTTCAACGTTGTAATCCGTTAATCCCGCTAGGAGGGGATTGGGGTGGTTTTCGAGCCGCGTAAACTCGGTACTGGCCTTGTCACGAATGAATTCCTCGATGGTCGCCATCTGGGAATCATTGTGCAGTGTCACATTACTGACAAACCAAGGTGCATCAAATGCCACCCTTAGGACCTTGTTCTAAACAAGTTGGAGTTTTTGCACGTGCGAGTGCGCGGCGTAACCCCAGACGGAAGAGTCATCGTAGGAAGGATCTTGACAACTTACATGGATCGCACTTATATTACCTACTATTAACCCGGCGACAGTGTGTTGGGCTATCATATACCCCAGACGTCTTAAAATGCGCGCCATTCAATTCGATGTGTAAATGTTCCACCAGGGAACTCAATACCTTCCTTTAATAGCTTAAAGCATCTGTAGTAGGCAATATCTTACTCGATACCCCACCGCACAGGTAAGTGTTTATCAATATATATTGTGATGTTTATTTATTTTCTTTTACTTATGTATTGTGATAAAATTAACCATCGTTTAGTTCACCGAGAGAACATAACCTAGAAATTTTGACAGAGAGATTTTTTGTTGGTGGAAATCTTATCTAAAACCGTTTAGTTTGCTTCCAAAAGTATCAATTAATATAGTCCAGCTCCTAAAGCACATTTTTCATCCATCCTTTGATGTTTTAACGTTTTTTTGAGGAGGAAATCCTTGATTTAAAATTGAATTTTTCTAACTTTGCTCATTGATGATATTTGGCGTGTACTCCAATGTATGTCTGAAAACAAGAAAAGACAACGTTGAATATGAAGTTTTATTACGATTAATAAAGGAATAAGGGAGAAATCAACGGAAAAAAATTTAATTTTGAAGGTTAGTTCCGAAAAAATACGAGAGATGACGCTAGTTTCGATGCAAGAATTTTGAATTTTGAAAAAGGCGCGAACCTAAGAACCAATCAGAAACGAGGAAGAAACAGTTGGAGTGCCGGGGTATATAAAGAAATCGCGAACAGGCAGCGAGAGAGTCGTCGTCTGACCAGCGTCGAATCCACGTCGTCAGAAAAAAAAAAATTTTTAATCTCCGAGAGAGATAACCTTTAAAATTAAAATAATTTTATAAAGCCAATTTAACCAACGATATAAAAAAAGAATCAACCTACAACTTATTCCGAGAACTCCTGAAACGTCTTCGAGATCATCCGAAATCCGAAGAACAGCAGTCCAATTTTCCATCAGAAGAATCCTGTAGACAATCCCGTATAATCCGTAAGAGAGACCGGAAACTACGAGGAATCCTGTAACCAATCCAGAAAACTAGTTCGTGCTCCGAAACCAAGAAACAATCCATTATCCTGATACCACATTGAATTCCAATCCTTTCTTTTTCGCAGTGAGTTGGATGATAATTTATTTTTCTTATTTAACATAACCTACAAAAGGAAAATCAACGAATCAAACTCAAAAGACACCTCACAAGAGTTTCCTTATAATTTTATCAATATTTACTTGTGGGTAAAGATTTTTCAGTTTGTCTTGTATAACTTTCTTTTATTTAACACTATTTTTCCAACGAGTTTGATTTCGATTTAAGGCGTCAGCCATTTGTTATTTCTAAGAACGGATATAACGAGTTTTTATCCTGCTCTCTCTCTCTCTCTCTCGAAAGAATAAACGTGTTCTCTCTCAGATCGATGTTTCAGTCGATTATCGCAGTTTTCTATTTTATTTAAAAGTTACCTCTAGTCAATAGGCATTGTTGATAAAGTAAATTTAGAAAAACAATTTTATTTTCTTTATCCATAAAACGTGTTAATTTTGTTTGTTTAATTAAAAGAATTTTTTGTCGAACCTTATTATTTTTTTTTTGAACTTGAACTTGCCCGAAACCCTGAGTTTAACAAGAGTCTCATAGCTAAAGAAACCGCAATATATAATATGTAATCAATCAAAACACTACAGTATTTGACAAATTTGCATAAACAGAAGTGGAAAATGACTGACTGCAGCTTCGACACGGTTAACATTTTTCTGCTAAAATCTATACAGACTCTGAATACAAATGTCGATATAACATTTCACAAGTAATTTGTTTTCGCCTTCAGTTTTATGGCAGGCCATTATGAACAAGAATAGGCACGATTATTAGCTCTCTGGGAAGAGGTTGAAGAAGCCGAAAATCCCATTGGCTCCGAAAGTGAAGACGAATCTGATTTTGTATGTGACAGTAATCATAACTCTGATGGTGAGGAGGATGCGAAGAAGTAACTGAAAGTGAAATACCAAAAATCTGTCGAAAATATTTAGGCAAGGATGGTACAACATGGGCTTCACAAGATTTTCCCAAGAATGTTCGCACGCGTACAGAGAATATAATCACACACCTACCAGGCATAAAAAGTACAACCAAGAATGCTAAACACCAATTGAACTTTTAAAAAAAGGACAACATTGGATTTGGTCTAAAGAGAACAAAAAAGTTTTTGAAGATTTAAAATTAGTTCTGTCTTCATCCGATACTCTTATTCATTATAACCCTCAATGGCGAATAATAATCACGAGCGATGCGAGTGACAGAGGAGCAGGTGCGGTTCTTTTTCATGAATTGCCCTGATAGAAAATTACGTCCAATTGCATATGCGTTAAGAAAATTTACAGATGTTGAAAAAAGATATGCTACGATAGACAAAGAGGCATTGGCGATTATTTTCGCCGTCACAACATTTCACCAGTATATCTATGGTCGTAAGTTTTCAATATTCACTGATCATAGACCGCTTGAAAGGATTTTTGGTGAAAATCGTCAAACACCGAAAATAGCGAGTAACCGACTTTTACGATGGGCGATTATTTTGAACAGTTACGATTACTCAATCATTTACCAGAAAGGAAAAGACAACGCACCCACAGATGTTTTATCACGTCTACCTACTAATAATGACGAACCTTCTGAAATAGAAAATATAGGTGGGCCAAAACGAGGTCGTCTATTACGATTAAGACTACGACATCTTGCTGTGAAAAAGCGGAAATTAAAAGATGACACTAGTAAGGATGCTACATTTGAGAAAATATCTAGATTTGTTTACCAACATTGGCCAGAAAAGAAAGAGATTCCAACTGATTTACATTCTTTTTTCGAAAAGAGGGAAGAACTGTCAATAGAAGAAGGATTACTTAAGAAGGATCGGTGAAAGCAACGACCCCTGAGGGACGCCAGCAGTTAGGATTCGCTCTGTCGAACGCGTACCGTTCAATTTGATGCGCGCCTTCCCACCGCCAAGATAGGACGCAATCAATTGAACCAACGCCAGGGGCACGCCCGCTTCTAGCATTTTGAACAAAAGTCCTTCATGCCATACTTTGTCGAACGCCTGGGCAACATCGAAAAGCGCCGCACAAGTGCTTTGCTTTCGATTGAAGCCTTCGGTTATGTATTCGACAAGTCGCAATACCTGGTGTACGGTGGAATGTTTGGGTCAGGAACCAAACTGTTCGTCCTGAACGAGCTTAAGATCTTGAATTGATCTTTGTAGCCTCGTCTGGACGATCCTCTCGCATACCTTGTCGAGACAAGAAAGCAAACTGATGGGCCTGTAGCTTTGCGGGAACGTTAGGTTCGCCCCGGGTTTCGGTAACACGACGACGTCCGCGCATTTCCACTTGGTAGGGAAATGCCAGGATTCGTTTACTCCAAGCGAATATCTCACCATTGACGAAAAGTTAGAAGCATTCAGGGGTCGCTGTGCTTTTCGTCAATACATGCCCAAAAAGCCAGCACGTTATGGTTTGAAAATATTTACACTTGTAGATGCAAAATCATACTTTGTTCCCAACTTAGAATTGTACGTGGGACTGCAACCTGATGGTCCATTCAAGTTGAGCAATAAGCCAAACGATGTGGTTCTTAGACTTATAGCTCCAATTTCCGGCACAAAACGAAATGTAACGTTTGATAATTGTTTCAGCAATTATGATCTGATGCTAACACTGCTGAGACAACACAGAATTACACCCGTCGGGACGGTTAGGAAGAACAAACGGCAAATACCCGAGAGCTTCATTTTCAAGTAGTGAAAAACAGACCAGACCATTCCAGCAAATTTGATTTTCAAAAAGGTATCACTTTAGTTTCCAAAAAGGTAAAGTTGTACTTCTTATGTCTACTTTACACCATACTCCAGATATTGATGAAACTACTGGGGATAAAAGAAAACCGGAAGTAGTTTCGTTTTATAATGCTACAAAAGGTGGCGTAGATGTCGTTGATGAGCTGTCGGCGAGCTACGATGTACCTCGCAATAGTAAAAGATGGAAAACATTGGCCATACAACTGTTGACGGAGCACAAAGCAATCAGAGCTCTGCATAAAAGGCTCCCACGTGAATTGCTACTCCCCAGGCCAGTAGACGAAATGAACGTTTATGAACCACCGGGGAAACGACATAAACTATCTAGAAGATGCGAATTTTATCCTAGGAAAAGTGACAGAAAAACATTTTATAGATGTGCAAAGTGTAAAAAAGCTGTTTGTTTAGAACATTCTGTGGTATCGTGTGATGACTGTATGACTGCTCGGGCATGAATAAAGGAAATCAGTTTCTGCTTTCTATTTTCCAATATTTCATCTTTCTTTTTAACTACTTATCAATATTTCTTTAGCTAACAATAAGTTTCTTTTAGTTACAAAAATTAATAGTCAATGATTTACTGCGTTATTTTTTGACATCTAGTCACTATGAACTGAAAATATATATCCTTATCAAGATATACTACAGTGAATAAAAGTTACTTAAAATATACACAAAAACCAGAATTTTTATTTATTCTGTCAATTTATTTTAGTGTATGTCATACCCCACCACAAAGGTTGTATGCAAAAAACCCACCACACTGTCGCCGGGTTAACTTAAAAATATTGTAAATTGCGATAATATTCTTTATTCAGATACTAATTTTTGGTTCTGAAAAGAACCGGTCGTTGTTTGGTAGGGAGGGGGGATGTTTATTTCGCCATTTATTTGGAACTTGTGTACTTAGTAACAGCCTTGGTGCCTTCGCTTACAGCGTGCTTCGCCAATTCTCCAGGTAACAGAAGTCTGACGGCAGTCTGGATTTCTCGACTGGTGATCGTTGATCTTTTGTTGTAATGAGCCAAACGGGATGCTTCAGCGGCTATCCTCTCGAAGATATCGTTCACAAAACTGTTCATTATACTCATAGCTTTGCTCGAAATACCGGTATCAGGATGAACTTGTTTCAATACCTTGTAAATATAAATAGCGTAGCTTTCCTTCCTCTTGCGTTTCTTCTTCTTATCGGTTTTCGATATATTTTTCTGCGCTTTACCCGCCTTTTTGGCTGCTTTCCCACTAGTTTTCGGTGGCATTGTTGTTGTTCGTTGATTAGTTAATAAAACTTATCGGTGACAAGATTTTCGACAGTACACAGCGTAGTACACTGCAGTAAGTATACAGTGTTATAAAAATGGCCTGTCTTTACCGTTTATAAAGTGTTTGAAAAACCTGTATTTCGCTCTGAGAACAATAACTCCAGGAATAATTCCTGTCAGTAGTCCGTGTAGTGCCTTGAGGAGTGCAACATCGCCTGGAGAGAAGTTGAAGAATTCGTCCGACCTGCTGCGAAAGCGAAGGAAGGAGGAAGGTTCATATTCTACTTGGGTGACCTCGTCAAAGCGTAATCCGGAGTAGGTAAGTTTCTTTCGAAACTAAGAGCGCCCTTTTTAGGGTTTGTTCCTGCAAGGGAAAGTGAGTTGTTGCCTCATTTTTAATCGGCAGAAATGCCTTTTAAATTTGGAAAAGGCACATCCGTCTCGTGTGAAGACTTTAGCTTGCTAGCAAGCTTGGTCGACACACACATTGTTGACAAGAACGGGAAGTTGGTTCCTGTTCATTCCAGCCGTCCGCCTTCCCCGCTGGAGGCGGCGACGAAACCTCACGCTCGGTAAGTTCCGCCTCCCCCATGGAGGTGGCAACCGAATCGTCAAGTCGTCCGCCTTCCCCGTTGAAGGCGGCGACCAAATCTTCACGCTTGGTCAGTTCCGCCTCCCTCGCGGAGGCGGCAGCCAAAACGTCATGCCGCCCGCCTTCCACGTTGAAGGCGGCGACAAAACTGCCACGTCCGGTCAGTTCCGCCTCCCTCGCGGAGGCGGCAGCCAAAAAATCAGGCCGTCTGCCTTCCTCGTTGAAGGCGGCGACCAAAACGCCACGTTCGGTTAGTTCCGCCTCCCTAGCGGAGGTGGCAGCCAAAAAGTCAGGCCGTCTGCCTTCCCGAACGTGAAAAAAAGCCCGCCCGGTAAGTTCCGCTTCCCCCATGGAGACGACAGCCACTACGTCAGGCCGACTGCCTTCCTCGTTGAAGGCGGCAACCAAATCGTCAGGCCGTACGGTCTCCCCCGTGGAGGCGACGACCAGCGCGGCAGGCCGCAACGCCTCCCTCGTGGAGGCGGCGACCACCACCCTACCGAGGTCCTTCGCTGAGGCGCTGACTTCCGTCCCAACGGGTGAAATGGACGTCGATGTAGCAGTCGACCCATCCAAATCCGCAGGGAAAAGGAAGGCGAGCAGCGACTTGGAGGAAGAATCTTCGGAGGCGGTGCGTCCCCGCATGGAACCAGTTTCCAAGCGGATCCCCCCGGTAATCCTTCACGCTAAGGAGAACTGGGATTCGATTTCGGCGGAGATGGCGAGACTTAGGATCGCCTTTTCGAAAGCCAGAGCGGTTCCGCAAGGAATCAAGATAGAGCTCCCCACCGTGGAAGCCTACCGCGCTCTGGTGGAAATGTTGATGGCTGGTAAACACCAGTACCATACATTTGCCCTCCCCGATGATAAGCCGTTAAAGGTTGTCTTTAGAGGCGTCCCTACCAGTATTGGGGAGGACAGCATTGCTGCCGACCTGAGAAAACAGGGATTCTGGCCTGAAACCGTGAAGCGGTTGCGCCAGGGCTCTGAACGGAGGCCAATTCCCCTGGTTCTATGCGTCTTGAAAAAGACCGCGGACGCCAAGAGGATTTTCGACCTCAAGACGGTAAAGGGATTAACCATTACCGTCGAGAGCGCTAAAAAGAAGACGGAAGTTGGTCAGTGTCATCGCTGTCAGCGTTACGGCCACTCCCAACGAATGTGCAATGGTGCACCTCGTTGCGTTAAGTGCGCCGGTGATCACTCGACGGCTTCCTGCTCCAAAGCAAAGGATGCGCCCGCCAAGTGCGTCCTTTGCGGTGGCCCTCATACCGCCAACTACAAAGGGTGCCCAAAACACCCGAAGGCGGCGGAAACGAGGGCGCCGGCGGCAGCCCCAAAGGTCAAAGCGACCGTTCTCCCGAAAGCACCTACTCAGGCGCAAAGGGGGGATAAAAAGGCTCCAGTAGTCGCGGCGAAACCCGTGAAAGCGGTTAGTAGTCAGACGAAAAAGCCCAAAGGCAACGCTAACGTCGCCCCCAAAGCGAACGCTCCAGCTACCAAGGTAGTTCGGAAAGAGGTCGCGGCGCCCAAAGCTAAGCTCAACGAGCCGAAGCAAAAGGCGACCGACGACCCTCCGAAGCTGTCGAGGTCGCAGAGGAGGCGTCGCAATAGGAGGCTTCGTAAAAGCGGGTCGATCGCGGTGGCTGAAACACCATCACCGGTCAATGTTGCGGAACAGGCGGCGGTTGAACCCCCAACCGACCCCCTCGTCAACATACTGGCGATGATGAGCGAGGTCATTCGGATCGACAAATCC
The DNA here is from genome assembly GCF_036711975.1 of Onthophagus taurus. NCBI lineage: Eukaryota > Metazoa > Arthropoda > Insecta > Coleoptera > Scarabaeidae > Onthophagus > Onthophagus taurus. Next base: position 27,640,195 of record NC_091972.1, on the reverse strand, counting down.
GATAGGGACGCACGAGTTAAGTTGTGCCTCCAAATCATGTCCGAGATGATGAAACTCTTATGATGACTCATCGAAGACCGAGAGTACCTCATTCGCTTGAGTTGGCTTATTGGAATGCCAACGGCCTTGTCTGTAAACAGAATGAGCTTCGCGAGTTCGTCGAAAGGTACGACCTTGACGCGATACTCATCTGCGAAACTCATCTGCGAGCGGGCGACAGGCCGCGGCTGCCCAATTATCGCTTCTATCGAAACGATAGAGTTGGAGCAAGAGGCGGCGGGACAGCCATCTTCGTAAGGACCAGTTTGGATCATTACGAGGATCTGACTCCCCCTCTTCAACATCTCGAAGCTACTACGATTGTGGTACGAACACTATCGGGGTGCGTCCGCTTGGTCGCCGCCTACAATCCGCCGAATCGGCGGTTGTTGGAAGACGATCTAACGGGTGTCTTGGATACGGACAAAGGCGTGGTTATCGCCGGCGACCTAAACGCCAAGCACCCATCGTGGAACAGTCGGATCGCAAACGCGAACGGTAAAATACTGCGGAGTTTTACCGACGAGACGGGCATTGTCACCGATGCCCCCGCCGACCACACGTATTACCCGTCGAACGAAAGGCAACGATCTGACGTTTTGGACGTGGTTGTAATGAAAGATGTCAGACTAGTTCATAGAGTTACCACGCTCAACGAACTTAGTTCCGATCATCTCCCTGTGCTGTTGCAGCTAGGAGACGTCCCGGACGTTCGCGTCCCGGTTGAACGTTCCACTGTATCGTGGCCGGCTTTTACCGACCACATGCACCACAATATGGGACAAATACGACCGATCCACAACGCTCAGGAACTGGATGAGGCTGTTGAACGACTCACGGTCGCTATCGAGGATTCTCTTCGATACGCGACCAACACGATTCCCGTAAAGGACCGTCGATGGGCGCTACCAGCGCGCATCAGGGAACTTATGCGGGAGCGTGATCGCGTCAGACGGACTTATCAGCGAAATTGGGATCCCGATCTCAAAAGACGCTATAACCGTCTGCGCGATGAAGTGAGAAGGGAACTCGCGGAGTTCCGATACGCGTCTTTCGACGCCAAACTCGACGCCCTGAACACCGAAGGCGATCACTCCTGTTGGAAGATGGTCAAGGTGCTGAAGGGGAACACGTCACGCATGCCGCCCATTCACGGTGAAACCGGAATGGCTTTCACTCTCGAAGAGAAAGCGGAGGCTCATGCCGATAACTTCGAAAACCAGTGCAGCCCGCTATGCGACGATGACGAAGATGAAGATTTCATCGATCGAGTCGAGCGCGTGGTGAGCAGGCGTCTGGCTGTAGAAGATGATCGGCACATCGAGCACGCTTCCCCAACCGAAGTGAAAGAGGCAATCGCGAGATGTAAGTCGAACAAGGCATCGGGACCGGACGGAATAGGAAACGCCGCTTTAAAGGCTCTACCTTTAAAAGCGGTCGTTTCGCTAACGGGGATCATCAACGCGACGCTCCGGCTGCGCCATTTTCCCACCAAGTGGAAAAGCGCGGACGTGGTCGTGTTACCGAAACCCAGTGCGAATCCAACGTTCCCGCAAAATTATAGGCCCATCAGTTTGCTTTCTTGTCTCGGCAAGGTATGTGAGAGGGTTGTCCAGACGAGGCTACAAAGATCCGTTCAAGATCTTAACCTCATTCAGGACGAACAGTTTGGTTTCCGACCCAAACATTCGACCGTACACCAGGTACTGCGACTTGTCGAACACATAACCGATGGCTTCAATCGAAATCAAAGCACTTGTGCTGTGTTTTTCGACGTTGCCAAAGCGTTCGACAAAGTATGGCATGAAGGACTTTTGTTCAAAATGCTAGAAGCGGGCGTGCCCCTGGCGTTAGTTCAATTGATCGCGTCCTACCTTGACGGTAGAAAGGCGCGCATCAAATTGAAAGGTACGCGTTCGAGAGAGCGAATCCTAACTGCAGGCGTCCCTCAGGGGTCGTTGCTTTCACCGATACTCTTTTGTATCTTTGTGAGCGACCTACCCCGTTCTGAGGGCACTCAGTTAGCGATGTACGCCGACGATGTGTGCATCTACAGCAGATCTTGGTCCCCCGAGGTCGCCGCTCGTAGACTGCAGGCAGCATCGGACGAACTGCTAGACTACCTACTTCGCAAAGTGGCGGGTCAAAATCAACGCTGATAAAAGTACCGCAATAATTTTTACTCGGCGTAGAAAGAGACCCCCCGATGCGATGGTACTGCAAGGGGACGAGCTCCCCTGGCGTTCTGAAGCCAAGTATTTGGGTGTCATTCTGGACTCTAAACTAACTTGGAAAAGTCACATCGAGTCGATGGCGAACCGGGCGAAGGCAGCTCTGGTCAATCTGTACGCTCTGATAAATCGCCGAAGTAAGTTGGATCCTCTACGGAAGATTCGACTCTACAAAGCGGTTATCAGACCTACGATGACTTACGCCTCTTCCGTCTGGGGTTACGCCGCGCACTCGCACGTGCAAAAACTCCAAGTTGTTCAGAACAAGGTCCTAAGGATGGCATTTGATGCACCTTGGTTTGTCAGTAATGCGACACTGCACAATGATTCCCAGATGCTGACCATCGAGGAGTTCATTCGTGACAAGGCCAGTACCGAGTTTACGCGGCTCGAAAACCACCCCAATCCCCTCCTAGCGGGATTAACGGATTACGACGTTGAACACCTTCGCCACAAACGGCCAAGGCTGTTTCTCGTCTGACGATCCAGGAGTCCGACTGTCCTTCCCAATTCCACTTCCGATGTCACTATTAATTGGTGAAAATTTTGTAATATATTTTCCGTTTGTTTTAGGTCCGATGAAGAGGGTTAGGGAAGAAATTCCAGGTACCTCAAGAGGCCCGTCATGTTCACCGTTCACCGTTCACCCGATCTCTCAGTTTACTTTGACTAACTATATCTTTGTTGTCGTACGGTACGTATCTCGTTAATAATAAACTAAAATGGCTCGTACGAAACAAACTGCTCGGAAATCTACCGGAGGTAAAGCGCCACGTAAACAACTCGCAACTAAAGCGGCAAGGAAAAGCGCTCCCGCTACCGGTGGTGTCAAGAAACCGCATCGTTACAGACCTGGAACCGTAGCTCTTCGAGAAATTCGTCGTTACCAGAAAAGTACCGAACTTCTAATTAGAAAGTTGCCCTTCCAACGTTTGGTTAGAGAAATTGCCCAAGATTTCAAGACCGACTTGCGATTTCAAAGCAGCGCCGTTATGGCTTTGCAAGAGGCGAGCGAAGCTTACTTGGTCGGACTTTTCGAAGATACGAACTTGTGTGCAATTCATGCAAAACGAGTAACCATCATGCCGAAAGACATTCAGCTTGCTAGGCGCATTCGCGGCGAAAGAGCCTAATTTGCATCAATCAACCAAACCTTCCCAACAAGACCGGTTCTTTTCAGAACCAATCACTTGTTTTATGAAAAAGAATTTTCGTTTTGCTTCCCTTCAATCGGTGTTTATTATGAAAGCAAAAATGCTCTTTCAGTATGGACTTCGGATAATGTGCATTTTCTAATTTCTAAACGTAATAGCGTGTAAAATTTTCAATGTGAACTTAAGATTTGATTTAATCAAAAAAAAATTAAGTTCTTTTTTAATTTATATAAAATAAATTCAATTATTTCATATAAGATTTTAGTAATTAAAAAAAAGATTATGATGTTTAAATAATTTAAACTTAATTTGCTTCCATATGCATTCAAATATTGATGATTACAACGAAAGCTTCCGTACGAATTAAATTTTAAAACTTGTACAATAAAAGTTAAAGAAGATGAAGGTGTATCTTCTTTAAGGTAATCAAAAACTTGTTGGGATTGATAAAGAAATATAAGGAATCCGAACTGTAACATTTATTTCCAAATTGAACGTTTTTGGGATTTATAAAAAAAGTAAATACAAGAAAAGGCGTAAATTTTACACACACCGACTACCTTAGATTCTTAATTCCATTCTTAAACTGTCTTAATTCCCTAGACGCGTATGTTCTTGCAAACAGACTACTGTAGTTTGATCTCGTATTAGTGCCATTCAATGTTTGGATATTTATTAAAAATGAGTATAAGAAACCGCCAAATTTCACAAAGGATTCGAGATTTGATTGTTAGTTTATGAAAAGATAGGATATCACTAGGTGAAATTAGCCAAATTGTAAAAAAAGCTCGTTCGTCAGTGCAGTACATTACACATTTCTAAAGACGATGAATTTTGGAAATTAACCACTTAAGGCATGCCTTATTTATTTAAATCATCGACTTTTTTAGATATAACAAGAGCGCCCGTATCAGACACGGGCACGTGAAAATCTGCCGGTGTCAGTCGCCCGTGTCACACACCATGCCTTAAGTTGTTACGTGATTTTTAGTGATGAAACTTGAAAAAATTGATTTATTTAATTGTGATTCGCGCACCAAAATTTGGCGAAAACGTAACGAAGCATTCAAAACGAGAAAATTTGTGCCCAACAGTAAAATATAGAGGTGGTAGTGCTATGTTGTGGGTGTACATATATGTCAGCTGCTCGTGCAGGCAATACGACATTTATAAATGGTATCATGGATAAACGATATTACCTTGATATTTAAAAAATAATTGATTAGAAAGTGCTAGATATTTTTGGATAGCGAGATCATTTACTTTTTAACAAGACAATAATCCCAAGGACACGGCAGAAATCGTACGCTTCTGGTTGCTTTATAATGTTCCCCGACACCCCGCTTCGGAGGGTAAAGTTTGGGGAATAATTTTGCTTCAGAAGTGGCCCTCCTGAGAAACAAACTTGACGTGTTTCAGGCCTTCAGCTCGTTTTCAATGGGCCACTCTGTATATAAATATATTTCTATATATTATAAATACTATAGTAGATTTTTTGAAATTGGCTATCACCAATTAATCCGTTGGTTGTATAAGGGAGGTGGTCTTAGGTGGCAGATATGTCATCGTAATCCATCCAACTTCTGCTCCTAAATCTGGTGAATGTGCCGGTGGGTTATCGAGAACGACAACACATCGCGAGTTACCCATCCCTTAGCGTTACAGCGCCACATCACTGGTAAACTATCTTTGCACACATTGAAAGACTTTTGGTGGTCTTTTGCGCTTTTGATGTTGCTTTGGGTGACGTAACAGGGGGGTTCGTCTCGTTTCTTTCGTCAATCGGAGTCATTTTCGCCTTGGCTGTTGTGCTCTTTTCGCGGAGGATTTCGCCGGTCATAATGTCGCCCACGCTCCCTTGCTCTTGGTTTGGATAAGAGCACCCCAAACAATGGCAGCGTTGAAGAATTTTCTTAATAAACGGTGTACTTTTTGATAGAACCGCCGCGCTCACCTAGATTCTTAATAGCGCCGTTAACCATTTCTGATGTCGGTGGTTTCGACTTCTGAATCTTCGCCTTTTTCGTTAACAGCTCCGTAGCTTTGGCCTTTAATGGTGTGTAACGACAATATGACAGCGGTAGAGTGGTTGATAATGAGTAAAAGAAGAAGTGTGGAGGTGAATGATGTTGTGAAAGTATTTAAGAGGGCGAAGAAAATGGGTAAGATAGTGGAATTGGGATGAGAGTTTAGAGATGATGTAGGGATGAGGAGAGCGGGTAAGACGGTAAGAGTCAAGGGAGTAAGTGTAGAGTGTGGCCATGTTCGGTAAGGGCATTCCGCTGATGACGGAGCATGGTCCATTCAATGTATCTTTGAGAGGGATATGAACGGGATGTGTCTGTGTGAGGTGAGTGAGGACACCCTGCAGCATATCTTGCAGGAGTGTCCGAAAGGGAGGAGAAGACAGAGACAGAAGGTAAAGGAGAATTGAATAGGATTATGGATGACAGCCATAAATCCATATGAATGATTGGAACTGGTTAGCGGCAGGAGCTGTGTTCGATTATGTAGGGGAGTAGTGCTAGTTTTTGGTGGGTTGGATTCGGTAGTTGGGTGGAGGAGTAGCCGCATACCGAAAGGCCTCCTCCTCAATAAGATCAGTTCTTTGCAGAACCAAGAGATTATTTTCTGAAAAACAACTATTGCGATAGTAATTATAATTGATTATTTCCATTGTACTTAAATTTGCTCTCATGTTTTAGGAGGGTTTGATATATTTCCAAGACAGAAATAATAATTGGTAAGTAATCCTCCGATTTGGTTTTCTAAGTAGAATTCTTCAGAGTTTTTATTGACCGCATTTAAATTTCACTACAAAAACTTTGTATAAACCAAGTTGCCTTTATGTATAATCGATATTATTACTTAAATGACCTATGTCGATTTCAAACCGTATTCAAAACATTTTTGTTTTTGTTCCTGTCGCAGTATTTGCTTCAAATAATCAATTAAAGCGGCAAGGAAATAACGCTTTTCATGCCATTCTTGACGTGTGCTTGACTAACGTGGTGTTAACCTTGTCTCTAACAATTGAACCCATTTGAAAGAGGGTAGAAAGGGATACCGTCGTGGGGGTCGAGTTGTTACAATGTAGGAACTGTAGAAAACTCTTGGGAAAATCGACCTACTTCAGGTTTTTAACTTTTAACGTGGTCTTTCTGTTCATTAATTCAATTTCAATAACTTTAATATGGATTTTGTTAGTTTGTTGTGTTAATGCCAGAAGACCAACCAGCCAGGCTTAACCTTGTCATTTAAATTGTTTTCCCTGCAGTAGGAATATAGTTATTTCCGAAAGCTTCCACATTGTAACGACTGTACTAACGGTCGTTCCTTTCTACGTAGTTTTCGATCGGACTCCAGCCGAAGAGTACTCTCATTTACCACCTTAAGAATACGCAACGCTGCACAAACCTTCCAACGATTTATAAACGAAGTTCTTTCTGGCTTAAATTTCCTTTTTTATATCTAGACGATACTCTCGTAGCAAGACTAGCAAGTCGCAATGAAGAAGACCATTATCATCATTTACAACAATTATTTGAGTATAAGTTGCCTTCATGTTTAATCGCTATTGTTACCTAATTAACCTAAATACGTTGATTTTAAAACGTATTCAAAACATTTTTGCGGGATAAATCTCATGTCGCAGTATCTGCTTCATGTTTTGTGACATTCTTCTCTAAAGGGAAACTCCAAATAATCCATTGAATTAAAATAATATTATTTAATAACGGTCAAAACAAGTTTCGTCAATAAGCTAAAACATAATCAATATAAAACACAACACTTAACAACATTAACCAGGTCTAAATAAGTTTACACAACACTTAGATATGATAAAGTGTGTGAAAGGAAAAATATATGCATATATTATACTATTAAGTATAGAATAATAGAAATTAGATTTGATATACATAATTGGTATCATATTGACCATATGAACCTAAAAACTAATAGCAATGAATGAATGACTTGAGTAAATGCGTAACGACCGACATTGGCGGTGTGAATATAACACTCGAATATTTCACTTTTCACTCACGTGAAAGTATTTGCATGATACGACGCTTACACGAAAACGTAATCCCTAAATTAGAGCCGCAATATACCACTTTTCTCGCGTCCTCGACGTCGGCAATAATGTTCGAAACAACGAGAAAACTCGCGACCAATGTGGAATTGCCGATCGCATCGTCCTCGTTTTAAGGATAAAAGCTTAGACATATTGATAAAATTTACACACCTCGTGGTTTTAAAACGTTTAAGAAAGCTATTCTCATTGAAAATTCAGTCCGTTTTTACATACGCGCGAAATTCGACGACGCTAAAGTTTACGACGACGGTCACGTCAATGACATCTTATACTTTCAACCGTCGCTACACAACGAAATCGTACCCCCACAAGTAAAATTTTTACGTAGACGACGAGTTAACTTCTTCCACTATACTGAAATACCTAACGGGAATATTTACGTCGCGACGCCAACACAAGCGGGTTCCTTTTTCTAGAAAGTTGCGAACACGAGACCGCCGTTGTGATGCCAGCAGTGCGAACGGAGGAAAATCGACTTTGGACGGGTTTTCGGCTTCGGTATGTACATTCAACGTTGGGTTCAATTTTCTGAGGAAAATGTTTGTGAATAACTTGTACGAAGTTGACATTCGTGCACGTGAGTTTTTGTAAAAAATATTTTTGTTACAAACTGCCGCTACAATGACGGATGTACAACAAACGGAACAGCAAACCCCCGTATCTTCCGAAACGGAAAACACTTCACCCGTAAAAAACAAAGCTGCCGGCGGTGGTTCCTCCTCCGATTCGTCGACGAAGAAAAAGAAAAGCCAACGATCAAAAGCCACCCATCCACCCACATCCGAAATGGTGAATAACGCGATTAAGACCCTTAAGGAACGCAACGGTTCGTCGCTTCAAGCTATTAAAAAGTACATGACTTCTAATTACAAAGTTGACGCTGAGAAGATGGCTCCGTTTATTAAGAAATTCCTGAAGACCGCCATCGCTGCAGGCGGTATTGTCCAAACTAAAGGTAAAGGTGCGTCAGGATCGTTTAAACTGGCATCGGCCTCTGCAAAAAAGTCAGGCAGAGTAACGACTTCCTCCCTTAAAAAGAAACCTGCCGCCGCCGTATCTAAAAGGGCCAAAGCTCGAGCTGCCTCTACGAAGAAATCCTCCTCACCTGCGAAGGCAAAAACAACGCCGGTGTCCGGTTCCCCTGTTGTTGAAAGCAAAAAGAAGGCTGCAGTAAAAGCCAAAAAGTCGCCAACGGTCGGAGAAAAGAAAGTAACCAGCTCTACTACTGCCGCAGTCAAAAAAACCACCACGGTTAGAAAAGCACCATCAAAAGCTAAAAAAGTTACCAAGGGACCAACGAAAAAGCCGAAAGCGCCGAAACCCAAAACCGCCAAGAAAGTCGCTGGTGGTGCTGCACAATTGAAATCGTCGTCCACGAAAAAGAGAGGTTTACCAAAAAAAAAATGAGCTCTGCAATTTATTACAATTAAGGGCTTTCTCACAAGCCGCCACACAAAGGCCCTTCTCAGGGCCAATAATGGTATAACGAAAAAGAATTCTAACATAATTTTAATCTATACATAATGTATGTACTCTGGCAGTATGCATCTTAGTTCCATTCGCAGTAGTTACCACTTACTTTTAGTAATTGAAAATTTCCAAAAATTTTATTTATCCGAAATAAAATAGCAGTTCTTTTTTAATTGCCATTTTTTTCGAAGACAGCTGAATTACGTGTAACATGAAAAATACTCTGAATTTTACGTAGAATCCATAAATGCAACAAAAAAATGATGGGGTTCCTATTTAAAAATGTCAACTTAAGCATGGTATCTCAATTTTGGGATACCTGTACATTTCAATTTTATCTCAAAAAATGCGCGTTCAAAAATATAACCTAAGCCTTTTTTCTAGAAGAATATCGCCCGAATTTTTATCGAATTGAAGTAATATATTAAACAATTTTGAAATTTTCTGTCTATTTCAATTTTGGGCCTATTGCAGACTAAGCTTTTTCGGTACGATCCTTTCTAGAGTATTCTAGTAAAGTATGATTGTATAACCATTGGTAATTTTCAATTAATTGAACAAATTTCACCATTTGACCACTTTTATCATCCATCTTTACTGTTATTATTTATACTGCGTACGCCGCGCCGGGCAAAATGCAGCTCGCATGCAGCGTTACCAACACAATGCAACAAAAAGTCCCATGCGCAGTGCTTTAAAAATCCCATCTATTAAGCAAAAAAAAAAACTACAAATAAATTTAAAATTTCTTTTTAAATAGAAAAGACTAACATAAAATTTCAAAGTAAGTAGTTTTTAACTACTAATACTAATACTCCTATAAAATATAAAACTTAATAAAAAATATATTTAAAATCAAACATATTAAGTTAGAAATCATATAAATATGTTTTCCGATAGTACTAATCAGTCCTTAAAACTATAAAATTCTTTATATACATATTTTTGTAATAAGTCGTTTGGGGTGGGATAATCAACGCATGTTTAATTATTCTGTTGTAAAGCGTTACGAATAACGCACATTGCATTTAATGTTTCCTCGCCCGTTCTATTTCCTTTTTTCATTTTAATATCTGTTACCATGGAAAAAATTCTTTCTGCTTCAGCATTTGTATGAGGCAATGTTAAAATAATATTGGCAAGTTTTCCTAAATTTGTAAATAAGTGGTCGTTATTAAAATTTTTTTTCATCCAATTTGAAGCCACATCGATTTCAGTTTCATCGAATGAAGTAGCTAGTTTCTGCCACTCATTTGATATGTCAGTGGCAATGAAATTAAAAAAATCAACAGCCAATCCAACTATATCAATATCAGAATTCTTCTTAGTTGAAAATGCCACTTGGGGATTTAAAAATTCCATTGCTTTAAAAATGTGATTATTAAGTGTTAAGTGGAAATCGTTTTAAAATTTCAGTAGTGGCGGTTACGTAAAATGATAAACATTTTTTCGAATCTCCTGTTGACCGTCCAGTGGTAAAGATTTTATAAAGCTTTCACACTCATCACCTAATTTAATCTTATCTAATGGCAAGAAATGTTCAGTTTGACATCCGGTTTTAAATAATTAGTGCATAGTCGTATAAATAAAGTATTACAGTGCCCATGTAATTTATGAACTGACTATTTGATTGAAATAATGAATTAAGGGAATTTAAAAAACTTGGAGCATACTTCATGAAATATAAATACCCTTTTAAATACATATTTTTCATGTCATTGTGGATAGTTTCTGCACTTTTTAATTTATCCTCAGTTATTGCTAGTAAAAAGAAATGTTCTAACACATTCCAATTATTTAAAATTCGTACTACACAGTCGTGCCGACTCAACCAACGTGTAGTTACTAATTAAAAATTTTTTGTTTGCTCTGGTTAAAGTAATCTTGCAACTCCGCTAAAACAGCGCATCGTTTCGCACTTCCTGATACATTTTAACAGAGCTACTAAATGATCCACAACTTGGGTAGCAACATTGTGCTCCGCGAAAAATACAGAAAGTTTAATTTCAGCTCTTTTAATATTATAAACATGTATATCTTTATCATTACTAACAAAATAATTAGCCAATGGTTTTGTCGTTTTAACCGCTGACATATTTTCAGAAGTTTTTGTCTATTAGAATGCCTTAATAACTCACTCTTACCGCATGTCAATTCTACATTACAAACGGAACATCTAAAATTTAATAATGTTCACACAGAAATATAAATTATTTTATAATTAATTTAATTTTATTGATTAAAGGAAGCGCGACTACCTGCATTTATTTTTATTTTTCTTATCCGCTGTTAACTAGTTTTTAAAATGGGGATCCTGCAACCAACATTCCTGGAAAACTTTCGTTCCTTTTTCTTGGTGGAACTTTTTTTGAGGAGGTTCTAAATGTTCCGTATCTGATGAAGAATCTTCCATTTTTTTAAACAATACACTCTATACAGTAAAGACAATCCGACTCGGTACTCTACACGGTTTACGATAGATGGCGCTATTACTAAATATTGATCGTCTTATAATTAGAAGATAGTGCAAATGTCAAATTACAAAAACATATTTAAATTTTATAATATAATAATTTTGAGAAATTAAAAATCTCTCAAAATAGACGAATATCCCTTTGTTTCTAGGAATACTGAAAAATCTCCCGAATCGGGATATATCTCTCAAGTTGGCAACACTGCGAGTCGCATGTTTAGACGAAGTCGCGACGCTGCGTCGCCATATGCTGATTTTTATTTAAAAACACGTGAGATGCACTGAAGCGTACGTCTTCCTACAATTGCGTCTAATACTCGTCTATGACGAGCAGCTCTGTGTGCAGAAGGTCTTATACTGGTTAAATTAATAACTGTCTATAATAACAAACAAAAAAAAATTAGTATAACAAATCTACAAAAAAATTCTCCTCAAAAAAAGAATTTAAACAAAATTATAACCTGAAAAGAAAAAACAATAACACGAAAATTGAGTCGGCTGAGTCAATATTGTAAGAGACACTCCTTTAATGTCAAAAAAAATAAAATAATAAAAAAACTCGAGCGAACAGGTCGAAAACAAGAAAATAAACTATTAATAATTTAGATTCTATACAAAAATATTCAAACCTTATCTGGAAATCCTGTTCCTTCTTTTTTCATTTAATGCGACTGCACGTGTTGATTAAAGCGGAACCAGGAAAGCCGGAACAAACTTTACCAAAAATTAAACAAGCGTACTACACTAAGGCTCGATAGCAAAAGAAGAAGTGGTGGGAAGAGGAAACGCGGTACGGACGACCGATATCCGCATCCCCACCCCTAATATTAATGGATCTTAAGAATATCGATAAATTTACCAACGAACACCTAATGACCTTTAATAATCAACAACAAAAATAAATTAAGATACCCCGCGAGTGTATTAATAAAAATTAGATATCCATTAAAATCATAATAAACTGATTAAGGAAAGAAAATCAAATGAAAGTAATTACATATGAAATCACATACAGTGTGTCCGTAAGTAGCGGATAAAATCATTATAAACGGTTTATGAAAAAATCCCTGAAACGGGAATTATGCAGCTGCATCCCATAGCATTTAAGAAACTAATATGATAAGATTAGTAGAAGAACCGTGAGACTCGAAATGAAACTGTAACAAGATTGGAGACCGTATTGGCCGACTTCCAGCCAATTCCAAAGAGTCCATGGATCACATTTCCAGGACAATAAAATTGATGGCAACTCAAAATTCAAATCAATTCGCTCTTGTATAAGGACAAGAGCCTCCATAACTCAAACCGTAGTAAATATAATTCCAAAATTGAAAGGAGTACTGTGGATATATACCGTATATTCTCGAATCTAATCCGCACCCTTTTTACAAATTTTGTATGCTCTAAAATCAAATGCGGATTACAATCGGATGTGGATTACATTGGAAAACCAACTTTTTTTACCATCATTGCATTTTTAAAATCGAGGTGCGGATTAGATTCGAGTGCGGATAAGATTCGAGAAAATACGGTATGTATGTATCCACAATATAAATTAATATTTTAATAAATAATAATACGAACTACATTCACAGGACTGATAAAATCGATTGATTATTTTGAATGATAATAATATTAATAATTTTATATAGTAACGTTCTCCTTTGTTTTGTACATGTCGTGTGCACAGCATGCTACAGCCACTTCCCCTCCTATAATAAAAAGATTAATAAAAAGAGGAATATGGTGGTTAAAGAAAAAATAAATCATATTTAAAAATTGAAAGTAACTTTTTTTTGAATTTTTATATCATGAGAATTGATTGCCTCGCTGTGGTGACAAGTTGAATTTTCTTTTAAAAGAAATGCTGGTTTAAGGTTGTTGATGTTAACAGCTACTTCCTTGTTATTTTTGAAAATTACAAAATATTTCGGAAATGTTTTTATCACTTTAAATGGGCCTTCATATCTTGGTGTTAAAGAGGCTTGAATCCCATTAATTTTGACAAAAACAAATTTTGAAATGAATAAATCTTTATGAATAAATGGTTTTTGGTTGGAATGAAAAACTGTGTTTACTGGTTTCAAACAAGAGAATGTTTCTCGTAAACTAGATAGCAATGGATCAGATTCCAAAGGGTGTTGAATATTAACAAAAAATTCTCCTGGAAGCCTAAGTGGTTGACCGTATACAAGTTCAGCAGATGAACAACCTAGGTCTTCCTTAAGAGATGATCTGAGGCCTAGGAGAACCAAGGGAAGATCATTGTTCCACCTCGTAGTGTTACCTCTGGCAGTTATGGCTGTTTTTAAAGAACGGTGAAACCTTTCTAAAATTCCGTTGCTTTGGGGATGGAAGGTGGATGTATGAATTTGACGTGTTCCTAGAAGGGTGTGAAATTTTGAAAAGAGTTTTGATTCGAATTGTCGTCCCTGATCATGGGTTATAGTGCTAGGAATGCCAAATCGGCTGAAATAATGCCGAAACAAAGTATCCGCAATAGAAGAAGAACCAATATCTTTGAGAGGAAAAGCTTCTGGCCAACGCGTGAAACGATCTATTACGGTGAGCACATATGTGCAGCCAAGGGACGGAGTGAGAGGACCGACCAAATCAATGTGGATATGATCGAATCTTAATTTTGGTATCGGAATTTTACTAATAGGTGATTTTGTGTACTTTTGAACTTTTGTTTGTTGACATCGCAAACAGGTTTTTGTCCATAACTGAATGTGTTTTGTCATGTGAGGCCACAAGAATCGTGTTTTGATGATGTGTGTAGTAGCGCGAATACCAGGATGTGTTAAGTTGTGAAATTTGTTGAAAATTGTTTTACGAAATTTTTGTGGTATGTATGTTCGAGGATTGTTTGTTGAAATGTCGCACCAAAGCTTTACATCTGAATGTGATGTTGTTTGTTGCGATAGGTTATATTTAGTAGTTTGTGTCTTTGAGTATTGTTTGTTTAGTAAATGTGTTAATTCTGTATCGTTAAATTGCGCGTTTTTTAAGGTTTGTGTGTCAGGGTACTGTGAATTTAGAGAATCAATATTTGTTCTGGACAACGTGTCCGCTACAATGTTTGATTCTCCTGTAATGTACCTGATATCTGATGTGAATTGTGTTATGTAAGTAAGATATCGTGTCTGACGTGGAGTTCTTTCTGTGTTAGAAAAAATTGTGTTGATTAGAGGTTTGTGATCAGTGTAAACTACAAATTGATGTCCATGTAAAAAATGTTTAAAGAATTTGATACTAGTGTAAATTGCTAACAATTCTCTATCAAAAGTTGAATAATTTATTTGGCTTGAAGATAATTTTTGAGAAAAAAACGCTAAAGGTTGTGTTTTATTGTCTATAGTCTGTGATAAAACTGCTCCTATACCTTTACTTGAGGCGTCAGTCGTCAGTGAAAGAGTTGCTTGTGGTGATGGGTGTGCAAGAGTGACGGATTTTGATAAAAGTTCTTTGGCTGTAGTGAAAGAAATGTCGTGATGGTGTGTCCAAGAAGTGATTGATTTAAGTTTTTGTGAATAAAGTGTTTTTGATAAATGATGTAAAGGAGCTAAAATGTTTGAGATGTTTGGTAAAAATCTGTGATAAAAATTTATCATTCCTAAGAATCGCTGTAATTGTTTTAGTGTGGTTGGTTTTGGAAATTCAGTTATGGCATTAACCTTAGATTGCGAAGGGCGAACGCCTTCAGCAGAAATTTGATGACTTAGGAAATTTAAATCTGTAACTCCAAAAACACATTTTGTTGGTTGTATATTAATATTACAAGAGCTTAACCTCTCAAACAATTGTTGTAAATGAAGATAATGTTCTTCTTCATTGCGACTGGCTACTAGAATATCATCTAGATATACGAATAGGAAATCTAAGCCAGATAGAACTTCGTTTATAAATCTTTGAAAGGTTTGTGCCGCATTACGTAAACCGAAAGGCATTCTCGTGAATTCGAACAGACCAAACGGTGTAGTGATAGCCGTTTTAGGAATATCGTCTTCTTCTACAGGAATTTGGTGATAAGCTCGTACCAGATCTAATTTTGAAAAAAATTTGCAATTGTGTAAATGTAAGTTAAAATCTTGAATGTGCGGAAGAGGATAACGATCTGGAACTGTGATGTTGTTGAGTTGTCGGTAGTCTCCACATGGTCTCCAATCGTTGGAATCTTTCTTAGGAACCATGTGAAGAGGCGACGCTGTAGAAGAAGAAGAGGGTCGGCAGATTCCTAATGCCACCATTTGTTCGAATTCTTTCTTTGCAATGTTGTGTTTGTGCACGTCTAAACGTCGGGGACGACAAAACGGTAAGTGTGAGTTGGTAACAATTCTGTGTCGAGTGTTATGTCCAACTGGTTTTGTAAAGTCCGGTGTAGACGTTAATTTTGGAAATTTTTTTAAGAGTGTTGTATATTTGGTTTCAAAAGAAAAAATTTTGGGAGTTGGAATAGTATTTTTGACAATGGAACCAATTGAAAACAAATTGGTTTTCGAATCTACCAATCGCTTCTTTTTTATATCCACCAAGATACCAAACGCATGAAGGAAATCCGCACCAATGATTGGTTTACTAACATTAGCTATAGTAAATACGAATGGGAAATTCCTTCTTAGATTTAATGAAATTGTAAGCATTTTTTTACCGTATGTAGTAATTGTAGTACCATTAGCGGCAGAAAGGTGTGAGTTGGTATCTTGGTTACGTTTCGGATATAATTTGTGAGGTAGAACCGAAATGTCAGCTCCAGTGTCAATTAAAAAATTTAGGTTATTTTGATTGTCAAAAATGAAAAGTCGCGAACTGACAGAATTTACCGTAAATTGAGGTTGACTTTTTGTCAAAATTTTGAATTTGGAAAAATTTTGTTTTTCTTTTGAAACCTTTATTAGTTTTTTGATGTCGATGGAAAATTTTTGTTTTTGTCGGTGAAGGAATTATAAAATTTGCAATATGTTCCTCCACATTTAACCGCGTTGTCTCCAAATTTACGGTGATACCAACAAATAGTCGAATAACTCGTAGAATTAGATCTATTCCGCGAGTGACGTGACGAAGAACGATGTCTATCTCGAGAATTGTGAAAACAATTACAATTACAATTCTTCGACGTATTTGTTGGTATGTTTTGAAATTGGGTAGTCAAAGAATTTATTTGATTTTCCAAATTTTTTGTCCTGTTGTTGTTGTTGTTGTGTAATGGTAGTCACTAGTGCTTGACACGTTAACGTCAGATTTTGGATTGTTGTTAGTAGTTCGTCGTGTGGTGGTGTTTTTGTGGTGCGATGTTTTTGAACTTCCGAGAGGTGTGTTGAGGTCGACGTCAAATTCATTGATTCCAATGTTTATCGAATTATGTAAACATTTTTTAAATAATTATTATAATAGAGTAAACCCTCATAATTCTATAAATCAATTTTTAATAAACATTATTAAAAGTCGTTTCGAAGGAGAAGATTTAAATTTTCTTATGCAACCAATATTAAAATTGACTGCACTAGATTCAGAATGCACTTGGATTCTTCCTACACGAAGAAATTGCAAAAAATTTAGATCTTTAGACCCGTTTCAGGGATTTTTCCATAAACCATTTAAAATGATTTTATCACACATTGACACATTGTATGCATGTATGTAAACAAGATAAAACCTAAATAAAAGAAACAGTTTTGTGAAACATTTTTGTATATGAAAAGTTTAATGATCAAGCATAGAACGTAAGCTATTTGCCTATTTCTTATTCTTTTTTAAATCATATCGAGTAATTTGCATCATTAAATTCGCGAATCCTTGTCGTGACTGTACTACGACTCTGTCTCCAACCGTGTTTGAAATGTCAAATAGAATCAAGTAAATGCAGTTGTTCCGAGTTTTAACGACCATTAAATAACATGTTGCGGCTTTGTAGATGTCGGAAAAGAACAAGCCAACAACTTTGTCGGGGGCTCAGTACTAAAAAAGAAAAGCCAGACAATTAGAAATTGATCAAGCGTTGGCTGGTTCGTTAAATAAATTTTTTACAGAATCAACACATTCACAAAAAAAAAGAACAAAAAGTTTCAACTCAAACTGATGCTACACTAACATCAGAGCAATCCGAACAAATAGGAAAAGTAGATACGCAAGAAACAGAAGCTGGAACAAACACAGTTGAAGATGAAAGAAATGTAGCTTCCTGTTCTAATGTATCCATGCTATCAATGTCTACTTTAAGTTTTGATGCAAACGATCCAGGTTCTTGGCCAAAAATTCTATCTATTAAAACAAGAGATAGATTAGTAATTTTCCAAAAGATTTCTTTATTTATCTTTTTCAGTACAACATGTTTCGGCTAACAAGTAGCCTTCTTCAGGTACAACTAAAGTTAAAATTAAATAGTTGGTAAAAAAAATTGATACAAAGAACGGAATAGTTACCGTCAACGTGGTACACATATGAGTAATCGGGAAATCGTATACATATATATATAAATCATTTCATTGAAGTAAATTAGAAAAGGTCACTCAAAGAACATGTAAAAATCCTTAAGAAAAACAAAAGGGTCGAACCACTACAAGGGAATTTGAAAAACATAAAACATAACTTAATGAACAGAGTTTATGTAACTTACTTGAAAAGGACGAAAAACAATACTAACAAAATGTTCAAAGAATGTCAGTTGATCTAAAAGTATAAACGCGAAAGTACAACAGTTAAAGAACGACTGGTCTTAAAAATAAGAAAAAACAAGAATGGGATGCGTGAGTTATACCGATTGGTAACTTTAATTTTAGGAGATACACCCAACACGGACGTACGTATAAGTATACGTGTGTGTGTATATTCGGTGTCGTTAAGTGGGGGATAAACAAGCGTAGGGGTAATGCACAAATTGAATCGTTCATAGATTGTTGAGAGGCGAAGTTGGTCGCATCGCTTTGCAGTTAACCCTAGCAAAGTAAAACTAAGATGTTTACTGTAGCGGAAAAGGTACAGATTATAAAATGGTTTTATGGTGGCAATTCTGTAGCCCAAATAATTAATTTGTTTCCTGTGGCCTATGAAAACAGATCAATTCCTAGTCGCGGAACAATTTCAAATATTATTAAAAACTTTGAGCGACATGGATGTGTGTCTCCACAGAAACACAAATTACGAAGGGGTAAAAGAGATGAGTTACGTGATACGATGATATGTGCTGATGTTGAACGCGATAAAAATCAGTCAAGCAGACAAGTTGCGGAGACGTTTGCTATCAGCCATGTTGCCGTCCTAAAAACATTAAAGAAACACGAGTACAGGTCGTACAAGGTACAAAAAAGTCAGGAATTACAAGGGCGGAATTTTGCTTTACTATGATGGAAATGGCCAACGGAAATGTTGATTTTATAAAAAACATTTTATTTACCGATGAATCTACATTTCCTTTGCATGGTCGGCATAATCCCAGCGTTGCTCGATATTGGAGTCGTGACAATGAACACAAAGTTTATGCGGCTCGTACACAATATCCCCAAAAATGAAATGTTTGGGCTGGCTTAGTGTTTTTACGATAGATTGGGCTATTGTTTAGCACAGAATGGTGGTTTATTTGAACACCTAATATAAAAAATATTTTATTTTTATAGTTTTTTGTTTTATTTGTTGTTTTACAAAGTTTATTTCAGTTACTTACGAATTGTTTTTATTTTTAGAATTAAGAATTTGCTTTGTCTTATTTGAATTTCATTTATTATATTAGTTATTATTTTTATAATATTTCTTATCATTGAACGATGTCAAACGACTGACTGCTCTCCGATCCACTACTCTTGCGATTCAAGTATACTTATACGTACGTCCGTGTTGGGTGTATCTCCTAAAATTAAAGTTACCAATCGGTATATTGTTCCCGGAATGACAGACACCCGACGATTCCTAGAATTAAGATTACTATTATTTTTATATGCTTAGTTAAATTTTTCTTTATTTGTTTCAATTTACGTTTATTCATTTTTTAATTTAGTCTGTACGAAACTATTGTAGTTAAAACAACAAGAAATAAAACTTTTTAAAAACGGTATCCGAATCTTATTGTTTATAATTCGTGCTATACAGGTTTTTAACAAAGAATAAAAAACCTATCGTTGTGAATAATAGACTTGCGCGCGAAGAAATTAAATGTATTTTATAAAGAATCTAAAATTGTTGATATCCGTTATGTTGTTAATAAGTTTGTTTTTTAAATTACCAGTGTAGAAGTTCCTCGTATAAATCTAAAAGTTTGGATTTTTTAATATTCTTTAGTATTTTTGTACAATTGAGACTGGTTTTATGATTATTTTCTTTTAGGTGTTGGTATATTGCGGAGTTATTACATTTAAGATGTTCCTTAAACCTGGTTTGGATGTTCCTGCCTGTCTGTCCTATATAAAACCGATCACAATCTTCGCATTCGATCCTATAAATTTTCCTATAACAGCCTCACCACATCAGAATCCGTAGTTGAAGTAAATTTTCAAAACTCTTCAAAAATTACCTTATATCATGTTACCAGAGTTAGATAATGTCAAAATTTTAATCGATACTGGTGCAACACATTCGGCTATATCTTCAAAATTAGCAAAAAGTTATTTTCAAGAGTATCATTATTATGAACCATATGTAGTAAAAACTATGCATGAATTAACAAAACACTATTATAAATTGAATTTACCCAGCTTTAAAACTTTTAATGATTACGAAAACAATTATTGTTTCAATATAATAGATTTTTCTGAAAAATTCGATGGAATCCTAGGTAGCGATAATTTAGAAATGATGAGAGCTAAATTAGATTATCAATCAAAAACGTTACAAACTAAAAATGCGAGTATACCATTTTATTTTAATAAAACTGTAATTAATCTACCCCAACGAACACGACAAATTGTTAAAATACCTGCAACTAACGAGGAAGGACAATTTTTAATAAATCATTGCGAAATAATAAAGAACGTAGAAATACCTAATGCATTAGTAAGTGTTAATAACTACGAATGTTTAGTAGAAATAACAAACTTTAACGAATATCCTGTACAACTAAATTGTAATCCTGTCGAACTTGAAGAACTTGACGTAAAACAATATGAAACAAACAAAACACTTACAAAACAACAAGTAATTAAAATTCAAAGAGAAAACATTAGTAAAAAGTTACGTTTAGATCATCTAAACAACGAAGAAAAATCGGTGATAAAGAACTTGTTACATCAATATCCAGAAATTATACATGATGAAAGAATTCCTTTAACATTTCATTCGGAAATAAAACACGAAATAAATTTATCAGATGAAGTACCTGTTTACCAGAAGCCATATCGACAACCATATGTTCAACAAAAAGAAACAAAAAGGCAAATTGAAAATTTAAAATCACAAGGGATCATCAGAGATAGTTGTTCCCCATGGGCAAGTCCAATAGCGTTGGTACCAAAGAAATTAGACGCATCCGGAATTCCTAAATGGAGGATGGTAATCGATTATCGACGTCTCAATGATAAAACAATAAAAGATCGGTATCCCTTGCCTAATATTAACGAGATATTAGATAAATTGGGAAGAGCAAACTATTTTTCCTGTTTAGATTTACCAAGTGGCTACCATCAAATTGAACTAAAAGAATCAGATAAATATAAAACTGCGTTTATTACAAATCAAGGTCAATACGAGCTCGAGAGAATGCCATTTGGGTTAAGTAACGCACCCTCAACCTTCCAAAGGACGATGAACAGTATGTTACGAGGACTCACCGAGGATATATGTCACGTGTATCTTGACGATATTATTATATTCAGTACCTCATTGCAAGAACACAAAGTACGGTTGCAAAAGGTATTTGAAAGACTAAAGCAGAATGGAGTTAAGGTATCTTTAGACAAGTGTGATTTCTTAAAAAAGGAGATCAAGTATTTGGGACACTTAATAACCGAAAAAGGAATAAAACCTGATCCTTCGAAAATCGAAGCAATACAAAAATTTCCCTTACCAAGAACTAAACGTGAAATAAAATCATTCACTGGGTTATTGGGATATTATCGAAAATTCATTAAAAACTATGCGAAATTATTAAAACCAATAACACAATATTTGGCCAAGGATAAAGAAATTGAATTCACATCCGAATATAAAAATTGTTTCGAAATGTGTAAAAATTTATTGTGCAACGATCCCATTTTACAATATCCTGATTTTACAAGACCATTCATAATCACCACAGATGCAAGCAACGTCGCAATTGGAGCCGTGCTGAGTCAAGGAACAATTGGCAAAGACAAACCAATAGCTTACGCAAGTAGAACCCTATCTAAAACAGAATTAAAATATTCTACTGAAGAGAAAGAACTATTGTCAGTCGTTTATGCTTGTAAGCAGTTCCGTCCGTATATCTATGGAACAGAATTCACTCTTGTAACCGACCATCGACCTCTATTGTGGATACATAATTTAAAAGACAATAACCTCAAGTTACAACGTTGGAAGATTTATCTCCAGGAATTTAACTACAAAGTCGTATACAAAAAAAGGTAAAATGAACGTTAATGCAGATGCACTAAGTAGAATCCAAATAAATCACATTGATAATGAAAGTATTTTGGCAAACAACGGATCAATAAACTTAGATGATGATAATGAAAGTTTAAATAGCAATCAAAATTCCGAAATAATTAACACAATTCCAATTACTGAAGAACCAATAGACAATAAAAATAATCAACTTTTTATCTATCTACATGAGAAACCAACTGAAGTACAAGAAGAAGTGAAAGAAAACAAAAGAATTTTAAACATCTATATTAATAAAAGAGAAATTGAAACGCATTTGCTTCTAATAGAAATGGATGTTTTAGAAACTAAAGACGGATTTCGATACAATCACCAAAAAAATCGAGGGAACATTAGAACGGAACATAAAAGTATCTTTAAGAATGAATTAATAGAGTTAGTGGAAAGCGAGGAAATGTGGTGCGAGTTCTGCTTGAAGCGCCCAAATTTTAAATTAAATTTAAGAGTAGAATGTTCTGAAGTGATTCATCGATTTTTAGCTGATAAATGCATGGTTACAAATTCTTAATAGTAGAAGTAGCTCGTTATTAAACCATTTCAAATAAGGATATTATAATAGTATACAAAAGTATCATTAAGAACATGTTTGTAGATTTAGTGTAAACCGAAACTACTATTTTTAAATAATGTTATATGTAGGGTATGGAAATTTGATAAATAAAACAAATTAAATTCAGGTCAGGGCATTTTAATCTAGATAAATTAAAAAATGAAAATTAATATAAATATAATAACAATGTAAAAAGATTAAACACACTTTCTAATTTATATAATATGGAGACATACGTCTCCCTATCTTTATAAAATAATCCTGGTCCGAGGGACGTATAACCCCTCGGACACTTGTATCGAGGTAGCAGCCTCGACGCGAAAATCGTTTTTGGCACCTTCTAAAATTAAAGATAGAAATGAATTAAATCAATGAAATTAAACCCCGAAGGGAGACTTACTTTTAAATGGGGAAGTAGAAGCCTCCCCGCTAACTCCTTTATTATTATTTTGACTGAAAAAAAAAAAATATGAATTTTAAACTCAAAACTTAAACTAAACTTTAACAATTTAGAGCTCACCTCTTTTATTATACATTGTATAAGAGAAAATGCGGTAAAACGGTATTGCATAGGGCTTTATACCCTTTACAGTATACCCTTATCAAGTGTTTGTTTTCCTAAGGAAAGAACTTGGCTGCAACGTTCTTATGCAGCAAACCCTTATCAAATGTGGTTACTTAAGGAAAAGGAAACTCGAGTAAAATTCCATAAAATAGATGTTTAAAAATTAAATTTTATTTAAAAAATAATTCACAACGATATAGAGAAATTTTATGATATATCTTTATTTGATATCCAAGAATTATGCGATGAATCGAATCCCAACCATTTTACGTACAACTTATCCTTCTTCCTTTTCAACACCTTTTCAACGAGGTAAACGTTGGGTAGAGCGGTCCTTTGAAGTTCGAATTCGTAAAAAGCACCTTTAATCGGCTGGCCACGCACGTCCTCCAATAAATATGAAATTGGATCTGTTATTTTCACTTTAACGATTTTAAACAATTCAGCGGTCCAGTTGGGTAGATATCCTTTATCAAACACATGTTTATATTTACTGATACGAACGGTATCTCCAACTCTAAACTTTCCTCTGCCAGCAATTTTAATATGATTGTACACCGTATCGAGAAGTGTTTTCTCTACGGATTTCGAATTTATTTCCGATGGCTTCATTTTCGTAGTCGAATGTTTCGTACTGTTATATCGAGATGTTATATCTTTTAATAGGTGCACCCAACCCAACCCAACCCAACCCATTTATGATTTCCATATAGACTGAAGAACTTGTATATCCTCTGTTTAACGGTTCGAATTACACGTTCAGCCATCGACGCTCTCATAACGCTATACGTTGAAAAATGATTAATTTTAAAATCCGACATTAACCGCTTAAAGTGGCTGTTGTAGAATTCTTTGCCCTGGTCGGTTTGAAGATTTCGAGGTACGCGACCGTCGGTCACGAAGTCATACTGTATCCTAATACAGGAATCTATGTATACCCATAAACCGTTGAGTGGGGAGGTCTCAATCGTTATTAATTGAATCAATTTCGATCGCACGTCATAGTCTGAGTTATGGAGTCACGTAGAGCGGTAGTTGATATTCAGGGGTTTTATATTGACTCTGAATTCATAGTTAAAGAATTCACGCTTCTGGACCTGATCATCGCCGTACATCTCCACTTCAAGGCCGACAGACCCTTTCGATGCTTATCGGTTCAAGATCAACGTTCCGCCAGGTATTTAGAGCGAAATCACCATAAACTATCGTACATTGGAGGATGGATGGATCTGTCGATGAGGTTAAATTTACTGGATGATATACTGTCGTTCTATGATGAGGTGTATGTGAAGGGCAGCCAGAAGAGGGAGTTTTTGGAAAGCAGACCCTATTGTCGGTTCCGATGTCATCGGAATTTAACGGTCAGGGATATTGCCTCGGAGTTTTCCGAGAAGGAGGTTGAAGAAGATACTAAATTGACGGCAACTTCCAATCCATGCTGGTTCCACAACGATGCTCCCGCAGTTTGCTCGCAAAATAACGCCATAATTTTAAAGAATTTTTTATGTAATTTACATAGACGTGTTATATAAGAATTTGTTAAATTTTTATAATACATATATTAACTTTTATTTATTGTATTTATTTTTGAATCCTTATACATCCTTCACGCATTCACTGTCTAACCTCCATCACGCAAACATGTACTTTGCGAGAGTTATTTTAATATATACGCTAGTATATATACGCCAGTAGAAATCCCTCCTCTCCGCAATAATTTCGACCAATCCCTCAATTCCCGTAAATTATTGAGATGGGGAGGGGGTAATTAATTATACGTACTCGCTGCATACATTTAAATTCAGTTCTACATTGGAAATGGACATCGAAGGAGTGAGCGACGTCTGCGAAGAGACGGACTTGGATTATTGGAATTCAGTCGGTACGCAGTGGAAACGGTATCTTAAACTAATAAAAAAGGAGACTAAATTTATCGGCGAAACGCAATTTTCAAGCGAATCTTTCAACATTAAAGTTGGGATTAGCGTCGCTAGAGAGGGTACAACCTGTGTAAAGTTCGTAGTAAGAACATGTAAAGGTTTGGAATCTCAGTCACATCAAATTACATTTTTACGTCAAGATTGGGAGCACCTAATTTCTACCCTTAAACTGATACGTTTCAATGTAAAGGTTTCCTCACAGACACTACCATTGGCCGAGGGTAATCTAAAGGTTGAATTTGACGATGAAGATTACCTGTATCTAACGTATGTGATTGAGGATTCTGAAAGTGGCGTATTCATACCGATTTTACTTCATTCAACGGATGTCGATAAGATTTTGGCAATGGAGAAGCTAATTACCTATAAAATGAACCTTTTGGATGGATTAAATTTTTGGGAATACATTAAATCCCTACAGCTAGTTGACGACGAAGATGATGATGATGATGAATTCTGTTTAAATAATTTATCGGAAATTAATTTTTATGTGATGGAATACTTGGAAATTATAAACTCCGCTACAACAGCTTCTATTTGATCCCGTGATCACCTCATGATATTGTCAGCCGCGCCTATCGGATCACGTGATCGCTTCGTGATAGTCTTTAAAATATCTTTTTTAAATTAAGATTTGTGGATTCATTTAGATTTATGGCATCTTCATTAGATTCTTTAGCCGGCAACCTCGAAATATATGACTTTAACAATATACGTAAATTCTTTCCACACCCGGAACATTTTAAATTGTTAACGAAAAAGGGTATATTTCCCTATAATTATATAACCTCTTTCGATAAACTAAATGATACATCACTACCACCTAAGAGCATGTTTTACAACAAATTAAATTTAGAAGATATAAGCGATGACCAATATTTGCACGCTCAATGTGTGTGGGAAAAATTTAATTGTCAAAATTTGAAACAATATTCCGACTTGTACTTAAAGACTGATGTTCTTTTATTAGCTGATGTATTTGAAAAATTCAGGCAAGTTTGTTTTAAAACGTACGGTTTAGATCCTGCGCATTATTATACGGCACCGGGGCTATCTTGGGATGCCATGTTGAAATTCACTAAAATTAAATTGGAATTGTTGACGGATATTGATCAAGTTCATTTCATTAAAAAAGGTATCCGTGGGGGCATTTCCCAATGCTCCCTACGTCATGCTAAAGCAAATAATAAATACATGGAAAATTATGATGCTAATTCGCCCTCTAAATTTCTAATGTATTGAGACGCTAACAATTTGTATGGGTGGGCAATGTCTCAATATTTACCCGTTTCCGACTTTAAATGGTTGACTGAAAACGAAATTCAAAATTTAGATTTTAATAATATACCCGATGATTCCGATTTCGGATATATTTTAGACGTGGATATTGCGTATCCCGAACACTTGCACAACCTACATAATGATCTACCTTTCTTAGCCGAGAATTTAATCCCCCCTAACTGTAAATGCGAGAGCGATAAACGATTAATTCCAAATTTATTTGATAAGACAAATTATGTAATTCATTACAGAAATTTAAAACAAGCCGTTGCGCACGGATTAATTATAAGTAACGTTAACAGAGTTTTATCGTTTAAACAATCCCCTTCCAAATTAAGGGGAAAAGTCATATATCGGTAAAAATACAGAGTTACGCCAATCGGGTAAAAATGATTTTGAAAAGGATTTTTTTAAATTAATGAACAACGCAGTTTTCGGTAAAACCATGGAAAATGTTGATAAGCGAGTTGACATCCGCTTAGTAACCAGTTGGGATGATATCAGGTCTGGCAAAACCGCAGGTAGACCTAGACTTGGAGCTCGGAGTTTAATCGCTAAATTAAATTTTAAAAATGTTAAAGTATTCACAGAAACGTTTTCGGCAATTCAAATGGAGCGTCTTCATGTATCCTACGATAAGCCTCTATACGTTGGTTTTACAGTTTTAGAACTGTCAAAATTATTAATGTATGATTTTTATTATGATTTTTTAAAACCTAAATACGGCGAGGACGTTCAGTTGTGTTACATGGATACCGACAGTTTCACCGTACTAATTAAGTCTGACGATGTGTATAACGATATTAAATTAAATTTAGATAAATTTGATACATCTAACTACAGTCTCGATAATCGGTTTGACATCCCCTTGCAAAATAAAGCGCTTTTAGGTAAGATGAAAATTGCGGAAACGTAATGGTTTAAATATATTTAAGTAGGTTAAGTAGAAAATAGTATCATTTTTTGAGTATGTTTAATTTAAATTTTTAATATATGTATTAACTTTAATTTTTTGTGATTTTCTCTTCCTCCTCCTCCTACCCTCAATCAGTAATAGAGAACCTATTTTAAGGTAAGTATTATTATTATTATTAATATTATTTCACGATATTGAGTTCAACCCCTGTTCAACCGACCGGTTTAACCCCTGTTCAACAGCCCTGTTCAACCCCTGTTCAACCGACCGGTTCAACCCCTGTTCAACCGGTTCAACCCCTGTTCAACCGGTTCAACCCCTGTTCAACCGACCGGTTCAACCCCTGTTCAACAGCCCTGTTCAACCGACCGGTTCAACCCCTGTTCAACCGGTCGACCGGTTCAACCCCTGTTCAACAGCCCTGTTCAACCGACCGGTTCAACCCCTGTTCAACAGATGGGGTTGAAAGATTCTAATGGAGCGATTATACATCAGTTAATAATCGCATATAACAGTCATTCAAACGCGGAATTAGTATTAGAAATAGATTTAAGAAAAGTTATTAATACTATAAACACTAATTTTAATTTCATTAATTCAGACGTAAGATTTAGCAACCAAAGTGCAGAATTAATTTTTAAATTACATAATGAAATACGCGATAAATTGGAAATTTTGAGTTTAAAAGAAAGAAATAAAAGAGCACTAATAAATATAGCAGGGAAATTAATAAAAGCCATTACAGGCAATCTTGATGATTCAGATGCAGAAAGGTATGACAATTTGATAACAAAATTAGATAAAAATCAAGAAAAACTTGATCATAGTTTACATTATTTGGCAAAATTGGTAAATAAAACTAATATTCAAGTTCAAAATAATTTCGATCTGATTATAAATAAAATCAAAAGATTAGACGATAAATTAGGGTTATTATGGCTCGATAAAAATGTAAATGAAATTATTGAATGCTACGAAATGACAGCAAGAAATTTGAACGAACTTAGACGTATTAAATTATGCGAAAAGGAGAATTGTACACCCTCTCTTAATAACTCCTTCAAAATTGATAGAAGAAATTAAATTAATACACTTGGATGATAACCACAAATTTTCTTTCGATTTATTACTAGAACAAGTTGATATAATTGAACGATATTGAACGATAAATACACGATCATTTTACAGATACCTTTGATAAGTAATGAAATATTTCAGTATTACGAAATTCATCCATTGCCAACTATTGTCAATGATACCTTAATTCAAATTGAAAATCAATTTAAGTTTATAGCATCAAACGAAAATAAATACATTACTGGTAATACTATTTGTGAAAAATTATTTGAAGAACAGTATTTGTGTAAACAACAGATTGAAAGTAAAAATTTGCAAAGTTGCGAATATCAGTTAGTAGTCAGAAATATTGTAAATGAAAATTGTAAATTAATAAATTTAATGATAGTAGATTTTGAAATAATTGAATATGAATTTGGTACGGTAATTGTATTAATTAAAGAAACAGAAATGTCAGAAATTTGTAATAAAATGATAAAAATTCATAAATTAAAATGCACATATTTAATTAATCGAAAAAATCAATGTATTTTTAAGATAGCTGATATTATGATTCGTAATTTTTATACTGTTAGTATGGATACGCCATCAATATCAATACCAATTATAAATAAAAATGTATTAAATATAACATTTGATGAAAATAAATTAAAATTGGAGAATCTTACATTTGTTAACAGTAATAATTTAGAAAAATTGAATTCTATTAAAAATTTTGGCAAAACCCATAGTTATATACTCTATATAATTATTGTTATAATTGTTTTCGTACTAATTGTGTATTTCATGAAAAAGTTCTTTAAAAGCAAAAATTTTAAAGTTAAGAGAATCCAGGAGGATCCTCAATCTAGGCAAGGAGGAGTTACATTCGCCAATCCTGTAGGGTTGCAATAAAATAAGAAAGAGGAGTTAGAGATAAGTAGCTTCTATATAATTAGATGCACCACTACAATTAATTAAGTCTACTTTTAATCGCTGTACCGTGCGCGTCGGGTCATATGTTAATTTTCCAATAAAATAAAACAAATAAGTTTCAAGTTTAAAAGTTGTTTTGATTTAATTTGAATTTAAATAAAATAAACTCTTTTTAAAAACCTTAACCGCTCGACACGATTTGAAAATTTATAAACATTTTTTCGAATCTCCTGTTGACCGTCCAGCGGTAAAGATTTTATAAAGCTTTCACATTCACCACCTAATTTAATCTTATCTAATGGCAAATGTTCAGTTTGACATGTGGTTTTAAATAATTAGTGCATAGTTGTATAAATAAAGTATTACAGTGCCCTTGTAATTTATGAACTAATATGCTAACTATTTGATTGAAATAATGAATTTAGGGAATTTAAAAAACTTGGAGCATACTTCATGAAATATAAATACCCTTTTAAATACATATTTTTCATGTCATTATGGATAGTTTCTGCACTTTTTAATTTATCCTCAGTTATTGCTAGCAAAAAGAAATGTTCTAACACATTCCAATTATTTACTACACAGTCGTGCCGACTCAACCAACGTGTAATTGCTAATTAAAAAAATGTTTGTTTGCTCTGGTTAAAGTAATCTTGCAACTCCGCTAAAACAGCGCATCGTTTCGCACTTCCTGATACATTTTAACAGAGCTACTAAATGATCCACAACTTGGGTAGCAACATTGTTCTCCGCGAAAAATACAGAAAGTTTAATTTCAGCTCTTTTAATATTATCAACATGTATATCTTTATCATTACTAACAAAATAATTAGCCAATGGTTTTGTCGTTTTAACCGCTGACATATTTTCAGAAGTTTTTGTCTATTAGAATGCCTTAATAACTCACTCTTGCCGCATGTCAATTCTACATTACAAACGGAACATCTAAAATTTAATAATGTTCACACAGAAATATAAATTATTTTATAATTAATTTAATTTTATTGATTAAAGGAAGTGCGACTACCTGCATTTATTTCTATTTTTCTTATCCGCTTTTAACTAGTTTTTAAAATGGGGATCCTGCAACCAACATTCCTGGAAAACTTTGATTCCTTTTTCTTGGTGGAACTTTTTTTGAGCAGGTTCTAAATGTTCCGTATCTGATGAAGAATCTTCCATTTTTTTAAACAATACACTCTAAACAGTACACACAATCCGACTCGGTACTCTACACAGTCTACGATTCTACGCAGTTTACTCTCGTAATCAATTATTGAATATGACATAACATGAAGTAACCTCGATGCGGTAAATACCCGAATTGTTTCGGACAAATTTATTACGTTCGGCAAATCTCTGATAGATGGCGCTATTACTAAATATTGATCGTCTTATAATTAGAAGATAGTGCAAAGCAAATGTTAAATTACAAAAACATATTTAAATTTTATAATATAATAATTTTGAGAAATTAAAAATCTCTCAAAATAGACGAATATCCGTTTGTTTCTAGGAATACTGGAAAATCTCCCGAATCGGGATATATCCCTCATGTTGGCAACACTGCGAGTCGCATGTTTAGACGAAGTCGCGACGCTGCGTCGCCATATGCAGATTTTTATTTAAAAACACGTGAGATGCAGTGAAGCGTACGTCTTCCTACAATTGCGTCTAATACTCGTCTACGACGAGCAGCTCCGTGTGCAGAAGGTCTTATACTGGTTAAATTAATGACTGTCTATAGTAACAAACAAAAAAAATTAGTACAGTAAAACCTCGACTTACGCGACCCCGTCTTACGCGGTTTTTTTAACGGTAGCGCTTTTAGGTTTTCGAAATTGGAATTTATTTAACCCTCATAATATGTCAGATCTAGACATGTTAGCTGCTTTTTTCTAACTCTTACAGTTTCCGAGATAGCCCATTCGGACATCGAATTTGAACCACCCGTACATACATTTTTTTAACAAAATTAATGTTTATTAATCCTTGATTTTATAATATGTATTCATCGAATTTCGACTTACACGATTTTCGATTTACGCGGCTACTGTCAATCCCACCTATCGCGTAACTACGGGGTATTACAGTATAACAAATCTACAAAAAGATTCTCCTCAAAAAAAGAATTTAAACAAAATTATAACCTCAAAAGAAAAAAAATAATACGAAAATTGAGTCGGCTGAGTCAATATTGTAAGAGACAATCCTTTAGTGTCAAAAAAATAAAATAATAAAAAAACTCGAGCGAACAGGTCGAAAACAAGAAAATAAACTATTAATAATTATGATTCTATACAAAAATATTCAAACCTTATCTGGATATCCTGTTCCTTCTTTTTTCATTTAATTCGACTGCACATGTTGATTAAAGCGGAACCAGGAAAGCCGGACCAAACTTTACCAAAAATTAAACAAGCGTACTACACTAAGGCTCGATAGCAAAAGAAGAAGTGGTGGGAAGAGGAAACGCGGTACGGGCGACCGATATCCGCATCCCCACCCCTAACATTAATAGATCTTAAAAATATCGATAAATTCACCAACGAACGCTCAATGACCTTTAATAATCAACAACAAAAATAAATTAAGATACCCCGCGAGTGTATTAATAAAAATCAGATATCCATTAAAATCATAATAAGCTGATTAAGGAAAGAAAATCAAATGAAAGTAATTACATATGAAATCACATACAGTGTGTCCGTAAGTAGCGGATAAAATCATTATAAACGGTTTATGAAAAAATCCCTGAAACGGGAATTATGCAGCTGCATCCCGATAGCATTTAAGAAACTAATATGATAAGATTAGTAGAAGAACCGTGAGACTCGGAATGAAGCTGTAACAAGATTGGAGACTGTATTGGCCGACTTCCAGCCAATTCCTAGTCCATGGATCACATTTCCAGGACAATAAAATTGATGGCAACTCAAAATTCAAATCAATTCGCTCTTGTATAAGGACAAGAGCCTCCATAACTCAAACCGTAGTAAATATATTTCCAAAATTGAAAGGAGTACTTCCAATGTTTATCGAATTATGTGAACATTTTTTAAATAATTATTATGATAGAGTAAACCCTCATAATTCTATAAATCAATTTTTAATAAACATTGTTAAAAGTCGTTTCGAAGGAGAAGATTTAAATTTTCTTATGTAACCAATATTAAAATTTAACCAATTATCCATGTTGCAAGTGAAAAATATAAAAAAATTTTCAAAAACAGATAAAAACTTCTAACTTGCTTTATTGTAATATATAAATCGGAACCGGTTTCGGAATCAACGTTCCATCATCAGCCGAAAGCTAAGAAGAATTAAAAAAATAATTAAAACAAAAACTAATATTAAAATAGAACAACAACTTACTGTCAGAGAAACTAATAGGCGAGAAGAGATTTATTTAATGATGACATTTGTTGTTAAAGAAAAATATTTTTTAAAGTCGAATCGCAAAATTAAAATTTAAGTTGTTATAAAAGTTAAGTTAAATTAAATTGAACGATGGAAATTAAAATCTTAGTTAAAGTTACAAAAGTGCGAAACGTTGAATGTTATAAAATTGTGAAACACTAAAAATGTATATAAATTCTTTTGAATACGAATTTTATTAAACAGTTGATTAATTTTGTGTATAGGAAAGCCATTGTCGCGAGCCAGTTTGTAAATGAAGTTAATTTCTTTAATTTTATTACGTTCAGATAAAGGATAATCAAAAGCTCTGTTAATTAAGAAACGAAAATTAGCAAATTTGTGTTGATGTGGATGTAATGAATCGTAAGGAATGGTAGTTGATATAGTGGAGGGTTTCCTTAAGATATTATACTCGATTAGACCAACAGGATTTCTAGTTAAAGTTAAATCTAAAAAGTTAATCATTTTATGTTTTTCAATTTCTAGAGTAAAATTCAGTTTAGCATGTAAATTGTTAATATAATCATGAAAGTTGTTAAGAATGTTGATATCGCCTCTCCAAATGCAAAAAATATCATCCACATATCTGTACCAAGCTACAATATTCCCCAAAAGATGTTTTTAGAAGTTTTTATCTGTTTTTGAAATTTTTTTTAATATTAAAATTGACTGCACTAGATTCAGAAAAAATCCTACACGAAGAAATTGCAAAAAATTTAGATCTTTAGACCCGTTTCAGGGATTTTTCCATAAATATTCAGTACAACATGTTTCGGCTAACAAGTAGCCTTCTTCAGGTACAACTGAAATTAAAATTAAACAGTTGGTAAAAAAAATTGATATAAAAAACGGAATAGTTACCGTCAATGTGGTACACATATGAGTAATCGGGAAATCGTATATATATACAGGCTGTCTCACGTAACTGGTTCGTTAGCATGGGTTGTTCATTCTAAACTTTCAATCTAAAATATTTTCAAGATAGCCACCACTTCCGGTCTACCGGAAGTAGACCACAACTTCGTTATTTTAAATGGATAGCTATAGTTTTTATTACACCTTTCAATTATACATAAAAAAATATGTTGACTTTGATAAAAGTTGTTGGTACCTACCATTTTTTGTTTTGAAGTTATTTTGATTTTAAGCTTTTTTTGGCAAATTTCACCATGCTCTTTAAAAGCCTATATCTCAGTTAACGTTTATTAAAAAAAACCTCTAAATTGGCACGATTACTCTTCAGATGTTGCCAAATAGATTGTCATTTCTTGTATCAGAGTATCTAGCCATATTCAATGGCTAGAAAGTCGAAAATTTTAAATGAAATACCCCGTATTTTTTTACCCTATCAGAAAGGGAATTTAATTCTCTACAAATTATCTATAAACATTCCTATACCTATTTATTGTAGTTTCCCTGATATTGGGACATTAATCAAAGCATGCACGGAATGCGGGAAAACGTTTGATTTTTTTATTAGAAGGCAATGGAATTTTGACAGTTTTTGGTCCATATTTGTGTTATTGTTGTTGTTACTTACTTTTGATCACGAGTGAAAGTCATTGTATATCATGGCAAATTATTCCAACGCCGATATTTTAAATTTGTTTTATATTCATGGCAATGGCCTCCACGATCTCCAGATTTAACACCATTGGATTTTTATTTGTGGGGTCACTTAAAAAATCAAGTGTACAATTCAGCGATCAACACACGACAAGAGTTGCGTGATATAGTGATGCGTGCACTACGTACTATTGATGGCGACCAACTTCTACGGGCCACAACCGTAGAAGTCGAAAGAAGAGTTGAAAAATGTTTAATGGTGAATGATCAGCATATCGAACAGTTTTAATTTTTTTATAATTTTAAGTTTTTGTTTTTTTATATGTTATTCATTCTAATTTCTGTTATTAAATTGTTGTTTTTCATTGTTTCATTTATTCGTTTTTCTGTTGGTTACTTTTGGTAAATAAAAGCGAGCAAGCTAAATGTTATTCAACCATAGTTAATTGTAGAAATAATACCAATAATAATTTAAATAAATTAAACGATGAACTGTCAAAATGTCTTGGCCTGCTAAAAAAAAACACAAACGGGCTTTGGGATTTTATGTCTGATTTTGATTAATTTTCCAATATCAGAGAAACTACAATAAATAGGTATAGGAATGTTTATAGATAATTTGTAGAGAATTAAATTCCCTTTCCTGATAGGGTAAAGAAATATGGAGTGTTCCATTTAAAATTTTCGACTTTCTCGCAATTGAATATTGAGAAACAATAATTCAATTTTTGACCAGCCTGTATAAGATTCTCTGATACAACAAATGACAATCTATTTGGCAGCATCTGTAGAGTAGTCGTGCCAATGCAGAGCTTTTTTGAATGATCGTTAGCTGAGATATGGGCTTTTAAAGACCATGGTGAAATTTGTCAAAAAAAAACATAAAATCAAAATAACTCGAAAACAAAAAACGCTAGGTACCAACAACTTTTATCAAAGTCAACATATTTTTTTACGTATAATTGAAAGGTGTAATAAAAACTATAGCATTCCATTTAAAATAACGAAGTTGTGGTCTACTTCCGGTAGACCAGAAGGGGTGGCCATCTTGAAAATATTTTAGATCGAAAGTTTAGAATGAACAACCCATGCTACCAAAATTTCAAACCACTACGAATGGTGGAACCTTAAAAAGTTCTAACGACCAGTTACGTGAGACATCCTGTATATAAATCATTTCATTGAAGTAAATTAGAAAAGGTCACTCACAGAACATGTTAAAATCCTTCAGAAAAACAAAAGGGTCGAACCACTACAAGTGAATTTGAAAAACTTAAAACTTAACTTAATGAACAGAGTTTATGTAACTTACTTGAAAAGGACGAAAAACAATACTAACAAAATGTTCAAAGAATGTCAGTTGATCTAAAAGTATAAACGCGAAAGTACAACAGTTAAAGAACGACTGGTCTTAAAAATAAGGAAAAACAAGAATGGGACGCGTGCTATACAGGTGTTTAACAAAGAATAAAAAACCTATCGTTGTGAATAATAGACTTGCGCGCGAAGAAATTAAATGTATTTTATAAAAAATCTAAAATTGTTGATATCCGTTATGTTGTTAATAAGTTTGTTTTCTAAATTACCAGTGTAGATATGAAGTTCCTTGTATAAATCGAAAAGTTTGGATTTTTTAATATTCTTTAGTATTTTTGTACAATTGAGACTGGTTTTATGATTATTTTCTTTTGGGTGTTGGTATATTGCCGAGTTATTACATTTAAGATGTTCCTTAAACCTGGTTTGGATGTTCCTGCTTGTCTGTCCTATATAAAACCGATCACAATCTTCGCATTCGATATCGCTAATTTAGCGAATATTAACTAATATATTTTCCGTCTGTTTTAGATCCGATGAAGAGGGTTAAGGAAGATTTCCAGGAACCTCAAGAAGCCCGTCAAGTTCACCGTTCGCATTCGATCCTGTATACTCCACTTAACTCGGACTTAAAACGGTGTTTGTTATTAGTTAGCATATGACCTAATTTCTTATTGGAAGAGAACGCCGTAGATACGTTAAACTTTTTGAGGTGTTTAGTGATTTTATGCTGTATGGAGGGCGCAAATGGAAGGGAGATTATCTTGTCTCTATTGTTGTGTCGGGGATATACCATTCTGTTAATTAACGATGAGTGAACTCTGTTGTATATGTTTTGCATGTCCCAGAAACTATAACCATTATTTGTTCCGATACTAAGAATTGTTTTAAGTTCTGAAATGTAGTTTGAATCATTGAGTGGTATGGTGTTAAACCGATTAAAGTAGAATCTGAAGACAGCTTCTTTGTGTGACGTTGGATTCAAAGAATTCTTCGGAATTATCGAATCTGTAGATGTTTGTAGGTTTTCTATATATATTAAAAGACAGATGGTCGTTATGATCTCTGGAGATACTGAAGTCGAGGAAGTTAATGCTCTTATTTAGTTCCTTTTCCATAGTGAATTCTAAGTTGTTGATGTTGTTGAAGATGTTGTACAATGCCCTAAGTTTAGCAGCGTTACCCTCATAATCGATAAGTATATCGTCTACGTGGATTTGTCCACGTAGGTAGACTTGTCCAAGATAACAAGACCTGAATTTTTGTCACCAAACGTTATTATGAGGTCATCGTTTTTGACCTTTTCTCTTATGGATTTTATGTTTTTTGTGATCTGTGGACATACAGGTATAGTTTGTGTCAGATTTAGATTCAAAATGGCTTCGTGGTTAGAATCAAAGATATGTTTAATATTGGGATTTTTGGAAAGTTGTGCTTCCATATGAATTGCAAAGTCAACGGACTTTACCTTGTTTGGTGATGCTAATTTATGACTCATGTTTAGGATCTTTAATTCAGAGTTGGAGAAAGCAGTATTACTAAAATTATTAGCTTTATACGATTATTTAAAACTAAAGTGGAGGTGGGCGCATTTGCGTTTAAGCTTGAAATGAACCTTGCATGTTCTTTGGATACGTCACTGGTTAAAATTTAATCAATTGGCTGGCGTGCTTTAGCCTCTCAACGGTTCAGGAAAGATTTCTGTTAGTATGGAAATCTCAACTGTAAATTTTTTACATCTGTTTTAGGGTTCTACGACTTGACTGACTTAATCTCTGTAATCTCTGTTGTCATTTTTCACAACTTCTCTATTTAATACTTCCTCTGACCGAAAATAAGAATCCCATTTAACACACAAATGTAATGGATTTGAAAAAGGGTATTTGAGGTATAAAGTTCTTTGTACATGTAAAATTGTTATGTCATAAAACCCTAAAATAGAAGGTTAAAATTTACAGGAATGGGGTTATGGAGAAATGTGTGTTGGAAATGATTTTATGTTTTTATAGCGTAAATAGTTTGTGTAAAAGGTTTATTTTGCTTGAATAATTTTATTCAATAATAATATTGTCAACTGCAGCAGTTGGTGTGACGAAAAAAAAACGCGTAAATACAGAAAAAAATACATAATATGTATACAGTATGTCCCCGGATCGAGTTACAAAGAGGAAACAAATTTTTATTACTGATTTTTCATACTTATCTCAGCATAAATAATGCGTCGGATATGTTCAAACTACTAAATCGCACGAATTTTATACTCTCACTATAGAAGTTAACTAATTATTCCCACTTTTATGTAAAAATTGGACTTTTTTCTAAATTGAAAAATTTTCAAGTTCAATTTATGATATGTAACCATAAAAGCCATAAAAGTTACAACTTATGTCAGTGAGATTAAGTCTTTTCATGCGATGCTAACCATGAAAGAGAGAATTTATTTAGTACTGTGCTATGGTACTAGTGAATCAATACCCGGTCACAAAAATATTTCATGTTGGGGCTCGCAAACTTATGAAAATATTTTTGGAAACGGGTTCTGTATTATCCATAAAGAAGCAGACAAAGGGACTAAATGAGGAAGACGCTGCTTCTCTAATAGCATTAAATTCCGTTCAAGAAACTCCAAAATTATCACTCCGAAGAAGAGCGTTACAAACTGAAATTAGTAAATCGCACCTCTCCAGAATTTACAAAATTGTACCATTTAGACTACGATTTAGACAGACTTTCGATGCCGGCGATGATGCTAAACGTTTGGATTTCTGTCTTGAGATTGGTAATGAAATATTAAATAACCGAAATTTTCATAAATTTATGATATTTTCGGGTGAAAGCACCTTTTCAATAAATGACATTGTTTCTTCCCAGCATTGTCGTTATTGGAGTGATGTAAATCAAATTACCCTTACATTTCATACAGTCAATGTACTTTCAGCAAGACAGTGCCCAGCTTACCATTCACACATTGTGCCAAATGGTTAAATTTACAATTTCGTCAAAAATGGATCGGATGAAATGGTCCTATTTGATGGCCAGCACGTAGTCCTGATCTTACAATTATGGATTTTTATTTTTGGGGACGATTGAAACAATTTGTTTACAGTGAACCATTACAAGACGATGCAGAACTATTAAAGCTAAGAATAATTAATGCGATAGAATCTCTACCACTGGCGGAAATTCGCAATTCTTATAAAGAATTTAGCACTCGTCTTCAAATGTGTGCCGCATTAGGAGGTGATTTGTTTGAATGAATAGTTGATTTGTTCACTTACAAATAAATAATATTTATTACTTACATAGTGTGTTATTATATAAATTAGCCATATTTTAATTTGATTTGTCTGTTTTTTCAATAACATAAGTTGTAACTTTTATGGTTTCTATGGTTACATATCGTAAATTGAACTTAAAAAATTTTTAATTTAGGAAAATTCTAATTTTTACATAAAAATGGGAATAATTAGTTAACTTCTATAGTTAGAATATAAATTTCGTGCGATTTAGTGGTTTGAACATATCCGACGCATTATTTATGCTGAGATAAGTTTGAAAAAGCAGTAATAACATTTTTTTTCCTCTTTGTAACTCGATCCGGGGACATACTGTACAGGATGTCCCGTTAAGCGTACGGAGCGGCTGTATCTCAATAACGGTAAGGCCTAGAGGTTTGGGAAAAAAATCCTTATAAGCAAAGTGGGCAAGAGAAATAGCTGGAAATTATTTTGAAGTTCGTAATTCGACCGCTAGGGGGCGTAACTGCCATAGAGAAACATAAAATTCCCGCTGTCTCAGAAATTTAGACGATGAGCTATAACGTTGACAACATCATTTAGTAGCTTGGATAATACCGCATCGCTTTTGTTTTGCAATATTTTTCATATCTGTCATAATAAGGGAGAGGGAGGCCAATGCGTTTTCAAATGTTTACATTTTAATATCTCCTGGACCATTCAACCGATTTGAATATTTTTGGTCTTGTTTGAAAGAGCATTTCATGCTCTTTTAAAAGATATTTTCAGTAAGACCGCTTGGTTTAAAACAAATAAGCTAGAGGGCGTTATCTGCAGCGGTTACATATTTGTGATTTTTGAAAAAAAGTTAAATGGAACGGTACTATTTACTTCACAGACCGTTAATCACCATAAAATTTGCTAAATATTAGTGAAATCCGCATCTCGATATCTCCATCCATTCTCGAATTATAAAAGAAAATGTTAAAAATTCCTTCATACTTTATCCAAGCTTAGAACTGCTTCAAAACTATTTTTGAGGCGAGTTGAAAAGCCAACGGATCAATGAAACATCAACAATGATAATAAAACAAAATAAACCGAAACACTTAGAACAACTTAAATTTTTGGCAAAAATAACTCACTAATGTTCGAAATGTCTTACATAAACCTCGATGCATTTATTTAATCTAGTTTCGACGAAAAAAAAGCGCTGCTAAGTCTTTTCCCTGGACACGTTTTTACTGGTATTTAGTGTTTTGTCATATTTTCCCTGGTCATTGGTTTTTCTTGAAAAGTCAGGTCGTTTAGTCTACCCAATAGATAAAGGGGTGAAAGCAATGTGGGTTTTGCTCGAACCAAGAATGCATATTATGCAAGTTTACATCAGCTTGTGGACATATGCTTCATGCATCCATAGCATTTGTGATAAAAGGTTTGGATTTGCCCAAATCATATTTAAAAGTCGATGGTAATAGTTCAGTCTATTATCATAATCGGTATCTGTTAAGGCCTGATGTAAAACAACGTGGTGGAGATATTATTCTCTTGAGAACTCTTGTGGACAATTGTTTACGGAGTTCCCAGATTATGTGGGATCACATTGCGCACCAATATGATTTACGAATTCATAGAGATGTCTGAATGGGCTACACTTTGCCAGTTTTCCGTAATCGCTAAGTCAATCTTAAAAACACTTCTAGAGAAAAATGTCTTTCTTTGTCGTAATTGCATTGCACATTTTTGCCATGCAGTTGCATCGTATCCGAAACATTGAAAATAAATCATCATACGCTCTATCATACGCTTCGGCGTTAGTAAATGACATGTTTACAGTTACCATGGTAATGTGATTTGTTTTTCTCGATGAGGTAACTGGATCAGATTGATGGCACTCGAGTTTTTAACATTTTCTTCTATAACTCGAGAACGGGTGGCGATATCGAGATGCGGTTTTCACTAAAATTTTGCAAATTTGAAGGTGACTAAGGGTCTGTGAAGTAAATAGTATCGTTCCATTTAACTTTTCTTCAAAAATCACAAAAATATGTAATCGCTGCAGATAACGTCCTCTAGCTCATTTGTTTTAAAGCAGACGGTCTTACTGAAAATATCTTTAAAAAGAGTATAAAATGCTCTTTCAAACAACACCGAAAACATTCAAATCGGTTGAATGGTCTAGGAGATAGTAAAATGTAAACATATGAAAACGCATTGGCCTCCCCCTCCCTTATTATGACAGATATGAGAAATATCGCAAAACAAAAGCGATGCGGTATTATCCAAGCTATTAAATGATGTTGTCAAAGTTATAGCTCATCGTCTAAGTTTCTGAGATAGCGGGAATTTTATGTTTCTCAATGGCAGTTACGCCCCCTAGCTGTCGAATTACGAACTTCAAAATAATTTCCAGCTATTTTTCTTGGTCACTTTGCTTATAAGGATTTTTTTCCCAAACCTCTTGGCCTTACCGTTCTAGAGATACAGCCGCTCCGTACGCTTAACGGGACACCTGTATATAATATACAGGTGTCAGATAAAAAACGCCCCAAGCTGTAACTGTGTCATTTACATTCCGATTTTCATGAGCGAGGTATCAAATGAAATGGTTTGAGAAATACTATGATGCATGCTACAAATAAATTTTTTCCAACGCCATCTTTAATTTCAAGCGATTATTAACTTTTGTTTTTCAAATGGCTGCGTATATTTTTCTTCGCGTCATTGGATAGAGTTCGCTTTTCTGAATCCATTGATGTACAATACATCCATTTTAAATGTAATATTAACAGAGAAAAGACACCTGTATATGCAGGTTGTCACACAAGGATGCCGCAAGCTGTAACTTTGTCATTTACATTCCGATTTTCATGAGGGTGGCATCAAATGAAAAGGTGTGATGAATACTATTTTTTCTATGGCACACTACAGTATTGCAGAAGTGACTAAGATAATGTTCGGAAAATGTTTTAATTGTTTTTCTCTGCTAAAATTACAATTAATGTTAATGTATTGTACAGCAATGGGTTCAGAAAAAAAATCTCTATCAATAACGTGAAGAAAAACATACCGAGCAATTTGAAAATCAAAACTTGATAACGCTTGAAATTGAAGCTGGCGTTGGAAAAAGTTTATTTGTAGCATGAATCATAATATTCATCAAACCATTTCATTTGATAACTCGCTCATAAAAATCGGAAGGTAAATGACAGAGTTAAGCTTGCGGCGTTCTTGTGTGACAACCTGTATATACAGGTTAACGTTCTCTGTTAAAATTATATTCAAAATGGATGTATTGTACATCAATGGATTCAGAAAAACAATCTGTATCCAATGACGTGAAGAAAAATATACTCAGCCATTTGAAAAACAAAAGTTAATAATAATAGTTGATGTAGAGCACAAAAAATATAAATGGATGTAAATTGAAATGAATTTGGTGGCAATGGTGTGGTCGAGCAACCGATGTACTTACAAAAAAATCAAAACTAATGATGATAATAATATTGAATAAGTAAAGTAAAAAAGTAAGTGTTTTTCTTTTAAGAAAAGAAGATAATAGAATACAAGGTTCTAGGACGATAACAAAGAAAAATAAAGTAAAATAATGTCCGATGGCGAAACACTCACACAACAGACAAGTTTGAAATCCTTCGGAGATTTCGTGTATTTTCAGTTTAAACGAAAATGAGAAGGTCACCATTTGAAGAAAAAATGGTGAGTTAAAACGCGTTAAAACGTTTAAAAGGGTTTAAATCTTTTTATAAATTCTGTTGAGGTTGGTAATTTTATTTATTTACGGTTGGTATCATTGCTTTGATTTGTGTTGTCGCAAATGGATGACAGTTTTCTTTGTACAGGTTGTTCTACATAATTCAATTTTTCAAACAATTTTTTTTAATCTTCATTTAGAACCTCAAAGAGTATTTACAACTCCAAACACCGGAGAGGAATTCAATTTCTTTAAACCGCGTTTATTATTGTTATTGTAATAATGGATCCAAATTGTGTTGAGGTGAGTACGCTTCTTACTGCGTAATTAATTACGTTAGATTTTATTACGTTTATTTAAAAAGAATTGGCCACTTCCATAATTGAGACGAGTGAATATGAATTGGACGAGAAAGCAGCTACTGCTGAAATGATACAGTTCTTTGCTGATGTACATACATATAATGTATGATAAAGAAATGTTGAGGTAATAATTTATTTCTTTTAAATTATAACTCCATCTAATTATTTATTTTTAAAAGGATTCTGGTTATTTATTGATTAAGAAGGATGCCTGGATAAAGAAGATGACCTCAGCCTTTACATAAATCCGAACAAAAAGGAAGTAAAAAGGATATTTTCAAGCGATCATCCAACGCAACTTGAGAGTAAGATTGCAATATTCCAAGTTTTTATCATCACGTTTAATTATAAATATATTTTATGAATGTTTTTGTTATTTTAGTAGATCAAGTGATGAAACCGTACTACATGTATTTCTGGACATCTCCAATGCAGTGAAGAAAGGATTTTTATTCAGTCTTGTTTATTATCAAGTGGTATGTATTAAATATAATTTTTTTTTAAATTTTTAATTTTCAGTATGCAATTTCTATAATGTTTTCTCGCCTCTAGAATTTTCAAACAAGTAATTTTTTTATATCAATCAATAATTTAAATCAAAAGAGAAATGAAAATCAAAATCTGGTAACTAAAAACTAATACATTCTTAAATAAAAACAAAAAAAAGCAATGCATAAAGTTTATATAAAAATTCTAATCTGCTGGCTTTTTTTCCTTTCCAATTTGTTACTACTGAAGCTAAGCACACAGCACATAACAATTGTTTTGGGAGAAGTTTTTCACTATCAGGCCATTGCACAGCAGTAACATTATACAGGGGTGTTTCGGTGACTGGGGGAACAAATGTAACCACATATAGTAGAGTGAAAAGGATGATAATTCATGTAAAAAAGAATTAGTAAAAGTCCTCAAAGATACAGACTATCAAAGTTAGGAAATTTTAACACGTTTTTCTAAATATCTTAAACATTATTTATGGTAAAGCGTTGAAATTTGGTACAGTGTAACAACTAATATCACAGAAAATCATTAGGCAATTTGTGAGTTGGATCGGTACTCGGGAACAATGCTATACAAGCTGTTCCTAAAGTTTATTCGCTCAGAACTTTTTTATTCTATCATAACCCTACATTTATTTTTGCAGTTTCTAATAGTAAATTTAGTTTAGAAACTTTTATCACTCGTAGAGAATATTGATAAAAACCACGGTTTTCGTATTAAATGCAAAAATGTTAGGCTCCGAATTCAATAACACTAAAAAAAATAAATAAATAAATCTGAATCTGAATTGGCAATGAGAAGTGAAAATCGAACTCAGCTGTCATAACTATTATGTATGCAACATGTCCAAGTGTAGATTTAGATAAATCACATTTTTAATTTCTTTTAGTTGGTTTAATAAAAGAATCCAAAAACAATAAATTAAAAATCAACAAAAAATAAACAAAAAAACGACAACA
Organism: Onthophagus taurus; assembly: GCF_036711975.1. NCBI lineage: Eukaryota > Metazoa > Arthropoda > Insecta > Coleoptera > Scarabaeidae > Onthophagus > Onthophagus taurus. The sequence goes on along the minus strand of NC_091972.1, from coordinate 27,595,843 downwards.
CTAACAAGAATAATAAAAAAAGTACATAAAATAACAAGATAAGTAATAAAAAATACTAAAGGAAATGTTCAAAAACTTAGATTTCTTTTGTTTTAGTGCTACTATTGAAACCGGAACAGAACACTTTTGCATTTAACACAGAAATGGTGATTTTTATCAATATTATCTAAGAGTAATAAACGTTTCTAAACTAAATTTACTATTAGAAACTGCAAAAATAAATGTAGGGTTATGACAGAATAAAAAAGTTCTGGGCAAACAAACTTTAGGAACAGTCTGTATAGCATTGTTCCAGTGGACGGATCCAACTCATAAATTGCTTCACAAATTTTACATGACATTGATTTATACTGTACCAAATTTCAGCGCTTTACTGTAAATAGTGTTTAAGATATTTGGAAAAATGTTGTTACATTCCGAAATTTTTATGTTATGTGTGGGTGACTTGTTTATGTGTAATGGGTTATGAGTTGCATACATTCGGAAACATATTTATTATTTTTATTTACTTTGTTTACATTTTGTTTGTTTATAACATTTTATTATATTCTCTTTCAGCAACATATTCTGAGTATTCCTTTTTTTTTCTTTTTAACTCCTATCACTTTAAAATTCTCCTTTTTGCTTTTGAGAGGGTGTCGTAAATTCATGTTCTATCTTGCGCAGACGTAATTTTTTTTTGATATTTTCGATTTTTGGGTATAAAAGACCGTTCAACTTTCTTCTTGATCTCTCTCTTTCTTACTATATTACCAGAGCAATATGTGCTTTCGAGTGTTAAAGAAATTTTGGTTGGTTCGCCATTTTTGGTTTTGGTGTAAAATTTTGTTTCTAATCCATATTTGTGGGATTCATCACTCGAAATAAAGTTTTGGAAAAGTGTTTTTCTTTTACCAAATTGTACGGAGATTCCGGATTGCAACGTATTTCATTGCATTTTCTTCTGTCCTCTGGTTAAACCTCGAACATCAGAGGTAAGCATTTTTGTAAGGTCTTTATTAATTAGTTTTTGGCATATTCGTTCACCCTTTTATATTTTTCTTTTGATTCTTAAACTAACAATCTACTAAATCTATTTTTCAAAAAAAAATCTAACTACTTTAAAAAAAAATTTTCTAACTACTTAAAAAAAAATTACTAACTACTTAAAAAGAAAAACTATCCTACAAACAAAAATTCTTAAATCTAATATTTCCACGTTTCATTTTTTTAAATTTCTATATCCAGGTTTTTATTGAGGGGAGCAACTTTTGGCATCTCTTATTGGAACAACTTTTTTTGTTGGTATTTTGGAACCATTGTCCAAGGGTATAATTTCCATTACATCCTAAGGATTTTAATTATTTTTTTGGAACAAAACAAAGAATATTACCTTACCTTTCCTGAGTCATCAGAATTTGTTGCTGAGGATTTATTTCGAATCGGGCCGGTGATCAAGACTTGGAGTAAAGGTCAGATAGAACAACATACTATTATTTTGGTCATTGAAGAATTTGTATCTTATATATATTTTTTTTATTTGATTTTCCTTAAGAAAATCTTTAAATTAATTAATCATTGGAACATTAAACCTTTTTAATTTTTTTTTTATAATATCATTTCAATTTTTTTTGTAAATCCTTGTTTGGCGAGTTTTTTTTTAATTCTATTTTTAGCGTTGATGTTTTTTTTTATAATTTTTGATTTCACGTTGAGCTCAACCATACGGAGTCAGACGCGGGTTAATTTTTCATTTTTTTGGTATTTTGATTTAAATTTCCTTTTAGTTTTGACTTTCATTTTTTTTAAAGCTCGCAAACATCAATATAGTTTTTTTTTGTTGTTTGAACCTAAAAGTTTACCGTTTTATAGTTTTGTTATTAGTTTATTTTTTTTACTTACCTGTTATTTACGGGAGTTTTTTTTTTAATAAATTTTGTCTGCAACTCAAAACCTATTTTGTTGAGCGTTTATGTTTTGTTGTGTTAGTTGTTTATATCACCATACTCCATCATCTCATGTCACAGTTCGTGTTGTACGCGGGGTTAACTGTGTGGCGCCATATAAATACCCCTCCCTTCTTCACTGAGCCGGTCGAGGACTCGCGTACATCTCAGGGTGATAAAACTAGTTTTGTCCTTGTTGAAAATTTCGTTATTTTTTTTTTTGTTTTGATTTAAAATCTTTTAACGCATTTGGCGTCATAATGTGTTAAAATTTCCTAACTTTGATAGCCTGTAGCTTTGAAATTTGAAGACTTTTACTAATTTTTTTTACATGAATCGTCATCATTTTCATTCTGGTATATGTGGCTAAATTTATTCCCCGAGTCACCGAAACACCCTGCCTGTATATATGTAACTTCCTCGGAGAACATGATCGTCTCAAAAAGTTGTACCTAATTAAAAATATTAAATTAAAAAACAAGGCTGCGTGAAGCATCTCTTGATTAATAAACTTTCTTTAGCACAACTTTCTCCTTCTACGAATCATCATTAATTGTTTAGTTCATTTTTTCTTTAGACCGATAAAATAACGTTATCATTAACAAAGATGTTAAAAGATGAGCGAAATACATTGAATGAAGTTGATACACAGGAAAAAATCGTGTCGTGTAAAAATTTTAGAGTAGTTGGTAAAAAGAATTAGAGTAAAAATTGTAATATCACATGGTAAAAATAACTCTAATGTACACTATATTTAAAATTAATATAGAGTTCATATATTATTCACTTAATAGAGTAGTTTTTACAGTTCTCTAAAGGAGAGTTCTTTTTTACTTATGTTAGTGAAGTTATGTAATATATAAAACATTAAATTTTACACTAGACGTGTGCTTTTCCTTCGGGTACTTCGTAGGCACCGCACTATTTTGCTCGGGGTTACTCGTCGGTACCACGTGATCAACATGTGGTGTGATACAGCTAAAATTTAACGGTCATCTGCTAAACGAGTCGGAACTCGATAGCGTCTCGAGACCTGATTTACGCGATATAGAAAGAAAAAACGATTATTTTTATTTTAATTATGTTTGCCAAAATAAAACATTCATGATGTGAAATTAGTGGAACTTCCGGAAGATTTTACATACAAGTTCCTTGTGAAGATTGGTAAGTATGTGCAACTTGGTGCAACTATACATATAGGAAACTTATAGAAGACTCATTAGATGCAGTTTTGATGGTGACTCGGTGGAAACTTTAAAATATATACATATGTATATAAACAGAATTTAATTTTTTAAAATTTAAGTTATTACAAGTAAAAATAAAAACAAATATTTTATAATTTTGATTTTTATTACAAACCTAAAACCTTCCTAAAAATATTCTATACTTCCTATTAAAAATTAACACTAATAAGTGAAAGATACACACTATTTAGTGATATTTTGTCACTTAATAGAGTAAAATTAGAACGAATCTTTAATAATTTACAGTGCTAATTTTACACTGATTAGATTAGAAATGTATCTAATTAGAGTCACGACAACATCTAATTAGATTACATATCATACACTGTTGTAGAGTAACGATTTTACACTATTTAATAAACACCATCTTCTCACTATTTAGTGTAAATTTTTAATCTATTCATCTACACTATATAGTGCAAAAAAAATAACTCTAAATAAATTGGACCGATCTGAACCATGTTTTAGAGTTGATTTTTACTCTATATTTTTTCCTGTGTAGTTCCGAGATAATCTTAAGACGGAACGGTAATTTTAATTTTATTTTTTTACTAACAAATCAATTTTAATTGTTTTCATAGATACTGACTATTTCCTATTCTTTCATGGAGAACTCAGATCCAAACTATTCCTCATAATGTATAACAAGAATGGTGTTTTATGCTTTCCCGGAGAAAAATCAACGTTCATGTTGAAGGAATATTAATTGATATGATAAATTATCGCATTTATTTTCCATTAACTAAGTGTTTTACTTGAAATTAATTAATTCAAGATTATTTAAAATATTGTTTTGCCCATGCGGTTATCATTAAAATGACTGGAACATCATTAAAACCAAGAGTTGATTCCAAAGAAATCACTTATAACCCGGTATCGGTCGTTGAAATCCTTGATGAAATACTGCCTTCTTATAACGGCGCGCGGCGTAAGCTTAACGCAAGCTTACACGATAAATTGTACCAAATGATTAAACTTTATCAAAAATTATTTGAAAACACGAATGATAAAATTCAGCTACAGTTCAATGCATAACCGAGTTTAAATGAGTCCGATTTAAATGGTCCATGGAACGATAACGCCCAATTACCGAAAGGAGCGAAATTAGCGGCTTTAACAAAATTCCATCCTCCCACGGAAAATGAAATTTTTACGCCATTAAGACAGTTGAAAGAGTATAAGGAAGAAGTGGTTGTTAACGAGTTGGAATACGAGGCCAATCCATAGCACTGCACTATAAATATTTTATGTTGTAATGTAAACATGGCCAATTAATATTTGACAATAGGCTAAAGCTAAGCTATCAAATGATAATTGTTAGTTCACTTAGGTCATTTGTATTTATTATAAAACGGAATATTAGAAAAAAATTTTCAAGAAAAAACTCATTTTTCTTTTATATGCTAAATTAATAAAATTCTGCATATCGCTATAATTTAACATAACAAACATTTTATCTTAATCAACTTTTGTTGTACATTGCTCAGAAAGACCACTTTACCTGCAACGGTTAACAAACTTCTTGCGTTATCTGTGGTACTTTGAGGAAATTTGACGTAAAACTTGGTTATATTTCGTTTTATGACATCCAGACTTTAATTGCAAAAGATGGAATTTGAATTCAAAAATTTGTTGTCAATTATACCTTTCGGGTTACGGGTACACAATCCGGGGACACATTGTATATATATCTTATAACTGAGTTTTCTAAAACAAAATGGTAGTCATTTTTCACAGAGTGAATAATAGCGGTGAATAATCATTATTCAATCATTATCATATATTAAAATTTCAAAAAAACGTCAATTTAATTCAATTTTTTAGGAGTTTCTAAAGGTTTGACATTAAAAGAACCTAAACAAATTCTTTTTTTCGTATGATTTAAGCATAAATTAATTAATTTTCGTAAAAAAACGTTTTATAAAATTGATATTTCATTTAGTATGTTATTATGTTATTTTAGTATGTTAGTATATTATTATATGAGCATATAATGAGGGCTATTATTCACGAAGGTTAAGTTTATGTCACGAGCGTAGCGAGTGGCGTAATTAACCTGCGTGAATAATAGCTCATTATATGCGAGTAGAATACTATTCTTTGTCCACGACTATTGAAATTGATTCCATAAATTTATTTTTTAAATAAATTTTTGAATAAAGGTTAAACGTCAATGTGACACAAATTCAATGTTACTAACTGTAACCAACTTCACAACAATTTGTCAAAATTAAGTGTCAGTTTTATAAAACGTCGTTTTCTTTACGAAAATTAATTCATTTATGCTTAAATCATACAAAAAAAGGAATTTGTTTAGGTTTTTTTAATGTCAAACATTTAGGAACTCCTAAAAAATTGAATTAAATTGACGTTTTTTGAACTTTTAACGTTTTAAATAATTATTATTAGTCTGGTCAAGATGGCTACCCGTGAATAATGATTATTATTCACCGCTATTATTCACTCCGTGAAAAATGACTACCATTTTGTTTTAGAAAACTCATTCATAAGGTATATATTATAAGGTAGTCGTGGACAAATAAATTTATGGAATTAATTTCAATAGTCGTGGTCAAAATTTCTACTCACATATAATAATATACTATTGTTAATTTAAGTGTTGGGTTTTAATTTTTGTGTACATCTTAAGAAGATACGGGAAAAAGCATAAGTAGTACTGGAAAGGCTTTAATGCTATCTTATATACTCTTGCCATTTTTCATCTCCAATGGCTCTATCCCACCAAGTCCAAACCAGCCCAAGTTTTTAATGAACGTTAATAGAACGGTAAACTTGACGTGCTTGCGTAACCTGCAGTGCGAGGGGTAAACCGCTGGGGAAGTAGGTGTACAAAATAGGGGAAATGCGGAGGAATTATGGGGAAGTTCGACGAATTACGGGGAAGTCTGGGGAATTATGGGGAGATGCGAGTAATTACGGGGAAGTACAAGGAATTACGGGGAATTATCGAGGAAGTTTGGGGAAGTACGGGAAATTATTTAGGGAAATTTGGGGATATATTGAACACGATCGAACACGATTAAACACGATATCTAACGATCGAAGTTACGATGTTCCATAAACAAGCTAGATCTAGTATTAGGTGCGCAGTTTCTGTTTCATAAAGGGTGTGTGAATTGTTACTGGTAAAAGCATCGTTTTCATTCAAAGGTAAGATTGAATGAGTATCATATTAAAATTTAAATTTATATTAACATATCGTGAAGAGTCAATGGTACTAAATTCGCTCGTAAATTGTTTTGTATTAGGCGCCAGGATGACGGCAAATCGCTATCGCTGTTTTCAAGAGGCCGAAAATTTTCTACAATTTCAATTAAATGAAAATGTTAAGGAAATTCTTACTATTAGCGGATTTGATAATGAGGTGCTGCATGGTACGATTGACGAAAATGATCTAGAAAAAATAGAAGCATTTATTAGAAATGACTACCATGAATTACTAACTTTGGAAGAAAAAAATTTGTTTTACGGGATTTTTAAAAATAATCCGCAGCAATTTAAATTGCTATCTGGCACGAAAAAACAAATAGTTTTAATTTCCAAATTTTATAAATCCAAATACGAGAGAAAAATATCGACTCAGTCTACGCAAACCGACATAACTGAAAACATTTCTGAGCAGACATTACCACCCCCCTCAGCACAACCATTAAGTGAGACTGCAGCTACAGATCAGGAAACAGAAAAGTGCGTTATATTAAAAGCTCTAAAGTGCTAGCTTAAAACAAAAGTTAGTCAGGAACAATGGTTAATATTTGAATCAAAATGTAATGGTATAAGCCTAAAAATTCAAAAAGGATTAGATAAACATTTTTCTTGCACTGTGACTTGCTTTTGTGGTCAAAGTTGCAAAATCCAAAAGGTGTCCAAAAAAGACACTTGTCAACCAAGATGGATATATGCTAATATTCATAAACATTTTTTAAGTAAACATATTACTGCGCATACGAACGATCAAATTAATGCGCCGGCAACTATTGTTGAAAGTAAACGCAGGGAAACATCAATTACTGATTATTTTACGTTGAACCCAAATCCGTGTTCTTCACGTGCAAGTTCTTCAGTTGAAAATAATTCACAAAAGATTATTATACTAGAAAATATTTCCGTAACACCTGTTGACCGTATTGACACATCTCATCATGAATGTCTGAAGAGTATTGAAAATATTTACTTTAATGAAACCGCCTCGGAAACCGATAAAGAAAATGTTTCCTCAGAAGTATCAGTCGGCGTAACCGAGTGTGTAACTCCAACAAAGACCGAAATCTCGACTGACACCCTTACACGAGTTCCTACACGAAAAATTGTTACTCGTAATAATTCTCCCCAGACTAGCTCTTCAAAATGGAAATTAGAAAAGTACGGAAGAAGTGAAAGATCTAAACGCAAAAGAGACAATATTGACAATAATCAACTGTTTATAACAGACTTTTTTTCTGTACTAAACAAACTTTACTTGGTAACGGTAATATTTCAAATTAGCAGACATGATGATGTAGAAATAAAGAAATTATACAAAGCTTTCAAACAAAATTATAAAAAACTTTAATACTGTTTTGTCAGTATTATTATTTTCTGTTTTTATATAGAAAAACTCAATGTTTTTATTTGCCAAAGAATATATGTTAATTTTTATTGACTTTTATTTGGGTGTTTTACTTAAATACACACGTGGATATGCCGTCCGAAGGGAGACGAGGTACGAGTATGTAAGAGGAATTACGGGGAAGTATAAGGAATTGTGAGGAAATACACGGAAGTACAGGAAAATACTAGGAATATAAGTAGGAAGTATAAGGAATTATTTGTCAAAGGGGAAGTAGGTGTACAAAATTTGAACTAGCGGTTTACCCCTCGCTGCAGTGTCCGGACAGGAAGTGGGTGAGGAGCCTCAAGTCACTTTTTGATTTTCTCAGGAACTGAGTAGATCTCTTCCGGTCAGGGTAGAGCAGAGTTTTCTTTGCAAAAACATCTACTGCAGTCTCATCCCATATTTGATGCTGTATTGAAAGTCAGAGGTACAAACGGTTCAGGGGAGACCGGTGACTTCTTAGCCGCCCGTTTCGCCAACCTGTCCGCATGATCGTGTCCCTTATTTCCGGTATATCCTTTCCGCCACTTTATCGTAACATTGTTATAAACGTTAGCCTCTTCAAGTGATTGCCGACAGGACTTCGCAAACGATGATGTAGTTCGATGCCTACCAACCTCCAGCATAGCCTGTTTGCTATCTGTGCAGATTACAACGTTTCTGCCAACTGTTTTGGTGTCGATAATCACATTGGTTGCTATATTTATAGCAGTTATTTCGGTCTGAGCAGTCGTGCAGTAGGACCCTTGCGAAGTGGATAGGTGTAGCTGGAGATCGTGCGAGAAAATTCCGGCGCCGGAGTCTCCAGCCTTCTTTGATCCATCAGTGTAGATGGTCAGCGATTTGCCCGTGCTTAAGTTACTCCGGGGTATCGTTTCAATGCCAAAGTGTGGTCTGTTTAAGAAAGTAGGTGTGATGTAGTCTGCGCGAGCTTCAAGGAAGGGTTGTTTACAAACAGCCTCACTCCAGAGTTCGCTCCAGACTTTTCCCATTTTTACAACCTGCTTATTATCCGCCACCGCGGCCACCTCCTTGATAAAAATATCTAGGGGCAGCACGTTCAGCATAGTCTCCAGCGCGATGGTGGATGTCGATCTCATGACACCCGTGATTAACAAGCAGGCCACTCGTTGCTGAGCACCAAACTATGGCTCCGTGAGCTACCATCTTAGTACAGACGTGTAGATCCCACATTGAATTGTCTTCCGACACTGGATGAGTACAATTGTTGCAACTAATGTGTGATTTCCAAGTCAGGCCTTTGTCAAGATAACTAAATTATTTAATACATTATTTTTTATAGGAATTATCATAGGGAAAAACATCTTTAAGGAAAAAACTAAAGAGACGAAAAAGAACCACTAAAGAATGAACTTTTCAACCCATATTTTTTTATGTTAACATTCAATGGCGTTAAAAAGTTGTTATAAAAGAATCAAAGAGGTAGTGAATTTCATCCCCTTAGAGGGCGCTAGCGAAGCTCAAGGTATGCTTGAAAATAAGGTCTTAACCAGTAGTAAATACATACAAAATTTCAAATTCTACGGTTTACTTTTAGCCGAAATAAAAAATGAAATGTAAATTTTTTTTTGATCGCTCATAGCTAAAAACTTGTGTTATTTTGGCAAGTACTACATCCCAGTAAAGTTTCTCGATTAAAAACTGAATCAATAAACCCAATTACTAAAGAAGGGTATCAATATTTTCAAATAATTTTAGATGATTATTCTCATTTTGGAATTATATTCTTATTGAAAAGTAAAGATGAAGCGGTACAAAATGTCAAAGTTACAAAAGTTACAACTTATGTTGGTGAGATTAAGTCTTTTTATGCGATGCTAACCGTGAAAGAGAGAATTTATTTAGTACTGTGCTATGGTACTGTCACAAACTAGCTCTCGAGAACTTCTCGTTTCCCGTAGTGGGTTTCCTAGCTAGGTCCACGGAGCGGCTCGCGTACCCAACTGTCCACGCACTACCGTTTTCTTGATAGCTAGCAATGACTGAGTTAGGGTTTGGCACACTGCATTCGTTCACTTGAAAGCAAACGGCAGTAATTTGAAATTAAGAATAAAAATAGATTGAAAGAAAACGAAATTTCACTGCTAAAGAATAAGTTTGCTTTATTTTTGAACAAGAACGTATTATATTATATATAAAAAAAAACAACTGACAAAGGTTTTAAAAAGTAAAAATTACATGACATAAGCTATTCAACAACATCATTACGAAATTTGCCGAGGTGGTTAGCAGGTTCAATGAGAAATCGGAAGTTTAAGATTTTAATAACGCTTACCCGTTTGTTAAAGTAAAATATTCATCGAAGAAAGAGAATCCAATTCAACGAATTTTATAACTAAATTGCTATAAGTTCAAATCGCACGACTCGAATTTAAAAACACAACAAAAACTTTAATTTCCCGGTTTCGCCCGATGCTTTTCTGTTCCAATCCCGTAACCGACTCCCCGATTTTTTCTTCATTTCTCCCCTGCTCCATCTACTCTAACTGCCACCTCGGCACATTCCTGCCAGAACCGCCTACGTAGTATTTAGTCTGGACCCTCGGTTCTCAAGACGCAACTTCGTAATTAAATTACAAAGTTCTGCCTGTATTGCGTTTTATTATTTTTTTTTAATCGCTTTCGAATCCCAAAATGCGGTTTGTTACATCCCTCCCACCTTTTTAAAAGAAGGCTCCCCTAAGAGCCTTATTTATGATACCAAAATGAACAATACAAACCGCATTCTAGTATTTCCGATATCTACTTGAAATCTTAAGAATCAACAATCTCAATCGTTACAAAAAGTCTACATCTAAACACTTCTCAGTAACATAGAGTCCAATTTTCACATAATTTTAATTACGAAAACACATTTTTAATGATATTCTTTTGAAACAAAAAGTCAATTTTTTTTTTTTTTTTTTTCATATGCATTTTAGTCACTTTCTTAAGAGTCTTTCACCGATTTTAAACTTAATTTATTAAAAATTATTTTAAAAGTTGTAACATAGTCCTTCACACCAAAACGTTTAAGAACTACCACGCACGCACAGTCAAGTAGTCGAAGTAGAGAAGCTGTCATCACATCTCGGGGCGACCTGACGGGTGCTACTACATTTGTTCGGTGGAAAATAAACATGTTCTCAGCTGGCTCCATTTATGTGTCGACGATAAGACATTGTTGATTTATTTAGAATGTTTTTTTTTTTTTTTTTTTTTTTATTTAATGATTATTTACAAATGATAGGAATCGTATATTTCAGGATTTTTTTGAATGAAGGACAATTTCGGAGTAAGTATTCTTGGTTTAATAGGATCTGTAACAGACGAAGTTTTCTGAATCTTGGTTACCATTTATTTCCGCATCCAACTTGGAGAGGTCGGTACCTCAGAATATATATTTGAAACCATCACTTCAGGGCTTGTGGAATTGGTTGCCTCAGGAACTATGTTAGTCGGAGTTTCTGGCGAAGCAAGATCCTCACCCCTTCTCTGATTAAAAAGCCACATCGTAAAATTTTTCCACAACTGGCCAAGATGACGATACCTCATCCCAAGGTTTTAAATATTGCGTAGCCATTCAATATCACGCTAGCGAGTCCCTTTACGAAACACAATAAAACAATCACTCGTGCGATAACGTGCTCTTAGCAAATTTACGCAACTCTTCCGCATGAAATAGTTGAATCCAGTCCTTATTTTTCTGTCTTCTTTCCCTGGATTTTTCTAATAATGACATTGTTTATAGCTGATCGTTCCAAGCCGACTTGTACTAGTTCTTGTGCTTGTCTGACGTCTTCGTTGTTATAAATTTCGGCCACTCCCAAATTCATAATGGTACTAAATTTTGATTTCTGAATCTTCATAAGGTAGAAGTCCATCAGGTGGTGTCTGGGATACCTGCAGTGGAGTTAAGGCTACCCAGGGCTTTTCAATCTGATACATTGGTGAACTAATGAGGTTGCGGTCAACCTGGTCTGCATAGTCCAGGAGTACATGTGTCATTGGCGACTCAAAATAGGACCGGTTATCCGTATCAGAGACAGGAAGTTCATGGTAACAAGTATACGTTTTTCTTACTTGCACTCTCTTTGGTACACATTTCAATATGTACAGGACTTCTCCGATTGCACGGCCGACATAACTCGTTTCATTCTTAGCGAGCAAACTAACGGTGGTTGGTGATAACGGGGCCAATAATAAGCGATTTTTATGTGTTTCTATATACGATTTGTCGGTGAATCCGGGCTCTTTGGACTATTTGCACTTGTAACATGTTTTCTACATAATTGGACCTTATTTGTGAACAATCTCCAACTTTTTTTTTTTTTTAGCGATATGAGACTAATATTAACACTACGGGCGCTACAATCGTATGCGATAATAAATTGTTAATCCTATATTTATGTAGGCTCCAATCGCCAATAAAGTAGTTAAGAGCGCTGAAACAAACAAAAACAAAAATCCGATTTTCCGGTGTTTAGTAATCAACAACAAAATAGACAATAATAAAAGCTATTAATTATATATTTTTCTTATTATTTAAAAAAAAAATAAATAAATTTATTTTCTTTTTAATTTTAGTATTTAACTTATTAATTTACTTATTTTAATATTAATATTTTTATTTATTTATTAGTTATTTATTTATTTTTTTCTTTTTTTTTTTTACCTGTATACCTTATACTTTACCTATACCTAGCTGGAAGTTTTATGGCTCTCCTCTCCCGTCGTATTGCCAACGGTTCTTCAAGGGGTTCATCTATTAATTCTGGTGCCTTAATAATAATGCTATCGTCCTCACGTTCTCTTTCTATTTCTGAAGGGTTTTCAGAAGGTTCAGCTATTGACTCCAACAACTCCTTACTCATACATTCATTTTTCCCTTCCAGATTTTCTGCTGTACTAGTATCATCACTCTCTTCTAGAATTAATCGTCTCGGACATATATTAATTTTTGGGCAGGGGGTCTCATTTAGTAAATCTGTTACTCCTGTATTTTTTCGAAAAGTCAGATCCGGTGTATGTAAACTGATTATCGGCATATGTGGATCAACATACCGGTCTTCGTTTATTTCTTCGAGGTGTACATTCGAATCTAGGCTTTTACACTCTTTCGGGGTTGAGTCTTTATTAGTTCGAAATGATTTCAATCTATTACTATGTACAATAGATTTTAGCTTTCCGTTTACTGATGTAATTTCGTAGTTCTCTGGTCCTTTAATTTTTGTAATCATGTACGGTCCTATCCAAGGTTGGGCTAATTTTCTATTTAGACCTGGTTTTATAGATGTGTCTTTTAAGAGTACCAACTCTCCTACGTAAAAATCTCTGTGCTTACTTCTTTTATTATAATACTCAGCCTGTCTTCGAGCGGCAAGCTGCAAACTTTCAAAAACCGTCTCATACACGTGGTTCATTCGCGCTGCCAATTCCGTCACATAGTTCTCATCACAGTCGTACTTACACCTGGAGGGTCGGAGAAAAACATCCACTGGTAATTCCATTTCCCTGCCGTATAACAAAAAGTGGGGGGTATAGCCCGTACTACTATGCACCGTTGATCTGTACGCCAGAAGAACATAGGGTAGCCATTCATCCCAGGTTCTTTGGTCCTTTTTAACATAGTGAGATAGTACGTCCTTGATCACCCGATGACTTCTCTCGATAAGACCATTGCACTCGGGATGATACGGTGTGGTTTGTATTTTGTCGATATTTAATAGCTTACAAATTTCCTTCATGAGTGACGACACAAAATTTGTACCCTGATCGGTGAGCAACTGCAGAGGAGTACCGTGGCGACTTACTATTTGCGTTACAAAAGCTCGAGCCACAGTATCAGCCTTCTGATCAGGTAAGGCTACTGCCTCTAAATATTTGGTGAAATAGTCCTGGAACGTAAGTATATACTTGTTTCCTTTGTATGTTGTTGGTAACGGACCCACTATGTCCATTGAACTTCTTTCGAATGGCTTTCGAACAGTTGTAAATTTTTGCAAGGGTGCTCTAGACATATGGGGGGAAGTTTTACGTCTATTGCATGACTCACAATTCGAACAATACTTTTTAACATCACGTGTCATAGACGGCCAAAATACCCTATCCTTAAGTAAAGCTAATGTTTTCGCTTGACCGCCATGACCTGCAAATGGTAAATCGTGGTAATCATGCAAAGCCTTCTGCACAAATGATTTCGGCAACACTAGTACTTCTTTTCCTAACTCATCAGTTTTAAATAAGAGCTTATCATTATCTATGAAATAACTATCCCTAAGATCTTTGTTTGATGAAAGCGAATCCCGTATTTCAATGCAAAACTCGTCCTTATCTTGTTCTTTCAAAATAACATTTTTATCCCAAACTGGCGTTGCTATATTTTCCTGTATTTTACATAGTGTTTTATTTTTAACGAAAGGTAATTTATATACCATTATCATGGTATTCGTTCCCTCAAAACATTCTCTTAATTCTTCTTTAACTAGGCTCCACTTTAGTTTATCGAGACCACATCCTATTCTGGGTATTGCCAAATATCTCTCCCCAGATTTATTCATTTCCTCCCGTAACGTTTCTAGACACTGTCTCAACATGTGGTACGTTGGTTTATGGTAGTATTCGTCCTTTGAAATTAAATGGTATATTTTTCGTTTCTCCGCTATTTGCGGTACTATGTCACCAACTCCTTTCTCCTCGGATCTTAATTTTTCAACGGAGCCAAATCGCTTTTTAAATTCCTTTGCAATACCAGCTCCCATCGCAAAATCCGCCGAAACGCAATGAGCTAATACCCAACCTTGGGGAGCATCAAACAAATTTCCCTCTACTTCATTAATGCATAACTTATCTTTCTCATCCTTTCGGATTAGGGAAACTATACTGTTTCGGCTGAGAGCATCCACGTTTCCATGCTTTCGGCCCGGTCTGTGGATAATCTCGAAGTCATACTCCATTAGCATTAAAGCCCATCGTGCTAGTCTCGAGCTCGGGTCTTTGATATTCATCAACCATTTCAATGGTCTGTGGTCTGTTATGATAGTGAAACGGCGTCCATATAAGTAGCACCGAAATTGCTTTATCCCAAATATGACAGCAAGACACTCTTTTTCGGTAGTCGAATAGTTTAGCTCAGCCTTCTTTAGTCCTCTACTAGCGAAAGCCACAGGGCGTTCATTTCCCTCTCTCACCTGGCTAAGTATAGCACCTAATCCTGTGTTACTCGCGTCTGTAGCCAAGATGAAAGGCTCATTGAAATCTGGGAAAATTAATACCGATTCTGATGTTATCGCGGCCTTTAAGCTTTCCACCGCTTCCAATTGCTCTTTTTCGAATTTAAACGCGACATCTTTGCGCGTTAACTTCGTAATTGGGGCCGCTAATCGGGTAAAGTCCGGTATAAATTTCCTATACCATCCCACCAGCCCTAAAAATTCTCTACAATTCCTAACGTTTTTTGGAACGGGGAAATTCTGTATCGAGTTGATTTTTCCCGGATCCGGTTGAACGCCTTGGGCAGATATTATGTGACCAAGATAAGACACCTTTGGGACCGCGATCTGGCTTTTCTCCATCTTAAGTTTTAGTCCTGCATCTCGGATTCTATCAAAAATAGTTTGTAGTTTGTTCAAATGATCGTCGACACCCGTTCCATTGAAAATTATTATATCATCTAAATAGACGAGGCAATGAGTACCTAACAATCCCGAAAATGTAAAATTCATGAAGCGCTGAAACGTCGCGGGGGCATTTACTAGCCCAAACATCATTCGGTTGCTCTCATAGTGCCCGAACGGCGTGGAGAAAGCTGTTTTTTCTCGGTCATTCTTCTCCACTTCTATTTGATGGTACGCCGACGCTACATCAAACACGCTAAACAGATTAGTCTTCCCTAACACATCTACTGTCTCTTGCAGATTCGGCAACGGGTACACATCTTTCTTAGTTACCGCGTTGAGTCCTCGGTAATCTATACATACTCGGGGTTTTATCGATCCGTCTGACATCTGCCGGTTAACGATTACAACCGGCGCCGACCAGGGTGAATGAGATGGTTTAATAATATTTTTCTTTAACAGCTTATCTATTTCTTCCTGTAAGAACTCTCGTTGATGAACTGATACTCTATATGGACGTTTACTAATTGGTGGTACATTCTCAGTAATAATTTGATGTTTGACCTTGTGAGTTTTCGTAAACCTTTCGTCACCATTGTCGAAAATATCTCGATAATCCAATAACAATTTTTCAACTTTCTCTTTGTCTGTTTCTGATAGATGAGCCAATGAGATCGATTCCAAAAATGTTGATGTCTCTCCGTTTTCTCTTATCATTGCAACCATCTCGCTTTTTACTTCTGGATTAACCTTCTTATTCGGTATTATACAACTATACGCTCTAGCTATCTCTGTATGCTTTGGGATCGTTATTGATTCTTCTCCTATGTTTGCAACCAATACTCGTGGTTTTTCCCCTCTTGGAACAGCACATCTTCCTATTAATATATTTGGATGAAAGGGCGTTTTACTTGATTCAATTACAATGTCGTTCTTTTTATTATTATTACGCACGTCAACCGCTAACACCTTCTCTGTAAACGGTTCAACGATATCTTCTTCAACGGTGATAACAGGATTACATTGACAGTTTTTATCATTGTTTATTTCGTTTTCTTTCGTATCTTTCATATTAGTTTCATCCTTAATTTCTTCTTCATTTTCGCATTCCCTTAACTCATTATTTTCTGCAACAATTCGTGACTTCTGCGTCACTAATCCACTACTTCCGCTGGGGTCTTCTTGAATTTCGCCTTCTCGGCTCTCCCTATGACTTTCTTTAGTCTTTAATTTCTCTATTTTTTTTTTCTTCTTCTTCTATTCTTTTATCGTGACAATCCCTGTCCACATTTACATCGATCATTCGGCGATACCCGGTTTCATAGTCATCGTTGCTATCTGAACTTAACTCCCCAAACTCTTCTACCAAAACATTTACCTCGAGTGGCATAAACCTCGTTCGTTGATTCGTCTCCTCGGTTACGTACTTTTCTTCGACTTCACGTTTCTTTATTAGATACTCCGTCCTCGTTACTTGCGGTTCGATTAAATTTATTTCCGTTGATAATTCTGATACATAATCATTCGCGAGTTCCAAATTATCTACCTGACCTACACCCAAACCTGATGTGGTGGATTCTCTACATTCAAGGGAATCTGTAGACACAATACGCTGCGACCCCAAATTGACGTTCATGATACTTGAAAATCTAACATCAATACCTCCTACATTTAGGCTACCTTTACTAAAATCAATAATTACATTGTGAAATTCCATAAAATCGCGTCCCAATACTCCATCTGTGGTTAAAGGCAAATTGTCCAAACATACATAGCACGAGAAATCTCCTAAATTCGATTCATTCCCCAATGAAAAATTTAACTCAGTCGTACCTAGCATGTCAATTCCGTGTCCCGTTATTCCCGAAATACTAAAATCTCCTGACATAGGTTTAATTGCTTCCGAAATTACACAAGAATGTTTAATTATCGTAACAGGAGAACCGGTGTCTACTAACATCGTTATTGGTTTGTTTTTATTGAACAATTTAATAGAAAAAGGTGTTTCAAAAATGAGTCTCATATGCGGTATAATCTTATTTACAGTTGGGTCATAATTTTCGACAGACTTTATTGACCTATCGTAACCCTTTAATTCGAGTCTCCTGCGGTTCGGGTATTCACCGCAGGACGATATGCGTTTAAAGAGTTCGTCTCATTGTACCTGTTATTTGCGGGAATTTGCGGTGATCTAGTAACCTGCGGGGGCGATTGTCGGCCCGTATAATTGTTATCGTTTACATTACGTCGCGGTTCGTTTTGATAATCTCGCTGTTGGTAATAAAAATTTCTTCGGTCGCGGTTGTTTACCTTATCGGATGAATGACCCTCTTGAAAACTAACACGGCGTGGGAGGTCACGCCTTTGGTCGTAGTTCGGTTGCATTTTATTTGAAGGTAACCTACATTGTTTACTAATATGACCGGGTTTTCCGCAATTATAACAATTAAACACGGTTGTCTGTGCATTACAAAATTTCGCAAAATGACCTGACTTTCCGCATCTGTAACATAATCTAGTAGTCGTATCCACCGCTCCTATATTAATTCGATTTGGACGATTTCGGTTTGTAGCCTGATTTAATTCTTCAAATGATGCGATCTCTTCCGCTTTATCTAGAGTTAAATCCGTTTCACGCATAAGTAACGTTCCTACCATTTGACTTAATTCACGTTTCATTCCCACTTTAAATTGACTTAGTGCTAATTCATTAATTTTTATAATAACTCCCGGTAATTCTGCTGCTGTTACTTTCGCTTTGTCCTCCTCGATAATCTCATTCGCGATAGACTTTATACTGGTTACGTAAGACGACACGGATTCATCGTGTTTTTGGAACGCGCGCATTAATTTCCCTAGTGCTTCTCCCGGTAATTTTCGCGGGGTAAACTTTTTAATTAATTTTTCCCGTAATTCTACATATGTGACCTGATTACTCTGTAAGTTTGTTTCCGCCTTATAAAATTTATAAGCCTCTCCACTCAATCGATACCTAACAATATGAAGCATTTGTGTTTCATTCCAATTATCTAAGATCGCACGTTGCTCTAACCTTTCAAAATACAGTTTAACATTTTCTCGACCTGAAAAAGATTCTACCGTTCCTGCTAACATTCCTAAAGAAATCGGTGTAACCATCATTGGTGTTGTTAGAATAGAACCTTCAGCTTCGCCCGGAATTTCTGCTACGTTATCATCGGCGTTCATAGTGATTAAGATTTTTATTATTTTTAATGATAGTCACAAAATATTCACCTACTAACCCCTGCACGACAAAATTTATTACTTTATACGTACAAACAAAAGAATGATTGACAAAACATTAAAGAAAATTAACTCGAAATCTTTAAATTTTGAAACAGGAAATAGTAACAAAAACAAAATAAAAAAATAACAATTAGATTTTATTTCTACTTTTACATCAAATTGTGCCAACCCCACACCTGACACCAGTTTGTCACAAACTAGCTCTCGAGAACTTCTCGTTTCCCGTAGTGGGTTTCCTAGCTAGGTCCACGGAGCGGCTCGCGTACCCAACTGTCCACGCACTACCGTTTTCTTGATAGCTAGCAATGACTGAGTTAGGGTTTGGCACACTGCATTCGTTCACTTGAAAGCAAACGGCAGTAATTTGAAATTAAGAATAAAAATAGATTGAAAGAAAACGAAATTTCACTGCTAAAGAATAAGTTTGCTTTATTTTTGAACAAGAACGTATTATATTATATATAAAAAAAAACAACTGACAAAGGTTTTAAAAAGTAAAAATTACATGACATAAGCTATTCAACAACATCATTACGAAATTTGCCGAGGTGGTTAGCAGGTTCAATGAGAAATCGGAAGTTTAAGATTTTAATAACGCTTACCCGTTTGTTAAAGTAAAATATTCATCGAAGAAAGAGAATCCAATTCAACGAATTTTATAACTAAATTGCTATAAGTTCAAATCGCACGACTCGAATTTAAAAACACAACAAAAACTTTAATTTCCCGGTTTCGCCCGATGCTTTTCTGTTCCAATCCCGTAACCGACTCCCCGATTTTTTCTTCATTTCTCCCCTGCTCCATCTACTCTAACTGCCACCTCGGCACATTCCTGCCAGAACCGCCTACGTAGTATTTAGTCTGGACCCTCGGTTCTCAAGACGCAACTTCGTAATTAAATTACAAAGTTCTGCCTGTATTGCGTTTTATTATTTTTTTTTAATCGCTTTCGAATCCCAAAATGCGGTTTGTTACAGTACTAGTGAATCATGTTTTCGTGTAGTTATACAAAAATTCCAGCAAAAATATCCGGACACAAGAATATCTCATGTGGGGTTCGCAAACTGATGAAAAAAAATTTGGAAACGGGTTCTGTTTTATCCATAAAGAGACAGACAAAGAGACTAAATGAGGAAGACGCTGCTTTTCAGATAGCTTTTCAACAAATGACATTGTTTCTTCCCAGCATTGTCGTTATAGGAGCGATGTAAATCCAATTACCTTTAAATTTTATACGGTCAATGTACTTTCAGCAAGACAGTTGCCCAGCTTACCATTCACACATTGTGCCAAATGGTTAAATTTTTTTAAATGGTCCTATTTGATGGCCAGCACGTAGTCCTGATCTTACAATTATGGATTTTTATTTTTAGGGACGATTGAAACAATTTGTTTACAGTGAACCATAACAAGATGATGCAGAACTATTAAAACTAAGAATAATTAAAGCGATAGAATCTCTACCACTGGCGGAAATTCGTACTTCTTATAAAGAATTTAGAAGTCGTCTTCAAATGTGTGCCGAATTGGGAGGAATAACATAGTGTGATTTTCATAAATTCTCATAAATTTACATGTAAAATATTTTTTGTAATTCGCGACGGTAATGAAAGCTATAACAGTACTCAAACGGGTGCTGTAATGAGACTCCTTACAGCATCCGATGCTGTAATGAGATTTTAGTAACATTTTATGGAACCAGTTCATGTTGGTGACATTGGGTCATTAATTTTTCTAGTTGTCAATGTGACAATGTTTGTCCATGGATGTTTAAATACGTTCTTAGCATCGAATAGAAGGTCCACAATGATGAGGACATTGAACTCTGAGCAATTTCTCTTATTTTGGGAGGTGTACATGAAACATGTTTGTCAGGTGAATACATTTTGTGTTTTGACAGTTTCTAATTGTCAATTCAAATTTCTATTTTCAAGTGTTACGGTGTTACCAACTGCTACATACCTATTTTCCTACTTTGTCAAAATTTATTTTATTTTTGAGAAAAAAAAAGGATAGAAACGAGAATTACAAAAAATAGCATAAAAAACACGTTTCATAAGACTTAAAGCACTCATTCATTAAAAAACTCGTGGCTTCGCCACTCGTTTTTCAATTTGAATTCGTGCACTTCAAACGTGTCTTACGAAACTTGTTTTTTAATATACTATTATGCAATTGACCATATTTTAATTTGATTTGTCCGTATATTTTTCACTAACATAAGTTGTAACTTTTATTTTATTTTATTGGTTTCTATGGTTACATATTGTAAATTGAACTTGAAAAATTTTTAATTTAGGAAAAGTATAATTTTTTACACAAAAATGGGAATAAAAAACTTCTATAGTTAGAATATAAAGTTCGTGCGATTTAGTGGTTTGAGCATATCCGACGCATTATTTATGCTGCGATAAGTTTGAAAAAGCAGTAATATATTTTTTTTTCCTCTTTGTAACTCGATCCGGGGACATACTGTATAGCTGCAGCAAGAGCAGCACGAGCGATAGTGTATTTGAAGGGAATCTTACAAAAGTTAAATGAAGTGTATTGTTAACAGACAATCAAAGTTGGAATATACTACAAATGAAAATTTTCCAGATGTACTAACAAAGGTTGTGACTAAAGGTTAAGACAGATTAGAATACTTTAAGACGGGAATACGTTTAAAATAATTGTAGTTTAACTTTAATACCAAAATTGCGGGGGAGTGTTTAGGAACGTACCCAATCTGTAGGGACTTATGGACGTTTGAGTTTTTGGGGTTGGATAAAATGGATAGAGATAACAAAATGAATATGGTTCTTATTCAATAAGTCAAAGAACATCGCGTTCAACAACCGACCCAAAAATTTTAAAAACCCCCAAATTGTCGTAAAATTGACCAAAACGATGTGAGTGAAATATATCAAGAAGGAATCTAAACTTTAGCCGATCATCCGCGACCTCTCGTAACGAATAGGGAAAGTGAAAGGAGTAGGAATCTCGAATTCCGTTGCTAGAAACATACAAAACAATAAGAGAATAAATATATAACATAAATAAATAATTAAATTTTAATTAAAATTATTTAATAGAAACTAAGGTGATTAAGAGAAACGTAATAGAATGTTGTTTTGTTTTTAATTTATGTAGTTTATAGTAGATATTAGATTTTCGTTTCCGTTCAATGTTACAAAATATGTTTAAAAACAATATTTTATTTATTTTAAAACAAGGCAATATCAGAGTGAAGGTTTTTGAAATGAAATGTTTCTTTAATGTTGTTTTGTACCAAAACGTATCTTTTAGAATAAATGTTAGGTTAATATAAGTACGAAGGCTTTCACGGCCGGTGTGAATTAAACTAAAATTAGAACTAAAACTAGAACTAACTAAGTGAAGTCACTTCGAACCAGTTTCTGAAGAAGGTTGCAACATGGCATCCGAAACGTCAAACCTTTTATTAAAAGACGCACGGCGAAACCCGTGAAGTTGTGAAGTTTCTAGTGTTAGTTCTAATTTTAGTTTAATGTTAGGTTAATTTTTATTCTTAATTTATTCTCTTTCTTTTATGCTGTTCTTAATGTGTGCCGTTTCCGATTAGTAGGGTCTACTATTACGATGTTTTAACTCCAGGTCATTTTCTAATTGTACCTTTTAAGAAGAATGGTTGAAGATTTCTGGAAAAATTGGCAGAAATTTTAAACAATTATTCCGTTCTGCAAGCGACTAATCTTGTTGGTTTATTTTTTTTTATTTAGGGTAATTTTCTATTTATTTTTTTGTTACAGCAACGGAATCTGAAACAATCCCCATCTGTACATTACCGTCGTTACCACATTTACTTATTTTTATTAATTAGTTTAATTTTTCGTGTTGATTCAAATTTTAAAGTTTAATTGTTATTTTTTTCTTCTTCAATCTTTAGTTTTGTAAAGTAAATTTATTAGGAAATAATTTAGGGAATATTATTATATTATGTCATTCATGAACTTTTTTTTAATTCCGGTTTTGGAAAAATTTTAGCGGGAGGTCTTCCTCTTTATCACCAGACTTCGTAAAGAGAAGAAGCATGGGTGAATTTTTGCTAAGTTATTAGTTCGACATTCTGGAATTTTTGGGTGGGCTATTTTAGCATATCTATGTACGTAGTAGAGTGATCATCCACTGAAAATTTTGTTTTCTTAACTTAAATTTAAGAAAAACACTTCAGAACAAGTTCGAAGTGTTTCGCTTCGAACTTGTTTCTGAAGAAGGTTGCAACATGGCATTTCGTCAAGCATTTTTTCAAAAGACTAGTAGGTCTAGTGTTAGTTCTAGTTTTAGTTTAATTAACACCGGCCGTGAAAGCCTTCGTACTTATATTATCAACCTTTATTGGGAGGATATTAACAAACAAATCAAAGATCTTGAACGGTAAACGTGGCCCTTTTCATCGGACCTAAAACTAACGGAAAATACATACATATGTTACTTTGTATTCACTAATTTAGTGATATCGAAAGTGGAATTGGGAAGGACAGTCGGATTCCTGGATCGTCAGACGAGAAGCAGCCTTGGCCGTTTAGGGCGAAGGTGTTCAACGTTGTAATCCGTTAATCCCGCTAGGAGGGGATTGGGGTGGTTTTCGAGCCGCGTAAACTCGGTACTGGCCTTGTTACGAATGAATTCCTCGATGGTCGCCATCTGGGAATCATTGTGCAGTGTCACATTACTGACAAACCAAGGTGCATCAAATGCCACCCTTAGGACCTTGTTCTAAACAAGTTGGAGTTTTTGCACGTGCGAGTGCGCGGCGTAACCCCAGACGGAAGAGTCATCGTAGGAAGGATCTTGACAACTTACATGGATCGCACTTATATTACCTACTATTAACCCGGCGACAGTGTGTTGGGGTATCATATACCCCAGACGTCTTAAAATGCGCGCCATTCAATTCGATGTGTAAATGTTCCACCAGGGAACTCAATACCTTCCTTTAATAGCTTAAAGCATCTGTAGTAGGCAATATCTTACTCGATACCCCACCGCACAGGTAAGTGTTTATCAATATATATTGTGATGTTTATTTATTTTCTTTTACTTATGTATTGTGATAAAATTAACCATCGTTTAGTTCACCGAGAGAACATAACCTAGAAATTTTGACAGAGAGATTTTTTGTTGGTGGAAATCTTATCTAAAACCGTTTAGTTTGCTTCCAAAAGTATCAATTAATATAGTCCAGCTCCTAAAGCACATTTTTCATCCATCCTTTGATGTTTTAACGTTATTTTGAGGAGGAAATCCTTGATTTAAAATTGAATTTTTCTAACTTTGCTCATTGATGAAATTTGGCGTGTACTCCAATGTATGTCTGAAAACAAGAAAAGACAACGTTGAATATGAAGTTTTATTACGATTAATAAAGGAATAAGGGAGAAATCAACGGAAAAAAATTTAATTTTGAAGGTTAGTTCCGAAAAAATACGAGAGATGACGCTAGTTTCGATGCAAGAATTTTGAATTTTGAAAAAGGCGCGAACCTAAGAACCAATCAGAAACGAGGAAGAAACAGTTGGAGTGCCGGGGTATATAAAGAAATCGCGAACAGGCAGCGAGAGAGTCGTCGTCTGACCAGCGTCGAATCCACGTCGTCAGAAAAAAAAAATTTTTAATCTCCGAGAGAGATAACCTTTAAAATTAAAATAATTTTATAAAGCCAATTTAACCAACGATATAAAAAAAGAATCAACCTACAACTTATTCCGAGAACTCCTGAAACGTCTTCGAGATCATCCGAAGAACAGCAGTCCAATTTTCCATCAGAAGAATCCTGTAGACAATCCCGTATAATCCGTAAGAGAGACCGGAAACTACGAGGAATCCTGTAACCAATCCAGAAAACTAGTTCGTGCTCCGAAACCAAGAAACAATCCATTATCCTGATACCACATTGAATTCCAATCCTTTCTTTTTCGCAGTGAGTTGGATGATAATTTATTTTTCTTATTTAACATAACCTACAAAAGGAAAATCAACGAATCAAACTCAAAAGACACCTCACAAGAGTTTCCTTATAATTTTATCAATATTTACTTGTGGGTAAAGATTTTTCAGTTTGTCTTGTATAACTTTCTTTTATTTAACACTATTTTTCCAACGAGTTTGATTTCGATTTAAGGCGTCAGCCATTTGTTATTTCTAAGAACGGATATAACGAGTTTTTATCCTGCTCTCTCTCTCTCTCTCTCTCTCGAAAGAATAAACGTGTTCTCTCTCAGATCGATGTTTCAGTCGATTATCGCAGTTTTCTATTTTATTTAAAAGTTACCTCTAGTCAATAGGCATTGTTGATAAAGTAAATTTAGAAAAACAATTTTATTTTCGTTATCCATAAAACGTGTTAATTTTGTTTGTTTAATTAAAAGAATTTTTTGTCGAACCTTATTATTTTTTTTTTGAACCTGAACTTGCCCGAAACCCTGAGTTTAACAAGAGTCTCATAGCTAAAGAAACCCCAATATATAATATGTAATCAATCAAAACACTACAGTATTTGACAAATTTGCATAAACAGAAGTGGAAAATGACTGACTGCAGCTTCGACACGGTTAACATTTTTCTGCTAAAATCTATACAGACTCTGAATACAAATGTCGATATAACATTTCACAAGTAATTTGTTTTCGCCTTCAGTTTTATGGCAGGCCATTATGAACAAGAATAGGCACGATTATTAGCTCTCTGGGAAGAGGTTGAAGAAGCCGAAAATCCCATTGGCTCCGAAAGTGAAGACGAATCTGATTTTGTATGTGACAGTAATCATAACTCTGATGGTGAGGAGGATGCGAAGAAGTAACTGAAAGTGAAATACCAAAAATCTGTCGAAAATATTTAGGCAAGGATGGTACAACATGGGCTTCACAAGATTTTCCCAAGAATGTTCGCACGCGTACAGAGAATATAATCACACACCTACCAGGCATAAAAAGTACAACCAAGAATGCTAAAACACCAATTGAATGTTTCAATCAGTTTATAATTTCTGATATGGTGGACGATATTGTGATGTGCACCAATATAAAAATACGACAGAAATCTGTTTGCTACGATGAAAATCATCAATACGTTGTACGGGATACGAATGCAACAGAAATAAGAGCTTTATTCGAACTTCTCTATCTGGCAGTAGTTTTCAAAAGTTCTGGGCTAAACCTTGAGGAGCTTTGGTCGACAGATGGAGCTGGGATAAGTTAATTCAGAGAAACAATGTCTTTGCAACGGTTCATTTTCGTGCTGTCTTGCTTACGCTTTGACAACATAAATAATCGTGCGGAAAGGAAAAATATTGACAAGATGACAGCAGTGAGGGCATTATTTGAGAAATTCGTTGAGAATAGCCAGGATTCGTTTACTCCAAGCGAATATCTCACCATTGACGAAAAGTTAGAAGTATTCAGGGGTCGCTGTGCTTTTCGTCAATATATGCCCAAAAAGCCAGCACGACGTTATGGTTTGAAAATATTTGCACTTGTAGATGCAAAATCATACTTTATTTATACGACAAATACGACAGAACTTCGATCGTTTCTAGGAGCTATTTCATATTATGGAAAGTTTATTCCAAATCTTTATGTTAGATGTACACCTCTATATGAACTTTTAAAAAAAGGACAACATTGGATTTGGTCTAAAGAGAACAAAAAAGTTTTTGAAGATTTAAAATTAATTCTGTCTTCATCCGATACTCTTATTCATTATAACCCTCAATGGCGAATAATAATCACGAGCGATGCGAGTGACAGAGGAGCAGGTGCGGTTCTTTTTCATGAATGCCCTGATAGAAAATTACGTCCAATTGCATATGCGTTAAGAAAATTTACAGATGTTGAAAAAAGATATGCTACGATAGACAAAGAGGCATTGGCGATTATTTTCGCCGTCACAACATTTCACCAGTATATCTATGGTCGTAAGTTTTCAATATTCACTGATCATAGACCGCTTGAAAGGATTTTTGGTGAAAATCGTCAAACACCGAAAATAGCGAGTAACCGACTTTTACGATGGGCGATTATTTTGAACAGTTACGATTACTCAATCATTTACCAGAAAGGAAAAGACAACGCACCCACAGATGTTTTATCACGTCTACCTACTAATAATGACGAACCTTCTGAAATAGAAAATATAGGTGGGCCAAAACGAGGTCGTCTATTACGATTAAGACTACGACATCTTGCTGTGAAAAAGCGGAAATTAAAAGATGACACTAGTAAGGATGCTACATTTGAGAAAATATCTAGATTTGTTTACCAACATTGGCCAGAAAAGAAAGAGATTCCAACTGATTTACATTCTTTTTTCGAAAAGAGGGAAGAACTGTCAATAGAAGAAGGATTACTTAAGAAGGATCGGTGAAAGCAACGACCCCTGAGGGACGCCAGCAGTTAGGATTCGCTCTGTCGAACGCGTACCGTTCAATTTGATGCGCGCCTTCCCACCGCCAAGATAGGACGCAATCAATTGAACCAACGCCAGGGGCACGCCCGCTTCTAGCATTTTGAACAAAAGTCCTTCATGCCATACTTTGTCGAACGCCTGGGCAACATCGAAAAGCGCCGCACAAGTGCTTTGCTTTCGATTGAAGCCTTCGGTTATGTATTCGACAAGTCGCAATACCTGGTGTACGGTGGAATGTTTGGGTCAGGAACCAAACTGTTCGTCCTGAACGAGCTTAAGATCTTGAATTGATCTTTGTAGCCTCGTCTGGACGATCCTCTCGCATACCTTGCCGAGACAAGAAAGCAAACTGATGGGCCTGTAGCTTTGCGGGAACGTTAGGTTCGCCCCGGGTTTCGGTAACACGACAACGTCCGAGCATTTCCACTTGGTAGGGAAATGCCAGGATTCGTTTACTCCAAGCGAATATCTCACCATTGATGAAAAGTTAGAAGCATTCAGGGGTCGCTGTGCTTTTCGTCAATACATGCCCAAAAAGCCAGCACGTTATGGTTTGAAAATATTTACACTTGTAGATGCAAAATCATACTTTGTTCCCAACTTAGAATTGTACGTGGGACTGCAACCTGATGGTCCATTCAAGTTGAGCAATAAGCCAAACGATGTGGTTCTTAGACTTATAGCTCCAATTTCCGGCACAAAACGAAATGTAACGTTTGATAATTGGTTCAGCAATTATGATCTGATGCTAACACTGCTGAGACAACACAGAATTACACCCGTCGGGACGGTTAGGAAGAACAAACGGCAAATACCCGAGAGCTTCATTTTCAAGTAGTGAAAAACAGACCAGACCATTCCAGCAAATTTGATTTTCAAAAAGGTATCACTTTAGTTTCCAAAAAGGTAAAGTTGTACTTCTTATGTCTACTTTACACCATACTCCAGATATTGATGAAACTACTGGGGATAAAAGAAAACCGGAAGTAGTTTCGTTTTATAATGCTACAAAAGGTGGCGTAGATGTCGTTGATGAGCTGTCGGCGAGCTACGATGTACCTCGCAATAGTAAAAGATGGAAAACATTGGCCATACAACTGTTGACGGAGCACAAAGCAATCAGAGCTCTGCATAAAAGGCTCCCACGTGAATTGCTACTCCCCAGGCCAGTAGACGAAATGAACGTTTATGAACCACCGGGGAAACGACATAAACTATCTAGAAGATGCGAATTTTATCCTAGGAAAAGTGACAGAAAAACATTTTATAGATGTGCAAAGTGTAAAAAAGCTGTTTGTTTAGAACATTCTGTGGTATCGTGTGATGACTGTATGACTGCTCGGGCATGAATAAAGGAAATCAGTTTCTGCTTTCTATTTTCCAATATTTCATCTTTCTTTTTAACTACTTATCAATATTTCTTTAGCTAACAATAAGTTTCTTTTAGTTACAAAAATTAATAGTCAATGATTTACTGCGTTATTTTTTGACAACTAGTCACTATGAACTGAAAATATATATCCTTATCAAGATATACTACAGTGAATAAAAGTTACTTAAAATATACACAAAAACCAGAATTTTTATTTATTCTGTCAATTTATTTTAGTGTATGTCATACCCCACCACAAAGGTTGTATGCAAAAAACCCACCACACTGTCGCCGGGTTAACTTAAAAATAAATAATAAATTTTTCTAACTACCGAGTGACATAACCTAAAAACTTAACCGCGTGCGTCGCTTGACATCTCGTCAAGCTGACCCCGGTTTCTTTTTATAAAGGTTAAATACCCAATTGGGCACAATGAGCTCTTCTAAGAGCAAAAATCCTACCCCACTCGCTAGTGGTACGCCCTCAGGGGCCGATGAGCCGCCGCCGCCGGCAAGGTCGGACGACGCGCAGGACTTCACCGAGGTCCGCCGTCGTAACCGCCGCCATCGCGGTCCGCGCCATCGGTCTCGCGGCGCAGAGACTAGAGAGACAATGAGTCGGAGGTTCGCTAGGGAAGAGGAGGCCGGTACGGCCCCCACCCACAGCGGCTCCAGACGCGAAAGCGGCCGAGCACGGCCGAAAACCCACGACGGGTCGAGAGCGCGACCGCCGCAATCGACTAGTGGCGTGGCTGTCCCGAAAAGAGTACGACCGCCGCAATCCAGCGGACAGGGCGACTCAAGGGCGCGGCCGCCGCAGTCGAGAGGACAGGTCGACGCCCGAACCCGGGGTGAGGCTGGTGCGGGTCCCAAAAGGCTGAGATCCGCCAACTCTTCTGAACCTTCTATGAAGGTGACGAAGAGGCCGAGGCAGGACAAGCCCCAGGGGAAAGCGGCTCGCAAGACGACCGACTATAAGGATGCGCTTCTAGGGCATCTTAAAGTCGCGATTATCAACGGCCTCAACCAAGTCGGTAAACTTACCGAAGAGGAAGCTGATACCATAAAAGACAATTTGGTGCAGGCGCTCGCTCGAGACATCTGCATCAACATTGATAAACCTGAAGAGGAGGCACCGACGCCGACCTTTTCAGCCATGACTTATACAGGTCAGGTCCTAAAGATCGCCTGTAATAATGATCATTCGTTGGAATGGTTAAAGGCGGAGGTTAACTCGCTCCCACCCCTTGAAGGGGTAAGGTTGAGCGTGGTAAAAGACTCCGAACTTCCGGCCTTATCCAGAGTCCAACTCTGGATCCCGGACAATGGAGTTGAAGTCAAGGGTAAAGAACGTACCCTAGCTATCCTGATTGGACAGAATAAGCACCTCGACATCCGTAATTGGTGCCTTTTCCGCTTCGAGGTGAGAGAGGACCGTGAAGGTCGACTCCTCGTCTTTGGAGTTGGTCAAAGGGACGCCGATTGGTTGAGGGAAAACAAAGGTAGAATATGCTACCTCTTTAATACGCTCACGGCCAAAGTCAGTAGACTCAAGGACCCGGTAGCTGAAGACCCAGTCACAACTGGGACCCAAAAAGCTGTGGAGGAAATGGATGCCGCTGAGGCACCGTCCGCCAAGGAAGACGACGTCACAATCGTCAACTTGGCACCTTCAACGCCAGGCTCTCTAGCCCTCTCTGAGGTGGCTGATGAGTCCATTTTGGATTCGCCACCTGCAGACATGGTCGCTGATATTGACACCTCGACGCCAAAATGATGGGACTACGCAGAGGTGATGTACCAGAGGAGGGGGACGATCTGACGGTGGTTCAGTGCAACCTGCATCATAGCAGGGTTGCAACTGCCACCCTTTGTCGTCACCTCGATATGATGAGTAACGTTATCGCACTGATCCAAGAACCCTGGGTTAATAAATCCAGGGTCTGCGGACTCAGTGGTTTAAGCGGTTCTATTTTCAGCTGCCCCAGGGAAGGGAAGATTCGAACCGCCATTTACGTACCTAAACATGTGCGGAGCTATCTGATGCCCCAATTCACGGACACAGATGCGACGACCGTTAGGATACGTTCTACTGTCAACCGGAAGGAAACAGACATTCTGCTGACATCTGTTTATCTCCCCATTGAGGACCTGCCACCATCCGAAGGATTGGTGCGACTGGTTGAAGCCGCTAGGGTAGGTAAATGGAATCTTGTCATCGGCTGCGATTCAAACGCTCACTCAACGGCTTGGGGTAGTGCGAATGACAACACTAGAGGTAAGGCCCTCTTAGACTTTATTTATTGCAGTAATTTAGACATACTAAACCGAGGCACTGAACCGACCTTTGTAACTGCGAAAGGTCAGTCGGTAATTGATATCACTCTAGCCTCCTTTAATATTTCACAATCAATCCACAACTGGAGGGTTTCCGACGTTGTTTCAATGTCGGACCACAGGTGGATTACTTTTGATCTTGGAAACACTAAGATCGTAAACAAACTGAGTCGCAATCCCAGAAGGACGGACGTGGATAAGTTCAGGTCTACACTATCTGGGTTATTGACTAGACTCGGTCGACGAAAACCAGTGGACAGCTGCGAGCTAGAGAACTATTCAAAGTCTCTACACAATTCCTTGATCCTTGCCTATAAAAAGGCTTGTCCCCTCCGTAGGGAGCAGGTATCTGGGCGCGCTACCATCTGGTGGTGCCCCGAGCTTGCCTCACTGAAACGAGAGGTGCGGACTGCCTTCAACAAAGCTAAGGACTCCAGGATCGACTCTGACTGGCACCTCTACAAGAGGAAGCTGTCAGCTTTTAAAAAAACCATTCGTCGAAAAAAGCGAGAAGCATGGAAGAACTTTTGCGAGGAAATTACTTCCTCTGCAGAGGTCTCCCGCCTAAAAAAGGTGCTTGCTTCGAGCCCTGTTCAACGTATTGGCATACTAAAGAAGGAAGACGGTTCTTATACCGACAACCTTCAAGACAGTTTACAGCTTTTAATGACTGTTCATTTCTCAGGTTCGGACAACTTTAACGATGTCCAACAAGAGAAAATTCACGTACCTACCGCTGATGAATGGCTTCTGGCCAAAGTCATCTGCAAGAAGGAGAAAATACGGTGGGCTGTGAATACGTTCTCGCCGTTCAAAACTCCAGGACCGGACGGGATATCACCGGCCCTCTTACAATGGGGACTGGATGACCTGCTACCGCACCTGAAGAGTATTTTCCAGGGATGCCTGGCGTTCCGCTATGTACCGGGAGGTTGGCGTGAAGTCACGGTCAACTTTATACCTAAACCGGGTAAGCAAGATTACTTCCTTCCGAAGTCCTATAGACCAATTAGCCTCTCCTCCTTTCTATTGAAAACGTTGGAGAGGCTTTGCGATCGTTACATTAGAGACTCTTGTCTGCGCAGCAGGCCACTAGACTCTAATCAACATGCTTACACCCAGGGAAAGTCCACGCTGACGGCTCTTCACTCAGTGATCAGTTTCGTCGGTGGTGCGCTGGACCACAAAGAGTCCGCCCTCGGGGTTTTTATTGACGTGGAAGGAGCTTTTGATAAAACTACCTTCTCCGGAATTAACGACGCCTTGCTAGAGCATAACGTTCCTCTGGCCCTGTGCGGCTGGATTGAGAGCACTCTAAGACAAAGGGTCGTCAAACTAAGAGCTGGCCAAGCCACTCTTCAAGGGGCTGTTACTAGAGGCTGTCCGCAAGGGGGGGTACTTTCTCCACTTTTGTGGAATCTCACCCTCGATAGCCTCATGAAACGCCTAAAACTAGCCGGTTTTAAAACCGTTGGCTACGCAGATGACCTGACAATCCTCATTAGAGGCAAGTACGCTAACGTACTCCTCGATAGGATGCAGGAAGCACTCAATCTAATTGAGAACTGGTGTAATAAACAATGCCTTTCCGTCAATCCCAAGAAGACAGAAATGGTTCTTTTTACACGCAAGCGCAACATTGGCAATCCTAGATTGCCAACGCTCGCTAAAACTCCACTTAAACTGTCTACTGAAGTTAAGTACTTGGGCTTAATAATAGACAGTAAACTAACGTGGAAATCCCACCTAGACAATAGAGTTAATAAAGCTTGTGTCGCCTTCGGCCAGTGCCGGAGGGCTGTCGGGAGGACTTGGGGTCTGTCTCCCAAGATAGCCCTGTGGATTTACACCGCCGTTGTTCGACCAATGCTAACGTACGGTGCGGTGGTATGGTGGACTAGAACTTCTAGGTCTACCGCCACCACTGCACTTAATAGAATACAGAGACTCGCGTGTCTATATGTTACAGGTGCGCTGCGATCAACCCCCACCGCGGCCATGGAAATCATGTTAAATTTACCACCACTCAACCTACATATTCAGGAAGTGGCGTTGGTAACCATGAAAAGACTACAATCAGTAGGAACTATGAAGGATGAGGACGCTGGCAGCAGTTCAACACTCTGGAGGGAAGCAGTGTTAGACACACCCCTACTCGAGTGTAAGACTGATCACAGACCAGCAAAATATGTTTTCTCAAAGAAGTACCTCACCCACGTCAGTCCCACAGTAGTAGATGAACGAAGAACTTTTAAGATCTACACTGATGGTTCAAAAGGACGAAATGGTGCAGGCGCCGGGGTATTCTCTCACGATCCCCCGATTCGCCTCTCGGAACCTTTAGGGTCTAGCACCACCGTCATACAAGCGGAACTAACTGCTATTAAACTTGCTGCCGACTGCATTGTTGAATCCAACAAGCGGGGTAAGTGCTTCACTATTTTCACAGACAGTAAACAATCTCTTTTAGCTCTAAGCAGAGTTATTATAACGTCTGCAGTAGTAATGGATTGTCACAAAGCACTGGAGGAGGCCGCGAAATACAATCGTGTCAGAATCCAGTGGGTTAAGGGGCATTCCGGCTCCAAGGGTAACAACCACGCTGACAGGCTTGCCAAACGTGCTGCCGGTAGAGCGCCCTGTGCACCCGAGCCGATAATTACCCCCTCTTTAGCTACTCACATCGAGTTAATCAAGCGCATTACCCACAAAAAATTTTTAAACGGGTGGGACCGTACCCCGGGCTGTCATCTCGCCAAGGAATTGTTAAAATATCCTTCAGCCGCAACAGCCCAGTTCTTCGTAGGGCTCGGTAAAAGTGCCCTTCGCACTGCCACAGGTCTCCTCACGGGACACTGTAAGGTAAACAAGCACCTTCAAAACATGAAGCTTGCTGACTCCCCTCTCTGTCGAGCCTGTGAACAGGATGACGAGACGGTTAAACACATCTTGTGTGACTGCCCCTCTCTGACCGACCTCAGAATGAGGACCTTCGGGGAGGAATGGCCGACCACAGATGACATCAGGAATGCACCTCTAGGAGCCGTCCTAGCCTTTGGTAAATCCTTAGGCTGGTTGATGTGACCAGAGTGTGTAATGGGAGGATGCACAAGGGGCCCAATGGGGCCTAAGTGTGGCGTGCGGTTTTGCATGCACTCCCCAATCCATACATACATACTTAAAAATATTGTAAATTGCGATAATATTCTTTATTCAGATACTAATTTTTGGTTCTGAAAAGAACCGGTCGTTGTTTGGTAGGGAGGGGGGATGTTTATTTCGCCATTTATTTGGAACTTGTGTACTTAGTAACAGCCTTGGTGCCTTCGCTTACAGCGTGCTTCGCCAATTCTCCAGGTAACAGAAGTCTGACGGCAGTCTGGATTTCTCGACTGGTGATCGTTGATCTTTTGTTGTAATGAGCCAAACGGGATGCTTCAGCGGCTATCCTCTCGAAGATATCGTTCACAAAACTGTTCATTATACTCATAGCTTTGCTCGAAATACCGGTATCAGGATGAACTTGTTTCAATACCTTGTAAATATAAATAGCGTAGCTTTCCTTCCTCTTGCGTTTCTTCTTCTTATCGGTTTTCGATATATTTTTCTGCGCTTTACCCGCCTTTTTGGCTGCTTTCCCACTAGTTTTCGGTGGCATTGTTGTTGTTCGTTGATTAGTTAATAAAACTTATCGGTGACAAGATTTTCGACAGTACACAGCGTAGTACACTGCAGTAAGTATACAGTGTTATAAAAATGGCCTGTCTTTACCGTTTATAAAGTGGTAGCGTCGTATCAGTAGGTGACGCCTCCCGTTGCTACCGCTTGGCTGACGGCCGCTATTGGTCGAACCGTCGGCGCAGTTAGGTATATGTATTTGAAAAACCTGTATTTCGCTCTGAATTGATACGTTTTGTTGAAGTTTTCGGCACGCTACCAAGTCAACTAAGCCATGTCGGGTCGAGGAAAAGGTGGAAAAGTTAAAGGAAAAGCAAAATCCAGATCCAGTCGTGCAGGATTACAATTTCCTGTTGGTCGTATTCATCGATTGTTGAGGAAGGGCAATTACGCGGAACGCGTAGGAGCTGGAGCTCCCGTATATTTAGCGGCCGTAATGGAGTATTTGGCAGCCGAAGTTCTCGAGTTGGCCGGTAACGCTGCGAGAGACAACAAAAAGACTCGTATCATCCCTAGACATTTACAACTGGCCATACGTAACGACGAAGAATTGAATAAATTACTGTCGGGCGTGACGATTGCTCAAGGAGGTGTGCTTCCGAACATTCAAGCTGTTTTGTTACCTAAGAAGACCGAGAAAAAACCTTAATTTAATTACAACTTGGTCACACCATATTAACAAAACGGCCCTTCTCAGGGCCACAAAAAATATAGTCGAATAATGAACTATCGATGTCTGCGGTTGTGTAAATGTATCATTTTCTTTTTTATACATATTCTTTCAAGTAGCATACGTATACGTATGTATGTATGTATGTATATTTTAAACATGACCTGTAATATCAAGGTATTAATACGAATCACATTTTTTGTTGAATTTTATAAAAATCATCGTGTCGCTAAAAAATCAACGAAAAGTGAAAAACTTACCTTAAAGTAAAAAATAACTTTCGATTTTTAAAGTTTCCATGTGACGTCATCAACAATGATAACGATGTATTTTCACAGCACCACGGTTAGCACTGGTCCTATTAATTGTTTTTGCCACATCCCGCACACAACACCAATAAAACCAATAAGTAAAAATGAAACTTGTTGATACTATAACGCATATTTTCGTGTGAAATACCCTTGTTCTTTTGGTTACAATAACTAAAACGTCTTTATTTACCATCTACCTGCTTGCTCGTGTGGATCTGAATGTTAAAGTTTTTTTTTTTTTTTCGACGGTCCCTCCAACCCGACTTTTTCAGGTAGATGGTAAACAACGACATTTTAGTCGTTGT
The DNA here is from genome assembly GCF_036711975.1 of Onthophagus taurus. Taxonomy (NCBI): domain Eukaryota; kingdom Metazoa; phylum Arthropoda; class Insecta; order Coleoptera; family Scarabaeidae; genus Onthophagus; species Onthophagus taurus. Next base: position 27,560,076 of record NC_091972.1, on the reverse strand, counting down.
GCGTCGAAAACCTAAGAAACAAGGGTATTTCACCCGAAAATATGCGTTAACAAATTGTTAATTCTTTCATACATTTTATCGGATTAATGTTATGTTGGTATATCGGCTGTGAAAATAGAAAAGGATAGGATTGATATTACCGGTGGGTTAAAGTTATTTTTCGGTAAGTTTTATACCTTGCCGTACTTTTTTTTAATTTGTAACGGCTTATTTGAGTGATTTCTCATCGACGATTCTTGAATTATACCTTTTTTATTCTTTGCGTTTTAATCCATCGTCACTAACTAACTGGGTTTCTAAAGCATGACTTGGCGCATTATCGATTAATAACAACGCTTTTCCAGGTAAGTTATTCTCTTGAGAATATTTTCTCACCTCTGGCACAAAACATTTCGTGAACCACTCCTTAAAAAGTATCGAGGTCATCCACGCGTTTGAAGTTGATCTGTAGATGACTGGTATTTCTTTGTTTTTGAAGGCACGTGGATTCTTAGCTTTACCAATAACGTGCAATTTTAATTTACGGTCTCCTTCTGTGTTGGCATTGGTGCTGTTTTTCGTGGAATCCCACCAAAGTTCTATCTGGAAGAAGCTTATAAAATAAAGCTGACTCGTCTGCGTTATATACATATTTGATTAGGGCATAAGTATTCTTTTCTAATGTGTAGAGCCAATTTTTTTTTAAAGGTGCAATTGCTTGAAAATTGTTAGAAAGCTTCTCGCCAGTAATTTTAAAATTTCTCAGGCTATATCTTTTTCTAAATTTTGCCATCCAACCTCTACTAGCACGAAAATCATCCTTTCCATAATGTTTCCGGTAAAACACCTTAGCCTGGTCAGCTAAATATTCACATGAAACAGTACAATGACGATATCTTTTTTTATTTTAAAAACTATTATCCATTTTTGGAAATTCCCCATCTTCAAAGTTTTCCTCTTCCCAGTACCATGGGAAGAGGTACTCAAATTGTGTATTATTCGAATGTAAACAATAATTTGGTACTCTAAATACTGTTTAAGTGCTTTTTCTTTTTTTTAAGGCGTAAATTCTTTTTTTTTTATTTCAAATTTATATTCTTAAAGTCTAAACAATTAACAATTATTAATTTTTTTTTTAAATCAGTCAAGTATAAGTAAATTTATATTCTTTACTACATTATTTTGTTGAATTTCAAATAAAATAAAAAAAGAAGTGCGGCCCCCTGGACCTACATAGTTCGTAGGAGGGCCTATCATAAATCACGTCGAGGTACTTTTTCGGGGTGATAATTAGTGCCACTACTGTTTCTGAGAGTCATAAAAACCACCAGAAATATCAGAAACTATAACAGACAGGCTGCACAATTGGAAATGAAATATGTGCAAGCGCCAAAGGACGTGAACCGTTCTTGGTCGGGACCAGGTACACGAACTTGTCCGACCGACGGTCGTTAGAACCACAGAATAACATAATATTCTGTGGTTGGAACGCTTGACAAAACGTCGCGGATCATCCTTTTTAAGGCAGCAGCGCACTTTTTAACTGTGCAGGCTTGTGACCGTCAAAAGTCTAAAGCGTGGTTGGAACGAACCTAATATACATACATACATATTACGTATGTATGTAATTGTCCGGATTGTATGTGAAAATATTCCTTAACTTTCATAAATATAGTGGTTCTGAAAAGAACCGGGTGGTCGTGTTGAATACAGAACAGTCGTCGTCAAAATTAAAATAGGTACATAATTTAAATTTCTTAACCCCCAAAGCCGTAGAGAGTACGACCTTGCCGCTTAAGGGCGTAAACGACGTCCATAGCAGTAACGGTTTTCCTTTTTGCGTGTTCAGTGTATGTGACAGCGTCGCGAATAACGTTCTCAAGGAAAACCTTTAAAACTCCTCGAGTTTCTTCGTAAATTAATCCTGAAATACGCTTTACACCGCCGCGACGGGCAAGACGTCTGATAGCTGGTTTGGTGATGCCCTGGATGTTGTCACGGAGTACTTTGCGATGACGTTTGGCGCCTCCTTTTCCAAGACCTTTTCCTCCCTTTCCACGGCCAGTCATTTTTCTTTTTATGTATGTATAACGACGACGAACTAACAAGCACCGACAGCGGACTATCGTTTTCGGGACTTTTCGCGCGCTTATATGGTGGCGCAATGGACACGCCTGCCGATTCTACGGCTCGACCAATCCGATGCAAGTCACGTACACGGGTATAAAGTAGCCTTCAACCGAGCGATCTCTCAGTTTACTTTGACTAACTATATCTTTGTTGTCGTACGGTACGTATCTCGTTAATAATAAACTAAAATGGCTCGTACGAAACAAACTGCTCGGAAATCTACCGGAGGTAAAGCGCCACGTAAACAACTCGCAACTAAAGCGGCAAGGAAAAGCGCCCCCGCCACTGGTGGTGTCAAGAAACCGCATCGTTACAGACCTGGAACCGTAGCTCTTCGAGAAATTCGTCGTTACCAGAAAAGTACCGAACTTCTGATTAGAAAGTTGCCCTTCCAACGTTTGGTTAGAGAAATTGCCCAAGATTTCAAAACCGACTTGCGATTTCAAAGCAGCGCCGTTATGGCTTTGCAAGAGGCGAGCGAAGCTTACTTGGTCGGACTTTTCGAAGATACGAACTTGTGTGCAATTCATGCAAAACGAGTAACCATCATGCCGAAAGACATTCAGCTTGCTAGGCGCATTCGCGGCGAAAGAGCCTAATTTGCATCAATCAACCAAACCTTCCCAACAAGACCGGTTCTTTTCAGAACCAATCACTTGTTTTATGAAAAAGAATTTTCGTTTTGCTTCCCTTCAATCGGTGTTTATTATGAAAGCAAAAATGCTCTTTCAGTATGGACTTCGGATAATGTGCATTTTCTAATTTCTAAACGTAATAGCGTGTAAAATTTTCAATGTGAACTTAAGATGTGATTTAATCAAAAAAAAATTAAGTTCTTTTTTAATTTATATAAAATAAATTCAATTATTTCATATAAGATTTTAGTAATTAAAAAAAAGATTATGATGTTTAAATAATTTAAACTTAATTTGCTTCCATATGCATTCAAATATTGATGATCACAACGAAAGCTTCCGTACGAATTAAATTTTAAAACTTGTACAATAAAAGTTAAAGAAGATGAAGGTGTATCTTCTTTAAGGTAATCAAAAACTTGTTGGGATTGATAAAGAAATATAAGGAATCCGAACTGTAACATTTATTTCCAAATTGAACGTTTTTGGGATTTATAAAAAAAGTAAATACAAGAAAAGACGTAAATTTTACACACACCGACTACCTTAGATTCTTAATTCCATTCTTAAACTGTCTTAATTCCCTAGACGCGTATGTTCTTGCAAACAGACTACTGTAGTTTGATCTCGTATTAGTGCCATTCAATGTTTGGATATTTATTAAAAATGAGTATAAGAAACCGCCAAATTTCACAAAGGATTCGAGATTTGATTGTTAGTTTATGAAAAGATAGGATATCACTAGGTGAAATTAGCCAAATTGTAAAAAAAGCTCGTTCGTCAGTGCAGTACATTACACATTTCTAAAGACGATGAATTTTGGAAATTAACCACTTAAGGCATGCCTTATTTATTTAAATCATCGACTTTTTTAGATATAACAAGAGCGCCCGTATCAGACACGGGCACGTGAAAATCTGCCGGTGTCAGTCGCCCGTGTCACACACCATGCCTTAAGTTGTTACGTGATTTTTAGTGATGAAACTTGAAAAAATTGATTTATTTAATTGTGATTCGCGCACCAAAATTTGGCGAAAACGTAACGAAGCATTCAAAACGAGAAAATTTGTGCCCAACAGTAAAATATAGAGGTGGTAGTGCTATGTTGTGGGTGTACATATATGTCAGCTGCTCGTGCAGGCAATACGACATTTATAAATGGTATCATGGATAAACGATATTACCTTGATATTTAAAAAATAATTGATTAGAAAGTGCTAGAAATTTTTGGATAGCGAGATCATTTACTTTTTAACAAGACAATAATCCCAAGGACACGGCAGAAATCGTGCGCTTCTGGTTGCTTTATAATGTTCCCCGACACCCCGCTTCGGAGGGTAAAGTTTGGGGAATAATTTTGCTTCAAAAGTGGCCCTCCTGAGAAACAAACTTGACGTGTTTCAGGCCTTCAGCTCGTTTTCAATGGGCCACTCTGTATATAAATATATTTCTATATATTATAAATACTATAGTAGATTTTTTGAAATTGGCTATCACCAATTAATCCGTGGGTTGTATAAGGGAGGTGGTCTTAGGTGGCAGATATGTCATCGTAATCCATCCAACTTCTGCTCCTAAATCTGGTGAATGTGCCGATGGGTTATCGAGAACGACAACACATCGCGAGTTACCCATGCCTTAGCGTTACAGCGCCACATCACTGGTAAACTATCTTTGCACACATTGAAAGACTTTTGGTGGTCTTTTGCGCTTTTGATGTTGCTTTGGGTGACGTAACAGGGGGGTTCGTCTCGTTTCTTTCGTCAATCGGAGTCATTTTCGCCTTGGCTGTTGTGCTCTTTTCGCGGAGGATTTCGCCGGTCATAATGTCGCCCACGCTCCCTTGCTCTTGGTTTGGATAAGAGCACCCCAAACAATGGCAGCGTTGAAGAATTTTCTTAATAAACGGTGTACTTTTTGATAGAACCGCCGCGCTCACCTAGATTCTTAATAGCGCCGTTAACCATTTCTGATGTCGGTGGTTTCGACTTCTGAATCTTCGCCTTTTTCGTTAACAGCTCCGTAGCTTTGGCCTTTAATGGTGTGTAACGACAATATGACAGCGGTAGAGTGGTTGATAATGAGTAAAAGAAGAAGTGTGGAGGTGAATGATGTTGTGAAAGTATTTAAGAGGGCGAAGAAAATGGGTAAGATAGTGGAATTGGGATGAGAGTTTAGAGATGATGTAGGGATGAGGAGAGCGGGTAAGACGGTAAGAGTCAAGGGAGTAAGTGTAGAGTGTGGCCATGTTCGGTAAGGGCATTCCGCTGATGACGGAGCATGGTCCATTCAATGTATCTTTGAGAGGGATATGAACGGGATGTGTCTGTGTGAGGTGAGTGAGGACACCCTGCAGCATATCTTGCAGGAGTGTCCGAAAGGGAGGAGAAGACAGAGACAGAAGGTAAAGGAGAATTGAATAGGATTATGGATAACAGCCATAAATCCATATGAATGATTGGAACTGGTTAGCGGCAGGAGCTGTGTTCGATTATGTAGGGGAGTAGTGCTAGTTTTTGGTGGGTTGGATTCGGTAGTTGGGTGGAGGAGTAGCCGCATACCGAAAGGCCTCCTCCTCAATAAGATCAGTTCTTTGCAGAACCAAGAGATTATTTTCTGAAAAACAACTATTGCGATAGTAATTATAATTGATTATTTCCATTGTACTTAAATTTGCTCTCATGTTTTAGGAAGGTTTGATATATTTCCAAGACAGAAATAATAATTGGTAAGTAATCCTCCGATTTGGTTTTCTAAGTAGAATTCTTCAGAGTTTTTAGTGACCGCATTTAAATTTCACTACAAAAACTTTGTATAAACCAAGTTGCCTTTATGTATAATCGATATTATTACTTAAATGACCTATGTCGATTTCAAACCGTATTCAAAACATTTTTGTTTTTGTTCCTGTCGCAGTATTTGCTTCAAATAATCAATTAAAGCGGCAAGGAAATAACGCTTTTCATGCCATTCTTGACGTGTGCTTGACTAACGTGGTGTTAACCTTGTCTCTAACAATTGAACCCATTTGAAAGAGGGTAGAAAGGGATACCGTCGGGGGGGTCGAGTTGTTACAATGTAGGAACTGTAGAAAACTCTTGGGAAAATCGACCTACTTCAGGTTTTTAACTTTTAACGTGGTCTTTCTGTTCATTAATTCAATTTCAATAACTTTAATATGGATTTTGTTAGTTTGTTGTGTTAATGCCAGAAGACCAACCAGCCAGGCTTAACCTTGTCATTTAAATTGTTTTCCCTGCAGTAGGAATATAGTTATTTCCGAAAGCTTCCACATTGTAACGACTGTACTAACGGTCGTTCCTTTCTACGTAGTTTTCGATCGGACTCCAGCCGAAGAGTACTCTCATTTACCACCTTAAGAATACGCAACGCTGCACAAACCTTCCAACGATTTATAAACGAAGTTCTTTCTGGCTTAAATTTCCTTTTTTATATCTAGACGATACTCTCGTAGCAAGACTAGCAAGTCGCAATGAAGAAGACCATTATCATCATTTACAACAATTATTTGAGTATAAGTTGCCTTCATGTTTAATCGCTATTGTTACCTAATTAACCTAAATACGTTGATTTTAAAACGTATTCAAAACATTTTTGCGGGATAAATCTCATGTCGCAGTATCTGCTTCATGTTTTGTGACATTCTTCTCTAAAGGGAAACTCCAAATAATCCATTGAATTAAAATAATATTATTTAATAACGGTCAAAACAAGTTTCGTCAATAAGCTAAAACATAATCAATATAAAACACAACACTTAACAACATTAACCAGGTCTAAATAAGTTTACACAACACTTAGATATGATAAAGTGTGTGAAAGGAAAAATATATGCATATATTATACTATTAAGTATAGAATAATAGAAATTAGATTTGATATACATAATTGGTATCATATTGACCATATGAACCTAAAAACTAATAGCAATGAATGAATGACTTGAGTAAATGCGTAACGACCGACATTGGCGGTGTGAATATAACACTCGAATATTTCACTTTTCACTCACGTGAAGGTATTTGCATGATACGACGCTTACACGAAAACGTAATCCCTAAATTAGAGCCGCAATATACCACTTTTCTCGCGTCCTCGACGTCGGCAATAATGTTCGAAACAACGAGAAAACTCGCGACCAATGTGGAATTGCCGATCGCATCGTCCTCGTTTTAAGGATAAAAGCTTAGACATATTGATAAAATTTACACACCTCGTGGTTTTAAAACGTTTAAGAAAGCTATTCTCATTGAAAATTCAGTCCGTTTTTACATACGCGCGAAATTCGACGACGCTAAAGTTTACGACGACGGTCACGTCAATGACATCTTATACTTTCAACCGTCGCTACACAACGAAATCGTACCCCCACAAGTAAAATTTTTACGTAGACGACGAGTTAACTTCTTCCACTATACTGAAATACCTAACGGGAATATTTACGTCGCGACGCCAACACAAGCGGGTTCCTTTTTCTAGAAAGTTGCGAACACGAGACCGCCGTTGTGATGCCAGCAGTGCGAACGGAGGAAAATCGACTTTGGACGGGTTTTCGGCTTCGGTATGTACATTCAACGTTGGGTTCAATTTTCTGAGGAAAATGTTTGTGAATAACTTGTACGAAGTTGACATTCGTGCACGTGAGTTTTTGTAAAAAATATTTTTGTTACAAACTGCCGCTACAATGACGGATGTACAACAAACGGAACAGCAAACCCCCGTATCTTCCGAAACGGAAAACACTTCACCCGTAAAAAACAAAGCTGCCGGCGGTGGTTCCTCCTCCGATTCGTCGACGAAGAAAAAGAAAAGCCAACGATCAAAAGCCACCCATCCACCCACATCCGAAATGGTGAATAACGCGATTAAGACCCTTAAGGAACGCAACGGTTCGTCGCTTCAAGCTATTAAAAAGTACATGACTTCTAATTACAAAGTTGACGCTGAGAAGATGGCTCCGTTTATTAAGAAATTCCTGAAGACCGCCATCGCTGCAGGCGGTATTGTCCAAACTAAAGGTAAAGGTGCGTCAGGATCGTTTAAACTGGCATCGGCCTCTGCAAAAAAGTCAGGCAGAGTAACGACTTCCTCCCTTAAAAAGAAACCTGCCGCCGCCGTATCTAAAAGGGCCAAAGCTCGAGCTGCCTCTACGAAGAAATCCTCCTCACCTGCGAAGGCAAAAACAACGCCGGTGTCCGGTTCCCCTGTTGTTGAAAGCAAAAAGAAGGCTGCAGTAAAAGCCAAAAAGTCGCCAACGGTCGGAGAAAAGAAAGTAACCAGCTCTACTACTGCCGCAGTCAAAAAAACCACCACGGTTAGAAAAGCACCATCAAAAGCTAAAAAAGTTACCAAGGGACCAACGAAAAAGCCGAAAGCGCCGAAACCCAAAACCGCCAAGAAAGTCGCTGGTGGTGCTGCACAATTGAAATCGTCGTCCACGAAAAAGAGAGGTTTACCAAAAAAAAAATGAGCTCTGCAATTTATTACAATTAAGGGCTTTCTCACAAGCCGCCACACAAAGGCCCTTCTCAGGGCCAATAATGGTATAACGAAAAAGAATTCTAACATAATTTTAATCTATACATAATGTATGTACTCTGGCAGTATGCATCTTAGTTCCATTCGCAGTAGTTACCACTTACTTTTAGTAATTGAAAATTTCCAAAAATTTTATTTATCCGAAATAAAATAGCAGTTCTTTTTTAATTGCCATTTTTTTCGAAGACAGCTGAATTACGTGTAACATGAAAAATACTCTGAATTTTACGTAGAATCCATAAATGCAACAAAAAAATGATGGGGTTCCTATTTAAAAATGTCAACTTAAGCATGGTATCTCAATTTTGGGATACCTGTACATTTCAATTTTATCTCAAAAAATGCGCGTTCAAAAATATAACCTAAGCCTTTTTTCTAGAAGAATATCGCCCGAATTTTTATCGAATTGAAGTAATATATTAAACAATTTTGAAATTTTCTGTCTATTTCAATTTTGGGCCTATTGCAGACTAAGCTTTTTCGGTACGATCCTTTCTAGAGTATTCTAGTAAAGTATGATTGTATAACCATTGGTAATTTTCAATTAATTGAACAAATTTCACCATTTGATCACTTTCATCATCCATCTTTACTGTTATTATTTATACTGGGTACCGCACCGGGCAAAATGCAGCTCGCATGCAGTGGTACCAACACAATGTAACAAAAAGTCCCATGCGCAGTGCTTTAAAAATCCCATCTATTAAGCAAAAAAAAAACTACAAATAAATTTAAAAATTGTTTTTAAATAGAAAAGACTAACATAAAATTTCAAAGTAAGTAGTTTTTAACTACTAATACTCCTATAAAATATAAAACTTAATAAAAAATATATTTAAAATCAAACATATTAAGTTAGAAATCATATAAATATGTTTTCCGATAGTACTAATCAGTCCTTAAAACTATAAAATTCTTTATATACATACATATTTTTGTAATAAGTCGTTTGGGGTGGGATAATCAACGCATGTTTAATTATTCTGTTGTAAAGCGTTACGAATAACGCACATTGCATTTAATGTTTCCTCGCCCGTTCTATTTCCTTTTTTCATTTTAATATCTGTTACCATGGAAAAAATTCTTTCTGCTTCAGCATTTGTATGAGGCAATGTTAAAATAATATTGGCAAGTTTTCCTAAATTTGTAAATAAGTGGTCGTTATTAAAATTTTTTTTCATCCAATTTGAAGCCACATCGATTTCAGTTTCATCGAATGAAGTAGCTAGTTTCTGCCACTCATTTGATATGTCAGTGGCAATGAAATTAAAAAAATCAACAGCCAATCCAACTATATCAATATCAGAATTCTTCTTAGTTGAAAATGCCACTTGGGGATTTAAAAATTCCATTGCTTTAAAAATGTGATTATTAAGTGTTAAGTGGAAATCGTTTTAAAATTTCAGTAGTGGCGGTTACGTAAAATGATAAACATTTTTTCGAATCTCCTGTTGACCGTCCAGTGGTAAAGATTTTATAAAGCTTTCACACTCATCACCTAATTTAATCTTATCTAATGGCAAGAAATGTTCAGTTTGACATCCGGTTTTAAATAATTAGTGCATAGTCGTATAAATAAAGTATTACAGTGCCCATGTAATTTATGAACTGACTATTTGATTGAAATAATGAATTAAGGGAATTTAAAAAACTTGGAGCATACTTCATGAAATATAAATACCCTTTTAAATACATATTTTTCATGTCATTGTGGATAGTTTCTGCACTTTTTAATTTATCCTCAGTTATTGCTAGTAAAAAGAAATGTTCTAACACATTCCAATTATTTAAAATTCGTACTACACAGTCGTGCCGACTCAACCAACGTGTAGTTACTAATTAAAAATTTTTTGTTTGCTCTGGTTAAAGTAATCTTGCAACTCCGCTAAAACAGCGCATCGTTTCGCACTTCCTGATACATTTTAACAGAGCTACTAAATGATCCACAACTTGGGTAGCAACATTGTGCTCCGCGAAAAATACAGAAAGTTTAATTTCAGCTCTTTTAATATTATCAACATGTATATCTTTATCATTACTAACAAAATAATTAGCCAATGGTTTTGTCGTTTTAACCGCTGACATATTTTCAGAAGTTTTTGTCTATTAGAATGCCTTAATAACTCACTCTTGCCGCATGTCAATTCTACATTACAAACGGAACATCTAAAATTTAATAATGTTCACACAGAAATATAAATTATTTTATAATTAATTTAATTTTATTGATTAAAGGAAGCGCGACTACCTGCATTTATTTTTATTTTTCTTATCCGCTGTTAACTAGTTTTTAAAATGGGGATCCTGCAACCAACATTCCTGGAAAACTTTCGTTCCTTTTTCTTGGTGGAACTTTTTTTGAGGATGTTCTAAATGTTCCGTATCTGATGAAGAATCTTCCATTTTTTTAAACAATACACTCTATACAGTAAAGACAATCCGACTCGGTACTCTACACGGTTTACGATAGATGGCGCTATTACTAAATATTGATCGTCTTATAATTAGAAGATAGTGCAAATGTCAAATTACAAAAACATATTTAAATTTTATAATATAATAATTTTGAGAAATTAAAAATCTCTCAAAATAGACGAATATCCCTTTGTTTCTAGGAATACTGAAAAATCTCCCGAATCGGGATATATCTCTCAAGTTGGCAACACTGCGAGTCGCATGTTTAGACGAAGTCGCGACGCTGCGTCGCCATATGCTGATTTTTATTTAAAAACACGTGAGATGCACTGAAGCGTACGTCTTCCTACAATTGCGTCTAATACTCGTCTATGACGAGCAGCTCTGTGTGCAGAAGGTCTTATACTGGTTAAATTAATAACTGTCTATAATAACAAACAAAAAAAAATTAGTATAACAAATCTACAAAAAAATTCTCCTCAAAAAAAGAATTTAAACAAAATTATAACCTGAAAAGAAAAAACAATAACACGAAAATTGAGTCGGCTGAGTCAATATTGTAAGAGACACTCCTTTAATGTCAAAAAAAATAAAATAATAAAAAAACTCGAGCGAACAGGTCGAAAACAAGAAAATAAACTATTAATAATTTAGATTCTATACAAAAATATTCAAACCTTATCTGGAAATCCTGTTCCTTCTTTTTTCATTTAATGCGACTGCACGTGTTGATTAAAGCGGAACCAGGAAAGCCGGAACAAACTTTACCAAAAATTAAACAAGCGTACTACACTAAGGCTCGATAGCAAAAGAAGAAGTGGTGGGAAGAGGAAACGCGGTACGGACGACCGATATCCGCATCCCCACCCCTAATATTAATGGATCTTAAGAATATCGATAAATTTACCAACGAACACCTAATGACCTTTAATAATCAACAACAAAAATAAATTAAGATACCCCGCGAGTGTATTAATAAAAATTAGATATCCATTAAAATCATAATAAACTGATTAAGGAAAGAAAATCAAATGAAAGTAATTACATATGAAATCACATACAGTGTGTCCGTAAGTAGCGGATAAAATCATTATAAACGGTTTATGAAAAAATCCCTGAAACGGGAATTATGCAGCTGCATCCCATAGCATTTAAGAAACTAATATGATAAGATTAGTAGAAGAACCGTGAGACTCGAAATGAAACTGTAACAAGATTGGAGACCGTATTGGCCGACTTCCAGCCAATTCCAAAGAGTCCATGGATCACATTTCCAGGACAATAAAATTGATGGCAACTCAAAATTCAAATCAATTCGCTCTTGTATAAGGACAAGAGCCTCCATAACTCAAACCGTAGTAAATATAATTCCAAAATTGAAAGGAGTACTGTGGATATATACCGTATATTCTCGAATCTAATCCGCACCCTTTTTACAAATTTTGTATGCTCTAAAATCAAATGCGGATTACAATCGGATGTGGATTACATTGGAAAACCAACTTTTTTTACCATCATTGCATTTTTAAAATCGAGGTGCGGATTAGATTCGAGTGCGGATAAGATTCGAGAAAATACGGTATGTATGTATCCACAATATAAATTAATATTTTAATAAATAATAATACGAACTACATTCACAGGACTGATAAAATCGATTGATTATTTTGAATGATAATAATATTAATAATTTTATATAGTAACGTTCTCCTTTGTTTTGTACATGTCGTGTGCACAGCATGCTACAGCCACTTCCCCTCCTATAATAAAAAGATTAATAAAAAGAGGAATATGGTGGTTAAAGAAAAAATAAATCATATTTAAAAATTGAAAGTAACTTTTTTTTGAATTTTTATATCATGAGAATTGATTGCCTCGCTGTGGTGACAAGTTGAATTTTCTTTTAAAAGAAATGCTGGTTTAAGGTTGTTGATGTTAACAGCTACTTCCTTGTTATTTTTGAAAATTACAAAATATTTCGGAAATGTTTTTATCACTTTAAATGGGCCTTCATATCTTGGTGTTAAAGAGGCTTGAATCCCATTAATTTTGACAAAAACAAATTTTGAAATGAATAAATCTTTATGAATAAATGGTTTTTGGTTGGAATGAAAAACTGTGTTTACTGGTTTCAAACAAGAGAATGTTTCTCGTAAACTAGATAGCAATGGATCAGATTCCAAAGGGTGTTGAATATTAACAAAAAATTCTCCTGGAAGCCTAAGTGGTTGACCGTATACAAGTTCAGCAGATGAACAACCTAGGTCTTCCTTAAGAGATGATCTGAGGCCTAGGAGAACCAAGGGAAGATCATTGTTCCACCTCGTAGTGTTACCTCTGGCAGTTATGGCTGTTTTTAAAGAACGGTGAAACCTTTCTAAAATTCCGTTGCTTTGGGGATGGAAGGTGGATGTATGAATTTGACGTGTTCCTAGAAGGGTGTGAAATTTTGAAAAGAGTTTTGATTCGAATTGTCGTCCCTGATCATGGGTTATAGTGCTAGGAATGCCAAATCGGCTGAAATAATGCCGAAACAAAGTATCCGCAATAGAAGAAGAACCAATATCTTTGAGAGGAAAAGCTTCTGGCCAACGCGTGAAACGATCTATTACGGTGAGCACATATGTGCAGCCAAGGGACGGAGTGAGAGGACCGACCAAATCAATGTGGATATGATCGAATCTTAATTTTGGTATCGGAATTTTACTAATAGGTGATTTTGTGTACTTTTGAACTTTTGTTTGTTGACATCGCAAACAGGTTTTTGTCCATAACTGAATGTGTTTTGTCATGTGAGGCCACAAGAATCGTGTTTTGATGATGTGTGTAGTAGCGCGAATACCAGGATGTGTTAAGTTGTGAAATTTGTTGAAAATTGTTTTACGAAATTTTTGTGGTATGTATGTTCGAGGATTGTTTGTTGAAATGTCGCACCAAAGCTTTACATCTGAATGTGATGTTGTTTGTTGCGATAGGTTATATTTAGTAGTTTGTGTCTTTGAGTATTGTTTGTTTAGTAAATGTGTTAATTCTGTATCGTTAAATTGCGCGTTTTTTAAGGTTTGTGTGTCAGGGTACTGTGAATTTAGAGAATCAATATTTGTTCTGGACAACGTGTCCGCTACAATGTTTGATTCTCCTGTAATGTACCTGATATCTGATGTGAATTGTGTTATGTAAGTAAGATATCGTGTCTGACGTGGAGTTCTTTCTGTGTTAGAAAAAATTGTGTTGATTAGAGGTTTGTGATCAGTGTAAACTACAAATTGATGTCCATGTAAAAAATGTTTAAAGAATTTGATACTAGTGTAAATTGCTAACAATTCTCTATCAAAAGTTGAATAATTTATTTGGCTTGAAGATAATTTTTGAGAAAAAAACGCTAAAGGTTGTGTTTTATTGTCTATAGTCTGTGATAAAACTGCTCCTATACCTTTACTTGAGGCGTCAGTCGTCAGTGAAAGAGTTGCTTGTGGTGATGGGTGTGCAAGAGTGACGGATTTTGATAAAAGTTCTTTGGCTGTAGTGAAAGAAATGTCGTGATGGTGTGTCCAAGAAGTGATTGATTTAAGTTTTTGTGAATAAAGTGTTTTTGATAAATGATGTAAAGGAGCTAAAATGTTTGAGATGTTTGGTAAAAATCTGTGATAAAAATTTATCATTCCTAAGAATCGCTGTAATTGTTTTAGTGTGGTTGGTTTTGGAAATTCAGTTATGGCATTAACCTTAGATTGCGAAGGGCGAACGCCTTCAGCAGAAATTTGATGACTTAGGAAATTTAAATCTGTAACTCCAAAAACACATTTTGTTGGTTGTATATTAATATTACAAGAGCTTAACCTCTCAAACAATTGTTGTAAATGAAGATAATGTTCTTCTTCATTGCGACTGGCTACTAGAATATCATCTAGATATACGAATAGGAAATCTAAGCCAGATAGAACTTCGTTTATAAATCTTTGAAAGGTTTGTGCCGCATTACGTAAACCGAAAGGCATTCTCGTGAATTCGAACAGACCAAACGGTGTAGTGATAGCCGTTTTAGGAATATCGTCTTCTTCTACAGGAATTTGGTGATAAGCTCGTACCAGATCTAATTTTGAAAAAAATTTGCAATTGTGTAAATGTAAGTTAAAATCTTGAATGTGCGGAAGAGGATAACGATCTGGAACTGTGATGTTGTTGAGTTGTCGGTAGTCTCCACATGGTCTCCAATCGTTGGAATCTTTCTTAGGAACCATGTGAAGAGGCGACGCTGTAGAAGAAGAAGAGGGTCGGCAGATTCCTAATGCCACCATTTGTTCGAATTCTTTCTTTGCAATGTTGTGTTTGTGCACGTCTAAACGTCGGGGACGACAAAACGGTAAGTGTGAGTTGGTAACAATTCTGTGTCGAGTGTTATGTCCAACTGGTTTTGTAAAGTCCGGTGTAGACGTTAATTTTGGAAATTTTTTTAAGAGTGTTGTATATTTGGTTTCAAAAGAAAAAATTTTGGGAGTTGGAATAGTATTTTTGACAATGGAACCAATTGAAAACAAATTGGTTTTCGAATCTACCAATCGCTTCTTTTTTATATCCACCAAGATACCAAACGCATGAAGGAAATCCGCACCAATGATTGGTTTACTAACATTAGCTATAGTAAATACGAATGGGAAATTCCTTCTTAGATTTAATGAAATTGTAAGCATTTTTTTACCGTATGTAGTAATTGTAGTACCATTAGCGGCAGAAAGGTGTGAGTTGGTATCTTGGTTACGTTTCGGATATAATTTGTGAGGTAGAACCGAAATGTCAGCTCCAGTGTCAATTAAAAAATTTAGGTTATTTTGATTGTCAAAAATGAAAAGTCGCGAACTGACAGAATTTACCGTAAATTGAGGTTGACTTTTTGTCAAAATTTTGAATTTGGAAAAATTTTGTTTTTCTTTTGAAACCTTTATTAGTTTTTTGATGTCGATGGAAAATTTTTGTTTTTGTCGGTGAAGGAATTATAAAATTTGCAATATGTTCCTCCACATTTAACCGCGTTGTCTCCAAATTTACGGTGATACCAACAAATAGTCGAATAACTCGTAGAATTAGATCTATTCCGCGAGTGACGTGACGAAGAACGATGTCTATCTCGAGAATTGTGAAAACAATTACAATTACAATTCTTCGACGTATTTGTTGGTATGTTTTGAAATTGGGTAGTCAAAGAATTTATTTGATTTTCCAAATTTTTTGTCCTGTTGTTGTTGTTGTTGTGTAATGGTAGTCACTAGTGCTTGACACGTTAACGTCAGATTTTGGATTGTTGTTAGTAGTTCGTCGTGTGGTGGTGTTTTTGTGGTGCGATGTTTTTGAACTTCCGAGAGGTGTGTTGAGGTCGACGTCAAATTCATTGATTCCAATGTTTATCGAATTATGTAAACATTTTTTAAATAATTATTATAATAGAGTAAACCCTCATAATTCTATAAATCAATTTTTAATAAACATTATTAAAAGTCGTTTCGAAGGAGAAGATTTAAATTTTCTTATGCAACCAATATTAAAATTGACTGCACTAGATTCAGAATGCACTTGGATTCTTCCTACACGAAGAAATTGCAAAAAATTTAGATCTTTAGACCCGTTTCAGGGATTTTTCCATAAACCATTTAAAATGATTTTATCACACATTGACACATTGTATGCATGTATGTAAACAAGATAAAACCTAAATAAAAGAAACAGTTTTGTGAAACATTTTTGTATATGAAAAGTTTAATGATCAAGCATAGAACGTAAGCTATTTGCCTATTTCTTATTCTTTTTTAAATCATATCGAGTAATTTGCATCATTAAATTCGCGAATCCTTGTCGTGACTGTACTACGACTCTGTCTCCAACCGTGTTTGAAATGTCAAATAGAATCAAGTAAATGCAGTTGTTCCGAGTTTTAACGACCATTAAATAACATGTTGCGGCTTTGTAGATGTCGGAAAAGAACAAGCCAACAACTTTGTCGGGGGCTCAGTACTAAAAAAGAAAAGCCAGACAATTAGAAATTGATCAAGCGTTGGCTGGTTCGTTAAATAAATTTTTTACAGAATCAACACATTCACAAAAAAAAAGAACAAAAAGTTTCAACTCAAACTGATGCTACACTAACATCAGAGCAATCCGAACAAATAGGAAAAGTAGATACGCAAGAAACAGAAGCTGGAACAAACACAGTTGAAGATGAAAGAAATGTAGCTTCCTGTTCTAATGTATCCATGCTATCAATGTCTACTTTAAGTTTTGATGCAAACGATCCAGGTTCTTGGCCAAAAATTCTATCTATTAAAACAAGAGATAGATTAGTAATTTTCCAAAAGATTTCTTTATTTATCTTTTTCAGTACAACATGTTTCGGCTAACAAGTAGCCTTCTTCAGGTACAACTAAAGTTAAAATTAAATAGTTGGTAAAAAAAATTGATACAAAGAACGGAATAGTTACCGTCAACGTGGTACACATATGAGTAATCGGGAAATCGTATACATATATATATAAATCATTTCATTGAAGTAAATTAGAAAAGGTCACTCAAAGAACATGTAAAAATCCTTAAGAAAAACAAAAGGGTCGAACCACTACAAGGGAATTTGAAAAACATAAAACATAACTTAATGAACAGAGTTTATGTAACTTACTTGAAAAGGACGAAAAACAATACTAACAAAATGTTCAAAGAATGTCAGTTGATCTAAAAGTATAAACGCGAAAGTACAACAGTTAAAGAACGACTGGTCTTAAAAATAAGAAAAAACAAGAATGGGATGCGTGAGTTATACCGATTGGTAACTTTAATTTTAGGAGATACACCCAACACGGACGTACGTATAAGTATACGTGTGTGTGTATATTCGGTGTCGTTAAGTGGGGGATAAACAAGCGTAGGGGTAATGCACAAATTGAATCGTTCATAGATTGTTGAGAGGCGAAGTTGGTCGCATCGCTTTGCAGTTAACCCTAGCAAAGTAAAACTAAGATGTTTACTGTAGCGGAAAAGGTACAGATTATAAAATGGTTTTATGGTGGCAATTCTGTAGCCCAAATAATTAATTTGTTTCCTGTGGCCTATGAAAACAGATCAATTCCTAGTCGCGGAACAATTTCAAATATTATTAAAAACTTTGAGCGACATGGATGTGTGTCTCCACAGAAACACAAATTACGAAGGGGTAAAAGAGATGAGTTACGTGATACGATGATATGTGCTGATGTTGAACGCGATAAAAATCAGTCAAGCAGACAAGTTGCGGAGACGTTTGCTATCAGCCATGTTGCCGTCCTAAAAACATTAAAGAAACACGAGTACAGGTCGTACAAGGTACAAAAAAGTCAGGAATTACAAGGGCGGAATTTTGCTTTACTATGATGGAAATGGCCAACGGAAATGTTGATTTTATAAAAAACATTTTATTTACCGATGAATCTACATTTCCTTTGCATGGTCGG
Source organism: Onthophagus taurus (assembly GCF_036711975.1). Taxonomy (NCBI): domain Eukaryota; kingdom Metazoa; phylum Arthropoda; class Insecta; order Coleoptera; family Scarabaeidae; genus Onthophagus; species Onthophagus taurus. Next base: position 27,541,886 of record NC_091972.1, on the reverse strand, counting down.
CATAATCCCAGCGTTGCTCGATATTGGAGTCGTGACAATGAACACAAAGTTTATGCGGCTCGTACACAATATCCCCAAAAATGAAATGTTTGGGCTGGCTTAGTGTTTTTACGATAGATTGGGCTATTGTTTAGCACAGAATGGTGGTTTATTTGAACACCTAATATAAAAAATATTTTATTTTTATAGTTTTTTGTTTTATTTGTTGTTTTACAAAGTTTATTTCAGTTACTTACGAATTGTTTTTATTTTTAGAATTAAGAATTTGCTTTGTCTTATTTGAATTTCATTTATTATATTAGTTATTATTTTTATAATATTTCTTATCATTGAACGATGTCAAACGACTGACTGCTCTCCGATCCACTACTCTTGCGATTCAAGTATACTTATACGTACGTCCGTGTTGGGTGTATCTCCTAAAATTAAAGTTACCAATCGGTATATTGTTCCCGGAATGACAGACACCCGACGATTCCTAGAATTAAGATTACTATTATTTTTATATGCTTAGTTAAATTTTTCTTTATTTGTTTCAATTTACGTTTATTCATTTTTTAATTTAGTCTGTACGAAACTATTGTAGTTAAAACAACAAGAAATAAAACTTTTTAAAAACGGTATCCGAATCTTATTGTTTATAATTCGTGCTATACAGGTTTTTAACAAAGAATAAAAAACCTATCGTTGTGAATAATAGACTTGCGCGCGAAGAAATTAAATGTATTTTATAAAGAATCTAAAATTGTTGATATCCGTTATGTTGTTAATAAGTTTGTTTTTTAAATTACCAGTGTAGAAGTTCCTCGTATAAATCTAAAAGTTTGGATTTTTTAATATTCTTTAGTATTTTTGTACAATTGAGACTGGTTTTATGATTATTTTCTTTTAGGTGTTGGTATATTGCGGAGTTATTACATTTAAGATGTTCCTTAAACCTGGTTTGGATGTTCCTGCCTGTCTGTCCTATATAAAACCGATCACAATCTTCGCATTCGATCCTATAAATTTTCCTATAACAGCCTCACCACATCAGAATCCGTAGTTGAAGTAAATTTTCAAAACTCTTCAAAAATTACCTTATATCATGTTACCAGAGTTAGATAATGTCAAAATTTTAATCGATACTGGTGCAACACATTCGGCTATATCTTCAAAATTAGCAAAAAGTTATTTTCAAGAGTATCATTATTATGAACCATATGTAGTAAAAACTATGCATGAATTAACAAAACACTGTTATAAATTGAATTTACCCAGCTGTAAAACTTTTAATGATTACGAAAACAATTATTGTTTCAATATAATAGATTTTTCTGAAAAATTCGATGGAATCCTAGGTAGCGATAATTTAGAAATGATGGGAGCTAAATTAGATTATCAATCAAAAACGTTACAAACTAAAAATTCGAGTATACCATTTTATTTTAATAAAACTGTAATTTATCTACCCCAACGAACACGACAAATTGTTAAAATACCTGCAACTAACAAGGAAGGACAATTTTTAATACATCATTGCGAAATAATAAAGAACGTAGAAATACCTAATGCATTAGTAAGTGTTAATAACTACGAATGTTTAGTAGAAATAACAAACTTTAACGAATATCCTGTACAACTAAATTGTAATCCTGACGAACTTGAAGAACTTGACGTAAAACAGTATGAAACAAACAAAACACTTACAAAACAACAAGTAATTAAAATTCAAAGAGAAAACATTAGTAAAAAGTTACGTTTAGATCATCTAAACAACGAAGAAAAATCGGTGATAAAGAACTTGTTACATCAATATCCAGAAATTATACATGATGAAAGAATTCCTTTAACATTTCATTCGGAAATAAAACACGAAATAAATTTATCAGATGAAGTACCTGTTTATCAGAAGCCATATCGACAACCATATGTTCAACAAAAAGAAACAAAAAGGCAAATTGAAAATTTAAAATCACAAGGGATCATCAGAGATAGTTGTTCCCCATGGGCAAGTCCAATAGCGTTGGTACCAAAGAAATTAGACGCATCCGGAATTCCTAAATGGAGGATGGTAATCGATTATCGACGTCTCAATGATAAAACAATAAAAGATCGGTATCCCTTGCCTAATATTAACGAGATATTAGATAAATTGGGAAGAGCAAACTATTTTTCCTGTTTAGATTTAGCAAGTGGCTATCATCAAATTGAACTAAAAGAATCAGATAAATATAAAACTGCGTTTATTACAAATCAAGGTCAATACGAGTTCGAGAGAATGTCATTTGAGTTAAGTAACGCACCCTCAACCTTCCAAAGGACGATGAACAGTATGTTACGAGGACTCACCGAGGATATATGTCACGTGTATCTTGACGATATTATTATATTCAGTACCTCATTGTAAGAACACAAAGTACGGTTGCAAAAGGTATTTGAAAGACTAAAGCAGAATGGAGTTAAGATATCTTTAGACAAGTGTGATTTCTTAAAAAAGGAGATCAAGTATTTGTGACACTTAATAACCGAAAAAGGAATAAAACCTGATCCTTCGAAAATCGAAGCAATACAAAAATTTCCCTTACCAAGAACTAAACGTGAAATAAAATCATGCACTGGGTTATTGGGATATTATCAAAAATTCATTAAAAACTATGCGAAATTATTAAAACCAATAACACAATATTTGGCCAAGGATAAAGAAATTGAATTCACATCCAAATATAAAAATTGTTTCGAAATGTGTAAAAATTTATTGTGCAACGATCCCATTTTACAATATCCTGATTTTACAAGACCATTCATAATCACCACAGATGCAAGCAACGTCGCAATTGGAGCCGTGCTGAGTCAAGGAACAATTGGCAAAGACAAACCAATAGCTTACGCAAGTAGAACCCTATCTAAAACAGAATTAAAATATTCTACTGTAGAGAAAGAACTATTGTCAGTCGTTTATGCTTGTAAGCAGTTCCGTCCGTATATCTATGGAACAGAATTCACTCTTGTAACCGACCATCGACCTCTATTGTGGATACATAATTTAAAAGACAATAACCTCAAGTTACAACGTTGGAAGATTTATCTCCAGGAATTTAACTACAAAGTCGTATACAAAAAAGGTAAAATGAACGTTAATGCAGATGCACTAAGTAGAATCCAAATAAATCACATTGATAATGAAAGTATTTTGGCAAACAACGGATCAATAAACTTAGATGATGATAATGAAAGTTTAAATAGCAATCAAAATTCCGAAATAATTAACACAATTCCAATTAGTGAAGAACCAATAGACAATAAAAATAATCAACTTTTTATCTATCTACATGAGAAACCAACTGAAGTACAAGAAGAAGTGAAAGAAAACAAAAGAATTTTAAACATCTATATTAATAAAAGAGAAATTGAAACGCATTTGCTTCTAATAGAAATGGATGTTTTAGAAACTAAAGACGGATTTCGATACAATCACCAAAAAAATCGAGGGAACATTAGAACGGAACATAAAAGTATCTTTAAGAATGAATTAATGTGGTGCGCGTTCTGCTTGAAGCGCCCAAATTTTAAATTAAATTTAAGAGTAGAATGTTCTGAAGTGATTCATCGATTTTTAGCTGATAAATGCATGGTTACAAATTCTTAATAGTAGAAGTAGCTCGTTATTAAACCATTTCAAATAAGGATATTATAATAGTATACAAAAGTATCATTAAGAACATGTTTGTAGATTTAGTGTAAACCGAAACTACTATTTTTAAATAATGTTATATGTAGGGTATGGAAATTTGATAAATAAAACAAATTAAATTCAGGTCAGGGCATTTTAATCTAAATAAATTAAAAAATGAAAATTAATATAAATATAATAACAATGTAAAAAGATTAAACACACTTTCTAATTTATATAATATGGAGACATACGTCTCCATATCTTTATAAAATAATCCTGGTCCGAGGGACGTATAACCCCTCGGACACTTGTATCGAGGTAGCAGCCTCGACGCGAAAATCGTTTTTGGCACCTTCTAAAATTAAAGATAGAAACGAATTAAATCAATGAAATTAAACCCCGAAGGGAGACTTACTTTTAAATGGGGAAGTAGAAGCCTCCCCGCTAACTCCTTTATTATTATTTTGACTGAAAAAAAAAAAATATGAATTTTAAACTCAAAACTTAAACTAAACTTTAACAATTTAGAGCTCACCTCTTTTATTATACATTGTATAAGAGAAAATGCGGTAAAACGGTATTGCATAGGGCTTTATACCCTTTACAGTATACCCTTATCAAGTGTTTGTTTTCCTAAGGAAAGAACTTGGCTGCAACGTTCTTATGCAGCAAACCCTTATCAAATGTGGTTACTTAAGGAAAAGGAAACTCGAGTAAAATTCCATAAAATAGATGTTTAAAAATTAAATTTTATTTAAAAAATAATTCACAACGATATAGAGAAATTTTATGATATATCTTTATTTGATATCCAAGAATTATGCGATGAATCGAATCCCAACCATTTTACGTACAACTTATCCTTCTTCCTTTTCAACACCTTTTCAACGAGGTAAACGTTGGGTTGAGCGGTCCTTTGAAGTTCGAATTCGTAAAAAGCACCTTTAATCGGCTGGCCACGCACGTCCTCCAATAAATATGAAATTGGATCTGTTATTTTCACTTTAACGATTTTAAACAATTCAGCGGTCCAGTTGGGTAGATATCCTTTATCAAACACATGTTTATATTTACTGATACGAACGGTATCTCCAACTCTAAACTTTCCTCTGCCAGCAATTTTAATATGATTGTACACCGTATCGAGAAGTGTTTTCTCTACGGATTTCGAATTTATTTCCGATGGCTTCATTTTCGTAGTCGAATGTTTCGTACTGTTATATCGAGATGTTATATCTTTTAATAGGTGCACCCAACCCAACCCAACCCAACCCATTTATGATTTCCATATAGACTGAAGAACTTGTATATCCTCTGTTTAACGGTTCGAATTACACGTTCAGCCATCGACGCTCTCATAACGCTATACGTTGAAAAATGATTAATTTTAAAATCCGACATTAACCGCTTAAAGTGGCTGTTGTAGAATTCTTTGCCCTGGTCGGTTTGAAGATTTCGAGGTACGCGACCGTCGGTCACGAAGTCATACTGTATCCTAATACAGGAATCTATGTATACCCATAAACCGTTGAGTGGGGAGGTCTCAATCGTTATTAATTGAATCAATTTCGATCGCACGTCATAGTCTGAGTTATGGAGTCACGTAGAGCGGTAGTTGATATTCAGGGGTTTTATATTGACTCTGAATTCATAGTTAAAGAATTCACGCTTCTGGACCTGATCATCGCCGTACATCTCCACTTCAAGGCCGACAGACCCTTTCGATGCTTATCGGTTCAAGATCAACGTTCCGCCAGGTATTTAGAGCGAAATCACCATAAACTATCGTACATTGGAGGATGGATGGATCTGTCGATGAGGTTAAATTTACTGGATGATATACTGTCGTTCTATGATGAGGTGTATGTGAAGGGCAGCCAGAAGAGGGAGTTTTTGGAAAGCAGACCCTATTGTCGGTTCCGATGTCATCGGAATTTAACGGTCAGGGATATTGCCTCGGAGTTTTCCGAGAAGGAGGTTGAAGAAGATACTAAATTGACGGCAACTTCCAATCCATGCTGGTTCCACAACGATGCTCCCGCAGTTTGCTCGCAAAATAACGCCATAATTTTAAAGAATTTTTTATGTAATTTACATAGACGTGTTATATAAGAATTTGTTAAATTTTTATAATACATATATTAACTTTTATTTATTGTATTTATTTTTGAATCCTTATACATCCTTCACGCATTCACTGTCTAACCTCCATCACGCAAACATGTACATTGCGAGAGTTATTTTAATATATACGCTAGTATATATACGCCAGTAGAAATCCCTCCTCTCCGCAATAATTTCGACCAATCCCTCAATTCCCGTAAATTATTGAGATGGGGAGGGGGTAATTAATTATACGTACTCGCTGCATACATTTAAATTCAGTTCTACATTGGAAATGGACATCGAAGGAGTGAGCGACGTCTGCGAAGAGACGGACTTGGATTATTGGAATTCAGTCGGTACGCAGTGGAAACGGTATCTTAAACTAATAAAAAAGGAGACTAAATTTATCGGCGAAACGCAATTTTCAAGCGAATCTTTCAACATTAAAGTTGGGATTAGCGTCGCTAGAGAGGGTACAACCTGTGTAAAGTTCGTAGTAAGAACATGTAAAGGTTTGGAATCTCAGTCACATCAAATTACATTTTTACGTCAAGATTGGGAGCACCTAATTTCTACCCTTAAACTGATACGTTTCAATGTAAAGGTTTCCTCACAGACACTACCATTGGCCGAGGGTAATCTAAAGGTTGAATTTGACGATGAAGATTACCTGTATCTAACGTATGTGATTGAGGATTCTGAAAGTGGCGTATTCATACCGATTTTACTTCATTCAACGGATGTCGATAAGATTTTGGCAATGGAGAAGCTAATTACCTATAAAATGAACCTTTTGGATGGATTAAATTTTTGGGAATACATTAAATCCCTACAGCTAGTTGACGACGAAGATGATGATGATGATGAATTCTGTTTAAATAATTTATCGGAAATTAATTTTTATGTGATGGAATACTTGGAAATTATAAACTCCGCTACAACAGCTTCTATTTGATCCCGTGATCACCTCATGATATTGTCAGCCGCGCCTATCGGATCACGTGATCGCTTCGTGATAGTCTTTAAAATATCTTTTTTAAATTAAGATTTGTGGATTCATTTAGATTTATGGCATCTTCATTAGATTCTTTAGCCGGCAACCTCGAAATATATGACTTTAACAATATACGTAAATTCTTTCCACACCCGGAACATTTTAAATTGTTAACGAAAAAGGGTATATTTCCCTATAATTATATAACCTCTTTCGATAAACTAAATGATACATCACTACCACCTAAGAGCATGTTTTACAACAAATTAAATTTAGAAGATATAAGCGATGACCAATATTTGCACGCTCAATGTGTGTGGGAAAAATTTAATTGTCAAAATTTGAAACAATATTCCGACTTGTACTTAAAGACTGATGTTCTTTTATTAGCTGATGTATTTGAAAAATTCAGGCAAGTTTGTTTTAAAACGTACGGTTTAGATCCTGCGCATTATTATACGGCACCGGGGCTATCTTGGGATGCCATGTTGAAATTCACTAAAATTAAATTGGAATTGTTGACGGATATTGATCAAGTTCATTTCATTAAAAAAGGTATCCGTGGGGGCATTTCCCAATGCTCCCTACGTCATGCTAAAGCAAATAATAAATACATGGAAAATTATGATGCTAATTCGCCCTCTAAATTTCTAATGTATTGAGACGCTAACAATTTGTATGGGTGGGCAATGTCTCAATATTTACCCGTTTCCGACTTTAAATGGTTGACTGAAAACGAAATTCAAAATTTAGATTTTAATAATATACCCGATGATTCCGATTTCGGATATATTTTAGACGTGGATATTGCGTATCCCGAACACTTGCACAACCTACATAATGATCTACCTTTCTTAGCCGAGAATTTAATCCCCCCTAACTGTAAATGCGAGAGCGATAAACGATTAATTCCAAATTTATTTGATAAGACAAATTATGTAATTCATTACAGAAATTTAAAACAAGCCGTTGCGCACGGATTAATTATAAGTAACGTTAACAGAGTTTTATCGTTTAAACAATCCCCTTCCAAATTAAGGGGAAAAGTCATATATCGGTAAAAATACAGAGTTACGCCAATCGGGTAAAAATGATTTTGAAAAGGATTTTTTTAAATTAATGAACAACGCAGTTTTCGGTAAAACCATGGAAAATGTTGATAAGCGAGTTGACATCCGCTTAGTAACCAGTTGGGATGATATCAGGTCTGGCAAAACCGCAGGTAGACCTAGACTTGGAGCTCGGAGTTTAATCGCTAAATTAAATTTTAAAAATGTTAAAGTATTCACAGAAACGTTTTCGGCAATTCAAATGGAGCGTCTTCATGTATCCTACGATAAGCCTCTATACGTTGGTTTTACAGTTTTAGAACTGTCAAAATTATTAATGTATGATTTTTATTATGATTTTTTAAAACCTAAATACGGCGAGGACGTTCAGTTGTGTTACATGGATACCGACAGTTTCACCGTACTAATTAAATCTGACGATGTGTATAACGATAAATTAAATTTAGATAAATTTGATACATCTAACTACAGTCCCGATAATCGGTTTGACATCCCCTTGCAAAATAAAGCGGTTTTAGGTAAGATGAAAGATGAAAATTGCGGAAACGTAATGGTTTAAATATATTTAAGTAGGTTAAGTAGAAAATAGTATCATTTTTTGAGTATGTTTAATTTAAATTTTTAATATATGTATTAACTTTAATTTTTTGTGATTTTCTCTTCCTCCTCCTCCTACCCTCAATCAGTAATAGAGAACCTATTTTAAGGTAAGTATTATTATTATTATTAATATTATTTCACGATATTGAGTTCAACCCCTGTTCAACCGACCGGTTCAACCCCTGTTCAACAGCCCTGTTCAACCCCTGTTCAACCGACCGGTTCAACCCCTGTTCAACCCCTGTTCAACCGGTTCAACCCCTGTTCAACCGGTTCAACCCCTGTTCAACCGGTTCAACCCCTGTTCAACCGGTTCAATCCCTGTTCAACCGACCGGTTCAACCCCTGTTCAACAGCCCTGTTCAACCGACCGGTTCAACCCCTGTTCAACCGGTCGACCGGTTCAACCCCTGTTCAACAGCCCTGTTCAACCGACCGGTTCAACAGCCCTGTTCAACCGACCGGTTCAACCCCTGTTCAACAGATGGGGTTGAAAGATTCTAATGGAGCGATTATACATCAGTTAATAATCGCATATAACAGTCATTCAAACGCGGAATTAGTATTAGAAATAGATTTAAGAAAAGTTATTAATACTATAAACACTAATTTTAATTTCATTAATTCAGACGTAAGATTTAGCAACCAAAGTGCAGAATTAATTTTTAAATTACATAATGAAATACGCGATAAATTGGAAATTTTGAGTTTAAAAGAAAGAAATAAAAGAGCACTAATAAATATAGCAGGGAAATTAATAAAAGCCATTACAGGCAATCTTGATGATTCAGATGCAGAAAGGTATGACAATTTGATAACAAAATTAGATAAAAATCAAGAAAAACTTGATCATAGTTTACATTATTTGGCAAAATTGGTAAATAAAACTAATATTCAAGTTCAAAATAATTTCGATCTGATTATAAATAAAATCAAAAGATTAGACGATAAATTAGGGTTATTATGGCTCGATAAAAATGTAAATGAAATTATTGAATGCTACGAAATGACAGCAAGAAATTTGAACGAACTTAGACGTATTAAATTATGCGAAAAGGAGAATTGTACACCCTCTATTAATAACTCCTTCAAAATTGATAGAAGAAATTAAATTAATACACTTGGATGATAACCATAAATTTTCTTTCGATTTATTACTAGAACAAGTTGATATAATTGAACGATATTGAACGATAAATACACGATCATTTTACAGATACCTTTGATAAGTAATGAAATATTTCAGTATTACGAAATTCATCCATTGCCAACTATTGTCAATGATACCTTAATTCAAATTGAAAATCAATTTAAGTTTATAGCATCAAACGAAAATAAATACATTACTGGTAATACTATTTGTGAAAAATTATTTGAAGAACAGTATTTGTGTAAACAACAGATTGAAAGTAAAAATTTGCAAAGTTGCGAATATCAGTTAGTAGTCAGAAATATTGTAAATGAAAATTGTAAATTAATAAATTTAATGATAGTAGATTTTGAAATAATTGAATATGAATTTGGTACGGTAATTGTATTAATTAAAGAAACAGAAATGTCAGAAATTTGTAATAAAATGATAAAAATTCATAAATTAAAATGCACATATTTAATTAATCGAAAAAATCAATGTGTTTTTAAGATAGCTGATATTATGATTCGTAATTTTTATACTGTTAGTATGGATACGCCATCAATATCAATACCAATTATAAATAAAAATGTATTAAATATAACATTTGATGCAAATAAATTAAAATTGGAGAATCTTACATTTGTTAACAGTAATAATTTAGAAAAATTGAATTCTATTAAAAATTTTGGCAAAACCCATAGTTATATACTCTATATAATTATTGTTATAATTGTTTTCGTACTAATTGTGTATTTCATGAAAAAGTTCTTTAAAAGCAAAAATTTTAAAATTAAGAGAATCCAGGAGGATCCTCAATCTAGGCAAGGAGGAGTTACATTCGCCAATCCTGTAGGGTTGCAATAAAATAAGAAGTAGGAGTTAGAGATAAGTAGCTTCTATATAATTAGATGCACCACTACAATTAATTAAGTCTACTTTTAATCGCTGTACCGTGCGCGTCGGGTCATATGTTAATTTTCCAATAAAATAAAACAAATAAGTTTCAAGTTTAAAAGTTGTTTTGATTTAATTTGAATTTAAATAAAATAAACTCTTTTTAAAAACCTTAACCGCTCGACACGATTTGAAACTTGATAAACATTTTTTTGAATCTCCTGTTGACCGTCCAGCGGTAAAGATTTTATAAAGCTTTCACATTCACCACCTAATTTAATCTTATCTAATGGCAAGAAATGTTCAGTTTGACATGTGGTTTTAAATAATTAGTGCATAGTTGTATAAATAAAGTATTACAGTGCCCTTGTAATTTATGAACTAATATGCTAACTATTTGATTGAAATAATGAATTTAGGGAATTTAAAAACCTTGGAGCATACTTCATGAAATATAAATACCCTTTTAAATACATATGTTTCATGTCATTATGGATAGTTTCTGCACTTTTTAATTTATCCTCAGTTATTGCTAGCAAAAAGAAATGTTCTAACACATTCCAATTATTTACTACACAGTCGTGCCGACTCAACCAACGTGTAATTGCTAATTAAAAAAATGTTTGTTTGCTCTGGTTAAAGTAATCTTGCAACTCCGCTAAAACAGCGCATCGTTTCGCACTTCCTGATACATTTTAACAGAGCTACTAAATGATCCACAACTTGGGTAGCAACATTGTGCTCCGCGAAAAATACAGAAAGTTTAATTTCAGCTCTTTTAATATTATCAACATGTATATCTTTATCATTACTAACAAAATAATTAGCCAATGGTTTTGTCGTTTTAATCGCGGACATATTTTTCAGATGTGTTTGTCTTTTAGAATGCCTTAATAACTCACTCTTGCCGCATGTCAATTCTACATTGCAAACGGAACATCTAAAATTTAATAATATTCACACAAAAATACAGCGTGTCCCGTATCTTCCGCATCAGAGCATTATACGGTTGTAAAATACATTATTCTGAAGCGATCTTTCTAATAAATTTTTTTCGAAATGTTTATAATAACCGCACGGGAACTGTTTAACGACGACCAATAACGGACGACTTTGATTCATCGAAAAAGTTTATTTCTCTTTCCATGACGAATCTATTGGTGAGTACACGTGGGAAACGAGTTATCATCGGCGTAGCGAACCGGCCGAGGGTGGCACCGATTACCTGAGTCTGATGTGCTATCTGCTGATTGGACGAAAAACAGTTCCTTAAAACAGTTCCCGTGCGGTTATTATAAACATTTCGAAAAAATTTTATTAGAAAGATCGCTTCAGAATAATGTATCCTACAACCGTATAATGCTCTGATGCGGAAGATACGGGACACGCTGTATAAATTATTTTATAATTAATTTAATTTTATTGATTAAAGGAAGTGCGACTACCTGCATTTATTTCTATTTTTCTTATCCGCTGTTAACTAGTTTTTAAAATGGGGATCCTGCAACCAACATTCCTGGAAAACTTTGATTCCTTTTTCTTGGTGGAATTTTTTTTTGAGCAGGTTCTAAATGTTCCGTATCTGATGAAGAATCTTCCATTTTTTTAAACAATACACTCTAAACAGTACACACAATCCGACTCGGTACTCTACACAGTCTACGATTCTACGCAGTTTACTCTCGTAATCAATTATTGAATATGACATAACATGAAGTAACCTCTATGCGGTAAATACCCGAATTGTTTCGGACAAATTTATTACGTTCGGCAAATCTCTGATAGATAGCGCTATTACTAAATATTGATCGTCTTATAATTAGAAGATAGTGCAAATGTTAAATTACAAAAACATATTTAAATTTTATAATATAATAATTTCGAGAAATTAAAAATCTCTCAAAATAGACGAATATCCCTTTGTTTCTAGGAATACTGAAAAATCTCCCGAATCGGGATATATCCCTCATGTTGGCAACACTGCGAGTCGCATGTTTAGACGAAGTCGCGACGCTGCGTCGCCATATGCAGATTTTTATTTAAAAACACGTGAGATGCACTGAAGCGTACGTCTTCCTACAATTGCGTCTAATACTCGTCTACGACGAGCAGCTCCGTGTGCAGAAGGTCTTATACTGGTTAAATTAATGACTGTCTATAGTAACAAACAAAAAAAATTAGTACAGTAAAACCTCGACTTACGCGACCCCGTCTTACGCGGTTTTTTTAACGGTAGCGCTTTTAGGTTTTCGAAATTGGAATTTATTTAACCCTCATAATATGTCAGATCTAGACATGTTAGCTGCTTTTTTCTAACTCTTACAGTTTCCGAGATAGCCCATTCGGACATCGAATTTGAACCACCCTGTACATACATTTTTTTAACAAAATTAATATTTATTAATCCTTGATTTTATAATATGTATTCATCGAATTTCGACTTACACGATTTTCGATTTACGCGGCTACTGTCAGTCCCACCTATCGCGTAACTACGGGGTATTACAGTATAACAAATCTACAAAAAGATTCTCCTCAAAAAAAGAATTTAAACAAAATTATAACCTCAAAAGAAAAAAAATAATACGAAAATTGAGTCGGCTGAGTCAATATTGTAAGAGACACTCCTTTAGTGTCAAAAAAATAAAATAATAAAAAAACTCGAGCGAACAGGTCGAAAACAAGAAAATAAACTATTAATAATTATGATTCTATACAAAAATATTCAAACCTTATCTGGATATCCTGTTCCTTCTTTTTTCATTTAATTCGACTGCACATGTTGATTAAAGCGGAACCAGGAAAGCCGGACCAAACTTTACCAAAAATTAAACAAGCGTACTACACTAAGGCTCGATAGCAAAAGAAGAAGTGGTGGGAAGAGGAAACGCGGTACGGGCGACCGATATCCGCATCCCCACCCCTAACATTAATAGATCTTAAAAATATCGATAAATTCACCAACGAACGCTCAATGACCTTTAATAATCAACAACAAAAATAAATTAAGATACCCCGCGAGTGTATTAATAAAAATCAGATATCCATTAAAATCATAATAAGCTGATTAAGGAAAGAAAATCAAATGAAAGTAATTACATATGAAATCACATACAGTGTGTCCGTAAGTAGCGGATAAAATCATTATAAACGGTTTATGGAGAAATCCCTGAAACGGGAATTATGCAGCTGCATCCCGATAGCATTTAAGAAACTAATATGATAAGATTAGTAGAAGAACCGTGAGACTCGGAATGAAGCTGTAACAAGATTGGAGACTGTATTGGCCGACTTCCAGCCAATTCCTAGTCCATGGATCACATTTCCAGGACAATAAAATTGATGGCAACTCAAAATTCAAATCAATTCGCTCTTGTATAAGGACAAGAGCCTCCATAACTCAAACCGTAGTAAATATATTTCCAAAATTGAAAGGAGTACTTCCAATGTTTATCGAATTATGTGAACATTTTTTAAATAATTATTATGATAGAGTAAACCCTCATAATTCTATAAATCAATTTTTAATAAACATTGTTAAAAGTCGTTTCGAAGGAGAAGATTTAAATTTTCTTATGTAACCAATATTAAAATTTAACCAATTATCCATGTTGCAAGTGAAAAATATAAAAAAATTTTCAAAAACAGATAAAAACTTCTAACTTGCTTTATTGTAATATATAAATCGGAACCGGTTTCGGAATCAACGTTCCATCATCAGCCGAAAGCTAAGAAGAATTAAAAAAATAATTAAAACAAAAACTAATATTAAAATAGAACAACAACTTACTGTCAGAGAAACTAATAGGCGAGAAGAGATTTATTTAATGATGACATTTGTTGTTAAAGAAAAATATTTTTTAAAGTCGAATCGCAAAATTAAAATTTAAGTTGTTATAAAAGTTAAGTTAAATTAAATTGAACGATGGAAATTAAAATCTTAGTTAAAGTTACAAAAGTGCGAAACGTTGAATGTTATAAAATTGTGAAACACTAAAAATGTATATAAATTCTTTTGAATACGAATTTTATTAAACAGTTGATTAATTTTGTGTATAGGGAAGCCATTGTCGCGAGCCAGTTTGTAAATGAAGTTAATTTCTTTAATTTTATTACGTTCAGATAAAGGATAATCAAAAACTCTGTTAATTAAGAAACGAAAATTAGCAAATTTGTGTTGATGTGGATGTAATGAATCGTAAGGAATGGTAGTTGATATAGTGGAGGGTTTCCTTAAGATATTATACTCGATTAGACCAACAGGATTTCTAGTTAAAGTTAAATCTAAAAAGTTAATCATTTTATGTTTTTCAATTTCTAGAGTAAAATTCAGTTTAGCATGTAAATTGTTAATATAATCATGAAAGTTGTTAAGAATGTTGATATCGCCTCTCCAAATGCAAAAAATATCATCCACATATCTGTACCAAGCTACAATATTCCCCAAAAGATGTTTTTAGAAGTTTTTATCTGTTTTTGAAATTTTTTTTAATATTAAAGTTGACTGCACTAGATTCAGAAAAAATCCTACACGAAGAAATTGCAAAAAATTTAGATCTTTAGACCCGTTTCAGGGATTTTTCCATAAATATTCAGTACAACATGTTTCGGCTAACAAGTAGCCTTCTTCAGGTACAACTGAAATTAAAATTAAACAGTTGGTAAAAAAAATTGATATAAAAAACGGAAAAATTTCCGTCAATGTGGTACACATATGAGTAATCGGGAAATCGTATATATATACAGGCTGTCTCACGTAACTGGTTCGTTAGCATGGGTTGTTCATTCTAAACTTTCAATCTAAAATATTTTCAAGATGGCCACCACTTCCGGTCTACCGGAAGTAGACCACAACTTCGTTATTTTAAATGGATAGCTATAGTTTTTATTACACCTTTCAATTATACATAAAAAAATATGTTGACTTTGATAAAAGTTGTTGGTACCTACCATTTTTTGTTTTGAAGTTATTTTGATTTTAAGCTTTTTTTGGCAAATTCAATGGCTAGAAAGTCGAAAATTTTAAATGAAATACCCCGTATTTTTTTACCCTATCAGAAAGGGAATTTAATTCTCTACAAATTATCTATAAACATTCCTATACCTATTTATTGTAGTTTCCCTGATATTGGGACATTAATCAAAGCATGCACGGAATGCGGGAAAACGTTTGATTTTTTTATTAGAAGGCAATGGAATTTTGACAGTTTTTGGTCCATATTTGTGTTATTGTTGTTGTTACTTACTTTTGATCACGAGTGAAAGTCATTGTATATCATGGCAAATTATTCCAACGCCGATATTTTAAATTTGTTTTATATTCATGGCAATGGCCTCTACGATCTCCAGATTTAACACCATTGGATTTTTATTTGTGGGGTCACTTAAAAAATCAAGTGTACAATTCACCGATCAACACACGACAAGAGTTGCGTGATATAGTGATGCGTGCACTACGTACTATTGATGGCGACCAACTTCTACGGGCCACAACCGTAGAAGTCGAAAGAAGAGTTGAAAAATGTTTAATGGTGAATGATCAGCATATCGAACAGTTTTAATTTTTTTATAATTTTAAGTTTTTGTTTTTTTATATGTTATTCATTCTAATTTCTGTTATTAAATTGTTGTTTTTCATTGTTTCATTTATTCGTTTTTCTGTTGGTTACTTTTGGTAAATAAAAGCGAGCAAGCTAAATGTTATTCAACCATAGTTAATTGTAGAAATAATACCAATAATAATTTAAATAAATTAAACGATGAACTGTCAAAATGTCTTGGCCTGCTAAAAAAAAACACAAACGGGCTTTGGGATTTTATGTCTGATTTTGATTAATTTTCCAATATCAGAGAAACTACAATAAATAGGTATAGGTATGTTTATAGATAATTTGTAGAGAATTAAATTCCCTTTCCTGATAGGGTAAAGAAATATGGAGTGTTCCATTTAAAATTTTCGACTTTCTCGCAATTGAATATTGAGAAACAATAATTCAATTTTTGACCAGCCTGTATAAGATTCTCTGATACAACAAATGACAATCTATTTGGCAGCATCTGTAGAGTAGTCGTGCCAATGCAGAGCTTTTTTGAATGATCGTTAGCTGAGATATGGGCTTTTAAAGACCATGGTGAAATTTGTCAAAAAAAAACATAAAATCAAAATAACTCGAAAACAAAAAACGCTAGGTACCAACAACTTTTATCAAAGTCAACATATTTTTTTACGTATAATTGAAAGGTGTAATAAAAACTATAGGATTCCATTTAAAATAACGAAGTTGTGGTCTACTTCCGGTAGACCAGAAGGGGTGGCCATCTTGAAAATATTTTAGATCGAAAGTTTAGAATGAACAACCCATGCTACCAAAATTTCAAACCACTACGAATGGTGGAACCTTAAAAAGTTCTAACGACCAGTTACGTGAGACATCCTGTATATAAATCATTTCATTGAAGTAAATTAGAAAAGGTCACTCACAGAACATGTTAAAATCCTTCAGAAAAACAAAAGGGTCGAACCACTACAAGTGAATTTGAAAAACTTAAAACTTAACTTAATGAACAGAGTTTATGTAACTTACTTGAAAAGGACGAAAAACAATACTAACAAAATGTTCAAAGAATGTCAGTTGATCTAAAAGTATAAACGCGAAAGTACAACAGTTAAAGAACGACTGGTCTTAAAAATAAGGAAAAACAAGAATGGGACGCGTGCTATACAGGTGTTTAACAAAGAATAAAAAACCTATCGTTGTGAATAATAGACTTGCGCGCGAAGAAATTAAATGTATTTTATAAAAAATCTAAAATTGTTGATATCCGTTATGTTGTTAATAAGTTTGTTTTCTAAATTACCAGTGTAGATATGAAGTTCCTTGTATAAATCGAAAAGTTTGGATTTTTTAATATTCTTTAGTATTTTTGTACAATTGAGACTGGTTTTATGATTATTTTCTTTTGGGTGTTGGTATATTGCCGAGTTATTACATTTAAGATGTTCCTTAAACCTGGTTTGGATGTTCCTGCTTGTCTGTCCTATATAAAACCGATCACAATCTTCGCATTCGATATCGCTAATTTAGCGAATATTAACTAATATATTTTCCGTCTGTTTTAGATCCGATGAAGAGGGTTAAGGAAGATTTCCAGGAACCTCAAGAAGCCCGTCAAGTTCACCGTTCGCATTCGATCCTGTATACTCCACTTAACTCGGACTTAAAACGGTGTTTGTTATTAGTTAGCATATGACCTAATTTCTTATTGGAAGAGAACGCCGTAGATACGTTAAACTTTTTGAGGTGTTTAGTGATTTTATGCTGTATGGAGGGCGCAAATGGAAGGGAGATTATCTTGTCTCTATTGTTGTGTCGGGGATATACCATTCTGTTAATTAACGATGAGTGAACTCTGTTGTATATGTTTTGCATGTCCCAGAAACTATAACCATTATTTGTTCCGATACTAAGAATTGTTTTAAGTTCTGAAATGTAGTTTGAATCATTGAGTGGTATGGTGTTAAACCGATTAAAGTAGAATCTGAAGACAGCTTCTTTGTGTGACGTTGGATTCAAAGAATTCTTCGGAATTATCGAATCTGTAGATGTTTGTAGGTTTTCTATATATATTAAAAGACAGATGGTCGTTATGATCTCTGGAGATACTGAAGTCGAGGAAGTTAATGCTCTTATTTAGTTCCTTTTCCATAGTGAATTCTAAGTTGTTGATGTTGTTGAAGATGTTGTACAATGCCCTAAGTTTAGCAGCGTTACCCTCATAATCGATAAGTATATCGTCTACGTGGATTTGTCCACGTAGGTAGACTTGTCCAAGATAACAAGACCTGAATTTTTGTCACCAAACGTTATTATGAGGTCATCGTTTTTGACCTTTTCTCTTATGGATTTTATGTTTTTTGTGATCTGTGGACATACAGGTATAGTTTGTGTCAGATTTAGATTCAAAATGGCTTCGTGGTTAGAATCAAAGATATGTTTAATATTGGGATTTTTGGAAAGTTGTGCTTCCATATGAATTGCAAAGTCAACGGACTTTACCTTGTTTGGTGATGCTAATTTATGACTCATGTTTAGGATCTTTAATTCAGAGTTGGAGAAAGCAGTATTACTAAAATTATTAGCTTTATACGATTATTTAAAACTAAAGTGGAGGTGGGCGCATTTGCGTTTAAGCTTGAAATGAACCTTGCATGTTCTTTGGATACGTCACTGGTTAAAATTTAATCAATTGGCTGGCGTGCTTTAGCCTCTCAACGGTCCAGGAAAGATTTCTGTTAGTATGGAAATCTCAACTGTAAATTTTTTACATCTGTTTTAGGGTTCTACGACTTGACTGACTTAATCTCTGTAATCTCTGTTGTCATTTTTCACAACTTCTCTATTTAATACTTCCTCTGACCGAAAATAAGAATCCCATTTAACACACAAATGTAATGGATTTGAAAAAGGGTATTTGAGGTATAAAGTTCTTTGTACATGTAAAATATCATTGTTATGTCATAAAACCCTAAAATAGAAGGTTAAAATTTACAGGAATGGGGTTATGGAGAAATGTGTGTTGGAAATGATTTTATGTTTTTATAGCGTAAATAGTTTGTGTAAAAGGTTTATTTTGCTTGAATAATTTTATTCAATAATAATATTGTCAACTGCAGCAGTTGGTGTGACACGAATTTTATACTCTCACTATAGAAGTTAACTAATTATTCCCACTTTTATGTAAAAATTGGACTTTTTTCTAAATTGAAAAATTTTCAAGTTCAATTTATGATATGTAACCATAAAAGCCATAAAAGTTACAACTTATGTCAGTGAGATTAAGTCTTTTCATGCGATGCTAACCATGAAAGAGAGAATTTATTTAGTACTGTGCTATGGTACTAGTGAATCAATACCCGGTCACAAAAATATTTCATGTTGGGGCTCGCAAACTTATGAAAATATTTTTGGAAACGGGTTCTGTATTATCCATAAAGAAGCAGACAAAGGGACTAAATGAGGAAGACGCTGCTTCTCTAATAGCATTAAATTCCGTTCAAGAAACTCCAAAATTATCACTCCGAAGAAGAGCGTTACAAACTGAAATTAGTAAATCGCACCTCTCCAGAATTTACAAAATTGTACCATTTAGACCACGATTTAGACAGACTTTCGATGCCGGCGATGATGCTAAACGTTTGGATTTCTGTCTTGAGATTGGTAATGAAATATTAAATAACCGAAATTTTCATAAATTTATGATATTTTCGGGTGAAAGCACCTTTTCAATAAATGACATTGTTTCTTCCCAGCATTGTCGTTATTGGAGTGATGTAAATCAAATTACCCTTACATTTCATACAGTCAATGTACTTTCAGCAAGACAGTGCCCAGCTTACCATTCACACATTGTGCCAAATGGTTAAATTTACAATTTCGTCAAAAATGGATCGGATGAAATGGTCCTATTTGATGGCCAGCACGTAGTCCTGATCTTACAATTATGGATTTTTATTTTTGGGGACGATTGAAACAATTTGTTTACAGTGAACCATTACAAGACGATGCAGAACTATTAAAGCTAAGAATAATTAATGCGATAGAATCTCTACCACTGGCGGAAATTCGCAATTCTTATAAAGAATTTAGCACTCGTCTTCAAATGTGTGCCGCATTAGGAGGTGATTTGTTTGAATGAATAGTTGATTTGTTCACTTACAAATAAATAATATTTATTACTTACATAGTGTGTTATTATATAAATTAGCCATATTTTAATTTGATTTGTCTGTTTTTTCAATAACATAAGTTGTAACTTTTATGGTTTCTATGGTTACATATCGTAAATTGAACTTAAAAAATTTTTAATTTAGGAAAATTCTAATTTTTACATAAAAATGGGAATAATTAGTTAACTTCTATAGTTAGAATATAAATTTCGTGCGATTTAGTGGTTTGAACATATCCGACGCATTATTTATGCTGAGATAAGTTTGAAAAAGCAGTAATAACATTTTTTTTCCTCTTTGTAACTCGATCCGGGGACATACTGTACAGGATGTCCCGTTAAGCGTACGGAGCGGCTGTATCTCAATAACGGTAAGGCCTAGAGGTTTGGGAAAAAAATCCTTATAAGCAAAGTGGGCAAGAGAAATAGCTGGAAATTATTTTGAAGTTCGTAATTCGACCGCTAGGGGGCGTAACTGCCATAGAGAAACATAAAATTCCCGCTGTCTCAGAAATTTAGACGATGAGCTATAACGTTGACAACATCATTTAGTAGCTTGGATAATACCGCATCGCTTTTGTTTTGCAATATTTTTCATATCTGTCATAATAAGGGAGAGGGAGGCCAATGCGTTTTCAAATGTTTACATTTTAATATCTCCTGGACCATTCAACCGATTTGAATATTTTTGGTCTTGTTTGAAAGAGCATTTCATGCTCTTTTAAAAGATATTTTCAGTAAGACCGCTTGGTTTAAAACAAATAAGCTAGAGGGCGTTATCTGCAGCGGTTACATATTTGTGATTTTTGAAAAAAAGTTAAATGGAACGGTACTATTTACTTCACAGACCGTTAATCACCATAAAATTTGCTAAATATTAGTGAAATCCGCATCTCGATATCTCCATCCATTCTCGAATTATAAAAGAAAATGTTAAAAATTCGTATATCTTAATCGGATCAAGTTACCTTAGGAAACAAATAAGAGATAACAAAAATTTTATTATCTAGAACCTTCCTTCATACTTTATCCAAGCTTAGAACTGCTTCAAAACTATTTTTGAGGCGAGTTGAAAAGCCAACGGATCAATGAAACATCAACAATGATAATAAAACAAAATAAACCGAAACACTTAGAACAACTTAAATTTTTGGCAAAAATAACTCACTAATGTTCGAAATGTCTTACATAAACCTCGATGCATTTATTTAATCTAGTTTCGACGAAAAAAAAGCGCTGCTAAGTCTTTTCCCTGGACACGTTTTTACTGGTATTTAGTGTTTTGTCATATTTTCCCTGGTCATTGGTTTTTCTTGAAAAGTCAGGTCGTTTAGTCTACCCAATAGATAAAGGGGTGAAAGCAATGTGGGTTTTGCTCGAACCAAGAATGCATATTATGCAAGTTTACATCAGCTTGTGGACATATGCTTCATGCATCCATAGCATTTGTGATAAAAGGTTTGGATTTGCCCAAATCATATTTAAAAGTCGATGGTAATAGTTCAGTCTATTATCATAATCGGTATCTGTTAAGGCCTGATGTAAAACAACGTGGTGGAGATATTATTCTCTTGAGAACTCTTGTGGACAATTGTTTACGGAGTTCCCAGATTATGTGGGATCACATTGCGCACCAATATGATTTACGAATTCATAGAGATGTCTGAATGGGCTACACTTTGCCAGTTTTCCGTAATCGCTAAGTCAATCTTAAAAACACTTCTAGAGAAAAATGTCTTTCTTTGTCGTAATTGCATTGCACATTTTTGCCATGCAGTTGCATCGTATCCGAAACATTGAAAATAAATCATCATACGCTCTATCATACGCTTCGGCGTTAGTAAATGACATGTTTACAGTTACCATGGTAATGTGATTTGTTTTTCTCGATGAGGTAACTGGATCAGATTGATGGCACTCGAGTTTTTAACATTTTCTTCTATAACTCGAGAACGGGTGGCGATATCGAGATGCGGTTTTCACTAAAATTTAGCAAATTTGAAGGTGACTAAGGGTCTGTGAAGTAAATAGTATCGTTCCATTTAACTTTTCTTCAAAAATCACAAAAATATGTAATCGCTGCAGATAACGTCCTCTAGCTCATTTGTTTTAAAGCAGACGGTCTTACTGAAAATATCTTTAAAAAGAGTATAAAATGCTCTTTCAAACAACACCGAAAACATTCAAATCGGTTGAATGGTCTAGGAGATATTAAAATGTAAACATATGAAAACGCATTGGCCTCCCCCTCCCTTATTATGACAGATATGAGAAATATCGCAAAACAAAAGCGATGCGGTATTATCCAAGCTATTAAATGATGTTGTCAAAGTTATAGCTCATCGTCTAAGTTTCTGAGATAGCGGGAATTTTATGTTTCTCAATGGCAGTTACGCCCCCTAGCGGTCGAATTACGAATTTCAAAATAATTTCCAGCTATTTCTCTTGGTCACTTTGCTTATAAGGATTTTTTTCCCAAACCTCTTGGCCTTACCGTTCTAGAGATACAGCCGCTCCGTACGCTTAACGGGACACCTGTATATAATATACAGGTGTCAGATAAAAAACGCCCCAAGCTGTAACTGTGTCATTTACATTCCGATTTTCATGAGCGAGGTATCAAATGAAATGGTTTGAGAAATACTATGATGCATGCTACAAATAAATTTTTTCCAACGCCATCTTTAATTTCAAGCGATTATTAACTTTTGTTTTTCAAATGGCTGCGTATATTTTTCTTCGCGTCATTGGATAGAGTTCGCTTTTCTGAATCCATTGATGTACAATACATCCATTTTAAATGTAATATTAACAGAGAAAAGACACCTGTATATGCAGGTTGTCACACAAGGATGCCGCAAGCTGTAACTTTGTCATTTACATTCCGATTTTCATGAGGGTGGCATCAAATGAAAAGGTGTGATGAATACTATTTTTTCTATGGCACACTACAGTATTGCAGAAGTGACTAAGATAATGTTCGGAAAATGTTTTAATTGTTTTTCTCTGCTAAAATTACAATTAATGTTAATGTATTGTACAGCAATGGGTTCAGAAAAAAAATCTCTATCAATAACGTGAAGAAAAACATACCGAGCAATTTGAAAATCAAAACTTGATAACGCTTGAAATTGAAGCTGGCGTTGGAAAAAGTTTATTTGTAGCATGAATCATAATATTCATCAAACCATTTCATTTGATAACTCGCTCATAAAAATCGGAAGGTAAATGACAGAGTTAAGCTTGCGGCGTTCTTGTGTGACAACCTGTATATACAGGTTAACGTTCTCTGTTAAAATTATATTCAAAATGGATGTATTGTACATCAATGGATTCAGAAAAACAATCTGTATCCAATGACGTGAAGAAAAATATACTCAGCCATTTGAAAAACAAAAGTTAATAATAATAGTTGATGTAGAGCACAAAAAATATAAATGGATGTAAATTGAAATGAATTTGGTGGCAATGGTGTGGTCGAGCAACCGATGTACTTACAAAAAAATCAAAACTAATGATGATAATAATATTGAATAAGTAAAGTAAAAAAGTAAGTGTTTTTCTTTTAAGAAAAGAAGATAATAGAATACAAGGTTCTAGGACGATAACAAAGAAAAATAAAGTAAAATAATGTCCGATGGCGAAACACACCAGTGACTCACACAACAGACAAGTTTGAAATCCTTCGGAGATTTCGTGTATTTTCAGTTTAAACGAAAATGAGAAGGTCACCATTTGAAGAAAAAATGGTGAGTTAAAACGCGTTAAAACGTTTAAAAGGGTTTAAATCTTTTTATAAATTCTGTTGAGGTTGGTAATTTTATTTATTTACGGTTGGTATCATTGCTTTGATTTGTGTTGTCGCAAATGGATGACAGTTTTCTTTGTACAGGTTGTTCTACATAATTCAATTTTTCAAACAATTTTTTTTAATCTTCATTTAGAACCTCAAAGAGTATTTACAACTCCAAACACCGGAGAGGAATTCAATTTCTTTAAACCGCGTTTATTATTGTTATTGTAATAATGGATCCAAATTGTGTTGAGGTGAGTACGCTTCTTACTGCGTAATTAATTACGTTAGATTTTATTACGTTTATTTAAAAAGAATTGGCCACTTCCATAATTGAGACGAGTGAATATGAATTGGACGAGAAAGCAGCTACTGCTGAAATGATACAGTTCTTTGCTGATGTACATACATATAATGTATGATAAAGAAATGTTGAGGTAATAATTTATTTCTTTTAAATTATAACTCCATCTAATTATTTATTTTTAAAAGGATTCTGGTTATTTATTGATTAAGAAGGATGCCTGGATAAAGAAGATGACCTCAGCCTTTACATAAATCCGAACAAAAAGGAAGTAAAAAGGATATTTTCAAGCGATCATCCAACGCAACTTGAGAGTAAGATTGCAATATTCCAAGTTTTTATCATCACGTTTAATTATAAATATATTTTATGAATGTTTTTGTTGTTTTAGTAGATCAAGTGATGAAACCGTACTACATGTATTTCTGGACATCTCCAATGCAGTGAAGAAAGGATTTTTATTCAGTCTTGTTTATTATCAAGTGGTATGTATTAAATATAATTTTTTTTTAAATTTTTAATTTTCAGTATGCAATTTCTATAATGTTTTCTCGCCTCTAGAATTTTCAAACAAGTAATTTTTTTATATCAATCAATAATTTAAATCAAAAGAGAAATGAAAATCAAAATCTGGTAACTAAAAACTAATACATTCTTAAATAAAAACAAAAAAAAGCAATGCATAAAGTTTATATAAAAATTCTAATCTGCTGGCTTTTTTTCCTTTCCAATTTGTTACTACTGAAGCTAAGCACACAGCACATAACAATTGTTTTGGGAGAAGTTTTTCACTATCAGGCCATTGCACAGCAGTAACATTATACAGGGGTGTTTCGGTGACTGGGGGAACAAATGTAACCACATATACTAGAGTGAAAAGGATGATAATTCATGTAAAAAAGAATTAGTAAAAGTCCTCAAAGATACAGACCATCAAAGTTAGGAAATTTTAACACGTTTTTCTAAATATCTTAAACATTATTTATGGTAAAGCGTTGAAATTTGGTACAGTGTAAACTAATATCACAGAAAATCATTAGGCAATTTGTGAGTTGGATCGGTACTCGGGAACAATGCTATACAAGCTGTTCCTAAAGTTTATTCGCTCAGAACTTTTTTATTCTATCATAACCCTACATTTATTTTTGCAGTTTCTAATAGTAAATTTAGTTTAGAAACTTTTATCACTCGTAGAGAATATTGATAAAAACCACGGTTTTCGTATTAAATGCAAAAATGTTAGGCTCCGAATTCAATAACACTAAAAAAAATAAATAAATAAATCTGAATCTGAATTGGCAATGAGAAGTGAAAATCGAACTCAACTGTCATAACTATTATGTATGCAACATGTCCAAGTGTAGATTTAGATAAATCACATTTTTAATTTCTTTTAGTTGGTTTAATAAAAGAATCCAAAAACAATAAATTAAAAATCAACAAAAAATAAACAAAAAAACGACAACACTAACAGGAATAATAAAAAAAGTACATAAAATAACAAGATAAGTAATAAAAAATACTAAAGGAAATGTTCAAAAACTTAGATTTCTTTTGTTTTAGTGCTACTATTGAAACCGGAACAGAACATTTTTGCATTTAACACAGAAATGGTGATTTTTATCAATATTATCTAAGAGTAATAAACGTTTCTAAACTAAATTTACTATTAGAAACTGCAAAAATAAATGTAGGGTTATGACAGAATAAAAAAGTTCTGGGCAAACAAACTTTAGGAACAGTCTGTATAGCATTGTTCCAGTGGACGGATCCAACTCATAAATTGCTTCACAAATTTTACATGACATTGATTTATACTGTACCAAATTTCAGCGCTTTACTGTAAATAGTGTTTAAGATATTTGGAAAAATGTTGTTACATTCCGAAATTTTTATGTTATGTGTGGGTGACTTGTTTATGTGTAATGGGTTATGAGTTGCATACATTCGGAAACATATTTATTATTTTTATTTACTTTGTTTACATTTTGTTTGTTTATAACATTTTATTATATTCTCTTTCAGCAACATATTCTGAGTATTCCTTTTTTTTTCTTTTTAACTCCTATCACTTTAAAATTCTCCTTTTTGCTTTTGAGAGGGTGTCGTAAATTCATGTTCTATCTTGCGCAGACGTAATTTTTTTTTGATATTTTCGATTTTTGGGTATAAAAGACCGTTCAACTTTCTTCTTGATCTCTTTCTTACTATATTACCAGAGCAATATGTGCTTTCGAGTGTTAAAGAAATTTTGGTTGGTTCGCCATTTTTGGTTTTGGTGTAAAATTTTGTTTCTAATCCATATTTGTGGGATTCATCACTCGAAATAAAGTTTTGGAAAAGTGTTTTTCTTTTACCAAATTGTACGGAGATTCCGGATTGCAACGTATTTCATTGCATTTTCTTCTGTCCTCTGGTTAAACCTCGAACATCAGAGGTAAGCATTTTTGTAAGGTCTTTATTAATTAGTTTTTGGCATATTCGTTCACCCTTTTATATTTTTCTTTTGATTCTTAAACTAACAATCTACTAAATCTATTTTTCAAAAAAAAATCTAACTACTTTAAAAAAAAATTTTCTAACTACTTAAAAAAAAATTACTAACTACTTAAAAAGAAAAACTATCCTACAAACAAAAATTCTTAAATCTAATATTTCCACGTTTCATTTTTTTTATATTCTATATCCAGGTTTTTATTGAGGGGAGCAACTTTTGGCATCTCTTATTGGAACAACTTTTTTTGTTGGTATTTTGGAACCATTGTCCAAGGGTATAATTTCCATTACATCCTAAGGATTTTAATTATTTTTTTGGAACAAAACAAAGAATATTACCTTACCTTTCCTGAGTCATCAGAATTTGTTGCTGAGGATTTATTTCGAATCGGGCCGGTGATCAAGACTTGGAGTAAAGGTCAGATAGAACAACATACTATTATTTTGGTCATTGAAGAATTTGTATCTTATATATATTTTTTTTATTTGATTTTCCTTAAGAAAATCTTTAAATTAATTAATCATTGGAACATTAAACCTTTTTAATTTTTTTTTTATAATATCATTTCAATTTTTTTTGTAAATCCTTGTTTGGCGAGTTTTTTTTTAATTCTATTTTTAGCGTTGATGTTTTTTTTTATAATTTTTGATTTCACGTTGAGCTCAACCATACGGAGTCAGACGCGGGTTAATTTTTCATTTTTTTGGTATTTTGATTTAAATTTCCTTTTAGTTTTGACTTTCATTTTTTTTAAAGCTCGCAAACATCAATATAGTTTTTTTTTGTTGTTTGAACCTAAAAGTTTACCGTTTTATAGTTTTGTTATTAGTTTATTTTTTTTACTTACCTGTTATTTACGGGAGTTTTTTTTTTAATAAATTTTGTCTGCAACTCAAAACCTATTTTGTTGAGCGTTTATGTTTTGTTGTGTTAGTTGTTTATATCACCATACTCCATCATCTCACGTCACAGTTCGTGTTGTACGCGGGGTTAACTGTGTGGCGCCATATAAATACCCCTCCCTTCTTCACTGAGCCGGTCGAGGACTCGCGTACATCTCAGGGTGATAAAACTAGTTTTGTCCTTGTTGAAAATTTCGTTATTTTTTTTTTTGTTTTGATTTAAAATCTTTTAACGCATTTGGCGTCATAATGTGTTAAAATTTCCTAACTTTGATAGCCTGTAGCTTTGAAATTTGAAGACTTTTACTAATTTTTTTTACATGAATCGTCATCATTTTCATTCTGGTATATGTGGCTAAATTTATTCCCCGAGTCACCGAAACACCCTGCCTGTATATATGTAACTTCCTCGGAGAACATGATCGTCTCAAAAAGTTGTACCTAATTAAAAATATTAAATTAAAAAACAAGGCTGCGTGAAGCATCTCTTGATTAATAAACTTTCTTTAGCACAACTTTCTCCTTCTACGAATCATCATTAATTGTTTAGTTCATTTTTTCTTTAGACCGATAAAATAACGTTATCATTAACAAAGATGTTAAAAGATGAGCGAAATACATTGAATGAAGTTAATACACAGGAAAAAATCGTGTCGTGTAAAAATTTTAGAGTAGTTGGTAAAAAGAATTAGAGTAAAAATTGTAATATCACATGGTAAAAATAACTCTAATGTACACTATATTTAAAATTAATATAGAGTTCATATATTATTCACTTAATAGAGTAGTTTTTACAGTTCTCTAAAGGAGAGTTCTTTTTTACTTATGTTAGTGAAGTTATGTAATATATAAAACATTAAATTTTACACTAGACGTGTGCTTTTCCTTCGGGTACTTCGTAGGCACCGCACTATTTTGCTCGGGGTTACTCGTCGGTACCACGTGATCAACATGTGGTGTGATACAGCTAAAATTTAACGGTCATCTGCTAAACGAGTCGGAACTCGATAGCGTCTCGAGACCTGATTTACGCGATATAGAAAGAAAAAACGATTATTTTTATTTTAATTATGTTTGCCAAAATAAAACATTCATGATGTGAAATTAGTGGAACTTCCGGAAGATTTTACATACAAGTTCCTTGTGAAGATTGGTAAGTATGTGCAACTTGGTGCAACTATACATATAGGAAACTTATAGAAGACTCATTAGATGCAGTTTTGATGGTGACTCGGTGGAAACTTTAAAATATATACATATGTATATAAACAGAATTTAATTTTTTTAAATTTAAGTTATTACAAGTAAAAATAAAAACAAATATTTTATAATTTTGATTTTTATTACAAACGTAAAACTTCCCTAAAAATACTCCACTTCCTATTAAAAATTAACACTAATAAGTAGAAGATACACACTATTTAGTGATATTTTGTCAATTAATAGAGTAAAATTAGAGCGAATTTTTAATAATTTACACTGATTAGATTAGAAATGTATCTAATTAGAGTCACGACAACATCTAGTTAGATTACATATAATACACTGTTATAGAGTAACGATTTTACACTATTTAATAAACACCATCTTCTCACTATTTAGTGTAAATTTTTAATCTATTCATCTACACTATATAGTGCAAAAAAAATAACTCTAAATAAATTGGACCGATCTGAACCATGTTTTAGAGTTGATTTTTACTCTATATTTTTTCCTGTGTAGTTCCGAGATAATCTTAAGACGGAACGGTAATTTTAATTTTATTTTTTTACTAACAAATCAATTTTAATTGTTTTCATAGATACTGACTATTTCCTATTCTTTCATGGAGAACACAGATCCAAACTATTCCTCATAATGTATAACAAGAATGGTGTTTTATGCTTTCCCGGAGAAAAATCAACGTTCATGTTGAAGGAATATTAATTGATATGATAAATTATCGCATTTATTTTCCATTAACTAAGTGTTTTACTTGAAATTAATTAATTCAAGATTATTTAAAATATTGTTTTGCCCATGCGGTTATCATTAAAATGACTGGAACATCATTAAAACCAAGAGTTGATTCCAAAGAAATCACTTATAACCCGGTATCGGTCGTTGAAATCCTTGATGAAATACTGCCTTCTTATAACGGCGCGCGGCGTAAGCTTAACGCAAGCTTACACGATAAATTGTACCAAATGATTAAACTTTATCAAAAATTATTTGAAAACACGAATGATAAAATTCAGCTACAGTTCAATGCATAACCGAGTTTAAATGAGTCCGATTTAAATGGTCCATGGAACGATAACGCCCAATTACCGAAAGGAGCGAAATTAGCGGCTTTAACAAAATTCCATCCTCCCACGGAAAATGAAATTTTTACGCCATTAAGACAGTTGAAAGAGTATAAGGAAGAAGTGGTTGTTAACGAGTTGGAATACGAGGCCAATCCATAGCACTGCACTATAAATATTTTATGTTGTAATGTAAACATGGCCAATTAATATTTGACAATAGGCTAAAGCTAAGCTATCAAATGATAATTGTTAGTTCACTTAGGTCATTTGTATTTATTATAAAACGGAATATTAGAAAAAAATTTTCAAGAAAAAACTCATTTTTCTTTTATATGCTAAATTAATAAAATTCTGCATATCGCTATAATTTAACATAACAAACATTTTATCTTAATCAACTTTTGTTGTACATTGCTCAGAAAGACCACTTTACCTGCAACGGTTAACAAACTTCTTGCGTTATCTGTGGTACTTTGAGGAAATTTGACGTAAAACTTGGTTATATTTCGTTTTATGACATCCAGACTTTAATTGCAAAAGATGGAATTTGAATTCAAAAATTTATTGTCAATTATACCTTTCGGGTTACGGGTACACAATCCGGGGACACATTGTATATATATCTTATAACTGAGTTTTCTAAAACAAAATGGTAGTCATTTTTCACAGAGTGAATAATAGCGGTGAATAATCATTATTCAATCATTATCATATATTAAAATTTCAAAAAAACGTCAATTTAATTCAATTTTTTAGGAGTTTCTAAAGGTTTGACATTAAAAGAACCTAAACAAATTCTTTTTTTCGTATGATTTAAGCATAAATTAATTAATTTTCGTAAAAAAACGTTTTATAAAATTGATATTTCATTTAGTATGTTATTATGTTATTTTAGTATGTTAGTATATTATTATATGAGCATATAATGAGGGCTATTATTCACGAAGGTTAAGTTTATGTACGAGCGTAGCGAGTGGCGTAATTAACCTGCGTGAATAATAGCTCATTATATGCGAGTAGAATACTATTCTTTGTCCACGACTATTGAAATTGATTCCATAAATTTATTTTTTAAATAAATTTTTGAATAAAGGTTAAACGTCAATGTGACACAAATTCAATGTTACTAACTGTAACCAACTTCACAACAATTTGTCAAAATTAAGTGTCAGTTTTATAAAACGTCGTTTTCTTTACGAAAATTAATTCATTTATGCTTAAATCATACAAAAAAAGGAATTTGTTTAGGTTTTTTTAATGTCAAACATTTAGGAACTCCTAAAAAATTGAATTAAATTGACGTTTTTTGAACTTTTAACGTTTTAAATAATTATTATTAGTCTGGTCAAGATGGTTACCCGTGAATAATGATTATTATTCACCGCTATTATTCACTCCGTGAAAAATGACTACCATTTTGTTTTAGAAAACTCATTCATAAGGTATATATTATAAGGTAGTCGTGGACAAATAAATTTATGGAATTAATTTCAATAGTCGTGGTCAAAATTTCTACTCACATATAATAATATACTATTGTTAATTTAAGTGTTGGGTTTTAATTTTTGTGTACATCTTAAGAAGATACGGGAAAAAGCATAAGTAGTACTGGAAAGGCTTTAATGCTATCTTATATACTCTTGCCATTTTTCATCTCCAATGGCTCTATCCCACCAAGTCCAAACCAGCCCAAGTTTTTAATGAACGTTAATAGAACGGTAAACTTGACGTGCTTGCGTAACCTGCAGTGCGAGGGGTAAACCGCTGGGGAAGTAGGTGTACAAAATAGGGGAAATGCGGAGGAATTATGGGGAAGTTCGACGAATTACGGGGAAGTCTGGGGAATTATGGGGAGATGCGAGTAATTACGGGGAAGTACAAGGAATTACGGGGAATTATCGAGGAAGTTTGGGGAAGTACGGGAAATTATTTAGGGAAATTTGGGGATATATTGAACACGATCGAACACGATTAAACACGATATCTAACGATCGAAGTTACGATGTTCCATAAACAAGCTAGATCTAGTATTAGGTGCGCAGTTTCTGTTTCATAAAGGGTGTGTGAATTGTTACTGGTAAAAGCATCGTTTTCATTCAAAGGTAAGATTGAATGAGTATCATATTAAAATTTAAATTTATATTAACATATCGTGAAGAGTCAATGGTACTAAATTCGCTCGTAAATTGTTTTGTATTAGGCGCCAGGATGACGGCAAATCGCTATCGCTGTTTTCAAGAGGCCGAAAATTTTCTACAATTTCAATTAAATGAAAATGTTAAGGAAATTCTTACTATTAGCGGATTTGATAATGAGGTGCTGCATGGTACGATTGACGAAAATGATCTAGAAAAAATAGAAGCATTTATTAGAAATGACTACCATGAATTACTAACTTTGGAAGAAAAAAATTTGTTTTACGGGATTTTTAAAAATAATCCGCAGCAATTTAAATTGCTATCTGGCACGAAAAAACAAATAGTTTTAATTTCCAAATTTTATAAATCCAAATACGAGAGAAAAATATCGACTCAGTCTACGCAAACCGACATAACTGAAAACATTTCTGAGCAGACATTACCACCCCCCTCAGCACAACCATTAAGTCAGACTGCAGCTACAGATCAGGAAACAGAAAAGTGCGTTATATTAAAAGCTCTAAAGTGCTGGCTTAAAACAAAAGTTAGTCAGGAACAATGGTTAATATTTGAATCAAAATGTAATGGTATAAGCCTAAAAATTCAAAAAGGATTAGATAAACATTTCTCTTGCACTGTGACTTGCTTTTGTGGTCAAAGTTGCAAAATCCAAAAGGTGTCCAAAAAAGACACTTGTCAACCAAGATGGATATATGCTAATATTCATAAACATTTTTTAAGTAAACATATTACTGCGCATACGAACGATCAAATTAATGCGCCGGCAACTATTGTTGAAAGTAAACGCAGGGAAACATCAATTACTGATTATTTTACGTTGAACCCAAATCCGTGTTCTTCACGTGCAAGTTCTTCAGTTGAAAATAATTCACAAAAGATTATTATACTAGAAAATATTTCCGTAACACCTGTTGACCGTATTGACACATCTCATCATGAATGTCTGAAGAGTATTGAAAATATTTACTTTAATGAAACCGCCTCGGAAACCGATAAAGAAAATGTTTCCTCAGAAGTATCAGTCGGCGTAACCGAGTGTGTAACTCCAACAAAGACCGAAATCTCGACTGACACCCTTACACGAGTTCCTACACGAAAAATTGTTACTCGTAATAATTCTCCCCAGACTAGCTCTTCAAAATGGAAATTAGAAAAGTACGGAAGAAGTGAAAGATCTAAACGCAAAAGAGACAATATTGACAATAATCAACTGTTTATAACAGACTTTTTTTCTGTACTAAACAAACTTTACTTGGTAACGGTAATATTTCAAATTAGCAGACATGATGATGTAGAAATAAAGAAATTATACAAAGCTTTCAAACAAAATTATAAAAAACTTTAATACTGTTTTGTCAGTATTATTATTTTCTGTTTTTATATAGAAAAACTCAATGTTTTTATTTGCCAAAGAATATATGTTAATTTTTATTGACTTTTATTTGGGTGTTTTACTTAAATACACACGTGGATATGCCGTCCGAAGGGAGACGAGGTACGAGTATGTAAGAGGAATTACGGGGAAGTATAAGGAATTGTGAGGAAATACACGGAAGTACAGGAAAATACTAGGAATATAAGTAGGAAGTATAAGGAATTATTTGTCAAAGGGGAAGTAGGTGTACAAAATTTGAACTAGCGGTTTACCCCTCGCTGCAGTGTCCGGACAGGAAGTGGGTGAGGAGCCTCAAGTCACTTTTTGATTTTCTCAGGAACTGAGTAGATCTCTTCCGGTCAGGGTAGAGCAGAGTTTTCTTTGCAAAAACATCTACTGCAGTCTCATCCCATATTTGATGCTGTATTGAAAGTCAGAGGTACAAACGGTTCAGGGGAGACCGGTGACTTCTTAGCCGCCCGTTTCGCCAACCTGTCCGCATGATCGTGTCCCTTATTTCCGGTATATCCTTTCCGCCACTTTATCGTAACATTGTTATAAACGTTAGCCTCTTCAAGTGATTGCCGACAGGACTTCGCAAACGATGATGTAGTTCGATGCCTACCAACCTCCAGCATAGCCTGTTTGCTATCTGTGCAGATTACAACGTTTCTGCCAACTGTTTTGGTGTCGATAATCACATTGGTTGCTATATTTATAGCAGTTATTTCGGTCTGAGCAGTCGTGCAGTAGGACCCTTGCGAAGTGGATAGGTGTAGCTGGAGATCGTGCGAGAAAATTCCGGCGCCGGAGTCTCCAGCCTTCTTTGATCCATCAGTGTAGATGGTCAGCGATTTGCCCGTGCTTAAGTTACTCCGGGGTATCGTTTCAATGCCAAAGTGTGGTCTGTTTAAGAAAGTAGGTGTGATGTAGTCTGCGCGAGCTTCAAGGAAGGGTTGTTTACAAACAGCCTCACTCCAGAGTTCGCTCCAGACTTTTCCCATTTTTACAACCTGCTTATTATCCGCCACCGCGGCCACCTCCTTGATAAAAATATCTAGGGGCAGCACGTTCAGCATAGTCTCCAGCGCGATGGTGGATGTCGATCTCATGACACCCGTGATTAACAAGCAGGCCACTCGTTGCTGAGCACCAAACTATGGCTCCGTGAGCTACCATCTTAGTACAGACGTGTAGATCCCACATTGAATTGTCTTCCGACACTGGATGAGTACAATTGTTGCAACTAATGTGTGATTTCCAAGTCAGGCCTTTGTCAAGATAACTAAATTATTTAATACATTATTTTTTATAGGAATTATCATAGGGAAAAACATCTTTAAGGAAAAAACTAAAGAGACGAAAAAGAACCACTAAAGAATGAACTTTTCAACCCATATTTTTTTATGTTAACATTCAATGGCGTTAAAAAGTTGTTATAAAAGAATCAAAGAGGTAGTGAATTTCATCCCCTTAGAGGGCGCTAGCGAAGCTCAAGGTATGCTTGAAAATAAGGTCTTAACCAGTAGTAAATACATACAAAATTTCAAATTCTACGGTTTACTTTTAGCCGAAATAAAAAATGAAATGTAAATTTTTTTTTGATCGCTCATAGCTAAAAACTTGTGTTATTTTGACAAGTACTACATCCCAGTAAAGTTTCTCGATTAAAAACTGAATCAATAAACCCAATTACTAAAGAAGGGTATCAATATTTTCAAATAATTTTAGATGATTATTCTCATTTTGGAATTATATTCTTATTGAAAAGTAAAGATGAAGCGGTACAAAATGTCAAAGTTACAAAAGTTACAACTTATGTTGGTGAGATTAAGTCTTTTTATGCGATGCTAACCGTGAAAGAGAGAATTTATTTAGTACTGTGCTATGGTACTAGTGAATCATGTTTTCGTGTAGTTATACAAAAATTCCAGCAAAAATATCCGGACACAAGAATATCTCATGTGGGGTTCGCAAACTGATGAAAAAAAATTTGGAAACGGGTTCTGTTTTATCCATAAAGAGACAGACAAAGAGACTAAATGAGGAAGACGCTGCTTTTCAGATAGCTTTTCAACAAATGACATTGTTTCTTCCCAGCATTGTCGTTATAGGAGCGATGTAAATCCAATTACCTTTAAATTTTATACGGTCAATGTACTTTCAGCAAGACAGTTGCCCAGCTTACCATTCACACATTGTGCCAAATGGTTAAATTTTTTTAAATGGTCCTATTTGATGGCCAGCACGTAGTCCTGATCTTACAATTATGGATTTTTATTTTTAGGGACGATTGAAACAATTTGTTTACAGTGAACCATAACAAGATGATGCAGAACTATTAAAACTAAGAATAATTAAAGCGATAGAATCTCTACCACTGGCGGAAATTCGTACTTCTTATAAAGAATTTAGAAGTCGTCTTCAAATGTGTGCCGAATTGGGAGGAATAACATAGTGTGATTTTCATAAATTCTCATAAATTTACATGTAAAATATTTTTTGTAATTCGCGACGGTAATGAAAGCTATAACAGTACTCAAACGGGTGCTGTAATGAGTCTCCTTACAGCATCCGATGCTGTAATGAGATTTTAGTAACATTTTATGGAACCAGTTCATGTTGGTGACATTGGGTCATTAATTTTTCTAGTTGTCAATGTGACAATGTTTGTCCATGGATGTTTAAATACGTTCTTAGCATCGAATAGAAGGTCCACAATGATGAGGACATTGAACTCTGAGCAATTTCTCTTATTTTGGGAGGTGTACATGAAACATGTTTGTCAGGTGAATACATTTTGTGTTTTGACAGTTTCTAATTGTCAATTCAAATTTCTATTTTCAAGTGTTACGGTGTTACCAACTGCTACATACCTATTTTCCTACTTTGTCAAAATTTATTTTATTTTTGAGAAAAAAAAAGGATAGAAACGAGAATTACAAAAAATAGCATAAAAAACACGTTTTATAAGACTTAAAGCACTCATTCATTAAAAAACTCGTGGCTTCGCCACTCGTTTTTCAATTTGAATTCGTGCACTTCAAACGTGTCTTACGAAACTTGTTTTTTAATATACTATTATGCAATTGACCATATTTTAATTTGATTTGTCCGTATATTTTTCACTAACATAAGTTGTAACTTTTATTTTATTTTATTGGTTTCTATGGTTACATATTGTAAATTGAACTTGAAAAATTTTTAATTTAGGAAAAGTATAATTTTTTACACAAAAATGGGAATAAAAAACTTCTATAGTTAGAATATAAAGTTCGTGCGATTTAGTGGTTTGAGCATATCCGACGCATTATTTATGCTGCGATATGTTTGAAAAAGCAGTAATATATTTTTTTTTCCTCTTTGTAACTCGATCCGGGGACATACT